>NC_090938.1:338408561-340872311 GCF_040938575.1 Ambystoma mexicanum
TGAAGTGATGGAAAATGTCTTCTTTGGTGACTGGACTATATACTTTCCTAGCAGTAGGAGTTTTTTCTGTCAGCATTTGTTGCAATATTCTTACCTGCTACTGTGCTTCTATGGGCCTCTATGTAGACACAAGGTCCATCCGTAGGGTCCAATATGTGTGGTCCTGATGAAGGCGGTTCATTTTCATATACCACCGAAAATTCTATTTGAATACACTCCGGGCGTTGACCATGGATGTTCCTGGCATTGACCCTGGATGTACATGAATGCATTCATCTAACTAATTTCAAATTCTTTTGGGTTATGCCCCAATCAATTTAGGTGTGACCGTGCATGTACTTGAATGCAGTTTCAGGCATATAGGGCCTCATTAATCGTTTGGAGGTAGCCATGGCGTTCCTAGCGGCATCGCTACCCCCAAACCGGTTACTGGGTCTGGGTTCCAGAAATATGGAATTAACGGGCCATGCCGACTTTAGCGGGCCCAGTAATTCCCATTTTCGGGACCCGGACCCGGTACATCCCCATTCCCATTTGAGCCCCCATAGGGCCTTTAATGATGGGCCTGTTTTTAGCATCCTGGTCTGCTAGTGGGTCCCACTCTGCACGTCTGGAATGGCCAGGCGTCCAGAGCGGGACCCGCTGCAGACCTCGTAATGTGGCAGCCCAGATTGAACGGTGCCGGTCCCTTACCGGCACCGTTCATTCTGTGGCCGCCCTCGTTGTAATGAGGCCCATAGACTAGATTCAGAGTAATGGTTGTACCTGCCTTATTTACCATCAATACCTGTCATATGCTCCAATTTGATTTTGCTGTGTGCCATTTTCCTTGTGATGTGTACATTCTGCATCGTTTACAGACATTTTTAACAGGTTTTCTACATATATTTCTTCTGTGCTTTATTTATTTGTCTAAGAAAAACAACAGAATATTATGTCTTAAGTTTGTCTGATTTATCAAACCTAGTGAATGATCATGTTTGCATTAATAACTGTTTGCAATTCAGTAGCAAAGGTATCATGACTTAGGATTTGATTTATTCTCTTTTCTATGAAATCATTGCATGCAACAAATATAAGTAACTCCTGTTGGGAATCCTTTTGTGTGGTCTACTCTCTCCAGTTCCAACCAGTGATGGAGAAATTCCCTTAGTATTATATATCACCTATAAGGCAGCCATTTTAAAACACTTTTCAACTCACAGAAACCCACAAGAGGCACGCAAGGCTGCCTACATCTAGCAATGCCAGTAATATCAGACACCTATAGAGTTTGCACAAGAATTAAAACGTGCCTTCACGCAGACTCAAGGTGTGTAAATACAAATAGCAGGGAATCTGTGACCACCTAATTCCATGTACTACCCACACATATTATTATTCAGTTAGCTTGAGATTTCCATGAGCGCAGGACACTGCATTGGATAATCATTTTCATTACGCTTTATTTTGAAAAAACTAAATAAATCATAAAAGCCACATTAGTACAATAGTAAGAACATGCAGTTAAAAGTGATAAAACATGTTTAAATTACAGATCTAAAATAAAACTGTTCAATCAAATAATCATACATTTGTGGGCCTGAAATCGGATTGGCTAAGAGAGCAAGCCGCCCAGATTTATGGGTTATAGAAACCCACTGACTGTAAAAATTACCCCAAAACCACAAAGACGACTACCACACCTACCTCTGCGAAGGTGGCAGAGATGAAAACGACCCCTCCTTTGGACCTGGAGATGGGAGGGACTAAAAATACTCCTCCAGCTGATAAACAGAATGAGAGGGAGAGGAGTCCCTCCCCCAGGCCCAATCTAATGGTGGTCAATTAAGGAATCAGAAGAATAACCCTTCTGACCTTGCCAACTACATAAGTCCACAATAAAAGGGTACAAAGCCGATCCTAGGGTATGTGTACACTCCCCCACCACAAAGGGGGGGGGGCAACCCAGGTAAGTTCTTCCCCAGGGAATTTCCCTTTAAAGTTCCCTTCAAAGGAGTAACACGCCACCTCCCAACATGAATTTCACAAACAGGTACCCTCCAAACCCTAATTTTGAAAACAATCCTCCTCCTTCTCTCTGGTTCCAGGACAATAAATCTCTGAAAAAAGGAGAATGGCGCATCAGGACTGAAAATTATGGGGATAATTTTCATATCCGAGTTACTCCGCTAGAAGGGATAGAAACCCTTTTAGGGAGCAATAGTTTGCTCCCTATGCTTGGTTATCAAGAGACCTCCCTATAACCAAGAGAAAGTTACCCAATTGGAGCAACAGGTCCACCAATTAACCGAAGACCTGCAGAGGGGTCAGTCAAACCCTCAGACCAACTCTGTTCCTCAGAATGCACCAATACCTGGGTCTGATGCCACAGGGAGGGAAGTGACTGAAAGCAAGTCCAGACAATCAACAGGTTCCTGAGGTTGGGGCCCTGGTTGAAGGGACATGCCAATCCCTGGAAACCTCTCAACCTGATAGTTGCTCTTCTACCCCCAGGAAGATAGAACCCAAAGAACAGAGGGTAAGTAGAAGAGGTCAAAGAAAAACTTCCTTTGTAGAGAAGGAAAAAAAGATAATCCCCCGTGAAAGAGAAGAATACCCAGAGGATTTGGTTAAGGGAATCTTCTCTTTCAAGGATGGGGAATCCCTCCCAAAGGAAAATGTGTCCCAAGAGACCCTGAGTCCAACATGGTAGGTATGGAGACTGACCCAGATCGAGAAATTCCTAAACCCCAACCATGCAAGTTAGATCATACAAAGACCGTAGAGGTATCCTCCACACAAACAAATTCTGAGAATTGTCTTCAAATACCCAGGGACAGCCAAGAATGTGTGGAGAAAGAGGATCGCCCTACTACACACATGATTTCAAAATGTTGATTTCTTTCTACAGATTCCCTATCTTCAACACAGAAAATCATCCAAGAATTCACTGTGACAAAGTTCAACATTAAGAAGATGACTGCTGAGCTGGCAACTTACTCACACTTTCTCTGTATACTTGAGGCAAAAGAGGGCAGATTAGATGCCTCTGCAACAGTACAGGGTCAGTGTGAATTATCAGCTCTGGTGGATGCTGTGTCCCAAGCTACGCTCTTGTCCAAAAAGGCTTCCTACCAACTGAATTTAGGAAGGGGCAGAGTCACCAAATTCCCCTCATACCTCCTCCCGGAACACTCCCAAATTTTGATGGGAATTATATTTCCATCTGAGGGACTGCAGATCTAAAAATTATAATTGTGTGACACTGTTTAAAACACCTGGTGATAGTCATGACTCCAGAGGGAACTGGGGAACGATTTCCTTTGGAGGCTATCACATCTGATCAACTGCCTCTACCAGGTCCTCTGGAACCAGACTAACCGGCCCATCAAACTCAACAAAAGTATGAATTATGTGAGCCTGATGGAACCTGCAATTGATTTGAGCGATGTACAGAGCAAGTGGAATTTCACTTCCAGAACAATCAAGTCGCAGAAATCAACATTCTCTCTGTAGGAGCACAAACGGGAGATCAGAATCCTTATCAACTATTGAAAATCAACCCCTCCCCCAGTTACAAGTGGTATTCCACACTGGAATGAAATACTTTGACATTTTATACCAGCCAAAAATCTGAAGAAACACTGAATCCCGTGTAAGAGATTGATGAAAAATCAGCAGAAAGGCTGACCCATTTTCAGAAAAAGGGCAAACAATAGTTTTTCCCATTCAGATAAATATGGTGGAGGAGCCAGTGCTCGCCAGACTATGCCTGAATAATGGAAAAAGCATAATCAGCGAAGGATTATTCAGGAAACTCCAAATAAGTCAGACCATTCGCACATTTAAATTGATGCATACATAGAAAGTGGGTTTGAAAACACCAAATTTTAAGCATTTCCTGCCTAGGAGGAGTATGCTAAAGATGTCCATTGGCAACAAAATTATAGAACATAATTGTTGAGTTGTTAGAGATGTTCCTTCTGACTTTTATTTGGCTAGTGACTTTCTCAATCATTTTGCAATTAGCCTAGATCTGATTAATAACGAAGCATGGTCACGTGTGGGGGTAACCCCATGGGCTTTGACAAACCGAGAGGGCTTTTCAGTAAGCTCAGGTGCTGCCTTATAGTTCAAGTGGGAGAAGAGGTTACCATCCCAGGATAGGTACAGCAATTCACGATTACCCTCAAAATGAAGCGAGGTCAGAACCTCAAACATAAGGACACCTACATAACTTTGAACTCTCCCCTCCAACAACAAGGTTTGTATTCATATCCGGCACTCCTAGTGAATCTAGAAGAGGACACCATTTGAATATTGGTGGATAACAGCGACCCTCAAAGTATCACTTTGGCCGTGGACACCTCTATTGGAAATGCAGTCAACGCCCAACACTATTCTGTTGATTTAGGGAATTAAATTATAGGACCCATTCGTAATGAGTCTATCAACATCAGCAACGGTATCCCTCCAGAAAAGATTTTTACCCACCCACCATGAGGGGAATTACTTGGTGTTCTCTTCATGCCCTTATGGGGTATAAGAGTAACTGTGCCATCAGGATGGATGGGGTGGTATTTAGAGTCAACCACAATCCATGGAACCTCATGTCCAAATGAACACCACAAAAAGAGATCTCTCCAGCCAACGGGAGGATACCACTGAGATTACTAAGCGCAAGGTCTTTCCAGGTTTCAGGCAGATGGTCAAGGAACGGATCAATCTAGCCGATGCCTGTGAGACTGAGGAGCAAAAGCAGCAGCTGAAACAGGTATTCCTGGAATTCAAGGATATTTTTTCAGTAGATTCTGACTGTGGACATACATCTCTTCATTCAACCACCATACCACGGACTCAGAGATGGCTCCAATATTTGGGAAACAATACTGGTTCCCTCTCGCATTCATGGAGTCACTCACAGAGATTATCAAAAACGTGTAATCCCATGGGATAATTTGTCAGATCCACAGTACCTTAAAAAAACTGCTACTGGGGAACTAAACCCAGTGGGCAATGGAGACTCTGTGCAGACCTGAGGGAGTTAAACAAATGGGTCCACACATCTAGATGGCATCTTCCCTATATCAATCAAGGGTTGGCATAGATTCAAGCGTCAAAAGTGTACACAGCCATTGATTTGACCAACTGTTACTGGATGTTACCCGTGAGTAGGCAAGACCAGTACAAGCTTGCATTTACCTTTGGACGGCACAATATATGTGGCCCCAACACCCTTTGGATATATAAACTCAAGAAATTAGTTCAATATATTCCTTCATAAGGCCATGGTCGACTTGGGCCAAAGGAGGGACCTGACCTATGTGATGATGTATTCATCAAGATTTCAACTGTAGAAGAACATATTGCATAGACTTGCTATGTTCTGACCCAGTTGAAGAAGGCCAAAGCAGACACCGTCCTTTCAAAAGGCACAGTGGTGTACGTAGGACCGGAGTGAACAATTTAGGGCACCAAATCACCCTGGGGGTCTCAACCCCCAGGCAAAGAAATTGGAAGCATTATTGAAATGAATAGACCCTACTGCTCTGCGAGAATTGAAAGATTACGCAAATTTCACTTGACCCCTGGTCCATTTATCAAAGGCCAAAGTCAAGTGGGAGTGGGGTCCAGAACAGTCAGAGGCAGTTAAACAACTGAAAAGAAGCCTTTCTCAAGCTACTTGTTTGGCTTACCCCATTAAGAATAAGGAGATTTTCTTAGAGACAGGTTTTGAGATACCTGCCTGAAAGCAGTATTGTACCAAAAGCACAACAAGGTCACCAAAGTTACATCTTACGCAAGCAAAACGTCCTGTGTGTAGGAAAAATTCAAAAATTGTGAAAAGGCACTCCTGGCAATGTTATGGCCATTGAAAAATGATCACCCAATTATCCAAGGGGAGCACATCATTGTAGAGACTCCTCACCAACCCTTGTAGTATTTACAAAGTGACAGGATACGGGCGGGGAATGCAAGTAATTCTACAATTACTCCTGGATTTTGCCCATGAAGGGCTTTCCTTTGGAGGTCACATATGGACAAAACAAGGAGCGTCCCCTACACAAGGAATGGCAGACTTGCATGATTATGCTCAAGGAAGGTCTGATAACCAAAAACAATATGGAGGCATAATTGACATCCCCACACCAGGTCTATGAAGAAGACACTTGCCAGGGGATGCCCACAGTTTATGCGGATGAGTGCTCCTACCATGTTGGCAATAACAGGGAAAAATGCCTGGTTGCTGGAATTGGGAATGCCTGGGTTAATGATACCCCTGAAGCCTCTGCTGGTTACAAAATAGGACCCCAAAGTAGTCAGGTGGCAGAGTTGATGACTTTACATCAAACCATCCTCACTGCAGTACTCCACCAACTCAAAGACCTGGTGATAATCACTGACTATGTCAGGAAAGGGGTTGTGGAACACCTAATAAACTGGAAGAATAGAGTCATGCATTGTGCTAACAACAAACAACTAAAACATGGAAAATGGATCCAGTATATTGATGATCTGGTGACCTCTAATGGGATTAGCATCTATTGGAAAAGGATTTGAGGTAATTCCAAAATAGAGGGGCAGGATAAGACTGGGAATTACCTGGCTGACCAGCTGGCTAAAACTGGAGCTGTGCAGGGGATTTTAAAGATACGGAATCCCTGCTCAGTGAAATCAAAGTCACAGCTTGTGACCAGGTCTCAAACTCATGCCAACAGTGAATTCCCAACTGCTTAGTGGAGCAAAGATGCCCAGGATGCAGATTCGATCACTGCACGAAAGAGGGCCCTATTATTGGAAAATTATATCAACACATGGAAGACCCAGTAAGTTTTCCTGTAACATATCAGATTACACTGGTAAAGAGGATCTCTGGGTGTAGATGACATTTTCCAAAATGTTTTGAATCCAAGATGGTTTGTTGGCATGGAGATCCTTATCTGGATGTGAACAGGGGTGGTACCAACCTCTTTCCAGAGCAATGATGTTGAATCATGGCCATGACGCAGCCACTAACAGTCATGGGGGTTTTCAAAAGACCTGGGAAATCTTGTGAGAGGTTGCATGCTGACCACACATGGGTTAGGACCTCAACATTGATCTAAAGGGGTGTCTTGTGTGTGTGTGCTCAATTTCATCCAAATTCCCCCACACAGAGAGCTCCCCTACAGAAAAGGGGATGACACTGCCTTGGTCAAATTTGCAAGTTGATTTGATCGGGCCACTGATTTGCTCCTCTAGAGGAAACAAGTACATGTTGACTGTAACATGCTTGTTACAAAGTGGGTAGAATATCTTCCTGCCCCGAATTGTAAGGTGGAGACTGCTGCTGCGCTAATGATGAACCACATCTTCTCTCGTTTTGGCTTCCCGCAAAGGATTATGCCTTACTGAGGAATTCATTTTACCAGTGAGGTAATGACCAAGATGTGGGAGATTCAAGGGGTAAAAAGAAAACTCCACCTTGCCTACCGCATAGCATCAAGTGGAGGGTTTAAGAGATACAACAAGACCATTGTGAGAATAGTGAAGAAATGTGTGGCTGATTATGGGCTTAGTTGGGAAATTTCGATTACCGCTTGTCCTGATGGCTCTTATGTCTACACCATCTTCTGCAACTAAAATGTCTCCATTTATACTTATGACTGCCAGAACATGGTGTTACCTCAGCATCTGCGCTATAGAAATCAGGAGCAGAAGCTGATTAACGTGTCCACTATTCATGAGTACATTGAGAACATAAGGAAGCACCTCCAACACGCTTTTGCTTATGCTCAGCACAATTTAGAGAATTTGGCTAAAGGGATGAAATCATACTATGATTTGAAGATCACGAAAAAGGAGTATTAGATAGGTGACAAGGTTTATCTGTGCAACTTTGAGAGAAATCAAACCAAGGAACTGAAGTTTCTTCCATCTTGGTGCTGCAGTTTTGAGAATGTAGATAAAATATTGCCTGTTGCCTACAAGATCTGCATCCCAAAGAGAGACCAGATGGAAGAGAAATGGGTCCATGTCAAACAGCTAAATAGCTGTCATCCCAGACAACCGTTGAGAGTGACTGAGGAGCCAACTGAAGTTAGAGTCAAGGAACCATCTGAGGAATGAAAGGTAAGATCAAATCCCTGGATGGAAACTAAAATATATAACCGTTCAGTAATTAAATTAAAATGGTCATCTATGATCCATGATTGTCAATGAACATTGTCCGTCATTGAAAGTTGCCTAACTCTGCAATGATTGCCTAGTGAAATGATATGTAAGCATAAATGCTTAACAATTCTTTTTACTCCTCTCTTTGGATTAATGTACTTCCATACTTTCAGCCTGGAGAATGGGAGCAGTGGGGCCCAGGAAGCCGGGAAAGAAAGGGGCAAAAAGAGAGCCAGGAAGGAAGGAGGGCCCATCCATACCCCAGGAACCCAGAAGAAGGAAAGCAAGACCACCTGCAATGGGCCACTCTTAATTGAAAGGTATGAAGAAAGACTGATGACTGAAGTGAAAACAAATCAAAACCCCACTCTTCCCTATTCTTTCCCAGGAGTGTAAGTAACCATGATAAAGGGGCAGGGGCCTGTGGAGTAAATTCATCCCCAGGACTTAATAAACTGTCTCTGGTTAAGTTAAGCCTAAATGATGCAGAGTTAGGAAAACACACTGGTGGCAGAGACACGGTCAGCATATCATTCTGAACTATCAAGCAACTGAATGTTAGTTTAAGAAAAAGTAAATATTTAATTAAATGGTCATTGTGTTTAAATGATGAAGGCAAAACTAGAGGCCTACTGAAAGAATAATTATGTGCATTCTGCAGCATTGAAGCAATGAACATATCGAATAAGAAACTCCATTTACAGAAGTGATTTGAAGGCCCACTTTAATGAAGACGGTGACTTTTTAACCTATGGAAAAATACTGACATAAGAAGAACAATGAAAAATGAAGAGATGTCTTGTATTTACTGTGAGATGTAAAGCAGATTTAATGTATACAAATGCAGAATGTAAAAGCATCATGTAGTTTGCTGTTCCTAGGAATTGAGCGAAAACCTTTGCTTAGCCCAAAAGACCTTTCCCCAAGAGATTCAAAGGCCAAGCCCTGCTCATCCTCCTGCTTCCCTCATCAGACATCTGGGAATTTCTTTGAAGTCTCAGCAAAGTCAGAGCTTTGAGCAAGGTTTAATGATGGTGATTTGACTCACACTATGAAAAGAAAGTCCCAGCTAATAGATGTGAACTCTAAAAAATATACAGGATTACAATTCAATTTGTAGTAACTCCCATGGGTTGACTGACAAATAACATGCAACAAAAGACTGCCACATGAATGAGGGACAGAGTTAAACCCCCTGCTCAAGGAATATAAGGACACAGATGGGCATTAGCCCTGGGAGAACGAATGTACATTACTTTATAGCAGGCAGGTCAAAAAAGAAGCAGATGGCACATACCAATGTCTAGGTTTGAAGAAAAGAAATGTGATGTGTAATTGAAGTTACAATTATGCACATGACTGAGATTATCATAGGTGCAATGGGGAAATCATAATTGTTGATTATCTCGAGAACCATAATTCTCACAAAAATAGTTTAAATATGCTTATAAAAAGCCCCATCTGATGATAGAAACTCCCCTCAAAATTCGACCTTGAGAACAAACAAGGGTTACAAGCTAAAATGTGACTATAGCTTCCCATGAAAAGTTACAGAGTGGAGAATCGGGAAGATGGTAACTAATTGAATTATTTATCTTGCTTTTTTTTTTAAAGCACTCACACAGCCCGGGGGCATCAAGGCACTGTTACAGCACTTAATACCCAGAGGTTTCTAAGCGTGGACCCGGGGATCGAACCTGTGTTGCTTTGTGTCGTCTTGTTTCTAAGGCAAACACATTGCTGCTGAGCTATCCTCCAGGGACTAGATATCTGTAATATATTGCAATGATAATTGTTCTATTTTGTGAAGAAATCAAAAAATCTTCCATTCACACCTGCAACCACATGCTGAGATGGAACACACTGCAGTGCGACCAGCGGGATCAGACCAATTCAGAAATATATAGTTTATGACATGTATCTGTAAATTGAAAAAAACGGTCACATTGTAGATTTTAGCCTCAACTGTAAAATTGTTCAGAAAGATAATTGCAAATGGGTGGAGTTATACTTCCCAGAAATGGAATCTAGGAACATCAGGACCAATCGTAGGGAAGAGGGAAGAGGGAAGAGGCAAGGTCTTAATTAAGGGGGAGGACAAATGGATATCCAATCCGAATCATGAGCCAATATGCTGGCACCTGATCATTTATGTATTCTGGTGTGTGATTAGTGTGAGGGGTCATAAATGTGAGGCGGACAACTTTGTAAAGACTTTATAAAATGTGCCATTTTATTAAATCAAAATGGTTGGATGAATGCCTGACTGTCCCTAACCTAATTAGGATTTTCCTGCCTAAAGTAACTAACAGAAACAGTCTAACAAAGGATATCTGTCCCTCACACTTAAACATTCAACAGATCAATAAGGAAATGCATGGCAGTTCAACACAATAAAACATCACAGTTGAACCTGCAATATGACCACTCTCCTGGCTTATGATATGGGTGAATTCCCATTCCCCAGATTCAACCACCGTTCTTGTTCCACAGTTCAAAAGAAAATAAGAAAGTCCTGGTTGGTAACAAAGTTCAAACACAGTCCTTTGTAACTTCCACTGGACATTAGAAAGCTCCAATACTTCAAAATAGTGTTGTATCTCTTCTTCGCATAAGAATCAATCTCAAAATAATCTTCTCCACAAGGTAACACAAAGTGTCTTTGTCAGGGAGATTATTGCCACAACTGAATGCTTTCAAGAAATGTAACTCCTCCACAGCAGGATTATAAAATTCTTCCTTCAGAACCGTAAATGATATAACATTGTGTATCAGGACCCCAGTTCAGCACTTTGTCAACTACTTCCTTGTCTATTTCCATGCCAGGACTTCTACTTCAAAGGTTCCCCATCCGAGTTGTAACAGATTTTATGACACGGCACACTCCAGCCAGGGACTTCGTACACTGACACTGAAGGTGGCCCGCAATAAAAATGCCTTTTTTTTTAATTTGAACCCAGGGTTCTTTCTTGAGAAGGCACCCAACCCGTCTCATATCCACATTAACAAATACCCGGTGTCGCAATGGACCATGAACCAGGCCGGTGTGTAACAAGGACATATTTATTTATTTTTAGAATTCAAATGAAAAATCAGAGCAAAACAAAATTTAGGGCAGCAGTCACCATGGTGTGGCAATATCAATGCAAAATCTTATAACAGTTAATTCAACTTTCTAGCATCATCTACAAAAACCTTTAATAGAAATGGAAACAAAGTCGCTTTTCTTCACAATCACAGATGGCACATTGGTTAAGCACTCCCCTGCAACACTTCCCCCAAACACCTCCTGACTAATTCTTTATGGATGGAAAGCAGTGGCAAGGAGTTAGAAAGAAGAGGGAAAAATTGATTTTTAAATTCGACCCAACACCCCAGAATGGGAGGCCAAAAACGAAATTACAACCCTCAAACGGAGCAAAATGGCATACTAGGATTTCACTTGTTACTCAGTTACACTTGCGTTAGGATAGCTAGGACAGAACTTCTTGTGGCTGCACTAAAGAGACAAGGAAGCTTACAGGCTACTAAGCAGGGCACCAAAGCAACGTGAACACAGGTGAGAAAATTGATTTTGGGAGGAAAACTATGCACAGGAAAATACGCAGCAGAATTGCAATTTCTTATTTTACAAAGGCTTTAAAATGACAAGCAGCTAAGAAAAGAGGCCTAGAAGTCAGAATAGGAAATCGGTTTTTGGGATGGGAAACAAAAGCACAGAACAGATAGGATACTGAGGGGAAGGGATGACTCTTTATAGGATGATGGTGTGGGTTTTTCCATGGGAAATGCAAATCAGATTTTTTAAAGGAAAAGCAAAATACACGGGCAAATTAGGTCTTGTTAGCACAATGACTAGTTCTACTGAGACTATATTCTAAGGACTATAATGATTAAAGTAAGGCACTTGACATGAGGTGATTGGGTACGAATTGCAACCAGCTCTCTGTGAATATCTTTATAGGGAACTTAATTAATGTATTTCCAATGATACTAAGGATTTACACAGATAACTGAAAGAAATAGAAAATCAATATGCTAACAGATAAAGGCTAACACAGATTCTTCTAGAGAAAGGGTAACAGATGGTATTGGCAATTTGGGATCTGGTATGGGAATTGTATAGGGTTTGAATAGGATGCAATCGTACAGGAGTGGGATATGCAGTTTTTTGGGACTGGGTGAGGTGATACTTACAAGGTATGCTTTAGTTTGGGGATTTGGACAGCCAGCAAGGTCTCTGGACAGCGGGCCAAGGAATCCGGTCACAGTGACAGCTGGGCTCTCCAGAATGGGATCAACTGGGCATGCTCTGGTCATGGTGGACAACAGGATGGGTCAGCTGGACAAGGGGTCTGGTCGCTAGGCTCTTTTAAATGGGATCAGCTGGCTCTCCTCCTTTCTCCGTGGGTTATTGGGTATGCCTGGATCTGGATGGGTGGTTCTGCCTGGATCTGGATGGGCGGTTATGCCTGGATCTGGATGGTCCCGCCTGGATGGAGTCAGCTGCCTCTGGATCTGGGTTTTTGAGTCTGTTAATTCTTTAATCTCCCTTGTGTCTCCCTGTTTCCCCCTTAAATAGCCAGAGTGACATCATAGAATTGTACAATCTGCGTGGAAGTACTCTGGACTTACCCCTCTACCGGGATAGGCTAGGCTACTGATGTTGCCTCCTCCCTCCGAGCTGATTGGTTCAAGGGAAGTGACATCACTTTATGTGTGTGCATTTTATGACTTCCTTTGTCTCTCAAGCCTATTTTTTACCAAAATGAGTTATGCAGTAAAACTTCAAATCTATATTAGTCACCATCATAAAATACAGATATGCAGGTCCCATATTTCATAAGGAGTTGGCCCATCCGAACGCCAACTCTGTGTGATGTCGGATCATCCTTTGGCACAATTTCGCCATTTCTAGGAGAACATACCATTTAAAATTCTGCAAATAGCTACACACGTGCCCACTATGTTTTCGCATATCTACAACATTTTATGTCTGTATCATTTATACTTCACTCAGAAATGCATTTTTTCTGCCATTCCAGTCCACCATGTGCCAGAAAGATGCACATGGTCTCATTTTACTTGTTTAAAAATCACATGAAAATTGTCATAATATCACATTTCTGCTTATTCAGATTGCAGGGAAAAATGTCTTAAGGTATAAATGTCCTTGATTGTCAGTGAGGTAGATTTGTCATAGATGTGGGCGGTACTACAAATCCCCACAGAAACTGTATCTGCCAAGATTGAATGGCAACAAACGGCTTTTATGATGTCTTTTGAAGTTGTTGCCAGTTCCCCCTTCAGAGGGATGCTGGAGGAGATCGCACCTCACTGTTATGCCCAACCCAATTGGCCTCCTTTGTTCATTCTGTCAGGGTTGCCGGCCAGTCTGATGAGGTCGCCAACATCCACACCTTTGGGCCTTTCAGGTGCCTATGGGGGCCGATTCACTTGGGGAGGTAATTCTGTTCCCATGGGAGGCAGGGCCCCTTTGAAGTAACTGCCTGGGCCAAACGTGTTCTGCTGGATTCCCAAGAATTTTTTTCTTTCTTTCGACAGAAACCAAGTCTTTTTGGGAATACATATAATATACTTTTTATGTAGCCATGTCACTGCAAACCCCCCCACATATACAATACTGTTTCCATGCAAGCAACACTGTCATTTGTCATCTTACTTTTAAAGAACATTTTCCTGACTTTCAGAAGAGCAAGTTCACACATGTGTTTATTCCAGTTCCTTTTGAGTTTACCAATGTGGTTTTTGCAGCACACAGTTCCTTATTAATTAACCTTATGGAGTGCTTTTACAGATGAGGTCAGTTTCTGGACACATAGAGATATACTGCCAAGCATCCATTGAAATTGACATGAGAAAAAAAGACACTGCATTATTTCATTCATTTACATCAGTGTGTGCACTATGGTTTATAGAAAAAGAAAGCACAAGCCGTGTTTACATGGAAACCCCAAATGCTTTGCCTTTCAAGTAATTTCCCAGTACATCAACTCTTCTGGAAATGTATTGCCTCACATCTTGGTGCTCAGCAGAAGGAAAGCATGCCAGGGTGGGTTTCCATGAAGTGTACAACTTTGTGATGTTTTAAAATAAACCCAAGAGCAAATTGCAAAGCCGTCTTGGAATGCATGCGTGCAGCTTTAGTATTCAGAAAAGAGAACAGCAAATGTAGTGCCGTGCTGCATGAAGGTTATTTTCAGATGATTTCAGATGGAGGTAAAACAATGCAGAGCACTTCTTTTGGTGGCATTCTTGTGTTTAGTGCTCGCCACATGTATGTGCCATGGAAAGAAAAGCGATGCCGTGTTTCAACATTATTTCCCTGCTGTTTTTTTTGTTGGAAGGGGATTTCTGCAAGGGCCTTAAATATACCCCACAGAGTATACTTCCCAACCTGAACAGCTCTTCAAAAATAGAACGTTCTTCACTGGTAACCTTTAACTTGAACAACTTTGCAACAACTTCACATTGCGCTTTGGTTAGCAGCATTAAACTTACTTCTATCAACCTTTCAGTGAAACAAGATTCACCTTTGTGCTTTTTAAGATTCATCTGCAAATGTTGCTTCTCCCACTCTGGATAACCTTCTTCAGAAGGGCAGCCTCTTTGCCACGCTTGTTTCCCCACTGTGCCAGTAACCAAATATTGACAAGGATACAGATGTG
The DNA here is from genome assembly GCF_040938575.1 of Ambystoma mexicanum. Lineage (NCBI taxonomy): Eukaryota > Metazoa > Chordata > Amphibia > Caudata > Ambystomatidae > Ambystoma > Ambystoma mexicanum. Next base: position 338,423,387 of record NC_090938.1, read on the forward strand.
TCCTGCTTCTTTATTGACTTTGGCAATGTGTGTTTACATTAGCTGTTGTTATATAGTTCACCAAATATGAATACCAGACTACACAACCCTGGGGTCTTCTATTACTCCCCTTTCGTCTTTGGCAATATCTGTTGAACTTATATTGCTTAGGTTTGAGACTCTCTTTGCTTGGGTAATAGTTGTAGGCATTAGCTTTTAACAATGTTACCTCCCCGGTTGTTGGACTTTCCATACACTCACATGCACGGTTGTACAGTCACTTGGTTTCTTAATAGGCCACTTTCGCTGCTTTTTAATAGCTTGTTTTTCAAAAATATTGTTAACACTTCCTTCACTCATAGTTGAGTGAAACTGTCTGCCTTTACTATGCTAGCGGCATCGGAGCGTCCCGGAGTCACTTTCACACTGCAAACTCACCGGGTAGGTGGCACGCCTCCGATCCTATCCCCAGTTGCAGGTATTCTGCTACTGTTGCTCCCAGCGACTCAGCGAACACTCGCTGTCTTATTCCACCTTTGCCCGCACCACTTGTTGCTGGAGCCTTCCTGGATCCTGAGAGTTCCTGTGGCACACACATCACAGAGACCTCCCCAGAGGAAAAACTTCCCTCACTGCTTTCACCTTCCGCTGTGCAGCCTCTTCAGAATGAGCCTTCAAAGGGCCAGCGTTCCCTCGACATGCTTCCTGCTGCATGACCTCTGCACCTAGGACATCTGAAGACACAGACCATCTCCGGACCAGCCACAGTCTTTAGCTTTCCAACGTTATCGGCATCTTCCTTCTCCAGTGCCGACCTCAGCTGCATACACAGTCTACACATGCTCCTTCTGCTCACACTGCTCTTCTCCTGCTTTCTCTGCTGCTGCCTCAGCCTGAGCTTCTCTTCTCTTCATTGCCTGCACCTGAGGTGGTCTTTTAAGCCTCTCAGTTTCCCTCAGGTGTGGGTCATTTACATTAATTAGTTGACCATTTCTGGATTGTTCCTCTTCAGCTCTCTTCCTCATCCCAGTACCTAGGGAATTGAAGTCCCTAGTAACAAAGTTAGTTTTTCTGGGTTTGAGTGAAAGTTAAATAGGGAGGTTTCCCATTCCTCCCAACCTTTTTCCCTTGCCGTGCACAGAACACTACCCCCGTAGATGGGATCAGGAAGTGCATGCCTTTCCCTGGCCTCATGAGAAGGGTCCTAGCCAGGTTTTCTGTGGGAATCGATACTGATTCATCACAGTAGGAGTTTAAAAGGAGACACAGAATGGAGAAAAGGGGTCTCTTGCCAAGATGAGAATTGTCTGCTCAAAATGAAGAGCTGACCAAAAAGAGGAGAGCTGTCTAACCTGACTGGAGCTCTATAATATAATTGGAAGAAGCACAGAAGGAAGTAAATTAGGAGGGAACCTGGAGAGGCAAATAGATGGATTGATTCTGGAGGCCTCCATGACCCGAACCTGGAGCGGCCATCTAACCAAGTCCCTATGTTTCCCCTGCGAAGATCCAGGAGACTTGATGACTTTTCTCGACCACCAAGCCCAGAGAAATTCTAAGAGAGTAAACTTGTCCAACAGAACATTCTATTTGAAAGAATGTCTTCCCCTAAATAGATATTCATGAGCCAGGTATCAAGGAGAATATCCCTAGTGTTTTCTGATTAACTAATAATTCAATTAATTCAACAAGCACGGGAAAGCTTAAAATCTCGGATCCCTCTCCCAGTGCTTATAAAGATATAGGGCCTCATTATAAGCTGGCCGGTACACAGTAAAACTGCTGGTCATAACATTTACCAGCACTTTTACCAGACCAGCCAATTACAATTTTGCCGTACGTGATGGAGGATTTATCTCCAGCTAGGAGCTGGAGTTAAATACTGCCAAAAGAAATCCAGTATTACCAGCACAGTTATACAGCTGCTGTTAATACTGGCACAATCCCCCCATGGAGTCCCATCGGACTCCAAGGAATAGAGATTTACCGTTTAAACCGGCTCTTGTAATCTGCCAGTAACAGGATTAACTTTTGCCGGTATACCGCTGGAATTACTGGTCGGATACTGGCAAACCTCTAATAAAGCTGATAGTCGTTTAAAGTAATTGGGTATCCTGCAATATTTTTTGCCAACTCCAAAACTCCTTAAAAGGGAGAGGTGCATTTAAAAAAATGAAATTCTCAACTGTGGAACATTCCCCAGACCATGCCTTAAAGCAGAGGGGGTCTGAATGATAAACTGAATCACTGGGTATGTGCTCGGCAGCAACGTGTCTTCCAGGATAAACAAAGGGAAATAGGTGATTGAAAAGGTACAGCCTCTACTGAGAGTGTGAACAAGACTCCAAATTGAAGGGAGATTTTCACTGCCTAGTGGTAAAGAAAAGAGTGAAATATATGGAGAAAAGTGTTTTATTATCACATGCTTGGTAATTTGAACATTGTTAGAAATAGAATGCACACAAGGATGTCAGAGCTGAATGGCTCTACAGGAAAAGTGTTTTGCCAACTGAAAAAGTGCTCCATGTTATTTTAAGTAAACCCCATGCAAGTACATTGTGAAGTTAAATTGTTCCATCATGTCCAGGGTGCTGCACAATTCTGTACTTTAAGAGTATTTTGTGAGTGACCCAAGTATCTGAAGTATTCTATAGACCTGCGTTTCTATTTAACCAAGGTGGAAACGAAACCAAGAAAGAAAACTGTACAGGTTGTTGGATTAAAGAATCTGTGTTCTTTGTTATTCCAAAACAACTGGTGTTTTCAGTGTGTGTGAAAAGTGAATTGGTAGGAAAGATTGTGTGCCACAGAGTGAGGTGGCATGTCTAGTGATCATTCTTGTGCAATATTGATTTTGTCTACTAAATAATAAATATATATGTTCTTCCTGCACACCGGCCTGATTCTTGGCTTATCTATTGCACAAGGGTGATGGCTGACAGTGGTGAGAATTGAGTCAAAAATAGGGTGACTGGAAAATCTGATAAACTGGGTTATTAGTGTGGTACTCTTGATTGGGTAGGGAAAGAATTGCCTGCATTAATTGTTGCTCAATTAATATCTCCAACAGGACAGAGTATTGGTCAATAGAGGAGACTTAGGAGCAGTTTGCTAGAGAATAGCCTGTAAATCATGCTCCTTTGGTCATTCGCTGTCACTACTGGGTCAGTTGGAGATAGTGCCGAGAGGTCAGATCAGAAGAGACTTCCATATGCAGAGGTTGCTCAGAAATGTGTGTTAACAGCAGCAGAGGCCCATTTGTTCAAAGACACCTCCTTATGATAAAGGTGCCAATGGATCAGACCCTTCCCCGGCAGCTCCTGTATGTGGCCAAGTTAATAATTAAGCAAAGGTGCCCAGGGCCAGCTGATGCGTCAAGGCTGGTGGGGCCCAATGCAACACAATGTTTGGGGGTGCAACTTGCCTTGCAGCTGGGAAAAAACAGTCCAATGATGTGTGAAGAATTCTGTGGATCCCTCACTGAAACCCTGCCTAAAGTCTCCACTCAGGTGGCCAGGAGAAGGCAGGCACTTTCTGTTCCTAACCATGGGGGTGGTGTATGCGAGAGGATGAACTGGGAGGAGACACAGCCCAGGGTGGCGAGGAGATTCCGTGGCACGAGACACAGTATTTATCCTCTGGAAGGAAGAATCCTAGAAATGTACCTAAAGAGGTAATTGCTTATTGGCATTTTAATGTGCCTAACCCTCACATTAGATCTAGAGTTGTGGACATTAATGTTATAAAATTTGAGCAAACTTTACCAAAAGAAAGATCCTTTTCGGTATCCCAAACTAAACACCTTCCTCAAACCCAAGGGTACACTACAAAGGAAGGTTGAAATGTGTCTTCAATGAACTAGCTTCATCTGTAAAGGCTAATCTTCATAGCCCCTCTCTTAATAATTTAACGGGAATTAAACTACCCTTAAACATAATACAAATATGCTAAAACCTAACTTTGAGGAAAGAAATTACAAGTCCCGGTATCCTAGAGAGATTGAGACAAGGAAAAGGGCTAAAGAGGCATTTATCAAAGTCAGGCCATTAAGCCTAGTAGCCATTGCAGTTGTCAGGCAAGTGAGGCCAATAGCCCACACCTGAAAATTATTACTGAACCTGGGAGGCTCAAGAAGAAAGGAAGGAGCTGGAACGCTGACTGGAGTATAGGCTGTGGCAGTACAAGCAGAAGGAATACATGAAGCTGGCAAATCAAGCAGAAGTGGGAGAAAAAGAGGGACACCAGAATGTGGAAACAACAGATTTCACCTGCCTGTTCTGAGAAACTCCTGTCCTACCAAAATCTGAGGTGCAGCGGTCGCGCAGCACAAGACGTGCTGGAGAAAGATTTCCCCATGGGTGCCTGATTGCAGTGGTTGTCGAGCTGCTCATGTGTTCAACACTGAGGCAAGAAGCATTTGTCAAGTCGAGGGTCTTGGAAGCAGAGGAAACTCCCAAGGTGTGTCAGAGACACCTGTTCAGGAGAAGAGTGTGGGTCCCCAGTGAGCCAGAAGTAATAGAAGTTGTAGTTGAAGTCAGGAAGCAGTGCCACCCTCAAAGCAAATGATTCAGAAGCCGGTGAGTGAAGTACAGCGTTCTAAAGCATTGCGCAAGTCATGCTGGTACTAGTAACCAGCACCTTTGCCACTTGTGCAAGACTTTCAGCAAGTAGAAGTGGACAGCTGTATTCGAAATCCCTTGAACAATGAACATGTAAAGGTAAAAAGGTTTCTTGCTCGTGTAGGAAGCTAACGCTGTCAAACTCATTGTTCTAATAAACAAAGCTATCATTGTTCAAAGAGTGGTCGTGTGTCCTCAGTTTAGAAAAGGAAATGCTGCGAAGACCATTATAGAACACTTAACGCACATAATCTCAAAGTTACAATCTTTATCGTGGGACAGCTACATTAACAAATGGTGTGTGTACCTTATTGTGATTCCACAAGGAGGCCTGACCGCTATCCTTTTCTTCTACGGAACATAATGACACAACCACTTTCAAAACTCGAAAACGACATCAAAGAGTGGTTGCATATGCCTAATTGTGGTTTTCCCTGAAAGACTGACTCTTATACTTTGTATACAAGTATTCACAAGCGTATAAAAGATTGAAGAAGAGAACACGTATTGCCTAAAGCCAAGAGGTGCCCCATACTGAGAGTGAGTATACAAAAAAAGGTGTTCCCGTGTACGAAATTACAAACTATGTTCGAGATCAGGCATGGATCTCAGAGAAAGAATTTGAATTTCTTAATATGTCCAAGCGTTCAACACCCAAATTTTATGCCATCCCCAAGATACATAAGGATGCTGAAAATCCCCCAGGGAGACCTATTCTAGCAGGCTGTGGCATGATATTGGAGCCAATTTGTCAATTCATTTACAAATTCCTGAAACCTATAAGCCAGAACACTGCTACTTATCTGCGAGATAGCTCATCTGTAATTTCACTATTTGAAGGCAAACAATTTGACCCCACAACGAGCCTCCTGTTGACTCTTGACATTGCAGCACTGTATACAAGTATCCTCCAAGATGAGGCCATAGAATGTATTTGCTCATGGCTAGTTGAATCACCATCACCTTTCAAAGCGCCAGCTGAATTTATCATTGAACTGCTTCCCTTGTCTCTAAAAAATAACTTTTTTAAGTATCAAGACCAGTTTCTTAACAGTCACAGGATACTGCCATGGGCGCAGCCTCTGCTCCCAGTTTGGCAATATTATTCATGGCCACCTTTGAAGATCAATTTATTTTTGCAGACTCCAATCCTTTTCGTCAATGTATTGACTGTTGGAAGCGCTACATTGACGATATCATTTTTATCTGGCATGGCACAACAGACCATCTCAATAATTTTCTCATTTGGCTCAATCAATGTCATCCAGCAATAAAGTTCACCATGACAGCCAATAACCACCACACACCGTTTTTGGACCTTTTAATTCAACATTCAAATAATAAATAGATCTGTTCACTTTACACTAAACCTACTGATCGTAATACTCTGCTACACTTCAACAGTTTCCACCCTCGCAATCAAAAGGAAAGCTTGCCATACTCACAACTTCTCAGGCTCAGATGTAATTGCACGTGTTTACCTGATTATGATCACCATGCTCAACGGCTTACAGATACGCTTAAGGAACGTGGCTATCCTAAAAAACTTGTCTCTGGGCCTCATTACAAGTTTGGAGGTAGCCATGCCCTTAAAAGGGCATGGCTACCCCCAAACTCGGCTCCGGCTCCTGGTCCCGCTAAAGGGGAATAACCGGGCCATTCTGACCTTGACAGGCCCGTAATTTCCCTTTTGCGGGATCCGGAGCCGGTACGTCCCCATTCCCATTTGAGATCCCATAGGGCTCAATGGGAATGGGGAGGATGGTAGCAGCGGTACCATTCATAACTGTACCGTTGCTACCATCCTGTACTGCTTGCAGGTGCCGCTCTGCACGCCTGGTCTGACAAAGCGTGCAGAGCGGCACCCGCGAGCAGAACTCGTAATGTGGCGGTACATTGATAACCCCACATTGATAACGGCGCCGACATCACTACTGGTGCTGTTATCACTGTACAGCCACTATCGTAATCAGTCCCTCTCACTCTTACAAAAGAGCTAGATTCACTCCTCGTGTGATTCTTTTTGAACCCAAATCTAAACCACTACAAAAGAAATTGATATGTACCTTAACATACAGCCCAGACACTTTTTCCATGAAAAAAAATAAAGAAATTTTGGTCAGTGGCTCAACTTTCGCTAGCCAATGAACCATTACCCATTTTTGCCATGAAAAGACAACAAAACCCGCAGGATCAATTGGTACACGCATCCTTCAAAAAACAGTTCCACAACAGCAAGCTGGGATCTGCTGCCACTCACTGGCCATTTCCCATGTGGATCCTGTTCGGTCTGTAAATTCATCCATAGGACCAAATCAATTACTATTGATGGCATAATATGGACGTTACGGCAGCATACGAACTGCAAAACTCCCTGGGTGATTTACTGTATTGAATGCCCTTGTGGCTTTAAATACATTGGCAAGACCACCCGCCTGGTACATACGCATATAACTGAACACCGATCCCGCATTAGATGTAAGTCAATTGCTTCTCCGCTGGTCAGTCACTATATGGAAATGGGTCACTCCGCTGATGACATATCATGGTACATAATAGATGTGGTAAAAGAGGCAACCAATCCACATGCAGCCTTGGCAAACAAAGAAGCTCACTGGATTGTTCATTTAGATACCATCGATTGAGGCCTGAATGAAGCACTGCTGATTTGGTAGTCTCCGTCCCTCTGAAGTCTTATTTGACTTCATCATGCATCTGGTATCAGCTTCAGCACCTTCCTGTACGGTATACTGGGGATTGCACCTACAATGCAGGATCATGTTTTACCCTTCTTTTTATTTTATTTTACTTTAGTTTTTTCATCCAAGCCTTCACTTAACTAGAACTATTCAAGCCATACAGACTGTGTTCAGTACAAGCATGTATCTTACTAGGACAGCTAATTCAGCCTCGTTTCATCTGGCTCTATCTCGCAGTTTTAATTGCCTCATAAACAGCAAATATATCTGCCGGTCTTTTTTCAGGCACTTTCCTACATTTACCAGCAAGCATTCTGTTTTAGACCCCTCTCTACCTCTATTACGGGACTCAGACAGCACCTAGTATATAGTCCTCTTTTCTTTTCCTTACTGGAGGGCTTCTGCTGTCTATATCCAGATCATGCCACTCACGCTTACTTTCCTACATGTACCAGCAGGTACTCTGTTTCAGTCCCCTTTCTCTCTTTACTACAGGACACAGAGAGCCTCCAGGCCATAGTCCTCTTTCCTTGTTTACAGGAAGGCTTCTGCTATATACACTGTTTCAGTCCCCTTTCTCTCTTTACTACAGGACACAGAGAGCCTCCAGGCCATAGTCCTCTTTCCTTGTTTACAGGAAGGCTTCTGCTATATACACTGTTTCAGTCCCCTTTCTCTCTTTACTACAGGACACAGACAGCCTCCAGGCCATAGTCCTCTTTGTTTATAGGCATGCTTCTGCTGTATACAGCCAGATCCTGCCTTACCTGTTTATGCATCCCCATACAGCTGACCTGCACACGGACTCTTTGCCTGTAGATAATTAATTTCTCATAACAGCGCACCCACATACAGGTGAGTGCAGCCTTTGCCCAATTGCATCCAGAGATTGTCTTTTTCGTGCTGTCCAGTATTCTTGACTTTGACTCCCACTGGCACATCCCTCAAACTTAATAGTAACCTGCTTCTAGTGGTTCTTTCCATCCGCAACTGCATTATGGTCTGCTGCCACAAATTTACTGACCTTATATGCCATGTGTTTTGACTACATGTGGGTAAGAAGTTTTTTCATCCTGCATTTCTGCTTGAAGGTTCTTTTCCTTAATGACAATAGAGGGTAATTTTCTGTTTCTTTTCTTCTGGGGCTCTAGCTGCTTAAAACTACAGATGTGCACCAATGTGTGTACCCTTTGCTACGAATTAAACACTCAAGTCTTTGGTGTCAGTTGCCTCAACTGAATCGTTCTTCCTGTGAGCTAACATACCGTTGGCATACCACAGTTTGCCTAAGAGCACAATACTCTATTCAGGTAAGCAGTGCTGAATTGCGCTGTTCCTTTTCGCTGCACCTTATGCAGGATTCCAGTGATTTCAGGCTGGGTGACTTCTCTGCACTTTTATTCACGTTTTCTTATGTACTAAACCCCTTGCATTTTCCATTCATCTTGATGCAAAGGGTTATTATTATTTTCTTCAATTTGATGATTTGCACTCCTCTAGTGACCACATTGGGTGATGGGTCCTAAAACATTTTGGGTCTGTCCTGGGTCCACTCTCTCTGGCTCTGATAACCTAGCTTCACTGATTTTAATAAGCTGTAGCGCTACTACAAACTATGACACCTGTATACTTTTCCAGACATCCATTTATTGTCATACTTCCTCAGGGCTGAACAGAGAAATCCTCTACCTGATGAAGGTGGTACTCCCCTTTAATTCCACCAAAACGTCCATTGTGCCAAACTTCTGCTTGGGTACTGTGTTGTACCATCAGAACAATAGCGGTTGGCTATCAACGTTTTCTTTCAACTCAGACAAGCGAAGGACGTAGGCTCCTCTACATCAGTCTTAAACTGGTATATTCTAACCAGGACTTTTTTGGAATAGTTTATTCATGTTTATAATGATGTATTGATGTCCACAATAAGTTGCAATTGGTTTTTCTTGCGTCAATATGCACATGATGATGGCTTAACTTCACTGATTAGCCAGGGACAGTCAGCCAGTTCAGCTGTATTTTCTGTCATACAAACACATAGATCCCTCTTGGGACTAATATTGTTTCAAATTGCAGTGGATGTGCTTTTCCATTTCATGTTGAAACTGTTTTCGTACTTACTGTTTGTTTTTCCTCACAGCGATATTTTCTCTGTTGCTAGCTATTCTCCATATGATTATGTTCAAATGTACATTTAGATTATTTCACAATCACTGTTTAATTGTTGAAATAATAGCAAGTTGCTCTATTTTATTTAGCTTTACAAGTGCTTTTTTGATTTATCGGCGCTATATTAAGCCGGAATATTTATTTCATGAACCTTACAGCTGTCATATGGTAAGTCTCAGCAGCCTTCCTGATGGTCTGTCTCTTCTCTCTGTTCTGTCCCTGGGTATCTCCTTTTTCTGTGTCTTGTCCTAGTGCAGTCCCCCTTATATAGCAGCAATGACACCACCAATTTTACAATCTTGGGGAGGTACCCTGCAATAATTCATGCCACTTGGATTGGACAGTTAGCCTTCTATCTCCTCCCTAACCCAGCCTCCAAGTCAGGATTGGTTTAGAGGTTTGGACCAACATATGGCAATTCCCATTTGTTCTCCTTTCAACCTTTTGGCAAAAACTAGTTATGTATCACAACTTCATAATTTTACTAGCAACTGCCATACTATTAATAATTTCTGTTTCAGCTAATTAAGGGGAATTAGATAAGCCGACCACCAGATCTGTATCATGTAGCACGCCATGTGGTACCTTTATGCTGTTTCCATAAAAAGCACAACAGTTATGAATACGTAAGTTATTAAGAATATCCCTAATTTCATTTCCCACCCGCTCACCAACTCTCACATTTGGAACATGCTCAGATGAGCCAGAAACACATCCTAGATAGCCATAACAGTTCCATGAGTCCCACACGCATGAATTTCATATCACAAAAATTGCCTGGAAATTACACAAACAATGGTACATAGATGAAAACCATCCTCCTTATGATGGCTGAGGAAAAGGCCTAAATGATAACAGTCATTTTAAATTAATTGTGAATCTTCATGTGGGACAAATGGCTCTGACTCCTGCCTTCCGGCCATTTGTTTTCACTCGGTCAGCCTGTGGCCAGAGTTTTTTTTTAATCAGTCTCCTTTGTGCTGGAAGCTTGATCTTTTAAGTGGGTGCCCCCATTTTCACACATATTAGTCATGTTCCAGCAAAGGGTAACTTTTTCTTGAAGACAATGCTTTCAGAGCCAGCAAGTCTGGAGAACACTGATTGTCAACACCTTTAGCTGAGCATCTGTTTGCCGTTGATCATTAGAATGGAGATGTGACATCCAGGCTGGAAGTGGGAGATGTCATTGTTAGATTTTGCCCACAGCCAGCAAAAGGGTCTGCCTTGGGCTGACATTTTCCATGAAGACGAAGTGGCTCTTCAAATGTCACTGGAGTTTTGTAGGTGAAATATAATATACATTCCTTTTGGTCAACCCGCACATCATGTTTTATTTTCCTGACATTTTTCTGTGAGCAGTGATTTTTTTTCGCTTTTACTTTTTAAAACCGTTTTTATTTGCACATAGCTGGGCAGGCCGTTTTTGTTTTCAATGTGTAAAAATCCTGTTTTCCATTTGACAGGGATCTTAGATTCCTCCCTCTTTTGTAAATTAAAATGCTGCTTGTCCATTGGTAATGACACCTTTCCATATGGCCCTTTAATATTACATGAAAAACAACAACAAATGCCAGGCCGTTTTTGTTTCAGTGTTTAAAATTCTGCCATTCATGTGAAAGGGACTTCTGTTTCGGGCCTTTAAATGCGCCCCACATGTATACCTGGACGGAATCTCATTGTGGTCTCTTTTACTATCTCCGGACCCTTGATTACTGGTCTACGCGGCCTTGTTGGTTTTGTGTGTCAGCTAGGTGCTAGTGCGCCTGTTCCTAAAAGTATTTATCAGACTTAGTGGAATTATCGAAGAAAGTACTGTGGGGAGTGAGGGGGGAGACAGTCTAAGGCAGCCCCCCAAATGATTTGTGTGCGCCTCGCTCCTGCCCTCCTTAAACTTTTTATAATGAATTTATTTTATACTCTTACCTCATAAGGTTATAAGGTTATCAAGTTTATTTTGATATATAGATACATAGATTGACTGTTTTATTATTGTACCTTGTACAGTGCTTAAGTTTGGTGCCTCAGGTCAGAGTTAGTGAACCGTCTTGAAAATAACATTGTTTAATATCTTTGTCTTATACCTGTTATTCCAGTTTTTTGCATTTGTTGTATTTGAATCCTGTATTAATTTCATATTGCGCTGTATCATATCGTTCATATTGCCAGAGGCCAGGATCCAAAAAAGAAAGGCTAATTCAAAACTAGAAGAGATCAGAGATAAGAAGGCGAAAACGAATATGGTGTTGCCGAAAGGGAGACAACATAAGCAGACACAATCCTTTGTGGACTCCTATTTGTGTGTGATATCGGGCAAATTGGAGGCCAAAATCATGCATGTAGAAAAGGAAATGATGGTTACAAGACAATGCCTGGCTGTCACTGACAATTTGGAGGTAATCCCATCAGTCTTGCTGCAGGGCTTGCCTGATGGGCTTGATGCCCAGGATGGGAGGGGCAATTTGGGGGAGGTCAGGGTAGAGGTTAATGGACCTTGTATAGATGTAATTGCTGGTGACAATAGCATCTGTCAGACTATCCCAGTTACCAGACCAAATACAATGCCTAATGACCCTTCCGGTTTAGCAGACGGGATAGATGCAGGTAACATTCAGGCTAAGAGACTGGTTGATCACGTAATGATTCCAAACTTAAATGGCAGTGATGGGGGGACTGGTGAGGAATTGGACTAAACTGTTGGGTCCAAATCTGGCCAGGAAACCGACTTGAAGTTTGTGCAATCACTAATGCAGCACTTTAATGAGAGCATGGAAAAAAATTCAAAAAGAGTAATTGCAACCAATTTGGGATTTTAAAAAGAAATTCAAAATAACGCTCTTCACGTTTTTAAATGTTATGGATGATGTGGTCAGACAGACCAAAAATTAAACTAGTAGTGCAAAAATCAGCATTAGTAGCGTAATTAAAAAACTGGCAGGTGAATCATCGGGTAGTGATCAATCCAAGATTAATTTACCCCATACAAGTCCTGGACGAGAACAGGATATGGTTGCTTTAGCTCAGTGTAGCCGGGGGAGTTCTGAAGTTATTTCTCCGCTTTTGTTTCCACATGCAAGATTAGACAAGTCCACCCAAAATCATTATTTCCTGTTAGCACACTCCTGATGAGAACAATGCATGTCAATATTACTCTTTTGTCGACATCATATCAGCTTTTGACTGTGTAAATCAAGTAGTGAGCCACAATCTTTAGGAACGTCTCCCATTCTACTATATTTGGTACCAGACATGGCTCAAGTTTAGGCTGGAAGACGGGTGTCGGATTTAAACCAATATGTCCACACAGAGACTGGTGGAAGCATGGAGACAATCCCTGATCTTTCAAAGCCTGCCCCAAGCCGTATATTAGAGGCACTTGAAAGGTTAGTGGGCCTGAACCACCAGGGACAGGGCAGAAGCTGGGGCCACGATTGTGAGCTTTTCGGAAATGCCATAGCTGCAGAGCAGATCTGAGGCGGCAACATGGAGAAACCCAGTGGAGCAGCTAGGAGAATCAAGAGACAAGTTGGCAAGTAAGTAAAAGCCCTCCCATTTCTCTGGTCTTCCCACTCCCCACAGGACTCTGCAAGACCAATGTGGATGGTTCTGAAGGCAACACCACTGGGTGCAGAGGGTGACAGAGGATGAAGAAGGTGTGGAGCCTCGTAAAGCTTGTATGACAGTACAGAGTTTCGGAGAGCAGTCTTCGAAGTCTTGGAAAAAGGAATATGGATAACAGAGTCTTGGGAAGCATAATACATAGAACAGGGTCTCAGAGAGTAGGATGTGGAGAATGGAGTCTTAGAGTGGGGAGTGATAGAGTTTAGTGAGCATGCAGAATGAGTGACTTTTCAAGGCAAATGACATTGTGCGGGCGTGCCTGTCAGGGCTGTAGGTACCCCGTGGGTGGTTGTTTTGTTTCTTTTTTTCTATGTTCACCAGTGCACACACACCGTGCACTTATGTACATCGTGGTCAATATATTATGCTGTGTAAAACCACACAAAACTATTCTGAACCATTTCCTTTGTTTTGCCTGCACGAGGATGCCACAAAGTTTTGAATCATGGCACCATTTGAAGAGTTCATGGAATGTCTCAGGTAAAGTTATGTATACTCTATCTTGCAGATACAAGGTACCCTCTGGAGTCAGTAGCAGTTCTTGGTGCATTGTTTAGCAAGATGGATAACTTGGGGTGCTTGTAATGATCATGTATACAATTTGTGATGAGCTGGGATGATAGGATAACTTGTAATTAAAGTGAGTGATGAACGTCGTGTAACATACATGCCAGGTCAATTATTTACTCATGATCCGTAAGCACTTACACCCGGGGCTTTGCTACGCCGAGATGGTAAATTGGCACCATTAGATAATCAGTTCTTGATGGCTAAGAGTGAGTGCAGCAGGATGTAGTAACCCATCTTTCCATTTCTTAGACAGCACATCTCCTATGGCATAACTGGAAGGACCTGCTTTCAGAATGAAACCCTTGTCAGCATCAGGCTATATCAGGACTGGTGCTGAGCAGAAATCTTCCTTCATCAAAGTCTTCCCACATGGCAGCATTCTATGAAAAGGGATCAGATTTCCATGTTAGTGGGTTAAGTGGTTGCTCCACTTGGGAGACGTAATTTACCAATTATCAGTAGAATTTGTCAAATCCCAAGAATCGCTGAGGTTTTGTGAGCTTGGTGGCTGTAGGCCATTCCAGGAAGGCTTGCATCTTTTTCTGGTGTTTTCTCACCAAATTGGGGTGAAGAAATAACCCAAGAACTTTCTCCAGCTCAGCATACAGACAGCATTTTCTTAACTAAGTCAGGTATTCATGTATGTGATTGAAATGCTCCTGCCTTTTGCAGGAATATATGTGGATGCCATCCAGATAGACACACGGCTATAGATACTCCAGACAAGTCATGAAACACATTAATAATAAAGCATTGAAAGCTGGCAGGATCATTGCAGCAACCAAAAGACATGATGCTCTATTCAGAATGGCCAAACTTGGTCTTAAAGGATGTTCTCCACTCTCGTCCTTTCAGATGGGCATGAGATTGTGTGCTTACTCTAAATCCATTTTAGTGAAGTAGGAAGCATCTCAGACTTGTTCAATTAAAATTAAGAATGATTCGCAGTGGATAACAGTTCTTGATCTGATCGTGATCTGATTTAGCTCTGGGGAATCGGTGCATGGCTGAGATCTCTACAACTCTTCTGTATGAAAAGGTCAGGGCCCCACTCGGTCTTCAGGACACATTCTCCTTATGTGGGCAAGGAGTAGATTCATTAGTGCTGAGTATGAGGGTAGATCAGGCAGTCATAGGGGAAATGTGGGGCAGCTTTTGATATTCTGGTGGGATTTCACTCATGGAAGTAAATACTACGAAGAAAGCCACGGCTAGTGCCAAATTCTCATTGGCAAAACTATGGGTCCATCAGGTTTGCTGGCAGTGTGGCAATGAAAAGGTAACAAGCAAACAATTTCCAGAATCACATGTAGATTTGGCACATCAATGAGCTCAAAGCGAATTAACGCCTGTTGATCCTGAATTTGCAGAGCAATAGTCACATAGATAATGTCTGTGAAGGTCAGCAGGGACCCGTCTCTGGAATGGATTGAAACAGAAGAAGGTTAGAAAACATGGTTATAGAGCATTTCCGGATGAACTGTAGATCTATATATTAACCACATAATTACCAGTAGCATCAAAGTCTATGACGGCAGCCACCACCACCATTGCGGTAGTACCTAAAAACTGAACAGATACATACATCTGTGAGTGTATACTGCAGTAAAAGGGGAAGTGCACAGGAACACAAGAGAAGATTAGATACACCCAAAGAGGGGTTCCCCATTATCTTTGTGCTTTGGCCTTTTGCAAACTCAGTACGAGGCAGTCATACATTAAGTGGCTTTTAACCCCAAAATACAAACATAGATTTTCAAGACATCTCTTGTTCTTTTCCTCTTGGGAGAGGAGATAGTGAAGATGACTAATCTCCATAGGTGTGGGTTATTCAATGATATGAGCTTGCAAGGAGCTGGTGGATTGGCAGGAAAGAAGCAGGGTGGTCCAAAGCCTTTCACTCAGACCATCAGTTCTGAATGTGATCAATCCGAAGCATGATGGTGATAAGATGTTCATGTGTGGCCAGAGCTAGGCGCACACGCACTCAGGTGTCCTGGAGATGGTCAATGAGTTCCTGTTAGAAAAAGCCATCTGAGAGTCCTCAGACCGGTAGAGTTCCGAAACCAATAGGTAAGAAGTTCCTTAGCCACATGTTTCAGCATCATCAGCATTTCCACTCCCTTGGCCTGAGACAAGGAAAGTCTAGCAAACATTTATTTAGAGCAGGGCTCTAAGTCCCACATAATATCTAACACTGCGGTCATCTGTACTATGGAACAGGGTGGCCTTTGTCAAAATGTCACCTCCCGAGTGTGAAAGAATGATTATGACATTGTACTGTTTCTACAGAAAATTAGAGGCTCTGACACTGAGTTAGAGGCTCTCATGAGAAAATATAGAAGACACTGAGTATGTCTGATTATGTATTTATGCAGGTCACAGGAGGATCACTCTGGGATTGCTGAAGTGTAGGAGGGCTCTTGCTTATCTGCTTTGACCCTGGTATGGGGAACTTGTTTTAAACACCCTCACGTCTAAAAACTCTCCAGGAGGCAACAAGGTGTGTTAGACAGCTGAGTGGGCCAGGAATGTCTGGACTGGACACGAGTTAGCAAGGATGAAAAAGGGTACAAAGCTAAGTGCACATGTGGTAAGCACCATCACATTGCTGTTGAAACACAAAACGACTGACACCGGAATAAAGTTAAAGGTTTTGTGTTAGCAAAAGTAAAACATACAATGATTGCATGGAAAGGATTTCAGAATGGCTGTAACAAAAAGGTTCTTGGGAAATGTAGTGCTTGAATTAAGGATAATATATGAAGGACGACAAATAAAGGGTATGCAGAAAGTTCCAGACAAGAAAAAGTCTCCTGCTAAGCAATTTCTAGAGCTCAGTTATTATCCTTTCTTCTGTGGACCACAAGGCCTCTCTGCATCTTTCAGGATTTCAGGACTTCTACCTTTTACCAAGTGCCTGAAAAGTCCTTCCCTTATTGAGGATCTTCTTCACACCATTACTCACTCCCCTCTTCCGGGACCAAGGGGCTCTGATACCCTCTGTTACACATCCCATCTCCTGGGGATCAAAGATACTCTCTCTTCCTCTCTATCTTCACTGTACCACTCCCTTCTTCTGGGCTTATGGGACTCTCCTCCCTCTTATTGGAGCGCACCCCTCCTGTGTAGTTTAAGGGGCTCTCCTCTTCTGTTACACATCCCCCTTCTGGGGCCTAAAGTCACTCTCTATCACTTGGGCCATGTTGATAAGCAGTGTCTGAGGATGAGGCAGGCGATTGGGGGTCTGTCACGCTTTCAACAGAACTGTGTGGGACGCCCAATTAAACGTATCTTAGATGTATACAGGGCTCAAACAAAAACTGCTACTAACTACGGGGCTGCACTGTGGGGCATGGAAAGGATCCAAAAAATTGAAAACGTGGAGAATGCCTTCCTTAAAAAACTTCTTGGATTGCCGCAGTCTGCCTCAAACTATGGGACACATTTGGAACTAGGATGCCCCCATATTGCTTATGAGTGGTTATTGGCTCCGGTCTCGGATTGGTTGGCATTATGGGCAAATCAGAAAGCAATTCTCTCACATAAGATTTTAAGAGCCCTCCTAAGCAGCTCAGCAGTAAAGAAAATCCCATGGCTCAGGTATATTCAGAAATGAATCAGACAGTTAAACGGTGCCAATCTAGTTTGCCCACCAAACATTTTGGCCCCATGTATGGTTAGGGCACAAAAGCAACTGTTCAAAACCATTTTGGTGGCAAATAGGGAGTCTGCTGCCTTACGCATTGGCCGGCATGTTTCAGGCTAAACCTGCCTTACGTTAGTTGCTGTCGGCAGCTACGATTCCAGTGGCTTGGGGTATGGTGGATTATTTGAGATGGGCCTGGTATCGGAGATCCAAAACCATGGAACAGAATTTGATTTAGCGCTGAAATTTGAATCGTAATGAATTGTTTGGCTGCTCTTTGTGGATATTACCTTACTTACACACATGCACATTTTAAATCTGTATGTATTGTTTGTAAATGTATACTCTAGATATTTTTGTAATACGTTGAATTGACTTTTGTAATGTATGCATTTTTATTCTGTTAACGGTTTATGGATAATTTGTTTCCGAATAAACTTTTATGATGATGATGAAGATGATGATTGCCATATGGGCAGGTGTTAATCTTTACTTGAGATCTATGGATCGTGATTACAATAGAGATGAGGCAGAAAGTGTAGCCCATTGTTTACATTGAAATCTGCGTCAACCAGCTATAGAGGATTCAGTAGTCATTTTCATATTGAGGTAGCCTGTTGTAGATTATCCAATAGTCATTTACATATTGTTCTTATGAGACCACAAAGTTTGGTCTTCTTTTTTGTATTTATTTGTCCGATTATTCTTTTCACAATTATTGAATTATTAATGTATTGTAATCTTAAAAGAAAATCCTTTGATGTCCAAAACACACTTGAGATTATTACAAAAATATGTATTAATAGATACATAAATAAAATCATAATGTTCTGAAACAACTGGCAATCGATCTCATTACATCGCTTACTTACATAGAAAGAATTAATACATGAAAAAAAGGGGGCTAAAAAAAGAATGTGTCACGTATGAGTTTTAACAGAATTAATAAGAAGGTACGGGCTGTGTCTTCCAGTGGTGTTTTCCTAACTGTGGGTGAAACCACTGAGTTGGTCCTGCTGGTAGTTCGTCCTAATCTAAAACAAATTGTCCTGATAAGGTAGTGTAATATGGCTAAGAAATGTCAAAAAATTACACAAAGTTAGTCCACTTACTTATTACAGTGGGAAATGTATAGTCACCCTTTTTCAATAAGGTCCTTAGCATGCGCGAAAATGACAAAACCAGTGCCGGAGTTGAGGAATTGCATCTAAATGTCGCCTATTCAAGAGAGGTTTCTTTTAAAACTCATACGTGACACATTCTTTTTTTAGCCCCCCTTTTTTTCATGTATTTATTCTTTCTATGTAAGTAAGCAAATAGGCTACTTATATACTATTTCAGTAGTTACAACACTGATGCATCCTAAATATTGCCCTAAAAATCTAGGAAATACTGATTGATTTGTTTGTGACTCAGCTTCTAAGGTACCTAGCATCAGTACATTGTCACAATGCCTCCTCTTGGATAAACAATGACCTTGAATTTGAATAATGATCTACATAGAAAAAAGCATATCTAAGAAATATTGATTGATCTGTTTGTCATTCAGTTGCCAAGGTACCTAGCATCAGCAAATTGTTACAATGCCTCCTCTTTGTTAAACAATGACCTTTAGGGGGTAATTCATAGAATTTAGAGCACAAGTGGCGCACACGGCTAGCGCACAGTGTGCGCGTGCGAAGTTCTGTGCCAGCCGCGTGCGCTAAAATCCATTTCCGCGCACAGCGTATTCATGGATTTTAGCTACCAAATCCAGCCGTGGCGCACAGTGGCACAGCGACCCTGCAGCAGCGCCATTTACGCCCCAAGAACGCCCCTCGCGCAGGGAAAAGCCATCAAAATCCACACAGCAAGCGGGGTACGTGTATCACTGGGGTTCGCGGGAAGTTTCACACGCAAAAGGGCCTGTGCGAGTGGGGTACGTGTATTACTGGGGTTCGCGGGAAGTTTCACATGCGAAAGGGCCTGTGCGAGTGGGGTACGTGTATCCCTGGGGTTCGTGGGAAGTTTCACATGCGATTGGCCCAGTGCGAGTGGGGTACGTGTATTACTGGGGTTAGTGGGAAGTTTCACACGCGAAAGGGCCTGTGCGAGTGGGGTATGTCTATCACTGGGGTTCGCGGGAAGATTCCCACGCGATTGGCCCTGTGCGAGTGGGGTACGTGTATTACTGGGGTTCCTGGGAAGTTTCACACGCGAAAGGCCCTGTGCGAGTGGGGTACGTGTATGACTGGGGTTCACGGGAAGTTTCACACGCGATTGGCCCTTTGCGAGTGGGGTACGTGTATCACTGGGGTTCGCGGGAAGTTTCACATGCGATTGGCCTTGTGCGAGTGGGGTACGTGTATTACTGGGGTTTGTGGGAAGTTTCACATGCGAAAGGGCCTGCGCGAGTGGGGTACCTGTATTACTGGGGTTTGCAGGAGGAAGTTTCACACCCGAAAGGTCCTGTGTGAGTGGGGTACGTGTATTACTGGGTTTCACGGGAAGTTTCACACGCGATTGGCCCTGTGCTAGTGGGGTATGTGTATTAGTGGGGTTCACAGGAAGTTTCACACGCGAAAGGGCCTGTGCGAGTGGGGTATGTGTATCACTGGGGTTCGCGGGAAGTTTCACATGCGATTGGCCCTGTGCGAGTGGGGTACGTGTATCAATGGGGTTCACAGGAAGTTTCACACGCGATTGGCCCTGTGCAAGTGGGGTACGTGTATTACTGGGGTTCGCGGGAATTTTCACACGCGATTGGCCCTGTGCGAGTGGGGTACATGTATTACTGGGGTTCGCGGGAAGTTTCACACGCGAAGGGCATGTACGAGTGGGGTACGTGTATTACTGTGGTTCGCGGGAAGTTTCACACGCGAAAGGGCCTGTGCGAGTGGAGTACGTGTATCACTGGGGTTCGCGGGAAGTTTCACACGGGATTGGCCCTGTGCGAGTGGGGTACGTGTATCACTGGGGTTCGCGGGAAGTTTCACACGCGATTGGCCCTGTGCGAGTGGGGTACGTGTATTACTGGGGTTCGTGGGAAGTTTCACACGCGATTGGCCCTGTGCGAGTGGGGTATGTGTATTACTGGGGTTCGTGGGAAGTTTCACACGCGAAAGGGCCTGTGCGAGTGAGGTACGTGTATTACTGGGGTTCGCAGGAAGTTTCACATGCGATTGGCCATGTGCAAGTGGGGTACGTTGTAACGCTCACCTGATTCCCACGGAGGCGCAGGTCTGGCTTCGAGTGCTGATGCTTCTTCAATGGTGAAGCGCAGGACTCTGAAGATGGACAGGAAGGGCCCTCTACTCTGGCTTCTCCGGCTCGCAGGAATATTCCCCTGTGCATGAAAAGGGAGTATTACATACTGACTGAGTTATGCTCAAGCCTCCCACTCTCTTCCAACCCTCCACGATACCCTTCCACGATTCCCCGTGAAGTCTCACCTTAGGGTCTGAAAGGACGAGCTCTCCATCCTAATTCTGACGCAGGGGCGCGTTGGACCCAGTTACTTCACTGGATTGAGGTTGGATAGGAGTTCAGGTAAGCTTGATTATACTGGTAAGGCACTGTAAAAGTTCTGTTGCAAGTTCAAAAGTTCAAGCTTTAAATAATAATGTTCATTGTCTTTTTTCAGGTGATGAATGAAGATTCCTTTGGAGACTTCTTGCAACAAAGCGCTGATGTTGATGTCTTTTCCCCATAGGGGCCGGGGTTCGGAATGCCGGAGATATGGCGCCGACCCGAAGTGAAACGTGCAGTTCCAGTAAAGATCTGGTAAGTCCTAGATGAGCGCTCAGGTAATGTTTTTGCATTCGCTCATCTAATGTCTTTGTCTTTTTTCCCCATAGGGGCCGGGGTCCTGCTTGGAAGCAGCAAGACCCGAAATGAAATGGGAATGACCCAACAGGTAAGTCTTAGAAGGAAACTGAGCTTTTCCTATTCCCTTCCTTCTCTCACCTCTTATTCTTGTCTTTTTCTCTAGGCTCTGGGAAGTGGCTGTGTATCCGGATGATCGCTGCTGAAGATGGAGGAACCCAGGAAAGGTGAGTGAAATGCAGCGCTGCAGCGATCGTAACGAAATGCTTTTAAAAATGAAGTCTTCCCTTTCAGGATCGTCGGTGATGTCTCTGTGGTGCAGATTAGCTGGTAGGTCTCTTGTCTCCCTTTGCAGGTGACCCAGGATGCTGACAGGCGTGGCTGAAGTCCAGATGCAGGAGCTGACACGGTGAGCGTCCAGCTGCGAGGAGCAGAACAACGCGAAGCGTGAGTTGCTGATCGGGTGTGGTTTAAATAGCTTTGGAAGAAGTTCCAAGTGTGTATCCTTCCTCCGATCAGGTATGTATCCTTCCCCGACCAAACCCGGGTGGAAAGTAGTCCCACAGGTAAAGTAGTTCCTATTCAGGCCTCAAGAGGGCATGGATGTGGCAGCATGGTCTGCATCAGGTAAGTGCACATTAAAACACTTGAACACATGTCTAGCTTTATGAGCATGGCGCCTAAGGCGCCAGGACAGAGGTCCAACATGAGCCTGGCGCCTAAGGCGCCAGGACTGCGTCCAAAGGGCCCCAGCTTGGGCCCGCTGGCACTCCCCTGGGGGAAATGATGCCTGCCTCTGGGGTTGCTGGGTTGGACCTGGCTCCTTGGAGGTAGGCATCATGACAGTACCCCCCCTCAAGGCCCCTCCCAAGGTTCTTCCCTCCGGGGGTTTGGGCTTGTTCGGAAATCTCCGGTGAAACCTTTGTACTAATCGAGGTGCGTGGACATGGTTAGTAGGCTCCCACGATCTCTCCTGAGGTCCATATCCCTTCCAGTCAACAAGATAGAAGAGTTTCGACTTTACCACCTTGGAGTCTAAAATGTCTTTAACTTCGAATTCTAATTCCCCTTCAATTTGAACTGGATCTGGAGGCTTGGACAATCGGGTTCCTGGTTGTACTGGCTTCAAAAGTGATGCATGAAAAACTGGATGAATACGCATGTTGGACGGTAGATCCAGTTTAAAGGCCACTGGGTTGATTATAGCTTTGATGGGATAAGGTCCTATGAATCTGGGATTGAAGGTTCGCGAGCCTTTGAGGGGTAAATGTTTAGTTGCTAGCCATACCTGGTCTCCTACTTGGTAAGGAGGAGTTTTACTTCGGTGCAAATCAGCGTTTTCTTTATACTTTTTCTTGGCTTGCTGTAAATGAGTTGCAGCTTCTTTGAAGGCTTGGGTTATTGTGGAATGCAGATGATTTACTGCGGGCATTTCCAGGATCAGAGGTGGATCTAGATCAGAGGTCCGAAGATGGTGACCATACAAAGTATAAAAGGGGGTTTGTCCGGTTCCAGAATGCACTGAATTGTTGTATGCATATTCTGCGATCCAAAGGATGTCTTTCCAATTTAACTCGGATTGGTGTAACATGCACCGAAGATATTGCTCTAGAGTCTGATTGGTTCTCTCGGTTTGTCCGTCAGTCTGGGGGTGGTGGCTGGTGGATAACCGCACATCTATTTGTGCTAGTTGGCAACACTTCTTCCAAAAATGTGAGATAAATTGACTTCCACGATCCAAGACTAAAATGGAAGGGAAACCATGTATGCAAACTATATTCTCCAGGAATTCCTTGGCCAAGGTGGAAGCTGAAGGCAAACCCTTTAAAGGGATAAAGTGGGCCATTTTGGAGAATAGGTCCACAATTACAAGGATTGTGTTGTAACCAGCACAAGGAGGCAGATCTGTTATAAAGTCCATTGACAGGGTGTGCCATGGTACCGGTGGAATATCCAAGGGTTGAAGTAGGCCGGCTGGCCTTTTCTTTTGAGCCTTGTTTTGGGTGCAACTTCCACAAGACAGTACAAAAGACTTTATGTCTTTTCTCCAAGAAGGCCACCAGAAGTGGCGTTTGATTTTTTCCTCCATTTTAGCGATACCAGGGTGTCCTTCCATTAAAGATTCACGATGATGGGCAATAACAAGTTCTTGCAATTCTTTACTTGGCAGAAACAACCGCTCCTGGAAGTAGGGTAAGTCATCCTTAACGGTGTAATGAGGACCCTTTTGACTCCATTCCAGTAAGGTTGAAGAGTCTAGAAGTTGTTTTACTTGCGTTTGGATATCCTCAATAGATTGCAATGAAGTTAAGCCTAAGATTCTTTGCTCAGGTATGATGGGCACAGGTTCTAAGCTTGAATTAGGTTCTTCCATGCCAATCCGGGATAAGGTGTCTGCTTTACCATTCTTGCAGCCAGGGCGATAGGTAATTACAAAATCAAATTCCGCAAAGAATAGAGCCCATCGGAGTTGTCGTGAAGATTGAGCTTTGGCGGTCTTTAAATACTGTAAGTTTCTGTGGTCCGTAATTATGGTGATGGTGTGTCTTGCCCCGAGAAGGTAGTGACGCCAAGCCTTGAAAGCAGATTTGATGGCCAGTAACTCTTTATCGGTAATTGCGTAGTTGATTTCAGGAGGAGAAAATTTTCTGGACCAAAAGGCCACTGGGTGTAGTTGGTTAGTTTTTGGGCCTCATTGCGACAGGACAGCTCCCATGGCCGAACTGGAAGCATCGGTTTCCACTATGTACGGGAGATCTGGGTGCGGGTGCTTCAATACAGGTGCAGAGGTGAATTTGGTTTTCAGGTCCTGGAAGGCTTGTTCGGCCTCAAGACTCCATTCGAAGCGTTTGTTTTTCTTTAGGAGAGCGGTGATGGGTTGGACTGTTCGGGAAAATTCCGGGATGAATCTTCGATAGAAATTGGCAAAGCCGAGCATGCTCTGAACTCCCTTCACCGAGCTTGGAGATGGCCATTTGAGGATGGCGTCCACCTTTCGCGAGTCCATTCGGACTCCTTGAGGTGTCAGGATGAATCCGAGAAACTCAACTTCTGTGGTATGAAAAACGCATTTTTCGAGTTTTGCAAATAGTCTGTGCTGGTACAGTTGCTCAAGAACTGCCCTAACATGTTTTCTGTGATCAGATTCTGAAGAAGAGTACACCAGGATGTCGTCAATGTAAACAATGACGCAGACATTGATAAGTTCCCGAAGAACATCATTCATAAAGTACTGAAAGGCGGCAGGTGCATTGCACAAACCGAAGGGCATCACCTGATATTCGAAGAGCCCAAATTTGGTGCGGAATGCAGTCTTCCATTCGTCGCCTTCTTTTATGCGCACCAGGTGATAAGCTCCTCGGAGATCTAACTTGGTGTACACACAAGCGTCTTTCACCTGGTCGATAAGCTCAGGGATCAAGGGCAGAGGATAACGATTCTTAATCGTTATTTGATTTAGGGCGTGATAGTCTATACACGTTCTAAGGTCGCCTTCTTTTTTTGGTACGAAGAACAGAGCTGAAGAGACAGGAGATTTGGACGGGCAAATAAAACCATTGGCTAGGTACTGATCTAAATACTGACGCAAATGCAGGTTCTCAGGTTCTGTAAGAGCATAAATCCTACTACAAGGTAGTTGAGCATTGGGTACCAGATCGATCTGGCAATCATAAGACCGATGGGGAGGTAACGTGTTAGCCTGTTCTTTCTGAAAAACGTCTTGGAATTCTTGGTATTCTGACGGTAGCTGTACAGGGGTGGAAGTTGCTGTGGCTAGATCCATAGCTGGATTTCTTGGATAACAAGTTGGTTCACAATCAGGAAAACTTATCTTCTTTGCTCACCAGTCAATTCTGGGATTATGTGTTTCTAACCAAGGAATTCCAAGAATTACTTGAAATTGTGGGGCCTTGATCACATCAAACACGATTGCTTCCCGATGCCCATCCTGACCCACCAGTGTCACTTCAACAGTGGAATGCGTTACAGGCCCTGAGGCTATTTCGGTTCCATCTACTGTAGTAATGACATCT
The DNA here is from genome assembly GCF_040938575.1 of Ambystoma mexicanum. Lineage (NCBI taxonomy): Eukaryota > Metazoa > Chordata > Amphibia > Caudata > Ambystomatidae > Ambystoma > Ambystoma mexicanum. The sequence continues at coordinate 338,448,525 of NC_090938.1, forward strand.
TGGGTTACTTTCGGGCGGAGAGGAAGCTTAATCCTGGAAGCCAATTCACGGTCTATGTAATTTCCAATAGCTCCACTGTCGATGTATGCTTTTTTAGCATGCAAATGCTGAGGCTGTTTTGGGTCCACGAGCACAATTGGCATGACGAAATGCGAGGTCAAAGAGTTAGTTTTCAAGCTCGGCAAGCGGATCCCTACGCTTGCCGGGCTAGGTCGTTTCCCGAATCAGGTGTCACTAATTCGTTATCAGTAGCTCCAACCACCTTCTTAAGTGGTTTCACTGGACAATTTCGAAGAAAGTGACCGGAAGTCCCGCAATACAGACAAAGTTGCATTTGCCGCCTTCTCTCTCGTTCTTTCTGCGTTAATGGTCCTTTAACACCACCGATTTGCATAGGTTCAGATACGTCGGTACTCTTGGAGGTAGCGTGGGTTTTGATCGGTGCTCGGTTTTCATACTTGAACCGATCTGCTTTTCTATTTTGAAGTCTGTGATCAAGTTGAACCACCAAGTCAATGTAGTCTGCGCAGACCTGGGGTGGGTTTACTATCTGAGCTAGAACATCCTTAAGCTCTCCGCGCAGGCCTCGATGAAACAATATGATCCTTTTGCTTTCTGGCCATCCAGTTTCCACAACCAGTCTGTTAAAGGTGGCTATGTAGGACAGAAGATCCTGATTACCTTGTCGTAAGGATAGCAGTTCGTTATCAAGGGCCTGTCCTTGAGAGTGTCGAGTGAACAATCTTTCCATGCTGGCCTGGAAGCCCTGAAAATTCTGGAGAATGGGATCATCCTGATTTACCAATGGAATAGACCAATCGGCAGCACTGCCACTGAGGTAAGATAGTATAAAGGCTACCTTGGTCTGGTCGTTAGGGAAGGCTCCGGGTCTGCATAGAAAGTGTAAACGACATTGGTTCATAAAGACGGCATATTTCTTGGGATCCCCCGCAAAACGTTCAGGCGGGGCTAAAGGCATGTGTCCAGGTAGATTAATTTGTACCGGGTTACTCAAACCCATTGATGTGGAAATGTCTCCGGAATTAGGTAAAGGAGTGTGCCCTGCCTGGGCCTGTAATAACCTTTTGGCTAGGTCATCAGTTCTTTCCTTAGATAAGATTAGTTCTCTTTTGAGAGCGTTAGTCTCCTGGCGGGCTGAGTGCACCTCTGCCCGTAATTTCCCCAAAAGCTGGGCCAGCTGGTCAGTCTCGGAAGTATCCATAGCGCCCGGGTGGGAAATTGTGGGTAGGCTTCGCGTTCTGTAACGCTCACCTGATTCCCACAGAGGCGCAGGTCTGGCTTCGAGTGCTGATGCTTCTTCAATGGTGAAGCGCAGGACTCTGAAGATGGACAGGAAGGGCCCTCTACTCTGGCTTCTCCGGCTCTCAGGAATATTCCCCTGTGCGTGAAAAGGGAGTATTAACTACTGACTGAGTTATGCTCAAGCCTCCCACTCTCTTCCAACCCTCCACGATACCCTTCCATGATTCCCCGTGAAGTCTCACCTTAGGGTCTGAAAGGACGAGCTCTCCAACCTGCTTCTGACGCAGGGGCGCGTTGAACCCAGTTACTTCACTGGATTGAGGTTGGATGGGAGTTCAGGTAAGCTTGATTATACTGGTAAGGCGCTGTAAAAGTTCTGTTGCAAGTTCAAAAGTTCAAGCTTTAAATAATAATGTTCATTGTCTTTTTTCAGGTGATGAATGAAGATTCCTTTGGAGACTTCTTGCAACAAAGCGCTGATTTTGATGTCTTTTCCCCATAGGGGCCGGGGTTCGGAATGCCGGAGATATGGCGCCGACCCGAAGTGAAACGTGCAGTTCCAGTAAAGATCTGGTAAGTCCTAGATGAGCGCTCAGGTAATGTTTTTCATTCGCTCATCTAATGTCTTTGTCTTTTTTCCCCATAGGGGCCGGGGTCCTGCTTGGAAGCAGAAAGACCGAAATTAAATGGGAATGGCCCAACAGGTAAGTCTTAGAAGGAAACTGAGCTTTTTATATTCCCTTCCTTCTCTCACCTCTTATTCTTGTCTTTTTCTCTAGGCTCTGGGAAGTGGCTGTGTATCCGGATGATCGCTGCTGAAGATGGAGGAACCCAGGAAAGGTGAGTGAAATGCAGCGCTGCAGCGATCGTAACAAAATACTTTTACAAATGATGTCTTCCCTTTCAGGATCGTCGGTGATGTCTCCGTGGTGCAGATTAGCTGGTAGGTCTCTTGTCTCCCTTTGCAGGTGACCCAGGATGCTGACAGGCGTGGCTGAAGTCCAGATGCAGGAGCTGACACGGTGAGCGTCCAGCTGCGAGGAGCAGAACAACGCGAAGCGTGAGTTGCTGATCGGGTGTGGTTTAAATAGCTTTGGAAGAAGTTCCAAGTGTGTATCCTTCCTCCGATCAGGTATGTATCCTTCCCCGACCACACCCGGGTGGAAAGTAGTCCCACAGGTAAAGTAGTTCCTATTCATGCCTCAAGAGGGCCTGGATGTGGCAGCATGGTCTGCAGCAGGTAAGTGCACATTAAAACACTTGAACACATGTCGAGCTTTATGAGCCTGTCGCCTAAGGCAGCAGGACATAGGTCCAACATGAGCCTGGCGCCTAAGGCACCAGGACTGCATCGAATGGGCCCCAGCTTGGGCCCGCTGGCACTCCCCTGGGGGAAATGATGCCTGCCTCTGGGGTTGCTGGGTCGGACCTGGCCCCTTGGAGGTAGGCATCATGACAGTACCCCCCCTCAAGGCCCCTCCCAAGGTTCTTCCCTCCGGGGGTTTGGGCTTGTTCGGAAATCTCCGGTGAAACCTTTGTACTAATCGAGGTGCGTGGACATGGTTACTAGGCTCCCACGATCTCTCCTGAGGTCCATATCCCTTCCAGTCAACAAGATAGAAGAGTTTCGACTTTACCACCTTGGAGTCTAAAATGTCTTTAACTTCGAATTCTAATTCCCCTTCAATTTGAACTGGATCTGGAGGCTTGGACAATCGGCTTCCTGGTTGTACTGGCTTCAAAAGTGATGCATGAAAAACTGGATGAATACGCATGTTGGACGGTAGATCCAGTTTAAAGGCCACTGGGTTGATTATAGCTTTGATGGGTTAAGGTCCTATGAATCTGAGATTGAAGGTTCGCGGGCCCTTGAGGGGTAAATGTTTAGTTGCTAGCCATACCTGGTCTCCTACTTGGTAAGGAAGAGCTTTACTTCGGTGCAAATCAGCGTTTTCTTTATACTTTTTCTTGGCTTGCTGTAAATGAGTTGCAGCTTCTTTGAAGGCTCGGGTTATTGTGGAATGCAGATGATTTACTGCGGGCATTTCCAGGGTCAGAGGTGGATCTAGATCAGAGGTCCGAGGATGGTGACCATACAAAGTATAAAAGGGGGTTTGTCCGGTTCCAGAATGCACTGAATTGTTGTATGCATATTCTGCAATCCAAAGGATGTCTTTCCAATTTAACTCGGATTGGTGTAACATGCACCGAAGATATTGCTCGAGAGTCTGATTGGTTCTCTCGGTTTGTCCGTCGGTCTGGGGGTGGTGGCTGGTGGATAACCGCACATCTATTTGTGCTAGTTGGCAACACTTCTTCCAAAAATGTGAGATAAATTGACTTCCACGATCCGAGACTAAAATGGAAGGGAAACCATGTATGCAAACTATATTCTGCAGGAATTCCTTGGCCAAGGTGGAAGCTGAAGGCAAACCCTTTAAAGGGATAAAGTGGGCCATTTCGGAGAATAGGTCCACAATTACAAGGATTGTGTTGTAACCAGCACAAGGAGGCAGATCTGTTATAAAGTCCATTGACAGGGTGTGCCATGGTGCCGGTGGAATATCCAAGGGTTGAAGTAGGCCGGCTGGCCTTTTCTTTTGAGCCTTGTTTTGGGTGCAACTTCCACAAGACAGTACAAAAGACTTTATGTCTTTTCTCCAAGAAGGCCACCAGAAGTGGCGTTTGATTTTTTCCTCCATTTTAGCGATACCAGGGTGTCCTTCCATTAAAGATTCACGATGATGGGCAATAACAAGTTCTTGCAATTCTTTACTTGGCAGAAACAACCGCTCCTGGAAGTAGGGTAAGTCATCCTTAACGGTGTAATGAGGACCCTTTTGACTCCATTCCAGTAAGGTTGAAGAGTCTAGAAGTTGTTTTACTTGCTTTTGGATATCCTCAATAGATTGCAATGAAGTTAAGCCTAAGATTCTTTGCTCAGGTATGATGGGCACAGGTTCTAAGCTTGAATTAGGTTCTTCCATGCCAATCCGGGATAAGGCGTCTGCTTTACCATTCTTGCAGCCAGGGCGATAGGTAATTACAAAATCAAATTCCGCAAAGAATAGAGCCCATCGGAGTTGTCGTGAAGATTGAGCTTTGGCCGTCTTTAAATACTGTAAGTTTCTGTGGTCCGTAATTACGGTGATGGTGTGTCTTGCCCCGAGAAGGTAGTGACGCCAAGCCTTGAAAGCAGATTTGATGGCCAGTAACTCTTTATCGGTAATTGCGTAGTTGATTTCAGGAGGAGAACATTTTCTGGACCAAAAGGCCACTGGGTGTAGTTGGTTAGTTTTTGGGCCTCATTGCGACAGGACAGCTCCCATGGCCGAACTGGAAGCATCGGTTTCCACTATGTACGGGAGATCTGGGTGCGGGTGCTTCAATACAGGTGCAGAGGTGAATTTGGTTTTCAGGTCCTGGAAGGCTTGTTCGGCCTCAAGACTCCATTCGAAGCATTTGTTTTTCTTTAGGAGAGCGGTGATGGGTTGGACTGTTTGGGAAAATTCCGGGATGAATCTTCGATAGAAATTGGCAAAGCCGAGCATGCTCTGAACTCCCTTCACCGAGCTTGGAGATGGCCATTTGAGGATGGCGTCCACCTTTCGCGAGTCCATTCGGACTCCTTGAGGTGTCAGGATGAATCAGAGAAACTCAACTTCTGTGGTATGAAAAACGCATTTTTCGAGTTTTGCAAATAGTCTGTGCTGGTGCAGTTGCTCAAGAACTGCCCTAACATGTTTTCTGTGATCAGATTCTGAAGAAGAGTACACCAGGATGTCGTCAATGTAAACAATGACGCAGACATTGATAAGTTCCCGAAGAACATCATTCATAAAGTACTGAAAGGCGGCAGGTGCATTGCACAAACCGAAGGGCATCACCTGATATTCGAAGAGCCCAAATTTGGTGCGGAATGCAGTCTTCCATTCGTCGCCTTCTTTTATGCGCACCAGGTGATAAGCTCCTCGGAGATCTAACTTGGTGTACACACAAGCGTCTTTCACCTGGTCGATAAGCTCAGGGATCAAGGGCAGAGGATAACGATTCTTAATCGTTATTTGATTTAGGGCGTGATAGTCTATACACGTTCTAAGGTCGCCTTCTTTTTTTGGTACGAAGAACAGAGCTGAAGAGACAGGAGATTTGGACGGGCAAATAAAACCATTGGCTAGGTACTGATCTAAATACTGACGCAAATGCAGGTTCTCAGGTTCTGTAAGAGCATAAATCCTACTACAAGGTAGTTGAGCATTGGGTACCAGATCGATCTGGCAATCATAAGACCGATGGGGAGGTAACGTGTTAGCCTGTTCTTTCTGAAAAACGTCTTGGAATTCTTGGTATTCTGACGGTAGCTGTACAGGGGTGGAAGTTGCTGTGGCTAGACCCATAGCTGGATTTCTTGGATAACAAGTTGGTTCACAATCAGGAAAACTTATCTTCTTTGCTCGCCAGTCAATTCTGGGATTATGTGTTTCTAACCAAGGAATTCCAAGAATTACTTGAAATTGTGGGGCCTTGATCACATCAAACACGATTGCTTCCCGATGCCCATCCTGACCCACCAGTGTCACTTCAACAGTGGAATGCGTTACAGGCCCTGAGGCTATTTCGGTTCCATCTACTGTAGTAATGACATCTTGGGTTACTTTCGGGCGGAGAGGAAGCTTAATCCTGGAAGCCAATTCACGGTCTATGTAATTTCCAATAGCTCCACTGTCGATGTATGCTTTTTTAGCATGCAACTGCTGAGGCTGTTTTGGGTCCACGAGCACAATTGGCATGACGAAATGCGAGGTCAAAGAGTTAGTTTTCAAGCTCGGCAAGCGGATCCCTACGCTTGCCGGGCTAGGTCGTTTCCCGAATCAGGTGTCACTAATTCGTTATCAGTAGCTCCAACCACCTTCTTAAGTGGTTTCACTGGACAATTTCGAAGAAAGTGACCGGAAGTCCCGCAATACAGACAAAGTTGCATTTGCCGCCTTCTCTCTCGTTCTTTCTGCGTTAATGGTCCTTTAACACCACCGATTTGCATAGGTTCAGATACGTCGGTACTCTTGGAGGTAGCGTGGGTTTTGATCGGTGCTCGGTTTTCATACTTGAACCGATCTGCTTTTCTATTTTGAAGTCTGTGATCAAGTTGAACCACCAAGTCAATGTAGTCTGCGCAGACCTGGGGTGGGTTTACTATCTGAGCTAGAACATCCTTAAGCTCTCCGCGCAGGCCTCGATGAAACAATATGATCCTTTTGCTTTCTGGCCATCCAGTTTCCACAACCAGTCTGTTAAAGGTGGCTATGTAGGACAGAAGATCCTGATTACCTTGTCGTAAGGATAGCAGTTCGTTATCAAGGGCCTGTCCTTGAGAGTGTCGAGTGAACAATCTTTCCATGCTGGCCTGGAAGCCCTGAAAATTCTGGAGAATGGGATCATCCTGATTTACCAATGGAATAGACCAATCGGCAGCACTGCCACTGAGGTAAGATAGTATAAAGGCTACCTTGGTCTGGTCGTTAGGGAAGGCTCCGGGTCTGCATAGAAAGTGTAAACGACATTGGTTCATAAAGACGGCATATTTCTTGGGATCCCCCGCAAAACGTTCAGGCGGGGCTAAAGGCATGTGTCCAGGTAGATTATTTTGTACCGGGTTACTCAAACCCTTTGATGTGGAAATGTCTCCGGAATTAGGTAAAGGAGTGTGCCCTGCCTGGGCCTGTAATAACCTTTTGGCTAGGTCATCAGTTCTTTCCTTAGATAAGATTAGTTCTCTTTTGAGAGCGTTAGTCTCCTGGCGGGCTGAGTGCACCTCTGCCCGTAATTTCCCCAAAAGCTGGGCCAGCTGGTCAGTCTCGGAAGTATCCATAGCGCCCGGGTGGGAAATTGTGGGTAGGCTTCGCGTTCTGTAACGCTCACCTGATTCCCACAGAGGCGCAGGTCTGGCTTCGAGTGCTGATGTTTCTTCAATGGTGAAGCGCAGGACTCTGAAGATGGACAGGAAGGGCCCTCTACTCTGGCTTCTCCGGCTCTCAGGAATATTCCCCTGTGCGTGAAAAGGGAGTATTAACTACTGACTGAGTTATGCTCAAGCCTCCCACTCTCTTCCAACCCTCCACGATACCCTTCCATGATTCCCCGTGAAGTCTCACCTTAGGGTCTGAAAGGACGAGCTCTCCAACCTGCTTCTGACGCAGGGGCGCGTTGAACCCAGTTACTTCACTGGATTGAGGTTGGATGGGAGTTCAGGTAAGCTTGATTATACTGGTAAGGCGCTGTAAAAGTTCTGTTGCAAGTTCAAAAGTTCAAGCTTTAAATAATAATGTTCATTGTCTTTTTTCAGGTGATGAATGAAGATTCCTTTGGAGACTTCTTGCAACAAAGCGCTGATTTTGATGTCTTTTCCCCATAGGGGCCGGGGTTCGGAATGCCGGAGATATGGCGCCGACCCGAAGTGAAACGTGCAGTTCCAGTAAAGATCTGGTAAGTCCTAGATGAGCGCTCAGGTAATGTTTTTCATTCGCTCATCTAATGTCTTTGTCTTTTTTCCCCATAGGGGCCGGGGTCCTGCTTGGAAGCAGAAAGACCGAAATGAAATGGGAATGGCCCAACAGGTAAGTCTTAGAAGGAAACTGAGCTTTTCATATTCCCTTCCTTCTCTCACCTCTTATTCTTGTCTTTTTCTCTAGGCTCTGGGAAGTGGCTGTGTATCCGGATGATCGCTGCTGAAGATGGAGGAACCCAGGAAAGGTGAGTGAAATGCAGCGCTGCAGCGATCGTAACAAAATACTTTTACAAATGATGTCTTCCCTTTCAGGATCGTCGGTGATGTCTCCGTGGTGCAGATTAGCTGGTAGGTCTCTTGTCTCCCTTTGCAGGTGACCCAGGATGCTGACAGGCGTGGCTGAAGTCCAGATGCAGGAGCTGACACGGTGAGCGTCCAGCTGCGAGGAGCAGAACAACGCGAAGCGTGAGTTGCTGATCGGGTGTGGTTTAAATAGCTTTGGAAGAAGTTCCAAGTGTGTATCCTTCCTCCGATCAGGTATGTATCCTTCCCCGACCACACCCGGGTGGAAAGTAGTCCCACAGGTAAAGTAGTTCCTATTCATGCCTCAAGAGGGCCTGGATGTGGCAGCATGGTCTGCAGCAGGTAAGTGCACATTAAAACACTTGAACACATGTCGAGCTTTATGAGCCTGGCGCCTAAGGCAGCAGGACATAGGTCCAACATGAGCCTGGCGCCTAAGGCACCAGGACTGCATCGAATGGGCCCCAGCTTGGGCCCGCTGGCACTCCCCTGGGGGAAATGATGCCTGCCTCTGGGGTTGCTGGGTCGGACCTGGCCCCTTGGAGGTAGGCATCATGACAGTACCCCCCCTCAAGGCCCCTCCCAAGGTTCTTCCCTCCGGGGGTTTGGGCTTGTTCGGAAATCTCCGGTGAAACCTTTGTACTAATCGAGGTGCGTGGACATGGTTACTAGGCTCCCACGATCTCTCCTGAGGTCCATATCCCTTCCAGTCAACAAGATAGAAGAGTTTCGACTTTACCACCTTGGAGTCTAAAATGTCTAACTTCGAATTCTAATTCCCCTTCAATTTGAACTGGATCCGGAGGCTTGGACAATCGGCTTCCTGGTTGTACTGGCTTCAAAAGTGATGCATGAAAAACTGGATGAATACGCATGTTGGACGGTAGATCCAGTTTAAAGGCCACTGGGTTGATTATAGCTTTGATGGGTTAAGGTCCTATGAATCTGAGATTGAAGGTTCGCGGGCCCTTGAGGGGTAAATGTTTAGTTGCTAGCCATACCTGGTCTCCTACTTGGTAAGGAAGAGTTTTACTTCGGTGCAAATCAGCGTTTTCTTTATACTTTTTCTTGGCTTGCTGTAAATGAGTTGCAGCTTCTTTGAAGGCTCGGGTTATTGTGGAATGCAGATGATTTACTGCGGGCATTTCCAGGGTCAGAGGTGGATCTAGATCAGAGGTCCGAGGATGGTGACCATACAAAGTATAAAAGGGGGTTTGTCCGGTTCCAGAATGCACTGAATTGTTGTATGCATATTCTGCGATCCAAAGGATGTCTTTCCAATTTAACTCGGATTGGTGTAACATGCACCGAAGATATTGCTCGAGAGTCTGATTGGTTCTCTCGGTTTGTCCGTCGGTCTGGGGGTGGTGGCTGGTGGATAACCGCACATCTATTTGTGCTAGTTGGCAACACTTCTTCCAAAAATGTGAGATAAATTGACTTCCACGATCCGAGACTAAAATGGAAGGGAAACCATGTATGCAAACTATATTCTCCAGGAATTCCTTGGCCAAGGTGGAAGCTGAAGGCAAACCCTTTAAAGGGATAAAGTGGGCCATTTTGGAGAATAGGTCCACAATTACAAGGATTGTGTTGTAACCAGCACAAGGAGGCAGATCTGTTATAAAGTCCATTGACAGGGTGTGCCATGGTGCCGGTGGAATATCCAAGGGTTGAAGTAGGCCGGCTGGCCTTTTCTTTTGAGCCTTGTTTTGGGTGCAACTTCCACAAGACAGTACAAAAGACTTTATGTCTTTTCTCCAAGAAGGCCACCAGAAGTGGCGTTTGATTTTTTCCTCCATTTTAGCGATACCAGGGTGTCCTTCCATTAAAGATTCACGATGATGGGCAATAACAAGTTCTTGCAATTCTTTACTTGGCAGAAACAACCGCTCCTGGAAGTAGGGTAAGTCATCCTTAACGGTGTAATGAGGACCCTTTTGACTCCATTCCAGTAAGGTTGAAGAGTCTAGAAGTTGTTTTACTTGCGTTTGGATATCCTCAATAGATTGCAATGAAGTTAAGCCTAAGATTCTTTGCTCAGGTATGATGGGCAGAGGTTCTAAGCTTGAATTAGGTTCTTCCATGCCAATCCGGGATAAGGCGTCTGCTTTACCATTCTTGCAGCCAGGGCGATAGGTAATTACAAAATCAAATTCCGCAAAGAATAGAGCCCATCGGAGTTGTCGTGAAGATTGAGCTTTGGCCGTCTTTAAATACTGTAAGTTTCTGTGGTCCGTAATTACGGTGATGGTGTGTCTTGCCCCGAGAAGGTAGTGACGCCAAGCCTTGAAAGCAGATTTGATGGCCAGTAACTCTTTATCGGTAATTGCGTAGTTGATTTCAGGAGGAGAAAATTTTCTGGACCAAAAGGCCACTGGGTCTAGTTGGTTAGTTTTTGGGTCTCTTTGCGACAGGACAGCTCCCATGGCCGAACTGGAAGCATCGGTTTCCACTATGTACGGGAGATCTGGGTGCGGGTGCTTCAATACAGGTGCAGAGGTGAATTTGGTTTTCAGGTCCTGGAAGGCTTGTTCGGCCTCAAGAGTCCATTCGAAGCGTTTGTTTTTCTTTAGGAGAGCGGTGATGGGTTGGACTGTTCGGGAAAATTCCGGGATGAATCTTCGATAGAAATTGGCAAAGCCGAGCATGCTCTGAACTCCCTTCACCGAGCTTGGAGATGGCCATTTGAGGAAGGCGTCCACCTTTTGCGAGTCCATTCGGACTCCTTGAGGTGTCAGGATGAATCCGAGAAACTCAACTTCTGTGGTATGAAAAACGCATTTTGCGAGTTTTGCAAATAGTCTGTGCTGGCGCAGTTTCTCAAGAACTGCCCTAACATGTTTTCTGTGATCAGATTCTGAAGAAGAGTACACCAGGATGTCATCAATGTAAACAATGACGCAGACATCGATAAGTTCCTGAAGAACATCATTCATAAAGTACTGAAAGGCGGCAGGTGCATTGCACAAACCGAAGGGCATCACCTGATATTCGAAGAGCCCAAATTTGGTGCGGAATGCAGTCTTCCATTCGTCGCCTTCTTTTATGCGCACCAGGTGATAAGCTCCTCGGAGATCTAACTTGGTGTGCACACAAGCGTCTTTCACCTGGTCGATAAGCTCAGGGATCAAGGGCAGAGGATAACGGTTCTTAATCGTTATTTGATTTAGGGCGCGATAGTCTATACACGTTCTAAGGTTGCCTTCTTTTTTTGGTACGAAGAACAGAGCTGAAGAGACAGGAGACTTGGACGGGCGAATAAAACCATTGGCTAGGTACTGATCTAAATACTGACGCAAATGCAGGTTCTCAGGTTCCGTAAGAGCATGAATCCTACTACAAGGTAGTTGAGCATTGGGTACCAGATCGATCTGGCAATCATAAGACCGATGTGGAGGTAACGTGTTAGCCTGTTCTTTCTGAAAAACGTCTTGGAATTCTTGGTATTCTGACGGTAGCTGTACAGGGGTGGAAGTTGCTGTGGCTAGACCCATAGCTGGATTTCTTGGACAACAAGTTGGTTCACAATCAGGAAAACTTATCTTCTTTGCTCGCCAGTCAATTCTGGGATTATGTGTTTCTAACCAAGGAATTCCAAGAATTACTTGAAATTGTGGGGCCTTGATCACATCAAACACGATTGCTTCCCGATTCCCATCCTGACCCACTAGTGTTACTTCAACAGTGGAATGCGTTACAGGCCCTGAGGCTATTTCGGTTCCATCTACTGTAGTAATGACATCTTGGGTTACTTTCGGGCGGAGAGGAAGCTTAATCCTGGAAGCCAATTCACGGTCTATGTAATTTCCAATAGCTCCACTGTCGATGTATGCTTTTATAGCATGCAACTGCTGAGGCTGTTTTGGGTCCACGAGCACCATTGGCATGACGAAATGCAAGGTCAAAGAGTTAGTTTTCAAGCTCGGCAAGCGGACCCCTACGCTTGCCGGGCTAGGTCGTTTCCCGAATCAGGTGTCACTAATTCGTTATCAGTAGCTCCAACCACCTTCTTAAGTGGTTTAACTGGACAATTTCGAAGAAAGTGACCGGAAGTCCCGCAATACAGACAAAGTTGCATTTGCCGCCTTCTCTCTCGTTCTTTCTGCGTTAATGGTCCTTTAACACCACTGATTTGCATAGGTTCAGATACGTCGGTACTCTTGGAGGTAGCGTGGGTTTTGATCGGTGCTCGGTTTTCATACTTGAACCGATCTGCTTTTCTATTTTGAAGTCTGTGATCAAGTTGAACCACCAAGTCAATGTAGTCTGCGCAGACCTGGGGTGGGTTTACTATCTGAGCTAGAACATCCTAAAGCTCTCTGCGCAGGCCTCGACGAAACAATGTGATCCTTTTGCTTTCTGGCCATCCAGTTTCCACAACCAGTCTGTTAAAGGTGGCTATGTAGGACAGAAGATCCTGATTACCTTGTCGTAAGGATAGCAGTTCGTTATCAAGGGCCTGTCCTTGAGAGTGTCGAGCGAACAATCTTTCCATGCTGGCCTGGAAGCCCTGAAAATTCTGGAGAATGGGATCATCCTGATTTACCAATGGAATAGACCAATCGGCAGCACTGCCACTGAGGTAAGATAGTATAAAGGCTACCTTGGTCTGGTCGTTAGGGAAGTCTCCGGGTCTGCATAGAAAGTGTAAACGACATTGGTTCATAAAGACGGCATATTTCTTGGGATCCCCCGCAAAACGTTCAGGCGGGGCCAAAGACATGTGTCCAGGTAGATTAATTTGTACCGGGTTACTCAAACCCATTGATGTGGAAATGTCTCCGGAATTACGTAAAGGAGTGTGCCCTGCCTGGGCCTGTAATAACCTTTTGGCTAGGTCATCAGTTCTTTCCTTAGATAAGATTAGTTCTCTTTTGAGAGCGTTAGTCTCCTGGCGGGCTGAGTGCACCTCTGCCCGTAATTCCCCCAAAAGCTGGGCCAGCTGGTCAGTCTCGGAAGTCTCCATAGCGCCCGGGTGGGAAATTGTGGGTCGGCTCCGCATTCTGTAACGCTCACCTGATTCCCACGGAGGCGCAGGTCTGGCTTCGAGTGCTGATGCTTCTTCAATGGTGAAGCGCAGGACTCTGAAGATGGACAGGAATGGCCCTCTACTCTGGCTTCTCCGGCTCGCAGGAATATTCCCCTGTGCGTGAAAAGGGAGTATTACCTACTGACTGAGTTATGCTCAAGCCTCCCACTCTCTTCCAACCCTCCACGATACCCTTCCACGATTCCCCGTGAAGTCTCACCTTAGGGTCTGAAAGGACAAGCTCTCCATCCTGCTTCTGACGCAGGGGCGCGTTGAACCCAGTTACTTCACTGGATTGAGGTTGGATGGGAGTTCAGGTAAGCTTGATTATACTGGTAAGGCGCTGTAAAAGTTCTGTTGCAAGTTCAAAAGTTCAAGCTTTAAATAATAATGTTCATTGTCTTTTTTCAGGTGATGAATGAAGATTCCTTTGGAGACTTCTTGCAACAAAGCGCTGATGTTGATGTCTTTTCCCCATAGGGGCCGGGGTTCGGAATGCCGGAGATATGGCGCCGACCCGAAGTGAAACGTGCAGTTCCAGTAAAGATCTGGTAAGGCCTAGATGAGCGCTCAGGTAATGTTTTTGCATTCGCTCATCTAATGTCTTTGTCTTTTTTCCCCATAGGGGCCGGAGTCCTGCTTGGAAGCAGCAAGACCCGAAATGAAATGGGAATGACCCAACAGGTAAGTCTTAGAAGGAAACTGAGCTTTTCCTATTCCCTTCCTTCTCTCACCTCTTATTCTTGTCTTTTTCTCTAGGCTCTGGGAAGTGGCTGTGTATCCGATGATCGCTGCTGAAGATGGAGGAACCCAGGAAAGGTGAGTGAAATGCAGCGCTGCAGCGATCGTAACAAAATGCTTTTACAAATGATGTCTTCCCTTTCAGGATCGTCGGTGATGTCTCCGTGGTGCAGATTAGCTGGTAGGTCTCTTGTCTCCCTTTGCAGGTGACCCAGGATGCTGACAGGCGTGGCTGAAGTCCAGATGCAGGAGCTGACACGGTGAGCGTCCAGCTGCGAGGAGCAGAACAACGTGAAGCGTGAGTTGCTGATCGGGTGTGGTTTAAATAGCTTTGGAAGAAGTTCCAAGTGTGTATCCTTCCTCCGATCAGGTATGTATCCTTCCCCGACCACACCCGGGTGGAAAGTAGTCCCACAGGTAAAGTAGTTCCTATTCATGCCTCAAGAGGGCCTGGATGTGGCAGCATGGTCTGCAGCAGGTAAGTGCACATTAAAACACTTGAACACATGTCTAGCTTTATGAGCCTGGTGCCTAAGGCGCCAGGACAGAGGTCCAACATGAGCCTGGCGCCTAAGGCGCCAGGACTGCGTCCAAAGGGCCCCAGCTTGGACCCGCTGGCACTCCCCTGGGGGAAATGATGCCTGCCTCTGGGGTTGCTGGGTCGGACCTGGCCCCTTGGAGGTAGGCATCATGACAGTACCCCCCCTCAACGCCCCTCCCAAGGTTCTTCCCTCCGGGGGTTTGGGCTTGTTCGGAAATCTCCGGTGAAACCTTTGTACTAATCGAGGTGCGTGGACCTGATTACTAGGCTCCCACGATCTCTCCTGAGGTCCATATCCCTTCCAGTCAACAAGATAGAAGAGTTTCGACTTTACCACCTTGGAGTCTAAAATGTCTTTAACTTTGAATTCGCCTTCAATTTGAACTGGATCTGGAGGCTTGGACAATCGGGTTCCTGGTTGTACTGGCTTCAAAAGTGATGCATGAAAAACTGGATGAATATGCATGTTGGACGGTAGATCACGTTTAAAGGCCACTGGGTTGATTATAGCTTTGATGGAATAAGGTCCTATGATTCTGGGATTGAAGGTTCGCTGGCCCTTGAGGGGTAAATGTTTAGTTGCTAGCCATACCTGGTCTCCTACTTGGTAAGGAGGAGTTTTACTTCGGTGCAAATCAGCGTTTTCTTTATACTTTTTCTTGGCTTGCTGTAAATGAGTTGCAGCTTCTTTGAAGGCTCGGGTTATTGTGGAATGCAGATGATTTACTGCGGGCATTTCCAGGGTCAGAGGTGGATCTAGATCAGAGGTCCGAGGATGGTGACCATACAAAGTATAAAAGGGGGTTTGTCCGCTTCCAGAATGCACTGAATTGTTGTATGCATATTCTGCGATCCAAAGGATGTCTTTCCAATTTAACTCGGATTGGTGTAACATGCACCGAAGATATTGCTCGAGAGTCTGATTGGTTCTCTCGGTTTGTCCGTCGGTCTGGGGGTGGTGGCTGATGGATAACCGCACATCTATTTGTGCTAGTTGGCAACACTTCTTCCAAAAATGTGAGATAAATTGACTTCCACGATCCGAGACTAAAATGGAAGGGAAACCATGTATGCAAACTATATTCTCCAGGAATTCCTTGGCCAAGGTGGAAGCTGAAGGCAAACCCTTTAAAGGGATAAAGTGGGCCATTTTGGACAATAGGTCCACAATTACAAGGATTGTGTTGTAACCAGCACAAGGAGGCAGATCTGTTATAAAGTCCATTGACAGGGTGTGCCATGGTGCCGGTGGAATATCCAAGGGTTGAAGTAGGCCGGCTGGCCTTTTCTTTTGAGCCTTGTTTTGGGTGCAAATACCACAAGAAAGTACAAAAGACTTTATGTCTTTTCTCCAAGAAGGCCACCAGAAGTGGTGTTTGATTTTTTCCTCCGTTTTAGCGATACCAGGGTGTCCTTCCGTTAAAGATTCACGATGATGGGCAATAACAAGTTCTTGCAATTCTTTACTTGGCAGAAACAACCGCTCCTGGAAGTAGGGTAAGTCATCCTTAACGGTGTAATGAGGACCCTTTTGACTCCATTCCAGTAAGGTTGAAGAGTTTAGAAGTTGTTTTACTTGCGTTTGGATATCCTCAATAGATTGCAATGAAGTTAAGCCTAAGATTCTTTGCTCAGGTATGATGGGCACAGGTTCTAAGCTTGAATTAGGTTCTTCCATGCCAATCCAGGATAAGGCGTCTGCTTTTCCATTCTTGCAGCCAGGGCGATAGGTAATTACAAAATCAAATTCCGCAAAGAATAGAGCCCATCGGAGTTGTCGTGAAGATTGAGCTTTGGCCGTCTTTAAATACTGTAAGTTTCTGTGGTCCGTAATTACGGTGATGGTGTGTCTTGCACCGAGAAGGTAGTGACGCCAAGCCTTGAAAGCAGATTTGATGGCCAGTAACTCTTTATCGGTAATTGCGTAGTTGATTTCAGGAGGAGAAAATTTTCTGGACCAAAAGGCCACTGAGTGTAGTTGGTTAGTTTTTGGGTCTCTTTGCGACAGGACAACTCCCATGGCCGAACTGGAAGCATTGGTTTCCACTATGTACGGGAGATCTGGGTGCGGGTTCTTCAATACAGGTGCAGAGGTGAATTTGGTTTTCAGTTCCTGGAAGGCTTGTTCGGCCTCAAGAGTCCATTCGAAGCGTTTGTTTTTCTTTAGGAGAGCGGTGATGGGTTGGACTGTTCGGGAAAATTCCGGGATGAATCTTCGATAGAAATTGGCAAAGCCGAGCATGTTCTGAACTCGCTTCACCGAGCTTGGAGATGGCCATTTGAGGGTGGCGTCTACCTTTCGCGAGTCCATTCGGACTCCGTGAGGTGTCAGGATGAATCCGAGAAACTCAACTTCTGTGGTATGAAAAACGCATTTTTCGAGTTTTGCAAATAGTCTGTGCTGGCGCAGTTTCTCAAGAACTGCCCTAACATGTTTTCTGTGATCAGATTCTGAAGAAGAGTACACCAGGATGTCGTCAATGTAAACAATGACGCAGACATCGATAAGTTCCCGAAGAACATAGTTCATAAAGTACTGAAAGGCGGCAGGTGCATTGCACAAACCGAAGGGCATCACCTGATATTCGAAGAGCCCAAATTTGGTGCGGAATGCAGTCTTCCATTCGTCGCCTTCTTTTATGCGCACCAGGTGATAAGCTCCTCGGAGATCTAACTTGGTGTACACACAAGCGTCTTTCACCTGGTCGATAAGCTCAGGGATCAAGGGCAGAGGATAACGATTCTTAATCGTTATTTGATTTAGGGCGCGATAGTCTATACATGTTCTAAGGTCGCCTTCTTTTTTTGGTACGAAGAACAGAGCTGAAGAGACAGGAGACTTGGACGGGCGAATAAAACCATTGGCTAGGTACTGATCTAAATACTGACGCAAATGCAGGTTCTCAGGCTCCGTAAGAGCATAAATCCTACTACAAGGTAGTTGAGCATTGGGTACCAGATCGATCTGGCAATCATAAGACCGATGGGGAGGTAACGTGTTAGCCTGTTCTTTCTGAAAAACGTCTTGGAATTCCTTGTATTCTGACGGTAGCTGTACAGGGGTGGAAGTTGCTGTGGCTAGACCCATAGCTGGATTTCTTGGATAACAAGTTGGTTCACAATCAGGAAAACTGATCTTCTTTGCTCGCCAGTCAATTCTGGGATTATGTGTTTCTAACCAAGGAATTCCAAGAATTACTCTTGAAATTGTGGGGCCTTGATCACATCAAACACGATTGCTTCCCGATGCCCATCCTGACCCACCAGTGTCACTTCAACAGTGGAATGCGTTACAGGCCCTGAGGCTATTTCGGTTCCATCTACTGTAGTAATGACATCTTGGGTTACTTTCGGGCGGAGAGGAAGCTTAATCCTGGAAGCCAATTCACGGTCTATGTAATTTCCAATAGCTCCACTGTCGATGTATGCTTTTATAGCATGCAACTGCTGAGGCTGTTTTGGGTCCACGAGCACCATTGGCATGACTAAATGCGGGGTCAAAGAGTTAGTTTTCAAGCTCGGCAAGCGGACCCCTACGCTTGCCGGGCTAGGTCGTTTCCCGAATCAGGTGTCACTAATTCGTTATCAGTAGCTCCAACCACCTTCTTAAGTGGTATAACTGGACAATTTCGAAGAAAGTGACCGGAAGTCCCGCAATACAGACAAAGTTGCATTTGCCGCCTTCTCTCTCGTTCTTTCTGCGTTAATGGTCCTTTAACACCACCGATTTGCATAGGTTCAGATACGTCGGTACTCTTGGAGGTAGCGTGGGTTTTGATCGGTGCTCGGTTTTCATACTTGAACCGATCTGCTTTTCTATTTTGAAGTCTGTGATCAAGTTGAACCACCAAGTTAATGTAGTCTGCGCAGACCTGGGGTGGGTTTACTATCTGAGCTAGAACATCCTTAAGCTCTCCGCGCAGGCCTCGATGAAACAATATGATCCTTTTGCTTTCTGGCCATCCAGTTTCCACAACCAGTCTGTTAAAGGTGGCTATGTAGGACAGAAGATCCTGATTACCTTGTCGTAAGGATAGCAGTTCGTTATCAAGGGCCTGTCCTTGAGAGTGTCGAGCGAACAATCTTTCCATGCTGGCCTGGAAGCCCTGAAAATTCTGGAGAATGGGATCATCCTGATTTACCAATGGAATAGACCAATCAGCAGCACTGCCACTGAGGTAAGATAGTATAAAGGCTACCTTGGTCTGGTCGTTAGGGAAGTCTCTGGGTCTGCATAGAAAGTGTAAACGACATTGGTTCATAAAGACGGCATATTTCTTGGGATCCCCCGCAAAACGTTCAGGCGGGGCCAAAGGCATGTGTCCAGGTAGATTAATTTGTACCGGGTTACTCAAACCCATTGATGTGGAAATGTCTCCGGAATTAGGTAAAGGAGTGTGCCCTGCCTGGGCCTGTAATAACCTTTTGGCTAGGTCATCAGTTCTTTCCTTAGATAAGATTAGTTCTCTTTTGAGAGCGTTAGTCTCCTGGCGGGCTGAGTGCACCTCTGCCCGTAATTCCCCCAAAAGCTGGGCCAGCTGGTCAGTCTCGGAAGTATCCATAGCGCCCGGGTGGGAAATTGTGGGAAGGCTTCGCGTTCTGTAACGCTCACCTGATCCCCACAGAGGCGCAGGTCTGGCTTCGAGTGCTAATGCTTCTTCAATGGTGAAGCGCAGGACTCTGAAGATGGACAGGAAGGGCCCTCTACTCTGGCTTCTCCGGCTCTCAGGAATATTCCCCTGTGCGTGAAAAGGGAGTATTACCTACTGACTGAGTTATGCTCAAGCCTCCCACTCTCTTCCAACCCTCCACGATACCCTTCCACGATTCCCCGTGAAGTCTCACCTTAGGGTCTGAAAGGACGAGCTCTCCATCCTGCTTCTGACGCAGGGGCGCGTTGAACCCAGTTACTTCACTGGATTGAGGTTGGATGGGAGTTCAGGTAAGCTTGATTATACTGGTAAGGCGCTGTAAAAGTTCTGTTGCAAGTTCAAAAGTTCAAGCTTTAAATAATAATGTTCATTGTCTTTTTTCAGGTGATGAATGAAGATTCCTTTGGAGACTTCTTGCAACAAAGCGCTGATGTTGATGTCTTTTCCCCATATGGGCCGGGGTTCGGAATGCTGGAGATATGGCGCCGACCCGAAGTGAAACGTGCAGTTCCAGTAAAGATCTGGTAAGTCCTAGATGAGCGCTCAGGTAATGTTTTTGCATTCACTCATCTAATGTCTTTGTCTTTTTTCCCCATAGGGGCTGGGGTCCTGCTTGGAAGCAGCAAGACCCGAAATGAAATGGGAATGACCCAACAGGTAAGTCTTAGAAGGAAACTGAGCTTTTCCTATTCCCTTCCTTCTCTCACCTCTTATTCTTGTCTTTTTCTCTAGGCTCTGGGAAGTGGCTGTGTATCCGGATGATCGCTGCTGAAGATGGAGGAACCCAGGAAAGGTGAGTGAAATGCAGCGCTGCAGCGATCGTAACAAAATGCTTTTAAAAATGATGTCTTCCCTTTCAGGATCGTCGGTGATGTCTCCGTGGTGCAGATTAGCTGGTAGGTCTCTTGTCTCCCTTTGCAGGTGACCCAGGATGCTGACAGGCGTGGCTGAAGTCCAGATGCAGGAGCTGACACGGTGAGCGTCCAGCTGCGAGGAGCAGAACAACGCGAAGCGTGAGTTGCTGATCGGGTGTGGTTTAAATAGCTTTGGAAGAAGTTCCAAGTGTGTATCCTTCCTCCGATCAGGTATGTATCCTTTCCCGACCACACCCGGGTGGAAAGTAGTCCCACAGGTAAAGTAGTTCCTATTCATGCCTCAAGAGGGCCTGGATGTGGCAGCATGGTCTGCAGCAGGTAAGTGCACATTAAAACACTTGAACACATGTCTAG
Source organism: Ambystoma mexicanum (assembly GCF_040938575.1). Lineage (NCBI taxonomy): Eukaryota > Metazoa > Chordata > Amphibia > Caudata > Ambystomatidae > Ambystoma > Ambystoma mexicanum. The sequence continues at coordinate 338,468,791 of NC_090938.1, forward strand.
CTTTATGAGCCTGGTGCCTAAGGCGCCAGGACAGAGGTCCAACATGAGCCTGGCGCCTAAGGCGCCAGGACTGCGTCCAAAGGGCCCCAGCTTGGACCCGCTGGCACTCCCCTGGGGGAAATGATGCCTGCCTCTGGGGTTGCTGGGTCGGACCTGGCCCCTTGGAGGTAGGCATCATGACAGTACCCCCCCTCAACGCCCCTCCCAAGGTTCTTCCCTCCGGGGGTTTGGGCTTGTTCGGAAATCTCCGGTGAAACCTTTGTACTAATCGAGGTGCGTGGACATGGTTACTAGGCTCCCACGATCTCTCCTGAGGTCCATATCCCTTCCAGTCAACAAGATAGAAGAGTTTCGACTTTACCACCTTGGAGTCTAAAATGTCTTTAACTTTGAATTCTAATTCGCCTTCAATTTGAACTGGATCTGGAGGCTTGGACAATCGGGTTCCTGGTTGTACTGGCTTCAAAAGTGATGCATGAAAAACTGGATGAATATGCATGTTGGACGGTAGATCCCGTTTAAAGGCCACTGGGTTGATTATAGCTTTGATGGGATAAGGTCCTATGATTCTGGGATTGAAGGTTCGCTGGCCCTTGAGGGGTAAATGTTTAGTTGCTAGCCATACATGGTCTCCTACTTGGTAAGGAGGAGTTTTACTTCGGTGCAAATCAGCGTTTTCTTTATACTTTTTCTTGGCTTGCTGTAAATGAGTTGCAGCTTCTTTGAAGGCTCGGGTTATTGTGGAATGCAGATGATTTACTGCGGGCATTTCCAGGGTCAGAGGTGGATCTAGATCAGAGGTCCGAGGATGGTGACCATACAAAGTATAAAAGGGGGTTTGTCCGCTTCCAGAATGCACTGAATTGTTGTATGCATATTCTGCGATCCAAAGGATGTCTTTCCAATTTAACTCGGATTGGTGTAACATGCACCGAAGATATTGCTCGAGAGTCTGATTGGTTCTCTCGGTTTGTCCGTCGGTCTGGGGGTGGTGGCTGGTGGATAACCGCACATCTATTTGTGCTAGTTGGCAACACTTCTTCCAAAAATCTGAGATAAATTGACTTCCACGATCCGAGACTAAAATGGAAGGGAAACCATGTATGCAAACTATATTCTCCAGGAATTCCTTGGCCAAGGTGGAAGCTGAAGGCAAACCCTTTAAAGGGATAAAGTGGGCCATTTTGGAGAATAGGTCCACAATTACAAGGATTGTGTTGTAACCAGCACAAGGAGGCAGATCTGTTATAAAGTCCATTGACAGGGTGTGCCATGGTGCCGGTGGAATATCCAAGGGTTGAAGTAGGCCGGCTGGCCTTTTCTTTTGAGCCTTGTTTTGGGTGCAAATACCACAAGAAAGTACAAAAGACTTTATGTCTTTTCTCCAAGGAGGCCACCAGAAGTGGCGTTTGATTTTTTCCTCCGTTTTAGCGATACCAGGGTGTCCTTCCGTTAAAGATTCACGATGATGGGCAATAACAAGTTCTTGCAATTCTTTACTTGGCAGAAACAACCGCGCCTGGAAGTAGGGTAAGTCATCCTTAACGGTGTAATGAGGACCCTTTTGACTCCATTCCAGTAAGGTTGAAGAGTCTAGAAGTTGTTTTACTTGCGTTTGGATATCCTCAATAGATTGCAATGAAGTTAAGCCTAAGATTCTTTGCTCAGGTATGATGGGCACAGGTTCTAAGCTTGAATTAGGTTCTTCCATGCCAATCCAGGATAAGGCGTCTGCTTTTCCATTCTTGCAGCCAGGGCGATAGGTAATTACAAAATCAAATTCCGCAAAGAATAGAGCCCATCGGAGTTGTCGTGAAGATTGAGCTTTGGCCGTCTTTAAATACTGTAAGTTTCTGTGGTCCGTAATTACGGTGATGGTGTGTCTTGCACCGAGAAGGTAGTGACGCCAAGCCTTGAAAGCAGATTTGATGGCCAGTAACTCTTTATCGGTAATTGCGTAGTTGATTTCAGGAGGAGAAAATTTTCTGGACCAAAAGGCCACTGAGTGTAGTTGGTTAGTTTTTGGGTCTCTTTGCGACAGGACAGCTCCCATGGCCGAACTGGAAGCATTGGTTTCCACTATGTACGGGAGATCTGGGTGCGGGTGCTTCAATACAGGTGCAGAGGTGAATTTGGTTTTCAGTTCCTGGAAGGCTTGTTCGGCCTCAAGAGTCCATTCGAAGCGTTTGTTTTTCTTTAGGAGAGCGGTGATGGGTTGGACTGTTCGGGAAAATTCCGGGATGAATCTTCGATAGAAATTGGCAAAGCCGAGCATGCTGTGAACTCGCTTCACCGAGCTTGGAGATGGCCATTTGAGGGTGGCGTCTACCTTTCGCGAGTCCATTCGGACTCCGTGAGGTGTCAGGATGAATCCGAGAAACTCAACTTCTGTGGTATGAAAAACGCATTTTTCGAGTTTTGCAAATAGTCTGTGCTGGCGCAGTTTCTCAAGAACTGCCCTAACATGTTTTCTGTGATCAGATTCTGAAGAAGAGTACACCAGGATGTCATCAATGTAAACAATGACGCAGACATCGATAAATTCCCGAAGAACATAATTCATAAAGTACTGAAAGGCGGCAGGTGCATTGCACAAACCGAAGGGCATCACCTGATATTCGAAGAGCCCAAATTTGGTGCGGAATGCAGTCTTCCATTCGTCGCCTTCTTTTATGCGCACCAGGTGATAAGCTCCTCGGAGATCTAACTTGGTGTACACACAAGCGTCTTTCACCTGGTCGATAAGCTCAGGGATCAAGGGCAGAGGATAACGATTCTTAATCGTTATTTGATTTAGGGCGCGATAGTCTATACACGTTCTAAGGTCGCCTTCTTTTTTTGGTACGAAGAACAGAGCTGAAGAGACAGGAGACTTGGACGGGCGAATAAAACCATTGGCTAGGTACTGATCTAAATAGTGACGCAAATGCAGGTTCTCAGGCTCCGTAAGAGCATAAATCCTACTACAAGGTAGTTGAGCATTGGGTACCAGATCGATCTGCCAATCATAAGACCGATGGGGAGGTAACGTGTTAGCCTGTTCTTTCTGAAAAACGTCTTGGAATTCCTTGTATTCTGACGGTAGCTGTACAGGGGTGGAAGTTGCTGTGGCTAGACCCATAGCTGGATTTCTTGGATAACAAGTTGGTTCACAATCAGGAAAACTTATCTTCTTTGCTCGCCAGTCAATTCTGGGATTATGTGTTTCTAACCAAGGAATTCCAAGAATTACTCTTGAAATTGTGGGGCCTTGATCACATCAAACACGATTGCTTCCCGATGCCCATCCTGACCCACCAGTGTCACTTCAACAGTGGAATGCGTTACAGGCCCTGAGGCTATTTCGGTTCCATCTACTGTAGTAATGACATCTTGGGTTACTTTCGGGCGGAGAGGAAGCTTAATCCTGGAAGCCAATTCATGGTCTATGTAATTTCCAATAGCTCCACTGTCGATGTATGCTTTTATAGCATGCAACTGCTGAGGCTGTTTTGGGTCCACGAGCACCATTGGCATGACTAAATGCGGGGTCAAAGAGTTAGTTTTCAAGCTCGGCAAGCGGACCCCTACGCTTGCCGGGCTAGGTCGTTTCCCGAATCAGGTGTCACTAATTCGTTATCAGTAGCTCCAACCACCTTCTTAAGTGGTTTAACTGGACAATTTCGAAGAAAGTGACCGGAAGTCCCGCAATACAGACAAAGTTGCATTTGCCGCCTTCTCTCTCGTTCTTTCTGCGTTAATGGTCCTTTAACACCACCGATTTGCATAGGTTCAGATACGTCGGTACTCTTGGAGGTAGCGTGGGTTTTGATCGGTGCTCGGTTTTCATACTTGAACCGATCTGCTTTTCTATTTTGAAGTCTTTGATCAAGTTGAACCACCAAGTCAATGTAGTCTGCGCAGACCTGGGGTGGGTTTACTATCTGAGCTAGAACATCCTTAAGCTCTCCGCGCAGGCCTCGACGAAACAATGTGATCCTTTTGCTTTCTGGCCATCCAGTTTCCACAACCAGTCTGTTAAAGGTGGCTATGTAGGACAGAAGATCCTGATTACCTTGTCGTAAGGATAGCAGTTTGTTATCAAGGGCCTGTCCTTGAGAGTGTCGAGCGAACAATCTTTCCATGCTGGCCTGGAAGCCCTGAAAATTCTGGAGAATGGGATCATCCTGATTTACCAATGGAATAGACCAATCGGCAGCACTGCCACTCAGGTAAGATAGTATAAAGGCTACCTTGGTCTGGTCGTTAGGGAAGGCTCCGGGTCTGCATAGAAAGTGTAAGCGACATTGGTTCATAAAGACGGCATATTTCTTGGGATCCCCCGCAAAACGTTCAGGCGGGGCCAAAGGCATGTGTCCAGGTAGATTAATTTGTACCGGGTTACTCAAACCCATTGATGTGGAAATGTCTCCGGAATTAGGTAAAGGAGTGTGCCCTGCCTGGGCCTGTAATAACCTTTTGGCTAGGTCATCAGTTCTTTCCTTAGATAAGATTAGTTCTCTTTTGAGAGCGTTAGTCTCCTGGCGGGCTGAGTGCACCTCTGCCCATAATTCCCCCAAAAGCTGGGCCAGCTGGTCAGTCTCGGAAGTCTCCATAGCGCCCGGGTGGGAAATTGTGGGTAGGCTTCGCGTTCTGTAACGCTCACCTGATTCCCACGGAGGCGCAGGTCTGGCTTCGAGTGCTGATGCTTCTTCAATGGTGAAGCGCAGGACTCTGAAGATGGACAGGAAGGGCCCTCTACTCTGGCTTCTCCGGCTCGCAGGAATATTCCCCTGTGCGTGAAAAGGGAGTATTACCTACTGACTGAGTTATGCTCAAGCCTCCCACTCTCTTCCAACCCTCCACGATACCCTTCCACGATTCCCCGTGAAGTCTCACCTTAGGGTCTGAAAGGACGAGCTCTCCATCCTGCTTCTGACGCAGGGGCGCGTTGAACCCAGTTACTTCACTGGATTGAGGTTGGATGGGAGTTCAGGTAAGCTTGATTATACTGGTAAGGCGCTGTAAAAGTTCTGTTGCAAGTTCAAAAGTTCAAGCTTTAAATAATAATGTTCATTGTCTTTTTTCAGGTGATGAATGAAGATTCCTTTGGAGACTTCTTGCAACAAAGCGCTGATGTTGATGTCTTTTCCCCATATGGGCCGGGGTTCAGAATGCTGGAGATATGGCGCCGACCCGAAGTGAAACGTGCAGTTCCAGTAAAGATCTGGTAAGTCCTAGATGAGCGCTCAGGTAATGTTTTTGCATTCGCTCATCTAATGTCTTTGTCTTTTTTCCCCATAGGGGCTGGGGTCCTGCTTGGAAGCAGCAAGACCCGAAATGAAATGGGAATGACCCAACAGGTAAGTCTTAGAAGGAAACTGTGCTTTTCCTATTCCCTTCCTTCTCTCACCTCTTATTCTTGTCTTTTTCTCTAGGCTCTGGGAAGTGGCTGTGTATCCGGATGATCGCTGCTGAAGATGGAGGAACCCAGGAAAGGTGAGTGAAATGCAGCGCTGCAGCGATCGTAACAAAATGCTTTTAAAAATGATGTCTTCCCTTTCAGGATCGTCGGTGATGTCTCCGTGGTGCAGATTAGCTGGTAGGTCTCTTGTCTCCCTTTGCAGGTGACCCAGGATGCTGACAGGCGTGGCTGAAGTCCAGATGCAGGAGCTGACACGGTGAGCGTCTAGCTGCGAGGAGCAGAACAACGCGAAGCGTGAGTTGCTGATCGGGTGTGGTTTAAATAGCTTTGGAAGAAGTTCCAAGTGTGTATCCTTCCTCCGATCAGGTATGTATCCTTCCCCGACCACACCCGGGTGGAAAGTAGTCCCACAGGTAAAGTAGTTCCTATTCATGCCTCAAGAGGGCCTGGATGTGGCAGCATGGTCTGCAGCAGGTAAGTGCACATTAAAACACTTGAACACATGTCTAGCTTTATGAGCCTGGTGCCTAAGGCGCCAGGACAGAGGTCCAACATGAGCCTGGCGCCTAAGGCGCCAGGACTGCGTCCAAAGGGCCCCAGCTTGGACCCGCTGGCACTCCCCTGGGGGAAATGATGCCTGCCTCTGGGGTTGCTGGGTCGGACCTGGCCCCTTGGAGGTAGGCATCATGACAGTACCCCCCCTCAACGCCCCTCCCAAGGTTCTTCCCTCCGGGGGTTTGGGCTTGTTCGGAAATCTCCGGTGAAACCTTTGTACTAATCGAGGTGCGTGGACATGGTTACTAGGCTCCCACGATCTCTCCTGAGGTCCATATCCCTTCCAGTCAACAAGATAGAAGAGTTTCGACTTTACCACCTTGGAGTCTAAAATGTCTTTAACTTTGAATTCGCCTTCAATTTGAACTGGATCTGGAGGCTTGGACAATCGGGTTCCTGGTTGTACTGGCTTCAAAAGTGATGCATGAAAAACTGGATGAATATGCATGTTGGACGGTAGATCCCGTTTAAAGGCCACTTGGTTGATTATAGCTTTGATGGGATAAGGTCCTATGATTCTGGGATTGAAGGTTCGCTGGCCCTTGAGGGGTAAATGTTTAGTTGCTAGCCATACCTGGTCTCCTACTTGGTAAGGAGGAGTTTTACTTCGGTGCAAATCAGCGTTTTCTTTATACTTTTTCTTGGCTTGCTGTAAATGAGTTGCAGCTTCTTTGAAGGCTCGGGTTATTGTGGAATGCAGATGATTTACTGCGGGCATTTCCAGGGTCAGAGGTGGATCTAGATCAGAGGTCCGAGGATGGTGACCATACAAAGTATAAAAGGGGGTTTGTCCGCTTCCAGAATGCACTGAATTGTTGTATGCATATTCTGCGATCCAAAGGATGTCTTTCCAATTTAACTCGGATTGGTGTAACATGCACCGAAGATATTGCTCGAGAGTCTGATTGGTTCTCTCGGTTTGTCCGTCGGTCTGGGGGTGGTGGCTGGTGGATAACCGCACATCTATTTGTGCTAGTTGGCAACACTTCTTCCAAAAATCTGAGATAAATTGACTTCCACGATCCGAGACTAAAATGGAAGGGAAACCATGTATGCAAACTATATTCTCCAGGAATTCCTTGGCCAAGGTGGAAGCTGAAGGCAAACCCTTTAAAGGGATAAAGTGGGCCATTTTGGAGAATAGGTCCACAATTACAAGGATTGTGTTGTAACCAGCACAAGGAGGCAGATCTGTTATAAAGTCCATTGACAGGGTGTGCCATGGTGCCGGTGGAATATCCAAGGGTTGAAGTAGGCCGGCTGGCCTTTTCTTTTGAGCCTTGTTTTGGGTGCAAATACCACAAGAAAGTACAAAAGACTTTATGTCTTTTCTCCAAGGAGGCCACCAGAAGTGGCGTTTGATTTTTTCCTCCGTTTTAGCGATACCAGGGTGTCCTTCCGTTAAAGATTCACGATGATGGGCAATAACAAGTTCTTGCAATTCTTTACTTGGCAGAAACAACCGCTCCTGGAAGTAGGGTAAGTCATCCTTAACGGTGTAATGAGGACCCTTTTGACTCCATTCCAGTAAGGTTGAAGAGTCTAGAAGTTGTTTTACTTGCGTTTGGATATCCTCAATAGATTGCAATGAAGTTAAGCCTAAGATTCTTTGCTCAGGTATGATGGGCACAGGTTCTAAGCTTGAATTAGGTTCTTCCATGCCAATCCAGGATAAGGCGTCTGCTTTTCCATTCTTGCAGCCAGGGCGATAGGTAATTACAAAATCAAATTCCGCAAAGAATAGAGCCCATCGGAGTTGTCGTGAAGATTGAGCTTTGGCCGTCTTTAAATACTGTAAGTTTCTGTGGTCCGTAATTACGGTGATGGTGTGTCTTGCACCGAGAAGGTAGTGACGCCAAGCCTTGAAAGCAGATTTGATGGCCAGTAACTCTTTATCGGTAATTGCGTAGTTGATTTCAGGAGGAGAAAATTTTCTGGACCAAAAGGCCACTGAGTGTAGTTGGTTAGTTTTTGGGTCTCTTTGCGACAGGACAGCTCCCATGGCCGAACTGGAAGCATTGGTTTCCACTATGTACGGGAGATCTGGGTGCGGGTGCTTCAATACAGGTGCAGAGGTGAATTTGGTTTTCAGTTCCTGGAAGGCTTGTTCGGCCTCAAGAGTCCATTCGAAGCGTTTGTTTTTCTTTAGGAGAGCGGTGATGGGTTGGACTGTTCGGGAAAATTCCGGGATGAATATTCGATAGAAATTGGCAAAGCCGATGCTCTGAACTCGCTTCACCGAGCTTGGAGATGGCCATTTGAGGGTGGCGTCTACCTTTCGCGAGTCCATTCGGACTCCGTGAGGTGTCAGGATGAATCCGAGAAACTCAACTTCTGTGGTATGAAAAACGCATTTTTCGAGTTTTGCAAATAGTCTGTGCTGGCGCAGTTTCTCAAGAACTGCCCTAACATGTTTTCTGTGATCAGATTCTGAAGAAGAGTACACCAGGATGTCGTCAATGTAAACAATGACGCAGACATCGATAAGTTCCCGAAGAACATAATTCATAAAGTACTGAAAGGCGGCAGGTGCATTGCACAAACCGAAGGGCATCACCTGATATTCGAAGAGCCCAAATTTGGTGCGGAATGCAGTCTTCCATTCGTCGCCTTCTTTTATGCGCACCAGGTGATAAGCTCCTCGGAGATCTAACTTGGTGTACACACAAGCGTCTTTCACCTGGTCGATAAGCTCAGGGATCAAGGGCAGAGGATAACGATTCTTAATCGTTATTTGATTTAGGGCGCGATAGTCTATACACGTTCTAAGGTCGCCTTCTTTTTTTGGTACGAAGAACAGAGCTGAAGAGACAGGAGACTTGGACGGGCGAATAAAACCATTGGCTAGGTACTGATCTAAATACTGACGCAAATGCAGGTTCTCAGGCTCCGTAAGAGCATAAATCCTACTACAAGGTAGTTGAGCATTGGGTACCAGATCGATCTGGCAATCATAAGACCGATGGGGAGGTAACGTGTTAGCCTGTTCTTTCTGAAAAACGTCTTGGAATTCCTTGTATTCTGACGGTAGCTGTACAGGGGTGGAAGTTGCTGTGGCTAGACCCATAGCTGGATTTCTTGGATAACAAGTTGGTTCACAATCAGGAAAACTTATCTTCTTTGCTCGCCAGTCAATTCTGGGATTATGTGTTTCTAACCAAGGAATTCCAAGAATTACTCTTGAAATTGTGGGGCCTTGATCACATCAAACACGATTGCTTCCCGATGCCCATCCTGACCCACCAGTGTCACTTTAACAGTGGAATGCGTTACAGGCCCTGAGGCTATTTCGGTTCCATCTACTGTAGTAATGACATCTTGGGTTACTTTCGGGCGGAGAGGAAGCTTAATCCTGGAAGCCAATTCATGGTCTATGTAATTTCCAATAGCTCCACTGTCGATGTATGCTTTTATAGCATGCAACTGCTGAGGCTGTTTTGGGTCCACGAGCACCATTGGCATGACTAAATGCGGGGTCAAAGAGTTAGTTTTCAAGCTCGGCAAGCGGACCCCTACGCTTGCCGGGCTAGGTCGTTTCCCGAATCAGGTGTCACTAATTCGTTATCAGTAGCTCCAACCACCTTCTTAAGTGGTTTAACTGGACAATTTCGAAGAAAGTGACCGGAAGTCCCGCAATACAGACAAAGTTGCATTTGCCGCCTTCTCTCTCGTTCTTTCTGCGTTAATGGTCCTTTAACACCACCGATTTGCATAGGTTCAGATACGTCGGTACTCTTGGAGGTAGCGTGGGTTTTGATCGGTGCTCGGTTTTCATACTTGAACCGATCTGCTTTTCTATTTTGAAGTCTGTGATCAAGTTGAACCACCAAGTCAATGTAGTCTGCGCAGACCTGGGGTGGGTTTACTATCTGAGCTAGAACATCCTTAAGCTCTCCGCGCAGGCCTCGACGAAACAATGTGATCCTTTTGCTTTCTGGCCATCCAGTTTCCACAACCAGTCTGTTAAAGGTGGCTATGTAGGACAGAAGATCCTGATTACCTTGTCGTAAGGATAGCAGTTCGTTATCAAGGGCCTGTCCTTGAGAGTGTCGAGCGAACAATCTTTCCATGCTGGCCTGGAAGCCCTGAAAATTCTGGAGAATGGGATCATCCTGATTTACCAATGGAATAGACCAATCGGCAGCACTGCCACTCAGGTAAGATAGTATAAAGGCTACCTTGGTCTGGTCGTTAGGGAAGGCTCCAGGTCTGCATAGAAAGTGTAAGCGACATTGGTTCATAAAGACGGCATATTTCTTGGGATCCCCCGCAAAACGTTCAGGCGGGGCCAAAGGCATGTGTCCAGGTAGATTAATTTGTACCGGGTTACTCAAACCCATTGATGTGGAAATGTCTCCGGAATTAGGTAAAGGAGTGTGCCCTGCCTGGGCCTGTAATAACCTTTTGGCTAGGTCATCAGTTCTTTCCTTAGATAAGATTAGTTCTCTTTTGAGAGCGTTAGTCTCCTGGCGGGCTGAATGCACCTCTGCCCGTAATTCCCCCAAAAGCTGGGCCAGCTGGTCAGTCTCGGAAGTCTCCATAGCGCCCGGGTGGGAAATTGTGGGTAGGCTTCGCGTTCTGTAACGCTCACCTGATTCCCACGGAGGCGCAGGTCTGGCTTCGAGTGCTGATGCTTCTTCAATGGTGAAGCGCAGGACTCTGAAGATGGACAGGAAGGGCCCTCTACTCTGGCTTCCCCGGCTCGCAGGAATATTCCCCTGTGCGTGAAAAGGGAGTATTACCTATGACTGAGTTATGCTCAAGCCTCCCACTCTCTTCCAACCCTCCACGATACCCTTCCACGATTCCCCGTGAAGTCTCACCTTAGGGTCTGAAAGGACGAGCTCTCCATCCTGCTTCTGACGCAGGGGCGCGTTGAACCCAGTTACTTCACTGGATTGAGGTTGGATGGGAGTTCAGGTAAGCTTGATTATACTGGTAAGGCGCTGTAAAAGTTCTGTTGCAAGTTCAAAAGTTCAAGCTTTAAATAATAATATTCATTGTCTTTTTTCAGGTGATGAATGAAGATTCCTTTGGAGACTTCTTGCAACAAAGCGCTGATGTTGATGTCTTTTCCCCATATGGGCCGGGGTTCGGAATGCTGGAGATATGGCGCCGACCCGAAGTGAAACGTGCAGTTCCAGTAAAGATCTGGTAAGTCCTAGATGAGCGCTCAGGTAATGTTTTTGCATTCGCTCATCTAATGTCTTTGTCTTTTTTCCCCATAGGGGCTGGGGTCCTGCTTGGAAGCAGCAAGACCCGAAATGAAATGGGAATGACCCAACAGGTAAGTCTTAGAAGGAAACTGAGCTTTTCCTATTCCCTTCCTTCTCTCACCTCTTATTCTTGTCTTTTTCTCTAGGCTCTGGGAAGTGGCTGTGTATCCGGATGATCGCTGCTGAAGATGGAGGAACCCAGGAAAGGTGAGTGAAATGCAGCGCTGCAGCGATCGTAACAAAATGCTTTTAAAAATGATGTCTTCCCTTTCAGGATCGTCGGTGATGTGTCCGTGGTGCAGATTAGCTGGTAGGTCTCTTGTCTCCCTTTGCAGGTGACCCAGGATGCTGACTGGCGTGGCTGAAGTCCAGATGCAGGAGCTGACACGGTGAGCGTCCAGCTGCGAGGAGCAGAACAACGCGAAGCGTGAGTTGCTGATCGGGTGTGGTTTAAATAGCTTTAGAAGAAGTTCCAAGTGTGTATCCTTCCTCCGATCAGGTATGTATCCTTCCCCGACCACACCCGGGTGGAAAGTAGTCCCACAGGTAAAGTAGTTCCTATTCAGGCCTCAAGAGGGCCTGGATGTGGCAGCATGGTCTGCATCAGGTAAGTGCACATTAAAACACTTGAACACATGTCTAGCTTTATGAGCCTGGCGCCTAAGGCGCCAGGACAGAGGTCCAACATAAGCCTGGCACCTAAGGCGCCAGGACTGCGCTCCCAAAGGGCCCCAGCTTGGGCCCGCTGGCACTCCCCTGGGGGAAATGGTGCCTGCTTCTGGGGTTGCTGGGTCGGACCTGGCTCCTTGGAGGTAGGCATCATGACAGTACCCCCCCTCAAGGCCCCTCCCAAGGTTCTTCCCTCCAGGGGTTTGGGCTTGTTCAGAAATCTCCGGTGAAACCTTTGTACTAATCGAAGTGCGTGGACATGGTTACTAGGCTCCCACGATCTCTCCTGAGGTCCATATCCCTTCCAGTCAACAAGATAGAAGAGTTTCGACTTTACCACCTTGGAGTCTAAAATGTCTTTAACTTCGAATTCTAATTCCCCTTCAATTTGAACTGGATCTGGAGGCTTGGACAATCGGGTTCCTGGTTGTACTGGCTTCAAAAGTGATGCATGAAAAACTGGATGAATACGCATGTTGGACGGTAGATCCAGTTCAAAGGCCACTGGGTTGATTATAGCTTTGATGGGATAAGGTCCTATGAATCTGGGATTGAAGGTTCGCGGGCCCTTGAGGGGTAAATGTTTAGTTGCTAGCCATACCTGGTCTCCTACTTGGTAAGGAGGAGTTTTACTTCGGTGCAAATCAGCGTTTTCTTTATACTTTTTCTTGGCTTGCTGTAAATGAGTTGCAGCTTCTTTGAAGGCTCGGGTTATTGTGGAATGCAGATGATTTACTGCGGGCATTTCCAGGGTCAGAGGTGGATCTAGATCAGAGGTCAGAGGATGGTGACCATACAAAGTATAAAAGGGGGTTTTTCCGGTTCCACAATGCACTGAATTGTTGTATGCATATTCTGCGATCCAAAGGATGTCTTTCCAATTTAACTCGGATTGGTGTAACATGCACCGAAGATATTGCTCGAGAGTCTGATTGGTTCTCTCGGTTTCTCCGTCGGTCTGGGGGTGGTGGCTGGTGGATAACCGCACATCTATTTGTGCTAGTTGGCAACACTTCTTCCAAAAATGTGAGATAAATTGACTTCCACGATCCGAGACTAAAATGGAAGGGAAACCATGTATGCAAACTATATTCTCCAGGAATTCCTTGGCCAAGGTGGAAGCTGAAGGCAAACCCTTTAAAGGGATAAAGTGGGCCATTTTGGAGAAAAGGTCCACAATTACAAGGATTGTGTTGTAACCAGCACAAAGAGGCAGATCTGTTATAAAGTCCATTGACAGGGTGTGCCATGGTGCCGGTGGAATATCCAAGGGTTGAAGTATGCCGGCTGGCCTTTTCTTTTGAGCCTTGTTTTGGGTGCAAATTCCACAAGACAGTACAAAAGACTTTATGTCTTTTCTCCAAGAAGGCCACCAGAAGTGGCGTTTGATTTTTTCCTCCGTTTTAGCGATACCAGGGTGTCCTTCCATTAAAGATTCACGATGATGGGCAATAACAAGTTCTTGCAATTCTTTACTTGGCAGAAACAACCGCTCCTGGAAGTAGGGTAAGTCATCCTTAACGGTGTAATGAGGACCCTTTTGACTCCATTCTAGTAAGTTTGAAGAGTCTAGAAGTTGTTTTACTTGCGTTTGGATATCCTCAATAGATTGCAATGAAGTTAAGACTAAGATTCTTTGCTCAGGTATGATGGGCACAGGTTCTAAGCTTGAATTAGGTTCTTCCATGCCAATCCAGGATAAGGTGTCTGCTTTTCCATTCTTGCAGCCAGGGCGATAGGTAATTACAAAATCAAATTCGCAAAGAATAGAGCCCATCGGAGTTGTCGTGAAGATTGAGCTTTGGCCGTCTTTAAATACTGTAAGTTTCTGTGGTCCGTAATTACGGTGATGGTGTGTCTTGCCCCGAGAAGGTAGTGACGGCAAGCCTTGAAAGCAGATTTGATGGCCAGTAACTCTTTATCGGTAATTGCATAGTTGATTTCAGGAGGAGAACATTTTCTGGACCAAAAGGCCACTGGGTGTAGTTGGTTAGTTTTTGGGTCTCTTTGCGACAGGACAGCTCCCATGGCCGAACTGGAAGCATCGGTTTCCACTATGTACGGGAGATCTGGGTGCGGGTGCTTCAATACAGGTGCAGAGGTGAATTTGGTTTTCAGGTCCTGGAAGGCTTGTTCGGCCTCAAGAGTCCATTCGAAGCGTTTGTTTTTCTTTAGGAGAGCGGTGATGGGTTGGACTGTTCGGGAAAATTCCAGGATGAATCTTCGATAAAAATTGGCAAAGCCGAGCATGCTCCGAACTCCCTTCACTGAGCTTGGTGATGGCCATTTGAGGATGGCGTCCACCTTTCGCGAGTCCATTCGGACTCCTTGAGGTGTCAGGATGAATCCGAGAAACTCAACTTCTGTGGTATGAAAAACGCATTTTTCGAGTTTTGCAAATAGTCTGTGCTGGCGCAGTTTCTCAAGAACTGCCCTAACATGTTTTCTGTGATCAGATTCTGAAGAAGAGTACACCAGGATGTCGTCAATGTAAACAATGACGCAGACATCGATAAGTTCCCGAAGAACATCATTCATAAAGTACTGAAAGGCAGCAGGTGCATTGCACAAACCGAAGGGCATCACCTGATATTCGAAGAGCCCAAATTTGGTGCGGAATGCAGTCTTCCATTCGTCGCCTTCTTTTATGCGCACCAGGTGATAAGCTCCTCGGAGATCTAACTTGGTGTACACACAAGCGTCTTTCACCTGGTCGATAAGCTCAGGGATCAAGGGCAGAGGATAACGATTCTTAATCGTTATTTGATTTAGGGCGCGATAGTCTATACACGTTCTAAGGTCGCCTTCTTTTTTTGGTACGAAGAACAGAGCTGAAGAGACAGGAGACTTGGACGGGCGAATAAAACCATTGGCTAGGTACTGATCTAAATACTGACGCAAATGCAGGTTCTCAGGTTCCGTAAGAGCATAAATCCTACTACAAGGTAGTTGAGCATTGGGTACCAGATCGATCTGGCAATCATAAGACCGATAGGGAGGTAACGTGTTAGCCTGTTCTTTCTGAAAAACGTCTTGGAATTCTTGGTATTCTGACGGTAGCTGTACAGGGGTGGAAGTTGCTGTGGCTAGACCCATAGCTGGATTTCTTGGATAACAAGTTGGTTCACAATCAGGAAAACTTATCTTCTTTGCTCGCCAGTCAATTCTGGGATTATGTGTTTCTAACCAAGGAATTCCAAGAATTACTTGAAATTGTGGGGCCTTGATCACATCAAACACGATTGCTTCCCGATGCCCATCCTGACCCACCAGTGTCACTTCAACAGTGGAATGCGTTACAGGCCCTGAGGCTATTTCGGTTCCATCTACTGTAGTAATGACATCTTGGGTTACTTTCGGGCGGAGAGGAAGCTTAATCCTGGAAGCCAATTCACGGTCTATGTAATTTCCAATAGCTCCACTGTCGATGTATGCTTTTATAGCATGCAACTGCTGAGGCTGTTTTGGGTCCACGAGCACCATTGGCATGACGAAATGCGAGGTCAAAGAGTTAGTTTTCAAGCTCGGCAAGCGGACCCCTACGCTTGCCGGGTTAGGTCGTTTCCCGAATCAGGTGTCACTAATTCGTTATCAGTAGCTCCAACCACCTTCTTAAGTGGTTTAACTGGACAAATTCGAAGAAGGTGACCGGAAGTCCCGCAATACAGACAAAGTTGCATTTGCCACCTTCTCTCTCGTTCTTTCTGCGTTAATGGTCCTTTAACAACACCGATTTGCATAGGTTCAGATACGTCGGTACTCTTGGAGGTAGCGTGGGTTTTGATCGGTGCTCGGTTTTCATACTTGAACCGATCTGCTTTTCTATTTTGAAGTCTGTGATCAAGTTGAACCACCAAGTCAATGTAGTCTGCGCAGACCTGGGGTGGGTTTACTATCTGAGCTAGAACATCCTTAAGCTCTCCACGCAGGCCTCGATGAAACAATGTGATCCTTTTGCTTTCTGGCCATCCAGTTTCCACAACCAGTCTGTTAAAGGTGGCTATGTAGGACAGAAGAACCTGATTACCTTGTCGTAAGGATAGCAGTTTGTTATCAAGGGCCTGTCCTTGAGAGTGTCGAGCGAACAATCTTTCCATGCTGGCCTGGAAGCCCTGAAAATTCTGGAGAATGGGATCATCCTGATTTACCAATGGAATAGACCAATCGGCAGCACTGCCACTGAGGTAAGATAGTATAAAGGCTACCTTGGTCTGGTCGTTAGGGAAGGCTCCGGGTCTGCATAGAAAGTGTAAACGACATTGGTTCATAAAGACGGCATATTTCTTGGGATCCCCCGCAAAACGTTCAGGCGGGGCCAAAGGCATGTGTCCAGGTAGATTAATTTGTACCGGGTTACTCAAACCCATTGATGTGTA
Organism: Ambystoma mexicanum; assembly: GCF_040938575.1. Classification (NCBI taxonomy): domain Eukaryota; kingdom Metazoa; phylum Chordata; class Amphibia; order Caudata; family Ambystomatidae; genus Ambystoma; species Ambystoma mexicanum. The sequence goes on from NC_090938.1 coordinate 338,485,011, forward strand.
AATGTCTCCGGAATTAGGTAAAGGAGTGTGCCCTGCCTGGGCCTGTAATAGCCTTTTGGCTAGGTCATCAGTTCTTTCCTTAGATAAGATTAGTTCTCTTTTGAGAGCGTTAGTCTCCTGGCGGGCTGAGTGCACCTCTGCCCGTAATTCCCCCAAAAGCTGGGCCAGCTGGTCAGTCTCGGAAGTCTCCATAGCGCCCGGGTGGGAAATTGTGGGTAGGCTTTGCGTTCTGTAACGCTCACCTGATTCCCACGGAGGCGCAGGTCTGGCTTCGAGTGCTGATGCTTCTTCAATGGTGAAGCGCAGGACTCTGAAGATGGACAGGAAGGGCCCTCTAATCTGGCTTCTCCGGCTCGCAGGAATATTCCCCTGTGCGTGAAAAGGGAGCATTACCTACTGACTGAGTTATGCTCAAGCCTCCCACTCTCTTCCAACCCTCCACGATACCCTTCCACGATTCCCTGTGAAGTCTCACCTTAGGGTCTGAAAGGACGAGCTCTCCATCCTGCTTCTGACGCAGGGGCGCGTTGAACCCAGTTACTTCCCTGGATTGAGGTTGGATGGGAGTTCAGGAAAGCTTGATTATACTGGTAAGGCGCTGTAAAAGTTCTGTTGCAAGTTCAAAAGTTCAAGCTTTAAATAATAATGTTCATTGTCTTTTTTCAGGTGATGAATGAAGATTCCTTTGGAGACTTCTTGCAACAAAGTGCTGATGTTGATGTCTTTTCCCCATCGGGGCCGGGGTTCGGAATGCCGGAGATATGGCGCCGACCCGAAGTGAAACATGCAGTTCCAGTAAAGATCTGGTAAGTCCTAGATGAGCGCTCAGGTAATGTTTTTGCATTCGCTCATCTAATGTCTTTGTCTTTTTTCCCCATAGGGGCCGGGGTCCTGCTTGGAAGCAGCAAGACCCGAAATGAAATGGGAATGACCCAACAGGTAAGTCTTAGAAGGAAACTGAGCTTTTCCTATTCCCTTCCTTCTCTCACCTCTTATTCTTGTCTTTTTCTCTATGCTCTGGGAAGTGGCTGTGTATCCGGATGATCGCTGCTGAAGATGGAGGAACCCAGGAAAGGTGAGTGAAATGCAGCGCTGCAGCGATCGTAACAAAATGCTTTTAAAAATGATGTCTTCCCTTTCAGGATCATCGGTGATGTCTCCGTGGTGCAGATTAGCTGGTAGGTCTCTTGTCTCCCTTTGCAGGTGACCCAGGATGCTGACAGGCGTGGCTGAAGTCCAGATGCAGGAGCTGACACAGTGAGCGTCCAGCTGCGAGGGGCAGAACAACGCGAAGCGTGAGTTGCTGATCGGGTGTGGTTTAAATAGCTTTGGAAGAAGTTCCAAGTGTGTATCCTTCCTCCGATCAGGTATGTATCCTTCCCCGACCACACCCGGGTGGAAAGTAGTCCCACAGGTAAAGTAGTTCCTATTCAGGCCTCAAGAGGGCCTGGATGTGGCAGCATGGTCTGCATCAGGTAAGTGCACATTAAAACACTTGAACACATGTCTAGCTTTATGAGCCTGGCGCCTAAGGCGCCAGGACTGCGTCCAAAGGGCCCCAGCTTGGGCCCGCTGGCACTCCCCTGGGGGAAATGATGCCTGCCTCTGGGGTTGCTGGGTCGGACCTGGCTCCTTGGAGGTAGGCATCATGACATACGTGTATTACTGGGGTTCACGGGAAATTTCACATGCGAAAGGGCCTGTGCGAGTGGGGTATGTGTATTACTGGGGTTTGTGGGAAGTTTCACACGTGAAGGGCCTGTGCAAGTGGGGTATGTGTATTACTGGGGTTCGCGGGAGGTTTCACACGCGAAAGGGCCTGTGCAAGTGGGGTACGTGTATCACTGGGGTTCGCGGGAAGTTTCACACACGAAAGGGCCTGTGCGAGTGGGGTACATGTATCACTGGGGTTCACAGGAAGTTTCACACGCGATTGGCCCTGTGCGAGTGGGGTACGTGTATTACTGGGGTTCGCGAGACGTTTCACACACGAAAGGGCCTGTGCGAGCGGGGTACCTGTATCACTGGGGTTTGCGGGAAGTTTCACATGCGATTGGCCCTGTGCGAGTGGGGTACGTGTATTACTGGGGTTCGTGGGAAGTTTCACACGCGATTGGCTCTGTGCGAGTGGGGTATGTGTATTACTGGGGTTCACGGGAAGTTTCACACGCGAAAGGGCCTGTGCGAGTGGGGTATGTGTATTACTGAGGTTCGCAGGAAGTTTCACACGCGATTGGCCCTGTGCAAGTGGGGTACGTGTATTACTGGGGTTTACGGGAAGTTTCACACGCGAAAGGGCCTGTGTGAGTGGGGTACGTGTATTACTGGGGTTCACAGGAAGTTTCACACGCGAAGGGCCTGTGCAAGTGGGGTACGTGTATTACTGGGGTTCGTGGGAAGTTTCACACGCGAAAGGGCCTCTGCGAATGGGGTACGTGTATCACTGGGGTTCGCGGGAAGTTTCACACGCGATTGGCCCTGTGCGAGTGGGGGACGTGTATGTAACGCTCACCTGATTCCCACAGAGGCGCCGGTCTTGACTGGGTGAATGCCGTATCTTCAAAGGTGATGTGTAACACACGGTTGGCTCTTTGGGCTGGACCTCTGTGCACTGTATGTCTGACTCGAAGAGTAAGATGTCTGCAGATAGAAAATATGGGATTAATGAACTGGGGTTATTGGGTGCCTCTCTCCTCTTCCCTTTCTCTTCTCCTGTAGAACCCCAAAGGTTAACGCCCTCACCTTAGGTAAGTGAACGCCAAGCTCTCCATCTGCCTCGGGGCAGGGTGTCGTAACCAGTTTCTTCACTGGATAAGGGTGCAGGCCTCTTGACCTCAGAGGACTGCTGTCTGTCGTTAACTGCACGAACGGTAAGTTCTGGGCACTTCAAATGTCTTAAAAGTCTTTTGTAATGATATCTCTTGTTTTGCAGGGTTCCGGCGATGGCGGATGGCGGGCTGAAGAGAATTGAGGATCAAACCCGCGTGAGGAATAGAAGCGCCTGGAAGCACGTAAGTAAGCGCTTGTAGCCTGCTTCACGATGCGCACTAACTGTCCCTTTTATCTTGCAGGTACAAGTTCGGAGCTTTAGAGAAGCTGAAGGGTGCTGGAATACCCACTGGATTCGGCGTGGGAAGGAGTAATGGCACGTGAGTAATAAAGTTGCCCAATGTCTTTAAACGCACCTTCTTTTGTCTTTCAGATGCGGGATGCAGCGCCGAAGACCTCCGGAGCGTGCGAAGAGCTGGTAAGCTTTTGTCTTTCAGATGCCGGAATGCAGTGCGAAGACCTCCGGAGCATGCGAAGAGTAGGTAAGCCTTTGTCTTTCAGATGCCGGAATGCAGTGCGAAGACCTCCGGAGCATGCGAAGAGTAGGTAAGCCTTTGTCTTTCAGATGCCAGAATGCAGCGCGAGGCGTTGGTTACAGCCGATGGACCAGGTAAGAGATGCGCTGCCACTGAAGACCGTAGTGCTAACCTGTTCTTTCTTTGTCTTTACAGGTGCTGCTGAAGACTGGATTCCAGGATGATAAGCCTTTGTTCCCTTAGGCCCAGGATCAGAAGCTGAAGACACGATGAGCGTTCTGCTGCAGAGAATGCAGAATAACGCAAAGCAAGATTCATCCATCGGGTGTGGTTTAAATAGCCTCCTGTAGTGCTTAGGTGTCTCCTTCCACAGCCTCGCCTAGGTAAGAAAAGAGTTCCTGTCTTCCAGAAGAGTTCCAGTGTTCTGAACCTAGGGAGTGGCTCCTGCCCCACCCAACAGGAAAAGTAGTCCCAAACAGAAGAGGATCAGGGGCTCAACTGGCAGGTAAGTAAGCAGCATGGTCTGCTGCAGGTAAGTCCACCCAAGCATTATGAGCCCGGCGCTTCCAGCGGACTGGGCTTTTTTATGAGCCTGGTGCCACTGGCGCCAGGACAGGGTCCAAAAGGTCCCAATTGGGACTGGCTGGCACTCGGAACCGGGGTTATGGGTCTGCTTCCAAGGGAGTTGGGCAAGTCCTGATCTTTTGGAAGCAGAGATCATGACAGCACCCCCCCTCAAGGCCCCTCCCAAACCGGGCTTCTCCGGGGGTTTTGGCTTGTTAGGAAATGTTCGATGAAATCTTTTGATTAGACGAGGCGCGTGGACATATTCTGCAGGTTCCCAGGATCTTTCTTGGGGACCGTAGCCTTTCCAGTCAATCAGGTAAAATAGTTTAGATTTGGAGATCTTGGAATCCAGGATGCTTTTGACTTCAAACTCGAGTTCTCCGTCAACTAGAATAGGTTTTGGAGATTTACTTAGTCGGGTTTGAGGTTTTAATAGAGAGACGTGGAAGACCGGATGTATCTTCATGTGAGGGGGCAAGTCCAACTTGACCGCTACTGGATTTACTATGGTAGTGATGGAATAGGGACCAAGGTATCTTGGGTTGAATGTGCGTGGTCCTTTTAGAGGAAGATATTTGGTGGATAACCAGACTTGATCTCCTACTTGATAGTGGGGGGCTTCCTTCCGATGTTGGTCTGCTCCTTTCTTGTATTGTTCTTTAGCCCTTTGAAGGTGAGAAACGGCTTCCTTAAAGGCTTGGGTGATTGTGGAATGCAGGTGGTCTACTGCTGGTGTTCCAAGATCTTGGAGTGGATCCAACTCTGAGGTTCGAGGGTGACTACCGTATAAAAGAAAAAACGGGGTCTTCCCAGTTCCTGAGTGGACAGAATTATTGTAGGCATATTCGGCTATCCAAAGGATATCTTTCCAAGTTTTTTCAGTTTGTTGTAGCATGCAGCGCAAAATACTGTTCCAGAGTTTGATTGGTCCTCTCGGTTTGTCCGTCGGTTTGAGGGTGGTGGCTGGTCGAAAGTCTCACATCAATTTGAGCCGACCGACAGCAATTTCGCCAAAAATGAGAAATAAATTGACTCCCTCGATCCGAAATTAGAACTGAAGGAAAACCATGCAGTCGGACGATGTTTTGGAGAAATTCTCGGGCCAGAGTTGCTGCTGTTGGTAAGCCTTTGAGTGGAATGAAATGCGCCATCTTGGAGAATAGGTCCACGATTACTAGGATCGTATTGTATCCGGAGCATGGAGGTAGATCGGTGATGAAGTCCATAGAAAGCGTATGCCAAGGGCGAGGTGGGATGTCAATAGGGCGTAAGAGGCCGGCTGGTTTTTCCTTTTGACTCTTGTTTTGGGCGCATACTCCACAGGACATTATAAAGTCTCTGATATCTTTTTTCCAAGACGGCCACCAGAAGTAGCGCTTGATCTTTTCCGAGGTTTTGGCCCTACCGGGATGTCCTTCCATTAAAGAATCGTGATAACAAGAGATTACCTTTTTCTGTAAATCTGTGCTGGGCAGGTATAACCGTTCTTGGAAATATAATAGGTTGTCCTTCACCGTAAAGTCCTTTCCCTGCAGATGCCAATTCTGTATGTCTGCTGGAGTTACCATTAGCCTGGCTTTATCCTTAACTTCCTCTATGGATTGTGTGGCGATTACACCCAAAATTCTTTGTTCGGGAATGATAGGTACAGGTTTAGGATTGATCAAATGTTCTTCCACTCCCATCCGAGAAAGGCCATCAGCTTTACCGTTTTTTGTACCAGGTCGATAGGTGATTATGAAGTCAAACTTGGCAAAGAATAGTGCCCAACGGAGTTGCCTATAGGATTGAGCTTTTGCGGTTTTCAAATATTGCAGGTTTCAGTGATCTGTAATCACAGTAACGGTGTGTCGGGCCCCCAGAAGATAATGCCGCCAAGCCTTAAAGGCGGACTTGATAGCTAGAAGTTCCTTATCAGTAATAGTGTAATTGATTTCAGGAGGCGAGAATTTGCGGGACCAAAATGCCACAGGATGCAACTGATTGGTTACTGGGTCCTTTTGTGATAGAACTGCCCCCATGGCAAGGTTCGAAGCATCAGTTTCAACGATGTAGGGGAATTCTGGGCGAGGATGTTTTAAGATCGGTGCAGAGATAAATCTAGTCTTCAAATTCTGGAAAGCTTGTTCCGCCTCGGTAGACCATTCAAAACGTTTGTTTTTCTTTAACAAGGCGGTGATGGGCTGGACTATTCGAGAGAATTCAGGGATAAACCCGCGGTAAAAGTTAGCGAAGCCTAACATGCTTTGAACACCTTTTACAGAGGATGGCGATGGCCATTTGAGAATTGCATCGACCTTCTTTGAATCCATACGCACTCCGCTAGGTGATAATATGAATCCCAAGAATTCAACTTCAGTCACGTTGAAAACACATTTTTACAACTTAGCGAAAAGTTTGTGTTGACGCAATCTCTCGAGGACCATTTTCACGTGTTTCCGATGTTCAGTTTCCGATGAAGAATAAACGAGGATGTCGTCAATGAAAACAACAACACACACATCTATGAGCTCTCTGAGGACATCGTTCATAAAATATTGAAAGGCGGCCGGGGCATTGCAAAGTCCGAAGGGCATGACCTGATATTCAAATAGCCCATACTTGGTGCGGAGGGCCGTCTTCCATTCATCGCCCTCTTTTACTCGTACCAAGTGGTAGGCTCCTCTAAGATCCAGCTTTGTATATATGCATGCTTTTCTGACTTGGTCCAGGAGTTCAGGGATCAAAGGTAACGGATATCTATTCTTAACGGTGATCTGGTTCAGGGCGCGATAATCTATACAAGTTCTAAGGTCCCCTTCTTTTTTTGGAACGAAGAACAAAGCTGAGGAAGCAGGGGACTTGGAAGGACGAATAAACCCATTCGCTAGGTATTGATCCAGGTATTGTCGGAGGTGAAGATTCTCAGGCTCGGTGAGGGCATAAATTCTACTACAAGGAGGAGTAGATCCAGGTATCAGGTCTATCTGGCAGTCATAAGACCTATGAGGAGGTAGAGAGTTAGCCTGATCCTTCCGGAAAACATCTTGGAATTCTAGGTATTCAGGAGGTAACTGGGGAGCCTCCGAGGAAATTGCTGCCAGTGCAACACCAGGTCGAGGGTGACAAGTAGAGACACATTCTGGAAACTGAACCGTTCTTGCTCGCCAATCGATCTGAGGATTGTGCTTTTCTAACCAAGGAATTCCTAGAATAATCTGGAACTGAGGGGCCTTGATCACATCGAACACAATCTTCTCATGGTGTCCATCTTGACTTATTAGCGTCACTTCTTGGGTGGTATGCGTTACTGGTCCGGAGGCTATCTCCGTACCATCCACCGTAGTAATGACGTCCTTTAAAGCCTTTGGACAAAGAGTCAGATTCATCCTCAAAACCATTTCATGATCCACATAATTGGCGATGGCACCGCTGTCGACGTAAGCTTCAATCGCATGTAATCGATCCGGATGTTCAGGGCTAATGAGGACCATAGGTATCACGAAATGCGAGGTCACGGAACTGGTTTTAACGCTCGGCAAGAGGACCTCTATTCTTGTCGGGCGAGGTCGTTTACCTGCTCAGAGTTTGTGACCCTGGTAACTGCAGCTCCTACTGCCTTCTTGGCTGGTTTCACCGGACAGTCTCGAAGAAAGTGCCCCGAGTTTCCGCAATAGAGGCATAATTGCAGCTGTTTTCTTCTTTCCCGCTCCTTTTGTGTTAGTGGTCCTTTCAGGCCCCCTATTTGCATGGGTTCCCCGGAGTCTACTCCTTTGGTAGGAGTTGGTGATTTGGAAAATACTTGAGCATCAAACTTGGAACGATCGGCCTTCCTGTTCTGCAGTCTGTGGTCAATTTGAACGACTAAGTCAATATAGTCCGAACAGTCTTGCGGGGGATTCACTACTTGGGCTAACACATCTTTGAGCTCTCCATGTAAACCTCTATAAAACAGCGTAATCCTTTTGTCCTCAGGCCATTGAGTTTCCACTATCAGTCTGTTGAAAGACGCAATATAAGCCAAAAGGTCTTGATTACCCTGTCGCAATGAAAGGAGCTCATTGGCCAAGGCCTGCCCCTGTGAATGTCTTGCAAACAGTTTTTCCATACTGAGCTGAAAAGCTTGAAAATCATGGAGAACAGGATCATCTTGATTAACTAGAGGGATCGACCAGTCTGCCGCATTGCCACTAAGGTACGAAAGCACGAAAGCTACCTTAGCTTGATCAGTTGGAAAGGCTGCTGGCCGGCATAAGAAGTGCAACCGGCACTGATTAATAAATACTGCAAACCTCTTTGGGTCACCAGAAAATCGTTCGGGCGGAGCCAGAGGTACATTCCCAGGTAGGTTGATCTGCACTGGGTTCGTAGAGGATGTTGAAGGAAGATTTGCCCCTGATGCGGGTAACGGAGTTTGTCCGGCTTGTGACTGTAGCAATTGTCTAGCGAGATCGTCTGTTCGCTCCTTGGAAATAATCTGTTCCCTTCTTAGAGCATTCGTTTCCTGACGGGCTGCATGCACTTCTGCTCTTAGTTCCCCAAGTAACTGGGCTAGCTGGTCGGTATCCGAGGTTTCCATAGCGCCTGGGTGGGAGTTTTGCGGTCGGCTTTGCATTCTGTAACGCTCACCTGATTCCCGCAGAGGCGCCGGTCTTGACTGGGTGAATGCCGTATCTTCAAAGGTGATGTGTAACACACGGTTGGCTCTTTGGCCTGGACCTCTGTGCACTGTATGTCTGACTCGAAGAGTAAGATGTCTGCAGATAGAAAATATGGGATTAATGAACTGGGGTTATTGGGTGCCTCTCTCCTCTTCCCTTTCTATTCTCCTGTAGAACCCCAAAGGTTAACGCCCTCACCTTAGGTAAGTGAACGCCGAGCTCTCCATCTGCCTCGGGGCAGGGTGCCGTAACCAGTTTCTTCACTGGATAAGGGTGCAGGCCTCTTGACCTCAGAGGACTGCTGTCCGTCGTTAACTGCACGAACGGTAAGTTCTGGGCACTTCAAATGTCTTAAAAGTCTTTTGTAATGCTATCTCTTGTTTTGCAGGGTTCAGGCGATGGCGGATGGCGGGCTGAAGAGAATTGAGGATCGAACCCGCGTGAGGAATAGAAGCGCCTGGAAGCACGTAAGTAAGCGCTTGTAGCCTGCTTCACGATGCGCACTAACTGTCCCTTTTATCTTGCAGGTACAAGTTCGGAGCTTTAGAGAAGCTGAAGGGTGCTGGAATACCCACTGGATTCGACGTGGGAAGGAGTAATGGCACGTGAGTAATAAAGTTGCCCAATCTCTTTAAACGCACCTTCTTTTGTCTTTCAGATGCGGGATGCAGCGCCGAAGACCTCCAGAGCGTGCGAAGAGCTGGTAAGCTTTTGTCTTTCAGATGCTGGAATGCAGTGCGAAGACCTCCGGAGCATGCGAAGAGTAGGTAAGCCTTTGTCTTTCAGATGCCGAAATGCAGTGCGAAGACCTCCGGAGCATGCGAAGAGTAGGTAAGCCTTTGTCTTTCAGATGCCGGAATGCAGCGCGAGGCGTTGGTTACAGCCGATGGACCAGGTAAGAGATGCGCTGCCACTGAAGACCGTAGTGCTAACCTGTTCTTTCTTTGGCCCTCATTACGACCCTGGCGGAGGTCCATGGTGCAATTTGCACCATGGACCATGGCGCAGAGCTGCCAACTCCGCCATGGGGGTTGGCGGACTTACCGCCCCATTCCGACCTTGGCGGGGCGGTAAATCCCCAATCCCCATTTACCCTTCCCCATTCCCATTTTTGCCCCATAGGGTATAATGGGAGTGGGGAAGGCGTTAATTACGCCACCGTAGAATACGGTGGCGTAATTAACGAGGGGACCCGTAGCGCCATGGATTTTTCCGCCCGGAAAAACCGGGCGTAAAAATCACCATGGCGCTACGGAAAGTCCTAATCTGGCGGAGAGGTACGCCATGCATTACGCTGGCGTAAACCCCTCTCCGCCAGGGTCGTAATGAGGGCCTTTGTCTTTACAGGTTCTGCTGAAGACTGGATTCCAGGATGATAAGCCTTTGTTCCCTTAGGCCCAGGATCAGAAGCTGAAGACACGATGAGCGTTCTGCTGCAGAGAATGCAGAATAACGCAAAGCAAGATTCATCCATCGGGTGTGGTTTAAATAGCCTCCTGTAGTGCTTAGGTGTCTCCTTCCACAGCCTCGCCTAGGTAAGAAAAGAGTTCCTGCCTTCCAGAAGAGTTCCAGTGTTCTGAACCTAGGGAGTGGCTCCTGCCCCACCCAACAGGAAAAGTAGTCCCAAACAGAAGAGGATCAGGGGCTCAACTGGCAGGTAAGTAAGCAGCATGTTATGCTGCAGGTAAGTCCCCCCAAGCATTATGAGCCCGGCGCTTCCACCGCTGGGACTGGGCATCTTTATGAGCCTGGTGCCACTGGCGCCAGGACAGGGTCCAAAAGGTCCCAATTGGGACTGGCTGGCACTCGGAACCGGGGTTATGGGTCTGCTTCCAAGGGAGTTGGGCAAGTCCTGATCTTTTGGAAGCAGAGATCATGACAGTGTATCACTGGGGTTCGCTGGAAGTTTCACACGCGATTGGCCCTGTGCGAGTGGGGTACGTGTATTACTGTGGTTCGCGGGAAGTTTCACACGCGAAAGGGCCTGTGCGAGTGGGGTACGTGTATTACTGGGGTTCGCAGGAAGTTTCACACGCGATTGGCCCTGCGCAAGTGGGGTATGTGTATTACTGGGGTTCATGGGAAGTTTCACACGCGAAAGGGCCTGTGCGAGTGGGGTACATGTATTACTGGGGTTCGCGGGAAGTTTCACACGCAAAAGGGCCTGTGCGAGTGGGGTACGTGTACCACTGTGGTTCGCGGGAAGTTTCACACGCGATTGGCCCTGTGCGAGTGGGGTAGGTGTATTACTGGGGTTCGCGGGAAGTTTCACACGTGAAAGGGCCTGTGCGAGTGGGGTACGTGTATTACTGGGGTTTGCGGGAAGTTTCACACGCGATTGGCCCTGCGCAAGTGGGGTACGTGTATTACTGGGGTTCAAGGGAAGTTTCACACGCGAAAGGGCCTGTGCGAGTGGGGTACATGTATTACTGGGGTTCGCGGGAAGTTTCACACGCGAAAGGGCCTGTGCGAGTGGGGTACGTGTATTACTGGGGTTCGTGGGAAGTTTTACATGCGAAGAGCCTGCGCGAGTGGGGTACGTGTATTACTGGGGTTCACGGGAAGTTTCACACGCGAAAGGGCCTGTGCGAGTGGGGTACGTATATCACTGGGGTTCGCGGGAAGTTTCACACGCGATAGGGCCTGTGCGAGTGGGGTACGTGTATCATTGGGGTTCGTGGGAAGTTTCACACACGATTGAGCCTGCGCGAGTGGGGTACGTGTATTACTGGGGTTCGCGGGAATTTTCACACGCGATTGGCCCTGTGCGAGTGGGGTATGTGTATTACTGGGGTTTGCGGGAAGTTTCACACGCGAAGGGCCTGTGCGAGTGGGGTACCTGTATTACTGGGGTTCGCGGGAAGTTTCACACGCGAAAGGGCCTGTGCGAGTGGCGTACGTGTATCACTGGGGTTCACAGGAAGTTTCACACACGAAAGGGCCTGTGCGAGTGGAGTACGTGTATCACTGGGGTTCGCGGGAAGTTTCACATGCAAAAGGGCCTGTGCGAGTGGGGTACGTGTATTACTGGGGTTCGCGGGAAGTTTCACACGCGATTGGCACTGTGCGAGTGGGGTACATGTATTACTGGGGTTCGCGGGAAGTTTCACACGCGATTGGCCCTGTGCAAGTGGGGTACGTGTATTACTGGGGTCCACAGGAAGTTTCACACACGAAAGGGCCTGTGCGAGTGGGGTACATGTATTACTGGGGTTCGCGGGAAGTTTCACACGCGAAAGGCCCTGTGCGAGTGGGGTACGTGCATTACTAGGGTTCACGGGAAGTTTCACACGCGATTGGCCCTGTGCGAGTGGGGTACGTGTATTACTGTGGTTCGCGGGAAGTTTCACATGCGAAAGGGCCTGTGCGAGTGGGGTACGTGTATTACTGGGGTTCGCAGGAAGTTTCACACGCGATTGGCCCTGCGCAAGTGGGGTACGTGTATTACTGGGGTTTGCGGGAAGTTTCACACGCGATTGGCCCTGCGCAAGTGGGGTACATGTATTACTGGGGTTCAAGGGAAGTTTCACACGTGAAAGGGCCTGTGCGAGTGGGGTACGTGTATTACTGGGGTTTGCGGGAAGTTTCACACGCGATTGGCCCTGCGCAAGTGGGGTACGTGTATTACTGGGGTTCAAGGGAAGTTTCACACGCGAAAGGGCCTGTGCGAGTGGGGTACATGTATTACTGGGGTTCGCGGGAAGTTTCACACGCGAAAGGGCCTGTGCGAGTGGGGTACGTGTATTACTGGGGTTTGTGGGAAGTTTTACATGCGAAGAGCCTGCGCGAGTGGGGTACGTGTATTACTGGGGTTCACGGGAAGTTTCACACGCGAAAGGGCCTGTGCGAGTGGGGTACGTATATCACTGGGGTTCGCGGGAAGTTTCACACGCGATAGGGCCTGTGCGAGTGGGGTACGTGTATCATTGGGGTTCACGGGAAGTTTCACACACGATTGAGCCTGCGCGAGTGGGGTACGTGTATTACTGGGGTTCGCGGGAATTTTCACACGCGATTGGCCCTGTGCGAGTGGGGTATGTGTATTACTGGGGTTTGCGGGAAGTTTCACACGCGAAGGGCCTGTGCGAGTGGGGTACCTGTATTACTGGGGTTCGCGGGAAGTTTCACACGCGAAAGGGCCTGTGCGAGTGGGGTACTGTATCACTGGGGTTCGCAGGAAGTTTCACACGCGAAAGGGCCTGTGCGAGTGGCGTACGTGTATCACTGGGGTTCACAGGAAGTTTCACACACGAAAGAGCCTGTGCGAGTGGAGTACGTGTATCACTGGGGTTCGCGGGAAGTTTCACATGCAAAAGGGCCTGTGCGAGTGGGGTACGTGTATTACTGGGGTTCGCGGGAAGTTTCACACGCGATTGGCACTGTGCGAGTGGGGTACATGTATTACTGGGGTTCGCGGGAAGTTTCACACGCGATTGGCCCTGTGCAAGTGGGGTACGTGTATTACTGGGGTCCACAGGAAGTTTCACACACGAAAGGGCCTTGTGCGAGTGGGGTACGTGTATTACTGGGGTTTGCGGGAAGTTTCACATGCGAAGGGCCTGTGCCAGTGGGGTACGTGTATTACTGGGGTTCGCGGGAAGTTTCACACGCGAAAGGGCCTGTGCGAGTGGGGTACGTGTATCACTGGGGTTCGCGGGAAGTTTCACACGCGAAAGGGCCTGTGCGAGTGGGGTACGTGTATCACTGGGGTTCACAGGAAGTTTCACACGCGAAAGGGCCTGTGCGAGTGGAGTACGTGTATCACTGAGGTTCGCGGGAAGTTTCACACACGAAAGGGCCAGTGCGAGTGGGGTACGTGTATTATTGGGGTTCGCGGGAAGTTTCATACGCGATTGGCCCTGTCCGAGTAGGGTACGTGTATTACTGGGGTTCATGGGAAGTTTTACATGCGAAGAGCCTGCGCGAGTGGGGTACGTGTATTACTGGGGTTCACAGGAAGTTTCACACGCGAAAGGGCCTGTGCGAGTGGGGTACGTATATGTCAGAGCCACTTCCCACAGTTCCTTCCCCAGGAGTCTCCTCACCTTGGTCTTCACTGTGACTGGCGACTTTCTGTCTTCTCCTCCGATCTTTCGGGGTTCTATCCTCTTCAGTATCCTTCTTAAGGAGTCCTTTCCCCTTCTTGCGTTCAAAGAGATAGGGACGGTCTCCTCCGGAGGCCACCTTGACCGTTATTGTAATAAACCGTCAGGTGAACCCTGGGGAGTCCGCCCCTCCCAAAACAGGGAAAAAGCCAGTAAGGCAGAAAAAACCCTGTGAGGCTGCAGGCGAGGATAGATTGGAGGAATTGCGGATCCAGAGGCTTTAAAAGTCTTGAGGCCAATGTCCAGTAGATACTCCAATGGATGACAGCTACCGGACTGTGATTCCTTGGCTTGGATGAAGGAGCCCTGGGAGAGGCGATGGAGTGTGGAGCCACAAAGGAGAACTTCTATGCTTCCGAAGGATCAAACATAGGCACAGAAGACTGCAAACGGAGGTAAGTTGTTTCGGTAGATAGGTAAAGGTATGGGGAGAGAGAGAGAGAAAACTCGTGAGCAGAGCAGTAGTGAGTCCGTGAGAGTAAGAGAGAGTGAATGCGAGAGAGTATGAATGAGAGAGCGAGTGAATGCTGGAGTGCGCGAATGAGAGAGAGAGTGAATGCAAGAGAGTATGAATGAGAGAGCGAGTGAATGTGAGAGTGCGAAAGAAAGAGGGGGTGAAAGAGAGGGATGGCAAGACCGAGGGAAGCCGGAAAAGACCCCGAGCAACAGGGAACCGGAAAACCGGAACCTCGCCGACGGGGAAGACAGGTACCAGCCGAGCGAGGTAGAGGGTACTACGGGGGGCGAAGCTAGGCTGGAACCGATGACCAGATAAGGGGAAAGGACAGGATAGGCAAGAGAGAACGGTCGTCGCCTAACAAGAAGGCGAAGGGCCGCGGAGATTAACCGAGAAAACAAAAGAGGAGCTCGGTATGTCAGGAACGGTAGTAGGCACAAAATCGAAAGTCAGCATAGCGAGTTGCAACGCGACTCGCAGGGGGCGTGGCTTCCTTAAATGTAGCAGCAACAAAAAGACTGGACCGCTCACAGACAGACTGTTGGGACCTAGTAGCGCCTCCATCTTGCCCATAACTTCCACGGTCTCAGCAGTGTGACAGTATATCACTGGGGTTCACGGGAAGTTTCACACACGATTGAGCCTGCGCGAGTGGGGTACGTGTATTACTGGGGTTCGCGGGAATTTTCACACGCGATTGGCCCTGTGCGAGTGGGGTATGTGTATTACTGGGGTTTGCGGGAAGTTTCACACGCGAAGGGCCTGTGCGAGTGGAGTACCTGTATTACTGGGGTTCGTGGGAAGTTTCACACGCGAAAGGGCCTGTGCGAGTGGGGTACTGTATCACTGGGGTTCGCGGGAAGTTTCACACGCGAAAGGGCCTGTGCGAGTGGCGTACGTGTATCACTGGGGTTCACAGGAAGTTTCACACACGAAAGGGCCTGTGCGAGTGGAGTACGTGTATCACTGGGGTTCGCGGGAAGTTTCAAACGCAAAAGGGCCTGTGCGAGTGGGGTACGTGTATTACTGGGGTTCGCGGGAAGTTTCACACGCGATTGGCACTGTGCGAGTGGGGTACATGTATTACTGGGGTTCGCGGGAAGTTTCACACGCGATTGGCCCTGTGCAAGTGGGGTACGTGTATTACTGGGGTCCACAGGAAGTTTCACACACGAAAGGGCCTGTGCGAGTGGGGTACATGTATTACTGGGGTTCGCGGGAAGTTTCACACGCGAAAGGCCCTGTGCGAGTGGGGTACGTGCATTACTAGGGTTCACGGGAAGTTTCACACGCGATTGGCCCTGTGCGAGTGGGGTACGTGTATTACTGTGGTTCGCGGGAAGTTTCACACGCGAAAGGGCCTGTGCGAGTGGGGTACGTGTATTACTGGGGTTCGCAGGAAGTTTCACACGCGATTGGCCCTGCGCAAGTGGGGTACGTGTATTACTGGGGTTTGCGGGAAGTTTCACACGCGATTGGCCCTGCGCAAGTGGGGTACGTGTATTGCAGGGGTTCAAGGGAAGTTTCACACGCGAAAGGGCCTGTGCGAGTGGGGTACATGTATTACTGGGGTTCGCGGGATGTTTCACACGCGAAAGGGCCTGTGCGAGTGGGGTATGTGTATTACTGGGGTTCGCGGGAAGTTTTACACGCGAAGAGCCTGCGCGAGTGGGGTACGTGTATTACTGGGGTTCACGGGAAGTTTCACACGCGAAAGGGCCTGTGCGAGTGGGGTACGTATATCACTGGGGTTCGCGGGAAGTTTCACACGCGATTGGCCTTGTGCAAGTGGGGTACGTGTATTACTGGGGTTTGCGGGAAGTTTCACACGCGAAGGGCCTGTGCGAGTGGGGTACGTGTATTACTGGGGTTCGCGGGAAGTTTCACACGTGAAAGGGCCTGTGCGAGTGGGGTACGTGTATCACTGGGGTTCGCGGGAAGTTTCACACGCGAAAGGGCCTGTGCGAGTGGGGTATGTGTATCACTGGGGTTCACAGGAAGTTTCACACGCGAAAGGGCCTGTGCGAGTGGAGTACGTGTATCACTGAGGTTCGCGGGAAGTTTCACACACGAAAGGGCCTGTGCGAGTGGGGTACGTGTATTACTGGGGTTCGCGGGAAGTTTCATACGCGATTGGCCCTGTGCGAGTAGGGTACGTGTATTACTGGGGTTCACGGGAAGTTTCACACGTGAAAGGGCCTGTGCGAGTGGGGTATGTGTATTACTGGGGTTCGCAGGAAGTTTCACACGTGATTGGCCCTCTGCGAGTGGGGTACGTGTATTACTGGGGTTCGCGGGACGTTTCACACGCGAAGGGCCTGTGCGAGTGGGGTACGTGTATTACTGGGGTTTGCGGGAAGTTTCACATGCGAAAGGGCCTGTGCGAGTGGGGTACGTGTATCACTGGGGTTCGCGGGAAGTTTCACACGCGAAAGGGCCTGTGCGAGTGGGGTACGTGTATCACTGGGGTTCACGGGAAGTTTCACATGCGATTGGCCCTGTGCCAGTGGGGTACGTGTATCACTGGGGTTCGCGGGAAGTTACACACGCGAGTGGCCCTGTGCGAGTGGGGTACGTGTATTACTGGGGTTCGCGGGAATTTTCACACGCGATTGGCCCTGTGCGAGTGGGGTACGTGTATTACTGTAGTTCGCGGGAAGTTTCACACGCGAAAGGGCCTGTTCGTGTGGGGTACGTGTATTACTGGGGTTCGCAGGAAGTTTCACACGGGATTGGCCCTGTGCAAGTGGGGTACGTGTATTACTGGGGTTCGCAGGAAGATTCACACGCGATTGGCCCTGTGCAAGTGGGGTACGTGTATTACTGGGGTTCACGGGAAGTTTCACATGCGATTGGCCCTGTGCCAGTGGGGTACATGTATTACTGGGGTTCGCGAGAAGTTTCACACGCGAAAGGGCCTGTGCGAGCGGGGTACATGTATCACTGTGGTTCGCGGGAAGTTTCACACGCGATTGGCCCTGTGCGAGTGGGGTACGTGTATTACTGGGGTTCACGGGAAGTTTCACACGCGATTGGCCCTGTGCGAGTGGGGTACGTGTATTACTATGGTTCGCGGGAGGTTTCACACGAGAAAGGGCCTGTGCAAGTGGGGTACGTGTATAACTGGGGTTTGCAGGAAGTTTCACACGCGATTGGCCCTGCGCAAGTGGGGTACGTGTATTACTGGGGTTCACGGGATGTTTCACACGCGAAAGGGCCTGTGCGAGTGGGGTACATGTATTACTGGGGTTCGCGGGAAATTTCACACGCAAAAGGGCCTGTGCGAGTGGGGTACGTGTATCACTGGGGTTCGCAGGAAGTTTCACACACGATTGGCCCTGTGCAAGTGGGGTACGTATATTACTGGGGTTCGCAGGAATTTTCACACGCGATTGGCCTTGTGCGAGTGGGGTACGTGTATTACTGGGGTTTGCGGGAAGTTTCACACGCGAAGGGCCTGTGCGAGTGGGGTACGTGTATTACTGGGGTTCGCGGGAAGTTTCACACGCGAAAGGGCCTGTGCGAGTGGAGTACGTGTATCACTGGGGTTCGCGGGAAGTTTCACACGCGAAAGGGCCTGTGCGAGTGGGGTACGTGTATCACTGGGGTTCACAGGAAGTTTCACACGCGAAAGGGCCTGTGCGAGTGGAGTACGTGTATCACTGAGGTTCGCGGGAAGTTTCACACACGAAAGGGCCTGTGCGAGTGGGGTACGTGTATTACTGGGGTTCACGGGAAGTTTCATACGCGATTGGCCCTGTGCGAGTAGGGTACGTGTATTACTGGGGTTCACGGGAAGTTTCACACGTGAAAGGGCCTGTGCGAGTGGGGTACGTGTATTACTGGGGTTTGCGGGAAGTTTCACACGTGAAAGGGCCTGTGCGAGTGGGGTACGTGTATTACTGGGGTTCGCGGGAAGTTTCACACGTGAAAGGGCCTGTGCGAGTGGGGTACGTGTATTACTGGGGTTTGCGGGAAGTTTCACACGCGATTGGCCCTGCGCAAGTGGGGTACGTGTATTACTGGGGTTTGCGGGAAGTTTCACACGCGAAGGGCCTGTGCGAGTGGGGTACGTGTATTACTGGGGTTCGCGGGAAGTTTCACACGCGAAAGGGCCTGTGCGAGTGGAGTACGTGTATCACTGGGGTTCGCGGGAAGTTTCACACGCGAAAGGGCCTGTGCGAGTGGGGTACGTGTATCACTGGGGTTCACAGGAAGTTTCACACGCGAAAGGGCCTGTGCGAGTGGAGTACGTGTATCACTGAGGTTCGCGGGAAGTTTCACACACGAAAGGGCCTGTGCGAGTGGGGTACGTGTATTACTGGGGTTCACGGGAAGTTTCATACGCGATTGGCCCTGTGCGAGTAGGGTACGTGTATTACTGGGGTTCACGGGAAGTTTCACACGTGAAAGGGCCTGTGCGAGTGGGGTACGTGTATTACTGGGGTTTGCGGGAAGTTTCACACGCGAAAGGGCCTGTGCGAGTGGGGTACGTGTATTACTGGGGTTCGCGGGAAGTTTCACACGTGAAAGGGCCTGTGCGAGTGGGGTACGTGTATTACTGGGGTTTGCGGGAAGTTTCACACGCGATTGGCCCTGCGCAAGTGGGGTACGTGTATTACTGGGGTTCAAGGGAAGTTTCACACGCGAAAGGGCCTGTGCGAGTGGGGTACATGTATTACTGGGGTTCGCGGGACGTTTCACACGCGAAAGGGCCTGTGCGAGTGGGGTATGTGTATTACTGGGGTTCGCTGGAAGTTTTACACGCGAAGAGCCTGCGCGAGTGGGGTACGTGTATTACTGGGGTTCACGGGAAGTTTCACACGCGAAAGGGCCTGTGCGAGTGGGGTACGTATATCACTGGGGTTCGCGGGAAGTTTCACACGCGATTGACCTTGTGCGAGTGGGGTCCGTGTACTACTGGGGTTTGCGGGAAGTTTCACACGCGAAGGGCCTGTGCGAGTGGGGTACGTGTATTACTGGGGTTCGCGGTAAGTTTCACACGCGAAAGGGCCTGTGCGAGTGGGGTACGTGTATCACTGGGGTTTGCGGGAAGTTTCACACGCGAAAGGGCCTGTGCGAGTGGGGTACGTGTATCACTGGGGTTCACAGGAAGTTTCACACGCGAAAGGGCCTGTGCGAGTGGAGTACGTGTATCACTGAGGTTCGCGGGAAGTTTCACACACGAAAGGGCCTGTGCGAGTGGGGTACGTGTATTACTGGGGTTCGCGGGAAGTTTCATACGCGATTGGCCCTGTGCGAGTAGGGTACGTGTATTACTGGGGTTCACGGGAAGTTTCACACGTGAAAGGGCCTGTGCAAGTGGGGTACGTGTATTACCGGGGTTCGCGGGAAGTTTCACACGTGATTGGCCCTCTGCGAGTGGGGTACGTGTATTACTGGGGTTCGCGGGAAGTTTCACATGCGAAAGGGCCTGTGCGAGTGGGGTACGTGTATCACTGGGGTTCGCTGGAAGTTTCACACGCGAAAGGGCCTGTGCGAGTGGGGTACGTGTATCACTGGGGTTCACGGGAAGTTTCACATGCGAGTGGCCCTGTGCGAGTGGGGTACGTGTATTACTGGGGTTCGCGGGAATTTTCACACGCGATTGGCCCTGTGCGAGTGGGGTACGTGTATTACTGTGGTTCGCGGGAAGTTTCACACGCGAAAGGGCCTGTTCGTGTGGGGTACATGTATCACTGTGGTTCGCGGGAAGTTTCACACGCGATTGGCCCTGTGCGAGTGGGGTACGTGTATTACTGGGGTTCACGGGAAGTTTCACACGCGATTGGCCCTGTGCGAGTGGGGTACGTGTATTACTATGGTTCGCGGGAGGTTTCACACGCGAAAGGGCCAGTGCGAGTGGGGTACGTGTATTACTGTGGTTCGCGGGAAGTTTCACACGCGAAAGGGCCTGTTCGTGTGGGGTACATGTATCACTGTGGTTCGCGGGAAGTTTCACACGCGATTGGCCCTGTGCGAGTGGGGTACGTGTATTACTGGGGTTCACGGGAAGTTTCACACGCGATTGGCCCTGTGCGAGTGGGGTACGTGTATTACTATGGTTCGCGGGAGGTTTCACACGCGAAAGGGCCAGTGCGAGTGAGGTACGTGTATAACTGGGGTTTGCAGGAAGTTTCACACGCGATTGGCCCTGCGCAAGTGGGGTACGTGTATTACTGGGGTTCACGGGATGTTTCACATGCGAAAGGGCCTGTGCGAGTGGGGTACATGTATTACTGGGGTTCGCGGGAAGTTTCACACGCAAAAGGGCCTGTGCGAGTGGGGTACGTGTATCACTGGGGTTCGCAGGAAGTTTCACACACGATTGGCCCTGTGCGAGTGGGGTACGTATATTACTGGGGTTCGCGGGAATTTTCCCACGCGATTGGCCTTGTGCGAGTGGGGTACGTGTATTATTGGGGTTTGCGGGAAGTTTCACACGCGAAGGGCCTGTGCGAGTGGGGTACGTGTATTACTGGGGTTCGCGGGAAGTTTCACACGCGAAAGGGCCTGTGCAAGTGGGGTACGTGTATCACTGGGGTTCACGGGAAGTTTCACACGTGAAAGGGCCTGTGCGAGTGGGGTACGTGTATTACTGGGGTTTGCGGGAAGTTTAAAACGCGAAAGGGCCTGTGCGAGTGGGGTACGTGTATTACTGGGGTTCGCGGGAAGTTTCACACGTGAAAGGGCCTGTGCGAGTGGGGTACGTGTATTACTGGGGTTTGCGGGAAGTTTCACACGCGATTGGCCCTGCGCAAGTGGGGTACGTGTATTACTGGGGTTCAAGGGAAGTTTCACACGCGAAAGGGCCTGTGCGAGTGGGGTACATGTATTACTGGGGTTCGCGGGACGTTTCACACGCGAAAGGGCCTGTGCGAGTGGGGTATGTGTATTACTGGGGTTCGCTGGAAGTTTTACACGCGAAGAGCCTGCGCGAGTGGGGTACGTGTATTACTGGGGTTCACGGGAAGTTTCACACGCGAAAGGGCCTGTGCGAGTGGGGTACGTATATCACTGGGGTTCGCGGGAAGTTTCACACGCGATTGACCTTGTGCGAGTGGGGTACGTGTACTACTGGGGTTTGCAGGAAGTTTCACACGCGAAGGGCCTGTGCGAGTGGGGTACGTGTATTACTGGGGTTCGCGGTAAGTTTCACACGCGAAAGGGCCTGTGCGAGTGGGGTACGTGTATCACTGGGGTTTGCGGGAAGTTTCACACGCGAAAGGGCCTGTGCGAGTGGGGTACGTGTATCACTGGGGTTCACAGGAAGTTTCACACGCGAAAGGGCCTGTGCGAGTGGAGTACGTGTATCACTGAGGTTCGCGGGAAGTTTCACACACGAAAGGGCCTGTGCGAGTGGGGTACGTGTATTACTGGGGTTCGCGGGAAGTTTCATACGCGATTGGCCCTGTGCGAGTAGGGTACGTGTATTACTGGGGTTCACGGGAAGTTTCACACGTGAAAGGGCCTGTGCAAGTGGGGTACGTGTATTACCGGGGTTCGCGGGAAGTTTCACACGTGATTGGCCCTCTGCGAGTGGGGTACGTGTATTACTGGGGTTCGCGGGAAGTTTCACATGCGAAAGGGCCTGTGCGAGTGGGGTACGTGTATCACTGGGGTTCGCTGGAAGTTTCACACGCGAAAGGGCCTGTGCGAGTGGGGTACGTGTATCACTGGGGTTCACGGGAAGTTTCACATGCGAGTGGCCCTGTGCGAGTGGGGTACGTGTATTACTGGGGTTCGCGGGAATTTTCACACGCGATTGGCCCTGTGCGAGTGGGGTACGTGTATTACTGTGGTTCGCGGGAAGTTTCACACGCGAAAGGGCCTGTTCGTGTGGGGTACATGTATCACTGTGGTTCGCGGGAAGTTTCACACGCGATTGGCCCTGTGCGAGTGGGGTACGTGTATTACTGGGGTTCACGGGAAGTTTCACACGCGATTGGCCCTGTGCGAGTGGGGTACGTGTATTACTATGGTTCGCGGGAGGTTTCACACACGAAAGGGCCAGTGCGAGTGGGGTACGTGTATTACTGTGGTTCGCGGGAAGTTTCACACGCGAAAGGGCCTGTTCGTGTGGGGTACATGTATCACTGTGGTTCGCGGGAAGTTTCACACGCGATTGGCCCTGTGCGAGTGGGGTACGTGTATTACTGGGGTTCACGGGAAGTTTCACACGCGATTGGCCCTGTGCGAGTGGGGTACGTGTATTACTATGGTTCGCGGGAGGTTTCACACGCGAAAGGGCCAGTGCGAGTGAGGTACGTGTATAACTGGGGTTTGCAGGAAGTTTCACACGCGATTGGCCCTGCGCAAGTGGGGTACGTGTATTACTGGGGTTCACGGGATGTTTCACATGCGAAAGGGCCTGTGCGAGTGGGGTACATGTATTACTGGGGTTCGCGGGAAGTTTCACACGCAAAAGGGCCTGTGCGAGTGGGGTACGTGTATCACTGGGGTTCGCAGGAAGTTTCACACACGATTGGCCCTGTGCGAGTGGGGCACGTATATTACTGGGGTTCGCGGGAATTTTCCCACGCGATTGGCCTTGTGCGAGTGGGGTACGTGTATTATTGGGGTTTGCGGGAAGTTTCACACGCGAAGGGCCTGTGCGAGTGGGGTACGTGTATTACTGGGGTTCGCGGGAAGTTTCACACGCGAAAGGGCCTGTGCAAGTGGGGTACGTGTATCACTGGGGTTCGCGGGAAGTTTCACACGCGAAAGGGCCTGTGCGAGTGGGGTACGTGTATCACTGGGGTTCACAGGAAGTTTCACACGCGAAAGGGCCTGTGCGAGTGGAGTACGTGTATCACTGAGGTTCGCGGGAAGTTTCACACACGAAAGGGCCTGTGCGAGTGGAGTACGTGTATTACTGGGGTTCGCGGGAAGTTTCATACGCGATTGGCCCTGGGCGAGTAGGGTACGTGTATTACTGGGGTTCACAGGAAGTTTCACACGTGAAAGGGCCTGTGCGAGTGGGGTACGTGTATTACTGGGGTTCGCGGGAAGTTTCACACGTGATTGGCCCTCTGTGAGTGGGGTACGTGTATTACTGGGGTTCGCGGGAGGTTTCACACGCGAAGGGCCTGTGCGAGTGGGGTACGTGTATTAGTGGGGTTCGCGGGAAGTTTCACATGCGAAAGGGCCTGTGCGAGTGGGGTACGTGTATCACTGGGGTTCGCGGGAAGTTTCACACGCGAAAGGGCCTGTGCGAGTGGGGTACTTGTATCACTGGGGTTCACGGGAAGTTTCACTTGCGATTGGCCCTGTGCGAGTGGGGTACGTGTATCACTGGGGTTCGCGGGAAGTTACACACGCGAGTGGCCCTGTGCGAGTGGGGTACGTGTATTACTGGGGTTCGCGGGAATTTTCGCACGCGATTGGCCCTGTGCGAGTGGGGTACGTGTATTACTGTGGTTCGCGGGAAGTTTCACACGCAAAAGGGCCTGTGCGTGTGGGGTACGTGTATTACTGGGGTTCGCAAAAAGTTTCACACGCGATTGGCCCTGTGCAAGTGGGGTACGTGTATTACTGGGGTTCGCAGGAAGATTCACACGCGATTGGCCCTGTGCAAGTGGGGTATGTGTATTACTGGGGTTCACGGGAAGTTTCACACGCGATTGGCCCTGTGCCAGTGGGGTACATGTATTACTGGGGTTCGCGAGAAGTTTCACACGCGAAAGGGCCTGTGCGAGCGGGGTACATGTATCACTGTGGTTCGCGGGAAGTTTCACACGCGATTGGCCCTGTGCGAGTGGGGTACGTGTATTACTGGGGTTCACGGGAAGTTTCACACGCGATTGGCCCTGTGCGAGTGGGGTACGTGTATTACTATGGTTCGCGGGAGGTTTCACACGCGAAAGGGCCTGTGCGAGTGGGGTACGTGTATAAATGGGGTTCGCAGGAAGTTTCACACGCGATTGGCCCTGCGCAAGTGGGGTACGTGTATTACTGGGGTTCACGGGATGTTTCACACGCGAAAGGGCCTGTGCGAGTGGGGTACATGTATTACTGGAGTTCGCGGGAAGTTTCACACGCAAAAGGGCCTGTGCGAGTGGGGTACGTGTATCAATGTGGTTCTCGGGAAGTTTCACACGCGAAGGGCCTGTGCGAGTGGGGTACGTGTATTACTGGGGTTTGCGGGAAGTTTCACACGTGAAAGGGCCTGTGCGAGTGGGGTACGTGTATTACTGGGGTTTGCGAGAAGTTTCACACGCGATTGGCCCTGCGCAAGTGGGGTACGTGTATTACTGGAGTTAAAGGGAAGTTTCACACGCGAAAGGGCCTGTGCGAGTGGGGTACATGTATAACTGGGGTTTGCGGGAAGTTTCACACGCGAAAGGGCCTGTGCGAGTGGGGTATGTGTATTACTGGGGTTCGCGGGAAGTTTTACACGCGAAGAGCCTGCACGAGTGGGGTACGTGTATTACTGGGGTTCACGGGAAGTTTCACACGCGAAAGGGCCTGTGCGAGTGGGGTACGTATATCACTGGGGTTCGCGGGAAGTTTCACACGCGATAGGGCCTGTGCGACTTGTGTACGTGTATCACTGGGGTTCGCGGGAAGTTTCACACGCGATTGGCCCTGTGCAAGTGGGGTATGTGTATCACTGGGGTTCGCGGGAAGTTTCACACGCGATTGGCCCTGTGCGAGGGGGTACGTATATTACTCGGGTTCACAGGAATTTTCACACGCGATTGGCCCTGTGCGAGTGGGGTACATGTATTACTGGGGTTTGCGGGAAGTTTCACACGCGAAGGGCCTGTGCGAGTGGGGTACGTGTATTACTGGGGTTCGCGGGAAGTTTCACACGCGAAAGGGCCTGTGCGAGTGGGGTACGTGTATCACTGGGGTTCGCGGGAAGTTTCACACGCGAAAGGGCCTGTGCGAGTGGGGTACATGTATCACTGGGGTTCACAGGAAGTTTCACACGCGAAAGGGCCTGTGCGAGTGGAGTACGTGTATCACTGGGGTTCGCGGGAAGTTTCACACGCGATTGGCCCTGTGCGAGTGGGGTACGTGTATTACTGGGGTTTGCGGGAAGTTTCACACGCGAAGGGCCTGTGCGAGTGGGGTACGTGTATTACTGGGGTTCGCGGGAAGTTTCACACGCGAAAGGGCCTGTGCGAGTGGGGTACGTGTATCACTGGGGTTCGCGGGAAGTTTCACACGCGAAAGGGCCTGTGCGAGTGGGGTACGGGTATTACTGGGGTTCGCGGGAAGTTTCACACGCGATTGCCCTGTGCGAGTGGGGTACGTGTATTACTGGGGTTCACGGGAAGTTTCACACGTGAAAGGGCCTGTGCGAGTGGGGTATGTGTATTACTGGGGTTCGCGGGAAGTTTCACACGTGATTGGCCCTCTGCGAGTGGTGTACGTGTATTACTGGGGTTCGCGGGACGTTTCACACGCGAAGGGCCTGTGCGAGTGGGGTACGTGTATTACTGGGGTTCGCGGGAAGTTTCACATGCGAAAGGGCCTGTACGAGTGGGGTACGTGTATCACTGGGGTTCGCGGGAAGTTTCACACGCGAAAGGGCCTGTGCGAGTGGGGTACGTGTATCACTGGGGATCGCGGGAAGTTTCACACGCGATTGGCCCTGTGCGAGTGGGGTACGTGTATCACTGGGGTGCGTGGGAAGTTTCACACGCGAAAGGGCCTGTGCGAGTGGGGTACGTATATCACTGGGGTTCACCGGAAGTTTCACATGCGAAAGGGCCTGTGCCAGTGGAGTACGTGTATCACTGGGGTTCGCGGGAAGTTTCACACGCGAAAGGGCCTGTGCGAGTGGGGTACGTGTATTACTGGGGTTCGCGGGAAGTTTCACACGCAATTGGCCCTGTGCGAGTGGGGTACGTGTATCACTGAGGTTCGTGGGAAGTTTCACACGCGATTGGCCCTGTGCGAGTGGGGTACATGTATTACTGGAGTTCGCGGGAATTTTTACACGCAGTTGGCCATGTGCGAGTGGGGTACATGTATTACTGGGGTTTGCGGGAAGTTCCACACGCGAAGGGCCTGTGCGAGTGGGGTACGTGTATTACTGGGGTTCGTGGGAAGTTTCACACACGAAAGGGCCTGTGCGAGTGGGGTACGTGTATTACTGGGGTTCGCAGGAAGTTTCACACGCGATTGGCCCTGTGCAAGTGGGATACGTGTATTACTGGGGTTCACAGGAAGTTTCATACCCGAAAGGGCCTGTGCGAGTGGGGTACATGTATTACTGGGGTTCGCGGTAAGTTTCACACGCGAAAGGGCCTGTGCGAGTGGGGTACGTGTATCACTGGGGTGCGTGGGAAGTTTCACACGCGAAAGGGCCTGTGCGAGTGGGGTACGTATATCACTGCGGTTCACCGGAAGTTTCACATGCAATGGCCCTGTGCGAGTGGGGTACGTGTATTACTGGGGTTCACGGGAAGTTTCACACGTGAAAGGGCCTGTGCGAGTGGGGTACGTGTATTACTGGGGTTCGCGGGAAGTTTCACACGTGATTGGCCCTCTGCGAGTGGGGTACGTGTATTACTGCGGTTCGCGGGAAGTTTCACATGCGAAAGGGCCTGTGCGAGTGGGCTACGTGTATCACTGGGGTTCGCGGGAAGTTTCACACGCGAAAGGGCCTGTGCGAGTGGGGTACGTGTATCACTGGGGTTTGCGGGAAGTTTCACTCGCGATTGGCCCTGTGCGAGTGGGGTACGTGTATCACTGGGGTTCGTGGGAAGTTTCACACGCGATTGGCCCTGTGCGAGTGGGGTACATGTATTACTGGAGTTCGCGGGAATTTTTACACGCAGTTGGCCATGTGCGAGTGGGGTACATGTATTACTGGGGTTTGCGGGAAGTTCCACACGCGAAGGGCCTGTGCGAGTGGGGTACGTGTATTACTGGGGTTCGTGGGAAGTTTCACACACGAAAGGGCCTGTGCGAGTGGGGTACGTGTATTACTGGGGTTCGCAGGAAGTTTCACACGCGATTGGCCCTGTGCAAGTGGGGTACGTGTATTACTGGGGTTCACAGGAAGTTTCACACACGAAAGGGCCTGTGCGAGTGGGGTACATGTATTACTGGGGTTCGCGGGAAGTTTCACACGCGAAAGGGCCTGTGCGAGTGGGGTACATGTATTACTGGGGTTCGCGCGAAGTTTCACACGTGATTGGCCCTGTGCGAGTGGGGTACGTGTATTACTGGGGTTCACGGGAAGTTTCACACGCGATTTCGCTGTCAGAGCGGGTACGTGTATCTAGTGGGGTGCACGGGTAGTCCCACACGTGAATTGGCAGTGTGGGTCCTCCCAGGTGTGCCCTCCACCCCATCCACGGCCCCTGCAGGCAACCCACAACACAGGGGACTACCATGCACCCCTGGGCATGCCCCCCAGCCAGCACACATGTCACCTTCCACTAGTGATCACCAACTCATGTCCCCCTGCACCCCCACACCCCAGCAGTGAGGGTCACCTGCCAGCAGGCCCCCACTCATGTCCCCCCTACACAAAATAAAGAAGCACAATCATGGCCCACTTCTACACCAAAAAACCACATCACGCCACCCCATTCTTGAGGCGCAGTGATTTCCCAATCCACCCCACACTGACATCTCAAGACACAAACCTAAAGTCAACTATGTACATCAACACATGTCCGTCACACAGATACACTGGTTGGCATTGATTGTGTAAACACACATTTTCATATGCATCAACCCAATGAGCGAATCCCACACATGGAAATAAAATATGAATATGTATTATGTACAAAAATAAATAAATGAAATGAAATCATACAAATATAGCAAACATGAAATGAAAAGCATGTGCAAAAGATGAGTGAATGAAAATTATAACCATTCCAAAAAAATGTGAAAGAAAAACAGTCCAAACTCTCCCTCCACCAACGCAAATCCAAAGGAAAGGTAAAAAAAAAAATCAATTTCTTCATGTTCATAATGAAAAAAAAATTCAAATTATTCCATAGTCCAACTATTTACAATACATTGTTCCAAAAAAAATCCATTACTCCATGATGAAAAAAAATATTCTAATTAATCCATGATCAAACTATTCACAATCCATTGTCCAAAAGAAAAATCCATGAATCCATGTGCAAAATCCAAAAAATAAATCAAATCAATCCATTGTCCAACTATGTAAAGGGTCCATGAGCCCAACCAAACAAATGAAACCTACCTAAGAAACTACATAAAAATAAAGCTATATACAAATGTGTGTGGCATTGTCCATTGACCACAAATAAAAGGAAAAGGAAAAGGAAACCTAACTCTAAAAACTATTTACAATGGCAGCGGGCTAGTCCGATGGCTCACTCCCCGATTTCCCGGGCCAGGGCATCATCGAACTCCTGCTCGATGTCCCGGAGGCAGTCCTCTTCCATGGCCCCGAGGGTTCGCAGGGACGATGACATGTGGACCTCCAGGTCCCTGCGAATTGCCTCGAGGCACTCGGCCCGCCTCAGAGCCCTACGCATGGAGTTCTCTGCCCTGACCATTGTGAGCCGTGCCTCTTCTGCCCGCTGCCGCTCCGCATCTATAGCATGGCCTAACCACTGCCACACGGAAGACACTTCCAGTCCTGGGTCCTCCTGGCCTCTGGCCGATGCCTGCCCCTCAGATGTTGAAGGCCCCGAGCCATCATGGCTCCTACCTTGTTGCTGTTGCTGCTGCTGTGCCTCTGCCTGTGCCCTAGCTCTTGCTGCCTGCACATCCTCTTCCGGCTGGGGTGCAGTTGTTGAGGTGGCCACCCTGCTGGACGTCCGACTCCCGACTGTGGCAGGGATGTGTCCTCCACCAGCCTGGCCGCAGGGTCAGAGGCAGCTCCACAGGGTACCCAGGTGATACATGGGTGGGAAGATGGCATGGAGGATGACTGGCGCATAGGGGGTTCAGGTGAGGAGGGGGTCGGAACAAGGTCCAGCAAACGGAGGAATACGGCCCTGGTGACCTGTCCCAGTAGGTCAACGTGGTCAATGAGGCATTCGAGATTATGTGCAGTGTCCTCATGAAAACACTGCAGGTCACCTCGCATGCCCCATTGACGCAACGCCATGCAACTCAGGACAGGCTCAACCAGGTCCTGGATAGCCACGTCCGCAGTGAGAGGAAGGCCAGTTATTGTAAGCGGATCCCCTCCCTGAAAACGGGTCTGGATGTAGGCATCCCTGTTGGTGCAGGATGATGCAGTCACAGGATCGGGGACAGGATTACACACAGGCACCTCTGCGGTGGCCTGTGCTGCCTCCTATCCCTGCCCTGCACCACTAGCACCAGTGGAATCCCCACCTCCAGACCCCGTGTCTGTCCCTTGCATGGCCTCCTCCTCCACCAAACCCCCCACCTACCTGGATGACTCTGTGCCATCTTCCTCCGTTGGACCCTGTGGGGTCTCAGCTGCCCCCTCTGCTGCCGAGGAGTCCAACTCTGACCTCCGCCTCTTGGATCTAACCTCAGCAGCTGCGGCCTGGGAAGCGGCACAAGACTCCTCACTCCCTGACAAGATGACAACCTGGGAGGGGAGCCGGGCCTTGCGTCTCCGGCTGGCGGTGTGATCCCTGCCGCTGCGCTCCACAGCACCCTCTCCGCCCTCTTCATCAGTTGACGCTGCAGACAGGGAGAGATAGGACACAGGCATCAGGGCACTGTACAATGGACTTATACACACATGACAGTTGCACATGAGTGGCAGTGTCAAACTTCAGACATGGCATCACAATCCCCAACACACATGTCATTTCAACTCACACACATGAGCAATTCCACAGCCATATCACAACAGCTAGCACCATCCATACACATACAACAGCATGAGCATCCAAAGGTGAGCCAGACATTACATGAAACACAGGGAGTGCAGTAGACATGCACACACGCCACCACACTTACATGCATGTCTACATCTCCTCCAACTGTTGCAGTGATGAGATCGCCATACATGTCAGATCTGCCATTCAGCCTTCTACATATCAGTGTCACATTCATCCATGTTCCATCACAGTTGTACACTTGTCAAATACACACACATGCACATGTACACAGTGCAGATACATGCATTAGGAACCACCATCCATGCCACAACCATGCCAATGTACATACACAGAAATTGAAACATGTGTGCTCCCACACCTGCATTTGTCCAGCATGCTTACCAACACATACACCATTGATGTGTCTCACACATGAGAGGACACACATGTGGCAGCCTCACGCCCATGTTCATACACCTCCCTACATGGCCCTACAAAAACACATGTGCAACCTGCACACTACTGGCACACCACGACATGCACACCGTCCAATCACTCTGCATGTACACTTACCGCTCGACTCCAGACGGGTCTGCCTCTCAAGGATCTGGACGTAGAGTGCTGGGCATATGCGTTCCAGGACCCTCATTTGGTGGTCCGACAGCTGGCCCCGGTGCCCCTCGCATCCGCTGCCTTCGCGAGGTGCCGGGCCTTGTTGAAGGTCCTGGACCTGAAGTCCTCCCAGCGCTTCTTGACATGAAGTAAGTCGCGGACTGCCACCCCCTCCGCGTTGAGGGCAGTCACGATGTCCATCCAGATCCTGGTCCGTCCTTCTTTGTCGGTGCGCGAACTTCCAAAGAGGGCCTCATACTGCCCCAGGACTTGCTCCACCAGGACACCAACTTCCCTGGCACTGAAGCTGGTGGCCCTCTGCCTCTCTGGCTGGGGGTTGCCAGTGCTGCCAGATGATGTTGTGCTGGACATGGCAACCCCAGAGGCAGGAGTGGGTGGGCAACTGGGTCCTGGGGCTGGGCTGTGGAGCAATGGAATCCCAGTCGGGAGTCCTCAGTTCCAGCAGGGGTGGGCACAGCAACTGCACCCCTGGCTGACGTGCAGGCAGCAAATGGCAGGGCATGTGGGCAGCAGGCAGTCAGGCAGCAGCAGATTGCAGGTGGGAGCATGCTCAGGGGTCTGGGGGGCAGTCATTCGGCCTTCTGGGCAGGACCGTGGTCTTCTGTGTGTTTTCGCATGGCCAGCTTGATACGGAGTGATTTGGCACGTGAAAAAACTGCACGTCCGCGTGTGAATGTGTGTAATCCGAGGAAAGGGCATACGCGCGTAAGTGACGTAAGCGCGCAGGCGTTTCCCTCAGCATGGGTTAAAGGTGAGCGGGGCCAGCAGTTCGCTGTACGTGCCTTTCGTGGAGACCGACATGTGTTGCTGCTTCGTGTTGTTTCGCGCGCCATCACAACTTCACAGCTATCAAGGACGTAGCTCTTCTTTTGGCGGGGGTATTGGCTACGCGCGTTTTTCTGCATCGCGCTAGTCAGACGGTGAGTCGTGCACGCTATTTTTCCCACTGTGGGTGCCCCTGTGTATCGCACCCGTTTTCGAGGTCATAGAAGCCTGCGTGTCCCACGCGTACGTGTTTTTCGTGTTACTGGGTGCCACTGCGTACTGCGGGAGGTTGATTCCATGAACGTAGGCTGCAGGGTTGCGTGCATGGTTTTACTGAAAGTTTTGGGGTGCCTGAGCATAGCGTGACCCGTCACTACATCACCGGGGTCACATGCAGCTTTGTAGGTGCAGGGGGGCTGTTAACATCTTGCATCCCACCCCCTTCACCCCAATTGCCCAGGTCAATTGTGGTGTACACCTCCCATTGGCACTACTCCATCTGTGCTGGCACTACTACATCTGTGCCATGGTTAGGAGGCCACCAAAGGTGAGGGGTGCCTCAGCTGGGCGTACTCCTCGTGGCAGGCATGATCGGGGACATGGCCGGGTTAAACAGGGAGTAGGGGGACTCCAGGGTGTCCAGGGTAGCCGCAGAGGGGGAAGAGGCAAGGGTGCGCCACTTGAGCACGATGTTGTGCCATGTGTCGGTGCAGTCATGCCACCACCACCTGTGGTTCCGGGAGATGCAGCTTCTGCATCTGGCACTGGCGCCCGTGTGACCCGGCAGTCCGTTTCATCGACTGCCACGGGCCCAAGGGTAGTGGTAGCTGCAGGTGCAGCTGTGGACACCACCACCCAGGCTCAGGATCTGCCAGCGCAGGCTGCGTTGGCACTTGAAGAGCCCTTGGAAGATTTCCAACAGGCCAGGAGGGAAACCGTAGGGGCACGCAGGGCTGCCCTTACCAAGACACGTATCCCTGGGTCAGTTATGTCATCTGCTGCCCCGAACAGCCGGGTGTTGGCAAGTGCAGGGGCAGATGCACCCAACAACACCCTGGTTGTGAGTCTGCCAACCAGGACAGTTGCGGTCAATGACCCTGCCATAGCGGATGTTGTTGCGCAAGGTCCATTAGAGGGCACCCAGCTGCCACTGACACAAGTCAGGCCTTTGGTCGTCCCTCCACCTGCCACTCCCTTGGCTCAATCCACCGAACCCACTGGCCATACTGATCAGGGTGGCATTAGCCAGCCAGGGTCTGCGCCACAATCCAAGAGGAGGAAGGTTGCACCTGCAGCACAGGCTGGGACACCACACACAGCCACGACCTCCTGCACGTTGAGGCAGAAGCCTTTCTGCAAACAGGAACTGGACTTCCTCGTGGGCTACATGCGAAAACACAGCTGTGACATGCTAGTGAGTGCTAATTGTCAGACTACGGCTGCCCACCGTGATACCCACTGGAAGCAAGTTGCGGAACATGTGAGTGCATTCGGCTATGAGGTGCGTACGGCGCAAGAGTGCAAAAAGCGTTGGAATGACCTCAAACGCAGCGCTAAGGCTAAGCGTGCCTCAGATTACAACTTGACTCTGGTGACTGGCAGTGGGTCTGCACCAGAGGAGGAAGACCTCACTCCGCATGAGTCACTCGTTGCGGAGCTCATACCCTCTGAATTGGTTGAAGGAGTGGGAGAGATGCCGGTCTTTGATGCCCAGTCCAGTGAGTGTTGATGTGTGTTTTTCAAGGACGTGTGTGTTTTACTTGGGTGATGTCTTGTGCATGACTGCCACTACATGTCACGTGTACATGGTTATGATGTGCGAGTAATGCAATGTTTCCCTGGTGCATGTCTACTCTGCTGGATGGTGGACATGTGGAGCAGACGGGGACTGTCCACATCACCACTTTTGCACCCTAGTCACATGCTGGTTACCAGTATGCCCCTCCGGTCCATGTTCCAGCTCACTGGCACTTCTGCATGTAGCGTGGGGTGACCGTCCTCTCAGTCCAGGAACTATGCATAGCATGACTGACGTGCATGTGTCCTCTGCCTGCAAGGGGGTAGCCAATGTAGGCATGCTCCCTTGCCCCTCAATCCCCTGCTCTGCACCCCAATTCCATTTTAGCACTGGTCTGCTACAATATTGCCCTTGGTTACTTCCCTGGTCATGCTCCTGTGTACATTCTAACATCCAGCGGTCAATCTGCCATACATATCCATTAAGGTACATCCTTAGTACTTTATGCAGGGTGTCTCACTTGGACTGTGCAGAGGTCAGATGCCCCGCAGAGACATGAGTGCCCATTCATGCTCCATGTGCATTTCACGCATGCCCATATGTGTCCATGACTGGATGATCACTGTTACACAAGTCCATGATGACCCAAATTGCATGGCATTTCATCTGCCTTCCCATGTCAACTGTTGCTCAGTACTGTGTTGCCACATGTTTAGGGTCTGACAATCTGTGTGGGTCACAGGCCTCACCCTCTTTAATGGCCAATGACTCTGTCCAACTGGTGTAGTGTTTTCTTCACACGTGGGAGGTTTCATCATGTGTCCTGCTTACTGTCCCATCATCATTTGCTGTGTTGTCACCTGACTCACATGATGCTGTTGATGCTAGTCAACACTGTCTGTCAATACACAGGTCTATGGTCAGCCTTTTGATACCATGCTAGGCATCCCTGCTTTTGCACTTTGGGGGAGGGGTGGTTTGCTTTTAGATATGCTACCCATTGAATGCACATTTCACGTGATGCCTGAAGTTGAGCTTGCACTGCCTTCATATTTTCTGACACACACCATGAAGTCCTTGTACATGTAGATAGTGAGTAACATACATATTTGCCACACTGCATAGACCCACTTCAGTGCAAACTGCCAGCTTTCCACAGGTCTAATCACAGAAGCAATTTCAAGTTTACCCAGCATGCATGCCAGGTTCTATTTTGTGTGTCACATGTCTGCCTGATGTGTTTGGTGTCGGTGTGTGTGTGTGTAGTGTGCTTCTAACATGTGTAGTGACCTTTTTCCTCTCTATTTTTCAGGTGATGATGCATTGGAGCCGGAGGATGGTGTTGTCATGCCAGGCATAGGGTTGTTATCACTACATCAACCCAGCATAAGTGGGGGTCGTGGGGTGGTAGGCCACGAAAACCCCCAAGTGCTACAGTCCATCTTGTCTCTGGCTGCCTATGAGTCCAGCCCTGATGAACACTCTGATGACCATGTTGAGTTGGATGAGCATCAGGTCCATATGACAGTGGTGAGTGATTCTGATGTGGACACTCCTCTGTCTGTGACACCTGCACTGAGGGGTCAGACAGTCTTGGAACCTCTGACAGTGGTGGATCGGGATGCAAGGTCACCCTCCACACCAGTCACTGATGTGCCTGGGACATCACGTTGACGGGGGCATGTAGTTGTGCAGCCGCAGGCAGTGCCAACACAACAAGGACACCCGGTCCTTGGGTCCAGCAGGGGTCAAGCCCAGCAACGCGGTCGGCGTGCGCAACCGCTGTATACTGAGTGGGAGCAAGACATGACTGCCAATTCCGAACACCAGGGGGCAGCAATGGAGAACATCGCTGAGAGCATGGAGTGTGTGGCCCGATCTGTGCTTCCCCCTGCTATGCAGGTGCTTCTCCAGCAGCAGGCGGCACGGTCCACAGTCCACTCACTGAGGCTCGGCATGGCGGCCTCAGACAGGGCACGCCAGGCTGAAATGTTGTCTCTGCGTGAAGCAATTGCTGCTCACGCAGAGGCAAACATGGAGGCCCTGAGGGAGGAGTATGCTTCCCTCAAATCCACTCTGGGTGTCCTTCTGATGTCCCAGAGGGAGCGGGCAGAGGAGAGGTTTGCACAGCTTGAGCGTACCATCTCGGCTGAGCTACATGCTTGCCGGGAGGTGCAGCGGTTGTCCGCCAGGCCTTGCAGGAGGAACTCTGTTTTACACGTGCTACCTTGCAAGAGGAAGCACGTGTATCACGGGAGGTTCTGCATGCAGACCTACGTGTCATCACCACACAGAACCAGGCTCACCCGTCCGGCAGACTTGCTGCCGACGAGGGGCAAGCTGCGGCTAGGCGTGGTCATGCTCCTGTGCCATGTCCTCCTTTCCAGGAAGAGCCAGACTCGGATGACAATCTATCTCCCACATAGGTCGGGCTGTGCAGGCGTTGAGCCCATGGAGGTTTCTTTTTCCTCAGCATCATCGCATGTGGGTGTTGAGCAGCACCCTCTACCTCCCCCTCCTGGGTGCCTCCCCCCCTGGTCGCATGTGGCCATTTTTGATTTTTCTTTTAGTTTAGTTAGTTAAGTTTCTGTTTGATAGTTTAAATAGGAAATGTAGGTTTTTCATAGTTAGTATAATTAGTTAATATAGTTTAAAATTGCTTGTCTATTGTGCTTTCATGTGACGGTGTGGTGCTTTGTGGCTTTTGAAAGCATCCACTGTCTGTTCCAGCTGGGCCCTTCAAGCTTGTCTTGTGTATGTGTTTGCTGCTTGGGGTCCTTGACTCACATATGCCACTCCTGCTTCCCTTATCCATGGTCTCGCAAGGATGGTTCGGTGTAACAGCCTATTACACAAGGGCAATGGACTGTCATATCTGTGGCATGTCTGCTGCTGTGGAACTTGTGTTAACACCCCTAGTGGGGATGATTGGGGTGTAATTGTCCACTGTTCTTCTTTTGCTAGATGGGGTGTTTAATGATTCATGTGTACATTCATTGCTATGCATTGTGTAGTATGTTTCTTATCTTTAATGAACATGTGCTTGTTGCAAATAATGCCGTAGATAGTGTGTTCCACACTGTTGCTGTGAAAGACGGACTGATGGTGTGATTTATGATGTACGTCTCTGACATGGTCCAGTCATGTAATGCCTGTAGAGACACACACAGATGAATATTAAGCATTAATCATGTGTTTCATGCACTTTCAGCAGGGGGATGAGCCTCAAGACCACCTTTGCCAGCAGACATGGGCCATTGGACGTCTGGAATCAGGACACATTTGGTGCTGCCGACATGCGCATGTGTGCGCAAGCAGAGGCATAGGGATTGCGATCATACATCCGAAAATCGATGACGTTTTTCAAGGGACTCAAGGCAAGGTGAGCAGCACAGGGGGGTCACAACACACCAAACCTTCCACCTGGCAAGTTGAACATGCATGCTTAGTAGCAGCACTGACGGTGAACTTGGACAAATATTGGTGTAGAAGCGTGCAATACAGCTCAGATGTGTTAGTGGATTGATGGCTAGTTGATGTGAAAGTTGTCTGGGGCACCTGCAGGGACAGTGGCACATACCCTCCGGTCCACCATGGTCCATTGAGGCACTTGTATTAGCCATGTAGCGTTCTGAGACATGGAATGAAGCAGCTCACAGGGACAGACAGCAAGGGACAGACTCGGGTGCAGTGCATTTAATTTCCAAGTAGAAATTGATACATGCACTGGCTACTTTATTTTGGTCATGGTGGTACAGGACTTGTTCTGAAGTCAGACCTTGCTACATGCGTCTGTCTGCTTACACAGGGAACATTGCATGTTGTGTGAATCGTGACACATTGGTGTTCAGTTTGCCACGCACCCACAGGTGCCTGACTTACTGCATTTACTGTGTATGAACCATCACAGGGGTAATGTTCCGTATTGGTATGAAGCATCCACACAAGTTTGTCCGTTTTCTAGTGCATTTTGTTACTTTGGGGCATATTTGGTGGTGTGTTTGTGTGTTTTGGGCACGCACAGATTATTAACTGTGTCTCTCTTTGCAGCATTGAATTGCTCCTGTTACCGGACCTCAGAGTGTGCAGGCAGGAGGCCAGCACTCACCCCAGAGATAAGTTTCTCTTTGACTTACATTTGAGTAATTTGGTGCTATGTGCATGTGAACAAGTTTGATCTAATTGTGTATGTGTTAATGTGTGTACTACATTTTGGTACTTTCCCGTGTCAATCCTACTCCCCTCTCCTGCCACTCATTCCGGTTATCCAGTATGCCAATGCCTGTCCCGACTGCATATCTCTGACCCTCCTTCCCCACCAGGGTCTCAGAGGCCTGTGTGAGTTAGACCTTGCAGGCACCCAGACCACGGTGGGGTGGTTGTTTCGTGCCACTCCTGCACCTGTACACGGGAGCTGTGACAGTAGACATCCGTTCGTGGTGCATCATTCTATGTTATGTGACACACATGTTCAGATCCTGTTGTTACATTGTTTTACTGTGCTACCTTGGTTGTTAACATCATTGTGGTAGTACTTGGTCTTTGTGGCGTACTGCTACTTCAAGTCATCTACTGGAGGCTGTTCTGGTTTGTTTTACTGCCGGCAGGCTATTTGCTTGGCTTCTGTGTTGTCCTGCTTTGAGTTCTGTTGGATTTTGTGCTTTTGCAAATCTAGGTGGACTCTGAGGGTGCTGGCAACTTTTTACACACAAGGTGGGAGATGGTGACAAAGGGGAAGGGTGATCCTGTGGCCAGGTGGAATTCAAGGATGTTGGATGAATAACCCAGATGCAGTTGTTCAGTGGGTCATGGTGATTTGTGAGGGGGGGGGGGTGTTTTGTTGTTGATAGTTGCCTTGCCCTGCAGTGTAATGGGCACCCTGAAATTGTAATTGTGCTTTCCTATTTATATGATGTATTCTGCTGATCAATGCCTGTTCAAGTGTTGTGTTTACCTTTCAGGTGTGAGGGGATAGTTGTGATTTTACATGCTGGGGTATACACACGGTGAATGTTCACATGTGATGTGTAGAGGACACTGATGGTCACTTGATTTCACATGCATATGTTGAGTGCATGCCCCTACTGACCCACACACTCGCACTATGATCCACTACATGTACAACCACCTTTCCATGTCCATGTGTACACTCTGTTTGCCTTCTGGTGCCCACTGTGTCCCTGCAGCACATGTTCTATGACCATTTGTGGATCCTGTACATGCCTATTTTTCTTTTTTTATGTAGTTTGTCGCTTAGAAGTGATGCTCAGGGTGTGCATCACACACAATGGCTGTTCACTGTCCTGTGTGCTGAGCAGTGTGTTGCAGAAGGTGGACACGGCACACAGTAGCTGCAGTGTTGATTTTGCAATGCACATTGTGCATATGGACAGGCATTCATTGTTTTGTTTTGTGGGTATGACTTATTTTTGGTGGGAGGTTCTTGGTCAGTCATTTCATATGATTCCATGTCAGGCATCATTGTCTGATGTCCATTTACATTTTTCACATGGCAATTTGTACCTTTTTGGTACTGTGTTGGTGTATGGCCATTGCTTGCCATGTCATGTTGTGGTTTGGGAGGATTTGAGTGACATACCAGTGATAGTCATGTCCTGTTTTGCAGGTCTGTGTGATTCACACCTTGCATGTGTGCCTTTTGGTCACACACGATTGCTTGTGTTTAAGTAGCTAGGGATGCACACAATGTGGCAATTCCATGGCAACAATCTCAGGGTGGTAAGGTTCTGACAGCTGACTGTCTCTTTGTCATCATCGATTGTCACCTGGTATGTGCCAGGCCTGTGTGCACTCCGCAGGGTTGGGAGTTTAGGTGAAAATTCTGGCCACAAGCTGGGTCCGGGCTTCCTCGCCACGTGCCCTATCCCCTCCCATGGGCAGTGCCTGTGGTTGGGGATGTGGGGGCACCACCATGTCCACCGGTACGCCCTGCCGTGTTGCAACATTGTGCAGGACACATGCTGCCACAATGATCCTGCACACTACTGGGGGTGCATAGAGTAGCTGCCCGCCAGAGCGGTCAAGGGAGCGGAAGCGTGACTTGAGCACTGCGAATGTGCGCTCCACTATGGCCCTTGTTGCAATATGGGCCGCATTGTATCTTACCTGGGGTGGTGTGGTGGGGTTCCGGATTGGCGTCATCATGTGGTTGCTCAGTGGGTAGGCACTGTCCCCTGGAGAGGTGATAATAGTTGTGATTATTGGGGTTTGTGTATTTGTGTGTGTGTGTGTGTGTGTGACATGCATGCATGTGCACAGGCATTTGTACTCACCTAGGAGCCATGTGTCGCCATGCTGCCCAGCTTCCAGGGCCCGGCTCAGGGCAGACATTCTGTACATGAAACTGTCATGGGTGGTGCCAGGGTAGTTTGCATAGACAGAGGTGATATTCCCTTTGCATCGCATACCACCTGTTCATTGATGGAATGCCAGTGCTTGCGGTTTCGGTAGATGTGCTCAGTGGCCCTAGATGGACGTAGGGCCACATGTGTGCAATCTATGGCACCAAGCACTTTGGGGAAGTATGCCACCCTCTAAAAGTCCTGGTCAACGGCCTGCCTTTCTGCGGGTGTTCTGGGCATGTATATGTGCCTGCGGACTGAGGGGCGCGCTCTCATGATTGCCAATACCTGGTGTAGACAGCATGACTGCGTGGCCTGTGAGACCCCCCCTACTATGGCAGTAGTCAGCTGAAAAGACCCAGTGGCCAAAAAATGCAGGACATTGAGCACCTTCTCCAAGGGGCTCAATGCTTGGGAGCAGAGGGTGGGGGATGTTAGGTCATCTTCCCACTCCCTGACCAAGTCTAGGATGATATGGGGTGGAAACCTATACCTGCCATAGACCTGGTCGTCAGGCATCCCAAAAAGGCTTGTCCGTGGTGAAAAAATGCGTGGCCTGGCTATTCTCCTCCTCCTGCAGTGTACCACGATCAGTGCTGCGACAAATGGGGCATTCATCGTAGCTGTGTGTACGTGTTTGTTGTTTGCGCGCACTTCTATGCTGTGCGCGGGGACGCTTCCGCCTGCCTTCGTGTGGCGGACACGTTGGCGCCTGTGCGCGTCTTTTGCCGTGCGCGGGTTACCCGTATTCAAATTCATGAATACGGGTTGTTTGCGTGTGTGTGGGCGTTCCGTGTAGTTCCCTGCAGTACTTCCCCAGTTACGCCTTCTTTTTCACGCTTTATTCCCCATTCCGCATGTTACGCCCACTGTTCCGCCCACTTTTGTTGTGTGCGCTGCGCTATGTGCGCTTTCGCTGTGCGCTTCGCGCACGCTATTTGGAGACGTGTGCACCAGCATGCGCCATGCGCGGATTTGGCGCACGAACAGTGGGAAAGTAGTGCAGCGCCTTCCTTGAATCGCACGCGTGCGCTTGCTTTCTCCCGCTTGCGCCTCCTTGCGCCTGATTGCGCTGGGATTTTCGGCGCACATTTGTTCCATGAATCGGCCCCATAATTTGAAGGATGAAGTAATGATTTACACAGAAAAAGCATCTTTTGGCCCTCTGCTTAGTAGCTATGATGTTATGTTTTCTTTACATGAGCATATGAAAATGAATATGTACTAGTATGTTTCATTAATATTGGATTATTCATTTCTTCTCTCTAGAGAATTATTATGTGTAAGAAAAAAATAATATTTTGCCCCTGATGAAGAGTGAAATCAATACTCGAAACGCGTTGGGCCAGATCAAGACTTTACTGTTTTGTCAAAATTTGAATAAATATTTGTTTAGATACCAAGGCTGAGCACTTCTCCCCTGCACCACTAAATACAAACACTTTCATAACTAATTATCCTGAGCTAATTTCTGATATTTTTAAATACAAAAACGTGTGCATCGTGGTTAACAAATTTTTCCTAGCAATGATTATGTTGACATCACACTATCAGGAATAACGATTAGGAGGCGAGGGCGCAGTGTTTGGAGCCGCTCTCGACCCTCACACCCCCTTGGGTACTTCACACCCGCACCAACCCTGCATCGGTGAAGCCCATGACTGGGCAAGGATGCTGTGTTTGGCGCCGCTCTGGACGCTCACAGCTCTCTGGTTTCCCGGACCTGACATTGGCTACACCCCATTGGGTACTTCACAGCCGCACCAAACCCACAGCATTGAAGCCCCCTGCGGGGCAAGGACGCAGTGTTTGGCGCCGCACTGGACCATCACAGCTCTCTGGTTTACCGCGTCTGACATAGTTCGCACCCCCTTGGGTACTTCACAGCCGCACCAAACCCACAGCTGTGGAGCCCGCGGCTAGGCAAGGGTGCAGTGTTTGGTGCTGCAGGTGTTCGACGCTGCAGGGGCTAACTGGAGAAAGGCAGGAGTAAAGGTGGAACCCCTCAATTGCCAGTATCGTGGCAGAGTTGGCCAGTATGGAGCCCAGCCAATAGCAAAGTT
The DNA here is from genome assembly GCF_040938575.1 of Ambystoma mexicanum. Lineage (NCBI taxonomy): Eukaryota > Metazoa > Chordata > Amphibia > Caudata > Ambystomatidae > Ambystoma > Ambystoma mexicanum. Next base: position 338,526,401 of record NC_090938.1, read on the forward strand.
GAGGCAAGAGGTGGGCGCAAGTTGGGGCTGGAGTCTGGAGGTTGCTGTAGTGCAGTGGTATTCAAACTGTGGGTCGCGACCCCCTAGGGGTCCGCGGGTGCATCCCAGGGGGGCCCTGAGAGCTCAGCATGAAAAAAGATTATTTTTTTTTTTAGATTGGAAGAAATGGGCAGGGGTGGCCCACATGGGCGGGCTGAAGCATGAAACTGTCTCAGGCAACAATGAAAAAGTGGCCCACAGTTGTAAATGGATATTCATTCCTTTAGTCACAGACTGGGCCTCATTACTACCATGCCGGACCAGTAACAACGGTGCTGGCAAGCTACCGGCACCGTTGCTACCGTTCCGCCATAGTAAGAGTTGTGCTCGTGGGTGCTTGACAGCCCCCGCCAGGTCTGACCTCAGCTCGTCGGATGCACCAGCACCGTTATTAACGGTGCCGGTGCATCCGAGCTCCCCATTCCCATTTGAGCCATATGGGGCTCAAATGGGAATGGGGATCTACCGGCACCTTCGAAAGGGCAATTATCATGTCCGCCTAACTCGGCATGACCTAGTAATTGCCCATTCGCGGGTGCCAGACCCGGATGCAACTCCAGTGGCAGCCGTGCCGGTTTTATCGGCACAGCTACCGCCAGAGTAGTTATGAAGCCCACTGTTTCAATAGTACCCAAAGGGGTGCTTTGTGTTAAAATGTAAGTAAATTGTGATATATTCAGCAACAATGGTCAACATTACTAACTGCATAGTTAAGTAACTCATCAAAATGGTCCACATTGGCCAAAATGGTGGCCCATTTTGATTGGCCCAAACTAGCATTTTACATTTTTGGTACAGGCATTGCCCTATAGGCCTGTCCGAGCCTGGCGGCTCATCCATAATGGCAAGAGGCGCCCACCCAGTGGCCCCTTACCCATTATGGAGGAGCTAAGGAGCCAGCCCAGTGAAACAGTGAGCACTCCCTCAGCTGCTTTATCCAGCTAATGGAGTGTTCCTGGGCTGGCTGAACTGTCAAAGGGAAACACTGTTTCCCTTTGACAGTTCAGTTTAGTTCCCCAGCCGCACATGCTCACTGAGCCATGCAAGTGCTGGGGCGTTTTGCTTCGCCAGCATTGCATAGCTCATTGGAAATGCTGGCTGGGGCACTGCATGTCTGTATGTCCGAGGGGGAGCTCCTGCGCCTCCTCGCACATACGGACAGAGCAGCTGGAGCAGGCCGTTTCAGCACCCACACACAGGCCAATGCAGAAGGTACGTTTATGTTCATTGTTTTTATTTAAACATGTGTATGGATGCGTTATGAGTGAGTGTATGGTGATGGATGCTCATGTGAATGATAGAGTGATTGCTGTATGAATGTGCAGCGCCTTGCATATACACATAATTATGTTCATTGTGTTAGGACCAGTGGGGCCCAGGGGACAGGGATGGTATCTTTTTACCGGACATCTATCATTCAAAACCCTCTGCCTTGTCCACAAGGCTTTCTGGGGCCTGGGTCCAAAATACCTTCAGCTATTCCTCCGCAAATACCTCCCCTCTCGAGCTCTTCACTCCTCTACCTCCAACTCCCTCAGGGTCAGTCGTTTATCAAAGAAACGAGCTGGGGGTAGATCTCCGTCTTCGGCTGGGGCCTCCCTCTGGAACAGCGCCCTGCCACTCTAAAACTTGAGGAGAACCATCTTTCTTCCTGCACTTATCAGACCTACCCTGTCTGCTGCCTTAAACGTAGCACTTGCAAATTGCTGGCTGCACTACCACTGTTTGTTGCCTTTATTATTTATTTATTGTTATTTATCTGTTTCTCCTCTGCTTCGCACTTTCCACTTCTCCCCCCTTCCATGCACTTTTCCCCTCACACTTGCGCGTTCTCAATGTCACTGGGCCTAGTAAGATCGCTGTTTTATTCTCCTCTGTTCCCCTCCCTTGCCTTGTCACGCTCTGAAACACTTGTGTACGAGCGCGATAGAAATAAAATATCAATGCCTGCCCCCTGGACTCCCAGCAACAATTGCAAACTGTTTGGCTATTTACCCATTTTTTGTTAAAAGTATGCTCTACAATGCAACATTTTAACCTATTATTTAAAAAAAAATTCACAGGGGGAAACCCCCCGAACCTCCCCTTAATGCCCCTCCACTTAAAAAAGATTCACCAGCCGCCACTGGCCCTCAGACTGTGTTGGGAACGGGATGGGGGAACCGAGGGACTATGGTGGGAGCACAATGGGCGGGAACCATGGGATAGTGATGGGAGCAGAGTGGGGAGAGCCCTGGGTGTGTGATGGGGTGGGGAGAGACCAGCGACTGGGTAGGAGTGGGATGAGGGAGCCCAGCGACTTTGATGGGAGCAGGTGACGGCGCGCAATATATACTGTCCATTTGGCATTTCTGGGGGGTCCCGACCTGCCCAAATTTTGCTCAGGGGGGCCCTGGCCAAAAAAGTTTGAAGACCACTGCTGTAGTGGGTGTTTGACTGTGAAAACCTGTGCCTGATAGCACTGCAATAGTGGATTATTTTTGATGGAAGTGCCAGAGTTTTCGCCCCTCTCCCCTTTCCACAGCTCCTATTTTGTAGACAGCCGGACCCTCAGCTGTATATGCAAAAAACAACTTTAGTCAAAGACTGAGCGCAAGATATTAGTCGTGAGGAGAAAGCGGGGGTTTGCAAATCGAGGCAGGGTGGGGGCCATATCAATGACGCTGGCCCCATACTAGGCACAAAGAACATCTACTCGAGCATCAACACAGGGAGGCCCACTCTTTAATTAAAGAGATCCATGAATTTTTAGGGTATGATGAAGACATTCACCTATCAGTCAAACCACATTAGACTATCACTAGGGGGGAGAGATAGACAGCAACTTGGGTGGACTGCCTAACGAATGTCCCAAAGCAGGCCCCACAGCCATAATTCGAGAAAACCGTGTTAACAATGAAGGCCCGTTCATTACTGCAGGGGGATCTGCATATATGGCCAATGTTTTGATCAATGGTAGTGACTGCCTGTCTCCTACCAGGCAGGCAACCCCCACTGAATCTTCCGAGTACAGGGTACCTTGTGCTCCAACCTTGACCACTACTGCGCCCACTTATCATTCCCTGCTTGACTCTGCAAACCCTGGGATGGAGGATTGCATAACTCCAGTGGAGGGCACTTACATCAGCATTTTTGCTTGGTGGCCCGCCTGACGGAAGCCCGGGGGGCATAACATCTCTAAGTCATCTAAGCCCTCGTCATTGAACATGAAAACAAACATGGCTCTCGATTTTGCAGTTGTACCATCAATTCTATCAGGTAACCATGGTTCCAAACCCCCCCCCCCCAAACCCACTTGACAAGGAGGTCCATACAGTCCCGGGTTGTGGCTGCAGTCAAGTGCACATTGAGCTGCCAGCCATCAAAAAACTGTTATTAGCTCTGTTAGAGAACCAGGAGAAGGGAGGAGGGTGAACCCATGGAGGGGTTTGTCCTGTTCCACCTGCCGCCAGGGGGCCTTTCAGTTCTTCTTGGGAATGCCCCTCTAAGCTAGATACACCGAGCCCGGTGTTTCTGGAAGAGATTACTGTTTGTTCCAACCCTGCCCCAGTGAGGCTTTCGCTGACTACTGCCCTCTGTGGATCTAATGTTTCTCAGCATATCATGAAATCTCAGGTTGGGCAGTTACTGCAGCATGATGTTTCCAGGGAGCATAGCAAGACCCATTTTCCTTATGTAGAGCCCACCACAATGGAGGTTAAAGATTCATGTCCATTAAGAACCCATGGTCCCAGAGTGAAAGCACCTGGAGCTTGTGGATCTGGTCACAGAGGGGGTACGTCTAGAAGCTATCAGCAAGGGAGACCAAGAAGAACCAAAGTATTCCTGCGTGGGGTACCCAAACTGCAGGCGAACACGCATGAACCAGGGCACGCCATCTTAAATAAATGCCTGTACTGGCTTTGCACTACTAGAGGTTGTGACTATGTGTCCCGGGAAGCCATGGTGGACTGCCACAGAGTGCCCATTAAGGGTGATAACCCCCATGATTCCGTTAGATTTGAATTCCAGGATCACAGAATGGCCATGGGTCTCTTGGGAGGCTTTGGGGGTGCTAGCTGGACGCACAAGACTGGGATCTCATTAAGTCCTTACCTGTATCCAGGTTGTGCTGGCCCACCAGGAATTATTATTAACAATCATCCCTTATCCGGTGCAAACCTTACCCCTTTGGGGATAAGGTGAACCAAGAATCAAGGCGGACCAGACACACATAGGGCCTCATTAGGAGTTTTGCCGGTACGGTAACAAAGGTGCCGGTAAGGCACCGGCACCGTTGCTACCGCACTGCCAAACTCTGAGTTGTGGTCGCGGGTGTATTCCATTCTGCCAGGTCTGCCCTGGCGGAATGGAAGGCACCCGCGACCACAACTCATGGATGCACCGGCACTGCTACGAACAACTGCCGGTGCATCCATGCTCCCCATTCCCATTCAGCCCTATGGGGTGGAATGGGGATGGGGAGTGCGTTCACACCGGCACCAGCTAATGGGTGATTACCGGTCCGCCAAACTCGGAATGGTCCAGTAATTGACAATTTTTGCGTGCCGGTGTCGGATGTGAGTTTGGCGGTAGCCTACCACTAAACTCCTAATGAGGCCCATAGTCTCTAGAGTCTTGATCCGGTGCTTGCCTAAAATAATGGAACCTGTCTTGGTTTATATTTTTCCTCTTTTTCCTTTGATATAATGTATTATTGTAATTGTGTAAATACTTTGCGTTAGGATGAACTTTGATGGTCTGATGGCCCAATAAAGTTATTTAATTAATTGATTGATTGATTGATTGATTGATTGGGAGGCAGGTATAGTAGACTTCCAGGATACCAAATAGCTGCTCTTTAAGTAACTAGACAGGAAGATGGCCAAAGGATGGTGAAAAGTTTAAAAATATGAAGACTGGGCTTTTGTCCAATTAATATGGTGTGGGGTACATGGAGTAAGATTTGAATGCTAGAGCAGGTCTTCCAATAGGCTCTATAGGCCTTGGACAAACTCTTCCATCTAATTCTCAGGTGCCTTTTGTTTCAAATAGAGGAACGCATAATCTTGAAACTGATATTGCTGAAGTCAGGAAATAGATCTGCAAAGTCGGTCATTCCTTTCCTGAACAGGTGGAGGCATGCCGGGTACTAGACAATTTTTTGGTTTTGAGGAAAGTTCTCTCTAGGTGAATATTGGCTGTTAATGCTACTTCACTGCTTTCTTTGGCTAACAAAATCCCTAAAGTTCTAAAGTAATTTTGATCAGATGCACAGTTTTGAGGGTTACAATAATTTGATTGGCTAAGGGGGTTTTTGTGTTACAAGTTGTGTAGGTTTTTGTGGTATGATTAACATATTTTGATTTCTATGAGGGGTCCATGAAATGACATTCTATATTGTTAAAGTTTGTATCGAACAGTAAAGAATTTGAAGTAAACGAACATCATTTTTTGTACCTATTTGAGGGAAATCGGTGGAGTTTCGACTGAGATATGTGCTGCGCTGTAGGGCTCCCAAACTGCAGTTTGAAAGGAGAGCATTTCAGTTCAAATTAATTCCTGAAAGTTGTTCTACTTGTTTGTATAACAACCACTGACATTTCAGTGGTATTTCCCAAAATGGGAAACACACATGATGCAAAGACAACACCCTTTATCTTGGTGGAAGGGCTGGACGAGGTCTACAAGGCTCATGATGTATGAACGAAAAAAAGATATAGGCATAACATTTAAAAGAACATGGCAGTCAGGCAGAGTTTTCAACCAGACGCAGTTCTGGGGGAACTATCAGCAAGTGGGAGGCCAGTGACACTGGTGTCCTTGACCCTTCATCGAAATAGCTGACTGTAGTGGGTGATAGGCCATTCTACTTAGAGATATACCAATGAAGTCATTGATAAATGAGTATCCATTGAAGTCAGCAAAGGGTGAGACACCATTCAAATCAATAAGCAAGCAGAGATTGGACAGACAGATGGGGTTCAGTTTGTTTATTTTTAGATCACTGGGGGTAAATGCGCTGGAAAAATGACAATTTTCGGGTGCAATTAGCACAGCGCTATTAGCGTGTGCTAATTTCGCTGAAAATGCCCCATTGGGTCCAACAGACCCAATGGGGAATGGGGAATACCCATTACCGCCCAACCCTTGATCCAGCTCTAATAGCGCCAGACCAGGTGGTGGTAACGCTATTAGCGCGGGCGGTATCCCGGTGGTAATACTGCCAGGACACCACCCAACTCGTGATGAGGCTGTATATGTTAAACATACATAATCCAGTTTTTCTAACAGGGTAACTGAAATCTGTAACACAGGCTAGTGTATGAAACATCTATAGATCAATGGACACAGAAGTACGTGTTATCTGTGGCGTTGCTGTGTTAAACAAGCCAAAAAAGCACTGACCTGGGGAAGCGTGTGCTGCTGTTTAACTTTTAACTAGGAGAAAAATGCTGCAGGAGCAAGGCCTGAAAATTAAATAATTCACCAGGATTTAGTATCAACAAAATTCCCTGGTTATAAATGTATATATGATTCAGCTACCACTACAATAGAAGAAACCTATTAGACTGGTCTGCACGCACAGAGGGGACTGTACCTGATGATGTTATCTTTGCTGGAGTATATTACCTGGGAAAGGTTCTTTTAATATACCCAAGACCCCCCATAGTTTTTATTATCTAAGCGTAATACTGGGTGCCAGTGGACTTTTAAAAAAAACACCATTTAATGTAATATCATTGCTGCACACATAAATTCATAGCACCACACAATTATTTAAAATTGAAAACACCCACGAGTTGCTTCTCACCCGGGGACTCACTGGCAGACTTCGAGGCGCGCACTGCACACTACCCCTTTGTCAGACCTAGTGGTGCCCAATGGCGTAGCCCAAAACCTGGCAGCTCCCCTGCGAGCCATGCTGTGGGGGTCCCCCCAAGCTCCTTAGCAAAGCACAGTGCACGCCACCCCAGGAGCAGGTCCGGACCACCACGTGTGCACAATGTCCATTATGATTATGCTGCTGCGGGGGCATGCTCTACTGCAAGTGAAAGAAGTAAATATGTTTTTCAATCAAAGCTTAGATCTTTAACGTAACATAGAGAAAAGGGGCCGGTGCCTGGTCAACAAATATACCACCCACCAGTGGTGGATGATGAGTTGTTTTTTTGGAAGGTTTAAATATTTGCCACAAGTATGTGATTGCGACTGAGCATAGCGAGGGAGCGCAAACAAACGAAAATGGGATTGGCGCGGGGCCCAGGGGGATACTTCTCCCTCCCCTGAGTAAATGTTTTGAATAATGGGTTCAAATGGTGCATCACACAGCACACCTTCTGCGAAAATGTGGGTAAAAGGCCAACAATGTGGGTAAAAGGCCAACAATCGGTTTTGTAGGGTGTAGGGTAAATCATGGAAAAGGTACAATAGATGCAAGTCACCTAAAGTGCATAGGGCATTTCCCAATGCATTACCATGTCGGTCTCTGCAATATATGCCATTATAAAACGCATGTTTATGCTGGCTGTGCCCATATATTTCAATGTTGGCTCCACCAACATATGCTAGTATTCCCATATAAGATAATACGTATGTAAAAATACCGAGAAGTGAATCCCTAGAGTGGGTAGTTGCGCACACAGTATTATTGGTTCACTCAAAACTATATTCTGGTATGAGAGTGGGTCATTAGCAGCAGTAGCAGAGCGTAGAAGGGTAACTTCTCGGCATCCCTTCTATACAGTGAACAGTAGGCAAGGTAGTGCCTGCTTATCTGCGCTACCCAAACCAAGTAGTAATCAGAAGTCAGTTTTGTGCCAAAAATTAGCCTGATGCCACACTATCGTGGATTATACAATAAGTGTTTTTAATTGACAAAAAGCACAGAAACACTACACGCCAACACGTGTTTCAGCCCTCTCTGGGCCGTCCTCAGGGCGTATGTATATAACAATTAGGTATAACTGTTCCATAGACATATTAAAATACATGTATCAAATGTTAGACCAAAGTAATAAGACAGCCAAAAAAATTTTTCATTCGAGTCAAAATTGGTTACATAGATCATGTAGTTCATAAAATGGAGAGGAGGAGTAGGGTGGAGGACAAAAGAAGGGGTGTGGGGAGAGAGAGGAGAGAAGAGAAAACAAAATGTTAAAATTAAAAATGAAAGACTGAACATTATTATTAAAGGTTGTGCTTTGAATAAAAGTTTATGTTATCAACTTATAATTGCTATGTTGCCACATACTGTGTATTGGATTAGGTTAAAGAATAATATTTTTTCTGTTAAAGAATATTATTTTGATTTGGTAAGGTCATTACACCAGAAGGACGATCAATACTCCAATGTTATGCTGTTCCTCAAGTGGTTAATATTGCCAAATAAGTCTATAGGGTAGATTGGTTCGAGTCGGAAGATAGCTGCATTAAATATACATAATAGTGTATTACCCATTCTATGGGGTGCTAGAGACTTGCATACAATAATTCCATCTAATAAGTGTATTCAAGCTCGTATCAACTCATAATGTTCAAGATTGCTTACCACTGAACAAAGTGCTGTCAAGCGTGATCTCCAAGAAGGTTGTGTGTTACTGCAAGTCTAATGTCCGTAAAGTACGAGCGTCATCTATTTCAAAAGGAAGCGGGGATGTTGTAAGAAACTGGTAGTACTTGCTGGTCGTAATATAACCTTGTCTCTTAAAAGGACAGAGACAGAGGCAAAGGCAGAGCGCTTACCATAGCACGCCTGAATGCGTTCCTGCACGGTGATTTCTGCCTGCAGGCAGTGGCTCTCTGTGCGAAATGAAGGTGTGGCTGGTTGGGCCAATCACTATGCTGCTTTTGCTAAAAAAGAATGCGGTCATGTGACCGGGCTACGTTCCCGTTGCTAAGTAACTAAGTGGAAGAAAGCTTGGTGAACGGAGCTGCACGTAGGTGCAAGCATTCTGTTTAAAGTCATTCTAAAGAAAGCCTGAGCTTTTGTGGATTGGCAGCCATTGACTTGTTGGGATTATTTATATGATACGAGTGCTACGTTTACAAGCTGCTTGTGTTAAGGGAGAGTGAGGTCATGTGACCGGACTAAATCCCTGTTGCTAAGTAACTGACTGAAAGGAAGCTAAATAATCGGAACTGTACTGGAGTGCAGTGATACTGTTTGAAACATATACACTTAAGCGGTATTAGTAAGCATTGTCATATACTATAAAGTGCGGTGACAACGTTAACATAACTTGTGTAAGTAGTCTAGTTTAAGAGGATGTATTGGAACATCTTGTTTGTTATAAGGTGTCTTTGAGTAGTCAGCCATGTGAGGCATGTGAGAGAATTAAACTAAAGTTAGAGTGTAATTCCTTTATTTAATGAGAAAATAAGTTACATATACGTAGTTTATATGGGTCTTGCCAATAAATTAACTAATAGAGGTCATCCATGAATTGTCGTTCTAAAAGCGAGGTCAAAAAGCAGCAAAGTGATTAATAATGTATAATCAGAACCATTTATATAAACAACTCAAACTAAGGAAAGAAATTTTAAAAAACATATATGACATGTTATGGTATCCCATATTAGCATGGGTATGTACTTGGCTGCTGAGTACAAAGAAAAAGCAAAAATCAATGTCCAATAGGTAGCATGGGAATTGGGTTTAGGGTTGGATCTATTGATGTCCTCTAAGGTGTAACAACTTGTTCAAAGTCTAAGTATGTGGTAATACTCTTATGTGCCAAAATAAACTTAAGTTAGATCACAGAAAAACATTGAGTTCATGTTCTTGGTTAAGTCCCATTTGAATACATCTTAATCTGCAAATCATGCGGGCCTCCGCTTGTCGAAGAAGAAGTTGTCTGTTTCCCCCTCTGGCATGAGGTTTAATGTGTTGCAGTCCAACAAATCTAATTTCACTCTTGTGTTCCATTTGATGTTCTTTTTGCCAGTGGGTTGCCAATGGTAACTTAACATCTTGACTGTTGAGGTTTCCTAGATGTTCTCGGATTCTGATCCTTAGTTCCCTGATGGTGCTGCCCACATAAACTTTCTTACAGACACAGATGATACCGTACACTATGTATTTAGAGCGACAGTTAATAAAGTCCTTGATTTTCGTATTCAAATTTCCATGACAGATAAATTCTTGAGTAGGTGCCAAAGCATATTGACAAAAATTACAGGTCCCACATTTATGGAACCCTATAGGTTTGAGACTTTGCGTCAGCCAATTCTCCTGTCTGCTGAAACCAGGTTGCATGAAAGAGGGACATAGTAAATTTCTAAGTGTTGGTGCTCTAGAGAAGATTATTCTCGGTCTATGTGTGATGTAGGTTTCCAAGTCTGGATCAAGTTGTAGAATATTCCAATGTTTATTAAGAATATGGTAAATGAATTTCGAATCACTGCAATATTTCGTAATAAAGTTCACATGTGATGGAAACCCCTCAGGTTTTTTGCTTTTAGGCTGGGTGAGTAGTGAAGGTCTAGTAACCGTTTTCACACCCTTGAGTGCATGGTGGATATTAGATTTGGTATAACCTCTTTCTTGGAACCTGGTTCCTATAGACTTACATTCTGCAATGAAGTGTGAATCTTCGCTACAGTTCCTCCTTGCTCTAAGTAATTCTCCTCGAGGAATATTTTCAATGCAGTTTCTACTATGACTACTCTTGGCATGTAAAGTCGAGTTAACTGCTGTAGTCTTACGAAAGGTACTAGTTTGCAAAGTTTCATTTGTAATATAAATTCTGAGGTCCAAGAACTCTATTTCAGTGGTGTCAATTTTGCCTGTGAACTGAATTCCAAATTGGTTCTGGTTAAGATATTGCATAAACATTTGAAACTGCTCGGTTGTGCCTGCCCAAATTGCAAAAATATCATCAATATATCTTTTCCAGACCGGTATAAGGTCAATGAATGGGTTGTTTTGAAAAATATGTGAGTCTTCAAAGAATGCCATAAAGAGGTTTGCCAGTGCTGGGGCATATTTAGCGCCCATAGCTATCCCCTTTGTTTGGGTGTAGTAGTCTTGATTGAATATAAATTGGTTGTGACTGAGAGTGAACTCGACAAAGCTTTTCAGCATTTGTACATGTGTTGTGTGCGAGGCAGAATGCAGCCTAAAGGAATGGTCCAGAGTTTTGATCGCTAATGCATGTTCAATTGATGTGTACAGGGCAGTAACATCTAGGGTGACTAGCTGATAATGTGGTTCCCAAGAAATGGTGTTAAGAATTTGTAAGATATGAGTAGTATCTTTCAAAAAAGCTGGAACTTTGGGTACAAGGTCCTTGATACAAGAATCAATATAGGTTGCTAAGTTCTCTGTGGCTCCTCCTTGTCCGCTCATTATCAGTCTAACTGAAGGGAGATTATCAAATTGTTTATGTATCTTGGGTAATAGATACAGAGTAGGCATGAGTGGGGTAATATTGGTGAGAAACTGTTTCTCTTCATCCGTAAGCATCCCCTGTTGGTACCATTCTTGAATCAGAGTTTTGAGTTCTTGAACTGTCTGTAATGTCGGATTGTTCTTAAGTTTAAGATAGCATCCTGGTGTGTTTAAATGATCTTGAGCCATTTTGATATAATCTAGTTTGTTCAGGATAACAATGTTTCCCCCTTTGTCCGCCTCCTTAATCACTATTGTATTGTCATTCGATAATTCCTTAAGAGCTTGTTGTTCAATAGTGGATAAGTTTCCTTTCTTACTAAAGAAACCTTTATATTGACCATCAATGTATTGGTGAATATCCCTGGTAATAGACCTGTAAAATACATCTATAATATTATCACCTACAAGTGGGGGCATGAATTTGGATCTGTTCTTATGCTCCACCACATCCATGTTCTGTTGGTGTATCCCTAAGTCTCTTTGGATATCTCTGATTGATAGCGTAATGTCTGTTGTAAGGTTCGCCAAAAGGTGAACATTTTCAATCTCCTGTATACTCTTACTACTGATAGGTGGTAGTATTGCCTGTTGTTGGTAGTACATGGGTTTATTGTGAAAGTATTTTTTCAATTTGAGTTTCCTAATGAATTTGTAGAGGTCAATTTGGACCTCAGTCATATCGGCTTTGGAGCTGGGTGCAAAGGAGAGGCCATAATTGAGAACATTGATTTGTTGCGGTGAAAGTTGTTTGGACGAAAGATTAATGACTAGGTTTTGAGAATTGGTCTGGGTTTGGATGGTTTGAGACTTGATCTGGTAAATCTTTTCCTTATGTCTCCGGTTCCCTCTACTCTTGGCTCCTCTTCCTCTTCCTCCTCTGAAGTTGTGGGGTTGGTTATCATATTTGGGCCTAAAGGGAAAGATTTCTGAAACCGTACGTTCTTGTAGTTAGTGTTGAGATTTTGAGCGTTGCCCTTTTTAAATCTCTTAATTTCTGCCATAAAGCCTCTTCTGTTATGACGTTTTTCCTCAACGGTGAGGGCCTCATCTAAAATTTCTAACCCTCCTGAGCTTGTTGCTACAGGTTCCTGATCAGAGTCAGGATCTGATGTAGCCGGCGATACATTGGGAGTTTTTATGTGTGTTTGGTCACCATCATATTTGGCCTGAAATGTGTACACTCTATCGTTAATATAATCGCGTTCATCACGGTAAAATTTTCTGAACTTCCTCATTTTAATATCATCTTGGTTCTCTTCTAAAATGTTGTGCATTTTCTCATAATTACTGTCTTTAGAGGTTGCTGGATTAGGCATTTCTGTGATCTCTTTTTGGATCTGATCTATTTCAGTGGTTATTCTTGTGTGTTCTCTCTCTGCATGACATACAAGGATTTTCATCATGTTCTCTGAGCTCACCGTAAGATTGGCTTCCCAATCAGAGGCAAGGTCTTGGTCGTCCTGGTGACTAAAGTCTGGGAATATAAGTATTCGTAAGCCTCTTGGAATAATCTCTTGTTTAAGATAGTTCTTCAATGATACTTGTTCCCAATATTTGTTGATTTCTTTTTTACTCAACCTTTCTAATTTGATGAATTTCTGAATTAACGTTTCTGTTTTTTGTAACCGATTTTTGAAAGGGTTGCTATCCGTGCCACGTAGGGCAAATAGAGCAGCGCTATCCTCATCACGATTTTTCAAATATTTGGCCATAATAATACTGTTTATTGATCCCAAATAGGAGTTGTGCTGCACTCCCAAAGGGAAAGGAACTGAAGTAAAAATACGGAGAAGTGAATCCCTAGAGTGGGTAGTTGCGCACACAGTATTATTGGTTCACTCAAAACTATATTCTGGTATGAGAGTGGGTCATTAGCAGCAGTAGCAGAGCGTAGAAGGGTAACTTCTCGGCATCCCTTCTATACAGTGAACAGTAGGCAAGGTAGTGCCTGCTTATCTGCGCTACCCAAACCAAGTAGTAATCAGAAGTCAGTTTTGTGCCAAAAATTAGCCTGATGCCACACTATCGTGGATTATACAATAAGTGTTTTTAATTGACAAAAAGCACAGAAACACTACACGCCAACACGTGTTTCAGCCCTCTCTGGGCCGTCCTCAGGGCGTATGTATATAACAATTAGGTATAACTGTTCCATAGACATATTAAAATACATGTATCAAATGTTAGACCAAAGTAATAAGACAGCCAAAAAAATGTTTCATTCGAGTCAAAATTGGTTACATAGATCATGTAGTTCATAAAATGGAGAGGAGGAGTAGGGTGGAGGACAAAAGAAGGGGTGTGGGGAGAGAGAGGAGAGAAGAGAAAACAAAATGTTAAAATTAAAAATGAAAGACTGAACATTATTATTAAAGGTTGTGCTTTGAATAAAAGTTTATGTTATCAACTTATAATTGCTATGTTGCCACATACTGTGTATTGGATTAGGTTAAAGAATAATATTTTTTCTGTTAAAGAATATTATTTTGATTTGGTAAGGTCATTACACCAGAAGGACGATCAATACTCCAATGTTATGCTGTTCCTCAAGTGGTTAATATTGCCGAATAAGTCTATAGGGTAGATTGGTTCGAGTCGGAAGATAGCTGCATTAAATATACATAATAGTGTATTACCCATTCTATGGGGTGCTAGAGACTTGCATACAATAATTCCATCTAATAAGTGTATTCAAGCTCGTATCAACTCATAATGTTCAAGATTGCTTACCACTGAACAAAGTGCTGTCAAGCGTGATCTCCAAGAAGGTTGTGTGTTACTGCAAGTCTAATGTCCGTAAAGTACGAGCGTCATCTATTTCAAAAGGAAGCGGGGATGTTGTAAGAAACTGGTAGTACTTGCTGGTCGTAATATAACCTTGTCTCTTAAAAGGACAGAGACAGAGGCAAAGGCAGAGCGCTTACCATAGCACGCCTGAATGCGTTCCTGCACGGTGATTTCTGCCTGCAGGCAGTGGCTCTCTGTGCGAAATGAAGGTGTGGCTGGTTGGGCCAATCACTATGCTGCTTTTGCTAAAAAAGAATGCGGTCATGTGACCGGGCTACGTTCCCGTAGCTAAGTAACTAAGTGGAAGAAAGCTTGGTGAACGGAGCTGCACGTAGGTGCAAGCATTCTGTTTAAAGTCATTCTAAAGAAAGCCTGAGCTTTTGTGGTTTGGCAGCCATTGACTTGTTGGGATTATTTATATGATACGAGTGCTACGTTTACAAGCTGCTTGTGTTAAGGGAGAGTGAGGTCATGTGACCGGACTAAATCCCTGTTGCTAAGTAACTGACTGAAAGGAAGCTAAATAATCGGAACTGTACTGGAGTGCAGTGATACTGTTTGAAACATATACACTTAAGCGGTATTAGTAAGCATTGTCATATACTATAAAGTGCGGTGACAACGTTAACATAACTTGTGTAAGTAGTCTAGTTTAAGAGGATGTATTGGAACATCTTGTTTGTTATAAGGTGTCTTTGAGTAGTCAGCCATGTGAGGCATGTGAGAGAATTAAACTAAAGTTAGAGTGTAATTCCTTTATTTAATGAGAAAATAAGTTACATATACGTAGTTTATATGGGTCTTGCCAATAAATTAACTAATAGAGGTCATCCATGAATTGTCGTTCTAAAAGCGAGGTCAAAAAGCAGCAAAGTGATTAATAATGTATAATCAGAACCATTTATATAAACAACTCAAACTAAGGAAAAAAATTTTAAAAAACATATATGACATGTTATGGTATCCCATATTAGCATGGGTATGTACTTGGCTGCTGAGTACAAAGAAAAAGCAAAAATCAATGTCCAATAGGTAGCATGGGAATTGGGTTTAGGGTTGGATCTATTGATGTCCTCTAAGGTGTAACAACTTGTTCAAAGTCTAAGTATGTGGTAATACTCTTATGTGCCAAAATAAACTTAAGTTAGATCACAGAAAAACATTGAGTTCATGTTCTTGGTTAAGTCCCATTTGAATACATCTTAATCTGCAAATCATGCGGGCCTCCGCTTGTCGAAGAAGAAGTTGTCTGTTTCCCCCTCTGGCATGAGGTTTAATGTGTTGCAGTCCAACAAATCTAATTTCACTCTTGTGTTCCATTTGATGTTCTTTTTGCCAGTGGGTTGCCAATGGTAACTTAACATCTTGACTGTTGAGGTTTCCTAGATGTTCTCGGATTCTGATCCTTAGTTCCCTGATGGTGCTGCCCACATAAACTTTCTTACAGACACAGATGATACCGTACACTATGTATTTAGAGCGACAGTTAATAAAGTCCTTGATTTTCGTATTCAAATTTCCATGACAGATAAATTCTTGAGTAGGTGCCAAAGCATATTGACAAAAATTACAGGTCCCACATTTATGGAACCCTATAGGTTTGAGACTTTGCGTCAGCCAATTCTCCTGTCTGCTGAAACCAGGTTGCATGAAAGAGGGACATAGTAAATTTCTAAGTGTTGGTGCTCTAGAGAAGATTATTCTCGGTCTATGTGTGATGTAGGTTTCCAAGTCTGGATCAAGTTGTAGAATATTCCAATGTTTATTAAGAATATGGTAAATGAATTTCGAATCACTGCAATATTTCGTAATAAAGTTCACATGTGATGGAAACCCCTCAGGTTTTTTGCTTTTAGGCTGGGTGAGTAGTGAAGGTCTAGTAACCGTTTTCACACCCTTGAGTGCATGGTGGATATTAGATTTGGTATAACCTCTTTCTTGGAACCTGGTTCCTATAGACTTACATTCTGCAATGAAGTGTGAATCTTCGCTACAGTTCCTCCTTGCTCTAAGTAATTCTCCTCGAGGAATATTTTCAATGCAGTTTCTACTATGACTACTCTTGGCATGTAAAGTCGAGTTAACTGCTGTAGTCTTACGAAAGGTACTAGTTTGCAAAGTTTCATTTGTAATATAAATTCTGAGGTCCAAGAACTCTATTTCAGTGGTGTCAATTTTGCCTGTGAACTGAATTCCAAATTGGTTCTGGTTAAGATATTGCATAAACATTTGAAACTGCTCGGTTGTGCCTGCCCAAATTGCAAAAATATCATCAATATATCTTTTCCAGACCGGTATAAGGTCAATGAATGGGTTGTTTTGAAAAATATGTGAGTCTTCAAAGAATGCCATAAAGAGGTTTGCCAGTGCTGGGGCATATTTAGCGCCCATAGCTATCCCCTTTGTTTGGGTGTAGTAGTCTTGATTGAATATAAATTGGTTGTGACTGAGAGTGAACTCGACAAAGCTTTTCAGCATTTGTACATGTGTTGTGTGCGAGGCAGAATGCAGCCTAAAGGAATGGTCCAGAGTTTTGATCGCTAATGCATGTTCAATTGATGTGTACAGGGCAGTAACATCTAGGGTGACTAGCTGATAATGTGGTTCCCAAGAAATGGTGTTAAGAATTTGTAAGATATGAGTAGTATCTTTCAAAAAAGCTGGAACTTTGGGTACAAGGTCCTTGATACAAGAATCAATATAGGTTGCTAAGTTCTCTGTGGCTCCTCCTTGTCCGCTCATTATCGGTCTAACTGAAGGGAGATTATCAAATTGTTTATGTATCTTGGGTAATAGATACAGAGTAGGCATGAGTGGGGTAATATTGGTGAGAAACTGTTTCTCTTCATCCGTAAGCATCCCCTGTTGGTACCATTCTTGAATCAGAGTTTTGAGTTCTTGAACTGTCTGTAATGTCGGATTGTTCTTAAGTTTAAGATAGCATCCTGGTGTGTTTAAATGATCTTGAGCCATTTTGATATAATCTAGTTTGTTCAGGATAACAATGTTTCCCCCTTTGTCCGCCTCCTTAATCACTATTGTATTGTCATTCGATAATTCCTTAAGAGCTTGTTGTTCAATAGTGGATAAGTTTCCTTTCTTACTAAAGAAACCTTTATATTGACCATCAATGTATTGGTGAATATCCCTGGTAATAGACCTGTAAAATACATCTATAATATTATCACCTACAAGTGGGGGCATGAATTTGGATCTGTTCTTATGTTCCACCACATCCATGTTCTGTTGGTGTATCCCTAAGTCTCTTTGGATATCTCTGATTGATAGCGTAATGTCTGTTGTAAGGTTCGCCAAAAGGTGAACATTTTCAATCTCCTGTATACTCTTACTACTGATAGGTGGTAGTATTGCCTGTTGTTGGTAGTACATGGGTTTATTGTGAAAGTATTTTTTCAATTTGAGTTTCCTAATGAATTTGTAGAGGTCAATTTGGACCTCAGTCATATCGGCTTTGGAGCTGGGTGCAAAGGAGAGGCCATAATTGAGAACATTGATTTGTTGCGGTGAAAGTTGTTTGGACGAAAGATTAATGACTAGGTTTTGAGAATTGGTCTGGGTTTGGATGGTTTGAGACTTGATCTGGTAAATCTTTTCCTTATGTCTCCGGTTCCCTCTACTCTTGGCTCCTCTTCCTCTTCCTCCTCTGAAGTTGTAGGGTTGGTTATCATATTTGGGCCTAAAGGGAAAGATTTCTGAAACCGTACGTTCTTGTAGTTAGTGTTGAGATTTTGAGCGTTGCCCTTTTTAAATCTCTTAATTTCTGCCATAAAGCCTCTTCTGTTATGACGTTTTTCCTCAACGGTGAGGGCCTCATCTAAAATTTCTAACCCTCCTGAGCTTGTTGCTACAGGTTCCTGATCAGAGTCAGGATCTGATGTAGCCGGCGATACATTGGGAGTTTTTATGTGTGTTTGGTCACCATCATATTTGGCCTGAAATGTGTACACTCTATCGTTAATATAATCGCGTTCATCACGGTAAAATTTTCTGAACTTCCTCATTTTAATATCATCTTGGTACTCTTCTAAAATGTTGTGCATTTTCTCATAATTACTGTCTTTAGAGGTTGCTGGATTAGGCATTTCTGTGATCTCTTTTTGGATCTGATCTATTTCAGTGGTTATTCTTGTGTGTTCTCTCTCTGCATGACATACAAGGATTTTCATCATGTTCTCTGAGCTCACCGTAAGATTGGCTTCCCAATCAGAGGCAAGGTCTTGGTCGTCCTGGTGACTAAAGTCTGGGAATATAAGTATTCGTAAGCCTCTTGGAATAATCTCTTGTTTAAGATAGTTCTTCAATGATACTTGTTCCCAATATTTGTTGATTTCTTTTTTACTCAACCTTTCTAATTTGATGAATTTCTGAATTAACGTTTCTGTTTTTTGTAACCGATTTTTGAAAGGGTTGCTATCCGTGCCACGTAGGGCAAATAGAGCAGCGCTATCCTCATCACGATTTTTCAAATATTTGGCCATAATAATACTGTTTATTGATCCCAAATAGGAGTTGTGCTGCACTCCCAAAGGGAAAGGAACTGAAGTAAAAATACGGAGAAGTGAATCCCTAGAGTGGGTAGTTGCGCACACAGTATTATTGGTTCACTCAAAACTATATTCTGGTATGAGAGTGGGTCATTAGCAGCAGTAGCAGAGCGTAGAAGGGTAACTTCTCGGCATCCCTTCTATACAGTGAACAGTAGGCAAGGTAGTGCCTGCTTATCTGCGCTACCCAAACCAAGTAGTAATCAGAAGTCAGTTTTGTGCCAAAAATTAGCCTGATGCCACACTATCGTGGATTATACAATAAGTGTTTTTAATTGACAAAAAGCACAGAAACACTACACGCCAACACGTGTTTCAGCCCTCTCTGGGCCGTCCTCAGGGCGTATGTATATAACAATTAGGTATAACTGTTCCATAGACATATTAAAATACATGTATCAAATGTTAGACCAAAGTAATAAGACAGCCAAAAAAATTTTTCATTCGAGTCAAAATTGGTTACATAGATCATGTAGTTCATAAAATGGAGAGGAGGAGTAGGGTGGAGGACAAAAGAAGGGGTGTGGGGAGAGAGAGGAGAGAAGAGAAAACAAAATGTTAAAATTAAAAATGAAAGACTGAACATTATTATTAAAGGTTGTGCTTTGAATAAAAGTTTATGTTATCAACTTATAATTGCTATGTTGCCACATACTGTGTATTGGATTAGGTTAAAGAATAATATTTTTTCTGTTAAAGAATATTATTTTGATTTGGTAAGGTCATTACACCAGAAGGACGATCAATACTCCAATGTTATGCTGTTCCTCAAGTGGTTAATATTGCCAAATAAGTCTATAGGGTAGATTGGTTCGAGTCGGAAGATAGCTGCATTAAATATACATAATAGTGTATTACCCATTCTATGGGGTGCTAGAGACTTGCATACAATAATTCCATCTAATAAGTGTATTCAAGCTCGTATCAACTCATAATGTTCAAGATTGCTTACCACTGAACAAAGTGCTGTCAAGCGTGATCTCCAAGAAGGTTGTGTGTTACTGCAAGTCTAATGTCCGTAAAGTACGAGCGTCATCTATTTCAAAAGGAAGCGGGGATGTTGTAAGAAACTGGTAGTACTTGCTGGTCGTAATATAACCTTGTCTCTTAAAAGGACAGAGACAGAGGCAAAGGCAGAGCGCTTACCATAGCACGCCTGAATGCGTTCCTGCACGGTGATTTCTGCCTGCAGGCAGTGGCTCTCTGTGCGAAATGAAGGTGTGGCTGGTTGGGCCAATCACTATGCTGCTTTTGCTAAAAAAGAATGCGGTCATGTGACCGGGCTACGTTCCCGTAGCTAAGTAACTAAGTGGAAGAAAGCTTGGTGAACGGATCTGCACGTAGGTGCAAGCATTCTGTTTAAAGTCATTCTAAAGAAAGCCTGAGCTTTTGTGGTTTGGCAGCCATTGACTTGTTGGGATTATTTATATGATACGAGTGCTACGTTTACAAGCTGCTTGTGTTAAGGGAGAGTGAGGTCATGTGACCGGACTAAATCCCTGTTGCTAAGTAACTGACTGAAAGGAAGCTAAATAATCGGAACTGTACTGGAGTGCAGTGATACTGTTTGAAACATATACACTTAAGCGGTATTAGTAAGCATTGTCATATACTATAAAGTGCGGTGACAACGTTAACATAACTTGTGTAAGTAGTCTAGTTTAAGAGGATGTATTGGAACATCTTGTTTGTTATAAGGTGTCTTTGAGTAGTCAGCCATGTGAGGCATGTGAGAGAATTAAACTAAAGTTAGAGTGTAATTCCTTTATTTAATGAGAAAATAAGTTACATATACGTAGTTTATATGGGTCTTGCCAATAAATTAACTAATAGAGGTCATCCATGAATTGTCGTTCTAAAAGCGAGGTCAAAAAGCAGCAAAGTGATTAATAATGTATAATCAGAACCATTTATATAAACAACTCAAACTAAGGAAAAAAAATTTAAAAAACATATATGACATGTTATGGTATCCCATATTAGCATGGGTATGTACTTGGCTGCTGAGTACAAAGAAAAAGCAAAAATCAATGTCCAATAGGTAGCATGGGAATTGGGTTTAGGGTTGGATCTATTGATGTCCTCTAAGGTGTAACAACTTGTTCAAAGTCTAAGTATGTGGTAATACTCTTATGTGCCAAAATAAACTTAAGTTAGATCACAGAAAAACATTGAGTTCATGTTCTTGGTTAAGTCCCATTTGAATACATCTTAATCTGCAAATCATGCGGGCCTCCGCTTGTCGAAGAAGAAGTTGTCTGTTTCCCCCTCTGGCATGAGGTTTAATGTGTTGCAGTCCAACAAATCTAATTTCACTCTTGTGTTCCATTTGATGTTCTTTTTGCCAGTGGGTTGCCAATGGTAACTTAACATCTTGACTGTTGAGGTTTCCTAGATGTTCTCGGATTCTGATCCTTAGTTCCCTGATGGTGCTGCCCACATAAACTTTCTTACAGACACAGATGATACCGTACACTATGTATTTAGAGCGACAGTTAATAAAGTCCTTGATTTTCGTATTCAAATTTCCATGACAGATAAATTCTTGAGTAGGTGCCAAAGCATATTGACAAAAATTACAGGTCCCACATTTATGGAACCCTATAGGTTTGAGACTTTGCGTCAGCCAATTCTCCTGTCTGCTGAAACCAGGTTGCATGAAAGAGGGACATAGTAAATTTCTAAGTGTTGGTGCTCTAGAGAAGATTATTCTCGGTCTATGTGTGATGTAGGTTTCCAAGTCTGGATCAAGTTGTAGAATATTCCAATGTTTATTAAGAATATGGTAAATGAATTTCGAATCACTGCAATATTTCGTAATAAAGTTCACATGTGATGGAAACCCCTCAGGTTTTTTGCTTTTAGGCTGGGTGAGTAGTGAAGGTCTAGTAACCGTTTTCACACCCTTGAGTGCATGGTGGATATTAGATTTGGTATAACCTCTTTCTTGGAACCTGGTTCCTATAGACTTACATTCTGCAATGAAGTGTGAATCTTCGCTACAGTTCCTCCTTGCTCTAAGTAATTCTCCTCGAGGAATATTTTCAATGCAGTTTCTACTATGACTACTCTTGGCATGTAAAGTCGAGTTAACTGCTGTAGTCTTACGAAAGGTACTAGTTTGCAAAGTTTCATTTGTAATATAAATTCTGAGGTCCAAGAACTCTATTTCAGTGGTGTCAATTTTGCCTGTGAACTGAATTCCAAATTGGTTCTGGTTAAGATATTGCATAAACATTTGAAACTGCTCGGTTGTGCCTGCCCAAATTGCAAAAATATCATCAATATATCTTTTCCAGACCGGTATAAGGTCAATGAATGGGTTGTTTTGAAAAATATGTGAGTCTTCAAAGAATGCCATAAAGAGGTTTGCCAGTGCTGGGGCATATTTAGCGCCCATAGCTATCCCCTTTGTTTGGGTGTAGTAGTCTTGATTGAATATAAATTGGTTGTGACTGAGAGTGAACTCGACAAAGCTTTTCAGCATTTGTACATGTGTTGTGTGCGAGGCAGAATGCAGCCTAAAGGAATGGTCCAGAGTTTTGATCGCTAATGCATGTTCAATTGATGTGTACAGGGCAGTAACATCTAGGGTGACTAGCTGATAATGTGGTTCCCAAGAAATGGTGTTAAGAATTTGTAAGATATGAGTAGTATCTTTCAAAAAAGCTGGAATTTTGGGTACAAGGTCCTTGATACAAGAATCAATATAGGTTGCTAAGTTCTCTGTGGCTCCTCCTTGTCCGCTCATTATCGGTCTAACTGAAGGGAGATTATCAAATTGTTTATGTATCTTGGGTAATAGATACAGAGTAGGCATGAGTGGGGTAATATTGGTGAGAAACTGTTTCTCTTCATCCGTAAGCATCCCCTGTTGGTACCATTCTTGAATCAGAGTTTTGAGTTCTTGAACTGTCTGTAATGTCGGATTGTTCTTAAGTTTAAGATAGCATCCTGGTGTGTTTAAATGATCTTGAGCCATTTTGATATAATCTAGTTTGTTCAGGATAACAATGTTTCCCCCTTTGTCCGCCTCCTTAATCACTATTGTATTGTCATTCGATAATTCCTTAAGAGCTTGTTGTTCAATAGTGGATAAGTTTCCTTTCTTACTAAAGAAACCTTTATATTGACCATCAATGTATTGGTGAATATCCCTGGTAATAGACCTGTAAAATACATCTATAATATTATCACCTACAAGTGGGGGCATGAATTTGGATCTGTTCTTGTGTTCCACAACATCCATGTTGCGTTGGTGTATCCCTAAGTCTCTTTGGATATCTCTGATTGATAGCGTAATGTCTGTTGTAAGGTTCGCCAAAAGGTGAACATTTTCAATCTCCTGTATACTCTTACTACTGATAGGTGGTAGTATTGCCTGTTGTTGGTAGTACATGGGTTTATTGTGAAAGTATTTTTTCAATTTGAGTTTCCTAATGAATTTGTAGAGGTCAATTTGGACCTCAGTCATATCAAAACCTAGTCATTAATCTTTCGTCCAAACAACTTTCACCGCAACAAATCAATGTTCTCAATTATGGCCTCTCCTTTGCACCCAGCTCCAAAGCCGATATGACTGAGGTCCAAATTGACCTCTACAAATTCATTAGGAAACTCAAATTGAAAAAATACTTTCACAATAAACCCATGTACTACCAACAACAGGCAATACTACCACCTATCAGTAGTAAGAGTATACAGGAGATTGAAAATGTTCACCTTTTGGCGAACCTTACAACAGACATTACGCTATCAATCAGAGATATCCAAAGAGACTTAGGGATACACCAACGCAACATGGATGTGGTGGAACACAAGAACAGATCCAAATTCATGCCCCCACTTGTAGGTGATAATATTATAGATGTATTTTACAGGTCTATTACCAGGGATATTCACCAATACATTGATGGTCAATATAAAGGTTTCTTTAGTAAGAAAGGAAACTTATCCACTATTGAACAACAAGCTCTTAAGGAATTATCGAATGACAATACAACAGTGATTAAGGAGGCGGACAAAGGGGGAAACATTGTTATCCTGAACAAACTAGATTATATCAAAATGGCTCAAGATCATTTACACACACCAGGATGCTATCTTAAACTTAAGAACAATCCGACATTACAGACAGTTCAAGAACTCAAAACTCTGATTCAAGAATGGTACCAACAGGGGATGCTTACGGATGAAGAGAAACAGTTTCTCACCAATATTACCCCACTCATGCCTACTCTGTATCTATTACCCAAGATACATAAACAATTTGATAATCTCCCTTCAGTTAGACCGATAATGAGCGGACAAGGAGGAGCCACAGAGAACTTAGCAACCTATATTGATTCTTGTATCAAGGACCTTGTACCCAAAATTCCAGCTTTTTTGAAAGATACTACTCATATCTTACAAATTCTTAACACCATTTCTTGGGAACCACATTATCAGCTAGTCACCCTAGATGTTACTGCCCTGTACACATCAATTGAACATGCATTAGCGATCAAAACTCTGGACCATTCCTTTAGGCTGCATTCTGCCTCGCACACAACACATGTACAAATGCTGAAAAGCTTTGTCGAGTTCACTCTCAGTCACAACCAATTTATATTCAATCAAGACTACTACACCCAAACAAAGGGGATAGCTATGGGCGCTAAATATGCCCCAGCACTGGCAAACCTCTTTATGGCATTCTTTGAAGACTCACATATTTTTCAAAACAACCCATTCATTGACCTTATACCGGTCTGGAAAAGATATATTGATGATATTTTTGCAATTTGGGCAGGCACAACCGAGCAGTTTCAAATGTTTATGCAATATCTTAACCAGAACCAATTTGGAATTCAGTTCACAGGCAAAATTGACACCACTGAAATAGAGTTCTTGGACCTCAGAATTTATATTACAAATGAAACTTTGCAAACTAGTACCTTTCGTAAGACTACAGCAGTTAACTCGACTTTACATGCCAAGAGTAGTCATAGTAGAAACTGCATTGAAAATATTCCTCGAGGAGAATTACTTAGAGCAAGGAGGAACTGTAGCGAAGATTCACACTTCATTGCAGAATGTAAGTCTATAGGAACCAGGTTCCAAGAAAGAGGTTATACCAAATCTAATATCCACCATGCACTCAAGGGTGTGAAAACGGTTACTAGACCTTCACTACTCACCCAGCCTAAAAGCAAAAAACCTGAGGGGTTTCCATCACATGTGAACTTTATTACGAAATATTGCAGTGATTCGAAATTCATTTACCATATTCTTAATAAACATTGGAATATTCTACAACTTGATCCAGACTTGGAAACCTACATCACACATAGACCGAGAAT
Source organism: Ambystoma mexicanum (assembly GCF_040938575.1). Classification (NCBI taxonomy): domain Eukaryota; kingdom Metazoa; phylum Chordata; class Amphibia; order Caudata; family Ambystomatidae; genus Ambystoma; species Ambystoma mexicanum. The sequence goes on from NC_090938.1 coordinate 338,551,507, forward strand.
AATCTTCTCTAGAGCACCAACACTTAGAAATTTACTATGTCCCTCTTTCATGCAACCTGGTTTCAGCAGACAGGAGAATTGGCTGACGCAAAGTCTCAAACCTATAGGGTTCCATAAATGTGGGACCTGTAATTTTTGTCAATATGCTTTGGCACCTACTCAAGAATTTATCTGTCATGGAAATTTGAATACGAAAATCAAGGACTTTATTAACTGTCGCTCTAAATACATAGTGTACGGTATCATCTGTGTCTGTAAGAAAGTTTATGTGGGCAGCACCATCAGGGAACTAAGGATCAGAATCCGAGAACATCTAGGAAACCTCAACAGTCAAGATGTTAAGTTACCATTGGCAACCCACTGGCAAAAAGAACATCAAATGGAACACAAGAGTGAAATTAGATTTGTTGGACTGCAACACATTAAACCTCATGCCAGAGGGGGAAACAGACAACTTCTTCTTCGACAAGCGGAGGCCCGCATGATTTGCAGATTAAGATGTATTCAAATGGGACTTAACCAAGAACATGAACTCAATGTTTTTCTGTGATCTAACTTAAGTTTATTTTGGCACATAAGAGTATTACCACATACTTAGACTTTGAACAAGTTGTTACACCTTAGAGGACATCAATAGATCCAACCCTAAACCCAATTCCCATGCTACCTATTGGACATTGATTTTTGCTTTTTCTTTGTACTCAGCAGCCAAGTACATACCCATGCTAATATGGGATACCATAACATGTCATATATGTTTTTTAAAAAAATTTTCCTTAGTTTGAGTTGTTTATATAAATGGTTCTGATTATACATTATTAATCACTTTGCTGCTTTTTGACCTCGCTTTTAGAACGACAATTCATGGATGACCTCTATTAGTTAATTTATTGGCAAGACCCATATAAACTACGTATATGTAACTTATTTTCTCATTAAATAAAGGAATTACACTCTAACTTTAGTTTAATTCTCTCACATGCCTCACATGGCTGACTACTCAAAGACACCTTATAACAAACAAGATGTTCCAATACATCCTCTTAAACTAGACTACTTAAACAAGTTATGTTAACGTTGTCACCGCACTTTATAGTATATGACAATGCTTACTAATACCGCTTAAGTGTATATGTTTCAAACAGTATCACTGCACTCCAGTACAGTTCCGATTATTTAGCTTCCTTTCAGTCAGTTACTTAGCAACAGGGATTTAGTCCGGTCACATGACCTCACTCTCCCTTAACACAAGCAGCTTGTAAACGTAGCACTCGTATCATATAAATAATCCCAACAAGTCAATGGCTGCCAAACCACAAAAGCTCAGGCTTTCTTTAGAATGACTTTAAACAGAATGCTTGCACCTACGTGCAGCTCCGTTCACCAAGCTTTCTTCCACTTAGTTACTTAGCAACGGGAACGTAGCCCGGTCACATGACCGCATTCTTTTTTAGCAAAAGCAGCATAGTGATTGGCCCAACCAGCCACACCTTCATTTCGCACAGAGAGCCACTGCCTGCAGGCAGAAATCACCGTGCAGGAACGCATTCAGGCGTGCTATGGTAAGCGCTCTGCCTTTGCCTCTGTCTCTGTCCTTTTAAGAGACAAGGTTATATTACGACCAGCAAGTACTACCAGTTTCTTACAACATCCCCGCTTCCTTTTGAAATAGATGACGCTCGTACTTTACGGACATTAGACTTGCAGTAACACACAACCTTCTTGGAGATCACGCTTGACAGCACTTTGTTCAGTGGTAAGCAATCTTGAACATTATGAGTTGATACGAGCTTGAATACACTTATTAGATGGAATTATTGTATGCAAGTCTCTAGCACCCCATAGAATGGGTAATACACTATTATGTATATTTAATGCAGCTATCTTCCGACTCGAACCAATCTACCCTATAGACTTATTTGGCAATATTAACCACTTGAGGAACAGCATAACATTGGAGTATTGATCGTCCTTCTGGTGTAATGACCTTACCAAATCAAAATAATATTCTTTAACAGAAAAAATATTATTCTTTAACCTAATCCAATACACAGTATGTGGCAACATAGCAATTATAAGTTGATAACATAAACTTTTATTCAAAGCACAACCTTTAATAATAATGTCCAGTCTTTCATTTTTAATTTTAACATTTTGTTTTCTCTTCTCTCCTCTCTCTCCCCACACCCCTTCTTTTGTCCTCCACCCTACTCCTCCTCTCCATTTTATGAACTACATGATCTATGTAACCAATTTTGACTCGAATGAAAAAAATTTTTGGCTGTCTTATTACTTTGGTCTAACATTTGATACATGTATTTTAATATGTCTATGGAACAGTTATACCTAATTGTTATATACATACGCCCTGAGGACGGCCCAGAGAGGGCTGAAACACGTGTTGGCATGTAGTGTTTCTGTGCTTTTTGTCAATTAAAAACACTTATTGTATAATCCACGATAGTGTGGCATCAGGCTAATTTTTGGCACAAAACTGACTTCTGATTACTACTTGGTTTGGGTAGCGCAGATAAGCAGGCACTACCTTGCCTACTGTTCACTGTATAGAAGGGATGCTGAGAAGTTACCCTTCTACGCTCTGCTACTGCTGCTAATGACCCACTCTCATACCAGAATATAGTTTTGAGTGAACCAATAATACTGTGTGCGCAACTACCCACTCTAGGGATTCACTTCTCGGTATTTTTACTTCAGTTCCTTTCCCTTTGGGAGTGCAGCACAACTCCTATTTGGGATCAATAAACAGTATTATTATGGCCAAATATTTGAAAAATCGTGATAAGGATAGCGCTGCTCTATTTGCCCTACGTGGCACGGATAGCAACCCTTTCAAAAATCGGTTACAAAAAACAGAAACGTTAATTCAGAAATTCATCAAATTAGAAAGGTTGAGTAAAAAAGAAATCAACAAATATTGGGAACAAGTATCATTGAAGAACTATCTTAAACAAGAGATTATTCCAAGAGGCTTACGAATACTTATATTCCCAGACTTTAGTCACCAGGACGACCAAGACCTTGCCTCTGATTGGGAAGCCAATCTTACGGTGAGCTCAGAGAACATGATGAAAATCCTTGTATGTCATGCAGAGAGAGAACACACAAGAATAACCACTGAAATAGATCAGATCCAAAAAGAGATCACAGAAATGCCTAATCCAGCAACCTCTAAAGACAGTAATTATGAGAAAATGCACAACATTTTAGAAGAGTACCAAGATGATATTAAAATGAGGAAGTTCAGAAAATTTTACCGTGATGAACGCGATTATATTAACGATAGAGTGTACACATTTCAGGCCAAATATGATGGTGACCAAACACACATAAAAACTCCCAATGTATCGCCGGCTACATCAGATCCTGACTCTGATCAGGAACCTATAGCAACAAGCTCAGGAGGGTTAGAAATTTTAGATGAGGCCCTCACCGTTGAGGAAAAACGTCATAACAGAAGAGGCTTTATGGCAGAAATTAAGAGATTTAAAAAGGGCAACGCTCAAAATCTCAACACTAACTACAAGAACGTACGGTTTCAGAAATCTTTCCCTTTAGGCCCAAATATGATAACCAACCCCACAACTTCAGAGGAGGAAGAGGAAGAGGAGCCAAGAGTAGAGGGAACCGGAGACATAAGGAAAAGATTTACCAGATCAAGTCTCAAACCATCCAAACCCAGACCAATTCTCAAAACCTAGTCATTAATCTTTCGTCCAAACAACTTTCACCGCAACAAATCAGTGTTCTCAATTATGGCCTCTCCTTTGCACCCAGCTCCAAAGCCGATATGACTGAGGTCCAAATTGACCTCTACAAATTCATTAGGAAACTCAAATTGAAAAAATACTTTCACAATAAACCCATGTACTACCAACAACAGGCAATACTACCACCTATCAGTAGTAAGAGTATACAGGAGATTGAAAATGTTCACCTTTTGGCGAACCTTACAACAGACATTACGCTATCAATCAGAGATATCCAAAGAGACTTAGGGATACACCAACGCAACATGGATGTGGTGGAACACAAGAACAGATCCAAATTCATGCCCCCACTTGTAGGTGATAATATTATAGATGTATTTTACAGGTCTATTACCAGGGATATTCACCAATACATTGATGGTCAATATAAAGGTTTCTTTAGTAAGAAAGGAAACTTATCCACTATTGAACAACAAGCTCTTAAGGAATTATCGAATGACAATACAATAGTGATTAAGGAGGCGGACAAAGGGGGAAACATTGTTATCCTGAACAAACTAGATTATATCAAAATGGCTCAAGATCATTTAAACACACCAGGATGCTATCTTAAACTTAAGAACAATCCGACATTACAGACAGTTCAAGAACTCAAAACTCTGATTCAAGAATGGTACCAACAGGGGATGCTTACGGATGAAGAGAAACAGTTTCTCACCAATATTACCCCACTCATGCCTACTCTGTATCTATTACCCAAGATACATAAACAATTTGATAATCTCCCTTCAGTTAGACCGATAATGAGCGGACAAGGAGGAGCCACAGAGAACTTAGCAACCTATATTGATTCTTGTATCAAGGACCTTGTACCCAAAATTCCAGCTTTTTTGAAAGATACTACTCATATCTTACAAATTCTTAACACCATTTCTTGGGAACCACATTATCAGCTAGTCACCCTAGATGTTACTGCCCTGTACACATCAATTGAACATGCATTAGCGATCAAAACTCTGGACCATTCCTTTAGGCTGCATTCTGCCTCGCACACAACACATGTACAAATGCTGAAAAGCTTTGTCGAGTTCACTCTCAGTCACAACCAATTTATATTCAATCAAGACTACTACACCCAAACAAAGGGGATAGCTATGGGCGCTAAATATGCCCCAGCACTGGCAAACCTCTTTATGGCATTCTTTGAAGACTCACATATTTTTCAAAACAACCCATTCATTGACCTTATACCGGTCTGGAAAAGATATATTGATGATATTTTTGCAATTTGGGCAGGCACAACCGAGCAGTTTCAAATGTTTATGCAATATCTTAACCAGAACCAATTTGGAATTCAGTTCACAGGCAAAATTGACACCACTGAAATAGAGTTCTTGGACCTCAGAATTTATATTACAAATGAAACTTTGCAAACTAGTACCTTTCGTAAGACTACAGCAGTTAACTCGACTTTACATGCCAAGAGTAGTCATAGTAGAAACTGCATTGAAAATATTCCTCGAGGAGAATTACTTAGAGCAAGGAGGAACTGTAGCGAAGATTCACACTTCATTGCAGAATGTAAGTCTATAGGAACCAGGTTCCAAGAAAGAGGTTATACCAAATCTAATATCCACCATGCACTCAAGGGTGTGAAAACGGTTACTAGACCTTCACTACTCACCCAGCCTAAAAGCAAAAAACCTGAGGGGTTTCCATCACATGTGAACTTTATTACGAAATATTGCAGTGATTCGAAATTCATTTACCATATTCTTAATAAACATTGGAATATTCTACAACTTGATCCAGACTTGGAAACCTACATCACACATAGACCGAGAATAATCTTCTCTAGAGCACCAACACTTAGAAATTTACTATGTCCCTCTTTCATGCAACCTGGTTTCAGCAGACAGGAGAATTGGCTGACGCAAAGTCTCAAACCTATAGGGTTCCATAAATGTGGGACCTGTAATTTTTGTCAATATGCTTTGGCACCTACTCAAGAATTTATCTGTCATGGAAATTTGAATACGAAAATCAAGGACTTTATTAACTGTCGCTCTAAATACATAGTGTACGGTATCATCTGTGTCTGTAAGAAAGTTTATGTGGGCAGCACCATCAGGGAACTAAGGATCAGAATCCGAGAACATCTAGGAAACCTCAACAGTCAAGATGTTAAGTTACCATTGGCAACCCACTGGCAAAAAGAACATCAAATGGAACACAAGAGTGAAATTAGATTTGTTGGACTGCAACACATTAAACCTCATGCCAGAGGGGGAAACAGACAACTTCTTCTTCGACAAGCGGAGGCCCGCATGATTTCCAGATTAAGATGTATTCAAATGGGACTTAACCAAGAACATGAACTCAATGTTTTTCTGTGATCTAACTTAAGTTTATTTTGGCACATAAGAGTATTACCACATACTTAGACTTTGAACAAGTTGTTACACCTTAGAGGACATCAATAGATCCAACCCTAAACCCAATTCCCATGCTACCTATTGGACATTGATTTTTGCTTTTTCTTTGTACTCAGCAGCCAAGTACATACCCATGCTAATATGGGATACCATAACATGTCATATATGTTTTTTAAAAAAATTTTCCTTAGTTTGAGTTGTTTATATAAATGGTTCTGATTATACATTATTAATCACTTTGCTGCTTTTTGACCTCGCTTTTAGAACGACAATTCATGGATGACCTCTATTAGTTAATTTATTGGCAAGACCCATATAAACTACATATATGTAACTTATTTTCTCATTAAATAAAGGAATTACACTCTAACTTTAGTTTAATTCTCTCACATGCCTCACATGGCTGACTACTCAAAGACACCTTATAACAAACAAGATGTTCCAATACATCCTCTTAAACTAGACTACTTACACAAGTTATGTTAACGTTGTCACCGCACTTTATAGTATATGACAATGCTTACTAATACCGCTTAAGTGTATATGTTTCAAACAGTATCACTGCACTCCAGTACAGTTCCGATTATTTAGCTTCCTTTCAGTCAGTTACTTAGCAACAGGGTTTTAGTCCGGTCACATGACCTCACTCTCCCTTAACACAAGCAGCTTGTAAACGTAGCACTCGTATCATATAAATAATCCCAACAAGTCGATGGCTGCCAAACCACAAAAGCTCAGGCTTTCTTTAGAATGACTTTAAACAGAATGCTTGCACCTACGTGCAGCTCCGTTCACCAAGCTTTCTTCCACTTAGTTACTTAGCAACGGGAACGTAGCCCGGTCACATGACCGCATTCTTTTTTAGCAAAAGCAGCATAGTGATTGGCCCAACCAGCCACACCTTCATTTCGCACAGAGAGCCACTGCCTGCAGGCAGAAATCACCGTGCAGGAACGCATTCAGGCGTGCTATGGTAAGCGCTCTGCCTTTGCCTCTGTCTCTGTCCTTTTAAGAGACAAGGTTATATTACGACCAGCAAGTACTACCAGTTTCTTACAACATCCCCGCTTCCTTTTGAAATAGATGACGCTCGTACTTTACGGACATTAGACTTGCAGTAACACACAACCTTCTTGGAGATCACGCTTGACAGCACTTTGTTCAGTGGTAAGCAATCTTGAACATTATGAGTTGATACGAGCTTGAATACACTTATTAGATGGAATTATTGTATGCAAGTCTCTAGCACCCCATAGAATGGGTAATACACTATTATGTATATTTAATGCAGCTATCTTCCGACTCGAACCAATCTACCCTATAGACTTATTTGGCAATATTAACCACTTGAGGAACAGCATAACATTGGAGTATTGATCGTCCTTCTGGTGTAATGACCTTACCAAATCAAAATAATATTCTTTAACAGAAAAAATATTATTCTTTAACCTAATCCAATACACAGTATGTGGCAACATAGCAATTATAAGTTGATAACATAAACTTTTATTCAAAGCACAACCTTTAATAATAATGTTCAGTCTTTCATTTTTAATTTTAACATTTTGTTTTCTCTTCTCTCCTCTCTCTCCCCACACCCCTTCTTTTGTCCTCCACCCTACTCCTCCTCTCCATTTTATGAACTACATGATCTATGTAACCAATTTTGACTCGAACGAAAAAAAAATGTTTTGGCTGTCTTATTACTTTGGTCTAACATTTGATACATGTATTTTAATATGTCTATGGAACAGTTATACCTAATTGTTATATACATACGCCCTGAGGACGGCCCAGAGAGGGCTGAAACACGTGTTGGCGTGTAGTGTTTCTGTGCTTTTTGTCAATTAAAAACACTTATTGTATAATCCACGATAGTGTGGCATCAGGCTAATTTTTGGCACAAAACTGACTCCTGATTACTACTTGGTTTGGGTAGCGCAGATAAGCAGGCACTACCTTGCCAAGATAATACGTATGTTCGCTTTAAGACATTATTCTATAATATCATTACTGGCACTGGGCACACAACTGGCTCTGCCAGTACTCCTATGTAAGTACATACTCCTGTTGGTTTGGCCATTAAAAGTGACATGTTACAATAGGAAAACCTGTCCAAACTGGTTCCAATGTAAGCCAGTCTAGACCCATAAGAACAACTATCTTGCTTCATTCATCATAGATGCTCAGTCAATAAAAAGTCATGCTCAGTGAAGAATATACAGGCCGCTACACCACAACATCAGTCTAGCAAGGTAACATTACATCTCATGCTTGCTTTGTTAAAGATGCTGAGTAATAAATGTCATGCCAAAGTAAGCAATGGCTAGACTCACTGAACCAAAAAGCCAGTCTGGGCAGAATATTTGGCACACATGAACTTTCCTATGCTCAAAAATACCAGTTAAACATGCAAAGTCAATAAGGGATGTGCAAAAATGCTCCAGTGAGCCCCATTCTCCCAGGGCCTTACCTACACATGCAACCCCTTTCACCCACCGGTCACTCACCCATACATCTCCTCTCGCACTCACACTGGATTCACCACACATGCACACACCAGAACATCCAAGCACACACTACTACATGTATGCTCATTCACCCACCAGTCACTCACTCATACCTTCTCTTGCATGCACACTTTCACCCACCCAGAACATTCAAAAACACACCATCACATTCATACTCATTCACCCACCAGTCGCTCACATACATATTCTCTTACATCCACTCATTGCATTCTCTACACAGGCACGCACCTATCCACTCATTGTATTCTCTACACAGGCACACACACACCCACCAAGAACATCCAAAAACACACATCACATCACTTCTCATTCACCGACCAGTCACTCACACCTTCTATTACATCCACTCATTGCATTCTCCACACAGGCACACACCCACCCAGAACATTCAAAAACACACATTACATCACTTCTCATTCACCCACCAGTCAAGCACACCTCCTCTTCCATCCAATCATTGCATTCTCTACACAGGCACACACACAACCAGAACATTCAGAAACACATATCACATCACATCACGTCTCATTCACCCACCAGTCACTCACACCTTCTCTTGCATCCACTCATTAAATTCTCTACACAGGCACACACCCACCCACCCACCCACCAAAAACATTTATAAACACACATTACATCACTTATTATTCACCCACCAGTCACTCACACCTTCTCTTACATCCACCTATTGCATTCTCTACACAGGCACACACCCACCCACCCAGAACATTCAAAAACACACATCGCATCACTTCTCATTCACCCCCTATTCACATACGTACATCTGACACACACTTCACACATGCAAAGCACTAATCATATTACACAAAAAAGCCCTCTTACCTTCTTCTTGCAGCTTTGGTCCATCCTTCCAGGCACCCTCTGCTCCTCTGTACGGCTCACATACAGAAACCAGGAAGCTGCAAAAGCTTCCTGGTTCCTGTACGTGAGCTGCAAGGAAGCCGAGGGAGAAGGGTTTGGAGCTGAACGTGGCATGTGACATGTGCCACATGTCACAATCAGCTCCTTCCCCTACTGAGTGACTCCCCAGTCCAGCCTTCGCCCTGATGGGTAAGGACTGGGCCAGGGACGCACCAGACCTGGTGTGGCGGGGCCCCTGTGCTGCGGCAGGGCCTTCTACGCCAGAACCGCACTTTTTTGTTTTGGCAAAAAGAAAATCTTTTTTTTAAAAGTTGGGGTGGCGGGGGGCGTGGCTTGGAGCCATGGCAGTCGGACGTGCTCAGTGAGAGCTCCCGGCTGGTGTCACGTCGCCACGGAAAATGCCCGGTGAACGATAGATCTTCTCGATCCACTCTTCAGCGATCGACAGCTGAGATGCTGCGGAACACTGGGGCGGCATAGTGGAGCCCTGCAGACGCGGATGGCAAAGATCCGCCGCCTGCGACACACCAAGAGGGAGCGCAGGACGTAGCAAGATGGCGGCCGCCCACCCTGCCCGGCACTAACCCCGGGGCCTAGGGGTTGGATCGGAGCACCCCGGGTGCGGGATCGGGCCGGCGGAACCCAGCGACTCGGCCACCACATCGCCCCGGAGGCTCTCCGGCTCCCTTCGGGGGCCCGGCTGCGCCCGAGGGTGGTTCCGGCTCTGGGGGCCCCTCCCCCGCTTCTCCTGCTCCAAGGATCGGCGGTCTGCCGTTTTACGCCAGCCCCACGCACCAGCCGATCGATCGGGGCCGCGGTGCCCGGGTGGGGGCTGGTTTCCTCCCTCCTCCCTCCTCCCTCCTGGATAATTACTTCGGCGACCACCGTCTGCCTCCCGCCTCCTGTGGGGGCAGACCAGCAAATTGAGCCGATCCGGAGGGCACCCAGCAGCTGCGGGCCGCCTGGGGACCCGGCCTCCAGACCTCCGGACCGGCGGTCCTGCGGAACGATCAGGGGGGGCCCCCCGGCCTGGACAGACCTGGACAGAGGCCACAATTGAATAGACGCCCAGGGGCTGATGCGAGCTCGCCGCAGCAGCCCCCGCCCTTTCCTCCTCACTTCGGCCACAAAGCCTCAACTTCAGTTACGCAGCCGCCTGGATCTGCCCGCTTCAGTGTGGACGGGGCCCATCCACCTCAGGGCCACGGAGGCCCCATCACCCAGCATACCTCCCAGGGGGGGCTCATCTCCGGAAGCAAGGCGAACCCGGCAACTAACGACCCCGGGGTCTCCCCACGCTTCCTACCCTGCAGGTTGGGCCCGCGCCGGGGTTCCCTTCAGCTTCTTCCTCACTCTCCTGAGCCCCTGGACTTCCTTTCGCCGCACGCTTCGGGCACCTCCGGGGAGGGGAGGTAGCCCCCCCTAAAGCACTGCCACAAGGTAAGGCGGCACCTGCCGCATCTCGCCCTAACTGGACGCTCTGCTGCCCCTCGGGCCTGGCTGGTGGCCCCTCCGCCCCCGTCGTAGCTGCAGGGGCGTCCCCGGGTTACCATGTCCAAATCGGGCAAAGCCGCCAAACAGTCGGATATTTCTACTCTATTAACAATGCCTCCTGCGGGGGAAAAAAGCAAGAGGGGTGAACGCATGGACACGGGGATGGGGAACGGCCTCCCCGGTGACCAAGCATCACAGGCGGTCACGAAAGCAGACCTCCATGAGCTTCTATCGGCCCTCACCAGGGAATTCCAGAAGGGCACTGAGGAGGTCAAGACCCAAATTACCCAGCTAGACAAGAGAGTGGGGGAGGTGGAGGCCAGAGCCGAGGAGATTGAGTCTACATTATGTGAGCAGAACTTTGAGATCGGAGAGGGGGCCGACAGGATCAGGGCCCTGGAGTGCAGGTGCGAGGCGCTTGAGGCCAGACAAGAGGACGCTGAAAACCGCTCGAGGCGGAATAACATTAGAATCCGGGGAATCCCAGCTGCAGTCTCAGAGAAGGAGCTCCCATCCTACGTCTCCGACCTTCTCCGCCACATTATCACCCTCCCAGACAACTCTCCCCTGGAACTGGACAGAGTACACAGGGCTAGACCCAGGCAGAGGTCAAATGGGGCGGCCGATGTCCTGGTCAGGATTCATTTCTACAAACTCAAAGAGGAGATCATGCAGGAGGCCAGGGCCATGGGCCAGATCCACTTCCGAGACTCGGAGATCGCCCTGTTCCAAGACTTAGCTGCTTCCACCCTAGCCAAACGAAGAGCTCTCAAACCTATGACCGACTGGCTACGAGAGCGCAAAATCCCCTACCGCTGGAGCTTCCCTTCAGGTCTCTCCTTCACTTGGGAGGGAAAGACTCAGCAAATTCCATCCCCGCGGGAGGCTGCAGTGTTTATGAATCCGGACCTGGAGGGGGAGGTCCCAGGGGACCCGGCCCGCTCCCCCGAGGGGGTCGGGGGGGGGGCCTCTTGCTCCTGGTCCCGGGTGGTTGGCCGACGCAGGATGCGCGGCCCTCCTGTTAGGGGGAATAAAACCAACACCAACTGAGAGGCCGGTCTTCCCGGTCCCATGCTGATCCTCTCCAGAACCTGTCAACATACACCGGCCCACCTTCCTGGGGGCCAAAAGGGCTACCCTAAATACTCACACTTATATGGCCTACTCGGGGCGGCGCCAACCTACCCTGTGTCCTCACAGCCGGGTGGGCCAGAGCTGCCGGCGGAGCGCTCTCTTGATTTGCAAGAACTTCACCACTACAGCATGAGACCCCGTGGTCTCCGACACAATTGGCGTCCGTGACCCAGCCGACAGCCCCGTTGGTAGAAGGCTGGTCTGGATACCTGTACATGTTAACTGTTTTAAGTTATGTTTTAGTTTATGTTGTTGGTTCTCCTTGGTCGGGGGGAAAATGAGATTCGGAGTCTGGGCTCGGGCGGGAGGTGACGTGGAAACGAAGGTCAAAATACAAGTAATCGGAGCGCCCCCCTCCCCGCACGGCGGCCCCAAGGCAGTGGCGGAGGGTCCACTCAGCGCTGAGGAGGCCCCAGCTCTACAATCCAAAAGATGCCACATAAACCCGCTATCAATCCTACCTAATAATGTCTCAACCGGATAAGGAACTCTCAATGCTGACCTGGAACGTCCAGGGTCTAAACTCCCCCCGGAAAAGAAAGTCTGTGGAACACAGGCTCGCTCAACTGGCACCTGACATTGCTTGCCTACAGGAGACTCATCTCCTCAGGAGCGACGAACGCCGCATTGCCTTCCACCGATACAACAAAAGCTTCTTTGCTTCAGCAGATCTCAAAAAGAGGGGGGTGGCCATCCTGTTAAACCGGGACTTACCTTTGACCAATATAACCACCAAACGGGACCCCGAGGGCCGTTATCTCCTGCTAAAAGGCCTCCTGGTAGAACTACCCATCACCATCGTCGCCATATATTGCCCAAACACCGGGCAAAGCAAATTCCTGCGGAATCTCCTACCAACTCTGTCTGCCTTCAGAGAGGGTCAATTATTCATAGGGGGTGACTTCAACTTGACTCCCGACCCAAATCTTGACAAATCGCTCCCACCATCGAATGATGATTTCAGCAAAGCCCTGGCCATGGCAGAATTCTTAAGGGAAACCGACACCATAGATGTATGGAGACTGGCCAACATGGGGGAGAGGGACTACACTTTCTTCTCTCACGTGCACCTGGGATACTCACGGATCGATCTCCTTCTAATCTCAAGTAACCTCATTCCCTGTGTCGAAGCCATCCAAATCGGGCTCAGAGCCCTCTCAGATCATTCTCCAGTCACATTGAACCTAAGGGTATCCTGCCTTCCGGAGCCACCCCAGAGGCAATGGAAACTCCAAGAGCACATCCTCTCAGACATCGCAACCAGAACTGAAATTGCGGAAGCCCTTAAGAATTATTTCAGGGAAAACACTACCGAAGACTCATCGTTGGCTATGATTTGGGACGCCATGAAACCCGTCATCAGGGGCACGGTGAACGACTGCACAGCCCGACTCAGACGTCGGGATAAAGTACAGCAAGACGCACTCGAAGCAGAGGTGGCAGAAGCGGAAAACACCCTTAAACGAGGCCCAAACAGGAAAGCGAGCCGCATCCACCAAAAGGCGAAACGTTCCCTAGAAATGCACCTGGCCGACAAAGCTGTCAGAGCGCTAACTTACACAAAACAGTTTTATTATGTGCACAGCAATAAAGCAAATCGGCTCCTGGTTCACAAACTAAAAAAGCTACAAACTAGAAACCTCATCCACAGCCTCGCTGATGAGCAAGGGACACTTCGCTACTCTATCAAAGAGAAAATGGAAATAATGGCTTCTCATCATAGATCGATTATGTCGGGTGCTCCCACCTCCGAAGCAGCACAAGCCAAATACCTAGCTGAAGTACAACTTCCCCTCCCAGGTCCGCAACTTGAGGCCCTGGAAGCCCCCTTTTCGTCAGAAGAAGTCAGTGAAACCATAACCAAACTGAAAAACTCAACCCCCGGCCCAGACGGGCTCACGGCCCAATTCTATAAAAAGTTTGCATACATCCTAGCCCCCCACCTGGCTACCCTATTTAACTCATTTCTATCCTCAGGCACAACCACTCCTTCCATGGAAGAATCAATCACAGTGCTACTGCCGAAACCTGGAAAAGACCGGAGCCAGTGCACCTCATATAGACCAATCACCCTCCTGAATTATGACGCAAAAATTTTCACTAAAACCCTAGCGAACAGACTGGCCCCACTGCTCCCGGCTATCATCCACCCGGATCAGACGGGATTTATACCCGGCCGTAGCACCCACGATAATATAAGAAGAACTATCAATGTCATTGAATCAGCCAACAGGAGGGGGCAGGCAGCGATGGTACTATCCTTGGACGCACATAAAGCTTTCGATATGGTTGACTGGGGCTACATTCGAAATTCACTCGTTCATTACGGCTTCGGCCCAAACTTTATAAAATGGACACTAGCTAATTATCAACACCCCTCCACCAGCCTCAGAATGAATGGAGTCAGATCCGACACGATCAAAATCTCAAGGGGCACTAGACAGGGCTGCCCCCTCTCCCCCCTGGTATTCGCCCTCTCCATGGAGCCATTCGCGACCAGAATTCGCCGCAATGTAAAGATCCAAGGGCTGTCAATCAAGGCCCAAACATATAAAATCGCCCTTTACGCCGACGACGTCCTTCTCACCTTAGTCAAGCCAGAGGAATCCATGAAGGCCTTATGGAAAGAACTGCTAGAATTCGGGGACGCCTCAGGCTTTAAGGTCAACCTTACCAAATCTACAGCACTGAGCATCAACCTACCGAGCCAGCTAGTAGCAGACCTGGAGGAAAAATACCAGATACCCTGGGCCAAGAAGAACCTCCCATACCTGGGGGTCCAGCTCCCCGGCGCTCCCAGCAGACTATACAAAGCAAACTTCCCGGCATTCCTGAGAGAACTCAGAGCTGATATCAGACGATGGCAAAAGCAGGAGATCTCATGGTTCGGAAGAATCACTGCCCTGAAAATGAACCTCATCCCCAGACTCCTTTATCAGTGCGCTGCCATACCCACCTTGATCCCGAAACAGGAGATCCAGAAGCTACAAAAATATGTCATGAGCTATATCTGGGAGGGGAAACAGCCACGCATTTCGCGAAGGATCATGCTCCGGGGCCGTGAGACTGGAGGCCTGGGAGCGCCCGATGTGGCAAGATATGTGCTGGCTGCTCAGCTCTCGTCGGCGTTCGCCTGGCTCCCCACCACCTCCAAGCCCCGCTGGCTGGAGCTGGAGGAGGCCTGGAGCTCAAGTCCAATAACGTCGCTGCCACACCTAAAGGAACCCAGTGCAATCGGGGACATGGGTCCTCTAACGGCGACGGTAAATACTGTAAGAAGCTGGAAGACAGCAGCGCGACTCTGGAATCTACGCAGCACGACGGGCCCCCTCACCCCAGTCTGGGGAAACCCAGATTTCACCCCGGGCTGTAACCCCAAGAACTTTGGGAGATGGAAGAATGGAGGGCTGGAAAGACTGCAAGATTTTTATGAGGAGGGAAACCCCCTGGACTTCGAGGCCTGCAAGGAAAAATTTGATGTGCCAGAGAGCGAGAGATTTAGATACACGCAGCTCCGCCACTGGCTATCGAACAGGGAGGTGAAACGCCATGGAAGCAGAGCCCTTACCGCCCTGGAACTCACCCTCACCGGTCCCCCGCCAAAGGGCAGAATCTCCACCCTCTATAAGCTCTTGGACAGAACCGACCCAGCACGCAAAGAGCCATACATGCTAAAGTGGGAAAACGACATAGGGAGACCTATCGAGGTGGAGGAGTGGAACCACATCTGGGCTAGAGCGAACAGGAGTTCGAAATGCGTTACCAACAAGGAAGGTGCATTTAAGGTATGCTTCAGATGGTATCGGACCCCAGAGATACTCAATAAATGCAATCCCGCAATCCCCCCGTCCTGCTGGAGAGGGTGCCCAGACAAAGGCACACTCTTTCATCTACTCTGGACATGTCCCAGGGCCACGGAGTTCTGGAAAACAGTGCTGGACCACATCAACAAAATCACAGGCCTCACCATCCCTTGGGACCCAGGCATTGTCCTACTTGGATCAAGCGGGGCAGACCAATTCCCCCTCTCCGGGCATAGAGCAGAACTATGCTCCCATCTGCTCACGGCGGCAAAAATCTCCATAGCCAGGCTGTGGAAAAACCCAGAGGGCCCGGCAGTGCAAATGTGGTGGACAAAATGTTGGGACATAATTGCAGCGGAGAAAATTACTGCCCTACGACTCGGAAACAGAGATAAATTCTTCCAAACGTGGGCTCCCTTTCTAGACTTTACCCAACAATTTCCAGGCCTAGCACGACAACCCCCTTCCCTGCGTTGGATGAACAAAACCGACTAAACACAAAGGGGCCAAGGCTGTGCGGAGGTACAAAGAGGTCCAGGGTCTGGCCTGTCAACGAACCCAGGAATGAGGCTCTAAGGCCTAAACAATCCCACGCACTGCGAGCTGAAATCGATCAAGGGCATAAAAGCTCACACAAAGTCCCCTTGTCACCCACATTTACCCCATTTCGGCCCACCAGGGCTAAACTAATCGCTGTCCTCACCCCAGAATCCCTCCCCTGACCTGTTGTTGTTATGACTGTTGTTCTGTTATGAAGGACATTGTCCTTGTTGATTTAACACTTGCACAACTGAACTCAAGCGCGCGGCGCGCAGCGCCCAGCGCTATTTATGTACCTGCAAACATCCAATGCAATGCATGTATAAAACCAATAAAAATATATTTGGAAGAAAAAAAAAAAAAAGTTGGGGTGGCAAGGGAGTCCCCAGGGGTTAAAACTGTGGCCCCTCGGGCGCAGTTACGACCTCTGGCGACCGCCAAATGACGTCCCTGAAAATATCCAGTCTACACAGGAAAGCCTTGAAGTCATTGCTTTGAAATGGTGGCGAATTAGCCAAACGTATTGTTTCTGATTCTGAAATTTAACATGCCAAAAATAGTTGTTCTGGTTCAGGAATGGCATCTGCAGTCGTTGATGGGATTAGTTCTACCTCCGGATAGCAGGAGAATTCGGCATTGACCGCCATGATTGCTTGCCATGGTTGTATAGTTCTCAGCAGAGATTCAATCACAGGCAGTTTGCCTTGTAATCCTGGAGCCTGACATAGTGTGCAGGTCTTTTTTGATTACATCAACGTTTGTTCTAGTCCTGGGAACCGGTTCTATGTGATATTTCTGCATTTTGATGGCCATACACCAAAAAGACAGATTTATTTTGGTAGTTTTGGTGAAGCCTCCAAAATGCCGAAAATATCAGCTTTTGGGCCCGACCCCCACTCGCTCCCGCCTGGTGGTTTTGTTAGTAAAAAAAGAGGGGGTTTCACCCCCAAACCCTATTTCATCCCCCTTCAATCCCTCCCCTGCCCCACACCAAACATTCCCCTCATTCACATAAACAAACATACGCATTTATTCCCGCACACCCGCCCCACCACAAACATTCACCCCCCTCTCCTTCACACACATGTACACACACCACACACATGCACATGCCAAAACAAACACCTTACTACCAAGACGTCCGTCGCGCACCGCGCCTGTCAGTCCCTGCGCGCACACATGTGCATCGCAGGGAGCAGCTGTCACTCCCAAGATGGCCGGCGCACTGAGAGGAGTGGAGCGTCGGGATCAAGCAAGGTCAATGAGGGGTAGGGAGGCTTGGGGAGATTCTTTTATGAGCGAGAGAGGTGGGTGAATGAGGTTTTAACGATCGATTTAGAAAGACTGAATAATCGATTTTAATCAGTCTTTCGAAATCATCTTTTTATTTGAGTAAAAAAAACTCCATTTTCACTTACCACCTGGGACCAGAGCTTCTCTCTCTCTCAGTGAGGCCATGCCAGGGTGATCACCTGGTAAATCTGTTGAAGCTTCCCATATGCCTCCCCCTCTCCTGATTTTGCCAAACTTCATGGAACCAGTATGTGGGCAGTACTTTCAAGAACTAGGAATGGAGGCAAACAGCCTTACTGTTTAACAGTGGAAAGCTTTAACAAAGACAGACAAATTAAACCACCATTAAGTTCAAGTAGCTGGCTATTTGGTAGGCTATAGTAGTACTTAAGAATGATCTCATGGGGAGACAATTTACCCAGTCACTTAATATGCCCCTCTGACTTGGTTGTCCATGATCAAACAAACCAAGTAGAGGTTAATGAAATGGTACCCTATACTTTTTCTCTGGTAGACCGAGAACCCTGCCTCCAAACTAATTTGTACTACCTCAGCCAGTATTTAATTGACAACATTCCAGAGGGCCAAAGGAAGAGGGGGAGATATGTGACAAGGTCCCTGCCTGACTCTGCAAAACACCCAAGGAGTTAGTCAGGGGGCTAGAAGCCTCCCTCAGTCAGTGGATGATGGGCTCGGGTAAGGTGTAGGAAGGACCTCCTCTGCACGCTCCCTTGTTCTCCATCATGTAGCAGGGGACAGTCCCAGAGCCCCTTGCTGTGGACCCCTTTCCCCTAAAGAGACAGCCTGCGTCTGTTTCATTCATGCAACACTAGTCGAGTTTATTCAAAGATGTCATTTCAGTGCCCCAATGAGATGCTATCAGAGTTCTGGAGAGAGATCAGTGCTTGGTACTGTCAGGTTTTGCTTGGTACCTTAAACTGACATCAGGACATATTACGCAGGAGCCGGGATAACGGTCATCCTCTTTATTTAACAGCTTGGCAGTTACTGCCGGAAACCCCCACAGCCCCCCTCTCTCACCCAACCTCACTTCCCTTACTACGGGAGGAAAAGGACCGCAATGGCGGTCCACCCACATTACGATGTGGACGGGCGGTATGTCCAAGGAACAACGTGACATCTCTCCCCTTCTTAACATGCGAGGTCCTTGCCTCTCCTCACTCCATCTCCTCTATAAGTCTCTGAGGTTTTATACGGCTTCTCTGTGGCCTTCCTGAATTTCTCGGTGTTCGCCCCATCTCTTCATGTTGCACTATGCTGTCTTCACTGTCAGAGGCCTCACCATCTCCCAGATAGGGGGCGTCCTGACTTCTGTCATCGCCACTGTCCTCAGCTCTGTCCTGCGTGTTTTGCAGGTGTGTTATCCGGGGCTTGAAATGCGATACATTCCTTGTCACTGAAGATTGATCCATTATTTGTGCCGTGATCATAGTTCCTTTCCGCTGTGTGACAGTCAGTGGTTCTTTTGCAAATGTGGCGTCCTCCTTTCTTTGTTTCGGTTGTCGCATCCACACTTGGTCCCCTGGTTCTATGTTGGACATTTGTGCTCTCCTTTTATGATCGGTTGTCTCTTTCATCTTGGCCTTAGCTGTGTCATCTTTGTCTCTGGCCTCCTGTTCTAACGGTGTGGCCTCAGCTGAGTGGGTGTCTTCTGGTAGCCTCGTTTGGATCGGTCTTCTGAACATCAAGTCAGCCGGGCATATTCCCGTCGTGCTATGAGGTGTGTGCCGATAATCCCTGAGGAACTGGTAAAGTGCTTGTTCAAAAGGTTTGTTGAGTATGACTGCTATTTGTAGTGTTCTTTTAATGTTGGCCATGAATCTTTCGACCATGCCGTTCGCTTGAGGCCATCTGGGTGATATTCTTTGGTGTTGGAACCCCATGTACTTTGAGAAGTTTTCAAAATCCTCAAACATGAATGGCGCTCTGTTGTCAGACTTTATAATCCTGGGTATTCCATATGTGGACAACATGCGGTCTAGTGCTGGGATGACACTGGAGGCAGCAGTGCTGTCAATGATTTGAGCTTCTGGGAATCTTGAGTGTTCATCTATTAACACCAGTACATAAGTGCCATCTCTCAGAGGTCTAAAGAAATCTACCGCTAGTTCCCCCCACACATGTCCCGGTAGGGGTGACATATGTAGTGGGTTTGGGTGTGGGGGTGGGGTTACTTGTGCACATGTCGGGAAGCTGCCCACTACGTTTTCCACCATTGCGTCCAGTTGGGGGAACCATACTTTCTGCCTAAGCAGCCGCTTGGTGGCGACCACCTCTCGGTGACTTTCGTGTGCTATTTGTATTGTCCTGGCTCGTAGCGATTTAGGGAGGAGTACTTTGCATCCTTTGAGGACAACGTGTTCATCAACTATGGAGAGTTCATCTCGAACTTGGTCTATGTATTTGACATCTTCTTGAACATCCTCAGATTTCTGTCTTGCTTGTTGTCGCATGTGCGCTCTTCTTTCTTCTTGTATGCAATGGCGTACGATTCGTAGCGTTGGGTCCTGCTCCGATTGCGTGATTATGTCTGCCCACCCCATGGGCAATGGTTGCAAGTGATGCACGACATAATTGAGGTATTCATCTGCAATGGATGGCTGAGGGCTGGCGGGTCCGGTTGGGTGGCGAGATAGATAATCTGCCGGGTTGTCTTCTTTGCCCGGGCGGTGTTTGATGATAAACTTGTAGTCTTGTAGACGTAAACCCCATCTGGCTATTCTCGATGGCATTCTTGATTTTGGATCCCCGTAGATTGTGAGTAGGGCTTGATGATCCGTTATTATGGTAAACTCTTTACCATACAGGAACAGGTGGAAGTATTCGCATGCCCATACCACTGCAGACTTTCCTTTTCCGCTTGGGAGTACGCGTGTTCTGTGGGGGTTAAACTCCTGCTAGCATATGCCACTATGTATACGTTCGTGGGCGCCTAAGGATCTATTTGTGTTAATATGGCACCCAGCCCCACAGGGCTGGCATCGACGACTACTTCCGTGTGTCTGTTAGTATGAAAATAGGCCATGTCCTCCGTCTTTGTAATGGCATCACGTATCGCTTCGAATGCCCTCTGACAGTCTGTAGATCATGTGTAGGTTTGATCTTTTTGCGTTAGCAGGTGCAGGGGGTTGCTAATCATAGCATAATCCTTTAAGTACCTGGAACAGTAGCTGGCTAGTCCTAGGAATGACCTGAGCTTTGTCACATTTGTTGGAGGTGTGGCTGAGTTGAGGGCTGCCACTTTGTCCGGGTCCGGCCTCATTCCTTTGCTTGAGAAAATATGACCAAAAAAACATAATGAGCCTTTCCCAAATTCACATTTTGCTTTGTTTAGTATTAATCCAGCCGCTCCCAGCGCTTCGCACACTCTGTCGAGAGCTGTGTCATGCTCTTCCTTTGTTTTCCCAAAAACCAGAACATCGTCTGAATAATTTAAACAGTTTGGCACGTGCCTGATGACTCGGGGTATTTCTTCTTGAAACATTTCGGCTGCAGAAGATATCCCGAAACTGAGCCTTTTATACTGAAATAAACCCAGGTGTGTGACGAATGTCGTTATGTACCTGGACTCGGGTGCAATCTCGATTTGGTGGTAACCTTTTGTGAGGCCCAGATTTGAGAACACTTGTGCCCCATGAAGAAGATGGATCATATCAGTAATCCGAGGTGCCTGATGTCTCTCCCTTTCAATTGCTGCGTTAGCCCTCCTCATGTCTACGCACAGGCGTATTGATCCATCAGGTGACATTTTAGGGACGGGAACAATGGGGGATACCCATGGGGTGGAACCGGAGACTGGTTCGATGACATTGAGTTTGATAAGCTTGTCTAGTTCCTCCTCAACTTGGTGTTGTATATTCACGGGTATCCCACGATAGTGTTGGGCAACTGGTGCTATGTCCGGGTTTATATGCAGCTGAACCTTCCTGTGTTTCAGCTTGCCCAGTCCTTTGAATAACTTTGGAAAAGTTTGTTCTATCGCATCAGGTCTGGTGAAGTATTTGTGGGCCATGAGTTGATACAAGATGTGCACCAGGCCCATTTCAACGGCTGTCTTAAAGCTGAGAATACACCCACTGTGGGCTTCAGTCTTTAAAATGTGTAAGGGAACCTTTGCAGCAAGTGATTTGTGCACGCACCATGCCAAGATAGTCCCTTTGCAGGGTAGTGGGGTGGTGGCGCCATAAGGGTACATGTCCACCATTGCTTTCCGGATTTTTGGAGGGCTGCTGAGCGAGTTATATGCTTGTTCGCTTATGATGTTAACTGTTGCCCCTGTATCAATGAGCAATTCAAGCAGGGTGTTGTTAACTTGTAGTGTGAGCGTGGGACTGTGTTGGGTGGCCGTGGCATTGTTGAGTGCCCACACATACCCCTTCTTTCATTGGTCATCCTCTGACGACAGGGATTCACTGCCGGATGGAGTTTGAATTTCAATGTAGCGGACAAATCTCCTCCTCTGAGACCTTCTGGATCCATCTGATAACTTTCTATCTTCTCTTGCATACTAGCTCCTCCGGGTTCTGTCCTCTCGCCTTGGTCCCATCTGGTCTTCTTCCCCTCTCCCTGCTGGTGGGCTGAGCCGCAAGCTTCTTCTTCTTTCGTGTTGCCTCGGTCTGCTGGGTATTGGTCCCAGTGCGTTCTTGCAGACAGCTCTGTAGTGATCCATTCCTCCGCAGGTGGCACATTTCTGTCCAATAGCGGGGCACTCACCCACGTGCGGATATACGTATCCACATCGGTAGCACGTGGCATCTGCGCATTTTCCGCTTTGCGAGGAAGCAGCATAGAGTTTGTTGATGGTGTCCGAGTTGGATGACGGTTGTTGGATGGTGACCTTGCCTAGATTGTCCAACTGTGACTCCACTGCTGCTTCCATTCTGGCTAAAGCGAGGATTTCCTCAAGAGATCTTTGCTTTTGAAGCAATTGTTTCCTGAATGTTTGTGAAATGCAGCCAGCTATGACCTTAATGCTTCTTCATTGGAATAATTGTGAAATTCACAGTATTTCAGCTTGATGCGCAAGCGCATCACTAAATTGTCTAGCGATTCTCCTTTTTCTTGTCTAGTTGTGTGGAACACATGTCGCTCATAATCAATATTGGTGTGTGGAGCGAAGTATTCAGATAGTTTTCCATGAAGTTCTCCATAGGTAACAGCTCCCCTGCTACGTCCCTGACTGCTGGGCCTACTGTCATGAATAAGGTGTTCTTAAGTCTTGCGTCATCAATTAGGCCGATTGCCCCTGCATAGAACTTAAAATCCCTTAGCCATATGACCCACCTGGGTCCCAAATTGGAAGTGTCTCTGATATCAAATGGACCAGGTATAGGCATGTTTTGAGAGGTGTTACCTGATCCTTGAGCCTGTTGTGGATCATCCGCCATAGCTCCTGCTCCTCCTGATGAAGATGTCACTGGGCTTTAAGGAGATGACATGGTTTTGAGGGCTTGTGTGATTCAACCAGTGATTGTGTACTGTCCAGGGTCCACCTCTTCTCTGCTGTGCCTTGTAATGCTGCTATGCTGCAGCCTGGATGTACCTGCTACTTCCTCATAAAGCACATGAACTTCATAAACCACGTGTAATGTGCGGCTGTGGTGTGTGTGCCTCCTCGCGCCTAGGGCCCCTGTGTGGTTGTCCGTGAGGGACTTTCCCTTTCCCCACAGGACCTCCCACTGTTTGCCAGTTTATAAACGCCTGTCGCGACGAGTGGTAGATGAGGGGGGGGCGGGGTTGCCTCTCTCAACACATTGTGTGTGTGCTATGGCCTCCACGTGGCCTGCTAAACCCTCCCGTGCTCCATACCTACTGGAGCCTGCATCCGCTGTTCTTGCGGTGTTTATTGTGCCCCTCAGCAGGGGCCTCTTTCACGAGGAGCACCGACGCGCCACGCCGCTCGACCGCTGTCCTCTGCGTGCCTTCCCGGGCCTCAGGATTGGAGGTGCGCCAACGCGCTTCAAATCACTCGACTGCAGACCTCCCTGGCATGGGTGGGTGTCGAACACCCCTCATCGCCAGCTGTCAGGATTTGCTCGGTACCTTAAACCGACATCAGGACATATTATGCGGGAGCCGGGATAACGGTCACACACACAACCAGAACATTCAGAAACACATATC
The DNA here is from genome assembly GCF_040938575.1 of Ambystoma mexicanum. NCBI lineage: Eukaryota > Metazoa > Chordata > Amphibia > Caudata > Ambystomatidae > Ambystoma > Ambystoma mexicanum. Next base: position 338,575,491 of record NC_090938.1, read on the forward strand.
ACATCACATCACGTCTCATTCACCCACCAGTCACTCACACCTTCTCTTGCATCCACTCATTAAATTCTCTACACAGGCACACACCCACCCACCCACCCACCCAAAACATTTATAAACACACATTACATCACTTATTATTCACCCACCAGTCACTCACACCTTCTCTTACATCCACCTATTGCATTCTCTACACAGGCACACACCCACCCACCCAGAACATTCAAAAACACACATCGCATCACTTCTCATTCACCCCCTATTCACATACGTACATCTGACACACACTTCACACATGCAAAGCACTAATCATATTACACAAAAAAGCCCTCTTACCTTCTTCTTGCAGCTTTGGTCCATCCTTCCAGGCACCCTCTGCTCCTCTGTACGGCTCACATACAGAAACCAGGAAGCTGCAAAAGCTTCCTGGTTCCTGTACGTGAGCTGCAAGGAAGCCGAGGGAGAAGGGTTTGGAGCTGAACGTGGCATGTGACATGTGCCACATGTCACAATCAGCTCCTTCCCCTACTGAGTGACTCCCCAGTCCAGCCTTCGCCCTGATGGGTAAGGACTGGGCCAGGGACGCACCAGACCTGGTGTGGCGGGGCCCCTGTGCTGCGGCAGGGCCTTCTACGCCAGAACCACACTTTTTTGTTTTGGCAAAAAGAAAATCTTTTTTTTAAAAGTTGGGGTGGCAAGGGAGTCCCCAGGGGTTAAAACTGTGGCCCCTCGGGCGCAGTTACGACCTCTGGCGACCGCCAAATGACGTCCCTGAAAATATCCAGTCTACACAGGAAAGCCTTGAAGTCATTGCTTTGAAATGGTGGCGAATTAGCCAAACGTATTGTTTCTGATTCTGAAATTTAACATGCCAAAAATAGTTGTTCTGGTTCAGGAATGGCATCTGCAGTCGTTGATGGGATTAGTTCTACCTCCGGATAGCAGGAGAATTCGGCATTGACCGCCATGATTGCTTGCCATGGTTGTATAGTTCTCAGCAGAGATTCAATCACAGGCAGTTTGCCTTGTAATCCTGGAGCCTGACATAGTGTGCAGGTCTTTTTTGATTACATCAACGTTTGTTCTAGTCCTGGGAACCGGTTCTATGTGATATTTCTGCATTTTGATGGCCATACACCAAAAAAGACAGATTTATTTTGGTAGTTTTGGTGAAGCCTCCAAAATGCCGAAAATAGCTTTTGGGCCCGACCCCCACTCGCTCCCGCCTGGTGGTTTTGTTAGTAAAAAAAGAGGGGGTTTCACCCCCAAACCCTATTTCATCCCCCTTCAATCCCTCCCCTGCCCCACACCAAACATTCCCCTCATTCACATAAACAAACATACGCATTTATTCCCGCACACCCGCCCCACCACAAACATTCACCCCCCTCTCCTTCACACACATGTACACACACCACACACATGCACATGCCAAAACAAACACCTTACTACCAAGACGTCCGTCGCGCACCGCGCCTGTCAGTCCCTGCGCGCACACATGTGCATCGCAGGGAGCAGCTGTCACCCCCAAGATGGCCGGCGCACTGAGAGGAGTGGAGCGTCGGGATCAAGCAAGGTCAATGAGGGGTAGGGAGGCTTGGGGAGATTCTTTTATGAGCGAGAGAGGTGGGTGAATGAGGTTTTAACGATCGATTTAGAAAGACTGAATAATCGATTTTAATCAGTCTTTCGAAATCATCTTTTTATTTGAGTAAAAAAAACTCCATTTTCACTTACCACCTGGGACCAGAGCTTCTCTCTCTCTCAGTGAGGCCATGCCAGGGTGATCACCTGGTAAATCTGTTGAAGCTTCCCATATGCCTCCCCCTCTCCTGATTTTGCCAAACTTCATGGAACCAGTATGTGGGCAGTACTTTCAAGAACTAGGAATGGAGGCAAACAGCCTTACTGTTTAACAGTGGAAAGCTTTAACAAAGACAGACAAATTAAACCACCATTAAGTTCAAGTAGCTGGCTATTTGGTAGGCTATAGTAGTACTTAAGAATGATCTCATGGGGAGACAATTTACCCAGTCACTTAATATGCCCCTCTGACTTGGTTGTCCATGATCAAACAAACCAAGTAGAGGTTAATGAAATGGTACCCTATACTTTTTCTCTGGTAGACCGAGAACCCTGCCTCCAAACTAATTTGTACTACCTCAGCCAGTATTTAATTGACAACATTCCAGAGGGCCAAAGGAAGAGGGGGAGATATGTGACAAGGTCCCTGCCTGACTCTGCAAAACACCCAAGGAGTTAGTCAGGGGGCTAGAAGCCTCCCTCAGTCAGTGGATGATGGGCTCGGGTAAGGTGTAGGAAGGACCTCCTCTGCACGCTCCCTTGTTCTCCATCATGTAGCAGGGGACAGTCCCAGAGCCCCTTGCTGTGGACCCCTTTCCCCTAAAGAGACAGCCTGCGTCTGTTTCATTCATGCAACACTAGTCGAGTTTATTCAAAGATGTCATTTCAGTGCCCCAATGAGATGCTATCAGAGTTCTGGAGAGAGATCAGTGCTTGGTACTGTCAGGTTTTGCTTGGTACCTTAAACTGACATCAGGACATATTACGCAGGAGCCGGGATAACGGTCATCCTCTTTATTTAACAGCTTGGCAGTTACTGCCGGAAACCCCCACAACCCCCCTCTCTCACCCAACCTCACTTCCCTTACTACGGGAGGAAAAGGACCGCAATGGCGGTCCACCCACATTACGATGTGGACGGGCGGTATGTCCAAGGAACAACGTGACATCTCTCCCCTTCTTAACATGCGAGGTCCTTGCCTCTCCTCACTCCATCTCCTCTATAAGTCTCTGAGGTTTTATACGGCTTCTCTGTGGCCTTCCTGAATTTCTCGGTGTTCGCCCCATCTCTTCATGTTGCACTATGCTGTCTTCACTGTCAGAGGCCTCACCATCTCCCAGATAGGGGGCGTCCTGACTTCTGTCATCGCCACTGTCCTCAGCTCTGTCCTGCGTGTTTTGCAGGTGTGTTATCCGGGGCTTGAAATGCGATACATTCCTTGTCACTGAAGATTGATCCATTCTTTGTGCCGTGATCATAGTTCCTTTCCGCTGTGTGACAGTCAGTGGTTCTTTTGCAAATGTGGCGTCCTCCTTTCTTTGTTTCGGTTGTCGCATCCACACTTGGTCCCCTGGTTCTATGTTGGACATTTGTGCTCTCCTTTTATGATCGGTTGTCTCTTTCATCTTGGCCTTAGCTGTGTCATCTTTGTCTCTGGCCTCCTGTTCTAACGGTGTGGCCTCAGCTGAGTGGGTGTCTTCTGGTAGCCTCGTTTGGATCGGTCTTCTGAACATCAAGTCAGCCGGGCATATTCCCGTCGTGCTATGAGGTGTGTGCCGATAATCCCTGAGGAACTGGTAAAGTGCTTGTTCAAAAGGTTTGTTGAGTATGACTGCTATTTGTAGTGTTCTTTTAATGTTGGCCATGAATCTTTCGACCATGCCGTTCGCTTGAGGCCATCTGGGTGATATTCTTTGGTGTTGGAACCCCATGTACTTTGAGAAGTTTTCAAAATCCTCAAACATGAATGGCGCTCTGTTGTCAGACTTTATAATCCTGGGTATTCCATATGTGGACAACATGCGGTCTAGTGCTGGGATGACACTGGAGGCAGCAGTGCTGTCAATGATTTGAGCTTCTGGGAATCTTGAGTGTTCATCTATTAACACCAGTACATAAGTGCCATCTCTCAGAGGTCTAAAGAAATCTACCGCTAGTTCCCCCCACACATGTCCCGGTAGGGGTGACATATGTAGTGGGTTTGGGTGTGGGGGTGGGGTTACTTGTGCACATGTCGGGAAGCTGCCCACTACGTTTTCCACCATTGCGTCCAGTTGGGGGAACCATACTTTCTGCCTAAGCAGCCGCTTGGTGGCGACCACCTCTCGGTGACTTTCGTGTGCTATTTGTATTGTCCTGGCTCGTAGCGATTTAGGGAGGAGTACTTTGCATCCTTTGAGGACAACGTGTTCATCAACTATGGAGAGTTCATCTCGAACTTGGTCTATGTATTTGACATCTTCTTGAACATCCTCAGATTTCTGTCTTGCTTGTTGTCGCATGTGCGCTCTTCTTTCTTCTTGTATGCAATGGCGTACGATTCGTAGCGTTGGGTCCTGCTCCGATTGCGTGATTATGTCTGCCCACCCCATGGGCAATGGTTGCAAGTGATGCACGACATAATTGAGGTATTCATCTGCAATGGATGGCTGAGGGCTGGCGGGTCCGGTTGGGTGGCGAGATAGATAATCTGCCGGGTTGTCTTCTTTGCCCGGGCGGTGTTTGATGATAAACTTGTAGTCTTGTAGACGTAAACCCCATCTGGCTATTCTCGATGGCATTCTTGATTTTGGATCCCCGTAGATTGTGAGTAGGGCTTGATGATCCGTTATTATGGTAAACTCTTTACCATACAGGAACAGGTGGAGGTATTCGCATGCCCATACCACTGCAGACTTTCCTTTTCCGCTTGGGAGTACGCGTGTTCTGTGGGGGTTAAACTCCTGCTAGCATATGCCACTATGTATACGTTCGTGGGCGCCTAAGGATCTATTTGTGTTAATATGGCACCCAGCCCCACAGGGCTGGCATCGACGACTACTTCCGTGTGTCTGTTAGTATGAAAATAGGCCATGTCCTCCGTCTTTGTAATGGCATCACGTATCGCTTCGAATGCCCTCTGACAGTCTGTAGATCATGTGTAGGTTTGATCTTTTTGCGTTAGTAGGTGCAGGGGGTTGCTAATCATAGCATAATCCTTTAAGTACCTGGAACAGTAGCTGGCTAGTCCTAGGAATGACCTGAGCTTTGTCACATTTGTTGGAGGTGTGGCTGAGTTGAGGGCTGCCACTTTGTCCGGGTCCGGCCTCATTCCTTTGCTTGAGAAAATATGACCAAAAAAACATAATGAGCCTTTCCCAAATTCACATTTTGCTTTGTTTAGTATTAATCCAGCCGCTCCCAGCGCTTCGCACACTCTGTCGAGAGCTGTGTCATGCTCTTCCTTTGTTTTCCCAAAAACCAGAACATCGTCTGAATAATTTAAACAGTTTGGCACGCGCCTGATGACTCGGGGTATTTCTTCTTGAAACATTTCGGCTGCAGAAGATATCCCGAAACTGAGCCTTTTATACTGAAATAAACCCAGGTGTGTGACGAATGTCGTTATGTACCTGGACTCGGGTGCAATCTCGATTTGGTGGTAACCTTTTGTGAGGCCCAGATTTGAGAACACTTGTGCCCCATGAAGAAGATGGATCATATCAGTAATCCGAGGTGCCTGATGTCTCTCCCTTTCAATTGCTGCGTTAGCCCTCCTCATGTCTACGCACAGGCGTATTGATCCATCAGGTGACATTTTAGGGACGGGAACAATGGGGGATACCCATGGGGTGGAACCGGAGACTGGTTCGATGACATTGAGTTTGATAAGCTTGTCTAGTTCCTCCTCAACTTGGTGTTGTATATTCACGGGTATCCCACGATAGTGTTGGGCAACTGGTGCTATGTCCGGGTTTATATGAAGCTGAACCTTCCTGTGTTTCAGCTTGCCCAGTCCTTTGAATAACTTTGGAAAAGTTTGTTCTATCGCATCAGGTCTGGTGAAGTATTTGTGGGCCATGAGTTGATACAAGATGTGCACCAGGCCCATTTCAACGGCTGTCTTAAAGCTGAGAATACACCCACTGTGGGCTTCAGTCTTTAAAATGTGTAAGGGAACCTTTGCAGCAAGTGATTTGTGCACGCACCATGCCAAGATAGTCCCTTTGCAGGGTAGTGGGGTGGTGGTGCCATAAGGGTACATGTCCACCATTGCTTTCCGGATTTTTGGAGGGCTGCTGAGCGAGTTATATGCTTGTTCGCTTATGATGTTAACTGTTGCCCCTGTATCAATGAGCAATTCAAGCAGGGTGTTGTTAACTTGTAGTGTGAGCGTGGGACTGTGTTGGGTGGCCGTGGCATTGTTGAGTGCCCACACATACCCCTTCTTTCATTGGTCATCCTCTGACGACAGGGATTCACTGCCGGATGGAGTTTGCATTTCAATGTAGCGGACAAATCTCCTCCTCTGAGACCTTCTGGATCCATCTGATAACTTTCTATCTTCTCTTGCATACTAGCTCCTCCGGGTTCTGTCCTCTCGCCTTGGTCCCATCTGGTCTTCTTCCCCTCTCCCTGCTGGTGGGCTGAGCCGCAAGCTTCTTCTTCTTTCGTGTTGCCTCGGTCTGCTGGGTATTGGTCCCAGTGCGTTCTTGCAGACAGCTCTGTAGTGATCCATTCCTCCGCAGGTGGCACATTTCTGTCCAATAGCGGGGCACTCACCCACGTGCGGATATACGTATCCACATCGGTAGCACGTGGCATCTGCGCATTTTCCGCTTTGCGAGGAAGCAGCATAGAGTTTGTTGATGGTGTCCGAGTTGGATGACGGTTGTTGGATGGTGACCTTGCCTAGATTGTCCAACTGTGACTCCACTGCTGCTTCCATTCTGGCTAAAGCGAGGATTTCCTCAAGAGATCTTTGCTTTTGAAGCAATTGTTTCCTGAATGTTTGTGAAATGCAGCCAGCTATGACCTTAATGCTTCTTCATTGGAATAATTGTGAAATTCACAGTATTTCAGCTTGATGCGCAAGCGCATCACTAAATTGTCTAGCGATTCTCCTTTTTCTTGTCTAGTTGTGTGGAACACATGTCGCTCATAATCAATATTGGTGTGTGGAGCGAAGTATTCAGATAGTTTTCCATGAAGTTCTCCATAGGTAACAGCTCCCCTGCTACGTCCCTGACTGCTGGGCCTACTGTCATGAATAAGGTGTTCTTAAGTCTTGCGTCATCAATTAGGCCGATTGCCCCTGCATAGAACTTAAAATCCCTTAGCCATATGACCCACCTGGGTCCCAAATTGGAAGTGTCTCTGATATCAAATGGACCAGGTATAGGCATGTTTTGAGAGGTGTTACCTGATCCTTGAGCCTGTTGTGGATCATCCGCCATAGCTCCTGCTCCTCCTGATGAAGATGTCACTGGGCTTTAAGGAGATGACATGGTTTTGAGGGCTTGTGTGATTCAACCAGTGATTGTGTACTGTCCAGGGTCCACCTCTTCTCTGCTGTGCCTTGTAATGCTGCTATGCTGCAGCCTGGATGTACCTGCTACTTCCTCATAAAGCACATGAACTTCATAAACCACGTGTAATGTGCGGCTGTGGTGTGTGTGCCTCCTCGCGCCTAGGGCCCCTGTGTGGTTGTCCGTGAGGGACTTTCCCTTTCCCCACAGGACCTCCCACTGTTTGCCAGTTTATAAACGCCTGTCGCGACGAGTGGTAGATGAGGGGGGGGCGGGGTTGCCTCTCTCAACACATTGTGTGTGTGCTATGGCCTCCACGTGGCCTGCTAAACCCTCCCGTGCTCCATACCTACTGGAGCCTGCATCCGCTGTTCTTGCGGTGTTTATTGTGCCCCTCAGCAGGGGCCTCTTTCACGAGGAGCACCGACGCGCCACGCCGCTCGACCGCTGTCCTCTGCGTGCCTTCCCGGGCCTCAGGATTGGAGGTGCGCCAACGCGCTTCAAATCACTCGACTGCAGACCTCCCTGGCATGGGTGGGTGTCGAACACCCCTCATCGCCAGCTGTCAGGATTTGCTCGGTACCTTAAACCGACATCAGGACATATTATGCGGGAGCCGGGATAACGGTCATCCTCTTTATTTAAAAACTTGGCAGTTACTGCCGGAACCCCCGCAGCCACCCTCCCTCACCCAACGTCACTTCCCTTACTACGGGAGGAAATATCCGCAACGGCGGTCCACCCACATAACGATGTGGACGGGCGGTATGTCCAAGGAACAACGTGACATGTACATTGTTGGAAGGGCACAGGGTTCCAACTGCTGCTTTTTCCATGTTCAGAAGACTTGAGCTTGAAAAAATGACTCAAGCTTGAGGCTTACCAACCGCTGATTTTACTGTGGGGATACAGAGCATTCCTTTTCCAAGGATACAATGTTGCAAATTCACTGTAAACCCATATTCTTTAGGCATCTAGATTGTTTAAAGACATTACTAAGAGTCATTCCAGCATATAATGCACACACTGAGGGATCAGGAGACCTGGGTCTTGCACAGACAACACTGGAGTATGGAAGATAGGATAGAATGCAATCCAAGATGGCATACAGGTCAAATGAAGGCGTTGTCCTGACCCTCACCCCAAAGTGAGACTAGGTGAACCCCGGAGCATATCCCAACTCTGATTCAGTTACAACACAACCGTGCAGGTCCTCACCACGAGCCTGCATAAAGGGGAGGAGGGAGAGCCCTACAAAAAGGACAGACCCTTGTCAGCTAGTTTCTGTTGTTGGAGAAGGTTGTGGCTGTCAATTGGAGTGTTTTGGAGGGTGATAGAAGGAGTGTTGAGGAGTTGTTGGAGGTGATAGGGATAGAAGGGAAGGAGGAAGTGGTAACAGCAGAGGAGGAAGTGGTAACATCAAAGGAGAAGATTACAGACACAGAGGAGGAGGAATGGTAATAGTGAGGTGTTTGAGAGGCTTGGTATTGAGCTCCTCACTTCCTTAACATTTCTGTTTTGTTCATATAGGCTTCCGTATAAATAAATCTTGTGAAACAGACTTCCCAAATCCACTGCTGCAGACTCTATCAAGAAGCCCAACCGAAGGAGAAAAGTCAAAGAACTAATAAAAGCACATACCCCAGTCAGCCATTGTGGGTGGTTGGAGAAGATTGTGTCAGGTGGTTGGAGAGCTTTGGAGGGTGATACGATGAGTATTAAGGTGGTGACGGACAGCAGAATGGTAGAAAGTACAGGAGGTGGTGGAAACATCAGAGGAGGAGGTGGTAAATGCAGAGAAGAAGGTGATAAGAGCAGAGGATGAGGAGGCAGTAATTGTGGAGGAGAAGGATGGCAACCCGTTAGCCAGACAGAACAGGAAGGTTAGCCCAAGACAGGCTAAGGAGGTAGGAGCAGGTACAAGGCCCAGGCAAGGAGGTCAGAAGAGGAGTAGCCAGGAAGACCAGGGATGGAAAGCCACATTGTGGAAGGAGAGTGACTGGCTATGAGGATTAACAGGGTGTTAGGAAGGGGAGGTAACAACTCCAGACTCCTCTCATACTGAAGGAGGCGACATACTTATCCCTCTAATTGGTGGAGGCAATGGCAACGTTTATCCAGGGACTCGTTGGGAACTGGGACCGGCATCAGGATTCAGGAACACCTTGGAATCCAGCAATGACCACCAACGAGACTTTTTAAGGCCCGGGAATGTCTTGGAAGCTTGCAAAACCTCTGGAAGGTGAAGTAGCATCGCACCTGGTGTGAGAGACTTGGTTTTGAGAGCATTGCTTTTCTGTTACTTCTCTTTGTGTTTATTATGTCTTGTGTATAAATAAATCCTGTTGACCAGACTTACCAAGTCCAGTCTTTTGTACATACACCTTAGGCCTCTTGATACCACCATGACGATGTGCAGCTGTGCCTTCTGAGACTTTTTATCCTTTTGCATTGGAGATGCAGCACAACATACTTTGGCATAATGGTTTGACTGCTGGGACAGAAGCTTGTGCCTTAACCTCCTCCACTCTCAGCATCTTCATAGCTTCTGCTATATATTCCGACCTCACATTGGCAGGTTCATCGGATCAGCTGATCTCAAGGATTCTGTGATGTATGATGCTATGTTCCCATAATAGCTGATGGCAAAAACTAGTTGGAAAATACTGCTGTATGAGCTATTGATGGGCGTAATCCTACTAATAACAATTTAACAGAGGTTAATTTTCCTGTTCACTTTTTACTGAACTATACTTATTTTGGTGTGCAATTGTATTCACCCGTATTCGTAATCCTACTAATCTCAGAGTGTGCCAGATAGGGCTAGCTGTCTTAGCTGGGCATGATATGCATCAAGCGATTCCTGCACTTCTTGTTGAGCCTGGCACAACTGGAATATCTCATAATCGACATTGAAGAGAGGACTGAAAATGGCTCTGAGAGCCCACTTGACAGCAGCATAGACCCCATCATGTCCTTGAAGCATCTTAATTTGTGAACTGCGTCCCCGCTGTGAAGAGCATCATCAATTTCTTCACCACACCATCTTTTCCCCTGGACACAGCGAAGTACATCACCCAAATGTCCCATTTGGGTCCTTGTGAAGATAGGGCTCCACCAACACCAGATTCATGGATAAGGGAACACTTAAACACACTGCAGGACTGTAACAATATATTGAGAGACCACCCATAACATGGGGAGTTCTTCCCCCCTATCAAGGTGCTACACAATAAATGATGTATGTAGTCCAAACTAGCCCTATCTATGATTCATATAGATACGCGTAGATCCTTTCCACCTGTGCCAAAAATCAGCTAAGAACCAGGCTGGGGTACAGAAAAAATACATATTTATTTAAATTATAGATTCAATTAATATTTGCACCAAAGGGTCACACATGCCACCTTCTCTGTGGCAGAAAACAAAGCTTCAATACAAAACTCACTTTTTCTTTGAATGTTACTTTCATTCATTCATAACACTTTTATTTCGGTAAAACAATACCATAAAAGCACATACAAAAATAAAAACAGACTAAAATCCTACTGCAATTGATATATAGTGCAGATTTCAATACCAAGCAATATTTTAAATTACATACAGTACATTTACTTATCCATATGTATAAATACATCAAGCAAAATTAAGACAATCTACAAAACTCCCTAAATTTAAAATACGTCATAAGCAATATGCTTATAGTAAACAATAATACTACTACAAAGTGTCTACAATGCGTTTCCTTAAGTTCCAGATCCTGCGCAGGTATATAAGAAAGCCCCAGGTAACAATAACCAAATCAGCCTGCAGCAAAAAAGTAAGGGCCAAACAACATTGAGTAAGTCTTACTTGTGTTAACAGTGATAGAATTGTCCTTTTCCTAATTTCATTGTAACAGGGGCAGAATATAACAAAATGCAAAAGATCCTCAGTTACGGCCTCACAGCACAGACAAACCGAGTTATGAACATACCCCTTGCAATTCTTTGTAATGTCCTGTAACAGCCTGAAATCAAAACAGGCCCTTGTCAGTAGCCTGCAATTAACTGGTCTATTGCTGCATGTCAGGTAAGGCTGTAAAATGTCTGATCTTGAAATAGTAGCATGTTTCCTATTGGAGCCTAACAACCACCCCCTTGATTCACGTCTAAGTTTAATGAAGTTTAGTATACACATGTTATGAGACTTCCTCTCCTCCAAAGTCAATAGTTTCCCAGGACACTGGAGATTACAAAGATTGACTTGATTTAGACATTCATACATACATTTCAGCCATGGTATCCTCCTCCAACGGGCAGCATGTATCAAGTTTCTTATTAGTTTTTGAGTCACAAAAGCTCCCGTGTTCGACCAGATACTCAGCCAGTGGATGAGCGGGGCCCCATACCATTCATCGCCAATGTGGGGAGCCCCAAGCTCCACATGTACTGCATAATTTGGGGCAGAGCAAGACAAACCCAGTAATTTCTTTAAAAAGCTGTTTTATGTAGACTCAATCACAGACACATTTTCAAACCCCCATAGTGAGGTTTCATGAATTACTCATGACTTTGGTTTGTGCTCGATATACTTCCAGAATTGTACTGTTGTCTCATGTCCAGAGAACACAGGCCAAATAAACAGTTTAAACCTCTAGTCCCACAAACCCCTTCATGCCAAAATGTTAATAATATCTTGGAACATTACCAGATCATGAGCTTTAGTATTTCTTGATAAGGTTTAGATTTAAAACAACTGCAGCTTATTCTTTGTTCAAAAGCACATCTTAACATATAGTGCTTATTCGGTTTAATTTCCCTTTTGAAAATACGTTGGATTGATAGAACCCTCCTTCCTACTTTGCCCTAAAGCAATGGAAAATCTTTGTTCTATCAGGGTCCCTTACTCTCAGGAGAGAGTGTGAATTTTTCAATAAAGAATTACACTTGGCTTCTCTTGGCAAAGCACTTCTCTCCCAAGCACCAAAAACCCAGGCTTCAGTTATATGCAGCACTCCTCTGTTGTAAGGCCAGGTCCTGGGAGCAGTGACAGTTAGGAATTTAATTTTTGGGCAAAGAACACACCTTTTCTTTAGGAAAGTGTTTAATTGACAGGAAAACTAGATGTACCCATTTACTTTAACAGACTATAGTTTCCAAAGTACACTGAGCATGAAATCTGTTAATTTAAAGGTTAACAAAATCACCCCATGGGATTCGTCTATTGGGGAATTAATTACATTATTATTCAAAATATACTAAGGACCTACTTCCATACCCCCCACCCATTAACTAAGGACAAGGTATTAAATCAACAAATCGCCACGTTTTGTTTGGTTGGACAGGCTGCTTGCATTGAAACCTCTGGATATGGCACTGAGGAAAAGACACCAGCATTTCAGGACCCCCCCTTGCAGAAGCACAGGGTCAGGGACTTCAGTCAAAGACAACCACCAGCATGCATCCGTCTGTTCCTGCTCTCCTTGCAAAAATCCCAGCTTCTTTTGTCTTTCTCAATTGCTGTCTTCCATGCAATGTTAAATTTCCATTCAGCTTTTAATAGTTGTACCCAGATAATATTTAGGCAGCTGTCATGGCAAGGTTAATTTTAGCCTATTCCCTTTAGCATTTCGGACAGATGAAGTTTAGGTAGGTAGTTCTCCTTGAAGATTTTTAAGCAGCTCCCCCCTAAGAAGGTTTATTTCTGCCACCTTCTTTCAGTATTTCACTCAGATGACTTCAGACAAGTCTCTCTCTCTCTGGCCTGTGCAGCCACTTTGTAACCCCTAAGTCTCACCCCCAAAATATTGAGATCAGGAGGTGATAACTTATTAGCACTGAATGTACAGTATTCTCCTCCTTCAAGGTTCAATCCCACTCTACCAATAGGGCTTTGGAGTTCTGGAACAAAAATTCTGGGAGGAAAGAATACACCCACCCGAGTTACCATTTACACTTTTCAGATTTTTCACCTAAAAGCCACTATATGACAAAAGTTTGCAATTTGCCAATAAACATGATAGTTATATATTTGTGTTCCCCTAATCATGGCAGATTTATCAAAATGACTCCCATTTCAGCAGGATGCTGCATGTGCAAGCTGTGGTTTTTTGGCATTTACATACAATTAATAAAAGTTAATGTCACCAAACTTTACACACAGTGGGCCTCATTAGAAGTATGGCGGTCTGGAAATGAGGGTGCCACTAGCAACGTATCGGCACCCTTTCTGGACCTCCATACTAGGACAATGTAGTAGGGGCCACGGATCACCTGACTGGACAGACCTTCTGGGTATTCAGGCCCCAACCGGCATGGGTGTCACTGAAGCACAGTCACCGTTAGAAACAGTGCTGGTGCTTCAGTGACCCCATTTCCATGGAGTCGTATGGGACTTCATGGAAATGGGATTTACCATTACCACTGCCTGCCTTAATGTCCTGGTGGCACCATGAAGTCAGGCAGCAGTAAGGGTGTTACCAGGTTGCCAGTAACCCGCCGCTTACCAGCGGGTTTAGCAGCAACCCCAGAATGAGCCCCAGTTACATAATTCATGAATCTACTACCTCCTCAAGTTTCGGTCTGTGACATTTTCTGAGAAGCTGCCATCACACTATCGATTGTAACGTAAGTCCCGAAATTCAGAGTTTGATGAAAGTTGTGGCAGCACAATCGCCTTTGAATAAGCTTTAAAATGCCATATGTCCCAATTCTATATCACAGTTCAAAATGTAATTCCTAATATAAGCTGGTCTCAGACTTTAGTCAAAGCCACCCGCATTCATCCTTCTGTTCCTGCTCTCCTTGCAAAAGTCAAAGCTTCTTTTGTCTTTCTCAATTGCTCGGTCCCATGCAATGGTCCATCTCCATTCTGCTTTTAATAGTTGCACCCAGATAATATGTAGGCAGCTGTCTTGGCAAGGTTAATGTTTCCCTTCAGCATTTGACCCAGATGATTTTTAGGTAGGCAGTTCCCCTTGAAGATTTTTAAGAAACTCTCCCCTGGAAAGGTTACTTTCTGCCACCTTCTTTCGGTATTTCATCCAGATAATTTTAGGCAAGTCTCTCTCGCTATGGCTTGTGCAGCCACCTTTTAACCCCTAAGTCCCACCCCCCAAAATATTGAGATCAGGAGGTGCTAACTTATTAGCACTGAATTTCCATTGGACCTTTACGGTCCTCTCCTCCTCCAAGGTTCAACCCCTCTCTACCGATAGGCCCTTGGAGTTCTGAAACTGAAATCCTGGGAAGAATGAATATGCCCACCATAGTTGCCATTTACACTTTTTCCAATTTCTCACCTAAAAAGTCATTACATGACAAACGTTTGCAATTTAAAACTAAACATTATAGTATTTATATATTTGTGTTCCCCAATCATGGCGGATTTATCAAAATGACTCCCATTTCAGCAGAATGCTGCATGTGCAAACTATGTTTTTTTGCCATTTACACACAATTAATAAATGTTAGTGTCACCAAATTTTACAGACAGTTACATAATCCACAAATCTAATACCTCCTCAAGTTTCGGCCTTGTGACATTTTCTGAGAAGCTACCATCACATGTTTGATTGTACCTTAAGTCCTGAAATTTGGATTTTGATGACATATGTCCTAATTCTTTAAGTATCATGGTTCAAATGTTAAAGGCCAAAATGTAATTCCTAATATAAATCTCTGGCCACAAATTTGCACATATATTTCTAAGTTTCATTTCACAATTTAAGTTGCTGTGAGGTTTCACTTATTGTGTGAGGCATCTGTTTCAGTCAGCTGCTCCAATGTTGATTTTAGCCTGAAATGATCTCATCAGTTTTTCTTCTTCTCAAGGCTAATGGTCCTTTTATTGCTTCATTCAGAGAACACGCCCCATAAAGTTTCTTGATCACTACCTAACTGTTCTGCATAGCTTCTGACTCCTTCTCAGGAACTCAAAACTTACAGTCCTGATTCTAGCAACAGCCATGTATATTGGTGAAGGTTACATTTTCGTTGGGTCCTTAAGGCCTGTTTACTGTTGCAACTGAAAGAAAAAAAGCCTTTTCAATCTGTTGCGTTTATTTTCATATGAAGCCTTTTATTGTTTTTTAATAACCTCCATCTCGCTATCACTGTTCAAGGCCCTTCTTAATAGGTTCATTTTAGCAAGGAAATATTTTCTCAATGTCTTTATTTCCAACTGCGAAATGCACATGCAAGGCTCTTTTGAATCAGTGTGTTTCTTCTTTCACACAGCATTTCTTAAAAAAATGGGGCAAACTGTAAGTGAAACGCTGCTGTTAATTTTTTTATTCACAATGTGCCTCTTCAATTCCTTTCTACAATCTGGTTTTGTTTTTTGCATACTCTTGGTTTCAACTGCAGAAAAACACACACTCTGCATTCACCAGGCACCTTAACAATGTCGAAGTTTTGAGGCTGGATTTTCATCTGCCAATGTGCCTTTCCATAAGAAGAATGGATTTTGCATTAGAGACCTAAACTTGTCTTTCTGTTGATGTCATCCATGTGCTGTCATTAAACCCACAGATCCCCCTCTGGCTCTTTGATCATAGTGGCACTCAAGGGAAAGTGTAGGGGAGAGTGGGGGTTTCCTAAGAAATAATTGTTCCCTTCAGCATGTCCTGCTCTTTTTCCTTCCTTAGGGAGTGGGTGCTCTGGCCTCCACCTCCTTGTTTTTATATTCCAGGCATGGTCATGTAACCCCCTGTGCACTTTTGTATCCTTGTTTTTTCCCCCGAGTCCAAGGGGTTCTCCCCGCACTCCATCCATCCAGTCCCTGGGCTGGAAGGGAAGGAGATTAATCGGTCTATAGATAGGAAAATATTACATAATCATAATATGAGACATTTAATATAATGATATGACATTTATCACATTTTCAATTAGACCATTTCAAAAACATATTTTTTTCTTGACATTTTTGATGAGTATTGATACAATTGCTCCCTGTATATCTATTTTACTTTCCATCTGGGGTTTTCATTCTTTGCTTTCATTCTTCAGATGGTTCCTCAGCACAAACTTCACTGGGCTCCTCCATCAGTTGTAAAGCGTGTCGGGGATGACAGCTTTTCAACTGATTGATATGGACCCATTTCTCTTCCATCTTCTTCTTTTGGGATACAGATCTCATAGGCCACAAGTGATATTTTGTCTATAATTTCAAATCTACTACGCCAAGATGAAAGAAATGTCTGTGCCTTGGTCTGATTCCTCTGAAAATTGTACAGATAAACCTTGTTACCTACCTCGTACTACTTCTTCGTGGTCTTTAGATCTTATCATGTTTCCATTCCTTCAGCCGACTTCTCTAAATTGCTCTGGGCATAAGCAAAGCCGTGCTGGAGGTGCTTCCTTAGATTTTCAATGTACTCATGAGTGGTGGACACATTAATCAGTGTCTGCTCCTGGGATCTAAAAGAGCAGATGCTGAGGTAACCCTATTTCTCATCTGGTCATAAGCTCAAATTGAGGCATTTTAGTTGCAGAAGACAGTGTAGAGCTAATAGCCATCAGGAAAAGTGATAATCAAATGTGCCATCTGGACCCAGAGTCTGCCATGAACTTCTTCAGGATGCTCACAATCATCTTGTTGTATCTCTCAAACCCCCCCCCACTCCATGCCAGGTGGAAGGTAATGTGGACTTTTCTTTTTACCCCTAGAATCTCCCACATCTTTGCTATCACCTCACTGGTAAAATGACTTCCTCAGTCCAAATCAATCCTTTGTGGGAAGCCGAAACGAGAGAAGATGTGGTTGATCATTAGCACGGCAGCTGTCTCACCTTACAAATCGGGGCAGGAAGACATTCTACCCACTTGGTAAACAAACATGTTACAGTCAACATGTTCTTGGTTCCTCTAGAGGAGTGAATCATTGGCCTGATGAAATCGACTTGCAAGATACCCCTTTAAGTACATGTCGAGGTCCTGGCCCATGTCTGGCCAGTAAGCAATATCATGCAAGATCCGGAAGGAGGTAGGTACCACCCACTTGTCACATCCAGATAGGGATCTCTGTACCAACAAACTGTCTTGGATTCGGAACATCTTTGAAAACTTCATCATGACCCGGAGATCCTCTTTACCGGTACAATCCGATTCTGTTACAAGAAAATTCACAGGGGTTTCAATGTGTTGACAGATTTTCTATTAATTGGGTCATTCTTCTGTGCAGTGGTTATATCTGCATCTGGGGTATCGTTAATCCACTGGGCAGTTGAGAGTTCACTGTAGGCACAAGTTTGTGGCCTGTTGACAGCAGCATCTTGGATTTCACTCAGCAGGGATTCCATATCTATGAAATCACACTGCAGAGCTCAGGTTTTAGCCAGCTGGTCTGTCAGGTGATTCCCAGTCTTATCTGGCCCCTCTATTTTAGAATGACCTCTTATATTCTTTTAATAGAGGGTCATCTCATTCGAGATCATCAGTAGACTGGATCAGTTTCCTATGCTTTAAGAGTTTGTTGTTGGCACACAGCATGCCTTGATTTTTCAAGTTAATCAGGCGTTCCACTAACCCATTCCTGACATAATCATAGTCAGTGATTATGGCCAGTTCTTTGAGTTAGTGATGTACTGCAGTGAGGATGGCTTGATATACGGCCATTAACTCTGCCACCTGAGTACTCTGTGGTACTATTTTGTAACTAGCAGAGAGCTCCAGGGTAATATTCACTGTGGCCTTCCCCATGCCAGACTCTAGTTCTTTTTTCCCGTCATTACCAACATGGTAGAAGCACCCATCCACATAAACTGTGGGTATCCCGTGGTACATGTCTTCTTCATAGACCTTGTGCAGGGTAGTTAAGTAAGCCTCTATTTTGTTTTTGGTCATTAGACTTTTGTCCTCGAGACAGTTTTCTTGAGCACAATCATGCAACTCCACCAATCTTTGCGCTAGAGCGCTCCTCATGTTTTGGCCATATCTGACCTACACAGGATAGCATTGCATGGACAGAATCCAGGAAGCAATTATGAAATTACTTACCTTCCCCACCCGGATCACTATGTAAGTAATGCAAGGGTTGGTGAGGAGTCTCTACAATGATGTGCTCCCACTGGATGAATGGTGGTAGTTTTTCAACACCCACACTATTACCTTTTCACATTCATTAAATTTTTCCTCCACAGAGGACAAGATTATGCTCTTGTACAAGAGGACGTTGTTCACCTTGTCATGCTGTTGGTACACTACAGCTGTTAGGCAGATATCTGAGAATCCAGTCTCCAAGAAGAACTCCTTATTCTTGATGGTGTAAACCAAAATAATGGCTTGGGAAAGGCTTTGTTTCAGTTGTTTAACTGCCTCGGATTGTTGTGGACCCCACTCCCACTTGACTCTGGCATTTAACCGAGTTACCTCTGCGTATTCTTCAATAAACTTTCAACTATAATTAGTGAGCCTAAAAAGGCTTCTTAATTCTCTTAGAGTAATAGGGTATTTTCATTTAAAAAATGCTTCCACCTTCTTTACCTGGGGGCTGAGCCCCTCAGGGGTGATTTTGTGACCTACGAAGTTCACTCTGGTCTTAGACCACTGTGCCTTCTGAAAGGGCAGTTTTGCTCTGGCTTTCTGCAACTGAGTCAGAAAATGACAGATTTTCGCTATATGTTCCTCCACAGTTGAGCTCTTGATCAAAACATCATCTACAAGGGCCAGGTTTCCCCTTTCACGCAAATTGGGCATGGCCTTATGCAGAAATATGTTGAACTCATTGATGGAGTTTATGTATCCAAAGGGGGTTCAGGTCCACGTGTACTGCTGCCCCTGAAGATAAAGGCAATCTTGTATTGGCCTTCTGTATTCACGGGTACTGTCCAGTAATCGTTGGTCAAATCAATGGCTGTATACACTTTTGACCCTTGGATCTGTGGCAGCCCTTGATTGATGTAGGCAAGTGGCCATCTTGACATGTGGACCCATTAGTTCAACTCCCTTAGTTCTGCACATAATATCCATTGGCCGTTTTGTTTTAGTATCCCCAGTATCGAGTTGTTAAAGGTACTGTGGATTGGTCGAATTACCCCATGGGATTCTAAGTTTTTAATCTTAGTGAGTAACTCCATGGACACGAGAAGTAACCGGTACTGTTTAACAAATACTGGACTCATCCCTGGGTCAGTGAGTATGGTGGTTGAATGAACAGATGTGCGTCCACAGTCATATGAGTCCACTGAAAAGATATCCTGGAAGTCCAGCAATACCTGTTTCAGCTTTTGTCTCTGCTCCTCTGTCTCACAGGCATCAGCAACATTGATCCATTCTTTGACCATCAGCTTGAAACCTATAAAGACCTCAGGCTTGACAAGTTCAGTGGTATCCTCCAGCTGGGTGGAGAGATCTCTTTTTATGGTGTTGAACTGAACAGGAGCTTTCATGGATTCGAGGTAGTTGTTATTGACTCTGAATACTAGCATATCCCTCCTGATGTCACAGGTCACCTCTTCCATCATATAAGGGCAGGAAGAGTACACCCAGAATTGTTCCCCCATGACTGGTAAAAATATTTCTGGAGGAATACTGTTGCTAGTTTCGAAAAAGTTGTTTGGAATTGGTCAGATCATTTAATTACCTAAATCAATAAAATAATGTTGGGCATGAACTGACATTCCAATAAAGGTGTCTGCACCCAAAGTGATACTTTGAGGGTTGCTGTTATCCACCAATATTCAAATGGTGTTGTGCACTAGATCCATTAGAGGTGTCGGACAAACCTTGTTGTTGGTGCGGGGAATTCAAATGTATATAGGCGTCCTGCTGATGTTTGAGGTTCTGTCCTCACTTCATTTTGAGGGAAATCGTGAATTGTTGCACCTGTCCTGGGATGGTAACCCCTTCTCGCACTTGAACTTCAACTGAATAAGGCAGCAGCTCAGCTGGCCGAAATGCTTTTTCGATATTGTCGACGCCCATGGATTACCTCCCAGTCGTGACCAGATTTTATTATTAATTAGATCCAAATTGATTGCGAATTGGTTGAGAATGTAACTACCTAAATAAAAGTCAGAAGGGCCATCTTTAATGATGCAACAATTCTGTTCTATGCTTTTGTTGCGAATGGACATTATTAGGATACACCTGCTAGGCAGGAACTTTTTTGGAATTTGGAGTTTCCAGACCCACTTCCCATTCATCAATCAATTTAAATATGAGAATGGCCTGATCTCTCTGGGAGTTTCCTGATAAATCATTAGCTGATGAAGCGTTTTCCTTTATTCACACATACTCTGGCGAGAACAGACTCTTCCCCCTCATTTACCTGAAGGGGGAAAACCACTTGCTTGCCCGTTTTCTGAATGTCGAACAGACTTTAACCTGGTTCTTCATCATCTTTTTTGATGGGACTCAGTGTTTCTTCTGACATTGCACAAGTGTTTTCAGGGTGTTCCCCTCCAGTGTGGAATGCCACTTAAAACTGGGAGGAAGGTTGATTTTCAAGAATGGAGAAGGG
Organism: Ambystoma mexicanum; assembly: GCF_040938575.1. Classification (NCBI taxonomy): domain Eukaryota; kingdom Metazoa; phylum Chordata; class Amphibia; order Caudata; family Ambystomatidae; genus Ambystoma; species Ambystoma mexicanum. The sequence continues at coordinate 338,596,023 of NC_090938.1, forward strand.
TTCCCAACACCAATGTGTTCTCCTACAGAGATGTCAGTGATGACTGGGACATAATTATTCTGGAAATGGAATTCCACTTTCTCAGACTGTTGTTTGATTAAATGGCATGTACATTAAAGCTTACATAATTAGTATTAATGTTTAGTTTTATAAGCCGGTTAGTCTGGGTCCAGAGGACCTTGTTCACACAGTCAATCAGAGGTGATAACCTCTGAAGGAGATCGTTCCCCAGTAAACAAGATGTGCCCTCTGGAGTCACGACTATCCCTGGATTTTTTAATTGATGTCGCCCAATTTTTATTTCCAGATCCGCAGTCCCTTCAACGAAAATGTGATTCCCATAGATATGTTGGAGTTCTCTGGGAAGAGGTATGAGGGGAATTTGGTGGCCTTCCCGCCTTCCTGAGTTTAGTTGGTCAAAGGCCTTTTTGGACAGGAGGCTGGCGTGGGTTCCAGTATCCACCAGAGCTGATAATTCACACTGACACAGCATCTTGACCGGGGCATCAAATTTTCCCTCTTTCTCCCCAAGGTTGCAAAGAAAGTGTGAATTATTTGCCAGCTCGGCTGTCATTTTCTTGATATTGAATTTTGGCACTATGTGCATTTTACTATGTGCATTTTGCTATGTACATTTTACACAATATCACCTTAGTGCAAGCTGTTCTGCCTGCATTTTACTCTTGGAGGCGAGCAGGTCAGCACGGGCCACTCCTGCTCCCACGAGGCCGAGACTCACTCTGCCCCCACTTCCAGCCCCAAAGTTAAGCCTTGTGGAGCCTTAGGGGCCATTACCCCCCCCCCCCGCCAACCTTGCACAGGCGGCGCACAAAGAGCAGTTTGAATTGTCTGATTACAATTTTTTTTAAAGAAAAAAGGAAAATAATTATTTTGACAATACAGAATCACATTCTTTTGGTGCTGTATGCCTTGCATCCAGTGTGAGGCTCCAGTTGGCCTCCTTTCCATCATGGCCGCCCCGTTCTGCTGGAGGTGGAGTGCCTGACCTACTTGTTGTTATGAATCTGATTGGGCCTCTGTTCTTTGAAAGGCTTAGTCAGCAAAGCCAGAAGGCGAATGCCAGCCTGCCTCCAAAGGCCCCACTCCTAAGGCTCCGTCCGGTCCTGGCTGGGCGTTGTGGGCCCCACTACTTTTGTCAACCCCTCAATATGCACCTGGATGCTGGGGACCTTATCCAGGTGCTCTTGTGCTATATGATTGCCCCCTCAGCTATCACGTAAGTGTGGACTATTTCTATGCGGCCTGCATCATGCTCTGGACTTTGTACCTCTACTGACAATCTATATAAACTATCTCCAGAAGGCACTTTTCTTTTTTCTTTTTGTTTGAAAGCACCAGACCATAACACCCACTTCTTTCCTGGACTTTCAACTCCACTGCCAACAACCCTGTACTGTAGTGCTGCTATACCTGTTGATCTAAAAAGAAAATCAAATTTGCTGTGAGCACATCGTGATTGTATCGCTGCTGTTTATTTTTGTTTGTTTGTTTATTAATTTCTAATGCGCACCAGACCCAGAGGTAGCAGGGTGCAGCAATAAGAAGGTGAAAGGCTAACAAAGTTTCAAAGTGGTTGACAATATAGCATCATGAATGTACAGGTAAAAAAATACGTATAAGGCAGAGAAGAAAGTATAATACAAATATACACAGTTCAGTTACAACAGTAGATTGCAATTTACAGTGCTGGGCGGCATGGAATAGGCAGTTGTGACAGCTTGAGCTAGCCTTCAGTCAAGTTGAGATAAGTGATATAGTTCTTTCTAAAGTGTAGATAGGGTTGGTCAGCTCTCAGCTCGTGGGGCAAGGAGTTTCAAAGTTTGGCAACCTTCACAGGAAAGCTGTTGCCGCCAACCTTGGTGAGTTTGAATCTCGGTACCATAAAACAATTCATATTACTAGCTCTTGTGGGCCTGTTGGAGGTTCTTCTCTTCAGTTTGTCTGTTAGGTAACTAGGGGCGGCATTGTTTGAGGCTTTATGTGTCAGAGAGGCGATTTTTTGCTGTATTTTGTTATGGGTAGAGAGCCACTTGTATTGATGTCTTGTCGAGGTCATGCGTGCTCTTTTGTTACTGGATAATGCTGCTCTTAGAGCGTTATTTTGCAGGATTTGTAATCTCTGGATAGTGGCTTTGTTGGCACCGCTGTAGAGAGCATTACAATAGTCTAACCTGGAGAGAATTAATGCTCTAGCCAGGATGATGCAGCTGTCGTTTAAAAGGAAGGGCTTACCAGCTCTGATAAGCTTGCATGTGTAGGCTGTGATAGAGGCCAGGGATTTCACTTGTTTGTCGAAGGACATAGTAGAATCCAGGTAAATCCAGGTTTTTACCTCTTTAGATACTATAATGTTATTTCTGTCAATGGCGAATGATGTGTATTCATGACCTAGTTTGGTGATGTTAGAAGGGTTCCCTAGAATTATCAACTCTGTTTTATCATCATTCAGGCAGAGGCCATGGGTGGCCACCCATGCCTGAATGATGAGATAGACCCTATTCACCAACGCCAGGTCCTTGCCATGATCCCCAGAAAGCGGGAGGAGAATCTGTGTATCGTCTGCATAGTTAGTGTAGGTGATACCCAGAAGGTCCAGATCATCGTACAAAGGTTTGGTGAATATGTTGTATAGAGTAGGAGAAACGCATGAGCCCTGAGGTACACTGCACGTGATCGGGGTGGGGTCTACCACTGCCGATGGAGAGAACACTCTCATGGTTCTATCGCTCAGGAATGATTCTATCCATTTGACAGCATCCATGGAAAAGTGGGCTGCTGAATCCATGTGGCTGCAGAGGAACTTGTGATCTACCAGGTCAAATGCGGCCGAAAGATCAAGTAATAGGAGTAGTGCTGTCTTCCCTTTGTCTCTCAGCTCATCAATCCGTGTTTTCAGATCAATCAAGACAGTTTCTGTCCCGTGTAGCGGGCGGAAGCCTGATTGTCTGACCCCTGAGAGCTTGTGTAGCTCAAGGTATTTTTGAATCCGAGTATAGGCGGTTTTGGCCAGTATTTTAAGTAGAAATGGTACTGTTGTGATGGGGCGGTAGTTGGTGGCCATTACTGGATCTAAAGTTTGCTTCAATAGGAGTGGGAGAACCCATGATTGTTTTAGGCTGGCTGGTATGGTGCCGGAGGAGAATGAAGAATTTATCAGTTTAGATATAAATGGAGAGAGGTCTCTGGCAGCATCTTTTATAATATGTGCTGTGCAGATATCTCCTTTGCAGTTGGTTGGTTTGAGGGATAAATGGTCTTTTTTACCTCTAAAACCGAGGTTTTTGAGAAGCGGAATTTATTATTCTGATCAGTAGTCAAATTGTTTGGTGGCAGAGAGTTGGCAGGCTTTCTTTTAGTTTTATTTTATTTTGGAGAGTGTTTATTTTGTTGGTTAGTGCTTGTTGAAAATCCGAGCACCAGGTTTTGTTTTTGTTACATATGTCAGGTATAGGGATCGGGGACTCCAGTTCTTTTAGTATGGTAAACAGTTCTTTCATACTTGAGTTGGATTTGGCAATGCGATCATTGTAGGAATTTCTTTTTGCCAGACAGATTTTGTTTTTTTAGTGCGCTGAGGTAGTGGTTAACTGCTTTCTATTCTCACTGGAGGGGCATAATCTCCAGGCAGTTTCACACTTTCTTTTTAGTAGTTATAGGTCCTTTAATTGTGGAGTGAACCACTTTTTGAGGTGGGCTTTGGCTTTACTTGATCTTAGTTTGAGGGGGGGCAATTCTATCCAATGTGCATAGCATGATTTTGTTATATTCATGCACCAGGGTGCTTGGGTCAAGATTATCAGGCAGAGAATTTAAGGTAGGAAGGATGGCAGAAATCACGTTGTCCGCTGTGATTTTTTTTTATTACTGGTTAGACAGGGTGGCGCCTTTTGTGGGGCCATAAGAAGGGGTATGGTAGTTGTTAATGTGAACGACACGAGGCAGTGGTCGGTCCATGATTGCGGTGTGATAGAGGTAATAGTACGTGTACAGTAATCGGCTACCCAGTCTAGAGTTCTGCCCTTGATGTGAGTGGGTTTGTTTACTTTTTGCGATAGGCCGAGTGCATTAAGGGAGTTGGCTATTTCTAGGGAATGCTTATCTGCTGGATCATTAAATCCTAGCTTAAAGGATAGTTCCGGGACTTTTTTTTTATTGTCCCTACGGGTCGGCCATGTGTTTGTAAGCATAAATCGGTAGATCGTAGGAAACTTTCCTATGGACCTTACCCGACTTTTCGCCCATTATCGCACTCGAAATCAGCCTCCATTTTGTGATAATCCTATCATTTCGCCCCATCGACCTGGCTCACCTGCCTTTGCGGCACTAAATCAAATCCCCCGTCCCTGAAACAGACCTTATCAAAACATTCATATTCCCCGCCTCTATCCGTGACGTGACTGAGCTGCGTAGGCAAACGCGCCCAGGCGTCTTCTACGCGACTCCACACAGACCCCGGAAATCAACACAGATCAGCTCACAATACAGCGCACCACAATTCGGAATATGAAACTGTACTTTGAAATCAAACCGCAAGATTGTAAATGTGGTAAAGTACATTTATTTGACATCAAATGTTTAGAGAATATTCAGCGATTTGCATTTTTATTTGCTCATGTTCCAAAAAATTCGTATTGAGGAACGCGATGGTCCTTTGCTGTACACAGGGTCTTAGAGCATCTCACAATACAGCGCCACAATTCGGAATGTGAAACCGTGGTTTAAAAGCAAACGGCAAGATTGTACATTTGGCAAAGTACATTTATTGGACATCAAATGTTTAGAGAATATTCAGCGATTTGCATTTTTCTTTGCTCTCGATCCAAATTAGTTCGTCTTGAGGGAAGCTATGTTAGTGTGCAGTACACAGGGTGTTGGTTTACGATAAAAATAAGCTCTTCGGTCGCACTGATAATCGCATGGCTGTTCCAACAACGAGGCACTAGGCCACCACAACGGTAGGTATGTTGCATCTAACCGTTAGTACCGCGTAAGGGCATACTTGTACTTGGCGATCGTCCCATAAAATGGTCAGGGTGGTAACGTTGTTCACGCGGAGAAGCAACTGGCGGCTGTAGAAGCCGTCCGCCGGTGTCTGGTACTCGTGACACAGACAGTAGTGAATGATGTACCTAAAAACATAAAAAATGAAATTAGTCTCACCATCAGATCCTTATTAAAATTATTCATTTCATAGCGAGGACAGCGCTACTGGGTGTACACAAGTGTTTAAAGGCGTGGCGAGGCATGGAGGGGGGGGGAGTGGAGTACAAGGTAAGTAGCATAAAATAATAAATAAATAGGGCCAGCTGGTGGCAAGTGCAAGGTAAGTGCAGAACAAGTGCTGGGAAGGGGGGGCTGTAGGATACTGAGACAGTCCCCCAGTGCAGGGGTTGACAGGGAGGCAGTGCAGGTGGAGAGTGGAAGGGCCCAGGACCGAGGTCGCAGACAGTGGACCAGTTGTAGCAGGGGAGAGGGAGAGAGAAAGCAGAAGCAAAGAGGAAGGTTTTGAGGTACTTCAGTAAAAGCAGATGTTTCTCCTCAAGATAGTGCGCGGTAGAAAACAATATGCCACATAGAACGAACAAGTACAACTGAACCCGTCTTTAAAGCCACTGTATAGTAATGAAATTGCGGTATAAACTCATCAAAAGTTACTTACATTATATTTGCATTTTCCATTGTGTCTCTGTGTAGGGCAGACCCGAAACACCACTCCTTCTTTGCCGACGTTACTTCTTCTAATGAACGTGGCTCATCGTTTCGTTTCTGAAATTTTATTCATTATCTTTTCTTAGTCTTTCGTGATGGTCCCGGCCTGTCAAGGTCAAATCACAATAGAACCTTATACTGGGTCGTGGGCCGTTCCGCCACCCGAGCAAAACATCAAAGCAGCTGACCTTCACTTTGAGCGAGCACACATTTCTAGTTTGGGCCTGCAACATGAGGAGACTCGAGAGAACAGACAATCAAATTACAATCATTTAAACCGTGATGTGTATTTCTCAATGAGCTCTGCTTTAGGTGGACATGGAACAGAGGCAATGTTGGGTGGCAATGCAGTTGTCCCCTGCATAGGTTCGTTCACCACTCCATGTATGTGCCTATCGAGGACATCTACGATAAGTCTCTCAATAAACTCATATTGCATATCCTCAAACACTGGTTTGATCACCCATTGTTTACTTCTTTTAGTGAAGGCCTTATTGTAGCGAAGCGTCCCTAAAGTTCCGGTCGTCCTACTTTGTTGACGGCCAACATTATGGTTATGTGCCAAGACCGCTAGAAGAGTCCGATTTATCATGCCTTCCATGCCAAAATGCAATCTTTTGGGCCTGTACTTTAGGCACATATTGTGGAACACCTCCAAATCTCCTGTGTGGCAGAATTCCGTGAGTCCCCTCAAATCTCTTGTTATAGTTTTATCAAATACAATCTTTTCAATGGCCTTGTGAGTGGGTGATGAAGGAATCAACCACTTCTTCTTCCGTGCCTCCTCTGTGGACAAATGGCCATGTTCACATTTGTGGAAATGTTCATTTGTCGACCATCGATGTACGTTGCTACAGTGCAACATTACTGACCGCCATTTTTCCAGTAGAATTTCCAACGACCCTTCACATGTTTTTGAGCTCCACCAAAGATGGTTGCTGATTGACTTGGACCACTGTGAAATACCTTGCATATCTTTTTTTTTTTCCTGCAGCCGACAATTTTTTATTGATTGTTTTTGCAAGATGCCATACGTCAAATTGGTGATTTATATTTTTGTACTCTTCTCTCATTGTCTTGGCAATTGAAACGTGTCTGTCCGTGGCTATCAGGTCGATCACCATTCCCCGCGATTGTAGTTCTTGCAATGATGCTACAAAGCCAACTTTCTCCATGGCCACTGAGGATGTACTTTGTGACACCTGCACGACCACCGAACTCACAATTTTCTTACTTTCCATGTCCTGAAAGTGGTAGGTGCAGTACTTGGCTGAAAATCCTGGGCTGTCGCACTGTCCATCACCGGCTAGCCTGAAGCGTTTGCCCGCGAATGTACTTTCCATTGACATTTTTTCCATTCTCCAAGCTTCGCTGATGGCTGGAAATAGATAATCGGTTTGGTATTTGTAGAACTGAGTTTTCGCAATGAAATGGATTCCCACAAACTGAAAGAAATACTGTAACTTTTTAAAACTTGAACCACTAAAAAGTGCGGCCGCTGCACAAAGTAGATTGCCTGCTGGCAGTTGCCCCAGCATGGGTTGTGCAGACCATGCGAACGGATGATATTGTGTACAGGTGGCATGTATTTTAAGGTTAGTGCCTCGAATTGCACGAGTCACATTAATCAATGGCTCCCCACATACTTCCCCACCAACCCAATGCCCACATTTCATCATCATAATAATATCCATCAAACAGCTATCGAATACAATGAATTTGGCCTCTTTCCTTATACTGTCACTCTGCATCCCAGCTGGTTCGGCCTGTAACGTTGAGGACATGTCACTCGCATGAAAGGTACAATCTCTGATATCGTCTTCCGCTATGCTGAGTGATATTGATGGTGTTTCATTGTCGTCCATGTCATTCTCTTCCACTGCAACAACTGTTCCTTGTCCGGAGATGGGAGAAAAAAACAATGTCTTCAACTTTCGCGCGCTCTTATTTTTTGCGGGTGTGGATTCTGTGAATTGATCTCCGACTGCATCCAAACTACAGGAGGACATTCACTATCAATGGCTGGTGGTGGTATAGCTCCGTTGTCAATCACTTCATATTCTTCCCATTGGCACGATGCATCTCCAGTCTCAAGTCCCTGCCAAAAGGTTTGACAAGCAACATCTCTCGTTCGCTTCACTGTCTGTGTAGATCTAGTTCTTACACCCACTCGCAACTAGAGGACAGATTAGAAAAGGGATGTTCAGTTTAAACACAACTTACAGTATTGAACTATTGACAGTGAAAGACAACATAATATAGTGAACAGGACACTAACCTTCTTTTGCTTTCTTTTCTTTGAAACTTTCTTGCCTCGAACTTCAACATCTGGACGCTGTTGCTCCGACTCGTGTGTGCATGTCTCCACTTCCTCTCGCGCTGCAACGACTATATTTTCATGATAAGCACATCCATCACTCACTGAGGCTCCATCGACTCCCTGAAACATAGAACTTTCATTAGTATGTATAATAATATTGAAAACACAAAATGTACTTGGGGACCAATACCCATACGTACATCTCAATAGCAAAACACGAATGAACGCATTGTGTAGAACATTCAAACGACAATAGTTCACGCATTGTTGATCTAGTTAGATTGAACTGTCAAGATCCATACCTCGGGCTCCGCATAGACTTCCATTGATGATATTATTGAAGATGACGCTTCAGCAACTCCCTGAAACACAGTAATTGCATTAGTATGGTTTTCTATTTTGTTTAAAAGAACATAAACTTTCTGCAGGCGTCAACGGCTCATCTAAATAGACCTGCACAAATGATCAGTTGTCTAAAATAAATAATGGATATCTAAATATTATTCGATTTGCTCCATCGTTGGAAGTGTCACCACCCAGAGATCTGCATCAACTACTAGGGGTGATGTTCTTGTTGAAGAAGCTCCGTCAGCTCCCTGAAACATAGTACTTGCGTTAATAAAGAAGGAAGTATAGCGGATGTAATCACGTCATTTGATCTCGCATGATTGATCTGTCAGTATCCATACCTCGAAATGCATAAGAACATCAAGGGACGCTGTAACTGCGGTGCACACTTCTGCAAGCTGTTGCGCCGACCCGTAACTGCATGCTCCCCCTTCTTCTTGGACTAATGCTCCATCGACTCCCTGAAACATAGGACTTTCATTAGTAATGAACACAATATTGAAAAAAGAAGACACATAGGAGGGCGACGACAGAAGGACATACCAATGGCTAAAAACGAAAGAAACATTGTGTGTAACAATCACGCTACAAGAATGCAAGATCTGATGATCTCCATCGATGGAACTGTCCGGAAACGTACCTCGAGCATCTGAGTGACATCTACGGTTGTCGTCAATGCGTTGGACTCCTCAGCATCTCCCTGAAAGACAGTACTTGCATTATTTTGGATGACAATAATTATAACTGAAAACAAAGACTAGAGGACGAGTACTGTGGTGTACCATTAGGTAAAATAATTACACGATCAATTAAAACTATTGATTTACATGCCTAAAACAAGTCAGTGGCAGAATAGCTAAGTAAGATTACCCGATAGGCGCTTGAAGTGGCTGATGACTGCAATAACGACACGGATGGAGAATCTTCCGCCTTCATATTGAGTGGATACATAAATGGGGAAATTATTGTTAGCTAATGCTACACACTACCGCAAGGCCGAGAGATAAATACGTAAACTTGACTCACCAGTGGAGGGATGTGGACGAATAGAGTGGGAATAGCGGTTGAGAGCAATTTTCGCCTCGCTCGCGGTGTTTTCTTCTTTATTAGCAATGATGTGGAGTACATGTCTGGGCTAAAGTGCCTGCTGCAGATGCGGTATCGATCACCCCTCTTGTCCGCAAAGACTTCTAGGACTCTACTTTCTAGCTCAGAGGCTGGATATCCGCAATATCGGACCCATTCTCTTATCTGATCTATTGTCTTAGGGAAAACATGCATTATAGTACCTTCAGATTTGTTATGGGTCTTCGAAGGGCAACCGCCAATGGAACAGACAGGCATTATGGAAAGTTCTGAAAAGTAAAGATCAACAATTCTCTATGAATACCAATGTGTTAAAACATTAAATGACACATAAAAGGTTCAATGCAAGGTCCGTTTTGGTTCTTGGAACTATACACGTTATTCACATGCGGATAAGTATTTCAATAACTTTCAAAAAATAGAAAAAGTAATTTGACTAAACTCAGAACATGTGACTAGTTCCTTGCATGTACTGTCGTGAACGAAAAGAAAACATGGATGCAATTTGATGACTACTAGCAAATAGATATAAATTAAAAAATTGGACGCAAAATGATTATGGTACATGGCTTACCTTGACGAACAAACAGTTAGATGCAGGGATCAGAGTAGTTTCTTGTCGTAGAACAGGGAGCAGTTCACAGGTTGCAAACTGACGAGTTTGCTCAAAGTGGTCACGGAAGTTCACAGAGACGAAGAGCAGATAACCAGCACCTTCACGGGTTGACTAGCAAAGCGCAAAGAAGTTCTCATTAGAAATATGAAGTGGGTTATAAAGAATTCGAAACAGGGGTGTGTTTGTGAATGAATGACGTGTATATGTCGTGGCATTATGCGGATTGCAGGGGGGCGTCCAGCGTGAGGGGGGATGATTGGCAGGAGACACGGGGTCTGGAGGTAGACATGGGAACAACAACCCATGCTCTATAGACCACTTTGAAGTGTACATGGTCTTTGGCACCTCTTGGCCTTTATCGCTCCCTGACAGCTCCACTTGCCAGCAGCGCAAGTACCCTGGTGCGAACTGCCTTTGATAGGGCGGGGGGTGGATCGGGGGGGTGGTCGTGCAGACAAGACACAGGAAGACTCGTGAATGGAGACACACTTATGTGGATTGCAGGGGGGCGTCCAGCGTGAGGGGGGATGCTTGGCAGGAGACACGGGGTCTGGAGGTAGACATGGGAACAACAACCCATGCTCTATAGACCACTTTGAAGTGTACATGGTCTTTGGCACCTCTTGGCCTTTATCGCTCCCTGACAGCTCCACTTGCCAGCAGCGCAAGTACCCTGGTGCGAACTGCCTTTGATAGGGCGGGGGGTGGATCGGGGCGGTGGTCGTGCAGACAAGACACAGGAAGACTCGTGAATGGAGACACACTTATGTGGATTGCAGGGGGGCGTCCAGCGTGAGGGGGGATGCTTGGCAGGAGACACGGGGTCTGGAGGTAGACATGGGAACAACAGCCCATGCTCTATAGACCACTTTGAAGTGTACATGGTCTTTGGCACCTCTTGGCCTTTATCGCTCCCTGACAGCTCCACTTGCCAGCAGCGCAAGTACCCTGGTGCGAACAGCCTTTGATAGGGCGGGGGGTGGATCGGGGCGTTGGTCGTGCAGACAAGACCCGTTTGCCGCAGGGCCTCACCAAGGAGAGGCCATCTAACTGAATGTAAGAGGATGGCTGCAGGATCTACTACATGGAAGGCAGGGGGGTGAGTTTATAAATACCTCACCCTCCCAGGAGAATATATGGGGGTCATCTCTGTACCCGGTGCCCAAAAAGAGGATTTATTATGATCAACCATATTTATTATTTACCTATAACCATGTTTTGTATCAATAAAATCCAACAGCTTTTTATTGCCAACGCTTGATGCCAACCCACAAAATAATATATGTATCACTGCTGCATATATGGGTTCAACGGTTATGTGGATTGAAGGTGTGCGGCCAGCGTGAGGGAAGATGCTGGCCGGAGACATGTGGTGTGACAAGACAAGGCACTGGAAGGCTATTCAACGGAGACACACTAGATTCATTTAAAAAATCAAAACAACCATTGTTAAAATATATGTTGGGCTTTATTTTAGATTTTAATTAAACATAAATAATAAACATTACACATTGTAAAGTTGAGGTTGCAGCACATCGAGGGAAAATCCGCGGTATTGTCCACTGTCACTGGGGAAATGTTGTCTAATGGCAAGTACCGCACAGGCAGGTATTACTCTCCGAACGCGGTGTCCGAGCCTCCCGTGAAGCCACCAAGTGAAGCAACGATAGGCCACCAGCCTGTACCACCTGTGAAAAAAAAAGATGCAAACTGTATTAAACTGACAAAACTTTCTTATCAATGTCGATTCAGGTAACACATGTCATTTTTCTTAGAAAAAAATTATATCTAGAAAATGCACTATATGGAACCAATTTACATGCGTTCGAATGATATGTAAATGTAATTTTATATGTGGGAGACGACCATGAAATAGTAGTGGCATCACTGACATCACAAACAGAGTATACTTACTCGTTACTCGGATTACGCGGACGAACAGTGCCACGAAGTTCGTGCATAAGCACCATCATCATCCTCAACACGGTCCGTGAGAGGCAGGCTTCCCTGAACTCTGGCAGCTCGGTGATGCATTGCGGACTTTGCTCGCCTTCCTGCAGACTTTGCTCGCTTTCCGAAATGTAGGCCAAGCACCCAGAATTTTCACGGCAGCAGCAGTTCTCCTCCTCAGTTGGCATTAGCACGCACCGATTGCACGTGCACCAGGTGGAGACGCCGTCCATGCGACATGGTCCAGGCTCTTCATCCGTTGACTGGTCCTCCCAACTGCCGTCCGAATCCCCATCGTTTTCGCGTGCTTGCCTTTCCAGTAGTTCCTCCTCGGTGTACTCGGGCTCGTACATATACGGCATTATTGTGGCCATTGTGCGGTAAAGATAGTAAAATAATTTACAGAGATGGTACAGGTGTTCACACGGGCTACAAGCGGCGAAGGTAGCTGACCAGAGCACTGAAACGAGTCACAGAATACTCAAAGTAACACAGAGAGAGGAATGGAATCGAAAATCTGCTGCTGTGTGTTGTGAAACGGTCTGTTTATACTTATTGGGGAAAGAGGCGTCCTGCCATTTCCATGGCAACACGTCAATAGCTGAGGCGCAGCGATTGTTGACACGAGACGTGCTTGAAATGGGCAGTACGCGTCTGCTGATGTCAGGCTCAGGGGCGGGGGATTTGATTTAGTGCCGCAAAGGCAGGTGAGCCAGGTCGATGGGGCGAAATGATAGGATTATCACAAAATGGAGGCTGATTTCGAGTGCGATAATGGGCGAAAAGTCGGGTAAGGTCCATAGGAAAGTTTCCTACGATCTACCGATTTATGCTTACAAACACATGGCCGACCCGTAGGGACAATAAAAAAAAAGTCCCGGAACTATCCTTTAAAGTCACCTAGCAACAGTAGTTGGGAGGTGGGTTTGAGGTTATTGGCAAGTATGCTATGCAGGTCCTCCTCAAATGTCCCGAGGGGACCAGGAGGTCTGTAGATTAGGTGCATAGTGAGTGATTGGGTGTTGTTTAGCGGGAGTTTGGCAGAGAGGATTTTGCATGATTGCATGATTTGGTGAGGGATTAGTCTCAATGATAGACTCTCTCTAGATATGATGGCTATTCCGCCACCCCGGGTTCCGTCTCTATCTTGTCTGGAGATAGTGTAGCTGTCTGGGATGGCTAGCATAAGTCAGGGTCCTGCGGCATTATGTAGCCAGGACTCTGTTATAGCGAGGAAGTCCAGGCTGCCTTCTGTAATTAGGTCAGCTATGTCTATAGCATGGGCCACGAGCGATATCGCGTTAAGAAGAGCGCCTTTAAGGGGGAGATCCTTTATTTTGGCTGAGGTTTGGGGGGGGAGTATGGGTGTTGGCAACCATGGGCTTGGTATTGTATGTCATGTTCTGATTTGCAGTAGCACAGAGATCAGATGGGGAAATAAGCCGGTCAGTCCTGTTAACGGTCATACTGCGGTGATAGTTTGTTTTCTTATTTGTTGGAGGTAGTGTTCTGGTAAGTGGTTCATGCAGTTTGGAGAGTCTGGCACGCAGTTTAAGATTTCTATTGAGCGTGGTGCATGGGTCAGTAGATAGTCTCTAGAGCCCATGTCCAGGATATGTTTAAGTGGAGCAGGGCTAAGGTTATTTGGGTCCATGTTTTGCAGGCTGTTTGGTACTGATTTGGCCTTAGCTAAGATGGTCTGGTTAAGGTGATCTGAGATACTGGTGGCAAGGAGTATAGAGGCAACAGCAAAGATATAGGTGGTACTTTGCCCTAACATGTTTACCAGGGAGGCAAAGTATGGCAGAGAAGGGAGAGCGGTGTACCCAGAGCAGAGGCAGGTGTCCTAGGGATGTTGAAAATAGGATACATATGGAACATATGGAGTTCAAATGCAATATAACTTATGATCATGAGAGTTCAAATACAATACATCTTACTGTTATACATTGCAGTTATAGACATGAGCCATGTGCTGGGCATATGTGCGACGGGCAGGTTTTCAAACCGTAATCACAGGTGTATCAATACAATATTTAGCACATATAGATGCAAGATACATGGAAATAAGTAATCAAGAACTGTGCTTGCGGTTGACTGGGATAGGAGTTACCATCAGATTAGTAAAGAAGAGGACATTGTAATATGCATTTGCTGTATGGTCTAGTAGACATGGGTGAATGCTGTAAGCATAATGCAATGTGAAGACATTTAGTAGTAGCTAAAGGCATATGGATGCAATTGGCAGAGTGCGCATGGATTATGCAATTGGTACAAGTATGAGCGTGCACAGTACAACTAAGATACAGTAGGGTGTATTAGGATGAGCGATTGGTAACAATCATTCTAGGAGGGTACATACATTACTCAAGGCAAAAGGCTGCCCGCCTGACTTACTGGAGTCAATTATAGCCCTTCATTCAAACACCAACCTCAAAATATGGCTAGATTTAAAAGGCAATCTCAGCAGATCCATAAAAACAACGAGAGGTTTAAAGCAAGGGTGCCCCTTGGCTTCGATATTGTACAACTTTTTCATCCACGACATTGGGAGCTCGTTGGACCCGGAGAGATAATGTGCTCCTCGTATTGATGGATCTACCCTAACGCACCTACTGTATGCAGACGACCTAGTGTTGTTGGATTTGACACTGATAGGGCTACAAAGAAAACTCGATGCCCTACAAGCGTATGTTTCAATCAGCAAACAAGAAATAAATGCAACGAAATCAGAAATCCTAATTTACAGGAGACCGAAGACACAAAGAAATAAAGGATTTCAATGGAGGTTAAATGATACACCCATCAAATTAGCCAACAACCTGAAATATCTAGGAGCAATGATCAGTGCAGACGGTTGTGACAGTCCATGAAAAGTGAATCTGGAGCAGAAAATGGACCAACTCATTGCCCAAGCATTGATAATGAAGAAAAAGTTTGGAAAGTTCTCGATACAATGCCTAATTGACTTTTACAACCGAAAAGTCTCACCTACAATCAGCTATGGCGGAGAGTGTTTTCTGAGAATGTCATGGGAAACTTGGGACCGTCTGGAATCCAAATTCTGGAAAAGAACGCTAATGCTCCCAAACTGTGTCCCCAGCGGAGTAATAAGACACAAACTAGGACTTTACTCGCTACATGTGCAAGTGGCATGGAAACTGCTGACAGCCTATAGAAAAGCAGAACTTAGTGACTGTCCCGCCCAATATAAGGTGCTAAAGGCACAAACTTCAAACATGAAGCCTGGTCTGTTAAGTATCTGGAGACACAAATGTCAAGAAATAATGGAGAACATCGGCATTTGCATGGAACTGCTGCATAATAACCCAAAACAAGTAAAAGAATCTCTTCGGGCAGCAGACTGGGCCCAAACAGAAGACATACGTATAAAAGCAAAATCTCACACACTCTCAAACAAACTACTCAACTTCCCAAAAACACTCCCAAACTATCTAAAAAAAATGAAAATCTGAAACATAGGCACTGTCTATTGCGATTCAGATTGAACATTTAAGAACTCGTCAGACCTTAAAGAAATACGGCAATATAGAAAATAATATGTGTCGTCTTAGTAATGAAGAAGAGGAATCCTTACAACATTTGACGATGTTTTGTAAACAACTCAAATCTGAAAGAGAAAGGACCCTGGTACCAAACTTGCCAACAACATGTGGCTTGGACTCCGATGCATGGTGAGATGCCATGTACATAGTACTCAATAAAAAAACGGTCAGTGGCCTAGGCTTGTTCTTAATGGCAACTCAGGAAAAATTTGCCAAGCGAGCCAGCCCCGAAGGCCTGTGAACCATTTTAAATTGTACCTGGACACAATAGCCAAACATAGGATATCTAAGATCGTGGAAAGAATTAGGACGAACAATGAGCAGTAAAATGTTTGGCTTGATAATGAGAAAGATAATGGAAATGATAAGCAAAAATTATATTCATTTATGATAAATGCTTAAATAAAAAAATAAAAAAAATTACAAAAATTACTGGCTGGTACTATGGCTGTTACGAATGGTACAGGTGAGTACAATCAATAGTAAAATTCGAATTTAGCTGTGGGCCCATCCTGATTGTCTTGCTGCTGTTTAAAATTCGAATTTTGCTGCGTGCACATCCTGACTGTCTTGCTTCTGTTTAAAATTCGAATTTAGCTGCGTGCACATCTTGATTGTCTTGCTGCTGTTTAAAATTCGAATTTAGCTGCATGCACATCCTAATTGTCTTGCTGCTGTCTAAAATCGAATTTAGCTGCATGCAAATCCTGATTCTCTGGCTGCTGTTTAAAATCGGATTTAGCTGTGTGCACATTCTAATTGTTGAATTTAGCTGCGTGCACATCCTGATGGTCTTTCTGCTTCTCATGAGAATGTGTTGACAGGTTTACCCCCTCTGTTCTCTGTGTGGCCTGCTATCTGTGCCCTTACCCTCGTCATCTCCCATTGTCTCTTCCCAAGCATGTCTGTGTCTCCCTCTGCGCTTGCTCCCTTCTTGCTTACCTCCTCTCACGTTCCTCAATTGCTCTGCCTGGTTAAGTGTACCACACCCTGTGCCCCTCACTATGGCACTTTCTATCTTTCCCATCTACTCTGTTTCTCCATCTCCTATCCTTCACCTCTCACTTAATCTGGCAGGAAGAAACTCAAGAAGGACATACTTGCCTCCAGCCCAGACCTTCCCATTGCTGACACCTACGTCAGTGTTTCTGCCACAGAGACTCTCACAAGCATCCTCTTTGGCATCCCTCCCCCCGACCTATGGACTCCCCATATGGCCCCTTTGCTCTGTCCTTATTCTTCCTCACACATAAATGGTGGCACCCGATGGGAGGCCCTTCTTGCAGTCCCTTTTACCTCCAGGACCATCATAAATGTCTATTGACTTTCCTCTTTCCTCTTCACGGGATCCCTTACAAACCTCACAACTCCCGCAGTGTCACTCTCAACTGTACAGGCTCCCAGGCTTACTCACACTACACTGACAACCTTGTCAGCCCCCTCCACCCTGCTGCCCTGGCCACCCACTTCCACTGCATCTGGAGCTGGAGCTGGAGCTCCCTTGCCTCCTCTGCCTCCTCCTACCTCTGTCTCTCAGGCACTCTCGTCACTTGCAGGGGGGGGCCTCTGTCCCCTGCATCTCCCCACGTAAGTCCCTCAAAAGTGCAACCTGTTCCATGTCGTCACACTAAACTCTTGCTCTGCTGTCAAGCACTTCTCTGACATCTGCCACCTCCTGGAACTCCTGTACCTTTATGTTCTTGCTCTTACTGAGACATGGTTTAAGGACAGCTCTGTCACAAGTTTTAACACACTCCTTCCTGAAGGCTACAAGATCCTCTCCATGCCCAGGCCCAACAGGCCAGGAGGTGGAGTAGCCTTGATCTTTCCTGAGTGGATCCCTGTTTCCATTATTCCCACTCAGGTCTAGTCTTCCTTTGATTGCCTGGCCTTAGGCTCTCTCTCTCACCTGTTGCCTCTTTTACTCGGGCCACCTTCTTTTGGCCGCCGTGCCAGTCCATGCTCGTCGCTCGGAATTGGCTGTCCTGGCCTCATCTCTCCTCTCCTCCTCGCAACTCCTCCTTCTGGGGGATCTTAACATCCATCTTGGCTCTCCTGACTCTTCAGGACCTTTTCAACCTTATGTGACTCCCTTTCTCTTTCTATACCACCCTCTGGTCGAATGCACACTGCTGGCCCCACCTTGGATGTTCTCATCACCACAGACATCCCACTCTCTATTCCTCTCACTACTTCACTCTCATGGAGTGATCATTCTCTTCTCTCTTCTCACTTGAAGCTCTCTTCTCCTTTGGCAATAGTACATCCTCCTACCTTCAAGGTCATCCGACCCATGAAAAGAGTGTCAGCGGCTGTCTTTGCCTCCACCTACTCTCCACCTTCTACTCCTGCGGCTGACTCCCACCCTGATACATCCCTCTCCAACTTTCATCTTTCCATCTCCAACAGTCTTGACATTCTTGCCCCTGTCATGAGGGTCCAACTGAAGCCTGCCAAAAATGCAACTCTTGGTACGACTGTGATCTGGCTACCCTTAAGTGCAAGTGCAGTGCAGCGGAACGGAAATGGGGATCTTCAGGTACACCCTCTGACCTGCTGCCTTCTTCAAATGCAATATAGACTCTGCATCCGCTCCAGGAAAAGAGTCTACATTCAAGCCCGCATCTCTGCAGCATCTAACAACACGGCCACACACTTCAAAGTCTGCAAGCAACTGGCCAACCCTACCGCAGCCGCATCCTGTTAGTAGCCTTGGGCTGCAAAAGCCTGAACACGCTGGTTTGTCACTGTTTAGTGATGTGTGTGGTTGAATGAAATACTTTTTACTGCTTTACATGAATGTGCTGTTATTTCGGTCAGTGCACAACACAATGCTTTGGGCTATTATGGGATTTTTGCAACTGGGATTGTGACCATGCGCTACCCTGCTTCCCAAGATGTACCTGCTCCCGAGAGGCACCTTTAAGGGGAAGTGATTTGAAACTGGGCAATTAACTGGCAGTGTTGAATAAGTCGCGCCCATTGTATGAGCTAAAGGACGCATTGCTGAATTTATATATATATATATATATATACACCTTTTATTTCATGGAAAATAAACAAGAAGCCTAAGCCTCTTGCCTCTCTGCTTTTGTATCGGTCGTTGTTAATCAACCAAAGGAGAGGCTAGTGCCTCTCCAGAGAGTGTATTGCTGAGAGGGGCCAGAGGGGCGATAAATTGGACACTTGATTACTATTCTTGCCCAATTCTCACCTAACGTGTGGAGTGGGGGAGGAGCAGGCTTTGGCAGCCTCCGAGCCAATCAGGCGCGCCCTGCTCGCACTGGTGGCCTTGGAGTCATTATTGCTGGGTTGTCACTGTTTTAAACATTGCTCAAACACACAGGGAGATGTTTGGGCTAATTGATCCTTGTGGAGCAGGGAGTGGGGGGCAGACTGTGGCTGCCCCCTTAGCCATTCGGGCATGCCCTGCTCGCATTATAGCACTCCTTGATATTATTGTGATTCGCTACTGTCAATGTTAATGTTACTCAAGCGAGACGTTTGAATCTCTTGAGCTAACTTGAGTCATTATGAAATATCAGTGAAATGTTTGACTAGAACTTGTCATGTCTGAACGTAAAGCTGTAGTACCTTTGTCTCCCAATATTCAGAGGAGGAGAATATACAGAATGTTTGAGCCTATGAAAAAGATGAATGAGTTAATATCAGAGATTAAAGATTTAATCCAAGGTATTGGTGGGTTAGAATCTGCAAGTCTTCCATGATGGCATGTATGGGGGAGGGAAGCTGGTATGATTGGGGCAGCTCCTAATTGCGCCATAGAAGGAGGGGGGGACGGGGGGGGGATGTTTGATTTCCCACCACTTCAGTGAGCAACGCCTCAAGGCAGGTGATTGAGGTCTATTCCCATCAGCCCTCCCAATTAGCAACTAAGGACGTAATAGATGTAAAGGTCACTGAGGACATACAAGCTCCTACTGTCAGCCCTAACGGGTCACAGGCCAAACCAGCGGAGAGTGAAGTGATTGTGGTTGACCCATCCATGCATCTCTCCAATAGCTACCTACCGTTTGAAGGGCTGAGTGATGCTCGGCAGGGGAAAAGAAAAACTAAGAAGATTGTGAAAAGGCAAAAAAAGGGGTCAGGAATAAAAACCAGAGGCAGCGCATTAAGCCAAAAGGTTGGCTCTAGTGGGGTGGGAAAAAGAGGCCCATGTGTTAGCACCTGTGGTTGGGCAGCTGCTCTTTCACAGGTAATAGATGATTTCAAGTCACTTCAATCCTCCTTCCTCATGATTCAAAATATTGCAAATGATACATCAGCATTAAAGATCTCGAAACAGTCTGTTGTTCCAAGAACAGAAAAAGTGGAGAACAAGATCAGTTGTAGAAGGCCACAAATCGAGGCAAACCAAGTAGGAGAGCAAGGAGCTGTGAGGTGTTTCCCCATGGGAGTGCGGGAGGAGCCACTGATGTTGGTGTTGTGTACAATTCCGGTGGCCCTCCTCGACCTGTGTGGAACTTGGGGGTTGCCCGAAATATGGAACAAGGTTGTCCTCCTACCCGAGGCTCCATTATTGACACTATTAAACGTCATATTGCCAATAACCCAGTGCCACACAGAATATTGACAGGTTATGGGGCTAGGACGCAACAAAGGGAAGGGCCTGGGGAAAGGACACCTAGATACTCACAAGAGGCGACGCCCCTACAATCACCATATGCAATGCCCCCAGACTGCGCAATGGCACCTTTGAAAACCAGGAATCTTTAACCAATAAATGTATATACTGGAACAGAGTTGTCAATGGATGCACCTCTGTAATTAGAGATGACAGTAGGATGTAGGCAGGTGACAACTCTAGATGGTGTGCATGACAGTATGCAAATCACTTTCACAAGCAAGTGTTTTGTAGATGGCTTATTGTCCTTTGATTTCCGAATGTATCCACCATCAGGTACTGCAATATTCCTAAAGGTGCATCAGCAGAGGCAGGCTATCCTATCCACTGTTAATGAGCACCCTGTAAGTAGCATGGGGTGCCCAATGGGCCCTCTGGCTACTATTGTGACTGCCCTTGGGCAGCAGGGAGTGCTTGTGCCAATTATTCTCTCTTTAACAATAGAGCCGGACAAGGCAATGTTGTGGCCGGACAGGGACTTGATGAGGTGGAATGGCTGGCTGAGTGCCCCAAGTCACCTCTCTCTGTGCCCCTGTGCAAAATCATTTTGTGGAGCATAGCAGATCTTAATAGACACCTGCTAGACCCTGACTGTGGTGACTTTATAAGGATATCCCAAGTTATCCTCCTTCAGGAAACCTGGGCCACCAGTAGAATGATATTTCAGGTATTCCAGACATCGGCACAAAAGGGACAAAAGGGAAGGCCTAGTGAGGCCTGGGGTGAAGCCCAGAGCCACTAGCATGGCTGATTTACAGTGCTTGGTGGCCCGTGCCCCTGATGGTCAGCAGTTTCTCTTATTTAATATGGTATCCAGTCAATATTCCGAAAACATATTTTCGAAATGCCATTTTCTCGAAAACAAAAATGCCAATTTTTTTTCCGAATGGTTCTTTTTTTATTTTATGTTTTATTTTTGTTTGGTTACTAAAAAAGTATCAATAAAAAAACGGGGGGTTGGAGGGGGCACCCCCCATTTCAAAAATAAAATGTGAAAAACCATTAAAAAAATAAATTGGCTAAATTGTGTGGAGAAAATGAAATGGCATTTTGAAAATACGGCGTTCAGAAAAGTCACTATAAACCATTTAATATGTATAATAGGCCAAAGACAATGACTATTATAGATAAAGTAACTGAGCTGATAAACACATTGGAGTTTTTAAACCAGAGCAGCACACACGTGATGGTAGCGGGCGATCTAAACATGCAAAAGAATCCCATGGCAGATCTGGATGGCTTTTGGAAAGATCAAGATTCTGCTTGAACATACCTTCCTTAATTGCCCAGAAGCCAACAAAGACACACAAGCTGGCCATAGAGGTGGCCCGCTCATTTTATGCAATGGACCTTAAGAGCATGTAATTGCTGGTTCCTTAAGATCAACCAGTGAGGAAAACTTATTTCGGCATGAATAGTTCCACACTTATTGACTACATTTTTGTCTTGGCCAGAGATTGGATTTGGGTCATAGATTTTGAGATCAAGGAAAGGCATGGTAGTGATCATAAGCCCTTGATTATTATTTTGGCTCTGAGGGTTGGGGGGGGCAGGGACCGGTCCACCGACTTGGCACCAAATCAAAGCCAAACAATGTTGGTGGTGGGCCACGCCGGTAGAGCTGTCAAATGGTCTGATATAGTGATTTTATTTGATTGATTTGATTTTATTCTTATAAAGCGGTACTAACCCGTAGGCCTCAAAGTGCTACACAAGACAAAAACTTACAGACAACATAAATATAATCAATAAACAAAATAAGAACATAAGAGCAACCCAAAAAAAACATCAAGGGGGAATATGTAGACAGAAAGGCATTTAAAAATAATTAGGTATCACACTACAAGTCTTAAATTTGAGAACCCCATTGGAACAAGGCACCTCAAGTTGCTACTACAAATGGGAAACAAAATCAGACAATAAACTCAAGATTCATAGAGCCCATACAGGGACATAGATCCCTCTAAAGGGCTAATTAAAAACGAGAAGGCAGAGTTCCTCAAACATGAGTGGACGCGCTTAGCGAATGCCTATGATGAAAGGGATAGTGTGACATTCTGGAAGATTGTCTCTTGTGCCGAAATAGACACAGGTCGAGAACTAGATTGAAATAAAACCTCAGATGAGTGTGTTGCACACTTCTCGACTCTCTACGTAGGGGGCATAGTTGAGCCCCATCCGACAGAGCCAAATTATGAAGCACTGTCGAGCAGTGGCATGCTCAACTTGGGGATAGATAATGTGGCCATGGCCATAAAACCGCAGAGAGGAGGCAAAGCGCCGGGACCTGACAGAATTCCAGCTGACATGTTCAAGGACAAACTGGCAATCTGGGCACTCCTCTTATGGAAACTATTTTCAGCTTGCATTAATACAGGTTGTATCCCGGAATCATGGCGAAGGGCAACAATAGTACCAATATTTAAGGAGGTCGAGAGAATCTCCCGGGTAACTATCGCCCAATCTCTTTGCTCGATAGTACTGTAAAGATTTTCGCCAAGGTCCTTTTAAAATACATTCAATAGTGAGCGGATGAACAGGAAATTATTCACACCCTACCAGCAGGATTCCAGAAAGACAGAAAACCACTGATAAATGCTTCCGACTTTTTGTTTTGGTTCAGAAATATACTATCCCGAAAAGAACCAAGCTTTATGCTGTATTCATATATCTTAAAACGGCCTTCGATGGAGTCATAAGGGATATCCTGTGGCAAATCCATGCCAAAAGAAAAATGCCAAGCGCTCTATTGTCACTGGTCTAACTGTTATATGTTGACAATACGGCAGTGGTCCGCTATGGGCTGACGCAGGGGAAATGACATCACAGAAGCAGGTTACTAGGGGGTTGAGGCAAGGGTGTGTCCTCGCCCCCTTAATGTTCTGCATTTACATTGAGGAAGTGATTGATGCTCTGCTAGAAGGGTGCCGGGACCCGCCAAAATTGGGGAATGAAAAATACCCGGCAATCTTCTTTAATAATGATGCCCCACTCCTAGCCACATCACCCCAAGGGCTAAGAGCGACCCTGGGTTCATTCTTAAGGAAGTGTAAGGAATTAAAATTGACCTTGAACACTGACAAGACCAAGGTGCTAGTAGTCAAGCAAAAAATTGCAAAACAGGCAAGATTAACAACCAAACTCGAGGGCCACGAACTAGAACAAGTTAAGTACTACGATTATCTGGGTGTCAGGTTCCATGAAAATGGGTCCTGGACTACCCAAATAACTAAAGCATATGCGAAACTTAAAAAGCACGGTGGTGGTGTGCAGAGCTTTTTCACTCGTCATGGTAGAGGCGCTGTTTCCCTGGCCATAGATCTCTATAAACAGCAAGCGTTCACTTCAGCCTCTTTTGGGGCTGAGATTTGGGGAAACACGAATCTGTCTGATCTGGAAAAAAGGGAAAATACATTCTTGAAGGGGATGCTTATGCTATCCAGGGGAACCCCAAATGCATTCATTCATATGGAGCTGGATGTGTGCCCCATAAGCATTGAACTCACCTTTAAACCGGTTCTTAACTGGTTGCAGCTATGGTCTACGCCGGAACTTGGGGCATATTGTAAAGAATTGGCATACATTTGTATTTATTTGTATTTTATTGGATTTATATAGCCCTTTACTCCAAAGTGCTTTACATGAGAACAAATAAACATAGAACAAGTTTAAGATGACAATTGAACCACAACCTGATAACAGCATAAAGAACAACTTACAATATTGCAGCAGTGAGGAGGGTGTGGTAGGGGGGAGGTGTGCAAGGGAGTACTAGGTGTTAGAGGAGGTAAGGATGGGGGAAAGAGCAGGAATGTGAGGGTAGGAGAGCGGGAAGGTGATTCAAGAATCAAGCGGGGGGATGGAGGAAGGGGATCGGAGGGATGGAGAGGGTAAGGAAGAGGAGGAGTAAGAGGTAAGGGTAAAGGGGAAGGGAGGAGGTAGGGAAGGTGGGGTGTTAGGGAGGTGAGTGGAAGAGGTAAGATTTTAGAGGTAGAGCGAAAGGAAAGGTAGGAGGGAGAAGAGCGGATGTGAAGGGGGAGGCGGTTCCAGTGGAAAGGAGCAAGGAGATGGAAGGAGCGGAAGCGGGAGGGGGCACAGGGTGGAGGAGGAGGAGAGAGTAGGAAAAGATTAGCAGAGCGGAGTGGACAAGAAGGGGTGTAGAAGGAAAGAAGGGAGGAGAGGTAAGGGGGAGGTAAGGGGGCATACATAATTGGATCACAAGGAGGTAGGGGAATCTCCCGTGGGACAAGCACTTAAAAAAGTTCTCCTTGATCTTGATGAGACTGCGCTCTGGGAAAACCCTGTGAGGATAGATAAGGCTGCTATCAGAAGAGTTAAGAAGGCTGTGAAAACTCGCCATAGAGAAAACATGGTGGCTAATTGTCGAAAATTGAAATCGAGTGAAGCCAAATTGGCAATTAAAATGGAGCCTGGCTATGAGCCGTATCTAGATTTTATAGATCCACTGTGTGCTCGCAGTCTCTACATGGACTTTAAGATGGGCACTTTGAGATTGGCCTTGTTTCCTAAAAGGTGGGGCCATGGGAATACAGATTATGCAGCCAGTCAGGAGAGGCTTTGAATAATGTTTTCTTTTTTTCCCAAACCTGAGAATATTGAGAGTTGCTTATTTAAAGCCGATTCTGAGAATGGAGAGCGTCCAAACAACAACCCTGGCCTTCACTCTCCCAAAATTAACTGTAAACTAAGGGATAGTTAATATGGTGGTCAAATATATTCACTGAGTGTGGCTGCTAAGACAATGCCCTTCCACTAATTCCATTAGTTGAATAAATACTGCATAAAAAGATGGGTTGTGAGTTGTCGCCCCCATTAGTGTTAGAAATTCTGTCATCTGCCACAACACTACCAATAGAATGGGCTGTGAGACATGTTTTCTCTCCCATTCAAAAGCTTTATAACATTGAAATGGTTTGAATAATGTGTTCCATTGTAAGAATTTTTGCCAGTTTAAACAGTAAATATATTGAATGTACCCGAATGACCATTATGCAAAGTGACAAGAAGGCCATGATAATGTTTTTAACAAGGAATTTGCTTTTAATGTTGTTAGGGGAATAATAATGCTGCTAAATTATATTCTTTCTCGATTATGTTTTATACTGCCAAAATGTTTTTACTGTTGTATGCTTTTAAGGCTTTGCATCGGAATAAAGCTAATTTGCTGTTGTTGTTGTATTATCTGGCTCATATTTTTCAGGTCTACAAGTTTCTTGATTTCCGTCGGTGTTCATACTTACCCTGTCAAACTCAGGGTCTTTTGGGACCCATTTTTCTTTGGGAGGTAGCTCCCCATCCCCGTTCCTGAGATGATTTGCTTTCCTGAATCCTCCAGGGATTCTTCTATTTCAAAGGGTATTATCTTGTGTTCCTCCACAAAGTGAGTTCTTCTTTGACTTCTACATTCTATGGGTCCTAAATTGCCAGGGGTAGAAAAGTCACTTTCAGGCTGAGAGGTTTCATGGGGTTTTGTCCGGGTGAGAAAGGAAGATTCCTCAAAGGCTTGGCCTCTCCCTCCCACCCGTCCCCCTCATCAGGAACCTGTTGCTTGTCAGAGGTTTGCTTTCCTCATATCCCCCCGGGCACCATACCGGGTGTTGGGGAATTCTGGGTTAGGTTGAGGGTTCACCATGCCCACACCATGCACCCCAGGTCCTCGGTCAGTCGCTGGACCTGTCACTCCAACTGTGAAACTTTTTCTGAGGGGAGGTATTCACAGCGACAGGTGTGGTAGATGGTTTGGTCGTTTTTGTGGTATTTTTATTTTCATTGGGTACGGGACCTCATATATCATGGTGGCCTGCACTATTACCCAATACATGGTCCTGCGCTCATATAAATCATGCACTAACTGAGCAATTACGTATTTGGGGAGTGCATGTAAGTGTGCACAAATGCACGTTTTAATTCCTACACAAACTCCCTAGGCACCTGATCGCCCCCAAATTGCAAATGATATACATACTTGTGGGCCTCTTGTGGGTTCCTATGCATGGAGTTTTTTTTCTCGAAATGCTACATTATCGGTGGACCATTTATGTTGATCCTGGTACTCCAGTTCTGCAAAGAAACTGGAGTACTCAGGGGAGAATATCCATTTGGCAAATGCTATGCAATTTACTTCATTTTGTATCTCAAATGATGACATGATTTGCTCAAAAGGTTCCAAGTGCTCCCACACTGAATACTTAGGATTCCTATGGTATGGCGTCAGGAAGCTCTTTATGGCCTTAATTTGACAGATTGGGTGTTTAACAAAACCCTTTCTCTGTTTCACTGTCTTTCTTTTTCTCTGCACCTGACACCATTCACTTTCTGACTCAGAGCTGCTATTTGGACTCCATCCCCTGTCCTCTAGGTGCTCCCTATCTCTGTAAGATTGGGAAAACCACCCCGACTCATCGGATCTGGACTCCACTTACCTGGGCAGCCGTGAACACTCAGGGTCACTCTCCGTGTTGTCACTTTTAGGTACAGGATGAAACACAGTCTCTTCATCCCTCCTTACAGGTAGTTTGGGGAAATCCCCACATTCCCCTAAATATATGGAAGTTTTTATTATGCCCTTCTTAGGCTGAAGCTCTGGCTTTTCTCCTCTAGCAAAGCACGCTAGGTGGTCTCTTTGTAATCTCATCTTTTACAAATCCAACTCCTTGATTTTCTCCTCATAGGAGCTTTCAGGGTCAGAAGTACTCACAGGGTTCTTTTTAGTCTCCCTGGACACACTGGTCCAGCCACCTTCCCTTCTGTGTGGCAGAGATGAATACTCATCAATGTCAGACAAGGACTGGCCTTCTGGATCAGTTTGGCTAGGCCTGGGTAGGTCCAGCTACCTCATGTTTTCCGGTTCTCTATAGGTGGTATTAATGAGGTCAGTTCCCATGTATACATCGGAGTTTGCGAATAACTGGCATAGGGTCCCTGATGGAAGGGGCATCTCTCCTTGATCAGAGGACCCTTTCCCATACCCAATTGGTCAGAGTGCCTCAAAGCCTGTTTATATTTCTCAATTTCATTTGTTAAACTCTCACACCTGCTTCTCTCTGTTCTTATTTCATCTTGGTATTCAGAGAGCTGAATTTTTAACTCTGACCCCATGGCCTGACTGGCCTCGAGCACCCTGCTCTAAGCCACTAATCAATGCTTTATGTCTGTACTTCATCCTGAATCACATCATGTTCTCTCTGTGAGTCCTGTATTATGCATGCATATTCAAGGCACTTTCTTTCAAGAGACCAATCTCTTTCTCTTGAGTGTCACTACAATGCATTTCCTGTGATAGGTCAACTTCTGCTTGCTTCAAATGCTCCACAAGCTCTATATTCTCTTCCCTAATTCTGATCAGTTCCCGAGAACCTAAATGACCTTTTCTGCATCCATTTTCAACCTTAATGACTCTTAGTCTTTGATCAGATGTACTTTCTGTTGCTTCCGAATATTTAAATCCTAATGTATTTGATCAAACTCCTGTTGTGAGTCCATCTTTTTTATGATGAACTGACTATTTTCCTTTTCCAATTCACTGATGGTCTGTTTAAAGGCCATGATGTCATCCAGCAGCCCTCTATTGTGAATAGTCTGATCCTTCAATTTGCCTTGCAGGTGGCTTACAGTTTATGCACTCTCTTTGCATGTATCTTTCAGTGCAGCAAACTCTATATCTCACTATGCACTGGCCTGTAGCTGGGTGTTCACCTCATTTTGAAGTGGCTCAATTAGGTTTTTTTGTTTTATTTCAAACATGTGACTCAGCTGTGCTTTATCTTCTAACTGTGTGGGTGCTTTCTGGGCCTGTTTCAGGACCTCACCCGGATTCAGCATGCAAGCCTCTTTATTCTGCAATCACTCTTCAAGTGGTGCAACAAACCTGAAGATGTAGATTGTATGCATCTCAAAGATATTCTGAAATCGCACAATTTTCAACATTTGTCTGACTCAATGACCCATATTGGTGGTCATTGCTTGGGCCCTAAATTATTTAGAGGCATACGCCTACACCACCAAGAAAACATCCCAGTCAGCTGGTCCGATCACTTTGTGGTGAGTTTGAGCATTCCGGTTGGTCTTGCACAATGTAGGAAGACTATGTGCACTAGCGTGCAATTGTCTCACCGAAAAAAGATCTTGATCTTATTTCTAGTGAAAAACTACTGGGTAATCTAACTCCTATGCAATCTGACACAAAGTGTGCAGAATTGCATAAGAATTACATGTCACGCCTACAAATCAATTGTGATATAACTGCCCCCCTCAAAGGTATCAAAAATCCTATGGAAAGAAATAATCAATGGTACAACAAACTATTGAAAAACCTTAAAACATTTTATTGAAAGAAGGAAAAAAGATGACTCGAGACTAGAAATATCAATGATCATCACAATGCTAAATTGGCCTTGAAGGTATATAAAAAATAAATTAGTCTTGCAAAATCCCTTTGTCTACAGAAGGAAATTAATATTGCTGATAATCGACCTAAACCATTGTTTATGGCATTTAGAAACTTTATTAGTCCTACTTGCACTATTTGTACCTAACCCATGTCTCTCAAAATGGTCATTGAATTCAATGTTTATTTTCTGTAAAAAAAAAATCAATCTGATTAGGACCAACGTTGATTCTCAGCCTATTGCTCATCAGCCTACATTGGCAATTGAAAAAGCAAACTCTATGATAAAGCCTACATCCCCTAAATTTGCATTTTTGCCGGTGACCATAGAAGGTGTTGCCAATCTGATAAGAAAACTCAAACCCACCAACTTAAGTTATGATCCCATTCTAGCATACCTGGCTAAGCAGCATCCAATCGTTTGTAAATGCCTCTTTAGCCCGGGGATGTGTCCAACCAGATCTGAAAAAATCCTACCGCACTCCTCTTTTAAAAAAGTCTACATTGTAACACAAAACCTTGTCAAACTACGGTCCAATCACTGGCCTTTTGTGGCCCGCTAAGATTCTGAAAAGAAATGGTGACTATGCAGTTCCATGCTTTTTTGCAAGAACATAATATCCGGGACTTACATCAGTCGGGATTTAGACCAGGCCATGGCACCGAGGCGGTGCTTATTGCCATCTGGGATTACCTTTCAAAGGCTGCCGAGGAAGGTGATGTTGTCATGCTACACTTGACGGCAGCCTTCAACGTGGTCGATTTTGACATTGATATTGATATTTTATTTCTATCGCGTTCATACACAATTGTTTCAGAGTGCGACAAGGCAAGGGAGGGGAACAGGGGAGAACAAAACAAAGATCTTACTAGGCCCAGTGACTTTGAGAACGCACAAGTGCATGGGGGAGGGGAAAAATGCATGAAAGGGGGGAGAAGTGGAAAGTGGGAAGCAAAGGAGAAACAGATAAATAATAATAAATAAATAATAAAGGCAACAAACTGTGTTAGTGCAGCCAGCAATTGGGAAGTGCTAGCTTTAAGGCAGTAGACAGGGTAGGTCTGATAAGTGCAGGAAGAAAAAGGGGGGTGCTGTATGGGTACAGATACAGACCCCAGAGCAAGGGGTGGCTCGGAGGCATCGCGGGAGGGTGGCAGGGTGAGCAGGTATCTGGGACCGGAGGACAGAGGTTGGCTAGGTGCACGGTACCAAGAGAGAACAGATCATCGGGGGAGAGGGAGAGCAAAGGCAGAAGAAAAGAGGAAGGTCTTGAGGTGCTTCTGGAACAAGAGATGGATCTCCTCACATTTTAGAGTGGCAGGGAGGCTGTTCCAGAGGGAGGCCCCAAGCTAAAACAATGATCTACCCCCTGCTCATTTCGTTGAAAAACGACTGACCCTGAGGGAGTTAGAGGTAGAGGAGCGAATTGCTTGAGAGGGGAGGTACCATTCTTACCTCAAGACTATCACTGTTGGCACAGGTGTCTGATGACACCCTGAAATGGTTCCTTTCCATTTTAACAGAACGTTCTCAGCAGGTTATTGAAGGGCCCATATATGTCTGACTCACTACTAGTTATTTGTAGAGTGCCCCGGGGCACCTCTTTGTTCCCAGTGCTGTTTAACGTCTATATCCATCCATTGCTGAGCCTCTATTCCCTGGTTGACTTACGATATCATTCATATGCCGATGACACACTGAACTATGTCCAGCTAAAGCAACCACTGGAGGCAAAAACCCTCTGCATTGCCCACAAGGCTTTCTGGGGCCTGGGTCCAACATACCTTCAGCTATCCCTCTGCAAATGCCTCATATCTCGAGCACTCCGCTCCTCTACCTCTAACACCCTCAGGGTCAGTCGTTTCTCAAAGAAACGAGATGGGGGTAGATCTCTGTCTTCCGCTGGGGCCTCCCTCTGGAACAGCCTCCCAGCCACTCTAAAACTTGAGGAGAACATCTCCGGTTCCAGAAGCACCTCGATTCAAGTAATTGCAAATGGAAATATAAATGAGCTGTGACATGAGCCATTTGAATAAAAAAAATATCAATAAAATAATTAAAAAAAAATATCAATAAAATAACAATAAAATATCAATCAATCAATCAATCACTGCCGCCAGGCCACCCCTTGCACTGGGGTCTGTATCTGTACCCATACAGCTCTCCCCTTTTCTTCCTGCACTTTCAGACCTACCCGGCCTGCTGCTATAAACCCAGCACTTGCCACTTGCTGGCTGCACTCCCATTGTTTGTTGCCTTTTATTTATAATTGTATTATTATTTTTGTGTTTTCTTTCTCGCTACGCACTATCCTTTTGTTCCCTCCTCCATACACTTCTCCCCTTTCCCCCTCTACCCTGCACTTGCACGTTCTCAATGTCACTGGGCCAAGTAAGATCGTTGTTTTTGTTCTCTCTGTTCCCCTTCCCTTGCCTTGTCGCACTCTGAAACCCTTGTGTATGAGCGCGATAGAAATAAAATATCAATATCAATATCGAGTCCTACCCTCAAACAAACAAACAAACCTAACAAACAAACAAACAAACAAACCCTGCACTGACAGAATACAAAATTGGATGCTGGAAGATAAGCTCCAACAGATCCCGTCGAAGACCGAGGTGATTGTATTTGTTTCGAGAAAAAAGTTAGCAAATGCTGCACACTCTACCCTATGTCCAACTCTATTTGGGACCACAACAAAGTTTACTCAGACTGTGAAGAAACCTGGCTGCATTTGGCTGTCAAGTATGAATTGCAATCTACACTTTAACCAAATTGTTAAATGAGTGTATTACCAACTCAAATCTCCGAGAATGACTGCCCAATAGTAGTTGGTACATTGACAAATTCAAAGTTGGACTATTGCAATGCCCTACTTATGGGCATCACAACATTCTAACTGCAGAGGCTACAGGTCACCCAGAAGTCTGCTGTAAGATTGATCTTCTCACTGCCAAGGAAATCATCTGTCTCGCAGTTTCACAAAAGCCTGCATTGGCTTCCATTACAGCAGAGGATCTTGTTTAAGACCCTCTGCCTGATTTTCAAATGTATTCATGGCCTGGTCACTGCATATCTCTTGTCAAAAATGGTAACCCATTGCCCTAATTGACCTCTTCGATCCATGGGGCAAGGTCTATTGGTGGACCCCCTTTCCAGGACTGCAGCTTTGTGTGAAAGACGCTTCTCTTCCTTGGGCCCTCGGTCCTGGTATCTACTCCCACTGGAGTTGCGAAGAACTGAATCCCTGTCTCTTTTCAGGCAAAAATTGAAAACCCACCTTTTTTGTGTAAAACCATTGGCTCGAATAAATACTTATCAAAGCCCCTATGATCAGTGTGGCTATGACTCTTGTCAGTTGTTCATCACCTGGACCCAGATTCAGATCCTGCTCGGATCCCCCACTGGATATGGGCAATATAAATCCCAAAATCAAATCAAGTAATTGCAAATGGAAATATAAATGAGCTGTGACATGAGCCATTTGAATCTGCTTGTCACAAAAAGTTTGGATCATGTAGAATTATGTTAATGCTTGATGTAAAATACCATTATTTTGCCAAATATCAGTTCCTACTGATCTGAGTTGTTGTCCCATTTTAGTCTGCAAGCTCCCAGCTTCATTTTCTGTCCATTCACCACGAATGAATAACTTAGATTGAAGATGCTTCCTGGCATCACTAACTTCTTTATTGCTCATTTTAAGAATAGCTCTTTGCAAATTTGTAAGCCTTTCTTTGCGTAGGGGCAACAATGTCACCCTATTCCTGCTTGATTTCCACAATCAATGCCAAATCAAATGTCAACACAAATCAGATCACTTCTGCATTGGTACTCTGCACAATCTTATTTCTCTATACACCTCCCTGACTGCAATGTTAAAATCACTGTGCTACTTTAACAAAACATGACCAACACTCTATCCACCTCAATGCGGTTACACCAGAATGAATCGCCTGTCACCAATGCATTTGTCATGAGCCAAAAATAGCAAGCTAGATCCTGGCAAAAGAGCCCCCGATTTGTAACAATATATTGAGAGACCACCCTTAACAGGGGGAATTGCACCACCGCTCCCCCCAATCAAGGTGTCACACAAATAATTTCTCTAGTCCAAACTAGCCATATCTATGATTCATATAGATTCATGTAGATCCCTTCCCCTGTGCCAACAATGAGCCAAGGACCAGGCCACGGTACAGAAAGAATATATATTTACTTAAATTATAGGTTCAATTAATATTTGCACCAAAGGATCACACATTCCACCTTCTGTGTGGCAGAAAACAAAGCTTCAATACAAAACTCACTTTTTCTTTGAATTTTACTGTTGTCTCATGTCCAGGGAACACAGGCCAAATAAACAATTCAAACCTCTGGTCCCACAAACCCCTTTATGCCCAAATTTAAATAATACATTGGAACGTTACCAGATCATGAGCATTAACATTTCTTGATAAGGTTTTGTTATGAGACAACTGCAACACATTCTGTGTTCAAAAGCAAATGTACACATGCAGTGCTTTGTAGGTTTAATTTTCCTGTGCACTTAAAAATGCTAGCCATTTTAATATCACACAGACTTTTGAGAACACATTGGATTGATAGAACTCTCCTTCCTACTTCACCGAAAAGCAATATAAAATCATTCTCCTATCAGTGTCACTTACTCACAGGAGAGAGTGCGCATTTGTCAAAGGAGAAATACACTTGGTTTCACTTGGAAAATATTAGGGGTCAGAAATGCGAGGCGGACAACTTTTTGAATGTTTTTCAACAAATGACATTTTATTTAAATTAAAAAGTTTGGATAAACGCCCCACTATCCCTACCACTGCCTAAAATAAACTAAAGGAGAACACTCTAACAAAAGGTTTCTATTCCTCACAATTATATGCACACCAAATCAATAAGGAATTATACGGCAGTTTAACAACAACAAACAGAGTAATATAGTTCAAAACACAATAGCTGCTTCTTCTAACTACCTGGGTGAATTCCCCTTCCCCAGATTTAAGCAGATCTTTAAAATGTTCAAAAGGCTAGGGAAATCATGTAACATAACAAAAAGGGCCACTTCATTTCTTTTCCTAATCCAAATTGACAACACAAAGTTCCAACTTGGATTCCAAGAATAGTTCACAATTGTATGACAACACATTTCTCTGTCTACTTGTATTCAGGTTCCTGAGAAAACTCCTTGTAATAAAAAATGAGTAGTTTGTAACCTCTTTAACTTTAAAGCAAATATCTTTGTAAGGATGTTTTATCCCCACTTCAACTTCAGTACTGCTTTATCAGACAGACATCCATCAAGCATATTACAAAACTTCATCAGCTTCAAAATAAATGATATTGTTTAGATGTTTTGGCATCACTTCAACTTTGTCAACAATGAATGGTTCATAACTTCTAGAACTTTACAGTAAATGTCTCAGTCAGGAAATGTTTGCAACACTTCATCTCCAGTACTACCTTCTCAAAACAGACATCCATCCAGCATATTTCAAAACTTCATCAACTTCAAAATAATTGATATTGTCAAAATGTTTTGGCACCTCTTCAACCGTTGTATCATAAGCTTTATCCCATCACAGTATTTTACAAGTTTTTACCTGGCTTACTCTCATGCCAGGTTTACTACTTCTACAATAATGGTTACAAATGCTCTCAGTCTTGTATATTCTCCTGTCAGCCAAGACAGACCACTGCAGTTCAATGTGCGGGTATACTCTCATACCCGCACAGAACCAATAGGCACAAAGTTCCAAGAACTGTTATACCCCCTTGCCAGGCCCAACTACTACCTCCAAGTACTGTTATTGGTTAAAGTCAGTCATGAACTTTATATTAGGTCGGTATTCAATAATGTCACTGGGTTTGTGCAACGAGTAACCACAGAGTGCTCCAGGGTCACAATTCAACAGTGAACTCACAGGTGAAGTGCATGTCCATGTACTTTGCTGCTCCAAGCCTGTCTCATTCTCTTCTTCAACGCAGCGCAGCAACTTCTTTGGCGCGGTTTCCTGCATATTGGCATCCTCACAGCTTTCACAGCATTCTGGTGCTTGCCTGCCACCATTGAAAACTACGTGTTGGTCGTCACAGGTGGGTGTTCTTTCCGCTGTGTGGCCTCTGCAGCTCGATTCTCCCTGGCATCTTGGTTCTCGCCTACCACCGCTGAACTCTGCTCCTTGTAGAAAGTTGGAGAAAGTTGGAAATAGGTGCGCTTTCCACTTCGCGACCTCTGAAGCTGAAATTTCTGAACTACACACCTCTCTCAGGACCGACATCAGCTTTTCTCACACACTGGTTCTTACAGGATTTCTCCTGCTACTTCGTGGAGAATCAAATACTCCTCTACCCATTATTGCTAATACTGCTTCTCCCACCTCGATCTCGTTCTCGATCTGGTTCCTAATCTAATGACCTGCACAGGAGGGAGCCTTTTATGCCTCTGAGCCCCCCTCAGGTGTGGGTCATTAATCCCAATGGACTGCACTCTGCAACCCTGTGCCTCTGCAGCCCTCCTCCTCGTCCCAGTACTCTGGAAATTCTGTGACTTGAAGTCCCTTTCACAAAAGTCAGCCTTTCATCCTTCCGAGGTCGATAAATGAGCACCAGACACCATCGGTAATAATAAGCAGCGCTCAGATACCTGAGGGTTCATAGCGCTATATTAATGTGAAATTATTATTATTATTATTTCCTGAGACTCATAGGATTTCCTATTTCTGGGAGTGTTACCATATTGGTAAGAGTTTTTCTTAATCTTAAAACATGACCGGTTACAATTGTCCTCACTCACGTTGTTATAACTAACTTTAGCAAACACCTGGTCTCTTTGGCAGCATGCCATTACAAGTACTGGCATTAATGATATCCCTTTTCTGAAGGTAGGCAAATACCATGTCTCATCCCATGAAGTCCTCCTGATTCCCCGTGACCCTTCTCCTCCCAGGTGATCCTCCCAGTTAACACCACCCCGAGGGTCAGGATCAGGAAACATCCGCCTTTCCCTGGCCACCTGAGAGACTTTAGGTAGAGTTTTCGTGAGAAGTACATGGGACTCATCACACAAAGCACTCCTTTCCCCACCACCAAAAACTAGGCTTCAGTTATATCCAGCACCCCTCTGTTGAAAGGCCAGGTCTGGGGAGTGGTGACAGTTAGGAATTTTGTTTCTGGACAAGGACACCCCTTTTCTTTAGAGACATCTGGGGTTGATAGGAAAAATGGATGTACCCAATTACTTTAAAAGACTATGGTTTCTACAGTGCAGTGGGCCTGAAATGTTTTATTTTTGAAGGCTAACAAAATCACCCCGTGGGATTTGGCTATAGAGGAATTCATTAAATTATTATTTAAAATGTACTAAGGATCTACTTCCATACCCCCGACCAATTAACTAAGGAGAAGGTATTAAATCAACAAATCCCCACACTTTTTTTTGTTGGACAGGCTACTTACATAGGAAACCTCAGGATTTGGCACTCAGGTAAAGAACCTGCGTTACAGAACCCTCTCTTGGAGAAGCATAGGGATCTGGTCAGGCACTTTAGTCAAAGATAGCCACCAGCAAGCATCCCTCTGTTCCTGCTCTCCTTGCAAAAATTCCAGCTTCTTTTGTCTTTCTCAATTACTCTCTCCCATGTAATGTTACATCTCCATTCAGATTCCAATAGTTGCAGCCATATAATATTTAGGCAGTTGTCTTGGCAGGGTTAATTTCTGCCTCTTCCTTTCAGCATTTCGCCCTGATGATTTTTAGGTAGGCAGTTCTCCTTGAAGATTTTTAGGCAGCTCTCCCATGGCAAGGTTCATTTCTGCTACCTTCTTTCAGCAGTTCACCCAGATGATTTTAGGCAAGTCTCTCTCTATGGCCTGTGCAGCCACTTTTAAACCCCCGAGTCCCACCCCTGAAAAATTGAGATCATGATGTGTTAAGGTATTAGCACTGAATTTCCATTGGACCTTTATGGCCCTCTCCTCCTCAACCCCTCACTACCGATAGACCCTTGGAGTTCTGAAACTGAAATTCTTGGTAGAATGAATACACCCACCAGAGTTGCCATTTACACTTTTCAGATTGTTCTTCTAAAAAGTCACTACATGACAAAGGTTTTCAATTTACAAATAAATATTATAATATACATATATATATATTTGCATTCCCCTTATCATGGTGGACTTATCAAAAATGAATCCCGGTTCAGCAGGATGCTGCATGTGTGAACTGTGGTTTTTCACCATTTACACAATTAACAAAAGTTAGTGCCATCAAACTTTACAGTTACATAATTCACAAATCTAAAACCTCCTCGAGTTTCAGCTTTGTGACATTTTCTGAGAAGCTACCATCACATTTTTGATTGTACCTTAAATCCCAAAATTTGGATTTTTATGACATATGTCCTAATTCTTTAAGTATCATGGTTCAAATGTTAAACGCCAAAATGTAGTTCCTAATAGAAATCTATGGCCACATAGTTACACATATATTTCTGAGTTTCATTTCACAATTTAAGTTGCTGTGAGGTTTCACTTCTTGTCCGAGGCATCTGTTTCAGTCAGCTGCTCCAATGTTAATTTTAGCCTGCAATTATCCCATCAGCCTTTCTTCTTCCTAAGGCTAATGGTCAAGTTCTTGCTTCTTTCAGTGAAGAGGCCCCATAACATTTCTTGATCACTACCTGACTGTTCTGCTTAGCCATTGACTTCTTCTCAGGAAATCTAAATTTATAATCCTGCTTCTATCAACAGCCACTTACACTGGTGAAGGTTACATTTTCCTTGGGCCCATAAGGCCTGTTTACTGTTGCATCTGAAAGAAAAATAGCCTTTTCGATCTCTTGCATTTATTTTCATGGGAAGCCTTTAATTTAGTTTTTAAAATCTGCATCTCACTATCACTGTTCAAGGCCCTTATTACTGATATTTCCATTTTAGCAAGGGAACATTTTCTCTGCAAGTCCCTTTTGAATCAGTGTATTTGTTTCTTTCCCACAGCAATTTCTTTTTACGGAGCAAACTGAAAGTGAAACACTGCACATCTTCAATTCTTTTCTAGTCTGTTTTTTTTTCGCATACTCATTGTTTCACCTGCAGAAAAACACACATTATGCATTCACTAGGCACCTTAACAGTGTTGAAGTTTTGAGGCTGTATTTTCATTCTGCCAGTGTTCCTTTCCATAAGAAGAATGCATTTCGCAATAGAGGCCTAACCTGGCCTTTCTGTTCATATCATCCTGGGGCTGTCATTAAACCCCACAGGACTATAGTGGCTCTAGCAGCCTGTGGTGTTGATGACACCTGAATTCAAGGAGAGACGTTGTTTTCTTCATCTTGGCTGTCGTTTGGCATCACTGCCAAGATGAGGAAAACCATGTCTCGTCCTTGAGTTCAGGGTGTCATCAACAGCACAAGCTGCTAGAGCCACCAACGTCCTGTAGGGTTTAATGACAGCCCCAGGATGGCATGCAATGTGTAACCTGTCTGATGGTGCCCTGAGACCCAGACTGCACAAGCACCCTTGTCACAGGCCACAATTATGCCTCATGCACCATCACCCTCTTATTCACTAACCCCTCAGACCATGTGAGTACCCACCAGTGGGACGCAAGGCAATCTCTGAGGGATAAAGAAATTAAAAGGATTGTCTGTTGTGTCCTAGTTCAAATATTTTATTTTTATTTGTTCTTTATGATTAATTTCTTCCTATTTAATAAATGTGAGGCCAGCATTCAGTGCCTCATCATATGCACTTCATCGCCACACCACTCTATCCCTTGCAGGGTATGGTATGATAGAGAGACTTACAAAGCGCAAAATACACCTTGTCAAGGATTCACAGTGAAGAAAAAGACTCAGGTGAGGGAGCCAATCCTAAATTCGCCCTCCAGGAATAGAATTTACTTGGGCAATAGAAGTGTCTTCACCCCTCGTCTGAACTTGAGGTGATCGCTGATCAGGAGTGTGGAGAGAGGGAGTTCATTCCACAATTTAGTTGCCCGGACAGTCAAAGAACGACCACCCCATCTTCCATATCTGAATCTCGCTGTCACAAAAAGAAAACAGCAGAGGATGACCTCAGTGCTCTAGAAGGAGTTTAACGAAGAAAACCGGATCTGAAAAAGATGGGGGCAATTTTATAACATCCCTTATGCATAAGGCATATGGCCTTGAATTTGACATGTTGAGTCACCGGGAGCCAGTGTAATGTTTGTAAGGAAAACGAAATATGATCTATATGACCTTGATGGAAGAGAAGACTTGCAGCTGCATTCTGGATCAAGTGCAAATGATTAAGAGTCAGTTTGTGCAAGCAAAGATACCGCATTACAGTAGTCAAGTCTACCGGAAATGAATGCATTAAGCAGTTGGATCTTGTGGGAAAAGGGAAATTGTCCAGAAGTCTCTTCAATGAGCATAGATGGTAGAAAGAGGAGCTAGCCACAGGGGCAACTGACTCTCTAAAGAAAGGGAGGAGTCCAGTCAAACACCAAGTTTCCTAATCTTTGATAGAGGGGCTGGACACTCTACCAGCCCATCAAGCCAGAAAGTAGCTAGCAAACACTGTGGGGCCAGAACATGGGCCAGCTGAACAACAGGCTGGCATGACACAAGAGAGGGGGCATTTGATCACTCAATTTCAAACGGTTAGCAGACATCCACCCATCAACTTATTCCAGACAGGCCTTCATATCACATTGCAGGTGTCGCAGGGAACTGCAAGCGTAGCATTATGGGATCTGGTTAAAGGGTGGTGAAGAGGGGAGGCCGAAATCTACTCCTGCCCCCATTCCCCCAGATGCATGAACAGAAAGAAGAGCAGAAAGAATAATGAGCGCACTCACCATTCTACACCAGTCTCCAGAGTGCCCATGAGTGACACATATGCTGAAAGACACCCACTCCACCAACCCTGCAACCTAAAAGCAACACAAACCTTTCCCTGAGTGGATGAAGAGCTTCTGGGTGCTAGCAGAGACACTTTTAATTGACAATCTTGACCAAAAGCGCTAAGAAGACATACACAGTGCCATGAGTGCTCTGTTATTTTGTCACCAGTCTCAATGCAGCAATACCACCATGCAGAATCTACAAAATAGAGTTCCTGTTTAAAGGCTTGCAGATGCTTACATGAATTAATCCTAAGGAAAAGCAAAAGTATTTGGACCACCTAACAGTGCTATAACTGATTAATTCATGCATGTAAAATGGCACAGTGGAAACCATGACTGGCTTCAGGAATATTACAATCAAAAACACTTGTCTCAGTGAAGTCCAGCAGCGTTGTCTCAGTGAAGTGCAGCAGCGTTGAGTTGCGTGTGGACAACAGGAATGGACCTCGCAAGTCCAGGCTCTCAGCCCAGATCTTCTAACAGATAAAATTCCTCTCTCTCTGAACGGCGGCGAACTGAAGCCAAGGAGCATTTATAATTCTTATAAAATACAGCTAATTCAGAGCTGGAAAAACCCAGAGTATGGAGACAGGACACGTGACTCAGTGGATCTGCCAGCCAGCCATGGACGCTTCTATAGGAACAAAAAGACAAGTTTGCAAAGCCCAGACATGATTTGCACCACTGTGTAACAAAAACATCTGCATGTTGCATTTCAAAGCGAGTGCATTCTAAAGCATTGGTGAGTCACACATAGTTATGATGCAGAAGAGACAGTTACTTTTATTTGGGAAGATATATTTGAGCTGAGAGCAAATTAGGTCTCAGGCTTGGGGCATCAGCTAAACCGATGGGAACATTTTAGAATTAGGTAATTGGGAAACAGCCAGGCCAGCCCTCTGACAACGTAGGACAAATGAGAACAATTTCTATAAGGGAGCCATAAATGGCATATCCACTCTGCATCCAATCACAGGATGTGATAGGTTTTCTGGGAAATGGCCCAAGCTGTAATGTCAGCATGATGCTGTTGTGTTACAAAACTGGCCTGAAAGCCAGAATTCTTTGATAGAGCCTTTGGATTTTCTTTCCCTGCACACAACCCTCTGTGTTTCTGGCCAGAATAAAACCACAGTT
The DNA here is from genome assembly GCF_040938575.1 of Ambystoma mexicanum. NCBI lineage: Eukaryota > Metazoa > Chordata > Amphibia > Caudata > Ambystomatidae > Ambystoma > Ambystoma mexicanum. The sequence continues at coordinate 338,636,735 of NC_090938.1, forward strand.
TAAACTTGCTGTTTGTTTGGACTTCTGCTGCCTTCATTTTTGGCAAGAAGGGAGGTGTTGGGCCTCAAATGAGTTCTGGATCCAGGGACTCCCAGTAGCCCTACCCTACCCGGGGGTTCACTCCTACCCAACACTGAAACCTGTAGAGTAGATTGTCAAAGTGAGCTACCTCCATGGATGGAATCTGAGTGCCAATTGTTATCAGGTGTTAACAGCTGTTGTTCAGTAAGGAGGCCCTGCAGGTCAGCACAAACAAGATACAAACCCTGTTGTGCAGTATTACCTGGAGCGTTCCAAGTGCCAGATGGAATCACCAATAAAGCAGCAGGAAGACCCAATGTTAATGAGGCTTAGCTTCAAGGACTAGAGAGAAGGGGACAGTGGCAGTAGTATCGGGACCATGGGGTCAGATGAGGATCAACAGGGGGTGATGATGACGAAGAGGGAAGACCCTCTCACCACTACAGGGAAGCAAGCCATGATAGAGATACTTTTGGGGTGGCAAAGAAAACATGGAAAGAGGAGAGGAGGACATCGAAGGGCGCCTGCCACGTCCTATGGTTGGATCACACAGTATGGATGATATTACTCTGTATGCACAGAGGCTCAGGGCCCTGCTAGGATGGAAATGGACCTCCACTAAAGACACGGGGAGATAGGACGGAGGGACGAGACTGGCACAGTTCCCATTATTGGAGAAGGGTGGAGGGTGCCTCAGTATATTCCATGGCAGCAAATGGTTAAGGACATTAAAGGTGCAAGCTACCTTTGTTGACTGCTGTGGTTAGGCTGGAAAATTGATTTATGGGCTCAAAAGACTGACAGCAGGGATGCCATTAGCGGTGGGTGACATGAAGAGTTTATCTCATCCATTCTTGGGGCGGTAGCAGACAATGTATGAAGAAGAGCAAGGTATCCCGGAGTGACTGCACAGAACACGGCACATGATGGTGTGTCATTCAATAACTGCTCAGTGGCCTTATGCCACTGTTACATTCCTGACAGACACCAGTGAACATAATGGGTAGAGACATGATGGGCCGACTTAACATGACCATTTCATTCACAGACCAGGGGACAGTGTGCCTGCAACCAGGAATTCATTACATGAACATGAGGAAGCTCATACAGGCATATTGCGGGCAGATGGTATAGAGGGGGGGTTGCCTGCAGATGTTGAGCTGTTCCAATCTGGAGCAGAAGTTTTGATAGTGTGGCTACCATGGATTCAGGGCAGGCTGTTACGCATACCCAATGCGCTCTTATTTAGACCAGAGGTTCGCCTTGATGAAAGGGAAGGAAACATGATCCCAATAGAACTTGAGGCAGTCATAGTGAGAGATGAGAGAACAGTATTATATGGGACTGACGACACAGGACAATCGTGGAGAACAGTGATTTTGCATTGGGGAGGGATAAAGGTTGACTGACGTGACAGATGAGGTACTATTTGAAGATGATCAATCAGATCACAAGGTGGGGTTTGACATAAGCATTGCATACTTGTTGAGAATACATTACAGGGAAGTGCCACAGAGAATGGCCATCTTGCAAAAAGCACCACCACCATTTCTCAAGGAAGACTTGGGGCGAGTACCTAGCGTTTTATGGACCAGTGGTCCCTGTGACATGAGTTGGCTAAAAGGGATAGGGGCAGTCAACTTAAACCAGGGGCTATTTTAACAAGGGTGAGACAGTATCCCCTATCAAAGGAAACAAACAAAGGAATTTAAGAGACGATTGCTGTGCTAGTGCATTCTGGTACTCTCAAAATCACAGGGTAACACTGCAGTGTACTATGTAAAAAAAAAGCGACAGGGGGGTCGTGCCATTTTATTTAGGATTTGCGTCCCTTGAAACAAATCGTTGAACCAGAATTCCTGTTAGTTCCTAAACCAGCAACAATTCTGTGTAGCATCTCGACAGAAGCTACCCACTTCACAGTAATAGACTTGAAGAACGCCTTCTTGTCTATACCGCTCCATGAAGAGTCACAGGACCTGACCTTGTATCTATATAGAAACCGGAAGTGGAAACACACAAGATTACCACAGAGGTACTGTGAGTCACCTTCTCTCTCAATAGGGTCCTCCAGATGGATCTTGGCAACATACAGGTGAGGAGCACATCATACAGTATGTGGACAACATTTTGATTTGTAGCAAGTCAGAGGAACAGTGTTGAAATGATTCAGTATACTTTTTGACAGTATTGGCAGAGAAGGGTTACAAGGTGGATAAGGCAAAATTACAATATTGCCAGAAGGAAGTGCTATATATCGGACAACTGATATCGCAGGAAGGGGTAAAAGTGTCTTTAGAAAGGACGGGTCAATCTGCAGAACGCCAATGCCAAAGACAGTGAGAGAAATGTAGCAGTTCTTGGGCTTCTGCAATTATTGCAGAGCCTGGGTGTTTGATTATAGCACATTTATACGAGAACCTTGTGAAGTGGACTCAGGGAGGCACAGAGAGGGGACGGCAGGTTGCTATGGACGCACAAAATGACTGGAACATTTGAGGAGCTGAAGTATGCGCAGCTCTAGTGTTAGGGGATCCCAGACTACCATTACAAATTCTGTTTGTTCTCACACTCCAATGGAGTAGCGATGACTGCAGTACTCACACAGAAGACTACCTTAGAGTACAAGCCACTGCCCTGTCCATGTGAACAAGCTCTACCTGCTGCCGCATCCACGGAAGAAAAGTCAGCGAGTATTACGATGGGGTGCAGCTCCACGCTTTACAGGGAGCAGAGCTTCTGGATGTGAAGTAATCATCTTGAATCCAGCAATAAAGGTGGTGTGGGGCAGAACTATAAACCCAGTGACATTTCTAGCTGAACCAGTGGAGGAGGGAGACTATGTACATGACTGTACTAGGTACATGGAACAGTATGACGACCTTCCCAAAGTAGGGGAGAAGCCAATTCATGGGGGAGAAGTGCTTTAAATTGACGGGTCTTCAACGATAGACCAGACAACTTGGGAAAGACATACAGGATGGGGTGGTGAGAATAAAGTCGTACGGGACAGCCGAAGTACTAGCAAGTGTGAGATTGGCACTAGAAGCATGCAGGGACCAGGAAGTCACAGTGTATTCCGATTCGGCCTACGTGGCATCTATAGTACACTGTGGGGTGTCATGATGGCAGAAGAGGGGCTTCCGACGTGCTGACCGCACACAGGTGCAGCACACGCCCCTATTGGGCAGGCTCATAGACAGGCTCCAATTCCCAGCAGCAACAACTGTCATGAAGTGCCAGGTGCACACAAGGGGAGAGGACATAGTCTCCTGGGGCAACAAAGCCGCAAATGCAGAAGCAAAGCAAGCAACATACTTCCCTGAAGTAACTGACTTTGATACCCCATCAACACACATGTCTGTGTGTGCAATATGATTCTAAAGGAAGGCTATAATACCTTGCCAGTCATGCAGATAATGGAATTTCAGCAAAGGGCACCGGTAGAGGAGAAAGAATTATGGGTTAGAAAGGAATGTTCAATATCCCCCATGGATCCTTTGTGGTGACAGGAGAGCACAGGCAAGCTAGTAATTCCAACAGCACTATTGCATATTGCGCTCACCCAATTGCGCTATCCTACTCATCTGGGTAAGGACGCACTTGCCGTACATATTTGGGAATAGTGGTTCTGCCCAAATATGGAGGAGCATATAGCTGAATTCATGAAACACTGTGTCACCTGTTGTCAGGGATAAGGTTTGGGGTAAGGGACAGCACTTCCTGTACCCAAAAATACTTTAAATAGGGACAAAAATACATTATCCAGCATGCTTTGAGAGTGTAGTTCCAAGGTTTCCAGTGGCTCTCCAGCTGGGATTAATTAGGAACTGCTTAAAGTTCGCCGCCACCCTTGCCTCAGTGCAAGTAATTACAGTTTATCAGCACGGGCAGCAGCTGAGGACGCGAGCAGATGAAACCACGCTGGGACGCCGAAGGACTGTGAAACTTCTCCCCGGGCCGCGGCAGTGATTATATGCAGGAGAGAGCAGGAGCTGGGGCCTCGGCGGTGAATCAGCTTTACTTTTCGTGATGGGCGACTGACTTCAGGGTCCGGATGTCATCGTGAGGCAATTTCTTCATTGGCTTGTTTCTGAAATCTGTGTTCTTTTGGCTGCTTATCTGTTTTATATTGCTGAGAGGGTTGGAGGAATCACGCCACTAAGCGAAGAACTGATTAACAATATTCCTAACTCAATATGCAATTGCTAAGAGAGAATCAGCTCTGGTTCATTTGATTTTTGAAACATTACAAAGTGTCCCACAGCAAGAGGGCGCGTGTTTGGTGTAATTGTTGTGACTCATTGTTTGTCGCTTCACTGTGCCCAGTGGGCCATGAGTCTTGTCTCTCCATGCAAGACATATCCCGTTTGTTTGTGTCATTTAGCCTGTTTGCCAGCTTCCAAGTGTCAAGTGGAATATTCCACCGTTTGCTTCTGTATTATGTCATGTCTGAGTATTTAACCCCATGTTCTTTGTCGGGAAAGTGGTGTCTTATATGACCAGAACTAAGGATATGCTATGCTATGCTAGGTACTCTATGGTTTACTATCCTTGTATGCAGGAGGTTCATTTCAGTTATTAGGAGGACAGGTTAAGGGTTCAGGAGTAGAGTACCGGTATAGGAGTTTTGACCTACATAGTAGTTGTCATGTATTTGCTTGTTATGTTTTCCCCTTCTTCCCTTTGTCGTTCCACCACCTTTCCCTAACTCCTTCTTCCCCCCATTGGCTGCCACGTGGCTTCCTGTGTTATTCATTATCAGGTGCCCATGCCAACCACAGTGAGAGGGTCGATCTATTCGGCTTCTGTGGTTCGGGAGAGGGGGGTCGAGTACCCTATTCTCCCTTTGTGAGTTTGACACCTGTAAGAAATTCATAGCTGGGCATACTTTACATGTAGTGAGAGGAGCCATACCACGCCCAATCAGGCCTTTTTAACAACTCCTCATAGACTACATCGACATGATCCAGCTGTACCAAGGCTAATGCTACATGATAGTGGTTGTGTGCCCATTTTCCTGATGGATTGAAGCCTGTCCCTGCTCACACCTTGACGCTCTCAGAGCAGCAAAATTCCTCGCTAGAGAGGTGTTCCCACAATGAATGGGAAGCAAGTGCAAAACTGGTCACATGGGTGAAAAACGAAACAGGGCCCATGCCCATTGTACCACTTAAGGGCACTTCTTCATGTTTCCAGAATGATGGTCCCATTGTAACGCTCACCTGACTCCCACGGAGGCGCCGGCCTGGTTTGCGCTGCGGTGGCCTCTTCCAGGGTGGTGCGCAGGACTCGGAAGATGGACTGGACCAGGCCCCCCAACTCTTACTTGCCTGGCTCGCTGAAGTACCCTTCTGTAGGCGAAAATAGGGGATTAAGGGTGTGCAGGGTAAGTAATCGGTCTCCCTCTTTCCCCTCTCACTCTCCTTGACACCCCTCTGTGATTCAGCGCAACAGCTCACCTTAGGGTCTGGAAGGGCGAGCTCTCCATCCTGCCTCTGATGCAGGGGCGCGTAGATATCCAGTTGCTTCACTGGATTTTCGGATTGGTGAGAAGCAAACTTGCTTGGCTTCCAGGTAAGTTTTTTGATTAATGGTTCCCCTTGTGTCCATGCGTTAATGTTCTAACGCTAATGTCTTTTTCCCCATAGGGGCCGGGGTACGGAATGCCGGGGAACAGGCACCGACCCGAGATGAAAGGTGAAATCCTTGTGGAAATCAGGTAAGTCTTTAATGAGCGTTTTGATAATGTCTTTTCATTTGCCCATTAACGCTGATGTCTTTTTCCCCTTAGGGGCCGGGGTCTGGAACTGCCTGGATGCGGCGCGGAACCGAAATGAAAAGGGAATGACCCAACAGGTAAGTCTTAACATGGAGTCTTAGCTTCCCTTCTCCCTTCTTTCTCTCACCTTTGTTCTTGTCTTTTTCTCCCTAGGTGCTGGGGAGCGACTGTGGATCCGGATGGTCGCTGCTGATGGAGGCGCCCTGTAAAGGTGAGTAAATGCAGCGCTGCAGCAGTCAATGCGATGAGTTTTTAAAATAAATGTCTTCCTTTTCAGGATCGTTGGCGAAATGTCTCCAGGTTGCAGATTTAACAGGTAAGGTCTTTTCCTTCTTCTGTTCTCTTGTTCTATTCCTCTGCAGGTGATCAGGATGCTGGCAGGCGTGGAAGAAGTCAAGATGCAGGAGCAGACACGGTGAGCGTCCAGCTGCTAGATGCAGAACAACGCGAAGCACGTGTGGCTGATCGGGTGTGGTTTAAATAGCCTTGGAAGAAGTTCCTGGAATGTGTCCTTCCTCCAATCAGGTATGTATCCTTCCCCGACCACACCCGGTGGTAAAAGAGTCCCACAGGAAAAGTAGTTCTGGCCTCAAGATGGCCCGGCTGTTGCAGCATGGTCTGGATCAGGTAAGTTTACACCAAGCACCTTTAAACACAAAGTCATCTTTTATGAGCCTGGCGCCTTTGGCGCCAGGACTGTTGTCCAATATGAGCCTGGCGCCAAAGGCGCCAGGACTGAGTCCACAGGGCCCCTACTTGGGGCTGCTGAGACTCCTCCCGAGGGCATGATGCCTGCTTCCGGGGGTGCTGGGCCGGTCCTGGTGCTCCGGGGGCAGGTATCATGACAGCACTCCCCCCCAAGGCCCCTCCCAAGGTTGTTCTTTCTGGAGGCTTAGGTTTATTTGGGAAATTCCGATGAAACCTTTTCACCAGCCGAGGTGCATGAACGTGGTTGCTGGGTTCCCAAGACCTTTCCTGAGGCCCATACCCTTTCCAGTCTATTAGATAGAAAAGTTTTGACTTAGAGATTTTGGAGTCCAAAATGTTCTTTATCTCGAATTCAGGCTCCCCATCTACCTGAATTGGTTCTGGTGGCTTTATTAATCTGGTTCCTGGTTGCACTGGTTTCAAAAGTGACACATGAAAAACAGGATGAATCCGCATGTTAGCTGGTAACTCGAGCTTGACTGCCACTGGATTAATGATAGCTTTGATCGAATAAGGGCCTAGGTATCTTGGATTAAAAGTTCGAGGTCCCTTTAGCGAAAAATGTTTTGTGGCCAACCATACCTGATCTCCAATTTGGTATGAAGGCGCCTCTTTTCGATGCAGATCAGCATTTTTCTTGTATTTCTCTTTTGCGTGTTGCAAATGAGCAGTTGCATTCTTGAAGGCTTGAGTTATAGTAGAATGCAAGTAGTCTACTGCAGGCATTTCAAGACTCGAAGGAGAGTCCAGGTCTGAAGTACGAAGGTGGTGTCCATATAGTGTGTAAAAGGGGCTTTGCCCAGTTCCAGAGTGCACCGAGTTATTGTACGCATATTCAGCCACCCATAACAAATCCTTCCAGTTACCCTCTGATTGGTGCAACATACACCGTAGGTATTGTTCAAGGGTCTGGTTCGTTCTCTCCGTTTGACCATCGGTCTGTGGGTGGTGGCTGGTTGAGAGTCTCACGTCGATTTGTGCTAGTTGACAACACTTTTTCCAAAAATGGGAAATAAACTGGCTTCCCCGGTCGGAGACTAATATGGATGGGAATCCATGCAAACGGATAACATTTTCGAGGAATTCTTTGGCAAGGACCGCAGCTGAAGGTAACCCTCTCAACGGGATAAAATGAGACATTTTTGAAAATAGGTCCACCACAACCAGAATGGTATTGTATCCGTTACAAGGGGGCAGGTCCGTGATAAAATCTAGTGATAAAGTGTGCCAAGGCGCTGGTGGAATGTCTAAAGGCTGAAGAAGGCCGGCGGGTTTTGTCTTTTGGCCTTTGTTTTGGGCACAAACTCCACAGGACATCACAAAAGACTTAATATCCTTGCGCCAGGAAGGCCACCAAAATTGTCGTTTAATTTTTTCCTCCGTCTTGGCAATGCCAGGGTGTCCTTCCATCAGGGCATCATGGTGACGGGAAATAACGAGGTCTTGCAATTCTTTTTCTGGTAGAAATAAACGTCCTTGGAAGTAAGATAGGCCATTGTTGACCGAAAAGTAAGACCCTTTTTGGATCCAATCCTGTACTGCGGTAGCGTCCATGAGTTCTTTTACACGTGCTTGAATGTCCTCGAAGGTTTGTAGTGAGGTTAATCCCAAAATTCTTTGCTCGGGAATGATTGGTACAGGTTCTGAAGTAGTGTCCAATTCTCCCATTCCAATTCGAGATAGAGCATCCGCTTTGCCATTCTTACTGCCGGGACGGTAAGTGATTACGAAATCAAACTCAGCAAAGAACAACGCCCATCGGAGCTGACGTGACGATTGTGCTTTGGCAGTCTTCAAGTATTGTAAGTTCCGGTGATCAGTGATCACAGTGATGGTGTGCCTGGCGCCAAGAAGATAATGCCGCCAAGCCTTAAAGGCGGACTTAATGGCCAATAATTCCTTATCGGTAATTGCATAATTTACCTCAGGCGGTGAGAACTTTCTGGACCAGAATGCTACAGGATGTAGTTGGTTGGTTTCAGGGTCTCTCTGAGACAGTACAGCTCCCATGGCTAAACTGGATGCATCAGTTTCCACTATGTATGGGAGATCGGGACGCGGGTGCTTCAAAATAGGTGCAGAGGTGAATTTTGCTTTTAATTCCTGGAAGGCCTGTTCCGCTTCCTTGGTCCATTCGAAACGTTTATTTTTCTGTAAGAGTGTTGTGATGGGTTGTACCACACGCGGAAATTCCGGGATAAATCTGCGATAAAAATTGGCAAAACCAAGCATGCTTTGGACCCCTTTCACCGAACTAGGAGATGGCCATTTAAGGATGGCCTCCACCTTTCTTGAGTCCATTTGGACCCCTTTTGGCGTCAGGATGAATCCGAGAAACTCAACCTCGGTGGTATGGAAAACACACTTTTCCAGCTTAGCAAACAGTTTATGCTGGCGTAATTTCTCAAGGACGGCCCGGACATGCTTTTTGTGATCAGATTCCGAAGAGGAGTACACCAGAATGTCATCGATATATACGACAACACAAACATCGATGAGTTCCCGGAGAACATCGTTCATGAAGAACTGGAAAGCTGCAGGCGCGTTGCACAACCCGAAAGGCATCACCTGGTATTCGAATAGTCCGTATTTTGTGCGGAAGGCGGTTTTCCATTCGTCGCCTTCCTTTACTCGTACCAGATGGTAAGCCCCCCGGAGATCTAACTTGGAGTATATGCAGGCGTCCTTCACTTGGTCAAGGAGTTCAGGGATCAGAGGCAAAGGGTAACGGTTTTTGACCGTTATCTGGTTTAATGCGCGGTAGTCGATGCAAGTTCTAAGGTCGCCTTCTTTTTTCGGCACGAAGAACAAAGACGAGGATGCCGGGGACTTTGACGGGCGAATAAAACCATTGGCTAGGTATTGATCCAAATATTGTCTCAAATGCAGGTTCTCAGGTTCGGTAAGGGCATAAATCCTGCTACAAGGGGGCTGTGCACCTGGCACCAGATCGATTTGGCAATCGTACGATCGGTGAGGAGGTAAAGTATTTGCCTGTTCCTTTTGGAAGACGTCCTGAAAGTCCTGGTATTCCGGAGGTAATTGCATGGAGGCAGAGGTTATAGATGCTAAATGAATCTTCGGGTTTTCTGGGTAACAGGTTTGTGCACACTCCGGGAAAGTTATTCTCTTAGCTCGCCAATCAATTCGAGGATTATGTGTCTCTAACCAAGGGATTCCAAGAATAACCTGAAACTGTGGAGCCTTGATTACATCAAACACAACTGCCTCCCGATGGCCGTCAGGACCAATAAGAGTAACCTCAGTAGTGGAGTGAGTTACCGGTCCAGAGGCAATTTCAGTTCCATCGACTGTGGTGATGACATCTTTGCTGGTTTTAGGACGGAGTGGGAGGTTTATCCTAGAGACCAATTCTCGATCCACATAGTTTCCAATAGCCCCACTATCGATGTATGCCTTAATTGCATGCATGCGCTTAGGCTGTTCCGGATCTACGAGGACCATTGGCACGATGAAATGCGAGGTCTGAGAGTTAGTTTTCAAGCTCGGCAAGCGGACCCCTACCCTTGTCGGGCAGAGGCGTTTCCCGAAACAGAGTCTTCGAGGTTTTTATCAGCGGCTCCCACCGCCTTTCTGGGCGGTTTTGCCGGGCAGTCTCGTAGGAAGTGTTCTGAGTTCCCACAATAAAGACATAATTTTAACTGTCGCCTCCTTTCACGTTCCTTTTGAGTTAAAGGTCCTTTAACCCCTCCAATTTGCATAGGCTCAGAGACATCAACACCCTTGGGGTTAGCGTGGGTCTTGACCAACACCCGGTTTTCTAACCTGGACCGATCTGCTTTCCTGTTTTGAAGTCTGTGATCCAATTGGACCACTAAGTCTATATACTCTGTGCACTCTTGAGGCGTATTTACAACTTGGGCCAAGACATCTTTAAGTTCTCCACGTAGACCTCGATAAAATAACGTGACCCTTTTATCCTCAGGCCATCCCGATTCCACAATCAGTCTATTAAAGGTTGCAATATAGGATAGGAGGTCCTGATTGCCCTGTCGCAGGGAGAGAAGTTCGTCATCCAGGGCCTGCCCCTGTAAGTGTCGAGCAAATAACCTTTCCATGCTTGCTTGAAATCCCTGAAAATCACGGAGAATTGGGTCATCTCGAGTAACCAGTGGAACTGACCAGTCGGCAGCGCAGCCGCTGAGATATGACAAAACAAAGGCTACCTTGGTCTGATCATTAGGGAAGGCCCCAGGTTTGCACAGGAAGTGCAAACGACACTGATTCATGAATACGGCGAATCGTTTAGGGTCCCCAGCAAAGCGTTCGGGTGAGGCCAGCGGCATGTTTCCAGGTAGATTTATCTGCACAGGATTACTGGAAACCACAGGAGCGGGGTTCCCTCCGGAACCGGGTAGAGGAGTCTGTCCAGCTTGACTCTGCAAAAGCTGTCTGGCCAGGTCATCAGTTCTTTCTTTTGATACTATTAGTTCCCTTCTGAGGGCATTAGTCTCCTGCCGAGAGGCATGTACTTCGGCCCGTAATTCCCCCAGTAATTGGGCCAACTGATCAGTCTCATACATGTCCATAGCGCCTGGGTGGGATTTTGTAGGAAGGCTTCGCGTTCTGTAACGCTCACCTGACTCCCACGGAGGCGCCGGCCTGGTTTGCGCTGCGGTGGCCTCTTCCAGGGTGGTGCGCAGGACTCGGAAGATGGACTGGACCAGGCCCCCCAACTCTTGCTTGCCTGGCTCGCTGAAGTACCCTTCTGTAGGCGAAAATAGGGGATTAAGGGTGTGCAGGGTAAGTAATCGGTCTCCCTCTTTCCCCTCTCACTCTCCTTGACACCCCTCTGTGATTCAGCGCAACAGCTCACCTTAGGGTCTGGAAGGGCGAGCTCTCCATCCTGCCTCTGATGCAGGGGCGCGTAGATATCCAGTTGCTTCACTGGATTTTCGGATTGGTGAGAAGTAAACTTGCTTGGCTTCCAGGTAAGTTTTTTGATTAATGGTTCCCCTTGTGTCCATGCGTTAATGTTCTAACGCTAATGTCTTTTTCCCCATAGGGGCCGGGGTACGGAATGCCGGGGAACAGGCACCGACCCGAGATGAAAGGTGAAATCCTTGTGGAAATCAGGTAAGTCTTTAATGAGCGTTTTGATAATGTCTTTTCATTTGCCCATTAACGCTGATGTCTTTTTCCCCTTAGGGGCCGGGGTCTGGAACTGCTGGATGCGGCGCGGAACCGAAATGAAAAGGGAATGACCCAACAGGTAAGTCTTAACATGGAGTCTTAGCTTCCCTTCTCCCTTCTTTCTCTCACCTTTGTTCTTGTCTTTTTCTCCCTAGGTGCTGGGGAGCGACTGTGGATCCGGATGGTCGCTGCTGATGGAGGCGCCCTGTAAAGGTGAGTAAATGCAGCGCTGCAGCAGTCAATGCGATGAGTTTTTAAAATAAATGTCTTCCTTTTCAGGATCGTTGGCGAAATGTCTCCAGGTTGCAGATTTAACAGGTAAGGTCTTTTCCTTCTTCTGTTCTCTTGTTCTATTCCTCTGCAGGTGATCAGGATGCTGGCAGGCGTGGAAGAAGTCAAGATGCAGGAGCAGACACGGTGAGCGTCCAGCTGCTAGATGCAGAACAACGCGAAGCACGTGTGGCTGATCGGGTGTGGTTTAAATAGCCTTGGAAGAAGTTCCTGGAATGTGTCCTTCCTCCAATCAGGTATGTATCCTTCCCCGACCACACCCGGTGGTAAAAGAGTCCCACAGGAAAAGTAGTTCTGGCCTCAAGATGGCCCGGCTGTTGCAGCATGGTCTGGATCAGGTAAGTTTACACCAAGCACCTTTAAACACAAAGTCATCTTTTATGAGCCTGGCGCCTTCGGCGCCAGGACTGTTGTCCAATATGAGCCTGGCGCCTTTGGCGCCAGGACTGAGTCCACAGGGCCCCTACTTGGGGCTGCTGAGACTCCTCCCGAGGGCATGATGCCTGCTTCCGGGGGTGCTGGGCCGGTCCTGGTGCTCCGGGGGCAGGTATCATGACACCCATAAAGGTTGGAGAGAATAAGGTGTGTAAGCAGATCTTGGAGCTACCAGGCATGAAGGTTGGAACCGCAGTGCTTATGGACCACTACTGGGCCTGCAGGTTGAGGGAATACCTGCAACTGACACCCAACTGGGGAGGAATATGCTCACTTGTACAGTTGAGCACACCAGCATTGGTAGTGCTACGGATGGACATACAAGCAGATGGAGTCCCCAAAATGGATACTCGCCAAAGAAAGAAGAGATCTGTAGGGTTCAATGGAGTGAAAAGAGGGAACTATGCATCATCAAAATTGAATGACTCACCCGGGTAGATGAAAGACGCACATACATATCTCTATATCTATCCACATTCTTCACCAAAGGTGAACCACAAGACGCCAAAGTATAAGTATACCAAGCTTGCACATGCTCGACTGCCACTAACATGGAAAAGCCATAATAACAAATATGAAAGCTATAGGTCCACTGAGGTGAATGAGGAAGGGGAGACAGGCTTCGAGTACATGGAAGGGCTGACATTATCACGGCAGCCAGAGGCAAGCAGAACGATGCACCCAGCCAAGGACGAGTGGAGACGAGAAAGTTCCTGGTTACCAAGATGATAAGCCATCTGCAAGAAATTCAAGCTGAAATCCTGATAATTACAGGCACGAGAGCTCCATTTTGTGGTCGCAACACACGTGACCCAGCAGAGCAAGACAATGCCCATTCAATCAAGGTAGACAGCGAGAAGCTATTGCCATCAAATCAGAGGTTGAAAGATACAAGTGTTGCTTAGGAATTAACAACTGAATGCATTCTCCCAGGCTTAGGTGATCTGAGATGGCAACATTAGGGAACACACAGCCCCTCCATGTTCATTCTCATTGCCAGGGTCCCAGGGCTGGGAGGTTCCCACTCTGTCCGATCCAGAGTCACCTTTCATGTGAAGGTGTAATATGGTGCAAGACGATCTTGCAACATTGTAGGTTGATACATGTAGAGGTGATCCTAGGAGGAGCTACCAGATATGGCTACTCAATAGTAGAATTAACCCTTATAGGATACATACATAGTTCACCTCAACTGACCAATGTGAATGCCCAATAGGCTTTGGGGGTGGAACTTGGTTTTGTGACATCACACCTGGATGAAACTGGGTGGCAAACGCTCAGAAGACAAGAACCCTGGAGAATTAATGTTTTTCTAGTGTAATCCCTATCGCTTTGTTAGATAATAAAGACAGTAAACTTTGCATCGTGGCTGAGTCTTCCATTCTTGTGGTGGGGAGTCTTTGATGTGCCCTAGTGTCTCTTTGCTGGTAATTAGGGTGACTGCTATAGGGCCTCTGGTGCTCCTTGATAGCTTCCTCCCGCTTTCTGCTTTCAAATTCCTTCTCGTTCTTTTCTTGTAACAATCGACAATGGTGTACAATAGTCAACTGTGTTTCTAGCCATGGCTTTGCCTCCATCCCTACCTGTTTCTTCATCTGCCTCTGAACTGGCTCAAGTAGGCCCAGACATGAAATATGATAGAATAATACCACTGTTTTATCCCACGGTTCTCTCATCTCGAGACGCCAAGGTTCTTGAATCTCTTGAATAAAGGCAACAGGATCTTTGCCCTCACCCATTTTCCTTGTCGTAATCGCACCCATGTCTGTTGTGTCGGGATATTGTACTCTGAGCCCCCTCCATACATCTGCTCTAAAATTGTAAAATAGCACTCCATCGCGTGTCGTGTTTTGCGCTGTTACGCTCGCATACCCTGCTCGTCTCCAAATGTCACCAGCTTTCTCCCTTAGAATGGCTGCTAGAAGGCCTTTTATATCGCCCACTTCTAACGTCATTCCCGCTGTCATTTTTTCTAGCTCATATATCCATTTTCCCGCACCTGCAGTCAAACTAGGTAACTTAATTTTCAGATTATCTTTGTCCATTTGTGGCCATGGTATATATTGTGGTCATCCTCCCCCTTTCTCTAATAATGGGAATTGTGTAATGTGTGGCCTATAATTATACCCACCTACACTTCTCATCTTCCAGGTGGGGCTAGTTTCGCCCATTCGCCTTTGTCCTGGCACCAACCTTAATCTGCTTACATAAGGTGGGATATATCCCCTGCAATGCACAATCATACGTGTGGTCATTCAGTATATGGTGTCGGTTCTGGTGTTTTTTCATTGGGGTCTTCTAAGTCTGACCATGTTACCCCTCATTCTACGCATGTTTCTATTGAAAAACCACATGAACCTTCCCTTTACGCCCTTTCAGTTTCCTCCCTTTCTTCATCTGAAATCATTATACCCCAGCTTGTATGGCTTTCATCCACTCGTCATCAAGATCCATTCTACTTAAGGACAGTGTTCTATGCTGGTCCGTTATTACATCATTTGATCTACCTCCTACTTCCTTCAGTGGAGATCCTTTGGTTCTGTAACCATATTTTTCCCTCATTAGCCTTTATAAATGTCCAATCCTTTTCCCTATGCCGTCTGCCTCATGCTCATCAGCCCATGTCTGTATTCTCGGTATCCCTTGCAGCTCCCTACGGAGCTGTTGTGACTCTCTCTCTTCTTCCCATTATTCTCGCACTTCGATTGGCACTATACACCTATTAAATAAATGATCTATTTCATCATCCCTTTGTCCCCTACTCCTTCTCATTTCTTCTTCCCTTATTCTCATTTCCCTTTTCTCTTCTTCCTCTCGCCTTCCGTGCAACCTAAGTTCTTTCAGTCTTTGTGTTTCTATCTCATCTCGTTTCTTCTCCTCTGGTCTCTCTTTCACTTGTGCCTCATACCTTCTTTGTTCTTCCTTACGCTTCCTCTCTTTTTCATTCTCCCCTTTGTATACTCTCATTCTTTTTCCTTTTTCCCATTCCTCTCTTTTTTCTCTATCTGCAACACCATTGATGCCCATTTCGTCTAATTTGAGTAATATCGGTCCTCCCCATCCATTCGTTCGGCACTATTGTCACTTCCTTGGCTTTGTCCTTTCCTTCTTTTTGTCTATTAACTTCTTCCTCTATCTCTACCTGTCTATCCTTTCTATCATCAAGCTCCTAATATTCATTGCGTGTTTACATTTATTTGTGTTCTTTGATCTTGCTTTCTTCTATGTTGTCCTCACTGTTATAAGAGGGGGGGCTCATATGTCAGGTTAACATACCATACTGCTGCCTTTAACTCCTTTAAAGGATATAATCCTGTTTCTCAGTGTCTATACTCTTGTCTTCAGTAGGAGAAAGAGGAGCCGAGGGCACTGCATCCTCCCCTTTATGCTGATTAAGCATCCACTCCTTTTCAGGCATGTCTTCCTTTAAATCTGAGACATTTTCCATACCTCTAAAATAGATAGCCTTTTCTGTAACTTTTTCCCTGTATATGCAGCATGTAAATATGTTGTCATATGTTGTAATACGGTTCTTGATAGCGACCCTTCTTGAGGCCAGGGCATATACATTTTATCAGCCATGCCTTTTACCCACTCAGAATGGTGCTTCCTAATCTTTGGTGTGTATCTCGGTAATGTCTTACATAGGTGCGCAGGGGTGACCCCCCATGATGACAAGTCATTTTTGAATCTCAATACTTACCAGCTTCTTTTATTATTTTATTACTTCAATTAAATATACCACAATAATCAATTCGGGAAAGCACCATCAATTGCTGACCATTACCAAAACCCCAATTATTTACCAATTCTAAAGCCAATACAATACTGTTCTCTTTGTTCCTTTCTTTATAATTCCATCAATTCTTGCTGTCCTACTATTTTATTATTGACACTCTCCTTTTATTTATTATTTTTTATCAAATGTTATCCTCCTCCGATTAACGTCAATCTCTTGATATTAGAGACTGATAACCACCTAGATTATTACTATTATTTTATATCTCTTTGTTTAAACACGATGAATGTTTTATGCTGACATATTTATAACCCCATACAAATGTGCACTTTTAATTTTCTGCAATCACCTTCCTTTACTTTCACTAGTAAATGTATTTAATCTCAAGTTTACCCCATTTTGGAGTTTGGCAAGCATTCTTCATCACTGCTTTGCCTCGGA
This sequence comes from Ambystoma mexicanum, assembly GCF_040938575.1. Lineage (NCBI taxonomy): Eukaryota > Metazoa > Chordata > Amphibia > Caudata > Ambystomatidae > Ambystoma > Ambystoma mexicanum. The sequence goes on from NC_090938.1 coordinate 338,653,306, forward strand.
ATCCCTAAAAATACCCCGCTTAAAGTCCTTCTGTCCCCTTAGAACCAGGAATCGAGGTATCTCTCTCTCTCTCTCTCTCTCTCTCTCCCTTTTAACTTAAGAAAATCCTGTTAATATGTATATTTACACTTACAATACAATCCCTCTCCTTTATTTGCCACTTTTATTGCTCTACTTACATCCGTTGCCCAGCTTCAGCCCCTCGGTATCGACTTTTCCCCAATCGACCACTTTGCCTTTTGTTCACGAAGCACCTGCGGGACTGGACAGGAATTTCGTCAAAGGGGCACCTGCCGGCCATGTTATCATCACACATGTCTTTTTCTCCGCTTTCCACAGGAATCTCTGCAATCTTCTGGCTAATGGTGGAAGATGTCAAGCATCCGAGAGTCTAGACCTGTGCCCGGGAGACTGGATCAGAACCAACTGTACCATTAACAAAATGTGCAGTAGCACCTGGAGCGTTCCAAGTGCCAGATGGAATTACCAATACATGATCTCAGACCCAAATAACAGGACAAGCTCAAAGAATATGGCAAAGTACTACTTTATTATAAGGTCAAATAAAGTAGGGAAATCTGGTGAACAAATTGCTGCTCACACACTCTTATCTACATTTCAATTATACAAAGGCTTTATACCTCGATGTACATCAGCTATGACATCATCCTACGTAGCAAACAGTAAAACCTATCGAAAGGAGGGATTGGTTAAGGGAACATATACAGTTATACATTGTTTAGGTGTTAGTAACATAATTGACTGCCCCTTATCTGGTAGGCACGCCTAGAACTACCTCTAAATACATATAATACAGCTTAATAGCAGAATAACAGTAGCAGATTGGCTTCTCCAACATTGTATAGTACACTGCTACATAAGCCCTCATGATTGGTTGGCAGTCTCTGCCAACCTTGGACATTCGGCTTGTTAGCAGCACGTGAGCAAAACGAAACGCAGATGCGGGGAACAATGTCAGACTACTAACCACATGGACAATTAGCCTACCATCTCTCATCAGTTAGGCCCTAAACCAAGGCTTTTTCTTTGTAGTTGACATTGCTGACTGTTCTCTTCTCTGGGACTTTTAAGGGACTATAGGTATATCGCTATCTTCAGTTAGAGCCTAATGAATAGACCTTGTTTTCGAGTCCTGAATCACATGTGAGGAGACCATGATTTTGTCAATTTTGACTTTTTATTTATTGCTATTTAATTAAATTATACTGGGTGCTGTCACTCTTCTTGGGCCATAGAGACTTGGATATTATGTCTGGTGTATGCTTTCTGCATCTTTAATTGTTCAATACTTGGCACTTACAAAAGTTTTCTTTTTTACTTAAACTAAGAGAAATATGTTGTGCGTATATATCTTATTCTCTTTGACTCCCCTTGTGCTTTGCAATTATTTATTGATGTAGCATCCTTGATCCCAGGCCAATAGATATTCTTTGTTCCTCACACAAAGCTGTTTTCCAGCGCCTCTCAGCTCTGCTGCCCTGGTCTGTCTCTGCGGTAGTTTGGTTATTTTTAACACATGTTCGACGAGTCTGTTCATCATGGCCGCTTTACTCATGTTATATTTTCGCATGCAGCAAGATTCGATGTATCTTATCTACTTTGTGTTTCTGTGTATATAAATTTATTGATTCTCTTGTCACTTATCTTTCCTAGGGGATATGATTTCTTCATATTCGCATACATGTTTCTCTTGTTACTTCAGTTACATCTTCATTCATTAAGTATTTGCATATCGTATCAGTGTGTCCTCTTGTTTTCTCTTTATAACGTAACTTTGCTCTTGTCTGATTTCTCTTATAGCTCTTCTATGTCCAGTGGTGTATGCAGACATCCTTCCACCACGTCAGTGTGAGGGTACATTTGTTACGGTTGTCTAAGTGCATAACGTCTCTCGTACCTTTGATGCAGTATTGGGACAATACCTGGTGTCACACACAGTGCTCTCTTGCTGCTGTTCCAGTATGATGGAGGTGAGGCGGCAGGCACTAGAGATGACGTGTACATCTGCCTCTCTACACTGTGATTTATTGGTACAACAGAGGCCTGCCCTATGTAGGCTTACCCTTTTTATTCCTTTAGCATATTGATGCAGAAAGAATCATTGCATACAATAATTCATACCATCCCCCAAACTAAACGTAGAAGTCGCCTTAAATTGTATCTGCTAGGGTTACCCCCTTTCTCCATTGCTTTTTATTTTGGCCATTGAACCACTGGCAACAGGCTTTGTGTGTCCATCAGGACGGGAAAACAGAGTAGCACTATATGCGGATGACCTGTTATTGTATGTTGGGGATCCATGTAGATCCACCCCACAGGTCATGGAAAACGTGCAGAGTTTCAGGGAATTCAGTGGACTACAAGTTAATTGGAACAAATCGCTATTGTTCCTAGTCTAGGGAGGCCCGGGGGCAATCCCTTCATATTGTCCCCTCCCAGTTGCAGGAGACACCTTTACATTTCTGGTCATTCATGTTGGCCAGACCCCAGAAGCATTCCTGTCCCATAATCTCATGACAATCACAAGGAGGTTTCAGGTGGATATTCTATATTGGGTGGCCCTCCTATCCTTTGCTTGGACAGGCAGCTTTATTTAAGATGATGGCCCTCCCCAGCCACTTATACGTTCTCCAGTATGCTCATGTCATGTCACCAGACAGGGAATTTCAAAAGATGGAGCAGTCGATGAGAATGCTGCTATGGGGAGGTTCTCAACCTTGAATATTAATGTGGACGCTGTGCGGATCGATTTGGGAGTGTAGGATCGGTCCCCCCAATGTCAGAAAATAATAATGGGCAACGCAGCTGGCCATCGCAAATGAGGTAACAAGGGGATCTCTCTTACCCAAACATCACCCACAAATGACTATGGGCGGGTTTGAAGACCCACTTCTCATTCTGTATTGTTGTAAGGGATTGCGGGGACTACCCCTTGCATCGCAGCACATCATCCGAACACAGGCAGTGACACAGGCAATGGGATGGGAAGGGGTAGTGACCTTGCTGGCCCCCCGGTGGAAGAGGCAGATTTTTACAGAAATCCATAAATTACATTTTGGGGAGAGCTGGCGGGCTAAGGGTATCCAACTGGTGGGTGAAGCGCTTACCGAAGAGTGACTTAAGACATTTCAGAAATTGCCAAAGAACTACTGATTACGAACTCCGGACAGATACAGATATACTCCGTTCAGACATGCAATGTATGTGCAATTTTGGGGAGTTTACAACTACCCTGTCCAGACTACATTGGAAGCTAACATTAATGCTGAAGTCATTCCCAGTCAGGCTATATCGATCTTGTATTAAGTGGTCATTAACTTCACATCAAATCTGCTTCAGAGACTTAAGCCTAGATGGTAAGGGGATGTAGGCTCCATTGGAGGAGTGGCAGGAAACCCTAACATCCCCTAGAAAAAAGACCCTTTCAGCTCGTTTTCAGCAGTGCAGCTGAAAGTCCTTCACAGGTTTTATTATACGTGTGCACTGTTGTTCAAGTGTGGCCGCTTACAGACACAAACTGTTTACAGTGTCAGTACACAGGAGGTACCTTCTTCCATATATTTTGGCCGTGTCCAAGAATCAGGAACTTCTGGCTTTTGATACAGAAGCGGATATCCAGAGAACTCCCGCAGTTGGTCCCCGATGATCCAAAACTTGCCCTGCTTGGAATATGGGGAGAACTGCCCCTTTACCAGCTACGAAAAACCTTTCACATTAAAAGCCCTAATTATCGCTAAGTGAAATATTTCCATAGCATAGAGGGTCAGTGAACCACTGAAAGTCTCCAAATGGTTTTAAGACATGGACTATTGCATGTCCATAGAGGAATGAGTGTATAGAAATAGGGGATGCCCGAACAAGTTCATCAAGGTTTGGGACAAACGGGACGACATTGACTAATGGTTGTAAATGATGGGACTGTTTTGATTAAAGGTGCTGTATGTCGTTGGATATAGTGTTTTTTTGGGCTATGCAACTGATTGATGTGTTGTTATTCCGTGTCAGGACTCAGTGTTATTTGTGTGGTTCTTGTAAAGAAATTACAAAAAGGCAATAATTAGTTTTATGAAAAATAAAAAAAAGGTATCTGCCAGTCCTCATTTCCCCATCATGTCTTACAGCCACTCTCCACTTATTAACTTCAAAGGTTCTTTTCTATGATATACTGGTTCTGCAGACCATCCTTTCTGTCCAGGTGGCATGGCTGACCACATCACACACCAACTGTGAGGAATTCAACCACCCGCATGGTGGGTGTGCACTCGCCTAGGCTTTTTTGAACTTTTAAAAGAAATTGAATGATGGTAGATGAACCTCCGAAAAAAGGTGTGGGGCTAATCCGCACACATTTTCCGATGCTCACCGCACAACATACACATAGACCCGTGTACTCTGGGTGGAAACAGCTTACAGGCGCCGTCCCCCTGTCCTATTTAGTTGAAATATGACAGCCAAGAGTACATCAAGGCATCTCAGAAGGGGGAGGGCAAAATGTTCCTCCTGCCATGGCCAGCCTAATTAACTAACCAAGGCTGCATGGATCTGCCATGTCCTTTTATTAGCTCTGATGGTGGCAGCTTTGCATACAAATCAGAGTTAATTCAAAAAGCCCCATGTGGGGCCTAGCTACAGGGCTAACAAAGGAGACAGGAAAGCCCTAACAACCTTTGATAGGCATCTGTGTCAACCTGAGCCAACTCCCACCTCTTAGCATCAAGGGCAATGAACTGTCATGTCTGGGACAGCTGTTTACAGTAGTCATCCCCACAGGTGGACTCCATTTAGAATGCACGAGAATGTGGTTTTCAGAAGTCAGAAAGTTTGGTCTCATAGCAGCTTCAAGGTAGACCTGCCGCTTTAATCATGGAAGACAGAGAGCTCAATTAACCAGAGAGACCCTTTGATCCACAACAGATAGGAAGATGGATGGGACTTAGTATTTCATGTTTTCGCCCTTTACCTTTTCTGTTGCAAAGCCCTCTGGTTATGACTTCAGGCATACAGGAGATTGTTGGTGCGGACCCAGGGTTTGTTCATTAGGGTAGGCTTATGCTATACCATTCACTTTGGCCCATTTGACTTTAAAAGAGGGCTGAGCCCCTCCTTTGGGCAGAACATCTGAAGACTTTGCAAGTAGTGGCAAGAAGAACAGCATTAGAACCTGCTTGAAGGTACAATCTGCCTTGCATCTTCCGCCAGTAAAGGAAGGCCAGGACCTCCAAGAGGAAAGCAATATCCCTCCAAACATCTCCCAGGGAACAGAGGGAGATACTGAATCCAGAGAACCCTCCAGCAGTTCCAGAACCAGTACCGAGCCAGCACACAGCGTGCCCTGCTAGGCTCTGCAGCAAGCTTCCTAGGTGGAAAGGGCCAGAGAGTCTCTAAGCCAAACTAAGGACAAGGCAGCTGCCTGCAACACTCTCCTCAGCTTTGGGCCGTTTAGCATCTACCGACTTCTGCCATAAAGGACATTTTCGAGGCAGTCGAGCCCCTCGAGCTGCAACCAACTGCACTGTTGACTGTTGTTACACCGCAGTCGCTAACGCTGTCCAAGATGCCTCAACCAGTGCTTCAGACCATCCGACCAGCACTGAGACAACGATTCCTGACCTTGAGCCACCTAGTAGGCCATCCTGCAGCCTTGTTTGCTGAACTGCCTGCCGCCTAATACCCGCTGTTGTCTCCTGTCTTGAACTCTGTCGCCGAAGCTGCAAAGCACCCTGAAACCGACTTGATCCTGTTGAGCACCAATAACTTCTACAAGTACAAGGTACAGTGTGGTTCTGTCCCCCTGGTTCTTCTCCGAAGGCCCCTACTGACATTTCTACGACCCATTGCTCCCTTTGTGTTGAAACCAAGTATCCCTGAACTATTGTGATTAATTACTTTACCGACTATCCTCCTGTCATTATCCAGAGTGCATCCAAATGTCTTACTTTGAAACGGTCTTTCCTCTGCATTCCTTTAAAGGATGGTTTGTATTTTGTAGTGTGCTACAACTGCCTGTTGTGATAATAATAAAGTAGATATTTGTATACAGCCTTGACTGGACAGTCCCTTTTACCATTGGGTAATAATTGTATTTTCCCTGTTTTGCAACTAACCAACGATCCTCGAGCTTGCGGAGATAAGCCTGTCATTCCGTCCACGTTATTGAAATTGGACAAGGAGGATTATAATTCACTTGTTTTTCCAATCTGTTCTGATCTCTTGTGGTGTGCTAGAGGTGTCGGTCTGATGGATGATTTAGAAACTGATATTCATCCTTGGAGCCAGCTCTACAGATAAGGGGTGTATCAGCCACTTTTACTCCCTACAAATCAGCAAATACGCCCAAAAAATAAAAATTGGGAGTACAAATACTCCGAACAAAAATAGGAAGTCAACACGAAGGACCTTATGCCCGTGCTTTTACCCACACAGCTCCATGGAAATGTTTGGACAAGTAGTGCATGTAGTACAACCGAAAAATACTACTATTATTATTTCATGATCGGAAGAGGTATTCTTGTGCATGAACAACTAGATGGAGATAAATAATTACTACAAGAACATTTGCGTTTTCAAGTTAAAACATATTTTCTTGCTTATAAAATAATCCAATTTTTACTCCCCAAAAATCATTTTACTCCCAACTTCAAAAAAATATGGAGTAAAATAGTCTTGACTTCAAAATCTTATCTGGAGCACTGCCTGGACCACTGGTGTCCTGGAAGTTGATTTGTCACACCAACATTATTCCCCTTAAGCAATACCCCCTTCAATCCACCCTCTGGATGGAACCTCAGGTCAGTGAGTCACTTTCGCATGGGTTTTCCATTTGGGGGTGCTGAGCGCAGCATCATTACCATTGACTATTTCATTGGTCCCATTTCCAAGCTCTGCCTGAACTATCTCGTCCTTGCTTCGTGGCAATGAAAGGTGGACTAGTTATCAGGGATGGGGCACCGGAAGGGGGATTCAGGACAAGGGCCCATACACCAGTTAGGATGAGCACATTGCTGAAATATCTGGCATGTTATCCGGATAGGGAGAGTACAATGGTTCTGGGGGAGGGGTTTACTGGTTTTAGGTTGGGTTATGGGGTCTCAGAGTGATAAGATGGACATGGACAGAGATTTTGAGGTCAGCTAAGGAGAAGCCAAGTGTGGTGAAAGCAAAGTTTGGAAAGGAGGTTGTAGAGAGCATAGTGGTGGGCCCCTTTAAATATTGACTGGGGAGTGACTTAGTGGTATCTCCACGGTGATGGGGGCGGTGGAGAAGAAGGTGGAAGGGGAGTTCTGCCTCATACATCATTTAGCCTTGCTGGAAGGAATGTCAGTCAACAATTTCATTGATGTGGAGGACTCTACGGTAAATAACGTGAATGTGGACAAGGCAGTGGCATTTATACGAGTGTGCGGACCAGAGTCAATTCCAGGGGAGTGTGATATTAAGTTGGCCCTCTGGATGAAACCTCAGGTCAGTGAGTCACTTTCGCATGGGTTTTCCATTTGGGGGTGCTGAGCGCAGCATCATTACCATTGACTATTTCATTGGTCCCATTTCCAAGCTCTGCCTGAACTATCTCGTCCTTGCTTCGTGGCAATGAAAGGTGGACTAGTTATCAGGGATGGGGCACCGGAAGGGGGATTCAGGACAAGGGCCCATACACCAGTTAGGATGAGCACATTGCTGAAATATCTGGCATGTTATCCGGATAGGGAGAGTACAATGGTTCTGGGGGAGGGGTTTACTGGTTTTAGGTTGGGTTATGGGGTCTCAGAGTGATAAGATGGACATGGACAGAGATTTTGAGGTCAGCTAAGGAGAAGCCAAGTGTGGTGAAAGCAAAGTTTGGAAAGGAGGTTGTAGAGAGCATTGTGGTGGGCCCCTTTAAATATTGACTGGGGAGTGACTTAGTGGTATCTCCACGGTGATGGGGGCGTTGGAGAAGAAGGTGGAAGGGGAGTTCTGCCTCATACATCATTTAGCCTTGCTGGAAGGAATGTCAGTCAACAATTTCATTGATGTGGAGGACTCTACGGTAAATAACGTGAATGTGGACAAGGCAGTGGCATTTATACGAGTGTGCGGACCAGAGTCAATTCCAGGGGAGTGTGATATTAAGTTGGCCCTCTGGATGAAACCTCCGGTCAGTGAGTCACTTTCGCATGGGTTTTCCATTTGGGGGTGCTGAGCGCAGCATCATTACCATTGACTATTTCATTGGTCCCATTTCCAAGCTCTGCCTGAACTATCTCGTCCTTGCTTCGTGGCAATGAAAGGTGGACTAGTTATCAGGGATGGGGCACCGGAAGGGGGATTCAGGACAAGGGCCCATACACCAGTTAGGATGAGCACATTGCTGAAATATCTGGCATGTTATCCGGATAGGGAGAGTACAATGGTTCTGGGGGAGGGGTTTACTGGTTTTAGGTTGGGTTATGGGGTCTCAGAGTGATAAGATGGACATGGACAGAGATTTTGAGGTCAGCTAAGGAGAAGCCAAGTGTGGTGAAAGCAAAGTTTGGAAAGGAGGTTGTAGAGAGCATTGTGGTGGGCCCCTTTAAATATTGACTGGGGAGTGACTTAGTGGTATCTCCACGGTGATGGGGGCGGTGGAGAAGAAGGTGGAAGGGGAGTTCTGCCTCATACATCATTTAGCCTTGCTGGAAGGAATGTCAGTCAACAATTTCATTGATGTGGAGGACTCTACGGTAAATAACGTGAATGTGGACAAGGCAGTGGCATTTATACGAGTGTGCGGACCAGAGTCACTTCCAGGGGAGTGTGATATTAAGTTGGCTTTTCGGTTGTTGCAAGTACAGCCACATGATTTCTGGCAGTTGGGGATGCAAATCCGAGACGATATATGTGTTCACAAGGTGCTGCTGGTGGGTCGTGCAATTTCGTATGCTTTGTTTGAGCATTTTAACTAATTTCTGCAGTGGGCTTTTCGTTTGAGTTGCGATTGGAGTGTGATTTGCTGTTTGTTGTTAGGGCGGCAGAACCAGATCTTGATGGAATTGATGAGTGAGCTGGGGGTGCCACTGGTGGCGGAGAAGACTCAGGGCACGGCCACAGTTTAGACTCTCTAGTTATTGAGTTGGATTTGGTGGCTATGTTTCTAGGCTGCTAGCGGAAAAGGTAGTGAACTTAGTTGGCATGTTGTCAGCTGCGGCTGAGGTGCTGAAGATGGAGCTGAGAGCAGTACAGAAGTTGCTGGGTTATCTAAACTTTGCATGCAAAGTAGTAGCTCTGTGTTGGACTTTTTGCTGGAACATCTCATAGTCAATGGGCCTCATTACACGGTAGGCGGTAAAAAATGCGAATTACTGGCATGGCGCTATTAGCGTGTCCGTCCTCGCAGGAGACCGCTAATAGTGTTCCATTACGAGTAAGCGGACACGCGCATAGGGCCATGCCGGTAAATGACCCTACCGCCCTGGCGCAAAAGCACCTTTCCGGCTCCGACCAAAGTGCTGATAGCACCTCCGCCCTCATGCTGCATGCTATTAGCGGTCACCGCTATTAGCGGTCACTGCTATTAGCGGTCACCGTAAAACACCGGAACCGGAAATAGCGTCATCGCACAGGAACGGGAAAGAGCCCGGCAGCCATCTTTAAAAACACAATCCATTGCCATCCCCTGCACTCAGGACCTGCAGCAACACCACAACTGGCAATACCACTTCCCACAATAACAAACAATGCCCAAGGCCCTAAAGAAAGCTGATGCGCGCCAGCGCAAAGAACGCTTTTCAAACGACGAATTGAAAATGCTGGCAGACACCCTGGCTGCAAATGCAGACGTAGTGTTTGCTAGCGACATGCGGCGCCCTGCACTCCTGAGAAAAAAGGAGATCTGGGCTGAGGTGGCGCAGAAAGTCAGTGCGGTGGGCTCCACCCCCCGCACCGTAAAGGACGTGCGCAAGCGGTGGGATGATCTGGGCCTCCGTGTACGCAGCATATTATCGGCCAACAGAAATTTGGCCATGGGCACAGGAGGCGGAGGAGGATCCCTGATGAAGATGCAGGAGTGGGAGGAGACATGTGCCAGCACCATTGGCATCGAATCCATCGAGGGAGTCGGCCGAATGGAGTGCGGTGTGGCAACAACGTCAGACGGAGGTGAGTGTCCACGCAAAACACTGCAATGCAAAGCATGAGTTCCTCCCCCAAATGTGAAATGGGAATTAGCTAATGGATGGGGTCATCACACACACATGTACACAACCCTGCATATATGCCGTGCATATTCCCACACACCACATGCATGCAGCACCTCACACACGTGTCACCCTGACTCATGTCCGGATGACCCACCCATCTGGCCAACAACCTGCATGTCCAAACTAGATGTCCAAATCCAAAGGACTGCAGCAACAACAACATATGCATGATGCACGTGACCCATCACTGATGCTATCCCTGTCTTGCTCCCCCACAGGGTCACATTCTGACAGTGAGGAGCTGGACTCTGCAACGCAGGCCCCACCACCCAAAAATCAGGCCAAAGGAAAGGATGCAGGCACCAGGCCCAGTACATCGAGGGGCACTGGGAAATCTGGAGTGGCCCAGGGTTCACAAGCCACACACGCACCGACCACACCAAGGGTCGAAATGCCATCCGACACTGTGGTAGCACCCACACCACCCACCCCCACCACTCAGGAGCCAGTGCCAGAAGGCATGCCGTCCGCAGCCAATAACTCTGTCGGGGAAGCAGCAGCCACGGCACCCATTAGTGATGTGGACGACCCATGTCTGACACCGGAAGGGCAGCGTACACCCAGCACCCAGCTGTCCCCACACCACAGCCCATGCAACACATCCAATGGCAGCATCCATGAGGTGCATGCCAGAGATTCAATGGATGGGTCATTCAGTCCCGTGGCAAGCTCACCTGATGTCGGCCACATGCAGCAAGCTGCGCCGAGGAGTAACAGGGGCAGGGCCGCAGACGACAGCATGAGCCTGATACGACAGCGCCAGGAGGAGCTCAATGCCCTGGTTGCCCGGCAATTTATCAAGGGACATGAAAGCTGCCTTGGACAGCAACACGACGCGCCTATGTGACGAGATGGCCGCTGTGAGGCAGGTCCTAACGCGCATTGCTGAGGCGATGGAGAGCATGCGTCACACACAGGGAGCAGATCAACCAGCCACCCCCTCGTCTACTAGTTCTGACCAAACAACCATCCTGCACAGGTCCAGCCGGTCCTTGCGGCGGTCAGACTCACAACCCCCCAATGGTGGTGGTGGAGAAGGGAAGTAGGACCAGCCTGTCACTGTTGACACTTGGAGACTAATGCAGCACTGATGTGCACACCATGTTTGGTGGAGTTGTGGGGGCAGGGGGGTGAGGGTGTTTGGTGGAGTTGTGGGGGCAGGGGGGTGAGGGTGTTTGGTGGAGTTGTGGGGCAGGAGGGTGAGGGTGTTTGGGGTGGAGGGTACATGCACGTTTGAATGACATAATGCTCAATACACACGTAATGGCATGGATAATCACATGACTGGACATTGATTATTGTGTATGTGTGCTTTATTGTTGAAGGGTGCACTGTGTTAATATCCTCCATACACCCCGTGCCCAGAGCTCCACATCAATTGCACCCTCCTAATCCATGTGCATCAGAAACAATGGTCTATCAGGTGCTGCCGCACAGCACGTTCCTCATGGGCATCGCCACCTGCATGACCTGCAGCCCCCTCTCCTCCATCCTCATCCCCGTCATCATCCTCAGACGGTGGTTGCAGTTCAATGTCAGGGGGCATTGGCACATTCCGTCTGATACACATATTGTGCAGCATGACACATGCCATGGTGATCTTGGCCACCTTCTCATGCCCGTACAGGAGTGCCCCGCCCGACCTGCTGAGGCACCGGAAGCGTTCCTTCAATAGGCCGAATGTCTGCTCGATCACCACGCGGGTACGGGTGTGTGCATGATTGTAGTCCTCTTCGTGCCTGTTCTGTGGGTTCCGCACAGGGGTAAGGAGCCACCTCTTCATGGGATAACCTGCATCACCTGCATGGGTGCAACAATGGGTATGTGTAAGTGTCTACATAAAGTGGAGCCTGCACATATCACACAAACAAACATAGCATTATCAACAACATCCACTGATCCAAGCACGCATGGCAATCAGGGTAACTGCAATGTGGGAAGGTGAGGTGGTCCTTGCAAGTGGACATGCACCATGCATGCATACGTCAGGGATTGCCATGTCCCGCCTGAGTTTAAGTAATTTGTGTTTCCTGGCCCTGGCAACGTTAGTGCCACACTGCTAGTACACTGCCATTCCTTAGTTGATGTCCCCATGCTGTTCAATGGCAATTCAGTGGTGGGGTACGGGTGTGGCTCACTACAATGGCTACAGGAGATCCATTTGTATGCACTCATGTGCGCGGATAATTTCTGATGTTGTTCAGCGTACATTTCAGATGTGATTTTTATATGCATGTTGCTGATTTGTGTAATGGGGGGAATGGTGTGTTGTGCGGTGTGCATGTTGTTTGGAATGGCCTGTTTGGCGTAATGGATAGATATGTTTGTCGTGGCTCTCACTTCTAGCATGTGGTTTTGTGTCTGGTCCATTGTGGGCTGCCTCACTGTACAGTGATGCAAATATGTATGTCCATTCTTCTCCTGACGCCAGTTCACGCCCAGTTGGAGTATGCATCTCCCCCCCCTCCAATCACGCCCAGTTGGAGTATGCATCTCCCCCCTCCCCCAATCACGCCCAGTTGAAGTATGCATCTTCCCCCCCCCCAATCACGCCCAGTTGGAGTATGCATCTACCCCCCACTCACAATCACATCATGCTGCCATGTGGTTGGCCTGCTACTCACCAAGTAGCCACGAACGTTGTCCAGCATGTCGCTCCATGTTTCGTGGTATTGTCGAGTTCCGCAGGACCATTGCATCATGGGTTCAACCGGGATATCGGGCACAGCAATGTGTGATGATCTTATTGGAGTCACATACCATTTGGACGTTGATGGAGTGGTATTGCTTTCTGTTACGGTACACTACCTCATTGGCATGTGGGACCACCAGTTCTACATGGGTACAGTCGATGGCCCTGATGCAACTTGGGATGCCTGCCAGTGAATGGAAGCCAACTTTGGTGTTGGAGATCTCCTGGGCAGTCCGTGGCATGTATATGTGTTGACTTGTGTGCTTCAGGAGGGCATCGAGCACCTGGTTCAGTGTGCGTGAGAATACTGGTTGTGATATGCCATGCATCTGACCTACCGTATGCTGGTAGGTGCCTGTGGCCAAGAAGTGGAGCACAGTTATCACCTTCAGTAGAGGGGGGATGGCAGTACGGATGTCAATGAGACTCACGATGTCGTTGTATATCATGTCTACAATGGTGGTCTGCTCAGGGGTTAGGTTGACTGGACTGGCTCTGATCCTGGGAATTGGTGGCTGCCTCTGTGGTATCACTAGGTGCACTGGTGGTGCTTGCTGCGCCTGTCTTGCCCTCCTCCTCCTCCTCCTGCGTCTCCTCTGTGCTGCCTGTTGTTGTAGCTGCTGCACTGCAATCATGTCCTCTAGCCCATGTAATGCTGCTAGTATTGCATCCATCTTGGTGTGGGAATGGGTGTGGGAAGGGGTGTGGTGTGCTCTTTTGTGCTGCCAGTCTCCATTGCCTCCACCTGTGCTGATTTTGTCAACCTGTGGCAGGTAGGAACACTGCTGTGCTCTTTTAACGTGTGGTTCGCGATGCCGGTATTAGCGCCTTGCCGGTAAGGGGTTTTTGGGTCTACTACATGCCGGTATTGCCATGTCCGCATGGCTCGTGATGGCGTGATATTAGCGCTATGCCGCTATTTCCGGACTGAGGGGGCGCGCGCTCACGGACTTGCCGCTAATAGTGCCATCGTACTTAGCGGTGCCGCTAATAGCGGTATGTCCGGATTGTAATTGGGGAGGGGATTTACCGATACCGGTAATCCCTTATCGGTAACGGTAAATCCCTACCGCCTACCGTGTAATGAGGCCCAATGTCTGGGGCCAAGATACTGCTCCACAGGATGAGGATTGCAGGAGTGGTGAGAGAGGAGTTTTAAGGCAGGCTGACATTTTAAACATGGTGCAATGGAATGTCCATTTGTCTTCCTGGGGAGCCACAGCATTGGGAGGTGCAAATATTTTCGGATGCATCAGGAACAGGACATTTTGCTTTGTACCGGAACAAGAGATGGTGTGCTGAGAGGTGGCTGGAAGGTACGGTGGAAGGGCGAAGGGCGCAGCATAGCATTTTTTTAGTTTTTCCCATTGGTGGTCATGCTAAACATCTGAGCGAGCAGACAAAAAGTTCATTTCAATGTGGACAGCACAGAAATAGCGGGAATGGTGAACAGACAGTCAGCGAAGGTTATAGGGTGGCAGCCACGTGTTTTTGTGCTGGGATGCTAGCACAACAACATTTTGTTTAAAGCTAGACATGTGCCCAAGAAGCAGAAATGCTACCGTGAATGCCTTACCTTGTCCCCAGTGGCACTAGTTGGCTCTGGTGGTGTATCAGGCAGGACTGCGGATTCTGAAGGTCTATGGTAGCTGGGAGTTTGTGGGTGCTGGAACTTGTGAAAAAGTCGCTGTAAGCAAGTTCACATGTGGCCTATCGGAGAATATGGCTGGAGTTTAGGGTAAGCGAAGAGCTGGGCAAGTAGAGAGGACGCAGAAGAAAGGGGGAGGGACGGTGTAGAAGCATGAATGTTGAGGTTAATCGACAGGAATAATTTGAGGGTTACAATTTTAGGTAAGTTGGCTGGTATTTTCTTCTATGGTAAGTGGTTTTTAGAAGTTTGAGCCCAGCGGGGGTGGCAGGGCGAAATGACAAGGCGAATTTTGGAGGGGTGGGCTAGAGAGATTGGGCAGTAAGCGTCACTGAGGAAAACAGTGTCAGCAAAGGATCTGGGACGGTGGGGGTATTGAGCAGAATGTGTTGGTCTGCTTGGGAAGTGGTAATGTTTAGAAAAAATGTACGTAGAGATTTTTTTGTGGCTTTCAGGATGTCAGGGATGATCTCCATAAAAGGGAAAGGGGTGTGTGTTAGGAGGATGTAAGACTGACGGAAGAAGGGCTGGGCATTTTTGTCAGTGGGCCGAAAGGGGACCGAGCAGCAAAAGGGGAGTAGGTTTCAGTCGGGAAAGAGAGTGTGGACTTCTGTCCAGTAAGAGAAGAAATGGCATCGAGAGAGGTCTTCAGGGGGTCACAGGGTTGGTTTTAAGGCATAAAGGAGGACAGGATGTGACAGCATGTCAGGTTTTAGGTTTGTTACGCAAAGTCTTGAGGGAGTTCAAGGAAGATGCATCTACTTTTGGGACCGATTTGTTGAGAATTGCGTGTTGTCAGAGGGCGGTTAAAGAAGTTGAGGGGATGGAAGTCCGATATAAGTGGTATATTAGAAAGTTGTATAAAGGGAGTAGGTTTTGCAGCAATGGTGGGATCATGGATGATTTGGGGATCTGATTGTCTTTGTTTCCTGTCAACAGTGCATTGCAAATGCAGGGAAGAGTGCCGGAAGCATAGATTTGCGGGCATTCTTTGGTGAAATGGGCATGTCAACGGGCAGGGAGGAGAGTGTTTGGGACCCTTTTGAGTTGTATTCATGAAGATATAGTTGTGAGGTGGTCTGGTTTGGTTTGACTTTGATGGGATCAGCGGCTGCCAATGTTGGTAAAGTTGAAGAATGGGCCTGATGTGCAGGTGGCAATTATTATACATACAGGGGGAAATTATCCGATTCAAGAGCCCAGGGTTGCACGGGTCAATAAGTTAAAAAGGGACATTGTGATTATACGGTTGGACTGGCCAGAAGTATTGTTGTTTTGGACTGAGCTTTTTCTGAGGAGGGACTGGAGGGGAGCCATCAAGGAGGGAGCAGTGGGCCGCACTAGTAGGTAGATAAAGAGGGAGATGGGAGCATTTTGTAAGAATTGGGGAGTGCAGGTGGTGGAAGACCCTGATATCAGATATGAGGCTGTTACATTATTCAAGGAGCCTGGGGCACATGTCCATGATGTTCAACACGTTTTATGTACTTCTTTGAACAATGGCACTGGGGGGGGGTAGTGAAGGGTTTGAAAGGATAGGTTTTGGGGTGGGGCAAAAATACCTCCTCTGGGGAAGGTTTTTCTGGGTGCCGGGTGCTCAGTCATTTATTTGACTGGTTGGGGTAAGCTTTGGGGTTATTATATTGTTAAAGAGGTGGTTAGTTGTGTTCGGATGGACATGCCAGCCTTGAGGTACGGGGAGGGAGGGGAAGGGGATCATGGAATGAGGACGGTGCAGCACCTCAGGGGGAAGGTAGAGGCAACGTTGTAAACCTGCTGGGATAAAAAGGGGGAGGAATTGCTTGAGGGAGGGATTAATGGAGGGGGAGGAAGTCTGAATGGCTATCTATGTTAACGTTATGTGGTAGTCTGCAAAGGCTGAGGAGTCAGATTAGCGAATGCTTGTAAGCTTGGACCTGCCACATTAAAACAACCTTTTTCACTTTACCTGAGTTGTGGGTGGTTTTGTGCCATCTACCCAGAAAACCTGCACACCAACTCAGATGCCTCCGGCCCAGACCTCTCTTCTGCACCCACCCCTTACAAATGTCTGTCAGTTGAGGTGGGTGATCTTCCTCATTACACTTCTGCGGTGTAGCCACCCGCTTTAACCCTGTTTAGGAGGAGAATCGCCACCTTGGCTCGCACACCCTTCAACCGTCAGCTAGGATGCTTGCACATTATCATCCTTCATTGTGCAGTCCCGATCATGATGGTCCTGGCCAGCATGTCTTGCAAGCCAGGCATTGTTTCCCTGGAAATGCACTATGCCCGTGAATTAGTGCACTCTGTACTGTCTGAACTATCCCATTTTGCCTGGTACCCCTTATTTGATTGTACCCCCACCACCTAGTCCTACTTGTGCCCTCTATTCCCTCCCTAATAATGATCTCTAGAGACACCACTGCAACCACCTGCTAGCCTGCTCCACAGAACCTGCTCACTGCAGAGGTCCTGCTGCTCCTCAGCTTCACGATGGCACTGTGCACTGGTCTGCATAACCGCACACATCCTTGCAGAGGACTCACATACTGCTTGTGATATTGTTTATCAAGAGCTTTGTCGTGCTCCACATGTGCATGTTTTGCAATAAGGCATGACGCCTCAGCACCTGTGTAGCTCCAGCACCTCATGAGCCAGTATGATATGCCCTCACCGCTTACCTCCTGTGCCTTGTTAACCTGTGCGTCCTACTCTTATCATCAACTCTTCACCCCGTGTAGTGCATCTGAGCTTGCCCGTGACCCAGCATCCCGCTGACAGCCCACATTGCCTTCCAGCTTCCGGCACGAGTCTTCTATTACCTGTTACCCACGTGCCACACAATCCCAGCACAGGCTCTTGCTAACAACATGGTGAGTCATACAAAGGATGGCTCAGGCAGGTCTCTGCCCCACAGCATCCCCTAACAGATGTCTATTGAACCCAAACATGCGTCCAGCACAACTCAGCTCGCTCCACCTGTCATACCACATGCCCTGGCACTTTAAAACACAGCACAATCAGCAAAGTTCTTACAGAATCTGGAAGTTGATTTCCTCATGCCTCTCAAAGCCTCCATCAGTGAACATCACACGACTCAGAAGACACCTGCCATGGTCATGCACTCTCTAGGATCGGACACTCAAGATCAAGATATTGTCGGCACCGTCTCCCACGCCCCTTTCCAAGAGGAAATTACCCTCAATGTTTTAAGGAGATGATTGCACGGCTTAATAGGTATCACCTTTCCAAACTCAAAACGACTGTGGGCAGGCACAGGTTTTACACACGGCAACAGCTTCACAAGAAATCCATCAAACAGTCTGTTGCAGCCCTTTGAACCATCGCTATGACCTGTACGTTCGGCCAGTTTCAAGACACGATCATGAAGAACCTGTTGGGTGTCCATACCAATAAGGAGAAGGTTCGCAATAGTGTTTGTGGTTAGCAGATGATCCCACTCTTGAACAGCCAATCACATTGGCCCAGGGAGTAGAACATTCTATGGCTGGAGTAGCGCCATTATAAAGGAGAAGTATGCACATCAAGCTAACTTCGTCTGCACTCTCTCAACTCAGCTGGAACCAGAGATGGTGAAGTGCATGCCCAAGGGAAGAGAAGAAAGGAACTGTTACAGGAAGCTGCAGCACATAAGAGCCAGGGACAAGACCAATGCTACCGCTGTGGGAGCGCCACAAAAGACTTCACGAAGTGTCCTGCTTGTAACCATAAATGTTATGCCTTCTGCAGAATGAACCATTTCTCGTAGGTGTACCAACAGAACCAGCACGGGAAAAGACCATACGCTACAAATCTAGCTTTATTACAGACTCAAGATGAAGAGGGCCCAGAAGACAAGTTACAAGACAAACTCAGCAAAGTGTTTCTTCCATTGGGGGGGGGGCACAAGAAGATACAAGTCCTCCCAGACCGATGGAGCAAGTCACCCGAGCAGGAAAGTCTACGCCTCTGGTGGCGGACTCTGGGTCACTATACACAGTAATGCTTCCCAACATTAGAAGCAGAAACTTCAGACCAAGATTGAAAGTCCTGTTCCCATTAATATTTCTCCCACTGCTTACACTGGCTACTCCATCGACATCATCAGCATGTTTCAAACAGTAAAAAAATACAAGAAGTGGCATACACTGGCAAAATACTGTTTCCTTCACATGGTTTACCAATCCTGAGGCTGAAACATCCAGCAGAGTTTCACATCACACAGCAGTGTGGTGCAACTCTTCGAGTACTTATGGAGAGTGGCAATCTCAACACGCCCCAGTAATCTACAAAGAACTCCTCTAATTTGTCTATGCCGTGTGTCATGGAGAGCAAGTTGCAAAAACACACCATCAAACATCCAGAAATATTCACGGAAAGCATTGAAAAGCTGAAAGGTTTCGAACACTGCGCTGGTCTCAAGTTCCTGGCTGCACCAGTGAGGTACCAACTGCGGAAAGCACTTTCCGATTTCCCGGGCACACTTGAAACTCTGCTCAATGAGATGCTTAGTAATAGCATCATCAAGAAAGTTGAGGCCACAGTTTGGCTGGCATGTCGGTCTTAATCCTGGTGCTTAAAGATGGTCAGGATCAAGATGTGAGTTGACTTGCAAAGCCTCAACAGCAACATTAAGATCAATGCACACCTCTTCTCCAACTTTGGTAAAATGATGGCCCACATGAAGAACGCATCAGTCTTCACCACTCTGAACCTGAGCTCCGTATACCATAGAGAAAACTCACGGATCCCTCCAAAGAACTCAATGCTTTTATTACCTCTTTTGGCACATACCGTTCCAAGAGTTACCCTTTGCTTTGGCCTTGGCTTCTGTCGTGTATCGAAATATAACAGACGTCTATTTAGCAACATCCAAGAAAATACCTATTTTACGGATAATGGGCCTCATTACGAGGTTGGAGGTAGCCTTGCCGGTAAAACCGGCAAGGCTGCATTTAAACTCGCATTCGGTCCGACACCCACGAATGGGCAATTACCGGGCTATTCTGGCCCAGCCAAAACCGGTAATTGCCCTTTCGCGGGTACCGAGCCCGGTACATCCCCCTTTCCCATTTGAGTCCGATCAGAAAGTTGGGATGGTTGGAAGAAACAACGTCACAGGGTTAGAGGACCATCATTACCGACAAGAATCAGGGCTCCGCAGTTACATTTCTCTTATAACTCTTTCAGTCACAGAGGCTGCCAGAGAGGGCAACTCTGGAGGCTGAACAAACTGTAACATGAAGGAAAACACAGTAAAGGCAGAGAAACAAACAAACGAAAATTAAACTCTGTCACCTAGAGTGCGGCCAGAGCAGCCTTTCTTTAAACCTGGCAGGCTGAAGTCTGGTCTCTGCATGTTAGCTGGCTTTCAATCCAGGTCGATAGCAAGCTGGAAACCTGCTTGTTTCCCCTTTTTGCCTAAAAATAACAGAAAGCTGTTGATCTCCATCTGCCCTCTTTCAGGAGTCTCTAACTGACATTGCGGGAATCCCTTTTAACAAAGCACAGTGGAGTATCCCATTGTATATCACTCAGTACTTGTCCAAAATCTGTTTCCCATCCTGTTCTCAATTTCGTGCCTCTCTCATATGCCGCACCCAGCAAACACCAATACATCCGGGACACTGGCCGTCAGCCATCCTCCAAGTTGTACAGCAGCGTCAATCAACAGCCCTGCAGGCTCCTAGTCCCTGGGACATTCCGACCACTCGCGTTTCGCAACCGTAGAAAGCTTCAGATACCTGCCTAAACACCCCATCTGTGTACATGCCTCCCCAGGAGGTAAGTCCTACCTCATCCCACCTCCTGGAGATCACCAGCTTGTCAGGCATCATACATGCGTCAGCTGTCATGGGCACATGTGGGGAGTATGGAGCACCCTCACTGTTCTTTCCCACACCTGTCTCCCAGGTCTGATCAAATGGGACGCCTGTCCCAGACAGCAGTCCGTGACCCATAAGGCTTCCTTAAGTTTAGCCGGATGCCCCATACCACAGAGTTCTAGCCACAAGAGCTGCGCCCCTCTGTCCCTGTATGCCATGTCCCCAAAGGAAACTCCCTAACCATGTAATCCATGCGCCAAAAGAATCCTGCGTCAATGTAGCAGTGCACATTTGCAAATGTGTAGAGTAGGCGTGGGAGCATAACCATCTTCACCAATGCTACCCGGCCCTTTAATGACAGTGGCAATCTACCCCATAACTTCATGGACCACTTGACCCGTTCCACTGCTTTGATTGTATGGGGGGGGTTGCCTCTCTGTATGCTCCATGAGCCAGACACCTGCCTGCCTGTTCTTACCCTAGCTAGAGGCTCTGTGTACAGTAGCAAGCCCTCGCTGACCCTGGCCACGCCCGATCCGCCTTGTTATAACGCCTATCCATGACCATCTTTGGGAGGCCAGTCTGCCAGACCCTTTCAAATGAGCCTCTGTGAAGCAAGGCCATCTGTGAACCTCTTCAGAGCAAGGCCATCTGGGAACCCCTTTGAAGCAAGGCCATCTGGGTACCCCTTTGAATCAAGGTCCATCTATGAACGTCTTCAAAGCAAGGCCACATGTAAACTTCTGTGGTTTGCAATAACCCTGACATTTCTTTGAGTGCTAGGCCTGTTTGAGAGCCTCTTTGAAATGGGGTTTGTCCTTGAGTCTCTTTGGGCTTAGACCTATCCGTGAGATTATTTGAGGTGATAAGACATGTTGACGACGCTCGGTATGAGGACTGCACACATCAGCCTCTTTGAAAGCGGGCCGGTCCAGAGCCAGTGATCCGCGTTTCCCTCCCTGGCATAACACCTTTGTGGGGATGGCACAGCTCAGTAGCAGCCTTCTTGCACCACCGTCCAGATTGTTTGTAAATCCTATTCTGCCAGAACCCAAGTCCATAGAGTTGTTCATGTATTGATCATGTGCCGTGGGACATCTGGACAGTGCATCTTGCAGCATTCTTAACTCCTCAGTCTGAAGGGTGTACAACTGCGACAATCCTTCTGGGACCCAAACCTGTTATCTGAAGGGTACCCAAATTTTCCGGCAGTGAGTACGCACCCTACTGGGCTATTTTGCCAGCAGAAAAAATGCTCTGGGTACAGAGATAAATGCATTAAGTCACAGCCCTCTGCAATATCGGCTCTAAATGACCTTTTCCAGATCCTACCCACGGCAGGCTTAAAATAAGCATATTCTCACCAGACATCATTCTTTTTTTCTTATATTCTGTTTGTATCATAGACCCTGGCACAGCACGTGCAGCGACTAACACCATCCACTTCAGTGGGAACCATGTGTGCACCTCGTGCTGTAATTGGATTGTGCAGCATTACGCAGGAATTATAATAAGTGTACATGTACTTGAACTTCAGCAGTGTGTACACATTGAGCCTATCAATATTATATAGCTATTGTAACATTGCGCTCTTGATGACCCCAGGGATATGAAATTCATAGGAAAGGATTGATTTCAATGTGTATTCTTTATGTAAGTATGAGCGCACGGGTGTCACTCAGGAATAGTTCTTTGTTTTTACAGAGTTTGTGATCCTGATCCAACAACTTTACCTCACTGTGCCCCAGAGGCGTAGGCAGGGTAGGGCCTGAGGGGCAAGGCCCACCCAAAATCTGTGAATGCCCACTCAGCAGCGCTGTGTGGGAATTTACAGATATTTGTGTCAGTGCAGTGGGCCCAACTACATTAGCATCAGGCCCCATTTGCTAGACAATCCTGGCTACGCCTCTGCTGTGCCCTATTTCCCTTGTCTAGCAAAATCGAAATCACCCCAAAGTGATTTAGCTCAATGCTGTGTTGCAGATTTATATGGTTTAATAGTTTAATGCATTGGCCCATAACTAATTGTATTGACAAATTATGTAGCATGCCCTGATGAAGAGACAGAACACCAGGTGTAGGTCTTGCTTAGAGGGGAAGTGAGGCAAAGTGCCAGGTATTGCTTTTGTGTTACTGGGAGTGGGGGCGGGTTTGAAAAAGAAGTCCAAATGTGGATCTTTTCATGGCTGGGCTGGTGTTTGGCTCGAGCAAAACCAGGCCCCCTATATCGACTGTACCAATGACTTCTCTGGCTTCCCTAATTTAAAACTAAGGATGCAATGGGAGGAGATGTAGCCCGCTACCAAATGGAAAATTGTGGAAAAAGGAAACCCGAGCTCAAACGACAGCTTCCCAATTTCATCAAATCATGTAATTTGATCAAATCACTATACTGTAACATCTAGCATCTAGTATGGGGGGCGGAGGGGGCAGGGGAACACAACAGAAATAACTGAGTAAGCTGCAGCCTTCCCACAGATTATTAGAGTAAAGAAATGCCAATAATTGATGTCCATCCACAATATATACTAATTTGAGAATGCGGGTGCAGAGGTGAGCGGGGGTTGGTTTTGAGATTTTCTTTTATTTTTGTGTGTAACTGTTCTAGGATGAGGTAGGCAACTTGCAACCAGGGGCCTAGTTTACAATCCCAGCTTCCCCATTCTTCGACACCTATGGTGCCCCTTCTCCTAAATCAAATTAGCACCCGGCAAGAGAGGTGGGGGGAGGTTATGGCCTCCCAGCCAATCAGGTGGCTTGGAACGGGGTCTTTACCTCATGGTAAAGCGCCTGCTCCAAGCATCCTCAGAAGCAGGAGGCCGCCATCTTCCCCGACGGGAAGTAAGGTAAGTGAGTTCCTGTGCTCCCCTTCCCCTACTCACCCCACTCCTCAGTCCCAATTTCCACATGCCCCTCCCACCCACACCCCTGCTCTATTAACTTTGCACTCCTTTGGCCCTCATCGGTGCCGCTAACACTCAGAGTTCTCAGCGTATCTCTGTTGCGGCAATAGCTACCATGGGAAGGGAGAAGGGACTACGTGTAGTTCCCTTCTCCTTACTCCATGGTGGCCATCTAGGTGTGTGGTGGTTTTTAAAATGAGAAACGGCAGCCGTGTTGTTTCGTAACTTAAGAAAAACAGCTATTAGCATCGCAATAAACATGCTGGGATGCTACTAGCAATAAACACCTCAGAGCGTGGGGGAGGGGTTGGGAGGCTTTTCTGGGCTTCTAACTTGCCCAGGCATTACCTGGCATGGTAAAGCATCCGTCCTTCAGGTTTTATTGCTTAAATATTAGTGGAAGGAGATCCAGCTTCCAGTAAACCTCTTAGTATTGATTCTGAGAGTATTGGTTCTGGGACAATCAAATGGGGGAGGAGCGTATTGTTTGTCTGGTCACTTGGTCAATGTCATCACATGCTCGTTTATCAGAAAAATATGATTCTGTGGCTCCCAGAAGAAAACACTGCCTTCCGCTTGCTACTCCGCTGGGGTTGTAAACAGATTTCTTGCCTCTAAGATGAAGGTTTGCAGGGTTTCGGAGAGAGACAAGTCAGCAAGACAACAGTGTCTACTTAGAGCAGCAACAGGTCCGGGTCTCAGTGGCCAAGAGTAGCAAAGAACAAAGTCAGTTTATTACATGGAAGGCAACCTACTTAAGGGGCAGCATGTCCTCTACAAAACTTCCAGCAACAGCCTGGACCCACTCTGAAAACTCAACCTCTTTTATAAGAACTAGAGTGCTGATGACAAGGAAACCATATCTGAAACAATGACGCAATATGCCCTGGGAAGGTGCCTCTCTCTGCTTGAGGAGTAAGTCCTTCTAAGTCTGCTTTCAACCTTCTGTGCACCTGCTGCCCCTGATCACATGTCATTAACCTTCTAGAAGGGTCCAGGCTCTGGCAGTAACTTTGGAGCCATGTGCCACATTCTTCCCGTGCTAAACAGCCAGTAGATTTCCATGATGTCATCTGCTTAATAGAGCAGTTTTTTTAAAACCTTTATTTTTCACTGTTGAGTACAATACACTTCAAATCATAAACATTCAACACGCAAGTACACCAGCATAGACACATTGGTAGCATAACATTACATTGATTCTACTATATGCCTTAGGTCCATTTTTTTCCCAGTTATGCTGTGTCCCCTTTATTTATTGTAGTTCCGTTTGGAGGGTATTGACTTCTGGTTCCAGTTACAGTCATTAGACCAGTTTATGGGGAGTCTTCCGATTCCTCCTCTTGGTTGTTTCTAAGGTGAGAGCGTAGTGGTGCCCAGAAGTCTTTCGGTCTACTGGTAGGGTTAACACTGTTCACGTATCGCTCCTCCGTGTCTTGCACATATAGTAAGTCTCGTAGCCATGTCTCCACTGCCATTTCTTTTTGCACGCAGCTTTTATTCTATAGTACTGTAGCGTAGTGACGAGTCCCTTCCCCACTTTGTTATGCACTATATCCAATGTTGCGAAATTGCCCTCCGGGAATAGGTCTCCTATTTTCATTTCCTTTTCCGGGTCCCACTTGCGCTGGCTGTGTAAAATGTTGGTTCTAGGTCGGGATGGTGCCATAGGGGAATGTGTGGCCAATATGGGTTGTCGCATCCCACTCGTGAATAGCGCCATCCAGGTACGGATTGTGGAGCTAACCAGATCTACTTCTTTTATATTACCCTTCCTGTTTGTATATAACATTGTCCGAATGTCTGCCGGGGCTACAGCGAATTTCTCGGCATGAACATGAGCGTGGTTTTCAGCCGTTTCCCCCCAGTATTTGGAGAAGTGCGCCTGTGCTGCGTGGAAGTATAGCATGAAGTCAGGGGCCGTCAGTCCACCAGTCTCATACCGCTCGCAGAGCCTTGGCCATTGTAGTCTCACGGATCTCCCGGCCCATGCAAAATTGACTGCGAGTTTCTGTAGCCTCTGGAAGAAGACCCTGCCCGGCCAAATGGGTATCCCACAGAATATGTATAATAATTTGGGCACCACCACCATCTTGAGCAAGGCCAGTCGGCCGTACATGGAAATCATCAGCTTGCCCCATACTGCAAGTTTGTGTTCTAGCAGTTTCAAATATGGTTCATAATTATTGTCATACAGATTATTATCAGTGGACATTAATATTCCCAGATACCGTGCTGATGTGGGGGATCATTTGAATGCCTCAGTGGCCGGGGATTGCTCTGTGGTTGGCATAAGTGGAATTATTTCTGATTTTGTCTGATTGATTTTGAATCCGATTACTCTGAGAATGTGTTATTTCCTGCATTATTGGCGGTAGGTGTACTTCCGGGTGCCTGACGTACACCATCGTGTCGTCTGCATAGAAGGACAATAATTGGGGGTTACCTCTAATCCGAATGCCCCTCCACGTGTGTTCATGCCTGATCTTAGCGGCCCTGCCCTCTATTGTAAGCGCAAATATGAGGGGAGACAGCGTGCAGCCGTGGCGGGTGCCCCTGCCTAATTCAAAGGGAGGGGACAGCGTATTATTACTTCTGCCGCTAGCCACTGGATTCTTATACAATATGCGGATATAGCTCTTGAAAACTGGCCCAAATCCCATCTTGTCTAGTACAGCAAACATGTATTTCCACGATACAGAGTCAAACGCTTTTTCAGCGTCAAGCGTAATTGCTGCAGCTTTGGCTTTTGGGTCTAGCTGTGATGTAATTGCAAAGAATCTACTCAGGCTCAGTGCAGTCGAGCGAGTAGGAATAAACCCTGTCTGATCTGTGTGAATTAACTTGTTCAAGTGCGGGAGCAGTCGATTTGCCACTGCCTTCGCAAAGATCTTCATGTCAGAGTTTATCAGTGACACTGGGCGATACGATGATGGGTCCTGTGCGGGTTTATGTGGTTTAAGAACAACAGTTAGGATTGCTTCTCTCATGGTGGTAGGTAATTTTCCCTGTTCCAGTGACTCCTCCCATGTCTTCGGTAGTCTGGGGGCTAGTTCAGATTTAAACACCTTGTAAAGGTTCATACTTCCACTATGTACTGGTGTCTAACTACTCTCTTTCACTTACTGTACATCTACACCAGACACTGGACATTCCAGTCTCACCTACATACTGGCCATTATACTTCCACCTTCACTCCCGATGTAGCTATCACACACACCCTGTGGATTAACACTAAGGTCTGTGCTATACCTTACCTGGATGATCCTGCACTTTGGATGCACCACTTTGCTACCAGACCAACACCCAATCAACCTTGCCCTAATACTAGTAGGAACCTTAGAGTGAACTCCAGAGCCACCCCATTAAAACGGTGCTCATACTCTAAGCTATATAATAGCTCATCACCACCTCTCAACAATATCACAAGCAACTATGCTCAAACCATACCACGTTCCTACCACCCGAGCATTACATTCAGAAACCTCAGATTAGGCGTTGAGTTGTGGACTAAATCTCCCCAGCCTCCCCCACACAAGAGAAATAAACACTTGCATCAGCAAAACAATCCAGCCAACCAGGCTAATGAATCAGACACTACCTTGGCCTCTAACACTGTGCCTGACACTCCCCTACCAACGCAGAAAACCCCTGCAAAAGACACTTTCATCAAAGCAGCCTTAGTGAATGCTAGGTCCCTCCCTGCCCACGCATTGGACATTGCTGATTTTATAACTTCTGAAAAGCTCGACCTCCTTGCGGTCAAGGAAACTTGGCTAAATGCAGCAGCTGGCCCCTCCTTGGCTCTAGCCATACCTAATGACTATGCTATCATTAGATGTGATAGAAACACCAACTAGGTGAAGGGAGGCGGTCTCACCTTCATCTTCAAAAACACCAATCGACATTAGAGTCATTCAGGACTCACAAATTCCCTCTGCTGAATCCTTGTACATCAAGGATCAACTACCACTATCACCTAACCATACAGCAACAGTGCACCTCATCTACCGACCACCAGGGCCTATATCCACATTCACTGAGGACATTGTGTCCCTTATATCTACTAATACCAAACCTAATTCACAAAGTATCTTACTTGGTGATTTTAACCTTGGACTTAATGACCCCATGAATACTAACACCATCGACCTAGCCAACACTCTATCAGACGTTGGTCACGCCAATATCTTTCACAAGCCCACACATATCAAATGAAGAACATTGGACTTGCTCACCAACCTTAATTGTACTATTGATCTTCTATCTAACGAACCATGTATTTGGTCCGATCACCACAAAATAACCTTCTCCATCAAAGCTACTACACTATGTCCTGCTCCAATCATTGCTCCAGCCACCTACACCAGGAACAAGAAAGACATTATGCCTGATAAACTCCTTCCTTTAATACTGCCCCTCCTCAACAATACTTCCACTTCTGACCCCACAGTCCTAGTGGACACTTACAATCAGGCAATACTTAAAGCACTGAATACCATCGCCCCTTTAACATTGCAGAAACCTAAACCTCAACGTCATCTGAATTCGTGGTTTACGCCGCATCTAACGGAATTGTGCAAAACTAAGAGAACTGCAGAAGCACACTGGAAAAAGTGTCCTTCAGTAACTAATAAGAATGAGCTGACCCTAGCATCATCCAACTACAAAAAGGCCATTATACTTGCTAAAAAAGACACCTACAACAAAAGGATCATACAAGCAGAATCAAATACAAAAGAACTTTTTAAGATTCTAAAAGAACTGGAATCTCCTATCGCCCCTGTTGACAAATGTATCACAGATGCATTATGGTGTACTAACATCCAGAAGGCTCTCTTGGATAAAATAGCCTTGCTACAATCTAAAATGAATGCAAAAAAATGTATGCTACTCTCTGACCCTGATTACAAACAATATCCTAGTAAGACCTCCACCTTTGAGCCCACTTGCAAACCATTTAGTTTCTCACCCCTGTCAATCTGCGAAGTGGAAAATATCATTAGGAAACTCAAACCATCTAATTGCCAAGGTGACGCCTGCTCTGCCCCGATCATCAAAGAAGCTGCACATGACCTTGCGCCATTTATCACCAACATTATCAATGCCTCTTTCAAAACTGGAGTAGTGCCTGATAACTTAAAAGACGCTTGGGTCATTCCTCTAATCAAAAAACCGACTCTTGACCCTGCCAACCTGACTAACTACAGGCCTATAACAACGGTACCCTTTTTACTAAAAATATTGGATAGAGCCGCTTACCTGCAAATACAGGCTTACTTAGAATCTAACAACCTATTGGGACTGAGGCAATCCAGTTTCCGACTAAGACACGGCACGAAAACTGCCTTGATAGATCTCACCACACAAATTCAAGTACTAAAGGACAATGGTAAACTAGCACTCCTCCTACTGCTTGATCTGTCAACAGCATTTGATTTGGTCAATCACCAAACGCTCTGCCACCATCTGAAATCTGCAGCACATTTCTCCGACTCAGCCACTTCTTGGATCAGCTCCTTCTTGGCTAACAGAACTATGAGGGTCTTCTCTCCTACTGACTCTTCTGAACCTTCCGCGGTACCCTGTGGGGTTCCACAAGGCTCTTGTGTGTCTCCTACGCTTTACAATGTCTTTACGAAGCCCCTGTTCGACATCCTTGACTATCTGGGTGTTACGTATACTAACTATGTGGACGACACTCAGATACTCATTCCCATCTCTGAAGACTATGCAACTGACAGCAAAACCCTCAACTAAATCTACTTAGTGATACAAGCATGGATGGCTCAACACGGTCTTTGTCTAAACGATGACAAAACGGAGCTGCTAATCCTTGGTACACACGCTAAACTGAAGAAACTAAACACTGCCTTCAAATCATTTACTATAGATGGTAACTCCATCACCGTCTCCAACAACACTAAAGCACTTGGCATTTACCTTGACGCCACCCTATCCTTCTCCAAACAAACTAACTCGGTAGCAACATCATCCGCATATACATGTAAACTAATCATCGCCTGCTGGCCTTTCATTACCACACCTAATTGCATCACACTTGCTAGAACTCTAGTTCTGTCCAAAATTGATTATTGTAACGCCCTCTACTTAGGTACTAGCCACAAAAACATTAACAAGTTACAAGTAATTCAGAATAATGCTATCAGGGCAGCCCTCAACATCCCGAAGAATTTGCATATTTCTGAGACTAGACGCAACCTGCGTTGGCTTCCGGTAGAACACAGAATATCGCTCAAAACTCTTGCTCTAACACACAAAGCTAGGGCCAACCTCGCTCCAGCCTACCTTACTAACCAACTCACCTCGCATACATCCTCACGACCACTTAGAGCGGCCCAAGTGCACACAAAGTCCATACCGAGATTCAAACTCCATAACTCGAGAGGTGCTAGCTTCCCTGTACTGGCATCAAAGTTATGAAACACACTCCCGGCTTCTCTCAGATCAGAACCCTTCTTCCATTTATTCAAGCGCAACACTAAACGCTGGCTTCAGGACATGGATGCAATGACAGTCTAACTTCCTTAGATCATTAGGCTTGTCTCCTGCCTTACTGTATTTATTGTATTCCCTACTTATTTATTTGCTTTACCATTACTGACTTGTTTGCTGTTACATTATCTCCTTGTAAATGGGGGGAGCTAGAGTCTCCTGCCTTGATCAACTGTACCTTCCTGATTAACTGTATGTAACTGTAACGTTCTGTAACCTGTATGTAAGATGATGAGCCCGGTTGCCCATGGGCCTGGCTGCGCTTTACAAATAAAACAAATACAAATACAAATACAAAGGTCGAGCGGGATGCCGTCCGACCCGGGGGCTTTGCCTGCATGCAGGTCTGAGTTGGCTTGTTCGATTTCTTCCGTCGTCAGCGGGAGGTCGAGCATCAATCTATCATCGTTCCCTAATGTCGGTAATGGGAACGAGTCCATGTATGCTAGGAGGTCTGTCTGGGGAGGTGTGTCCGCGTTTGCATATAAGTTGAGATAGAATCGCCGGAAGACATTGTTTATTTCATGTGGTGCAATCTGCACGTTCCCATCCTTGTCATTGATGGTGGTCATATATCTTGAACCCTGTTCGGATCCGATAAGGTTAGCCATTGCCTTGCTCGCCTTGTTCCCTTCGCTGTACTTCCATGCTCTTATGGGTTGGGTCATATACAGGACTTCTTGTTCTACAAGCATTTTGAATTCTTCCAGCCGCTCTTGTAACTTTTGTAGATGCTCCTTCTCAGGGGACCTGAGTTGTTGGGTCTCTAGGTCCTTCACTTCCCGTTCTACCCAGGATAGGTTTTTCCTTATTTCCCTCAGGGCACCATATGATGTCCCCATCAGCTGGCCTCTCAGCCACACCTTGAACGTCTCCCACACAGAGCCGATGGTCTGTTCTGTGCCCCTGTTACATTCGAAGAACTCCTCTATCTCTATTCTCAGTGATTCTCTCACCGATTTGTCCTTTAGCATTTCTTGTGGCATGTGCCATATACGGGTGGTACGTTCTGGATTTTTGGGTAGCATTTTCAGTAGAACCGGGGAGTGGTCAGACAATGTACGTGGTAGAATTGTGCACTGTTCCATCTGTGGCATCAATTCAGGGGAGCACAGCCAGTAGTCTATCCGTGAGCTAGTACCAAGTACCCCTGAGTAAAATGTGTAGTCCCTCTCGAGTGTATGCAGTTCCTTCCATATATCTGACAGGGGTAGAGCGACCATTTCTTGCTGGAGCGTTGAGTGCCGCCTTGGTGGTTGGCCTAATAGAGCAGTCTTCTAAGAAGACCAAAACATGCACTGCTCCCACTGCAGTGTCAGCATCTTATAGTACTGGCTGCCTACTGTAGTTTGACACCAAAGCAGTCAGCGCTAATACATGTGGCCTTGAGCAAAATGTAATATGCTGGAAGTCCTAGCAGCAAGAATGGATCTGGATGGCAGAATGATACGCACCCTGGTAGTCATTGAATGTATCAGGTTTCAAAACAATCTAACGGACTGGAAACAACAAAGGTATGCCACCCTCGAAGACTGGTCTGTTGAGCTAGCTTCAATCCTGCCAACACAACTCCACCGTCCTCCCACCTGCTTCCATCTTTTGGAGGTACATTGTCATCTGCCTCAACCATCTACAAGCTTCTGTCGCCTGTATGGGATTTGTTGTGACTTTCAATAGTAAGATATATTGTGATGTTCTGCTGGATAGCCCACATTCACGTCAGTAGTGTGAATCCAGTTAGGATGTATGAACAAATGATTCCATTCTATCATGATTTTATGTTCTCTTCCTTTTATTCCTTACAGGTTTAGGTATTCCACTGTTTTATATTTGTCTTCTATTCCATTCCCTAGCCTCTGCAATGTTCTCTTTCAGTATGGTCGTTTAACAAGGAAACATAATGCCAGTAATAAGCAGTATTATGAGACCATCGCCATTCGGGCTGCTGGTACATTTTGCTCAAGGCCACATTTATTAGCGCTGACTGCTTTGGTGTCAAACTGCAGTAGGCAGCCAGTACTATAAGATGCTGACACTGCAGTGGGAGCAGTGCACGATTTGGTCTTCTTAGAAGACTGCTCTATTAAGCAGATGAGATCATGGGAATCTACTGGCTGTTTAGCACGGGAAGAATGTGGCAGATCGCTCCAAAGTTACTGCCAGAGTCTGCACACTTCTAGAAGGTTCATGACATGTGATCAGAGGCAGCAGGTGCGAGAAGGTTGAAAGCAGACTTAGCAGGGCTTGCTCCTCAAGCAGATAGAGGCTGTCCCGCCTGTCTGGCCCGCCTAGAAGATGTTCTAGGACAGCCACTCTATTGCATAAAAACTAGGATAATGGAATTCTCTAAGCGCAACAGACAGGTTACCTTTGTAGTCTTACTACATATCTTCCAAGCTCTACAATTGCTAACCATATGAGTGTAGTACGTGCGCTATCAAGAATACCTGCATATCACCACTGTGCTTTACAATGGCTAACCTAAGCAGTTATAAGTGCAAAGGAGGGTTGCAAACATAAGAACAATTGATTGAGCAGAGGACTGGGAATTGTCGGAAGCAGCTGGCTCTGCCGTTCAGCTCAGTCCAGTGTGGCATGACGATTCAGTGTGTTCAGCATGCTAACATGTGTTGCGTGAGGTCCTTTCTTCAGATAAACTCTTCAGATGGCACTGGCAGCACCGGTAGCGAAGCAAGCGATGAGAAAAGACAAGACAAGACTAGGCAATTTGTATGAATTCGATTATGCACAGTGCTGCTGCTTCCATGCCTGCTAATGACCGCTTCTGCCTTCTCTCCCCGCAGTGTTGGTGATGCTGACAGCAAGTGGGGCTGATTTGCCAGCTGCCGCTTGGACGGCAGTGCCGGCTGTCAGCTTGTTGAAATCACCTCATATAGTATAGACCTCACCTGTGGTGGCTTGTATTGTATCCAAGGCTTCATGTATGAATGCTGCCTGGCCCTGATTAGGAGCGTAGATGGCCGCAAAAACCATCCCTGACCCCCCCCATATTGCCCTACACAGTAAGCAATCATCCTTCCATTAGCCTTGAGATTACACAGTCATCCAACCGCAGCCGTAGGTGCAGTATCATTCCTACTCCTCCTTTCTTCATCTGTCCAGATGCCCAGTAGACCTGTCCAATCTCCAGACCTTGTAGCCGTCTCTCCTCCCCCGCATCCAACCTGGTCTCCTCCAAGAACAGGACATTTAAACCAGCATTCCGAAATTCTCAGGCTAATAAGGACCTTTTGTAGGGGAATTCAGGCCCTTAACATTTAGGGTTCCTATGACCAGACTCCTTTTCCCCTCAGTGTTGAGTATCATCTTGAAACACTTGTGCATAGGCACGATATAAATAAAATATCATATCATAGCATTATCTGAGAGTACAATCCAGCACCCCACCTCTTTCCATATACCCCACCCGGTGCCTTGCTCCCACTAGGCAGTGCGGTCCCACGCTGATTCTGGTGCACACCACTGCCACCATTGACGCTACCCACCAAGAACCCCACCTAAACTGAACCAAACATTTAAACTGTAACCTGCATCAGGCACCAATTGTCATAGAGATGTATCTCTCTCACTGAGGGCCACCTGAAGGGGGACAAGAATCTCCCCCCTGACTTATTCAAAAGAGCCAGACCAGATTCGTCTTTTAGGACAATTCCCTGGGAACAGAGTGGGTAGTAATCCCAGTCGCCATTATTCAGCTACTTAGTTAGTCTTTGGCGGGGATGGTCCATTGAGACGCATGTATTTCTGTCCGCCCTGTCCCCTCTTGCGTCTCAGGAGCCCCAGTGGCAGTTCGCACTTTTCCTTCTTTTTGGCAGGGCTAGTCTGTTGTTCTGAACTCATCGCTAGGTCTGAGGTCAGGTAGGTCAGGGCTTGCTCTGCCTCTCAGCGGATTTGATATGGCAAGCCATACTGTCCACCTTGAACTTCAGAGCAAAGGGAAAATACCAACTATGTCGAATGCCCCAGTCATTCAAACATTTTTTGAGCACTCTGCATTCATGCCTATGGGAGGGAGTCAGTTTAGAGAGGTCCTGATAGACGGTAATGCGAGTGCCCTCATACTCCATGTCCTTCTTCACCCGTGCACTCGCAGGCACTTCCGCCTTGTTTTTATAGCTGGACAACCGGACCACGGAACGGGGCCCATAGCCTGTGCGCTCGCTCCAACTGCACATGCTTGCCCCCCTCCACTTCAAACAGCAAGTTCCCAATACCCTGTACTTCACACTCCACTTGCGAGAGGGTATCCCCGTCCGCCTCTCTCAGCTGAAGAATACAGAGATTGTTCCTCCTCTCCCTGTTTTCCAGGTCATCCATTTTCAGTGTCACCTGTTCCTCTGCAGTTCCAATTCAGTCATCTGGGCATCCAGCCTCATCTCAACCAAGTCTGCATTAAGCTGATTGTTTTCCAGGTTTGCTGCCTTGTTTTCAACTGTGCCCACACAACCAGTGAGATCTGCCAGAGACATCTGTATATCCCCTCGAAGTGCCTTGATTTCTGCCAAGATGCTACAAAGGTCATCCTTCATGGTAAAATTGGACACCTCCACTCCTGCCAGCAGTCGGCCCTCTGACGTGCCCCCTGCCGTCCCTGCGGGCCTCACCATGTGCGCCACCCCCGGCTCCACCATCTTGAGCTCGCCTTGTCCCGCAGACCTGTCACTCCCCGGGGCACAACCACTTCAGTGTCCATCTACCCCACGGACTACACTCCTCAATGTTCCAATGTCCTCACAGTGTGTATACTGTTCTATTGGGGCCACTTTCACATCCGCATGCCCATGGGTCGGGGAACACAGACCATGGTCTGCACTCACTGTGCACTGTATTTTGATAGGAGGTGAAAAATGTCAAAAAGCAGCCTGCACTTCACAAAGATGGCGCCCGCATTTAATGGCCCGGACACGTCTCGCCTCTGATGGCACATTTATACATCCGGCAGTCCGTGGTTTCAGGCCCAACCTTCACCTTCTGGATGCCATGGGGAGGCCATTGCATCCCTTGCCTGGGACCACTCGTCGCCAGGCCGAGCCAAGGCGCAGTCTCCTTACACTTCCATGCTTTCCGGGTAGGTGGCCGGGATATCAAGGCACCCCCCTGGAACCTGGAAACACGCCGTATGGCCGCAGGCCTCCTGCGCCTCGAGCTGGTACTTTACTGGCCAGGCCACGTCGAGTCTCACCTTCTCCGGGGTCCACCTGGCCTCCGGGCCTGCTGGTGTCTCCTCGCACGCCATTGCATCATGGGCTGGATTAGCCCTTTGAACTGCCTCCTATGCAGCAGAGATCCTCACTCATGGAGCAGGCCAGGCATATGCACGCCGCTCTGTTGTTCTCCCCTCTACTGTCATAACTGCTAGACCCATATGCAGGCAACCTTGCCTTTGTTGTGTTGGGATGTGGGTGTATGTCTGGTGGACTCCCTCCCTTGCCATAAATTATTACACCACAACATTTGGTCAAGTGTTGGCAATAAAAAGGCCGTAGATTTTTATTGTTACAGATATGGTTATGGAAACATAAACAATATTTTCATATCAGTAAACATATATTACTTTTGGGCACAGGGTCCTGCGGTTACCCCCTCAGGCCTGTGCTGCCTTTTTTGTCCCACGACTTGATGTGGCCACTGTACGGTGTCCTGGTTTTCTTTCCGTTGTTCTTCTCCCTTTTCCTAGGGTGGGAGGGTTTGCGAAAAAGAAAAGGAGAGAGACGCTGAGAACACAGCAAACTCTCTTAGCTGTTTGGGTCCCCGTGCAGGGTCCACAAACAGGCTTGTATTTTTCTGAGCTGAAGCAGCTCTTTATATAAGACCCGGGCTGCCCCCGGGTCTTTGTAGTGTATTTGTGGGGGCTGTGAAACCAGCCCACAGGCCGGCTTGCTGCCGACTGTCTGAGCCCCTGGGGGGCTCCTCTTTGTTGTTCCCCTGCCTGGCTGACCTTACCTCCCCAGGTGCTTAGCACCCAATTGTTATAGTGGAAGGGTGAGGTGTACTTTCACACCTCACCCTTCCTGCACATGGCAGTGGGGAGACTGCATGTCTCCTTGCTGGTGGGTGGGAGAGGGGAGCTGTGCCCCTGGGGGGATGGTGCTGCCCCTCTTTGGGGCCTGCTGACCCGGCCTCGCTTGGGGATGCCCAGCAGCATTGTCCATAACTGCTGGATCCATATGCAGGCAACCTTACCTTTGTTGTGTTGGGATGTGGGTGTATGTCTGGTGGACTCCCTCCCTTGCCATAAATTATTACACACAACATTTGGTCAAGTGTTGGCAATAAAAAGACTGTAGGTTTTTATTGTTACAGATATGGTTATGGAAACATAAACAATATTTGCATATCAGTAATCATATATTACTTTTGGGCATCAGGTCCTGAGGTTACCCCTTCAGGCGCGTGCCGCCACACAAAGGTGGGTTATCTTCCACCTGTGTTCCCCCAAAAGTTAGGCTATTTGCAGCCTCTAATAGCTAACGTACTGTTGATTTGTCTATAAAATAGTTCCATATCGTGCCCCGATAGGTGGTTGCCATCCTTGTGGAACAAATCGGGGTCCCCTAGTGTTATAGCCGGGTGTTTTATAAAACCCAATCCTCTGGCTGTACAGAATTTTTCCAGCCCTCTGTTCAATTTCCTCCTAGAGTTATCCACTGATTTGTAACAGATGGCCCGCTGCCATATTTTTCTGGGCAGAATAGCCGAAAAATAGATTTCCGTGTACCTCCAATTGTGTGCAATGCCTGATAGCGAGGCATACATTTCTTCGTATAAGGTTTTTCTGCCCATGCCTACCAGGTCATTACCCCCTAAATGTAATATCAAGAATCCCGGCGGATCTCTGTATGCCACTAGGTCGGCTAATTTGTCATGGATGTCTGGCCAGTTGAGGCCTCTGTAGCCCCACCATGATGTGATAGTGTTTCCAAGGGCTGGGCTGTCTTTGGTTTCATCGGCCCAACGTTCCGTTCTGAATACAAATGAATGTCTGACTATCCAGGCTGATCTTAGTGGTGGGGGGTGGGTCCCAATTTGATGTTGTTTCTGAGAAGAAAACATTTTTGTGTGAGAACAAAGCACGGAGTGCGGGTTTGGTTTTTGCGTTCGGAACTATATTAGTTCTGGTCTGATGCATCTTTTGTAACATTCTGACTTCCAACCCCTTATGTTCTTTACTTGTTGGGAGCCTAGACCTCCTTGCCATGCTGAGGTTGCAGCCCCCATCCTAAACGAGTGGGTGCCGAATTCCTTTGGATTCCACCCCACTCTGGTGCTTGCTTTCATTAGCACCCCTTTGAGTTGATAGAGACTTAAAGCTGCTGTGTCTCTGTGGATTAGGAATCTCCCCCCCACCTTTGGCCGTTGAGCATAACACAGGTTAGTGATGCACACTGTACAATTTGGTGCATCATCAATGCAGCAAATGTTAATGCTTCTTTTTGCCACAGTTTTGGATTGTTGCATTTCTATGTTAACGCTGTCCTGTCTAACCTTTGTTTCCATCATGCCTAGGCCACTGTTGGCTTTTGTGTTAGAGGCAATGAGTTCCCCCACCCGGAATGCCCCAAAATAGGCGGGAAAGAATGCTGTTTTAAATAGTAGTGTTTCGTAAGGGTGGGAGCATATGCTGTCCAATAATGTTGCTATTTTCACAAGCTTAACAAAATCTAATGGGCGCCTGGTATCTACTTGGGTCCTTCTAGTTTACCCCAGCCGCTCATTGCATATGTAATTAAAGCACTTTGTGTGGGATCTGAGTCGCCCTGTTATTTTGAAAAATAAATATTGCTACAAGGTGTCTTTTTGCCCAATCCTTTTTAAACCTTTGATCGTGCGCCCATTTAAGAAGATTTCTATAGCTCGAATTGTAATCAATTCTACATGGTTTAAACCCGTTGTATTAAATACCATTTGCAAGCACTTACTGTACTGGGCTGTAGTGCTGTTTGCCAAGGTTTTTTCTGCCATCTTCTCTAGGAACCCCGTTGCAGGATTTGTGGTGTCTGTGGGCAGTATGCTGCTGGCCCCCGTTTTTAAGGTGCCTGTTTGTTGTGGTGCATCCAGGCCTTGACCCTCAGGCGCAGGCGTTAATGCAGATTTTTCTCATTTCCCATTATCGCCCAGCATTCCGCTGGGATCGATGTCATCTTTTCTTGTGCGATGGCGCTAGCTCCCGGAATCGTGTACACTGAAAGCGAGATAAAGCGTCTGCAATGTTATTATCCGCTGCAGCGATGTGCTTTGCTTTGACAACAATATTTTTATGCAGTGTGGCCGTTGTAATTGATTGTAGTACTTTGAGCACCAAATGGCATTTGGTGGTTCTTCTATTCAAAATTCCTACCACTGCCATATTGTCGCCCCAATCCATGAGTTCCATGTTAGCCAGCTGCCTGTTCCATATGTGTATGGTTAGCCAGATAGGGAACATTTCTAAAAGAGTGATGTTTTTCGTCCATCCTGCTGAATGCCAGGTCTTGGGCCAATGCCCTGCCACCCATTCAGTGCCCAATATGGGTTCCGAAGTCTTTGCTCCCCGCTGCCTCTGTGAAAAGGACCCCTTTCTTCCCTGTGTTCAATGGCGTGCGCCAAAGTGTGGTCCCGTGGAAGTTTCTGAGGAAGTTCTCCCCTATTTCTAAGTCCTCCTTCACTTCTTTACTTCTTTGCCCAGCCTAATGTGTAGGTGTGGTTTGGTGCATGTTCTGGTTTTGAATTCGAGGCTCCTGGAAAATACCTTGCCCTGCGGAATGATCCTGGCTGCAAAATTGACTGTATTTCTCTTACTGTACCCTTGTTCTTTGTGCTTAGCTCTTGGATTTTCTCTAATAGCAAAAACAAAGAGGTGATGGCTGGAAGGTTCAGAATGAATCTTAACCACTGGCAATGCTCTGGGCAACCCTCCAGACCACCGTTCTTCGCCTGCCAAGCAATTACAGAAGGGAAAGACCATATGCAAATCAGGCTTGGCCCCATCCCAAAAGGGGCAGTCCAGCCCGAACTGCTATGCCACATCCCTTCTGCACGGGACCACAAGCATCCCCAAACATGTTTCGCCCTTGTTGGGGCTCATCAGTGAGGAGTAGCTTGGGTCTCTAGGCCCAGCAGGCACGGGGCCCACGTCTGGGCATACCCGTCCCACTCGGGGTGACAAAGCAAAAACAAAGAGGTGATGGCTGGAATGTTTAGAATGAATCTTAACCACTGGCAATGCTCTGGGCAACCCTCCAGACCACCGTTCTTTGCCTGCCAAGCCATTACAGAAGGGGAAAGACCATATGCAAATCAGGCTTGGCCCCACCCCAAAAGGGGCAGTCCAGCCCGAACTGCTAGGCCACATCCCTTCTACACGAGACCACAAGCATCCCCAAACATGTTTCGCCCTTGTTGGGGCTCATCAGTGAGGAGTAGCTTGGGTCTCTAGGCCCTGCAGGCACGGGACCCACGTCTGGGCATACCCGTCCCACTCGGGGTGAGAAAGCAAAAACAAAGAGGTGATGGCTGGAAGGTTTAGAATGAATCTTAACCACTGGCAATGCTCTGGGCAACCCTCCAGACCACTGTTCTTCGCCTGCCAAGCCATTACAGAAGGGGAAAGACCATATGCAAATCAGGCTTGGCCCCACCCCAAAAGGGGCAGTCCAGCCTGAACTGCTAGGCCACATCCCTTCTGCACGAGACCACAAGCATCCCCAAACATGTTTCGCCCTTGTTGGGGCTCATCAGTGAGGAGTAGCTTGGGTCTCTAGGTTCTCTGACAATTTGGCAGGCGAAGAATGATGGTCTTGACAAATTGATTTTGACAAATTTTCCCAGTTCTACTTGAGCGTTCCTGGCTATGGCCTTGTCTTCGATCTTTTTGGGATCCCTGAAAGCATCCTTCCCTTTGTGCTGGGCCTCAATAAGCGAGAATATTTCAATTAATTCTTTAGCCCAAATAGCCTCTTTGATTGGTATATCAATGTTCCAAGCCAGGGATTGTTTGTATCTGTTAAGCATTTCTGTTTCAAACTATTTCACGTTTAGGTCTAACTGCGCACTGCTAAAAATCATAATATCCGTGGTGGCATTTCTGTTATGGTCTATTAGGCCTGTGTTGTTCAGGGTGGGCATAGCCCATGCTTTTAAAGGCCCTGGTGTTTCTGGTCCTATTGGCATGGCTACTGTAACCGGTGTTTCCGTGTGGGTTGTGTGCTCTATAATTACTGTAGGTTCCAGGGGTATAGTCTGACCTGGTGTCCCTTCAGGCGCTTTGGGGGCCTGTTGTTTGTCCCTGATCTCCAAAATCATCTGTTGCATTTCTTTCATATTTTCAAACAATATTAAAATGTTCTTGTTTCTGTTACCTTTCATTGGAGTCTCATATGACTTGCTTCTCTTTTCTGGGGGGGCTATCATCCTCCCCTGGTGGGGTCAGACCTTCTTTTGGTAGCCCATATAAATTCTCTCTGACCCATTCCCAACCAAAATGCTTGGCTGCCTCGATTGCTGCCTGCAGGTGTGGTGATCTTGGTTTTCTTGGCTTTGTTTTGTGCTCCTTAGTGCCATGCTTTTTCTCCTGTTTGGAATAAACAAAAACTTCTGTTATCTCAGAATTGTACTCTTTGTGGGAGCCCAGTTCATTTGTCTGTTTAGTAAAAAATGGGGGTCTGAGATTGCTTATATAATGCCTGACCCATTGTGACAGTAATGTCAGAACAAAACCCTTGAAGAAAAAAGCCCCCTTTTGTTATTACCCTTGATAGGTAACTGTTATGTGGAGGCATGTGGTTATTTGTTTGTTTCTGGCTTTGTGTATATTGGTGGGGCTGGGGGTTCCTATTTTGCACTGTGGTGTAGTCTTTTAAAAAATGGAGCGTTCTGCCCCCGCTTTCTTATTCTCTTTACGATTTATATGTGTCCCTGTCTCGAGCGTGCTTTTTAATTGCAGCAAAATTATCTGTTTTTATGCAATAAAGGAAACCTCCCCTTAATCGTGCCGTGTCCCTTTTATAAAATATTTGTTCATAAACATTGAAAAATTGCTTCTTTATAAATACCTTTGTTAGTGCCTGTTTTAAATTGTTAGTGTCCAACTTTAAATTTCTTGTGCCCACATGTTCCTACTCTTCTGATTAACAGTTTTGCTTCGTAACGTTCCGCTCTGTTTTTGCAACTGCTATAATGACTACAATTCTCTGTGCGCGGTAGTGATGACTCACGTTGCCCTGCGTTGGCTTGCTTCCCAAAGGTAAGCGTATATTGTTACTTTTCTATTCTTGGCCAGCGCATGCCTTGTTGCTGCGCAACCGCAGTGCGCGGGGAAGCCTTTTGACTTACTTGAAGAGAATTGCGCGGCCTGCAAACGGTGCTTCCTGTGCCTGGATTTCACCTGCTTATGAAAACTCTCCTGCCGGCAAAGAAAATGTCTGCCTTGTTCCTTGTAAGTTCTTCACTTTCAAATTCTCCTTGCTGGTGGGTGGGAGAGGGGAGCTGTGCCCCTGGGGGGATGGTGCTGCCCCTCTCTGGGGCCTGCTGCCATGGGGCAGCAGTTACCCGGCCTCACTTGGGGATGCCCGGCAGCATTGCCCATTACAGCTTGCCAGGGGGCTCAGTGCCCACTCTGCCACCGAGTACAGTCCGCCGACTAAAGGCACTGGGGCTGGTCCGAGGTGTTCTTCCTCATCGGTATAATGCCTGGGGGGGCGGGAGCCGAAATCTAGGCAGACATTGTCCCATGACAGTACTTTTAAACGGACAGCCATCTGGTTTTCAAATGAATGATGAATACTGACCTTCTCACAACCGCATCCAAGTCTACTCTGCCTCTCCAATTGACGACTCACCCTTGTGCCAGCACATCTCTCCGGTGTCACCACATCAATAAGGAAATGAGGGAGGGCAGCACATACTGATCTCCATTTGGACAAGGTCCATGGAAAACAAGCAACAAATAAGACAAACAACCATCACGCACCCCGCTTGCAAGGAATTGAAACCCCAGAAGTACCCACCTAAGACCTTTCTTCAATACAATATTATACCAAGATGCACTTTACATTATGCAATACTCAGCATTGGATGCAAGGCTCTTTAGAGACTGCACTATGCTAAACCACTGATACACGGTAGACATGAGCCAGCCAGTACACAGCTCATGCCTCAGGGCTCACAACATTAGACATAAAGTAATTTACTAACAAAAGCAATGTATTCAAAACCACTAAGCCTGTTACCTTTCAAGGCTCTCCATAAGACCAATGAAAGAAATCACAATAAGGTTCAGAAGCTATTATAAAAGAGAAAATTTACAAAACACACATACACAATAAAACCACATCTAAATACTATTTGATGCAAAAGTAAAAGGCATAGTGAGACAAAGAGAGGAAACAACAAGACGATAAAAGGGCGAGTGAGTCAAAGAAAGAGCGAACGAAAGGGAAAGAAAGAAGGAACAAAAACTAAAGTAAAAAGGGCGAGGGGAAAAGTAAGAAAATGAAATGGCAAGCAAAATAGCAGTACAAGGAATAAAAGATCAAAAGATAGAGGGAACAAAAGAGTGACTGAAACAGCATATGAAAGACAGGAGAAAGTGATAGACCACAGTAGCAAAAGCTAGAGTGAGAATGTGATAGAGTAAAGGAGAGAGCAAAAAAGCACAAGAAAGAACAATTGAAAGAAGAGTAAGTCCAAGGGTGAAAAAGAATCAGAAAGCAAAGGAGAGAGCATGAGAAAGAGCTGAAGACCAAAATAAAGACTGAAACAGTGAAAATGAAAGAAATAGCTAAGGAAACCAAAAGACGAAAAGAAATAAGTGGAAGAGTGTGAGTGCACACATTTTGAGGATGGGTAACAAGTGAGTAAAGGATTTTTCTCTTTCAATTGATAGATTAGGGAAATAAAGGTCTGGCTTAAATAATAAATAGGTGAATATGGGTTGGTTTTGTTAACTGAAAGGCTCTGTATTCTGCATAGGAAAACCATGAGTGTCCCAAATAGACGATTTACCTACTAAATGGAATTGGCAAGTAAGGAGGGAAAAATAAAAGAGGCTGTTGAAAAGGTAATGATGTCCAAAGTTTCTGCCAATGCTTCCTGGATAACAGTCTATCTGGTTTTGGGGGTCCCCCACCCCACTTCTCGCCCGGACTCCACCCGCCCGAATGTCCTTCCGGCTTATGGGACCTGCACCCCACTTCTTGTTGGGATGCCACCCCACGTGAATTGCTAATATAGCTTAGGTTCCTGGGCATCTGCCCAGGAGATTAGGGGGCAGGTGTAGATGGGAAGGGAGGCCCTAAATCTCTGCCCTCCAGCCATCTTCACCACTCTGGAATCCGCCACCCTTCTTCGCCCCTCGGTCTACTGCTCCTGATGTCTTGCAATCCTTTCCCAACTTTCTTTTCCCCACTCTTTGATTTCCTCTTTGTCCCTCTGGTCACCGGCTTCTTCATTCCTTTGGGCTCCTCCTTCATGACTTTCCTCGATTTCCTTCAAAACTAGCGTACTAGCTTTCCAGCGTCCTAACGTTTCTAGATTCTCCCTAACCTTGCAGAACTCATCTTTCCTAGCCTGAAGCTACTTAGACTATGTTAGGTCTTTTTGTGCCTAGAGGGCCTCTATGGGCTCCTCACTCCCTCCCCTATAGAAGGCCTCCAATGCTAATAGATCCTGAAGTCTATTTACCTCACTGTGACCCTGACTCACTGACCTCTCTCTCCTCCTTTCCTTTTATCACCTCATCTACCTCTTCCTCCCTTAGGAGTGCCTCCTCAACTTTCTCAATGTTCATTTTATCAGCCTCCAATAACTCTCTTCAACCTCCACCAATCTTATCTCCTCTTCTATGGCACTTCTACCCACCACTGGGAAGTTCTCCCCAGCCTCCTAGGTTCTTATCTTCTGCTCTACCTACTCAATGACACATCCACCAACCTCCTTTTAAACTTCTCTCCAACCCACTTTGTTCTTAATACCTTGAACTCCATCTGGGGTTTTTAGTCCTCCTTCTTACCCTCTGGCATTACC
Organism: Ambystoma mexicanum; assembly: GCF_040938575.1. Lineage (NCBI taxonomy): Eukaryota > Metazoa > Chordata > Amphibia > Caudata > Ambystomatidae > Ambystoma > Ambystoma mexicanum. Next base: position 338,697,129 of record NC_090938.1, read on the forward strand.
TCTCACCACTCCACTCCTGTTTCTACTTACTCTTTGCTTCCTTCTTGAATTATATCTCTCCAGGCCACTGCTGATCTTCTTTCCTCACTACTTTTTCTTTGCTTTCTTCCTTCCACTTCTATCTAGATTTTTCCTCCTCCTCCTTCCACTCTAGTTCCCCATCTAGTCTCTCCTTAAATCCAAACTCCACTCCTGATCTCTGTGATAGCCCCCTGCTCCACCATCTCTGCTCCACAATGTTCTCCTATCACCTTCATACTCCTCCAAACTCCTGTCTCCAGTTACAAACAATCCTTTCGTCCCTACAACCATCTACTACCTGACTGGGGCTGGAACTGCTTCTTTTAGAATCCCCTAGCCCCACCAATGGGTTAGCTCTCAGTGCAACAAGATGCCTACGGATCGGCAGCAGTGGACCTGCTAGTGATTGATTCTACTTTCTTGCTGAGACTAGTCAAGGATGGGGTTTACTGGGACAGAAGCTATATCTGATGGGGTGGCCATCTTAAATCCCGCCAGTTGGCTCCGCCTCTGCCCGCCTACCTGAATGTCTTTCTGACTTCTATATCTTCCACTGGGGTGGTGTGGAGCCAGAGCTGGTCTGGTACAAGTACAAATATCCTTTTTTCTCTTTTTGTTTTTAAGAAAGGGAGGGGATGTAATTTCTCACCTCTTATGGGCAGGGGGTATGGGTTCTCCTGTGTCATCTCCCTGGAGGAGGTTGGTCTGCTCTGCCCTGCCCACAGTCACAGTGTCACAGTGATCGTGAATGTCGTTTCCTGTTCTGGTCCGAGTATTCCTTGAGCAAACACTGAGAATTATGGAAGAGGCCGTCCCGCTCTTTCCACTCTATGGAAATACCGTGGGTGGAGTGGGATGGGGAAGCATTCTTGGTATGTTTTGGAATTTCAGGGATTTGGCTGGGTGTTCCTTAGGGCAAGCTCCTTCCTGGTTCCACAATTGCATTATCTGGATCCTGTCCAGGTTTTGATCTTGACCCATTGGGGAATTCTGGGAGAAATGGGGTTCTCTTCCCATCTGTCTCAAAAGGGCCTAGCTAATTGAAGAAGGGTTTTTCTCATGTGGAATGGTGGCTATTGGGTGAACCATGTTACAGGCCCCTGCTATGTAGAGGAAGCCGAAGGAGCCACCCCATGCCACTTAGGCCACCACCCCATCAGCTACCACTGCAAAGCTGTCATCACACTGTGTAAGAGTAGAAGACTGAAGGAGAAAGTGAGTGAGACAAAGTGAATGAAAGCAACAGAAAGAAAGAGTAAGAGAAAGAGAAAAAGTCTAAGAAAGGGTGAAGACAGAAGACAAAGATGAAAAATAAAAGCAAATGATAGTGTACAAGCGATAGAGAGAGTGAAGAAAGAGGAATTTCAGTTGTAGAGGAGCAGGTGGACTGATTTTCCCTAACTCCTGCCCACTCACCAAGATCATATTGGAACAGCAGGGGAAGGGCCCTATGGGATACTCCAAGTCTTATGCCTATACCGCATCAAGTGTATGAGAGACAATATGCACTCAAACAACCCTTGCACTGAAAGTGTGGAAAGACGCCATATGGAATGGATGTCAGCACACACCATTGGACATCATGGAGCGCGGAGTGAAATCTGACGTGGATAGAGTGATGTCATAAAGAAGATGTACGAGTACATACTGAAACTAAATAAAAATACTGAAGAGTGATGATGTAACTGAAGTAATAAGAGAAACATGTACAAAACGATAAACTAATCATGGATGCAAAAGAAGATAAATTAACTTGCTCACTAATAAGTGTGAATACGCAGTATCGCAAGGTAGAAAATATACTTTGAAGCGTGCTATAGAGGAATATATGCGGTGGCAAGAACGGGCTTAGTTGGAAAATGGACACCGGCTTGTGTTAATATTCGATTCATCTACCTCAGAAACAGATCATGGTTGCAGATTCAGGAGGCGCCGGAAGAACAGCTTCATATGCAAAACTAAGAGGATGCTATGTTGGCTTGGGATCAAGGGCGCTATTTTAAAGGAATAGCTGCAAAGCATGTAGGGAGGCAGACAGATAAGCCATGGACGAGCCATATTTCTCTTAGATTAGAAAAGGAAACATCTTCAAGAGCCCAGTATTGGACAATTAAAAGTGTATAAAGTATATACAAGGTAGAGTGAGCAAGTCTCTAGAGGCCAAGAGGTACTATGTCAATCAGTATAATTAAATCAAATAGCAGTAAATCATTTGTGGTCTCTTCACATGTGACTCAGAAGTCGAAAACAAGGGCTATTCATTAAGCCTTGGATGAAGGCTGTGATGTGCTTTCCCTCACTTGAATGTCCCAGAACAGAGAGCAAGCTACAAGGTCAACTACAGACGGGAAACTGGCTCATGGCCGGACTGATGAGACATGATAGATTAATTCAATGATAGAACAATGAAATATTACAAACTGATAGAAAGTGTAAACAAAGGAACAAAAAGAACATTGTTGTGTAGAGTTTAAAAAAAGCAGATAAAATGTTTTAATTTTCGGATACATAAGCAGTAATTGATGGTGCCTGCTCAAATTGATCAGAGTGGTATAATTGATAACATAAAGAGAATCAAAAATAGGGAATAATCTGACGTGATTCAAGCACCTGGGTTTCGGTTTCCTTACGTGCTGCTAGCCGAGCTGAAAGTCCAAGGTTAGGTGAGAATGCCAACCAATCAGTGGGGCTATGGGGCAACCTACTATAAAATGTTGCATAGACCAATGAAGATTACCCCTGCTAGCTGCGCAGGGAGTATTAATTCTATTAAAGACTAGGAGGCGAGCATTATGCTTCAACTTCTTTATTTATTACTCATCAGCAGTTTCAACAAACCAATAAAACCAACCCTGGATAAAAGTCTAAATGAGCTTTTCTTCTTCTCTTCTTTCGGAACTACAATCCCCATAGTCTCTGTAGTCCATTTCCCTTCCAGCTCAGCTATGACCACTTCCTGTCCCTGAGCTCCTCCTCTCTTTTACTTGCTCAAAAATGTTACTTTCAACTGCACACAACATCACGACTTGGGTGGTAAATGTGGCGGATTATCCGCCGGACCTAAATATCGCTAACGCCAAGGCACCCGGCGGATAATCCGCCAGATCACGACTAATCGTGCACGTGCCCCGGCCCAAGGCGTTAGCGAGATTAGCGTGAACCCTTAAATCCGGCACACCGTGCGCTACCACCACGTTGCGCTAATAGCGCGTGGGAAACGCGTCACTGCCGGAACGGGAAATAAAGCGGCGGTCATTTTGGAAATCACAATCCGTCGGATATCTCAGGCACTGGAAGCCATCCACTTGATTCGAAGGCGGAAAATGAGTCTGGAGCGCACCAGGGGCAAGTCTGCCATGGACAGGGTCAGAAAACCCAAGTTTAGCGACCAAGAACTTGAGGTCCTTGTGGATGAGGCACTGACTCACCATCACGAGATGCAGCAGCGTAAAACAAGTGCACTGCACAGAGGCCAAATCTGGAAAAGTGTTGCACAAAGGGTCAGTGCAGTCGGCCGCGTGCCCCGGGATGGGGAAGACTGCCGCAAGTGGCTGAATGACCTGCGGGTTCTAGTGAGAGGCATCCTGTCCCAGCACAGGAGTGCAAGCAGGGCCACAGGAGGAGGCCCACCACCCCCCGACCTCACACCATGGGAGGAGAAACTGACGGGCCTCATTGATGTCGGGACCATTGAGGGCATCGGTGGAGCGGAGGCAGGGACTGGCATTGATCCAACGGCAGGTGAGTCCCATCCCCGAATACATGCATCTGAATGAGAGTGAAGACATGTGTCTGAGGCACTGCATACACCCGTAAGTGAGGGCCACATCCCTAGAATGTCAGTGCTGCCTAGACAACCCTGTACGTGCAGTGCATGAATGACAGGGGCAGGGGATAGACTCCCATAGCCATAGGACAGCTACGTAGAGTGGTACTGTGCATCAACACAACCACAAAGGCCTGAGCGCAGTCCACCCCAACCACGCTTTCCCATGCAGTGTCCCTCCATGCACATCCATAACAAGCACCACATGTTGACTGAACAGAATGCAAGTTGAATGCGTCATTGTCACTGTCTTCATTCACACTTGTTGGCATGACCTGCATCACACAAATGTATGTAGCTTTGTACTCAAACCACCCCCTATGTACCCCACAGGCACACGTCGATCCCAAGAGGCCGTTGATGATGACGATGAGGCCACACCGGCAATGTGCCCACGACACCGTGCCTCCACCAGCACCTCCCCCCCCCCAAGAGGCCGCACCCACGGGAGAGAACACCGGGGAACACCCACCTCACCCCGTCACAGCCCCGCCAGACAGCAGCAGCCACATGGCCGCAGGGAGGCTACCGGCAGCTCACCGGAAGCCAACATCCAGAGCCCTGATGCCGATGGAGAGAGGCCAGAATCGCAGCCTGATGTGGGAGTAACACCTCCACATGGGCATCATGCCACCGCAGTACACACCCACAGCAGCAGTGATGGGGAAGGGGCGTCAACACCCCATGGAAGGCCAAGCACAGGCAGACAGCAGGCAGGGAGTCGGCATGTGGCTGTGCGTCGCTGCAGCACACCCCAGCCCGATGTGGACACCCCGTCGTATGGGATCCCAGAGGGCCATCGTTCAGAGCCAGGAAGCCCAGTCCAGTCTGGTGGCATGCCACCATGCAGCCCCCCCCCCGACAGCACCCAATTCGCGGTCCACCACCTGACGTGCCAGGAGAGGGCCTTGTCACTGGGGCAGCAGTCATGGGCCGGCTGGACATAATAGAAGCTAAACAGGCCCGGGTGGAAGCAATGGCCAAAGTCCAGAGCCGGCACATTAAGGCTGTGAGCAATTCGATTAGGCATGGTTGCAAGTACATTGCCCGGGACAATGCACGCACACGCCATGTCGTGCAACAATGCACTGCTGCCCTGACAGGCTTTGGCCAAAGGGTACGTGAATTCACGGAGGCTGTGTCTGCACTAGCAGAACAACAACGCGAGGCAAATGCCCTCATGCGCCAGCACATGATGGCCAGCGCTTCCATGCCCTCAACTTCAACCACACCAACAGAGAGTTCACTGGATCCATCTCCAAGGCGCCGGTCCTTGCGCCACCTGAGGGCACACACACTGGAGGATCCTGGGAGAGGGAAGCGCCCGCGCCCATCATAGCGGTGCATGGCATCATTGGTGTGGGCCTGATCAGGCAACAGCACAGTTGGGGGTTGTACACTGGGGGGAGGGGGATTGTTGGGTGCTCACTGGGGGCAGGGGGGATTGTTGGGTGTTCACTGGGAGTAGGGGGGATTGTTGGATGCTCACTGGGGGGAGGGGTGATTGTTGGGTGTTCACTGGGGGAGGGGGCTTGTTCGATGCTCACTGGGGGGAGGGGTGATTGTTGGGTGTTCACTGGGGGGAGGGAGGATTGTTTGAGGGAAAATAAATCACGTTACAAAAATCACAATGCATGGACAGTAGTGATTGTTACAAATGCAATTTGATGTAGACGCCACCATTTACCTATTACCCATTTCGAAAATAATCCATCAATCAATCCCTGTCTGGCCAACCTCCCTTCCCTCAGGCCCACCCTTTGTGCATGTGCTACACCTTCTGGCACTTCATCGCCCTCACTACCATCCTCAGGTGGCTGCACATGAGCATCAGGGGGCAGTGGCACATTTCTGCGACAACAGATGTTGTGCAGCCAGGCACATGTCAGTAAGATTTCACACCTTCTTCTGGTGCATGCATCATAGCACCTCCCGTGCGGTCGAGGCACAGGGAGCGTGCCTTCAAAAGTCCAAATGCCCTCTCCACGCAGATCCGTGTACAGGCATGGCCAAGGTTGTATCCCCACTCCGCAGCCGTGTGTGGGTGACGCACAGGGGTAATGAGCCACGTGTACTGGGGATATCCAGATTCATCTGTAGGGGAGAGAAAGCCGGTATGGGGACAAGGTAAGTCCAGTGGGTGTACATAGCCCTGTCATCAGTGTGATTTTGCAATATTTGTCATTTGGACTATGACATTGTGGAGTACGCTGTCCTATGGGCACGATTGAATCAATGGGGTACTCTCCACTTGGTACGGCTATGTTTCGATATGTAACAGTACTCATTCACATGTCGCAGGATGAGGGGGCCCTTCCATCTACTTCTGCTTGACAGAAGTGGCTGCCTCATGTGTCATTGCTAATCCATTGGCCTACAGTTGCATTTGATGCTCTTCACTATTCTGTACTGTTCTCCATGCATTCCAATGGCCATTTTGGGGACAGTGTTTGTGGGATGTGCATTGTCATCACTCGGCCTACTTATGTGTGGAGCATTCGTGGATGTGCCAGCTGATGGTTTGGTATTTCATTGCTGTCGGATGGCCAGGCTGGGATATCTGTACTGTGTCAGTGTTGGGAGCCATGGTGCTACTCACACAGGAGGTCTTGTTGTGGTGGGGCTTCCATATGTCACTGTGCCACCACATGTCTTACATCCTGCATGGGTGTGTTCTGCTGTGTTGGACATGTACAAGGTTCATCGGGCAAGCTGCTTGGATGTGTATGCTGCTGTGATGCTGCTGACCATTGCGAATGATGGATTCTGTGACAGGCACCATCAGTTGTGGATTGACATGCTTTGTGGTATACATTTGTACTCACCCAGTAGCCATGTGTTTTGGCCTCAGTGCCTTTCCATGTACGCTGGCAGGGTACTGTTGCGTAGGACCATGGAGTCGTGGGTGGATAACTGGGTAGCGGGCACAGCAGTGGCTGAAAGTGAGGTCAGGGCCACATGTCATCTGCGCATTGAGGGAATGGTACTGTTTCCGGTTTCTGTAGGCAGCCTCATGTGCATGGGGTGGTACAAGTGCCACATGTGTGAAGTCCAGGGCTGCTATCACATTCGGGACTTGGCCAATGGCATAGGATTGACCCTTTAGCTGGTGCACCTGTGCCTGTGTGGCTGGCAATGCAATGTTTTCGTTCACATGATTCAACAGTGCATCAAGCACCTGTGCCAGCATGGCACTGAATGTGGACTGGGCCATTCCATGCATCATGCCAACGTTATGTTGGTAGCTGCCAGTCCCAAGTAAGAGAAGCACAGACACGAGCTTCACTAGGGGAGGTACTGCCGTGCTGGTGGCTATGCGGCTGCATATGTCACCCTGGATTGTGTCCAGCAACTGGGTGATGGTTGCCCTGTCCAGCCGATATTCTGTCACCAACTGACCATCATTTAGGGCCCAAGGTGTTGGCCTGACCCTGGGGATGGCTGGGCGCCTTGCTGCTGCTGCTCTCCTCCTCCTTCTCCTCATCCCCACTGCCCCCTGCACTCCCAGGGTCCTGGCCTGGTTGACTGGCCTCTGTAGCTCCAGGCGCATCAGGTAGAAGTCGACATCAAGGCTCCTGGCTCCAAATGGCAGCATGGTGTTGGGGAGGGGGTGTTGTGCATGGGTGGGTCCTTTGTAGGCCTCTAGATTGCATTGCTTACACCTGGGTCCTCATTGCTGTCTCCTCCCTGCTCCTGCTGGTGTAAGGGGGTTGGGGAGGGGGTGTTGTGCATGGGTGGGTCCTTTGTAGGCCTCTAGATTGCATTGCTTACACCTGGGCCCTCATTGCTGTCTCCTCCCTGCTCCTGCTGGTGTAATGGGGTTGGTGAGGGGGTGTTGTGCATGGGTGGGTCCTTTGTAGGCCTCTAGATTGCATTGCTTACACCTGGGCCCTCATTGCTGTCTCCTCCCTGCTCCTGCTGGTGTAATGGGGTTGGGGAGTGGGTGTTGTGCATGGGTGGGTCCTTTGTAGGCCTCTGGATTGCATTGCTTACACCTGGGCCCTCATTGCTGTGGCCTGTGTACTGTTACCTCCAGCTTCTTGCTGGAGGTATTTTCAGCGGATTATCCGCCGCTTTTATGGCGCTAATAGCGCTTCGGCCCGACTCCTGATCGATGATGTTTTAGCGCTAAAGGTTCCTGGCGCTCTTATGGCCGGCGCTTGTACAGCCGGCTGTCCTTGCGCCGGCTGTTATTGCGCCGGCGGTATTTGAAGTCGTGATCCGACGGACCCTTAAAATCGGCGCTATGAGCGCTACCGCCGATTTTAAGGGTTACCGCCCAGGTCGTGATGAGGCCCTATGTCCTGTCAACAGAGCGGAGACTTAACCACTCCAAACCGAATGCCGATCTTCCTCGACTCCAGGTGACTACAGTTCCTAGTCTCCTATCTCAATTGTTCTTCTGCTCTTCTCCTAGGAATAATACAAAGCAGAAATTCAGGGTGGTGTCTATGTATTGTCACTCAACATATACAGTATTATTTATCATCATATATAAATGCAAATTACACAATACATAACTTGGGTGGGAATTTAATGCTCGCCTCCTAGTTTTTAATAGAATTAATACTCCCTGCACAGCTAGCAGGGGTAATCTTCATTCTATGACAAGACTGGAGGTGAGCATTATGCCTGTTCAAAGCTTCCCAACACAGCAACCGCTAGGCTCTCGGTCGGCTTAAAATAAAACTATTTAAACGTACGATCATTCGCCCAGTCTGCTGCTAACATAACATCTCTCAGAGACACTCCTGTTGTAAAGGCTTTCGAAGCCATGGCTCCTCTCACTGAGTGTGCTCCGTACTTTCCCAAGTCAATATGCGCTGCATGCATGACCTCCCTGACCCATCTAGGAATGGTAGCTGTGGACACCCCTTGAAAAGGCTTCCTACGCGCTGTGAGCAACTGCATAGTACTGACCGCTCTGTGCTCCGCGGTCCTGTTCTCATACTCCTTGACGCAACTCGCTATGCACCACTTGGGCCTATTTGGAAAATACAGATAGTGTACTGAAGTAGTACCTGTCTTAGTCCTCTTCACTATTGTGAAGGTCACTCCCTCTGGCCCGAAGGCCTTTCTATTTACTTCCAGCGCTCTCAGATCCGATACGCGCTTGCAAGAAACTAGACACAAAAGCATTGCTAGTTTACCTGATAATTACTTAAGGGATAAGTATTTGTCTACGGGCCAGCTTTCTAACAGCTAAAGTATGACTGATATGTCTCAGACTGTCTTATATCTAGGCTCTGGGGGCGCTTTAAATCTGGCCCCTCGAATGAGTCTAACTACTGCTGGGTGCTCTCCTGCTGGTACTCCCTCGATCGGGAGATGTCCTGCAGATATCGCGGACCTGTATACTCCTATCGTGCGTAGCGCTCATCCGTCTTGTAATAATTGTGCTAAAAAGTTCAGTATCATCACTACAGGTGCAGAAATTGGATGAACACCTCTCCCCTTACACCAGCTAATCCATTTGGCCCAAGCCGCGTCGTAGCTCATTCTGGTGGATGGAGCTCAGAATTCCGAAATGAGCTCTGCAGTTTGTGTCGAAATGCCTGGCAGAGCCCAGCATCTCCTGAAATCCTGCACGCGATGAGCGGGAAAGTTCCCCTCACTCTCAGAGGATTATACGACCCAACTGGGTCCATGAGCAGTTGTTCCCCTTCCGGTAATATTCTCGGCTGGTCTACTGCTAGCTCCATGAGCGTTGGGACCAAACTTGCGATTTCCACAGTGGCGCTACTAAGAGCAGTTCTGCTCTCTCCCTCCAACATTTCGTCAGCACTCTGCTCAGCATCATGAATGGGGGAAAGGCATAGTGCGGGCTGCCGCTCCAATCTTGCAGGAACGCGTCTGTCCCTCGAGCTCCAGAGTCCAGTCTCCAGCTGAAGTACACAGCTGTCTGGGCGTTCAGCCGGGATGCGAAGAGGTCTATGTGTAACGGTCCCCATTCCTTGTCCATCCTCTGAAACACTGTTGGATCCAGCTTCCAATCGCTGGAGTCCGTGAGGTAGCGCGAGTTCCAATCCATTACTATGTTCAGAGTCCCGGGAAGGTACTCCGCCGTTCCTGATGTCTGTGAGTGGAGGCAGAAATACCAGAAATCTTTCACCAGCTCTGCCAGCATCTTGGATCTGGTGCCTCCTAGATGGTTTACTGCCGATATGCTGTCCATCTTTAGAAGAACGCACAACTTCATCTTCCCCTTCGTAAAGGTTTTGATCACAAAGGACCCTGCTAACAGCTCCAGGCAGTTTATGTGGAGATGGAGTTCCTCTTCGCTCCATTTCCCTCCTGTCTCCAGGTTCCCACATCTTGCTCCCCAGCCCAAGCGGCTGGCGTCAGATTCTATTATCAGGTCCGGTCGGTCTCTGAAAATGGCACGCCCATTCCAGGCGTCCATATTCATCAACCACCATTCCAGTTCCGTCATGGATTCTTGATCCAAAGGTACCAACTGATGATACCTCAAACCTTGCTACAGGTGTCTTATCTTTAGCCTCTGCAGCGCTCGATAGTGTAATGGTCCGGGAAATATGGCTTGAATGAATGCTGCTGGAAGCCCCACTATCCTTGCCAGTTTCCTGATGGAAACTACTTGTTTCTGCAGGTATACTTTTATTTCTCTTTTTATGTCGCGTATTTTCCGGACTGGAAGTTCCAGCGTGGCTTTCCTGGTGTCTAGAACAAACCCTAGGAAGTCCAGTCTCTGCGCCGGAGTGGTATCCGACTTTTCTATATTGACAAGGAATCCTAGCGACGACAGAAGGTCTTGGACCCATTTCGTCTGATATATGAGTACTTCTCGATCCTCGGCCAACAGTAGGAGGTCGTCTAGATAGATGATCAGTCTTATACTTTTCTCCCTTATCGCTGTCGATACTGGCTTCATTAGTTTGGTGAAGGCCCATGGCACCGACGCAAGCCCAAAGGGCATCGTCTTGAATCGCCAAAGCTGTTCTTTCCAGCGAAAAGCTAGGAATGTTCTGAACTCCTCTGCTATTGGAACCGTTAGGTAAGCGTCCTTCAGGTCCAGTCTCGTCAGCCAATCTCCTTGCCTGAGGGAGTATCGGTGCTGATGGATTTCCTCCATCTTGAAATGGCGGTAGACTACCCAACCGTTCAGCTCCTTGAGGTTTATAACTGGTTGCACTTTCTCTTTCCCGTGCACCAGGAACATATTGCTTATGAAGCTGGGCTCCCTCGGACACTTCTCTATGGCATTCTTCCTCGCTAACTGGCATAATTCCTGATCTAGCAGTTTCTGTTCTGCACGCTCTAATCGCTGGTGGTGCGGCTTGAGCTCTTCTATCGGTGGTTCCACAAACTCTAGATGCATGCCTAGAACGGTTTGCAACACCCAGGCATCTCTGGAAAGCGCGTGCCAGTTTCTCCAAAACATACTCGTTCTCCCCCCTACTGGAGGGTAATGCGCAGCTCTCACCTTGTGTGAATCCTTGTCCACGCCAGGATCCTCACCCTCTGCGTCCTCTCGGGAAATGCACTCTGGATGGGAAGAAGGAATCTTGCTGTCTGCTCTCCCATTATTGGGCTCTGGGATTTGGTGGTCTTCTACCTCCCTGGTTCCGACCAGCTGAGCAACCCCTGTAGCGGCTGGTCCCGCCAAAAACTCAGTTAGGGAATATCTTGTGGATCGAGGCTTGAGCCTTCTCTAAAGAGTTGTAGGTACCGACAAAGCGGCCCATCTCTTTTCCGAAGGTTTCTCCGAAGAGGAGCCCTTGTGCTGCCTCTCCTGCCTCGTATGATGCGAGGTCGCTAAGTTTGGCATCAATCTTCAGTAACAGTCCTCTTCTACTCTCTGATGCGATGGCGCAGTTGGCGTTGCCCAGTAAGCAGACTGCTCTTTGCGCCCACCTAGCCAGGGCGTCGGGGTCTATCTCTTCACCTGTGTCTCTGGCTCTCTCCGCTAGGTCCATGATTTTTGCAAGCAGCCCGGACAGGTCTAGCACCTTCTCCTGGCAGCTCTTCCAGGATCTGTCTAAACCCTTCCGGGGATCCTTCCTAGTTTTAGATACGTACATAAGAATCTTGGGGTCTAGTTCTGGTGTTTCGGCCACTTTACCCGGAAGGTCTGGTCTCGGGCATTCTGCTCGGAGGCACTGTCGGACCTCCTTGTCGAGCGCTTTCCCTAACCTCATGGTCATGTATTGAGCCACTCTCGGTGACGGTTGTCAGTCGGATGACCTCCGGTTTCGGGTGCTGTCCAGGTCGAACATATCCTCTTCCACCTCGTCGAAGTGTTTCTCTTCTCGGATTCTCTTCCCTCCCCTGGGCTTCACTTCCTCCTCCTCCTCTATCTCGTCTTCCTCTTGGGAGGGAGGGTCTCCTACTACTGGCTCTTCCTCCGAGCCTGGGTTCTCTTCTCCTTCATATTCTTCCCCAGGAGCGGGGGTCGTGAGGTTCGGCACTGTCTGCCGCGGCAAATATGCTTCTCTGAGCTTTGTGAAGGCATCGACTACCTCCAGGGCCTTCTCTTTTGCCCCATCCGAAGGGCCCTGGGGTCGCAAGAGGTTTCCCTCTTCCGGCCCTTGGTACTCCCCTTAGACCATGCTTCAGAGGGTTCCGTGGGCATGCGCTCCGTCCTTATAGTGCTATCTCTGGGCTGATGTAGAATTGCTTCTAAAGTCTCCAGCCTCTCTTGAAGGGGCTTGACCCCTTGTGCCAGAGCATCCACCAGTGAGTTCCCCAGCACCTCCTTGAAGCTGGCCGCTAAATCCAGCGACTGCTCCTCTTCGCTCCACTCAAATTCTGACATATTTCTTAGGAGGTTGCTGTGTGCCTTAATACCTTGTTCAGGTGTATGTGCACGCCCACTTCACTAGGTGAATGTCCTGCTCAATGCCTTCTTAATATTATTCCTATATATATATATATATATATATATATATATATATATATATATATATATAAAACACACATGTGTTAAGGAAGGTTGTAGCACTTAAAAAAAAAAAACAACAACATGTAACACAATAATCCCTGCACACACAACCAAGCCGCTTTCTCAAAAAAGTATTTTATTTAATTACAAAACATCTCGTGCAACCAACACTGCCTAATGGCTTAAAAAGGGGTAGGCATCTTTCCCACGCCTCCCTTGCTGACATACAGGTTGTAAAAACACTCACCCCACCAGGGTGGAAACCACCACGCTTTCCGCTTGTATTCCAAGAGATTTTTTGTAATTAAATAAAATACTTTTTTGAGAAAACAGCTTGGTCGTGTGTGAAGGGATTATTGTGTTACATGTTGTTGTTTTTTTTTGAAGTGCTACAACCTTCCTTAAGAAATGTGTGTTTTGTATATATAGAAATACGGCCAAGATTTCTTTCCCTAGCACCAACACTAACACCCAGGACATGAAAGATGTCATCTCAAATGTAACTGATGACATCACTGACAACATCACATGTATAGCCCCTTTATTTTTGTTCCCTGCCCTATCTATATATATATATGTACATTCAGTAAAAAAACTTTGTTAAAGGGATGTTATACTTCACAGTGAAACCAAAAAACACTATACATTCCCCCATTATAGTAAGCTCAGCAACCATCACTCGCAGCATCTACGTGCATTGTTAAGACTAACACCCAGGACATCAAAGATGGCATCACAAATATCATTCATGACATCACTGATGACATCACATGTCTGCCTCACTTATTTCGTGCATTGAAAAATCTAGGCCAGGTGGTTTTATTCACTGACAATCACAATATGAACATTGAAAATGTGCTGTATATCAAAACAGTAACCTTGTTGTGTGTTCTTAAAGTACTTTCCTTAGGGTCTGGTCTGAGCTCATGATGCACATGCATGGGGCAATAGCAGGTCTCCAACTCAATTAATTTGTATACAGGAAGATAACCTTTCTGATGATGCTGTATCTTTCTTCCTTACTTGAGTTTCCCTGTATGTGCCTCTGATTTATATGCATTGGGTCTTCATATGTATTGTTTGTACTAGCACAAGTGTGTATTAAGTCTTGAATTGTTAGCTAGTTATTACATATTTAACATTACACAATCACCCCTGACATCTTGCTACCAACATAATAGAAAGAACCCCTTGTAGGCAGGGACTTTTCATCAACATTATTTTCACATGTGATGTCATCAGTGATGTCATCAATGATATTTTACAGGTTTTTGGGAGGGCAGCGTAACCATAATGTCCCTTTAACAAAGTTTTTTTAACTGAATGCCATAGGTTTTTAGTTGTGTAAATACATCATAACAGTACTCTAACAAAAATGTTGTACTAAATTTAGCAGGGTTCTAATAGTAACACATAAGCATACTACTGTAAAGGAACATTTGAAGTAACTGCCCACCTTCCGAAGAATTCCACATTATCATATGCTGGCGCACAGCATGGGGGTGTGTTCGAAAAGTCATACCCACTTCACAATGACATGTGTAACTGGGCGATAGTGCGGAAGTACATTGTATATTCTTGTAGGAACTTGTAACTGGAAAATTTCCGGCACAGAACTCCACAAGGGAAGTGTGCAACACAATATAAGCAAGAGTGCATACCGACGTATTTGGATCATTAACCCCCATTCTCCCCAAAGAGTGGGGGATGAATGCCATAAGCAATCGAGATTTTACAGCAGTAACCCGTGCTACCAAGAAAGAGGATTTTTTTGTCTTCAACCGAACGCCTCCGGCGTTCTCGGCTGAAGAAAACAAATCCTTTTTCAAGATGGCCACCATAGAAAGGGAAGATGGGTGTTGGATAGAAACCCTTCTTCGCTTTCCATTGCAGGCTACAGAAAGCAAAAATGAAACTGTGTGACCGTAAAGGCAGCACCACATTTGTGTTCCTTGAGAAATGTATGGTTATGAGCAAGACCTTTACCAGAAAGGCAGTCCCTGGTGGACATGGCGACCTCAATGCAATGTTTTGTCCCTTCCAGTAATGGCCAGTAGCCACATCCCCGACATTGTGGCCACTAACCAAACACAGAGGCTACCCCTCAGAGACGGAAGCTGTACCGTTGATTTGTTATGTACATGACTATACTTGTTAAATATCAAAACACTATCACATGCACAACATAAGCCTTTTCGGGTTTTGTCAAGATGTGCTTAAAAACTCAAAGGAGTAGTCTACTTACGTTTACATAAAATCTCAAACAAACTCTGTGATGGGAAGCGCAATGACGTTAGAAATACTGGAAGCAACACCATTACCACTCACCTTTCGACACATAATTTTGTAAGTGGCACAGGTCGAAAGGTGTGAAGATATGTGTATTGGGAGGGTGTAACCATGTATTAGTTTACAACCTTTTCTGTGCAGCAAACACTTTCAGCGCACCTTACCTCATTTTCCCGCTTTTAAGAAGATAGTAATCATTCTGAACTAATGTTGGTTAATAGGGCATCTGGGTGACAGAAATTGGTCTGACGGTGACAGAAATTGGCCTGACGGCAGTAAAGCACATGAAACGGGCCTGACCCCCCCCCGTAGCCAAAGCAAGTGGTATGCAGTACCTTTCTCTATAACGTTCCTTGGCAGCTTAAACAAATGTGTCCATATGGACGTACGTGCCGTGATGTAGCACCTACAAAAGAACACATTACAACCTGCAACGTAGCATGCCACATTGTGAAAACAGAGAGTACATTTGTAAAAAAATCACTAACATTTAAGAATTAGTACAGTAGTTTTATTTCACAATAAACTGAGCGAAATCATCAACCTAAGCAATTAGTAAAGTAGTTGTGTTTCACAATGAACTGTGCGAAATGATTGCCCCATTCACATTTCCATACAAGTAGTAAGTTTCTGTCTTTGGTCGACAATGAAAATGGTAATGGGCATGTTGGTTTCTTTCACACACAGAAGGTAAGCGTTGCAGCCACAGTAGTCGTTTTCCTCCCAGATTGATGTGCAAGACGACTTCAACCACTGTGATTTACACCACCATAAAGGATGAAATGTTACTGCTTATGGCGCCAGCAGCGTAAGGACATAGAGGTCCAACATGGTCATTCCACTGAATTATGACGCACAGACAACTGGTAATGAACAGTTGCATTTGACGGTTTAAAAAGCTGTGACTTGGCAGTGTAATCTGTGACAATCACAATAGGGAAGGAAGTATCTGAGGGGAAAAGCAGAAATAAAAAGTGTATCAATACGCAACCTCTGCACAAAACAAAGTTGTAACACATACTTTTATTACTAAATATTAATTTAATTTGGGGAAATGTACTGGCACCCTACAAATGGTGACAATGTGCAATGTCCATAATGGGAAAAAAATTCAACGGCACATAAACCTTGTAATTCATTAGAGAAAAATATTTTTTCCCCCAAAGTAAAAATTTAATGTCAATTCGGTATATAGGTGGTAAAAATACACTTACATGATGTGGACCGGCTCCATTGCATTGGCTGCAGTCAGACAGTAGTGTATTTGCAATAGTGCCTCTTCGGGAACTAATATTTCATGGTCGTGGCAAATGTTTTTGAAGCATAACCTTATAAAAAGATATGTTTTTCTAACTGTTACTCCCTACATTCTTTCTGCTCTTTCCCTATACCTCAAGGTTAAAAAACAACTGACCCTTATGGCTGTCGACAAATATGCAGCCGTACTGAGCTCGTATTTAAAACAGAAAATGAAGTGGCCTTCACTTCAAATGCAAATACATTCTCATTTTGCAACAACATATCAGCGGCTATTCATGAGAACCGCTACTCCTGTACATGTGCGGAACTGCTCTGTGTACGAAATAGAGCAGGTGGCTGCCTCAGATTCCCGCCAGTCTGACCGCAGTAATGTTGTGTATGTATTGTAAAATGGACGCAGTAAGTGGTAACAAGAATACTTTAATGTTTCACTTTCTACTACCAAGTCTCTTTAACGCTCACCTTTCGAAACAGTGTTCCATAAGTGTAACAAGTGCATTGGTGTCTTCTGCGTTTAGGTATATTAGCGGCGATCTCCGCGTTCAACAGAAAACGAAGTAAACATGGCGGACGTATCGAAAGATTAAGACGCACTTCACGCTGTGCCCCAACCAGCCGGTGAAAGCGCAACATGGTCGCGGCCAGCACGCCATGGAATAGCCAATTGCAATCTTCTTCACGGAGCGAACAGGGAAGTGTGACCGTGGAGCAGACATAGATATCACTAATTTTTAGAGACATACTTTTTGATCATTTTTAAGGGAACTACTGGATGGATTGTCACAGAATTTACAAAAGCACGCTTTTGAGACCAAGCCCCTGCCACTGCCGCAAATTTGGTTGAAATCCGTCCAGCCGTTTGGCCTGTAGCCGTGCGAAAAGTTTTCCCCCATTCAGTCTATGGGAAAAAAAGATGTTTTGGGACCCCCCCCCCCCCCCCTATAACAATGTTGCAAAGTTTGGTGAGGATTCGTCCAAGTGCAGCAGAGTTATAAGCCACCCAAAAAGTGTTCTTCCGATGGAAACAGCAACTTAACCATAACTACACGGCCAGTACCGTGGCTGTGTAATATATATATATATATATATATGTATATATATATATATATATATATATATGTATATACATATATATATATATATTTTTTTTTTTTTTTATATTGCCATCTATGTGGGTGCACTGGACTCTGTGTTCTTTCCCAAAGCCTTTGATGGGCTGTTCTCTAAATTCCTTATTTGGGGCTGCTTGTCGTCTGCTGGATTGCAGTGTTTTGTGTTTTCACTCAACACAAGCTGCCGTGTCTCTGTGTGCACGCTCTGCTGATTATTATTCCGAATGCTCTACTAAGCTTGTTCTGCCAGCGCCGGTGGTCAGGGCTGATCTGCCTGTCAATGAGTGGCGCGGGCTACAGGGCCTCGCTGTTTTATTAAGCTCTGCGGGAGAGCTTTCACCGCCGGGCCCGGCTCCTTCGATTGTCCGTGTCGCTGTGCAAATGTGACGCGCGAACCGGCACACTGTGTATTAACTCTGCCCCCACAACGATGGGGGCTGGAGAACACCGGCGTCCTCCTCTCTCATGTGAGGGATGCGGAGGCCCAGCGTACTGTACGATCAACTCCGCCCCCACGAAGGTGGGGGCTGGGGAGCTCCGGCGTCCTCCTCCCTCATGAGAGGGTTCTCCAATACAGTCCCGCGGGCACTTAGCCACCCCTGGGGTGCCGAGAATATGGCACGGGTGTGCTCCGCGGGGCTGCTAAACCTTTAAAGATTAAGAATATTGCGGTTGCGCGATCCTTCCGTGCCGCACTCCTGCACATATGATACGCACTCTGTAATTAAATAGGTTCGGATTATAAACACTGCGCTGGCTGACGCGCCTCTAAATTATGCTCTATCTATCAGCGCGTAAGCTGTTTATACATTTTGCAATCATTCTATGCAGTCTGCATGTGTTAAAACTCCTAAACATCAAACATTCATACGGAGGTATAACATTTTGGTACTTATCTGCTTGATGAGGAGTAAAAGAAGAGGAGGAGCTCAGGGACAGGAAGTGGTCATAGCTGAGCTGGAAGGGAGATGACCTACAGAGACTATGGGGATTGTAGTTCCGAAAGAAGAGAAGAAGAAAAGCTAATTTAGACTTTTTTCCAGTGTTGTTTTTATTGGTTTGTTGAAACTGCTGAGGAGTAGTAAATAAAGAAGTTGAAGCATAATGCTCACCTCCAGTCTTGTCATAGAATCCGCTGCCATTTTGTTTGCTATAGTCAGTATTGTATGTATTTAGAGGTAGTTTGAGGTGTGTCTTAAAGATAAGAGACAGCCAATGAAGTACTAACCTGTAGACATGTTCCCCTAACCAATCCCTCCCGCTAATAAGTTGTATGGTTTGCCACATAGGATGGTGTCATACATGACGCATATTGTGGTATAAGACCTCTGTGTAATCAAGCTTGTGCGTGAGTTTGCAAGCATCCGTCTGATGTTTGTCAGCTGACCCTGCTTTATTAAACTGAGACTAAAGTAGTACTTTGCCATATTCTTTGAGTCTGTCTGGTTATTTGGTCTAAGATCTTTATTGGTAATTCCATCTAGGATAAGAGACGCTCTAGGTTCTAGAGCACTTGCTGGTAGCGGTGCGGATGGTCCAGGTCTAATCGACCTAAGCCCAGATTCAGATCTTCTGACTTTTGGCTGCTCCTGCCATTAGCCAGAAAACCGCAGAGCTTCCTGTAGACAACGGCACACAACAATAGACGTGTAAAAGATACGGTTGGCAGGTCCCCCTTTGACAAACTTTCTGTCCAGTCCCTGAAGGTGCACTGTGGACGAAAGGCGAACTGGTCAGTTGAGGGAGAGTCGATGCTGAGGGACTGTAAGTAGAACACTGAAAGTGGCAAAAATAGGGTGAGGGACTGTGTTGTAAATAACATATATACATTTATAAAAGTAACAAGATTATTTGGGGATTATAAGTAGATACCTCGATTCCTGGTTCCAAGGGGATATAAGGGTACGCACTAAAAAGACTACAAATAGAGGTGTTAAGGATTCCTAAGGCAAAGCCAACAATAAGAGTGCGTATCAAGTGCCAAAATGGGGCAATAATGAGATGAGATACATTTACTAAAGATAGTTAAGGAAGGTGTACGCAGGGGGAAATGTATGAAAGTGCACATGTGTGGGGTTATATATGTCAGTGTAAAGCTTTTGTTGTGTTTAAACTAGTAGATATAAAATGAAAGTAAAAAAGTAAGGTGATTTTTAGATCAAATAATAATTTTGTAGTTGTATAACGCTGCAAACCCTCAGGTATCTGAGCGCTGCTTAGAAGGATGAAAGGCTGAGTGTGGCCCTGCTGGGATTCGAACCTGCGTGAGCAGGCTCTGCACAGATGTCAAAGCAAGCACTCTACTCGCTGTGCTAAAGGACTGGCAAGAGACTGACGTCAATCAGAAGGATAACAATCAAAGGAAACTAATAAATAAATAAAGAAGAGACTCTTAAAATATCAATGATAGAACAATTAAATATACAAAATTGATAGAAAGTGTAAACAAAGGAACAAAAAGAACATTGTTGTGTAGAGTTTAAAAAAAAAGTAGATACATTGTTTTGATTTTCTGATAATTAAGCAGCAATTGATGGTGCCTGCTCAAACTGATCAGTGTGGTATAATTGATGACATGAAGAGAATAAAATAAAAAATTGGGTAAGTATACGCAGTCAAAATTGACTTGTCATTGTGGGAGACACTCCTCTTCTACACCTATGCAGGACATTGGTAAGATACACAGCTAAGATAAGGATATATCATTCAGATTGGGTCAGAGGCACGACTAATAAGACACTCATGTGTGGCCTCAGGAGGGTTTGTTGTCAAAAACAGTGTTGCGACATATGACAACATATTTGCATGCTACATATAAGGGAAATAAATTACAAAAAAGATTGGCTATTTTAGAGCTATGGAAGATTTATCAGAGTGAGAAAAAAGATCCAATGGAAAAGGAGTGGATGCTTAATCAGCATAAAGGGGAGGATAAAACACATTCGGCTCCACTTTCCCCTCCTGAAAAAGAGCGCAGACACAGAGGAGAAGGGATTTTATCCTTTAAAGGAATTGAAATCAACGGTGGGGTGCATTAATCCAACATATGAGCCCCCTCCTTATAACAGTGAGGACAATGTGAAAGAGAACAAAAGCAGAGAATGCAAATATATCTCGACACGTGTTGAAAGTAAACAGCGTGATGAGAGGAAGGACAGACAAGAAAGACAGATGGAGATAGAGGAAGAAGCAAAGAAGCAGAAAGAAAGAAAGGACAAAGCTAAGGGAATAAAAATAGTACAGAACAAATGGAGGGGAGGACAGATATTATTCAAGCCGGATGATAAGGGCATTGATGCGGTTCGAGAAAGAGAAGAGAGAGAAGAGTGGGAAAGAAAAAAAAGAAAGAAGAGGGCATATAAAGAAGAAATAGAGAATAAAAGAACAAAGAAGGTACAAGGAAAGGAAAGAAAAGTAGGGACTAGAGGAGAAGAGATGAAAGGAAGTAGAAGCGCAAACAATAATGTCAGATAAAGAAATGTAAGGAAACAAAAGAGCACGAAGGGAGAGCGCATGCAGATTTTCAAAAGAATCAAGTGTAGAGAAAGGGCTAAAATAGACACATTTAGAGGACCTCAAAGAAAGAACACCATAAGTGGCACCATGCACTGAGTGACCACAAGCACAATCGTGCAGTGCAGGCGATGGGATGTATCCCTGCCTTATGTAAGAAGATTAAGTGCACTGCCAGGATGGAGACAAACGGGTAAGACGAGCCCTACCGGGAAGACGAGGAGTGTAGGTAGGTATGATTATGGGCCAGGATTTTCACAATTCCCATTATTAGAGAAAGGGGGAGGACAAGCACAATATATACTGTGGCCACAAATGGATAAAGGCAATTTAAGATGTAAATTACTGAGTTTAACTTCTGGGGAGGGAAAATGGATTTATGAGTTAGAGAGAATCACATCAGGATTGGCGTTAGCTATAGGTCACATAAAAGGCTTGCTAGCAGCTATTATAGGGGATAGAGCTGGCAACATTTGGAAATGAGAGGATATGCAGGTATGACTGCACAAAACACAACACATGCCATTTAATAAATGTAGAGCAGATGTAGGGCTGGCGCCTAGAGTACAATACCCAACTCATCAGATATAGGTGCAATTATCATTATGAAAATGGGGGTGGATGAAGGCCCTGTTGCTTTTATTCAAGATATTCAAGCACAAATGCTGGTGCCTTGAGATGCGTGAGACGTGGGATAAAACTGTAGCATTATTTTACCACATTTTGTGACAGGCACTGCCTGAGCCAGCGCAACGGCAACTGAAGAAACTGAAGAAACATTTGGAAATGGAAGCGAAACCATGGAAATACAACTGGCAATTGTGCATCAATGCTGATTAATGCAAGAGAAGAATAAAGAGAAAGCTGAAAGTAGAAAGCAGGAGGAAGTGAAGTTAGTCCAGAAGAAGTTATGAAACATAGCCATAGAGGGAGAGGTTTTGACAAATAATAAAGGTGCAGTGACACAGGAGATGCAATCAGTGCAGCAAAATAAGATCAGAGTGGTTACAATTGTTGGCCAAGAGGAAGAGGAAATGTTCCTAGAGGCGGACGAGGTGGAATTCGAAAACCCACAGGTGGACAACGACAGGATTGCTGGAATTTCAGAAAAATAGGACACATAGCTAGAACATGTAGAAGCAAAGGAGGCATGCAGAAAGATTGGCAAGCTCCAAGAGGTGGGATGGGCTATTTTCCGCAATATAATACAGAACCACTAGAATATTATGCCCA
The DNA here is from genome assembly GCF_040938575.1 of Ambystoma mexicanum. Lineage (NCBI taxonomy): Eukaryota > Metazoa > Chordata > Amphibia > Caudata > Ambystomatidae > Ambystoma > Ambystoma mexicanum. The sequence continues at coordinate 338,719,285 of NC_090938.1, forward strand.
AGATCACACGCTGGTTCAGACATATTGTAGTTTATAAATGGTTATTTATAACACTCTTAATAACCAGAGGTTTCTAAGCGCAGAACCAGGGATCCAACCTGTGCTGCTCCGTGTCGTCTTGCTTCCAAGACGAGCATGATGTCCCTGAGCTATCCTCCTGTGACATATGCGCGGCAAACACAGTAAAAGCAGCAATTGCCATTAAACATGCAATTGTCACAAGGACAAGCACAGCAAGTACCCATGCAAGCACAACAGGAACAAACTCAGGAAGCACAGACACAGCAGGCCATGGTGCCACAATGGAATATGACTACAAGAGTCCAGCAAGCACCTGCACCCAAATTAGAGAGTGTGACTGTGATAGGAGGAAATCCTTTCACAGGTACAGGGATGAATTTATATCCACAATAGGACAGCCCACAGAGCGACCTGATGTGTTCAGTACAATCAGTGACCCATACAACCACTCAACAAATGTGGGCTCTGTGAAACCTAATCAATGACGTGTATCAAAAAACAAGGAGGTGTATCCTTAAAATTTCATCTTTTAATTAATTTGTTGAAAAGCACAAGTATCAAAACATTATTTATAAAAGTACATTTATACCACATAAAAAATACACAATGTTTAAAAGTAGTCATTCCACCATACAAAGTCAAGTTATACAAACACTCCAAAACATACACAGTAGCAACTTAATTCCTCTTGCTTCCTCCTGCATACAAACAATTAGCCCAACTTATATAAGTTTCTGTCCTTGATGTTGCTATTAACTGGAAATTCTTCAGGGGCAGAAAAATTTGTTTTGTGCTTCCTGTAGACTTGTGCTCTATGGTCCTGGTTCCTATAGCTGAAGATACATACAAACATAAAACATATTACTACATGGGCATGATCGGTTAATTCATTAAACCTAGCCAAACCTAATCACCATTAGGATGCATCAAGTATACAATATATCATATACTAATGCTTCTAACTTGTAACAGTAAATGTTGTTCAAGTTTATCTGACAATTATAAATTTGTCCTTCACTTTCACAGTGGTTTTTGAGGAACAGCCAAATTGCTCACCAAATTCTCTGATATCATTATAGAATAATTCATACCTTTTTAAACATAACATAATCATCAATCTCGCTCGTAATACATGAAGACCCGGGGTGAAAAAATCATACAGAGAAAGGTCTCACCTCTGTCCCAGTACAAGCTTTTATCTCTCTTGGAAAAGGTTTTGTAAATTCTTTTAGGCCCGCCCTAGGACAATGCATTCATCATGCGGGTTAGGCATAGGATCTAGTAAGAGCAGAAAAAACTCTATGAGTTTGTAAAGCAATGGGACGAATTTAAAAAGACTTTCAAAAAAGACTTTCAAAAAGTGGAGGAGGGGTAAATCTACACCAATGACAAAAGTCAAGCTTCTTACCTTTGTATCGCTAGTCTTTAAGATATCATTAACATCTAAGATCTATGGTATTTAATATACGCTTCCAATCCCTGGTTTGTTGATCACTCAATGGGAGGGATGGCGTATCACCTAAAATGAAAAACAAAACTCCCCTCAATATTTTCAATTGTGAATAGTCTTATGAAGGCTAAACTTATCCAACCTTTCAAGATCCCTAGCTTACCTCTAAACAAGAGCTTTCTCCGCGAAGTGTGCAGTCTGTTGTTCTGTACTACTAACTCGCCTGTAAGGCGGTCCTTATAATGCCCGTTGTACATTGCAATCATGCGCAGGCCGATGACGTCATCGCGTACATCGTAACGTGATGACATCACGGGGAATCACGCCGTTCCTAGGCGATCCACTGTGGATTCACTAACCTTCGTTCCAATCACGAACTGGGCATCAGGTAAGAGGATTACTTACACGGCCACCCAGTTCTTTTTAACATGGTGACAAGGCAGATTGTAAACGCCTATATTTCATACCTGTAACAAAATGTGACTACTCCATTGGACCACACTAAGTTAACAGATCTATCTATAACTCAGAGGACTAAACATAATGTGTCACCACTGATCATAGGTGTACATTCATTTTAGTGGTTACCCTACATCAATAAAAAGTGTCAAGATCACATCAAATCATTACATCTTACATTGGTTTAGCAGATATACATACTTTTAATATTCAATCCCCATCCTTAGGGACTGTCAACAGAGGATCCAAGGCTCACAAAACAAACCATCAAATATACGATGATAATTCATTTAATGTTGTGCCATTCAATGTTTTCATTTAGCCCTGTTAGATGGCTATTAGTTAGGAAAATTAATTTTTGTTCCAAATTAATCAATTTTCTGTTGATATCTTCCTGAGTTGTCCCCTTTATTTTCTTCAGGATACACCACTCAAAATCCATAAATGAATGGCCCTTTTCCTCAAAATGTTTGACCAGAGGGGCTTTCTCAATAGGATTTTTTAGGCAACTCCTATGTTCTATCATGCGAGTCTTGCATTTTCTGTTGGTCTTCCCTATGTACAATAGGTCACATGGACATCTAATCATGTAAATTACATTATTTGTTTGGCAATTAGTATGTTCTTTCATTAGCCAATCTGTTTTCAAGCTCAAATCTACTGAAATTATTTTTCGTGTTAGAGGGCACATAACGCAATTACCACAAGGATGGTGTCCTACAACCCTTGGTGCTCCCCACAAAGTACTCTGTCTCACCTCCGTGTTGTGTACTTTCTGTATATCATTTCTCATCACTAAGTTACGGATGTTGGTACTTTTCTTAAATGCCACTACAGGAGGCAGAATATTCATGATCTTTTTCCAATTCCTATAGATGATGTTCTTGACTTTGTAAGATGCTGCGCTGCCTGGGAAAAAATGAGAAAATAGTCATTCGACAGGCTGACAAGGGAGGTGCTATCGTCATTTTGAATAAAAAAGATTATATTGACGAATGCCATAGATTACTAGCAGATGACAACAGCTATCGGAAAATTGAGCAAGATCCCAGTCCTGGCCTTATCAAACAGATAAGAGAAAAGGTCGAAAAAGCAGTAGACCTTCAGCTTATTAGTAAACAGGAAGGTGACTATCTCACTAGGGAAACAGCGAGAGTTCCAATATTTTAGATTTTGCCTAAACTCCACAAAAATAAGGAAAAACCTCCGGGGAGGCCCATAGTCTCGGGCGTCAATTCCATTCTGGAACCTTTGTCTAAATACGTAGATTTTTATCTACGTCCTTTTGTAACCAAAATGCAAAGTTATGTGCAAGATACTAGGGATGCCATTGTCAAAATTGAAGGGCTGATGTTTGATCCTATTACAGATATTTTGATCTGTTTGGACATACAATCACTATATACTAACATCCCCCAAAGAGCCACCCTTGAAGTGGTTGAAGAAACCGAGCTAAAACGAGAAGACAACCATCCAGTCAGTAATGCCTTTATTGTATGGTGTGCTGAAATGGCCCTTACCAATAATTTTTTTCAATTCTTGGGACAGTTTTACATTCAGGTAGAAGGGACTGCCATGGGTGCAGCAATGGCCCCGAATCTAGCCAATGTATATGTTGATATAGTGGAACAAACTGTTATCTACTCAGGAGTCAATCCTTTTAGACATCAAATATCACAATGGCTGAGATACATTGATGATGTTTTTATGGTTTGGCATGGAACTACAGAAGAAGCCAATAATTTTTTTGACTGGTTAAATAATCAGAACAGATATTTGAAATGTACAGCATCTATGAGTCCTAAAGAGGTCAATTATTTAGATTTAACTATCTATCATAGAGACAATCAACTGTGGGTCAAAGAATTTGTAAAAAATACTGATAAGAACGCACTACTACACTATGGTAGTCACCATGCAAAACACATGCGGGATAATTTACCCTTTGGGCAATTTTTGCACCTTAAACGCAATAGCAGCACTAGGTCGGATTATGAAGAAGGTGCTAATACTGATCAACAAACTTACAGAGAGAGGGTATCCAGCCAAGATTGTTAAACAATCAGCCAAGAGAGCTTTTAATAATCATCGAGAAGCCCTTTTTGAAAAGAAAACAAGAGACACTCCAGAGAGCCCATTGGTATTTGTCAACACCTACAGCAATATATCTTACAAAGTCAAGAACATCATCTATAGGAATTGGAAAAAGATCATGAATATTCCGCCTCCTGTAGTGGCATTTAAGAAAAGTACCAACATCCGTAACTTAGTGATGAGAAATGATATACAGAGAGTACACAACACGGAGGTGAGACAGAGTACTTTGTGGGGAGCACCAAGGGTTGTAGGACACCATCCTTGTGGTAATTGCGTTGTGCCCTCTAACACGAAAAATAATTTCAGTAGATTTGGGCTTGAAAACAGATTGGCTAATGAAAGAACATACTAATTGCCAAACAAATAATGTTATTTACATGATTAGATGTCCATGTGACCTATTGTACATAGGGAAGACCAACAGAAAATGCAAGACTTGCATGATAGAACATAGGAGGTGCCTATAAAATCCTATTGAGAAAGCCCCTCTGGTCAAACATTTTGAGGAAAAGGGCCATTCATTTATGGATTTTGAGTGGTGTATCCTGAAGAAAATAAAGGGGACAACTCAGGAAGATATCAACAGAAATGGATTAATTTGGAACAAAAATTCATGTTCCTAACTAATAGCCATCTAACAGGGCTAAATGAAAACATTGAATGGCACAACATTAAATGAATTATCATCGTATATTTGATGGTTTGTTTTGTGAGCCTTGCATCCTCTGTTGACAGCCCCTAAGGATGGGGATTGAATATTACAAGTATGTATATCTGCTAAACCAATGTAAGATGTAATGATTTAATGTGATCTTGACACTTTTTATTGATGTAGGGTAACCACTAAAATGAATGTACACCTATGATCAGTGGTGACACATTATGTTTAGTCCTCTGAGTTATACATAGATCTATTAACTTAGTGTGGTCCAATGGAGTAGTCACATTTTGTTACAGGTCTGAAATATAGGCGTTTACAATCTGCCTTGTCACCATGTTAAAAAGAACTGGGTGGCCGTGTAAGTAATCCTCTTACCTGACGCCCAGTTCGTGATTAGAACGAAGGTTAGTGAATACACAGTGGATCGCCTAGGAAACGGCGTGATTCCCCGTGATGTCATCACGTTACGATGTACGCGATGATGTCATCGGCCTGCGCATGATTGCAATGTACAGCGGGCATTATAAGGACCGCCTTACAGGCGAGTTAGTAGTACAGAACAACAGACTGCAGACTTGGCGGAGAAAGCTCTTGTTTAGAGGTAAGCTAGGGATCTTGAAAGGTTGGATAAGTTTAGCCTTCATAAAACTATTCACTATTGAAAATATTGAGGGGAGTTTTGTTTTTCATTTTAGGTGATACGCCATCCCTCCCATTGAGTGATCAACAAACTAGGGATTGGAAGCGTATATTAAATACCATAGATCTTAGATGTTAATGATATCTTAAAGACTAGCGATACAAAGGTAAGAAGCTTGACATTTGTCATTGGTGTAGATTTACCCCTCCTCCACTTTTTGAAAGTCTTTTTTGAAAATCTTTTTAAATTCGTCCCATTGCTTTACAAACTCATAGAGTTTTTTCTGCTCTTACTAGATCTTATGCCTAACCCGCATGATGAATGCATTGTCCTAGGGCGGGCCTAAAAGAATTCACAAAACCTTTTCCAAGAGAGATAAAAGCTTGTACTGGGACAGAGGTGAGACCTTTCTCTGTATGATTTTTTCACCCCGGGTCTTCATGTATTACGAGCGAGATTGATGATTATGTTATGTTTAAAAAGGTATGAATTATTCTATAATGATATCAGAGAATTTGGTGAGCAATTTGGCTGTTCCTCAAAAACCACTGTGAAAGTGAAGGACAAATTTATAATTGTCAGATAAACTTGAACAACATTTACTGTTACAAGTTAGAATCATTAGTATATGATATATTGTATACTTGATGCATCCTAATGGTGATTAGGTTTGGCTAGGTTTAATGAATTAACCGATCATGCCCATGTAGTAATATGTTTTATGTTTGTATGTATCTTCAGCTATAGGAACCAGGACCATAGAGAAAAAGTCTACAGGAAGCACAAAACAAATTTTTCTGCCCCTGAAGAATTTCCAGTTAATAGCAACATCAAGGACAGAAACTTATATAAATTGGACTAATTGTTTGTATGCAGTAGGAAGCAAAAGGAATTAAGTTGCTACTGTATATGTTTTGGAGTGTTTGTATAACTTGACTTTGCATGGTGGAATGACTACTTTTAAACATTGGGCCTCATTCCGAGTACGGCGCTAACCAATGGCGCTATTAACGCCTTGGTTGACGCCGTACCCGGACCGGCAGCGCCTTGGTGGATGGCGGAATTACCGCCCCATTCCAAGGTTGGCGGGGCGGTAATTCCCCATTCATCAAGGCTCTTCCCCATTCCCAAATGAGCCCTCATAGGGCTCAATGGGAATGGGGAAGATGCAAATAATGGTGACCGTTCACTACGGTCACCGTTATTGGCTTGGAGGCCCCTTTGCGCCCTCGACTTTAACACCTGCTCAAAGCAGGCGTTAAGGGCGAGGGCGCAAAGGGAACTCGGAGTATGGCAGTAAGGGATTACCGCCACCGGTCTCGTTACCGGTGGCCGCTATCCCTTACCGCCATACTCGGAATGAGGCCCATTGTGTATTTTTTTATGTGGTATAAATGTACTTTTATAAATAATGTTTTGATACTTGTGCTTTTCAACAAATGAATTAAAAGATGAAATTTTAAGGATACACCTCCTTGTTTTTTGATACAGGTCATTGATTAGATTTCACACAGCCCACATTTGTTGAGTGGTTGTATGGGTCAGTGTTTTCAGAGTTTTGAAGATAACAGTCTGTGTCAATAAGTATGTATACGTCCCTTCTTTTGATGAAATAGATATTATATTCCCACTTGGTAGGAAGGATTATCACCTTAGTGTGGGGCAACCCGCGAATGAAATAATGGTTCAGTACTATCAGTGACACCAGACCCCCAAGAGGAGACAAAGGTCAAGGTGACGATAGGAGGCAAGACATTTTCATTTCGTGTGGACACTGGAGTACCTCGTTCTTGTGTCCGTGAAGTAAAATACCCAATGTCAGGCATTGCAATGAATGTGCAGGGATTCTCTGGGGTGCTGAGTTGAGTCCCCTTAACAGACGAATTCCAATCTCTGTAGGAGAGCACGACATGTCTATGCCATTATTATATTCTAGGCAAACGCCAGTTAACATAGTAGGGTGTGACTTAATGATGAACCTTAAGAAGACAATATAGTTTACTGATGAAGGAATAGTGTTTTCCCCTCCAGGGATACATTATATGAATGTGAGAGAGTTTATATTAGCCTTTACAGGTCAGAAAGCATTACGAGGGGTCCCTTTGAATCCAGAAGTATTTTCTGTATGGAATGACTGTTTTATTATCGTGTTTGCCCAGATAAATAGGTGAATATTAAGAATACCTGATGAGTTTTTGTTCAGACCAGAAATCCATATGGATGAAGAAGAAGGAAAGATTATCCCCTTGGAGTTAGAAGCAGCAGTGTTTAGAGAGGAAAGAGTGGTTCTTCATGGGACAGATGATGAGGGAAGAGGATGGAGAACAGTGATAGCCCTTAGTGAAGGATATAGGCTGACAGATTTGACAGATGAGGAGTTGTTTAAGGATGAGTATTCAGATGATGAATTAGTATTTTTCATAAGTCTCACTTATTGGATAAAAGTAGAGAATAGAGAAATACAGCATAGAGTGGTGTTGTTAAAAAGAATATCCAAAATGTAGGACCGGACTGCTTCCGTTCCTGGATGAGCTCACTCAAAAGACCCTATCCGGGGTTTCTACCAATGCTTAAATCAATTAGTTCACTTTCTTCCAGTATTTATGATTTTTGATCATGAATTCAAAATTCTATGTATGATCCTTTAAATATCATCATTTATTCCTGACTCCTCAGTGTCACATCATTTTTAGCGAATGCATTTCGGACTTCCGTCCATCTTCAGGGCTAATAACACTGCTACTTATTTATCAGTAAAGATCCCATAATTCCACAACATTATTCAATTATGCAATGCATTCCCTGTTTAACCATCATTTTGTAAAATCCAGTAGAAAGTAAATCATAATTACACATACCCAATGGTTGTTGTAGTCCAAGGTGAAATTTTGAAAAAAACAAAACATAAAGAAGATTCATTGTAATACATTGTTATGTCAATTATTCACTGTTTTTAAACCATATGCTGGTTACTTAAATTTGCTACCTGTTCAACTTCTATCACCCAGAGTATTCAATGTGTTTCACTTTCCAAGTATTTCTGAGCAGCTCGCATTTCTTGTGAAGTCAAAAACTTGCAATTAGGTCCCCATACTGTTCTGTTTCTCTTGTTCCTGTTAGCACATGTTTTCATCGTCCTACATCCCTTTTCTACTCATTTCTTACCTTATGCACTCCGTGCTGTGTGTTCGCGCTGGCTGCTCAAAAGGAGCTGCCGCCGTCGTTGAGTGTGTATTTAAAGCGCTAATCTTTCTGCGCATGCGCATTGCGTTCTAACTCACTGACCTTATGTCACCATACCTTCATGGTGCACATGTGTTCAATGGTTATGTACTTATCTGGGCAATCGTGTTAACTCTAAATATAAGTTAACATCTCTAAAATGAAAAAATTAAAGGAGTTTATGCGCGATATGCGGGACGTTCATTTCCGCGCATGCGTTTCCATAGTGCACTACTTTTTCTGCTGCTGCGCATGCGCGTGGGCCCAAAAGGTAGTGTTTCTCTACTTTTTCATAATTACTCATATGTAGGCTCTCATAATGTAAATCAAGAGATACCCGAGTACCTCTTCACATGAACAAGTAATGTTTTTGTTTCTCAGATAAAAACATATGTGGGGTGTTTCATTGCAACATCCAGCTTATACTAGATAGAAGTTTAACAATCACATATTAGCTCTAGAATTGATATATTATCAATCACCAACCCAGTCCTATGAGGGTTAATAGTACTAAATCCTCCAAGTATCAAAGTGCTATTTTCTTGTTATGTTACACTTACTTCTTACCAAATTCACCTCCGACACATTATACACATATATTTACATCCTCATATGCATGTTCATCTCAGTTGTCCATCAGCAAAGATCCACAGATCGGCAGTGGGGACACTGCCTTACGTCCCACAGGGGGTTGATTCCCTGCGGGACATATCGCGGATCTCCGCTGGTGGCACAGTGGGTATGTCTATGTCAGGGAGGGAAATATTCCATCGAGTTTATTGTTCATATTTCCATCTTGAATTTACAGGAAACACATGAAGTTTATCTCCTCATTGATACCCCCTGGTCTCAGTGAGTCAAGGCAATCTATCCAAAAAGATTCTCGTTGGTTTAATCTTTTTCCCAAATCTTCAAACCCATGTTTACATTGCTTTTATCTGAGAAACAAAAACATTACTTGTTCATGTGAGGGGGTACTCAGGCATCTCTCGATTTACATTATGAGAGCCTACATATCAGTAATTATGAAAAAGTAGAGAAACACTACCTTCTGGGCCCACGCACATGCGCAGCAGCAGAAAACGTAGTGCACTATGGACACGGATGCGTGGAAATGAAAGTCCCGCATATCGCGCATAAACTCCTTTAATTTTTTAATTTTAGAGATGTTAACTAACATTTAGAGGCCGATTCATGCAATAAATGTGCGCTGAAAAACCCAGCGCAAGCGTGCGAAAGCGTGCGAATCGCAGCTCAAGTGCGAAAATCGCAGCAAAACCCGTGCACAGCGATTCATGGAAGTCCGTGCGTGTGTCAATCCCTGGATGTGCGCAAAAATCCTGCGTGGCGCACGCTGGCGCGCCCGTCTCCAAACAGCGTGCACTATGCGCACAGTGAAAGCGCACATAGCGCAGCGCACACAACTAAAGTAGGCTGAACAGGGGGCATAACACGCAGAATGGGGAACAACGCGTGAAAATGTGGGCGTTACGGGGGAAGTACAGGAGCCAAATGCGCGGAACGCCCACACGTGCGTCTACAACACGTATTCATGGAATCGAACGGGGCCAATGCGTGCGCCAAAAAAGACGCGCTAATCCCGAAAGACGTACGCCAGCAGGAAGCAGGCGTACGTGGACCCACACAGCATAAAAGTGCGCGTAAACAACAAACAAGCTCAGACGCCAAGATGAATATACCGTTCCTCGCAGCAGTGGTCGTGGGATACTGCAGGAGGAGGAGTAGGATAGTCAGGCCCAGAATTTTTACACCCAGAACCAGCCTTTGTGGGATGCCTGATGACTAGGAGTATGGGAGGTACAGGTTTCCACCTCACATAATACTCGACCTGGTGAGTGAGTGGGAGGATGACCTCACATCACCCACCCTGTGCTCCCAAGCACTGAGCCCTTTGGAAAAGGTGCTCAATGTACTGCACTTCTTGGCCACTGGTTCATTCCAGCGGACAACTGCCATAGTGGGGGGTCTCACAGGCCACGCAGTCACGCTGCCTGCACCAGGTGTTGGCCATCATGACTGCACGCCCATCAGTCCGCAGGCACATATACCTGCCCAGAACACCTGCAGAAAGGCAGGCTGTCTTCCAGGATTTTTACGGGGTGGCACACTTCCCCAAAGTGCTAGGTACCATTGACTGCACCAATGTGGCTCTATGTCCTCCCAGGGCAACTCAGCACATCTACAGAAACCGCAAGCACTGGCATTCCATCAACGTGCAGGTAGTATGTGATGCCAAGAGAATCATCACCTCAGTATATGCCAACTATCCAGGGTCCACCCATGATAGATTCATTTACAGAATGTCAACCCTAAACCGGGACTTAGAAGCTGGGCAGCATGGTGATACATGGCTGCTTGGTGAGTATAAATGCCCCTGCACATTCATGCATGTCAGATACTGACTAATGTCACAACCGCACTAATGATACCCATCATCACCTCCCCAGGGGATAGTGCCTACCGACTGAGCACCCACATGATGACGCCAATTTGGAACCCCACCACACCACCCGAGGTAAGATACAACACAGCCCATATTGCAACCCTGGGCATAGTGGAGCGCACATTCGGAGTGCTCAAGTCACGCTTTCGCTCCCTTGACCGCTCTGGTGGGTAGCTGCTATACGCGCCCCCAGTAGTGTGCAGGATCATAGTGGCAGCATGTGTCCTGCACAATGTTGCAACACGCCGGGGCCTGCCCGTGGACATGGTGGTGCCTCCACATCGCCGACTACAAGCACGGCCGCTGCACATGGGAGGGGAAAGGGCACGTGGTGAGGCAGCCCGTACGCAGCTGGTGGCTAATTACTTCACCTAAAATCACACCCCTGTGGAGTGCACACAGCCCTGGCACATACCAGCTGACAATCAATGATGATGACATAAGGGACAGTCAACTGTCACAACCATACCAGCCTGAGATTGGTCACCTGGAATTGTTACATTGTGTGCATCCCTACCTGCCGAAAGACAACCAATGCTGTGTCACAAAAAAAACACACATTTATGCTGCATGAATGACTACCCCCTTGCAAAATACAACATGAAAATTGCACCATGTCACGCAACCCCTCCCCAGCTCCGCCACCCAACACACCATGGCATTTCATGCAATGTGAAAGCAAACAAAGCAATGCACAAGACCTGACACAAGTGTCACAAAGTGCACTGTCCCAAATGGAAACTGCCCACAGACAATATGCTCCAAGTAATCAATAAAATACAGCACACATGAACAAATACTTACCACCAACACAATACAGCAACACACCATGAAACATTGCAAAAACATGACAGTACTAAGTCAAAGTAGTGGTAGTGTTACAACCTGAATAAGCCAGCACATCGACCCCTTCCAACTGTAGAGTGTTGCTGCCACGCAAATGTGTCAGTGTACTGCATACAACATGAACTCCATCTGCAAAGGAGACGGCCTTGTAAAAACATGAGGAAGGAACCTGCAAATTAGGAGGAAGACATGGATGCACAAGCACATATCAATACACCATGCAGTGTACAATACAACAACAATACCCACTAGGGATGTACACACAGTATTGGCTACAGATTGCCCACACAGCTCATGGTAGCCCAATGTCACTGTGTAAGTCAATGTTACTTGGTCACACCCTTTGCAAGCCCATGGAAACGGGAAGCAGGAGGGGTGTGTGTGTCACAAACCCAAGCATCTAACCCAAACTCAGGACAAGCCTGCATGTGCCCAGATGGAATACAGTGGATGCCCACGGGAGCCACACAAGCCAACACATGGTAAAAAAAAAAAAAAAATCAAAACTGGCCATGTGGGGGCCAGGGGGAGGAGAGGCCACCCAGGAGGTTTGAGGACAGCGTGCACACCAACACCCAACTGCGTGGATGTTGCGGAAAAAAAATACCTCGATGGGCTCATGGCCTGCACAGCTATGCCATTGTGGGAGGACTGCTGTCGGTCTCTTCACCCTCTGCTGCTGCATCAGGAGGTGGTGGCACTATGGGAGGCAGCCCACGTAAAGCCCTGGTATGGTCCTCCATGGCAGCAAGCATGTGGGTCTGGAAGTTCTGATTCTGGAGGATTAAAGTGCGGAGATCCCCATGCAGAACATCACGGGTTGCCTGCACTTCTGCACGCATGGCCTCGCGGGATGCCCGGATCTCCTCACGTGTTGCCGGCAGCTCAGCTGAGAGCGAACGTGTGAGCTGCTCCAGCTGCTGTTCTGCCCTAACATTTCGGGAAGCCTCAAGTTCAAGCAGACTCTGCCTGAGGTTATGGAGTTCCACCCTCAGGGCTTCCCTGTGGCCCTGTGACTCTATTGATATGGATTTGCGCAGAGTCTCCAGTGCCGCCCGTCGGTCCCTGTTGGACACCAACATGTCTTCCCTGTGTGATTGGCAAATGGAGTCTGTTGCCTGCTGTTGTTGCTCCATCTGCCTTTCAAGGGGGATAATGGAAGTGGCCACCCTCTCCATTGCCTGGGCCATCATTTCTACTGATGCTGCCTGTTGGGTTGCCTTACTGTACATGGAGTTTTCCCATACAGTATTGCCTGGTGCGCACGGCGACCGCGTCGGCGGGCACCACACCTGTTTGGGGCAAGGCGATCTGCACCTTGCTGTGCTGGTACTGCCTGAGGCTGCAGGAGTGCATTCCCCCTCTGATCTGCTGGCCCAGGAACAGGATCAGATGCTGTGGAGTGTGACCCTGCATCCGTAACCGCCAAAGGCGGACCTACCAACACTGACATCCCCATAGAGGGTTCTACCCCTGGTCGAGGTGGGTTGGACAGAACAGAATCCCTGCCAGAAGCACTGACCTGCGACAGCACATAAATCTCATCATCCAACTCAGCACCTGAATAGAGGTCTGGGGAGCTGCATCCAGAGGCACCCCTCGACATTATGGTCTGCAGTACCAAACCACGGCCCCCACTGGTGCCTGGTCGTGGCTGAGAAACCTCCTGGGTCTGCACCATCTCCTGAATCTCACCAGCATCAAGTGCATCGTCACCTGCAAAAACATGAAACACAAGAAATGGAAACAGGCATGAGCACCATAGCACACACATAGGCCTGACTAGACAGAGATCCTGTACATGGTTAACACATTTCCCGCATGACCATAACCCTGACATGCATGCACTGTCAATGATTCTGAAGGGCAGACAATGAGGACACCAAGATGGAAAAGCAACACTTTCACAGCATGTTGTGTAGCACTGGCATCACACATCAGCCTGTGAGTGGCATGTCCAATACACATACATGACACATGCCAGCACACAGATGTCATGTAGCACAGCCATGGTAAATTAGACAACTACAGTGATATGTCAGTGAATGAGTACTGTCACACATCCATGTCACATGGACATGATGAGAAGATTAATGCAGAATAGTGTTGCAAAATATGCATGTGCCGCACACTGCAACACATCCAGTGTGCAATTAGACAGTGATTGTAGGCAGATGTACACATCAATGGTTGGTCACTTCAACATGACAGGAAACAACTATCATGTTCCACATGCAAACAGGCCCTAAAAATAAATTTCAGCAGGCCAATACTCCCTCGCCCTGAATGGTTTAAACATTCACATAACCAGGTAACTAAAGTAGCACAATGTGGGGTGTAAACAATGACAGAAGCATGTCACATATGTGGCATTACGGATGAAAAAAGCATATGAAAAAAGGGATAATCTAAACAATCAGCCTGAATGAACACAGAAAAAATCAGAATAATGTTGTTGCAAGATGATAGTTCAAGTGCAACAGCATTAATGTGGGGCTAATTGGCTACTATGTGCCGAAGGGATACTGTCATACCCAAATCAAAGGCACATGAATGGATTGGAGGAAGCACGTGGTTGACCCATTACACTCAGGAGTACACACCCTCACCTGGCACTCAAACAACATACACATGGATTACACACACATGCATGGGCACTCACCGGACAATGCCTCGTAATCAGGTAGCTCTCCCACGCCTTGGATCTGTTCCTCTGTGATGAAGGTCCCAGCAACAGACTCATGTTCAGTGAGTTTGTTGTCCTCTGGTGGAGACCCACCGCCAGTCACGAGAGTAGCGGCATGATTTGAGGCCAGCTTGTTCTTTGCTCTGCGTTTCAGGTCATTTCACTGCTTGTAGCAATTATCAGCTGTGCGCCTCACAAATCCAAGGGCACTTATGCGGTCCGCGATGGTCTGCCAGTGTGCCCTACGTTGAACAGGTGTGGTCTTGCACCCTGCAGTCACCACCATTTCGCGGCTATGTGCCGACACATAGGTCACAAGTGCATCAAGTTCAGGGTCATTAAAGCTAGGCTTCCTTGACGTGCCCGACTGTGTAGCCGTGTCTGGGGTCTCAGCCTGTAGTGCCAGAGCACCCTTCTTCCTCTTTTTCAAAGGTGGAGCAGAGCCTGAGTGGCTTTACGCCGCTCTGGTCAGTAGGGGCAGAAGCGCAGGTGGACTGGGTACTGGGAATGTGGGAAGGCACAATGACCATAGGTCTTGGTGCAGGCATTGGCTGAAGTATGATGTTTGGCAGGGGCAACGTCAGTTTGATGGACCAGGACCGACACTGTCCCAGCTGGGAGACTCAGAGCTGGGGTGGATAGAGCTACAGCTGCCCCTGCAGCCTCCCCACCCTGCCTAATTGGGGCAGCAGATGACATTGCTGCCCCAGATCCACGTGGCCTGGTGACACCAACTTGCACCGGCACACGTGGCTTAAACTTGCTGGCCTGGAAGTCAGCCTGGGAGTCATCCTGTGCCGGGTCAGGTGCCACTATCAGCTGGTCCAACAAGGGCTGAGCTGGGATGGTGTCAGCCACGTTTCCCTCAACCATGGGGGGGGAGCATGGGTGTCCCTGATTGGTCCTCCACACATGGGGTCTAGGGGCACCTTGCAAACCCTGGCTGCGTCCCCTACCATGCCCACCACGCCCACCGCACCCACCTTTTGGAGGTCGGCCACCTTTGCCTCCCTTACCGCTTGCTCGCCTCCCAACCATGGCACTGATGTTGTTGTGCGTATGGGAGTTGCAGTAAACAATTGTCCTGGGAAATTAGGCGTGAAAGGGATAGGGTACTAGATGGAATTCGTACCCTAGTGCTCTAGCAAGGCTGTCTGTGAATCACGTGGGTCACGCAATGCACAGGCACCCCAAAAACAAAAAGTAACGTGCATGCAACCCCTCGTAGACCACATTCGTGGAAAAATGAACCCGCACTATGCTGTGGCACCCAGAAACACAAAAACAAGCGTACGTGTGTGACACGCAGCCTACAATGACCTCTGAAGGGGTATGCGACACACGGGGCAAGCACAGTTGGTAAATGCGTGCGCGACTCACCGTCTGCCTGGAAAAATAACGTGAAAAAAACGCATGTGTGCACATAGGCAACACCCCCGCCAAAAGAAGAATTGTACGCTGTCTGAGGAGGCATGACAAAAGAAGAAGGGCACGCTGTTTGAGGAAACAGGCCCAAAAAAAATAAAGAACGCTGTCAGAGGTAACAGGGAGTACGAACTTGAAACGCTGTGAAGTAATCGCGTGTGAACCGACAAGAAGTACAGAATTCACCCACTCGCTCTCCACGAAAAGCACGTACCAGGGAATGGTGTCCTACACGTACCTTTTAAAGCGGCCCACACGTACAGCGTCACTCACGCGAGTACGCACTAAAGCCCTTTCCTCCAATTACACAAGCTGACACTCGGACGTGCAGTTTTTGGACATGTACGATGAACATGCACCCGTGTTGATGGAAACGCCCATGCGCGTCACGTCACATACGCGCGTAGGCCCTTTCCTCGGATTACACGCATTCACACGCGGACGTGCAGTTTTTTCACGCGTGCTGAACCACTATGCCCACGTCACAAGGGAAACACCCACGCGAGCCACGTCAAAGGGCCTTTGGTCCAATGAAACCATGTACATGCGCTTACGCACGAAGGGCATTTCCTCGAATTACAAGCTGACGTGTAAGATGTTCACGTGCCAAATCACTCCGTATCAAGCTGGCCATGCAACAACACACGGAAGACCACACTCTTGCCCAGAAGGCCGAATTACTGCCCCCCAGAGCACCGAGCACGCTCCCACCTGCCATCTTCTGCTGTCTGACTGCCTGCTGCCCACGTGCTCTGCTATTTGCTGCCTGCACGTCAGCCAGGGGTGCAGTTGCTGTGACCACCCCTGCTGGAGCCAAAGACTCCCGACTGGGATACCATCGCTCCACAGCCCAGCCCCAGGACCCAGTTGCCCAACCACTCCTGCCTCTGGGGTTGCCATGTCGGGCACAACACTATCTGGCATCACTGGCAACCCCCAGCCAGAGAGGCAGAGGGCCACCAGCTTCAGTGGAGGGAAGTTGGTGTCCTGGTGGAGCAAGTCCTGTGGCAGTATGATGCCCTCTTTGGAAGTTTGCGCGCCGACAATGAAGGACGGACCAGGATCTGGATGGACATCGTGACTGCCATCAACACGCAGGGGGTGGCAGTCCGCGACTTACAACATGTCAAGAAGCGCTGGGAGGTCTTCAGGTCCATGACCCTCAACAAGGCCTGGTGCCTCTTGAAGGCAGTGGATGCCAAGGGGCGCCGGGGCCACCTGTCCGACCACCAAATGAGGGTACTGGAACAGATATGCCCAGCGCTCCACGGCCAGGTCCTTGAGAGACAGACCCGTCTGGAGTCGAGCGGTAAGTGTACATGCATAGTGATTGGATGCTGTGCGTGTGGTGGTGTGCCAGTAGTGTGCAGGTTGCACATGTGTTTTCGTACGGCCATGTACGGATGTGTATGAACAGGGGCGTGAGGCTGCCACATGTGAGTCCTCTTAGGTGTGAGACACATCGATGGTGTATGTGTTGGTAAGCATGCTGTGCAAATGCAGGTGTGGGAGCACATATGTTTGATTTTCTGTGTATGTACGTTGGCATGGTTGTGGTGTCACACATGGATGGTGGTTCCTGCTGCATGTATCTGCACTGTGTACATGTGTATGTGTGTGTATTTGACAAGTGTGCAACTGTGATGCAACATGTATGCACGTGACACTGATATGTAGAAGGCTGAATGCCAGATGTGACATGTATGGCGATCGCAACACTGCGACAGTTGGAGGAGATGTAGTCATGCAAGTAAGTGTGGTGGCGTGTGTGCATGTCTATTGCACTCCCTGTGTTTCATGTGATGTCAGGCTCACCTTCGGCTGTTCATGCTGTTGTATGTGTATGGATGGTGCTGCCTGCTGCAATATTGCTGTGGAAATGCTCATGTGTGTGAGTTGAAATGACATGTGTGTCATGGAGTGTGATGCCATGTCTGAAGTTTGACACTGCCACTCATGTGCAACTGTCATGTGTGTATCAGTCCATTGGACAGTGCCCTGATGTCTGTGTTTTATCTCTCCCTGTCTGCAGCATCAAGTGATGAAGAGGGTGGAGAGGATGCTGTGGAGCACAGCGGCAGGGATCGCACCACCAGCCGGAGACGCAAGGCCCGGCTCCCCTCCCAGATTGTCATCTCGTCGGGGAGTGAGGAGTCTGATGCCGCGTCCCAGGCCGCAGCTGCCGAGGGTAGGTCCAAGAGGCGGAGGTCGGAGGTGGACTCCTCAGCAGCAGAAGGGGCAGCTGAGACCCCACAGGGTCCAACGGAGGAACATGGCACGGAGTCATCCAGGTTGGTGGGGGGTTTGGTGGAGGAGGAGGCCACGGAACGGACACACACGGGGTCTGGAGGTGGGGATTCCACTGGTGCTAGTGGTGCAGTGCAGGGGCAGGAACAGGAGGCAGCACAGGCCGCTGCGGAGGTGCCTGTGTGCAATCCTGTCCCTGATCCTGTCACTGCATCATCTGGCACCAGCAGGGATGCCTACATCCAGACCCGTTTTTCAGGGAGGGGATGAGCACACAACAACTGGCCTTTCTCTACCTGCGGACGTGGCTATCCGGGAACGTGTTGAGCCTGTCCTGGTTGGGATAGCGTTGCGTCAACGGGGCATGCGAGGTGACTTGCGGTCTTTTTGTGAAGAGACTGCACGTCATCTCGGATGCCTCTTTCACCACGTTGACCTGCTGGGACGGGTCACCGGTGCTTGATTCCTCCGTGTGCTGGACCTTCTTGCGACCCCCTCCTCACCTGAACCCCCTACGCGTCAGTCGTCCTCCATGCCATCTTCCCACCCATGTATCACCTGGGTACCCTGTGGAGCTGCTTCTGACCCAGCGGCCAGGCTGGTGGAGGACACATCCCTGCCACAGTCAGGAGTCGGACGTCCAGCAGGGGTGGCCACCACGACAACTGCACCCCAGCCAGAGGAGGATGTGCAGACAGCAAGAGCCAGGGCGCAGGAACAGGCACAGCAGCAGCAACATGGTGGGAGCAATGATGGCTCGGGGCATTCAACATCGGAGGGGCAGGCATCGGCCAGAGGGCAGGAGGACCCAGGATTTCAAGTGTCTTCCATGTGGCAGCGGTTGGGCCACGCCATAGATGCGGAGCGGCAGCGGGCGGAAGAGGCACGGCTCACAATTGTCAGGGCGGAGAACTCCATGCGGAGGGCACTGAGGCGGTGGAGGTGAACATGTCGTCGTCCATGCGAACCCTCAGGGCCATGGAAGAGGACCGCCTCCAGGACATTGAGCGGGAGTTCGATGATGCCCTGGCCTGGGACATCAAAAAGTGAACCGTCGGACTAGCCCGCTGCCATTGTAAATAGTTTTTAGAGTTAGGTTTCCTTTTCCGTTTTCTTTGATTTGTGGTGAATGGACTATGCCACACACATTTGTATATAGTTTTTTTTATTAGGTAGTTTATTAGGTAGGTTTCATTTCTTTTGTTGGGCTCATGGACCCTTGACAATGGATTGTACATAGTTGGACAATGGATTATTTTGACCTTTTTCATTTGATTTCACCATGGATCAATGGATTTTTCTTTTTACGTTTCCTTTGGATTTGCGTTGTTGGAGGGAGAGTTTGGACTATTTTTCTTTCAGATTTGTTTGGATTGGTGTACTTTGCATTTACTCATCTTTTGCACATGCTTTTCATTTCATGTTTGCTGTTTTTTTATGCTTTCACGTCATTGATTTTTTTTGTACATAATACATTTTCATATTGAAATGTGGGTTTACACAATCAATGCCAACCAGTGTGTGTGTGTGTAACGGACATGTGTTGATGTACATAGTTGACTATTAGTTTGTGTCTTGAAATAGGCATGTCAGTGTGGGGTGGATTGGGAAATCATTGCGTCTCAAGAATGGGGTGGCCTGCTGTGGTATTTTGGTGTAGAAGTGGGACATGATTGTGAATCTGTATTTCATGTAGGGGGGACATGAGTGGGGGCCTGCTGGCAGGTGCCTCTGACTGCTGGGGCGTGGGGGTGCTGGTGGACATGAGTGGGACATGGGTGGGGTCCTGCTGGTAGGTGCCCCTGACTGCTGGGGCGTGGGGGTGATTGGGGACATGAGTGGGACATGTGTGGGGGCCTGCTGGCAGGTGCCCCTGACTGCTGGGGGGTGGGGGTGCTGGGGGACATGAGTGGGACATGAGTGGGGGCCTGCTGGCAGGTGCCCCTGACTGCTGGGGGCGTGGGGGTGCTGGGGGACATGAGTTGGACATGAGTGGGGGCCTGCTGGCAGGTGCCCCTGACTGCTGGGGGGTGGGGGTGCTGGGGGACATGAGTGGGGCATGAGTGGGAGTCTGCTGGCAGGTGCTCCTGACTGCTGGGGGGTGGGGATGATGGGGAACATGAGTGGGACATGAGTGGGGGCCTGCTGGCAGGTGCCCCTGACTGCTGGGGGGTAGGGGTGCTGGGGGACATGAGTTGGTGAGCACTAGTGCAAGGTGACATGTGGCCTGGCTGGGGGGCATGCCCATGGTGGATGGACTGGCTGTGGCACATGACCAGGGGTGCAGGGTAGTCCCCTGTGGTGTGGGCTGCCTGCAGGGGCCCTGGAGGGGGTAGAGGGGACACCTGGGAGGACCTACCGTGCTAATTCACATGTGGTACTCCACGCGCACCCCACTGGATACACGTACCCCGCTCTGACAGCGTAATCGCTTGTGAAACTTCCCACGTACCCCAGAAATATACGTACCCCGCTCGCACTGGGCCAATCACTTGTGAAACTTCCCGTGCACCCCCCGAAATACACGTGCCCCGCTCGCACTGGGCCAATCGCGTGTGAAACTTCCCGCGCACCCCTGTAATACACATACCCCGCTCACACTGGGCCAATCGCGTGTGAAACTTCCCGCGCACCCCAGTAATACACGTAGCCCACTCGCACAGGGCCTATTGCGTGTGAAAGTTCCCGCGCACCACCGAAATACACGTGCCCTGCTCCACTCGCGTGTGAAAGTTCCTGCACACCCAGTAATACACGTACCCCACTCGCACATGGCTTATTGCGTGTGAAACTTCCCGCGAACCCCAGTAATACACGTGCCCTGCTCCAATCGCGTGTGAAACTTCCGGCGAACCCCAGTTATACACGTACCCCGCTCCAATCGCGTGTAAAACTTCCTGCGAACCCCAGTTATACACGTACCCTGCTCCAATCACGTGTGAAACTTCCATTGCACCCACGAAATACACGTAGCCTGCTCCAATGGCGTGTGAAACTTCCCGCAAACCCCCGAAATACACGTACCCCACAGGCACAGGGCCTATCACGTGTGAAAGTTCCTGCGCACCCCAGTAATGCACGTACCCCACTCGCACAGGGCCTATCGCGTGTGAAACTTCCCGCGCATCCCCGAAATACACATACCCCACTCCAATCGCTTGTGAAACTTCCCGTGAACCCGTTATACACGTACCCCGCTCCAATCGCGTGTGAAACTTCCAGCGCACCCACGAAATACACGTAGCCCGCTCCAATTGCGTGTGAAACTTCCCACGAACCCCCGAAATACATGTACCCCACTGGCACAGGGCCTATCTCATGTGAAAGTCCCTCCGCACCCCAGTAATGCACGTACCCCACTGGCACAGGGCCTATCACGTGTGAAACTTCCTGCGCACCCCCAAAATACACGTACCCCGCTCCAATCGTGTGTGAAACTTCCCACGAACCCCAGTTATACACGTCCCCCGCTCCAATCGCATGTGATACTCCCCGTGCAGCGGGGTACGTGGATTCTGAGGGGTGCGCAGGGAGTTTTACAGGTGTTTTCATGGTTGGGGGCCTGTGCGCCATGTATGGGATTTGTGCGCTGTGCATGGCACACAGGGAGGGGTTGGGGGCGTAACTGGCGCTGCTGCAGGGTCGCTGCGCCACTCTGCACCACGGTTGGTTTTGGAAGCTAAAATCCATGAATACGCTGTGCGCAGAAATGGATTTCAGCGCACGCGGCTGGCGCAGAAAGTCGCACGCGCACACTGTGTGCCAGCCGCGTGCACCACTTGTGCGCTGAATTCTATGAATTACCCTGTTAGAGTTAACACTATTGCCCAGATAAGTACATAACCATTGTACACATGTGCACCACGAAGGTATGGTGACATAAGGTCAGTGAGATAGAACGCAATGCGCATGCGCAGAAAGATTAACGTTTTAAATACGCACTCAACGACGGTGGCAGCTCCTTTTGAGCAGCCAGCGCGAACACACAGCACGGGGTGCATAAGGTAAGAAATGAGTAGAAAAGGGATGTAGGACGATGAAAACATGTGCTAATAGGAACAGGAGAAACAAAACAGTATGGGTACCTAACTGCAAGTTTTTGACTTCACAAGAAATGCGAGCTGCTCAGAAATACTTGCAGAGTGAAACACATTAAATACTCTGGGTGATAGAAGTTGAACAGGTAGCGAATTTAAGTTACCAGCATATGGTCTGAAAACAGTGAATAATTGACATAACAATGTATTACAATTAATCTTTTTTTTGTTTAGTTTTCTTCAAAATGTCACCTTGGACTACAACAACCATTGGGTATGTGTAATTTTGATTTACTTTCTACTGGATTTTACAAAATTATGGTTAAATGGGGAATGAATTGCATAATTGAATAATGTTGTGGAATTATGGGATCTTTACTGATAAATAAGTAGCAGTGTTAATAGCCCTGAAGATGGATGGAAGTCCGAAATGCATTGGCTAAAAATGATGTGACACTGAGGAGTCAGGAATAAATGATGATATTTAAAGGATCACACGTAGAATTTTGAATTCATGATCAAAAATCATAAATACTGGAAGAAAGTGAACTAATTGATTTAAGCATTGGTAGAAACCCCGGATAGGGTCTTTTGAGTGAGCTCATCCAGGAACGGAAGCAGTCCGGTCCTACATTTTGGATATTGCTATAACCTTGTGCCTAGGCTAAAGGGTGAGCTCCCATAAAAAACTGTGAAAAGAATTGAAACGGTGAACTTGTTAAAAATAAGCGGTGCCCACCCTACCCCCTGTTCTTCTAGTTGTTAAAAAAGAAACCATTGTTCCATTATTTTTTCAGGAAGATTTAGAAAAAGTGCCAAAGATTTTATGGACCACAAGTCCATATGACGTGGGTCTATTAAAAGGAGTAGGGCCATTTTAAATCAAGCTTAAACCAGGAGCACTTTTGCCATGTGTAAAGCAATACCACATGTCCAGAGAGGCAGATGAAGATATATTCGAGACCATTTCCGCTTTGATGAAGCAGAGGATATTCATACCATCCGATTCGCCATATAACACGGCTGTGTACCCAGGGAGAAAATCGACAGGGGGGTCGTGGAGATTTATTCAGGACCTTCGCCCTCTGAACAACATAGTCAGAGCTGAATTTACTTTAGTTCCAAATCCCACAACAATATTGTGCAACATTCCATCTAAGGCCAAATATTTTACAGTCATAGATTTAAAGAATGTGTTCTTTTCAATTACCCTCCATAAAGAAGATTTGACTTCCTTTTCGTATAGAATGATCCACCTGCAACATACTCGATTATCCCAGGCATTCTGTGAGTTCCCTTCAATCTTTAATAGAGTTTCCAGATGGACTTGGGCAATTTTCGGCCCAAAAGTGCAATCGCTCAATGTGTAGATGACATTTTATTGGGCAGTGAGACAGAAGAAAGATGTACAGAAGATTCAATTAAGATTATGACTATTCTCTCAGTGAAAGGATATAAAGTGGACAAATAGAAGCTACAATACTGTCAGAAAGACGTCTCATATATAGGACAGTTGATTTCTCATGAGGGCAGGAAAGTGACGCCTGAAAGAGCAGAAGCAATTATGAAGACCTCAGAACTTAAAACAGTGAGGGAAATGCAACAATGCTTAGGCCAATGTCATTATTGCAGGGCCTAGGTTTTCGATTACAGTACATATATTTTACCATGTTTAAAATGCTTAAAGAAGCACAGGTGGGCATGAGTAAAATAATATGGACAGATGAAATGTCTGAAAGATTTGAAGAATTAAAAAAGGCAATCAGTACAGCCCCAGTGTTGGAAATTGCAGATTATCATGAAGAATTGTATTTATTTTCCCATTCAAATGGAGAATTTATGACAGCAGTCCTTACGCAAAAAACGACATTAGGACATGAACACAAACCATTAGCCTATTATAGTTGGACAGTTATGAAAGGGCATTACCCCTGTGAGCAATCTTTAGCTGCTGCAATGGGGCATTCAGTAACATTATTTGTTGAGCATGCATTATTTGCGATTTTAGAAAACCCCAAAAGTACATTGACCACACAAACAGCATCAGGATATGAGGCAATTATATTGAATCCTGCGATTAAAATTGTCAGATGTAAGAGAGTGGACCCAGCAACGTTCATAGCTGAACCAGTAGGAGAGGACGATTATGTACATGATTGCACCACGTATACTGAAAACTATAATGAAATTCCCCAAGCTAGAGAAAAAGCCCTTGGGGATGGGGGAGTTGTTTTTATTGATGGTTTTTCAAAAATCAATCAAACGACTGGTGAAAGGCATATTGTATCAGCAATGTGTGCCAGAAATTCACTGCAGGCCACACTTTACAAACAATGAGAGGAGAAATTCCTAGACCCAAATCGCCCATATCAGCCCATATCAGCACCTACACATAGACTATGTAGATATGCTGCAGACGTACAACTGTTACAGCTATATGCTGGTCTTTGTATGTCCTTTTTCTAGATGAATCGAGGCAGGTACATGCACACCCACTGATGCCACATGCACTGCCAAGTTCCTTGTGCATGAAGTGTTCCCAAGATGGGGTGTGGGAGGTTTTGTGGTCTGACAATGGACCGCATTTTGTAAATTAGTTGTTTGAACAAATTGTTCTTCTATTAGCCATTAAGCATATGTTTTCTTCCACTTATAACCCACAGACGAATGGTGCCGGTGAGAGATTAAATTGATTATTGAAGGAAAGGATTGCAAAGATCAAGATGACCCTAAAGTAGGGATGGCTACATTGCCTACCCCTAGCCCTATATGTTCTACGGAACCAGTCTGGCTCCGATCACCATCTAACTCCTTATAAATTGGTGACTGGACGCTGCATGGAAACCCCCTTGTTCGTCCAACTAGATTAAAAACGGATGCCCATAGTGTTTTGAAAACATTAGGTGACAAGATGCATGATTACCTAACAACAATGACTGCAAGTGTTTCTTTCATGTCTCAACAGGTCAGGAATCGAAGAGAGGGGTCAACGAGAAGCAACAAAGGCAACCAACCCATTGAAGCAGAGGATTTGTGAAAACAACCAATTTTATACCCAGGAGACCAGGCGGTGGTACAAACGTTTGTACACGCTTGGAGTATTCCCCCCCTTTGAAGGTCCATACAAGGTGGAAGAAGTCACACCCACAGCAGCCAAGGTAAAAGGAAAAAGAGCCTGGCTTCATTTGCACAACATCAAGCCATATAAAGGAGAAACACAGACCCCTCCTGCAACTATCCACAATGAAGCAAGAGAAGAAGTTCTGTGTATGCAAACTAGTTCTGTGCTAAAGAGTAAAGACAAGGAAAGTGAAGAACACAGCAGCACCTTAGACTAAAGGACAGTATATTTTAACATTTGACTAGGAGTAAGCAGACTTGCAGTTATCCTGTAACTTTATAGATAGGCTCAAGAGACAATGCATTGAGGTACCGGACCCGAAAGAAGAAAAGCACACTTCACCTTTGTGTTACCTATTGCAATAACATTACACACATTCTTGTATGCTTTTTCTACCTATATATTACAGTCTTTTCCAGCTCTAATAAGAAGATACGTCATCGGCACAAAGTTTCTTGGAAATCCTAAGAACAATCATATTATTTTTACAATAATTATTGCAATCATCTAGCAGTGTTTGATATAAAGCTATGATTCATAAAGACCTATAGAGTTACATATTAAAGGTTTGAGCAAAAATGATGAGGTTTCAGACTATAAGAGACTCATTGCCATCAAGGAAATAAATGAGTTTCCATGGAATAATAATTGTGTCATTTTGCATTATGATTTGTGTTTTCCTCCTCATTATTACAACATTTAGACATGTTATAAGAAACAATACAGATATGGTGGGTGACAATGAAACATTTACTTTTGCCCCTGATGCAATCACGAACAGCATTTTTTATAATCTTACTAAGCATTTATTTCGATTTAAAAGGGATGTTGGGGAAGGTCATGACGATATAAATACATATCTTGATAATTCGGCTCATTTAAAAAATAACCTATGGCATCAGCACATTAAAAAGGTGGGAAGGAGAATGTCAGGTGAAAGCTGTTATGTGTGTTCCCTTATGCTTTGGGAACATCTAAAATATTCATAGCAATAGAAGTATTAGTGACGAAGGCTCATTGCCTGACACACCATGCACTTTGCCTACCCAGAGGAGAGTTCCAAGGCAGAACAGCATCCATGGTGTGGGTGAATAAAGCAACATCTCAAAGAGAAGACTATTATGTACAAGACATAAAGTTAAGAGAGATGCCAGAAACAATGCATCAAATAATAAAATATGAACAGCCTGGAATAAATGGAGCAGGAATCTATATTGAAGAAAACAAGATGTTACAATGTAAGGATAAGAATGGGAAGGAAATACAATAATGCTGGGAAAGAGGTCAACTACAAATTAAAGAAAGAGTGCTTACTCCTAAAGGATGGGCTGAAGGATTCGTTGTGTGCAAAGCAACATCATTAACCGGCCAATGGGAAGTAGTTGTGGCAAATGGAGAAAAGGAATTCAAAAACCAATGGCCCAAGATTGCAATATTGTTGACATGGTTTGACGACGAGAGAGGACCATTGCAGATACTACCCCTGAAGAATGGGTCTTTATGCTTCAGAAATAATGGCACAGTGAAAATTGGAGAAAATCGCAAGTGTGGCCACGTTTTTGATGTACCTGGCATGAAGGGCGGAACAGCAGTCCTGATGGACCATTACTGGGCCTGTGGATCAAGAGCATATATAAAGTTGCCACCACGTTGGGGAGGAGTTTGTTCATTGGTGCTGATAAGCATACCAGCCTTAGTAGTACCACAAAGGGACCTGCAGATTACAAACTTCCCAAAAATTGACACACACCTGAGGAAGACATTTTTCTTATCGAAGCAGGCAGAGGAGAGATAATTAATTCTCAGCAAAATCAATAGAAGCCTATTTTGACATTCCAGATGAGCATACGTTGTTCAGCAGAACAGCAGTGATGTTTACAGCTATATTACTGCCAGGAATTCAGACTGCAGTGAACGCCAAGTGACTGCAAATCACCAGATGGAAGCTGCTTGAAACGATCAATACGACAACAAAAGGATTTAATGTCATCAGAGAATAGTTGAGGGCAATCAGGCTCATGGCCCTCCAGAAGAGGTATGTCCTGGACTAAATTACAGCAATGGAAGGAGGCATGTGTGCCATGATCGGGCTTTCTTGCTGTACATTTTTATACCTGCCCAGGACGAAGACAATGGGACTTTGCCAGAAGCAATAATGATGTTATTGGCCGTACACACAGAAAGAGTGAAAGAAATAGCCAAGTCTGAAGAGGACAGCTGGTTTTCGTCTCTGTTTTCATGGATTCCACTTGGTTGGCAAATGCCTTCAAACTACTTTGAGCAGTACTAATGTTGGTATTGCTAGGATTTTGTCTCATAAGGATGAACTTGGGGCAATGCCAGAAGACAGCTGAGAAAGCTGGGATGAAGATCATGTTTGATATAGACACTGGAACTGGTAAGCAGATGCCAAATGATGAAAGTACCCATGAGAATATAAAGAAAAGTACCCTTACACCTCCAGGAATGAAGTTCTACTATCCCAAGGAGCATAACAAATATGTAGGATGATGGATATTCTATCCACAATCAAGAGATTGCTGCCACATGACCTGGAGTGTGGATGAACATGTAAAGAATGCAGGTCACCTGAGGGGAGTGACAAAGATATGGGTCCCAAAGAAATAACAGTATGAAGAGATGATAAAGGAGAATGAAGAGAGGAATGCGGTTGAGGACTCAACTAGAGGGGGAATGTAGAGGAGCAGGTGGATGCATTTTCCCTAACTCCTGCCCCCACACCACTGTCATACTGGAACCACAGGAGAAGGGCCCTATATGAGACTCCACGTGTTATGCCTATACCACATCTAGTGTACGAGAGATGATATGCACTCAGACAACCGTATCGAATGTACCCTCACACTAAAAGTGTGGAAGGATGCCGTACGGAAGGATGTCAGCATGCACCATTGGACATCATGGAGCACTGAGTGAAATCTGGAGTGGATAGAGGGATGTCATAAAGAAGCTATACGAGGGCATACTGAAACAATATGAAAATACTGGAGAGTGATGATGTAACTGAAGTGATAACAGAAAGATGTATGAATCGATAAAGTAATCATGAATACAAAAGAAGACAAAGTAACTTGCTCACCAATACGGGTAAATATGCAGTATGCAAGGTAGAAAAGATACATAGAAGCTTACTATAGAGGAATATATAACGTGGCAAGGATGGCCATAGTTGGAAAATGGATGCCGGCTTGTGTAAATATTCAATTCAACTACCACAGAAACAGATCAGGGTTGCAGAGTCAGGAGACACTAGAAGAACAGCTTTATGTGCAAAACAAAGAGAAGCCTATGTTGGCTTGGAATCAAGGATGCTATTTTTAAGGAATATCTGCAAAGCACAAAGGGGGCAGACGGATAAGCCATGGACGAGACATATTTCTCTTAGATTAGAAAAGAAGAAAACATCTGCAAGAGCCAAGTATTGGTATATAACGTCTATACAAGGTAGAATGAGTATGTCTCTAGAGCAGTGGTCTTCAAACTTTTTTGGCCAGGGCCCCCCTGAGCAAAATTTGGGCAGGTCGGGACCCCCCAGAAATGCCAAATGGACAGTATATATTGCGCGCCGTCACCTGCTCCCATCAAAGTCGCTGGGCTCCCTCATCCCACTCCTACCCAGTCGCTGGTCTCTCCCCACCCCATCACACACCCAGGGCTCTCCCCACTCTGCTCCCATCACTATCCCATGGTTCCCGCCCATTGTGCTCCCACCATAGTCCCTCGGTTCCCCCATCCCGTTCCCAACACAGTCTGAGGGCCAGTGGCGGCTGGTGAATCTTTTTTAAGTGGAGGGGCATTAAGGGGAGGTTCGGGGGGGTTTCCCCCTGTGAATTTTTTTTTAAATAATAGGTTAAAATGTTGCATTGTAGAGCATACTTTTAACAAAAAATGGGTAAATAGCCAAACAGTTTGCAATTGTTGCTGGGAGTCCAGGGGGCAGGCATTGATATTTTATTTCTATCGCGCTCGTACACAAGTGTTTCAGAGCGTGACAAGGCAAGGGAGGGGAACAGAGGAGAATAAAACAGCGATCTTACTAGGCCCAGTGACATTGAGAACGCGCAGGTGTGAGGGGAAAAGTGCATGGAAGGGGGGAGAAGTGGAAAGTGCGAAGCAGAGGAGAAACAGATAAATAACAATAAATAAATAATAAAGGCAACAAACAGTGGTAGTGCAGCCAACAATTTGCAAGTGCTACGTTTAAGGCAGCAGACAGGGTAGGTCTGATAAGTGCAGGAAGAAAGATGGTTCTCCTCAAGTTTTAGAGTGGCAGGGCGCTGTTCCAGAGGGAGGCCCCAGCCGAAGTCGGAGATCTACCCCCAGCTCGTTTCTTTGATAAACGACTGACCCTGAGGGAGTTGGAGGTAGAGGAGTGAAGAGCTCGAGAGGGGAGGTATTTGCGGAGGAATAGCTGAAGGTATTTTGGACCCAGGCCCCAGAAAGCCTTGTGGACAAGGCAGAGGGTTTTGAATGATAGATGTCCGGTAAAAAGATACCATCCCTGTCCCCTGGGCCCCACTGGTCCTAACACAATGAACATGATTATGTGTATATGCAAGGCGCTGCACATTCATACAGCAATCACTCTATCATTCACATGAGCATCCATCACCATACACTCACTCATAACGCATCCATACACATGTTTAAATAAAAACAATGAACATAAACGTACCTTCTGCATTGGCCTGTGTGTGGGTGCTGAAACGGCCTGCTCCAGCTGCTCTGTCCGTATGTGCGAGGAGGCGCAGGAGCTCCCCCTCGGACATACAGACATGCAGTGCCCCAGCCAGCATTTCCAATGAGCTATGCAATGCTGGCGAAGCAAAACGCCCGAGCACTTGCATGGCTCAGTGAGCATGTGCGGCTGGGGAACTAAACTGAACTATCAAAGGGAAACAGTGTTTCCCTTTGACAGTTCAGCCAGCCCAGGAGCACTCCATTAGCTGGATAAAGCAGCTGAGGGAGTGCTCACTGTTTCACTGGGCTGGCTCCTTAGCTCCTCCATAATGGGTGAGGGGCCACTGGGTGGGCGCCTCTTGCCATTATGGATGAGCCGCCAGGCTCGGACAGGCCTATAGGGCAATGCCTGTACCAAAAATGTAAAATGCTAGTTTGGGCCAATCAAAATGGGCCACCATTTTGGCCAATGTGGACCATTTTGATGAGTTACTTAACTATGCAGTTAGTAATGTTGACCATTGTTGCTGAATATATCACAATTTACTTACATTTTAACACAAAGCACCCCTTTGGGTACTATTGAAACAGTGGGCTTCATAACTACTCTGGCGGTAGCTGTGCCGGTAAAACCGGCACGGCTGCCACTGGAGTTGCATCCGGGTCTGGCACCCGCGAATGGGCAATTACTAGGTCATGCCGAGATAGGCGGCCATGATAATTGCCCTTTCGAAGGTGCCGGTAGATCCCCATTCCCATTTGAGCCCCATATGGCTCAAATGGGAATGGGGAGCTCGGATTCACCGGCACCGTTAATAACGGTGCCGGTGCATCCGACGAGCTGAGGTCAGACCTGGCGGGGGCTGTCAAGCACCCACGAGCACAACTCTTACTATGGCGGAACGGTAGCAACGGTGCCGGTAGCTTACCAGCACCGTTGTTACTGGTCCGCCATAGTAGTAATGAGGCCCAGTCTGTGACTAAAGGAATGAATATCCATTTACAACTGTGGGCCACTTTTTCATTGTTGCCTGAGACAGTTTCATGCTTCAGCCCGCCCATGTGGGCCACCCCTGCCCATTTCTTCCAATCTAAAAAAAAAAAAAAAAATCTTTTTTCATGCTGAGCTCTCAGGGCCCCCCTGGGATGCACCCGCGGACCCCTAGGGGGTCGCGACCCACAGTTTGAATACCACTGCTCTAGAGGCCAAGAGGAGCAATGACACTCAGTACAACTAAATCAAATAGCAGTAAATAAGAGGCTGAAATTGACAAATTTGTGGTCTCTTCACATTTGTCTCAGAAGACGGAAAACAAGGGCTATTCATTAAGACTTGGATGAAGATAGTGATGTGCCTTCACTCCCTTGAATGTACCAGAACAAAGAGAAAGCTACAAGGTCAACTACAGACGGGAACCTTTGGCTCCTGACAGGACTGATGAGAGCTGGTGGACTTACTGGGAAAATAGGGAGTTATCTGATGTGATTCAAGCACCTGGGTTTCGGGTTTCCATAAGTGCTGCTAGCCGAGCTGAGAGTCCAAGGATGGGTGAGAATGCCAACCAATCAGTGGAGCTATGGGGCAACCTGCTATAAAATGTTGCATAGACCAATCCGCTGCCATTTTGTTTGCTATATTCAGTATTATACATATTTAGAGGTAGTTTGGGGTGTGTTTTACAGATAAGAGGCAGCCAATGAAGTACTAACCTGTATACATTCTATAAGCAGACATATTCCCCTAACCAATCCCGCCTGCTAATACGTTTTATGGTTTGCCACGTAGGATGACATCATAGATGACGCATATTGTGGTATAAAACCTCTGTGTAATCAAGTTTGTGTGTGAGCGTGCAAGCATCAGTCTGATGTTTGCCAGTTGACCCTGCTTTATTAAACTAACAATAAAGTAGTACTTTGCCATATCTGTGCGGTTATTTGGTCTAAGATCTTTATTGGTAATTCCATCTAGCACAAAAGACGCTTCAAGGTGCTAGAGCAGACAGTCGTCGTTACAAAAAAATGTATATGTGAGTATGTGGTATTTCTGTTGTATAGCTAGGGGCAGAGCCATGTGTCTCAAAGTGACAGTAAAGTGGTGGTAATTCCGTTACTGCCACTTTACCGCCATATTACGGCACCACTGTGCTATAAGGTTTGGAGGTAAAGTGTATCATGCAATGCCAGAATTTTGCTGGGGGTACATCCTCCACTTTACTTCCTAATCCCAGAGATTTACCACATTGTAATACCGCTTATGGTACATCTGCTAAAAATACCCATTGGGTCCTATGGATGCCGAAATTGGGGATTTAGACAGCGTTATGGCTACTCGGGATCCCGTGGTAATGCCACAGGACTGAGTGACGTTAATGGGAAGTGAGTTTGGTAGTAATTAGATGACCAAAGTAATGATCAAGCTCAATGTTTCCTTTGGGGGATCATTAAATGTTTCATTTCAGAATAGTGTAAACAAAAGCAGTTACGCAAGATCGCTCTCCTTACGTCCGTTTGCAAGCCTAATTCAGTGTCAAAATACATCTTTTTATGCTTTAGCGCCACCTATAAGTCAAACTTTTGCATTGGAGTACAGCTAGAAGGGAGATGGTATTTGAGGAGGGACACACAGCTTGTGGGTGTTGGTTGGTTATTTATCCACCCATTGATTGCTCATGACCATGGCAATCCCTAGGGTCATTCCCACCTACAACCTGCTCTTCCCAAACAAAACGCATCCTCCTGGGATAATGATAATGATGTCTTATTTATATAGCGCCTTAATCCAAAGCGCTTTACAGAGCACATATTTACGATATAGCTTTAACAGGTAGATACATCAAACTCTGTGTTGTAAGTTCCTGTCTTTGCTATTTCAAAGCAGTGTTCAGAGAGTTAATGGCTTAACTGCAGCCATAATTGAACTACTGGTGTATTCAAAATAGCTTAACCAAGTGTGTGCACAGCCACTTCATTTATAAGCAGCATACGCCTTGCACTAAAGTTGTGCGAAAAAATAGGCCAACTGTGTTGCTTTTGTCCGGGAATTAGATAGGCATTAGCCAGGAACAGCTATCGTATGCCCAGGTATTCACATCATTTTACAGCTGATTATGTGCACTTCAAAGCTAGACTTTCGCATTAATTTCCCCTCCTACAAGACCTTGGAAGCTGGCATGGCAGGCATTACTCTTTTACCTACGATGCACCTATCCCAACAGTCAGTGCAAAGGAGTTGGTTTCTGGGATCTCCAAGCCTCGCTAGAACAGAGTTGCCTCCTGCATGCCAGGAATCCTTCCTAATAGGACCCTTGCATTCTTAGCCAATGTAACGTTTGGGTTACTGGCAAGTTGATTCGACCCCGGCCTGCTGGTGTGTGCATTCAATAGTGTCTGTACTGAGTGCCATCCACGGAACCTCACAGCAACAGAATGAAACCCGGTATTCTGTAAGGAAGATGTCGATGGCACTGAGCTGCAGCCTCGCTACAACATGTGTGCAGAAGGGAGTCTGCGCAGCCTGGCAATTACAAGGAGGAAGCCAGGCTATGAAACCCGCTGCTTGTAGGTCGTGCCCATGCCAGGCTCACTGCCGAAGACAGAGCAGGGGCCTATGGCCTGACCGTGGTCCATAGAACAGAGCATTGTGCCTATGACCTTACCGTGGGTGGTCCATAGGACAGGGCAGTGGGCCTATGGCCTGACCATGGTCCATAGGACAGAGCCCAGGCCTATGGCCTGACTGTGGTCCAAAGGACAGAGTCCGGGCCTATGGCCTGACTGTGGTCCATAGGACAGAGCCCGGGCCTATGATCTGACCGTAGTCCATAGGTCAGAGGGTAAAGCGTCGACAGCCATACCACCCCCATTTAAAAAAAAATTAAAACAAATGTATTAGATGCTTTTTTTAGATACTATGGCATTAGATGCTTTGCTGTCGATGGAATGACTATAAACCAGGACAGAGCAGTGGGCCTACGGCCTGACCATGGTCCATAGGGCAGAGCAGTGGGCCTATGGCCTGACTGTGGTCCATAGGACAGAGCCCGGGCCAATGGCCTGACCGTGGTCCACAGGACAGAGCAGTGGGCCTATGGCCTGACCATGGTCCATAGGCCAGAGCAGTGGGCCTATGGCTGACCATGGTCCATAGGGCAGAGCAGTGGGCCTATGGCCTGAACGTGGTCCATAGGACAGAGCCCGGGCCAATGGCCTGACCGTGGTCCACAGGACAGAGCAGTGGGCCAATGGCCTGACCATGGTCCATAGGCCAGAGCAGTGGGCCTATGGCCTGAGTGTGGTCCATAGGACAGAGCCCGGGCCAATGGCCTGACTGTGCTCCATAGGACAGAGTAGTGGGCCTATGGCCTGACTTTGGTCCACAGGATAGAGCAGTGGGCCTATGACCTGACCGTGGTCCACAGGACAGAGCCTAGGCCTATGGCCTGACCGTGGTTTATAGGACAGAGCCCGAGCCAATGGCCTGACCGTGGTCCACAGGACAGAGCCCGAGTCAATGGCCTGACCGTGGTATACAGGGCAGAGCAGTGGGCCTATGGCCTGACCGTGGTCCACAGGACAGAGCCCAGGCCTATGGCCTGACCATGGTTTATAGGACAGAGCCCGGGCCAATGGCCTGACCGTGGTCCACAGGACAGAACAGTGGGCCTATGGCCTGACCATGGTCCATAGGCCAGAGCAGTGGGCCTATGGCCTGACCGTGGTCCATAGGACAGAGCCGGGCCAATGGCCTGACCGTGGTCCACAGGACAGAGTAGTGGGCCTATGGCCTGACTTTGGTCCACAGGACAGAGCAGTGGGCCTATGGCCTGACCGTGGTCCACGTGACAGAGCACAGGCCTATGGCCTGACCGTGGTCCACAGGACAGAGCAGTGGGCCTATTGCCTGACCATGGTCCATAGGACAGAGCAATGGGCCTATGGCCTGACCGTGGTCCATTGGACAGAGCCGGGGCCTATGGCCTGAATTTGGTCCACAGGACAGAGAAATGGGTCTGTTGCCTGACCATGGTCCATAGGACAGGACAGAGCCCGGGCCTATGGCTTGACCATGGTCCATAGGACAGAGCAGTGGGCCTATGGCCTGACCATGGTCCATAGGACAGGACAGAGCCCGGGCCTATGGCCTGACCATGGTCCATAGGACAGGGCAGTGGGCCTATGGCCTGACCGTGGTCCATAGGACAGAGCCGGGGCCTATGGCCTGAATTTGGTCCACAGGACAGAGAAATGGACCTATTGCCTGACCATGGTCCATAGGACAGGACAGAGCCCGGGCCTATGGCCTGACCATGGTCCATAGGACAGAGCAGTGGGCCTATGGCCTGACCATGGTCCATAGGACAGGACAGAGCCTGGGCCTATGGCCTGACCATGGTCCATAGGACAGAGCAGTGGGCCTATGGCCTGACCGTGGTCCATAGGACAGAGCCGGGGCCTATGGCCTGAATTTGGTCCACGGGACAGAGAAATGGGCCTATTGCCTGACCATGGTCCATAGGACAGGATAGAGTCCGGGCCTATGGCCTGACCATGGTCCATAGGACAGAGCATTGGGCCCATGGCCTGACCGTGGTCCATAGGACAGAGCCGGGGCCTATGGCCTGAATTTGGTCCACAGGACAGAGCAGTGGGCCTATCAGCTGTCTACCAGATTGGTGTGTTAGAGAAATGCTTCTCTTTCTCTCATGTGATAGCCTGCACTGAGACTAAGACACTGATATGCTCCAGTGCAGGGCATTGCAACACCTGCTGCCTGCAAGTGCTGGAAAACAGAACTGGAGTCTCCATGCCAAGCCCTACTGCTCATTTTCAGAAGAGCTTAGATCTCATCTTTAGATGTGTGTAATGAAGATTCCCCCTGCTAATAGCGCAGGGAGCTCTTGATTCTATTAAAGACAAGGAGGCGAGCATTAAGCTTTCTCTTCTCTTTAATTCACTCTGCAGCAGTTTCAACAAATACCTCATATTTCGTGAAAATATATATAACTTTTTTTTTCAATAAAAACTTCAAGTCCCATCATTCTCTGTAGTTCTAGTCTCTAGTCTCTGTGCCTTAGCCCTTCCTGTTCCTGTGTTCCTCCTCTTCTTTGACTGCTTAACTGTAATCCTCTGTAACATTAACTTGCCAACGGGCCCAACAGCTTGCTCTTCCTGCTTTCAGCAGAATTCGATCTCTTGCCTCGAAACTTGCAATCTGATCGGAACCATCCAACTTCTTTGAAAGGAATCATCCATTCTTTTGGTCATCTCCTAGCGTCAAAAATAAACAATTGAGATATGTTAGGGCTGGGAATACACACCCTATTTTGAGGAGAAAACGGCCATCATGGTTATTCACAATTCATATGTCCTTCATTACAATACTCTTCCCGTTTTCTGTGTATCTGGGTCGGGAATTTAATGCTCGCCTCCTTGTCTTT
Source organism: Ambystoma mexicanum (assembly GCF_040938575.1). Classification (NCBI taxonomy): domain Eukaryota; kingdom Metazoa; phylum Chordata; class Amphibia; order Caudata; family Ambystomatidae; genus Ambystoma; species Ambystoma mexicanum. The sequence goes on from NC_090938.1 coordinate 338,755,802, forward strand.
AATAGAATCAAGAGCTCCCTGCGCTATTAGCAGGGGGAATCTTCATTCTATGTCAAGACGGAGGCGAGCATTAAGCTTGTTCAAAGCTTCTTGCTACTGCCCCTGCCACCGTGTTGATTGGTCTAAAATAAAACGTCCTAAACGTTTTATCACTAGCCCAATCTGCTGCCTTCATGATATCTTGTAAGGTTGCGCCTTGTCCTAGTGCTTTAGACGCCATCGCTCCTCTGAAGGAGTGTGCTCCAAATGCAGATACATTGATGCCCGCTAAGCTCATGATATCTCTGACCCATCTCGCTATTGTGGCTGATGCTACGCCTTTGTGTGGTTTTCTGCGCGCTATAAGTAGTTGGGTTGTACCTACTGGTCTCATTTCCGCTGTCCTACTCTCATATTCCTTAATACATGAGGCCACGCACCATTTTGGATAGTCCTGCATGCATGGATATGTGATTGTAGATGAATCTGTTTTAGTTCTCATCGCCAGGTAGAAGGTTACACCTTCCGGTCCATACGTTTTCCTATCTATTTCTAGTGCCTTCACGTCTGCTACTCTCCTGCACGATACCATACACAGTAGCATGGCTAGTTTCCCTGATAGTTGTTCTAACGATAGATATCTGTTGCTAGGCCAGTCTGATAGTAGCTTCAGTACCACCAACACGTCCCATAATACTTTATATTTAGGTTGAAGTGGCTTCCTAAATCTTATTCCTTTCAGGAGTCTAATCACTGCTATGTTCTCCCCTACTGGAGTACCATCAAGAGGTGTGTGACCTGCTGAAATTGCAGATCTGTAGACTCCTATGGTTCTATATGCTTTGCCGTCATGCAGAAGCTCTGCCAAGAAGTTCAGTATTTCGACTAAAGGTGCAGAAATGGGATGAAGATCTCACCTTCTGCACCATGACGACCACTTATTCCAAGCTGCGTCTTAGCTCCTTCTGGTTGAGGGTGCCCAAGTCTCGGCGATAAGACTTGCAGCCTGCGCCAAAATGCCCGGGAGGTTCCAGCGTCTCCTGCTATCCTGCACGCCATCAATGGCAACGTCCCCTTCACTCTCAGAGGGTGAAATGACCCAACTGGGTCCGTGAGCAGGTTTACTCCTTGTGGCAATATTCTCGGATAATCTACTAGAATTTCTATGAGTGCTGGGAACCAAACTTGTGATTTCCATATTGGCGCTATTAGTATCAGATTCGCTGCTTCCCTGCGAGCTTTCGCTAGCACTCTGCTCAACAATAGGAACGGCGGGAAGGCGTATAGAGTCTGTTCCCTCCAGTCCTGCAGGAAGGCATCTACTCCAGCTGCTGCTGGGTCTAATCTCCAAGTGAAGAACCTCGTCGTCTGTGCGTTCAGTCTGGATGCAAACAGATCTGTATGGACCGGCCCCCAACGTTCTTCCAGCTGTCAAAAAACTACTCGGTCCAGCTTCCAGTCGCTGGAGTCCGAGAGGTACCTGGAGTTCAAGTCTGCTATCACGTTCTGTGATCCTGGCAGGTATTACGCTACCACTGAAATCCCTGATTCCAGGCAGGAGTGCCAGAAATCCTTGGCTATCTCTGCCAGAAGTTTGGATCTCTTTCCACCTAGATGATTAATATATTTCACTGCTGAAATGTTGTCCATTTTCAACAGAATACAGGCGTTCACTTTCCCTCTCGTAAACGCCTTGATCGCAAATGACCCTGCTTGTAATTCTAGACAGTTGATGTGAAGATTGAGTTCTTCCGAGCTCCACTTCCCTCCTGTCTGCAGGTCTCTGCAACGGGCTCCCCAGCCTGCTCTGCTGGCGTCCGACTCTATGATCAGGTCTGGACGGTCGCCGAAAATGGCTCTCCCGTTCCATGCTTCCATATTTGCTAGCCACCACTCCAGCTCTGTTCTGGCCTCCTGGTCGATGTGGACCAGCTGTTGATATTGCAGACCCTGCTGAAGGTGTCTTATCTTTAGTCTCTGAAGGGCTCGATAGTGTAGGGGCCCCGGGAATATTGCTTGTATGGAGGCTGCTAGGAGGCCCACCACTCGAGCTATTGTGCGTAGTGATATAACTGCTCTGCTGAGACATGTCTTTATCTCTCTTTTTATGTCTCGTATTTTTCTGTTTGGAAGTTCTAGTGTCGCTGATCTGGTGTCTACCACGAAACCTAGAAATTCTATTCTCTTGGCTGGTCTCATTTCCGATTTTTCTCGGTTCACTAAAAATCCCAGCGACGTCAGGAGACTCACTACCCAGCTGGTTTGATAGTGGAGAGTCTCCCTGCAGCTGGCCATCAGCAGGATATCGTCTAGATATATAATCATACGAATCCCCTTCTCCCTGATCGCTGCTGCTACTGGTTTCATAATTTTTGTGAAGGCCCAAGGTGCTGATGCCAGGCCAAACGGCATGGTAGCAAACTGCCATAATTGCTCGCCCCAGTAGAATGCTAGGAATGCGCGGAAATCTTTTCGGACTGGAATCGTCAGATAGGCGTCTTTGAGGTCTATTCTCACTAACCAATCGTCTTGTCGGAGTGTGTCTCTGAGATGATGAGTTCCTTCCATTTTGAAATGGTTGTAAGTTACCCATCTGTTCATGTCTTTCAGGGTTATTACGGGTCTCACTTTGTCCTTTCGATGGACTAAGAACATGTTGCTCACAAATTTGGGAGGGGTCACGCAAGGCACTATCGCTTGTTTTCCTGCTAACTGCAGCAGTTCTGTGTGCAGGAGATCTATCTCTTTTTGTGTTTTCACTAGGGGACGAGGTGCCTGGCCCTGGTAGGGAGTCTCTATAAAATCTATGAGCATGCCTTTTGCTGTCTGCAACACCCATGCATCGCTGGAAAGCGCTTTCCAGTTCTCCCAGAAAATTGCTGCCCTCCCCCCAACTGGTGGATAGTTCGCGACTCTCACCTGTGGAAGGGTTTTGTCCTCTCCCTTGTCCTCTGCTACGTCTCCCTCTCGGAAAGCGACCCCTTGGTGGGAAGAAGACGTCTGGCTGTCTGTTTTCCAGTAATTACTCCAGTTTCCTTGAGGCCTTCTGTAAGCTTGGTAGCGACCGGCCGCTCGGCCTCTAGACCGACCGGTCCCTCCAAAAATTCGTGTCGGGAAAAACTTTTTCATGGATGCCTGGGCCTTCTCTAGGGAAGTGTATGTTCCAACAAACCTCCCCATTTCTTTTCCGAAGGTGTCCCCGAATAGAAGGCCTTGTGCAGCTTCGCCAGCTTCATAGGACGACAGGTCTCCTAACTTCTGATCGATTTTTAGCAGAAGCCCTTTCCTGCATTCAGAAGAAATTGCGCAGTTCGCATTGCCTAGCAGGCATACTGCTCTCTGGGCCCAGTTTGCCAGAACTCCTGGATCCACTTCTTCCCCCGTGTCCCTCGCACGTTCGGTCAGATCCCTGATCTTCGCTAATGGACCCGCTAGGTCAAGAAGCTTCTCCTGACAGCTTTTCCAAGAGCGGTCAATGCCTTTTCTTGAATCCTTATTCGCCTTTGATACAAATGACAACATTTTCGGATCAAGCTCCGGAGCTTCTGCTACTTTCCCCGGTAGCTCTAGTTTCGGGCACTCTGCCCTCATCCTTTGCCTCACTTCTTTTTCTAAGGCCTTGCGCAATCTCTGCGTCATATATTTCGCCACTCTTGGCGACGGTACCCATTCTGATGACCTTTGGTTCCTGATATCCTCGGGGTTAAACATATCAGAGGTCTCCTCCTCCTCCAAATTGTTGAGCTTTCTGAGCCTCTTCCTCGGCGGAGGTTGGCTGCTCTCGTCCCCCTCGTTGTCCACCTCTTCTTGCGAGGAGGTAGGGGATTCTGGGATTTCCTCTTCGGGGAAACCTCCCTCTATGTTGCCCATATTATCATCCCTTGGGTAGGGGGTCTCGAGGCTCGGCACCTGTGTTTTCTTTATGAACGCTTTTTTTAGCTTACTAAAAGCATCTCCAGCCTCCGGGGCCTCAGTATTGGCCCCCTCAGTTTGGCCCGGGGGTTCAGAAGAGTCCTTGCTCTTCCGGGCCTTGGTACATCCCTTGGGGTCCTTTGCAGCGACCCTGGTGGACGTGCTGTCTCTGGTGCATTCACCTTGAGTACTCAGGTATAATTCTATGGTATGTAGCCTGTCTTGCAGGGGTCTCACACCCTGTGCTACTGCCTCTGTGAGCGAGTCTCCCAGCACTTCTTTAAAGCTGTAGGCTAAATCCTCTAGGTAGGTAGCCTCCTGCTCCTCATCACTCCACTCAAAGTTAGACATTACTGTGCTGTTCAGGTGCCTTCCCAATACCTTTCCAGGTGTAGGTGCACGTCCACTGCTCCACTCTATGAGGCTGCACCTGTCTGCCCTTTTTTCCTGCTGTGCAGGGTGCTTCAGATATGGGCTTATGATTTATATGAGAAAGAATATGCTTTTCAGCTATCTTGCAATGTTATTTTATTACTTTCTTGCGCTTATTAGTGCTCCGAACATGAAACGCGGTGAAAATCCCTTCAAAATTCCAGAATCTCACTGTGTCGTGTAACTTTCTCCTCCTCCCCAAGGGTGGGGGGCCTCAGGAGCTGAGCGCTCACGCTCTGATAGCCTCTCGTGTGTTGCACTCTCCCAGGGGGAGGGGACTCCCCCTCTCCTAGGGCACGAGCTTCCGGGTCTTCGTGCTCCGCCCCCATGATGGTGGGGGCTATCTCCCTCCTAAGCGCGAGCGGGAATTAAAACCTCCCGCTCGCGTCGCTTGCTCCGCCCCCCAAGGGTGGGGGCCACTAGCCCTCGATCGTGCTACGGAGCGCTGCGGGCTCACTTGGGGAGATCGGCAGGCCCCTACTGTGTCGGTAATGCGGCACGGGGCCGCCGAATCTCCTCAGCTAAAATACTGCTATGTCACGTCTCACCAACACTCTAGTGAGAATGTCTTCTTATAAATACGTTAACACACAATTTCACATGCACATTATATAAACAAATTCACGGAGCTCTACAATAACGTGTTACTTATCTGGAGAGCAGGAAAAGAAGAGGAGGAACACAGGAAGAGGAAGGGCTAAGGCACAGAGACTAGAACTACAGGGAATGATGGGACTTGAAGTTTTTATTGAAAAAAAAAAAGAAAAAAAAGTTATATATATTTTCACGAAATATGAGGTATTTGTTGAAACTGCTGGAGAGTGAATTAAAGAGAAGATAAAGCTTAATGCTCGCCTCCGTCTTGACATAGAATGTGCCTTTCCATCAGCTCAGCTTGCAAAGATGCAGACACTTCATGACCTCCGATCTCACAAGCGACGCTGGACCTCTCCACTTTCACTGGGTGAACTCTGGTAAACCCTGCTATTTGAATTTGTGAAAGTGATAAAAATCCAACTTTTTGTATTTAACCTGCACATTGATCATGTTTCCCCAAATTGCTCAGGCCTGGCGGCAAATACTATTAATGTATATTTTATATAGCGCGTTACCCAATCAAAATTGGTACGCATTTTTCGACCTCGGAAGGATGAAAGTCTGAGCTGACCTTGTCGTGATTTGGTCGGCGACCGGCAGATCAAATACAGAGCGCAGAAACGAGCGTTTAAAGCGCTGAGCCATTTTGCGGCTCTCTGATCTATACTCAATTTAAAATTCAACAGGCACAGAAATGGCTGAAAGGCAGATCACGATTCGAGGACGATTGGCCGCACTCTGATGCCTACATAATATGCACTGTAAATGCAGCCGCTAGCTTTTCCTCTTTTTTAGTTTTGTCTAATTCGGTGGTTCTGCCTCTAAGCACTGCTAATATGGCAAAACTATTGGAATGACAAATGAAGATAGGAGAGTTCGGAAATTAGGAAGGATGCGCAGCCTGTAGGTGTTTGGCTTTTCACCCACCAATTGACCTCCCATGGCCATGCTAGCCCCATGTCAATTCCCACCCACTACCTGCCCTTCCCTCCCCAAAACACCCACCCAGCCCCCGGGACCTTCTTCTAGCTCTACCTTTTTAAGGGGATGCCATTTTTATTTCTGAACAGCCTTCTGAAAGGTAATGGCTTACCTACAGCTGTAAACCTGCTCCCAGTGCAATCAACATGTCTTAAGTGTGACTTAAGCCACTTGCTTCATGAGCAATATGTGTGTCCTTGCATCACTTCTTTAATTAATTTCCTGTTAAAAACAAGCATTGTCAAAACCTGACCTTTTGGCTTTGCATTTGCCAGGCTCTGCCATAACATGCCAAGGTACTAACACCACTTGCCAGCTGTTGCCAATTTATGGCCAGGTAGCAGAAAGATGGAAGGGCCTGGCAAAGGCCGTCTTTAGTGGCGTACCGAGCAGAGAGGTAGGGGGTGGGAAGGGCTGCTTGGCCCCCAGTGGCACTTTCAGTAGCCAGACCGGGACATTTGGGCTAACGGCCGTTCATCACCGAGAAAGGTGCCGCGCTGCCAGGAGGACAATGAAGCATTGTGCCCAGCCGCCAGTGCAAATGTCCAAGCAGCAGGACACCGCCATTCGGCACCCTCATATACAATAAGGGTGCTGAACGGGAGGTGTTGCGCTGCCAGGGCAAGGATGGTGCTGAGCAGGAGCACACCATACGGCAAACAGGTGTCAGTGTCCCACCCCATCATGCAGTGCTCCTGCGCGCCCCTCCAGCTCAGCCCCCCGCCAAACCCCCCCCCCCCCGAGCTTATTCACTAGTTCTGGAGTCAGAAATAAATGATTGGAGTTCTTTCTGACTAGTGAATGCACTATGGACTGGAGCTGGAGGGGCGCACAGGAGAACTGTCTGGTGATGGTTTATCATACATGCCCATAAAAAAGTCATGCCACAGTACAAAAGGGTTAGACTGGCTGTCCCCAAATGACAAGTCAAGTAGGATTTGTGTTATACTGGGCTAGAGTGCATTTGGGGGCAGTTAGGGACGGTGCCTGGGCCTTTCAATTTTTTCAAATGAAAGGGGCCCGAAACTCAAGGTGGCCCGCAGTAACTGCCTCCATGTGCCAGTCAGCAGTCATGTAACACAGCAATATATGAATTTACTTCTGTGGCTTAACACGTGCGCTTTGCAGCGCTCACATTACAAGCTGTGTTTTCTCTTCCCACTGGATATAGAGACGTGTTATCACTCATTGCCTTCTAACACTGGCTCCTCCACATCAGCCACTTGCTGACAAACACGGGTTTAGAGCTCTTCAGTGGGCATTTAGTGTTTAAGCTCCCTGCTGGCTGGCCGTCTGGTGATAACTGGTGGCTATTAAACTGTCCTTTTTCGCCATTGTAATGTATACATCCCAAGGGGGCCACAGAATGTTGGAGCTCTAAGAAGGGGGCCCCCAACCATCATTTTGAAATGGACCCCCACACAGCTTCAGCCAGGCCTGGGGCAGCCAGTCTAGCCCTTTCTTACTGTGATGTGACATTTTTTCTGGGCATCCATGCTCAACTAAGTACGGTATGTGTTATTAAGCGGCGTGGCCTGAGCCCATGGAGTAAGGCAGTGCAAAAGCAAAATTCCCGTCGTGATCCTCACATTGATCCTGTAACAAAGTGGTCCGAAGTGAACTGTGCTACCCTGAAGATAGCTGTGGGCGTGGGAAGCGGTTACCCAGCTTGTGAAAGCCCTGCCGGGTGAAATCGGTGAGGTTTTCAAGGAGAACGGACGTCGAAAGTGCGGAGGCGGCAAAAAAAAGATGGCGGACAGAGCCCTGACTCAGAGCTGAGGTGGAGGAGGGGCCGTGGACGGCGTTGCTGCAATGGGTATCAGTGCATTGCCTGGCACCCTGGTGGTCCGCGGGACCCCGAGGTGCAGGGGCAACTGTAAGGCGCGGAGGCGGTAGGAAGCCAGAGGTCCTGTGAGCTGGTCCGGAGTCCCGACACTGCAAGGAGTGGCGGAAGAACCAAAGGAGAATCTGTGTGCAACACAGAGGGGGGGCGCCGGCAAGACGAGGAACCGGTGGCACCTGCGGCACCAGAGCAAAGCTTTGACCAAATGCAGGAGCGCCCCTGGAGGGAATCAGGTAATAAAATCGCAGCAAAGATGCCGCTGGTAAAAAAATCTCGCCAAAAATTATGTGGTTTGACCCGGTAAAGGTGTACCCCATTATACCATTTAAGAGGAGCAGGGTTTGCGGGGGTGTCCCCTGCACCCATTAAATGGTATAATGGGTCCGGGGGTTGCAGGGGTGTCCCCCGCATCCTTTTCATTTCATGATTGTGGTGGCAAAACCACAGCATTTTTGCCACAATATTTTGTATACACAGCCATTTTTGCCGCGATTTTAAGACATGGAACCCCCTGGAGGGGCAAGCGTTTGGAGAGAAGTGTGCCGCGGGGCTGCTGGCCCCCGGAACCAGAGCCAACCCGCAGTGGCTGCACGGCGAGGTGGGCCGACTGCACAGAACCCCAGCACGCATCGGAGGGGCAGCAGAGAGGTGTGGGAGAGCCAGCACTGTGTCCGCACTGGGGCTGATTGGCGTGCACAAAGGCACATGGGGATGCAGTGAATGCAATCGCAGCAACGTCGCCGACCACAAAGAAGGTTCCCCCTGGGACTGAAATTTGGGTTTGAGGTCCCTACTGCCTTGGAAGTGCCTGGTGGGGAGTCAAAACACAGCGTACCTCGCACCAAAGCAGCGGCTGGTGGTGACACACAACAAGCAGATTACACTACCCGCTCACGGCTGTAGGAATGACTTGCGCCTCAGTTGACTCCTTTAATGGGGGTTGGTGGAGCGCACACTCTGGGCGGCCAACCAGTGAATTGCATTGGGGCACTGAGCTTGGTGTTTGGCCCCACTTTGCAGCATTATACACACAAGGAGAGACAGTCTGGGGTGCCGGAAAGGTTTGTATGGGGACATCTCTGGAGTGGCTGCCATGGCTGACCAACACACAGGGTGAAGGACCTGGCGAGGAACACATGGTGTGAGGCGGACAAGCTTGGGTTTAGCAGCGATGCAGCATGCCTCTGGTGGAGCCCGGTCAACACCAGCTGGGTACGCTTAGACTATAGTGGGCAAGCGGGGGCCTCACCTCCTGGAGTAGGGTACGCACCACTAACAGGTACTCCCCTACCTGGTGCGCTGGCAGCGGCGCAAGTGGGTTGACACTTAGAAGGGCCCACTAGAAGAACTCAGCGGTGAAGGAAGAACAATACTGGAGGGGTTTGCGAGCACAGCAGGCGCTGATGCCTTGGAGATTTACAAACAGCACAGTGTGGGGCTCTAACACATAGTGGCCGAGCACAGCCATCTGAGGAGTATGGTCCAACTGGCGCAGTGAACAGAGACGAGCACACGCTGCACAGCGGCACACGACTAGGGCGCTGGCCCGATACCGAGGGCCTGCCCCTGCGTCAGTACCATGTCCCCAACCAAAGGAAAGAATAGAATACAATCATGGACTCTTTTGGGGGAGCATCTATGGCCTGAGAATCGGTGCAGAACAACACCACGACACAGAAGGCAGAGGAGGCGCCGGAAAGCTGGCAACAAGGAGGACCAAGTACTGGTGGCAATAGCGGCATTAAGGTCGTCGCTTGAAACATAGTTAGATTAAGTCAAGACTGACATGCAGTTGATAGGGCAGGACGCATGCAATTTGGCGGAGAGAGTAATGGCTGCGGAGACGACCCTAAAGGAAACCAGTGAATCCACAAAGGATTTTGAGGCGCGAGTGAAGGAGCTTGAATTAATAAATGCCATGCTGGAGCTCTGTGCCGAGGACGTGGAAGGGAGTGCTCAGCGATACAATGTCCGGTTACTGGGACTTCCTAAAGGGCTGGAGGGCCCAGACCCCACAAGATATGTGGAGAACATGCTACTGCAAGAAGTAGGGGCTGGCTACCTCTCACAAGGGTTTGTGGTGGGAAGGGAGCACCGGTCCTTGCAGAAAAGACCACCGCCGGGGTCTCACCCTCGCCCAGTGATAGCTAAGATCCTGAACTTCCAGGACAGGGAGGTAATACTGAAATTCTCACAAGAAGGAGGGGCAAAACAAAGGGACAACTAAAACATTGTCATATACTCTGATTACACACCCGCGGTTCAGAGTGACAGAAATTCATTTGTGCCGGTCAAAGCCAAACTACGACAACTCAACATTAAATATATGCTCATGTTCCCGTCGAAACTTAAGGTGATTTACAAAGGTAGAGCGATCTTCCTGGCGTTCCCGGCTGTGGCTATGATGTGGATGGAACATAACAACCTGGATGGAGGAGAAGAGCGTGCCAAGTGACAAGACTGGTATCACAAGAGGGCTGAGGGAGTTGGGGCTCCCCGCTATTGAACAGTTGTACTTGATGGTGGATGTGTAGAGATGGATGGTGGTCGAAACCGCTGCAACTGACCATAGCCTGGACGAGGGTGATGTTTAGCCACCTGCCTTGGGCATGAAGGACTACCCCGTATACATATTGGAGTTGGCCTGTTGCTGACACCTTCTTTCTCGCACACACTGGTCTGGATGGGCCACAACAGTGTGGGGGCACCTTAGCACTGTGTGTTGGTAGCAGCTGCTGGGCGCAAAAGTTATGTTTCATTTGTTGTTCGGTTGTTATTTTTTTTTGTTCTTCGCGAAATCGGGTAACTGAATTTCTAGTTAGGAGGGTGGATGTGGGGGGGCAAACGAGGAGGCCAGGATGTCAGATGGGGAGGACGGGGTGGCAATAGCTGGCTGGGGGGCGGACCTGGGGGCTGGGAGGGACGTGCTGCGAACAAGTATGGTGGCTAATATTAAGTTACTGACATGAAACATGAGAGAGATGGGCACATACTTACACAGAAACCGTGTGAAATCTTTTCTTAAGAGGAAGAAAGTGGCTATTGCACTATTACAAGAAACCCACCTCACAGTAGGCGAGTTGGAGAAGGGGAAAGAGCACTGGGGGAAGGGGGGCCACAGGGATATGGGGTAGCATACTCTAAGTATGCTCGTGGGGTATTCACGTGGATAAACGCTGCAGTGCCATTCCAATTGCAGGAAGTGGAGGCTGGCATGGATGGGAGGTATCTAATTGTACCGGCCACATAGAACATGTGGAGGTGTGTATTGTCAACTCCTACTTTCCTAATCATGGAATCCCATCACACCTCAACATGATCTGTGCAAAGATGGCACTACATCGAGAATGCTTTTTAAATGGGGAGGAGACTTCAATTGTTTTAGAGACCCAGGACTAGACAGATAATTCCCACCCCCGAACAACATAGGTCCGGCGTCCGCGCCGCTCAACACTGCGCTGCAAAGCCTAGATTTAGCAGATGCATGGAGGGAAGTGCACCCGGAGGATAGGTGCTATTCCTATTACCCCTCACTCCTTGGTTTATACACCAGAATTGACTATCTTTTTGTAGACAGAACCCTGCTGACAGAAATAGTGTCAGCTCAATATCTGGGCAGGATGATATCAGACCACTCACCGCTCTTGCTAGAGTGGAAGATGACAGGACCGAGGCCACCCATACCGCTGTGGCGCATGCCCACGGACGCCCTCACAGACCAGATATTTAGAGCTGGGCTCAAAGTAAAACTTGAGGAATACTTGGAGCGCAATGTGGGGAGCGTCCAGGACTGGAGTACAGTGTGGGAGGCGATGAAAGTAGTGGTGAGAGAGGATGTTATTGCTAGTGTGCATGGCATCCATAGAACTCTTAGAGCGGAATTGGAGAAGTTAGAGGATGGCATCCGTCAAATGGAGAACCAAACACAGGGACATAGTGTGGAGGAGCTGGAACTGGCTGAAGCCAGGAGAAGTTGTCAAGAAGCCTGGGGGAGGTTAGCTAAATTTGACTACATGGTTAAAAGCACTAGGATGCATGCAGAGCGGCACAAGCCGGGCAGGCTGTTGTCGTGGCTTTGGAAGAGGGAACACCCAAGACACCTAACCACGTCACTCAAGGACGAGGAAGGCACCACACATAGGACACAGCAGGAAATCAACGACACATTCACCAAATTCTACTCCCAACTATATTGACACAACACTCTGGTCCCTCAGGAGGACATATTAGGCACTCTGGAGGAAATAGAGCTACGAAACCTGAGCACGGCACAGTGTGAAGCATTAGAACAGGATACCACGGCTGAGGAAATAGCTGAGGCGATTAAATCATTGGCTACTTGTAAGTCCCCAGGCAGCGATCGACCCCCCCGGAGTTCTATAAATCTTACGCCTCAGTGGTGACGCCGGTGTTGCATAAGGTGTGCAAGGAAGCGGACGATAAGGGGGTGCTCCCAGCGAGCATGAGAGAAATGCTAGTGGTCCCAATACTCAAGCCAGGCAAACCCGCAGATGAATGCAACTCCTACAGGCCTCTGACAGTGCTGAACTATGACATGGAGAGCTTGACTACCGTTTTGGCAGGGCGGCTCAGCAGGGTGATCGGGGTTTTGATACATGAGGATCAAAACGGCTTCATCCCGGGTCGCAGCACAGCCATGAACCTACGCCGGCTACAACACGTCATTGCACAAACTGCAGATTCCCAAGAGCACACTGGCGTAAATGGGGGCCCCCGCAGCCCCCCCACTAGCACATGTCCTGGGAGGGGGCCCCACTTGGAGGCGATAAAAAAGAAAAATATATTAAAAAACAAACATTCTTTTTGATTTCACGTTGCATTCATAAAGAAATTATTTCTGTAACAGAAATTATGTCTTTATGAAGGCAGAGTGACTACAAAAAGAAACTTTCTTTTTGAAGTCTGAGGGATCCCCCCACCCCATGCAATGGAAGACCCTAGGCTGGAGGACTCCATGTCATGGGGTGAGGAAGCCCTATGACTTCAGAAAGAAACAGTGGGCCTCATTATGAGTTTGCCAGTCCGGAAACAACAGTACCAGTAAGCTTGCCAGTACCATTGTTTCCGGACTGGCAAACTACGAGATCTGCGAGCGGGTGCCTTTCAGCCCACCAGGTGTAACCTGGCAGGCAGAACGGCACCGGCGCGCAGAACTCGACAGATGCACCATCACCATTCATGAATGGTGCCGGTGCATCCGGCTTCCCCATTCCCATTTGGTCCAATGGGACTGAAATGGGAATGGGGAGTCATATTTTCCGGCACCCGGGAATGGGCAATTACCAGGTCCGCCATGGCTGTAATGCACCGGTAATTGGCCATTCCCGGGCACCAGAAAATTCATGACTCCAGCGGCAGCCGTGCCAGTATTTACCAGCACGGGTACCGCTAGGGTCATAATGACCGCCGGTATCAATTTGAAGTCACTCTGCATTCATAAAGAAATTATTTCCGTTATGGTTCAGTCCTTAAAGGAAATCATTTCTTTATGAAGTCAACGTGACTTCAAAAATAAAAAAATTCTTTTTGAAGTAATAGGGCTCCCCTTAACCCCATGACGGGTGCGTGTGTGAGTGTATGGTGAAAGGGTGCACACTTAAATGTACTGGGTGGGTGCCTCGGTGTGTGTGCCTGTATGGTGAGACGGTGCACACTTAAATGTACGGGTGGCTGCCTGGGTGTGCCTGCATAGTGAAATGGTGCACATTTAAACATATAGGTGGCTGCCTGTGGGAGTGTATGGTGAAAGGGTGCACACTTAAATGTATGGGTGGGTGCCTGGGTGTGTGTGCCTGTATGGTGAAAGGGTGCACACTTAAATGTACAGGTGGCTGCCTAGGTGTGCCTGTAAGGTGAAAGAGTGCACACTTAAATGTATGGATGGATGTGCATGTGTGTATATGGTGAATGGTGTGTGTGCTTGTGTTCAGGGGTGCAAGAAAACCTACATTTTGGGGTGGCTAACCCTTCAAATGTTGGGAGAGGCGCTAACTTCATGGGCGGTGGGGGAGGGGCAAACTTATTTGTGTGGGGGCATCCAATTTCTTTACGTATTTTAATGAGACTATTCTAGTGCAGCTTCAATGTTACAAGCAGTTAACTCTCTCCTTTAAGGTTTATGGCTCCCACTTATTGACTGCTGCGAGAATTGAGTGGTCTCCTGTTCCCACTCTACCGTTCCAGTCCTTCCCCTGGCATGCAAGTACTTAAACCACATCACGATTTCAATTGGCTAAAAATTTGCATTTGAATGCAGGTACTAACAGTGAAATGCTTCATGTTAGTAATTGCTGGGCTCTTGTTAACAGCAAAACCCAGGTGCTGTTTAACATCTTTGTCCTGTTCTGTCCGGCAAATGCTCTGAAGGTCAGCCAGGTCGAGTCAACATAGCCCAGCATTTCGGGGGGAGGAGTGCTGAATGGTGTTGCACCACTACTTGTGTTTACTGCCTTCATTACTTATTGGTAATCTTCATTACTCCTAACCCTATTCTTCCCCGTCCCACTACTTGCGTATGAGGCACTCTGCCTCATACACAAGTACTGGGATGAGGTAGAGGTACATGGAGGTAATGTCTGATTGAGCTATCTGTAATCTTCATTACTCCTAGTCCCACTCATCCCCATCCCAGTACTTACCTATGATTGAAGGAGCCTCATATTTAAGTGCTGGGACAAGGAAGAGGGACGTGGAGGTAATTCTGGGCCAAGGAGCTGATTTTGGAGGTTGGGGTAGGGGTGGGAGGGAGAGGGCATGTTTGTTGGGGGGCGGGATTGTGTAACAAATCATAATGGTTGTCCATGTCCAGTCTAAGCAGGCATGATATGTGGTATTAGTGGCTAGAGAGGCATTGTGGGGCAGCCAGTCTAGTTATTCCACAGTTTGGTATGATTTTTTTTTATAGTGGGCATTTCTGATAAAGCTGACCTGCTAAGTGTAATTACCTGGCTAGACTGGCATTTCGGTGCTGCCAGACTAGTTGTTTCTTAATGGGGCATTGTATATTTTTCCTGGAATCTGTGATAAAATTATATGATATAAGTCATTTATAACGCGCCTGTACACAAGTGTTTCTAGGCGCGCCAATGGAATGGGAGGGAAGATAGAGGGAGGACAAGACAAACAATCTTGCTAGGCCTTATGTCATTCAGATCGTACAGGTGTGAGAACGAGAAGTGCAAGGGGAAAGGGAGGGGGGAAGTGCAAGGGAAAGGGCAGGGAAAAACAAGGCAGCAATTCTCTGAGTAAGTACAGGCAGGGCAGTGCAGCTCTGGGTAGTGCAAGGAGAACAATGGGCTGTAGGGTTACAGTTACAGCCCCTAAATACATGGTAGGCCCAGAGGCAGTGCAGAGGTGGCTGATCAAGAAAGAGTCTAGACATAGTGAGACTGGTGGCCCAGCAACCAGTCGGTACAGCAGACAGGTAGGTCAGGTAGGCCAAGAGGGGAGGGAGAGAGAGAAAGCAGAGGAGAAGAGGAAGGTTTTGAGCTGCTTCTGGATCGTCAGTTGGTCCGGCTCAAGTTTGAGAGGGGCAGGGAGGCCTTTCCAGAGTTAGGCACCTGCATAGGAGAGAGATTTACCCACCCTCCACTCTCTACCTGGGGAAGTGTCTAACCCTTAGAGAGTTGGAGGTAGCTGAACGAAGGGCTTGAGAAGGAAGGTATTTTGGAAGAGTGTGATAGATGTAGTGTGGACCCGGGCCCAGAAAGCTTTGTGGACAATGCATAGGGTCTTTAACTTTATCCTTGCAGCAACCGGAAGCCAGTGGAGAGAGTTCAGGGCTGGAGAGATATGATCCCTGGACTTGAGGCCAAGGATAAGTCTTGCAGTCCTGTTCTGGATTAGTTGCAGAGGGCAGAGAGTAGAGGAAGGCAGGTTGAGAAAGAGGTTGTTGGTGTTGCAGTAGTCCAGTCTAGAGAGAACCAGGGCTCTGGAGACAGTGAGCTTCTGGGGGGAACTGAGAAAGGGAAGAGTCCCTTTGAGGAGGAGCAGCTGTAGTGGGACATCTTGGCGATGTCCGAGATGTGAGGAGAGAAAGAGACAACCAAGTTTTTTGCCTCGCAGGAAGGCGAAAGAAGAAGGCCCAAGGTGGGCGGAGAGAGTGCGAGATGAAAGCAGGGGCAGGGGTCCCAATGAGAAGGAGCTCCATCTTACTGGCATTAAGGGAGAGATCAGTGGATGCGCACCAATCCTGAATCGTGGATAGACAGTCAGGAATGAGAGAGAGAGGAGAGGAGTCTGAGGGGAGCCTGAAGGAAAGCTGAGTGTCATCTGCATAAGAGGAGAAGGTAGAGATCAGGTGGGCCAAAGGGGCCAAGAAGAGGTTGAAAAACCAGGGTGAGAGGATGGAGCCCTGGGGAACGCCACAGGTATAGATAGATGTGGTGGAGAGAAAGGGAGCAAGGTGCACCTGGGAGGGGCAGTCCAAGAGTAAGGAGGTCACCCACTCAAGGGCCTGATCCATGATGCCTAGGTTGTCATGGAGTCGATTAATCAGGATGGCTTGGTTGACCTTGTTGAAAGCAGAGGAAATACCAAGGAGGATGAGGACAGAAGGAATGCTGTAATCAAGATTAGAGAGCAGATCTTCACAGGTGTTCAGGAGAACAGTGTCCATGCCTCTGGCAGCTCTGAAGCCAGACTGATGTTCATGGAGACAACCAACAGATTCATTGTGGAGAGTAAGCTGGAAGATGGCCAGTTTTTTTTCCAACAGTTTGTCAAGGAAAGGGGTGATGGCTATTGGGCAATAGTTTTCTATGCAGGCAGGAAAGGCAGATGGCTTCTTGAGGAGTGGGTGCACAAGAGAGTGCTTAAGGGGAGAGGGGAACATTCCAGTGGTGAAAGAGTGATTACAGAAATCAGCCAAGGCTGGAGCGAGGGTGTCAATATGGTCCTTGATGGTTCTAGAGGAGCAGGGGAGCACCTGTTTGGACAACACTTTCAAAGATCGGACATGTCTAGAAACCTCATCAGGTATTGTCGGAGAGAAAGAGGAGAAAGGAGGAAGAGAAGTAGAGCTGGCCAATGCGGGGCCAAGAGAGGAAGAGGGAGAGGGAAAGGAGATGGGGGACTGTATGTCCTGAGTTTTAGCGGAGAAGTGAGAGAACAGAGCCATAAAGAGGGCCTGGAAGGCAACAGGAGATGTAAAGACAGCAACAGGATTGACCAGTTACTTACAGATTTTAAAGAGTTTTGGCCGTGTTGTTAGAGGCCACAGAGACGCAGGCTTGAATGTGTGTTCTCTTCTTGATGAGTGTTATTGCTTCGACTGGCATTTTGGTGCAACCAGTCTAGGTATGTCTAAATGTGGCCTGGCATGCTTTACTGTAATGGTATTACACTGGTCTACATTGTGCAGCCAGTTGGACATGTTTTCATTGTGGCATGGCATTTTTAATAGCAAAGCATTAATGTTCATGTGCACTGTTGGTGACTTGCATGTATTGGATTGGTGTTACCCTACAAAACCATTGCAAACACTGGCTTTTTAGGCAATTTTTCCTAAGAAAGTGTGCTACATATTGCATTAAAACACATATTTATATCTTTCTCCTAATGCAATGTGTGGCAAACCCATTCAACAGCACATTTGTGCGTATTGCGCAAGCATGATAATCCAGGCCAGCCCAGAGTGTGGCGCGACCCATGATTTGTTGCTGAGTTGGGGGGGCCCCCTCAGCATGGCTCGCAGGGGGCCCCCACATTTTGTGTTACGCCACTGCAAAAGCAGTGCGCTATACTCCCGCTTGATGCGATAAAGGCTTTTGATTCGATATACTGGAAATGTTTACTTGTTGTATTGAAAGAGTTTGGGTTTGGCAGGCGGTTTGTCAAATGGGTACAGATCTTATATACCACACCGGTGGCGAGGGTCAAATCTGGGAGGCTAGTGTCATCTGCCTTGGACAAACAAAGGGGAACATGACAGGGGTGCCCGTTATCGCCCATGCTGTATGTGCTGGGGTTGGAGCCCACAGCGATATATCTGCGCAAGCAATACCTGGAGGCGGACAAACCGGTGGACGGGGTAAGTCACTGGATTTCGGTGTACGCGGACAATGTGCTACTATACCTGCAGAATCCATGCCAGAATGCGCCACTGATATTGGAGATACTGGATAGGTACGCAATGGTGTCCGGGATTGGTTTCAGCAAAAGGAAGTCCTGTATATTCCCATTGGCTAATCTGAGTGGAGCGGAAATGGGGGAACAACCGGAAGTGGAGCTACCTTGGCAGCTGGGATCATTCCGGTATTTGGGGGTGCACATAAGGCATACACCTGAGGGGATGCATGAGAGTAACACAGCAACTGTGGTGAAGGGATTAAGGAAATCCATGTTATTTTGGTCCAAACTGCCATTGTCAATGATGGGTAGTATAGCCATATCTAAAATGAGAATTTGGCCAAGGTTTTTGTACTTTTTTTAACAATGTCCATTATTATATCGGGCCTCCTTTTTCCACTTGCTAGATGTGCTGATACAGGGATTCCTGTGGGGTATGGCCCATCACAATTTTGCGCTTGCAACATTCTGCCTCCCCCATAAGGAGGGAGGGACACAGCTACCAGACCTGGAGAGGTATTACTTGGTGGCGCAACTCAGCCACGTAACTCGATGGCTCTCAGATGAAGTCACATCTGAATTGGCCCTTTTGCGAAGCCTGGTAGCCCCAGCACGCCTGAAAGAAATGTGATGGTTGCCACTGAGCTGCCTGGGCAGCACACCTGTGTTGTTAACACTGGGATGTAGGGTGTGGCGTAGGACCCTCGCACTGCTGAAACTGAAGTGCCCCTATTCACTTGAGACCCCAATAGCTGCGTATATCTGCAGGAACAGGGAGGATCTGGTGGGGATGAGATGCTGGGAAAACTGGGGTATATACATAGGGGGAGATATGCACGTGGAGGGGGTGTTCGGGGAGTTTGGGTCATTAATGCAACGGGAGGGGCTGCATCAGGGGCAGTTTTTGTGGTATCAAAGGGTGAAAGGGTTGCAAAAGGGAAGAGAGTGGAATGGGCGGAGGAACCAACTATAAACCCCCTGCTGGCCCTAAAGCATAACCTGAGTGATGGCTGGAGGCCGATATCTAGGATATATGCACTCCTAGTGGATAGACCCAACCCCAAGAGTACGGTTCTGAAGGAATGCTGGGAAGCAGATCTGGGGGAGGGTATAGGCGAAACGCATATTGTCACACCCACAGAAAGTGTCTAGGAACTCTCGCTTTATATTAATTCAGTTGAACGTATTGTACCGTACCTACACCACACCACACAGCGCGGCTAAATTTAAAAGCACCACACATCCGAAGTGCCCCTGGTATGGCATGGATGGAGCAGATGTTATGCACACGTTCTGGGGATGCGTGCACATACAGGGATTCTGGGAGCAGATAAAAAATGCTTGTAGAAGAGCGGGGATAGCAAGGTACGCCTGGGACTCGAAGGAATGTTTGCTAGGTGTGTATCCTAGGGACAGCAAGTGCAAGCACATCACAAAATGTATACACTTGGCATGCTTACTGGTCAAAAGATGGATCGCAATGGCATGGAAGTCAACTAAAGGCCCGCAATATGCACGCTGGCACAAGGAATTTGGGTGGAGGTGGATACGAGAGTATGGGGCAACATGGTGGATAAATCGCAGGCAGACACTAGTGCCACCTACTAATCCTTGAAAACGCTGACCTGGGACATGTTCCATCCCTCGGATGACAAACCCCCATGAGTGCTT
The DNA here is from genome assembly GCF_040938575.1 of Ambystoma mexicanum. Taxonomy (NCBI): domain Eukaryota; kingdom Metazoa; phylum Chordata; class Amphibia; order Caudata; family Ambystomatidae; genus Ambystoma; species Ambystoma mexicanum. The sequence continues at coordinate 338,775,306 of NC_090938.1, forward strand.
CCACACCCACTATGGAAAGGGGTCTATTTGGGACGCCGGGTTGAAGGGAACTCGGGATTTCAGGTTGTTCCCCGGAACGTCTGCAACTTAAGGAATGAGCTTGAATTAAATATTTAACCCTTGAAGTGAAGACTGTTTATGTTGATTGTTTTTTTTTTTTTTTTATTCGAAAAGGCATCTAAGTTGTAACATGAGAGAGTAAAACATAACAGACACGGGAATGTTCGATGCATGTATCACTGCCAATACACAAATGCCAATAAAAACATTTTAAAATAAATGGTATATGTTATTACTTGCCTAGTATGGCATTTTGGGGCAGCCAGTCTATTCCTTTCATACTGTGACATGACTTATTTTCTGGACATCCTCCCGGGACAGCAGTGCTGCCATGTGCGCCTACTTGGCCTGGCTGCCTGTGGAAGAGCGGCCTGGAGCATGACACGGACAGCATTGTGGCCCTATGCTTCTGTTCTGCACCCTCCGTGAACAATGGGGGGCATAGCAGGAGCACGTTCGGTGCCCCAGTCCAGGCTGTTGACTGCACTGCAGGTCCAATAGGGGGCAGATGCAGAGCAGGAGCACACAGCTCCATGCCCCACTCTTGTCCGAATGTTGCAAGGAGAGGGTGGGGAGTCAAGTCATCTGGGGCAGGAACGATTATGTGTCAGTTTAGCATTCATTTTCCAAGATGCGTTTGGGGGGGAAAGTAGCAGGACCTTGTTCGGGGGGCGCCCACCCTCTTTGCAATGCTGGATGGTCCATCTCACGCCTACCCAAAGGTCTAAACATTTGAGTTTGCCAAAGCTTGTTTATTTTTACGTGTTGCTGTACTCTACGAGATGGCAGTGGGGGCGATTACCATATTGCTTTTAAATAAAGATGCATGGAGTGTCCTTTAAAAATATCACACTGGGGCCTCTGGCGAGAGTTGCACCTGGCAAGAGCTGGCTTCAGCAGTCCTCAATACCTCCTGCCGGATCACACATTCTGAGGGAGAAGAGCTAAGCAGAGATGACTCTGTCAGCTTTCCCCGTGTCACCTAGACGGAATACAACAGTGACAGGACGGCAGGCACTCTACTGCGGAAGTGTGCAGCCTGCACTTTCCTTTTATATGGAGTCTGGAGCCAGGGCGAGGCTCTTAGTTTAACCCCCAGCCTGCGCAGCTGCTCATTTCAGCGTTCGCGGACAGCAGCAGCAGTGTCTGCAAGCAAATACGTCTCAATGGGTGGGCAAGCGGGCATGGATGCCTGATGCAAAGAAGCCAGTGCACAAAGAACACTTTATGAAATGCATGTATTTGTGTTTTTTTATTTCTTTTTTATAATTTATGTGATCTAGTTTTATGTAAACTTTTCACAGGTACAACCCAGTTCAAATAAAAACGAAATACAAAATAACTAAATTAAAAGAAGAAGTTAAACATCTGCTTATTACATTCCAAAGCGACACTGGTTCATTTTCAAAAGACTGCCAAACGTTCGTCACTGCGATTGTTAATGCCACACAGTGCACTGATACACAATTTAGCCAAAACGTTTCATCACCTACATTTACTTCTTGCAATATACCACAGCACTTTTCCACATGACTTGGCAGTGTGTTTAATGCATGTCTTATAGTGGCTATCTTAGTTGGATCTTTACTTACCCTTTAACATCACATCTCTTTTGGCACTCCTTCCCAAGTCCCCCCCAAGACCTTTTTATTGCCAATACTGGCGATTTAGTAAACCTTAATTTGCATACATATCCTCCTTAGCCCAGGAGAAGGGAACTAAAAGAGACGCTTTTGTGGTTCCAGGCATTGGAAATGTACTTAAGGCCTTTAGCCCGCTGACATGATCAAAGTTCTGGGCCCAGTCCCATAGTTTTGCTCGTTTACCCATGGTTGCACACCAAGTACCAATACCAATAATCCAATCTGGCATCCATACTATCTGCTTGGAGCAGGCTGCATTGACTAGCACACCATCTAGCAATACCTTACAGGATCCTTTCAGGATCTCCTCTCTGATCATCCATAGCAGAGGCTTATAACCCGGACACATCATTTTTAAATATAACGTCCCTCTCTGAATCTTGATCATGGTGGTTGGTGCAGCCAAACCCAGTTCAAGGCTGATCGTCTGCACTGGCGTGGCCGAGGATAACCCCAACATTTCCTGCCATATGAAACCTTCTAAAGCATTAGCCCATCTATCATTCATCTCATAGGAAGTTTCTAAGGCACAACTTATGCTGGGTATCAACTTTTGTTGATACAAGGTAATCAGCCCAAACACGTTATATCCTGCTTCACTATATGTTGTGACTGGACCTGCGGTCACGCAGGACATTCGGACCATCACTGGGGGCACCCAGCATACACTTTAGCAGGGACAAATAACGGGCCAGCCGCAGAGCTACTGGAGACACCCAGCAGACGCACTCCGTTACATGGATCCCCCTGTGAGCAATGGTCACACCGCAAGACATCAGCTTCCGGGAGCTCCCGGGCAAGCAGCAGCTCAGAGATCACACAGAGGGACAGTGGCCTGGAGGCATACAGGTTACACATGCTGGTCTGGGGGCACCCAGACCAGCAGGGCTGCAGGACCGTGATCATAAGGGCAATGAGACACAGTGCCATTCATGGAGTGTGCCACCATATGAAAGCACGTGCGTGCGGAAGCAACTTTATTTTCCAGTCAGTTGTGACGTTGTCATGACACACCCTTAAAGGGGCAATACATGGTTCTTAAAAGGGAAACACCACACTATATACAAATCACTTAACAGGTAACATGATTGTTAATGTCCTTGTTCGCCATCTCCTATACATGTCTCCATTCGGTTTCGATATGTTTGACCGAATTCTATTTGTTCGTGGCAAACTGACCGTAAATCAATTTGGTCGGTGCCCAATTTAAACGCACATGCAGTTTTTTTGGTATTTTATTTTTGTCCACACCTCCAATTTTAAGGCAGCGGGGGACACCCCTGCACCCCAAAACTGCAAAATACCAACCCTGGATAGGGGGGGACACCCCTGCAACCCCTGCTTTGCAGGGTTGGTATTTTGCAATATATGCGACCAAATTGGCCCGAAGGCCAAATCACCCATGTAAAATTCGACCAAATTGGTCATTAGGTCAATATTCCTCTTTTCCCACTTATATCATAGCCTAAGTATCAGTAATTTGCCACCTTTTCCAACTTTCCCTACAGAGTGCCTATACAGGGGTTAGCTTCTTTCGCTCTCCCAAATCTCATGAATGTGTTCCCATATTCACATCCAATCCATTTTCTGCGCATTCTCTAGTATCCTCTCGGCACTGCTGCTAATCCCCACAAAAGTATTATCAAGGATGGCAATGTCATCCACGTAGGCAAGCCATGTAATCGACAGCTGTCCCAAGGAGGCGTGTGGGGGGGCAATGTTTACCAGATTGCAGTACTGATCCCATATCAGTCATATACAGGTTGAAGAGGGCAGGGGCAAGTACACACCCCTGCTTAACCCCTCTATCAACTGGGATCGCCTCAGATAGCTCACCCAGCCCACGTAGCCTCACTCACGCTTTATTCTCACAGTATAGCATTTGGCATGCTTGCAGCAGATCTTTGGTAATACCCAACAATTCTAACTTAGCCCGTTATTCGGCTCTGCATATGGTATCAAATGCTGCGGCAAAGTCAACAAAAAGGGTGTGCAGAGGGGGCCCATTCTTCTTCCTGGCTTTGCGAATCAATATGTTCAGCATAAACATATTGTACACCGTCGACATGCCTTTGCGGAAGCCTGTTTGAAAACAGCGGAGACTCTGACGCTCACCAACCCATTACTGTGTCCTCTGTAGTACACAGGAAGCCCACATTTTGCTTGACACATCAAGAAGTGAGAGAAGCCGATAATTCTTTGGCTTAGATCTATCACCCATTTTGTGTACTGGAATAAGGTGGGCAACCTTCCAGGACTGTGGGATACAACCAGTAGCTATCACCAGGTCAAATGATACCTTTAAGATGTCAGTCCATAGATCCGGATTAACCCTCATTTCCTCATTGGAGACCCCATGAAGCCCCAGTGCCCTAGATGCTTCCAGGGTTTTTATTGTATGCCTGTTATTTTTCTATATTAAATGCAAAAGTGCAAACTTCAGATGCAGGCCAACATATCTGAGCTTTAAATGTATTTTTTAGATAGGATCCCCATGCTGCCTTATCAATACTACACAAACACAGATCTATATCCCTCTGCCGTCTACTTCTGATGATGCCCCAGATCTCATCACTTCATGGAGATCTTGCCAAGCTTTATTCTTTAGTAAAGTGCGATACCACCTTATCCAGTTTCTATATCTCTTTTTCTCTTTCCGCATTTCTCTTTGTCCCACCACCTGATTCCTCTCCTGAAGGGATATATACATCTCAAGGTTCTTCTCAATTTATTCTTTTCGACCTTTATCGTTTTATCATGAGGGTGAAGATATCCTTTGGCTTCTTTACCTGCTTGTGGTTACCCTTGATTCTAAATCCGGAGGTATTCCCACAAATCCAAGCCACCAATTCGTCAAAGGATCTCATCCATTCAAACTCCCTATCTGTTAAACACATATACATGGTGCTCGCCTTGACGCTGCGATCAGTCAATATAATAAGAGTTGAGCCCACCATTTAACTGCATTGCCTCTACTTTATCCATATTCTTATGTTTCGCGGCTTCATTCCTTAGGACTAACATTAGTATTTGTGAACTGAGGATAGCACAGGGACAACTCGCTGGTCTTGGAAGCAAGACCACGCATAGCAACAGAGGTTCGCACTTAGAAACGGAACTCAGGTATGATTCCGTTTATTAGGTATATTAGGTATAAAAAAACAATTAAATAAATAATATAAAAAACACTATGGCATGATCACGATCACTGTGGTCATTAAAATGCATATGGCCCGATTGATGGAAATACTTGCATGTCGATTCATGGAATTTAATGTGCAGGACAGTTTTTGGACTTGCGTAGATTTTGCACAGGCTCTGCGAGCAGCTGAGTGCCTTGCGGGAGACTCCACATGGGTGAGGCCTGCGCAGAGGGCAGAGTAAGGGGCAGAACTCAAATAATGCGGAAGAACAAGGAAGTGGGCGTTACGAGGGCCGGTCTGCAGGCAGTCCATAGCATGCCCACAAATGCGCACAGCAAAGCGTATTCATGAATGTGACTGTGCATCCTCTCGCTTGCAAAATGCCCACGCAAATCCCTCGATCGCTCTGCCACCCGAAGGCAGGTGTAAGGACACTTACGCACAGAATTCGCAGCACAGGGGTGAGTTTGCATGTCGGATTTGGGGGTGCGTGCACACAGAAAGGCTCACGATCGGAGTTAGGTGCATGTATGCGGCCTAGTGGGGTGCTGGGCCAGTTTACGGGGGTTTTACCCGATTTACAAAGTGGCATACGCACATTGTTGGGGTGCTGGCAACATTTACAGGAGACCTTGCGCAGGATCCCTATGTGCAGACCTGCTTCTGGGGGATCCCAAGCACTGTTTTAAGGGTGCATGCGTTCGCGCCAGTGTGAGTGCGCAAATGTAGCTGTTCTGGTTGTGTATGTGTTGCCTGGGGGCGTGTCAGGGGCGTTCCAGGTGTGACTTGCGAATGCAGTTACTTTGTGCTGCAAATTCCATGAATACACGGGGCATGAATTTTTATTCTGCATGAAGGCTTGCGCAGTGTCGTTCTTGGCACGCAGCAATTGCGTGGTAAATGCACACTTTTGCCTGAATCGGGCCCATAGAGTCATTACAAGTTGGCCGGTCTGAAAATAAGGTGCCAGTAACAATGTATACCGGCACCTTTCTGGACCGACCAACTCCAAGTCTAACTCCAAGTCTGCGGTAGGGGCTCTGATGTACCGGCAGGCGTGATCTGACGATGGATCAGGCCCCTACAGCAGATAAATGCCTGAATCACTGTCACTGTTACTGACGGTGCGAGTGATTTGGGTAACCTCCATGGAATGGGGAGTTAACAAGGTCTCTATGCCACCTATAATATCCCAGTAATATCGGGATATCGGGTGGCGGAGACGGTACAGTAGTTCCCCGGTATCCCATAGAATTACCGGCGGGATACCGGGGAACTCATAATGAGCCCCATACTCATCGATTCAACCTCAGATAATATCCTATCACATCCATAGATATAGTCAATGGTTGCTGATTTACCTCCAACTCTCCATGTTGCAGAGGAGGGGATATCCCCTTTCACCCCCCTTCAACATTTTCATTTCTAGATCATAAAATAACTCAACCCAGAATCGCAAGCTCTTCTTAACCCTAAGCCCTCTTCCCTTCTGCCTAGCCGCCACTATTGCTCCCCCTTTGACCACAATATAATCGATTCAACTAGCGTTCAAATCACCACCCACTATGAAATAGCAGTCATTCTTAATTGTTCTAATACTTGTGAGCACCTCATATAAGGAAAATGCTATGTCCTTTCTTCGAGCACTACTCAGGGGGTCACAGATGTTCACCACCAACAACGAACACTCGTCTGTTAGTTCAAACTCCACCACCTAAATGTTCGGGTAATCACCCTCCACCTTTACTTCATTCACTTTAAAATGGTTAGAACATAAGTCTGCAAGCCCCCCATATGTGCGTCCTCTCAAACCTATGGTATAATTGGTACAATTCCTAAATCCATCAAACCTTGCCTTCCCTGGCAACCAGGTCTCTTGCAGCAGAATAATGTCCCTGGTGTATAATAAATGTGAACAAACAGTTTTCTAAAAAAACAAGCTATGGTGCCCTCTAGTGTTCCATATCTTTATAGTCAACCCGTTTTCAGGTAGGAAAGATAATAACCATTCCCAATGGGCCTTATTTTTGTCCTCAACTCCTTGCCCGCTACCACCCTTTTTTTGGAGGTTCTTACTACGCTGCAATTCAGTTATCTTACTGGGCAAATCGGTGGCTCCCTGCCCAAGTACCTTATGCATTAATGGGTCGTTCATTTTAAGGCTACCAACCTGATCAATATCAAAACCCCATTTCAAAAGAGAAACTACAGTCTCACGGATTAAACCCACCACCTGCGATGCATAGCAAGTTACTGACAGACTATAATTCTCCAACTGTTCGACCAGACTAAAATCAGAACTTTTCAATACACGTAGGGACAAATATGATGAAATAATTGTAGAACACAATCGCTGTTTATCGGACCTTTGTCATCTTCAAATAATCTTGTTAGTATGGATGAGTAAGGGGGTACTTTTTATAAGCTTTGGGGTATCGAGTTCTCACACTCAAGGCCGCCTGCTCCAACTCCTCTATCTTATAAGATTCGTCCTGGATCCCAGTGCTTAACTAAAATATATCAACAGCATTGCTTTTACTTACCTCCCCTGATTCCTGAAAAAAGGGCAGATGGAGGCTTTTGTTCTTTTTGTTGGCATAAGAGGCCGCAGGTTTATTATCACAACATCACTAAACACTACATGTTTGTCATGCCTGCAAAAAACTCTTTGTAAATGTTTTCCAGTTGCGGCGACCAGCCGACTGCCCCATCTCTACATTGCTTCCCCCATTTTCCAACCAAGTCCACTGTAGGCCAAAGCTCCCCCAACCGTTCTTGTCTGCACCACACCTGCCCTTGCAGGTGATCCTGGGCTGGAGAAGTGCCATTCTTGTCGGGGGAAGCAGAGCCCTCTTAGATACCTCCAGCACCCTTGCCGCTAGGCCTCAGAGGAGCACTGATCGCTGCAGGAGCAAAAACTTGTCCTGCTTTCCCAAGCTCATTTGTAGTACCTACGGTGTCACTGGTTGCTAACACACCGCCCCACTTTTCTGCTTCCTTCATCGTAGCATTCCCTAGGGAGGGTGGGTGGGAGGAAAAACAACTCCGAAACCCCTTCCTAGCAGCGTTGTTGCAGCAAATGATGGTGCTGCTTGTTGATGAGCCTCCTCATACCTCCTGGCTCTCCCCCCCTTTGTTCTCCATTCGCGGGCTTTGCTGCTCATTCTCACGGGCATCCCGCACCCTTTTTTTTCACAGGCTGCAGTCCCGATTTCGCAGGCTTTCGTCCACCCCTCACCGCTATCCTGGGAGAAAAAAGGAAGGACACAGCCAAGTTATCTGGCTCCTCCTTGAGGTCCCCCCATCATCACCTCCATAACCTGGGCACTTGTCTATAAAATATACCAACAGCATTGCTTTTCCATCTGTTACCCTTACCTGCCCCTATTCCTGAAAAAAAGGCAGATGGAGACTTTGTTCCTTTTTATTGGGATAAAAGGCTGCAGGTTTATTATCACAACATTACTAAACACTACATGTTTGTCATCACTGCAAAAAACTCTTTGTAAAATTGTTCTCCAAGTGTGGCGAACAGCCGATTGCCTGATCTCTACACTGCTTCCCCCATTTTCCAACCATGACCACTCTAGGCCAAAGCTCCCCCAACTATTATTGTCTGCGCCCCACCTGCCCCTGCAAGTGATCCTGGGCTGGAGGAGTGCAGTTCTTTTGCCGGGGGAAGCCGAGCCCTCTTATATACCTACATCGCCCTGACCGCTAGGCGTCAGAGGAGTGCTGATCGCGAGAGGAGCGAAAACTCCTCCCGCTTTCCCAAGCTCATTTGTAGTACCTTCAGTGTCACTGGTCGCTAACACACCGCCACGCCAATGATGGGTCCATGCCCATCCGTGGCTCCCCCATCCATGCCTCATAGTTCCAGCAGCTTTATGAACAGGTCCCAGAAAAACAAATCCATGCCCGCCATTGACGGATGCACCCCATCCTTCTCATAATACTCCGGAGACTTCAGGTTGATCAAACCGTGCCTGACCTGAGTGAAACCTCTGCCACTGCAGAACTTGGCTATTGCCCCTTCAACTTCCTTCTTGATTTTCCCACAGCTGAATGACATTCAGTTCCTCTTCACGTTTGCCTCGGTATAACCTCAGACCAAATTATTACTGTCTCCATTAAGCGGGAAGACAATTTCTGAAGGGTGTCCATCATTTCCCTCCTTTGCGCCCCTCTGCCCAAGCTTGTGAGGTCGTTTCCACCCAGATGAATCATTAGCACGTCGGGCCTGGGGTATCGTTTCAACAGCCTTTGCACTTGACCTTCCAGCTGGCCCCATCTCATCCCCGGCACCCCATGCCACCAGATCCAATCCTCTCCCTCTCTGGGGTCCATTTATCCTTGCTGTTTGTTGAGGGGAGATGAGAACGTGACACATTAACATCACATTTTGTCCAGTCTTATATATCTCCTAAAATAGCTAGACTTCCATCCCCCTATTTGCATAATTGCTTCTGGCCTCATGCCCAGCACTGCTGCTGATGTGACTGCCACCATTTCTGAACTAGTGGGACTTAAAAAAACCTCTGTTACTCCCATTTACTCCCATGTCCTTTAATGCCATATCCATCACGCTTTTGAACTGGTACCTGCTCAGGGCCATCCCGTCTCTGTGCAGAAAGCGAGGCACACCTGCTCCTGCAGGATGCCTTATTTCTAGGTTTGCGGCTCGACCTGCTACTGGACAGCATGGGCTCCCCTTAATGCAGTAGAGTGTGATTGTTCTACCCTTCCCTTTTTGGTCCGTCTTTGACCTACTCATGTGTATCTGTGCCCGATCCCCTGCCACCATGAAATCTACCAGCCTCAAAAAGCCTGTACCCCGGCCCTCCTTATTTTCCAGAACCAGCTTGCTGACCCTGAACGCTCCAAAGAAGGCCAAGGTGAATGCCGCCGTGAACATGACAACCTCAAACTTATTCCTGCATTTCTTTGGCAGTACTCCTATTAACCCGTGGAGCTTCAACATATCTATGGGGTGCCTGGGATCCTCTTTCTTCTCAGTGCGTTTAGCCCAACCCTTCATTGCCATCCTGACAGTGTTCCTTAGTGGGGTCAGGCTTCCCTCAAAATTTGTAGTAGTGGGATATTGCTGCCAGGTGGTAAGCTACCCAGGATCTGGTTTTCTGAGTCTGCCAACCCCACCGGATGAAGGCGCACACTGAAGATCCTCCAGGGTGCTCCACCAGAAAACCTTCCCTGAATGTCAGGAATCGCTCCCAACACGCCTTGTATCATCTGTGCCTGGCACCAGCGCTGTACTGATCGGTGTGCTCACATTTTCCTAATCATGCCCCACCACTGGCTGGTGAATGGGTTCATCATCTTGTTTGCATCTGGTCTGTCCACCCGAAATCTTGCCAACTGTAAGTGAGAGAGAGAGTCAGCTGCTACATTATTTATATCCGGTGTGTGTCTCGCCCTCACTTCCGTTTTTAAAGTGAGCAAGCTCGTTGCCAGCTCCCTGAGCAACTGCAAAACCCTTAAATTGCAAGATGTCCCCTTGATTTATGATCTGTACCCCTGCCAGGTTGTCTGACCACAAAATCACCCTTTTATTGGCCAGTGACGTCTCCCATAACCGAAATGCCACTACGATGAGAAACAACTCAAGCAGTGTGATGTCTCGGGTTACGCCCTCTTCATGCCATGATGCTGGCCATACATGTGCACACCAATCCTTCCCCAGGATCGCCCAAACCCGTGAGCACCTGATGCATCTGTAAAAAGCCTCCTACATTTACAACTTGCTCACTGCACCCTCCAGAGTAGTACGCCCATTAAATCTGTCCAGGAAATCATCCCACATCTTCAGATCCTCTTTTAATTCTACACCCAGATGGACATATTGAGATGCATGTTGCAGCCCCCTGTCTTCAATTCAATACTCCTGTCGAACACCCTGCCCACTGGGATCGCCTTACCAGCGAAATTCAGTTTCCCCGCCAAGGACTGTAGCTCCCTGAATGTCGCCTTGCTCCTGCCCCTCAATCCCTTAATAGTGTCCTTTAGGTTCTCCACCTTATCTCTTGGTAGCCTAGTCTTCCCCTCCTCTGAGCCAATCACAATCCCTAAGAATGTTAGCCTAGAGAAGGGGCCAACTGTCTTTCTTTTGCTAAGGGAACCCCCAGATCCTGTGTCAATGCCTTGAACATGTCCATTAAAGCGCCACATTCCTCTGTCCCTTTGTTGCCAATGAACAGAAATCATCCAAATAGTGCATCACTTTCCCGTCCCCGGCCCTCCTCTCCTTCAGTGCGTATTCCAGAAACATGCCAAATTTCTTGAATTATGCACAAGAAATTGCGCAACCCATGGGCAGGCATTTGTCATAATACTACTGCCCATCGACCTTGAAGCCAAAAAAGTTATAGCTTCCTTTGTTGATTGGTAATAGCCTGAAGTCGGATTCTATGTCTGCCTTCCCCATTAATGCCCCTTTCCCCGACCCTTCACCAGCTCCACTGCATCCTCAAAGGAGGCGTAGTTCACCCTACAACTTTCCTCTGCTATGCTATTGTTCACTGATTCTTCTTCTGGGAAGGATAGGTGTTGAATGAGTCAAAACTGCCCCTCTTCCTTTTTGGGCACCAATCCCAAGGGTGATACCTTGAAGTTCTCAAAAGGGGGGCTTGTGGGGGGGGTGGCAAAAGGACCCACCACCCTTCCTAAACTAACTTCCTTAGCAATTTTCTCTTTCACTACCTCTGGCAGTTGTAGTGTTCACTTCAGGTTCTCTGCCTCCCTGTTGCCTGCCGGACCAGAGTAAGGGATAACAAAACCCACCAAAATCCCTCCCAAATTAGCTTCAGATCTCCACTGTTTTGGTTAGGAGTATGGGCCTAGGCAGTGAGCTGTCAATTTCATTTTGGATGCTCCGTTAGCTTTGTGTTATTGCTCTTTTCCCCCCCATCACATGATGTTGTGCTATGACTACTGGCGCATTTGGTGCATGCATGTTTGAATGTACAGGTTTTGCTAAAAGGGCAATAGCCTTGCTTGAATTTCCAGCACATAGCTTGCTCCCCCTGCTGATAGCTGGATCTATTATTCCAGGAAGAGCACCCGCGAAAGGACACCCTCTTCCTGTGCCCATATGACAATCTTTCCTGCTTATAGTAAGGCGCCCTGCGCCCTGTCTCCCACTTCTTTTGCTGCTACCATTTTCTCAAGGAAACCCAGAACTTCCACCTCGTCCCATGACATAGCTGGGCAAATCTGCATTTTTAAATAGAAACCCTTGTCATATTTTAACCATGCATCGCCCCCATAAATTAGGTACGCGTTGTGAATGTATTGCTCATAAGTCTATAAAGCCCCTGCATCCTCTGGGTATTTTTCTACCATAATGGATGCCAGCATTCGGAAACCAGTTGTGAATGGTCTTCTCTTTCTTCACCCTCGCCCTCTCTTTCTTCTCCCTTTCCTTCTCAGAAATTTGGCGCATGTTCAAGACCTGTTTGTTCCAAATCAAGCAAGGTGAAAATATCAATAAACTCCTTCTGCCATACCCTTTCTTTGATCAGTACTGGGATATGCCACACTAACGCTTTTCCCTTTGCCCGCAATGGTGCAAACCCTGGCATCCCTCTCCCACAATTGGTATAATTCACGGACACCTCTCCTTGCCCCTGACCGCTGGTCGCCATTGCAGCCACCTGATGTAGCTGAGTAACTACCCCTTGTGGTAGTACCCTGGCCCGCTTCCCGCTTGCCCCGGTGTACCAACCCCAAAGATTCTATCAGGGCCATTGACCACCCCTCTCTGAGAATCCCCCTGCTGGTGAACAGATTCTGCATTCCACCCCACTTGGTTAAAAGCATTAACATTTCCACACAGCATTTGCCCATTAACACCATTGCCCCATGCTTGCAATCACTGCATCACTATACCTTTCACTTGCTCCAAAGATGCAGGGCCCTCTGGTGCCTCTGCAGCCGTGATTACTGCATGCGTGCCGGGTCCACTGCCGCTAGCCCTTGGAACAGTTATGGCAGGAGCTGCCGGAGGGGCAACAGGCCCATGCTTCTTCCCTGTGCCTCAATCTCCCACTGTTGTATTCCCCGCTTTTCTGCTTTTCTTGGCAGCTTTCATTTGCTACCTGATTGCTTTTGCTTTCGCCGCCAGTATCCTCCTCCTCTTGGCCACTGGTTCCTCTTCTCCCATGGCAATCAGCTCCTGCATTGCCTGCTCCTCTGTAGAAGCAGAAAACAACAATGGGGACTGCAATCTGCCCCTAGAAGGTCCTGCTACCCCACCTTCCAGCTCTGTTGCAACTTTCTGTGGCCAGTTGGCCCCGTGCCTGGCTGCTGCCATCCTTGCCATCTGGAGAAACTGTTCTAGATATTTTTCAGCACTGCTCCCTCCTGGTGTGCCAGCCCCTTGTGTCTCCATATTCCGCCTCTTGCAGTGGCCTTTGGAAACTATATTTCCCTTTGGCACACACGCTGCCTATGCCCTTCTGGTTCCTTGCCTTATAGTTCACCGCCGCAGCCCGTCAGATGATCAGTCCTTGCCAGCGTGTGCTATGTGGTCCCTCTTTCTCCCCGGACTAGAGCAGCTTTTTAAATAAAAAATTCTGTTTAGCTAACGCTGCGGCCGGTCAACTGCTCTGTTCTTGCAGAGTCTGCTAACCCTTTAAATGCTTACGGGCTTTATCGCTCTTGTTCCCCAGTGTTTGCTGCCCCGTGATTCACTTGCCCCTCACTCACTAGCGAATCATTGCGCAACGGCGCTCTTTCCGGCAGCGGCCCAGTTGAAGATGCTTCCTGCTGGATGTGCTTTCTTCTTGGCGGCTATCCCGCGGCACACAAACCGCCTACTCCACCCAGCCAACGGCGTTTCCTGGCTGGATGCACTTTCTTCTTGGCAGCGGCCTCCAGGCACACTCACTGCCTAATCCACCCAGTCCGTGACACTTCCTTGCTGGATGTGCTTTCTTCTTGGTGGCGGCCCTGCCAGATCGAAAATGTAGGAGTTAGAAAACTGCTTCCCGATCAATCTGTTCCACTCCAAACCACCACAAAAAGTTCTGGGACTCCTTCCTAGTAGCGCCGTTGCAGCAAAAAATGGTGCTGCTTTTTGGATGAGAATCCTTATACCTCCTGCCCCCCACTTTGTTCTCCTATCACGGGCATTGCTGCCCATTCACACGGGTGTCCAGCCCCCTTTTTGTTTTACACGGCTGCAGCCCCGATTTTGTGGGCTTTTGCCCACCCCCCCCCCTTATCCCAGGGGGAAGGAAGGAAGGATGCAGCCAAGTTATCTGGGCACCTCCTTGAGGTCCCCCCATCATCACCTCCATTGTTTTGGATTCCAAGTCCTCACACCATACTTCATTTTGCAATCAATTTCCCTCTTGCTTTTGTCTCTTTGAGCTCCCTGCTGGCCCTGTGTTACTAGCTTTGGTCTTCTGATCACAGGTTAATAGCCAGTTTGTTAAATTTCCACTCTTATTCTTCAGGCATTTAAGTTTGCGCACCACTTTCTTGCACCCCTTTCTTATCTTTTGCTTCTTCTCTTGTTCTGACTCTGTTAACACATGCCTCATTATTTCCATGACTAGCTCTTTTCGCATTCCGAGCCTTTCTCAACGTTTTCCTTTCTTTCCGGAATAACACTGTATCATAGACAGACTCTTCTGTGACACTGGGCTCCACAACGGTATTTACTGGTTCTTTTTAATTTTTTTATTATGCTTGGATTATTTCAACCCTTTCATATTAAATCAATACATCTCCACCACATACATTTTTTTTAAATCAAACCTTAGATTCCATATTCATCATCCATCAGATAAAAGCAAACATCAAGGATAGATAACCTCAAAACATACAGTTTACAATTCCATCCTTCTCCTATGGAGCAATTCATTCAATTGCTTGCTATTTGGCAATTTTAGGACTTCTTCCATGAATTTCATAACCCCTATGATGGCTTTTTTACTGTCACCAACCAAAAGAGTATTCCACCACTCATTTTAGCATAATGAGGTACAAGCCATTATAATATGCTGAAAATACTTTTTCCTTAGATCACTTAGGGATCCACAGTCGATTACTAAATGTTCAAGCGATTCAGGACCAAAAGGTTGATCCCAAAACCAAGTGTCGGTGGGTCAGCCCCCAACATCCTTCTCAGATTCAACACATCCTTGCTAGGCAGAATATTCAGTCTGAACCTGAGCAAAAGATTTCAATACAAGGGGCAAGGGAATTTGTACAGTTAAGGTGGGAGCTGGTTCACCCGTCTACCTTCCAAACTCAAATTTAGGGCTAGTTTATACTTTTCCCTTTGCGCTAAAGTATCAATCCAAACTTGGTAAAGTAGTTGTTCTTTAACTTTACCTGGTGTTCTCAAAGGGCATCATTAGCAAATCACAGATCCTCTAACCAAGACTTAGATTCAGTCTACCAGGAAACTAGAAATCCTTCTCTCCCCTCAGACGAGTCAGAATTCAGTATTTTAAATGGGTCAGGGGCATCCAGATTAAAACATTTCCCATAGAATGCAAGTCTTTTCCATTTGATCCTTGATTGCATAGATTGAAGCCCTAATTCGAATCTGATCAATACATTCAAGGTGGATTGTGGAAGGTGGAGTACTCTTTTCCAGAAATTACCCTCAATGATGTTGCAAAAGGTTTTGGGCCATCTCCGGAAGGCCTCTGCACCATATATCAGGATTGGGACCACCTTCTGGTTAAAGAAGGTGCGTAAAGGTAACAACAAATATTTTCCAAATGTTTTCTGCAGAATCAAGGCCTGAGTCATCGGATTTTTACATTTCAATTTAATGGATTCCATCAATTGCTTTTCCATTCCACTTTGATTGAGGGTTACCCCCAGATAAATCATTCTATCCACCCACTCTAGGGGGACATTGGTCACCCTCCATTTAAATCATCTCTTTTTTATCTGTATACAAGTCCCAGACCATAATTTTCATTTTTTTTACATTCATCTTCAGATCATTTCGCTCAAAATATTTTAACAGCTCATCTAACCTCCGCTGTGAACCAATTTGTGTCTGATCTAGGATCACAATGTCATCAGCATAGAACATCCAGGGAGTTCATTGATTGTTTGGCTTAGGAGGGAATTACTGGTTCTACCAACGTTGATTCCATGATATTCGTGTTTATAAGGTTCAGTTTTTACAAGTCCACTATTTCTTCCACATTATTTTCTAAGAACCAACCAGAGGTCTTGTTAAAGTATTTGGGAGCCTTAAGCATCTCCTTGTCCGGGTGCTCTAAGAATGCCTTTTTATACATTTTTTCCAGCCAACTTTAATTATTTTTGGATTCATTCACCAGATGATTGCACATTATCAATGGAATCTTCAATGCGAAGTTAAAGGCAACATTAGTTACATCATCGTCCCGACTTTTCATTTAACTGAGGGGGCCTAATTTACAAAAACACTTTTGAATGGGAAACCACCATTGGAAAAGTCTTTGTAAATCAGTCCCAGGGTCTGTTCCTCGGTTTCTTCCAGCTGCTCACTGCCAGCTTTTCTGCTGTTATGTGAATTATGTTAGACAATGGTATTGTCCGCTAAACCAGTTAGTCTTGGGGAGCATGGCGAGCGCAGACTTGTACAGTCAGCACTCTGCGCCCTCCAATGTACTTGGACCTCGGTTCCCGGTCCCCTCTCTGCTTCATCCCTGCTCTCGATTGCAAATGACCACGCTTCATTCTTTAAAGAGTAGCAAAGATTGAGGACCAAGTTGTTGTTGACTATTTTGACTGATAAGCTGGCAGCCACCTCAGTCGCTTCATTTTTTGGTACTGTCACGGTTTATTGGTCAGTCACTCTAAACTCAGGGAGTTCCTTTCCCCCCAATGAAGTGTCGTACAACAAAGTGCTTAGCAGATTCAAATTTGGTTAGGCCTCCAACCTGTATAGCACCATTCAGCAGATACCCTCTGTATCACCAATAAGCTAGAAACCAGGCCAGTGTAAAGAAATAATAGTGTATATTTATTTAAATTTCCACAATGAATAATAACTCGCGATAATACCAGCCAAAAAACTCTGTGGCACAACACAATAATCACAATTGCATATTACTTGCATCAATTGACTGACATGTGTGTATTAATAGACTTTCAGTTACCACAACAAACACAGGTTGAATTTGAAGATTTTAAATCAAAACACACATAAGATTTCTTTGCACAATAACAGATATAAAATATAAAAAGTTATCACAATGCTCTTCTCTCCCCGCAACCCCCATCCCGAGGCATCAGTTATGTATGACCCCTTTGGTTTGAAGGCAAGGTACGGGGGGTGATAATATAATGGGAATTTTATTTGGGCTTTTTATTTGAAAGGCAAGGTTTGGGAAAGACATTTAAATGAAATGCAGGGTTTGGGGAATTTGGAATGAATGGAAAAATGTGTTTGGTACAATTCATTTTCACAGGAAATGCAGGGTGTTGGGATTTTCATTTTGGAGACTCTATCACATTTGAATGAACAGCAGGGTTACCCAATTACCTTAAAGACTTGAGTCATTTACTGTGCACTGAGATAATCTTTGTCAATTTCGAAATTCTGACAAAAAAGTTACCCCATGGTAGCTGACCCTAGGGGGATTAATTAAATTATATTTTTTAGTGAAATAAGCTAAGGGTATAATTCTTTTACACCCCTTCCCACTAATAGAAGAGTACCCACTAATGAAAAGGAATGGGTTAAAACAGACAGCTTCCCCTCACACTTCCAGTTTAAAACGCATATGGTGTTTTTCTCTAAGGGAATTAATTAAGTGATTTTAAGTCTAATATAGCCAGGGACTACACAGTTTTGCCCCCCACTAATGGAAAGGTTTTAAGGCAGGTAGCTCCCCACACAATTGATAGCTTTGCGATATATCTATTTACATGGAAGATCTCTGTTCTTAGCTCAGGAGGCCAGCCAGATTTTAGGACCCTCTTTTTGTAGGCATCTATTACAGCAATGTCCTTCCAGCCAGACTGTAGACCTCTCTCTTAGATAGGGCTCCCAGCTTCCAGGTAAAAGTCCCCAGGACGTGTCCCATGGTCTCCTGTCTATCTGCTTTCCTGGCTTTCCTTTTGTCCACTCTCTGTTATTGTCAGTCTGCTCTCCTCTTTTTGCCATTCTGTCCAAACTCATATTATATAGTGCTGATGACATTTACATACTATGAATATTCCCATGCTATGGATTGGTCATCTCTCTTTCTCCCCCTCCCACCAGTCCGCCCACTACCATCTGATAGGGCAAGGAGTTTAAAGGTCTAGATTATGGATGATGAAGGGAGGAGAGAAATGCATCATTTCAAATGACACATTTTCCTTATGTTTGATTTTCTCCAAACGTCACATCATGACAAATATCTTGTCCTTTCAGATAACTGCATGAACATATATATTTTTGAATTATACATTTTATGGCGAAGTGGCGAATACTAATTTGATTTTGGCATGATCTTCCTGGGAGAAGCTATTATTTTTCGTGGTTTGTTCCTGAGCTGAAATAGTTACAAATCAAAAGATACATTTTGCATTCTATTAGTTGACCAACTTTCGAGTTCCTGTGAATTATGAGAAGGCCAGGATCATCGTTTTCTTCCTAACTCAAATTCTGCACATCACATAAAATTAAGAGATACATGGAACTGGCAGGCTTTTTGAGTCCTGGATGAGCTCACTAGTAGGCGCAATTCTCTTTGTATTAAGGAAAAAGAGCCCAATGTTAATCAAATGACAATGAATAATATGGAGAGTTGTAGTTTCATGTTTCAAGTATATCCAGCCAGTTCTGTTTTCCTCAGAAACTGTGACCTGAACATCTGCTTATCAGTAGTGTCTGTTTCTAACACAGTCTTTGAAGATCCATTAGGATTCTCTGAGAGGCACTGTATTGGGCCATGACAGTTTAAGAGGTCAGTTCTGTTGGCTGGCTTATTTGACCCGTCCACATTGTTGATCTAACTCTTTGTATTTCTTTTGCATTTCAACCTGAAAACCAGAGCTTCTTGGTTGGCCCAGACCAAAGGTCTTGAGGTCTAAGTTTCAGTGGCACAGACCTTACAGTTCAGTGGGGAAAGCAAGCTACATACATACTTCTAACAGAAGAGCCTTTTTTAAATTGAAAATATATGTTTAAAACATGACATTTTGTAATGCATCTGGGCCAGTTGTCCAGAAATTGAATCACTCTTTTTTTTTTATTTTTTTTTTTATTTTTATTTTATTCGGTTTTTATACAAACCTTTAAAAATAGAAGCAGCCTTACAAAACTTTCAAAAACAACCCGCTTAGCTTTGCACTTTGGGTTTGGTATATGTGACTACACCCCACGCTCATCAACAACCCCGTGGTTTAGGCCTCATTTTTTGTGGCTATCGTAGCATTTAGACGATCTTTAGCTACCTGAAGAAAGGATACCAGAGCATACAGAACAGGTTTGTTAGACCCGTCAAACAAGGCTTTCCACCAATCGTCACGAGTTAAGCATTTAAAGTTCTTTGTAATTGTGCTAAAAATGCGGTTTCTTTCTTGGTCAAGACCAGAGCATGACATCGTCAGGTGCTTCAGCGTTTCATTTGTGGTGTTGCAAAGGCGAACCCTGAGGTCTAAGTCAGGTCGTTGGGACAAATAACATAGCCGTTCCTTCGTCGGCAGAGCGTTCAATCTGAAATGTAAGTATAGAGAACGCAACCACTGATCCGGAAAACATGACAAATAGGTCGGCACACAACCATAGGCTCTAGCTTCTCCAGGAACTTCTTGCATTGACCTTGATTTTGCTCTTTGGTCACAGGTGTTTATCCAGTCATTTCTCCAGAGTTTCAGTTTGGCAGCATCGGGATTTTCTAACAGTATTTGTGGCGTAATATCATATGAGGTAAGAACCTCCTGACATAGCTCGTTCCATTGATGGACAATTGACTGCGCTTTGTCAGACTCTGGGTTTTGGAGGATTGCAGTTTGGAGCATAGGTTTTGTTTGTATTGGTTTCCTGTAAAGGTTTAGCAGATTCCAAGCAACCCTTGCTTGTATGGAGATATACCCAAGCTCATATCTAATACAAACCGTAGGAGTACCTTTTGGGAGATGTAGAACTTTAGACCAAAAAATATTTTCAAGAGTGTTCCACACTTCGTTCCCACAGCCAAAGGCATTTTCACCAGCATAGATTAGTGAGGGAACAGCCTTCTGCTGGAAGAAATATAGGGTCAGTTTTAAGGAAAATTTTCCAAATTTTCTGTTTATTAGAGAAGCTTGGCATGCCAGTTGGCGGCATTTTCTCTTTGCTTCTTCAACCCATGGAGCGTCATTTCTGCTCGCACTTAGACGCATCCCTAAGTATCGGGTGTTTAACACACGCCCAATGGGTTCTTTGTCTAGGTACCATTTGAATATCGGCTTGTTTGTTTTTGCACCTTGCAGTTTTTCAAAGACGATGATTTCGCATTTTCCCCTATTGATGTTTAATCCATTCTCTGTTAAGTATTTTGCCACAGCAGTAAGTTTGCGTTGTAGACCTATAGGTGTTGAGTCTAGCAAGATGATGTCGTCCGCGTAGACTAAATAGTCTACGTGTGTGCCGTGAATTTTGGGTGGGAACGTTCGTAAACCGTCGAAAGCGTCTTCGATGTCAGATATAAACAGGTTGAAGATGCTTGCTGCTAGGGGACAGCCTTGTTTCACACCTCTAGAAGTGATAATAGGAGCTGATAACTTACCTTTTAGATCTAATCGCACTCTGATTGAGGTGTTTGTGTGGAGTTCACAAATGGCGTCCAACAGACTAGGCGGACAGGCCCATTTGGACATTTTGTCCCATAGTAGCTCTCTGTTTATACTATCGAACGCCTGAGATAAGTCTACCAGCACGAGATAGATCTTGGAATTTGAGCGAACCGCTTCCATCTTCATAAGATTCAGTAGTAGGAGATTAACGCAGCAACCTACACCCTTTACAAAACCTGTCTGTCTAGGGTCTACCCGCTGGTTATTAGAAGACCACTCCAGCAGTTTTTGCTGAAGAAGGGTGGCATACACCTTTCCCAACACGTCAAGGAGTGCAATAGGTCTATAATTTTTGGGGTTACTGCGGTCTCCTTTTTTGAAGATTGGGATGATCGCTGCGGATTTCCATGAGTTAGGGGTCTTACGACACTCAATGATCCTTTTGAACAGTGATTCGCAGAAGGTTGCCCAATGTTCAGGCTGGTGCTTAATCGTAAAGTTCGTTAGCCCATCAGGGCCAGGCGCTCTAGAGTCGTGCACATTCTTGATGACTCTCAGGATGTCTTCATATCCAAATGCGAGGTCCCAGTCTGGTAGGTTTAGGGGCTTCCAGATGTGATTATGAGTGCCTTTACGAAATAGATCAGCATAGAAAGCTGTCCATTCTGACTCGGGCACTAGGTTGGCCTGAAGGGCATGTTGAGGAGCAAGATGGTCGTTTATGAGTCTCCAGTATTCAGCTGGGTTAGCGGACTCCATTTTTACCAGCATGAACTCTGCGTCATTTTGCAGCATTATAGCCTTGTGGGACTTTAACCAGTTCTTATAATCTTGTTTGATCTTTTGAGCTTGACTTCCATCGTCTATTGGGGGGTTTTTTTGTGCCGTTCTCAACTGCCGGCGTAGAAAGCGTTTCCGTTGTTGTACCTCAAGATCAAATTTGTGTTTAGGTATAAATTGGATGTGTCTTAGATTATTTCTTTGTTCTTGGTATTGCGTCAGCAAGTGGTCATACTCCAGAGAGTCAGAGGACTGGAATCTCGTAAAAATGTTGCTCACCTCACTTGGTTCAAGATTTAAACGAACCCGGCTAGTTCCTGTTCGAACAGAGTGAGGCCATAGGTCCTGGGAAGGGTGAACATTCGAAGTAAACTTTTGTACCACCATGTCGTGGTCACTATGAGTCATTTTAATGACATTGAACCTGTCAGTTCTTTTGTGAATCGTTGCAGATACAAAGATGTAATCAAGTGTAGACTTTTGTTCACCTCTTCTCCAGGTTGGAGCCGCCGGGATATCACCATGGGTTTGGCCATTTAGCATCATCAAGTCACGTAGCTCCATTTCTAAACACCATTGAAATGTCAATTGGTGTCCCAAGTTGTTTAATCTCTTCTTATTCCCCGATAGATTTGAGTAATTAAGGCAGTCAATGTTGAGATCGCCGCAAATGATCAGCTCATGTTGAGGGCCAGCTTCCAGAATCTCGTCCAGCGCAGTTGTGACTTCGTCTATGAAGTGTTTAGACTCAGCAGCTTCATGATTCCAATAGAGATTGACGATGTGAAGATTTATAGCCGAGCCGCCGGCTGCCTTTCCAGAGACAATCTTTACCACTTGGATAAAGGGAGAAATGTTGGCAGAACCTAAGATCCGAAAGCCTGAGTCCAGCTTAACTGCCACCAGCAGGCCTGCCATAGGTCTGCCTTTACACTGTTTAATTGCAGGGTTATGGGCAAGTTCAAAACCTTCTAGTATTGGTTTATCACAAAGCCACGTCTCCTGCAGGCAAGCAATATCCAATTCAGCAGCCCAGGCAGTATTGAAAAGATGACTGAAGCCCCTGGTGTTCCAGGATCCTAGTGTATAATGTTTGCATGAAGAAGGGGCCTGGCGTTAGCATGACTGATCATTGTTTAAATTTTCAGCGAGCCAGGACCAGTCTTTTCCACTCGTTTTATGCGACAAGCAATGATCAATTGCTTCAGTTTTAGAGTGAGCTAGATTGGCTCCTTGAATTGTTATTTTTATCCGATTGTTGCTGGATGGGTCGAAAGCTGGCTTCCAGTTGTTTACTGCAGGACATTGTGATTTGTCACAAGAAGCCATTTTAACAAAATCAGTTGTCTTCGTGTTATAAACTTGATTTTCTTTACCATCGTGTACCATGTTAAGTACTGCTTTTGGTGCGCCAGTAAGGGTGCGGGCCGGTGCCATGGAGATGTCAAAGCCCAAAGACAATAACACCGGACCGGCTTGAAGAAGTGTGTCAACTATCAGTTTGGACTGCACGTGTAAAATGACTGCATCATTTTTCGTCTCGTTGAAGAATTCCACTATTTTTAGATCTTCGGATTCAATTGCTCTAAGACTTGGAACGAGATGGCATAACCATAAGACGTTGTGCCGATTCATGATCAAATCATCTGCAGAGTCAATACGTTCCAAGAGCACCTGATGAAGCAATGGTTCATTTTTTTTTTTGCGAAGATTGACCTTGTTGGAATCATTTAGTAGGTTACTTCTTGTCGATCTTGATGATGGACTCACATTTGAGGTCGGTTGGAGGGGTGTGGGCAAACTGAGAACCCCTGAGACTTTATTTGCTGAGTCCAAAGTGACAGGCTCAGGTACTGGCATCTTTCCACGAGTGTCCAACACTGTCTGGGCACTGGTCTCATCTAGTTGACAAGCCGGTTTGTGGGATAATGTTGACAGCCTAGAGCGCTTTTCATCTAGCGTCAAAAATGTCTTCTTTTGACAGTCCAAGTTGTCCGCTGTAGCTATTTTAGTCTGTCTGATTTCGCATAATGTGACCATTCTGTTTGATGGCTGAGATGACTTGTTTAAGCAAGGATGGTTTACAATTGCGGCTCCATTGGTCTCTGAATTTGCCCAGTCCACTACCAGAGAATCTGAGTTGATCTTTGCAAATTCAGCGACTTTGGCAGAGTTACCGTGCGAGGTGTTTGTTTCTTCAACCTCACCCAGATCTTCAGTCTCTACATCCTCGTATACTGACATGTTTAGTAGTTCTTCAGAAGTGTCACATGAGATGATTTTGGTTCCAATCGGTTGGTCCAGTTCGATAACAACATTTCCGGAGTTGGTGTCCGACACTCCACTTTTTTCTTTCAGGACCGTCTTGTTGACAGTTACATTAACTGTTTTCAAGTTTCTCAGAAATTTCCTGGAGCCGTTGCCTCGTTTTGTTTTTTTCAGGGGCATGTTTTTAGGTTTTTTCAGCCCGTTTCCTCTGCAGATTTTAACACTAGGTCCAACTGAAGGATCCTTCTTGGCAGATTTAAAAATATCAAAGACAGCCGAGGCGACGCTACTCGCCTCTTCCGATATAGGCTCCTCGCCGATCAAATCTAGGTTTCGGATCTGGGTCGAGCAGGAGGCCGGTTGAGGATCTAATAAAGCCAAGCTTCCAACTGCTTGAGTTGCCAACAATATGTCCTGGAACTGTGTGGGGTTGCTTGGGTCAGGCCCGGCTAAAGCTGGAAGGTCGTTACTTGTCTGAGCCCCAGGTTGACTACCAGCAGAGAACTCCACCACAGTCGTCGGATCTTGAGTACTTATCGAAGGAGCTTTTTCCATTGTAATCGTCGGAATCTTACAACCTGTGTGAGCTGTTGCAGGATTCGCCACAGGCTGCGCGCGGGAGGTCTCAGTCAGACTACTAGGGAGACCGAGTGTCGACTGGTGTAAGCTGCAAGAGGACCCGTTTCTTCTGTCGTCTAAGAGGCCATTGCACGGGTGGTTTGCTGACTTTTGATGAAACAGGTTGAGTGCTTATTTCGCCACATCTGCCACTAATTTTCTGTCTAAGTAGACGTTTTTGTTACAGTCTGTTAGGGCCCCCAAGGCCATTTCAGCCTTCTTGTT
This sequence comes from Ambystoma mexicanum, assembly GCF_040938575.1. Classification (NCBI taxonomy): domain Eukaryota; kingdom Metazoa; phylum Chordata; class Amphibia; order Caudata; family Ambystomatidae; genus Ambystoma; species Ambystoma mexicanum. The sequence goes on from NC_090938.1 coordinate 338,799,787, forward strand.
GGTGTTCGACACTACGTCCATAAAGGACGTGTGCGTGTTTTCGAGCATAGCAATCTTAGTGTTCATTCCAGAGACAGCTACTGACAGATCTTTTAGGCTTTCGTTCAAATGTTCATACATTTTGAGAAAAGGTGTCAACGACATCGTTGTTGACGACATGATGATGGTCTGGAGATCTTGCATGTTAGGCATTTGGCGTGCATTGGCAATCGACTCTGTTGTGTGACCCACTTGACGTTTTTTGCTTAGCGGAAGTCGTCTGATTTTAGGAAAAGGTCGCTCCATCAAGGATGAATCAGAGGATGAAGAGTCAGTTGTGGATTCAGCACGCCCATCATCCATTAGAGAGCCACACGCATCCTTTCGTGCGGTATTCGATGAGCAATTTTGCTTTTGCGTTACAGCCGCAAAACCTATTTTAGGGAGCTTCCTCTGTGAGCATTGTACGCTCGGAGATATGCTTGAATAAACTCTTCTCCTTTTCGTCAGATTGTTTTTAAGAGGGCTCTGCAGTTGGCATTTACTTGCAACTGCCTGTGGTTTAGGATTTGTCACAACTTCAGATACATGTATATTTGCCATGTGCATAAGTTCCGATACGGCCTTCCTTGGTTCAACATCTCCCATTGTAGTGTCTTTTGTGGGTAAGGTAGAGAGTCTTTCTTTGTTTATCTGTTTCAGATCTGTTAGGAGCTTGTTAACGATATCTAAAGAGTTTCTGCGGTTAGTAACACCTTTGTCTTCCGATAGCTTCGATGTTTCCCAAACAGCTCTTACAGTTGAGTGACAGTTAGGGGACTCTAGGCACGGCTCAAAGACATGCGCCGCAGCGTCCCTGTATGTGGAAGCAGCGCTGTGAGAGATATCAGCCTGGGCCCTGTTGGGAGATGTGACTGACGAAGGTATTAGATTATCATACGCAGTGAAGAATCTTGGTCGGTACGAGCCCGTACTTGTTTCTTCCTGAGCTGTGTTGTGTGTTTTATTCAGCGCACATGTGCTCGATTTATGAGCTTGTTCGCCAGTAGTTTCACACGTTGGCATTGTGGTTACAGGCATCAGGTCAGTCTCAGATTGCCAATCGCTCAGGTCGCTTGTTGGAGTACCAGTGAGCGACTTGGTGGGGCTGTGGCCTGTGGCCGCCTCGATCACATTTTCTCGAGCTTTAGCTTGAGTGGAGTTTCCGTTTAACAAAGAGGTAGATAGAACCTCTTGCATAACGCAGCTCTCAGAGATAGAGGCAGAGTGTGTTATCGGTTGTATAGAAGGTGCGGAGGAGTCCGCTGCAAAGTTACCACACATGCCTCTAGCGTCACTGACCTTGTCCCTCAGCACAGTACAAGCCGCAGGTAGCACCAACGCTGATATAGATGGAATATTCACACACTCACTTACTTTTGTGAGAGTTGTTGTTATCTGTTTCGAAGGTCGTTGAGGTCATCGGCGCCGGTCGTTTTTCTTCTGGGACACGGTCGTGCTCAGCTGTGAATGGAGCCGAGACAGGCTCGAGCGCATCTTTAGAAGTCATCTTCCGAGGGGCGTCAGGGGATTCGGGGGAAGCCGCCGATGTCCAAGATTGTTCCAAGTCAGTGCACGGCGACTCCCGTACCCGCTTCCTTTGGGCCCGTGTCTTCATCGATGTGCACGCTGCTTTACCTTTGGCTGCGGCAGCAGCGATGTTTACTCTCATGATCGCGGTGGAAAGTTAGAGCAGGCAGAGGGAAGGAGAGCCCACAGGGGGAGTCCGAGATTCCGCGGACTTCCTCGGACTCCTCGCCCGCTCCGCGGGGATCGTCAGCTTTTGAAGTCACTCCCACAGTGGGAAGTAGAAAGAGTAGAGTTACTGGCAATCACTCCTCAGACTCTGCCAGACTCCGCGCCCGCTCCGCGGGGATCGTCAGCTTTTGAAGTCACTCCCACAGTGGGAAGTAGAAAGAGTAGAGTTACTGGCAATCACTCCTCAGACTCTGCCAGACTCCGCACCCGCTCCGCGGGGATCGTCAGCTTTTGAAGTCACTCCCACAGTGGGAAGTAGAAAGAGTAGAGTTACTGGCAATCACTCCTCAGACTCTGCCAGACTCCGCGCCCGCTCCGCGGGGATCGTCAGCTTTTGAAGTCACTCCCACAGTGGGAAGTAGAAAGAGTAGAGTTACTGGCAATCACTCCTCAGACTCTGCCAGACTCCGCTCTTTAATACAATGATTAAAAATATATGAGTCTCACATAAGCCATAGTTAACATAGGAAACTAGTGTTCACTTCTACAACAAGTAGGCATCGCCTTTTAAATTATGTCATCTTGAATGGTGAAAAGTAAGTGTTTTATTTGTGACAAATACAAAGTGCTTGGCTTCACTTTAGATTTCTGGATCACAGTCTTGTGCTGTATTGAAGTGAATGTGGCATGCTGCGATCAGTCTCCTTAAATGAAATGGTAGTTTTTCAAATTTGATGAAAACAGCATTTTCAGCCATAACTGTATTTTGCAATGTATTAGGCACATCCAGCAGTTTTCAGTTCTCAGGCCCCTTTTCCTTCACTTGAGCGCCTGTCCATTTTGGGAAAGTTGAACTAGGCTCATTTTTGTTCCTTCACTAGGCCTTATGTCAGTCTTGCATGGCCTCTCAGTCTCTGCCACTCTGGGGCTGAATTTACACCCCGCATATTCCCCTCCTGGCTCTTTAAAATGGGTTACTCATAGGAAAGAGCAAGGGAGAGTGGGGTTTTTAGTTTATTTTTGCTTTTTATTTATGGTTTTCCTCGTTGGAGCACACCCACTCTTTAACCATCCTGAGGGAGTGGGTGCTCTGGTCTGCACCCCCCTCTCTTTGGATTTTTGGGTTTTGGTACTGGAACCCCTCCCTTTTTCGAACCTCCTACCCCCAGGCTGTGAAGGTAAGAAGTCTGCAGAGAGGTGTAAAAGAGAGGTTAGGTATATAATACAGTACTTCTTTCCCTGGTAAATAGGCATACAATTTGAAAACAAAACAACATACTTATATTGACATTGAGTTTCAGTCTCATGAACATTTATAGGCACATTGTTTTTCTCATCCTGATTTGTACACATTCTTTATTAGCGTAAATTACTTTACTCTCACTTTCCTACGAACTCTTCACCCACTAACCCACCCCCCACCTTTTGTTTACAGATCCGCCTGAGCGCCTGGAGACCAACTCCATTGGTGACGGTGCACTATATAAATACCTTTAACATTAACAAAAATACCTTTAACATTATATATGTAATATTCTCCATCCGGGTTTTCATCCTTTCCTTTCATTCTTCAGATGGTTCCTCAGCTCTACTCTCACTGGGCTCTTCAATCGGTCATAAAGCCTGTCTAGGGTGACAGCTCTTCAACTGATTTATATGGACCCATTTCTCATCTGTATATTCTCCTTTAGGGATGCAGATCTTATAGGCAACCAGGGAAATGTTATCAATGATTTCAAAGGCACTGCACCAAGACGGAGGGAACTTCTGCTCCTTGGTCTGGTTCCTTTGAAAGTTGTACAGGTAGACCATGTCACCTACTTCATGCTCCTTCTTGGTAGTCTTTAAGTCATAGTAAGTTTTCATTCCGTCCTCTGACTTTCCCAAATTTCGCAAAGCATAACCAAAAGCGTGCTGAAGACGTTTCCTTACATTTTAAATGTATTCATGGGTAGTGGACGCGTTTATCAGTGTCTGCTCTTGTGTTCTGTAGAGCAGATGCTGAGGTAGCACCATCTTTCGCCCAGTCATGAACTGAAATGGAGACATTTCCTTTGCAGATGATGGCTTGGACCTAATGGCCATCAGGATAAGTGGTAATCGGATGTCCCAACTAGGTCAGGAGTCCATCACAAACTTCTTCAAGATGCCCAAAATTGTCTTATTGTACCTCTTGACTCGCCCACTCGAGGCTAGGTGGAAGGCAATGTGGAGTTTTCATTTTACATGAAGAATCTCCCACATCTTGGTCATCACCTCGCTGGTAAAATGACTTCCTTGGTCCAACTCAATCCTTTGGGGAGGCCAAAACGAGAGAAGATGAGGTTTATCATTAGTGTGGCAGCTGTCTCTGCCCTATAATTCGGGGCCAGAAGACATTCTACCCACTTAGTAAACAAACATGTTACCGTCAACATATATTTGTTCCTCTAGAGGAGCGAGTCACTAGCCCAATGAAATTGACTTGCAAATCTGACCAAGGCAGTGTCATTCCGGTTTTCTGTAGGGGAGCTCTCTGTGTAAGAGAACTTGGCTGAAACTGAGCACACACAAGACACCCCTTTAAGTAGATGTCAAGGTCCTGACCCATGTGTGGCAGTATGCGACCTCCCACAAGATTTCTAATATCATATGAAACCTCTATAACCAGCAGTGGTCGCATCATGGGTGTGACCCTACATCAGGCTTCAGAATGAGGTAGGTACCACCCGATGGTCACATCCAGATAGGAATCTCCATACCAACAAACTGGCTTGGATTCAAAAAAACGTCATCAACACACGCAGAAACTCTTTTCTGATATAATCAGATTCTGTCAGAGGAAAGTTCATGGGGTCTTCAATATGTTGATACAATTTACCAATAATCGGGTTGTGATGCCCGCGCCGCTGGCGCACGCATTGGCAACCATCATGGACTACTTGGTACTCATTTATCCTCCTAATACTCCTTGAACAACTCCTTATCACACCTTGGTCTTTTATTTCCATTTGCTCAAATTTGGTTCTTTCTTATTTTATTCAATTAACTACATTTACCATAATGCACCTGGCTACAGTCCTCAATTCCTGGCTATTCGCATGCATTGTTATTGGGACCACAATCCCCAGAAGTCCTAGCGGCCAGTGCTGCTTCCACCTGCTCAGGACCAGAGAGGGAGGAGGCAGATTGTCTTCAGGTGTGCTGCCCCAGGTGTTGTCAATTAGCCTGCCTCAGAACAGGGCAGGGCTGTATTAAGCAGCTGCCTGCAGGAGCACAGTGTCTTGCATCTTGAGATCTCCCCGCTCTTGTTTGCCTTGACCCTCTACTTTGTATGCTGTTCCTGCTGATGCATTATCCTGTTTTGACCCAGTGCCCTTTCCGGGCTCCCTGCCTTGCAGCCGATCACGCTGTGCTGCCTTCTACCAACAGCCCTTGTACTCTGGGCTTCCTGCCTTGCAGCCTACTACAGTCCTCTGCAGCCCTCTACAGTCAGCGGCCCTGCTCCTCTGGGCTCACTTCTTGCTGCCCTGCTCTTCTGGGCTCCTTGCCTTGCAGCCTGCCTCACTCCGGCTGCCTACAGTCCTTGTCCTCTGGGCTCCCTGCCCTGCAACCTGCCTCACTCCGACTGCCTACAGTCCTTGTCCTCTGGGTTCCCTGCCCTGCAGCCTGCCTCACTCCGGCAGCCTACAGTCCTTGTCCTCTGGGCTCCCTGCCCTGCAGCCTGCCTCACTCCGACTGCCTACAGTCCTTGTCCTCTGGGCTCCCTGCCCTGCAGCCTGCCTCACTCCGGCTGCCTACAGCCCTTGTCCTCTGGGCTCCCTACCTTGCAGCTTGCAACCCTCTGCTGTCTCCAAGCCCTTGTTCCCTGGGCTCCCTATCTTGCAGCCTGCACCTCTTCGCTACCTACAGCCCTTGTCCTCTGGGCTCCTTCCTTGCAGCCTGTCTCCCTCTGCTGCCTACAACCCTTGTCCTCTGGGCTCCCTGCCTTGTGGCTTGCTACACTCCTCTGCCTTACAGCCTGTTTTACACTTAGCTGCCTACAGCCCTGCTCCTCTGGGCTCCCTACCTCGCGGCCCTATTCTTTTGGGCTCTCTGTCGCCTACTACTAATCTCTCTCTGTCCTGTTCTTCTGGACTCCCTGCCTTTCAGCCTACTACAGTCCTCCGCAGTCCACTACAGTTTGCCTGCATCTAGTGCCACTCTTGAATGCAGACCTGCTTCCTACTTTGCAGCCCTTCTGTTTTCCTGACTGCTGCTCTCTTGTTCTCTTCCTTGAGTCCTCTGTACTCCACCTTAGGTTATCTATTTCAGTCTAACTGCCTTTCCTTCATTTCCTTCTGCTAGATTGCTCATTGACTTCCTTTTCGCTGGATATTTCTGTTCTTGTCTTCTCATGTGTCTTATGTAATCCCTTTGTACAGAGCTTGCCTGTTGGTTTCCGGCAGGCAACCTCGGCCCCTTCCCTTGTCGCGTTTCCAGTGTTACAGACACCCACTGCTGTTGTTCCCAGCCATGAGCATACAGCGTGGGCCTCTGTTATAGCAATCTGTGCAGAAGGCTGGAGTTTCCTAAGGTTCGTGGAACAATCTTTCCCATTTCAGCATACACCCCAAGAGGGAAAATCCAGTTTGTTTCTACCTTTGTATCCTTTGCCTCTTTTGGCTCACAGCTACAGTTTCCTACTCTTCTTTCTTGTTGAACTTCCTGCTGTGTGTGCTTATCTGCTACCTTACTTCAGCACAGCCACCCAAACCCTACCTGGGTACCCTGTGCCACTCTTGACAGAGTGCCATTCTTGACAGAATGCAAGACCAAAAAGATTCTTGTTCCATAGGCAGGAAGGGCACACACAGACCAAAGATGCTTTCTTTTCGGTTCAAGAAACCTCTACAAAAATCTAAAGTTTTCCTAAGGACAGCAAACAAAAACCCTAGTTTAAAAGACAGACTCGCCCTAGTAAACAAAGGTTTACAAGCACAGTACTACACTCACTGGCTCTCTGACCCTTCTATGTATAACTACTATGACATTTGCAACTATGATCCACAGTCTCTATCTGTAGAAGAACTACAGCAAGATAACGAATTTTTGCAGATTTTGTTAGCCCAACCAGTGGATAACACTCATGCGCGTTCTGGCATTACTTTTGACACTGCTTCAACCAAAGATGTTGCACTCATTGTGGCAAACTCTCATCCAGAGTACGTTATTGCCAAAGTGACATCCTCAAGATCAGCTTCGCAAGTTACACGACCTCTCCAGACTACCGATACCACTCATTTAACAGGACAAGACATTCAGTATCCTGAAGTTAGAGCAGCTGGTCCTGGGTACAAAGGACCAATACTGACCATCGGTTGTCTTAATGCTTCCCCTGTAACTGCCAACCACGATAACTCTAAGGTCAGTCTTCAGATTGTAACACCTGGCTTTTCTGCTACACCAGATTTCGAAGTTGTAGAACTGGCTAATGGAACATACCAGTTTCAAGAACAGCTGTTGCATCTTAAAAGACAAACCCAAGATCTCTATGATGAATTTGTCTATCTGCATTATAAGAATCTAGCAAAGGGATACAATTTACCAGACCATCTGACACTATGTCCAACACCCGACATTCTGTCTTTAGAGTTTTACCGATTAAGGCCTGTACTGGTAACACAGAAGGGGATACCGACTTATACAGAGAAGTTGGAAGACCTGAACTTGGCATATACATAGCAGTTAAAGCTTGACACCGCTCATTCACTTACCAGCCACAGTAACACAGGCTGTCATTCAGATAGTGAAGAATGGACTCCTCCAGTGGGCCAGATCGCTCACACGGCCATTACACCAAAGATCAAGTGTAATCATCTGACTGGACATTCCGCTGAGTCAAAGGATTGTTCCATTCTTGCCCTTGATGTCAGTCCTTTACTCCCACTTACAGCCTCTACTGAAGTGACCAGATCTGAGATGTACTCTGCTTCTATGAACATTGGCACTCCTGACCATGAGTCTGATCCTGAAACATACCCAGTACCTGTCTGGAATCCAACTTTGCCTACTGTCAATACCCCAGATCCATGTATCAACTTGGGCACACAAGACTTTGCAGGCCAGCCTTCGGAAGGCTTACCCTTTCCTGGTCCTACATCCACCATGCTACTTGTTACAAAATCTGCAAGTCCAATCTCTGCTGCTCCCCCTGCTAGTACTCCTGATTCTGCTACTGATGCCTCATCTCAAATCACTCCTACTGCAGTCGAAGCACCCCCTTCCTCTCTGCCTGCAAGAACAGTACCTAAGTTCTTCAATTAAGGCTACAGCTCCGGTAGATCCTGTTTGTGCCTCTAAAGCACCTAAACTACCAGTCACAACGCCATCAGTCTCAGTTGCGTCCCTGTCGGCTGGTGCTCCTGTGACACCTATACTTCCAGCTGTTACAGCATCTGAACTTCCTACTGCCATTCCTGATCTCCCTGCAACTCATGGAGTTCCTGCAACATTTGTTACTCCTGAAGTCTCTGTCGCTAATCTTCATGTTGCCATTGCTGCTTCTGACTATTTGGACGACCGTCCTAGAGCAACCAATTCAGCTGAATCTCTGGTTCCACCTTACAGCACTGTATCATTGCCAGTCCTAAGGAAGACCACTTCTTTCAAAGCAATATATGCCATGGAGCATGCAGCACATCTCCAGAGGTTGTCTTTTCTGAATTCTACCTCAAAGGTTCGAAACATTGGTAATGTCTCCTCCCTTCAAGACTCTCACCTTGCAGCATTAAACAGTTTTTGGTGCTTCGTGATGTGCCTTTTTGGTAGAAGACTCTCTCGCGGTGTGACAGGCCTTGGACGTGCTCTTCTTGTTGGTCAGTCTTCAGGGGGTCTGGAGAGGGGCATGGAGAGGGGCATACTGTCATGCCCGCGCCGCTGGCGCACGGATTGGCAACCATCATGGACTACTTGGTACTCATTTATCCTCCTAATACTCCTTGAACAACTCCTTATCATGCCTTGGTCTTTTATTTCCATTTGCTCAACTTTGGTTCTTTCTTATTTTATTCAATTAACTACATTTACCATAATGCACCTGGCTACAGTCCTCAATTTCTGGCTATTCGCATTCATTGTTATTGGGACCACAATCCCCAGAAGTCCTAGCGGCCAGTGCTGCTTCCACCTGCTCAGGACAAGAGAGGGAGGAGGCAGATTGTCTTCAGGTGTGCTGCCCCAGGTGCTGTCAATTAGCCTGCCTCAGAACAGGGCAGGGCTGTATTAAGCAGCTGCCTGCAGGAGCACAGTGTCTTGCATCTTGAGATCTCCCCGCTCCTGTTTGCCTTGACCCTCTACTTTGTATGCTGTTCCTGCTGATGCATTATCCTGTTTTGACCCAGTGCCCTTTCCGGGCTCCCTGCCTTGCAGCCGATCACGCTCCGCTGCCTTCTACCAACAGCCCTTGTACTCTGGGCTCCCTGCCTTGCAGCCTACTACAGTTCTCTGCAGCTCTCTACAGTCAGCGGCCCTGCTCCTCTGGGCTCACTTCTTGCTGCCCTGCTCTTCTGGGCTCCTTGCCTTGCAGCCTGCCTCACTCCGACTGCCTACAGTCCTTGTCCTCTGGGCTCCCTGCCCTGCAGCCTGCCTCACTCCGACTGCCTACAGTCATTGGCCCTCATTACGACCCTGGCGGATTTTTTCCGCCATCGACTGACTTTTCCGCCATGGCGTAAAGTCCGTTTACGCCATGGCGGATGGCGGACTTACCGCCCCATTCCGAGGTTGGCGGGGCGGTAAGTCCCCATTGACCCATTTACCCTTCCCCATTCCCATTTCGGCCCCATAGGGCTCAATGGGAGTGGGGAAGGCGTTAATTACGCCACCGTACATTACGGTGGCGTAATTAACACCAAGGTCCCATAGCGCCATGGATTTTTACGCCCGCAAAAAGCGGGCGTAGAAGTGACCATGGCGCTTTGGGAACTCGTAGTTGGCGGTAAGGGGTCGGCGCAGCTAACGCTGGCGTAAACCCCTTACCGCCAGGGTCCTAATGAGGGCCATTGTCCTCTGGGCCCCCTGCCCTGCAGCCTGCCTCACTCCGGCTGCCTACAGTCCTTGTCCTGTGGGCTCCCTGTCCTGCAGCCTGCCTCACTCCGGCTGCCTACAGTCCTTGTCCTCTGGGCTCCCTGCCCTGCAGCCTGCCTCACTCCGGCTGCCTACAGCCCTTGTCCTCTGGGCTCCCTACCTTGCAGCTTGCAACCCTCTGCTGTCTCCAAGCCCTTGTTCCCTGGGCTCCCTACCTTGCAGCCTGCACCTCTTCGCTACCTACAGCCCTTGTCCTCTGGGATCCTTCCTTGCAGCCTGTCTCCCTCTGCTGCCTACAACCCTTGTCCTCTGGGCTCCCTGCCTTGTGGCTTGCTACACTCCTCTGCCTTACAGCCTGTTTTACACTTAGCTGCCTACAGCCCTGCTCCTCTGGGCTCCCTACCTCGCGGCCCTATTCTTTTGGGCTCTCTGTCGCCTACTACTAATCTCTCTCTGTCCTGTTCTTCTGGACTCCCTGCCTTGCAGCCTACTACAGTCCTCCGCAGTCCACTACAGTTTGCCTGCACCTAGTGCCACTCTTGACTGCAGACCTGCTTCCTACTTTGCAGCCCTTCTGTTTTCCTGACTGCTGCTCCCTTGTTCTCTTCCTTGAGTCCTCTGTACTCCACCTTAGGTTATCTATTTCAGTCTAACTGCCTTTCCTTCATTTCCTTCTGCTAGATTGCTCATTGACTTCCTTTTCGCTGGATATGTCTGTTCTTGTCTTCTCATGTCTTATGTAATCCCTTTGTACAGAGCTTGCCTGTTGGTTTCCGGCAGGCAACCTCTGCCCCTTCCCTTGTCGCGTTTCCAGTGTTACAGACTCCCACTGCTGTTGTTCCCAGCCATGAGCATACAGCGTGGGCCTCTGTTACAGCAATCTGTGCAGAAGGCTGGAGTTTCCTAAGGTTCGTGGAACACTCTTTCCCATTTCAGCATACACCCCAAGAGGGAAAATCCAGTTTGTTTGTACCTTTGTATCTTTTGCCCCTTTTGGCTCACAGCTACAGTTTCCTACTCTTCTTTCTTGTTGAACTTCCTGCTGTGTGTGCTTATCTGCTACCTTACTTCAGCACAGCCACCCAAACTCTACCTGGGTACCCTGTGCCACTCTTGACAGAGTGCCATTCTTGACACGGTCCTCTTTTTGTGCAGTAATCAAATCTGCATCTGGGGTTTCTTTACTCCGCTGGGCACTTGAGAGTTTGTTTTTGGAATTGGTTTGGGACCTGCTGACCGCAGTGACTTGGATTTCCCCCAACAGGGATTTGGTTTCTATGAAATCCCTGTGAATGGCTTTGGTTTTTGCCAACTGGTCAGCTAAGTCATTTCCTGTCTTGTCTGGCCCCTCTATTTTGGAGTGACCTCTAATCTTTTTCCAATAGATGGTCATCTCATTAGAGGTTACTAGATCATCAATTGATTGGATTAATTTCTCATGTTTTAGCGGTTTATTGATTGCACACAACATTCCTCAATTTTTCCAGTTAATCAGGTGTTCCACAAACCCATTCCTGACAATCAGAGTCAGTGATTATGACCAGTTGTTTGAGTTAGTGCTCTGCTACAATGAGGATGGCTTCATGTACCGCTATGAACTCTGCCGCCTGACTACTTCAGGGACCTATTTTGTATCCAGCACAGGGTTCCAGGGTATCATTCACCCAGGGTTCCCAACGCCCACCACTGGTTCCTTTTCCGTGTGATTGTCAACATGGTAGGAGCACCCATCCACATAAACTGTGGGTCTCCCCTGACACGTGTCTTCCTCATAGACTTTGTGCGGGGAAGTACGGTACCCCTCCATATTCTCATTGGTCCTTAGACATTCGTCTTCGAGACAGTTGTCTTGAGCACAGTCATGCAAGTCAGCCAATCCTTGCAATAGAGGACTCTTCTTGTTTTGGCCATTTGACATCCAGAGAAAAGCCTTGCATGGATAGAATCCAGGAAGTGATTCTGGAATGACTTACATTCCTTGTTCGGATTCAGTCACTTCGTAAGTATTGCAATGGTTGGTGAGGAGTCTCCACATTGACATGCTCTCCCTGGATAAACGGGCAGTAATTTTTCCATGCTCACACCATTGCCTGGACTGCCTTTTTGCAATCATTGAATTTTTCCTCCACAGAGGACAAAGTTTTGCTTGCGTACGGGATTACCTTGTTGACCTTGTTGTGCTTCTGATACAATACCGCTGTTAGGCAGGAATCTGAAAACTCTGTCTCCAAAAATAACTCCTTGTTCTTTATGGGCTAAGCCAAACAAGGAGCCTCGGGTGGCTTCTTTTTAGTTGTTTTACTGCCTCGAATTGTTTCGGACCCCACTTCCACTTGACTCCGGCTTTTAATAAATGGACCAGAAGTCGAGTGTCCTCTGCGTAGTGTTCAATGTACTTTCTACTATAATTAATGAGTCCAAGAAGGCTTCTTAATTCTTGCAGAGTTTTAGGGTCTTTCAATTTCAATAAAGCTTCCACCTTTTTCGCATGGTGACTGAGAACCTCAGGGGTGTTCTCATACCCTAAGATGTTCACATGGGTCTTACACAACTGTGCCTTTTGGAAGGAACAGTTTTGTTACAGCTTTCTGCAACTGGATCAGAACATAGCGTATTTCTGCTATACGCTCCTCCACAGTTGAGCTCTTGATCAGAACATCAACCACATAGGCAAGGTTTCCCCTTTTGCCCAAATCGGGCATGACCTTATGTAAGAAGATGTTAAATTCATTGCCAGAGTTTAGGTATTCACAGGGGGTTCAGGCCCACGTGCATTGCTGCCCCTCGAAGGTAAAGGCAAGCTTGTACTGGTCTTCCCTACTCACGGGTACTGTCCAGTAACCATTGGTCAGATCAATGGCGGTGTACACCTTTGACCCTTGGATCTGTCCCAGCCCTTGATCAATGTGAGAAGTGGCCATCTTGACATGTAGACCTGTTTGTTCAACTCCCTCAGGTCTGCACATAGTCTCCATTGGTCGTTGGGTACGATTATCCCCAGTACTGAGTTGTTAAAGGTACTGTGGTTTGGATGAATTATCCCACAGGAATCTAGGTTTTGAATAATCTCTGAGTGACTCCATGGACGAAAGAGGTAACCGCTATTGTTTCACAAATACGGCAGCTATCTCGGGGTCCATGGGTATGGTGATTGAATGTTTATATGTGCGTCCACAGTCATATGAGTCCACTGAAAAGATATCCTGATAATCGAGAAAACCCTGTTTTGGCTTGCGTTTTTGCTCCTCGGTCTCACAGGCATCAGCAAGATTGATCCGTTCTTCAACCATCTGCTTAAAGCCTGGAAAGACCACAGGCTTGGCAATTTCGATGGTATGCTCCAGTTGGGTGGAGAGATCTCTTGCTATGGTGTTGACCTGGATGTGAGGTTCCAAGAATGGGAGGTAGTCACTGTTGACCTGGAATGCACCACATCCTTCCTGATGTCACAGGTCACCTTTTCCACTCCCTAAGTGCAGGAAGAGTACACCAAGAAATTCCTCCCTTGCCTGGTGAAAATCCTTTCAGGATGGATACCGTCATTGATATTGAAGCAATCATTTGGAATTGGTCCAATGATCTCATTACCTAAAACAATAGAATAATGTTGGCCATCAACCTCCATTACAATAAAGGTGTCTGCTCCCAAAATGATACTTCGAGGTTCGCTGTTATCCACCAATATTCGAATGGTGTCGTGTTCTAGGTTGACCAGGGGTGTCGGGTGTAAAAAAAAATACAAAACTTGCTGTTGGAGATGATAATTCTAATTTATATAGGAGTCCTGATTTTCTAGGTTCTGTCCTGGCTTAATTTTTAGGGGAATTGTAAATTGCTGCACCTGTCCTGGGATGGTAACCTCTTCTCTCACTTGAACTTCAACTGCGTAAGGCAGCAATTAAGCTGACCAAAATGCTTTTTCAGTATTGTCAAAGCCCATGGGGCTTCCCCCTAGTTGGGACCAGGATTTATTATTAATTAGGTCCAAATTAATGGCAGGTGTTTGGAATTTGTGGTTTCCAGACCTACTTCCCATTCATCAATACATTTTAATGTTGGAATGGTCTGAACTTTTGGGAATTTCCTGAAAAATGCTTTACTGAAGACATGTATTCTGTTATTCAGGCATACTATGGCGAGAACCAGCTCCTCCCCCTCATTTATCGGAATGGGGAAAAACAGCTGTTCACCCTTTATGAGGATATCTGTCAGTACTCACCAAAAAAAATCCGGGGACCAACCATAGCCTTCTAGATCGACAGACTGGTAACCCCAGTTTAAGACTGAGGGCCTCATTACGAGGTTGGAGGTAAGGGAAAAACGATGCTGGTAAAGGATTACCGCATCCCTTACCGCTCCAGGCTATTCTGACCTGCCAAACCCGCTATTAGCGGGACCGTAAATAGCGTGCCTCTAATAGCGGCATGGGCGCGGGCACGGGACCCTAATGCCGGTATTACCGGCATGGCGTAAACAGGAGGCCATCACAAGTCAGACGGACATGCAAATACCGGCATGAAGAAGGCGCTAAAAGTGGATACTGGCATGCCGCCAATACTGGCATCGCAAACCACCCATAAACTGCCATGTGCAGTGTTCTCAAATGCCTCAGGTGCACAAAATCAGCATAGGTGGAGGCAATGTAGACTGGGTCAGCACAAAAGGAGCATACCATACCCCTTCCCACACCCATTCCCACACCAAAATGATCCCAATACTAGTAGCAATACTGAGGCTGGAGGACATGCTTGCATTGCTACACCAGCAACAACAACAACAACAGGCAGCACAGAGGAGATGCAGGAGGAGAAGGAGGGTGAGACAGGCACAGCATGCCCCACCAGTGCAGGCAGTTGTACCACACAGGCAGCCCCCAATCCCTTGCATCAGAGCCAGTCCATTCAACCTAACCCCTGAGCAGATCCACACCCTGTACCGTCTGGACCAGGACACCAACACCACCATTGTGGACATGATACACAACAACATCGCCAGCCTCATAGACATCCGTACCGCCATCCCCCTCTACTGAAGGTGGTTTTGTGCTCCACTTCCTGGCCACAGGCACCTACCAGCACACGGTAGGGCAGATGCATGGCATATCACAACCATTATTCTCACGCACGCTGAACCAAGTGCTCGATGCCCTCCTGAAGCACACAAGCGACCACATATCCCTACTACGGACTGCCCAGGAGATCTCCAACACCAAAATTGGCTTCCATTCACTGGCAGGCATCCCAAGTTGCATTGGTGCCCTCAACTGCACCCATGTGGAATTGGTGGTCCCACATGCTATGGAGGTATTGTACCGCAACCGTAAGATATACCACTTCATCAACGTGCAAATGGTATGTGACTCAAACAAGATCATCACACATTGTGGTGCCCGATATCCCGGATCAACCCATGATTCAATGGTCCTGCGGAATTTCACGATACCATGCTACATCGAGCAACATGCCGGACAACCTTCCTGGCTACTTGGTGAGTTACATGGCAAGCATATGGCAGTGTGATGGGGCGAGATGCATACTTCACCTGGGTGAGTTGGGGGGGGAGAGATGCATACTTCACCTGGGTGAGTTGGGGGGGAGAGATGCATATTTCACCTGGGTGAGTTGGGGGGATGCATACTTCACCTGGGTGAGTTGGGGGGGTGTATACTTCACCTGGGTGAGTTGGGGGGGATGCATACTTCACCTGGGTGAGTTGGGGGGGAGATACATACTTCACCTGGGTGAGTTGGGGGGAGATGCATACTTCACCTGGGTGAGTTGGGGGGAGAGATGCATACTTCACCTGGGTGAGTTGGGGGGCAGAGATGCATACTTCACCTGGGTGAGTTGGGGGGAGAGATGCATACTTCACCTGGGTGAGTCGGGGGGAGATGCATACTTCACCTGGGTGAGTTGGGGGGGAAAGATGCAAACTACACCTGGGTGAGTTGGGGGGGAGAGATGCATACTTCACCTGGGTGAGTTGGGGGGGAGAGATGCATACTTCACCTGGGTTAGTTGGGGGGAGAGATGCATACTTCACCTGGGTGGTATTAGTAGACAGACTGAACAATGCCCATACTGTAATAAACTGTGCCCCAAAGCAGCCCAGACTGAAGCTGCACTACAATGACAACAAGCCAGTACTGCACCCATACCATATCCATTCACATGTACACTGCACATAATCAGACCGTACCCTCTGCAACACAATGCTGCGGCATGCCGTCAGTATGCCCAATGCAAATGACCACTAAACAGCATCACAACGGACATGCGTCCATGAGTGCATACAAAGGAATCACATGAAGCCAATATACAGAATGTCACTAGCACACCGCCACAGAAGTGCAGCATGCCAGCATGAGGACATCAAGCGTGGAATGGCAGATCATTAAGAGTCTGGTTCCAACGGTGACAAGATCAAAGCATACGATTAACTACACATCACCTAGATCATGGCAACAACTGCCGTAGGCAACCACAGTGCACGAACACTAGCAAGGAATAGGACACACCTGCATCAACGAGACGATGCGACGCACACCTGTGGATCATGTGACTTCACACATTGCAGTTACTTTGAATATCTCCATTCATGCAGAGATATGTGGATGTGAGCAAGAAATCAATGCAGGCTTGTGTGTGATAGGTACATGTTCCATTTGATGAAATCACTTACACATAACCATTGTTGCACCCATGCAGGTGATGCTTGCTATCCCTTGAAGAGGTGGCTCCTTACCCCTGTCCGGAACCCACAGAACAGGCACGATGAGGACTACAATCATGCACATACCCGTACCCGTGGGGTGATCGAGCAGACCTTTGGCCTGTTGAAGGCACGTTTTCGCTGCCTCAGCAGGTCGGGTGGGGCGCTCCTGTACAGGCATAAGAAGGTGGCCAAGATCATCATGGCATGTGGCATGCTGCACAACATGTGCATCAGACGGAACGTGCCTCTGCCCCCTGACATTGAACTGCAACCGCCTGGTGAGGCTGAGCAGGAGGAAGAAGAAGATAGGGTTGCACGTCAGGCAGGTGGTGATGCACAGGAGGGACGCGCTGTGCGCCAGAATCTGATAGACCAATATTTCTAATGCACATGGATGCGGAGGGTGCAATGGATGTGGGACTCAGGGCACTGGGTGTTGAGGGACAGGGACACTGTTCACTGTTCACCAATAAAGCACGTATACACAATAACCAATCTCCAGTCATGTGATTGTTCTTGGCACAACGGGTGTATTAACCATAAAGTGAATAGGAAGTGCATGAACACTCCACACCAAACACCCTCTCTCCCCTCCCACTCCCCCCACAACTCCCCCAAACACCCTCTCCCCTCTCCCCCCACAACTCCCCCAAACACCCTCTGCCCCCTCCCCCCACAACTCCCCCAGACACCCTCTCCCCTCTCCCCCCATACTCCCCCAAACATGGCGTGCACTTCAGTGCAGCATTAGTCTGCAAGAGTCACCAATAACAGGCTGCCCCTACTTCCCACGTCCTCTACAAGCATTGGGTGGTTGCATGTCTGGCCGCCACAAGAACCGCACGGACCTGCGCAGGGGGCTGGTCTGCCTGGAGCTGGCAGAGGAGGAGGTGCTTGGTTGCTCCAGTCCCTGTGCGGGACACTGGCTCTACATTGCATCCGCGATGCTGCTGAGGACCTGCCTCACAGCTGCCAACTTATCGCAAATGCGTGTTGTACTGGCTTCTGTTGCAAGTTTTATGCCCATAGCGTATTCACGCCACTCCACCCTTGCTCACATGCTGGCCAACCAGCGCAGTGAGCTCCTCCTGGCGCTGTTGGATGAGGCTGATTCCCTGGTCTCTGTCCCTGCCTTCGGTTGATCTTGGCACAGCTTGCGGCATGTGTCCGCCATCAGGTGAGCTCTCCCTGGGGCTCCATCTCCCTGCCAATGACTCACCACCAGACAGCTCATGGCTGCTGGCATGGGATGTGAGGCATGGGCTGTGGTGGGTGACAGCTGCGGGCTGGGTGTGCCCTGTCCTACGGGTGTTTGGCATGGTCACTCTCCATCCGACAGGGGTGCCGTGCAGCTGCTTCTCCAACCAAACTGTTGGCAGCGGACTGTGAGCCTTCTGCCATTGGCTCCTGTGTGGTGGGAGCGGCTGGTTTGGGTGCTATTACATTGTCGGTCCCCCTTTCACGCCTTGGTGACGTATCAACCTGAGTGGCTTTGGCCCTCTGCGGCAGTCCTGGTTTGCCAATGCCCCTTGATGTGCTAGGCCTGTTGCCTCCTTCCATGCCCCTGGCCTTCTTCATCAGTATTGGGGCCTGCGCCGCGGAGTCCTGATCCTCACTGTCAGATTGTGAGCCTGTGGGGGACCAAGAGAGGGACAGCATCGGTGATGGTTCAAAGTGCATCATGCATATGTTGGTATTGCTGCAGTTCTGTGCATTTGGACTTTGAGTTGTGACATACAGGTTGCTTGCCATATAGGTGGGTCATACAGGCATACATCTGGGTGACACATGTATGAGGTGCTGCATGCATGGTGATGTGATGGGGATGTGCACAGCCTATGGGCAGGGTTGTCTACATGTGTGTGTGATTCCCCATGCATTGGCTCATTTCAGTGTCACATTTGGGGGACAACGTCAGGCTTTGCATTGCAGTGTTTTGTGTGGACACTCACCTCCATCAGCCGATGACAGCACACCACGCTCCATTTCCCCCACTCCATCAATTGTTTCTATGCCAATTGTGCTGGCACATGTCTCCCCCCAGTGTGTCATCTTGATCGGGGAGCCTCCTCCGCCACCTGTTCGCATGCCCTGCCTCCGATTGGCTGCAAGTATGCTCCGGACACGGATGCGCAGGTCATCCCAGCGCTTGTGCATGTCCTTTACAGTGCGGGGGGTGGAGCCCACCGCACTGACTTTGCGTGCCACCTCCTCCCAGATCTCCTTCTTTCTTATCTGGGCGGCACGCCGCATTTCTTGCACAAACATGTCCCCCGCTTTTGCAGCTAGTGTGTCGGCGAGCATATTTAGTTCCTCCACTGAGAAACGGACCTTGCACTGGCGCGCAGCACCTTGCTTCAGGGCCTTGGGCATTCTGATATGGTGTTGGGTGAAGTTGGGGCTGCTGTTGTGGTGATGCAGGTCCTGGTGGCTGAGGTTGGCAATGGATTGTGTTTTTAAAGATGGCCGCCCTGCTCTTTTCCGTTCCTGTGCGATGACGCTACTTCCGGTTCCACTTATTTACGGTGACCGCTATTAGCGGTGGACGCTAATGCCGGATCCATGGATGGCAGTAGTGCTATGTCATGATGCCTACCCCCGGGGACCCAGACCAAGTCCAGCAACCCGGAAGCAGGCATCAAGTTATCCCAAACAAGCCCAACAACCCCTGCTAGGGGCTATTTGGGTGCAGTTCTGGCACCTATGGCGCCAGGCTCATATGGAGAGTCAGTCCCGGCGCCATAGGCGCCAGGCTCATAGATTAAAACCTACCTGATGCAGACCATGCTGCAAGAGCTCCAAGCCAAAAGAGGCTTGGAAGGGACTACTTTACTTAGGGACTATTTTTTTAATCGGGTGGGGCTGGGGAGGAATACTTACATGGGACTACTTTGGAGGCTATTTAAACCGCGCCCGAAAAGCAGCACACGCTTCGCGTTATTCTGTATCCAGCAGCGTAACGCTCACCGTGCCTGCAAGTCTGCATCCAGTCTTCTGCTACACCCGCCTCGAGTTTGGAGCTCCTAGAAAAAGGAAGAAAGAAGGAGAAAAGGTTAGAACAAGAGCAATACCTTTGATCCTTACCTGAATTCCCGATCCATCGCGCCTTCGAGCTGGAACAAAGAAGCTATTTTATGCGTGTCGCCTCACCTGCTGCAGCGCCGCGCTGAACTCATCGGCCTTCGCAGCATCTTCACATTCCACCGCATCCTCCTGCATGTTCCCGCCGCACTCCGGCACCTAGGGAGAAGACAAGAACAGCAAGGTGAGCCAAGGAAATACACAGAGGAATATTAGTTACCCCCCCATAGACTTACCTGATTTTACCACCGGGGGTACTATTCCTCTTCACGGGTCGGCGCAGCTTCCACTGCATCTTCACCGAACCCCGGCCCCTAAGGGGAAACAAAAGGACAGCAAGGTGAAACAAAGGGACTAACAAGGAGAACCCTCCTCACCACAATAGACTTACCTGATTTTACCGCCGGAGGCATTATTCCCCGAGACTTCATACTTTCTCTCAGCGCCTGAATAAGGAAGAAAGCAACAAGTTACATATTGACATTATTTTATCGATCTGTGTTGGATAATACAAATCCTTACCAGAATATTACCGGTTGCCTCGAGGAACTCTTCACTAGGGTCAAGCTGCAACCTGCAAGGAATCGGACAAGAGTGAAAGTCAGGCATTTGAACTCTTACGAACTACATCCTTACGGCGTCTTGCCGGGAATCTCGGAGTCAATATTGTTCTGGAACTCACCGATTCCTTCGAACCAGTGAAGCAACTGGTTATCTACGCGCCCCTGCGCTCAATGCAGGGTGAGAGCTCATCTTTTCAAACCATCAGGTGAGACTATAAGAGGGGACATCAGAGGTGATCAGTGGGAAGAACAGCAGGGGTGGGGGGATTTACGCTCAACTCCACGGGTGGTTAATTCCCTTTCTCCATTTGCAGAAGAATATTCCTACGGGCCAAGCAAACAAAGTTAGGAGGGCCAGTCCAGTCCGTCATCACGGCCCTACGCGCCACATTGGTGGAGACCGCAGCCGTCCAGTTCAGATCGACGCCTCTGTGGGAGCCAGGTGAGCGTAACATGCTATCAGAGCTTTCCTTGATGCCGCTAAGAGCTATTTTGGGATCTTTAGCAGCATGGCGGTAATGTCCTTACCGGCATGGCGCAAAGCTCGTGCCCGCAAACTCATAATGGCACGCTATTAGCGGTCTCTTTACTACACGTACACAGTAATTGCTCCATGCCGGTAAGGACCGTTACTTACCTCCAACCTCGTAATGAGGCCCTGGGTCTCCTCACTTTGAGTTACCTTTCCCTTGATGTAACTCTCTATTTGGTAATGTGTTACAAACAGGGATGTAGTTAAATTGAAAGAGCAGAACAAATACCACAAGGTAAACACCAGGCTGTGGAAACAAAGAAAGATTTACTACCCGTACTTGTGCTAGTATACTATAAATGGAGGCAAAGAACAACACTAACCCGATAGGCTTTGAGGTGCTGCCGTTACACCTAGGAGTCATCAGCAAAAAAATCTCTTTTACTCTTATGGGAAAGAGTAGGGTCTGTGGCAGATGAGATCAAGGAAGTATCCAGGAGAACACAGAGGGATCCAAGAGGAGAGGAGAAGGGAAAAATGGGGGGGATTAGTAAGGTTAGTAGGGACCTATCCCCTGGCAGCACAAGGATGCACTAAGGACAAGAGGATGCACAGAACAATCCGAACGGCAGAGCATCCATGGACCATGCATCAACTCAAGGTACGGGAAGTTATGTCCATGATCTGAAAGAGAAACTAAGAAACAACATAGCGGTCAAGGAAATCTAAAAGCCAATCCATAAGACAGAAATAGTTAGTTGTCAGGGATACTATGATACGAAGACCAAATCAGAATCCAAAAGGCAGTCCGAGACACAAAATACCAGGTCAAGGGTTTAGCTTCAGGAGACATGGAAAAGAACAAGAAGGCACTTACGTTCAATCAGAAGCAAAGGCACCATTGCAGGATCGTACTTTAAGTCTGTGTGGGTGGAAGTACAACCTGCTGATGTCGTGCCTCGCATTGGGTAACCATGGTGACACGAGGTTGCTCCTGACACAAAGGCACAATGATTAGGGCACGTTGTGTCTATGCGCTGCTTCGGCGCAAACGCCATGCAACCACCAAAAAGCAAAAAGGGAGCTGCAAAACGATGAGGATTGCATAGATATCGCACTACAGTACGGTGGACCATGACAGTATGCTGCTCTGAAGGACAAGACACCCCCCTGGGGGCATGAATGTTGACAGCCGGCTCACAGGTCCTGACCTCAGGGCCATAACCCTTCCAGTCAACAAGATAATAGCTTGTTCCACCAAGTACCTTGATATCCAATACAACGTTGACCTCATACTCCTCAGTCCCCTCCGCAAGAACAGGGGCCAAAGGTTCCTGCAGTCTGGCAGCTGGGTGACAAGGCTTCTATAGAGAGACATGAAAGACCGGATGGATACGCAACTGAGAGGGGAGCTCCAGGCAAACAGCGACAGGATTCAAGACACAGGAAATCACATAAGGACCGATGTACCACATCAAACGCTTTTTCTGGCCGCTCAATCAAAGATTTTTTGTTGACAACCAAACCTTCATTCCAACTTGATACATAAGTGCATGACTGCAATGGACATCCGCAAACCTTTTTGTCCAGGCCTGTGCTTGGGTGAGATGTTCACGTATCTCATTATTCAGTGCAGACAGATCCCGCACACAAGAACAGGTGGCTGGGTTGCTGGTCGGAAGAGATGGATCCAGTGGAATGGAGCTGGGATGCTGTCCATGCAGGGCATAGAATGGAGAAGAACCAGTGAATGCATGCATATAACTGTTATAAGTGAATTCAGCCGTGAACAAAGCCGACAAACTGCTTTCCTGGTGTTACAAACATAGACAGCAAAGGTACTGCTCTAAGGTCACGTTCAGTCTCTCAGTTTGTCCATCCACCTGGGGATGGTAGGTGCTGGAATATCGGTCTTCACTGTTAAAAGAGGAAGTCTAGGCTTTCAAGAAATGAGAGGTAAACTGGGACCCTCTATCGGAAACAATAAAAGAAGGTAAGCCAAAGAAGTGAAAGACATTTTTGAGGAAAAGGTAAGCCAAAACAGGAGTTTATGGGATACCCTGACATGGGACGAAGACAGCCATCTTGGTGAAATAATCAATGACTACCCATATAGTATCAGAACCTTGTGCTGGCGGTAGTTCTACAATGAAATCCATTGACAACATGTGCCAAGGCTTATGGGGAATCGGAAGGGGTTGCATTAGGCCCATGGGTTTACAAGTGCTAGTTTTGCATTGAGCACAAACCGAGCACGCATTGATGTATTCTGCCACATCACGAGACATGGATGGCCACCAACATCATCAATGCAGTAGCTTCATAGTCTTCTTCCTTCTGGGATGAACTGCTATGTGGGAATCATGACACCATTCTAGGGCACTTAGACGTGTATCTTCTGTAGGAATGTATATCCTATTCTGGATATAGTGTAGACCATTGATAACATCAGAATTGAGCCCTGACACTTCCACCGGATTTTGAGTGACCCACTCTCGTATAGCCCCTCTCAGGGAG
Organism: Ambystoma mexicanum; assembly: GCF_040938575.1. Lineage (NCBI taxonomy): Eukaryota > Metazoa > Chordata > Amphibia > Caudata > Ambystomatidae > Ambystoma > Ambystoma mexicanum. The sequence goes on from NC_090938.1 coordinate 338,822,896, forward strand.
GACTATGGAGTACAACCACAGGCCACTTGATGTGGCAGTAAAAGATTCTGTTCCTCCTTCTCGATTGACATTGGTTCACCCAAGCAAGATTGACATGGGTCACCCATCCGCCTTTGAATGCAATACTGCAGGTCTGTAAGAAATGAAGAAATCAAATAAGGAGAAAAAGTTGTGCCAATGAGCTTGTTGTGCCGTCACACATTTGACAGACTTGAGAGCCTGTAGATTGCAGTGATCGGTATAAACGGTGACCATATGATGTGCTCCCACTAAGTGGTGCCTTTATTCTATAAAAGTGTCTTTAATGGCCAACAATTTGCTCTCTGTGATAGTATAGTTTTTTTAAAGAGGTGTGAGCTTGCGGTAATAGAATGCGATAGGATGGATTGTACCGATATCGGGGCACCGTTCGGATAAGACAGCCCTGATCACCACATTGGAGGCATCCGCCTCAAATATAAAGGGCTGCTAAGGGTCCGGGTGCTATAACACTGGTGCTGTGGTAAATGCTAGTTTAAGTGTTTCGAACGCCTTTTCGGCAGCCGGATTACATTGAAACAGCAGCTTGGTGCTAGTGAGTCCGGTCAATGGAGAGACAATAGCAGAGAAGGAGTGTACAAACCTCCTATAAGAGTTGGCGAAACCAAGGAAAGATTGTAAGGCCTTCACAGTAGTTGCACATTGCCATTTCAACATGCCCTTAATCTTTGGTTGATTCATTTTGCTCCTTTTGTCTGTTATATCATAGCCCAGAAATGCTACCTTGGTTATATTACAAAAGCATTTCTCGGCTTTAGCAAAAAAGCAGTTCTCCCTCAACCTTTGCAGGACAGATCAGACATGTACCAGATGCAGATCATAGGAAGCCGAATATATCAAAATATCACCCAGATACACAACCACATAGCGGTCAATCATGTCCTGGAAAATGTAATTCATGAAATACTGAAATGTTACCGGAGCGTTACAGAGTCCAAAAGGCAGGACTAGGTACTCAAACATCCCATAAAGTTTCTTGAATGTGGTTTTCCACTCATCTCTGCCCCTTATATGAACCAAATTATACGCACCTATGAAGTCCCCTTTGGTGAATATTACTGAAGACCCCAACTGATCCAATGGGACGGAGAGGAGCGGCAAAGGATATTGGTTCTTGACAGTGATGGCATTGAGGGCTCTTTATTCTATACAAGTCCTCAGATCACCCTCTTTCGTCGGCACAAAGAATAGTGGAGAGGAATCTGGTGACTTAGATGGAGGAATAAAACCATTAGCAACAGCCTTTTCTATATAGTATTTTAGGACCTTGTCTTCTTTGAGAGTAAGCAAATAAGCTCGAACACTAGTTATTTTAGAACCCAGAATCCGTTCTATAGGACAATCATACGGTCAATGTAGGGATAGCTGCTCCGCCTTACTGTTGTAAAAGACATCAGCATATGATACTCATTAGGAACTCACATATCCGATTTGTGGAAAACAGCTCTAATAGTGGAAACTGTGTCCAAGATAGCACCGCAAGGAAAACACGTTGCTTCAGCATTAGGGTCAAAACAATGTAAGTCACAGTAATCTGAGGAAAAAAACACTTTATGTTTTCCCCAGTCGATTTGCAGATTATGTTTCTGCAACCAAAGTAAACCAAGTATCACTCGATTTTGGGGTGCTGAAATCAGATCAAAAGAGCTTTCATGATGGCCGGTATCAGTGGACATCAGTATAGATTCAGTTAGTTCTGTTACTAATCCTGAAACAAGGGTTGTACCGTCGACCACATTAACAATCTCAGGTCATTCTTTTGGGATAACTGGAATCATCGCCTGCCGGGCATATTGGGCATCCATATAATTACCTGTCGCACCTGAATCTATGACAGCACAGGTTTGTTAGGGAGTCTTCATTGGGTAACAAAAACAGGATTGATAGGGACTCTTGGGGTAAGTTAGGCAGGGCTTGGGAGTCCAAAGGGCAACTACTCAGCTGAGGGACTCCATCTACGGCCACCTTTTGGTATTTACCTGTTTGCAAACAGGTCTTTTTGAGCAATTACGTAGGAAATGTTCAGCGGAACCACAGTACATGCATGGATTTGACTTGCGTCAATGCTCTCTCGGATCTGTTCTTGTGGCTGTGAAAGGTAGTCTACATTCACCTTTTCTTTCTGCCTCTCAGGCATCAATTTGTAAAACCAGGTCTAGCAATTCAGGAAATTCCACAGGTACAACAGGAACTGTTGCTGCAGTGTCCTTCAAATCATCAGAAAACACCTTATAGAAGATAGCACCCTTCTTGTCTTCTGGCCAGCCTGCCTAGGCTGCTAACTGATTGAATTTGACCAGATAGGTAAGTAGTGGTCTATCACCTTGTTTAAGGTTAAGGAATTGTAGATCAGTAGCCTTTGTCTTGTAACGAGTATCAAAGACACTATTCATGGCGGTGATCAGGGTATCACAGTCGTACAGAATATAACTATTAGTTTTGAGAAGAGGGTTCACCCAAGCGGTGGCGGTTTCGCCAAGGTACAAAAAGACAAAAGCTGCCTTAGTGGTAGAATCAGGGAATGAGGCAGGTCGGCATAGAAAGAGCAAGTTGCACTGATTGATAAAGGTTGCATCTCTCTGGTGGTGCTAGGGGGAACTGAGTTGAGATCAGTACTGGTACTTGATTCATTTCAGGTGCGGGGAAGGCCTGGGCTGCTGCGGCAGCTCTTGCCTGTCCGTCACCCTGAGGCTGAGGTTGTGCCAGATCCTGCAAGGAATTCATCCTAATATTCATGGCCGTATATGCAGTGGTCATAGTGTAACGCAGTTCTGTTACTAACTGCATCATGGCGGCAAGAGTATCGTCCGCATCCATAAGGAGGCTTTAGATTCTGTCAATGCTCACCAAAAAAAAACAGGGACCAACCATAGCCTTCAGGATCAGCAGACTGGTAACCCAAGTTTAAGACTATTTATCCTCACTTGAGAGTGACCTTTCCCTTGATGTACCTCTCTATTTGGTAATGTGTTCCAAACAGGGATGTAGTTCAATTGAAAGATCAGAAAAGATACCACCAGGTAAATGCCAGGTTGTGGAAACGAAGAATGATTTTACTACCCGTACTTGTGCTAGTATACTATAAACGTAGGCAGAGGGCAACACTAACCTGATAGGCTTTGAGGCGCTGCCGGTACACCTAGGAGTTATCCATTGGCAAAAGAGCTCTTTTTACTCTTACGGGAAAGAGTGAGGTCTGTGGCAGATGAGATCAAGGAGGTATCCAAGAGGAGAGGAGAAGGGAAAAAGAGGGGGATTAGTAAGGTTAGTAGTGACCTACACCCGGGCGGCATGAGGATTCACTAAGGACAAGAGGATGCACAGATCAGTCCATACTGCAGAGCGTCCATCGACCATGCATCAACTCAGGGTCCGGGAAGCTATGTCTACAATCCGAAGGTGAAACCAAGAAGCAACACAGCAGTCAAGGAAATCCAAAAGCCAATCCATGAGACAGAAATAGCTAGTTTTTATGGATACTATAATACGAAGACCAAATCAGAATCCAAAAGGCAGTCCGGGACACAAAATGCAAGGTCAAGAGTTTAGCTTCAGGAGACACAGAAAAGAACAAGCTGGCCTTTGAGTTCAATCGGAAGCACCAGTGCCATTGCAGGATCGCACTTTAAGTGCATGTGGGTGGAAGTACAATGTGCTGACATCGTGCCTCGCATCGGGTAATCTATGGTGACAGAAGGTTATACCCGACACGAAGGCGCGATGAATGGGGCACGCTGTGTGTTTGTGCTGCTTCAGCGAAAATGCCATTGCAACCGCCAACCCTGCAAGAAGGGAGCTGCAAAACTACGATGATTGCGTAGTGATCGCACTACAGAGCATTGCACCGTGACAATGTCGGTCAGACTTTGAGATGGTTGTCCATCATCTTTTGTCATGTGATTGGGATTTTCTTCTGATTTTGGATTGGTATAACATTTCAGATTATATCCCTCCAGTGTAGAATGCCACTTAAAACTGTGACGGAGGTTGATTTTCAAGAATGGAGAAAGGTTCCCATCACCAGTTTGTTCTCCTATAGAGATGACAGTGGTGTATGGGACCTGATTGTTCTGGAAATGAAATTCCACTTTCTCGGAACGTTGTTCAATCACATGGCATGTGCCATTCAAACCCACATCATTTTTGCTTTTTTTTAGTTTGATTGGCCAGTTAGTCTGGGTCCAGGGGACCTTGTTCACACAGTCAATCAGGGGTGATGACCTCCGAATGAGGTTATTCCCCAATAGACAAGTTGTGCCCTCTGGAGTCCCAAATATCACTGGGTGTTTCGCCCTATGTCACCAAATCTTTTTTCCCAGGTCTGCAGTCCCTTTGACAGAAATATCATTCCCATCAAAGTTTTGGAGTTGTCCGGGGAGAGGTGTGAGGGGAATTTGGTGACTCTCCCCTCTTCCTGAGTTCAGTGGGTAAAAGGCTTTATTGGACATTAGGGTGGCTTGGGATCCAGTATCCACCAGCGCTGATAATGCACACTGACCTTGTACCTTGACGGAAGCATAACATCTTCCTTCTCTCTCCTGAAGGGGAGGGAAAGAAAATGTGCATTGTGTGCCAGCGTAGCGATTCACTTTTTATTATTGAACTCCAACACTGCATGATCTTGGAAAGTTTTCTGTTTCAGAGTCCGGGAATCTGTAAAAATTATTTGGCATCTAGACAAGTATAGAGTTGGGGGATCCTCTGTCTCCCCTGATTCTTTGCTGTTTTTCCTGGTGACAGTTCCCAGACCCTGTTTGGGGGGAGGATACTGCTGTGCTTTCAGGGTCATCTGGGTGACATTGTTGGAGTTTAAGAACCTCTTGCTCGGGGTCGGTCTCCATACTTAAAGAGTCGAAATCAGGGTCTTTTGGGACCCATTTGTCCTTTTGAGGTATCCCTCCATCCCTGAAAGAGAAGATTTTCTTATCTGAATCCTCCAGGGATTCATCCCCTTCAAAAGTGATGATGCAGACATCCTCCACAAAGTGAGGTTTCTTTTGCTTTCTCCTACTTCTGTTCTCTAAGTTCCAGCTTTCCGGGGGTAAATGATTCATATTCAGGCTCAGAGGTTTCCAAGGGTTTTGTTTGAGTGGGAAAGGAAGCTTCCTCTAAGGCTGTGAATCTCCCCTCCACCTCAGGAACCTTCTGGTTGTCAGCATTTTCTTCCAGTCATTTCCCCCCAGGACATCAGACCCGGATGTTGGGTTATTCTGTACAGCACGCTCCAGTTGAGGGTTCGACTGAGTGCACAGCATGTGACCCAGGTCTTGGGTTAGTTGTTGGACCTGATTCTTCTGGTTGGTAGGGAGGTCTTTATTCAAACCGTTGCTGCTCCCGGAAAGGGTAGCTCAGGTATTGGAATTTTCCTTGATAACTTTCTATCCTAGGTCTCCCTACTCCGGGGTTCATGAATCTATTTTCCTGAAAGCAGGGAGAGAGAGGAGGATTATTCTGGAAATTAGGGTTCGGGGGGGTACCTGGGAAAGAAGTTCAAGTTGGGAAGTGGAGTATTACATCCCTCCGGAGGGAAGTTTGGAGGGAGGTTTCCTGGGGTGGTACTTATCTGATTGGACCCCCCTTGTGTCGGGGGAGTCCATATATATTTGGGGATAGGTCTTGCCTGAATCCCCCTCAAATGGGCTGAATCAGAGGTCTCCTCTGCCTGTCGTTCTGCTTGTTGGCAGGAGTATTTCTAGCCCCCCCCGTCACCTTCGCAGCAGCAGATGTGTGGGATGGTTTGGGGGTTTTAGGGTTATTTACATTTTCAGAGGGATTTTGGACCTCATAGATCCTGGTGCCCTGTTCAATCACCCACTTCAGGGTCCCACGCTCATGAAACTCTCTCACTAATTGGGTCATAATGTATTTCGAAAGCACATGAAAGTATACCCTGTGGGCCTCCTGTGGGTTTCTGTGAGGAGTGGAAAAGTGTTTTAAAATGGCTGCCTTGTAGGTGGACCATATATAGTGATCTTGATCCTCCAGCCCTGCAAAAAAGTTGGAGTACTCATGGAGAATGCGTATTTGACAAACTCCATGCAGTTCGTATCATTTTGAATTCCAAATGATTTCATCATTTGTTCATACAGCTCTAAATGTTCCCATACCGTATATTTGGCATTCTTATGGTAGGGAGTCATAACGCTCTTTATGGCCTTTATCTGCCCAATTGGGTCTTCCACCAGACCTTTCTGTTTAGCAGACTTCCTTTTCCGCTGCACCTGAGTCCACTCATACTCTGACCTAGAGCTGCTACTGTTGGTGGTCCATTCCTATTTCTTTAGGAGCTCCCTACCGCTAGGAGACTGGGAAGACCTCCTGGAGTCACAGGGTCTGGGCTCCTCTCTCCTATAATGCTGTGAACTCTCAGGGTATTTTCCCTTGTAGTCCCCTTTCTGCACAGGGGAGTACTCATCTTCCTCATCCCTCCTTCCAGGTATGGTGGGAACATGCCCCACCTCCCTGAATGTGTGGAGGGTTTCAAGATGCTCTTTCTAGGCTGAAACTCTGGCTCTTCTCTTCCTGAAAATCAGAATAGGTGGTCCCTTTGTAGTTTGATTTTCTACCAGACCAACTCCCTGATCTTTTCATCATAGTAGTCCTCCTGGTCAGAAGTACTTGCTAGGGTATTTTTGATTTCCCAGAGCCCACTGGTCCGGCCCCCTTCCATTCTGCTTGGTAGAGTTGAATATTCGTCAATATTCGATAAGGACTTGCCTTCTGGCTCAGTTTGACCATGCCTGGGTGGGTCCAGCTACCCCATGTTTCCCTGTTCTTGATAAGTGCATGAGGTCAGCTGTCCTCTGGACATATGGCGTGGTTAATTGGCTTGAGGTCCCTGGTAGAGATGTCACCACTCCATAATCGGAGGGTGCTTTTCCATACCCTAATTGGTCAGGGTGCCTCAAAGCCTGTTTGTATTTGGCTATTTCATTTTCCAACCTGTCACACCTATTTTTCTCAGTCCCTATCTCATGGTGGTGTGCAGAGACCTGAGTTTTTAATTCTGACACAAGTGCTTGAGTGGCTTCTGGCACTTTACTTTGGGCCATTAATCGATTTTTTTAGTCCCTTGATTTCTTCACAATTGGACTCATTTTCATTTTGCGAGGCTTGCATCGGGTGTGCATATTCAGCGCATTTCATTTTCAGGACACTAATCACTTCCTCTTGTGCAGTTCTGCACTGTCTTGCCTGTGCTAGGTAAATCTCTGCTAGCCTCACATGTTCCATTAATTCTGCATTTTCTCACCTAATTAATTTCCTGAGAATCTGACTCATTTTTCCCTGCATCTGTCTTTCACTGACGCACGTCCTGAGAAAGGACACTATTCTCTTGGTTTAATTGGTCGTTTTCTTTTGTCAATTCCTTTCTTTGTTGTTTCAATGTGTCCAGAGTTTGGTGCATTTGATTAAAATCACCTTGGTACTCTATCCCTTTGATAAATAATTGGCTATTTTCATTTTTCAATTGTTTCATTTGCTATTGGAATGTGATCATGTCCTCTAAAAGGACTCGATTATGAGTAACCTGATCATTTAATTTGTGTTGCAGTGCACCCAGATTTTTAACACATTCTACAGTCTCTAGTTGCTGCGTTTTTAACTCATCTTTTAGCTGTGCAATGAGACGTTCTTGCTTTAACTTTAAACTGTGGCTCTGTTGCACTTTAGCTTCTAATTGTTTGAACTCTTGCTGGGCTTGATTCAAAGGCTCACCCTGGTTTTGCACAGAGGCCACACTATTATGATGGTTACATGTCTTTATAACGAAATTTTATAACAAATGCACATATAACGAACATTTTATAACAACAAAAAAGAACAACATTTCTTTCTTTTTTTTCGGGTGGTCCCCCCAAACCCTTGTTTCCCACCCCTAATGACCCACCCTAACTGTTTCCCCACAAGATGTAACTCTTAACCCCACCCCCACATACATTTTTATTATGTTTTTCGTTGTAAAACGTTTGTTTTATGTGCATCCTACATAACATGTTTGTTACAGACTATATACCTATTTATTTATTTTTAATTTTTTTTTAATTACTTGTGTATAATCACATTGTGATTTTTACAAGGACGAACTGATTGTTGTGATTCTCTATAGACCAAGAGTTGCATGGGCTTAACGATCGTCAGATCACATGTTCAGCGCGGGAGTTAATTTTTTTGAAAGCGATATCAAATAGTTTTGCTGCAGTGTTAGTCCCTTTGACGTTTTCTCCGGACAATAATCTATTCCACCAGACATCTTCTTCCAAGATCGAGGAGTCGATCCCAAGAGGTGACAAGTAGGCTGCCCTTTCCAGATTCAGTGCTTCACAGTGCAACAACAAGTGTCTTGGATTTTCAGGCTCATCTGGTGTAGCACATAATCTGCATTCCTTAGACGCAGACTGAAGTCTGATGGAGAGAATTTTGCACGTAGGAAGTAAATTCAAGCATGCTCTTAAGAAGATCTTCATGAGGCCCTTATCTGGGAATTTGATACAGTATGGCAATGGGACTTTGAGTTTGTTGATGCTGGGCGGCAGATGCTTTGTTAGCTTGTTCGCTTGGGCTTTGTCAACTGTGTCGATCCAGTCCTGTAGTTCCATTTTGTATTTTATTCTCTGGGGGTACCTTACAAGGTCATCTTCAGTGCATGCCAGATTTTCTAGTTGTGTTTGCTGTTTCTTGGCCCACGTGTTTAAGATGTTTGTGTGTCCGGAGGTAAGCTCTGTTGCACTGAGCTTGTAGATAGAGAGTGTGTCCGAGAGTTGCATGGCACTCTGTTCAACTGTTCATAGTAAGGACAACAGACCAAGGTCACACCTGAAGCTTACGATTGAGACCGAGTTTGGGAGACCAAGGACTGATAAGTCTTGCTCCCATCCCATAAGTAATGGCTGGGACGACTTTGCCTTTGTAGAATTTCATAACCGGGACCAATGAGAATTTCCAGTATTATTTGTCAATTTCTCTCATCTGAGCGGCAAGATTCCTAGTTTTTCCCCACAAAGATTTTTGCATTGTTGACTCATGCGGTGAGCTATCGATTGTTACGCCCAGGTATTTGAAATGGGTGACCACTTCGATCTTCGTGTTTTCCAGGTACCATCCTCTGTTGCGTCTGCTGTTCGAATGACCTTTTTCAAGGATCATGATTTTGGTTTTTAGTTTGTTGATTTCTAGGTTGTTTGTACCCATATACTGCACCAGGTTTGTGAGTTGTCGCTGTAAACCAATTTCAGTCTGGTCTAACAAGATTAAATTATCAGTGTAGAGTAGACGGACACATTGGTGTTTCCTATTTTTGGAGGGAAAGCTCGAATTGATGATTCTGTCTCCTTGAAGTCACCCAAAAAAATGATGAAGAGGGCCGGGGCTAACGCGCAACCCTGTTTAACCCTGCGCTCTGATGGAATCACTTTTGACAACAGGCCTTGATTGTTTAGTCGCACCCGGAGTTTTGTCGCGGTATGAAGTGCCATAATTGGATCTAATATTTCGCTTGGGCACTTCCAGTTTTTCAGTTTAGACCAAAGAATGCGACTGTCCACTCTATCAAAGGCCTGTGAAAGGTCTATGAAGGCCAGGAACACTGTTGGGGCCCTTGCTTGACTTTAGATTTTATTATTTTCAGCATCAGGATGTTTACAGATGTGCCGCCGTTTTTTAAGAAGCCCCTCTGGAATGGATCATTGGCTGGCAATGACTTTGCCCAGGATTGGAAATGCTTGAGTAGTAGTGTTGCAAAGATTTTACCGATGATGTCCAATAATGCTATTGGCCGATAGTTCATTGGCTCTTCCCTGTTGCCCCGTTTGAACAGAGGAACTATTACTGAATGGGACTAAGAAATTGGGATTGCTTTTGATGAGCTGCAGTGCTGGAACAGGATGCTGATAAATCTAGTCCATTCTTCCAGGTTTTGTTTGAGGTCAATGTTGGAAAGGCCATCAGGGCCTGGGGCTCTGGAGGATTTTAGAAGTTTGATAACGTCCCTGATGTCGTCCTCTGCGGCTAAGTGGATCCATGGGCTGCTACTCTTCTGTGCTGGTGGCGAAGTCTGAGCCAAGGGTGCTGCGAATAACCTTTCAAAAAAGTTGACCCAGTTTTCTTCAGTGACCGAGTTGGCCAGTTGGTTTTCTTGTGTCTTGCCTGTATTCTTGATGAGTGCCCAAAAGTCAATGGATTTTTGGGTGTTTAGTGTTCTCAACATGGTCTGTGTGTCATTTTGATACATTGAACATCTGTAGTTATGTAACCATGATTTGTAGTTTTTCACTTCGATTTGGTATTCTAGCCAAGAGGATTCAGAGTTATCAATTTTTGCTTTTCTTTTCGCTTGCCTCAGGAGCTTTCTTCTTTCCAGCAGAGTTCGATCAAACTCAAGGTTGTGCTTTCTGCCTGTTACTTTGCTTCCTTTTGGTTACACCTTGTATTTTAACAGGAACGGGAGATAGTCAGGTCGTTCTATTTCTTTCGGTTTGTTTACCATGTTTCTTTCGTATTTGTCTGTGATGGTCTTGATGTTGGTAGCGGTCAGGCGGAGTCTTGTTTGCTGGTTGTTTGACTCCAATGATGGAAGAAATCATTTGCCCTCTGGATGTGCTGACGTCCATGTTATGGAGAGCAAGTTGTGATTGCTTTCTGTGGCCTGGGTTACTTCAAAGGATTCAATAAGTGACAGCAGGCTATGTGATACAAAAAGATAGTCAAGAGTTGCCTTGGAGTTTTCACGCTCCCACGTTGGGATGATCTTTTCCCAGGGTTTCAGCCATGCCACATTATGGAAGTTCTGTGAGTTCATCAAGGACATCCATGCGGTTCCTCTTTCTTCCGCTGAGAATTTTTGATTAGATTTAGACAGATCGGTGTTCCCCAAATCACATTTTGCGTTCAGATCTCAACATATGATTTGAGATCTGTTTGATCAGAGTGGGTTTGTGTCCACTCTGATGTTGTCAATGGCATCAGCTACTTGGTTGCAGAAGATTGTAGTTGAAGTTTTCTTGGGGTTCCAGTAGAGATTTATGATGGCTAGTTGAGACGTATGTGATGTTCTAGTCCTTATGTCCTGGTACGTCCATGTGGTTTGGACTGCAAGCATCCCATATGACTCTATTTGTTTTTTGGAAACCCCTATACCAGAGCCAAGCCGTGTTGCGAGAAGGAGGCCTGAGGACCGGCGTCCGAATATGCCCCTTATGGCCGCAGAGAGTTCAATCGCGTATCCGTCCAGGGTAGGTTTCTCTGTTAACCAGGTTTCCTGGAGGCATATGATGTCATATCCCCCCAGGTTCTGGTTGCTTGGGTTGGTGAGGTTTGTATGGCCTTGGGTGTTCCATGAGGCCATTGACAAAGTATTTGTCACAGTTTCTTCTTGGTCTGGTGGTGGTGGGGCCGAAGTCCAATTCGACGCCAGTTGTGATTGCTATCTGCGAGACTTCCCCTTTACGGCTGCCTTTAGCCATTGCCATGGCCCTTTCGGGAATCTGGTTTCTCCTTGCTCATGAAGTTTTGCTCTGGTTCAGGAAATGTGACCATCTGACATTCCTATCGATGGTGTATTGACTAGTGAACTGGAATGATGGTCTGTTTTGCCGGATCTTTGTGTGACAAACCTTGAAGAAGCCTTCACCTGAGTGTCGTTGCTGTTGGAAGAGAAGCGTCTGTCTGAATGAACCATGCGAGGTCTAGGGTGATGAGGTTCTCGGACAGAGTCCTTTCTGCCGCGTCTATTGTTGTAGAGGTCTTGGGTTTTGGAAATATAGTGGGTTTTATGGGCCCACCCTTCTTCTTGACGTCCTTTTCGTGATTCAGTATGAGGGTTTCCAAGTTCTGTTAGTAGAAAGCTGGCTTGCTTGAGATCGTTGTGGGCTTCCACAGGGATTACTTGCAGAGCTTGAGATTTTATGTGGAGAAATGCCTTAGCCTTTTGATCCCTGTGGTAGGGCTCAATCAGGCGAAAGTCTTCCGTTTTTAGTGATCTCAAGGACTCAGTTTTGTTCAGAGTTTTCAGCACCGTTTTTCTATTTAGTATCATATATGATATGATGTGATATGATATGGCATTTATAACGCGCCTATACACAAGTGTAGGCAGATCTACTTGATACTTGCTCCAGTTTGAAGACTCAAGTCCCCCTGGGGGTTTTTCCCATGCTGATAGAGTGGTCTGTGTTCTGTTTCCCTGTTAGTTTTTCATCTGGCAAGTGGTGCCGCTGCCTTTGGAAGGCACTTCGTCGTAGGTAGAGGAACTGCCTGTAACTGACGATTCTACTTCATGGGTCAATGTCTTCTGGGCGTGTTTTTTTTCTTGATGATTTTCTGTCACTTTCTGGTGACTGACCCCGGCAAGCAGCTGAGTTTTCTTCACTGTTGGGGATACCTGGGTCTCTATAGGAGTGTCGTTACTGACGCCCATGGTTGGATTCGGGCTACTCTGAGCCTGGCAGCTGGTAGAAGATTCATCTGAATGTACATGTTGTGATAAGTCCATCAGGCTGCTTGACGCCTGAAATTCCGCCGGTGATCGAGATGATTTACTGAGGTCAATAAACACTTGTGCCTCTTCTGGTTCGTTTACTTGCAATTTTTTTTTTGGCCAGTGTTAATTCCTCTTTTCCGTCCTGTTTGTTTGGACCTGCAGACTTTGTTTTAACAATTGCTGGTTGCTTTGCACCTGCCAATTGTAAGACCAAGTTTTGTTTCTTTGTGTGACTAGACCCCGTGTTCTTTTTCGTGGGACTAGTGGGTGTTGTGATGACCTCGCGCTGTTCTCTGGTGATGAATCTTTGAAGATTGGAGCCACAATTCCTCGAATAATAGTTTCATCTGTCTGGGAAGCCTTCTCTGATTTCATTATTTGGGCTTCAATAGTTTGAATGGTGTCGCTCTGTTTTAGTTCTAAGCTAGCCAGCTCTGCTTTCCAATTGGCCTGGACGATGCTCGGTTTTGCTTCTACTGCTGTTCTATACCCCTCCATAAAGATGAGTTTGGACTGGATTGTTGCTATAATTGATGTGTTGTCTTTTGTGGCATCGTTAATGGATTCATACAATTTACAGAAGGGTGCCAGAGCTATGGTGATGGCTGACATTATTGTTGTCATGTCAGGCTTCTTTTTGGGCGACCCTTTATGATGATCACCTGATGGGTCCCTGTGTCGTCTGTTTTTCGCTGGAGCATCTCTTAGGTCCATTGTTGAATCAGGAAAAACAGATGAAATTTCCAATGGGAATACCTTCTGTTGAGCTGCCTTTGATCTTGTTGGTGTCAATGGCTGTTCGTTGCTGCTTGAGCTTGAGCTCACATTGGCTGGATGAAGTGACAATGATTTACTGCCTCGGTAAGGCCGTTGTAAATGGATGTTTTCCCATGGTTGGGGGCTCATTGAGTGCCCCACAATAATCTCTTGACGTTGCTGTTCTACGATTTGTTGTGTTGGAATGGCCATTGATTTGCTGATTTGCTCTCCAAGAGACTGTCTTGCCTCTTCAATAACTTCAACATTTGTGATATCAGGAGACAGTGTTGGAATTTCTGGCTCAATCAACTGGTCTTGAGTTTCTGGATGCGTGAGCTTGAGTGTCTGTTCAAGCCCTGGCAAGGCACTTGCTGGCAAGACGCATGGTGTTGTATTGAGTGGTTGGGTATGGGCTGGTGTGGGAGGCGTAGTGTGTGAATTGTCTGTTTTTCTTAGCTTTGGTACTGGGAATGCTGGTTTTTCTTTTTTTTTTTTTGTTTGGTTTTTTTTGGACACAATGCCTAGCGATGTTAGCAGACATTACTCAGGTGTGGCTGCCCCTAAACCCCAAAACCATTCTCCTTGGAGTGCCGATTCGTAGAATATACCCAAGATCTGGACCTAAAGCCGAACTGTTATCCCAATGCTTACTGGCGGGCAGAAACGTGATAGCCCGCACCTGGAAAACAGCAGAAGGTCCTCTCATGCCCTTCTGGTGGGTGAAAATCTGTGACATCTTGATCGCTGAGAAGGTAACAGCTGCCAGGGCAGGCCTTCTACACCGCTTCCATAATATTTGGGGTCCAGTCTTAGACTTTGACCAAAACTTTCCGGCCCTGACATTCAAGCCCCAATTAGCCAGGAGAACTGTACAAGATGGGGATCCCCAGCGGGAACGGGAGGAAGGAACTTAAGACCTGGGGGAGTAGCGGGAGGGGAGTCAAAGGGTGTTGTTCTTATGCCTTATGTCGTGAATGCTTAAGCTATGTATTGTTATAACCTGCCTGTTTAAAATAAACATTTTTTTTTTTAAAAACATTGCTGTTTTTTAAAGAGGTTGAGAGAGCACTCGAAATCGATGGATTTGAGAGGGCTTGTTTCCCTGTGTCATTTTTCTTGCCTGAATTCTGAGTGTGTTTTCTGCCGTCTACTAGTATGGAGTTTTTTCCTTTAGTTTTGCTGCCAGTATCAGCTCTTAATGATTGGTTTTCACTGGCCTTTCCACCTTTTATTTTTCCGGTTTTGTTTTTGCTATAGGTTATTTTCCTTGGCCATGTGAGGGAGGAATTGTGTCCATTTTGTGGGAAAGTCGCTTGGGCCAGACTTAAAGGGTCACCAGGTTCAGTGATGACGGCGTTCTTCTGGGTGACTTGGGGGGGCGGAGTGACCAGTAGAGGGCCAGCGCTCTCCTGTGGCGAGTCATTGATACGAGGCCGTAAACCCCCCCCTGCGGGGGTGATTCCGTCCAAGGGGGGCCAACAGCCAACAAGTAGAGATTCAGTGTGTATCATGGCCGTTGCCTGGATTGCTGTAAGGCCGGGTCATTCTGAGCTGTCAGAACTGTGGCCAGGGTCGTGTGGACTGTTGTTGTCCTTTATGTTTCCATTTGTCGTGGGTTTGAACATTTGCGGCCCGACAGTGTCTGTGTATGTGCAGCCTGTGATGTCAACCCGGGCCAGAGAAAGGGCCCCCCCAGGTCATATTCCGACGGCCTTAGCAGTAATCCCTCTCGCCAAAGCGGGACTCCGGCCCTGGCTACACTCGGTCACAGACGCTGCTGCAAAGACGGATGACGAGCATGGGATTTCACCAACTTGCGGTAAATTCCCTAGATGTTTGACCGGCTCCCCAGTTGAACCGAGACAGTATCCAGCTTCCGTCAACATGTGGGTGTGGCTAAATACTTCTTCGGAAACAGTTGCCGGGGTGCACGCCTTTTTTTCGGACTCCTTGCTAACGAAGGTACTTCTGAGGTGAAGATAGAAGAGTGCGGCAATGTGAGAGGAGTATGTGGGGAGCTCGTGTTCCTTAGATGAGCCAAAGATGCTCTCCCAGCAGGTATGTTGTTCTTATTCTTGCCTCTCTTCACTGGGGAGGCTAAGGCTGTTTTCTCAGGACAGTTTGGTGGATTAACGCTGCTCCGAAGGCAGCGCTTCGGCTCACTGTCAAGAGAGGTAGGGGAGACGGGTCTCGAAGGCTGTGCCTCATCCATGGCGCCCTGGCCACCTCAGCCACCCGAGGACTGCAGGACTGCTCTACTTGGCATCCTACTCTGCGTTCTGCTCCGCAGAAAGTTCAAATGTTTTGTGGGTCCACCCACAAACAATAGCAATGGCAATGGAGGAAAGACTGCAGGACTGCTCTACTCGACGTCCTACTCCGCATTCCGCTCCGCGGAAAGTTTGAATGTTTTGTGGGTCCTCCCACAAACAATAGCAATGGCAATGGAGGAGAGACTGCAGGACTGCTCTACTCGGCGTCCGACTCCGCGTTCCACTTCGCGGAAAGTTCAAATGTTTTGTGGGTCCTCCCACAAACAATAGCAATGGCAATGGAGGAGAGACTGCAGGACTGCTCTACTTGGCGTCCTACTCCGCGTTCTGCTCCGCAGAAAGTTCGAATGTTTTGTGGGTCCTCCCACAAACAATAGCAATGGCAATGGAGGAGAGACTGCAGGACTGCTCTACTCGGTGTCCTACTCCGCGTCTACCTATTTTGATGTCGTTCTTCCACTATCAGCAAATTGAAGTACATATATGCTGTTAGCTGAGCCATTTTAATTTGCTCATCTCTTTTGGTTTGTGTCATACAAAAGTATGTTAGAGCTTGATGTAACAGACCCTTATCCTGCCACATATCAGCATTTGCAGAAGTAACATCCTGCATCATTCTGGCTTGCCATAGTTCATGTTCTTCCTCCACCCATTTACCTTTGATAAATAATTTGTATAGGAGGTGCTTCCTGGCCATATTGATTTCTATAGGTGCTGATTTTGAAATGTGATCTGCAACCTTACATACTCTCTTTGCAAGGGCAAAGTCTCAACCCGTTCCTGCTTAGTTTCTACTCACCATGTCAACTCAAAATAGTTCTCTTCAATCTTTTGATTTCTCTATATACCTTCCTGGAACCCAGGGTACAAGTCTTTCTATACACTACAATGCAATAACAGCCAAATGAATAGTCTGCTGCTACTGCGAATGTCACAGGTAAAAACTCCCAACCAGTTCCTGACCACGAGCCCTAAATTTGTCACAGTATAAAGGACGGTCATTATCAACTCAGGGAGTCTCCCCTGCCCCCAATGAAGGTGTCTCACAACAAAGTGCTTAGCAGATTCAAATTTGGTTAGGACTCCAACCTGTATAACACCATTCAGCAGATACCCTCTGTATCAGCAATAAGCTAGAAACCAGGCCAGTGTAAAGAAATAATAGTGTATATTTATTTAAATTTCCACAATGAATAATAAATAACTCACAATAACACCAGCCACATACTCCGTGGCACAACACAATAATCACAATTGTAAATTACGTCCATCAATTGACTGACATGTGTTTCTTAATAGACTTTCAGTTACCACAGCAAACACAGAATGAATTTGAATATTTGAAATCAAAACACACATAGGATTTCTTTGCACATAACAGATAGGACATTTTAAAAACCACATCCATGATTGCTTTGGTTATCACAATGCTCTTCTCTCCCCGTAATTCCCCACCCCCAGGGATCAGTTATATATGACGTCTTTGGTTTGAAGGCAAGGTACAGGGAGTGAGAATATAATGGGAATTTCGTTTGGGATTTTTATTTGAAAGGCAAGGTTTGGGAAATGAATTAAATGGGAAACCATTTGGGAAACACATATTCAAATGAAATGCAGGGTTTGGGGAATTTGGAATTCATGGGAAAATTCTTTTGGGACAATTTGTTTTCACAGGGAATACAGGGTTTTGGGATTTCTGTGTTGGAGACACTAGCACATTCGAATGAACAGCAGGGTTACACAATTACCTTAAAGACTAGAGTAATTTACTGTGCACTGGATAATCTTTGTCAATTTAGAATTTTGTCAAAAACATCACCCTGTAGTAGCTGACCCTATGATAATTAATTAAATTATATTTGTAAGTGAAATAAGCTAAGGGTATAATGCTTTTACCCCCTTCCCACTAATGGAAGAGAACCCACCAATGAAAAGGAATGGATTAAAGCAGACAGCTTCCCTTCACATTTCTTGGTGTTAAAACAGATATGGGGCCTTATTAAGAGTGTCCTGGTCAGATAACACTGATGCCGGTGAACGTACCGGCACTGTTGTTACCGGACTGCCACACTCCGAGTCTGCGGGTGGGTGCCATCCCACCCGCAGACTTTTCACAGAAGCACTGGCACGATTATTAACGGTGCCGATGCATCCATCATCCCCATTCCCATTGAGTCCTAGGGGACTAAAATGGGAATGGGGATTAACATTTTCCCAGCGCCTGACTTGCAGGAATACCAGGGTCGCAATCCCCTGGTGTTTCCATGAAGCCAGGCACTTGAAAAATCCACTAGTCTGGCAGCAGCCTGCCAGTTTTACCAGCATGGCTAGCGCCGGACTCGTAATGAGGCTCATGGTGTTTTTCTCTATGGGAATTAATTAGGTGATATTTTTAGTCAAATATGGCCAGGGTCTGCACAGTTTTGCCCCCCCCACCCACTAATGGAAAGGGATTAAGGGAGATAGCTCACCACACAGCTTTGGGGTATATCTACTTACATGGGATATCTCTGTTCTTGGCTCAGGAGGCCAGCCAGATTTTAGGACCCTCTTTTGGTAGGCAGCTCACTCCTCGGGCTTCTATTACAGCAAGGATCCTTCCAGACAGATTTTAGGCCTCTCTCTCAGATAGGGCTCCCAGCTTCCAGGCAAATGTCCCCAGCAAGTGTCCCATGGTCTCCTGTCTATGTGCTCTCCTGGGTGTCAGCCTTCCTTTTGTCAACTCTCTGTTTTTGTCAGTCTGCTTGCCTATTTTTGCCCTTCTGTCCCTTTATATAGTGCTGATGACACTTACATGTTATGAATATTCCCACGCTATGGATTTGCATCTCTCTTTCTCTCCCTCCCACCAGTCTGCTCATTGCCAGCTGATAGGGCAAGGAGTTTAGAGGCCTGGATTATGGCTGATGAGAGGAGGAGAGAAATGCATCATTTCAAATGACACATTTATTTTCCATGTTTGATTTTCTCAGAACGTCACATCATGACAACTACCTTCTCCTTTCAGATAACTGCATGAACATATATTTTTTTAATTCTACATTTTATGGGGAATCAGGGACTACTCATTTGATTTCGGCACAACCTTCCTGGGAGAAGCCATTTTTTTGTGGTTTGTACTGAGCTGAAATAGTTACAAATATGACACTTCACAATCCAAAACACTAATTTTGCATTCAATCAGTTTACCACATTTCAAGTTCTTCTGAATTATCAGAAGGCCAGGATCGTGGTTTTCTTCCTAACTCTATACATCACATAAAATTAGGAGATACATAGAACTGACAGGCCTTTTGTCATCTTTAATATGAGTCCTGGATGAGCTCACTAGTAGGCACGATTCTCTTTGCATTAAGGAAAAGGAGCCCAATGTTAATCAAATCACAATGCATAATATGGAGAGTCGTAGTTTCATATTCCAAGCATATCCACCCAGTTATTTTTTTCTCAGAAACTGTGACCTGAACATCTGCTTATCAGTAGTGTCTTTTTCTAACTAAGTCTTTGAAGATCCCTTAGGATTCTCTGAGAGGCATTGTATTGGGCCATGACAGTTTAAGAGGTCAGTTCTGTTGGCTGGCTTATCTGACCCTTCCACATTGCTGATCTAACTCTTTGTATTTCTTATGCATTTCAACTTGAAAACCAGAGTTTCTTGGTTGGCCCAGCCCAAAGGTCTTGAGGTCAAAGTTTCAGACGCACAGACCTTTCAGTTTAGTGGGGAAAACAAGCTACATACATAATTCTAACAGATACATAATTCTAACAGAATAGCCTTTTAAATTGAAAATATGTGTTTTACACAATCTGGGCCTGTTGTCCAGGAATGACATCTTTCTTTATTGCAATAATTAAAAAGATATGAGTCTCACTTTGATTATTATTCTGTTATGAATTTGTCTCAATCCTTATGGCTCAAGTGGATAAAGTACCAAACTCGGCTTTCCCGACATATCCAAAGTTGGTGCCTCTTTAAAGCCGTTCACATAAACTCTCTATAGCAGTCTAGACTTTTTCAAGATGGCGCTCTACACCTTTTAACTGTATTCTATTTACGCTGCTGATGAAAACAGTTGTGTTCGTCGTTAAAACGTCGTTAAAACTTTCTTGTTCTATTGCTCTGTGAACCTCCTATAATACTGTGTAGCCCTTTTTTCCTTGACCGCATCCTGCTGACTCTTTACCTCCATGATTGTAACTTTATACTTCCTGTTTCAATTAGATCGCTGTCCGTGACGCCTTTACTGTTCTTCCTCCTTTTGTTATCTTTCAGCCTACGTTTCACAGAGCCCTTCTCTGCTTTGCACTGAACTTTCTGAAACCTTTACCCCAATTTTCCTTCTTTCATTCCTTCGCTCCACTTCATTCTGCTTCATTCTGACTTTACTTTAAATGTATTCCTTGTTCTGTCCTTCCTCTGCCTTTCACGCTCTTCTAGTCTGCCGTGCTCTGATCAATTCCAAGCCTACCTGCTTCCTGCTGGAACCACATTCGTATCCATTCACTGCTTACCAGTATACTCTTTTGTCCTCAGGACTGTAATTGTGCAGGACTTCAACCTACCTTATCTGCCTACCTATATCCTGCGTATTGAACATTGGCCTCCCATCAGAACTCCTATTTCATCCTGGCATCCGGATACAGGTTTTCTTCTCCTTGAAGTTTTCCCGATGGGGCTGCCCACAGGGTACACAGAGGGCCTCATTACGGGTTTGGAGGTTAGCACCATGGCTGCCTCCAAAGTTGTGTTCGGGTCCGGGTAGTCGGAATGGGGACTTACCGGGTCATTCCAACCTTGGAGGACCCGGTAAGTCCCCATTCTGAAAACCATTCCCCATTCCCATTCGAGCCCCCATAGGGCTCAATGGGAATGGGGAAGGAGCTAATAACGGGCCCGCAAATAGTGGGCCCGTTATTAGCTCCCTGGTTCCTTAGCGGCTCCCGCTAAGGGCGGCTGGTAAAACCAGCCGGCCTTAGTGGGACCCGCAAAGGGACCTCGGAAGGCGGCGTAGGGGGTTAACGGCACCGGCATCCTTACCAGTGCTGTTAACCCCTTACCGCCAGCCTCGTAATGAGGCCCAGAGTCCTGGTTGCCCCAGGTCTCTGAATACCTTGTGCGACTCCTTCTATAAGCTTCAACGAGTAACCACTGCTACGTGCTACAAAGCCATTGAGTATTCCTTTGATTGCTAATATATTTACACATAGGCCACAGTTAACATAGGAAACTAGTGTTCACTTGTACAGCAAGTAGGCCTCTCCTTTTAAATTATGTCACTTTGAAGGTTGAAAAGTAAGTGTTTTATTTGTGACAAATACAAAGTTCTTGGCTTCACTTTAGATTTCTGGATCACAGTCTTGTGCTGCATTGAGGTCAATGTGACATGCTGCTATGGTCGTTTTTCATATCTTATGAAAACAGCATTTTCAGCCACAACTGTCTTTTGCAACGCATTGGGCACATCCAGCAATTTTCAGTTCGCAGGCCCATTTTCCTTCACTTGAGCACCTGTCCATTTTGGGAAAGTTGAACTAGGCCCAATTTTGTTCCTTCACTAGGCCTTATGTCGGGAATCAATGTTTGAACGGTTCTGCATATTCAAATCTGTTTCAAAATCAGCCAGCTTCATTCTCACAATCGTGCTTTGCATGGCCTCTCAGTCTCTGTCACTCGGGGGCTGAATTTACATCCCACAGTACTATCTTGTTTACTTCCGAACCCTTGCAAATCTCCTTAGCTCCTTGGAAGTAATTAGTTATTATTCTCTCCGAACTCATTTAGGGCTCCTTATTCCCCGCCCCGGCTTATCAGAGTTATTTTTTTTTTTTTTTTTTTTTTTCCCCCCTTATCAGAGTTATTTGAATTTTTCGCATTGGAAACTTCACACCTTGATGGTTTATGCTTACCATTGGGCTGATTTTTTGTCATTTATTTCGGTGCACCTCAGATTATAGTTGCCTTTCTTGCTTTTATTGGTCATTTGGAATGGCCACTTAAGTCTAGCAGCAGGGGGCTGAGGAAGAACTTTAAATGAAATATACATTTCTCACACAGTTACTGATGGCTGCATAGTAATATGTTTTGGAGCAGCACAGACCCTGCTACAGCGTTGCAGCACCAATTTCATTCCCCTCAGGCAACACGACCAGCAGAGAAAGGGTCCACAAGACATAATACACAACAGACTCTTCTGTACGCTCTTCTCACCAGCGCTCCACACCATTTGAGTTTTGCACGGAACTAACCATCCCCCATAGCTCTCAAATTAGCTGCTTTTGGCAGCAGGTGTCACCCACCTTGCAAGCAGCTTAATCACCCGCCAAGTCCCCCATAACCCCATTCACTTCTACGCCAAAAAGAAAATCGGGTGTTTTCACCTGCCTTAGTGATAAAATGGTAGGGAGCCATGCACCCCCAAAGGAAGGTGAAGTAGGAGGCTGATATTTCAAAGGCTCTTTCAGTTAAGTACAAGAGTCGGACAGGAGGAGAAGAGCAAATACAAATAAGCGCCAGGGCAAGGGGTTCCATGCAAAAGCAGGTCTCGACTGCAGACCGCACTCGAAGCAGCAGTGTACATTCAACAGGAGATGGGAGTGTCAGGTGCAGAGACAGAACAGAATAGAGCAATTCAGGAAATGCCTGTCCGACGGACAGAATCAAAGATAGTTCAGAAGAGGTCAGAAGCAGATCTATGGCCCTGGTCGGAATCAAGAGTCCAAGCAGGAGCCTTTCCGAAAAGGACAGGTTTTGCTGGTTTTTCGGCAACTGAATGTCGTTCCACACAGATTTGATGGTTATAAGGCGATTGTTCTAGAGGGAGGTGCCGGCCAAAACAAGGGTTCAGTCACACAGATTCTTTTTTTTTAAAGCAGCAATCATAGTCATCAAGAAGTTGTCATCTCAAGGGCCAGATCAGGGGTTCTCACAAACATTGGACTTCATTATGAGTGTGCCGGTATCCTGGCGGTGATACCGCCAGGATACCGGCAAACTGTAATACCATTACCGGCACTCAGTCCGGCGGTATTACTACTGGATTAGGAGTGCTGGCAATGGTAGTAAATCCCCACTCCATGGGGGGAGTTGTAGGTATTACTGGCAATTTCAGCCGGTAACGCTCTCTTACTTTGCAGGTGCGGTAACATGCTGTAAATGGACTTAGAGGCACATTATTACCGCACCGGCAAAGTTGCATTGAGCCCCATTGTCGTGGAGACAAAAATGTTTGGTTTGGTTTTGTCCAACACCCAAAGCCCCCAGCTTCCCAAAAATTAATACTTAAGCGTTAATAAAAGCAGGGTCTAAATCCCAGAAACAAATTGTTATTTTTAAAAGCACATTGAGCCAGTAATATTGATACAACATAAAATTACTTAAATGCCACTTCATAGGACTTATTACAGACACAGAGGAACTTTCTTGATAATTACCACCATTACTAATGTGAGGGTCACCCACCCATCATTAGAGATGTTCTGTTGTCACGGTGGTGATGGCAGGAGGTTTACTGAAATACTGCCAGCCATATTTCAATAAACATGTGCCAAACATGTCAAAAGTATTTGTTTAGCCATTTCCATGCTTAGGGTGGAAGGGGTTTATGTAAAATAGGAGATCGTACTGCTACTGCACATTATTTGAATGCACAAAAGGATAACATTTGACCTACTTATGCATTACATGGTGAAGGTGGTGTGGCAACGCAGAAGAAAGCGTTGGATGCAAGGTGTACGTTTGCATGTTCTTTATTTGACCAAAAGTAAATAAAAGGCATGTCTTTCCCCGTTCCTCCTGACTAACCAAACTAACTAATGGTCCTCGTCAGACCGTCAGAAGTAAAACACAAAATATCCTCCGTCCAACAAACGACCCTATCTGACCCTAACACTTAAAACTAACTAAGTAAGGTAGCTTCCCCTCTAGGCTTTCCCTCAGGGTTTCCAAGCTACAACAGTTCCACAATGAGGTATAAAGTCAGCATTGGTTATTCATCCAATTTCAATAACTCTCACTGATGAGCTTCTGCAGTTCTTGATATATGCTTAAGTCTTTGGTCTCAGGGAACTTGTCAGAGCCTCCACTCTCTATCATGCACTCCTTATAAATGCAGTCTTTTCCGTTCCTTTTCATCACCTTTACCCTTTGTATTCTTAAGGCTTTCTCTTCCTCCTTGTTGAGGTGTCTTATGCCCTTTTGCTTCACTTGAAAGCCCCCCATCTGGAGCCTTAGCTCCAAGTCTTGCTTCAAGTGTGTTTGACTATTATAACCGACACTTGGACTTATTTCAGTGGGTTTTCTTTTCATAGTATTTCCTCAAAGAAGGCCAGTACTCATCCCAAGATACATTAACTAACTCTCTTGTAGTCTCTCCAAAATATACACAAGGAAACAGGCTACCCCTCCCTTTTCCACTTCATAGACTTTTGTGTTACACTTAATCACAGCTGAAGTCCTTGCAAATCGTCAGCACATGTACCAGAGCAATATTTGTAAAAATAAACTTGTATTTATTATGTTTTCTTCATAAAATTAGTTCCTATTGTTAAGACGGATTTCTGAACTCTGTCCTGGTGGCGCAGAAGTTCAGAAGGCCAACCTAATTACTTGGAACAGGGTAACCTCTGGACGAGCCAGACCAATCAAGGTAGCGATCGCGGCGGTCAAGACTAGGTCTCAAGAGGGGTGAGGGTGACTGAAAGCCCGCAATGAGCACACAAAGCAAGAGCGCTTACAAACTACCCCAAACAGTTGTTATATCAAAAATATATACACATTTATTTTAAGGCCTTTAAAATAATGACCGTAGCGAGAAAATCACAGTATCACAATATTAAGCCAACACATACCATACCAATACAATATATATACAAATACGACAGTCGCAAGCGTTATATGCACGAAATGTGTAGTCCACCTGAAAGGGACGGAAAACAGGCAGTGCGATAATGCTTTAGACTCAGTTCGCCTTCAGAGGCACCTAACTAGATGGAAGTCCGAGCCCTGCGAAGAGTGGAGCCTTGTGCTCAAAGTACTTGCACACGCTGGTGCCAACGGGCAAAAGGAGAAGCTCTTCGGAGGAAGTCAGGCAGTTCGGGTTAGTGCACAACAGAAGAACAGGTTCCGCGACTCAAGCGCAGCCTCCACAGTGAGCAGAAGCAGAGCGCGAGTACGGACAAAAGGGTGCTGTTTTTACACAGCGGGGAAAAGAAATGGGCTACTGCAGGAGGGCGACCAGATCCTAGCTATACTACTCACCGGTCCCCGATGCAAGCAGACCCAGGCTTCTCCACGTTAGTTTCAGCAGCTGGCAGGTTCAGAAGAGCCGGGAATGCCTCGTCGTCGTGTAGAGAAAAAAGACGTCCCAATCGAAGAAACCTGCACAGTTTTGTCTCCACCGCAGGGCAACGGAGCGGCCGTGTGTATCTGAGCCAAATGTACACTACTCACTTCAGACTTGGGAACGCCAAGTGTACTAAGCGTGTGAGAGTGACCAGGACTCGAAATACAACACAACCTGGCGGCGGTTACAGAGCAAGACTCCCGTGTAAGCTGGTCAGTCAACTGGATGGCCCAGAGACGCTTCCGAAGGCTTACTGGCAGGAGATGATGAAGTCGCCGAGAATAGCTGTTCCTGCTATTCCAAAGGTCGAAGCACCAGTACAGGCCTTCTGGTTCGATCAAAGGAGGAAAGGGTTTCACAGGACGACAGCAGTGCAAAGGAGGAGTCCTTCAGCGGGTCACCAGCGATTCCTCGGTCCAGCCTCTTGGTTGCAGGATACTTGGCTCCTGTATTCCTTCGTTCGTGAGAACTCAGGAAATCGACATGGTAGTGGTGTTTCCAGCCCCCTCTTATCCACGGTTCCCTTCGCGCCAAAACGGAGGGGAGCCAATGGGAGATCCGCTCATCAACACACACACCATTCATGGACCAATCACGGACCACGGTGGTCCCAGGCATTCACACTACCCTAGACTCTCTGGCACCCAGGATGTGTATTGGGACCAGACATCCCAGCCCACACCCTGGAGGCACACAAAAGACATGTAGAAGCCCGCGAAAGCATCCGTGTTTCGCGGGAAAGTACATGCCCAAATAAGGAAGGCCCCGGGTCGCTCGACCTGGGGAAGGTGAAGGGAGCAAGACGGTCAGTGGACAGGACAAAGGAGCCTCGTGGTCTGGCCATTTTGGGAGCCAGGCCACCATTTTGGGTTCAGCGCGAAAAACGCGCTCAGAACGCCAAAAGGAGCTCAAAATACACAAAACGATCGCTGCCACCATTCCAGTCCCTGAATGACTTGGACCGATCAAATACCATCCTAAACGAGTATCTAGGGCCTGTGGAAGGCTAGAGACCGAAGAGAGCTGTAATTTATCTTACAGTGCCCTCTTGTGTCATGTTGCACTAAAGCCGCAACATGATAAAAGAAACTACGGGAAACAGCATTCCTCGGTACTGACTGTCTTAAGGGCATGTCAGTTTCCCCATAAGAAAAGGAGCGAAAGCCCAGAGGAGTGCGGCAGAAGGCTGCACTTCTCTGGTAAAGTCAAGAACAAGGTGAAAAACAACAGCAAAAAGTTTAGGGGTTGCCACATGGAAGGAAAATTACCTACAATTACGAAATCTTTCCTAACACTCGCCCCTCCCAGACTATGGACAGGGGGAACTAATCCACCCCTGGATGAGTCTCTTGTTCAGGTCGGTTAAACATTCTGGACAACCCATCAGCATTGCTATGTTGGACACCTGGCCTATGCTCAATAGTGAAGTCGAAGCCTTGTAGACTTATGGACCACCTAAGCAACTTTGGATTCTCCCCCTTCATGTTCATTAGCCACTTTAACGGCTTATGGTCAGTCTGCACAGTGAAGTGGGTCCCATAGAGGTAGGGCCTCAGCTTCCTTAGGGCCCACACAACAGAGAAACATTCTTTCTCTACCGTGGACCATCTGAGCTCTCTGTCCTTAAGCTGGCGACTAATAAAACCGATAGGGTGTTCCTTACCCTTCTCATCTACTTGTGATAGTACAGCTCCTATCCCAGTGTCAGAGGCGTCCGTCTGCACGATAAAAGGTCTTTGATAATCAGGGGCCCTAAGGACAGGGGCCTGGCACAAGGAGCCTTTTAAGCCATTGAAGGCCTTCTCACACTCGTCGGTCCAAGTTACCTTCTTGGGTTTCTTCGGAGTTGTGAGGGCAGTCAGAGGAGCAGCTATGGTGCCATAGTCTGCCACAAAATTGCGGTAATACCCCGTGAGTCCTAAGAAGGCTCTCACTTGGGTTTGCGTAGTGGGGGTAGGCCAGTCTTGTACTGCTTGTACTTTACTGGGTAGAGGCTGTATCCTCCCTCCACCTACTTCATGTCCAAGGTAAACCACTGAGCCTTGTCCAATCTGGCATTTACTAGCCTTTATGGTCAAGTGGGCTTTCTGAAGAGCCTGGAGCACAATCCCGAGGTGTTTCACATGGTCTTCCCAGGTGGCACTGAAAACTGCTATATCGTCCAGATATGCAAGACAGAATTCGTCCAACCCATTCAACACATGATTCACAAGCCTCTGGAAAGTGGCAGGTGCATTCTTCAACCCGAACGGCATTACCCGGAATTGGTAAAGGCCGTCTGGAGTAGAAAATGCTGTCTTCTCCTTGGCATGCTCTGCTAAAGCTATTTGCCAATAGCCAGCAGTGAGGTCAAACGTGCTGAGGTACTTGGAGGCACCCAAAGTATCCACCAACTCATCTGTTCGAGGCAAGGGGTGTGCGTCTGTCTTGGTGACAGCATTCAGAGCCCTGTAATCCACGCAGAACCTCAATTCAGAAGTGCCTGCCTTTGGAACCAATACCACAGGGCTGGACCAAGGACTACTAGAGGGTTCAATCACCCCAAGGTCTAACATCTTGTTGACCTCGGTCTTAATATAAGACCGTACTTTATCTGACATCCTGTATCCCCTACTTTTGGTAGGTACACTGTCTCCTGTGTCAATGTTATGTTTGCACCAAGGTGTCAAACCAGGCGACTGTGAAAACAGGGGGGAAAACTGCCTAAGCAAACTTTTCACCTCAGCCTGCTGATCAGAAGTCAGGTGAGGGGCCACTCGGACACCCTCAAAGGAGTTATCTGAAGGACCGCTTTGGAACAGGTCGGGGAGAGGTTCCGACTCCTCTTCCTCAACATCTGAAGCCAGTAGCAGTGCTGCGATTTCGACACTTGGGACGAAAGCCTTCAGCCTATTCACGTGAAACACTTTTGGAGCCTGTCCAGGCCTTCCAAGGTCCACTAAATAGTTAACCTCACCCAGGGGCTCCACCACTGTGTAAGGGCCTGACCATTTGTCCTGTAAAGCTCGAGGCCTTATGGGATTCATGATCAGGACTTGCTGACCAGGTGTAAAGTTGATGAGGGAAGCTTTCTGGTCGTACCAATGTTTCACCAGCGCTTGCCCTGCCTTCAATTTATCACTAGCCAAGCCCATAAGAAGTACCATCCGTTTTCTGAGCCCTAGCACATAATCAACTACGTTGGTAGTAACAGGGGGAGTGAGTATCTCCCATCCCTCCTTGACGATGGCTAAGGGTCCCCGTACGGGATGACCGAACAGAAGTTCGAAGGGGCTGAAGCCAACACCCTCCTGTGGTACCTCTCGGTAGGCAAACAGTAAGCATGAAACAAGAAGATCCCATTTTCTTCTCTGAGGCTCCTCCAGAGCCCCAATCACGCTCTTTAACGTCCTGTTGAAACGCCCCCCCAGACCATTGGTCTGGGGGTGGTATGCAGAAGAGAACCTGTAGGTGACCCCACATTCTTTCCACATAGCCTGCCTATACTTCGACATAAAGTTGCTGCCATGATCCGACACAACTTCTTTAGGGAAGCCAACCCTAGTAAATATGCCGAGTAAAGCTTTTGCAACTGACTTGGCAGTTACAGTTTTCAATGGGATGGCCTCAGGATACCTGGTTGCATGGTCGACCAGCACCAGGATAAGCCTATTGCCCGAGGATGTTTGCGGGTCAAGGGGACCAACGATGTCGATCCCTACCCTTTCAAATGGTACCCCCACAACTGGGAGCGGTACCAACGGAGCTTGGATTGTCGTGCCAACCTTACCAGACAACTGGCAGGAGGTACAACTCCTGCAGTGACTTTCTACTTGCACCCCCATCTTGGGCCAGTAGAAGTGCATGGATAACCTTTGCTTGGTCCTCTTCATACCAAGGTGACCAGCAAGGGGAACTTCATGCGCCAACTGCAGGAGGAAGGGCCTAACAGCAAGGGGAACCACCAACCTCCTATGGTCTCCTTCTGTAGACTCTGTGGGCTCGCTATACAGGAGTCCACCTTCCCAATAAATCCTATGCGTCCCAGGAGGTTCACCCTCATGCTCGGAGCAGGCCTGTCTCCTTAGGCCTTCCAGAGATGGGCACTCACGTTGGCCTTTACTGAATTCGTCCCTATCAGGACCTCCTTCAACTAACAAGTCTTTTAGTTCAGGATGATCGTTGGGGTCGAATACTTCAGGCATCGCCACCTCCTCGTCAGGCCCGGGTGATTGACCAACTTCCTCCACCGCAGTGGTAGGCGAGCTCGGGGGAATATTCTCTTTCCCTCGTCGTGACTTGTTGACTCCTTTCGCCTTGGGTTTCCCCTTCGGCTGGGGCGGCGTATTGGACTTGACCAATGCTGCCCGTGCTTGAGACCGTGTGTAGGGTCTTTCGGCAGTGTCTCCTACGAGCCCTAAAGCTCTGAGATCATTACCTAACAAGACCTTCCCCGGGACGTTTCTCTGAATGCTCACTGGAATCCTGACTGCTGTACCATTTAAAGTAAGATTTACAGGTATAACTGGAAACATACGGAGGGGGCCGTCAGCCAACTTAGTGGGCATCAGAGTAGCTCTGGCAACTTCCTCTGAGTCTACCAAGGTAGAATCCACTACAGTGCGACTGCACCCACTATCCCTAAGAGCTGGAGTATCCACTCCATTGATCAGCACACTGTCTTTAAAGTAGTGCTTGGTATTATCCGGAATCCTAGCATAAGCCTCTGCGACTTTAGGCTCCCAGGAACCCAGGGACACTAAAACTACCTCAGCCTCTATCCCGCTGGGAAATGAGTCTGAGGAGAAGGATGCTCCTGTAATCTCTTCTTCCTCGTAGGAGGAGAAGGCCAGATTAGCGGAGTGGACCCCCAAAGGTCTAACCTTACACCGGGGATCCCCCTTCACGTGGTCAGTTGCTCCACAAGCAAAACAAGATCCATTGGGTCTGTTTACATAGGGAGGCTTATTGTAACCAGAGTTCTGTTTCGGAGGCGGACTTCCACTACCCTGTGAGTTCTCTTGTGTCTTACCTTTATTTTTCTTTTTGTGGCCCTTATGGGAAGAAGATTTAGCAGATTCTCCACCCTCCATATCTTTGGACTTTTTCCCTTCCTCCTGCTTACCAGGATGAGTTTTGTCCTTATGGGACACTCGATGTGACACCCATAAGTCTGCTGCAATGGCCAGCTTCTTAGGATCTATCTCCTTCGAATCGGCCAAATGCTGCTTAAGCTCCGGGGAAGAAGAAGCAAAAATGTGTTCCAGCATGACAAGATTTATCATGCCTTCGAAGGTAGAAACCTTATAACCTTCGACCCAGCCAGTTAAGTTTTTCAAGGATTCAGTGACATAAGATACCCAAGTACCACCTTCCTTTTTCTTATACTCTCTGAAACGTTTCAAATATTGGGCCGGAGTCTTCCCAAACTTTAAAATGAGAGTTTGCTTTAACATTGCGAAATCAGCTCGCTCAGCCTTCGACATTTCCATAATGGCACTACAGCCAGAATGGGGCAGTCTGCTGAGTAACCATGCAATCTTATCAGCATTGTCAACTTGTTGAACTTCGCATGCATACTCAAACGCATTCAGCCAGTCCATAATGTCATTCCTTTCCTCATACACACTGAGCAGATCTTTCGGAAACCGTGGATGAGAGGAAGCCCCAGACCCATGTCCAGGACCCTTGGACCCATTTGCAAACTGAAGCTTGGCCAGTTCCAACTGGTGATCCCTGTCTTTTTGTTTTTCTGCCTGTTCGATTTTCAGTTTGGCTATGCTGAATTCAAGCTCCTGCTGCCTAAACCGCAGCTCTTGCTTCTTGAATTCAAGCATAGCCTCCCCATCAGCACTGGCAGAGGAAACATTAGACATCTCGTCCTCCCTGTCCTCGTGGTCGCGATGGATCAGTGCAGCGGCAGAACCGTCGGTTCTACCAGTGAGAGCAGCCCCACCACCTTCCGCACTGTCCTCAGAAGTTATAGCGTCAAGCTGCGCTTCTTGCCACGCCACGATTCTTTGGATCATTTCCAATTTCGTGCCTTGAGAGGAAACACCTCTCTCCGCACACATCTTCTTCAATGTTTCTGATTTGGAAGCATTTAAAGTTAACAAGGTATTTGTTTCCATACTGTTAGATAGGACTATGGCCTTTTTAAAGTTATACTACAACAATTCACTACGTGTACTCGTTGGAATAACCTGAAATGCCCTAGTTCGTGCGCAACACTGGATACCTTCAGTCGTATCCCACCGCTGTACACCAATTTGTTAAGACGGATTTCTGAACTCTGTCCTGGTGGCGCAGAAGTTCAGAAGGCCAACCTAATTACTTGGAACAGGGTAACCTCTGGACGAGCCAGACCAATCAAGGTAGTGATCACGGCGGTCAAGACTAGGTCTCAAGAGGGGTGAGGGTGACTGAAAGCCCGCAATGAGCACACAAAGCAAGAGCGCTTACAAACTACTCCAAACAGTTGTTATATCAAAAATATATACACATTTATTTTAAGGCCTTTAAAATAATGACCGTAGCGAGAAAATCACAGTATCACAATATTAAGCCAACACATACCATACCAATACAATATATATACAAATACGACAGTCGCAAGCGTTATATGCACGAAATGTGTAGTCCACCTGAAAGGGACGGAAAACAGGCAGTGCGATAATGCTTTAGACTCAGTTCGCCTTCAGAGGCACCTAACTAGATGGAAGTCCGAGCCCTGCGAAGAGTGGAGCCTTGTGCTCAAAGTACCTGCACACGCTGGTGCCAACGGGCAAAAGGAGAAGCTCTTCGGAGGAAGTCAGGCAGTTCGGGTTAGTGCACAACAGAAGAACAGGTTCCGCGACTCAAGCGCAGCCTCCACAGTGAGCTGAAGCAGAGCGCGAGTACGGACAAAAGGGTGCTGTTTTTACACAGCGGGGAAAAGCAATGGGCTACTGCAGGAGGGCGACCAGATCCTAGCTATACTACTCACCGGTCCCCGATGCAAGCAGACCCAGGCTTCTCCACGTTAGTTTCAGCAGCTGGCAGGTTCAGAAGAGCCGGGAATGCCTCGTCGTCGTGTAGAGAAAAAAGACGTCCCAATCGAAGAAACCTGCACAGTTTTGTCACCACCGCAGGGCAACGGAGCGGCCGTGTGTATCTGAGCCAAATGTACACTACTCACTTCAGACTTGGGAACGCCAAGTGTACTAAGCGTTTGAGAGTGACCAGGACTCGAAATACAACACAACCTGGCGGCGGTTACAGAGCAAGACTCCCGTGTAAGCTGGTCAGTCAACTGGATGGCCCAGAGACGCTTCCGAAGGCTTACTGGCAGGAGATGATGAAGTCGCCGAGAATAGCTGTTCCTGCTATTCCAAAGGTCGAAGCACCAGTACAGGCCTTCTGGTTCGATCAAAGGAGGAAAGGGTTTCACAGGACGACAGCAGTGCAAAGGAGGAGTCCTTCAGTAGGTCACCAGCGATTCCTCGGTCCAGCCTCTTGGTTGCAGGATACTTGGCTCCTGTATTCCTTCGTTCGTGAGAACTCAGGAGATCGACATGGTAGTGGTGTTTCCAGCCCCCTCTTATCCACGGTTCCCTTCGCGCCAAAACGGAGGGGAGCCAATGGGAGATCCGCTCATCAACACACACACCATTTGTGGACCAATCACGGACCACGGTGGTCCCAGGCATTCACACTACCCTAGACTCTCTTGCACCCAGGATGTGTATTGGGACCAGACATCCCAGCCCACACCCTGGAGGCACACAAAAGACATGTAGAAGCCCGCGAAAGCATCCGTGTTTCGCTGGAAAGTACATGCCCAAATAAGGAAGGCCCCGGGTCGCTCGACCTGGGGAAGGTGAAGGGAGCAAGACGGTCAGTAGACAGGAGAAAGGAGCCTCGTGGTCTGGCCATTTTGGGAGCCAGGCCACCATTTTGGGTTCAGCTCGAAAAACGCGCTCAGAACGCCAAAAGGAGCTCAAAATACACAAAACGATCGCTGCCACCATTCCAGTCCCTGAATGACTTGCACCGATCAAATACCATCCTAAACGAGTATCTAGGGCCTGTAGAAGGCTAGAGACCCAAGAGAGCTGTAACTTAGCTTACAGTGCCCTCTTGTGTCATGTTGCACTAAAGCCGCAACATGATAAAAGAAACTACGGGAAACAGCGTTCCCCGGTACTGACTGTCTTAAGGGCATGTCAGTTTCCCCATAAGAAAAGGAGCGAAAGCCCAGAGGAGTGTGGCAGAAGGCTGCACTTCTCTGGTAAAGTCAAGAACAAGGTGAAAAACAACAGCAAAAAGTTTAGGGGTTGCCACATGGAAGGAAAATTACCTACAATTACGAAATCTTTCCTAACACCTATAACAATTCAAAATATGAAACATTCGTTGATGAATTTCATTAACATCTTTAGGCATACATTTAACAGATATGAAAAGCAAGAAAACAATGTTGGTGCCCAGGGGTACACCACTGTGTATCTATATGTTATTAGAAGCACCCAAATAAAACAAATGTCCTCGATTTCTTATACTATCTGCCCCACGTGTCACACCTTATACATTCAGCGATGCAATTAATATAGCAATTAATATAGAAGGAATATGATGTTTTATTCTTCAAAAAACACCAACTGGACTTATAAATGTTACACAGTATAATGGTGGGGTACGTTGTGGTCAAGGGAGATGTATTGTCCTTTATAGGAGATGGATTAGTCAACCAATGAGTTCTAGTCAACACGTTCTGTTTCGGCCCTTGTACTCAAATACGTTTATGCAAAACATTCTTGCATGATCTTTTGATGGGCCTTCATCAGGATGATGTATTTCTTTTAAGCCCTGAGAATTAATCTGGTGAACCCCATTGCCTGTGTGTTTAATCTCATCATGAAGTGTTCATGGTGTGAATTTTGTCTTCTGTAGTTAATGCAAAATGCAGTTGTGTCCTGCTGGGTGTGCTCGTTCTTATCAGCCATTTGCTTACATTCTTATTATTTCTTGTGCAGTTAATACCCGAGGACTGAGTTGCATATTCACTTGTATTCTTCGTTCACATACTCGTTGATCTTCGTGTTCAGGACACACTGTGTGGACTGCCGTGCGCTCGGTGGCCGTGACAGCACAAGTCTCTACATGCTAGCCTTCCCGCTCTCTTAGGGTTTCAGCCTCAATATTAAAGTTTCTTCAATAAATCTCTGGCAGTCCCTAGTTGCCTCCCCCTATTTAGAATCACAGAGATACAATGGGTGTGCATTGGTTAAGCGGGCTCGGCATTGGGACGCATCTGTCTTGGCTGTTCTTCATCTTAGGTTTCTCAACTCTCTCCCAGGTGCATCCTTCTCGCTCTGTTAGCTACTGGTACTCTGCAAAGCGGTATCAAAGGGAGGGTTCATTCCTCCCTCTTGTTCAGGCCTTGGCGCAGTTAGTCGGTCCGAAGACCCACTACGATCCTCTTGTGGTCATGCCACCCTTCAGGACGGTCTCCTGGACTCCGTCCATACAGTGGTTGCTCCACTAGGCCTCCAGTGTCTTTATTCCACGTTCTCCTTTGCACAGGCTGCCGCTGGCACCGCGGCTCCAGTCTGCTCCGCCTCTCCACTGCGTGTGTACATCAGAGAACTTCCCCTGCGTATGCTTCTCTCTCTGTGTCCCTGATTCGTTCCTTTAACTGGCTGTTTGCATGCCAAAAAGTGTTATGTTTCTCTTCAGGCGTCATGCCATGCCCAGCACTACCTGAAGCCAATAGAAGGAAAACCACGTTATTGTTGTTCAGAGGCAATGCCATGTATGCAGGCAGTCCTGCTTGAGTAGGGAGTTGCTTGTAGGAATGGGAGTCCTTGTCCCCTAGAGAGGAGTCACTCCAGAGAGGTCCCACTTGCCCAGACCCCTAAGGAGGGTCTTGCTAAGTGTGCTCACCTCCCTAGCCTCAAATGGGTGGCTGCCCCCGAGGAGAAGGGACAAACACCCTACATGTGTCACATACCCTTCCCCGTAGGTGTGTGGCTTCCCCTTCTCCATGAAGAGGTAAGGGATAACCACCCTCTAATTCTGGGTGGATTTTCTTATTCCACAGAGGTTTTCTTGACCTTTCTGAACGTCGAGTCTCTTGGTTGTTTTCTTTTTACACCTCCAGGTGGGCAGATCTTTATTTTCTTCCATGATTTCCCAAGATTACAGGGGTGAATATTTCTTTGAGACATTGTGGTCAGACAGAGGAGTAAACAGTTCAAATAAAAGTCAGGAAGTCAGTACCAACCATGAATTCTTCAGGGAGGCCAGGCCCCACAGTAATTGCCTCATCACGAGTTTGGCGGTAACCCTTAAATGCGGCAGTAGCGCTATTACCGCTGCATTTATGGGTCCGCTAGATCATGGTCTTGGCGGATTTCCCCCCAGCTCTCAGCTGGGGTGAAATCCGCTGCAAATTTGCCGATTTTCGGCGCTAATCCCGGTGGCGGGAAATCCGCCGGCGGTCATAGCGCAAATTTTCCCCATTGGGCCCAATGGAGAATGAGTAATTCCCGAATGGGCCCAATGGGGAATGGGCACTAACCGTTCTGCCAAAATCGTGATCCGGCACTAATGGTGCTGGGGGTTTGGCGGTAGGGCTATTAGCGCCAGCGGTAATACCACCAGCGTTACTGCCCAACTCGTGATGAGGCCCATAGTCTGATCTCTAACCCTTAAAAGAAGCAGGATCTTGGGATATATCTCGGTGTCTCCATGAACACACGAGATCTTTGGTACATATGAAATCTGACTGTATAGCTGTTAGTTTACTCTCAGAATCAATAAGGGCTTGAGTCCAAACAAAAGTAATGTAGGCATCCATGTGACTCTGGAAGGGTTGGGCTCTGCAATAGCAGATTCCTGCAATATCAGGATGCTCCTCTACTCCATCTGCTTCCCCTCTCCACTGTTCTGTCATCATCTACCCTACTTCCATAGGTTCCTCTGGAAGAATTTTGGGGTAGGACCGTGAGAGATGACCTCTCTCCCCACTGTAGAAGCAGATGCGGAAAACAGAAAAAGTAGTTTTTAACGCTCCTACATCTCTAGTGGCGGGTTTAGTTCCAGTTAAGGGCAAAGATGGAGGTCTTCTACTGGGCACCCCTTCATGGGGGATACTCTGGAGTAAGCTCTCTTGATTTGTATAGGTATATCTGTATGTGAGAATCTGGGAGGGGGGTCTAAAGTCTTTCCTTGACTCTATGGGTTTACTGGTGCCTTTAAAATATTGTGCAGCCTCAGCATGAGTCTGGACAAACTGAATTGCAGCCTCTAATGCAGATTGAGGTTGTTGCAAAATACCTTGCTTGAGGTATGGGAGCAGGGCACTTACAAACTTCTAAAGCAATGGATTCTAAGATTTCTGGGAGGGTCTTTCTTCTCAGCCATTGGGTGAGCACATTTTGCACCTGACCTACTAACTCCATGGGACTTTCATTTGAAAATAATTGGATACCCCGGAACTTAAACCAATAGAATTCCTCCATCTGACATAGTTGTTCTAAGAGACCCTTTTTATATCTAAAAAGGCAGTTGTTCATTGTGGGTTCAGATTTTGAGAAGACACTTGTAAGTCACCTTTTAATCGAATAGCCAGGTAACAGATGTTTACATTGTCACCCCATTGAAATTGCAGGGCAATCCTCTCAAAATGTATTAAGGAGACTCCCAAGTCTTCCCCCTCATAAAATGGTTGGAGTACTCCATGAGGTACCACCCGATGACTTGGACCTGCTCTTAATTGGTCACGGTTCACCTAGAAACATTGATCCACCTAAATCTGGTGATTTATAATACGCTCCAGGAGGGTATCAAATGTACTCATCTCTACTTCTGTGAAGACCTTGAACCTAGAGACATTTCCAAAGGAGTACTTTCTGCTTCCTCCTCGTCTCCAAAATCTTTAGGTAGTTCCGAGGAGGAGGTGGTAGGCTCTGATTTCTCTAAAATGGCAGATATTTACTTTAAACCCTGAGAAGCGTTTTATTGCTAACTGGAATAGGAGTCAGATGGGCGAGAGTTTACTAATCGGTCTGGCCATACGAGTATCGCTGGCTCTGACTCTCTATCGAGTCATCGGGCATCCCACTTCTCACACTATATATGGGTACCTAGAAGAAGGAGTCAGACACAAGACGGTGGACGTTTGAATGTTCATTATTTGACCAAACATAAACAAAAGTATCTTGCCCTATTCCTATGGGGTTTCGCATGCCTACTCAAACCAACTAATGGTGCTGGTCAATCAATCAGAAGTCCATTGGCCCTAACACTTTGCCCTACCTGGCCCTAACACTTAGAAATAACAACTGAATGACGTAGCTTCCCTTTAGCAGGGTCTCTCGGCTGTCTCTCTGGGTTTCCAAGCTGGAACAGTTCCAAAATGAGATATAAAGTCTGCATTGGTTATTTATCCAATTTCAACAACTCTCACTGATGAGCTTCTGCAACTCTTCATATATGCTTAAGTCTTTGGTCTCTGGGAACGTGTGAGACCCTCCACTCTCTTTCATGCACTCCTTATAAATGCAGTCTTTTCCATTCCTTTTTATCAACTTGAACCTTTTTATTCTTGAGGCTTTCTCTTATTCCTTGTTGGGGTATCTTATACTTGGGAGGATAGCACAGGGGCAGGGCGCTCACCTTGGAAGCGAAAACGACGTGGATAAGCACATCCCTGTGTTCACGCTTAGAAACCCCTTGGTATTAAGTACGTTATAAATGACCAATTATAAAAATAATTATTATAATGCTAACCTTTTCCTTCACTTCATAGTCCCCCTTCTGGAGCCTTTCCTCTAATTATTGCTTCAAGTGTCTTTGACTATTGTAACCGGTACTTGGACTTAATTCAGCTTGTTGGGATGGCTCTTCAGGGCCAGAGCTGGATTTCCTTGCGTCAATCGCAGACGTGCCAAAATCAGAGGAAGCACAGCTCAGCACTGCCATCTAATGGTCGTTGACTCAAGGACATTTTATGACTGAAAACGAAATCCCTTGTAGCAATTTGGTGTGTGTCAGTACCCTGCGTGCTTGGTGGGTTAGGGAAACCGAACTAATAGTCTTTATAATTAGTTCAGAACCCCAGAAGCTAACGCGTCTTGTAGCATTTTGTTGCAAAATGTTCTGCTGAAATGGCAAGTAGATCTTAATTGGCAGAGAGTGTGGCAACAAATCAGAATTCGAACATTATATTTCTCACACATAGAATAGCATTCTTATCCCATATAGCGGTTATTCCTGTGTTTGTCCTATTTACATTACCGGAACTCTCACGTTTCCACTGGCCATGCATGGCAACACCACCCGGTAGTGTTATTATTTCCTTGGAATTCTGGACTTGTAGTATTTCTTTCCCTATTAGAAATCAAGTCCCAGAATTCCCAGTAAATACAGGACTGGATGCCTTCTCGTGCACGGACGTCTCACACACGGACATACATAACTTGAGAGCTCTGATCTAACCATACCTTTAACCACCACCAAAAAAGACGTTTTCCATTGTTTACAGTTTTGGCCAAAGGTGACAGGTAATCCTACTTTTGTGTCAGAAGGCATGGCCAAGTTGTAGTCCTACCACTAAGTTAGTGGCCTGTCTTGGTTTTTTATTTTGAAAGTCTGGTCACCCTAAACCTTTTTACTAAGGATAACAGAACGAAGACAGAAATAATTATCTTCAAACTATAGCATTGTGAACATGACAGTCACTGGCCCTCATTACGACCCTTGCGGAATACGAAAAACGATGGCGGAAATGTAATACCGCCATCGAATACCGCCCGTTGCGATCATGACCCGTCACCGTAAAGTACGATGCGATTAGCGACACCGTAGTGAACGCCAACGCTAACTGCACCAAGTACGCGCACTCAAGTTCTCTCAAGGCTGGACTACTGTAACAGCCTCTATCTTAATCTGCCTGCCTCCACTCTCCGCCCTCTGCAACTTATCCAGAACAGAACTGCGAGACTTGTCCTTGGCCTCAAGCCCAGGGACCGTATCTCTCCAGGACTGAAATCTCTTCACTGGCTCCCAGTGGCCGCGAGGATCAAGTTCAAAACCCTCTGCATTGTCCACAAGGCCTTCTGGGGCCTGGGACCAAAATACCTCCAACTCTCTCTTCCTAAATATCTTCCTTCACGAGCCCTTCGCTCATCCGTCTCCAACTCCCTCATGGTCAGCCGTTTCTCGAAGCAACGAGCTGGGGGTAGATCTCTCTCCGCAGCAGGGGCCTCCCTCTGGAACAGCCTTCCTGCCTCCCTGAAACTTGAGGAGAACCATCTCCGGTTCCGGAAGCACCTCAAAACCTTCCTCTTCGCTTCTGCCTTCTCTCTCCCTCTCCCCTGCTAATCCTGCTTAACTCCCCACTGAACTCAGCTCAAACCTGCATCTGGGCCACTCTCAGCAACCTCGGTCCAGGGCCCAGCCACTCTCCACCTGCACTGCCTCCCCGGCTCCCCCTGCACTGTGGGACTGTCACTGTATCCCTACAGCCCCTTTCCCAGCACTTGCTCTGCACTTACCTCGCACTTGCCACCAGCTGGCCCTTTCTATTTATTATTTATTATTATTTTATTTTATTTTATTTTTTTTTTACGCTACTTACCTTGTACTGCACTTCCCCCCCCACCTCCTCCCCCCTGCACTTCCTCCTTTTCCCCTTACCTCTGCACTTGCGCGATCTGAATGACACCTGGCCTAGTAGGATCGTTTGTCTGTTTTCCCCTTGTTTCCCTCCCTCCCTGCCTCGTCGCGCCTTGAAACACTTGTGTATAGGCGCGTTACAAATACCATATCATATCATATCATATCACGCGCGCCGTGCAAAACCGCAATATCCGCCATGGCGCAACGGTACGCGAATGCTGACCCCAGCGGACATTCACCTAACGCCATCAAGCATGGCGGAAAGTACCATTCCGCCATGGCGAGAACTACGGCATCGCGAACCAACCGTAATGGCCCTACTGAGTGCCTGTACTCCACTCCCTGGCCACATTGCACAACTCCTCGTAGGCGCAATGCAGTCACACCATGCAACCAGTGAAATGTACAAGTCACCCATGCATGCCAACGAACCAATGCATGCAGGGGCCCCAAGTGCCCTGTGAGTGGCCATCCACAATTGGCAACACACCATTGCCGTACTGATGCAGCACAGGCATCTGAAGGTGCAAGTACACCAAAATGAACTGAAAATGCCATGACACAAAACAACAACAGTCCCCCATCGCTTGCCACCAGTGTAAACCAACAGTCAAAGCAGTAACCTGAGGGAGACTGCACCAGCCCTGTACACATGCCAGTAGTCAAACCAACCATCAGCATAAGCACGTACCACACAACTGTACCCAGAAGCCGGAACCCAATGCAGAACACCTCACAACACATCGCGCCACAAATCGGAATATGCCACATTACTAGCAAAGAATAACGCTACACGGTTAATATCTGAATATAAATTTAATGCACATCAAAATCACCAAGCCCATACAGCCATTTGAGCATAAACTCACAAATGATCAGCATTACTGTGGGCTGCATCCGCAATAAATGACCAGCTTCCCCATGTGTGACGCCCTGTACCTTCATGGCACACAGGGGCTACATCCACGTCCAAAAAGGCAACATGGAAGCGCCTAGGACCACAGGCCCGTCCCATGAAGTAGGCACTAGTCCAGCTGGAAGCTAGGTATGCTGCACCTAGCCACTAGTACTGCGTAAGGGCATGTGGGCCATTGGCGATCGTCCCATAAGATCGTAATGGTGCTCCACTGATTAACTCGAAGCTGCAGGTGTCGACTGTAGAAGCCATCTGCAGGAGTGGTGTACAGATGGCAGCGGCAGAAGGGGAGGAGATACCTGTCACCCAAATGAAAAAAAAGATAGTATGGGCATCCGAACTTCATATGTATTACTCACTACATTCAACACACCAAACCTACAACCATATGCATGCTAGCCCACTCATAAGGATCAATTGCACCCAAAAATCACTTGCGAATCATAACGACACAAATCGAGGTGAATACACTATTTCAAACGAGTGTCTGTGTGCATGCGCCTGTCAGAACAGGATCCATCAGATGGGATCATCAACGTGCATAGACACAAGTGATTGAAGGCGCGTCGAGACAGGGAGGGTTCAACAAGGGCAGACAGACGATGGTCCCACTATGGCAGCCTTGCATCACATAGCGCAGGGGAAGGGGATAGATTCCAAATAGCCATGTACATGGCAGACTCCCAATTAAATCATCTTTCCATGCATCCATTCATCATTCCCTCATCCCGTAATGAAAACGCCTGAATATTCACTCACATAACATTCGACATTTCCATTGAGTCTGTGCGTAATGCAGCCTTCAAAATCCACTGTGCTCCTGCCCGGATTCCTTGTGTAGTGAAGTCACATGTATTTGGGAACGTCCTGCCTTATCGTCCACTACGCTATAGCGCATCCCATTCAAATCACATCAATCATTGCATTCCCGTCATGGGCCCTGTCCCAAGGACATTCAACAATAGAACGTTACATTTCCAGTCAGACCTGTGGGCGTCTCCACGCCGCTAGTTGAAAAACGAAAGCGCTGTCCTTCGAATTCCTAATTTGCAACATCACGTTGAAAAGGCATCTGTGAACGCTTGTATTCACAAATACATCTATGCAGTGCGGCTGTGTGTGAAAATGGTACCTGGCCTCAATCACTGATGGGACTCCCCGCCGTCGGTGAACGTCGGTACAGTGCTGCATGAGGGTCCACCGTTGATCGAGCACTACATTCCACTGACCCTTCACAAGTCTGCTCGCGAATGCAAATATCGTATGTGCAACAATGGGACCATAGCAGAATTAACATATAAACCAATATTCCACAGCCTTCGGGATTAAGAACATGAATGCAAATGCAAGATGCCATGCGTCGAATTGCAGCGTCGTGTGCGGGACGTGCTCGCACGAAAGGCATTGCAGCTGACACAGGTGGAATGAATCACCACAGGTGAAGGCTATACAGCCTGAAAACACATAAATTGCATACCCAAACCCCTCCCACAACCACACCCACTCCAGAATGCTACCGGCAGGACTAGCGATGTTGGGCCTGGGGGACCTGATTGCACTGCAAGTACTCCAACTTCAAGAAGAAGACGAACGCCAACTACTACAACAACCGGCCGCACAGAGGAGACGCAGGAGGAGGAGGAGGAGGGCAAGGCATGGCCAGCAAGCCCCACCAGCACAGCCACTACCACCACGCAGGCAGCCCGCAATCCCACGCCTCCGAGCTAATCCGTTCAACCTCACAGCTGAGCAGATCCACACCCTCTACCGTTTGGACCGGGACACCATAACCGCCATTGTCGACATGACACACGCTGACCTTGTCAGCATGATAGACAGCCCAACCGCCATCCCACCCCTACTGAAGGTGGTGTCTGTACTCCACTTCCTGGCCACAGGCACCTACCAGCACACAGTCGGACAGTTGCATGGCATTTCACAGCCCCTATTCTCACGGACACTATTCCAAGTGCTTGATGCCCTCCTGAAGCACTCAGACGACTACATCACTTTACCACGCTCGGAGCAGGAGCTTACAAACACAAAAGTGGGATTTGGCGGCATACCGGGTTGCATTGGTGCCATCGACTGCACCCATGTGGAATTGGTTGTCCCACATGCCATGGAGGCCCAGTACCGCAACCGGAAACAATATCATTCTATCAATGTACAAATGGTGTGTGACTCCAACAGGATCTTTACACATTGTTCTGCCCGATTTCCAGGATCAACACATGATTCCATGGTCTTGCGGAACTCTAGAATACCACGCTACATGGAGCGACACGCAGGGCGCCGATCCTGGCTACTCGGTGAGTCTCATTTAATGCATGAGTATGTGGGGTAGGTGATGCGTGAATGACCTGGCAGGAAGGGGGGGGTGCGTACGTAGCAATGACATTCCACAAACATCCTTTCTTGTCCACATACAGGTGATTGCGGGTATCCACTGAAGAGATGGCTCCTTACACCAATCCGGAACCCACAGGACCAGCATGAGGAGGACTACAACCATGCCCACTCACGTACCCGTGTGGTCATAGAACAGGCATTCGGCCTACTGAAGGGTCGTTTCCGCTGCCTCAGCAGGTCTGGCGGGGCACTCCTGTACCGCCATGAGAAGGTGGCAAAGATGGTCATGGCATGTGTCATGCTACACAACATGTGCGTACGTAGGAATGTGGCCATGCCCCCCGACGCAGAACTGCTAGCACCTGAAGATGGTCATGATGAGGGTGGGGATGTGGCAGCACCTCAAGGGGTCAGCGAGGCACAGGAGGCCCGTGAATTACGTCAGAATCTCATAGATGCATGCTTCTAGCACTCACGCCTGGTGGCTGTTACATGGACACGGGACTTGTGGCACTGTGTGTGTCTGGAACATGCACAATGTGGACTGTACGCCAAGATAGGCCTCGTACACAGAGATCAATGTCCACACATCTCATTGGATGAATATGAAGAATTGTATTGCAGATGTGAAATGACATTACACACCCAATCGAACCGCCACCCAAAGAAGCACAACACACCCCCTCCACCCTCCTACCCCCCCCAACACCAGTGTCCAATGACGCTCATTGTCAGTGGGCAGACGCTATTGCAAGCCCCCTCTCCGGGTATCAGGGGCACCCCTGCCTGTGGAGCGCCGGTTCCTCCCAGATCTACGTTGGGGGCTGCCCTGGACGGAACTTGCAACGGATGATGTCTCTGCCTGCTCATGTCCATGCATGTCCCTAAGGGTTTGTGAGAGCTCAGTGAGCACACGGCGCACAGCGGCAAGTTCACCACATACGTCTTTGGACGTCGCATGCAGTTCCCCCCTCAGGCTCTCGGTACTTCTCTCCATTTGTGCCCTTAGTGTCTCTGTACTACGCTCCATTTCTGCCCTAAGTGTCTCAGTAGATGTTTCAATGGCTGCCTTAGAACCCCCACATTCATCAGCATGCTCCTTGAGGAGCGTGGACATTTGCTGCTGTTGCACTATCATCTGCTCGAGGGACTGTTGCCTCTGCTGGGCCATGCCCATTTGCGGTGGTGTCACAGAGGGGCTGGACGCCTCATGTTGCCTTGCAACAGGCCTTGTGGGGGTTGGCCAGTCGTCGTCTTGTGGGTGCCCCTGCGTGGTTTCCTCATGGTGTACGGGATGATACAAACAGGGGGATTGAGACAGGTCATGGATGTGTCCTACTTCGGCAGCACCGTTTTCTGTGTCGGAGCATGCTGGCATGTATGCAGTGTCACCTGTGGTGCTGCTGCCACCAGAAGCAGTGCCTTCTGTGGCATCCATTGGGGGGACCTGTGGTGCTGCTGTTGTGGACAT
Source organism: Ambystoma mexicanum (assembly GCF_040938575.1). Lineage (NCBI taxonomy): Eukaryota > Metazoa > Chordata > Amphibia > Caudata > Ambystomatidae > Ambystoma > Ambystoma mexicanum. The sequence continues at coordinate 338,867,168 of NC_090938.1, forward strand.
GCTGGCTGCTGGGGTGCCTGTTGATGTCCCCTCCAGTGTGCTGCCACTCGATTTGTGCTGCTGCCGTGTCTTGATCCGTGCAGCTGAGGTGGAGGGTCTTTGGCCGTTGGTCTTGGCCCTCTTTGCAGGTGTGCTGGTAGGGGTGTCCTGAAGCTCGTCGTTGGAATCGGACCCTGTGGTGGAGTAAAGGAGGGCGAGCGTTATTCATGGGTCTGTGGTAATTGTAATGGCAATTGTATCACATGCATTGGGGTGGTACCTGGGGGTGATTTGGGTCAGGGCCTTGGAGGTGGTCTCATTTTTGTATGCATTGGGGATGCAGTTATTTTGCAGTCTGCAGTTAGGGTGTGCATGCTGCACATGTAGAGTGGGTTTTTTGGATTTTTAAATATTTATTTATTTAATCTGACTTTTAAGGGGCGCTGTCATGGCAATGTATGTGGTCGTTCTCCTGGACATGTGTTTCTAGTGCACTATGGGGACACATGGTACTTCACATGGTTGGTAATTGTGGATTTGGCATAGTTTCATTTGTGCCACCTACCTGATTCTTCTGATGTCTGCACTCCTTTCTCCATCCCTCCGACTCCCTCTATGCTCTCCATTCCAATGGTGGAGGCACAGATTTCTTCCCAGGGGGTCAACTTGATGGGTGATTCCGATCCTCCCCCGGTAGCTGTGGCAATGTTCCGGTTGGCAGAGAGTATGCTCCGGACGCGTATCCGTAGGTCGTCCCATCGCTTTCTGCATTGCTGTGGGTTGCGGGGTGCGGTCCCCACCGCACTTACCCGCTGTGCCACCAGCGCCCATATGGCCTTCTTGTTCGCAAGTGCCGTCCTGGTCATTTGCGTCGAGAAGACGACGGCAGCGTTCTCCTGGAGGGTCTCTGTGAGCACGGTGAGTTCCTCGTGGGAGAAGTGGACCTGCCGCTTGCGGTCGCACGCTTTTTTAGCAACTTTTCCCATATTTATTTTTTTAACTGGGGTGGCTAACGGGTTGGGATGTGTCTCAGGGTCGGATTTTTAATGGTTGTGTTGGGATTCTGATTTTATAGGTGTGCGGCGTGCTGTTTCCCGTTCCGGCCCCATGTTTTTACTTCCGTTTCCGTATATTTACGGTGACCGTATTTTGCGCTGACCGCTCATTACGGTGACCGCTAAGATGGGTGGCGGAATTGCACCTAGGGCGATGTAGGACGGCGGTAAGGGGCGTTTTGGGGTCATTTCCGCCATCGCGGACTTTGCACTTCCGCCATGGCGTAATGCTCGTGCCCGATGGGTCAGAATTAGCCGCACTTTCCTCCATCGTGCAGTGGCGGAAACGCTATTTACGCTATGGCGGTCATGTCAGTTGATTTCCGCCAGGGTCGTAATGAGGGCCACTGTCACTGACAAGTGGAAATATAGGTTGGTCAAATTACACTTGAGATAGTGGATTTGAACCCAAATAGCTTAGGGCATTATAGTGTCTTTTCCTGGTGTAAAAAGGTTTATGCAAAAAAGTGTCTATTCATTCATTAAGCCTACAATAGTTTGGAAGAGATTATTCTATTGGGTAATGACAAAAATTGATGAACTGTGTAAAAAAACTTGTCTAATACAGATTTTAAGGATAGGATAATGTTCAGTAAAGTCCTGATCCTATTAAAGACACTGAGGCAAAGTATTACGCTTCTACTTCTGTAACTGAGAGAATGACATCAAACATCAAAACTCTTCAATAAATTACCCTTCCCATTAACCCCAAGGAAAGGACTAGCTGTGGGGTGTACTTAAAAGGTCCCAAACCAACAACACTGAAGGACCCACCTACATGCTAAAAAGGTGCCTATTTAGGCAGACTATGTGGGTGTCTTTCTGCAGTTGAAATCCAGAGAAAGGTAAAACAAAAATGTAATCCCAGTTTAAATTAGAAAAGCACATCACATTACTGGCTGAGAAATAAACGCAGAATTTTCACTGAAACTACCAACCAATAAAAGACAATTTAGACCCACTTTTCATCAGAAGAACTAACAGCAGATAATTAAAAGTGTATTTTTATAAATGACTGAAAGAAACAGCCCTGTACTTTCAGCGCACAAGCAAAGTGAACACTGATCAGTAAAACACACTGTATGTCAAATACTCAAAGCTGATGTTAGAAAATGTAATAGGTGAGTTCCTTTCAGCCAAGGACAAATGGTGGGTCTCTGGGCAAAATTCACAAAGGACTCCGTCCACCGAAAGCTTGGCTTGCCTACCCACTATTTACAACTACAATAAAATGTGGCTTGCCTGAAGGGTGTCGAAAACCAAATTTCCCTAGACCTGCTGTCTCTGAGGGCGGTTCGATGCAGGCCAAATGTTGTAGCCGTTGCATGACAGGAATGTAGGGGGTCGATGTGTGAAAACTGGGGCTGCAATCAAGGCTGAACTCTGAATTCAAACAACAAAGAGGCTCATGAAAAAAACTTTGGTCACAGGCTGGCTAAGAATGGTAAATGGCCTGGAGGAAAGCATATTTGCCATATGAAGATTCCCTTTGTTTAAATGGACGATCACAATTGTTGCATCTTCCCAGAAACCACAAGACACACTGCTTACATGTATGTTTCATTTTTTAGATAATTTCCAGGTGATTTTGTTTATATAACATTCCTCCACCTGTGATTCAGGGAATTGTAATGACCAGCTAAAAGGTGTTCCTGGCTGCTCTGAACATGTTCTGAATTTGAGAGAAGGTAAAATTGTAGAGGGTAAAATTAGGAATGTGGGGAGTAAGTTGCAAAAACGGCATATAATTGCCAAATGCGCGTTCAACATGGTGCAGGCCCTGCTGTCATTTTATTTAATTTAATTTCCCATGATTAGCTGATTTTGGAAAATGTATACATTATGGCAGTTGTCATGATTAATCAGGCAGTCACTCGGAACTCAGGGAGTTCCTCCACCCGCCCTCTAATCAAGGTTATACAGATTAAACTTTAGTGAGGCCTCCCACTTATTTCGCACCTCCCGAACAAATACCCGATGTACCACCAATGACCTAGGAACCAGGCCGGTGTATAGTAAGAATATATATATTTATTTAAGATTTGACAAAATGAATAGCAACCAAAACAACAGCCACCAATGCTGTGGCGCAACACTACCCAACCCACTCAGAGCTGAACCTTCCTTCACTGCCTTCAAGCGTAATGCCAAAGCTTGGCTGTCCACCCTGGACTAAGGATGACTATTGACTGTAACAATATTCTATGACACTACAGGCTATTTTTATGTCTCTGCCATTGCATTCTGCCCTATCCTGTAAATTGTATACCTTCGTTTATGTCACTTGTATATTGTAAATTGTATACCTTTGATTATGTCACATATATATTTTGTATATCCTAAATGTAAATAATTCTATGTAACTGACTGTAACTAAATAATGCGCCCGGTTGCCCTCGGCCCTTGTGCGCTATACAAATAAACAGAATACAAAATACAAATACAATATCACAAATTCAAAGTTCTTGCCCCAATTGACTGACTTATATTTCTAATGAACTTACAGATACTACAATGTAAGAGGATTCAATTCAGCACTACAGCCAAGTCAACGCCTAGTCTAGAATACTGAATGAAAACCCTTATTGATATATCTTTATGTCCAGTTCATGCGTTCTGGATGACTACCCCTATATAACACCCCTCCCTTGGAATCCCCCTGACCCCACTGAGCCAAGAAGTAGTTCTGTTTTGCAAGTTTAAAGGTTTATTTGATAACTTAAACAATATATATTATACCACGCTTTATAATAAATTAATAATTGGATATCACACTTAATCTGGTATGATAAAGATTAACAACGGAGAATCTGGCACTAGCACACTTCTTGATAATCACTAAGGAGCTGACATGAAATGGATAAGATAGCAACAATACTTTTATGGTTTCAAATGGATGCAATGTGGAATGAAATGCAGTACAGAAAATAACTTGATAGGATTTCAGCAAAGACAATGTAATCACTTTCTTGTACAATTCACCCCCCCCCCCCTTTTATGCAATGCAAGGAAATGGAAGGAAGGCACACAGTTCTCAGAAATGCAATCAAATGTGATTCAGTTCACCCCAGCAACTTAGACTACAGAAGTTGAAAAACACAGGCCCAAATGCTTTTAAATGTGCTGGAAATGAAGAAAAAAATATGCTAAAATGCTTTTAATTCCCTCTAGAGGTTCAGGGTTAGTGGTATCTAGTTAATATTAGTCCAGGCTCACTTTAGCAAGGATCTAGGGTGTAACTAGCAGGTTAAACGAATTTTTGGCAACTGAAAGGCAAGCAGCAGCAGATTTTTACACGTGAAGAAATTTGCAAATCGCGGTAAAATGTCAAATCGCGGCTAAATTTGCGAATGCGCCGAGCGCGATTACAGAGGAACTACAAGGACTATCACTATCGTTTTGGGGTCCTAGGATCTCAGCTTCCAGATGAAAGTTACTGCAAGTCTCTAGCACAAACGGTCACGGAGATATGAGCGATTGAATAAAGGTCGTTTTTCAGATTGAAATTTTAAAGTTCACAAAGACAAGTGCAGCTTGCAACTAGCAAATCACAGGTGACAGCTTTACAAATGACAGGTGACAGTTAGGGGACAGTTCTACTTAGATTAAAATAGATTGAATTATATTATTTTAACTAAGAGATTGGTTCTGCACAGTTTTGCTGGGTACTCACAATATCTTTAGAAATATGCCTTGCCACGGATCTGGTCAGGTTTTGGACTGGACTCTGGTCTCTGCACTTCACAGTGATCTGGGTCAGCTCTCTCTGGTTCTGCTAACAGTGGTCTGGATCAGCTCTCTCTGCTGGTCTGGTCTGGGTCTCTAGTTCTGGATAGATTGAAGTCTCCAGTTTGGCTCTCTGAAGGTTGAGGAAGGTAAAGTATGGATTTTCCCGGCAGAGCTTCCAGCTGCAAATGGATTTGAAGGTCCCTATCTGTCCTGTCTGTCTGCTTTTATGTGTTTAGCATGTGGGTGTGTTCTAGCATAACTGACCCTACCTCTCTCTCAGCTTCTAATTGGTCAAACTTCCATTTCTCACTTGATTGGGGGAGCTAAGTTGTGTCAGAGTGATGTCATTTTACAGCCTGCAGAAAGTCCACTCCTCCTGTCAACTTACACACAAATCTAGATTTGAACCAAATACATATTTGCAGAGGTACATATTGTTTTAAAACCATATGCACCCATCATGCATTACAGGAGGTATACCCTGTTCAAACTCTGCTCTTCCTGGGGGCTTGCATTCAGAAATGGCAATATTTTGCACTTTTTAACTGGTTTGCAATACCGGACATTACCCCAAATTTACACACATGTGCGCAAGGAGTATGGACATTAGTTGATGAAGTGTCAGATTTTTCACATGCACACATTTTGAGTAATATCCTCTTTTCCGCTAAAACCCCCCTGAACATGCCACCGGTTCTAAAACCCTCCTAAAATGTGGGCAGAAAAATCACAAGAATTATGGTATCATTTAAATAATTTTCACAAGTCCGTACTATGAGTTATTCATCTTTTTCTAAAACCATATTCTGGCTATAGAGGTGTGTCTTTTCAGGTCACATGGTACAGAAACCAGTCTTTCCAGTTTCTGCCAAGCTCAGAGACCCTGCCCCTCCCAGCTTCTGCCAAGAGGAAGCTGTTTTACGACATCTGCAATAAAACATTTGCCTGAGTCAGGACAGGGCTTTGTTCAGAGCTCCTGTATTCTGTGGGGGCTCCCCTTAATTCAATTATCAGAGAGATGGCATATCCTTAGTGTGGCCAGCAAAAGGCAGATAGGCCTGGGAACACAGCTGTGACTCAAGTTTCACTCCTGATGGGGGTAGTTGCCAGGCAGAATTCAGTTCCTTAAGCCAGGTTTCAGATAAAATGTCACTTTTTGTTACCCAGTTTAAGTCAAGACAATGTTTACATATGCAGCTAGAATGCTGATTCTAAGTTTAAAACTATGACATTTAAACAATTGCAACCTATGTGACACTCAAAGTAGGTCACTCATTTCTTTTAAACATTTAAATTTTTAGTGTCTTTCAGTCCAAATTTACTTAAACTGCTGAAATCCACAGCTCAGCCAGTCTTGTTATAAACCTTCAAGTCACTTCAGAATATAACTTTACATTGTATCCACCTCTCAGTAAGTCTTTCTTTGGCTTGCCTTGGGTTCATTTATTCAGTTTTACACAAAAAAAAATAAAATCTGGTGTTGTTTTAAAATGGCGGCTTTTGGATAGTGGTGAGAACTGGTACTGCACCGCTTTTTGGGATTTAAGAAAATGAATTCCCAACAGTTATGGGTTTGCTTTTGGCAATCAGCATTGCCACTCCCAATGGTTTCAGACTACTGTGTGGGTAGTCCAATGGTGGTTTTAGGCAGTGTCCTTCTGTGCCCATAACATCGGCAAAATGAATGGCAGCCTATTCTTCATGCATTTCCCTGGGCATTTTCTGGGAAGCTCTGGCCATCATGATGTTTTCCATGTCAGTACTGCACAGTTTTGAGGTAGGGCTCGGATGCGTGGATAAAAACATCCCACAAGCCCCCCTCTTGCGATGGCCATTCTATTTCACTAATGGGACTCGCAAGACCTGGGATGTTTCCTCATCTTCTTCCAATAGATGGCACAGTTCAGCATCTTTTCCTCCATCCGGTACTGATCGATCGGTTCTCCTCGCCGGTCCAGATGGGAATATTGGGCGGTACACCGGGCCCCTTGCGTCTCTGCTCCCGGTCTCCGGATCGTCCTCCTTGTCCCGTCCCCCGGTTTTCTTTCTCCTAGGACGACAAAAGAAGAGCGGCAATACCTATCCATAGACATTTTTCCCCCACCATTGATATAGTGGGGCAGCATATGCATTTCATCATAACGAAACATTACATTCTTATTTTGAAAAAAAAACAGTATAACTAAGAGACAGTTTCTTGCAAATCACAATGTTTTAGAGACTAGATGTGGTATGTTTTATGGTTGGAACTGAATTAGTCTGAGACAGTACCCGCTAGGATTCCAGAGGATTCCTCCAGTTGTTGCAGAGTGTGCCTGGGATGGCAACATTTCAACTGGTTTATGTGGACCCACTTGTCTTCCCCCGCTGCCAAAGGACCTTTGGGGATGTGGATTTTGTAGGCCACAGGGGAGATCTTGTCGATGATCTCAAAGGGTCCCTTCCATGTAGGCAAGAATTTCCGCTGTTTTGCCTGGTTTCTTTGGAAGTTGTATAGATAGACCCGGTCCCCCACCTGATATTCCTTCCTGGAAGTCTTGAGGTCATAGTGGGTCTTCATGCTATCAGCCGATCTTTCTAGATTCCGCTGAGCGTAAGCAAAAGCATGTTGGAGGTGTTTCCTTAAATTCTCCACATACTCATGAGTAGTGGAGGCATTTATCAGTGTCTGCTCTTGGGTCCTATAGAGCAAATGCTGCGGAAGCACCATCTTGCGCCCAGTCATCAACTCAAATGGTGACATTTTGGTTGCAGATGAAGGGGTAGATCTGATGGCCATTAGGACCAGAGGTAATCGGATATCCCAACTTGGCCCAGAATCTGCCACAAACTTTTTTAAGATGCTCACAATTGTTCGGTTATATCTCTCTACTGCCCCAGAAGAAGCTGGTCTATAAGCAATATGCAGCTTTCTCTTGACCCCCAGTATCTCCCACATCTTTGTCATTACTTCACTGGTGAAGTGGCTACCTCTGTCTGACTCAATCCTTTGAGGTAGACCGAAACGGGAAAAGATGTGGTTAATCATCAAGGCAGCTGCGGTTTCTGCCTTGCAATTTGGGGCTGGGAGACATTCCACCCACTTGGTAAACAAGCATGTCACAGTCAACATGTACTTATTCCCCCTAGCAGAGCGAATCACAGGGCCTACAAAGTCGATTTGTAAATCTGACCATGGCAGTGTCATCCCCCTCTTTTGGAGAGGCGCACGGTGCGTGAGGGATGATGGCTGAAATTGTGCACACACAAGACACCCCTTCAAGTATTGGTCGAGGTCCTGCCCCATGTGTGGCCAGTATGCAACCTCTCTTAAGATTTCCAATGTTGTGTGAAACCCCCTATGACCGGCGGTGGCCGCATCATGGGCGTGACTTAACATCAGGCTTCGGAATGAGGTAGGAACCACCCACTGATCGTGGCCAGCTTTGGATTTCCTTACCAACAAACCGTCTTGGATCCGGAACATTTTTGGACATTTCATCAACACTCTTAGGTCCTCTTTCCCAGTGTAATCGGTATCCGTCAGGGGAAAGTTCTCAGGGTCCTCAAGGTGCTGGTAAAACTTACCAATAACTGGATCCCCCTTCTGAGCAGTAATCAAATCAGCATCAGGGGTCTCCTTACTCCATTGTGCAATTGAAAGGTCGTTGTGAGCATTTGTCTGGGACCTAGTGATAGCAGTGACCTGGACTTCCCCCAACAGGGACTCAATCTCAATTAGATCCCCTTGGATGGCCCCGGTTTTGGCCAGCTGATCAGCTAAGTCGTTTCCAGTTTTGTCTGGTCCCTCTACTTTGGAATGACCCTTGATCTTCTTCCAATAGATGGTCATCTCATTCGAGGTGACCAGGTCGTCAATGTTTTGGATCAACTTCCCATGTTTCAAGGGTTTGTTATTAGCACATAACATGCCTCTGGTTTTCCAATTAACCAGGTGCTCCACAAACCCGTTCCGTACATAATCCGAATCTGTGATTATGACCAGTTCGCGGAGTTGATGCTGGACAGCAGTGAGGATGGCTTGATGCACAGCCATCAATTCTGCCACCTGACTACTTCGGGGACCAATTGTGTATCCAGCGGAGGGTTCTGGGGACTCATTCACCCATGCATTCCCTACGCCGGCCACCAGTTCTTTCTCCCCGTTGTTGTCAACATGGTAAGAGCATCCATCCACATAGACAGTGGGCATTCCCTCACACTTGTCCTCTTCAAAGACTTTGTGTGGGGAATTAAGGTATGCCTCCGTGTTGTCCTTTATTTTTAGACTTTCGTCCTCGAGACAGTTTTCTCTGGCACAATCATGCAAGTCAGCCAGACCTTGCGCGAGGGGACTCTTCTTGTTTTGGCCATATCTGACCTCCACAGGAAAGCCTTGCATTGACAGAATCCAGGAAGTAATTCGGGAATTACTCACATTTCCGGCCCGGATTCTGTCACTTTGGAGATATTGCAGAGGCTGGTGTGGAGTCTCCACTATGATGTGTTCCCCCTGGATAAACGGGCGGTAATTCTTCAATGCCCACACCGTTGCCAGGAGTGCCTTCTCACAATCGTTGAATTTTTCCTCCACAGAGGATAAAGTTTTGCTCGCATAGGAGATTACTTTATTGACCTTGTCATGCTTTTGGTATAATACTGCCGTCAAGCACGTATTAGAGAACCCCGTCTCCAGGAAGAACTCCTTGTTTCTGACAGGGTAAGCTAGGCAAGGCGCTTGTGAGAGGCTTCTTTTGAGTTGTCTTACTGCCTCGGATTGTTCTGGACCCCATTCCCACTTGACCCCCCCCCTTCAGGAGATGAATCAGGGGTCTGGTAATCTCTGCGTAGCCCTCAATGAACTTTCTGCTGTAATTAGTCAGTCCAAGGAGGCTCCTTAGTTCTCGCAGAGTTGTGGGGTCTTTCAGTTTCTGAAGTGCTTCCACTTTCTTTTCCTGGGGACAGAGACCCTGAGGAGTAATCTCATGCCCCAAGAAATTAACACGGGTTCTACACCACTGTGCTTTCTGAAAGGAAAGTTTTGCTCCGGCGGCCCTCAACTGCGTCAGAACATAACGGATCTCCGCTATGTATTCCTCCACAGATGAACTTTTGATGAGGACATCATCTACATAAGCCAGGTTACCCCTCGCACCCAGGTCGGGCATGGCCTTATGTAGGAAAATATTGAACTCATTACCGGAGTTGAGGTATCCGAAAGGAGTCCGGGTCCATGTGTACTGCTGGCCCCCAAAGGTAAAAGCCAGTTTGTATTGGTCCTCCCTGCTGACAGGCACGGTCCAGTATCCATTGGTCAGGTCTATTGCAGTGAATACCTGTGACCCCTGAATCTGGGCCAGCCCTTGGTCAATGTAGGGAAGAGGCCATCGGGAAGTATGGACCCGTTTGTTGAGCTCCCTAAGGTCAGCACAGAGTCTCCACTGGCCGTTTGGCTTTAATATTCCCAGCACTGGGTTATTGAAGGTGCTGTGGATGGGACGGATTATTCCCCTGGACTCAAGGTTCTTAATTATTTCAGTAAGGGACTCCATTGATGCGAGAGGCAAGCGATATTGCTTCACAAACACTGGAGTCATGCCAGGGTCCGTGGGGATGGTTGTTGTGTGGAGGTCAGTGCGACCACAGTCATATGAGTCTACCGCAAAGAGATCTTGGAAATCCAAGAAAACTTGTTCCAACTTTTGCTTTTGTTCCAGAGTCACACAGGCATCAGCTAGGTTGACTCTCTCTTCCACCATCTGCCTGAAGCCTGGAAAGACTTCTGGTTTGGCTATTTCAGCGGCCTCCTCCAGCTGGGTGGAGAAGTCCCTGGTCAGAGTGCTGATTTGGACTGGAGGCTTCAGGTGGGAAAGGCAGCCCTCATGGACCTGGAAAATCACCTCATCCCTCCTGAAGTCACAAGTCACATCTTCCTTACCATAGGGGCAGGAAGTGTACACCAGGAAGTTCCCCCCATGCCGGGTAAAAATCCTGTCTGGTGTTGTATTGTCCTCACTGTCACTGTCAAAACAGTCCTTGGGGATTGGTCCTAACAGTTCATTTACTAAGTCGATAGAAAAATGTCGGTCATCAACCGCCATTCCAATAATGGTGCCTGCGGCTAGAGTAATACTCTTTAAGTCGCTGTTATCCACCTCTATTGGAATGGTGTCATGTTCTATGTTGACTAATGGAGTTGGGTTTACACCCAATCCTTGCTGTTGGAGAGCAGCATTTAGATGTATGTAAGCATCAGGGTTTTGCAAATATTGTCCTCTTTTAACTTTCACTTCCAGGGAGAATTGTCGGGTCCTTTCTGGGATGGTGACTTCCTCTTTAATCTGAATTTCAACTGCATAAGGTAGCAATTGAGCTGACCTAAATGCTTTTTCTGGATCATCAAAGCCCATGGGATTATCCGCTAATCGGGACCAAGCTTTGAAGTTTATTAGGTCCAAACTAATGGCAAAGCGATTGAGAATGTCACTGCCTAAGTAAAAGGCGGCAGGGACGTCTCGCACGACCCAACAATTATGGACTATGCTCTTGTTGCCAATGGAGATTTTGAGCATACACCTGCTTGGCAGGAGCTGTTTGGAATTAGGTGCTTCCAGGTCCATTTCCCATTTGTCTATCGTTTTAATGTGGGAATGGCTGGATCTTTTGGGAGTTGGCGGAACATGGCTTCGCTGATGAAGCTCTTACCGTTGTTCACGCACACTCGAGCGAGAACAGAGTCCTTCCCATCATTTAACTGGACAGGGATGAACAACTGCTCTCCAATTTGCTGAATATCAGCCAGGCTCTGAGCTGATTTCACATCTTTCTGGACTATAGGAGTGGGAGTTTCTGATTGTGGATTAGTAAAGAATTTCAGGGTGTTTCCTTCCAGTGTGGAATACCACCTTAAACTGGAAGGAAGGTTGATTTTCAGAAATAGAGAGGACCCCCCATCACCAGTCTGTTGTCCTACTGCTATTACTGTCACGTCTGGAATTTGGTTGTTCTGGAAGTGGAATTCTACTTGTTCAGATTTTTGTTCAACCATGTGGCAGGTGCCGTTTAAACTAACATGGTTGACACTCTGTTTTAATTTTATTGGTCGGCTAGTCTGGGTCCAGAGGACCTTGTTTACACAATCTATTAGGGGTGACAACCTTCTCAGGAGGTCATTCCCCAGTAAACAAGGGGTGCCCTCTGGAGTCACAACTATGACCGGGTGTTTCAACTTGTGTCGCCCGATCTTAATGTCCAAGTCTGCAGTCCCCTCAACGGGAATTTCCTTCCCGTCAAAGTTCTGCAGTTGTCCAGGAAGAGAGGTGAGAGGAATTTGGTAATTCTCTCCCCTTCCTGCATTCAGTTCATCAAAGGCCCTTCTGGACAGAAGGGTAGCTTGAGATCCAGTGTCCACCAGTGCCAAAATTGTACCCTGCCCCTGTACTTGTACCGGGGCATAGTATCTTCCCTCCTTCTCCTCAAGGGGGCACAGATAATGCACATTTTTGGACAACTGGTGGGCTAACTTTCTGGTTTTGGACATTGCAAGAGAAGAAATTTGGGCAGAATTCTGTGGAGAGCCTTGGGAATCTGAAAGAAAAATTTGGCAACTGGAGATCAGAGCCATTGTGGGTTCCCCTGGCACCGGTTCCGGGCCGCCCCCCCCCTTTTTGGAGGCAGTCATCAGGATGGGTTTGAACCAGGGGATTTTCTTGCTGTTGGTTCTGGGATGAGATGGTGGGCGGCGGTAGCTCAGTCTCCAGATCTCCCCAGTCTGGATTTGCATCCCTAGGGACCCATTTTTCTTTGGGAGGAGTTCCCCCCTCTCTGAAGGAGAAGATCCTTTTCCCAGGATCCTCTGAGGATCCCTCTCCCTCAAATTGGAAGATCTGTATTTCTTCCACAAAACGGGTCTGTTTGGGTCTTTTGTTTCTCCTACCCCCCCTCTGCTCCTTAGGAGGCAGACTTTCAGGGGCAAGAGATTTTGTTTCCGGTTCCTGGGTTTCCAGGGGCTGTTTACAAGTGAGGAAGGAAGCTTCCTCCAAGGCTTTACACCCCCCTTCCCCTTGTGCCTCCTCCCTGGGAACCGGTGAGTTATCGGGGTGCTGCCCCTGTCATTGTTCTGGAGCACCAGGTCCAGAGTTGGGTGCGTTCTGCACCGGCATGCCGATCTGAGGGTTCTGCTGAGCCCTCAGTATGTGACCCAGAACCCGCGCCATGTTTTGAACCTGGCGCTCTAACTGGGAAACCCGCTCAGGCTGATACGGGGCCCTGTTTTCTCCCCTGGGCTGATCCCGGGAAGGGTAGCTATCCCTTCTCTGGTAGTACCCCGGGTTGGGAAGATTTGGGTACCCCTCCACCCTTGGCCTCCCCTCTCCCGGATTAGGTTGTCTGGGCTCAGGGAATTGGGGAAAGAAGGATGGAGGATTTTGGGGCTGGAAATTGGGTGGATACCTGGGGAAAAAGTTCTGCCCAGAATTCGGAGAATTTCTGCCCTCCGGTGGGAAGTTAGGAGGAAAGTTCCCTGGGTTAGGTTCTTGGCTGGATCTCCCCCCTTGGGCTGGAGGAGTCCACACATAACCCAGGATGGGTCTGTTTATCTTGTAACGGGGGCTTACATAATCAGGAGAGCGAGGGACCCCATTTGTGGGGCTGCCTCCCTGGCTCCCTGTCTGTGACTGGCCCGAGGACCTTCTGGGCCTAGCATTATTAGGTGCAGGTAGGTTTTTAGGCCCCCCCATCTCCAAATCCAAAACGGGGGTGACCTTTACCTCTGCCACCTTGGCAGCAGCAGGGGTGCTGTTGGCTTTGGGGTTTTTCTGGGCATTACTTTTGCTATCTACCGGTTTCTGCACCTCATAGATCCGGGTAGCCTGTTCAATGACCCAGTCTAAAGATCTTTTCTCGTGAAAATCCCTCACGAGCTGGGTCATTATGTATTTGGGCAAGGCATGAAAAAATGTATTGATGAATTCTCTACTGTCTGTGCGCACCCTTCTGGTGGTCTGCGCAAAAGCACGTTTCAGTTCTTGCACAAATTCTTGTGGGGCCTGATCCTCCCCACATTGCAAATTGTAGGCTGCCTTGCGGGCCTCTTGAGGATTTCTATGAATGGAAAAATGTTTCAAGATGGCCACCTTATAGGTGGACCATCTTAAATGATTTTGGTCCTCCAGCCCGCAAAGAAACTGGAGTATTCCGGGGAGAAGGTCCACTTTACATATTGAATACAGCTTTGGCTGTCCTTCAAATGGAAAGTCTCCATCATTTGCTCAAACAACTCTAAGTGCTCCCAAACAGAATACTTAGCGTTCTTATGGTAAGGCGTGATGACGCTCCTGATCGCCTTAATCTGCTTTAAGGGGTCCTTAAGCAAGGCCCTTTTTGCCTTATTGGCCTTTTTGGTTCGGGTAACCCTTGTCCATTCATCCTCTGACTCAGAGGCACTGCTCCCAGAGGTTCCTGTCTGTTCTTCCAGGTTTTCCCGGATTCTGCGAGCCTGGGAATGGCTGGCAGAATGTGGGGACCTGGTCTCCTGTTTCCTGTGGTGCTCAGAGGAGTCCTCAGATCCCTCCTTGCTGCCAGGATTTGCTGGGTACCCCCCCCACTGACCTAACTGGGCAGAGGTTTTCAGGATGCCCTTAAGGGGCCTACTCTCCTGGGGTTCCCCACTGAACTGTACTGTACTTGGGTGCCCATACCCAGATGCCCACCCCTCCATTCCTGAGTGGTACTGGCCTATGAGCCCCATACTTTTAGCTGGATAGTAATCTGCCATCCCTGTGGCCCTGTGCTCATGTGCGCCAGGGGACATGGGGGTGGCAGAGTCCAGGGACTGAGAGAAATAAAGGCCTCTGGTACTAGGGCACCTGGGGTTATGCTCAGGAGTTTCTCTTTCCCAGCGAACCTCATCTCTATCCGCCCCTGCTCCCTGTTGCAATGCAAGAGCCTGCGCCTTCAGTTCCTCAGTTAAGGCCTTACTAGACTCTATCAGTCTCTCCTGCATCGCTACCTGTTGTTGGAGCCTATCATCGTGCTGGCAGAGAGCCTCATTCTCTCTCTGCGTTTCCTGATTGGTCCTGGAGCACTGGGCCAGTCTTTGCTGCAGGAGGTTTACCTCCTGAGTCCCATCCCTACTGGCCTGCTCCTTTCTTGCCAGAGCATCTTCCACCCTTCTGGTGTGCTCTACCAAGTTCTGGTTTTCTTTTTGGAGGTCACCCAGCCCCTGGAGGGCCAGGTGATTTTCTTCAATTTCCTTTTTTAAGTGGCGGACTTCCTGGCCTAAAGTGTCTCTTTCCTGACTGAGATCCTGCATCTGTGCTGCCAGGTCGTCCCTCTGTCGTTGAAAGGCACCAGCTTTTTGGCGCTCCTCATCAAACTCTGCCTGGGTATACAGGTCTTTCAGAATCAGTTTATTGCTCTCCTCTTTCTCTCTATCTAGCTGGCTTTGCAGGGTGACTACCTGCTCCGCGCATGCCCTGTTGAAATTGATCTGTTGCTTAAACTTTTTCTGGTTCTGCAGTAAGGAGTCCAAACTGTCTTGGTGCTCCTTCTGCAGGGCCAGAAATCTGGTATCCTGGTCTGTCTTTTCCTGTTGTAGGATGCCCATATCCTCTTTTATTTTAATGATATATTGCCTACTATCATTTTCTGACTCCTGGCTCCTGAGCAGCCTCTGCTCAGAAGAGTCCAGCTCAGATTGGGCCTTCTGTAATGCCAGCAGTTGCCTACTCGCCAGATCTTGGCCTTCAGCACATTTGTCCTGCATGGCTCCCATATGTAAATATAAATATGCCGCTACCCTGGCAATCTTATTGTGTTCAACTTTGGCTTTAGGAGCCATATATAGTTCACTCAGGGCCACATGTAATGGACCCTGATCTCTCCATAGGTCTGACCCTGTTTCAGTGACCCGTCGCGTGATGGCCTGCAACCAGGCATCCTGGCCCTGTTCAGTCCATTCACCTCTCACAAATAGTTTATGTAAGAGGTGCTCTCTGGCTATTTTCATGTCTACTAAGGTCGTCATTCTAGAGATTGGTCTCTGTCCTGACTTACAGAAATTAGTATTTTATTTTTGCAAAACAGACCTTTTTCTTAGAGCGTTCCTATGAGGAGTGCTTTACAGCGTAACACAGCGTGGTGATCCGACCGGATATGTGTATCTGGTCAGCTGGCACGCTGTATTAATCTGCACAAATGGTAGATCTAACCCAAACGTCCGGCACGAGCCCCCAATTTGTAAGAGGATTCAATTCAGCACTACAGCCAAGTCAACGCCTAGTCTAGAATACTGAATGAAAACCCTTATTGATATATCTTTATGTCCAGTTCATGCGTTCTGGATGACTACCCCTATATAACACCCCTCCCTTGGAATCCCCCTGACCCCACTGAGCCAAGAAGTAGTTCTGTTTTGCAAGTTTAAAGGTTTATTTGATAACTTAAACAATATATATTATATCACGCTTTATAATAAATTAATAATTGGATATCACACTTAATCTGGTATGATAAAGATTAACAACGGAGAATCTGGCACTAGCACACTTCTTGATAATCACTAAGGAGTTGACATGAAATGGATAAGATAGCAACAATACTTTTATGGTTTCAAATGGATGCAATGTGGAATGAAATGCAGTACAGAAAATAACTTGATAGGATTTCAGCAAAGACAATGTAATCACTTTCTTGTACAATTCACCCCCCCCTTTTATGCAATGCAAGGAAATGGAAGGAAGGCACACAGTTCTCAGAAATGCAATCAAATGTGATTCAGTTCACCCCAGCAACTTAGACTACAGAAGTTGAAAACACAGGCCCAAATGCTTTTAAATGTGCTGGAAATGAAGAAAAAAATATGCTAAAATGCTTTTAATTCCCTCTAGAGGTTCAGGGTGAGTGGTATCTAGTTAATATTAGTCCAGGCTCACTTTAGCAAGGATCTAGGGTGTAACTAGCAGGTTAAACGAATTTTTGGCAACTGAAAGGCAAGCAGCAGCAGATTTTTACACGTGAAGAAATTTGCAAATCGCGGTAAAATGTCAAATCGCGGCTAAATTTGCGAATGCGCCGAGCGCGATTACAGAGGAACTACAAGGACTATCACTATCGTTTTGGGGTCCTAGGAAAGCTTAGGATCTCAGCTTCCAGATGAAAGTTACTGCAAGTCTCTAGCACAAACGGTCACGGAGATATGAGCGATTGAATAAAGGTCGTTTTTCAGATTGAAATTTTAAAGTTCACAAAGACAAGTGCAGCTTGCAACTAGCAAATCACAGGTGACAGCTTTACAAATGACAGGTGACAGTTAGGAGACAGTTCTACTTTTCCGCTAAAACCCCCCTGAACATTCCACCGGTTCTAAAACCCTCTTAAAATGTGGGCAGAAAAATCACAAGAATTATGGTATCATTTAAATAATTTTCACAAGTCCGTACTATGAGTTATTCATCTTTTTCTAAAACCGTATTCTGGCTATAGAGGTGTGTCTTTTCAGGTCACATGGTACAGAAACCAGTCTTTCCAGTTTCTGCCAAGCTCAGAGACCCTGCCCCTCCCAGCTTCTGCCAAGAGGAAGCTGTTTTACGACATCTGCAATAAAACATTTGCCTGAGTCAGGACAGGGCTTTGTTCAGAGCTCCTGTATTCTGTGGGGGCTCCCCTTAATTCAATTATCAGAGAGATGGCATATCCTTAGTGTGGCCAGCAAAAGGCAGATAGGCCTGGGAACACAGCTGTGACTCAAGTTTCACTCCTGATGGGGGTAGTTGCCAGGCAGAATTCAGTTCCTTAAACCAGGTTTCAGATAAAATGTCACTTTTTGTTACCCAGTTTAAGTCAAGACAATGTTTACATATGCAGCTAGAATGCTGATTCTAAGTTTAAAACTATGACATTTAAACAATTGCAACCTATGTGACACTCAAAGTAGGTCACTCATTTCTTTTAAACATTTAAATTTTTAGTGTCTTTCAGTCCAAATTTACTTAAACTGCTGAAATCCACAGCTCAGCCAGTCTTGTTATAAACCTTCAAGTCACTTCAGAATATAACTTTACATTGTATCCACCTCTCAGTAAGTCTTTCTTTGGCTTGCCTTGGGTTCATTTATTCAGTTTTACACAAAAAAAAATAAAATCTGGTGTTGTTTTAAAATGCCGGCTTTTGGATAGTGGTGAGAACTGGTACTGCACCGCTTTTTGGGATTTAAGAAAATGAATTCCCAACAGTTATGGGTTTGCTTTTGGCAATCAGCATTGCCACTCCCAATGGTTTCAGACTACTGTGTGGGTAGTCCAATGGTGGTTTTAGGCAGTGTCCTTCTGTGCCCATAACATCGGCAAAATGAGTGGCAGCCTATTCTTCATGCATTTCCCTGGGCATTTTCTGGGAAGCTCTGGCCATCATGATGTTTTCCATGTCAGTACTGCACAGTTTTGAGGTAGGGCTCGGATGCGTGGATAAAAACATCCCACAACAACACACAGGTAAAGTTTAGAGATGGATAGTTATCACTTTAAATGTGCCTTCATCAGATTTCTTGCAAATTAACCAACCGGAAACATGCAAAATACACAGTGATTGCTTAGTTTGGCACAATACTCCTTTCTACCAGCTACCACCACCCTGCAGGTATCAATTAGATATGACTCCTGGTTGTACGGGCAAGGTACCGGGAGTGAGAATACAGTAGCAAACTCGTTTTTGAGTTTTTTTGTTTGAAAGGCAAAGTCAAGAAAGGAACTCAATGGGAAAATTGTTTTAGGCGTTTTATTTGCATGAAAGGCAAAGTCAGGAAGGGAACTCAATGGGAAAATCGGTGTGGGCTTTTTATTTGCATGAAAGTTGAAGTCAGGAAAGGAACTCAATGGGAAAATAGTTTTGGCCTTTTTATTTGCATGAAATGCAGGGCTTTGGGAACATTTGGGAACATCTGCATTCACTTCAATAGCAGCATTTTAGGGTTACTTATTTTGGAATTATGGATACCCCCTTTCAGTACAGAAGACAGGGGTATCAGAAAGGTAGAGTCACCCAAGTGCTTTAGTGTCTATACCGACTCTAACATAATGGGCATGAACTTAGTTAGTTTTGAACTCTAACAACACTCATCCTGTGATTTTCTATATGGGAATTAATTGATGTATCTTCAATTCTATGCACTAAGGATCTATACAGCTTCCCCACTCCCCACAATTTAATGGAAAGGATTAAGGCAGGCTGTTCCCAACACAATTCAATTTAAATGGATAGGGTGATTTTCTATAGCAGAATTAATTTCAGTTGGATTTAATAAAATGTGACAAGGGTCTCTCCAATTCCACCTCCTATCAGCTATGAAAGATGGAGATTGAGGCTGTCAGATTCACCGCACGCTTTTGTCGGCATTCACTCTTACATGGGAAGCCTTGATTATGGGGCATCCAAGGAAACAACACGGCCCCTCTGAGGACAGCACAGATCTGGTCAGAGGCCTCGGTCAAGGGTAGTCCCCAGCACCCAGACTTCCTCTGGCTCATCGAATGGCAGGCCCAGCTGGCTTCTAGTTTTCCCAGTCTCTGTCTCCCATGCAATTTTTAAGGCCTTGGTAGCTCTTCCTATCCCTCCGCTAGTTCTTTGCAAGAGTCCAGAAGCAGTCTACCTCCAGCAATAGAGTGGCAAAGTCACGGGAAAAATCCAAAGTCCAAAGAAAGGTCCCAAGAATTGAAAAGTCAAAGAAAGATCAGCAAGTCAGTCCCTCTCAGATAGAAAACTGAGCTCTTGTGGGGCTGGTGATACTCCATTATTATCATATTTCCCACGCTACGGATTGGCCAGTTTTCTCCCTCTGCATCCCTCCAATGCACTCACTGCCTGCTAATAGGACAAGGGTTTAGGGGGTGTGAATGATGGAGGCTGAGGGAGGAGAAAGTTCCTTCATCCTATAATGACAAGTGGGTTTAACTTCTTGAGTGTCCTTGAAATCTAACAAGCTGACAGCTGCCCCAATCTTTCGGATAATTGCTGGCACATATATATATTTGAATTCTATAATTTATGGCAAGTCAGAAAATACTAATTTTATTTTGGCATGCCCTTCCTGGGCAGAGCTATCATTTTTTTCAATTTTCTCCTGAGCCAAAATAGTCACAAATCTGCCCCTTCCTGATTCCAAGCTTACTTCCATAGCCCATCATCACAACATCTTTCTATTCCCTCGGAATTATGCGAAGACCAGAATCATACATTTTCACAAAACTCAAGTTGTATCCATCACACAAAATCAGTTTTTACATGGTCTCGATTGGCTTTTTAATTGTCTTTTTAATCCCCTTTAAAATGTGTCTGGGGTGAGCTAAGGGAAACACATGATGCTCTTTTCATTTAAGAAGATGTGTTAAATATTAAAAATATGGCAATGCATTACATGTGAGGTACCTCCATATCTATCCCGCACCTATTCTTAGGTTTCCTTTCTTCTTCTGTGACCTGATCAGGAGCCTCTGCTTATCAGCAAGGTCTGTTTCATATACAAGGCTTAATCATCCATCAATGGCTCTGAAACCATTTCTTGAGGTCGAGTCAGCCCTGAAAAGGTCATTTCTGTTGGCCACTAATGCACAGTTAATGGAGGGACCTGAGCTTAAAGGTCATTTCTGCTGGCTGTATTATCTGTAAATCCCATGATTTTGATCTACTTCTCTGTATATCTTAGCATTTAAACTAAAATCCAGACCTCCTTCTTCTAGGGGTCCACAGCCAAAGGTCTTGAGGTCAGGTTTTCAAAGGCACAGACCTTTCAGTTCAGTGGGGAAAACACCAGCTGCATCCATACTCCAGAACATAAAACTTCAAATCGACAAGATGTGCTTGGATGTAACATTTTAGCATTATATCTAGGCCTGCTGTTCATAAATACAATCTTTATTTTCTACTATATTAGAACAGAAGTAGATTAATTATGAATCCCATGCACACAGATAGGCCACAGTTAACATAGGAAACCAGTGTTCACTTTTAGAAAAACGAAATAGGCCTTTCTCTTTACAGGATGTCATTTTATATGACGGAATTAAGCCTGTTTATTCCTGATAAATGCAATCTGTCACTTGACTTTATTTCTTAAATGTCGGGCATCATTCCTCCTTGGTATTTTTCACATGCAAATTCTTTCAAACTGCATTATCACATGTGTACTGCAGCAGTTTTGAATCTGCAAAAAGGTGCCTTTTCCCAGTTGACACAAAGTCAGTATATGCAGCACCTGTGTCTTTTTGTTTGCCTCCATTGATAGTTACAATCATAGTTCTAAGGCAGACTCTCCTTCAACTCGATGTCATTGTATTTTACTGAAGTTGCAATAAGCTCCTTTTTGTTCATTCAGTAAGCCTTATATAGGAAAACAATGTTTTGTACTGGCTTTGATATTTCATTGGAACTCCACATTAGCCAGCTTCATTCGCACAATAAAGTCCTAGCATGGCCTCTCCCTCTCTATGACTATGGGGCTGTCTTTTCACCCAACACAGTTACTAGTAAATAACAATGTTTTTGACACATAACTAGATGTTTGCCAAAAGTTGACATGAAAACAAAAGAGGATTGAAAATGCGACTTGCCATATGTCTGCTCCAGACTCCTAAACCAGTCCGTTGAGAGAAGCTGGACATAGGGGTAGAGAGAAGGGTAACTGTCCAATCCCGGATGCAAGACCTCTTGCAGGGCATCACCCAGTATTGAACTCTTGATGGTGTCAGCACTGGTACATAAAGTGGATGCACTATGAGGAAAGGGCAGAGCTGCTGAAATTTACCATCTGACAGCGGCAAGGACACTCCAAAAAGAGACTTTGCAGAAATTGCATCTGGATGGAGTGGTCTATTGCTGGGAAGGCCTAAACATTGACTGGGTCCTATGGTGAAGAGCTGGGGACCATCATTGAGAGTGGAGTGACCAGACCCCAGCCCTGTTCTCCAGAGGGTCCTGAAATGCAGCTGGCTTTCCTGAACTTGAAACAGAGGTTTTAAATATAATTAGAATTGCACCATTTGAAACCAAAAGGTTGGGGAATCTGCTGGCTTTAAATCTTTTCCCTTTACAGTGGGTGGGGGCAAAACTCTTTAGATCCTTATCCTATTTTACTAAAAATAGTAGTTTAATTAATTCTCCTTGGCAGTACACCATGGGTGATTTTTGTTAAAATTTGAAATTAACAAAGCTCATTCTCAGTGTTCACTGAAAACTATAGACTGTAATTTAATTGGGTGATCATAGAGGTCCAGCTTCCCCTTTAAGTGCAGGGGAGTCTGAAATCCAAAATTCTCAAATCATCCCAATTTCTTCTGTCCAGCTTCCCCATCACAGACGTTTCAGTGAAGGGTGCCCGAAAACAAACCGCCAATCACTCTGTGTATATTTTAAACCAAAGGTGTGTGGAATCATAATTGCCATATGCATTTGTATCAATCTATAACCCAAACTGCTAGCCTTTTAAGTGCACAGGAAAATCGAAATTGCACAGCACTATAGATGTAAATTGCTCTTGTTCATTGACCAGTTTGATTATTTCTTGAAGTGAAATCTGAATATAGTAAAGTATTTTGATTTGTGCTTTTCCCAACCAACTTGCGTGATTTATTTGTATAACAAGAAGTTTAATTGCGAGCCACAAAGAAGGTGGTGTTTGTCGTTTTGTGTGATCTCGATTACCTATCTTCCAAATAAATACAAATATATCTCCTGTACCCGGCTTGGTTCTTGACTCACTGTGGGCAGAGTGGGGAGATTTGTGTGACTCTACATGTGTCTTCAGTAAGGCCATCGCTAAAAAAACATAAGCGAGTATTACAGGGCTCCTTGATAGGGGGTGGGAAGAAACTCCCCAGGTTAAGGGTGGTCTCAATATAACACAACGAATTGGGGGCTTGTGCACCGGGATCTGATCTATTATTGTTGACTCATGACAAGCGCATTGGTGACAGGATATTCATTTTGATGTAACTTCATTGCGGTAGATAAAAGGTTGCTGTGCATTGTTAAAAGGCCACTGTAACTCTTCACTCCTGAGTTCCAGGGAGGTGTAGAGGAGTAGAAAAATAAAAGTGTGTAGAGTGCTAAGGCATAAAGGAGAATGAGTAATAATTGATTTTCGATTTGGCATTGTGTGTAGAAATCAAGCAGGAACTGGGTGATTTTTGCCCTGCACAAAGAAAGTTTTTCAACAGTTGCAAAAAGCCATTTTAAAATGGCTACCAATCAGTCAGTCAGTCAAACTTGTATTCAGCGTTGAGCCTTCAAGTACAAAAATTAATTACAGACAGAAAAAAAATGCTATTAATACACAACTTGCAAACAATTTACTGCAATAAATACATAAAGTGCAGACAATTTACATTTAGGAACTAAGAGGATTTCCCTGCTGCAGCCTCTTTTAAAACAATTATCAGATCTGTCAGAGTTAATTCAGGGATGGCTTCCTTAGCATACATCTGATGGAACATTAGGACTTGGGTTCAAAAACATCTTCCTTAACAGCCATGCCCTGTGGCTATGCTGGGTGTTAGGAAAGATTCCCATTTAAGTGTAATTTTCCCTCAAGTTGTGAACCCCCCAACTTTTTTCTGTTGTCTGACAAGTCTAGCCTGACTTTTGCCAGTGGAACACAGCCTTCTGCTGCACTCCACTGGGTTTTCGCTCACTTTGTTATGGGGAAACTGACATACCATTAAAGACAGTCAGCACTGAGAGACTTGGTTTCCCTTAGTCCTTTCCTATGTTGCAACTTTTCTGCAACATGTTACCAGTGCACAAAGTACCTTACACTTCAGTGCGCTGGGGCTTTCCTTTCGTTTCCAAAGGCCCTAGACTCCCTCAAAGGATTTTTTGGTAGAAGCACAAATGTGCCTTGGACAGGGCTGGCGGCAGCTTTTACTTTCACATATTTTTAACCCTTTCTTGAAATGCAAACTGCCTTTTACCGCGGTTGACACAGGAAGGTGGTCTGGCTCCAAAATGGCCATGCCACAAGGTTCTTTGTCCTGTCCTTTGGCCATCTTATCCCTTTGCCTTCCCCAGGTCGAGCAGACCTGGGTCAGTCCTTATTTGGTCATGCATTTTCCCGTGAAATGCCAAGCTTTCACAGGCTTCTGTATGCCTTGTGTGTGTGCTTCCAGGATGTGAGCTGGACTGTCTAGTTCCAATACACATCCTGGGTGCCAGAGAGTCTCGTGAGCTGGGAATGACTAGGACCACTGTGGTCCGTGATTGGTCCATGTCTGGTGTGCCTGTATGTAAGCAGATCTCCCATTGGGTCCTCTTCATTTTGGCACGAAGGAGATTCTGGATAAGAGAAGGCTTCAAACACCCATACCAGGTCAATCACTTGAGTTCTCACTGAACCTAGGATAGGATCCAAGCATCCTGAAACCAAGAGGCTGAGTCGAGGAACCACTGGTGACCCGCTGGAAGGTTTGGCACCCTGAGCCCGCTGTTGTCCTGCAGGACCCCTCTGCATCTGATCGAACTAGAAGGTCTGCAAAGGAGCTTGGAGCCATTTGAATAGTGGGAACAACTATTTACGGCGCCTTCATGTTAACCTGCAAGCAATCCTCTTCAGAAGCATTCCTGGGCGATCCAGCGAACTGACCAGATTGTGACAGACTTTTGTTCAGAAAGCACCCCTGTTTTGAGCCTGAACCGGAGTGCACACGGTCACTGTGTCTCCCAGCCATGGTGACCAACTTTGCAGGTGCCTTGCTGATGTGCCCCTCTGTGTCCTGAATCCTGCTGTAGTGAAACTGGTCTGATCCCTTCACCAGGAGAGTAGAAATCGCTACTGTCCTGCCATGGATGCATCGTTGAAACTCAGCCGCTGGATGCCGCAGAGCCGCACAATTGCTGCTTTTGAACCTGCAAACGAAGTGGACTCGACTGCCAAAGTTTGGTCCAGAGTGCACCTGGGGTCGAAGAGTGCCTGCAACCATTATCGGTGGGCCCTAGCGCATCCATCAATTTTTACGCACAAGTGTCCCCTGAGGGCCACTCACTTTTACACACCCAGCCTGTGCTACCATCCTATTCCCAACTCCTGGAACCTGTTCTGCCCTCTTGGGGAGACCCTCCTTGAATAGTGGGAACCTTTTCTTCATCGCCTCACCCACCTTCCTGAGTTGCTACAGTCACTACAAGAGACCCCGTTTTCGCTCTACCACACCATTGCATGCACCTGCATCTGAACTTACTTTTGAGCGCCTGGCTCCATTCTTCGTAGGGACTGGACTGCCTCTTAGTTAGGGATTGATTGATGAAGAACTGCCTAAAGTCTATTTGCACTGTTTGCTCCCTTTCTCCATAGGTTGTGGACCCATTCTGTGCACTATTCCTTTAGGCCACTTGGTAACTGTATATATGTTTTATAGTAGTGTTGTATTGGTTTGAAGTATTACTGTTGATATTTGCTTTGTGTTTGATTTCAAAGGCCTTGAATAAATGTAAATGTATTTTTGATATATACTGTATTTGTATTTGTATTTATTTGATTTATAGTGCGCACCAGGCCCGAGGGCATCCGGGCCCGTATTTTAGTTACAACATGATAAGGCAGACATGGCAGTACAATTACAGTTTAAAATTACAATAACATTTATAAACATATATACATAATGCAGTTACGGGTGATCGGGGGGACATAGCCTATGTACAAGAGGTGGCTAGTGCATGGGAAGTGGATACACCTGACTGGGAGTGATCTGTAGTGTCCTTTACTGTTTGTGATCATTGTGGACTTTCAGTCACCCTCACCCCTCCGGAGACCTAGTCTTGACCGCCGCCAATGCTACCTTGATTAGTCTGGCTTGTCCAGAAGGTTACCCTGTTCCAAGAAACTACGCTGGCCTTCTAAACCTCTGCCCACAGGTCAGAGGTCAGAAATCCATCGGAACACCGGGCGGACCCAAACACCACAAAAGATGAGCACTCTGTCGCAAAAATATTATTTCTGCTCCGGTGTCCCTAATCCCAGCCGCCCTCAGTGGAGGTCTCAAGTACATAAGCCTTAAATATTTTGATTTAAAGCATAGCAACATTCAGTGTAATACAGTCTTGGTTGCCATACCGCACATTGGGCATTGATCAACATTTGCTGGATTCCAGGATTGTGTAAAGGCAGCCACTGGGAGAATGCCTAGTCTTACTAGCAAGTATAGGGACCTTTTGTATGGTGGCGAGATGTAGCCCAAATAGGATTTAGGACCAGGGTGGCTAACCTCTAGGTATGCGGGACCTAGTTTAAGATTCATAACATCGCGCAGCAATTGGTCACGGGGCACCTTTGACTAGTGTGTCTTTAATTCTTTTCTTAGTACCCAACGGTCAACGTTTGGCATTCAGGGTTATCCCCCCTGTTACCACCCCCCGCTTCACAGAGTGGCTTTTTTATGTGGCGGAGTCAGGGTATTGATTTCCCACCATCTAACGCCATGAGGTGGTTCAGTGCCGCTCACGATTTTTCCAATCCTTCCTGCTTCCAGATCCGTAGCCAAAAAAGAACTGGTCTAAGCTTAAACTGGGCAGCCACCGGAGTAACATTAAGTTCAGAAAGTACTAAAGTGGAGAGAGCGCTCATTTGTAGTAATAGCAACTTTTTTACAAACTTAGGTTCACTTCTTATGATGGGGTCTACGTTGGCATATCCCCATAGTTCTGCCGCATACAGGGCTGCGGGTAGGACCTGCTTTTTCGTATAGGTTCAAGGCAGGGGAAATTGCACCTCCCCATGTTCAACGTGAAATAATTAGATTGACCCACTGAATTCCTCCATGGTAGTGGCTGATCAACCCACCTGCTCAACCCACCCTCCCTTCTCTTGAAATCTCACCCCAAGGTAATAAAATAATTTTACTTGGGGAGCTGTGCTCCTTCCACCTTATGCACTAATGGTGTGTTTTATGTAAAATGAGGCTTAAACACCTGTATTTTGGACTTATCTATATTCACTTCCAGATCTAG
This sequence comes from Ambystoma mexicanum, assembly GCF_040938575.1. NCBI lineage: Eukaryota > Metazoa > Chordata > Amphibia > Caudata > Ambystomatidae > Ambystoma > Ambystoma mexicanum. The sequence continues at coordinate 338,893,897 of NC_090938.1, forward strand.
CTCTTTACATTTATCTAAAAAGATCGCCAAAGATTTCCCAAGACCTTGAGGAGTAGTTGCCACCAACACTGCGTCAATTCCGCATAAAATATAGCCGGGTATTTATCTGAGGCCATTTCAGATCAATCCTGGCACCCCTTCATCAGCTCATCAATGATTTCTTGAATATACAAATTAAATAGAAGGGGAGCCAGGGCGCAATCTTGCCTTACTCCCTTGTTCACGGCAAAGGATGTTGTATTTTCACCCCCCGTCCATAGCGGACTGATGCACTTTTTCCAGAGTATAACAGACTAATAATGTTGATCAGGTTTGCTGGCCCTTTACGTGACTCAAGGAGTCTCCACAGTTTTTCTCGGGAGACTGAATCAAAAGCCGTTTTAAGTCTAAAAACGCTGCATACAATTTCATTCTTTTTAGTACTATGTATTTCTGGATTAGCAAATACATCATGAGGGATTGGTCAATAGTGCCCTTGTTTCTTCTAAAACCGGCCTGTAGGTCGGAAATTACATTGTTGTTGTCAACCCAGTCTTGGAGGTGAGCGAGGATAACCTTCCTGAAGAGTTTTCCCACACTATCCAATAGGGATATTTGGCAGTAATTTCCCAGGAGGTTCCTTCCACTCTTCTTGTATAAGGAAACTATCACCACCTTATGCCAGGACTCTGGGATTGCGACCTTCGTATTGTTCGGGATACTGGGCTACCAAGTCCTGGACACCATACAGATTCGAGAAGGGCTGGAGCTAATCCTCAGTATTAATACAACAATCCAGTGCATGGCCACCTTTCAGTTCCTTCTCTGTGACCAATTGCCAAAACAGCACATTGTTTTTAGCTTGTAGTGCATCCGCCAGGGAGTGCCATTTGTCTAACAAATTCTTTCTTTTCAACCAGGACTAACTTTTTGTAGTCTGAGCGTGCCTGGCGTAGGTTCATTTTATCGACCTCCCCCTCCAACCCCGTCTTCCCCAAAAAACGACCATCTTTGTTTTTTGGCTACTCAGCACTCCTCATCATACCACTCATTTTTATGGATAGCCTTCTCCTTTACTTTCCCTCCGATGCAGATATATGTGTGAATAGCTTTTCATTGTGCTTCCTATAGGTCTCCAGAATGGGCCAGTCATCATCCTCATTATCACAGATGGCCTCGATTTTGGTGAGGATAGATGTATATAATGCAGGTTTAGACTACTTTTCTAATACTTTAACACATTAGACGGATTTACGGGCATGAGCAACGATGTTCAGTGCTTGGCTATCTTTTGGGGCTGGCAAGCTATGAGGCGGACCCCTTCTATCGTTAAGGCACATTGCTAAAGAGAGTGTTTGCTCTCTGTCCTGGCCTGAACTTCAAAATCGGCAACCCTTGCCCAATGAGTTGCTGAGATGAGGCTGCAATCTGTGAGTGATGAACCATTGTGCCCATTTTAAAATAATTTAGCCGGCTGATCTTTTGGGGCACACCCATTGCATGCTCTTAGATTGTGGTTAAATAGTATGCAAGCTGATTCTATTGTATGCTGATGGGTTTGAGTTGGGCCTTTGGCCACTACATCCTCGATGTCCCCGGCCATGTCCTGTTCCTCCCATATATGCTCCAATGCGCCAAGGGGTTTAATCTGGAGATTTAGCTCACCTACCACCAAGGTCTCCTTATCTGTTCTCTCACTCAGGTCCTTTAGTTCAAAGGAGTCCTTGAGGCGGGCAAAAGTCTCCATTACCTGTGACTTTGAGGGCCTACTGTATATGTTAAAAAGGTCTATAGTTCCCCCTCCCTAGATGCGATAGAAAGAAATTGAAGGTCAGGGGATCCTGTCACACGCTCCTCTAACCTCCAACCTAAATTTACATCCAGCCAAACTAGCAACCCACCACTGGATCTGCCCTTCACATTTTTGCACTTCACCAAGATGACCGACCATTCTGTTAGGTGGATTATTACTCGCGCAAAGGTTTTGCAGGAATTCCGGCGATTTTAAAACGATCTTGGTCTTGTTAGTGGAGTATGTCCTCCGGTCAATGCTTATTAAGCCCTCAACCAGGTTCCAGGATCGAAGGTAGATCTGTATATAGTTCCAGCAGGAGTTTTGGATGCCTACCCTACGGCAATCTACTATATCCCCATGAATATCTGATAAACATCCCTTTATATGCCGAATCCTGTGCGCAAATTTATTTTGTAGGCTTTCATAAGTTCTTGGGGCTAGTCTGGGGACGTTAATCATTACAACAGAGGGCCAGTTATCCCTTTCCTGGTTATGCACCCCAGCCCCTTTTGGTATAGGAGGTAGGAATTTTCTTAAAGCAATTAGGTTCAGACCAGTCATATGGGGGCTCCCCTAAATTGTGTTTACCTATTGGAGTTATCAAAGCTGCTGTGCACCCCCGGCTGACTGGGTGGACCAGACCCCTGTGGTTTGTTTGTAATCCTTTCCTTATTGGGCAATTTACTTGTTGACATGTCCTATTGCATATTTGGGCGCACCTTTTGGGTCCCCTAAAGGCCCTCCAACCCCACAACTGCAACCCATCCTAGGGCCATTTGTATTTCCCAGTTCTATCAATTTAAGTTTAATTTCCCTGACTCCCCCCACAAGTCATTCAGGAATGTTTCCATCTTTCATTTATTGTCATTCCTAGGTCTGCTACAATCACCTCAGTTGCTTTTTTTTGGTTTATATAATCCCAGTGTCATATTTCATATTGCCACTGCATCGATTGCCTCTGTCTGAGTGCCCACTGAGCACTGCTTGTGCACCATTGGGGGGAGCCTACCAAAAGGTATTGTCTTCCACTTCCCTTTTAGGTGTGTCCTTTCTTCGTCCTTAAACTCTTGCTTGTAGTCTGGGGCCCCCTTTTCTCCTTTGGTTTTCCCAAAAATACTTGCCAGTGGCGCAGGATTCACGAGTGGGGGCGCTAAACAGGAGAGGGCTCAAAGAATTCTCAGCCTGAGTGTTCGGTTCTTGAACGAGGGGCCCGCCTTTAGAGTCAGGGCCAGTCACAATTGGGTAGATAGCCTCATTATATATATCAATAATGTCCACCCTCTCAACTCCCGTGGCTAGGGTGTTATTTTTAACGGGAAACGGGTAATTTTTAACCCCTTCTTGACCTGGCAGTTGTGATACTTCAAAGGGAGCTAACAGATCCTCATTCACAGCCTCCCCTCCCCCCCATTTTGATAGGCCTATGAGTTTCATTTTCGGAGTTGGGTCTATATCGCAAAAGTCTATTAAATCTGCATTCTCCGATATAACCGCACAATTTGTTTTCACAATTTTGGGGACCTTTTTGGGAACCTGCTGTAATTGGAACTCTCCTTCCCCTTAGTATTTAAATTCTCATTTCTTTTTGCACATTCTGCGGCATCTATGTCTCCAATATCATGCCAAAAGCCCTTGTATCTCGGAAATTAAATGGTTAACCTCATTAATTGGTTGCAACATTTTAGAAATGTAATTTCTAGTTGCACCCTCAGGGTAAGGCCCCTCTGCTTTCCTCTTGACCATTCTACCACAAATGTGCTTATAATGGTACCTACTTAGCCCTAAAATGAAACTGTGTAGGGCTAAGTAGGCCTTTACAAAGCTGATAAAAGAGATTGCTGTGCGAGCAGCCCGGACGATTGGGAAAATTTGATACAGAGGCTAAACAGTTTTATGTGTGAGCAACTGTTATAGAACGCCTAAAAGGTATTGTGCAAACTGGATAAATAACGCTACGGTAAAATACAATTGCAACAATTTAAACCATCAACAAATTAAAAACAAAAAAGGAAAAAAAAATAATTATAGAAAACAATTGGCAGAGTAAGTCTGTTATCCACAGCGCTTGAACAGAACAAGAATAGAATGGCACAGGGCTGCGGGTGTCTGGGGGTGTCGTTATACTGCCAATATACTACCACTATAGGGACATAGTAAAACCAAAAAGTCCCAGTCACACCGCACCAAGGAAAGTGCGAAGTTGAAATTGTAGTCTGGAATTTATTTTAGGTGATAAGACAGTCTGACACATGTTTCGAGCTTTAGCTAGCTCTTCATCTAATTATGGAAGGCAATATGGTTGCCAGATACGAGTTCGGCTCGATTGCGTCGCAATTGCGGTAACATCTGAGGAGGAACAAAATGACAGCACAATTTCAAAATTTAGGTCTTATCACCTAAAATAAATTCCAGACTACAATTTCCTTGGCGCTGTGTGACTGAGAATTTTTGGTTTTACTAAAAAATAAATTATAGGCTCATTCGTCCAATATTAAACCATCTCGGGAGGATAGCTCAGAGGCTATGTGCTCGCCTTAGAACCAAGACGACACGGAGCAACACAGGTTCGATCCTTGGGTCCGCGCTTAGAAACCTCTGGGTATTAAGCGCATTATAAATAATATATCATAATATAATACAGGCTGTTGGCCACCAATAATTTTGTAAAAAATTATTGCAGGGTCTTGTGGGCTGTTAAGGCGGAGTTAATACAACTTGCAGTCATTACAGGGAAAATAGGTAAGAAAAGAAAGGCCCCCTTGGTATCTGTGTAGGTGATAAAAAGGGAAGTTATACAGACTTCAAGGTTTTGTAGGGACGCCAAAAGTCACGAATCAACAGAACCACCAGGTATCCAAGGAGGTCGTGAGCCACGGCCCAGCTCACTAGCCTCAGGAGCGAAGAACACCTCAGTGGCTCGAGGGGCACCCAGAGTCCGACTCCCCCCCCTTCGCTCCCTATGTCTAAGTTGCAGAGTAAAAACTGGCCACCTGCCCCTCTTGCCATGTCCAGACTAGGGAGGAGGTAACAGTAAGAGTAAGAGTCACTGGCTTCGGCGTCAATTCTGGCCTCTTACAATCCTTCTATGTAGTTATATATAGTTCATTGTATTGCTACATCCCCAATTTACAGTGGAGCCAGGAACATTTTGGGGGACCTTCGATATTACGCCCCCGCTTCTCACTGCAGTCGTATGGAGCTGTGATTGCAGCTCGTCAGCTTTCCGGATTCCATCAACTGGTTGTCCGACTGTAGCAAAGGGCAGGCCGCTTCCACCCTGGGTGCAAACACCTGCAGTGCCAACACTGCACCCTAAATTGCTGCGGGCTTTCGCCGTTCCGGGACTGAGGCTGCCATTTAAGTCCTTTTTGCGTGGCCTGATGATAGAGGGCAAAGAAATCCTGTCCTGCAGTGCCAACACTGGGCCCTTACTTTCTGCGATGTTGGCAGTGTTCCATGACTGCCATGGAAGTGTGTGATGCCAGGAAGCACCTCCTGGCTAAGCTATTCATTTGAGGAGAATGGGGTGAGGGTGAAGCCGGGAGCGGGCAAACTAGAATGGTGTAACAGGTCACTTCAGTGAGCACTGACATTTGGTGTGAAGGTGGGATATTGCTGAAAACATTAGAGGCATTTTATATGACCCATAATGCTTGTGAAGAACTGGGTCAAATGGCTCAGCTCATAGCTTATGTATACTTTCACTTGCAGTTAGTGGAAGAGAGAGTGCAAAAGAGTGAGGGTGATGTGATGAAGCAGACTGTGGCCTGGAAACAGGCTCAGAAAGAACTCACAAAGCTTGTAGCTGAGGTGCAACAGAGCGAAGGTTTTGAGTTACAACATGAAAGGCTCATTGAGCACCTACAGGATGAGCTGAAAACACAACAGCAAGCCAGTGCAGAGAGAGAGAGAGAGAGAAATGTCTCCGCACTGCATAATGCATGCCCTGAGGGTGCAGAAACTGTGTCGCCTGCATTCCCAGTTGAATGACAAGACTGGTCATAACAGTGCGTTGTTAGATGACATTATGGCCCTCAAACAACAAATTAGAGAATTGGAAATGAAAAATAGTCAGTCCATGATTAAAGAGATGGACTCACAAAAGGAGTTTGATGAAATGTGGCAGAATGTAAATATTCTGAAACTACGGAATGTACAGCTGGCCAAAGACCAAGATGAATTCAGGTTAAAAGTGGATGCAGAAAAATAACAGTCATATCATTAAGAACTGACCAGAATTAGAGAAAAAAAGAATGAGCTAGTAGAGTGTGTGAGACAAATAGAAGCTGAACTATTAGAGCCAGCGAATTCTAGCGATGAGCAAGAGGAAGAGATTATTCTCCTGAAGGAAAAGCACCTTGAATATGCAGACAGCATACAAGGCTCTCAGAGGGAGAATGAATCACAGCAAACAAAAGATTGGTTGTTAGCTCAGAGCAGGGTGCTTGACACTAATCAGGCCTTAGTGTCAGAATTAAAAAGCCAGCGCTCTGACTACCAACAGGAAACGAGGAAAGAAAAACATACGTGTGAGAGTCTCACCATTGAAAATTACAATTATAAACAGGCCCTGAGGCACCCTCTACCCTCTGTCAGGATTCCGCGTAATGGCACGCCAACCTCGAGCCATGTACATTCTACTGCAGTACCTACGTTGCACACTGATACCCATCACCATATCAAGAATACCCACCCTGGTGCTCACTTGCGCTCCTTACCCCGGTTTCCAAGGGCCCGGTTTCGGAAATGCGTTAGTGACAGTATGCGTTTTAGTTGGAGGTTGCCTTGGAAACGCTGGCATCCTCTGGAAACTCGCCACTATGCATCCCGTACGGGGAGCAGCGCAAGGAGCGGTCACATGACCAAAAGTATTTAGCCTTTGAATTCCGCTCGCCCAGTGCTTCTGATTTCGAATTGCAGCTACCTTGTTTCTTGCTATTGGACTACGAACCACTTGTTGCCAGACCTTTGCCTGTTTACCCAAATTGCTTGTGTCTTGTCCCCTGCTTTGTTCCTCGATATCCACCGTAATGACTTTCTATCTGGATTACGGTTATTCTTTGCCTCTCAACTTTGTACCACGCTCTCGCACTTCTACGACCCAGACAGCAGTTCTTGGACCGCCTAACCTATTGTCTGACTGTTACTTCTGCTGACGTGCTGCCGAACCCATTGTGGTCTGGATTTCCTTTTCTCTGCCTTGCAAGAGTCCATTACCCTCTACACTCACACAATCCGCGCACGGACTAGAGACTGCCATTTACAGTGGGCATTTCCATTAGGCGTCGTCGTTTCGTTGGTGCAGGTGGCTACCTGGAACTAGAGACTATTGTTACTACCGGTTTTTAGGCGTCCTCGTGCCGTTGTGATAGTGTGGTGCACTGGATTGCTTCCACCCTCCCACACCTGCTGAGGAACCTTGGACTGCTTTGCCATTTAATCATTCTGCACACTACAAACGGTAAACTTATCACATAAAACATTTTTTTTAATGCATTCAAAACTTTTTTGGGTCAAAACCTTTGTATGTAGAAACTTTGTCGAAGAAATCACTATAAACCATAGCAGTGCCTTACAAATGCTTATCTAATACCCATACACAAGCCAAAACTTTTGGCTATACCATTGCTTGTTTTTAACAGGACTTCAGTGAAGGACATGCATACTGAGTATAAAACAAGTGGTGGAAGGCACACTTGGCTAAGGCATTTTATTATGCCAGTAGCACATTTGCAGCACCAATTAAGCCATTAACTCTCAGAAGACTGATTTTAACATAAGTAGAAGAGGTTATCCCACACAATAACTGTGCCACACTGTTTAGATTTTCTGTTTTCCAAGTAAATTGTATTGTAAAAGAAATTAAACAAATGTTGTTGTGCCCTGGGGTTTACATGTGTTTCTGCTTCACACAAGCCTTTCTCAAAACAATTAGGGCATAAATTCCGGTTCCATGTTCAAAGCGTAATAGTTATTTTCATGTGGCAGAGAAATCCATCATTCAAAATCACGGGATAATCCCACTATAAAGAAAGAAAGCTATGGTCTCCGCGCATCAGCTGTGCAGTTTTCGAACTGATTTTTAACATAACATTTGCAGGCACTTCAAGCACGTTTGGTGTTACTGCTTGATTAAAATGGTTCAAAGAGATCCGAAGAGGATGTGTTTTGGGCAGGAATGGGCAGGAAGTGGGTGGGAATGGCCAGGTACAGTCAATGGGTTGGTAAATATTCAAACAACATCTAGAAACTGCGTTCCTCCTCATATCCCATTCCCCTCCTCGCTGTACTTCAATGCAACAGTTTCTTCTTATAGATTTAGAGCCACCTTAAAGCTCAAACTAAAAAACCCATGCAAGGCTCCAAAATGGCTAATCTTTCCTCACAGGGGTATCAGTACAGGATGTATCCCCGAAACATTCAAGATATGCTCGAGGGCAAGGTGATTGTCCTATCCCCATAACTCCAGAACAATGGCATACATGCCAAATCTCCCGATTTTTCACTGAAATATATTGCTATTTGTCATGGTCTCCTGCCTAGAATAACTGTAGAGCCAATCCTATGGGAAAATGTAGGTCTAGCGATTTCCCTACCGAAATCTCCCTCCTAGGTGCCCCGGAATGTTGGCATGTATGCAATGGTGCAGTTGCCAAGTTTGCCCCCATATACTATGTGTCAAAGCTTGTGTGGATTGAAAGCCCACCTGATGTTAACAATAGTTGCCAAAACCCAAAGGCTTAGGCAATCAAGTAAAAAACATACACTTAAAAAACCGCTTGCCTCTGAGCTCTCAGGTTTCTCTTGGCCATGCATGAGAAGTCATCTAGTCCCGTTTTGCATGCGATTCTGGGACTTGCAGTTTCCTAAAATCCAAATGGGCAAGAAAAAACTGCACATCCCAAATCCTAAGGGGGAAAAATATGTAAGGAAATAAATCACTGTAGTTAAATTTGCATGCTATTATGAGCGGGTCAGGAGGGTTGTGGGAAGCAGTCCATATTGCAGAGGAATCATCCCTTCCTCAGCACTGCTGACGGCGCATGCCCTCTATGGACCACTGGGCGGCGGCCAGCAGTTTTCACAGAGTGATGGCGTGCGTGAGGAGCGCCAGTGACTGCCAGTGTTGTCACAGCATTGCCCTGTCAGTCAATGGAAAGCCAGAGCCTGGCATGTAACTCAAACTTCGGAACTAGCTGAACAGGAGTTCAGTCGCCGAGAAGAAAACGCACTTCAGAGTTCTCTGGAGTTGCGGCTCACCCTTCTTCGTTTTTCTTTAAACAAAGCGCTTTATTGTTCACATGCAGGTTTTGGAAAGTGGTTGGTGTTTTCCAGTGGAAGAAAAGACAAATACAAGACTTATAAAGCATTTCACCTACTAAAATTATTAAACTATGGGCTTGCCACAGCTTGCCACACTGCAGCATGCCCACAAGACGTGCCTCGTGTTTTCATTAAGTATTACAAGCACACTGTAGCGTGAAATGCTTCATAAGGCTCCATTGCATTAATATAAAAGCTTGTATATACACGCATTGGGAGGCTCATTTGGAAAGAAGTCGGTGCCCTTCTAACCACAAACTGACTAGCTCTCAAGTTAGCCCTAATGGGTTGAATAGCTGCAATAAAACCAAATCTGAACACTTGCAAAAATACATATATACAGGTCCGCCATCTAGTGGGGGTATATTTCTATGCTCTTGAGCGATGTAAAGCACTGATAATAAAAGTGCACTTATCTGCTGCTTGAGCCCAAAGAAAGAGGAGGAAACGCACAACAGACATGCCAAGTCTCCCGCAACTCACAGGAGTCTCCAGCAGAGGGAGACAAACTCCAGCACTAGCTCCCGCCTAAAATAGTTAAAACCCCAACGAAATCTTATGGGGAAATTCCTTTCTCCCGCTTTCTGGAGCAAAATCTCCTTCCCACCTGGTTGAGAAAATTGGCATGTCTGGCACAAGGGAGAGAGCAAGTTATGTAGACATGGGCCCTCCTGAGGTGGAAGGCCCAGGGGCATAAAATGGGAGGTGGGCTCTGTTGTGGGTCCAGACAGGGGCATCACCTTCCAGGTGCTGCCCCTTTTTAGCATGCAGGTGTTTAGGGTAGGCCACTAGGCCCCAACAACAATAGGGACCCAGACCCCGGGTGCCCAAACGGCAAGAAGGTGACAGGGGCAGGTGACAACAGATAGTCCCTGCCCCTGACACTTCACATCAAGGGCCCCCTTCCCACCCGGAAGGACATGGAGATAAGGGGCCTTTGATGTATCAAAGCAGGGCTGCCTTGCCCTCAGGCCAGTTTTGGCCTATATCTGTGGGAGGGCTAGGCATCCCCTAGTCATCTGTCCCCTGCTCCTGCATCGAATGGAGCTGTGTGAAAGTTGTAAAGACTGGACGGGGGTGTCTATACTTCTGCTCCCTATATGGTAGAGGAGAGGCAAAGAGGACCCCAGCCAAGATTCTCTATTGTGGTAGCAATGGACGAGCAATCAAGGCCTAGCTTCTCAGGAGGTGATGCAGGCTGGTTCTTAAGCCCCCACAAAGGAATGTCCATACACTGTATTAGTTAAAACACAGTCTTTATATAATTAATGTTCAAGGTTATGTACAATATCACGAAAACTCACTTTGTACTCGGTTATCTACAATGGCAAATATGCAGTTTTACGGGTTGCCACTCTTACTATTAGATCTCATTAAAGTGCATCAACTGTACGGTTAAATGTCACACAAATCAGTTTGTAAAGGAAACCAACAATAGATATCAGAGGAAAGCAGTTGGTTAGAACAATAGGCAGAATACTGGCCCTGCTACCTAGACACAGCTCTGTGTGGAGATCCCCCCACCTGGGCAACCTGTAAAGTAAAGAAATATCACAAGCCCAGTCCATATATTGTTCACAAGAGTCTTTTCAATAGTTCAGCAACCCCAAAGTACCTGGTGTTGTAGAGTTCCTCATCGGGAAATCGATGGCCCTTCTTGAGTGCACTCCCTTTAAGGCAGGAGCCATGGGTCGTTGAACGTCCGGCGATGAACAGGGTGAACTACGGCAGTGAAGTGACAGCTTTGTTCGTAGCGGTGCTCGTCGGTGACGCAGCGTAGACGTCCTGCAAGGATGACGCGTGCGGGGCACCTCGATGTCGATAGTTCAGGACCACAAAGAGTTTGAAGAACTGTGGCCCGGCAAGGGGGTTGAGTCGTCGGCATCTCTGTGGGCTTTGGGGGGCGGGAAACCCACTGGCGGATGCTCCTCGGCACGTCAATGGCCTGGCCTTCTCTGGCAGGATAAGACGGGCGGCGGTGCGGATGAGCGCGTCCATGAATCGAAAGTTCTTAGGCAACGGGAGCACGGCGGCTCCGGTCGGCGGCGGCGGTCGTCGATGGTGGTGGACAACAGTGTCCGTGCGCTTCTCCTTGTGATTCCACGGCAGTCCCTGTCTCCGGTCGGCAGCCTGTCATAGGTCTGTCTACCAGGGAGCTTTGGCAAGGAGTAGCTGGTGCACGATGGTCCCTCGTAGCTCGGGAAGAGGGTGCCTTACCAGGTCCTCTCTGGGTCAGTCCATGTAGACACAGCAGCTTTCAGATTGATGAAGAAGGGCAACAGCAATTCTTCTCTTCCAGCAGGGCTTCAAGGTTAAGCTTCAGTTTCAATTCCAGTTTCTCTTCAGCTTCTGAACATGAATTCTAGCAGTGAGTGGCCCCCAGATATACTAGCTGATCGCCCATTCATTCTGCTGGGTCACACTGAGGCAACCAATCAGTCAGAAGGGCATTCATGTATGCAGGCAGCCAATCAGGTGCATAGTGCATTCAGGCCATTCACTTCTCTCCAGACACTCACACCAAGTTATGTGTGTTGGGACAAGTACCCAGCCATTCAACACTCCACACTGCATTCATACCAGTTTCGGGCAGGTGTGTCTCAGACATTGTGTCAAACACCAGAAACCAGACATCCACAACAAGAAGTGCATATTGGTCACACACCCCATCACCCAGGTCCCACCCACAGGCGTACCCACAACTTACAGTCACTGGGAAGGCTCCAGCCAGTCTGGCCTGGACTTCACAACAACACAATATATGGAACTTCCACCCAACATCCAGTCAGGGGGAAGGGACAGAGTCAGGGCTTCCCAGGACTTTGGGAAAACAAGGTAACAGACGATGGAAGGCAAGAGGCCATGGGGGCCATCTTGTTTCCATCAGGAATCTACTGATTCCAATGGAGGGCATGTGTATCCCAAAATGGAGGATACTCAGAGCACCTGTCAAATTCAGCATGGCGCAGCCACCAGCCGATACCCTGCTCTGTGAGCCACACACCGGTGCCCGAAAACATACACTAGGGGCACAGGGTTGTACCCCCACCAATGGGTGCCATCAGGGTGTCCCATAGGTCTGTACACCAAACCAAAAGAGAGAGCTGCACCGCCAGGAGTCCCACGTGAACTCCTGCATGGAAAACACAACAGAACACAGGATAAAAGGCTGTAAAGGACAAGGATACGGAGACCCTGTCCCTCCAATGCATTTCCAGCATCACAAAAGTTATTGAATATTTCAGCAGCTAAACCGTTGAATCCACAACGAAAAACCGCAGTGCTGTCTTACAGTCTGTTTTGACGGAAGAAATCCAGTAAGGATCTCAAAGTCTAGAGACGGCATCCAGAACCGACAGCGCTGCTCTGCAGAGGCATTCCACGGCCCAACAACGAGAGCAGGACAGCCAGGACGAGGGTTGCTCACGGTGAACATTTTTTCATCAAACGAAGGGAAGCAGGAATCTTGGATGGACTGACTCCGTCCAACCCACCCGGCTCCTACGCGGCATGCACCTGCTCACAGCGAGTGGGGCCTTGCAGCGGATACAAAGTATCTTGCGGCTCCAGAAGAAAGGCGCAGCTGACGCGCACTGGAAGCAGGATGACACAGAGCAACACTGAGTTACAGACACATGCAGGGGTAAGATTTACCAACGGGGAATAAATACTGCATTAACAAGCGTAACAAAAGCAAACAGCAGAGGGGGTGGGGGGGAGCAGTTTTCTCCAACACAAACGAACTTTGGCAAAGCAAAAACTTGGCAATATCTTAACACGTGTAAAGGGGATAAAGAAATACCGCTGGTGTCACAGGAGGGAAGGAAAGTGCTAAGAATACGGGCACACGCTGTCATCAGGCCTACAAGGAACAAACGCACGTTCCCAGCAAGAAGCACAGCAGGCAAGAAACCACTTGTGGAGGCACCATAGCAACACAGAGTTAGCAGCTCCTTTTTTCATAGAGACAGTAATACACGGCCAGACCAGTGCAAGCCAGCATTTACACAGTTTGACAACACTGTGCAAAGACAACGTGCAGACAGACCAGCATTACAGACCCGGCTGGGTTTTAGAAACAATTTTTTGCCCTTAAAGAAGGAAACAGGGAGCAGCAACGTAACATCCTGCAAGACAGAACAAGGTACACCTCGTGCCTCTGATCGCTCACAGGACATAAGGAGCTGACTGCACAAACCAGTGGAAAAGCAAACCAGGTACAACAGGACTGGCAAATTTTGCAGAGGAAAGCATTCTGCCAAAGCGGCAAGCAAGCGTCAAGGTCAGGAGCAAAGATGACGGACACCCTACAAGAGAAATTGCTGTTGGGGTGGGCAAAGGAAGCCGAAGCAGTTCATGGCATGAATTTGGTCAAGAAAAAAATGGCGGAACTAACAGCGGCCAGTGGCGAGTCAGAAGCAGACAACGTTACAGAAGGAGATTCTGACCAGAAAGATGACCAGACAGCAAGAACCACAGGCAAAAAAGAAAAGGTGCGCAGATGTCCTCAGCATGCCAGCCTCTGCAGATGTCCACCCTGGCAGCAAGAAGAAAGCAAAGACAGGTACTGTGCATAATGACTTGGGGACGATGTTAGAATTTTTTTTTAAGTGGCACAAAGAAGAGGTTGCTGGGAGGAAGAAAAAGAGGCACATGGAGGATTCTAGCAGCTCCAGCAGCGACAGTGATAGCTCTGACACAGGGTCTGAATCTGAGAGTGAGGATGACCAAGGCCACCTCAAGGCATGGGTTGGGCCTAGTAACATTATGGAGATCCCAGGGCTCAAGACTAGCAAAAAAAAAGGCGCACAGCAGGAAAGAATGTGAATAGGAGTGTGAAGAAGACTGTTGCTTGGCATATTGAGCGCAAAATTAAGAAGAACATTTGGGGGAAACATTTTATTGAAATCTTCTCCCTGTTGGAATATGAAGAATTAGGCCTTGATATTGTATAGAAAGACAGAAAAGAGAAAGAAAAAGAGAGAGCAAGGAGACCAAGATTGGAAAAGAATATACAGAATTGGGAGGCAGCATTTCAAATCTTAGCTACTATCATCTTAGAGGAGGGCACAGTCCTTATCGCATACCATCACAGGATCCTTGAAATTTACAATACATTTTGGGGGGGAGGGAATCATGGCTGAATTATGAAAGAGAATTCAGAAAAGGGATGCAAACATTTCCTGACCTGAGGTGAGAGGAAGAGGATCCCAAACTGCATATGTTTTATGTATTAAAAGAAAACTCAGCTCATAATACACAGAATGATAAAGAGTATGAGTCACAGAATAATAGAAGGGGGAACTACAGACAGTGCAACTCACGCAGATACCAGAGAGGCATTTCTCCCCAACATAAAACAAAGTACCCCTTTTTGGAAGCCGGCCCCATGGGGGCAGAGAAGTGGGCAACAAACTCAAGGGCGAACAAGCCCCCGCAACTTGGGTGGGCCAAAGGGGAACACCACCCCATATTGCTGGAATTATGAGAAAGGCTCTGGGAGTTGGGAGAAAAATGTAGGTTCAGACACCAATATAGCACATGTGGTGGAGAACACAGCAGTGGTAAATACACCAAGATCCTGCTGCCAGGCCAAGCCCCAAAGTCACTGAGGGAAAAAAAATCACTAAATCTAAATTGAGGTCCTCACCATTGAATGTAGATAAACTGATGATAAGGTTGCAAGATTACCCTGACATAGCAGCAAAAACCTTTTTAGGTCAAGGCTTTAAAGAGGGATTTTGAATCCCATTTCAGGGACATGGATCCCGGCACATTCCTACTAAGTTCAAATCTGTCTGTTCCCTACCTACTATAATCAGGGAAAAATAGAAAAAAACTAGGCTTGAGCAGGATAGAGGGACCTTTTGACACCCTCCCTTTCTCAGAATGTGTATGCTCCCCCCTTGGACTAGTGCCCAAGAAAGAGAAGGAGGGTGTTAGAATGATCCACCACTTTTCCTACGCTCCAGGCAGCTCTTTTAATGATGGCATCCCCGCCACAGAGGCAGCAGTTTCCTACAGCATGTTTCAGGGTGCTGTTGATTTGGTGAGATTATCAGGGTGGCATGCACTCATGGCAAGAGCGGACAGCCAGTCAGCATTTAGGCTATGGCCGGTCCATGAGAGCGCTTACCAGTGGCCTTGCTTTCACTTTCAAAAGAAATTCTATTTTGACAAATGCCTCACCAAGGGTTGTGCCATTACTTTGAGCAATTGAGTTCATTTCTGCAATGGACCCTGCAAAAGAAACATGCCAGGGGTGAGAGTAGTTCACTATTTTGATGATTTATTTTTTTCTTTACAGGACCAGAAGGGTCTTCACTGTGTAGCTCTGCTATTTAAAAAATGTAGTGAAATCATGGCTGTACTATCGGTCCCATTTGAAGTAGAGAAAACAGTAGGGCCCACACAGACCCTCTAATTTTTAGGGATTGAAATTAACTCCATTCAGGGGGAATGGCGCAGACCCAAAGACAAAATAGATGACTTGCTAGGGGCCATCAAAAAAATGAAAGGTAAAAACAAAGCTACCCTTAAAGAAATATAGTCACTAGCGGGGGAAGTTCAATTTTGCAACTAGAATTATGCCACAAGGCCGGGATAGAGCAGGCACCAATTAAAATATATAAGTTCACAGGAATGCTCAGAGAGAGAAGTGGACTTATGTCTCACGGGAATTAATTAAATAACCAAACCACATGGGCAGGTTGCCAAACTTGAGTTGAGTTTGATGAAAGCTGAAGCCCAGTGAATGCCTTATTGGAGTTAATTAAATAACCAAACCACATGCGCAGTTTGCCAAACCTGAGGTAAAGTTTGAGGAAAGCTGAAGCCCAGTAAATGCCTCACTGGAATTAAGTCAATAACCAAACCACATGGGCAGGTTGCCAAACTTGAGGCACAGTTTGATGTAAACTGAAGCCCAGTAAATGCCTCATCCGAGTTAATTAAATAACCAAACCACATGGGCAGGTTTCCCACCTTGAGGCAAAGTATGATGAAAGCTGAAGCCCGGTATAAGCCTCACTGGAGTTAATAAAATAACCAAACCACGGGGGCAGGTTGCCAAACTTTAAGTGAGTTTGATGAAACCTGAAGCCCATTAATCCACCACTAAGGAGGAAAAGGCATAAATAACCAAAAAGGCAAACGCCTCCCAAAGAAGAAAAATATTAAGACAAGCTAAACTGGCCAGCGTAATGTCAGGATCAGGAAGGAAACAGACCAAGAAACTGGAAATATCCACAACACCTCTCAGAGGGCCAATCCTAAAATAGGACTACATTTCTGATATATGCCTCAAAACGAGGAAAAATGCATAAAACCAGGGGAGAGGCAAAAATGCCGCTCCGGGATGCAGGGAGAAATAATAACACCCCTAAAGGGGACAATCCCAAAAAGGGATGATATATCAGATGAAAGGTTAATAAGAATAACGGGCCTTCCTTGGTAAACGCTCAGGGTTGGGTGTCCAAATCTCAAGACATAATAATGGCCCCGCCCTTAGCAGATTCAGTTAAGGTCTGTGCTTAAAAAAGCCATAAGGGCAGTGGGATGGAACCCATCAGAATTTGGGTCTCACTCTTTCAGGACCGGCGCTGCAAACTCTGCATGGATGGAGGGTTTACAGGGGAAAGCGATAAAAGGGATTGGGGATGGAAATCCACCCCCCTCACCCCTGCCACTCCTCTGCTCGCCTTTTGTTCACCCAGGGGAACCTGCATTAAAAACAGCATTGTTCGTGGGCCACTCATCCATCACAAGGGCCAGCAGATGGCTCGACCAAACCCAGGAAGGCATGCATTTTCAGAACACAATCACTTATTGGTGGGGCAAGCCCGGCATATGCTGGGGTGTCCCTCATGACAAGCTTGCCAGCCTTCTGGGGAGCAGTACTCCACCCCCCGATTTCATGATCACCACCTTGGGGGCTATATATTTGGCCAAGTTAGGAAGAAATATGGAACAGGTGGTGGTGCCGGAAACACAAGAGCAACTGAAGAACAAGGCAAAGGGTATTACATCAAATATTCATTTTATTTTGTTATAAATTGTAAAAAATCTTTAATTAGTTTATTTTATAAAATAAAACATCCTATATAGCAGACATTCATACATTCATTCAACTAATGCAACTCTAAAAATAGTACATTTACATTTTAATATAGAAATGTGAAGCAAATGCAACAACTGTTCCATTGTTTAGATAAAAATTACACTTTCAAGAAAAACAATTAATGTGATCAAAGGAAAGCAATCAGGTAGATAGATACAATTTCTGTATAATGGGAATGTAAAAAAACACTTCCAATGTTTAATAATAGTGGTTCACTCCAGACAAAAATTATCGACTATTAGTGCTCAGACTATTGATGCCGATACAAAAAAGTCTTCTTAGTCAAACAGGCTTCTTAGTACATAGTTTCGACTTGGATAGTTATCTATGTCTTCATCAGGATAGGGATGAACCTAACAACATTTCTAAAAAGAAAAAACAAACAAAATAAATGATACAGTTAAAATTAATTGTTAAACATCTTAATTCACTCTCATGCTCTCTGTGAATACCAATAGTCCAAATATGGAGAGAGGACAAATTAAGTCATACTCTGAAACCGACACAAAATTTGGCTAAATGGAGACACAATAAGAGACAGACGGTGCCGACACTTCATTTACACAAAGCCAAGGAGATTTATCCTTTTGACATTGAGGTAATTTCTTTGGCATATTTTCTGTGGCGTTTGTTTGCCCTATATCTAATATTCTCAAAGTAGGATTATGATACAGTGGTGACAGAAGAACTGTTCTTTTGTTGTTTTGCTTCTTAGGGATCCTTTATGTTCACAATATCCCTGGAGTGTGCTATATAACGATGAAAACCTGTATTTGACCCAGCATCTCTAGCATAGATGAGAAGCAGGTTAAGCAAAGACCATTTTACCATCTCGAGTATAGTTTCCAGGTATTATTTTAACTGATTTTTGATTGGAATTCCAAATGGAGACATGGGGGAGTGGGGTGTTAGATTTGGGGAAAATACAGTGACACGAAATTACAGTGTCCCACTAATGGGAAATGATTTTCTCTTTCCTTCTGCATTGAATTCTCTATCCTTTTGAGGGAGATGGAGGGCTGGATGTTATGTGAGGCCTTTGAGATATGCACTGCCCTTATGTTAGCAGCATTCAAATGAATTGGAGTTAACCCTCTCCATTTAGCCAAATTTTGTGTCGGTTTCAGAGTATGACTTAATTTGTCCTCTCTCCATATTTGGACTATTGGTATTCACAGAGAGCAACTGAGTGAATTAAGATTTTTAACTGCATCATTTATTTTGTTTGTTGTTTTTTTCTTTTTAAAAATGTTGTTAGGTTCATCCCTATCCTGATGAAGACATAGATAACTATCCAAGTCGAAACTATGTACTAAGAAGCCTGTTTGACTAAGAAGACTTATTTGTATTGGCATCAATAGTCTGGGCACTAATAGTCGATAATTTTTGTCTGGAGTGAATCACTATTATTAAACATTGGAAGTGTTTTTTACATTCCCATTATACAGAAATTGTATCTGTTTACCTGATTGCTTTCCTTTGATCACATTAATTGTTTTTCTTGAAAGTGTAATTTTTATCTAAACAATGGAACAGTTGTTGCATTTGCTTCACATTTCCATAAAAAAATGTAAATGTACTATTTTTAGAGTTGCATTAGTTGAATGAATGTATGAATGTCTGCTATATAGGATGTTTTTTTTATAAAATGAACTAATTAAAGATTTTTTACAATTTATAAAAAAATAAAATGAATATTTGATGTAATACCCTTTGCCTTGTTCTTCAGTTGCTCTCGTGTTTAACGGCACCACGACCTGTTCCATATGTATTGCTTTACCTCTAGGTGTCGGAGTTTGGAGGTTCCCACTAATGTTTGTTGGTTTACTCAGTGCAGCACTTTGCTGTGTGGGAAATATTGATACATGCAGATTCTTGCCTTAGTGTCTTTTGTGATACTGATCAAGTTTCTATTCTCGGCAATGGAGTATATTGTACCCCATTGTGTCCTTTCCCTGGTTTTTCATTCTTGTTCCACCATGTCTGCATTGGATTCAGTCTCTTTTAGTGAAGAACAACTGGCGGAGATCACTAAGGTCCTGTTTTTTTTTGATAAATTACAGTTAGCCAATGTGACGGGCGATTTTCTGAATATCACCAGCGATAGCATTCTACGTCTCAAGAAAAAGAAGTTTAGAACGGAAATGCACAGTCATCTCCAGACAGAATATTTAAAGAAGAACATTATTCCTACAGGACTATTAGTCCGTAATGAGCTTTGTTTGTTCATAGATGATGTTGAATACAAAAGTGCATTTTCTGGGATAGGGACAAAGTGTAGTAGGGACTGGATGCTGCTCACTATAAACACAGCCTTGAAAAAAAGCACAGCAGTTGGAGATGAGATAGAAAATGCAGAAGTTGCTTTTAAGGCTGATACTACTATTATGAACATTGAAGAAAAACTAGAGACCATTGAAAATTTAGTCACCGACTTTATTAAAACAACTACGGCGAAAAAAAATGAGAAACGTATTAAAGATGTTAAAAACTTTTCTAAAGAAACAGCATATCCGTATCTCAGCACTGATTATCAGGGTCCAGCCAATTGGAGGGACCCAGATGGCAATACAGGGAATACGTTCTCCCGAAAGAAGGTTACCTTTTCAGATACCTCTTTCGACTAGGGAGATGGCTACCAAAAGGGTAGGAGAGGTACCCAACAAAATCAGAGAAAACGGGGCAGAGGCTTACAAAGAGGGGGAAGGAGAGGAAGACAAAACATCTTCTTTCAATACCCTCCTTATTTTTACCCTCAGGGGCAGATGCAGCCTTATCCACCTCCTGAACTCCCTTTTCCTCCACCTCAGACAAGCCCGCCCCTGTTAGGAAATTTATTCGAGACAAGAAGGAGGGCGTACAGAAGGTAAGCCCTCCTTCTGCGGTATAAAATCTGTCAGATAAGAACTTAACACCTAATGAAGTTTCTAAATTAGAAAAAGGTTTTTCTTTTATTCCAATGAAGGATCCCAGTAAAATGGAAGTAGAAGGTGAACTCAGGAGCATGTTCTGTAAGATTAGACTTAAAGATTTCTTTTCTAACACTCAGATTCCTTTTACGGAATCAAGCCCTAATACGCATTCAGACCCCCCTCTAAATTTACTCCTTCATTGAATACGATATCTAAAGAAACTGCTATTTTTGAGAAAGCAGTGCTTAGAGACTTCCATGCTATCTATGAGAGCAAGGATAAGACTAAGCTGGTGAAAAAAATGCTTCAATTTCACCAAAGAAGATTGGGCAGTACTCAAGGAACTACAGTCAGACAGAACGATTGTGATAAAAAAAGCCGACAAGGGAGGTGGAGTTGTAGTTTGGGATGCCATGAAATATGACCATGAAGTTACTCGACAGCTCGAAAATAAAGAGGTTTATGTAAAACTACAAGGTGATCCTTCACCTAGGATTCGGAAGGAAATTGAAACATTGGGCAAAGATGCATTGGAAAGAGACATCATTACTCAAAAAGAACTTAATTTCCTGCTGCCCACTAACACCAGGACTCCTCTTATCTATATGTTACCTAAGATACACAAGAGCATGAGTGCGCCCCCTGGTCGACCTATTGTGTCTCTGAGTGGTTCCATTTTGGAGCCTATAGGTCAATATTTAGATTTTTTCTTGAAACCTTTGGCAAAAAATACGCCTACTTACCTTTCGGACTCGACGGATGTTATAAGGTTGGTAGAATTTTTCCCTTTCAACAAGGACTATGACATACTCATCACATTGGATGTTGAATCGCTGTATTCTAATATCCCACAAGGAAACTCCCTTGGGATTATGAAGAGATTTCTCCAAACTAGAACAGATATTATCTCTGTACCTAGTGAGTTCCTGGTAGAACTATTGGAAATTGCTCTCTCCAAGAACTTTTTCAGATTCAAAAACATATATTATATGCAAATAAAGGGGACTGCAATGAGGGCATCTTTTGCCCCAAACTATGCTACCCTATATATGTGGGATTTTGAAGATTCTAATATTCTCACAGAGTCCAATCCATTTAAACCGGCTCTAAAACTCTATAAAAGGTACATCGACGACATACTTATCATTTGGGACTGTTCAAAAGGTGATTACAATGCGTTTTTCACTTGGATTAACAACTTAAATCCCAATTTGAAATTTACGATCCAGACTAGCAACAAAGAGATTGCTTTCTTGGATTTATTAATAAAAGTGGACGATAAGAGATTGGCTGTGGATCTGTACAGAAAGGACTCTGATAGGAGTACAATATTGCACCATCAGAGTTTTCACTCTCAATCTCTGAAATCCAATATTCCTTATGGGCAGTTCCTTAGAGCTCGTAGGAATTGCACCAAAGTAGAAGATTTCATCAAGCAAGCCTCTATTATAGAAGAGAGACTATTAGAAAGAGGATACTCTAAACAACTCCTCAGACGCTGTAAAAAACGAGCACGCCCTCAGCATAGAGAAACCCTTTTGGAAAAAAATGTTGCACAAGAAAGAAAGCTGAAAGACGACCAAATAGTCTGTGCGCTTACATTTAATTCACAGCACAACCAAATCAAGAAAATCATCTCTAGCCACTGGCATTTGCTTCAATTAAATATGCAGAAATTACCTAAACCAATTTATGCATTTAAAAAGGGCAAGAACATCAAAATCTGGGTCTCTAAAGCAGACAGGAATCATCTACAAGACACTCAACCTACGATCACTATGACTTGGGGCATGCCCCCTATTGTTGGGCATTTCCCATGCGGCAATTGTTGCAATTGTTCTAGCACTTCAGCCACCTCCACTGTTAATATCCACGGGAGGGACTGGAAACTTAGGCAACACACCACTTGCCTCAGTACTAATGTGATTTACGCTATCATTTGCCCTTGCAGGAAGGCATATATATGAAAGACCACCAGAGCGGTTAAATTACGAATAGGCGAACATCGCTCGAAGATTAGAACTAAACAACTTAATGCTCCTCTGAGTACACACTTTTTGGAACTAAACCACAGTCCAGAAGACCTGCAATGGTGGGCTGTAGAAAAGGTATGCGGCACAGACAAGGCTAATGTGGCGGCACGTCTTACGCAAAAAGAACAGTGGTGGATATACCACACTAATAGTCTTACTGCAGGCCTGAATCAACAGGAGGAATGGAGCTAAGTTTAAAAATATTTGGCTTTCATTCCTCTGTGCAGGACCAGTACTTTTTTCTAATTTTCTAATTTAATAACTAAGCATATCTTCCAGACCCTGGTGATAGCGCACAGTTTACTTTATACATCTTTAGCTTAATGTTCCCTTATCTATCAAAATGATGGTTCTGGGTACACATAATGTGTTTGGAAATATCTATATTTGGGTGACAGGACGCATACAAAATGTGAGCATTTGATATTTTTCATTTGCACACTTATCTGCCTTTTAGATTTCAAAATTGGGCGACACAATGGCTATACTGTGGTTAAAATACGTGAGCGTTTGAAATATCCCTCTTTCGATAGTTGCACACACGACGTTGGTCTTTTTTCTGTGTCTGTGATCGGCGACACGCGGTAGTGGTCCTTTGTTTGTATCTATGCCACTAACACCTTCGACATAAAAGAGGGACTAGGGATTTTCGCTTGGTCTCCTCAGTCTGCCGGGACTCATCGTGGGCGACGGTTACCTGCCCGAGGTAAGCAGATTTTGAGTGACTTTTTGAACTTTTTCTTTCTCTTTTCTTCAATTACAAAGCACACATTGGAGTGCTTTTCTATGCAGCCTTAGCGCTACACGTACTATTTTGTATCTTTCATGTAGCATTAGCGTAATACGCTTTATTTCGCTTCTCTTTTAGAAGCGGAGTCGTATGCAGAGTAGGAACTGCTACACAGAGGGGACGTTACAGCGGCCTCATTTAATCTCCTAATTGCGTGCACAGAAGATGTTTGGGAGTGTTACGCTCTATATATTGGGTAAGAAGATTTGGCTTTTCCCCTGTTTTACAATTACAAAGCACACATTGGAGTGCCTTTCCATACAGCCTCAGTGCTACACGTACAATTCTGTATCTTTCATGTAGCATTAGCATAATACGTTTTATTTCGTTTCTCTTTTAGAATTGGAGTCGTATGCAGAGTAGGAACTGCTACACAGAGGGGACGTTACAGCGGCCTCATTTAATCTCCTAATTGCCTGCACAGGAGACGTTGGGGAGGGTTACGCTCTATATATTGGGTAAGAAGATTTGGCTTTTCCCCTGCTTTACATTTAGAGCTTTCACCCAGAAGGAAAGGACATTAAGATTGATACTTTTTCCCTTCCTTGTTTACATTTAGAGTTGTTCCTCAGAAGGAAAGGGCACTTAGACTTTTCCTTAGAGAAAGATTTTGTCTCTTTTTTCATCACTACAAAGTTGGCCACAATAAGAGACAGACGGTGCCGACACTTCATTTACACAAAGCCAAGGAGATTTATCCTTTTGACATTGAGGTAATTTCTTTGGCATATTTTCTGTGGCGTTTGTTTGCCCTATATCTAATATTCTCAAAGTAGGATTATGATACAGTGGTGACAGAAGAACTGTTCTTTTGCTGTTTTGCTTCTTAGGGATCCTTTATGTTCACAATATCCCTGGAGTGTGCTATATAACGATGAAAACCTGTATTTGACCCAGCATCTCTAGCATAGATGAGAAGCAGGTTAAGCAAAGACCATTTTACCATCTCGAGTATGGTTTCCAGGTATTATTTTAACTGATTTTTGATTGGAATTCCAAATGGAGACATGGGGGGAGCGGGGTGTTAGATTTGGGGAAAATACAGTGACACGAAATTACAGTGTCCCACTAATGGGAAATGATTTTCTCTTTCCTTCTGCATTGAATTCTCTATCCTTTTGAGGGAGATGGAGGGCTGGACGTTATGTGAGGCCTTTGAGATATGCACTGCCCTTTAGTTAGCAGTATTCAAATGAATTGGAGTTAACCCTCTCCATTTAGCCAAATTTTGTGTCGGTTTCAGAGTATGACTTAATTTGTCCTCTCTCCATATTTGGACTATTGGTATTCACAGAGAGCAACTGAGTGAACTAAGATTTTTAACAATTAATTTTAACTGTATCATTTATTTTGTTTGTTGTTTTTTCTTTTTAGAAATGTTGTTAGGTTCATCCCTATCCTGATGAAGACATAGATAACTATCCAAGTCGAAACTATGTACTAAGAAGCCTGTTTGACTAAGAAGACTTATTTGTATTGGCATCAATAGTCTGGACACTAATAGTCGATCATTTTTGTCTGGAGTGAATCACTATTATTAAACATTGGAAGTGTTTTTACATTCCCATTATACAGAAATTGTATCTGTTTACCTGATTGCTTTCCTTTGATCACATTAATTGTTTTTCTTGAAAGTGTAATTTTTATCTAAACAATGGTACAGTTGTTGCATTTGCTTCACATTTCCATAAAGAAATGTAAATGTACTATTTTTAGAGTTGCATTAGTTGAATGAATGTATGAATGTCTGCTATATAGGATGTTTTTTATAAAATGAACTAATTAAAGATTTTTTACAATTTATAACAAAATAAAATGAATATTTGATGTAATACCCTTTGCCTTGTTCTTCAGTTGCTCTCGTGTTTCCGGCACCACCACCTGTTCCATATGTATTGCTT
Source organism: Ambystoma mexicanum (assembly GCF_040938575.1). Classification (NCBI taxonomy): domain Eukaryota; kingdom Metazoa; phylum Chordata; class Amphibia; order Caudata; family Ambystomatidae; genus Ambystoma; species Ambystoma mexicanum. Next base: position 338,918,749 of record NC_090938.1, read on the forward strand.
TCCCTCTAGGTGTCGGAGTTTGGAGGTTCCCACTATTGGTTTACTCAAGTTAGGAAGAAAGCCACTACTGACAGAACTGTGCTCTTCACCCAGAACCATTGCTGGAAACAAACGGAGCTCATGTCGTCTGAAATCATCGCACACCAACACTGGCAACGCTGAGTCTAATAAAGCTATAGAAATATCAAGGCGTAAATTAAATAGAGTGTTGTGCAATTTCTGCACATTCTCGGGACTCAAGCTCATAGAACACAGGATCCCAGTGCATAATAAAGCCCTATTTTGCAGGGACAGGGTCCACCTCTCCATAGAATGTATGGACATCTTCACAAGGGACAATTTATGACACTGGCAGAGAGGGGATGTTCATAGTGTTCCTATTCTGGGGGACCTGAGGAACTGCCCGGCGGCACCCCCTCAGGGTGGCGGCAGGGATCAGCCTCGAGTTTGCCCTAAGTGGGAGATGGGTCCACACTCACCTGATCCCCAAAATCTTTGTGTTATGCTTTTTATTATGTTTTATCATTTGGTTGATTGGTTTTCTTTGCACCATAGCTCATGATACAATAAAGCTTGTGGCCAAGGTTTTTCCACCTTACCTCTTGTTTGGCCTCCTCATTATGGCACTGTCATTACTGTCATTACTGTCACCTGTCACACCCTGCATGGCTCCCCCACACTAAAACATTTCCAGGCTTATAGACATGGGCCCTCTGGAGGTGGAAGGCCCAGGGGCATAAGATGGGAGGTGGGCTCTGTTGTGGGTCCGGACATGGGGCAGCACCTTCAAGCGCTGCCCTTTTTAGCATGCAGGTGTTTAGGGTGGTCCACTAGGCCCCAACAACAATAGGGACCCAGACTCCTGGGTGCCCAAACGGCAAGAAAGAAACAGGGGCAGGTGACAACGGGTAGTCCCTGCCCCTGATACCTCACATCAAAGGCCCCCCTCCCATCTGGACGGACGTGGAGGCAAGGGGCCTTTGAGGTATCAAAGGGGGGCTGCCTTGCCCTCAGGCCAGTTTTGGCCTATATCTGTGTGAGGGCTGGGCAGCCCCCAGTCATCTGTTCCCTGCTCCTGCATCGAATGGAGCTGCGTGACATTAATTAAAACCACCCTCCCTCCCACTAAATAGTAATACTATCGATTTAAATATGGTGATCAAAGAGGACAGGTATTAATTGTAAAATAATAAAATCCTCAAAATAGAACAGGCACCAATTAAAAGAACCTAGGTTCACGGGAACGCTCAAAGTAAGAAGTTATCATAAAACTCAATACATTTAAAGAAATATATGAATCACAAGGGCAGGTTGTCAAACTTGGATACGTTTGATGAAAGCCAAAGCCCAGGAATCATCCACCAAGGAGGAAAAGGCATCAAATAATCAAAAAGGCAAACGCCTTATAAAGCAATAAATCAAGCAAATAGCCAAAGACCAAGGACAGGTTGCCAAACGTGAATTAAGTTTGATGAAAGCCGAAGCCCAGGAATCCATCACTGAGGAAAAGATTGTTAACGCCACACAAGGGGCCAAATCCTAAATGGATCATAGGGCAAAAGGAATGCTGACATGTGCCTCAAAACGAGGGAAAAGGCGCACAGCAGTTGGGAAAGGCAAAATGCCTATCCAGGATGCATGGGAATGGCAATCCCAAAAAAGAGTTAACAGCTATATTAAATAAAGACTGCATATTGCAAGAGGAAGACAGGAATGCCATTGGCGATGCAATGGAGACATCTTGTGTATGAAGAATGCAGTATGAATGTCAATTACAAAGCAAAGAAGATAAACCGGACACAGCTCACACGCTGGGTCCACAGAATGTCACAAGCTTTTTGTATGATGGGCGGCAGGGATCAGCCTCGAGTTGGCCCTATGTGGGAGTAGGGTCCCCGCTCAGCTGATCCCGTTCCCCTAAATATTTGTGTTATGTTTTTCATTATGTTTTATCATTTGGTTGGTTGGTTTTCTTTGCACCATAGCTCATGATACAATAAAGCTTGTGGCCAAAGTAAGTTTTTCCACCTTACCTCTTGTTTGGCCTCCTCATTATGGCACTGTCATTACTGTCATTACTGTCACCTGTCACACCCTGCATGGCTCCCCCACACTAAAACATTTCCAGGCTTATAGCCTCCAAAAACAGGGCTGATAGATAAGAGCATGTGGGGTGCTAGAGCATGTGGGGCCGATGTCGGAACATTTGAGTTTTAGAACTACAAAGACTGTTCCTTTCTCTACCTTTTGTAGTTTGTTGTTTAAGTTAAACATGTTCATTGCTGCTCGAGAAATAAAGAGTATAGAAAGGCATAATACGAGCTGTTGTATCAACTATATGAAGGAGGACGCATACGCTCAGAAGATTGTTGGCATAACTTTATTTTCCGAACCGTACAACTAACTGGCGCTTTCGTGCCCTACCCAGAATTCCCCAACAACATCATGAGAGGCCCACCTAGGCAGCGGGTGGGGTTAGCATTAACGCTGTAGTGGCGAGGTAACACCACCCCCAGACAATATGTCCAAACGTCAGCTCAGCACTCTTCGACCAGACGCACAGGTTTCTTGATTATCTGACGTGGCCTCCCATCTTGAACTTCTGGCTCCATGGTGCTCTGCAGTTCTGCGCCATACTCCGTCCCTCCGGTATCACCTTCGGGTGGGGTCCACAGGTCATCTCTCGGGACCCGCGGCTCTGGGGTAACAGGTCTCCCTGGCACCTCGGGAGCTTATCTCTTGACATAGCGTTTGAACTGCTGGCAGTTCCTCGTAATGGCTCTGTCTTGGTTCTGAGCTGTGACCATCATCCCCTTTATTTCAGTGACCCTCATGGGGTTCGGGGCGAACCGCGGGTCTGTCTTGGTATCATTGGTTGTTGCACCAGAACTTCGTCACCTTTCTGAAAGTCTTTTGGCGTCGCGTTGCGCCTGGCATCGGTGTCCCACTTAGCCCTCTCTTTCCCTTCTGCGTCTCTTCGGAGCACCTCACTATCTGTAGGCTCCGTGACAGTTGGGTTCCGTGGGATGCGGGTACGTGCTTCATAGCGAAACATGAGCTCCGCAGGCATCTTGTTCGTGGCTTCGTGTGGCGTGTTTCGGTAATCTCTGAGGAGACGACACAGCGCTTGGTGCATGTTGACTGTTTCAATCTTCACTCTCTGGATTGACTTTTTGATCGATGCCATAAATCGTTCTGCCATCCCATTTGCTTGCGGATAGCAGGGGGTGATTTTCATATGATTGAATCCTAGGTGTTTTGCCAGTGTCCCGAACTCGTGCCCGCAGAATGGTGGTCCGTTGTCAGACTTGATTACCTTGGGGATCCCCCATTCGCTAAGTATTTCTTCTAGCACTGCGGCTACGTGGGATAAAGCTGTGGAGGCGACGGTCTTTACTATTGGAAAACGTGAGTGTTCGTCTATCAGGAGTAGAAAGTAGTCGCCTGATTCTGTGGGTCCGTAGAAATCCATGGCCACCCTTTCCCATGGGTGATCAGGTATCTGAGTGTGTTGTAGAGGGGCAGGGGTTTCAGCAGGTGAGTTTCATTGGCAGGCATGGCAGTTCTTAACCCATTCGTCGACTGCGGCATCTAGGAATGGAAACCAGACGTGGCATCTTAGTTTTTTTTTGTATTTTCAGCCCCCCTGTGTCCTTCATGTGCGGTCCGGAAAACCTTGTTCCTTAGTGTAGCTGGGATGACAATTCGGCACCCTCTGAGAAGGATGTTGTCGTCTTTCACGGGGAGTTCATTGTGCTCTCTAGCTAGTCTTTCGATTTCCTGTTTGCTCACCCCCGGTTGGGCCAGCATGGCTCTCCGGTAGTCTCTCCATTTGCTGGCTGTTGTAAGGCTGATTGCGAGGGCAGTCGTGGGGTCTGCGGCGGATGCGGCAGCGACCGTCTCAAGCGACAGAGCTGGTGGCAGCGAGTTAGATGCGATGTAATGCACATATGCAACGTCTCCTTTGTGCGTGACTGGGGCCCCGACCGGGTGTCGTGACAAGTAGTTGGCCGGGTTTAGGTCACCCCCGGGTCGGTGAACACTATCATAGTCATAATCCTGGAGGCGTATGCCCCATCGCTTGATCCTCGGGGGCATCTTGGTGTGACGGTTGCCGAAAAGGGAGCGGAGGGCCTGATGATCCGTAATTAAGGTGAATATTTTTCCAATTAGGAAGTTGTGAAAATATTCGCATGCCCAGACAGCGGCCAGACTTTCTTTTTCTGCCTGGGAGTATGCTAATTCCTGCGTTGACAGTGCTCTGCTTGCGTGCACCACCACTTGCCTGGGGTTGACATCTGCACCGCTGGTCTGAGCCAGAATGGCTCCTAGGCAAACTGGACTGGTGTCCACGATTACTTCCGTGTGCCACACTGGGTTGAAGTAGGCAAGGCGATGGGCTTCAGTGAGGGCATGCTTGATGTCCATGAAGGAGCGATGGCATGCTGGCGTCCATGTAAACACAGCTTCCTTCTGCAAAAGTCTCCGGAGCGGCTCCGTGAGGGAAGCATAATGAGGTATATATCTCGCGCAGTATCCAGCCATGCCTAAGAAGAAGCGGACATCTGCGGCCTGTTGTGGTTCGCTGAGGTTGGTGATAGTGTCAACGTTTTCTGGGTCTGGCATCATCCCTTCGCTGGAGAAGATGTGTCCAAAAAATGTAAGCTTAGTTTTACTGAATCAACATTTGGCGATGTTCAGCGCGGGACCAGCCGCCTGCAGTGCCTTGCAGGTGGCGTAGAGTGCTCTGTCATGAGCCTCTTTTGACGAACCGAAGATGAGGATGTCGTTGCTGTAATTCAGGGCACCTCGTATGGGTCTGATGATTTGGCAAATTGTCTCCAGAAAAATTCCGGCGGCGGACGAGATCCCAAAATGTAGCCTCCGGTATCTGAATAGCCCATCATGTGTTGCAAAGGTCGTGATTGCTCTGGAATCGGGGTGCAATTCCAGCTGATGGTAACCCTGGATTAGGTTGAGTTTTGAGAATATCTGGGCGTTGTTCAGTTGCACGATCATGTCCCCGATGCATGGGCCTGGATGTCTCTCGCGTTGGATGGCAGTGTTGGCTACTCTCATGTCCATGCACAGGCGTATCTTTCCCTCTTCCTTGGGAACAACCACGAGGTGGGGACCCACGGTGTTGGCCCTGTTGCTGGTTCAATGATGTCATCCTCGAGTAGCTGTTGAAGTGCCTTCAACACTGCCTCCTGAAGGTGGAACTCGATCCTTCTGGGATGTTGCGGTACTGGTTTTACAGTGGGGTCTATGTGGAGTCTGATGGGGGGACCCTTAAGTTTCCCTAGACCTGAACATATATTTGGAAATTTCTGTGTGATGACCTCCTGCGTGATGAGCTGCTGGGGTTGCCCGCACACGATTGTCCCAATGAGACCCTTCAGACTTTGTTTGTTCGACCTTGCGGTGATGGTGTCGCCGGCTTGTACATGTATTTCAATCAGTCCTAGGCGGGAAGCTGTGTGGTAACTAAGTAGGCACCGACTTCTTGTAAGTGAGTGAATGACCTGGATGGTGGTGTCTACCTGCCGTCCCTTCAGGAGGAGGCGGCATGTGAAATGTCCAATCGTCTGCAACGGGGTGGTAGCTCCCTACTGGAAGATCTGCGACTGTGACGGCTCTAGCGGTGATGGGTTTGTCATTTTGGCATAGTCCTGTTCGCCCATGATATTAACTGTGGCTCCAGAGTCCACCATGAACTGAAATGTTGTTTTCCATCTTGATGGAGATTTTGGGGGCTTCTCTGTCTTCCTCGTTGTCGAGTATGAGGTTGACATACTCCTCCTGATTATGTTGGTCGTGGTATGTGTTGTAGTGGGTCACCTGGGCATCCTGGTAATAACCTTCATCCCTAAATTCTTCTGGCGGATTATCATATTCATCTGTTAAGTAACGTGGTTGGTCTGTGTGTTCGGGAGTATGTGGATAGTCATACCCTTGGTATTCGTCTATGGCTCTGACAAATCGCTGTGGATTCTGCTGGTAGTACCTTGGCTGTCTGTATTGCTGGGGTGGTGGTCAAAAGGGTGTCCTGGTGGGCATTTGTGGGCGTGACAGAGGAAATGGTATGCCTTCCCTACACACTGAGTGAAAGTGTCCTTCTCTCCCGCAGTTAGAGCATCATTGTGATAGAGCTGGGCATGACCCAGAGTGTGGAAATGCCATTCCGCAACTGTAGCATTGTCTCTGTTGGCACGGTACTTGTGAGGTTGGTGTTCTGTATGGCTGCTGCCCTCTGTCACCCTGGTGAGGTGGCTGTATGGCTGCTATGAGTTCAGTGGTGTTTTGCTTGGGGTTGCTGGCGCTGCCCATGGAGGCAGCTTGGCCGTCAACCCTCTCGTAAATGCGGGCGAGCTCGCCGACTTCTGGAATTGTGGGTAATTGTTTTTTGAGTGCGGGCGAGAGGCATCCCTCTATAACCCTTAGCCTTATTGCTTCTTCAAGGGAATATGCATCAAATTGGCAATGCGCTCCCTTCACCCGTAGGCGAGTTATGAACTCATCGACTGTCTCGTGTGTGGTTTTTGTGTGCATTGGTTGAATAGGTATCTTTCATAACTCCGATTTACTTCAATTATGAGGAGTCTATCCAGTGCTTTGATTAGGTCTGCGAAGGTGTTCTGTTCAGCTGCAGGGATTGTCTTTACAATAGTGGTGATCTTGCCCCCCACCAGGTTGAGGAAAATGTCTCTAATGTTGGGGGAGTCGCCATCCCCTGACCCTCTCTCAAAATGCTGAAAATCCTCCATCCATTCAGTCCATCTGGGCCCTTTCGTGGCCTGGGGCGTCATCGTGTAAGGTGGTGGCATCCGTAATTGTATCGACTACGCTGCACGGGCAGGCTGGGGTGACGCAGGGTTGCTCATCATGAGTTATCAGTGGGGTCCCAGACGTCACTTGGGTGGGTAAGTGTGCAGAAATGCACTGCCTGTTTTGCTCAGGGTCGGACAGCAGGGTAGTGGAGCTCTGGTGGGCAAACGCTGGAGGTAGGAGAGGCTGCCTGGACTGGCGCTCAAGGGTTTTACTGGGTCCACTCACCGGTGTGTGCCTAGATCCTGGTGGTGGTGGCAGGATGTAGGTATTTCCTCCAGCTGGGCAACTGAGTCAGGTAGCTCCCTTATTGCTGGGACTGACCACTGGATGTGCAGTTTGTGTGATAGGAATGTCCAAATGTGTAGTTGTGAGCCAGGAGGAGAAACACTGTCGGTCCGGGCCAGGAAGCAGCCTCCGTGCACTCTCATTTTCCTCTGCTGGAGGAGGAGGAGGGGGCTGGCGGATTGCCTGAGCCCACGTCAGCTGTAGCAGCCGGGCCGCCTGCGACTTCGCGTGTGTGTGCGCAGGAGGAGGAGTAGACACAGCTGGTTGCTGGGTCGGTGCGCGCACACTCCGGGTGCTCGTAATCTTGGGCGGCGGAGGAGGCTTGGCGGGTAGCCAGAGGGGAGGACATCACACACGCGTGCTGGCGTCTGCAGCTCGGACAAAGGAGGAGGAGGAAACTCGGCGGACTGCCGTGGGAGGGCTCCAGCAGCTGCAGCTTCTGGCGAAGGAGGAGGAGGAGGCTCGGCAGGCAGCCACAAAGTAGGACTCCGGCGTATGCTGGAACGATCCTCGTCGCCAATGTTGTATCAACTATATGAAGGAGGACGCATACGCACAGAGGATTTTTGGCATAACTTTATTTTCCGAAACGTACAGCTAACTGGCGCTTTTGCGCCCTACCCATAATTCCCCAATTCCCCAACAACGTCATGAGATGCCCGCCTAGGCAGCGGGCGGAGTTAGCATTAACCCTGTAGTGGCCAGGTCATAGCTCTCAACTCACACGTTTATAGCGGGTGTCACCCGCCCTGTAAAGGGCTGACTCACCCGCCAAGCATCCTGCACGCCCATTCATTCCAATGGGCGTCTCACCCGCCAAAAACAAAATCGGGTGATTTCACCCACCTTTGCAACACAAATGGTTGAGAGCTATGCCAGGTAACACGAGCCTCCGGCCTTGTGATAGAACCAAAAATAAAAACTCAGCTCCATTGTAAGACTGAAAAAGGTAATGGGATATTGTTATTGTTTTCTTTGTTCACTCCTCATTTTTGTTATTCGGTGTGAAACTCATTTTAACTTCTGGTTCCTGATTATAGAAAAGTACATTAAATGTATTGTAGTTGTTTATATGTAAAAGGTTTGAAATAAACAAAATATTAAAAATATTTTTTTTTAATGATAGAATGATATAATATGGCGTTTATAACGCGCCTATACACAAGTATTTCACAAGTAGATTTAATAGAGATCACGTCGCGATGGTTGCATAGTTTGGCCAGAACAGAAATTACGGTTTAACGCATGCCCAAGAGTTTCGTATGTGTGACAGAAACCCTTCCTCAAAGTGTGCTGTGCGACACCCGTCGTCAGAGCTGCGACGCACTTAGTCATGCCCTCAAAAATGATGGCGTGTCGCGTGATTCAACGCAGTATTTGTGAGTGCGGTTCATTCTCGGTCATGGCTCCTGCCGCGCAGTAAAATGTCAACGGAATTGTTGTCCTATTTGCCCTCAGTGAAGATGGCGGATGCCGGTGAGGCAATGGGTGAAACTGCGCAATCGCGTATAGCAATGTAGTCGACGTTGAATGCACATGACACTGCTCTCCAGTCTCCACAGTAAAGATGGCGCTGGCAAGCATTGTTCACGGAGTTAGGAGCTCAGGCTTCCGCAATGACCATGGGCTAGCCGAACACCTCGACATGCCCCAGGAAATGGGGCTAAATTTTCTACTGAAGCCCGGCGTTGAGGTGGAGACCCCCGAGGGTCTGGAAATGGAGCATGGAACGACCACACTGGCTTTTAAGGTATGGGCGGATGTATGAAGTTGTAGGTTGGCACCACAGAGTGCACCATTCTGGACTGCAAGATATTGGGGTTGGTGGAAGTTGAAGTTTTCATACGAGAGGGCAGGGAATTGGGGCCAATGCCCACAGCCCGTTTAATTTAAAGATACTGGAGTCTGGGGGGCTAAGATTAAAGAAGACCACTTTAGGCGTCATGGCACAGACTGCCAAGTCATCGCCTCAGTGCGATTATACATATTGCGATTCGAAGGTTCAGGATAGCGTGGATGATCAATGTGTACATTCTTGGTATATATGACCTGTCCCACATCCAGGCTTCATAACCCTCCCCAACCGATTGTGTGTTGCTTGTTTGGGGCTCCATTTTAACCGTCTCTTTCTAACATTAGACATTTTTACCATTTTCTATCATTTCCTTTCTCATCCCAATTTTTTTTTTTTGTTACCGTTTCTGTGTTGCATTGTTCTGACCACTAACATGTTTGTTCATCTCTCTTAACCCCACTCCCCCAATGTTCTCCTCATCTCCTAGTTAACTATCTTTCCCTTGTTGTGTCCGTCCATCCAACGCAGTTCTGTTGTGAATCTAATCTGTTTTATCCCTTATGCTTGTGCTCACTTGATTCTGTTTTCTTCTCAGTAATTTTTATTTGTTCAATGTTAATGGATAGCAGTACAATCACCCCTGGAGTGGTCCCCTGTCGCTCTGGCGGCTCTGAAAAAGGGAGAGGGGGGGCGGGGGGGTGAGTTGGTGGGAATGAGCTAGAAAAGTGCAAGATAGCAGTGAAGTGCTGTTGGCAGCCTCAGCCCGGTGGGTCAGTTGGCTGGGCTTGGGGTGTTTTACGGTCGGTAGTCGTGTGCTGTTCAAGTCTGTGCGGTTTCTTTTGTTGTTGCAGTGTAGTGAAGTTTGTGCGGTTTGCTGCGTTTAAGGCTTGTGGTTGTGTTTGGTTAGGGATTGAGAGGTGTATGCAGAGGGATGAAATTGTTAGTGGATTGGTTAGTTGGCATTGCTGTCCTTGCAATTATGTCTAGGTGTGGTGCCTGCTATCATTCACTATTCCATCTAAGTGTGGCATATATTAACATTCACATTTCTATCTAGATGTGATACAAGCGAAGGTTAAGACTTCCATCTAAGTGTGGCACATGCTAACATTCACAACTCCATCCAAGTATGGCACGTGCAATCCTTTGCAATTCTGTTGGTTTTTGGCAGTTTACGTTATGTGAAGGTAAGGTAGAGTGGCGGGGGATTTCTGGAGTAGAGTAATTGCTCTACACCCCACCCATGCCACACTTAGTTTTGTTAGCGCTTCACTGGCTTCCCCTGCGGACACCTGCAGACACTATCTGGAGCCGCCCTTTGGCTCAGGGCCTTTAGCTGAAGGGGCTGCCCAGATCTGGTCCAGGATAAGGAATGACTTGGCCAATCAGGGCCAGGAGGAGGAGGTGGGACAAGGGAAGGGGAAGTCGGGACATGGCTGGGAAGCCTGCGAGGGTCCTGAAAATTGCGACACCGCCATAATGGCACCAAGAGGGACTGGGGGGTCGCATGCACATGATCACCTGTATCCAAGATAGGAAAAATCATAACGTTCTTCTCTCAGCCCACCCCCAATATTATAGACGGAAACGAATTCCTCCCCCTCCTATCTATAGCGCGCTTCCCTGTATTTCTATGGATCCCTACAAGTGTTGTGCTTAATTAAATTCATAGCGCGCGGATGGCACAAAAAGACATCATAACCACCACCACAATAGCCTAGATTAACAGCGTGTTTAAGAAGATGGCGGCAGGTGATGTCTCATGCTAACCCGGAGTCAGTTCCACAGTTTACTGGCAGCCACCAAAAAGGTCTACACCACAGGACCGCATGTGAGGGGAAGATGAGAAAGGAGGTAAAGATGGTGATTGCCCCCTGTCAGTCTAAAATAAGATAAACCAAGCCGGGACAGGATCCGAGAGGCCAGACTGGGCGGTAGTATGGATTGGTCGACAGTGTCGAAAGCCGCTGACAGACCGAGTAATATCAGGGCACCCACTGTCAACCTGCCTGGCCAGATCATCAACGGATGCCAGGACACTCTTGGTTCCTCTCCCGGGACGAAACCCAGCCTAAAGGGGGTCAACAGAGGATTGCAGAAGAGGAGATGCCAAAGCCTCTAGTAATTTCATAAAGAAGGGAAGCAAAGATAGTTGAAAATAAGTCAGGACAGAGTCATCCAGTGATGGAACCACATTAGCTTGCTTAAGCTCTCTCGGGATACATCCAGATTGAGAGGACAAATTGACAGTTTAAGTGACCCATGATATCATGCCCGGCATGGTTTCCTTCAGGACACTGAGCTTAACAGGATCCGATGGTGCCGCAGATTTTAGCTGACATATGGCCGTAGACACAGCCTCATTGGAAAATGTAGGAAAGGCTGACCAATTGAAAACTGCCTCCTGCTGCAAATGGTCTGAGGTCAGAATGGTGGTGGCCTGACTCAATTGAATATGATGGTGTATATCCTCAATCTTGTATGAAAGAAGTCCGCCAAACGAATCATAGTAAATGAAAAGGAGCTGCCACTGGCATAAACTGTGCAGTGGACGAGAAGGATTTAACTACCGCAAATAATTCCCTGCAGCGATTAAGAGCAGTTTCAACTTTTTGTGTGAACAAATTCTGCTTGGCAAGATGGATGGCCCTGTGGTAGTTCCTAGAGAGTACACCTCACCTTTTCAGCATGGCCATATGACTAATGCCATTTGCATTTTGCTTGCCTTCGTTCCAGCCAAGCTCCTCTGAGGTTCTCCGAGAACCACAGTGGGGAGGATCTTTAACCCAAATGAGTGTATTTGCGCCAACTGATTAGTAGCCTCAAGAAGTAACTGACACAGTGGTGAAATCCACAGAAGAAGCCATGGCACATTTGGCATTAACCAGCGTCCCCATCTGTGCCGAGGCCCCGCCCCCTGCCAGTTTCGCTTCAATGCACCCGCTTGACATGGTGAATTCACAGGGGAAGTGCTGGGCACCAGAAAGGGAACTAAATGATAGTCAGACCAGAGGACCTGCCTCACTGGTAAAACCGAAATACTGAGATCAGCAGAAAAAATCTAATACCCACTTGCTGGTGGGTAGGCTCAAGGAATAATTTGAGTTAGACCTAAGAAAATAAGTGCTTAAAAGAAAAATGATGTAACACCGGGGCTTGGGGTGAGTTATACTTAATGTTAAAATCGCCTAGTACTACTAGGTTACAATATTTGACTTTAAGAGATGCTGCCAGTTCCAGAAAAGGATAAAGGAATCTAGTATAGGATACAGATGGTCAGTAAACAATTAGGAAATGTAGGGATTGGGAAGCAGGGACAGCCGGACACACCAATAAAGCCTCCATGGCCAAGCCATAGGATACAGGAATCAGAGAGGTTAAAGGAAGCTTTAAAAAGAATTGCAAACCCCCACCCGGATGGGAAGCCTCTCTGTCCTGATGAATAATTGTATAGTGCTCAGGAAGGATCTGTGGGAACAATGGTGGTGGTGACGTTTTGCAAGACAGGTTTCTGTGAGGCATACTATATCTGGACTTTGCTTAAAAAAAAATCATGCATAAAATCAGCATGAGCCACCAGGGAGCGAGTATATAGCAAGCAAGCACTAAAAGCAGAACTTTCATCGGCAATAGGGACATTAATAGCCTGGCTAACAACCAGGGAGCCAGTGCCAGAAGAGACGTACATGAGATTTAAAAAAAAAAAAAAAAAAAGGTGCATGACCCGCCCTCTGGGCCCGTACTTAGTCCAGATGGGCCCAGACAAGCTTCCTGGGGAGTGTTCTTCTAGTACTTTTCAAAAGTGATGCAAGTCTTCCATTACCTCCATGTCCCTCTTCCTTGTCCCAGTACTTGCCTCCATGTCCCTCTTCCTTGTCCCAGTACTTGCCTTTGCGGCCCGCCTCTGTTCCAGGAATTCTTCAGTTTCTCTTTATTCCGTTCATAATACCAGCTCCTTAAACACAAGCCCCAGTTTTAATTTCCCTTCCTCTGGCCAGGATGGTCTCCTGTGCGGAGCACCTGGCAGCTTTGGTTTTGGTTTTGCTGGCCCCCTGGGGGATCCCTTGTTGGGTGAGGTGTGGGGGGTTCCCTCCTGTGGGGCACACTCCCTGTTGTCTTCTACAGGATTTATTGGTTGTTTTGAGTGCAGTGGCTCTTGGCGGGGCGTGGAGGTTTGCAGGAGATGGCGCATCACAACTGAGTTTTGCTGTCAGTCCTGGGTCTTCGTACCCAGGACGTGCGGGTGGGTTTCTTTGTATGTGCTGTGGTGCTGGGGGCATTCCCCCCGCCGTTGATTTCCTGCCTTTGCCAGATGTTCAGTTAGTTATGTGGCGGCTTCCTGGCTGTGGGGGCTACTAGCCACTCCAGCAGTGCATCTTTTATTTATTTTATAACATGACTAGTACCGTACCAGAGTTCGGTTTCTAAGCGCGCATACGGGATTCAAACCTCTGTTGTTCTGCATGGTCTTACTTCCAAGACTAGTGCGTTGCCCCTGTGCTATCCTCCCTTCACCGTTTTTTGTTTTCTCGCTGTGGTGGGTGTTTTTCTTTGTTCTCACCGCCTGCCTCTGCCTCATGGGTCACAAGTGCTCTGGAAGGGTTGACTCGTTGTCATGGTGCTGGTTGGCCGGTTATTGGCTCCATTTTAATTTTTTTTTTTTTTTTTTTTTTTTTTTTTTTTTTTTTAGCGCTGTGCTTTTGGGCCCCCCTATCAGGAGAGTGAATTTCCATTTGGGTTTCACTGCGGTCCATGGTGTTCCGTGGCTAAGTGCAGTCACTTTGAGTCCTCTGACTCCCTGGAACTGCCTCGACAGAGGCCTGCTGCTAAGGGGAAAACGTCTAAACCTTTATTCTTATCCCCGAAGGACATTGAGGAATTGCTACAGCTGGCTGTTCGGAAATATGGGAGTGGTGGTATGCGCAGGCAAGTCTCTCCTTCCTCTTCTCCTTCAGAGGCGGATGCTGAGGGGAAGTACCTGGACAGGGAAACTGGCTCCTGTCTTGACGCAGATGTGCAACAGTATGGGGTTTTCAAAAGCCTTAGTCCGACTGTTGGATCTCTCCATTAGGCAGTACAAGCATAGGGTAGGGTTAACCCTTATTTTGGACATTCATAGGAAGATCCTGCGAGATTGGAGGGACCCGGAATGGATTGCCATGGTAAACTCTATCCATTGTTTGGTGGGGACACGTTCCTCTCGCACTCCATGGAGGTAAATGATATACTCGCCGGTCTGGTGGGCCGGTCCTCCATGTCGGCTGAGAAGGCGGCCCGGGATCAGGGGAACTTCAGGTCTACGCGGGGGCTCCTTTGGGCTTATGTTTATGGCTCCTACTCGGGAGAGACTTTTCTGGGGGTTTTTTAAGGAGCATCGTCTGGCTGTGGAGGATGGTTCTGTCTGTGCTCCTCTACTCTGACATGCAGCGTCCGGTAGAGTTGTTGTCGGAACTGGCCTAAGAGGCATGTACATCTTAGGGATTGGAAGTCTGGGCATTCACAGAAGCTGGCAGCTCTAAAACGTCCTTTTGAGGGTGCAAAACGTTTTAGTGATTCTTTGGAGAACAAAGTTCACAAGTTTTTCCGTGCAGTCAAACATGCAAAGTTGCGGCAAAAGCTTCCCTGGGCCACAAGAAGTCCTCTACCAGGTCAAGCCCTGCTTTTTAGGGATCCGGAACCTGCTCCTTTCTCAGGCCTCGTAGGGTGTTTGGGGGGGTGGGGGGGTGCTCCTCCGCGCACCTTTACGGCCAGTGCAGAAGTCCTGACGGTTCCGTCTCTGGCTGTTTTTTTCCAGTGTTCGGCTCCTGGGCTCAGTCAGGGATGGGTATTGGGTGGACTTTGTGTCGCCCTCTGTTGAGCCCCTTTTGTTCAGGGTGTCTCTTCCTCGCAAGCAGGCCAAGTGGTAGGCAATGTCTACAGCCCTGTCAGAGTTGCTGCTGAAGAACGATATAGTACCAGTCCCTCGGGCCCAGGGAGGTCGGGGTGGTTTTCGCCAGGATTTTTCTGGTTGTAAAACCTTCTGGTAAATTTCGGCTCCTGAACTGTTGTGTGCTAGATCATGGGCTGCCGCTGTCTTGCCAATAGCGGCTATTCCATTAGGTAGAAATGTTATGGAGTAGGATATTGTCGAAGAAAAACACTCCAGACTAAAATTTCAGTTAGCAGCATATAACCATGTCATTTTATTTTCATTGCTATGCTAGGAAACTACCAGATAGATCCCCCAAATGATACTGCCTTTTTCATAACAATAATGCAGTAGTAAAATTTTTCTCGTGGCCTTGAGCAAAGCAACATTTCATAAATAGTACCAGCTCCTTTCTTCTCTTGCTTATACATGCTTGCTCCTTCTAGTCGTGTTTTAATGCGCCTTGTGTTTAGGCGCGTTATAAATGCCATTATCATATCACGCTTTACACATCTTCATTAGCTCTTACGTGTTATATCAATCTGTGCTTCCATTTCTACAGTTCCATATGGGTCCTGCTGCTTTCTAATCTCGATGCCTTGTGGTCTTCCTTGCTTGCTTGTAGCAACCATCTTGGCTCCCTTTCTACCGTTTCATTTCGTGGCGGTTCGTTTGTACATTGTTTCCACAGTCCCGTTCCTCTTATGCACAAGGATTTGTTAATAAATGTAATATTGAAAATAATTTGTTTCCGTATTCCTAACTAGGTCAATGAGTACTGACCCTACCAACACACAGTGTGCTTATTTATGTGCTTAGTTCATAAGAACATTTACAAATCGCATCAAAGAAATAGAAAACTATAACACACGATTCATCAACCAACACTAAAACGGTTACACGACGTCGTTGCTCCATTGTTTAGAATCCCTTGAGTAAACCAGTGGCTAAAACGGTCAACAATTCATATAAGCTCTAAAAACAGAGTTTCATTGATAAATAGCAGCATAAAACAGAGTAGAAGGGGCGATATAAGAAGTGTTGGGTATAAAAATATGAAAGTTGGTCTGTGTACGAACAGACAAATAGAAAGTAGACCGGTAGGCATTCATTAATACACGCAGTTATTCAGCTACAAAATATGTTTCATCAGTCCTCGAGGTGCTTCTTAATTTGTAACCACAGACGATACAGTGCAATATGAACTGATTCTGAGTCAGAGTTCGGACAACAGTTCCAGAATACGTCCGTCTTGATGGAATCATATCGACTGACACTGCCCCAGCGTGTTCATGTAAACCTATCCCACTTTTATACGTTCATTGAAAACATGCTATGCAGTTTCTAATTTGTCCTGCAATCTACATGTACAACATGTTCTGTGCTTCATGGGTGTCTTGGTGTAAGCACCTTGAGTGACCAGCAGTGGGAGTTGGTAAATGCATATTGAAGCAATAAGTTACGAACTGCCCGGAGGGGAAAGGGAGGGCTCTGAAGAAAGTAAATAGATGAATGAGGCTCCAGGAGAAGCTAGAGCATATGAGCAGCTACAAGACTACTTATATCGCTTTCCAAATTACAAAGCAAGATCCTTGTACATGCAATTTAGGCTTAATGTGTTGGCAACCAAAGAACGACAAAGCACCTGGGCTTGGTATGTTGACTTGGATCTACATGTCGCTTCTGCAAAACAAATTGAGACTTTGAAGCACCTAACATTGTTTTGCCCTGCCCTGCGCTTCGAAATCAAAACTCAAATTTTGGGACCCGTGATTAATAAACATCAAACATGGAGTGCTGCTGATTGGTGGAAAGTGATGTTCGATGGGACAAACAGATCAGCGCTGCTTGCATTGACTACCTTCCTGCGAGTTATAAAGGAATGTCTTGATGTTGACCGTGTAAATCTTGAACCTGCGCTGTAAGGAGAAAACTCTATTAATTGGGAAAGGATAAATAATTAGTGCTATTTTAATAGATGATATCTACGGTGTGACTAAGGTGTCACTGTTCTGTATTGTTTTTTTAAAGGTTTGACTAAACCAAAATAATTAGTATTTATTTTGTTTGTAAATGTTATTTTTTTTTTTTTTTTTTGGTGTGTTTTTGAGATTTTATTTTTACATTTATACAGTGCACAACAGCCCAAGGGAATCTCAGCGCTGTTACAGGGTGTTGGATACAGTTGCAGTGGATAACAGTAATGCAGTAGGCCATGGGCATAATGGACAATTAGTTGGACAAAGAGCCATGTTTTAAGGCTTTACAGAACGTCTAGTATGAAGGTTCCGCTCGCAGGGAGTTCCACTGCTTAGCTGCCATGTAGGCGAAGCTGGAACCACCTGCTTTGGCCTTTCTCACTTTGCTGACTGTGAAGCGATGGGCATAGGGAGTTCTGGTGGGTCGGAGTGAACAGGCTCTTGTGAAATTTTGGGCGGTACGGGGGAGCATTGTTGGCAAGGAAATTTTGTGTAATAGCCATGGTTTTGAAAAGGACCCGCTCTTTGATGGTTAGCCAGTGGGCTGTTCTTCTGGCTGCAGAGATGTTCTCTTTTAGGGATGCTAAGGTTAGCGCATTATTTGGAATCATTTGTAATTTCTGGAAGTTTTTGGACACAGTGTCTGTGAAGAAGACATTGCAATAGTCCAACCTCGAGCCGATGACCGCCCTGGCAATTGTGAGGCAACTGTCAGTGGAAAGGAAATGTTTGGCAGTGTTAAGTAATTTAGTTGAATAGGCCGCAGCAGATTCTATGACGTTAACCTGGTGAGCCAGGGTGAGAGTATTGTCTAGATATACTCCCAAAGTTTTGACTAAGGGGGAGACGTGGATCCTGATATTGTCCATGCCGAAGGCTGAATATTGACCACTGAGCTTTAGAGTTGCTGGAGAGCCGAACAAAAGGATTTCGGTTTTGTCTCCCTTTAGGCAAAGGCGGTTTTTTTTGCCATCCATGCCTTGATTGTGGAGTAGGCCGCATTAAGGGTTTGAGTCCTCTGAATAGTCACCAGTGAGCGGGATGATAATTTGAGTGTCATCAGCATAGTTGGTGTAGTCTATGCTGCTTGCGTACAGGATGTCAAAGAGGGGTCTAGTGATCTAGTGAAGGTATAATAGAGAGTGGGGAAGATGCAGGAACCTTGCGGGACACCGCACGGAATGGGCGTGGAGGCTGCGCTGGCCTGATCAGAGAAGACTCATGACCCTTCCTTTAAGGAAGGGGAAGATCCAATTAGATGCTTCCTGGAAGAAGGGTGCCGCAGTGACGAGGTGGTGGCAAATAATTTTGTGACCCACCAGGTTGAAAGCAGCTTGATGTGTCTAGGAGGAGGAGCAGGGCTGGTTTGCCCTTGTCTCTGAACTCATCCAATTGATTTTTTTTTTTTTTAGGTCTAACGGCGCAGATTCCATCCCATAGACTGGGCGGAACCCAGGTTCACGCAGACCCAGAATGTGATGGGATTCTAGGAATTGTTGGAACTGCAGGTAGGCAGGTCAATTTAAAACTTTCAGTAAAAATGGGACTGTTGTAACGCGCCTGTAGTTGTTCGGGATTGAGGGATCCAACAAGGTTACTTAAAAAAAAAAAGAGGGGGTTTACCCAGGCTTGCTTGAGGGTATCACGCCTGACGAGAAGGAGCCGTTGATGAAACTGGCGATGAATGGGACAAGGGTTTCTGCACAGTCCTTGACTAGTGCGGCCAGGCATATATCACCTTTGTAGTTGGAGGTGTGGGGATTTTTTTTTTATGATGGCGCTTACTTCTAGTTGAGTTAGCCCATTGAACTGAAAAGGTTGGACTTTGGAGGATAGTGGGTTAGCTGTGGAAGCTGGTTTATCAAATCACTTTTGTTGAGCATCGCTGTTTGAATTTTGGTGCACCAGGCTTCATCTTCAGTGATGGGTTGTGTGGGGGTGGGCGCTAGTTCTTTAAATAGCGTGAAAGATTTCTCTGGAGTCTGACTGGGCATTGGTGATTCTCGAATTGGAGGATGTTTCTTTGGCAGGTATGATCACCTGTTTTTAAGCTATGGAGATCTTGGAGAACACTAGTCGTGGGTCTGAGTTTTATAATTTTTTGCCAGGTGGAATGCGTGGAAAGTTTTTTTTATTACAAAGTTCAAGAAGGTCAGCGGTGTCCCAAGCATTGGGAGTGCCCGATAGCTTTGGCGCTGCATGGTTTGAGGGGGTGGGAGGGTAATGGTGTCCACTGATCTTGTGGTGATTGAGGCATATAGGTCTGTCGGAACGCTAGGGTCCTTTGAGAAAGGACGTTTTGAGCAGTGGTGGGTCGTGGAGGGGTAGTAAACTTTCTTAGATCAGCTTGCACGAGCTGCGGGCTAGTGCCGGTTGTAGTGGGGACGGGAGAGACTTGGGTGTGTTGGGATGATGGATGGAGAGGTGGATCACATGGGGTTTGGACCAGGGGCACGGAGAGTTAGATTTGTTTAAGGGGCAGTTGAGCTCAGCAATCCAGTCCAGTGAACGGCCTTTACAATTTTTGGGGTTGTTAATATGGTTCATGAAGCCTAAGGTTGTGAGTGCTTTATAAAGTGAGGAAGCCTGGGCATCCTTTGGATCGTTAAGGCCTAGGTTCATTTCACCCATTAAGTTAATTTTGGTAGAATTCTTGATATTATCATTGAGGATGTGGAGGAGATTCTCGAGGAAGTTGGTTAGTGGCCCAGTGGGCAGTTGATGATATGGAACGTAACAGTGTAAGTGGGATTAATGGCAAGTTTGAGGGAGAGGGTGTCATTATTTCCAACAAGGGAGGTGTTAATTTGCCTTAGGGGAGTGCATCCTTAGCTAAGTGGGTTGCTCCTCTGCCGGAGGAGAGGTCTTTTTGATGAATCGTGTATCCCGAAGGGATAGCTGTATAAGTAACGCTAGCCACATACCTATAGTTCCGTAAGGTAGACTCATTTTTAGTTTAGTCCCACTGTTCGACTTTATTCTTAATAGTCTCAAAGCTGGCACCCCTTTCAAAGCCTGGTGGCCATTCAATACAGGTGAAACATTTTTCATTCTGTCTTGCAAACGCACATGTTCTGCTTTGACCAGTAGGCCCTATATCAGTTACCAGCAAACATGCCTAACAATGAAGCGGTTGGTTCTAGATTTAATATACCTTGTCCCTCTTCTGATCCAGACCTAATTCCAGTCACATATAGGCCATAGGAGTAGATGGAGCTAAGTTCAATATTCTCCTCCAGAAAGAACCCTCCAGAGTATTCAGCCATTTCAAGTTCCTCCTAGCCATTGCCTCTAGCCTATATAATATAACGGGGCAGAAGCACTGCATGTATAGCTTGAGGAGGCCCCTAATTGAATAACCTGCAGTTTCCTTAGCAAATTTGTTACTCAAAAAGGTGAGATGGACGGCTTTTCTTTTTTCCCCGCCCCTCAATGTCCAGATAATCCCCCCTTTGTGCTCGGGTTGTAAGAGGATTCAATTCAACACTACAGCTAAGTCAATGCCTAGTCTGGGATACTGAATGGAAACCCTTATTGATATATCTTTATGTCCAGTTCATGAGTTCTGGATGACTACCCCAATATAACACCCCTCTCTTGGAATCCCCCTGACCCAAGAAGTAGTTCTGTTTTGCAAGTTTAAAAGGTTTATTTGAAAAAAAAATAACAGTGTGTGTATGTATGTATGTATATATATATATATATATAATCACACTTTTATAATGAATTAATAATTGAATATCACACTTAATCTGAGCAGTAATCAATAATGGATAGTCTGGCACTAGCACACTTCTTTATAATCAATGATGAGTGGGTATAGGATGGATAAGATAGCAACAATACTTTTATGGTTTCAATTAGATGCAATGTGGAATGAAAATGCAGTACAGGAAATAACTTGATAGGATTTCAGCAAAAGACAATGTAATCACTTTCTTGGACAATTCACCCCCCCTTTATGCAGTGTAAGGAGATGAAGATGAGAGCACACAGTTCTTAGGAATGCAATCAAATAGAATTCAGTTCAATTCCCCCCCAGCAGCTTATACAACAGATAGGAGTTTTGAAACACAGGCAAAATGCTTTGAATATGGTGACAATGCAGTGAGAAATATGCTGAAAATGCTTTTAATTCCCTTTAGGAGGTTCAGGGTGAGTGATAGCTACTTTATGAGTTCAGGATCACTTTAACAATGCTCTAGGAGTAACTAGCAGTTTAAACAAGTTTTTGGCAAAGTAAAGCAAGGAAGCTGCCGCTTTTCACACGTGAGAGAAATCAGCTGAAATCGCAAATCGCAGCAAAATTTGCGAATGCGTGAATCGCGATTATGGCAAAAGTATAAGGAGTAGCAAGTTTAGATTCGTTGAAAAGCTGAGATTCTAAACTTTCAGAGGAAAGTTAAAGCAAGTTTCTAGCCCAAACGGTTCCAAAGATATGAGCGATTTTGTAACTCAAATTGACAGGTGACAGAATTGGCTGCAGAATTGACAAGTGACAGTTAGGAGGCAGTTCTACTTAGATTAAATAGATTGAATTATATCACTGAAACTAAGAGATTTGGTTTCACCCTGTCCTAGCTGTACTCACAATGTGTTTTGGAAGGTCTAGGTCTCACGGATCGGGTCAAGATGGCTTCGGTTCTGGTTTCGCCCCGGACGGTCTCTTCGCTGAGCGTCTGGTCTCTGCTCTGCTGGTCTGACACTGCTCCTGGCCCGGCTCCTGGATCTCTGGGTACAGCGTCTGTGCACAGCTTTCTCTGGACACAGCGCTGATCTGCACGGCTCCTGGATGCTGCTACTGCTGTTAGGTTTGCTGGATGCTGAGGCCTGCTGAGAAGAGTTCTCAGTTTGTGGGTTTAGGTCTCTGATTTTGAGTTCTGAATCAAGTTCTTTGGAGTTTTAAAGTCTAAGTGTTGGATCTGGTATCTTCTGGATGTTGTGTGGTCCGGCAGAGCGCGTTGCAGCAACTGGATTTGAATCTCTCCAACTGGGTTTCAATGTTCCTTTTATATGTTTTGAAAGTGGGTGTGTGCGCAGCATCACTAAGCCAGTCCCTCTCTCAATTCATCATTGGTCAAGCTTTCCTTTCTCTCTTGATTGGCGAAAAGAAGTGGAGTGTCAGAGCGATGTCATTATATGGCCTGCAGAAAGGACACTCCCCTGTCAAATTGCACACATCTATATTTGATCAAAATACACATTTCTCAAATACATAGGTAATATGTACATGCAATGACAAACCACTATCACATGAGGGTGGTCTCTGTCCCAAATCTGCTCTTCCTGAGGGCTTGCATTAAAAAATGGCAACTTATTTTCGATTTTAGTGGGTTATGCAACCTTGTTCTTCATTAAAAGTTATACACATATACACAGGCTGTCCATACCTACTCCAGTAAATTCCCATATCTCTAGCTTAAATACAGTGTCTGTGGTGTCAATAAATAGCGGGGTTTTGCCCAAGAACATCACACACATTGGAGTTTGGGCTTGAATTGAAGGTACATTTTTTAAATTAAGGCTCTCAAAGTTATACATTCCTGTCAGTATTTGAAGTACTGAGTGTTGGAGTACGCCTCCAAGACTTGGATGGGTCAGAAACCATGCCTCTGCTGGCAGGCAGGCCTTTGTTGACAGGAAACAGTCAAAATCAACATATTCTATTCAAGTGCAAGAGCCTATTGTGTGGTCTCTGGGAGGCTTAGGTCAGCAGACCAGGGGGTCACTTTGCATTTGGTTATTATGACCATGTGATATCCTGGGCTGTGGTGTGAATCTCTTGAGGTGAGAGGGTTTCCCAGGCTTCTGGCTTCTGGCCTCTGGGAACAGCAGGTGGCTAATTTTTGATTAAAATGCAGCCTTTGAAGTCAGCCGAGTCAAATTCCTTTGTCAGCAACTGCACTCAGTTCTCCTGTCAGAGTTTAGACCGCTAGCCCAGCCTTGAGGATTTTGTTTGTACTGCATCCATTTTTGGGATCTTTCTTGGATTAATGCATTCCAAACAGGAAGGGTTCTTACATGGTAGTAAATAATCCTTGCTTAACATTGTTTTGATGGGGCTCCTTACGGTAAAATGGTTATGTGGAACCCCACAAAAGGGTTGAATCTTTAAAGTGGTCCGATGAGCCACGATTTCAGCAACTTTTTGACATCAGTAACAGTGGATTTTGTTAACAAAGATCTTTCTTTACACTGGTGGGTGGCAAGTTAGGTAACCATTTTGGTGTGCGCACAAACTACGTGGTTCTCCTGGATTCTGGCGCACATGTGGGCTTTTTGGCCATCTTGGATTTTCTAAGCCCACAGCACCAAATGTTGCAGCATGATAGCTCAAACGTGGGTCAGGACACCCAACAGGGTCCAAACCCAGATATGTTTAACTTTACACGTATTCAATAGTTTGGATCTCAGGGCAACACTTATTTTACGGCTGGCCACAACCATAGTTTTGGCTTTACTCCTATTGATAACCAGGTCATTTGCATTGGTGTATTCCATATGGTCGGTACATTTTGCTCTCGTTCCACGGACGGTCCTGTCCAGGAGGACCAGGCCATCCGCATACTGGAGACGAAGCACAACAGGACAGCTCGCCGAGCAGAGGCGTGGTGGGAGGTTCACCAAGTAAAGATTGAACAGGGGAGCCAGCACAACCTTGCTTGACTCCCCTGTTGATCCTCACGAGGTCGGATAAAGCACCTGGATTGAGTCCCACCCGTACCTCTGTGGTTGTGTAATCCGACCAGGAGTGCAAGCAGATGGTCAGGACAACCCATCCGTCTCAGTTTCTGCCACAAGATAGTCCGGTTGATAGTATCAAACGCTGCACTAAAGTCAACGTAGATTAAGTACAAGGCTGGGTTGCCCCTGACTGCGGCCTCCATATTATCCAACAATCTGATGTTATGGCTGGCAGCGTAACCAGGTCAAAAACCTGTCTGCAGGGTGGTTCTAGATATTTTGCAGGGGGGTTCTAGATATTTTCCTCAGTCACCCAGTTTTGGAGCTCGGCCAATTTAAAAAAAAAAAAAAAAAAAAAAGCTAACATCCAAGTGTGAAAGCAATCTTTAATACACTGGTAGATTTCTGTCACCTTTTTTGTATAAAGGCAATCGTAGGTCTTGCTGCAGACCTTGTCAAATAGGATTTTTTGCATTTTTGACCATGACCGGGGATTTGTGTTGAGGGCCACAGTTGACAACCTGTTCTGGCTTGGAGCTTTTTTTAGTGGATAATAGCGGAGTATATATCATCCACGCTAATATATAATGGCCAAGGAGACTGTCCCACTACCTCCCATCACATTTGTGGGAGGACCCGCGAAATATTTCCACCTTAACTCACTAATGGGGTTGACTATTTGCTTCCTTTTATTCCCCCTTAGTGGATCCTTGCTGCATAACGCACCAACATTTGTTGCCATCTAGCGTTTTTGGCCGAATAACTCAATTTTTTTAAAACCAAGAATCATATCCTGCTTGTATCCTCCTGATCATAAATAAGTTCTATGCACTAAACCGGCATAAATTGTTGTAAACTACTAGTCGGGCATACAAAGCTACTTTGCCTTCAATTCTCCATGCTCATTTCTTACTCGCCAAGAGTCAATTGTCACTAGCCAATGGCTAGTGCAAATGTATGCACACAATAGGATTAATTGCATTTGTAACACTTGCTCAGTTTTCCATAAAATCTCTTCATCTTAATGCCTTAAGGTTGCATTTAACTATATAGGGAATGTTTGTGGCAGCTATTATGGCAACAGCAATATGGAGCAATGATTGAAATTAATATTAACAAAATGGCCCATGAGGAAAGTTGTGGTTGGCTGACCACTTTTGCAGCAAAACACAGTTTATCACTAGGGATGCTTAAAGTGCTAGGTCGACATGCTGCCATCGCGTGATCTGCAGTACATGTTCATCTTTATACATCCAAGATCTTCTCCATCAGTGGTAGGAGCTCTAGTAGACTTTCAAAAGCCTGGGGTAGCAGAGTAGTACATTTAAATGCAATATCATGCAACTTGTTTATTCGAAATCCTTCATTAACAATAAAATCCACATTTTGCTCAATTTGTTTAAAAGCCAAAATAACCTATTTACAATCGAATTAAAACCATAGAACAAAATCCATACAAACCAGCATCCCGCAAAATGTTCATGTTTCGCCCAAAACCCCAATCTGATTTTAAATGTATCGTTGGTCCTTAAGCGCCCTTTTGAGCAATCTCACGTTTGAAGCCATGTCTAAAATAATTGATTAAATCAAAAAGGTACTGGGGCTCAATACAATTAAAAAATACATAAATACACGAAGGCCATAGCTTCCTTACAAGATCTAATATCATAGGCCAGGAAATGTGATTTTAGCCACCTCACCCTCTCGGCTTTATAAAATCGGCAGATCAAAATTAAGTGTACCAGGTCCTCGTCCAGCCCCATGTCACATGGGCATTTTGGCGAGGCCTTGTGCCAACTAGTTCTTTTGGCCAGTGCCGTCAGGTTGCACCTGGTGCCAATCAGTAGCATTCTCAGTAGAGGTGAATTGAGGCCTGTAATGGGCCCAGTGGCTGAGAGGCTCCCTTTTAGTCTCCATGTACGGTGCAAGCAAAGGCAAAGATCGAATCCTTTTTACATCCTTCGCGAACGCTGTATCTCTTAATTTATCACAAGTTAAATCAGGAATTATCTAACCACCTTCTGTCCGCTAACTGGCCACAGAGATGACAGTGTTTTGTTCCATGCAGACCTGGGGCGGCCTTCATCAAGACAAAACCTAGCTCTACATTTGGGTTATTTGAGTGCCCCAGTTTTAGTTGGATATCAGGTGTCTAGTTTGCACAATAAGCAATGCTCTGTAATCCCACGGCCATTCTTGGAGCACTGCTTTGGCACCATGGTGGTTGGCCCCAATATTTGGGGCCAAAAATGCGACTGGACTACCCTTAATGGTTCAGTTACAATGACGCTACATCTCGTCATATAATATTTGAGCTGTCACCTTGAGTTTAAAAACCTCTAGGCACTTGTCTAGCCTACAGACTCCATATTTAAAATAAAATCTTCGTAGACCTTGAAGCCTAACAATGGCCAAGTCCGCCTGCTATTTAATATGATCCGTCCAAAGACCCTTCTTTGCAAAACTTTAGGCCCAGATAGTTGTATGAATCCACTACTCCAACGGGTTCCCCTTTTTATTTCCAACCTCAGATTTCTGTTTTCCCAAAAATTAAGATTTAAATTTTGTTTTTAATTAACTTGTGGTATTCCAGGAAGTCCACTGCGCAGTTGACCACATGATTGAGGAAAGTTGGGTTAAACGCCAAGGTTATTTATTTTCAGCCTAAAGTAATGGACTGTTTTCCTTGTTGCCTAACCTCGGTGGGCATGCCATGTTATTATATCTGGCTGGGTCAAACTCTGACGCAGAGGTAAAAAGTATCAAAAAGACTGGAGATCTACTGTGACGAAACCTACAGAGGTTTAGAATCATCGTTGATTTCATAATTTCACATAATTTTCAATACCAGTACCTAGTGAGAATTAGTGTTATGTAGTAGGTTTGTTTTTTGCTAACGTACATGTTCTTATTAAAACACACGCAATGCTATCTGAGCAGAGAATGTATTGGGAAGTTGTGCCTTTTTTATTACAGCTTCGATGAAACACTACACATAACCAGCGACCATTGTGCTTATCATGAACGTGTGAGCCATCTACAAACTGGCTATTGGCTACTCAAGGGTATATCCAGGAGATATTTTCTGTTTTTTCTGAGATTATAGGTCACAGTAATAGTCGTGCAGTTCTCAGTCAGTTGGGGTTGGCAACAAAGAACTAGGATTAAGAATGGGACAGGGAGTCTGTGATATGAGAAGATTGTACTTTGTGTCGGAAGGTTTTTAGATATTTTAAGCAAGACTGTGAGCTGTTGACACTGCAACAGTCAACCGGGATCCCACAACTAAGATTTTGGATAACTTTACTGTTGGAGAATCCGCTACAAATTACATAAGGAATCTAGTGGGACTGTGGTCAAGTGTATTAGTGGGTCATGTAGATCTGTGTGCTTTTGTATGAGCATATCCATAGCAAAGCCATCCCATAAATGAGTGTAAAATGTTGCTTTTTGTGATGTCTGCTCCCTGCAGCACCATAGTGTCTGAATAATGTACTCTTGCCTGACATAAATAAAATAGTTTTGAGGCTTTGTGACCTTTAATGGCCAGGGGGGTTAAAGTACAAATGTGCATTGTTTTCAGGATTAATAATTTGGCAAAACTAGGAGTAAATCAAATTATTGTACCAACAGATTTTCCAAGGAACAAGTCATCCAGATCCTTTTTCAATATTTGGGAAAACATGAGGTGCTTTGCATCCCTGAGGCAGCCTAGTCCAGGTATGCTGCAGACCTCGCTAAGTGAAGGCAATTCAACAATTAACTGTCTACATGGCTCATTATAGAGGGTGCCGCATAGAACTACAACAGTGAAGAGGTAGATAAAGGCGGATTACATGAAAGAATTGTGACAGGATTCTAAACTACGGTAAAAGAAAAGCCCATACTGCAGAATTTACAGCATGTAGGTCCCACACACATGGGTCTCTTTACAGGTAGAATGAAAGTGTTGCATGGGCTAGGAGTGGGGGCAATAATACCATATTGCAATAGTAGGCTCATGACAGTTGCTACGCCTTCCTTTACTTTGGGTATGAATGGGTTCTGGGGGACCTTGGGAAAGGGGGGGAGGTGGAAATATTTTCGGAGTTGGTAACGTGTGATGTATCTTGCTGCTGTAGAACAGACTGTTGGGGTGGGTTAGCTTGCTGAATGGTTACCTGAACATTACAGAAAGTAAATGTGTTCTGCTGATTCCTCATCCTTTCTCCTGGATCAGCTGTGGATGGTGGGAGTTGGGCCGATGTCAAACTAGAGGAACGCGGCTGACACTTTAATTTTATTATGGTTTGTACATGCCCTTTACATTTTTCAATCTTCCCCATAACACTGAAAATCCCCATTCTTCTGGACGCATTTTACCCTTTTAAAATATAAATGTTTTACTTAAATCAGTTGTACCTTCAATTGGATTTGTTTAGACCGACTATCCTGTGCACTATTGAGCGCTTTGAAACACTTGCCTGTGTATAGGCGCTATATAAATAAACAATACCATACCAAATGAGCTCCATCTATGCAAAAACTGTCAACTGATGGAGAGCCAAATCACCTGGAAAGCCAAAGTTTTCGGACCCCTGCTCTAGGACATCATTTTAGCTCATCTTCCTTATCCTGGAGTGCATTTAATAAAAAAAATGCTGAATTCTCCTCACTGGCAGACCATAAAGATAAATTGCTCATTAACGCCAATCCAGGCTTGGAGGTATGGTGAAGCAGATATAACTGTAAGTATGCGTGCTACG
This sequence comes from Ambystoma mexicanum, assembly GCF_040938575.1. Classification (NCBI taxonomy): domain Eukaryota; kingdom Metazoa; phylum Chordata; class Amphibia; order Caudata; family Ambystomatidae; genus Ambystoma; species Ambystoma mexicanum. The sequence continues at coordinate 338,946,976 of NC_090938.1, forward strand.
CTTGCTCACAGGAATTTGGTTGTGCATATGTGCGTGACATTAAACACATTTCTGCGATTGCTGGAGGAGCAACGGCACCTTGCTTTTATTGTAAGTGCATGAACTGAATGTTCATGTACATGGATAAAGTTTCCTTCATCCCTAGTTTCTAAGGTAATCAGTAAATATTTAAGCTTGCCTAAAAATGACATGCAAGCTACTGTATTTATAGCCTCGGGAGGGGTGAAATCTATTACTGGGTATCATAATATACTTAGCAGTGGACTACCCGATTCTTTCCACAATCGTAAAGCGCAATGTGGTGATTTTTATCGGAACAGGCTGGTGTCCATGACTGAACTTCTGAGCAGACCAGGTTTTATGGTATTGGCTAGGAAAACAAGGGCTCCGGCGCCAACAGTTTCCCTTACATCTATCCTGATTTTCATGTTCTCTGAAATGATCTCTACTCACCTGCCCCGATCCACCATCAAACATTCACTTTCATGATCCTGCTCTAGAGGGAGCAGATCCTGCTTAGTTCACATACTGTCATAGGACTGATGATCTTTTTACTCGGGTGTGCTCTGCAGAATTCATGGAGAGAAAAAAAGTAGCCGTACTAGACTAATGTTCTGCTGTGAAATATTGCGTTTCCATTCATGATTTAATTTATTTTAATCGCTACGTTTATGCCTAACAAACATGGTTATCAGATTTTAAGGGTTCAGCCTTTATATTATGTTTCTTACTAATTTGTCTGCATTTATTCACATCCCACTCAGAGAACATGGTTGATAGGGTAGCCATCCTATTTAATAATTCATGAAAAATGCTAGAACGTTTTTTAATTTCAACTGGTGTAGGAGCACTCCATCTGAAATGTGTATTTAAAATCCAATGGATTTTGTAATAGTTAAACCACCCAACAAAGCTTGACACTCGGGTTGTCTGACTTTGGTCCAATATGACCAAGCAAACCTTTTTCCGAAACGTTGCCACCAAACTCTGGTAGATGCAGCCCTCCAGATAAGGTGCGTACGAGGCCTTTTTACGCATGAAAATCTTGGAAATACGACAGCTTTATTAGTTTCCTGTGTACATTAACAGTTTAGAACAGAGGGCAGTGCAAAGGTCAGGTTACTAGACAGAAACCAGAAAAGAACACTACTTTTGATTTTTATCTACATGATATAATTGCATTGCATGGACAAAAGCCTGTGAAACAATGTATTTCTCTGAAGCCTTTCAAAAAAAGAAACTGCACACTGTGATAAAGGGAATGGTTTCTTTCCATTCAGCTTCTGCTGTGTTGAGTCATAAGCAAACTGAAGCACTGTGCATATTTATTTTCCTAACATTTTAGGATTGTATAATAAGATGGAAAACTAAGTTGCAATTGAGAATTGATCTTTTGTAACAATTTATGCTTTTTTTCCCCCCAGTGAAAGCAAACCAGTATTGCACAATTGTATATTTCAGAGTTCCGGTGCTGTGCATAATCATGCAGAGGCAGATCATTTTTACACTGATAATCTGATTTACACTCAAATTTTAAAAACAGCGTGTAAAATGAGTATGCACAGTCTAGTTTACATCCATTCAACCTTGCAGTCAATGGGGTACATGACTATAAACGGTTGGTGGCAGCAGAGTCTTTGCTCATTGGTGATTGATTACACCAATCACAGGTGTTCCAACCTCTCCAATCTTCAAGAATACAATTCAATCATCCAAAACCTGACTCTCCAGGAAGTGCAAGTGCTATTCAAAAACAAACAAATGAAAGTTACATTTGTAAATGAAATGGAAACTCAGCAAAACCTGTCCCTGTAATCCAGATAGGTATTTAACTTTATGTAGCGCTTCTAGGCACTGTGATTATTATACATCAGTCGATGCTCAGTTTACCGTCCTCCTAAGGACGTTGGCCAATAAGATGGCTCAGGTGGTTGAGCTCTAGTTGCTGCGATCTGTTCGTGATCTGTAGGTTGCAGGTTCGAATCCCGACAAGGCCAACTCAGCCTTTCATCCTTTCGAGGTTGATAAATGAGTACCGACTTCGGTTTGGTGATAATTGTGATCAATATGCTCTATGTACAGCGATTTGCCAAAAGTGCTATATAAATAACCATTTGGCCATGAGATTAGATATACAATTTAGCATGGAGTCCTTGTCTCTATGCACTGTTGCATCATAACACTGGCATACCATTAGGTAGTAATGGCTCCAGGAAATGAGGTCTTTCATTAAACATCAAAAGAAAATTCTGTTATCGGAGCTCATAACACACAATACAATTTCATGTTTGTAAATGGCTAGGTTTTTGTGTTTTCAACATTTAAATATATACAGGAGAGAGCAAATGGCCAGACCTTGGAGAAATAATGAAAGTTGCAATGTCACAATGCAGAAAGCTGTCTCATATTAATGATGTCCATACAGTTTTTGCACACGTCAGCTGGATGTCACATACATTTTACTCTCTTGCAAAGGAGAAATCTCTCACTTTTACTCTCAAAGTTTAAAAATAAGGAGTACAATACACCCACCTTTAAAATCTTATCTGAAACACTGGGTAGATGACACTGAATGTGATGATCCTTCAATTGTTTTGGACACTTTGTAAGAGAGAATTGCAAATGTCAACAGCCTAGCTGCAGATAAATGGCAAGCTGCAAAGAAAAGCCAGGAAAATATGCAACCCTGGTTTGATGTGAATTTGAGATGAAAGAAAACTATTAGAAAATTGAAACGAGCATGGAGGAAAAACAAGGATCCTAGCAGTAGAGGCTGTTGCATGAGGCAATTGGAATGTACATGAAAATGCTCATAAGGGGGGCTATTAATGCGGAAAAGGGCAGTTGCGGCCAGGGACCTGTGCTGCTCAGTGTTATTTTGGATGGTGATATGACGTATATCTTTCACATGGAGTGCCTTAGCCTTGCAGCATGGTGCCCCACTACTGCAGAAATGGTGGAAAGATGGGCTGTACCTTTAAGGATTATAGAGGTCGGTATTGAGTCAGGAACTCTGCGACACATAAGCTGCCCCTTCGCAAAGCACGGCGAAGTGCAGTTACGGTCAGTTTGAGGCAGAAGAGGTGTCGCAAGGATCCATGACTTCAATGTTTGAGCAAAATATCGACCTCTTTTCATACTCTGAAACTTCTGGATGGGAGTGCTACTGTGACAGCTAGAGAGACTGATGCCAACAACCTACCCTCGACCTTAACATCGGAATTGGCAATGAAGCAAGTCACCCCTTTGAAGCTTGCCTGTAATGCTTGCCCTTCGAAAACTTCATTATCGTGCCTGGTTGACTTAAAGTTTTGCTCATCCTTGTGCGAAAAGCCAAATAGCTATGCCAAAATTGCAGCGTTCTTTCCCAGTAAGAGGCAGCACCCACAGACCGACCTCTACCTTACATCACTTTACCGTCTAATACGGTAGTACCTTTTGGCTAATATTGACATTTTGAATGGATTGTGTCCACGCACATATTCCTCATCTTATATCTTCATTCCTCGAGGGCTTCCATCTCGGTTGACGTCCTAGTCAGGTAGCGCCCCTTGGCTTCAGTTCCGTTTTTCCATGAATGCGATAGCTTGGAGAATTGCGTTTCAGTTTCCGCAAGAAAACATTTCAATATGACCTAGTCTTCGACACCTGTTACTCTGAAGACCGGCTTTAAAAAGTGTCTAAAATGCAGTCCCAAATTGTCCATCACGGACCCACATAAAATATGCATCTGATACCTGGGCATTGAGCATGAAACCTGCAACTGTTGATCTGATCAGTTGATGACGGGTAAGGCCCTAAAAGAGCATTGAGCTAAATTGTCAGCAGGCAGGCTTGTCCCAAAATCGCCTTCTACTTCAGTCGAGAGATTCCTCTCCTCCTAAACGATCTGACTGCAGGAGCAGACACTCCTTCAAAAAAGTAAGAGAAGGCATCGTAATTCACCCTCTTCTACTTCTTACTCAGATACTTCACAGGAAAGAAGATTAATTTGCCTGACTAAATCCTCTACAAAAGATGAGTGTGAATCTTTTCGGAAAACTGTTTAAAATCCTTGAAAGAGGCCTCCTCGAAACCCAAAGAAAGTGGCCATGCTCCAGTCGACAACGAGCATAGAGCCAAGACGAAAACATGCATGCCCTCGATCGTGGGTCTTAAGCCTAAACCTCTTGATTCTTCGAGTACTCAACAGGACGAGAAATCGTCCAACACTCTGTTGGGTTGTGGGTCGAGTCACTCAAAGAAAGAGTAAGACATTGATACCATCAGTGCCACGGACATCAATACCGATCGTTGATACAGTTTAAGACATCGCCTGCAGTGATCAAAGCCTTTAACACAAAAAACCAAGGAAAAAAACATTGAAACCTTTACCTAAAAAGGACTTTTGCAAGTCTTTAACTTCAAAAAATGAGCGTTATTAGATGTCAGATGACACCCCACCTTCTGGCCTTCAATTGGATACTCCTAATATACATAGGGATACTATTAATGTTCCACAAAGTTTCATCTCGGAGGAAACCGGAGTCTGGGAGCTACATGATTCCCTACAAACAGCTAGTGGTGTTGACACTTCTCCAGAATTAGACTTTGGGAAGCTAGATCTGGTGGATTATGCTGATGGATCATTAATAAGGCTTGTGAGGGTTATAGATTTGTTTTTTTCATTTATTTAAAAAAAAAAATAGGATGGAGTAGACCTGCTCCAGCATTTGAGCAGGATGATCTCATGGACATATTGGACAAAGGTTCACAAAATAATCCAACACTGCCCTTTTATGTGGCACTCCATAAAAAAAGAGTACTTGTAAACTGGTAGGTACCGGAATCTAGTCCTGCAGTTAATAGAAACATCACCAGGAAATCTAGGCCAACCGGTAGTGGCCCAAGCTACCTTCAAAACATCTGATACCGGAAAGTTTAGTGGTCCAAGTAGCTACGTCCACCACTAAGCAAGCTGCGTACCCTACTATACCTCCAGATGGGGCTGCATACCTTACTATACCTCCAGATGGGGATGATCAATGTATTGATACCTCGGCGAACACGTTTTTTCTTCTGGAAGCATGGCATTAACATCTGGTAACTCTACATGACCACTGGCAAAATGTACATTCACCCTGTGGGACTGTGTAGCTATGGCGGCTGATCACATCACTTCAAATTAGTTTCATGTAGTGTGAGACTTGGCTACTCCTACCCCATCGACAGAGTGCAAAATAATGGTGCTCTCAACCCCTTTCTCTCGGCCCTGGCACTCGCCAGGGATGCCCCCTTTCCTGATTACTGTTCACGTTTAGTGGTTGAGCCTCTCGCGGCCAGTGGTTGGTCTGGGCACGGCTTCAGAAGAATTTGTATGTCTGGCTTTCCTCACACACTTTTGTTTGCAGACAATCGCTTGTGTATTTGTAACCCATGCACTGATCTTGAGCCAATTCTCAAAGGTCCGAACATTTTGATCCTTTACAGGGTTTAAAGTGAACTGTGGTAAACCAGACTTCTTCCGTATGCTACTCTGCAACCCTCTGCACTTCTGAGATTTTCAATGGGCCCTTTTTAACCTTTTTAAACTTGGGTTCCCATGACTGTAAGGATCTCTTTGCTACCTGGCAATCTCTCTCCCTCTTGGCAATTAAGATGATATCACAGATTTCACTCCCAGAATTCTTAATAGGTTACATTTTATTTTTGTGTGGGCCTCTTAGCATTTATGCCTGAAGTGGGACGATCTGGTCCATTCTTATTCTTTTGGTGGGCTTGCTGCTCCTGATTTTTGAACTGTACTGTCTAGTTTCCCAGGACCAATTAGTCACTGGCCATCCCAATTTAAAGGGGAAGTTTGCTCAAACTATTTTATTGTCCCGATAACATTTTTAAGTATACTGTAATCAATCTTAATGTTTCCTATGCATCTTACCTTAGTTTTCCTCGTTTACACATGCAAAAACAACTCGTTGGGCATGGCCATCTTATGCTAATCTTGTACGTTGCTGCATCGCCCCAAGTTAAAGTGCCTTTGCAGCAATAATAGACGCCTGCCCCTGAGGCTGACAACACTAGTCCAAACTATATGCTCCAACTATTTTCATGACGTTCGTGGCCAGCGTAGCCAAACGTGCCCAGTCATCACCGACTCATAACATCACTTCACGCAGAACCAGGAAGATAAACGCACACATCTTCTCAGCGCGTACATTTTCTTTCTTGTCCCAAATAGGATAGGAAAACATTTGATGTTTTATTAATAGTCTGCAAAGTGCTTTTTATTTATATAAGAACGCCCCCAAGATAATAAGGCCACAAAATGAACTATATTTTTTTGCCATACAGGTTGTAGCTAGCGAATATCGCATGCTTTGAATGTTCTTTATAACTTCATGACACGCCAATTGCGATTAACGATAGATTAATCCCCGGACTCCAATTGTTGTGTCCTTTTTGTACACTGGGAAGACTTTATAATTACGCATATGGTGTTCCTTTCGTCCACACACAATGAACACCCACACAATATGGGGGAGTATTTGAGACACAACGTGCATGAAAGGTTAGCCCTATGAAGTAGGTATAGCTCACAATAGGATGGAGAACCAGGTGCCGAAAATAAGGACAAAGATGGCAACATTTTATGTTGAACCACAGATGTCATTATAACGTAACTGGGGAGATTAGTGATCGAAAAGCAAACCAAGTGCCCACGGAAAACTTTCATCCCAGCCACAACCCCTACTTTATGGTGCACACAGATGCAACGGTGACAGCACACCAGGATATTCCAGAGGACAAAGCGGCTTAGATATCTTTAGCGTGCATACAGGTTGCGGTTCGTCGATGAATAATCAAACCTCTATTCACTCCTCTTTAAACTATACACCTATAACAATCCATACTAGACAATCAGACAATCCGCAAGTTACGCATTCTGTTTTTTATAGTGCGTGATATAAATCAACATAACCCACTATGTCCATTGTTTCGGTCAATTCGCACGTCGCTGAATTAGTTACAGCACACCTACCTTTTTTAATCTAAAATATTATGTAGAAGTGAACTTAAATAATCTCGGGATATTCAATTTTCGTGTTGTCACGCAGAGTAACCGCACCAAATAAAAGATCGCAGAAATGGAAATTAACTTTTCATATGTCCACTTGCAATATAGTAAATATTTATTGTGGATATTCAACACCTTGTGTCCTTCGAACAGTTGCTAACTTTCCCTCAACGCCGAAATAAATAGAAGCCTGTTTTCAGTGATGGAAGACTGAGACAGGTAGGTTTCGATTTTGTGGAAGAATGCCACAAAAAGACAAGATGCTGGTGTGTGCAAGTGGTTCAGAAAACCAAGGACAGTTGAAAACGGCTATGTAAAATGTTTCACGACAGGAGCTCCAACAATCCAGAAAGGTATGTGTTGCTGCTACCTCAGTGGATGTATCATCTCTGGAAGAAAATTCAATAGAAACCCCACCTCTCCCACGTCCAGCACTGTTTCATGGAACAAAGCGCAGAATGTGTTGATCAGTGTGACTATATTTCTTCCCCCCTTCACCCTGGCACCATCCCAGGAGCATTACTGGTGCATTCGTTAATGATGTAGTAGTAGTAGGCTTAGCATATTATAGTACTTTTCACAATGTAACTATGAGCGACCCGACTGTCAATCCATGGAGAGATGAGCCCAGCTGATCCACGTGGGAATCTACAGACGGCTGAGAAACAAACCAATTGTAGCCTGGCATCCCCTGTGGAGCGATCTGAATGACACCTGGCCTAGTAGAGTCCCTGTCTTCCCTCTGTTCCCACTCCCTTGCCGCGTCATGCCTTGAAACACTTGTGTATAGGCGCATTTAAATGCCATATACTGTTGTACCAATCAATACTGCGGGTTCAGACCCTATATGTGATGTCATTACTGACTCTGTGGCCTTTAAAAAGGCACCAACTTTCAATCTGGAGTCCGAACGTTCTAGAGCAGCAGAGACCGTTGCTGATATTTTTGGTATTGTGTACAATCTCTTGGCTTCTTTCCCTAGAGGGCTGTATTCATTCTGGTGTGAGCATAACGGGGGACAGCCTTCAATTGCATGGCGCTTACTATAATTCATGCATCTCTGTTCATACTCCCTTGCACACCTAAGGCAGCCCTCTCTACCTTCATGCGAAACATGACATTGCGTGCCCATGCTAAATAAGTTACATTCATGCTCCCAACTAGGCCTTGTGCCACTCAGCTATGGTAGTGCATAGGGGTAAGCGAGGAGTACCCTATGGGTATACAAGTGCTGAAGGAGGGAGTTCATATGCATTTCTAAACTCTTGCCTGATATGCTGAAGGTTAGGAGGCCACCCTCGGTTTAGTGAAAGGTGGGAACTTTCTGGACCAGCCAGACCAATCTAGGTAGCTTAGTACGCGGTCAAGACCACAATGAGCACATACAGCAATGAACCACAAATTAAGCTTATACACACTTGTCTGAGATTTTATTTGTATTGTGCTCGTACACAAGTGTTTCAGAGTGTGACGAGGCAAGGGAGGGGAAATAGGAGAGAACAATGTGATTTGAAATGTTTCTTTATTTTTTTTTTTTTTTTTTTTTTTTTTTTTTTGTTTGGTTATGGAGTCGGTCAAACTCCATAAGCATCTTCTTTACGTTGTGGCACACGGCACCTTCAGTGCAGTGACACAGGGAAGTCTTCCAGATTTCCCAAGGTTTAAATACCTTCTCTTGGATAAACTGTTTCCAAAAGCAGTGAAGTAAAATTGACTTTACTTACATTTGTAACTTTCTAGACCCTGCACACACTATCTTACAATAGGGTGCTGGAGGGGTTACTTAGTATCCCCTTTGTCTAGTTTCTCATGTAACATTTTTATGTACCCTTTCTACAATAAATGGCTGCTGGCAGTGGTTTACTTTTTACTACCATTGTGTGTTTTTACCGCGGGCTACAATTGCAGCCTTGGTAAAGCACCCATGGATGCCCATTTTGTCAAAATGGCCTGGTCTTTTTTCACCATTTCTTGCTGGAAAGGTCCTCCTTAAAATGTACTTTGCGTGCCAAACCAGGTTGGGTCCCTTTGTTCTCTTTCTCTTTGGTGGGATTCACGAGTGAAGCCCGCCTCTGGTTCCAGGGTGTCTGGCAGGGGCAGGAAGAGAGGGAGGTGCCTGAAGCTTAATCCCCATGGTTACAGGACTACACCCATAGGTGATTTGGCTGGCCGGCGGTGTGATTGACCGCTAGGCTGGAATGAATGGGAGAAACGTGCATAAAAGGCGAGGCTTTTTGGGTTGAAAGCCAAAGTCGACCACTGGACGAAGGGCTCCAAAGAATTTGGAAGAGACGCCTGCTGCAACTCCTGGACCGTTGGTTTGCCCGGTGAACCCCTGCTGCTGTGCTGAAGCTCCAAATTCACCTCGACTAGAGAAGCCCTGCAAGAACGACTTCTCCCCTTGAGTTGGTGGGACCAATCAACTCCAAAGTGAACTCATTGGACATCCTCTCAGAGCTGGCTGTACCTCTGCAGCTGCTGGAGCCGAAGTGCCAGGGAGAGGAACACCAAACGGAGTGCCTCACTTTTGTAAGTCGGACCGAAGCGCTAGGATGATCCTCCAGACTTCCCTGATACAGGACTGACCAAGCCTGAGCCACCTAAACAGAGTGCTGGACCCCAGAAGCAAGGAAAGTCTGAAGTGGTATCAGAGAACCGCAGTGTTGCTATTGCTGTCGGACGCTAGGAGCTGAAACGGCGAAGTGCCACTGAATTGAAGTTTGCCCTTTGCTGTCGCCAACCGTCCAGTTGTGGTGTTGGGGACAAGTCCTCCCTCTTGTCCCCACGACTGAGGCACAGGAACAAAAGGATCTGCAGAGCCACACAGGAACAGAAGCCAGCTGGAACCATTTCTTCTAACCAAAGGTACTGTACAGTCTAAGAGAACTTAACCTCTTGTTGTCTAGCATTACTTGATCTCAGTTGAAACTTGTCCTGGTTGCTTCTGTAGAGTTCCTTGCATCTTCTAGCTCTCACAAGCCTCCCAGCTTGCGGCCATACATTGATTCTACTTTTTCTACTAAGACTTCTAGAACATTGTGCAAAACTTTTAGCCACCTACAAGAAGTGCTTCAGCTCACCTAGGCTTTTGGCCAATTGACATTGGCTGGCCTGGCTCCCTGAATAACCCTTCTTTCTATTGTGTGTTCCCTTTCCTTCCAGGAAGGGGTTAACTTGCTTAGCATTGGGGGTTCAAAAGTACTTACCTGCTTCAGAATAATTGTGTGATCTCTTGTTTTATTCATGAACACTTTTCTTTGACGTGCTCCTAAGTATTGCTCTAAATGCAACAGTGATAGATTAATGTCCACAGTGCACTAGCTATTTAAGTCACCTGAGGGTGTAGGAAGTGTCTGTGTGCCATCCCCAATGGGTGTTTGCTGATTCAGAGAAACTTGTATTTTGGAGTGTATTTGTGCATTACTTTCCTATTGCCCCTTCTGAAGAAGGCTTATTCAAACCGACTGTTAAATAATTGTTTAATCAAGAAACTTCGAGTGTGTGTTTATTTGGATACTTGTCACTGCAAATCTCTGTGTAACCGCCCTACTGCTCATATTGACCCAAGATAAGCCTGGCTGCTCAACCACACTATTAACCTGTGTAGTTCAGACCTATACCAAAGGTTGGGTTCCTATTGCCGGGAGGTCAAGGTTGTTATAGTGCACCCAAAGGGTACTGCTCCAAATCTTGCCTAACACCAACCATCTTCCTACATACCAACAAACATAACATGATCGTCCACTACTCACCTGAGCCAGCGTGCACCAAAATTGAGTCAATTTAATTTGGAAGCAATTAAGAATTCTGTGTCAAAGCTGCTTTTGTGTACTTTGATTGTTCGTACATATTGTCGGTGAAGTGCAGGCTGCAGAGGCAGAATCGATCGGCCCTCACGTCATCCAAGACAGCCTGGGCTCTCATGGAAAACCGCAATTTGTAATCAATCTTATTACTAAAACAATAATCCTTCGGCAATGTATGCAGGACACTGCCCTGAGTTTTGACATGGCTCACAGAAGGGCAACCGATAACTATACATGAAGGCATTCTTGAAGTCTGCAAGATCTGTATAAAAAAAATATAAATAATTATAACAAATACAATATGAATGTGAATACAGGAATTGTAACACAGCTTTGTCTGCAAAGTTTTTTTTTTTTTTTTTAAAAAAAAACCTGTGTAACCTAGTCGAATGAACTCTGCCATAACTTTCCTATAGAGCAGTGAGCGATTAACATGAAGTAAATGAGTCAGCTACCCTTTCTTGGACGAACAAATGAGCTGATTCAGCAAGCAGGGGAGCAAGTAGCTGTTGAACAGGTAGCTTGATGACGATGTACCTTGTAGATCTCAGATGTTCTGGTAAATGTCAAGGTGTTTATAAAGGCTTAGAAAAGTGGGTGTGAATGTGACGTGTTCGTTGGCACCCACTCAAACTTGATGCCAATGGTTTCATATCTGCCATTCTCACCCACCCCCCCCTTGCCAGCGCAGAGGACTGCTCGTACAGCCTATAGGGCAATAGGCCGCAGGGTTGAGAAACGAACACAAAATGCTTGCGTGGCTTGGTCTCACGTGCCAGTTTGATTTACTTCAATAAGCAGCTAGAAGTAGTGAACACTTATGCTGAATATATATTATTTTAAATGCACAATTTGCATCACCTTTTCAGCAAAAATACTCACCTTTAGGTTATCAAACAGTGCCCGAAAACGAATGAATAGCGACTTCGGACTGGGCACCACGTTTTAATCGGTGCCAGAGACCATCTTATGGCCCAATACCACCCTGCCCATAGGTGCCTGCCATTGATACTAGGGAGGCTTGGGGATGGGGACGAGCTGAGCGGAAAAGGCCCGCAACACTGCTCAACGGACAAAGACATATGTTGATTGCAGGGACTGGGTCTTGAAGAGGGGATTTGGGAGACACTGGGTCTGGCCTGGCCACGTGGACAATGGATATCGTGGGCCTGGAAGGTAGCTGCAGGCAAGCACAAGAGCTCACCAGACAAGATGTAGGGCCCCAGCACATGGGCCTGAGAGCCCACAATGGAATAATGATGCACACCAGTTGATTTCTGACACACAGTAATCTTGTTTGGTTTATTATGTTTAATAAAAGCCACTGACCTTTATTGCTAACACAAAGTCTGCATGCTTTTGTATGAGGCGTAATGTATATTTTCATTGCTGCACAGAAGCTAGCTATTCAAGTGTTTGTGGCACCTTGTGCATCCACACCCACCCAGCTGCCTTTCGATTGCATGGTCTTGGGTGCAAACTGCCATCGATACTGGTGGGGGGGTGGATGCACTTGAACAGGGGAGTCTGGAGACGCTGGGTCTGGGGAGATCCCTTTGAAGTGTGCATGGTGTTTGTGTTCCCAACCGGCCCCCTTTGGAGCGCGCGGCCATAGGTGTGAACTGCCATTAATACTGGAGGGGGGGATGGGTGGGCATGAGGCGAACGCAAAAGGCCCGAAAGACTGCTGAAGGGACAAACCTATGTCGATAGTTTGGGCAGGGTTGTGAAGAGTGGGGTTGGGGGGCAGTCTGGAGGATCCCTTTGCGTTGTACATGGTGTTTGGCACCTTGGGCTTTTCCACCCACCCAGTACACTGCAGGAGTGGATACTGGACGGGAGGGGCGGGGGGTGGATGGGGATGAGGTGAGTGCAAAAGGCAACAACCATTCTTTCATGACCCTTGTAGACGGTTGAGCGTGTTCTTACCTCACAGAAAAAGTCATATGCTCGTTGGTATTTTATTTAATTTGTTGATGTCACAAACAAACTACATTGTATACTTGAGGTTGCAGCAGAGTGTGAAAATCCCCTGTACTGTCCGTTGTCACTGGGGAAGTTGGCGCGAATGGCTCCAAAGACACAGGCAGGTATTGCTTGTCGAACGCGGAATCCAAGCCTCCCATAAAACCACTGTGTAAACGAATGGTAGGCCACCAGCCTGTACCACCTGTGAAATGGAAACATACATATTTTAGTTGAATGAACCTGTTAAGTGTACCACCTTACTTGAAAATGCATCCTAAATTCTATGGCATAATTGCCCTTAAAGTAACTATATGGAAAAATGAACTTGGGCTTTGAAGTCTCGACACATTACAAAAGTGAACACCCATTCAAGCCAGAACGGTTTGGGCCACAGATAAATATTGTTTTTGAGTTGAAAGTGAAAGACACGTAAGCGATGAACACTCCGATTTCCAAAAAGCGAGAGAAATGTATTCAATTTAGACACTAAATTCATTCCCTAGTGATCGATCAAAGATACGACAATGTAGGAGAAAACCATGAAATGGTACTCCTCTCAGTGGTCAAAATGACATCACATCTATAGTATACTTACTCGGATTGCGAGGGCGAACTGTTGTGCCAAGTCCGTGCATAAGCACCATCATAATCTCAACACGGACCTTGTGAGGCAGGCTGCTCTGAAGTCCTGCAGCTCGGTAACGCATAGCGGTGGTGTCTTCAGCTAATTAGGCCGAGCATCCAGTGTTTTCTTGGCAGCAGCAGTTCTCTGCCTCGGTTGGCATGATCTAGCAACGATGGTTGGTACACCAGGTGGAAACGTCTTCATGCAACTAGGCTCAGGCTCATGCTCTGGTGATTCATCTTCCTAACTATCGTCTGATCCCCATCGTTTCTGCATCTTTCTCTTTCCATTACTTCCTCCTCAGAATACTCAGACTCGTACCGGTAGGGCTGTATTGTTGCCATTGTACGACAAATATTTAAATAAAACGCAATAATGATTGAAATCAGTTTTGCTGCTGCAAGTACCTGTTCGCAGGGTCTTCGTACTAAGAAGATAGTTGAACAGGGCAGGAATGAGTCACAGCTGATGAAAATACAGTGAAACGACAGAAAAAGCAACTCCAATGTTGTCTGATAAGAAAGGGTCTGTTTATACTTTTTATTAATTTATTTTAACCTTCTTTAAAACAAAACAAATAACTTGACCAGACACATGACATCTCTACTGCACTTCCGTTTGGAGTTTACGATTCTTATTTGCTTGACTCACGGCAAGCCCCCTTCCTTTTCAGTTCATAATGCTCGTCTGCCACTCTGTGCTTCTCTCGGGTGCGGGTGGGCTGAGCCATCCTCCCCTTTACTCCTTTTGATCCCCGTTTGTCAAGCCCCCTCTGTCGCCTGATTAATGCTCGTCCTTCACTTTCGAACAGGTCCTGCACAAGGGTGTCCATGTCAATACCTTGGCCCCACGATCTCCGTCCCCCCCCCGGCCCCTCTTTGCGTCGCTCTTGTCCTCACTGATGTTTCGGCTATCGCCCATTTTTTTGCAGGCCTGCCCACCACCTCTGTTGATGGGCCCGTGCTTGTATTCCACGCCATTGCTATGCAGTGTTTTGCCAATATTGTCAATCAGGTCTTTCATTTTCGCCAGGTGTGTTCTCTGCTTACCCCTTCTCGGGAACAGACCCAGCAGGTAAGACGCTGGTGTCCATACTTGCATTTGGATTCCTCCCTTCAATGCTTTTTCCTTGATAGTGTCCCAAAAGTGCGTTATCCTCGGGCATGACCAGAACATATGCACCATGTCTGCCAGCTCTGTCGCCCAGCGCAGGCAGCTCTGGGTCTGTCTGCTCCCCATGTTCGACATTCTTTTAGGCAACAGATATGCTCTGTGTATATGAGAGAGCTGCATCTGCCTAAACCCTGCATTCCTGGAGTCTTTCTTTGCATAGCGGAGGATTCGGCTCCATTCCTAACCCAAGAAGGGTTTCTGCAGCTGTTCCTCCCATTTAACTCGTGCTTGCAAGTATCTCATGTTGTTGGCGCCTAGTAGTTGTTCATAGAGGCTGGACACTGTGTGCCCCCCCCCCTCCGAGACATCATACCATGCATCCAGTGCCCCTCCTGCGTCCTCCGGTATGGTCTCCCATCTCTTCCTTTATCGTCCGGACCATGTTGTTGTACAGTATGTATGTTGTTGTACAGTATGAATTGTCCATTATGTATGCGCTGCTCTTCTGTCGGGGTCTGAAAGTCCACCCAGCATCCGCCTTGCCACAAGTCCCCTATTTGGGCTATATTCCCTTGTCTTCCCACTGTGTTGTATACGTTGTTAGATTTGTGACAAGGGCATTGACTAATCCTGCAAGAGGGATTTGTCTGGAACAGGGGTTCCTTATGCCTTGGATTTTCCACGCTCTTTTCCACAGGTCCATGCCCAGCTTGACGATGTTGGTGTTTTTGCTGCGGCTTTGTCTATCCACAGAACCTCCCTCAGGTAATGGCTCTGCACCGCTGGTTGAAAGAGTATTGGGTCTATAGATGCATCTTCTCCTAGCCACTGTACCACAAATGGAAGTTGGCCTGCCAAATAATGTTCGAAATCCAGGAGCCTGATGCCCCCACATTCATAGTCCCTCTGCAGTGCCACCCTGTTTCTCCCTCCTCCCCACAAGAACTCCTGTGCCATGGCGTGTAATTGTTTAAAGAACGACCAAGGAATGTTGGTGAAATAATGCAGGAGACGGGGTTAGCACCGTCCTCTTCAACAAAGCCACCCTCCCCATCATCACCAACGGTAACATGCTCCAGAACCGTATGGCCTTCCCTGTGTTGTCTAGAGCTTCCTGCATATTTGCCTTATGTCTCTTTGGTGTCATGGTAGATTTTCTCTCCTAGATATCGTGAGTGGGGTCCACGTGAGGCCCAGGTCCGGTAACTGGGTTGGGGTTGCTCCTCTCAGGTCCGCCAAGGGGGAACAGCAAGGATTTTCCCTTGTTGATGGTGATTCCCAAAAACCTGCTGAATGCTCCCAGGCCTTCGAGCAGGTCTGTCAAATGTGTTTGTGGGTTCTGAACATAGAGCAGCATGTCATCTACATAAATTGATATTTGGTGTACTTCCCTGTCTCACTATTCCAGTGTACCTGTACTCGGCCCTTATAAAGGCAGCGAACGGTTCTAGGGCCAAGATATACAGCATTGGGGACAGTGGGCAACCCTGCTTCGTAACCCATGCAATGCTCCATTCCTCCAAGACGTGTCTCCCCGTCTTGACCCTGGCCCTTGGATCTTTGTATAGGAGCTTAATCCAGCGTAGGAACCCTTCACCTATCCCAAATTGGGCGAGCACTTGCCAGTGCCAGTTCACCGAATCAAAAGCCTTTATGGCATCTTGTGATGCCACTGCGCTTCCAACCCCGCCTCCCCTCCTCCCTCTCTGATGCGTACTGTCTGACGTAGTGGATTCTGCAGAGATTCCACGTTTTATTCCTTCTCGGTACGTATCCCTTTTCTTCTGGGTGTACCAGCGTGGGTGTAACCCTTTTGAGCCGGTTAACCAGGGCCGCTGTCAGAATTTTGGAATCTTGGTTTATCAGGGAAATTTGTCTGTAAGAGCCATACTCTGGAGGCGGTTTCTCTGGTTTTAGTATTGGTACAATGATTGATTCCGACATACTACTTGGGAGCTGTGCCCTCTCTTGCGCCTCCTCTAGTGTCTCCAATGGTCTCGGGGCCAGGCTGTCCTTGTATTTTTTTGTAGAATTCCCCGGGTAGCCCATCGGGCCCCGGAGACTTGCCTGTCGGAAGACCGGATATGACCGCCAGCAATTCTTAAACTGTGAGGGGGTGTATCTAACATTTGGCTTTGCTTGGGGAAGGGCGATTTCTGCCAGAGCCTCCGCTATATCTCCCTCCTCTGCCTCCTGGACCCAGGAGTACAGTTTCTCCTAGAATTTCGAGAAAACGGTGATACCTTCCTGGGTTCTGATCTCCTCCCCCCTGCTAGTCTTTAATTGCATTTATCGGTTCCCGCTTACCCTCTTATTTAGTCAGCTAGGCTAGAAGAGACTTGTCTCCCTCTCCGTGTAGCTGATGTATATACTTCTGTAATTCAGCTTCCCCAGCCTCTGCTGGGGTCTGTTTATACTTGTTGAGGAAAGAGGCCTCCTGGCATTTCCATGGAGACATGCCAATAGCTTGCGCACAGAGAACCTTGAAACAAGACTTGCATTCATTGGCGTTGTGAAAAGGGCAGTACGCGTCTAGTGATGTCAGCCGCAAAGGCGGGCGATCTGTATTCTTGCCGCAAGGGCACTTGAACTTGGGGTGAGGCAGCAATGGATAAGATTAGCACAAGATGGCCACGCCCAACCTGTTTTCGCATATGTAAAAGTGAGGAAAAATAAGGTAAGATGCATAGGAAAACATTACAGTATCCTTTAAAAATACATGCCCGAATGATCGGGACAGTAACAATTTTGAGCAAACTTGCCCTTTAATACATATGCACAGCACACTATTATTTGCTAAGAGTCAACTGTCACTAGCCAGTGGTGAGTGGAAAGTGCACATTGTCTGCCCTGCACATTGGTATACTTATGATCTGGTCTCCCTTCGTGTTAGAATTTAGATGAAGAAGGCAACACAGTTCTTTTAGCTTCTTACTATGACGACTCTGGTACCTTTTTTTGACTCTGTCCACACTAGTATGTGCTTGGTCTGGGATTATTCATAGTTTAGAGGTTACCTTGCCCTACGTTCTGGAACTTCCCAAATTTGACTCCTACTTTGAATGCATCCTTGCACAATAGGTGGGACAGAGATGGGGTTCTTGCTCATCGATGTGTTCCTCCATGGCAGTTTCTGCCTCCTGAAAGATTTTCTAAATAAGAATGCTAATAACCTGATTGCTAGGCTTCAATAGTACTATATGCGGGCTGCTTTTGGCCATCTTTTCTGCCGAGCCTCGATCGTACCCTTGTTTAGACATGGCTCATGCTGGAAATTGCAGGTGATTTAATTACTTCCATATGGGCCTGATTCACAGAATATTTTTAAAGTGGGGCATTCACATTGAAAAACGGTCTTGTGAATCAGGCACTACATATTTCTATTCAGTCAGACCTATTATATCGCCACAACTGAAGGCTCTCCGGTGGGAAGATTACCTTTACGACTTGTCTTTTGACCAAGGAGGCATCCTAGAATTTGCACTTTTGTCGTCCTTTCCTCTTTTCTCTCCTGACTAGGTCGCTAGACAAGTGCGATCTATGAAAGCCTTGTCAAAACAGGTTCATCCCTGTTACTCTAAAACCATCAAGGACCACATTGACACCCTCGCTCCGGCCCTAGCTGATTTTTTGCAACCACTCCTTTGCCTCAGGATCCTTCCCCTGCCCTCTGAAGCACTCCCTTGTGCATCCTCTTCTCAAGAAACCCACAGCTGATGCTTCTTGTCCAGCTAACTATCGCCCAATTTCCATTACTCCCTTTCTGGGCAAACTCCTGGCAAAGTTGGCCATCTGTCGGCTTAACCTTCATTCCAATTCTGTTGGCTGTCTCTATGACCACCAGTCTGGCTTCAGAGCTGCCAGAAGCACGGAAACTGCTCTCCTGAACATCTGTGAAGATCGGCTCTCCAACCTTGACTCTAACATTCCCTCTGTCCTCATCCTCTAGCTCTCTTCTGCCTTTGACACGGTCAACCATACCATCCTGCTCAACCGTCTGTGATAACCTGGGTATCACTGATCAGGCTCTGGCCTGGCTGACTTCTTTCCTCTCTGATCGACCCTCCCAGGTCCAACTTGGGTCCTTCCTATCATCTGTCTTACTCTCTACCTGTGGTATTCCCCAGGGGTCTAACCTCTCGCCCTGGCTTTTCAACCAGCACCTGGCAACTCTCGCCCACTGCATTGCTCAAATTTCCAGTGCTACGCTGACGACACTTCATTTTCAAGCTGCCCTCGGCCACCTCCTCTCCCTCTCTCATCTCTGATTGCTTAACTGCCATTCAAGATTTGTGTGCCGCCAATGATCTTTGTCTGAATGCCAGCATGACAGAGATCCTCCTCATCGGCACACTGTCGCCATCCTTTCCCCTCACTCTCTGGCCAGCTTCTCTTGGCCGCCCTCCTACACCCACCTGCGAGGCTAAGTACCTTGGGGTCATCTTTGACTCAACACTTTCCTTCTACGCCCACATCTCTGAGATCACTAAAAAGTCAAACTTCCTACTGCACCTCCTCAGAGGTACTCTGATTTTCCTCTGCTTCCCCCAGAAGCTCATGCTCTCCCAAGCTCTGCTTCTCTCTAGGTTGGACTATTGTAACAGCCTCTTTCTAAATCTACCTGCCACTACGCTCCGCCCTCTGCAACTAATCCAGAACAGGACTACGAGACTTGTCCTTTGCCTTGTGCCCTGGTATCTGATCTCTCGGCTCTGAAATCTCTCCATTGGCTCCCAGTGGATGCAAGGATTAAATTCAAAACACTCTGCTTTGTCCAAGGCTTTTTGGGCCCTCGGTCCAAAATACCTTCAGCTAACCCTCCGCAAATAAATGCCTCCCCTCTCGAGCTCTTCGCTCCTCTATCTCTAACTCCCTCGGGGTCAGTCGTTATTTAAAGAAACAAGCTGGGGGTAGATCTGCTGGGGCCTCCCTCTGGAACAGCTTCCCTGCCACTATAAAACTTGAGGAGAATCATCTCCGGTCCCGGAAGCACCTCCAAGATCTTCCTCTCTTCTTCTGCATTCGCTCCCTCCCCTGCTGATCTGTTCTCTCTTGGCACTGTGCACCTGGCCACCCTCTGTCCTCCGGGCCCAGGTACCTGCTCACCCACCTGCACTGCCTCTGGGCCACCCATTTCACTGGGGTCTGTATCTGTACCCAAACAGCGCCCCCTTTTTTTTTTTTTCTTCCTGCACTTATCAGACCTACCCTGTCTGCTGCCTTAAACCTAGCACTTGCAAATTGCTGGCTGCACTACTGCGGTTTGTTGCCTTTATTTATATGTTTCTCCTTTGCTCCGCACTTTCCACTTCTCCCTTTCATGCACTTTCCCCGACCCCCTCTCCCATGCACTTGCACGTTCTCAATGTCACTGGGCCTAGTAAGATCTTTGTTTTGTTCTTCCCTGTTCCCCTCCCCTCCCCTGTCGCGCTCTGAAACACTTGTGTACGGGCGCGATAGAAATAAAATATAAATTGTACTTGACTCCAGTTATTCGGATGAATGCCCCAAGGGTTCATCCCTGATGCTAGTTTGCACCTGTCGTGGTCCTGTAGCCATATCTGAGTTTTGGCACACTGTAGCAAACGCTTACGACAGCCACTCCCAAAGCTCCCTCTACTGCAGAATACCTCTCCAGAGCTATATTCAAAGCCTCTAAAAGTGTGTGTAAACTATTTAATCTCCCCTGCTAATCGCTAAACCCTGTATACTTAGAAACTTGTCAACTCCAGTTACCTCCCTAAACAAATGACTTTGGAGAACAGACCTACAGCAATTAAATGGAACAGTTCTATTAGTATGCTTCGTCCCAAACTTCCCTAGAGATATGGTTTCAAATGACCTACAGGCCATGCAGTGCTTCACTCGAAGTTTGTAGGGTTCTTTGGAGGTTTAGAATTTGTATAATTTTGTTACATTGAAATGATACAATAATGTATTTCAATTGGTAACGTCTGAATTTTCAATGTATTACATTTATAGTTCTCACAGAACCCAACGGGCACCAAGATGCAATCTTTAATGCAGAGTAATTGAAGTTCTACTAAAAAAAAGTATGTCCTGTATCGGTTTAAATAGTGGCATTATGATGGCACCTAGAGGTTATAGCCTATTGCCCTTGATTGGGGAATCACTTGATATACATAGAGCGAAGATTGAAATCTGTCACAGATCTCAGAAACGTGAGCTTTGCCTGACAGTTATTTATCTCGAAGTTAGTGGTTGATGAGACTTTAAAATGTGGTTGATGTGGGAGGTAGACTGCACGTTTGGGATGTGTTGTAGCAGCACTTATCTGCAGTTTCTAACCTATTTCCTGTGATTTTTCTCTACAGTTTGATCTGGGGGTGATCGTGGCAGTGGACTCCCGTGCAACAGCAGGCTCCTATATCGCCTCACAGACTGTGAAAAAGGTCATTGAGATCAACCCCTACTTGCTTGGCACCATGGCGGGCGGGGCAGCTGACTGCAGCTTCTGGGAGCGGTTGCTAGCACGTCAGTGTCGGATCTATGAGCTTCGCAATAAAGAACGTATCTCTGTTGCGGCTGCCTCGAAGCTCCTTGCCAACATGGTTTACCAGTACAAGGGCATGGGGCTCTCTATGGGGACCATGATCTGTGGCTGGGACAAACGAGGACCAGGTATGTTTTCTTCCTTCTCGTACATCTTTTGTGCACTTAATATGGGATGAGTTTTTGTATAGTAGGTTACATCCATTCTGACAGATTCTTCTGGTTGCTCTGATGTGAAGATGTGCAGGTAAAGTAGATGATTATCCCTGGGGGTTTAATATATTCTTGCCCATTGGATGCAACATTTAATGTACTGGTTAACTTCTTTCAGAACTCAACGAACCATGACTAAAGCTGGACTCTCATTTCCAGTGTATCTGTGTGATTCCTAAGAAAAAATAAAGTGATGGCCGAAATGTTTTATTTGTTAGTTTTTGCAGCCCCATACCATCCTACATTTCTTATCATATAGCTTCCACTAGATGTCGGCCTATGCACAGCATGTGAATCTAAGCAGATACATTACTCACCGTAATTGTATTTCTTATGCTTGTATCATATATCTGACTATATCAGAGAGACAGTAATGTTTACTATCCCTAGTGTAACTTCTACTATACCGATGGTCCTTCACATGTCAAGGTCCCTCAGATTGATATTTTTTCCACCATCCTGGTTGGTCACTAGTTGCAGAGTTGGCTAACGCCTTTCATTACAGTTTAATTTTAGACTTTCTATCCTTTTTAATAACCGCTTGCTGCACTACCAACTATTTCGGCAGCTTTCGTCTGTCGACGATGTGCAACTTTGCGGTGAACAGACTGCGCCCTACACGGTTCTCAGCCCTTCACAGTAGGGAGAGTGGGGAGAGGCCATATACTGTGTACCCTTTTAGAGAATGCCTCTCATAGTCCATTTTGTCGCGGTGCTACCCGTTCCATTAGCAATGGAAAATACTCCTTTTTAAATGTTGACCTTCCTGCAACAGGAAATTCCCTTGGAAGGACACGCACAAGGTGTGCAATCACTGTCTGCCAAGGGAACACCTGGAGAAAAGCTTCAAGTCCTGCAAACTTTCCCACCCAAAAACCCTTGTACCAAACGCTGGGCCGCCCACGCCATGTAAGCTGAGGCCTCCATAGACTTGGCAGAGGAATCCAGCAAGGGCAGCATTGACGTCTTCAGTGATGCCCAAGGCTCCCGGGGGTTCGGCGGAACCCCACATGCAGGACCCGGCTCAATAAGCAGGCCAAAGGTCCTGTTACAGGGAGACCACCAAGTGGCTCGGGCACACCCACTTCCTGCTCCACAAAGCACATGCCCTAAGGCCAACCGTCGACTGCGTCAACTGTCGAAGGCCACGCATTGTAAAAGGAGAGATCATCCCTGTCCTTTGGCCCATCTCGTCTGCCGCACGACAGGCTTCCAAAACAGTCGCAGAAAGCAGTTTGACACATTGCTTAAAAACCCCTCCTTTCATGTGTGATGCCCCCTGTCCCCTCATCGAAAAAGGGAACTTATCAAAAAAACACATCCCTGTCACTCTCTTAAAGTCAAAGATGTTGAAAACCGCAAACTCTTCAACGCCTCCTACCGTTCACGCCCCATAACTCCAAAGACAGTGGCCTTTCTACCTCTGTAGACACCCTTTTAGGGGTCATGCATCACACAGACTCCTTTACATGATGCCCCTACCCCCTCAGTATTTCCCAAATCAACTCCGTGTACCCAAGAGATCTACGATTGAATTGGGAGGAAAATGACCAGCTTTGTAGACTTCATGGACAAGCACCCTGAGGAACTTGTAAATCTCCAGGGCCCTACACCGAAGGGAGTGGCCAGGGATGAAACCGCTGCTAAAAGGCCACGTCTGGCGTTTCATAGCCCAGTACTTCCACCCGGGTCACCGCCAGGTACCATGATCCCCCTTTAAACTTCTACTACAGACCCCTTGGGTCTCCAGACCTTGGATCTCTGGGAGAAGGAGACTGTAGGGTATTTTGTGGAGATTTGGGGCCTGACGGTATTTTATTACCGCCGAAAAATAACTTAGCAATAATCACTCTTTGTATTCAGATTTGGCCATGTGCAACAATAATACAATGGACATGCATTATTTCAGCACCCAGACCTGCATATTTGGTATACGTGGTTGGTGGTATTTTGGTGAGCATAATTCCCTTGTTTTATTTGTGGCCCCAATGTCCAGAATCCCTTATCTTTGCTTAGATTTTTCGTGTGATCACTAGAGAGACCTCAGACCTGCATTCTAGGAAGACCACATTTTCCTGTGATAGTGTTGGTGTGCCACCATGGGCGAACTCACTGACTTATTTACGACAGAGAGCTATATGTGGTAGTCTTGTAGTAATTTCCACTACCTTATATACGGTAGGGAGCTATGTTCAGAGAGTCTCTCTTCCCGTTGGCTCATGTACCTCCAACAAGCTATGCTACAGTCACTCACAATTATTCATACTGATTCTGACATGCACACATCTGTCTTGAAATGACCATTGCACTGTTTAAAAATCTCCCCACATCATTGGCATTGTAATGGTAAATAGAAAATAAACCACCCGTCTGTTTTCAAATATTTTCTGTATTATAAAAGTTGCATTTAGACATGATCTCATTCTTTACAGAAATAAATAAAATGGTACAGTAAAAGCATTTTCTATGTCACACTGCAAAGAGCGTGGCGGAGAACAGAACTCAAATTGCAACATTGGTATTTGATTAAGACACGCACAGGAATCCTACACTGACTGCATATTTTCGTGCACACACCCGGCTCCCACGCTTAGGTAATTACCTTATCTGAGTGTTCTTCAGTTGTTCTCTTTCTGAATGTATCTCCCTTGAAGATTAACCCCAGCAAAAAGGAACGCTTGCCTTCTCAAGCCGGGGTCATTGCCTGGAATTCTCAGCTTTTTCAGATAGGAATGCCTCAGCCAGTGGAAAGGTTTTTCTTTCAGCTCTCCCCAATCTCGACTGCAGCAGGACACAGGAATCTGCATTCAGTCAGGACCCCACAGCCAGGTCTTCTCCCCAATAGTGCAGAAAGATGTCTGCCTGTCTTTTTCCCTGATACTGCCCACTAAAACTTTCCTCTCAGCCCTCTGTATGACGTGTCCCAATGAAATCCATCATCTCTCATCCTCCTACTCTTCAACAATAGCTTCGCTTATACATTTGCAATTGTTGCAAATCTGACTTCCTCCTTCCTGCAGTTACTGTGCACAAAAACACGGAGAATCAGGCAGAGAAGAGAAGAGAAAAAAATCTGCACACACATTTAAATGGTTTTCAGAGTATGCCTAATTCTGCAGTGGAGAAATTTTATTAGTGGGTTATATTAAATAAGGTTTTATTAGTCAGGTTAATGGTTAATGGTTAATAGGTTAGCTGTTAATTTTCAAATGTGTCTCTAGCAATATAGGCATTTCAGGTGAAAAATAGTGTGCATTTTTAAATGAACACGTGTGCTTTTAACTGTAAAAATAGATTTGCATCTTATATGTTAAAATCGTTTTTTACTGAATAGTCTCTTTCCTTGTTAATCTGCTAACCCATATAGCAATGCACCGCACCCTTGTGGTGCTGCAAAAAAAAATGTTGCTACTTGTGCAGTATTGCTGTACTCTGTACTGTAACACGCCAAATATCCTTACATATACCCTCCTTTTGTTTTTAGATCTTGGCTATAATCCAAGCCAATTCCTAAAAACAACTCGTTCTATTTTTTTTACAATATAGCAATCCAACAAAATGAATATTCATGTGCATCAATGAAAATTTGCAATCAACATTTCATCTGAGTCCATCAGTTCATAAAATGTTCCACATTTGCCTTCTCAGTGGAAGTGGCATTACTTTAAGTTTAAATTTTCCAAGTCAATTAAAAACAATGAAATAAAACAACTAACTAAAACAAATAAGTAATATAACAAGTTAAAATAAATAATTAAAATAATAAATACGTGGAACTTCATATGCCGGAACTTTTGTTTTGTCTCTTTTGGTATGTCCCGACCAGCGATGTTATTCGGTTCATTCGATTACTCTTTCATCTTGGCAATCTTGAATCCACAGTAGTCATCTTTTTTGGCATTCCGGTTATTTTGTCTTCACCTCCACCTGGAGGCAGGCATCTTTTGGTCTTCATCCAGGGGACTCCAGGACTCCATCGTCTCCCGTGGCCTCTGATCCCGGAACCTCCGACCAAATAATGTTAACTGTCTAAATCAAAATAGAAAATAAACAGATTAAGTACATAGCACAATACTAACTTCATCCTTTTGCCAAAAATAAAACATGCTTGGTAAAAATATTTCGTTTTTTTTTTCTTTCTTCTGAAATTAAACACAAGTTAAAAGAAAACAAACACATATAAAACAGCATTCAATATTTAATACACTTTCTCTCTGCACACCAACCACGAGCTTCTGTTATATGTGCATTTATTTATTTATTTATATATTTATATTATATATTTTTACATATATTAGTGTTTATGTGCCATCATAACAATCAACTTTTTTTTAACTTCTTTGTCACTGCCTCCTGATTACACCCATTTATTTTCTCAAGGGACTCTATCTGTTTCTACATGCTCAAGCTGCCTGATCTCATGCCTGGGATGGCATGGTTTGATTTGATTTACATGGACAAACTGCTCTATTGCTGTTTCACCTTCATTTTTCAAAATTTTATACACTACAGGAGAAACCTTATCTATAATTCGAAATGGCCCCTGCCAGGCTGCTAGAAATTTAGAATTTTTCTGTTTACTTTTTCCAAAATGAAACTTGTACACCTGATCCCCTACATTGTATTCCTTTACTGATGTCTTTTTGTCATACTATGACTTAGCACTGTCAGCAGCCCTTTCCAGATTTCTCTGCACAAAAGCAAATGCATGTTGCAAATGCCTCCTCAGTTCATCAATATATTCATGAACCGTGGATGCACTCACTAGAGTTTGCTCATGTGTTCTGTATAGTAGGTGTTGTGGTAACACCATTTTCCTACCTGTTAAGACCTCATGGGGGCTAACACCTGTTGCTTTGGCAGGAGTCGACCTGATTGCCATCAAAACCAATGGTAAACGCAAATCCCAGCTGGAACCTGCTTCTGCCACAAATTTCTTTAAAATATCCACAACAGACCTATTGCTTCTTTCAACTGTACCTGAAGACGCCGCCCGATATGCGATATGTAGTTTCCTTTTCACACCTAGTATTTGCCATACCTTGCTCATTAGAGTACTTGTGAAATGACTTCCTCTGTCTGACTCAATTCTTTGCGGCAACCCAAACCTTGAGAACACATGGTTCACCAGTAATGTGGCTGCTGTTTGCGCACTACAATCTGGTGCAGGAATGCACTCAATCCACTTCGACATCAAACATACCACACTCAAAATATAACGGTGTCCCCTGCTCGACCTTTTTAAAGGACCTACATAGTCTATTTGCAAATCTGACCATGGGAGAGTTAGGCCTCTTTTCATCAATGGTGCTCTATGCATTGGTGAAGCAGGTTTAAATTGGGCGCATACTAGACATCCTCTAGTATATAATTCCACATCTTGGGACATATGAGGCCAGTAAGCATAATCTTTTAGTATTTCTAATGTTTTTTGTGAACCTCTATGGCCTGCAGTTATGGCATCATGTGCATGGTGTAGCATTAGTCCTCTGAATGAAAGGGGTACTACCCACTGTATTTGTCCTGTTATGGACTCTCTAATCATGAGTCCATCCTGTAATCTGATTCGTGTTTTGTTCTTTAATAACACCCTCAACTCTTCTTTTCCCATACAATCATTTTCTGTTAAAGGATTTTGTTCAGGATCTATCAAATGATTATAATAGATTCCCAAAATTTGATCATTCTTTTGTGCCTCAATCAAATCTTGGTCTGGCGTGTCATGACTCCACTGCACCACCGGTTGATCTACCTCCTTTGGTGCTTTAGAACATGTGACTGCATCAATTTTTATTTCACCCATTAAATAATCAATAGGTAGCAATTCTCCCATCACAGCCCCAATCTTAGCCAGATGGTCTGCCTTATCATTTCCCTCCTTATCCTCTCCTGGTGTTTTTAAATGCCCACAAATTTTTCTCCAGTATATTGTTAAATTATTTTCTGACACCAATTTGTCTATGGCTTGTATCATTTTTCCATGTTTAAGTGGCTTTTTGTTGTATGTAACCATGCCTCTTGCTTTCCAACCAGGCAAATACTCCACAAAGCTATTCCGTGCATAGTCAGAATCAGTCACCAGGACAATTTCACTGAACTTTTTATCAATTGCAGTAGCAATTGCTTTATAGATGGCTGCCAATTCCGCCACCTGACTGCTCCTATCTCCAATCCTCATCCCTATACTAGGAACGCCTTCACATTTCAACCAGACATTTCCTATTCCTGCCACTAATTGTTTATTACTGTCATTTTCAATGTGAAAAGCACAACCATCCACATATACAGTTGGCAAATCCTTGCATGTTTTTTCATCAAAAGCTTTGTGTGATGATTGTTCAAATTCCTGCAAACTAGTTTCCACTTCCATTTCATTTGGTATTTGTTCAGCTGCACAGTCATGTAAGTCAGCTAACCCTTGAGCAATTGGGCTCTTTTTATTTTGTCCATATCTCACTTCTACGGGAAAACCTTGTAATGCCAGCGTCCATGAAGTGATTCTGGATTGCGCTAGATTGCCTGATCTAATTCTTTTACTCTCTAAAAATTGCAAAGGTTGATGATTTGTTTCAATAATCACCTTTTCTCCCTGAACAATGGGGCGAAAATGTTGTAGCGCCCACACAGTGGTTAATAGGGCCTTCTCACATTCATTAAATTTCATTTCAACTTGGGAAAATGCCTTACTTGCATATGCAATGGTTTTGTGATTCAAATCGTGTTTTTGTGATAACACTGCTGACATACAATGTTCAGAAAAGCCTATTTCTATAAAGAAATCCCTGTCCTTTATGGGGTATGCTAAACATGGTGCCTTTACAAGACATTCCTTCAATCTAGCCACTGCATCAGACTGCTCTCTTTCCCATCTCCAGGGAGTATTTAGTTTAAGCAGTTTAGTCAATGGTTGAGTGATTTCTGCATAATTCTCAATGAACTTTCTGTTATAGCCTGTCATCCCTAATAAACTTTTTACTCCTTTCACATTTTTAGGATCTTTTAATCTTTGTATGGCCTCTATTTTCTTCCTTTGTGGATTTAGCCCATGTTCAGTCACTTCATGCCCTAGAAAGTTCACTTTTTTCTTGCACCATTGTGCTTTTTGCAAAGATACTTTGGCGCCTGCTTTCTGCAATTGGCCAAGCACATGTCTTATTTCATCAAAATGACTTTTAAGGTTTTCATTTTTTATCAGGACATCATCCACATAAACTATTGTTCCTCTTTCCGCTGCATCTGGCATGGCCTTTCTCAAAAATATGCCAAATTCACTCCCACTATTGATGTACCCGAACGGAGCTCTAAGCCAGGCATATTGAGTCCTGTCAAATGTAAAGGAAAATAGGTGTTGTATCTCCTCTGCCAATGGCACACACCAATATCCAGATGTGAGATCTAATGTGGTAAATACATTTGAACCATGTATCTGAGCTAGGCCCTGATCAATGAATGGTAGTGGCCATCTAGATACTGGTACTCTTTTATTTAACTCTCTTAAGTCTGCACACAGCCGCCATTGACCATTTGGCTTTAACACACCTAAAATAGGCGTATTGGATGTGCTATGAATGGGCCTAATTATTCCCCGTGATTCCAAATTTTTAATAATCTCTGCCAATGATTCTAAACATGCCAGCGGTAGTCTATACTGGCGTACAAACACTGGATTTCTGCTACAACCTTCTGGTAGTGTGGCCACATGTAAATCAGTTAAACCACAATCATAAGCATCTTTTGCAAATACTCCATAAACCTCCTTAAACTCCATAAATATTTCCCTCAGGTCGTTTCGATCCCCATCGCTGTCACATGCATCCGCTAAGGAGATCTGCTCTTCTACCATTCTGGAAAATTCTGGAAACTCTTCTGGTAAAGGAATCTCAGCGCTTTCCTCTAACTGTGTGGCTGTGTCTTTTTGTAGAGCTGCCACTTTCAAATATTTTGGCATATCAGCTTCCACTTCAATGGGCTGATTTCCTGTTTCATTTTCATTTAAATTAAATATTATGCAATCCTCTTGATGGCAGCACACTGTCTCATTTGAATCATAAGGATACACAGAATGAATTTTAAATATTCCTTTGGGCTGAGAGTCCAGGTGTTCTGGCAACTCGCCCTTGGCATCTACATATTTTTCAGGAATATTCCCAATCACCATGTTATTTAAATCTGCTGTATAATGTGATTTTTGTATGGCCATTCCTAATGGGGAGTTTTCCTCTAAATGAATATCCTGACAACCTTTATTATTTACCATGATTTTTACAGATCCCTCACCAATGTCTACCAATGGAATGTATTCATAATCCAGGCCTTGCTGTTTTATGGATTCATTCAGGCATACAAATGCATCAGAGCCTTTCATCTGCTGTCCATTTTTGCATTTCAGTGTTATTGCAAACTGTTTTGTAAATGCAGGAACAATAGTATTTTTCCTCAATTGTAATTCGACTGCATAAGGAACTAGTTGTGCACAATGATAAGCCCTTCTTTTGTCTTCAAATTCAGGTGCCGGACCACCTAGGCGTGACCATATTTTTTGATTAAGGAAATCTAACACCATACACATTCTGTGCATGATGTCATTGCCCATGTAAAATTCATTTTGTGCTCCACTCACTATCCATACATTATGGTAAATTATTTTCTGCCCAATGCTAATTTTAAGCATGCATCTGCCTGCAATTCGGTTTTCAAAATCTGGACTGTCCAACCCAGAAACATATTGGTTTTTAATCCTAAATTTCGGGATTTCTTCCCTCTCCATAATTTTTTGCAACAATTTCTCATTAATGAAACTCCTTTCATGTTCAAGCGCTAAAGTGGCTTTTATTGTTTTAAGATAATCATTTATACCAACGTGAACCCATGGTTGCTCATCTTCCATGTGTATTTCTGCCAGAGTGGTAATGTGTTTTTCTGAATCTGTTTTAGGAACAATATTCTGTTTGCATGTATTCTCTTTTAAGTAAAAACGTAATGTGTGCTCATCTATAGCAGTCTGCCAATCTTTCCTTGGGTCCAAGTATATTTGTACAGGTAGTTTTTCATTGTCGCTCTGATCTTTGTCTTGACACATTAATATAACAGTGACACTAGGTATGCAGCTATTCTGGAGATATACCTCCACAGCATCATTTGTTTTGGCAACGGTGTGACATTCATTTATATTGCTGTTTTGTGATTTTAGTTTCTTAGGCCTCAATGGTTTTTTGGTTAAGGACCACAGCACTCCATTCACCCCATCTATGAGAGGAGACAATCTTTTCAGGCAATCTGTCCCCATCAGAAATGGAATTTCACAAATAGATGTGATCAATACCTCTTGTTTCATTCTGTGCTTTCCTATTTTTATGTCAACCTCAGTTACACCTATGATGGGCACCTCCTCCCCATTAAAGTTATGCACTGGGCCTTGATTTGCCTTCACTGTGATCTGACTCTGTGGAGGCCTCCCTTCATTGATACTCCTTACCAGCTCCTTGGACATAATTGTGGCCTGTGCGCCAGTGTCAATCATAGCGAAGGTGTGGCATTTTTCTTCTACAGTGATGGGTGCATAATATCTGTCCTCAACTTCCTCTAATACACATAAGAAATGTGAATTCTTACTGATTTCAGGGCTCACCTTTCTCAGATCTTTTTCACTTTTGGCTAAGCACATTGGTAAATGAAAAGACATTTTCCCCTCCTTTTTACCCATTTCTGTGCGAGATATTTTATTCATTTCTCCATGTTCAGAGGTTTTTTGGAGTGTGGCCACCGTTCGCCCATCCATCTGGGTAACATCAGAGACCACATTACAACCTTCCAACTGAACATGTGTAACAACATCATTCAGCAATTTGTCATTTTTTAATTCTGTGCATTTGTGATCATTTAGTGTCATATCAGCCCTTGCAGCCTCTTCAAGAATATGTGGCTCAAAGAATTCTTCAGGTGATTGACTTGTACCCTCCTTGTGAGTATTTCCTTTTTCTGTCTGTGTTTGGTCATTGTTTTGCTTGCCCAGGGAAGGAGCTATGGCATCCCCACTTACTCCCTGTTCACTGGTATTCCCCATGCATGAGTCATTTTTCTTAAATCTGTTCCTTTGTTCTTTTGGAATTCCTAATGTTTCTTTTTCATTTGTGCAAATCTTTACTGTTTTATTTAGCTCTAAGCTAAACCGTACCTCTTTTTTAGAAGTATTTGCACTTTCTGTCACAATTTCATTTACTGGTACTTTCATTTTTAATCCATTAGGCATCTCAGAGTTGTTATGCAAAATTATATCAGAGCAATCTGTCATTTTGGCACTGCGATTATCATGAGTACTTAGTCACTTTTCGGAAGCCCCCCGGTCATTGCTATGGCCATCAGCCCCCTCTTTGGAAGGTTGTTTTTGCGCTGTATAGAGCTTTCCTATTTGCTCAGCTAACATTTTCACTTGGGCCTCAAGGCACTGGAACCTTTCCATCTCTCTAGGATCCTCTTTCTGTGGCCTAGGTCGATATTGGTTGTTTTCCCCCTGATTGGATCTATTCTGATACCTCTCAGGTGATTGATACCGGTTGGGATGGTTTCTGAACTCTTGATTCATTTGTGGAGGGGAGCGGGTTGCACCCATCCTTTGATTATAGTCCCCTGGTGGGGAATCATTGTACTGGCGTGGACTGTAGTTCACGTTTTGCCTCATGTCCTGTCTCTCAGATTGTGGGTACTGGCCCCTATATTGATTTCCATTATCAGTAAATCGATCCACATATCGGGGCCTATCCTGATTACCATATATCATGGTGTTGGGATCAAACCTACTCTGTGTCCCCAATGACTGGTAGGGACCATCATTTCTTTGATCTTGATTTTGTCTCTGGTTATTGTTCATACCTGCCATATCAGGCCGATATCTTACCCGGGGTCTATCCCCTAAATATCTAGGGCTGATGTAGCTCTCTCTATTACTAGGATCATGTGTTTGGAACATTGGTACAGGAAATGGCGATCTTTGTTGATTACCCCTTTGTTCAGGTGTCACATTATTTTTACCTTGGCTTTGAGCAGACTCAAGGGACATTTTGGCTGACCTGATTTCCATTACTGTGGCTGAGGGTTCTTTAGATTTAGGCCTAGTATCTTTCATTTTATCACTTTCTCTACCCTGACAATAGAGTACCTCATATAGCTTGGTGCTTTGATGTACAATCCATTCAAGGGACTTGTCACGGTCAAATTCACGGACCAATTGGGATATGATGTCTTTCTGTAGCCCATAGAAGTATGCGGTTTTAAACTCATTGGAATTTGAGTCAAAAGATACATCAAAGCGAGAGAATGCTCTTTTTAAGTCTTGTAAAAATTGGCGAGGGGATGTATTAGGTCCAGCAGTAATAGTGTACGCGACTTTCTTTGCCTCCTGCAATGACTGAAAAGGAGAAAAATGACGCCTAATTTCTTTTTCAAACTCCAGCCATGTCATATTCTGCTGTTCATTTAATCCCCTTATGATGCTGGCCGTCGGGGCATCTAAAGTTAAATGAAAATATTGTCTGTACTGTTCCTTAGGTATCTGGAGTGCTTTAAAAATGTCATGTACCGCTTCTAAGTGATCCTCAATGCAGCATTCACCTCCCTTTTTAAATGGTTTGATCAGGGCTTTAATGGATTTCATTATTTTTATGGGGCTACTTGTTACAATGCATGGAATTGCACTATTTTGTGATTCAATCCTGTTTTCAGGTGTATGAGATTGGTGGCTGCCCCCAATGGGAGTATCAAATCCCCCAAGGGCGCTGCAACCAAGTTCAGTCACCGGCCCAGTCACTGGGGCACTAGCTCTTTGGGCAGAGCTAGAATTCACCTCCACTCCATTGAATGTGGTACCCTGCCGCCTCTCCTGGGACCTGGGAATGCACATTTGCTGTTCTAAATCCTTACACTTTTTAAGGAGTCTAGTTGCTTCATTCTGCAAATAATTATTTTCATCGCTCATTTTATTAATCGCCTCCTGCATGTCGCACATTTGCATTTGGCATTCATTGAACTCTTTATTTCTTTTGTCTCTTTCTTGAATCATTTTAATCATTTCTTGTTCTGCCCTCTGGAGATCACCTTCTTTTTCACAATGTTCTTTTTGTAAAATCTGCATTTCTGAAACAACCTCATCTTTATCCTGCCTAATGTGATCCACTAAGGCTTTTAAGTGTGTCAATTCTTGCTCACTATCTTCAAATTGTTTCTTGCTTTTGGATAACTGAGTATCAAAGTCTCTGCATTTTAATTGCATGTCTTTTTGGCATACATCCAATTCTGCTCTCAACATTTCCTGATTTTTACTTGCCCCATCTAATTCAGTCTTTAACCTGTTAATTAGCTGAGTATCATTCTCTTGCATTCGCAGGGACTTGTTTAAAATAAACCATATTTTGCCGCATAGCCGTATTAAACAGTCTTTCTCTGCATTTTTATCGGCTGCATTCAATAATCTTGTAAGGCAGAGCTGAATTATGCTGCCTTCTGCAAAAATATTGTCTAGTTTTTCTTTCTGCACCTCACCCTGAATGCGGTTACTCCATTCTAACGTACTATTCGAAGACCAATTCCCATGTGCAAATAACTTTGCCTCTAAATATTGCACTAGATCTGAGAATGTGGTTTCTCTTTGTGACATTCTGAAATTCGTTTTTAGTGGCACACTGCTATTATAAAATGGGTTCCCTTTAATGTGCAAATGGCAGTGTGAGACATGCTTGCCACGCCCAGTAGGTACTCTGTGATCACTTTCCCGGCCAACGCACCATAAATATGTAGGGTATTTTGTGGAGATTTGGGGCCTGACGGTATTTTATTACCGCCGAAAAATAACTTAGCAATAATCACTCTTTGTATTCAGATTTGGCCATGTGCAACAATAATACAATGGACATGCATTATTTCAGCACCCAGACCTGCATATTTGGTATACGTGGTTGGTGGTATTTTGGTGAGCATAATTCCCTTGTTTTATTTGTGGCCCCAATGTCCAGAATCCCTTATCTTTGCTTAGATTTTTCGTGTGATCACTAGAGAGACCTCAGACCTGCATTCTAGGAAGACCACATTTTCCTGTGATAGTGTTGGTGTGCCACCATGGGCGAACTCACTGACTTATTTACGACAGAGAGCTATATGTGGTAGTCTTGTAGTAATTTCCACTACCTTATATACGGTAGGGAGCTATGTTCAGAGAGTCTCTCTTCCCGTTGGCTCATGTACCTCCAACAAGCTATGCTACAGTCACTCACAATTATTCATACTGATTCTGACATGCACACATCTGTCTTGAAATGACCATTGCACTGTTTAAAAATCTCCCCACATCATTGGCATTGTAATGGTAAATAGAAAATAAACCACCCGTCTGTTTTCAAATATTTTCTGTATTATAAAAGTTGCATTTAGACATGATCTCATTCTTTACAGAAATAAATAAAATGGTACAGTAAAAGCATTTTCTATGTCACACTGCAAAGAGCGTGGCGGAGAACAGAACTCAAATTGCAACATTGGTATTTGATTAAGACACGCACAGGAATCCTACACTGACTGCATATTTTCGTGCACACACCCGGCTCCCACGCTTAGGTAATTACCTTATCTGAGTGTTCTTCAGTTGTTCTCTTTCTGAATGTATCTCCCTTGAAGATTAACCCCAGCAAAAAGGAACGCTTGCCTTCTCAAGCCGGGGTCATTGCCTGGAATTCTCAGCTTTTTCAGATAGGAATGCCTCAGCCAGTGGAAAGGTTTTTCTTTCAGCTCTCCCCAATCTCGACTGCAGCAGGACACAGGAATCTGCATTCAGTCAGGACCCCACAGCCAGGTCTTCTCCCCAATAGTGCAGAAAGATGTCTGCCTGTCTTTTTCCCTGATACTGCCCACTAAAACTTTCCTCTCAGCCCTCTGTATGACGTGTCCCAATGAAATCCATCATCTCTCATCCTCCTACTCTTCAACAATAGCTTCGCTTATACATTTGCAATTGTTGCAAATCTGACTTCCTCCTTCCTGCAGTTACTGTGCACAAAAACAGGGAGAATCAGGCAGAGAAGAGAAGAGAAAAAAATCTGCACACACATTTAAATGGTTTTCAGAGTATGCCTAATTCTGCAGTGGAGAACACATTTTATTAGTGGGTTATATTAAATAAGGTTTTATTAGTCAGGTTAATGGTTAATAGGTTAGCTGTTAATTTTCAAATGTGTCTCTAGCAATATAGGCATTTCAGGTGAAAAATAGTGTGCATTTTTAAATGAACACGTGTGCTTTTAACTGTAAAAATAGATTTGCATCTTATATGTTAAAATCGTTTTTTACTGAATAGTCTGTCTTTCCTTGTTAATCTGCTAACCCATATAGCAATGCACCGCACCCTTGTGGTGGTGGTGCTGCAAAAAAAATTTTGCTACTTGTGCAGTATTGCTGTACTCTGTACTGTAACACGCCAAATATCCTTACAAGACCAAGATGACCAGGACCAATATTATGATATCTGTCATCCAGTCATCAAACCAAGACCAGCCAGTGGCTGGCTTGCCTGTCGACCATCAACTTCAATATAATGAGCTCCTTCTCAAGGCTGCATATTATTTTAGTCACCCAGGCGGCCCAAGTTGACAAGGACTTTGTGGAGGACGTTCTGGGTGACCAGTCTGCCACTCGATCTATCCTACTCTTCCAATCCATCCAGAGGCGCATCCAGCCTTCTCTTCTCACACCAAACCTCACGAGGGCGGTAAACCCTTGCATCTGAAAATTATTCAGACTTGCACCTACAAGACCCCCTGTACATCAGGGGTCAAGTTGAACCAGATTCCTTAGTTGTTACCACTACAAGGAAAATGGCAGGCACCTCGCTGGCCTCTGCAGAAGCCCCATCAGATAAAGAAAGCAAAAAGATCTACACCTTTTGGCAGAAAGGTAGTTTCCTCTGCTGCATACCAAACAAGAATAGCCAACAATACCACCCTCCTGGCTAGCTATAGTTGCCATAAATGGGACAAGCTGGAACTAAAAATTGAAGCAGTCCCAGAACCCCTCAAGTCACAACTTCTGAAAACTGTGTCCGAAGGCAAGCAAGTATCTAATTGTATTTTGAAAAATAACTGGAGGCCCAGACAGCACAGGCTGCATCATAGCCGAGGGCAACATAAACAAAGGCCATGCCTGGCTTAAGCAGGCTAGCTTCAAATAGTGACGCATGTCACGTTGCTCAACATGCCCATTGAGCCTAATGCCCTGTTCGGCAAGGCAGTTGAAGATGCCCTGACAAGTGCCAAGGGAGAATGACACCCTGAACTCTCTTGGACAACTAACCAACAAGCCGTTTGTCCAAAGGGGTTTTTCCAACAACTCTCCTTTGGTTTCAGCCAGGATAACCAATAGTCCTCGTAGGGCAGCTTACAGGGACAATACCGCTTGAATTTTCAAAGGGGCTACAAAAGGTCCAGGAGCAGATTTAGAGCCTCCTCAGCCAGAGGCTCCACCCCGCCCAAACAATGACACCACTACAAGTCCCCTCCCATGTCATTCCAGCAGGAGGTTGCATGTCACAATTCACTTGCGCATGGGAGATCACATCAGACTAGTGGGTGTTGTCCACTTTGGCGTGCAGATATTGTATAGAACTTCTACAAGACACATCCAACCACCTGCCAAGACACAGGAAAATTACACTGGAAGAAATGCACATATTATTGATGGAAGTGAAAGCCGTGCTGGAAAAAGATGCCATGGAGTCCCAGCAAACCAGGTAAACAAGGGTATTTATTCAACATAGTTCCTTGTGCCAAAGAAAGACTTAACTATGCACCCGCTGCTAGACCTGCTCCCAGCGACTACGTATGTCGAGCCTGAAACATTTCGCATTACGACACTTCAGGAGTAATTCCCCTCTTGAAACGGGGGGATTACATGGCAACATTGGACATGAAAGATGCATACTTTCATATTTACATGTTCCCAGCGCTCAAGGTAGCTGCGCTTCCAAATAGCAGAACACTACCAGTTCAAGGTGCTCCCTTTCGGCATAGCCTCATCCCCAAGGGTATTCACAAAGCAGTGGTAGCGGCGCACCTACGGAGACTCCATCCCAGTGTACCTTTTTGAACGACTGGCTAATCACCAGGGAACAACACCCAACGAAGTGCATGTGGATTGCTGTACAAAGATGTGGTTGCGTTTGTATGCAGAGTTGAGGTTTAAGAGGTTGGGTTAGTGGGGCTTTTTCCTTACCTCCTTGCTTCAGACATCTGTGTTCAGTGTCTCTGCTTGTGCTTTGAACTGGGGCGTGTCGCAGTAGGTCACGCCCCACGTTCTGCGCATAGTAACTGTCCAGTGGTCTGGGTGGAGATGGGTAAGGTTGCAGTGTGTGTTAAGTTGTCAAAGGGTGTGCCTGCCATCGCCTCCCCAAGATCCTAGGCTGGGGTCCCCACCCTCCGAAATCCAGGCACTCCAAGACCGCCTCCGGGTTCCATTTTATTGGTTAATGCTCCCCCTTCTGCAGCGAAGGTGTCAGTCCCATAGATGATGCCCAACGTAGGGGTCTGGCTTGGGAGTAGCTATATCCTGGGCTCCCTCCCCAGCATCTTCCTTCCATGTATGCTTGTTGAGGCGCGTTCTATTTCCAGCGGTGTCTTTGTTTTTCTAGTCGTTTCAGTCTGGTTCTGAGGTGAACCAAGTTTGAAGTAGTTTCCAGAATTTTAGGTGATTTTTTGTATTGCGCATTTCTTTCGGGAGGGCGTTCCAAGTTTTTGGTGCAAGCTGGGAGAATGACTAGCCCCACTTTTTTTTTTCTTGTGTATGGTTTTCGTTCCAGCAGATGCCGTTTTGATCAGAGTGCTCTTGTCGGTAGGTAAATGGTTATTTTCTTTTGTAGGAATTCTGCTCCTTGGCCATGGATTGCTCTGTGCGTTATGCACATTGTTTTGAACGTGATTCGTTGTTTGATTGGCAGCCATTGTAACATTTTTTAGCGCTACGCAGATGTCGTCCCTTCATGATAGTTTGAGAGGTTTGGCTGCTGCATTTTGTACACATTGCAGTTTCTTCAACAGGTTTTCCGGCGTTCCGAGGTATAGGCTGCTGGCATAGCATATTCTGGACATAAGGGCGATGGTGTTCGCGATATGGTTGTATTTTTGATTTGTAGTGAGTGGGTAATAGGACTAACAGTTGACGTCTTTGCCAGTTATGCTTACCTAAGTCACCAAGGAGGTTGAAGTGTCTGTTAAGTACTTTGTTTTTGCTACTGTAGTGCAGTCTACCAAATCTTTCTTTGGAGCATAAGAAGGGGGTCTGTAGATAAGGTATTGTGTGGTGGAGTCGGTGGCGTGTTCCTCTCAAATGGGAAAAGTGGTGCCTGAGCAAGCTTGTTTGGTGGGACTGCCTTCTGTTTAATGTGTGCCATCGTTATGTTGAATTTTGTACCCGTCTCGGATAATCAAAAATGTGAGTGGAGATGGTGAGCATGGTTCATAGCAGCAACAGCCTACACATGGCCTTCCAGTACAACGTATGCATACAAATATATATTTTCGGTGACCCGCATTCACACAAGCACTACTAAATGGTTGCGAACGTCGGAGTTCCCCCAATAACCTTTTAATGCCGACTAGTCTGATAATGCTGAGAATTGGGGGTCTGTACTTGCTCTGCAT
Organism: Ambystoma mexicanum; assembly: GCF_040938575.1. NCBI lineage: Eukaryota > Metazoa > Chordata > Amphibia > Caudata > Ambystomatidae > Ambystoma > Ambystoma mexicanum. The sequence goes on from NC_090938.1 coordinate 338,985,940, forward strand.
CTCAGGATGCCACAATTTGTTCGCAGTTTGATGCATGCATTACCCAAATGCATGAAGCAGCAGCATTCCATACTCCTCGTACCCTTCCTGCCTAAACCTGCCACCTTTTTCACAAACTGTTACTTAAAATGTGTCTAAATTAAATCTAAGTACCCCTTTCCAGCCAGCCCAGTTGCTGTCCAGTCTTCTCAGCCCCCAACTTTGTCCTGGTGGCATCTTTCCAGCCTGCACTTCAGTAACGCGCCCTCCCCCGCTGCTGCCGCCCCCCCCAGCACTCCAGTTCTTCCCCTTAGCTGACTACTTAAAGAGTTTGCTCCTGTAAAAACACTTAATACTAGACTCCCCTACCCCACTGCACTTTCCCGGTTTCACATAATGTCCCCATCTCTATGCACTCCCCATACAGATTACCGAAGCCACATGCTGGGTTAGTATTTCTTGAAGCTAATCTTCATACCCCTTTGACGTCCCTTCCTTGCCAGACCTTATTCCAAACCCATACACTCCCAAGCCAACTATGTCCTGGATGTGTTGTCCCTCATTCTTTTTATGAACAAAGTTACCTGATGGTACATACATGTCCTCGTTCAGGCTTCTCGCAATAGCCACCCTTTGTGTTAGAAGTCTAGAATTGCCCCCCTATCGCTCCTTTCCACTGCCCACCATGCCCTCTTCATAAAATGTGTAATCGCACCCTGCCTTTATTTTTTTGCACCGACCAGAGCCCTTTTTACTCCTTCGGGTAATCTGGTTTCTCCATTTACTCCCCCAGCAAAATACAAAGTGCAGCGGACATCTGTGCAGTGCCTGCTGATGCAGGTTCGAACCCCGGCAGGGCCAAACTCAGCCTTTCAATCTTCAGAGGTCGATAAATGAGCACCACACACTGTGGGTAATAATAAAATAAGCAGCGCTCAGATGCCTGAGGGTTCGTAGTGCTATATAAATGCTAAATTATTATAGCATCATACATCTGCTTGGCTCTGCCATTCGCATTCCTACCCAGGGAACTTTTTTCCTTTTAATACTTTACCTCCATCCAAAACACACTAACCAACGCCACCACCCGATGTAAACCTACAGACCTAACGGTCAACCACAGCTTTTTTTCCACAACTGTCACCGCTTTGAGGTTACCTTACCAAGCCCACTCCCAGGCCCACTGCCTAAATACCCCAATTCTGCTACATCCCTAGTAGAAGTGTCCCTTGTTACCGTTGTTCACAATGGTCCCCTCTCTGGGGTCACTCTTGACTCACACTTTTTACCCATCCGCTAGTAAGCTATGTGCTGGTCGAGGTGTAGACCAGCATCCCAGTCAGCTAAACGATTTGTCCTGTCAGATGGTTGCAAAGACCACCTTTATACCTATGCTTATTTAAATCTCTTCCGAATACTTCTGTTTAATACCTACAAGTGCAATGGCTCCCATACCCCACCTTTTACCATTTCGATCGAGAGCACTTAACCCCTCTGAGAGAAAGGGTTCTGTCCGTGTCACCGCTACCCCATGCTCGTATCAGTAAGGAGGGAACCCAACAAACGGCTCCCCTTGAAATAGCATCACAAATCGGGCCAATTAAACGGCTGCCCTCTTACAAACATGACCAACTTAAGTGAGGACCACAATCGACTGACTGCCCATAGCAATTAAATACTGGTGCCCAAAATGATTCACTGTCTTGCTCAGTATATAGACCCATCCAATTCATTACGTAGAGAAACCACATTTAAGAAATGAGAGTGAACAAACGTCACCTAGGTGTTCTTCCAGCTAATTAACATACATTAAAATCATTGAAACTCAAATTAAATCCTAATTACTTTTTTGGGACGGATAAGTCTGACCAGTCCGAGTGCAGGACTGACCAGGCAACTCTCGCGTGTTGTGCTCCGAGTCACTCGAACTGCATTGATGGCTAAACAGAAAAAAATCATTAAACCCTAGTGGCAAATATTAAAGTTGCAAGCTAGTAGCCAGCCATAAATCACTTGCCACCTCCATTTTATACATACACACAGCACACTATGTCTTACTTGCCAAGAGCCAAATATCACACAAGCTAGTGGCAAGTGCAAATTATGCACCCTGAATAAACCCTTTATTCCCCCCTCATTCTCCCTGACTTCTTGCCGATTTTCAGTCACGACTAGGAGTGTAATAACATTAAAAATCTACAATTATGTTTCCTGCCCATGGTTAATTCTGATGAACTTCAGAATAAAGATTTAAGTATAGTCGTTATGGATCGTCGTTACCACTTTGTAACCAATGTAACTATAATCGGAAATATTTGGATCTAAGTTTGAAATGGCAAAAATTAACGAGGCTTGAAACTGCCAATTGTGTTCACTTTTTTGCGTATATTTTCAAAATTAAATGTGGGCGAAGACATACCACCCTCCCCTTAATGTATTCCCTAACCCTACCCCTATCTATTTATTTCGAAACAATTTGCAAAAAGGTAATAAATGTGATTTAAACTATTTGGCCTTTTCATCCTGTTATTTTGTCATTATTTTTGAATTTATTTGTCAGGTGATACCAAGGATTCAACTTTTAGCTTATTCATTGCTAAAGTATGACGGGCAATTTCACCTCCCGAGGCACAGCCCAATCATCAGTTTCATCGTTACTCCCTTTGGTTTCCCAGATGAGCAGATTTACTATCACCAAACCCTTAAATAGATTCACATGTGAGCAATTTACATGCAGCATCGAGAAAACGAAAGCGCTCCGTCTTAATACCTGCCTCTTGCCTGAGGGGCTGGCGCTGGCTGGTGGTTTTCACCGCTAAGTGCAGATACCGCCAAGGGCCTCCTGATGGTTGACGGTCACCCACAGTGACTGTGTGCTTCGAATTTGGGTTGCAGATTGTGGCAAACCTCAATGGGTAGTGGTTGTGTCGAATCAACTTCCGGGTCACCAGATGGTCCAGGGATGAATATCTGTTTCGAACAATCGGCCGCACACTTTTAGTACACCAGAAGAGATCCAAACAGATTGGAAACGCAAGCAAATTATAAACCTCCATGTCCAATTTTGGTAACGTGGACAGAGCAGCAGGGTGATCTCTGAATGTCGTGGATCCTTGATTAGTTGCAACACAGCGAAAAATAAAATTATAATTCATAAAAGGGACAGTCCAGGTTGTATCAAACTATCTACATTATTATCACAAGACAGAGCGAATGAGTGGATATAGTGGATGAATGTACAGTGAGGATGAGTGTACAGAACGGTTGAAGGTATAGAACAGATGAGTGTAGAGATGAGTATATGGTACAGCATATTGCTGTTGAATGCGTGTAGAGCCCGATGAGTGCCTAGAGCCGATGAGTGCCTAGATGAATATATGGAACAGGATATTGCTGTTGAATGCATGTAAAGCACGAGTGCTTAAAGCGGATGAGTGCAGGGAACAGATGAGTGCATAAAACAGGTGAATGCATAGTGCATGTGAGGACATAAAGCAGATAAATGCCGGAACGAACGAGTTCCATGATGTAAACGGACGTGCTGCGTAGAGTAGACGAGATCGTAGAGTGAACAAGCACCAATTGCATCCAATACTGATGAGTGCGTAGAATGGATGAATGCGTAGGACACAGGACAGACAGGAATGCATGCCTGGAGCAGACAGAAGTGCATGTGTGGGACAAACGGGAGTCCATGCGTGACGCAGACAAGATTACATGCGTGGGGCCGACTGGAGCGTGCGGAGCAGACTCGAGCGCGAGGGGCGAGCTGGAATGCATGAGGGCGTGGAACGGACAAGTGTGTGGAGCAGACTAGGATGCATGGAGTGCATGGAACGGACTGGAGCGCATAGAACTGCGTGACGTATATAGTATGGTTTGGAATGCAGAGAACGTTTGAAAGGCCATACAACCCATCATATCACATCACCACGCTTGCTCTCTCCTTTACATCACCACTCAACTAGAACACAGATACTATGACACCATTCGGTATAACTGTTCTCATACCAACATCCGCCGCTCACTCCACATCATTCTAATTAAGCACTGCTGGTTACTCGCCCCCCCCCCCCCCCCCCCCCTCCCAGCCAAGTGTTCTACTCGGACCTAAGGCAGCCACATCCGGTCTGGATAAATCCTGCCAGAACGAACGCATACTCCTGATCTCTCAACCACCACACCTACTGCTAAGAAGCAGCTATTACACTGATACCGCACGAGCTGCACACATACTCGGTGCCCACACAAACCTTTTGATTCTCTACTGATCTGAACTTCGGTTCCCAAGGGGGTTCAACCTACCAGCGCCTTCAGACCATACCAATGGCATATAAGGCGCTATATAAATGCAAGATAACAATAACCCACCCTGTAAAGGAATCCAGAGGACCGACTGTTTCAGAGGAGGAAAAGGGATGCACTCTGGATACTGAAAGGAGGGTAGGCTGTATAGTAATTGATCGTAATAGTTCAAGAATACTTGGTTGCAACACAAGGGGAGCAATGGGTCGTAAAGTGTCACTAGGGCCCTTCACAGGGTGGCAGAACCACAATGCACCTTGTGCTGTAGGAGTTCTTGGTGCTCAACGGAGACCAGTCGGTTTCGGGGTGCTTTGCAGCTTCTGCAACAGTTCAAGACTGGAGACAGCTGCTGGTACTGCTGCAGGCTGGCCTACACAGCAGCTCGGGTGTCGGGAATCGTCTGTGCTGGTCGGTGATTCTGAAGCACTGGTTGAGGGGTCTCGGACGGCTTTAGCGACTGTGGCATAACTGTCAGCACTGCAGTCGGTTTCAGCTCGGGGGGGCGGGGGGGGGGTATACAAATGTCCTTTAAGGCAGACGTCGGTAGATACTTGTCGATGCACTCCTCCTAGCTTCTTCACTGGGCTCGTATCGTCCTTTAAGGCATATGGCCCAAAGTGGGGAGGAGAGTGTTGCAGGCAGTAGACTCTCTGGCACTTGTCACCTAGGAAGCTTGCTGCAGAGCCTAGCCGGGCACCCTGTGTGCTGGCTAGGTAGCGGTTTTGGAGCTGCTGGAGGGTCCTCTGGATTCAGTATCGCCCTCTGTTCGGCTAAAGATGTAAGGTAGACTGTACCTTCAGCCATTGTCCAATTAGGAGTTCTTCCTTCAGGTGAAGCCTTAAGATCTGCCAAAAGAGGGGCTCAGCCCTTTTTTTAAAGCCAATTGTACCACAAGGATTGGTGTAGTTTAAGTGTACCTTTTTAATGAACCAATCCTGGGTTCACCACCAACTATCTCCTGTATGCCTGAGGTCCTAACCAGAGTGCTTTGCAACAGGAAAAGGTAAAGGGGTGAAAACGTAATCGGTCCCACCCTTCTTCCGGTCTGTTGTGGATCAAAGGGTCCCTCTGGTTAATGGAGCTTTCTGTGGTTCCTGATTAAAGCATCAGGTCTCCCTTGAAGCTGCAGCGAGACCAGACTTTATGGCTCTGTCAAACCACATACTCGTGCCCTCTGAATAGGTACATTCTGCAATGATGGCTACTGTAAACACGCAGTCCCAGGCATGACCTTTCACCGTCAATCGATACTGAGGGCCAGAGCTGGCTTCAGGTTGATACAGTGCATATGTAAGGGTGTTGTGGTTTCCGGTCTCCTTTGTTAGCCTCTGCAGCCAGACCCCATGTGGGCCTGTTTGAATTAAACTGTGAATAGTATGCAAATGCCACCACCAGATACAAGGCTCAACAAAAGGGCCAGGCTTATCTGTGGAACCTTTGTTAATAAGGCTGGCTATGGCGGGGTAAGGTTTGGCCCTCCCCCTTCTGGAGATGCAGAGTGTACTCCACCTGTCGGATCCCAACTACCTATGGCGAGGATCAGGGCGTAATCAGAATCCGCACCTGTAGGCTGTGTCCACCCAGAGTACACAGGTCTATGCGATGAGCATATGGATTAGCCCCACACATTTTTCCGGAGGTTGATCTACCGTCATTCAATTTCATTTAAAAATTTAAAAAAAGCCCAGGCGAGCGCAGAGTCATCGTGCAGATGGTCGTATTTCTCATATCGGTGGCTTTTGGAAAGCCCAATGGTGAATCGCCACATGATTCACGCTTCAATCCAGGTGTCCAGAGCATGAATCCTGTGGAGATACACTATTAGATTAGTCACCTTTTTATAGACCCGGTGAAGGGGATTGATGTGGCCTGGACACAGGGTCTGAGGGGGTTAATCTGTGTCCAGCCAGCCACAGTCTGAGGGAGTTGGACTGGTAGTTGTGGGGCTGCAGGGGGCTGTTGGAGGTAAGTGTTCTGGGGGGGGCTGGAGGTAAGTGTTCTGGGGGGGGGGGGGCTGTAGTTTTGACTTTGTGCTTTGCCAAGAAGTGACATGTGAAGGTTGGAAGAAGAGGTGGAGCTCGGGCTCCAAGTGTACACTTGCTGCTATTGCTTACGTAAGCGTTATTGAATGATTTAGTCACTCTTTCAGCATTGTGGCTTGCCGGATATACGGAGATTGCTGCAGCAGCACATGCCATAACCCACTGAGCTGTCAATCATGGTAATGTGAAAACATAGTCGACCAAGAAAACTGTGGGAAATCTAGCATCCATCATGAAGGTATTGGCAAACTTTCATTGCTTGTGTACCTCAGCATTCACATGGTTTTTGCACACTCGCTCAAAAATAATTCCTTGTGAGCCTGAAGCTGTACTCCCCTCCTGCCATCCCCAACATAAATAGTGTAATGAATTAAATTTAGGGAACGGACCCCTCTGCAGTTATTTCAATGCCTTAAGTCACTGGCAATCAACGGTTGGATTCCATGAGGTTTAAAAGACACGTTTTGTAAAATGTTCTTTGTTTGAGACACACGGTTAATAATGATTTAAGAACAAAGTTACTTCAACCTATGAACCTCCAGTCACAAATGTACAAAGCATACTTAATACCTTGCATAGCAATAAATAATAATTTTAATAGATATCTTGTGCTTACTAAATCTCTTAAGATGGCAGGGAGTCGGAGTACCAACTTCGTTTGGGTTATATTGTCTCTAACTATGTTTTAAGTAAAGCACTTTGGCAAAAGCGCCATTTAAAGGGCACATTGTATGTATTGCTATGTGTATATAAAATGCTTGGGTATGTTTCTGTACTAGGCTGATGGAACAGTGTTAAGTTGCCCTCTGCTGTCCAAATGGCAACTTCAACAGCTCAAATTCCAACAAACAGAATGAGCACACATTCCACGATCGCAAACATTCGAAAGTTACTACTTTCCAGCCCCACTTACCTTCACATAGGGAAGAGTGGTTCCAGTGTCCATGAACAGTTAATTACCGGCTCAACGTTTCAGTTTCTAAAGAGTGAAATGCTGTAGGACAAATGCCTCCTCACGAGCTAAAACAAAGTAGGTGCTGTTATGCTACTAGGCTATCTTATGCCATCACGGGCACTCGGCAATGGAACAAGGTTGACAATTACACGTCTACAAAGACACATCATAGAGGCACGTGTGATCAATGGTACTTGGATACTGTTCTTATACTGTGCATACCTCTCATTCCATCTGATAGGTTTAGCCTTTTCCGTGTCACAGGAACATATGCCCCCATACTGGAAGCGATCGGTGGTAATTCAAATATGTAAGAAGGGGAACAGAAGTGACCCTATGAATTACTGACCGATATTGACCTTAAGATATGCTAGAATCGCATATGTTAAGCCTGGAACAGCTAGTTTAAAATAAATTAGGATTACAATGAGGTACAGATGTTGATGATTGGACCAATCCTCCTCCATAAAATGTCCCTCAAGAAAACCCAAAGCTTGCGTTTTGAAGTTGGTTGACCTACAGCAGTGCATTTTGTAAAGTATCACTCTCCACTATAGTATTTATTAGCACGTTCCACTTTCTCCCCACACCGATGCACCTTCTCCCTCTCCCCTGCACTTGCATGTTCTCAATGTCTCTGGGCCTAGTAAGATTGTTGTTTTGTTCTCCCTTGTTCCCCCTCCCTTGCCTCGTCGCGCTCTGAAACACTTGTGTACGAGCACAATACAAATAAAATATCAATCAGTGTCACCAGGGAATAGTTAAGAAACCATTGCATGTACAGACTTTAGTGCAGCGTTCATTTTAGGATGTTGGTTCCCCTCTAGGTTTGCCTTCTCACTCTTCGATCATCCTCCTCATTCATCGTGTCCTCACTCCTCTGGCCTTCGATCAGCCCCACTTTGAATTGTTTTAGACAATCACATTTGTCTTCCAAACCAAATCCTCACTCCTCCTCATTCCATACTTTGTTGTTCGCAGTCATCCTCCTTACTGTTTGCAGTCGATTAGTATTCATCCTGCTCTGACCCTGCTAGCTGTTATTTTTTTTTTACAAATTGGGACACTGTTGCAAAATTCCCAGGCCTCTCCCCTAACTAATGTCAATAAACTGGTACTCCTTTCTGGGAACAAATAACTGGCTGCCTTAAAGGTGTGGAAATGCAAACCTGTGGCCTGCAGCTATCTCTGCGGCCTTTAACATCGGAATTTTACCTGCTTTTCACTGGTCAACACTGTTACTGCAATGGACTACCAGGTTTGTTTTTCGTACACCTGATATGTGCTTCTGCAGATAGGTCACTGGCCTTGCTGCAACCTTCCTGTGACTACCAAAGCCAAGCCTTATCTTTTGTGAAAGGCCAGCCCTCGTCCCCCATGAATCGAACACTATTCCTACTGATGTCTTTAACATTTAACATGTCTTATGGATTTCCTGTTTGTCACAGCTCTTTGCGCCTGCTCCCGCAATGAGTGTGAAAGGTTGGTCTGCCTGGGGCGAGCTGAAGCTTTATACATCACGTTGTCTACTATTAATACAACCTTGGGAGTGCGCTCCTGCGCTGAGCAGGACAGGTAGAACTCATCTATCGATTGTTTTTCTGCCGTGAAGACTTGGATGAACATCATTGGCCTTGTAACCAGCTTAACAGTTCTGACTATCTCTACCCTTGCTTACAGCACCTTTTAGGAGCTCTGGCTTGGCTTCCATTTATGCTGCAATGCAGCATAAGCGGTACTAATCTTTCATCATAACTGTTACTTTCTGGGTGAACTACCAAATGGTACCCAGTCCCCAAACCGAAATTGCATAGATGGTTGTAGCAGGAGCCCAAGAATTGCTCCGAACCACTAATTTAATTAGTATGTTAATGTATCTCTGTCTTGTTCAGCGATCAGGCTGGCACAGCAGCATGACTCTTTGAAATAAGCGAGCCCCCGGATGAGGGGAAACTGCTTGAAATTGAATGGGGAAACAAATGAAGTCTTGGTAGTAGGCCCTTCTGATTCCGGTTCTGCCGAAGACGGCACTGCCGTTAAAGGCTGCCGTCGAAGACAGGGCCCCGGCTCTGCCGAAAAAGACTGCCTCGCAATCGCAGGCTGAAGCTAGGCGCCTCCCGACTGCTAGGACGTCGCTGACATCTTAGATAGGATTGTTTCAGCCGATTCTCAGAAACGGCAGTCCAGGGATGCTCCAAGGCCTACGGAAAAGGCCAAAGATCCGCCGAGGTCCAAGAATGGCCTAAGGGGAGTACCGGAACCCACCCATCTCTAAAGAGAGAACGACGTCAGACCTCTGTCGGTCCCTCAGGAGGAGTTCTCTGAAGGGCAAAGGGCTGTCTTTGACGTTGAGACTAAAATCTCAACGTTTTTCGACGGATGAGTGTATTCAGGACCCGTTTCCACCTCTAGACCATTCTAGGTCTACAGTTTGGCCTAGAGAGAAATTTGTAAACTGCATGGAAAGGCTGGACAGGTTTGTTTCCCGTTCCCCTGTGGACCCCAAGGCTTTTTGACCCCTCTTTGGAGGAGACTAATACAACTATGACCTGACTGAAGAAGACATTAATGCAGACACTCAGGCTGAGTAATTCATTAACCCTGAGGACATGCATGATCGCATAAAGAGCTGGGAGGAGAACCCAGATGTGGGTGACCCTCAACCATGGCAGTCTCCAGATCCACAAGATCCTGATGCCCTGTCTCTGGATCCCCAGTTCACGCCCACCAGACAACCACCCTTGCCAGTGGATGATCAATTGACTTTCAACGTAATGTTGCGTAAAGCAGCTGTTCATTGATTGCTACAGAAGAAGCGGTCCCTGAAGCGGACTTCGTGGAGGACATCCTCCAGGAGAAGCCGCCGGTCAGCCAGGCTATTCCTCTCCTCAATTCAATCAAACATCTGCCGCCCTCCTTATCAACACCTGCTCTCACAAGAGGTGTTAACCTAAGAATAGAAAAACTTTCGTCCATCTCCGTCAGACCCTCTGTATATCGGAGGTCACTCCACCCCAGACTCTCTGGTAGTGACTACTACAAGAAAGAGGGCAGGGGTCCCTTTGTCAACCGGTGAGGCACCCCCCGATAAGGAAGGTAAACTACTCTATGCCCTTGGGGAAAAGGAGCACGGTCGCAGCAGCGCTTTCAACGCGTATGGCCAACACAACCTTGTTGGCCAGCTACGCCGATGCCCAGTGGGCCTTACTACAGGAAGGCATACAGGAGGTTTCCGAACCTCTGTACTAGTCTCCTCACCACTGTCACTGAGGGTAGACAAGTGAACCATAGCATACTTAAGAAAACTTTGGATTTTGCCGAAACAGCTGGTTGATCCCTGGCTCAGGTTACACTGACATGCGTGGCTAAGAACTCTGGATTCAAGCCAGAGACGCAAGCATCACTTATAAATCAACCTGTGGAAGAATCCAACCTGTTTGGGAAGGCGGTCGATGAGGCCCTCGAGACTGCAAAAAAGGAGCATGACACCCTGAAAACACTGGACCAAATTACACAAATACCCTCTTCAAGACGAGGATCTGGGTCCAAACAGCACTTTCGTGGCCAACGCTTCCCTCAACAATACTCCTCAGGAAACAGTTGGAACTCTCCACAGGGAAATGGCGAATACACCACCCTGTATCCCCAAAGGGTCAGCGTTGTGGCAAAGGAAGGGGCCGGGTCTCTACCCCTAGAGGCTCCCCGGCCTCAAGTTCGAAATGACCAGAAGATTCAGGTCCCCTCCCATGCTTCTCCGGTCAGGGGCCGGCTCACATCGTTCCTTCAGGCATGGGAGGGGATAACTACAGACCAGTGAGTGCTAAAGACCGTGGCCCATGGGTACTGTATAGAGTTCAACCGTTCCCCCAACATTCAGAGCTCCACGAGCAAGACGACTGCCACCAGACCGCTTGCATACTTCAGGAAGTCGAGCCCCACAAGAGAAAGGAGCCATAGAAATCGTACCTCTGTCAAAGGTAAAAGAAGGTATATTCAGTGCACTTCCTTGTACCCAAAAAGGATCTAACCATGGGCCCTGTTTTCGATCTGCACCCAGCAAACAAATTTGTAAAGCCACAAAAGTTCTGTATGGTCACTCTGCAGGAAGTAATTCCACTGCTATCACAGGGGATTACATGGCAACACTGGACATGAAAGATGCATACTTTCAGATTTCAATATTGCCAGCGCACAGAAAATACCTCAGATTTATGATACAAGACGAGCATTATCATTTCAAGGTACTACCCTTCGGCATAGCATCTGCACCAAGGGTATTTACAGAGGTACTAGCGGTGGCAGCAGCACATCTGCGCAGGCAATCAATCCGGGTCTATCCTTACCTCGACGACTGGCTCATAACAGGGGACTCTTACGAAACATGTCTGTCAAATACCCAAAGACGATAGATCTTTTATTCAGTCTGGGATTCTCTATCAACGAGAAAAAAATCCAGCCTAGTCCCAGTCAGGTCAAACAGTTCCTAGGGGCTCTAATTCGAACAAAGAACGGCCTCTTCTTCCCCTCCGAGAGGGTTCAAAACATGTTGTTTCAAATCCCTCAGTATGTAGTCAGTCGGAAGGGGACGGTACACAAAGCTATGCGACTGCTAGGAATGATGGCGTCATGTATCTACTTGTCCCTCACGGGCACCTGCGCATGCGCCCAATGAAAGAGTGGCTCAACAGCCAGTGGTCTCAGGCCGGCGGGACAATCTAGTGGTTGTCTTGCCGGCCCTCGTTCTCTCGGTGCAGTGGTGGTCGAGGGACAACCTCTTGAAAGGGAAATGCTTCACCACCCCCGCAGAGGAAGCCATTCTAGCCACAGACGTGTCTCTTTCAGGGTGGGGAGCTCGCCAGCTTCAACAAACAGCGCACAGTTTGGTCGTCAGACATAGCAGCCGACCACAAAAACCTGTTGGAACTTTTGGCAGTGTTCAAAGCGCTAAAAGATTTCCAGACACAAATGCAGGGGAAGACGATCCTGATCCTCACAGACAGCACCATGGCCATGTACTATCTGAACAAACAAGGGGGCACTCACTCTCCAGGGCTGTCGAAACTGTCCCAGAACATTTGGAAGTGGGCTCTCAAACGCATCGTGTTCCTGTTATCACATGTTCCAGGCAAACTCCATCTTCTGGCAGACGTACTCAGCAGAGACTTCCCGTTGCCCATGGAATACGAATGGCAATTACACAACATAGTCTGTTTTCACAGAATGGGGCTTCCCAGAGATCTATTTGTTTGCAACTCTGGAGAACGCTCCATGCCAAGATTACACCTCCAGGTACCCCCAGAACCGGTCCAAGGGGAACAGACTTTGGATATCATGGTCAGGGAAATTTGTCAACGCTTCCATCCCCCCCCCCTCCCCCCGTCCCCCTCCCCCCCCCCCCCCAGACTCCCCTTCTCAACAAGATGCACCAGGAAACGGTCATAATGATGGTGGCCCACATGTGGACCCGCCAACCCTGGTTCGCTCATCTGATGATGTCCCTATCTCCTTCAGTCAAACTGCCTTGCCCGTACAACATGTCGCAAGACAGAGGCGACGCTTCACCCATGCCCGCAGACATTGAACTTGGCGACCTGGCTCCTGAGGTCATAGAGTTTGGGCACCTGCAGCTCCCTCTGAGATGTATGGACATTCTCAGGGAGGCAAGAAAATCGAACACCAGGTATTGCTATTCCAGTAAATGGAAACGGTTTGTCATCTGGTGCAACTCAAAGAGCATTAACCTGATTAACTGCTCTCTCCCACATATTGTTTTGTATCTAACTCATTTACTTGACTCAGGCCTGGTTTAACTCCATAAAGGTGCACTTAGCTGCACTTTCAACCTACACTACATCACAACAGTGTCATGGAGGAAGATACCAGTTATTAAAGCTTTCATGGAGGGAGTGAAGAGGATTCACCCTCCCATTTCTAACCCGGCTCCCGGATGGGACAAAAACATGGTGATGACTAGGCTCATGGAGGCTCCTTTCGAGCCCATGCACAAAGCAAGTCTTAAAGACCTCACCTATAAGACTGCATTTTTATAGCTATTGCCTCCATTAGGAGAGTATGTGAACTACAAGCGCTCTCAATCCTAGATCCCTTTGTAACAGTTCACAAAGATAAGGTGGTTCTGCACACTCTCCCTAGGTTTGCACCTCAATTCTTTTCCAAGTTCTATGTGAACCAATTGATAGAACTACCAACCTTCTTTTAAAATCATTCAAGCCTAGGAGAAAGAACCCTGCACATACTGGATGTACACAGAGCTGTCATGTTCTACATGGAAAGAACTCGACCACTAAGAAAGACCAATCAGTTTTTCCTTTCGGTGACCGCAGGAAGAGGAGACGCAGTCTCCAAATCCACTATCTCTAGGTGGATTGTCAAATGCATCACACTCTGCTACAGTCTTGCTAAGAGAGAGCTGCCCTTCAAGCCTAGAGCACATTCTAAACGAGGCACTGGGGCATTCATTGCAAATGTTCCCCTTGAGTCCATTTGCAAAGCGGCAACCTGGAGTTCTGTAAACACCTTTACAAAACACCATTGCCTAGACACACATTCTAGTTCTGATTCTCAGGTGGGACAGGCAGTACTAAGACATCTTTGCTCTACTGTTCCTTCTCACAACCCATCTCCAACTCCGGGTACTGCTCGCTAGTCTATGCCCAGCATGTGATTCTAAGCAGATTAACAAACATCAGAAGATATGCATTACTTACCGTAAAACCATTTCTGATGGTTGTATCTGCTTAGATTCACATGCGCCCACCCTTCCCTTTTCTGTACTCACTCAGGATAGTCATAAGGCCCCCTCTCGGTAGGAAAAATAGAATCTGAGGGACCTCGACGTGTGAGGGCTCTTGGGTACACTATACGTCACGTAGGGATAGTGTTACAGGCACGCCCATGTCAACACCCCCTTTTGATTCTCGAAAGACAAGATGCAATACTCTGCGGTTACCACTGGATGTTGGACCATATGCACAGCATGTGAATCTAAGCCGATACAACCATCAGAAATGCTTTCACAGTAAGTAAAGCATATCCTATCAAACTTTACCCCTTCCAATCAACATTAAAGCCCAATTGGCCTTTGAAACACAGGTTTCAAAGGCACGGGAAAAGATTAAAAATGACTTGGCTAAGGACCAACTCTATACACTCCTGATGTCCCAGCCCTCTATGGAAGAGCGGCTCAGGTTGTGGGATGTTTTTACCCATGCATCCGAGCCCTACCACAAAAACTGCCTTACTGGCATTGAAAACATCATGATGGCCAGAACTTCCCAGAAAATGCACAGGGAAATGCATGAAGAATAGGCTGCCACCCATTTTTGCCTATGTTGTGCGCACAGAAGGGCACTGCCTAAAACCACCATTGGGCTACACACAGTAGCCTGAAACCATTGCAAAAGGGACAATGCTGTTTGCCAAAAGCAACCCATAACTATTGGGAATTCATTTTCTTCAAGTCAAATATTGCTAAATTATGGGCACAATTATTTTACTGCAGAACCACACCAGTGCCATGTGCTGAACCTGGATAATATACTTCCATGTAAAATCTCTTGTTTGAAATGCATTAATTCAAGACTGATAAAAAAAAATGCATGCAGTACCCGCTTTGGACTCAAGGCGGCGCTAGACAGGAGAACTGCAACTTCAGGAGTTATCAGCCTTCTGTGACAATTGGGACTTCAAAGCTTGTTAGTTAATTGAAAATCTAACCACCTGCTGTTCCCAGAGACAATCTGATTTGATTAACAGGCCAAAAGGCTGGGAAACCTTCTCACCTCAGAAAGCCCAGGATATATCACATGGTCATGCTAACCAAATGCAAAGTGGCCCCCTGGTCTGTTGACCTCAGCTTGCTGGAGCCCACACAAAAGACCTTTTCCCTTGAATAGGATATGGTGATTTTGACTGTTTCCTGTCAACAAAGATCTGCCAGCCAGGAGAGACATGTGATCACTGTCATCCCCAAACTTTGGGAGCGGACTCAAACACTGTAGTACTTTGAATTGAAAGCAAATATATATTTTACAGAAACACTGATAACTCTTGGTAACCATATGACAGAAATGTGAAATTTGGGGATCCTTAAAATGAAAACTTTGCCCACAATTCAAGCCCAAACTCCAATTTGTGTGATGTTCTGGGGCAAAACCCTGCTATTTATTGATACTACAGACTGTTTAAGCTAGAGACATGGGAATTTACTGGAGTATGTATGGACAGGCCGTGTATATGTGTATAAATTTTAAGGAAAAACCAATGTTGCATAACCCACTAAAATCGAAAATAAATTGCCGTTTCTTTACCCAAGCTCCTAGAAACGCCAGAGTCGGAACAGTGCCTACCTCATGTGATACATGATTTGTGTAGGTGATGTAAAAACAAATGGTACATAGATAAATATGTATTTGGGTCATAAATAGATTTGTGTGCAATCTGACAAGGGGAGGTTCCTCTGACCATAAAACCTACAGCATCACTCTGACTCACATTTCCTTCCCCCAATCAAGGGAGAGAGGAGGAATTGGCCAATGATAAGTGAGAGGGGCAGGTTTAGTTATGACCAACGCACACACCCACTTTCCAAAACACATAAAAAGAGACTGCTGGGACAGGTAGAGACATTCAATTCCATTTGCTGCAAGCATGCTGACCGACGACTTCACATCCAGAGATCCAACACTTAGACTTCCAAGCTAAACAGAGACTACAGAACTTTGAACCAAGAAGGCCCACTGCAAGCAAAAGTATTTGTCAGTAGGCCTCAAAATCATTTGCAAACTATTCCACAGCCGGGCGAGCTCTCTGAATTATTTTGCCAAGAACTCCTGCCAGTACCCAGAAAGCAGTGTTACAGCCAGAATCCACTTGATCCGGACCGGAAAGCAGAGCAGTATCCAGAACCAGAGGCCGCTGAATCCAAAGAGGCTAGACCAGCAGAGCTGACCCAGATCGCTGTGAGCAGAACCGGTGCCTGATTGACCCGCCGAGCAGACAGAACCGCAGCCGGACGTGTTGACCAGATCCGTGACGAGGCCTAGTTCAAATTTATATTGTGAGTACCTAGCAGAACTGTGCAAAACCAATGTCTTAGTTAAAATAATCTAATAAAACTATTTTAACCGAAGTAGAACAGCCTCCTAGAAATCGTGTCCTCTGTCATTTGTAAAGCTGCACAACTGTCACCTGTCAATTCTGAAGCTGCAAGCTGTCACCTGTCATTTGAGTTTTACTTTAAATCCGAAAAACTACCTTTATTTAATCGTCCGTATCTCTGGAACCGTTTGGGCTAGGAATGAGATTTAACTTTCATCTGAAAGCTTAGAATCTACGCTTTCCAACAAGCCTAGCACAGACTTGCTCCTTATACTTTTGCCGTAATCACGATTCAGGCACTTGCAAATTTACCGCGATTTGCGATTTTGGCTCAATTTCTCCACTTGTCAAAATAGCAGCTCCATTCTTTCTTTTGTTAAAATCCTTTGCAACTTGGTAATAACTCATAGAGCATTGCTAACGTGAGCCTGAACTAATACCAACACGCATCTCCCACTCACCCTGAATCTATAGAGGGAATTAAAATCAGTTGGCACATTTTCCCATCCATTGCCATCACATTTAAAAAGCATTTTGGGCCTGTGTTTCAAACTCCTACCTGTTTCCTCTAAGCTTGCTGGGGGGGGGGACTGAATTTCGTATTGTATTTGATTGCATTCCTGGGAACTGTGTGCTCCTCTTTCCATCTCCTTCCATTTCTTACCTTGCATAGGGGAGGGGGGTGAATTGCCAGAGAAAAAGCGATTATCTTTTTTGCTAAAATCATATCAAGTATTTCTGTACTGCATTTTATTCCTTATTGCTTTTCCCTTGAATCCTGAAGAATAGGGACAGCTTCTATGGCGTCCTTTCCCAGCAGCGCTTCCATCTCTTGATTCAGGATCTGTAGACGATCTGGTGAAAGGCGCTGCGAGCGTGGTGGTCTGAATTGTGGAGGTCGGGCGAATTGCACGCAGTACCTGTGGGCGACCGTCTTTGTGACCCACTGGTCTGAAGTTATCCCCTCCCATGCTGTGAGGAAAGATGTTAAGCGCCCCCTTCCCCGACCGGGGTGACATTGGAGGGGACCGGGATCTGATGCTCATTTCTGACCAGAGGCTGCGGCTCCTCTAGGATTGGGGCCTCTACCTCTGGAGGATTGGGGCCTCTACCTCTGGCTTTGCCGCATTGCTGACCCCTTGGAGGGTAGTGTGCGGGGCTTCCTGATGTTTGTCCGGTATTGAAGTCTGGCATGGGATCTGGCATGAATTCACATGCTCATAAATATTCCCTGTGGTCAGGCCGGGAATCCTCTGTAAAAGAAGTTTCACTGTCGTTCACAAACTTTCTCCAATAAACCAATCACTGAGCTCTGGGTCATAATGCCCCCAGCCATCGACTGCCCTCTCCCTAAGCCCCTTCCCTGGCAGCCATCTTCAGTTTTTTACAGCACGTCCAAGTGTTGGGAGTACTCGTGTTTCGCTCTTGGAGCTTTCTGCGGTTTTTGCGCTTTTTTGATGGGGGGGGGGGGGGGGGGGGGAGAATCCTATTTTTTACTCGATCGAGCCCGTGTGCTCCATCTTTTCTTCATCTGACTAACAGGGACCTGTTTCTTGGCAGCTTGCATCCGCCCCTCAAGGGCGGAATTGTCGAGTTTCTTCTTTGAAGTTTCCACAAGGCCATTGGGACTACCCTGCATGCCGGACCATGTCTGAGGAAGGGGGCTTCCCTCTTCAAGCTCCACCAGCTTTGGTTTGCAGAATTCATGGAGGAAAAGCATTCAGTGCCCTTGTCTGCACCTGACGCACAAGGAAGAGGATTGTGAGATCTTTCTTGGCTTTACTATGCACACTACGAAGGATCAGCACACTAGACTAGTGGCGTAGCTCAAAATGTAGGTCCCTAACCATTGTGGTTCACAGGGGCATGCCTCATCTGGATCTGGCCAGTCAGAGCGGGCTCCTAAGTCCTTTGAGGGTGCTCCATCCGTGGGGGCCCAAGACAAGAGTAAGCACTGCATGTCCACTTCCGACAGTGTTACTGCGCAAGTGGGTCTCTGCGACGGTCAGGGCGTGTTCATCATCACCATCGGCCTCAGTCTCCAGCCATCGCTCCAGTTCTTTGTCGAAGAGAAAGTCAGCTATGCCAGCGAAGCTTCAAGAGAAACTGGAGAAGGCCAAACCGCAGGACAAGGTATCCGACTAGCCTGTGAAGGTCCAGGTGATACAGGCTAAATCATCCTCTTCTATCGAGCTGGTGCTGGTGACGGCTGCCCTTTCGAAAGGCAACAGGTTCTGACCTGGTCCAGGTTACCCCTACGGCAGCTAGGGTGGTGCTTCCTCCCAGACCAGAAGCTTCGGCCAAACCAGTGGAGAAGACCGTTTAAAAAAGGATGCCATCCCTTAGCCCGAGACCAACCCTTCAGGACCCCAAAAATGGGCGGTGTGTGTAGAACTCCAGGGCACAGATATTTCTTCTGATGAGGACAACCAGGGTTCCGTCCACACCATCCCAGACATTGGGGATGATGACGGGAACGTCTGAGGTAGTGTCCTCCCTTCTCTCCTCCCAGTGGTTGCGCTGACGACGGTGAGATGGGCGCTGGGCCCAGCGACCCTACTCCTCAGGCACCTCCCAGAGATCTGTCGCATGACATTCTCTCGACCCTCCACACGCTGGTGCCGGAGATGTTGAAGCAGATGCCGACGGCGCCACCAACTGCACCACCGACATTGACACCACCGAAGAAAAAGACGTCTCACCCTATGTCTCCGCTCCAGCTGCCTGGTGGGAGGCCAGCTGGCAAACTTCATCAGCGTGTGGGAGAACATCTGGTGCTGACCGCTCTTGCCCACGGACAAATCTTGGCATTTCAGCGAGTGTCCACGGATACCACTGGTGGCACGGCAAGAACAACACAACCCTCAGCTGGGGCTGGAGGTTGGGGCCATGTTGAAAAAGGGGCGATGGAGCTGGTTCCGAAGCAACTCCGGGGCTCCTGAGTTTATTCCAGATACATCTTAGTAAGAAAGAAGACCAGGGCCTGGAGGCCCATTCTCGATCTAAGACGATTTAACAAGTATATCAAGTCCCGAAAATTCAGGATGGTTACGTTGCAGCACGTGCTCTGCCAACTGGAGGAGGGAGACTTCCTGTCATCGATGCATCTAGAGGACGCGTACTTCCACGTCCCCATTCACGATTGCAAGTTCCTGCACTTCGTCGTACAGGGGGAACACTATCAGTTGTAGGCTCTCCCCTTCGGACTGAAGTCGGCACCCAGAGTCTTTACGAAGTGCCTGGCTCCGGTGGCAGCCCATCTGCACCTGCAGGGAAAACTTAAGTACCTGTACCTCGATGACTGGCTCATCCGGGCTAAGTCAAAGGACATGCCGTTGATTACACATAGAGGAATATTCGGCTGCTGAAGGTTCCTGGGTTCTCGGTGAAGTATCCAAAGTCTTGCTTTCCTGTTTGATTCCACCACAGGACATGCAAAGTGCAACAGCTGTTGGCACTGAAGATTGCCACAGTGAGGACCATCAAGTCGCTGCTAAGCATGTTTATCTACCTGACCAGGCTCTGCAGGTTGCGGATGCAACCCCCTCCAGAAATTCCTGGATGCCTGTTGGATCCAGGTGTCCGGAAGCTTCAAGGATTGTGCTTGATGAGAGTTCCGTCGAGTGCGAAGGTGGCGGGGCGTGCGTTCCAACATTGCTGGGGGCACAGACTTCCAGAGCCCTGATACCAGGAGACAGTCACGACGGACGCTTCCCTGGAGGGCTTGGGAGCCCACACCGGACGTTTCCACGCCTGTGGCTGCCACAAGAGAAGGTGCTACACAACTTCCTCGAGCTGCAGGCATGTTTTGGGCCCTCAAGTCATTTCTTCCAAGTGGGAAGCATATAAAACAGTCCTGCGGGGGGGGGGGGAAGCGATATCCCTGGTGGCGGCTCACTCTAAGCGACACTTGAGGCAATCGCTGAAGCTGAGGCCCAAGTGGTCGAACAACTGCTGGAAGCAGGGACCCGCGCTGCGCATGAGGCCCTAATAACGGCCCAGGAGGCTCTGAAAAACACTGCCCTGGATAACGCTCGGGCGGCCCATTGGACAGTCCGGAGCCAGATTTATGAACGGGGGAATAAAGCGAGCAAAACCCTAGCCTGGCTAGAGAAACGAGAGCTAAGTAAGGGACAGGTGCAGGCCATTCAAGTTGACAGCGGGAAAACATCGACAGGTGAGACTGACATCGCAGAGGCCTTCGCCATCTACTATGAATAACTACTCTTCCCCCAGCGATAGAACCCACACCAGGCGCCCCGAAATTCCTTGATTCGATCACGATCCCTCAGCTCACTAGGCAGAACAGCTAGATGCTGACATCACCGAAGAAGAAATGGGTGAAGCGTTGGCACAGCTACAAACGGGGAAGACTCCTGGCCCGAACGGTTTTCCAGGTGAAGTATGGAAGAGGTTTGGTGGGACACATGCACTGCATGTTCCTCCGCAGTAGGGAACTAGGCAGCCTCCCCCTAGACCTCAGAATAACCTGTATAGTGGTAATCCCCAAAGCGGGGAAACCACCAAAACGTTGTGCCTCATATAGCCCCATATCACAAATAAATGGATAAGGCCTGTGGGGAAAAGGCCCTATTATGCGCTTGAATGCGCACCGTCTCTATTGTCGGTGCCAGTTTAAGGTGTGATCCAATCTTGCATCTCATTCCTGCTATATCTATTGGCCCCACATATATACTCTTTCATGCCCGCATGTCAGTGATCTGGCCCCACGATGTGGACTCCATCTAATCTATAGCAATCACGGGTGGACACTAACGATGAGCTGCATACTCCTCCACCTGCCCAAACATCCGGGCAGCATCGCAATCCTAAACTTTAAGGATCCCAAGGGAAGACTTCTTTTAACTATATAAGACTCACCTGCACGAGCAGATAGTCCACACAGTCTATTGTGGGTTATACGTGCAACTGTTTCACACAACTGCCACATGCAACCGCCCAAGACTTGATTATATGCACTACTACGCCACACTTCCAATCTGCTTGCTAGCACACCTAAGGTAATTGATATTGGCCTACCTGTGCATTTGATATTGGCCTACCTGTGCATTTGATATCATCCTGCTTGTGCAACTTTTTTTGCCTACCTAACCCACTAGAGCAATTGTTGTACAATCACCACTAAACCGGCTACTAGCCTACTAAGTGAATCTCACCTGACCCTAAACGCCATTTGAGATCCCACGGCATAGCCCTGAACATGCTCGACAACCTGAGAACCCTACCTCTAGTATTCACACTTAGCCTCCTAGTCACCCTCCTAACGCGGCCTCCTCTGGATAGAAATATGAGACTTGGATCTAGACTATCCCGGCTCTATGATCCTAAAAATACCAACAACCGCACAGTGTTAACCACTCCTAATAACCGGATTGCGTCCAATATAGTAGAAAAAAACCTTGCTAGCCCCAATAAACCTGAAACCAAACCTCTCCCACACCCCACAAATAAAGGCACACTATCCGTATCGGGAGCACTTGTCAACGCCAGATCCCTAGTAGCTCATGCCTCTGAAATTGCAGACACATTACACAATGAGAATCTAGACCTACTAGCTGTAACTGAAACTTGGCTCCATGATGCAGCAGGTCCTTCCCTCATGATAGCAATACCCGAGGGCTACCAGATTCTCAGTGGATAGGCCTAACTCTCGCGGTGGCGGCCTAGCCATTATCGCTAAAACTAGCCTCTCCATTAGACTTGCCACTCCAACTACATGCCCCTCATGCGAAGTTCTCACGGCTAAACTTCCCCTATCTAACAATCGCACTTAAACGATCCACCTGATATACAGGCCTCCTGGCCCACTAGGAACCTTTGAGGAGGACCTTACAGATATCATAGCTAGCAACACTAAAAACCACTCAAAATCCTTGCTACTGGGGGATTTTAACCTCGACTTCAATGAGGCTGGAAACAAACGCACCCAAGCTATAGCTGCACTTCTCAAAGATCATGGACACTCACAAAAAGTCCTATCCCCCACCCACATCAAAGG
Organism: Ambystoma mexicanum; assembly: GCF_040938575.1. Lineage (NCBI taxonomy): Eukaryota > Metazoa > Chordata > Amphibia > Caudata > Ambystomatidae > Ambystoma > Ambystoma mexicanum. The sequence goes on from NC_090938.1 coordinate 339,008,360, forward strand.
TAGAACTTTGGATTGGGTAGCTGACTCGAACTGTAACATTATTATTACAGATAATATACCACAACTATGGTCTGACCATCACCTCATTACCTTCTTAGCCACTCAACCTCCTTAGTCCTAAAACCATTGAGATGGCACCCCCACTCCCCACACGAAGCAAAAAGGACATTACAGCAGAAAAACTACTCCCGCACCTCCTCCCCTCTCTGAACAACACTTACAATAATGCTGACCTCAAATCTCTAGTGGACATCTTCAATACTGCCATATCCCAAGCCTTGGACACTACCGCCCCACTAAAAATGCGCAGAGCCAGACAAAAAGCACACCTGAACTTAGAGTTAAGATTACAGAAAAGAAAATTGAAAACGATCTAGCGCCACTCCCCGACCACTGTCAATAAGGCTAAATTAACAGAACTCAAAAAGAAATAACCAACACAAAAAAATATATTCAATGATAGAATTGCAAAAGCCAGCTCCAATACTAAGGAACTGTTCACCATCCTCCGCGAAATGGAAGCCCCAACTCCACCGGCAGACACTGTCCCGAAGGACAAACCATGGTGCACTGCAATTCAAAAAGCCCTCCTAAACAAAATCACAACACTCCAACAGAAAATAGCAATCAAAAAAGCTTCTCTGCCCCCCTCTGAGCAACAACCAGCCCCTGACACAGGTGGTAACACAACTACACCATTTACCTTTTAAAGACATCTCTATTCTTGACACAGAAAAAATAATTCTCTCTCTAAAACCATCTAACTGCAAGGGAGACAATTGCCCGGCACAAATTATAAAGGATGCGGCTACAGACCTTGCCCCAATTATCTCCAAGCTCATAAACGCTTCCTTCAGAACTAATACAGTACCCAATAACCTCAAAGAATCCTGGGTGCTCCCCCTGCTTAAAAAACAATAGACCGTACCATCCCCACCAACTATAGGCCAATTACCACTGTCCCCTTTCTACTTAAAATCATTGATAGAGTAGCCTATATTCAAATTCAGGAATACCTAGAAGCTAATCACCTACTAGGATCACGACAGTCTGGCTTCCGCCCACTCCACGGTACAGAATTGGCGAGTTTAAGGACAAGGGACAAACAGCTATGCTACTTCTCCTGGACCTCTCTGCAGTGTTCGACCTAGTGGATCATGCAGTCTTATGTTGTTATTGTTATTTTGCACTTATATAGCGCCTTATATACCATTGGTATGGTCTGAAGGCGCTGGTAGGTTGAACGCCCTTGGGAACCGAAGTTCAGATCAGTAGAGAGAGTAGGGAGAGTCAAAAGGTGCGTGTGTGCACCGGATATGTGTGCAGCTCGTGCGGTACACATGTAATAGCTGATTCTTATTGGTAGGTGTGGTGGTTGAGAGATCAGGAGAATGTGTTCGTTCTGGCAGGATTTATCCGGAACGGATGTGGCTGCGTTAGGCCTGAGGAAAACGCCTGGCTGGGGGTGTGAGACCAGCAGTGTTTACATAGAATGATGTGGAGTAAGCGGTGGATGTTCGTATGAGAACAGTTATACCGAATGGTGTCATAGTATCTCTGTGTTCTAGTTGAGTGGTGATGTAAAGGAGAGAGTAAGCGTGGGGTGTGGTAAGAATGGTTATATGCTCTTTCAATGTGCAAACTTCTAAAATCACTTTCCCAGAGAGGCTACCGGGCGAACTTCTAAGTACAATTTTCCATACAGAGGCTATTGGGAACATTTCTAAATTCAGTTTATCAGCGAGGCTATTAGGCACACTTCTAAGTGTAACATTCGCGGAGGCTATTGGGTACACTTCTAAATGCAAATTTTCACAGAGCGTCTACTGGGCTACATTTCTAAGTTCAATTTTCCAGATAGGCTATTGGGCAAACTTCTACTTGAGACTTTCCAGGGTGTTTATTGGATGCACTTCTATAGTCAATTTTCACAGATGCTATTGGTAGCACTTCTAAATGCAGCTTTCACAGCGTGGCTAATGGGCACACTTCTAAATGCCGCTTTCACAGAGGATATTGGGCCCATATCTAAATTCAATTTTCCACAGAGAGGCTACTGGGCGCACTATTAACTTCATTTTCCTGCGAGGCTATTGGGGATACTTCTGAATTCAGTTTTCCAGCGAGGCTATTAGGAACTTTTCTAAATTCAATTTACCAGAGAGGCTATTGGGCACACCTCTAGATGTAACTCTCATTGCGGCTAATGGGTACACCTCTAAATTCACAGAGGGGTTGTTGGTCACACTTCTGAAAGCAACTTTCACAGAGTGGTTATTGGGAACACTACTAAATTCACAGCGAGGTTATTGGGCACACTTCTAATGGAGCATTCCAGAGTGTCTATTGGGCACACTACTGAATGCAATTTTCACAGAGTGGCTATTGGGCTCACTTCTAAATACATCTTTCACAGAGGATCTTGGGCACACATCTAAATTCAATTTACCAGAGATGCTATTGGGCACATTTCTAAGCTTGACGGAGAGGCTGTAGGGCACACTTTCTAAATGCAACTTTCACATGCTAACTTTCATAATTCCATCTAAGAGTGGACATGCTAACTTTCGCAATTCCGTCTAGGAGTGGGCATGCTAACTTTCATAGTTCCGTTTAGGAGAGGACATGCTAACTTTCACAGTTCTAGAGTGGACATGCTAACTTTCGCAGTTCTAGGGTGGACATGCTAACTTTCACAATTCCGTCTAGGAGTGGACATGCTTACTTTCACAATTCCGTCTAGGAGTGGACATGCTAACTTTCACAGTTCTAGGGTGGACATGCTAACTTTCACAGTTCTAGAGTGGACATGCTAACTTTCGCAAATTCCGTCTAGGAGTGGACATGCTAACTTTCACAGTTCTAGAGTGGACATGCTAACTTTCACAATTCCGTCTAGGAGTGGACATGCTAACTTTCACAATTCCGTCTAGGAGTGGACATGCTAACTTTCACAATTCCGTCTAGGAGTGGACATGCTAACTTTCACAGTTCTAGGGTGGACATGCTAACTTTCACAGTTCTAGAGTGGACATGCTAACTTTCACAAATTCCGTCTAGGAGTGGACATGCTAACTTTCACAGTTCTAGAGTGGACATGCTAACTTTCACAGTTCTAGGGTGGACATGCTAACTTTCGCAAATTCCGTCTAGGAGTGGACATGCTAACTTTCACAGTTCTAGAGTGGACATGCTTACTTTCACAATTCCGTCTAGGAGTGGACATGCTAACTTTCACAGTTCTAGAGTGGACATGCTAACTTTCACAATTCCGTCTAGGAGTGGACATGCTAACTTTCACAATTCCGTCTAGGAGTGGACATGCTAACTTTCACAATTCCGTCTAGGAGTGGACATGCTAACTTTCACAGTTCTAGGGTGGACATGCTAACTTTCACAGTTCTAGAGTGGACATGCTAACTTTCACAAATTCCGTCTAGGAGTGGACATGCTAACTTTCACAGTTCTAGAGTGGACATGCTCACTTTCACAATTCCGTCTAGGAGTGGACATGCTAACTTTCACAGTTCTAGGGTGGACATGCTAACTTTCACAGTTCTAGAGTGGACATGCCAACTTTCGCAAATTCCGTCTAGGAGTGGACATGCTAACTTTCACAGTTCTAGAGTGGACATGCTTACTTTCACAGTTCCGTCTAGGAGTGGACATGCTAACTTTCACAGTTCTAGGGTGGACATGCTAACCATCTTAGGTCGGCGGTGCACTTCTCAGGGGAAGCCATAGCCTGGGTCCAATCCTTCCTGGCCAACAGGACAATGAGTCTTTTCCCCACTAACAGCTGCTGACCCAACTCAAATCTCCTGTGGAGTACCCCAGGGAATCCTGTGTCTCACCCACTATGTATAATATCTTCACTAAGCCTTTGTTCGACAAATTGGACAGACTGGGTATCACCTACACTAATTATGCAGATGACACCCAGATCCTCATTCCCCTTTCGGGCAACTTTTTGGAGGACACAGCCTTAGTGAACAGAGTATACCTACTCATTCAGGCATGGAGGGCATCTCGCGGCCTCTGCCTGAACGACAATAAAACTGAGATACTAATCATAGCCTCTGAAACCAACATAACAAAACTTAGCCCCAACTATACCGCCTTCAATATTGACAACAATCTCATCAAGGTGATGCCAGTGGTCAAAACACTAGGCTTCTATCTTGATGCCACTCTCTCGCTTAAAGGATAGTTCCGGGACTTTTTTTTATTGTTCCTACGGTTCGGCCATGTGTTTAAGCATAAATCAGTAGATCGTAGAAAACTTTCCTATGGACCTTACCCGACTTTTCGTCCATTAACGCACTCAAAATCAGCCGCCATTTTGTGATAATCCTATCATTTCCCCCCATCGACCTGGCTCACCTGCGTTTGCGGCACTAAATCAAATCCCCCGCCCCTGAGCCTGACATCAGCAGACGCGAACCGCCCATTTCCCAACGCCAAAGCACGTTTCGTGTCAACAATCGCTGCGCCTCAGCTAATGAAGTGTCGCCATGGAAATGGCAGGACGCCTCTTTCCTCAATAAGTATAAACACACCGTTTCACAACACACAGCAGCAGATTTTCGATTCCATTACTCTCTCTGTGTTACTTTGAGTATTCTGTGACTCGTTTCTGTGCTCTGGTCAGCTACCTTCGCCGCTTCTAGGCCTTGTGAACACCTGTACCATCTCTGTAAATTATTTTACTTTCTTTACCACACAATGGCTACAATAATGCCGTATATGTACGAGCCCGAGTACACCGAGGAGGAACTACTGGAAAGGCAAGCACGCGAAAACGATGGGGATTCGGACGGCAGTTGGGAGGACCAGTCAACGGATGAAGAGCCTGGACCATGTCGCATGGACGGCGTCTCCACCTGGTGCACGTGCAATCGGTGCGAGCTAATGCCAACTGAGGAGGAGAACTGCTGCTGCCGTGAAAATTCCGGGTGCTTGGCCTACATTTCGGAAGGCGAGCCAAGTCCGCAATGCATCACCGAGCTGCCAGAGTTCAGGGAAGCCTGCCTCTCACGGACCGTGTTGAGGATGATGATGGTGCTTATGCACGAACTTCGCGGCACTGTTCGTCCGCGTAATCCGAGTAACGAGTAAGTATACTCTGGTTGTGTTGTCAGTGATGCCACTACTATTTCATGGTCGTCTCCCACATATAAAATTACATCTACATATCATTCGAACGCATGTAAATTGGTTCCATATTGTGCATTTTCTAGATAGAATTTTTTTCAAAGCAGAATGACATTTTTTACCTTCATCGACATTGATAAGAAAGTTTTGTCATTTTAATACCGTTTGCATCTTTCTTTTTCACCGGTGGTACAAGCTGGTGGCCTATCGTTGCTTCACTTGGTGGCTTCACGGGAGGCTCGGACACCGCGTTCGGAGAGTAATACCTGCCTGTGCGGTTCTTGCCATTAGACAACATTTCCCCAGCGACAGTGGACAATACCGCAGATTTTCCCTGGATGTGCTGCAACCGGAACTTTACAATGTGTAATGTTTATTATTTATGTTCAATTGAAATTAAGATCTAAAATAAAACCCAACATATATTTTAACAATGGTTGTTTTGATTTTTTAAATGAATCTAGTGTGTCTCCATTGAATAGTCTTCCTGTGCCTTGTCTTGTCACACCACATGTCTCCGGCCAGCATCCTCCCTCACGCTGGCCGCCCACCTTCAATCCACATAACAGTTGAACCCATATGCAGCAGACATACATATGTTATTTTGCGGGTTGGCATCAAGCCTCCCGGCCTTGCCTCCTCCCCCAAAAATACTTACCACACCACTTTGTTCAAGCGTTGGCAATAAAAGGCCGTTGGATTTTATTGATACAAAACATGGTTATAGGTAAATAATCAAAATGGTTGATCATAATAAATCATCCTTTTGGGCACCGGGTACAGAGATGACCCCCTCTGGCCCGTGCCGCCTTGCCACCACAGGCCAGCCTGCTGCTGACTAACTGCCTAGGCATCCAGGGTCTCCAGGGTGAACTGCACCCATATATTCTCCTGGGAGGGTGAGGTATTTATAAACTCACCCCCCTGCCTTCCATGTACTAGATCCTGCAGCCTGCCTCTTACATGCAGTTAGATGGCCTCTCCTTGGTGAGGCCCTGCGGCAAACGAGTCTTGTCTGCACGACCACCGCCCCAATCCACCCCCGCCCTATCAAAGGCAGTTCGCACCGGGGTACTTGTGCTGGCAAGTGGAGCTGTCAGGGAGCGATAAAGGCCAAGAGGTGCCAAAGACCATGTACACTTCAAAGTGGTCTATAGAGCATGGGTTGTTGTTCCCATGTCTACCTCCAGACCCCGTGTCTCCTGCCAAGCATCCCCCCTCACGCTGGACGCCCCCCTGCAATCCACATAAGTGTGTCTCCATTCACGAGTCTTCCTGTGTCTTGTCTGCACGACCACCGCCCCAATCCACCCCCCCCGCCCTATCAAAGGCAGTTCGCACCGGGGTACTTGTGCTGGCAAGTGGAGCTGTCAGGGAGCGATCAAGGCCAAGAGGTGCCGAAGACCATGTACACTTCAAAGTGGTCTATAGAGCATGGGTTGTTGTTCCCATGTCTACCTCCAGACCCCGTGTCTCCTGCCAAGCATCCCCCTCACGCTGGACGCCCCCCTACAAACCGCATAATGCCACGACATATTCACGTCATTCATTCACAAACACACCCCTGTTTCGAATGCTTTATAGCCCACTTCATATTTCTAATGAGAACTTCTTTGCGCTTTGCTAGTCAACCCGTGAAGGTGCTGGTTATCTGCTCTTCGTCTCTGTGAACTTCCGTGACCACTTCGAGCAAACTCGTCAGTTTGCAACCTGTGAACTGCTCCCTGTTCTACGACAAGAAACTACTCTGACTCTGATCCCTGCATCTAACTGTTTGTTCGTCAAGGTAAGGCCATGTACCATAATCATTTTGCGTCCAATTTTTTAATTTATATCTATTTGCTAGTAGTCATCAAATTGCATCCATGTTTTCTTTTCGTTCAAGACAGTACACGCAAGGAACTAGTCACATGTTCTGAGTTTAGTCAAATTATTTTTCTATTTTTTTAAAGTTATTCAAATACTTATCCGCATGTGAATAACGTGTATAGTTCCAAGAACCAAAACGAACCTTGCATTGAACCTTTTATGGGTCATTTAATTTTTTAACACATTGGTATTCATAGAGAATTGTTGATCTTTACTTTTCAGAACTTTCCACAATGCCTGCCTGTTCCATTGGCGGTTGCCCTTCGAAGACCCATAAAAAATCTGAAGGTACTATAATGCATGTTTTCCCTAAGACAATAGATCAGATAAGAGAATGGGTCCGATATTGCGGATATCCACCGTCTGAGCTTGAAAGTAGAGTCCTAGAAGTCTTTGCGGACAAGAGGGGTGATCGATACCGCATCTGCAGCAGGCACTTTAGCTCAGACATGTACTCCACATCATTGCTAATAAAGAAGAACACACCGCGAGCGAAGCGAAAATTGCTCTCAACCGCTATTCCCACTCTATTCGTCCACATCCCTCCACTGGTGAGTCAAGTTTACGGATTTAGCTCTCGGCCTTGCGGTAGTGTGTAGCATTAGCTAACAATAATTTCCCCATTTATGTATCCACTCAATATGAAGGCGGAAGATTCTCCATCCGTGTCGTTATTGCAGTCATCAGCCACTTCAAGCGCCTATCGGGTAATCTTACTTAGCTATTCTGCCACTGACTTGTTTTAGGCATGTAAATCAATAGTTTTAATTTATCGTGTAATTATTTTACCTAATGGTACACCCGAGTACTCGTCCTCTAGTCTTTGTTTTCAGTTATAATTATTGTTATCCAAAATAATGCAAGTACTGTCTTTCAGGGAGATGCTGAGGAGTCCAACGCATTGACGACAACCGTTGATGTCACTCAGATGCTCGAGGTACGTTTCCGGACAGTTCCATCGATGGAGATCATCAGATCTTGCATTCTTGTAGCGTGATTGTTACACACAATGTTTCTTTCGTTTTTAGCCATTGATATGTCCTTCTGTCGTCGCCCTCATATGTGTCTTCTTTTTTCAATATTGTGTTCATTACTAATGAAAGTCCTATGTTTCAGGGAGTCGATGGAGCATTAGTCCAAGAAGAAGGGGGAGCATGCAGTTACGGGTCGGCGCAATGTTCTACAAGAACATCACCCCTAGTAGTTGATGCAGATCTCTGGGTGGTGACACTTCCAACGATCGAGCAAATCGAATCATATTTAGATATCCATTACCTATTTTAGACAACTGATCATTTGTGCAGGTCTATTTAGATGAGCCGTTGACACCTGCACAAAGTTTATGTTCTTTTTAACAAAATAGAAAACCATACTAATGCAATTACTGTGTTTCAGGGAGTTGCTGAAGCGTCATCTTCAATAATATCATCAATGGAAGTCTATGCGGAGCCCGAGGTATGGATCTTGACAGTTCCATCTAACTAGATCAACAATGCGTGAATAATTGTCGTTTGAATGTTCTACACAATGCGTTCATTCGTGTTTTGCTATTGAGATGTACGTGGGTATTGGTCCCCAAGTACATTTTGTGTTTTCAATATTATTATACATACTAATGAAAGTTCTATGTTTCAGGGAGTCGATGGAGCGTCAGTGCGTGATGGGTGTGCTTATCATGAAAATATAGTCGTTGCAGCGCAAGAGGAAGTGGAGACATGCACACACGAGTCGGAGCAACAGCGTCCTGATGTTGAAGTTCGAGGCAAGAAAGTTTCAAAGAAAAGAAAGCAAAAGAAGGTTAGTGTCCTAGTCACTATATTATGTTGTTTTTCACTGTTAATAGTTCAATACTGTAAGTTGTGTTTAAACTGAACATCCCTTTTCCAATCTGTCCTCTAGTTGCGAGTGGGTGTACGAACTAGATCTACACAGACAGTGAAGCGAACAAGAGATGTTGCTTGTCAAACCTTTTGGCAGGGACTTGAGACTGGCGATGCATCGTGCCAATGGGAAGAATATGAAGTGATTGACAACGGAGCTATACCACCACCAGCCATTGATAGTGAATGTCCTCCTGGTAGTTCGGATGCAGTCGGAGATCATTTCACAGAATCCACACCCGCAAAAACTAAGACTGCGAGAAAGTTGAAGAAATTGTTTTATTCACCCATCGCCGGAGAAGGAACAGATGTTGGAATGGAAGAGAATGAAGTGGACGACAATGAAACCCCATCAATATCACTGAACATAGCGGAAGACGATATCAGAGATTCTACCTTTCATGTGAGTGACATGTCCTCAACGTTACAGGCCGAACCAGCTGGGATGCAGAGTGACAGTATGGAAAGAGGCCAAATTCATTGTATTCGATAGTTGTTTGATTGATATTATTATTAGGATGAAATGTGGGCATTCGGTTGGTGGGGAAGTATGTGGGGAGCCATTGATTAATGTGACTCGTGCAATTCGAGGCACTAACCTTAAAATACATGCCACCTGTACAAAATATCTTCCTTTCTCATGGTCTGCACAACCCATGCTGGGGCAACTGCCAGCAGGCAATCTACTTTGTGCAGCGGCCGCACTTTTTAGTGGTTCAAGTTTTAAAAAGTTAGAGTCTTTCTTTCAGTTTGTGGGAATCCATTTCATTGCGAAAACTCAGTTCTACAAATACCAAATCGATCATCTAGTTCCAGCCATTAGTGAAGCTTGGAGAATGGAAAAAATGTCTATTGATAGTACATTCGCGGGCAAACGGTTCAGGCTAGCCGGTGATGGACAGTGCGACAGCCCAGGATTTTCAGCCAAGTACTGCACCTACCACTTTCAGGACATGGAAAGTAAGAAAATTGTGAGTTCGGTGGTCGTGCAGGTGTCACAAAGTACATCCTCAGTGGCCATGGAGAAAGTTGGCTTTGTAGCATCATTGCAAGAACTACAATCGCGGGGAATGGTGATCGACCTGATAGCCACGGACAGACACGTTTCAATTGCCAAGACAATGAGAGAAGAGTACAAAAATTTAAATCACCAATTTGACGTATGGCATCTTGCAAAAACAATCAATAAAAAAATGTCGGCTGCAGGTAAAAAAAAAAGATATGCAAGGTATTTCACAGTGGTCCAAGTCAATCAGCAACCATCTTTGGTGGAGCTCAAAAACATGTGGAGGGTCGTTGGAAATTCTACTGGAAAAATGGCGGTCAGTAATGCTACACTGTAGCAACGTTCACCGCTGGACCACAAACCAACATTTCCACAATTGTGAACATGGCCATTTGTCCACAGAGGAGGCACGGAAGAAGAAGTGGTTGATTCCTTCATCACCCACTCACAAAGCCATTGAAAAGATTGTATTTGATAACTATAACAAGAGATTTGAGGGGACTCACGGAATTCTGCCACACAGGAGATTTGGAGGTGTTCCACAATATGTGCCTAAAGTACAGGCCAAAACGATTGCATTTTGGCATGGAGGGCATGATAAATCGGACTCTTCTAGCGGTCTTGGCACATAACCATAATGTTGGCCGTCAAAGTAGGACGACCGGAACTTTAGGGATGCTTCGCTACAATAAGGCCTTCACTAAAAGAAGTAAACAATGGGTGATCAAACCAGTGTTTCAGGATATGCAATATGAGTTTATTGAGAGACTTATTGTTGATGTCTTAGATAGGCACATACATGGAGTTGTGAACGAACCTGTGCAGGGGACAACTGTATTGCCACCCAACATTGCCTCTGTTCCATGTCCACCTAAAGCAGAGCTCATTGAGAAATACACATCACGGTTTAAATGATTGTAATTTGATTGTCTGTTCTCTCGAGTCTCCTCATGTTGCAGGCCCATTGAATATGTGTAGCTATGTATTGCAATTGTGTAAATAAAAGTGATTGCTCAATGTACATGCAATGTGTCTATCCAATCTTGTTCATTTGCACATTAAATTAAACCAAACAGTAATATAAATCATTTTTCAAAAAATATAGAATGTCTCCGTATTTATGGTTCTCTGGGGCTGCAAATGCACGCAGACAAAATGCAAAGATGGAGTGTAAATTTCAAGTCCTGTGAGATGGCCTTACACTGAATGTAGCTAACTAGGAATGTGTGCTCGTTCAAAGTGAAGGTCAGCTGCTTTGATTTTTTGCTCGGGTGCCGGAATGGCCCACGACTCAGTATAAGGTTCTATTGTTATTTGACCTTGACAGGCCGGGACCATCCCGAAAGACTTCTTTTTGGGGGTGTGGTGCAATAACGTAAACGATAATGAATATAATTTCAGAAACGAAAGCCATTTAATGTTCATTAGAAGAAATAACGTCGGCATAGAAGGAGTGGTATTTCGGGGCTGCCCTACGCACAGACACAATGGAAAATGCAAATATAATGTAAGTAACTCTTTAGATGAGTTTATACCGCAATTTAATTACTATACAGTAGCTTTAAAGACGGGTTAAGTTGTACTTGTTCGTTCTATGTGGCATATTGTTTTGTACCGCGCACTATCTTGAGGAGAACCATCTCCTTTTACGGCAGCACCTCAAAACCTTCCTCTTTGCTTCTGCTTTCGCTCTCCCTCTCCCCTGCTACAACTGGTCCACTGTCTGCGACCTCGGTCCTGGGCCCTTCCACTCTCCACCTGCACTGCCTCCCTGTCAACCCCTGCACTGGGGGACTGTCTCAGTATCCTACAGCCCCCCCTTCCCAGCACTTGTTCTGCACTTACCTTGCACTCGCCACCAGCTGTCCCTATGTATTTATTATTTTATGCTACTTACCTTGTACTCCACTTCCCCCCTCCCCTTCCCCTTGCACTTTTACCTTCCCCCTACCCCTGCACTTGCGCGATCTGAATGACACCTGGCCTAGTAGGATCGTTGTCTGTCTTCTCCTTGTTCTCCCCCCCCCCCCCTCCCTGCCTCGCCACGCCTTAAAACACTTGTGTATAGGCGCGTTGCAAATGCCATATTATAATCATATCAGTGACGAAGTGGTCCACTGGCGCTCAGGCGGCTCTGAAAAAGGCAGAGGAGAGGGGGTGGGTTACTGGAAATGACGTATAATACCCAGTTGCACTGTCCTAGCTATGAAATAATTTCCCGACCTAATATATAAAATGAATAATTTTAATAAAGATCTGATGGTGAGACTAATTTCATTTTTTATGTTTTTAAAACGGGTACATCCTTCATCATTGTATGTGTCACGAGTACCAGACACCGGCGGATGGCTTTTACAACGTTACCACCCTGACCATTTTATGGGACGATCGCCAAGTACAAGTATGCCCTAACGCGGTACTAATGGCTAGATGCAACATACATACCGTTGTGGTGGCCTAGTGCCTCGTTGTTGGAACAGCCATGCGATTATCAGTGCGACCGAAGAGCTTATTTTATCGTAAACCAACACCTTGTGTACTGCACACGAACATCGCTTGCCTCAAGACGAACTATTTTGGATCGAGAGCAAAGAAAAATGCAAATCGCTGAATATTCTCTAAACATTTGATGTCAAATAAATGTACTTTACCAAATTTACAATCTTGCGGTTTGATTTAAAAGTACAGTTTCATATTCCGAATTGTGGCGCGCTGTGTTGTGAGCTGATCTGTGTTGGTTTCCGGGTTCTGTGTGGAGTCGCGTAGAAGACGCCTGGGCGCGTTTGCCTACGCAGCACAGTCCCGTCAGGGATAGAGGCGGGGAATATGAATGTTTTGATAAAGTCTGTTTCAGGGGCGGGGGATATGATTTAGTGCCGCAAACGCAGGTGAGCCAGGTCGATGGGGGGGAAATGATAGGATTATCACAAAATGGCGGCTGATTTCGAGTGCGTTAATGGACGAAAAGTCGGGTAAGGTCCATAGGAAAGTTTTCTACGATCTACCGATTTATGCTTAAAAACACATGGCCGAATCGTAGGGACAATAAAAAAAAAAAGTCCGGGAACTATCCTTTAAGAAACAAGTCAACTCACTCGCATCCTCCACAGTTTACACCTGTAAGCTTATCCGACCTTGCAGACCATTCCTTTCTACCTCAAGTTGCATTACCCTCGCCAATGCCCTTGTAATGTCGAAATTAGACTACTGTAACGCTCTCTACTCAGGTGCCAACAAAAATATCATCGACAAAATACAAAGAATGCAAAATAATGACCTAAGAGCAGCCCTGAATATCCCCATGAGAGAACACATCTCTGATGTTAGGAGAGAGGCTCACTGGCTAAAAATAGCTGACAGGATACTTCTAAACAGCCTCCCTTAGCTCCAAATGCTTAAACAACTTGGCCCCATCCTACCTTGCTGAAAGGATAAATAGAAGATTGTCCACACGTCCAACGAGAACAGCCAATGCCCACACCCTGGAAACTCCTAGATTGAAACGTGTCACAGCGGGAGGATCGAGCTTCCCAGTTATTGCAGCACAAACCTGGAATGCACTACCGGACAACCTCGGAGGAAAAACCATATCCTAAATTTAGACTCAATATAATTAAATGGCTACGAATGAATGACTGTTAGCTTACCCTCTCGGTACCTTGCACTCCTCTCTCTGCTGCATGTTCTCTTAACTTGCTTCCTTCTGTATGCCACTGTAGCTACCCTGGCAGCCTATTTTCAAACAGTTTTTTGTATATTATATGCTTCCATGTACTCATTTGTAACCAAGTTTAAGCTGTCTTGACCTCTACTGCGCCCGGCTACCTAATGGGTTTGGCGCGCATTACCTACCAAACAAATAAATAAACAAATGGGGAGGCAAAAATACTGGCCAGAGTTTTGGCCAACAGAATGCTGGGAGTAATCGAATCTCTAGTCCACCCAGACCAGTGCGGATTTATGCTGGGCAAATCCACACAAATGAACCTGCGCAGAGTCCAGATCGCTGTAGAGTGGGCAGCCGAGATCCCGGAACCGTTAGCCCTTCTAGCTGTCGATTTCGAGAAGGCTTTTGACTCAGTGGGGTGGGACGCTCTATGGGAAATCATGAGGCATATGGGGTTCGGACAGACATTCATGTCATGGGTCAAACTCCTCTACGCTCTTCCCGAAGCATTTGTAAGGGTGAACAGGAGGTCATCCAGGATGCTTCCACTGGGCCGGGGGACCAGGCAAGGCTGCCCCATCTCACCTCTATTATTCCTTCTTGCAATTGAACCTCTAGCGATCAGACTGAGAACAGACATACACTGGACCGGGTTCACATGGCCAAAGGGAGGAGATCGCGTCTCGCTGTACGCGGGTGACCACCTGATATACCTTGGCAATCCAGTGATGATCTGCCCGATCATGTCCCAAATCCTAACGGAATATCAACACTTGGGGGACTCCAAGTAAATACACAAAAAAACAAAATACTTCCCTATTCAGGGTGGGGATGAAGCAATCCCGGAACCCTGCCCATAACCCGTCTCTGTACTGGGCTTTACCTATCTGGGCATACGGGTCAGCGTGACTCTAGACGATTTCTTCAGGCTTGACCTACAACCGGTGGTGCAACGGTTCATGAACGATGTTACGCACTGGCAGTCTCTCCCGTTATCACTATTGGGGAAGGCGGCACTGTTCAAGATGACGCTCCCAAGATCCTATATGTCCTCCAGAACGCTCCACTTCCCATCTCCAACAAAACCCTTTGTAACCATTGAAAGGACCTTACACACACTACTTTTGGGTGTGAAACAACCCTTCATCGCGCTTAAAACGCTCAGTGTGGGAAGGCAGGATAGGACTACCCAACATCCGTATCTACTATTGGGCTACACCAACAGGTGTAGTAAACAAATGGTTAGATGGTGACCCAAGGCTCCCACACACCCGGGTAGAAGGGAGCGCTGGCAGCTCCACCCCCCCCCCTCCCCCCACCCCCCTCCGGATACTATACGACAATAGCAAGAACCTGGGTGGGGGTACCAAGAGGATCGCTCCGTATCCATCGCATTTGGAGGGAGGCACACAGGCACATAGGATGGGGTGGCAGACCAACACTGATCCAACCCTTGTGACATAAGACACATCTCCTCGAAATGGAGAAGATGGGATGTTTCAGAACCTGGGAGAGGAAAGGGGCATCTACACTGGCAGACATCATTCGGGAAGGACGACTGGTAGACTTTGAGACCTTTACATACGAATCATGGGTTGCAACCTATGGACTGCTTCAGACATGCACAACTCGCACACGCTATAACTGCCCAATTCCAGAATCTTGCTGACATACCCGCCTGGGAGTGTGGAGTGATACAGGATCTTTGGGAAGCGTGTCACCAGACTCCAGAATAATGGGATCCCCAGTACCAAAGGACTCCAAATTAATACTGCTGGGGGTGTGAGGAGAAACGGATTTCACCAAATACGAAACGCCATTCCTGGGAGTGGCGCTGGGGACTGTTAAGAGATTAACAGCCGCCACCTGGGGCTCTGCAGACCAACTATGCATAAACAGTTGGACCAACGAAATGAACAGATGTGCCTCCCTGGAACGACGCATATACACAGCCAGGGGATGCCCCAGAAATTTCAGAAAATATGGGAGGTGGGACGAATAAACGGAGCCCAAGAACTAGGGAGCGCTCCCCGACCCCCTTTTGTGACTGTTTCAGCTACGACCTCGTAGTTCAACTGTCCACTCTATTGCTCTCAGGACCCTGCTGCCTATGCGGCTAATTATTCAAATTGTTTTCGTGTTTTGTAAAACTTTATAAAAAGAGTTATTAAAGTAATTTCTTCCATCTCTCAAGGGCAAGGTGTTGAGGGTCTTAATGGACAATACCACCACAATGTTTTACATACGGAAGCAGGGGGGCACCAGGCCCCCAGCGCTCGCCAGAGAGGCGCAGGAACTGTAGCACTGGGCCGTCGACCATGGGAGGTTTCTCATTCGTTTTCACCTGGCAGGAGTAAAGAACTCTGTCGCCGACTCTCTCAGAAGGGAGCTGCGCTCTTGCCACGAGTGGGAGCTTCGCCAGGATCAAGTGGACAGCCTCTTCCTCAGGTGGGGCAGACCCCAGATCTATCTATTTCCGAAGAACACCAAGTGCCAGAGGTTTGCCAGCAGGCTCCCCCAGTTGGGCCGGATGGGGGACGTATTCTCCTTCCCGTGGTAAGGCATGTTCCTGTACGCATTCTCTACTACTACTGCGAGGCATCGGTCAACTCGGACGGTGTTGGTGCAGGATGATCCTCTTCGCACCAGCGTGGCCGAGGTAGATCTGGTACCCGGACCTTCTTAGCATGTTAGCGTCACCTCCAGTCAAGCTACGTCACCTCCAGTCAAGCGCCAGCTGTACCTGAAGTCCTGCTCCTGCAGCATTAGTGCAGCGGTCACGCGCTACTGGTGGACTGTAGGGAGGTCCGTGCCATGGTGTCATTGACTCTAAAGTGCTACGGGCAGAAAGCATTATGTGACTTAGTGCCGGTTGCAGTAGATTAACCCTCTTGAGTGTCACGGCCCCCAGGTCCTTCTGTACTTGTTGTCGTTGGCTAAGTCTGGGCTGGGTACTCCTCCATCAAAGTGCATTCGGCGGCTATTTCCCGCTACACCTGGTCTCTGGGATGGTCTTCTCTTTGGTCGCACTGTCTAGTCAAGGAGTTCATTAAAGGACTGTTCCAATGGTTCCCGCCAGTGAAGGCGCATGCCCCGGCGTGGGAACTCAATGTGGTGCTGACTAGGCTCATTTGGAGGGGGGTGTGATCCTCCAAGACCGCTTTCCTCGTGTCCATCACCTCTGCCAGGAGAGTGGGTGAGATCCAGGCCCTGTCGTGCAAGCGTCTCGTGGAAAGTTAAATTGGGCCAAGGGTGGTGCTGCGGAAGCACCCCTCCTTCATGCCCAAGGTTCTTTCGGAATTTCATCTGGGCAAACCCTTGGTGCTGCCTGTGTTTTTGTTTTATTTTTTATTTTTTTTTGTCGCCGGCTAAAAGGACTGCATTCGCTGGATGTTGCTTGAGCGTTGAAGTTTAATGTGGCCTGCATGAAGAGTTTCCGGAATACTTATCACCTTTTTGTGAACTTTGGTCCTGTGAACCATGGGAAGGCCTTGTCCAAGGTGACCTTGCGTTGCTGCAATACCCTGGGACCTCGAGCCACTGTGCGGTGAACGCTCTTCCGAATTCCGAATCTCGCTGAAACGTCATGGGCTTCCTTGTGGATCTCCAGAGACAACAAATTCCGAAAAGTCCCTTCAGCAGAGTGCTGGACCTTTGTAACGACGAGAATTCAACCGCAATTTTCTGTCTCCTCCTGTGCTCCTTGAAAAGGCACCAAATCCACAGAACTGCATTCAGCTGCAAGGAAAACCTTGCCTATAGCCTTCATCGATCCCTGCTGCAAAGTCCCTTCTGAGGTCTTGTTTTCAGTCACCACGACAAGGAATCCACTGACCGGTTAGTTGGTGGCAGACCCTGAAGTCGTCCTGCTGCAAAATCTTCTTCAATGCTGAGGTACTGTGTTGGCTTGGTGTGTACTTACCTTAAGACACTTGGTATTTCTGTGTAGCTGTGGGGTGTTTTCTGTGATTGGGAGGTCTCGTCCAGTGCACCCAGTCCCACTGCTGGAATCCTGCTGGGGTGTCTTCTGCAAAGCCCCTGGACCCTTGTCTAACCCTAGAAGTAAAGTAATCGCCTTTTTGCCCAGTTTTAGGAACTCTAACTTTTGCTACTAAAGAACCTATTCTGAAACTGCCTGTTGGTCACTAGATCCTAGTGACCCACACCTTCTGCCACTGAGAACACTCATGCTCCAATAATAAGGGAAAGACTTTTAAGGGATTGGGACTTTGCCTAGAAAAGAAAATAAGTGTTTAAAAGTTGCTTACTTGTGGTTGGTAACTGTAGTAAGAGTGAACAGTTAATGTTAAAGGATATTTGTACCACTCACTATTGCCACCGGAGTGGTCCTCTAGCGGCTCTGAAAAAGAAAAGAGGGGGGGGGTAGTGGGATGAGCTGGAGAAGTGCAAGACAGCAGTGATGTGCTGTTGGTGGCCTCAGCCCGGAATTCCGTTGGCTGGGCTTGGGGTGTTATACTGTCGGAAGACGTCGTGTTCTGTTGTGCGGGTCCATGTGTGCTTTGTTTTTTTGTTGCAGTGTAGTGAAGTTTATGCGGATTGTTGTGTTGTAGGTTTGTGGTTGTTTGGTTAGAATTTGAGGTGTATGCGGAGGGTGAAGTTGTTAGTGGGTTAATTGGCATTGCTGTCTTGAAGTGAGGCGCTTCATTTCCGTATTTCTAATTAGGTGGGGTGTATGGGTACGACACGTGCAGTCCCTTTCCCCTATGGCAGCCGTTCATATGCATAACCTTGCCCAAGTTGTGTACCAGCCGCCTACGTGGCCCCCTGTTAGTATGCGGGCGGGAAGGCGTTTGTGCGTCCTTTGCAGTCTAGTCCAGAGAGCATTCCCAATCTAGTCTAGCAGGAGGGTGGTATCAGTAGGCCAGAGTTTCCCCCCTCCATGTGTTGGGGTGCTCTGTATTCATTCCATTATTCGGTTGCGCATTCATGTTACTGCTCTTACCCCCTTTGTAATGTGGCAATGCTAACGCTTGCAATTATGTTCAGGCGCGGCGTCTGCCTTCATTCACAACTCTCTTTTGGTCCTTGCTCCTGCCCGTATCTACAGCTTAGTTACAAAAGTCCTTAATTATCTTGAATGTGTGATGCACTATTCTCAAAAGTATGGTTAACATAGTTTCTCCCTTAAACTGTTTTGCCATTCTAATAGGAAGTAGATGTGGAGGTATTTTACTCTCCAGTGATTAGGTTGTACCTCTTCCCAAAAGTAAAGTGTTGGTTTCACCAGATTATTCTTTTGAGGATAATTGAGTGTCCACCAGCTGGGTCTTGCTTCCCCTGACTTGCTGCTAGCCTGTCCAGAATAAGTCTGTTCTAGGTAGGCAACAACCTTATGCAGTCTTTCACTAAAGTGTAACATTGGGGTTTACTTTCCCTGTACTATCTAACCTAGAGTCTGTGGTTCTAACTGTCCCTGATGGGTCATACTTCAGTTATCCTGGTAGCTGGGAAAGATTTAACCTGGACTGCTTGTGAGATATAACAAATATATGGGTTTTACTTAACTTGAGTTATCTATGTGCCTTCCCAAAAATAAGTTGCAAAAGTTACTGCTCATCTCTATCTGTGGTTCACTGATCTCAAAAGCACATGTAATTGTATATTACATCCTTAGGTTTTACTCACCTAGTATAACTGTGTGTTATCACAAAAGTAGTCATAGCATTTTACTGCACCTGGATTAAGTGTTCCACTATTCAAAGTATATTGTCCAGTTTACTGATTAAGTGATTTGTACTAAGAGTCAGTGTATAACTGGTAGGGAGAATTCTCTTCTAGGGCTAATTTCCCTTACCTATAGAGTCCCCCAGCAGCTTTGCTGGATTTGAAGGGTTTATTTTTCTCTCCTGCTAAGGGAGACTTTTTCCCACTCTTAGATTGCTAATGTGTGTGTTAGGCTATCTTGTGTGCTTCTGGTCTATGGGGTTTTCCTCACCCTCATAGGAATCATCTTTTAACGTGTGTTACACAGCACCCTCAGTGCAGTGACACAGGGGCGTCCTAGTGACCCCCAAACATTGACTCCATACCCTGGGACTGACTACTGTCTCTCAGGGCATGTAAAGTCCCCATTGACTTTACTAGTCCATTATGAACTAAACCAGCACAACCCATCTTCCTATGGAAGTACTGGAAAGAGTTAATAGTTTTCCCTGCTGTACAGTTCCTCTCTCCACTGGTGGCAGTGGTTACTACCATAAATATTTGACCGCAAATATTTTCCTATGGGATTTTCCCATTGTGCGAGGCTACCACTTCTACTGGCAGCCTCTAACATACTGCCGGTTTATTTTAATATTAACTTTGCTCCGGTAGGTTTTTATTGCCAGATCTTTGTTAATATTTCTTTCTCGTGTCTTTCTCTGAAATCCTAACCCAGGTCGGGAGATCCTTTGTTCATCCTTTTGGCGGGCTTCTGCACAGAAGCCCTCCTCTCGGTGCCACAGAGTCTGGGGTAGACGGGATGTGTGGGAGGGGGAATAGGCACCCTGGACAGCATTGCCTAGGCAACCCAAGTTGCACTCTGCCCTGATAGGCTGGGGGGGGGGGGATATCCCGCCAGGATAACCACCCCACTGTGTGAGTGACAGCTAGGCAGTATGAATGGGGGGTTTTCTGCATAAAAGCAGGGCTCTGAGGATTGGAGGACAAGTTGTCGCCACTGGGACTAAGAAACCGAAGAAGAGAGAAGCCAAAAACATCGGCAACGACTGAACCACCGGTGAAGCCCTGCTGCATATCCTCACCACTTTTCTCCAACGACTTGAGAAGATCTTCCTCTGCAAGAGTTTTCTTAGCTTGAGCTGGTGGGGCCAACCAGTTCGTCAATCGCCTTCCAGGACTTGCCTTGATCGAATCGCCAGTGGCAAGCACTACGAGACCGGATAGCCAGGCACCCATCCACCACGACTGCGATTTAAAGGAGCATACCTTTTTTATTCGTTTTAGCATCACCGCGGCTGGTTTTATCCCTGGGCAGTGCAGTAACTCGAACCTTCCTCCACGACGAGAGCCTCTCTTCCTCTGCTGGATCTCCCGAACTGCAGGAACTGCTGCCACTGCAGGTGCCTCTTCCACTTTTAAGGTACATTGTTCCCCCAGGCCTCCCGCTTTCGCTGGGTACTGTTAAAGGTGTTTTAAATCCTTGACTTACCTCCTGGGTTGGCTGACCCTTTCGTCTAACATTATCTTTTTACATCTGCAACCGCCTTTTCTAATCATTAATCAAAGACTTGACTGCAGCTACAAGAACAGTTTGATCCTGGGCACTTGCCTTGTACCATTGACTCTGGCACAGGTCTATTGACTCTGGCTAAATCTGTTACGACTGCCTTCTCTAGATTGATTCTCACTAAGAAATGTGTTGGTGCACCTAAACTCTCATAACCACCTTTCCTTCCCCTTTTTATATTGCTGAAGTGCCATTTTGCTCGGTTTTCATCAACGTATTGCTTATACTGAAGTATTGCCTTGCCTAACTTGTTCACAATCTAATTGGGAAGTGTTGCCTGTGTGTTTTGGAGTCTACCTCTGTAGGACTTGTCCTTTCCCTCCCTCTGAAGAAATTGTTAGTGCCATTTCTGCTTAGTTTACACTGTGCCGTTTTGCTCAGTTTTCACTCTTGTTCAAACTTGTCTACAATTTAATTGGAGTTGTGTATGCTTTCCTTGACTGACTGTTTTAACTTACTTTAATAATAGTGATTTGTGTGTGAACATCAGTGTGTAAAATAAATATATATATTCTTTTTGATACAAAGCTTTGGTCAGTGTTTCCTTGTTCCATGGTATTTTAGTCCTAATGTGCAAACCCTGAATACTGCTTATCTCCCTCTTGAGATACGTCTGATTGCTTAGCCACAGCTACCGACTAAATCTTCGAGGTACAGACTGATACCAAAGGGGATTTATTGCATATACCTGTAGTCTTAATCTTCTGTAGTGCTCCCTAAGGGAACTGCACAGGGTTCTGCCTAAACGGGGTCTACTGCCCTTGCATTACTGAATGTGTATGAAAAGGTTTTGACTTCCCTAGAACTGTCGGGGTTTCCAAATAAGGTTTATACTTTGGTCTGTGTAATTTCAAGTATAGTGTTGTTTTTATATTGTGATTTCATATGATATGTTTGTTCTTACTTACCCCTAGATTTATCTGGGCCTACCTGTATTTAAATGCATCCTTTATTTTTACAATACAAAGTGTTTCAGTGTTTCTTTGGACCATTTGTATTAGAATTTCATTAGTACTGATTCTACAGCCCTCTCTCCCTCCTAAAATGAGCCTGGCTGCTCTGTCTGCCCTACCATGTACTCTGGTGGTACAGCTTTATACTAAGAGTGGAGTCTTTTACTGCCTCAGTTGAATGGTTTTACTAAGCCCTTAGTTGGACTTCAGAAAAACTGTCCTAACAATGCTTCTTAAACTTTCTACCAAATGTTATATAGAGGGGACAATGACTCTAAAGGAAGCAAGCTGTTTCTTGACGAGGCAGGGAGACCTCGGACAAAATATGTTGTGCGTTGTCTTTTTTACTTTATGTTCACTTCCAACTGGGTGTTCAAGTGCACGATCGGTTTGGCATTTCATGTTGTTAATGTGTATATAGAGTGTTCCCATATTCTGTGCGTGTGTATGTGTGTATTATGAGCTCATGCAGGGTTACAAGTTGAACTGCTGGGGGTGTAGTGGGGCGGAAGCCCTCGTAAAGAAGATGCCAATAAAGGAACATTTTGGAATTTGCGGTTTCATATTCATCAATACCTTACAAATAGATGAAAAGATAACTAATAAGGACATAGCAGATGCAATTAAGGGGCTGTAGTCTGATAAAGCGCCTGGAGTGGATGGTTCATGGTCTCATTAAATAAGCACTACATAGGAACCGTGGCCCCTCGCCACCCAAAGTATTCAATAATTGTGTGGATGAGAGGGACAGTCGTGAATCTCATGGAGTAGTCCAGGAATTAACAGAGGGATTCAGTACTGCTTTACCTGGAATGCACACATTGTGTTCAATCATGTAGGATGGCCCTTCCTCTTTGCATTATTGGAAGAAGCTTGATTTGGCCAGAGAACTATAAGAGCAATTTTAGGCCTTCTAGTCAAAACAGACAGCGCAGGTGACTGTAAATGCAAAGTTATTTAAACTTGGAATGGTGTACCAGAATGGGATGTCTGCTTCTTGCCCCCACCCTCCTCTGTTGTGCTGAATCTGGAGCTTCTCACCTTGAAAATGAGACCAAATTATAAAAGCGATCTATGATGTAAAATTAGGACTCTTTGCCAACAATATTCCCTGCCATCTACAGAATCCATTCATCACTGAGGCGTTACGTGATCTCTGCTTCAGTGTACCTAGCTGGATTCAAAGTAAACTGACAGAAGTCCACAATATTCCCATTCGGGAGAAAGTGGGGCTGACACAGGGAACTAGAGAACACATTGAGCATAAAAAACAATGGCAATCCATTACCTGGCGGTCACCTTAACTAGAAGAAAGGAGAACCTCTTTGAGGCTAATTTCCCACCCTTCTAAAGACTATGAACTCTTGAACTTTACTTGTTGTGGCTGGGCAGAGTACATTCCATAAAAACGAACGTACTCCCTAGTTCTTATTCCTATTCCAAATGCTGCCTGTCGAAGTACCCAAGAGAATCTTCAACAAAATATTCTAGACTGCTGAGGTTTCACTGGCGTGTGGAAAACAAAAAACAGAATAGGATAGCAGACACTGATTCTGCCCATGGAGGAAGGAGGGGGTTGGTTTCCTGGACCTGGAGAACTATATGGCATCTGAACTGAGGGTATTTGTGGTGCAACTGAGGGTTGATAAAGTAAAGCAGTGAGTCTTTCTAGAGAACCAAATGCTAACCCCATTCATTGCAGGAGTGGCTATGGGCAGGGGCAGATGGGCTCCCTAAATGAGTAAAGCGACATGGGATTCGGGGACTTCTATAGAAAAATTTGGAAGGGAAGAAGGATGGTAAATATCACCACTTGAACCTCCTTATTCGCTATATATGGGCCACTCTGATCATGGGCGCTATCCTGGTTTGAAGCCAGGCTTGAGAGTGTGGGACAAATGTGGAGTAAGGGAGAATTCAAAACAATACACCAGCTTCAGGAGGATTTGGGTATAGGACAGATCTCCTTGCAGCTTAAGGGCCTCCTGACTGACACAAAACGGAAAGAGCAGCTGCAGATGGGCTGCACCCTGTTTGAGAGAATATTAGGCAGTTGGGCCACTTTGAAAGGCCTTGTATCACGACCAGTGCTAAAGATCAGATTTGGAAGTGGGAATATTTTACTCCATATTTTTTAAATTTAGAATTTAGTAGTAAAATGTATTTAGGAAGTTAAAAAATGTAATTCGTATTGCCAATGAGTATTTTAGAAGTGTGTGTGTGTGGAGGGGGGGGGCAGTGTTTTTTAACTGGAAGATGGATTTTATTTTGTAATGATTGCTTTGAACCTAGTTATTCATGCACATTAAAGGATACCGGTTTATTTTTTCTGATCAGACAGTTATAACACTAGTTTCTTCCTGTGGTACTGTGTATTACTAGTCCAAACATATCAATGAAGCTGTCTGGGTGAAGCAGGGGCACACATTTTTTGTTGAATATTTGTACTCCCTGTTTTTATTTTTTGGGGGTATTTGCCTATTTTTAGGGAGTGTGGCTGATGCACCCCTTATCTGTAGGGCTGATCACAACTCTATAAGGTTTTGCCTTGGTAGATGGGAGGGGTGGGTGGGTGGAGGGGGGGCGGTAAGGTGGCTAAAGAGAAAGTGGGAGCGAGACCGCCAAACCAAACTACTGGCGTTGTGTGGTCCATGGTCTATAAAAAATGCTCACAAGACCTCCATAGCATGCCAATACAAATTAACAGCCTGCATTTATTACATAGATGGCAATAGGATCCCACAAGGTTGTCCAAAACGTTCCCTGCTTTATGCTTGCTAGATTGGAGGAAATTGAGGTGAGGTTGGATCTTTCTGGCACATGTGGTTGGGGGCTGTAAAGAAAAAAATAAAGTTTAGGGGTACTGGAAAGAAGTGCTAGGATGGATTGAAGATCTAGAGAAGCCTCCTACAACATTGAATCCACATCAGGTGCTCTATGGCTTGCAGGTGTAGGAGGGGATGAAAACACCTGTCACAGTGGTGGAAGGTGTGAGCTTGCTGAATTGAAATGTTAATGTGAACGGTAAACTTGCAACAAGATTTAAAAAATCCAGTTAGATGTTTTATCAGATGGGATGTGGGGTTCTACTTGATGCATAAGACCAAGGTAAGTAAGTGATCTTGGACTTTGCTGTGATCAAACTTTCTGTAGGTCTCTCTCTACCTTCCAAGACGAGGGGGAAGAATAACATTGTTTACCCAGTAATATATCACTTTAGCAATTATTGCCTGTTTAATGCCAAGATAGCCCAATTTCAGCCACAGTAGAGAGGGGAGAATTTGGATGGAGATAACATTATTTTGCTTTCACCAAAACAAGCGGAGAATGTTCTCGCAACATCTCCCTAAGTGGCATTGCTTTTAGCGTTCTATGACTGGCAATATTTTAGGTTTGCTCAAATTATCAAACCTTTTTCATTACAAATATCTTGAAAAAATGTAATTGACACTGGAAACCTGACTAATGTAGGAGGACAACACAGTCATTTTCGAAAAAAGGACAATGCTGATCTTTTGCAAACATAAAACTGGCTTAACTTTTGCCAGGGAAGAGATTCTAGCTATATTGGGTTATACAGCTTTTATTCTGCACCATCCGCCAGCATATAGTGGTCCTTCAGGGCTGGTAACTTGACCAAGGAAATGCTGTATGGTGCCCCTGCCCAGAGTAACCATAGTGATGCAAATGTACACCCCCAGGGATACAATGCACCATGAATACAAAGTTCTGATGGCTGTAAATTGGGCAGCAGTGATGGTCAATTTTTCTAGGCAATTCCAGAGTGCCATACTAGTTACCATATCGAAACAGATTTCAGAGCCACACAAAACTGATATGGTTTTTTTGCCATTCTGTGTGACTTCTGCATTTTCGGGAAAAGACGAAAATCCCTGGTCCACCATCAAGAAGCGTCTATTGAAATCCTGCCAGGTGTAGAAAAAATGGTTTCCATGCACCAGGATTTCAATCGGATAAGGAGTACATTGCCATAAAGCTTTGATAATATATTGAGGCTAAATTGGTACGCTTTGAGCAGTACCAATTTTTATGCAGTTACAAAGCTTTGCCAGGAAAGGAATCCAGACAAATGGTTCTTCCGGTTTTATTGGCAACATGCTCGGGCTAGGTGCTTGATCCGCTTTCTGCAAGCCATCTTTTAAGAGAAGGTTAACAGATACTCTGCATGCATGGCTTCAGTTAATTTCCTCGTCTGTCCAGTGAGACCCCCACGCCTCCCCACCAAACTAGCATACAAAGGGCCATAATGGTGAACTCCAGGTTCTTTAATAAATTTCTTGAAATTCTGATCAGTGTTTGAGCCTTGCTCTATATTCTTAAGCTACTATCCAACTAAGGGATGTTAACCTTCTGTTCTCCTCGTTCTGCGGGTAATATCCTTGTATCGATTTTTTGCTAGGTTTTTATAGCCAATGTTCGTTTTGATAATGTGCATTTGTTATTGAACCAACGTCTCGATTATAGCTCTTCTTCGCCCCACCTGGCAAATGTTATTTTAGATCTTTTGGACCAAACGCAGGCCTATCTTCAATATAGTGACTGGCCAAGTGTGAGAATCTCTGCATGCATTTAATGTATACGTTTCTAGATTTATGCTTCACCTTGTCATTCAGAAGTTGACTGGTAAAAATTGTGCTGCGCCTCCCTTCGGCCCACTGATTATTGCTAGACTTTATACACGGAACTCTACAAGGCATAGAATAAGCAGTGTAGCATAGCAATTTGCTATGTAATTTTGCAGGTTTGCTAATTAAGTTGACACTCTAGTAGCACAGTTGGCGATTTAAATTGCCCAGCTCAATGAAAACACAGCTCGCAATGCCCTTGCTACCCTCTTTTCTCTGTCCACTTCAAATTCAAAGGGGTTGATAGACCAAGTGGAGCTGTAATCACCTCCTCCACTCTTAGTGTCAAAGGCTTGTGTGGGAGTGGTAAGCAATACAATTTTTCTTTTCCAAAAAATGCACAGAAGTAAATCGGGGTGACCCTTTTTATACTGTTTGGACAAGACCAGTACACCTTAACTTTATTTATTTTAAAGACCATCCTGCAATTCTACTCCTAAAAAAAAAAAAAAGCTGTTGCATAAAACACTGCATTTCCTGCATGTTTTTCTGTGAATCTAAATAGTGTCAACTATATTTCTTTTTATAGGGGAGGTTTTGCTGAGTGAACACTTTTTGAAAATGTACATGATCACCCAGCAAAATGCTGTGACCTGCTGGTTTCATACTTTGTGTACTGGTGCTCTACCAATGAGCTGTTCCCAAACTCCTTCATATTCTATTTTATTACCCTATACCAGCTATACTGAAAGTGAGATAACCGCAACTAAAATATTCCGCCTAGTTTGACCTTTTTATTTCTAGAGTCCCCTTTCTGATATGCCTGTTTGTTCAACTTTGACACTCCAGTCAAACAGATTACACTGTTCATCCCTTGATTTCCCTTTTGATTGCGTTTAATACATACCTGACAGCCTAGCGATTGGCTTCTTTGACTGGTTATTCTGAAATCTGCACACCTCATATGATGCACATTGATTAATTTCATGATTCCCCAGCCTAAGGTTAGATGTTTGACTGTGGGCATACGGCCAGGTTTTTCTTACAAAAATGTTCGTTCTGTGGGTGCTCCAGGGCAGATGCACTGTCTATACAGGCATTTATGTGCATCCCATTAGTCTAGGTTAGTGGTGTTACACTCTCCTGTTTTTTCTCAGTGTTTTCAAATCATCAGTTTGTGTGGATGGCGGGATATAGGATAATGTTACTTCGCCTTGTGATTCGAGAACTCTCAAATCAAGTGTCCCCTTTCCGCCACTCGCCATTCTTGCAAACCGGACAGGTGGGTGGAGCATGCTGTCTCTTGCCTATGTAAAAAACAAAAGGGCACTATGAACAAGTACAGTAATCCCCATGGTGAGTAATGTTTACTTTGCAAATGATGCTACAGTGTTGCCTGTACCTTTTTTACTATGTTAACTTGTGTTATCACAAAAAGCTAAAACTGACATAAAAGGTTGCAATTTTCACATTAAATCATTTTCTGGAATTGGGGACATAGCCAGGATGAATAGTTGGATGCCTTGCTACTACATTCAGCCCCTATATTCCTTGATGCGTGTGGGAGTTCACGCATGCATGGACGGTGTGGGAGCATTTTTCAGTGCACAGCAAAAAATCCCCTTATTTGATTAGCTGTGTAGATGTGCATGCAGCCCCTCTTGGCGCCACCCCAGCCTCTTTTCACCAGTCCTTTTCTCAGCGCTAGATTCTCCACTCCCCTTTTTTCCTTTTGAACTTTATTTTCAATGTCTTTCTCCAGGCACCTGGTGGCACTTTGGCTTCCCTCGTTTACCGTTGTTCACTTCTAATCAGTAGTCTGGGGGAGAGAATGACGACCAGGGCTGTGTGATATATCGCGTTTGGAAGATATAGCTATACATTTTCATAATCGGTTTAGGATGAGACGATAAAACATCGTCTCATCCTAAACCGATATACCCCATATTTTGGGGATTTGCACTTTGATATTTAAACTGCTGTTTTCATACATGAAGAGGAACCATGTATTTGCACTTTTTTTGTTTTTAAATCAATGTCTTATAAATAAGTTTGTGGCATCTCACATGTAGTTGGCGGCGTACAACTGAGCATTTTACCCACATAAACAATATTGAGAGATGTGCATATCGCCATTCAGCCCAACAATATTGAGATGTAACTTTTGGTCCAAATCGCCCAGCCCTAGAGAGAGGACTTGCACAACCTGAATGTTCATTGAGCTCTGAAATTCTCCCCTGATAAGATCAAGTCATCTGACAAGCTTTTAATCCTCTATGGATGTAAATCTCGTGCACTGTTGGCTTCCAGTGCAACTGGTAATCACTGATGGAAGAAACTATTGGGCACTTTACAAATGTTCCATCCTACTACGGCTCTACTTGCTCATGATTGGGGGTAAAGCGGCTCCAGAGGCACACCTTTTTGGTAGGTCATTGTTGGAGCCACCACTTGGGCCTCGCGGGCTGCTTTTTATGCATTCGTGCTTGAGCTCCAGATCACATACTGATGCTGCGTACACCCAAGCAGTTCTACAGAAACATTTTGTTTAGTCCATGTCTGACTCGAGTCCCCTTTAGTCTGTGAATGGTGTTTAGTCTCCACAACCTACAAGTATGAAGAAATGTGGATGGGATTAAGTTACTCACCATAGTGACTACTGTATTCTTGGGTGCAAAATGTGCAGTAACCATTGGCTAATATTTGACTCTTGGCGAGTAAGAAATGGTGTGCTGCGAGTATGTATAGACTCGAGGTGGCTAGTGACTTTTCTATGGCTGGCTAATAGCTTACAAGTTGAATTTTTCTCCTTTGCTTAGTCCATAGTTGTGGCCCCTTTCCATCGACCCCTCCCCCCCCCCACCACTGGACTACACATCCGATACAGCCTAGGCAATGGAAAAGGACAGTTGGGTTGCGGCTGGGGACAGTCCCTGGAGGGGTGTGGCTGCGTGCGGGCAATACAATTAAAGGGAATTTTGCTGTGCACAAACAATGCTCAGTACTGCTCCGTGAGGGTGAACTCCCAAGTGTGTAGGAAGGGGGCCTAAGAATGCAAGTCATTCCAGTGCAATTAGCTTAACTGTTTAATACTGTATTTTCTTATGGAACCTCTCCTATTACCAATAACCACCCTTGTCTAATATTTTCTACAACCATGCATTATCATTTAGGGACTGGGAAGTTTGCTCGTGTTGCTGGTGAGGATTCTGATGGCATAAGGATGTTGATGCACTGTACAACCATGCACACTTTTCTGTTCTTAAATAGGTCAAGCGGTTTTCCAGCATGGCATGTGGATTTACCTTGCTGGTCTCTTCGGCTTTGTGAAATGTTAAGCTATATTAGCTACTCTAATTTTCTATTTTTTCACATGGTTTATCATGGCTGGTTATATTTGCTGTTTTAGCCATCTTTCTGCTGTGTTCTCTTGCGTTCTGTACAGACTGATTGCCCTCATCTTCATGGACTAATAATTGCCCGTCTGATGTTTTTATTGAATCTGGCTCTGTTATGGTTGGCCACTCTCCTACATCACTGCTCATTTCACTACCTGTTGCTGATCTACAGTCCCTAACTGTAGTCTTATATTTGATTTCCCATGCTTAACTGTAGTCTTATATTTGATTTGCCATGCTTATGCTGTCTGCTCAAGGTTTATTCTCGTACTTGGTTGACTGGATTTGCTTTGCTCATACTGCGGAGTGTGTTGCAGTGGATACTTTTCTCTGGATTGCCGTTGCTTTTTCTTCCTCTACTGTGGTGACACTCCTGCCCAAAGAACTCATCTCTACATTAACACAGCCGCACACGCAGAGCGTGTAGCGGAGTGTGGTGAGGCAATGACATTCTGCATTTTTAGCGAGACAGACACTCTCTACACCCAATGCCTGGAAAAGTACAAAGTAAAAATAAACATTACAACCTCTGTAAGTCTAACTGACGCAAGCGATTGAAGAGGAAATTAGTGGAAGTGGGCATCTTAAAGATATGCCCAGTGAAACTGGTAAAAACTCAAGAACTGATTTTAATAATTTGGGCTCTCATATTACCCCTTTGATAAGCCTACTTCACTTTGCGTTAAAGATATTAAACTTTGTGACAGGATATATACATAATCTCTAAAGCACTGTGACATTTTAGATATTCAATATGATTTTCATAGCGGCCAAGCCGCTGCCAAAACTGAGTGCTACTACCAATGCTAACAAAAATGGCGAAGAAAAAAAATACTAACTGGTCAGTAAATCTGATTGATCCCGTGATTGCTCCGGAGCCAATTAATGTTCATCCATTACCACAACCGAATAGGAATCAATCTAGAAGAATCGCTAAGAAGCAAATAGCTGATTGTTGAAGACCACATTCCACCTTCTATGGATGATGCGCAAAATCAATCTGTTCATTCCCATAATTCGATGGCATCCTCCAACTCTCCTAAAAATAAAAACAGACGCCTACGAAAACGAGCAAACCGAAGAAGGAAACGCCAAGAATCATAAACGGTATGTTAACAAGTTGGCTCTTTCAAGAAAACAATCCACAAAACAAGAAAACCTGTGAAAACAATGAAGAAACTGAAATACAATAGATTTGTGATTCAGATGATCTCTTGTATCCGATTATCGGAGCAAAATACAAGATGCTCGTGTTATTGGCAAACCCAATGACTTGTCAGCTGTACTGCAAGAATCCCCTTAACATCAGAGTTGTAACAGTGAGCGAGAAAGCTGACCAATTGCAGAAACCAATTAATAGATTGTTAATAACGTTGTTCAACAAAATTCCAGTATTACAGATACTTGGTTCATGTGACATGGAATTTATTGAAGCATTGAGGTTTGACTTTGCAACAATTACAAAGGTCCACTGTGTTCGCCCAGCGACAGCTACATTGATTCAGACACATGCTGAATCTCTTGAATACCTGGGAGATGAATTGGACCAAACTATTCCTTCTGTTACAACTCTTACTAAATGTAAACGCTGTAATTCATGTAAGACAAATGCCAAACCTAAATCTGACAGCAACATAACTAAAGAAAATCAGGTGGGGGTGGATGTGGCTGAATAAAATGAGTGAGTCAAATGCAGCAAGCAGCCTCAACCATGAGTATGTTCCATTGCATCTCGGAATACTTGAGGTCATGCCCATTTTATCAGCTCAGGCCGTTGTCTTGATGCCATTATTTCCAATTCGAGATTTGATACAAGGGACCTGGCTACAAAATTATTTCCAGGTTGATTCCCACTTACTATTCCAACGTAATGCAAAAAAAAAAGGGCCAAAGGGTTGACCTTAGGGTGGCCTCATAACTGGGGTCACCCATGATTTTCATGCTAGCGAGGTGACATCCTCACTACCTAATAATGTGCGGGTTGTTCAGGTTTCTGCAAAAAAAAAAAATCCACTATATTTAGTTAATAAACATCTATGACCCCCCCCCCCACCCCAGTGGCAGATACAGACCCCATATTTGATACAATTGATGAGCTTATAACAAATTGGCTTGCGACAGCCGATAACCAGATGGTAATTATGGGAGGAGACTTAAATGCCCAATGTGGTCTTATACAGAAGTCTGAGCAGTTTGAGAACATGGCTACACCTGGTAAATTAATGTACTTGGACCTGTGGAAAAAAAAAATCAGCAACCATGACTATTTTTGGGTTAATACTAATATGCTTAATTATATTCTTGATTCAAGTCTTGGACCAAGTTGCAAGTGATCAATCACTTATTTGGGCTAAATTTAACATGACTACTTGAGACGGCAGTTTGTGAGGCCCCACGAATATCGGTGCCAATGACATAGGCAGCTGTTTGAGATGGAATGTAAGTAATTGTATGAAAATGGCACGCAGCATTTGTGTACTGTTGAATGATTACATACTGTAATGTTGAACATGAACGGTGATGACATTGAAAATGCCATTCGAATGAATGCATTGATGTAGCCACTTTTTCTGGTTCACCTAATATAGATACTGGTAAATGATTGAACTGCTCCTTTGATAGTGAATTGCAGGTTAAGCGACAACGGTATAGGACGGAGCTTCGTAAGTTGAAAAGTATGAGCCTCCGTGCACTTTCTTGCAGCCGCAAGAAGAACATAGCTAATCATTATTGTAGTTGGTGTAAATGCAAAAGGTTTGCTAAAATGAATTCAAAATGGCAAACTATGATTTGTGTGCTGCTGAAGAATGACGTATCGAAGCTATGGAAACTACTTAACAGAGTTAGAACTAAAACAAAGCAAGTGGTATTGAACACTGAGTGAAGACAAGTGGGTGATGTACATAACTCGCATCATGTACGATGCTAAACATCATTCTCCTACTAAATCCAATGAACCTACGTGGCCCTTGGAATATTCAAAAGGAAGTATTCCGAAAATAATCAGACACTTGAACAATTCACGGGCCCCTGGCCCTAATGGCTTAGCATCAATGGTGATGAAACATGATGCGAGCTGAAATACTCTTGCTGTTCAGTAAGGTTTTTTTTTTTTTTACAACAGATTCCTGTGTTTTGGAAGACGGCCATTATAATCCCGATATATAAAGCTGGAGTCAAAGATACTCCTGAAAACTACTGGATGCTGTCTATCCTTGACAGCACTAGTAAAGTGTTTACAGCAATTGTTCTTAACCATCTACAAAGCTGGTCCAATGCCAATTCTATTCTGCACCCGTTCCAATCTGGTTTTAGAACGGGCACCAGCACTACCCACAATATTAGTCCTCTTGACTCTATCTAGAGCTCCAACTACAGGCAATCTCAGTCTTCAGAGCCTTTATAGACTTTAAATCTGCATTTGACAGTGTCAACCGTTCGAAATTGTGGGCAATGCTGAATGAGATGCAGTGTCCAAACTGGCTACTTAAGATCTTGAAATAACTCCACACTAACAACAGAGTCTGACTCGATAACCAGGGACGCCTATCTAAGCCCATAAAAGTCAACAAAGGGGTTAAACTGGGATGCCTATTGGCTATTTTCTTGTTTAACCTGTACCTCTAAACTGATTGGCCATTTGAAAGCAAATTATCCAGCTAAATTTGGCACTCAAATCTCTAAAGCTATAGTGCTGCAACAGCATGGACTCTTGTTATTGAAAGCCGTGTGCTAAACAGAAAGTGAATTGTTGCCCTTTATTGGGTCCAACGTGACAAATTTAAGGAAGCATGATTGTATGAATACATATGACAACTGTTGTGGTCACTATAAATCTATCAAAATTGGCATTTAAACACAAACTAAAGAAAAAAGATTGGGAAGCTAATTTAATGCGAATGAATTACACAACTATGTATATAGAAGGTACAGTGTATTCTTATTTACGCCCTCAACCCTATCTAATGCTCTGCCCTGAACCTCTTGCGTAAATTCCAAGTATTCATGAGAGTGAATCAACTCCCAGTAAGAGCTATTCATGGTACGCAATGGAGATTGCCAAATGACCAACATTATTGTCGAATGTGCAAGAACATTGATGCTATTGAAACAGCGAGACATGTTATGATTTGTTGTCCAGAAATTCTAAGTGTGTATTATCAGAATTATGGCCGATACGTACATGATTGGTCTTAAATTTCATCGGAACTTTTTTGTCAATATTGCTTGAACCCCTACTCCGAATCTTTTCTGATGGCGTTATACAGAGTCTGGTCCAAAGTGGTTGTAACTTTAGAAAATATATGAATGTCAATGTTTAGTTTAGTCCTGTAATTTGCTTGGTTGATAAGATTGAAATGAGATTTGTGCACAAAGTGCTGATTCAGTTATGTAGAGGGTTTATTAAATAAAACTTTACTGAGCAAGTATGAAGAATTAATTGTATATGTACGAAATTTTAACATTTATTTTTTGTTACTGAATGAATAAGTAGTTCTCTGAACTATAAACTAAATACATTTGCTCATACTGAACCTTCTCACTAAGCTGCGGGCACTTCTATATTGACTGGTTGGTGAATCTTGTGCAGTAATCACTCATTACTAATCCTCGGGGCTACTATTCGATTTTTCCACTAAGTATGTCGGTGCGCCTGTAACTAAATAATTCAGGCATTTGAGGGAGGTAGTTGGTGGTGGTAATAGCTCGCCAGACTGTCTCATTGTTTAACTTGTCCCTTTCTTCTTCTTCTACAGGCCTCTACTATGTGGACAGTGAGGGGAACCGCATCTCAGGCTCGGTCTTCTCGGTTGGCTCTGGATCCATGTATGCCTATGGTGTGTTGGACCGTGGTTACAGGTACAACATGTCTGCCGAAGAGGCCTGTGAACTGGCCCGTCGCTCCATCTACCAGGCCACCTACCGTGATGCATACTCTGGGGGCACTGTCAACCTCTACCACGTACGGGAGGATGGCTGGGTGCGTGTTTCACAGGATGATGTGGCAGACCTTCACCAGAAGTATAAGGACAGTGAATGAGGTGCTGCCCTAGATCTCCTTAAAATTACGTTTGGCCAAGATGGGTGGAGCTTCACTGATCATTGAACTGGATTGTTAATTTGGGGGGGAGGGGTGGCTGTTTGCAAAGTCTATTAGATGCACCAGTTTTTCCTCTATGATCAGTTGCATTAAACCATTGGCCATTGTGGCCCAAAGTCTGTGCGTTTTTACTTTACTTATGATTGGGATGTGGTCTGCGAAGATGACATCTTCCTCATTTGGATGTGTCTGGCTCTTTGTCCTGTCTGCTGCTCGAATGGGCTTCTCGTATTGTGGATTCGCTAATCAGAAGAGGCATGTTGGTACAATAATCAACACTTTGAAGGACACAATGTTGAAATGCAAAAACTCTATGCCTCAGGGGCTGTGTTTTAGCCCCCAGTGCATTGTTTATATCGTACATGAAATTGCTTGACTTCTATGCTATTACTAATGGCAACCCAATATTTAAAGATGTCTGAGATTTGTTTTCAGAGTATTTCTTCCCCGTTGGCACTCAGCAGGATGAGGCTTGGTAGGGTGCCCAATACTCAATGTGCCTATTTCATATCTGTTCTATCTGGTTGTGCTCTTGCAAGACTCAAGCTTACTGGTACACTGTCTGGTTTCTTTCTGCATTATTTTCTTCCCAAAATTAGCCAAATTCACCCTGGAAACAGTTTGTCTTTGTGATGTATGGGTGACATCTATTTAGCATGTGTTTTTTAGGACCTCATATGGATAAGGCGTGTAGAGAACACATGGGTTCTAGAAGCAGGGGTACACATTTCCAGGTTGCAAGCTACTAGCCTGGCATAAAACATGAACACAGCACATCATTTCATATTCACCTAGAGTGCAATATCACTTGTTAATGGCTACCAGCAAGTTTTGAGGCCTGCTAGAAATGTATGCAGACATTGTAACTTGGCGGCTGAACACAATTGGAGGGGGAGCGGTGGGGGGCGTAGGTTGGCTGGAGCACCACTTGATCAAAATGTGACCAACATGATTGTGGAAAAAACAATCTGAGGATCTCAATTTATAAAAGATAATGGGTACAGTACATGCCATAGTAGGGATAGTATTACAAACATGACCTGTAGACATCCCCTTTTTGGGGGGGGGGGGGGGGAATAAGTTAAGGGATCCGCACAAGCAACTAGATGTCGGACTATGCAAAGCATGTGAATGTAAACAGATAAAAGCATCTGACTATTACAGGTATATGTTTGTCTTTTATCAGTAGCTAGACAAATGTTTAACGGTTGCATAGTCACCAGGGGATGTGTGCACTAAATGTAGAGGCATTCCAAACGTGCTGAAATATTCATAATTTTATGGAGTTGGAGATTCCATTGTTGGAGGAGAAATCTGTAGCAGTCCAATATCTGCAGGTGATATTCTAAAATCTGTAGAGATTTTTGATAGTCTGTGCTCCTAAGAAGCCTGCATTTTCTGCAGAAAAAACCTGCTCTGCAGAGTTGGGCTGTCTTTACATGGGTTTCTGTTGTGTGGGACAGCACATTGGTACTAGTACACTGTTTTAGGGACTGATGCTAGGTGTCTGTGTGTCTATGTTGAGGACACGAAAGGGATGAGAGAGTCCTTGTGTAAAGCTGGTTGAGTAAAAGACTTGGGTCTGCTTGGAATTGAGGGTTTGGGTTATACACCAACATTTCATGTCACATGAATTTGTAAACTTTTTTTTTGGGGTGATGGTCTCACAGGGTGACGGTGGTTGATTGTGATATCCTCAATGTCATTAGATTTCCTATGATCCGTGCATTTGGGAAGTTAAGGTTGTATAGCTGCCTTAAGCACATTTTGGTACTTTTTTAGGTTTTCTGTTCTATCTTTCATTACCTTCAACTTTTTTCTTTCATGGAGTTAAAACACAACTATAGCATAATATTAGTTGAGGGGACATGAAGGCTCCTTGTCAAGCTTTTCCTTTAGTCAATACTAATGGCCTACCATGTCAAACTACTCGGCGAAGTTTGACCTGCAAACCCCATAAGCAACACATATACTTCAGACTTTTGTCCTCAGCCTTGGGGACCCCAAGACATGGCATTAACCATTGGGATGACCCTAGCCAAATAAGCCCAGAAAGTACCCTAGCACACCTCATGGCCCTCATGCAGCCAGACTTAAAATGCATATTTACAATACAGCAATTCCCACATTTCGAATGGATCGTATCCTCCCATGTATTCCTCCTTTGATATGTATCTTTTCCAGCTTCAGCTGCTTCGGAAAAAGAATTTCAGCAGAGGTTGCTGTGTGTCGATTCCATTGACTTGATGTCCCTTGGTCTCAAGGTAGATGTCATCACCAGTATATATAGCTTGTGCAGCGGCTGTTGGCTTCAGTTCCATTATTCTGGTGCAGCTATCGCTTCGGGAGAATTACGGCACGCTTTAGTTTTTTAATAAACTACGACACCGGTGAGAATGTCTTAGTTGGCTCCATCAATACTGAAGACAGGAGTCAAGAAATGTTATGATTGAGGTGCCAACATGTCAATCACTGACCCTCATTGAGTGCGTCTGTAGTGCCTGCGCACAGACCATTGAACAGCGATCATAAAGGAAAACAAGCGGTGGGTTGGACACCCTCAAAATCCTCTTCACACCAGTCTAAACCCTGATCTTTTGACTAGTTGAGATCCTTGAAGAAAATCATCCAAAAAATGATCTTGCTCCAGGGGTGGTTCTCACCATTCTTTGTAGTTGGCTAAGAAGTCGAAAAAAAAAAGGCATCTCAGATTGCCACTGTCCTCAAGTGATTCCTCTCCTGACAGAATTACATATCCGACCAAATTCTCTACTCCTGCCCAGTAGGAAGAGTTTCAGAGAAATGGTGAAAACAATCAAGCAGGAGGCCCTGGCCCCCAAGGGAAAGCCATGCACTGGTCATGCTGCATAAAAGTGACAAAGTGGAGGCAAAGACTAAATCTTGTGTGACGTCAAGCATGGGATGTAGGCCATATACTGAGAGCTGTTGAGGCCGACTGCTCTCGGGCCTGATGAAATTGGCCTCAAGGTCATCGATTTCTCCAGTGTGAAATGTCGATGCCATTGATATCAAATAAATGATGGGCTCAAAGCCATCGACCTCTTTAGCAAAGCAGCTGGATAAAATCCACAAACCTGCACTGAGATGGGATTTCTTCAAAACTTTATCTTGATTTGCTGAAGAGCATGAGCCTTCAGATGCGGAAAAGTCCAGGATAAAGGACTTATGTGACCCTCTAAACAGCCAGTGGTGTGGATACATCCCCTGAATTGGAATGTGCAAAAACGGACCCTTAAGACCATGCAGAAGCCTCCTATAGGCAACTCAGCACCAGGGTGGATGACCTAAGTGGAGCAAGCCTGCTCCCCCATTTCAGCAGGATAATTAAACCGAGATCTTGGACCAGGGTCCACAAAAGAATCCAATCTTTCCTTTTCACATTGCCCTTCTCAAAAGGGTTAATAGAATTGGAAAGCAATTGAAACAATTGCTGCGGTGAACAAGAACCTTACCAGAAAGTACAGGCCATCTAGCAGTGAACCTGATTTGGCAAAGCACCCCATGCCAGAAAACCTGGTGGTCCAGGCAGCAATGTCTTTGTCCAAACAGGCTGCATATCCCACTATCCCTCCTGACAAAGGCGATGAGTGGACACTTGGGCAAGAAAGAATTTTTTTTCTGCGTGAAGCCTGGCATTGAAATATGCCAATGCCACTTGCGCCTTAGCAACATTCATGTTAATCCCCGTGGGATTGTATAGCAATGCTGGCTGGCCAGATTCCTGGGGACGGCGGGGGGGCAGGGAGCAAGAGACTGCTTCCTGCCTATGTGCGAGTCTCTACAGTCAGGACTGGATACTGCTGACAGCATCAGTAAATCCATGGCGACAAGTACTGTACTACGCAGATTTGCTTGGTTGAGGTCTGGATTTGCACCGGACGTGCAGTCCAGGCTGCTCAATATGCCTTTTGACGGCATTCACCTATTTGGCAGCAAGACTTACTAAAGCCTGGAGAAGCTGCAGACCTCTAAGACGGCAGCAAAATCACTTTGTCGCAGACAGCCACATCAATCTTACCCCAGTGTATCTTCTTGGAGGGCTAAGTCCTTTTTGCTTCTATTCCTCAGCTGGTATAGCGAGAGGACAGCCTAGCCATAGAGGCCAAAGAAGATTCCCTCTTGGTGGATGGAGAGGTACGAAGTCCACCCAAACAGTAGTTGCTTTACCATCAACAGCCTCAAAACCTTGCTGAGGTATTAATCCACAAGACCCCAGTAGGAGGTAGACTGTCTCAGCATCTGCAAAAATGGTTGGCCATTACTTCAGATGCGTGGGCATTAGAAACTGTAATCCTGGGTTACTATCGCTCATAAAGACCTCAATCATCCACCGGGTAAAGACTCACTCAAAACTCCAGATCTGTGCCTTGTGCAGGACATTTTGATCCTGCTAGAGAAAGGTGCTATAGAACCAGTACCTGTAGTGGAATGGAACACCGGATGGCATTCCCCATACTTTATAATCACCAAGAAGGTTGGGGATTGAGACCCATCTTGTTGAGATACTTGAACAAATTCCTCAGGAAGGACAAGTTCAAGATGATTACCCTTTCTCAGATCCTTCAGGCCCTCCAGCGCCAAGATTGGATGGTGTCATTGGCCTGTTGGGATGCTTACTTTCATGTGCCTATCCATCGCAAGCACAAGAAGGTACCTGAGGTTTCTGTTTCTCATTATCAGTTTTGAGTTCTGCCGTTTGGCTGACTTCTGCCCTGAGGGTTTTCACCAAGTTAATGGCTGTTGTAGCAGAGAGTCTCAGGTGAGAGGGGGCGTGGGTGTTCATCTCTATCCCTACCTGGGCGATTGGCTGATCAGGGCAAGTTTTCCCACCTGGAACACTCTCCACAGACAAGACTTTGCCCTCAATTTCAAGACTTCCCACATGATAGCATCACAAGAACTCCAGTTCATCGGAACAGTCATGGATGCGACCTTGGGGAAAGCCTCTCCACCTGAGATGAGGGTTCAACACATTCTGCAGATCGTCACCAAATTCCAGAGTGCCAATCGTCTTCTGGCGTTTGACTTTCTAATGTTGCCTGGCCTCGTAGCATCCTGCATTTTCCTGGTGCCAGAGGCTCGTCTTAGAATGAGATCCCTCCAATGGGCTCTCGGGACTCTTTGGTCTCAATTCTCAGGCAAGATGTCAGACCTTCATGTTCCGAGCAGAGTCGTGCAGGATCTCTTGTGGTGGGCCTGTGAGAAAACATTCTGAAGGGAGAACCTTTTGTGGCAACCATAGCTGGAGATAACAGTAGTTACAGGCGCCTTGCTCAAGGGGTGGGGAGCCCATGCCAACGACCTGACAGTTGGCAGAGTCCCAACTACACATCAACCTTTTAGAGCTGATGGTGATTAGACTAGCACTAAAGGCCTTTCCGCCCTCTGTACCGGGAAAGAATGTCCCAATGATGAAACAGTAGCCATGTATTACCTCAAGAGAAGGCGAAGGGTCACTACCACTGTGCAGAGAGTCGATGCAGCGCTACTTCTGGGCAATTCCCTATCTGCGGTTCACCTGGCTGGAGAGAACACGGCAGCTGACACTCTGACCAGGCAGAACAGTGTCTCCCACGAGTGGGAACTAGCTCAGGAAGTCCCTAAAGACATCTTCACCCTTTCGGGAACCCCTGAAGTGGATCTGTTTGTGACCAGTGTCAACCGGAAGGAGCGTAGTCTGCCCAACTAAATCCTCATCCAAAGATGAGTGGAGCAGACCAGTCCTCCTTGAAACATAAGTGGCCATGCTACGGTCGATGACCAGCATAAGGCCAAGGCAAAATCCTGCACGCCCACGGGCCCGGGTCATAAGCCTAAGACTTCTTGAGTCCTCGACAAGATGAGAAATCGTTGTAAAAACCGTTGTCGAGGACATTGACGCCAATGCAAAATCATAGATGCTGGTTGTGCATTCATTGATGTCTTTGCCTCAGTCAGGAAAAAGAAAAGGTTTTTAACACTCTACCTAAAAATGATTTTTTCAGATCGTAAACCTCAGTTAATGAGGGCTATGAAACCCCTCCACGCGGTCTTGAATTGGGTACCCCTGGTATTCATAAAGTTACTAATGTCCCTGAATGCTTAATTTCAGAAGAGACCAGGTTTAGGGAGGTACATGACACCCTGCAGATAGCTAGTTGGTAACCTCTCCAGAGCTAGATTTTGGGACACTGATCATGTGGATGCATCATACAGAAGCCTAATGTCCAGAGTTCCTATGATGGAGTAGGCTAGCTCCTTCATCTGAGCAAGACGACCTTACAGACCTATTAGACAAGGTCCTCAATATGACCCTATACAGCCATTTCATGTGGCACTCCAAAGAAAGGGTTGTGGTAAACTGGGAGGCTTCAGAGTCCACCCCTGCAGCATTAAAAATCTCACAAAAAAATACAGGCCCTCCAGTAGTGACCCTGGCTACCTGTCAATACATCCAACTCCGGAAAGTCTAGTAGTGCAAGCGGATACATCTGCCTCCAAGTAAGCTGTGTATCCAACCATACTTCCTGATGGGGATGATCAACCTGTTGATTCGTGGGCAAAGAGCCTTGTCTGCTAGCAGCATGGCTTTTAAGTCTGCTAACGCTACATTTGCCCATGCAAATTTCATTCACCTGTGGGACTGCATAGCGATGGCGGCTGATCACATCCCTGAAGGCGAGGGAAGAGATGGCTTCTTGAACCTGATCCAGGATGCCATATGTGAGTCTCTGCAATCCGGCCTGGACACTACTGACGGCATCAACAGGACAATGGTGGCAAGCCCTCTTATATGCATATTTGCATGGTTGAAGTTTGCGCCTGATGATCAATCTAGACTACAACATGCCCTTTGACGGCTCACACTTATTTGGTATTAAGGCTGATGAATGTCTTGAGAAGCTGCAGCCAAGTCCCTATGTGCTGCTATCAAGCAGCCACAGCCTTTTCACCCCAGCGGATCAGCTTGGTGGGGTAGATCCTTTTGCTAATACTCAGTTGGAAGAGCGAGAGGACAGGCTGGTTAAAGGGGACAAAGAAGATTCCCTCATGGTGGACGAAGGAGAGGTGCAAAGCCTGCCCAAGCAGCAGCGTCTTTACCATCAGCCGCCTCAAAACCTCTGAGGTCTTGACTCGCGACACCCTGGTGGGAGGCAGACTGTCACAGCATCTGAAAGATTGGCGAGGTAGTACTTCGATGCATGGGCACTAGAAACATTAGCCCAAGGTTACTGCCTCTCCTTCATACAGAGACCTCAGGATCATCCAGTGGGAAACCATTCACTAAATGTTCCAGAAAAATAAAATATCAATAAAGATCATTCCTTTTGCAGGACATTTTAACTCTGCTAGAGAAAGGTGCTATTGAACCAGTACCTGTGATGGAGAGGAACAAAGGATGGTGTTCTTCCTTATTGCCTAATCCAGAAGAAGGATGAAGGTTTGAGGTGCATCGTGGACTTGAGATACTTGGACAAGTTCAAGATGGTCACACTTTCACAGATACTTCAGGCCCTTCAGCTCCAGGATTGGATGGCATCATTGGACCTTCAGGATGCTTACTTTCATGTGCCAATCCATCACAAGCACAGGAAGTACCTAAGGTTTGCTGTTGGCCGTTCTCATTATCGGGGTCGAGTTCTACCATTCGGGCTGACCTTCGCCCCAAGGGTTTTCACCAAGCTGGTGGCAGTGAGTCTCAGGAGAGGGGGATTCACGTCTACCCCTACCTGGTTGATTGGTTGATCAGGGCACGTTCACCCGAACAAGTCCTGGAACATCTCAGCGTACCCTGCCACTCCCTTCACAGACTGGGCTTCTCCCTCAATTACAAGATGTCCCACATGATACCATCTCAAAGACTCCAGTTCATTGGAGCAGTTCTGGATGCATCCCTGGGCAAATCCTCACTACCAGGGGTGAGGGCTCAAAACATTCTGCAGATGGTAACCAAATTCCAGACTGCCCAGCGTCTTCCATCCTTTGACTTTTTGAGGTTGCTCTGCCTCATGGCATACTGCATTTTCCTGGTGCCAGAGGCGCTCCAGAGAATATCCCTTCATGGGCTTTCAGGACACAGTGGACGCAATTCTCAGGCAGTATGTCAGATCTACTTCGGGTTCCGAGCAGGGTGGCACAGGATCAAATGTGGGGTGCCTGCAGGGACAACATTCTGAAGGGGGGGGGGGGTGACATTTTTGGCAACCATGGCCAGAGATCACAGCAACGGAGGCCTCCCTCAAAGGGTGGGGAGCACACGCCAACGATCTGGCAATCAGCGGTTGTTGATCTCCATCTGAGTCCAAACTACACTTGTGGATCTGAGGGCAATCGGACTGGGGCTGAAGGCCTTTGTGCTCTCTGTACAAGGAAAGAAATGTCCTGATAATGACGGCCAACACGGTGGCCATGTACTACCTCATCAAGGGAGGTGGCGTAGGGTCACAACTGTGCAAAGAGGCAATGCATCTCTGGTTCTGGGCAATTCAAGAAGGAATCTCCCCATCAGCTGTTCACCTAGTCGGAGAGGCGAACATGGCGGCGGACGCTCAGAACAGGCAGAGTATGATCTCCCATGAGTGGTAACGAGCTCAGGAAGTCCTTCACCCTTTGGGGAACCCCTCAAGTGGATCTGTTTGCAACCAGTGTCAACTGGAAGGGCAAACTGTACTGCTCCAGGGAACTTCCCATTTCCCCCCGCCCCCTCCCCCCCCTCCAAGAGGAGCTCTAGGAGACGCCTTGTGGACTGGGAGTTTCCACTCCTGTATGAGTTTACTCCAAATCCATGATCCTAATTGCCCCGGTTTGGGCCCACAGGACGTGGTACTTGGACATGTCCATCTGCCGTCCGATATGTCCATCTGCCGTCCGATATGTCTTCCAGTAAGAGAGGACCTTCTCTCGTGAGAGGGTCGGGTTCTCCATCCAGCGGTCAAGACACTCAGCCTTCACACATGCCTTCAGACATGGTTTCTGATAGGCTTAGGTACAAGAATTTGGTTCCGTCCGCGCCGTCGAAAGACGCTGGCAGGGAACGTGCTAGAGACACTGTTTGCATGCCTTCGGGCTCGAGCGGTCGTCGCGATCACCGGGCACCTTCGAGGTCCCGATCGGACAAGGTGGATCGCTCTAGCCATGCCCGCTCCAGGCCCTCGACGCCCTCGAGACCGTCGGAGCCTGTGAGGTCTTCGAAGAAGACATCGGCGCCAAGGCCGTTGAAGGACTCTCTCGAGGCTCTGCCTCCGAGGAAGGTGTCGGTGCCCAGGCTGTCGAAGGACACGCTCGGGGCTCCGCCCTCGAGGCCTGTGTTAATGCCTTCTGTGCCTCGCTCGGCATCTACGCTGATTCTGTCGACTCCTTTTGAGGAGGTTTTAGCGGAGGTGCCCAGGAGACCGGTGGAAACTCGGAGAAAGGCCCTGTAAAAGTCAGTAAGGCCTGTATTTGAGCCTTTTTCTGTGCCCTCATCCAGGGATTTATTCCAGCCTCTGGATTACATCTCTGAGGTGGATGAAGGGTCTGATGACCGTATGGTTCCGGATGAACTCATGTCTGGTCATAGCCAGCTAGAAGACCTGCGTCAGTCTTTGCATGACGCCAGTGGTCTGGACACCTCTCCGGAGGTGGAGTTCGGCGGGCCTGAACCTGGCACGCATGCCGAGTCCTTGTGCTGGCACCTTATGTCGAGGGTGATGGAATACTTGGGGTGGTCTGCGCCACCAGTGGATTTTCTGCAGGATGACCCGACAGATATCCTTGACCAAGGTCCACCAACTGATCCGGCACTGCCATTCTATATGTCCTTGCAAAGAAGGGTGGCAGCGGCTTGACTGCTCCGGAGAGTCTCCCGGCGGTGAGCAAGTATTTGCCATAGAAATACCGTCCAGCCAGTAGCGACCCCAGCTACTTGACTACGCACCCCACTCCGGAGAGTTTGGTGGTGCAGGCGGCTACGGCCCCGGAAAAACAGGCGTCGTACCCTATCATCCCACCTG
Organism: Ambystoma mexicanum; assembly: GCF_040938575.1. NCBI lineage: Eukaryota > Metazoa > Chordata > Amphibia > Caudata > Ambystomatidae > Ambystoma > Ambystoma mexicanum. The sequence goes on from NC_090938.1 coordinate 339,053,218, forward strand.
ATGGGGACGACAAACGTTTTGATGGCTGGGTGAAGAATGTGTTTTCTTCAGGGGGTATGGCTTTACAGGCAGCCAACTCTGTGTGCCTTAGCACGTTTCACTCATACTCTGTGGAATTGTCGCTTTGGCGGCTGAACATATTCCCGAAGGGGAGGAACGGGATGGCTTCCTTGCTCTTGTTCAAGATGGCAAGGATGCCATGTGTGAATCCGTTCAGTCGGGTCTGGACATGGCAGATGCGTCAGCCGGTCCATGGCGGTGAGCACTGTAATGCGCAGATTTGCGTGGTTGCGGAAGTCAGGGTTTACTCCTGATGTGCAAGCCCGGCTTCTCAACATGCCCTTTGATGGTGAGCATCTTTTTGGCAGCAAGGCTGACGAGAGCCTTAAGGTTGCAGACCTCCAGAGCTGCAGCAAAGTCGTTCAGCGCTGCAGTTCGCCAACCTCCGCCTTTTTGTCCTAGGGGACAGCAATGGAGAGGAGGTTCCTTTCGATACTACTCATCCTTTGGTAGATCGAGAGGAGCTGCAAGTCAAAGGGGCCACCGTAGTAGTACCAGAGGTGGAAAACAAGGTACTCGAGGTGCCAAGGCTGCTCGGGCAGTTGCCTCTTTTCCCTCAGGCAATGCCACAGCCACTTCAGCTCAGTCATGAGGCCATGTCCCATGGTTCGCCGGTTGGGGGAGGGCTGGCGCAGCATCTGGTAGAATGGCGTGCCATTACTTCAGATGTATGGGTTCTGGAGATCATGGCCCATAGCTACGGTCTTCCTTTCCGACAGAGGCCTCCCGACCATCCACCAGGGGATCTCTTTGAAGAGTCCGGATCTGCTCCTTGTGCAGGAAATAAAATCCCTGCTGGAGAAAGGCGCCATAGAACTGGTGCCTGTAGCAGAGAGGAACAAGGGATGGTATTCCCCCTTATTTTTTATTTCGAAGAAAGACCGAGGACTGACACCCATCATGGACTTCCGTGGTTTGAAAAGCTCCTCCAGGAAGGACAAGTTCAAAATGGTTACTCTCTCTCAAGTCCTCCAGGCCCTTCAACTTCAGGACTGGTTGGTGTCTCTTGACCTCAAGGACGCTTACTTTCATGTGCCGATCCATCCCAAGCACAAGAAGTACCTGAGGTTCGCGGTTGGCGACTCGCACTTTCAGTTTCGGGTCCTGCCGTTCAGTTTGACCTCTGCCCCAAGGGTTTTCACCAAGCTCATGGTGGTGGTGACAGTGTATCTCAGGAAAGGGGGAATTCACGTCTACCCCTACCTGGATGATTGGTTGATCAGGGCACGCTCTCCCGAGCTAGTCCTGGATCATCTGCCACTCCCTTCACAAGCTGGGCTTCTCCCTCAACTTAAAGAAGTCCCACTTGATGCCAACTCAGCGGCTCCAGTACATCTGAGAAGTACTTGACACTTCCCTGGGGCAGTGTTTCCCTCCTCAGGTGAGGGCTCATCACATTCAGCAGATGGTGCACAAATTTCAACATGCCCAGAGTCTCCCGGCGTTCGAGTTGTTGAGGTTGCTCGGCCTTATGGCATCCTGCATTCTTCTGGTGCCAGAGGCCAGGTTGCGGATGAGATCTCTGCAATGGGCTCTCAAGATGCAGTGGTCACAGTCCTCTGGCAGGATGTCTGACTCCGTTCAGATGTCGCCCTCGGTCGCCCAGGACCTTCTGTGGTGGGCCGTCATGAGAGGGGTAGGGGGGGGGGGGGGCTCCATTTTGGCTACCCTGGCCGGAGTTGACGATCGTGACGGACGCATACCTCGCGGGATGGGTAGCTCATGCCAACGAGTTGACAGTCAGCAGTCGTTGTTCTCCGTCGGAGTCCAAACTCCATATCAATCTGTTGGAGCTGACCGCTGTCAGGCTTGCCCTGAAGGCTTTTCTGCCGACTGTGCGAGGGAAGAATGTCCTGATTCTGATGGATAACCCAGTGGCGATGCACTACCTCAACAAAAAGGGGGGGGGGTGTTCACTTCCTCTGTGCAGGGAGGCGATGCAGCTCTGGTTCTGGCCCATCCAGCAGGAAATTTCGATCTTGGCAGTTCATCTGGCCAGAGACGAAAACGAGGCTGCGGACGCTCTGAGCAGGCAGAGCGCGATCTCTCACGAGTGGGAGCTGTCTCAGGAGATGCTCCTGGAGATCTTTGCCCTTTGGGGGACCCCACAAGTGGATCTCTTCGCCTCCAGTGTCAACCGGAAGTGCGAAAGGTTCTGCTTGTGGGAATTTCCTCCATGAGGAGCCTTAGGGGACGCATTCGTGGTGGAGTGGTCCTTCCCACTGCTGTACACGTTTCCTCCAGTCCCCGTCATCCCGCAAGTGCTGCGGAGGTTCTGGAGGTTCAGTTCCCGGATGATCCTCATTGCTCCGGCATGGGCCTGGAGAACCTGGTACCCGGACCTTCTCGACTTGTCCATCTTCCCTCCACGCTGTCTTCCCTACCAAGACGATCTGCTCTCACGGGAGAGGGGGTGTCAGGTTCTCCATCCAGAGGCCAGATCCCTCAACGCTTGGCTTCTGAAAGGTTGAGGCGTAAGGATTGGGACCTCCTTGAAGACGTGATGAGGTGTTGCTTTCGGCCAGACGGCCTGCAACAAAGTCCCTGTAGCGCTGCTGTTGGAGAAAGTTCTGCCACTGGTCCAGGTTTAAGAATGTGGATACTTTTACATGTGACATTCCTGTGGTTCTGTCTTTTCTGCTTTCGTTGGCCCACAAGGGCCTGCAAGTGGGTACCATTAAAGGTTACCTGGCGGCGCTGTCCATATTTAAGCGCTCGACTGAGGAGTGTTCTTATTTCAAAATTCCTTAAATTTCTCAGTTTCTGAAAAAGCTCACTAATGTGTTCCCACCGTCACCTTTCCAGGTGCCCGGTTGGGATTTGAACCTTGTTCTAAAATTCCTAATGGGTGCTCCATTTGAGCCTTTACATTCTTGTCCTTTGAGACTGTTAATCCTTAAAACTGTATTTTTAGTTGCGGTTACTTCCGCTCGCAGAGTGAGTGAGTTGCAGGCACTTTCTGTTAGGCCACCCTTCAGTGTTCCATAAGGAAAGGGGTGTCGGAATTTCGTTTAAGTCAGAAGGTCATTCCTCCAGCATTTTATCCTCCTCCGCATCCTGGTAAGGAAGAGGAGAGGCTCCATAGTTTGGATCCTAGGAGAGCTTTAAGTTTCTACATTGCACGCATGTCCCGGGTCAGAGTTGGCGATCAGCTCTTTATAGGTTACGCTGGAAGGCGTTTGGGACAAGCTGTTACTAAGCAGACTTTGTCTAGATGGATTATCTTGGCAATTTCTGAATGTTACCGCTTGGCCGGTAAGGTCCCTACGGTAGGCTTGCAGGCCCATTCTACTAGGGGAATGGCTGCCTCTACTGCCCTGTTCCTATTCGTAACATCTGTGAAGCTGCCACTTGGGCTTCGGTCCATACTTTTGTAAGACACTACTCCCTAGATTCTATCCATGGGCAGGATCTGGCCTTTGGCAAGGCGGTCCTTTAGTCTGCAATTTGATTGGGCATTCTAAATTTCTATATTCTTTTCCCTCCTCCATACGTTGGTACTGCTTTGGGAGTCTGTCATAGATATGGAATACGTCGGAGGACCCAATCCCCTCTAAGAACAAGTTACTCTTACCGGATAACATTCTTTCGATGGGATGGTCCGACGAAGTATTCCATATCGCTCCCTCCCTGCCCTGCTACAGAATTTCTTATGCGATTGCAGCTTACGTTTCCGCAAGGCTTTATGTGGTCATACTGGCAGAAGATTGGTGCCACATGTTCTGGGGAAAAAACTACAACTGAGGCTACGGGCGTCTTACATAACATCAGGTGACGTCGGGTCGATGGAGTCCCTCGAGGACAACGTATTGACGCAGGACGCAGACGCCGAAATTTTCCAAAGTAGCACAGCTGTGGTGATTACCTGTCATAGATATGGAATACGTCGGACCAGCCCATCGAAAGAACGTTACCAGGTAAGAGAGTAACTTGTTCACTGCTGCCATTGGAACAAGATCTGCAGCTAGTGTAGGGAGAAAGATGTGGACCCTTTTCAATGTGATACACCTACAATGTTGTAGTTTCTGCTGCATTTGGCAAATCTGCAGCTCCCAATTTGACCAGTCAAGGGTTATCTAGCAGTGCTTTCCATATTCAAGTGCACCTCGGAGGAGGCATCCTACTTCAAAATACCCTTAATTCAATTTATTAAAGGTCTCACAAATGTGTTTCCTACACCTTTTCAAATTCCAACTTGTGACCTCAATTTGGTTTTAGGTTTTTGACGTGTGCTCCTTTTGAGCCACTCCAGTCCTGCCCTTTAAAGTTGCTAACTTTAACATTAGCCTGCAGGGTGAGTTACAGGAATTATCCTGTAAACCTCAGTTGACCACCTTTTACAAAGCTATGGTTGTCTTTAAACTTCAAACCCTCTTTTCTGCCTATGATTGTATTGGATTATCATTTAGCACAAAAAATGGTGCTTTCTAACGCCACTTCACCCTGGCAAGGATAGGAAAGATTTCATGGACTTGATCCAAGGAGAATGCTAAGCTTTTATGTTTCAAGAATGGCTAAGGTGCGACAGCATGACCAACTTTTCATTGGTTTTACAGGACACAAAATAGGTCTGTCAGTTACCAAACAAACTCTATCCAGATGGATCATATTGGCTACTTCGGAGTGCTAGAGGCTAGCTGGGAAACATTCCCCCAGAAGGTATAAGGGCTCATTCCACTAGGGCCATGGCAACTTCCTCTGCACTTCAGAGGGGAATTCTGATTAAGGATATCTGTGAAGCAGCTACCTAGTTCACAATCCACACGTTTACTAAACATTATTGTTTAGATACCTCTAACAACGAGGAAAGATTCTATGCTCCATTCTTGACAAACCTTGATTCTTACGCCTTCCTCCAAAAGAACTATACTGCTTTTGGGAGTCTATCATAAGATGAGGAATGTGTGGGAGGACACAATCCATTCGAAGAAGTCACTTACCCTTGGTAATGTTCTTTTGACTGGATGTTCATCGCCCTACCAACCTACCCACTGTAGAATTTCAGAACTTTAGACTTTATGCTCTTTTAAGGTCTAATAATTAAAGGCACTTGTCAATAGCAGTAATTCTGCATATGGGTGGGGGGAAGCCAACGGATGCAGCGTGTGGTGTATGTGCGCTATATTTTTTTTATTGAAAAAGTACAGTTTTTATCATAAAAGAAAAAAACCTTTTGTTTCAAAACATCAACATAACATGCCTTGACTGTAGACACAGAGAATTTCAGTCTTACACGCAACCTTCTGAGGCATCAGGATGGACACCCCTTATAATTAGGGGGAAACCTCAGGATAGCGTTACATATTTGGTGTTTTGTCCGGAAGAAATCAAAAGCCACCAAGTGGCCATGTCTCCATCCATAGGGGCGTATTTGCCTAAATGAATAGAACGAAAGTCACCAGTAGCTGGACCATTTAGAATTAAGTGTTTCAAAGTTTCAACCGAGACAGCACAGAAGCGACAAAGGTTATTATTTACAGTGGGCTGATTCCTTTGAAATAGAATTTCCTTCGTATTCAGCGTATTTAAGTGGAAGTGAAGGAATTGTTCACGGTAGTAACGAGTATAACATTGAGTCAGGTAATGAGGCTGGCAATTTAGTTTTTTTTTGCGTTGCCTCGCCATTGGGAAGCAGCGAGGTTTGTATGTTTTTCAACATTAACGATCCATGCCCAAGCTTCAAATTTTCTTTTGCCCACTTGAGGACGGGAAAATAAATCAAAATTGTTAATATCAGCTGCGGCAATCCACTCTTGAAGTCTTATACTCCATTGATCCAACATGCAGCTGACTTTGGAATTGTCAGTGGCAGTGAATATTCTATAAGCCGGCGCACCGCCCGCTTCTCATCTTACGCCACAGCGAGATGGACTTCCAGATCACATGGGTAAAAAGTGAATTCAGCGATAGTTCATGGTGTATCAGTATGATTGAGATACAAATCGGGAGGTTGAGGACACGTCTCCAAAAGAGACCCTCTAATACATTCCAATTTTGCTCGCTGATATTCCATCCCACTTCTGCACCAAATTTTAAGATAGGAACTACCTTTTGAAGGTAGAACGTTAAAACCGGAGTTAGGGAAAATTTTCCGAAGTTTTTGTTGATCTTGGCCGCTTGAAGCGCTAATCTTACTGTTTTCTGTTTTAAACCGTTTAGCCATTGTGCTTCACAGATTGAGTTGTTGAATTCAATACCCAAATAGCGGATCGAGTTGATTGAAGTTAGCGGCTGACCACCTACAGCCCATTTGAATGCACGATCTCTTCTGCCTGATGTAGGTCCAATAGACAGGATTTTAGTTTTGTCTGTATTGATGACAAGTTCATTGATGACTAAATAGTGGTACAGACAACTTAGAAGCCGTTGAAGGCCGATCTGTGTTCTATCAATCAGGACGAGATCGTCAGCATAAGCGATGTAACGAACAGAAGTCTTATTTAGACATGGAGGAAAGCAGTGGGCTTGCTCAAGGTGATTCGGGAGATCTGCTAAAAATAATTTAAATAGGTCTGCCGCAAGCGGGCAACCTTGCTTAACTCCCCTTGTAGTTGGAATGCTGTCAGAATGCCATTCTTGTTGATGCGAACTCGAAAAGAAGTATTCGTGTGAAGCGCCATTATTGAATTGAGGATGGCCATAGGGCATTTCCATTTGATTAATTTTGCCCATAACAGGTCGCGATTGATTCCATCAAATGCTTGCTTCATATCAATGAAGGCTAGATGAAGTTTGGTTTTACATTTTAGGGCATTAAGTTTCAAATTGAAAGGTTTACATCCACTCCTGTGCCCTTTGAAAACCCTGTTTGATGAATATCGAGGATTCCTGAATTTTTGTTGCCCAATTTACAAGTTTCAATCTGAGATTGGATCCAAAAAGTTTTCCAATAGAGGGCAATGGGTCGATAGTTTTCAGGTCTGTCCCAACTGGCCTTCTTGTGGATCGGGATCACAATAGCAGTTAGCCAGGACTCAAGCAAACTATTGGATTTAGCAATCTTTTGGAAAAGACGCTCAATGAAGGGGGCCCAGATTTGTGGATTTTTTTTTAGCCTCACATTGCTAATCATATCTGGGCCCGCAGCACGAGAATTTTTGATCGACTTGATGGCATCCACAATGTCAGTGTGCAACATTTGCACATCCCAGGGTACTAATATGGCAACAGAATCGGTTTTGGGCACCTTGGAATAGCTGTTGAACACTAACCTGAAGTGCTTACACCAGGTGTCGCCGGAAATGGTGTTCTGCATCGAATTTGATCTGCTGTACGGGCCCATATTTAGTATTTTCCAAGTGTCGCGTGTATTCTTTGTAATCAGCAGCTTCATCATGAGTTCAGCGCGATCTTGATCGACAATGGCTCTGTGGGATTTCGTCCAGTTTCTATAGATCGCACGTCTAGCTTTTACTTCCTCCAGCAGAATCGAAATGGGTACATTTTTTTTTTTATTTTTTTATTCTGCCGACATCTTTTCTTAGCTCTTTCTTTTTGTCATCAAGCATGTTGCTAAACAGATGATTGTGGACCTTGTGTTGCTGAGAGCTATCTTTGATGGTAATATGATTCAATAGAAGCGGAGTGTAGTCTACACAATTTGGCGAGTCAAGCAGGTTTTCCGTTATAGAGCGGATCTCTTTGACGCTTAGTGGAGGTAAATCCAAGTGGAAACCGACTAAGACTGACTCGGAATATAAGGGCGAGGAGTCCGATGCCGCCAGTAGGCAATCGAGTTTTAACAATGAATGATCGCTCTTGGACGTTTTCAAGGAGTGTAGCGCGATGACCTTCGGCTCAAAGTTGCTAGACACCCAGAAATAGTCAATAATGCTGTGCGTTGATTGGTAATGACAGGTGGGGTGGGCTGGGCCGGAATATCACCACGCGCACTACCATTCAACAATACACAATCATACATCTCCATTACGTTTGTCCAGCATTGTTCTTTCTCGCCCAGCTCCTCGTAAGCAAGCTGGCAGTAGGAGTTGGTGTGTGGATCATACTTAAACCACGAGCCATTTAAATCACTGCAGCAGATGATAATCAGATTAATAAAGTACTGATCGCTGAGGTAAAGACAGTTTCATTTATTTTTGCTGGATTCCAATAGCAATTAATAAGCAACAAAGATGAAACTGCTTTTGAGGTGGCAGAACGTGAGTGCACAATTGATCCTTGAACATAAGGGTTAGGATTAGAGCAGATTGGTGTAGACCAATCTTGAGATAGACGGACCATTGTCAATAGTCCTGCACATGGTCGGCCTTGTGTGTTTTTGATTGCAGGATTGACCAGTGTGACATAGCCGTCTCTCATCGGAGTATCAACTAACCAAGTCTCTTGCAGACAGACAGCAAACACATCATCTAGTGGAACATCGAAACCCTGAAACAAGTGTTGGAACCCTCTGGTGTTCCACGATAAGATGGAAAGGATGGCATTCTGCAAACCCAGTCATGGCTAATCCTGATTCTGCAGTCTCTGGTGGCTCGATTTTATTTATTTATTTTTTCTCTCTTCTCTCTCTCTCTCTCCTTTCCCCGCTCTCAAATTGAAGGAGAGAATTGCTTGGTCGCACCTTAGAAGACATGCTGTGGCGTAGAGTTTTCACGACTGCTGTTTTTTTTTCCGGTTGGACAATGAGTCGGCTGCACGGAATTAGAACTTCTCCGGAGTGTATCGGGTTCGACATAGATGTCAAAGCCAAATAACAATAAGTCTTGAGCTACTTTGAGAAGAGTGTTGCGTACGCCGGCAGCGTCGATATGTAAAAGGACAGCATCAGAGCAGCTTTCTGTCACATATTCGACGATTTTAATATCATCCGAATTAATCAGCCGCAGAGGTGGAATATGTTTAAATAATCAAACATTTGCGCGATTAAGGTTCAACTCATTGTCGTCCTTATGTATGTTTTGAAGTCTCAATTTACACCTACAATCCTTTGCACGATGTTGGAGCAAGACCTGTGACCTCAATGGAGAACGGAATTGCTTTTTGCGTTGGTTTGTGGTGAATTTTGGATTAAACCTCGAATTAGCCGCCATGGGAATCGAATCATCCTTTTTCGAAGTAGTAGTTCGGCGTCCTTGCACTACTTGCCACTTCGATGTAGAGCGGCTTTTCCTAGAGTGGGCAGCTGTGTATCCAGTGACTGATCATCATCACTTGGATTCGAGTAGGTAGAAGGATTACACAGGTCTTAGGTGTCCGAAGTCACCGAAATGACTCAGGAACAGTCATCAGAGTTTAAACGTCGCCGCTTTACGCCATGATTCAGAGGCAGCATCGTTGCATTATTGTGTGATGATGAAGGGTCTTTCGCACCCTTGTTGGGGTGCTTAAAAAGACCTAGCCGCGGTGGAGTGGTCAGGTTTCTTACAAAGCTTTTCGTTGCTGAATGAGTTGCCAATTTTACTTTCTTGGCTATTGTCGATTTGGCAGGTTTCGCTTGAGCCGTAGACTTAGCAGTTGCGCTGGTTGTAAAGGATTTTGTCGTGCCTGCAAAAATACCGAATGTAGATGAGGCGCTTTCATGATGGTGGGCTTGTGTTGTAGCTTTGCTCAAGTGAGTTGCATCATGTGTATGCACATCCGCCGCCTTCATAGGCTGTAGGGTTTCTGACGAGACTTGTAGAAGAACACAGTCGGAAGGGTGAGAAACACTGGCCACTGTTGAGGGGTGAGCGCTGTGACTTTCCATAGATTGTAGTGTGACGCACTCCATTTGGGGAGCCGTTAGGTCGGAGCGGGCTCCACTTTGCATCGCAGACAGTAGCCTTAGACAAGAGTCAGGCGGTGAGCAAAGCTTTGCATGTCAATTTTGTGCAGTTCCGAACTGTGACCTGGATTTGGCAGAGGAGCAATCTCACTCAACACCTCCAAAAGACATTTTAGCTGAAGATCATGTCTCTCCTGTTGTAAAGTCACTAAGTTGTTGAGACGGGATTGCCAAAATGAACTTGTCTTTTCCAGCTTGCATGTCATGCTGGATAAACTTAGTAAAGGAATCAATTTCGACAAGAAGTTCGATAAGAGGACCCCTTGATCCCTGATGGTCTCATTTAAAGACTCATATAGCTTAACAAACGGAATCATCGCTTGGGACGATGCCGCAAGCACATTATTGTGCAGCTGAATTGCCGCACCAACTGACAGATTGATTTTAGAATTCGGAATTTTTGAATTGTCTTTGCCTGGGGTTAGAACAGTTGAGGGATCAATGAGGGAAGTGGAGCTTTTTGCGGGCGTGGCTGGTAAGTCCGCAGTATTGTTCCTTTTTGCTGGTATGTCTGAAATATTATGCCTTTTTGCACTACTGCTGGCTTCTAATGAATTTGCAGCGCCCTGCAAGTGCAAGACATTTCCTTTTTCATGAGGCCCAGAGCGTGACAATAGTTGAGTTTTCAGTGAAGAAGGGGCCGACATGGTTGTGGGCAAATGCTCCAACTTTTTCTGAGTAGAGCGCGGCTGCAAGATGTTAGTGTTCGAACAGTCGCTACTCAAGAGCTGATGAAGAGAGTGTATGTACGCTATATCAACTGAAATAGAAGCCCTTTATGGACATTGGTCGACTACCTCGGGGCACAGTGCCCTCTGCTGAGAAGAAAAAAGTTTCCAAAGTAGCTGAAGCTGGAAACAAATATAAGATGCGTAATATGTGGGAGGAACATCCAGTTGAAAGAATGTCACTTGGGGGTAAGTAACTTGTTCTCCTGGCGTTCAGTTGCAACCAACCTCAGGAAATTACCCCCTTCCCCAGGTCACAAAGTGCCAAATTAGATTTACTTTGTGGGCTGGCAGAATGCCTCCCTTCTCCTGGTGTTCCAAACAATAGCTCTCTGTTAAACAGCCTGGGGTATGACTCCCTTTTCCTGACCCATTGGGCCTTCCTCCCAGTCCAAGTTACCAGGAGATGGCTCCCTTCTCCTGGTATCAGTAACACCATCTCTTACAAATGGGGTGAATGACTCCCTTCCCCTGGTCTTCTCATTAGGTTGCACAGTTTCAGCACCCAGCTCTGAGTGTTATGAGGGTCTGGGACTTGCTCTCTTCTTCTTTGATTTGGCCCACTTCACTGCCCAGTACTGCCACAAGGAAGGTGACTTTTATCTCTCTTGGTTTAGGTCTTCAACCCTTCTGTCTCTTCTTTGGTTTGGCCTACTTGGTTCATGCCACTGCCATGAGGAAGATGACTCTTTCTTGGCTCCTCAACGCCTTGTTTCTCTTCTTCTCATGTCTGCTTGGCTGCCTTGCTTGCCAGTTACTGACACAAGGAAGAGGGTCTAGTTCATAATGTTTGTAAAGGGATTTTGTCTACCGGTCCCCATACCTCCCCAGTTACCTTCTGTGTTCCTGGGGATGTGTCCAGTTCTTCCTGGGGTGTCTCTCCTACTCCGTGTGCTGCCTCAGCATCTCTGTCTTCAGCTCGTGGATCTCCTGCCCTTGGAGTGACAGTGAGGAAGCTGCCTCTCACGTTAGCGTCACCATCTGCCAGCCTCCTGTTACCGTCTGGACACTGTCGTGCAAATTGGTCACGTCTTCTTGAATCCGGGAGCTCACTGCTCTATTCTTGCCTCCATGTCTCCTTTGTGCTTCAGTCTCTTGTCATGGTTGGCTGTCTCAGACAAGCGGTCCTTCTTTTCCTTTTTGTGTCCTAAAAGGAACCACACCTTTGCACAAATCTGCACCGCTTCGGTTCCTTCTTGGTATTGCTCTTCATTGTTTGTGTTCCACCTCATTCCAGTACCTGGATTACCCATGTTCCTGATGAGGTTCTCCATCTCTGTACTTTCCAGGACCTTGAGGCAATCTACTTTACAACAGTACATAGGTCTACTGTCTACAAAGAGGTTAGAAGATTGAGAAGCTAGAGTGTGCGGTGGGTCTGATGTTTTCAGAATGGCTACACCCTAGATGGTTGTCATTCTGAGGGTAGGGTGTGAGAGCCGCCTTCATTATACACCCCTGGAGGGACTATCGGGTAGCGGCCTGGCCTCATGGAAAAGGGCTCCCATCTGGGGTGAAATGATGACATACTCTTCCCATAATGCTGCTGACTTCCCTCATCTGATTTGGCAACGTGCAACTTCCTGTTGGTCTCCTGTTTGGGTAAAATTATCCCAATTCTATGCAGTTTGATTTTTCTTAAACCCTTCCTCTTTCCAGTTCTCAAAAGGGGAATATTTATTGTGGGTCTAGTTAAGTTCAAATAACTGTGGAAAATCTGTGCCAATAATAGTTTCTTCTGGTAGTCTGGGCACCCAGCAGAGTTTACTGCAATATCCATAACCTTGATGTTGTGTGAGTGGGGCTCTGGGGTATATTTCTTGTTCCCTGTGAATGCAAGTGATTTTTCACTTGTCTGCCTAGATGTATTTTGTCAGGGTAGACCAGATCAACTCTTACTGCTGGAATCTATTAAGACAGATACATGGGTTCCATTAATCCTAAAGGGTTCATGGGTTTGAAAGGGAGCAGAAAGACAAACAATTGCTGACTACTAGCAGATTGGTATCATCTTGTGTCTCTAGCGCTTTCGAGTCCCCTTTTCCCTATCCACCCTATCTCCATGTGTTCTTCCATCTGATGTTCTTTTGGGCACTGTTTTGCCATATGTCCTCTAACGCCACAGGAAAAACATATGGGAAACAGTGTCATTGGAACTTTTTTTTTTCCTCTTCCAGCTTTTGTCAGGCCCTTGAGTTTAAAGGGTGATGGTCTCTTCCCCCCCTCTTCTCATAGCCCTACTTTTAAAGTGTTTGTGTTCTTCTCCAAACTGGAAAATAAATCCTTAAGAGGTATCATTTTAGGATTTACTTTGTGATCCCTCTACATATCCTCACTTCTGTGCATAGACCGTAGTAATTTGGTGGCCTCTCTGGGTCTGTCTCAATGGTACTGTTTAATGTTGGTTTAATTGTAAAACTGCATGTTGTCGAAGAGAGGGCATTGGGGTGGGGGGGTTTAAACTACTGATCACTTGTTCTAAGGCGAGAGCTTCCATGACTTTGAATAAAGTCTTTTACTCTGACAATGGGACAAAGTGTTTTGTATTCGGCCCCTCAATTCCAAAGGTGTTTCAGTGGGGCTTAATCTCCCTAAATGTTTGCCTATAAAAACGATCAGTTTGACCCACTCTATGTAATGGTCCCCTTTTTGATCTCATCAAATGATGTGGTCCCTAAGGGTTAGGGTTTGTCGGAGACTTGTAGTTCTCCTTTCAACAAGGGTGTGAGGTAGCAGGTTTAAATTCACTTGCGCCAACAGAACTGTTGGTCCAATCTTACAAAGTTTAGAAAAAAAGATACCCGAGATCTCCCGCCTCTCTAAGCCTGTAAAATACCATGTGGGAGAAGGGGCCTTTGCTGACTAGCCATCAATTTATTGAGACCTTCTTGATCTCTAAGGGCTGCCTCTATCTGTTGGCTTACTAGGCATTCTAATAGTCGCCAGGGGATGCATCTTAAGGTTATGAAGTACTTGGTCGGGTGAATCTGGGATACCTTTTTGATTCTTTTCAAACTTGATTCTTGGGAAGTTTCAGGCGTTATTTCTTCCCAGTCCTCGGAATACCCTTTGCCTTCTTGGTTGAATTCTGAGGTGTCTGAGGAATTGCTAGATGTTCCTGGACAGCAACACCGGTGCTCTACTCTTCCCCCGTTAATAATGCCTCCTCTGAGACCTGACCCCTGGGAAGATGGTTTGATGCTCTCCTCTATGGGTTTTGCACACTTTCCCTGAGTAGGTTTCGCTGCCTCTTGCCCACCTTCTACGTTTTCTGGTAAGGAAGAGGTTAAAGCTGTTCTTACAATGTATAAGTGGGGTGGTCTTTTTAATCCTATCGGTAATAATGCTTTACCTGCCTGGGCCATGCACATCTCAGGGGTCCCGCCACTATTTATCAGGTGGATTAGAATCCACGCTTAACACCATATGGAAGGGTGCAGAAGGAGGACTGACGCAAAGGGGGCATGTCTGGGCTATACTTTTATTGATATCCTTTATTTGACTTTAAATTCATCAGGAAAATTACATGAAACATGATGAGATACATGACTCCATTAATCTAATATGTAATACAAAGATTAAAAAATCATAATTATCCGACGCTTACCATGCTGTAGGTTACAACTTCTTTTGGAAGGTGAAAATAAAAATAATTGAAATCAATGTTATAAATATAAAATGCTGTCAAAATGCTTTTTCTCAACCAAACTCTGTGTATGTACTTAGCCACAAAATGGTTTACTACCAAATCAAGAGAATCTTTAACATTGTTTGGCCTCTCTCAAGGGGCAAACATCATGCAGAAGAAGCAGCGGTGTAAGATATGTAATCCTTGGGTCTTTCAACCTGTCACAGATGGACATAAAGTATGTAATATCTTCTCTTATAGCACCACACAACCTGTTCTAAACGGCCTGGGCAGTATTCCGAGCAATCGTATCCAGATAAGATGCATACTCTTTTTAAAGAGCAGGTAGTCCATGCCCTGAGATAAAGCCAGACATGCTCCTTACATGCTATTGGCCCTCCAGTTTGCCCAAGCCTTTTTCAACTCAAATTTCATAGTTTTGGTAATCTGACGTGGAGTCAGCCCATAACTAGCGATCTAATGGGGGGGGGGGGCGTGGCTAACTTGCCATGGATTAGGATGTGCCTACGAGAGCTGCGCCGGTGATCCGACTTTGATCCGAACGAACCTGCATCAAAAATGACTGATGTGCTTTAAGAATGGATGCACGAGCGTGGTAATAGAAGCCCCATCATGTCTGCAGAAACCAAACTATTTGTATGAATAGATGAAGTGAAACTGACTTTGGAACATTCGGCGGCGTTGATACAAAGTATCCAAGATGGTGGCTAACAAAGGAAGGCAGGCCGTGGCAATGAGAACAGCTGTATGGACTCGAGTGCGCAGCGCATGAAACTGACATTGCCTCTCGGAGATCGTGCTGATCTTTGCATTTGTAGAGGTGAGCAGAGACTATGGGAGAGGCCGTATGTTTATGCGGAGCTTGTGAGGAGAATGGACCCAAGCTGTGAGTGCAGCAGCGGTCCGCGAGGTCCAGGAGGAAGTGGAGCTCGGAGACTGTGCAGCACCCCCCCCCCCCCAGCCGCACGAGAAGATGAGGCTTCCTGCCGCCTGCGTGGGATAAGTTGGCAGCTACAGGAGCTGCATACTGGAAGCGGAGGTGTGGCGTGGACCCGTGCGAGGAACAGCCGCCGGGTACAGAATTAAAACGCAGCAGTGATCTAAAGTGTGCGCGGCGGGCGCCCTATGAAGTCCTGAAGGCACCGCGCGATGAAACCATTGCTTAGATCCATGCGAAACACCGGGAGCCCGCCCGCAACACACAGTGGATCGGAGCGATCAGCTGGGCATTTTCCTGCATAGTGGGCAGAAGTTACTGGAAGCACTGCAAAAGTGTGTTACTAAGTGTACCAATGGGACTACGAATACGCGGGCATTCCTATGAGGTGCCCCTGGCCACATACGGTCAACAGTGAAGGAGTAGGCCATGGCGAAAAGGCGCTTGCGCCAAGCATTGGTGAGGAGTGTCAGGCAGTCCACTGCCATTTGCAATGATGTACGTTTGACAGTCAGTGCTGTGGGGAGAATAAAAGGAACCGGCACAGGGCATTCTTGGAGTGAGAAGTGAAGCCAGTCTAAAACGTGGGAGGACATAACCCACCCGAGGACAAGGCTCACTGCATTTGGGTCTCTACAGCACACCAAGGATACCAGCCTGCAAAGTGGCCGTGGCAAAGAGGTTCTCGTGCCGAGCACTAGTGGAGAGCGACAGCGGCTAACAGGAGATGAATTCTCATATGGACATCGAGAGACCACCAAGCCCGTGACCGCAACTGCTTGTGGAGCATTGCTAAGCAGTTCATTGCCCTTGGGAACAAGTACCGCATGGCAAGCGGTGGTGTGAGAAGGATAAAAGGGGACTGGCACCGCCTGTGGACTAAGATCAGAGTACAGGAACCCATGCAGGCATAACCAGGGTACTAGCCAGGGCTTGGAGTGACTCACTGGCGACAAGCAGTGATATAGAGCCAGAGCTGCTAGGCCATACACAAAGGAACCTTAGAAGTAAGGTAACTAAAAACGCGTGAGGAAACAGCCCGCCCGAAGACATAGCTTTACAAATAAGAACACATACGAGGGCTCCCCTGAGACAACTGCCTTGCCCTGAAGCGACACACTGGTGTCACATCACGACATAGAAGCAGGCTTGACACGCCACAGACCGAGTAACCCCAGACACATAACGGAGATTGCAAGATGACGGGGCGGGGAACTGTTAGTAAGAGTAAAAACAAACAATCCATGATGGAAGCATTTGCCAAGACGCAGCAGTCTCCTGTGACGACAATGCACAGCGGTGCGACAGCATCGGCGGGGAGCACCACAGCGGCCGAAAACCACCAGATACTAACGGCTATAACGGAGCTGAGAGACTTGTGGGGGATGGGGATGGCGAACCAGCGAACTTCTTTGGAGGCTAAAATAGATACAGTAGGCATAGAAGTCACCCTACTGCGACAGGATGTCAGAACATTGGCAGAGAGAACAAGCAGCCTGGAAAGCGCAGTGAAAACAAACACAGGCACTAGCAACACAAAAGAGGTGCACATACTGAAGCAACAGGTGGCCAATTTGGAGAACCGTGCTGAGGAGGCGGAAGGAAGGGCACAAAAACAATATCCGCGTGGTTGGAATGCCAGAGGGGGAGGAGGGCCAAGACCCTACGGACCATGTGGAGAACTTGATCTTGCAAGAAATTGGAGCTGACAAACTCTCGCAGGGATTCACGGTGGAACGTACACATAGAGCCCTCATGAGGAAACCGAAGCCTGGGGCTCCTCCTCGTGCGATAATTGACAAGATACTGAATTATAAAGATTACGAGAAGATTTTGGAGTACTTTCGCAAAGGGGGAACGATCGAAAGGGCCTCGAGTACCATCACGGCGTATCCTGACTTCACAATGTTGGTCCAGAGGCAACGGTACAGCTATGTGGCAATCAAGAGAAGGTTACGCATGGCGAGAATCAAATACATTCTCCTGTACCCTGCAAAACTGAAAGTGTTGCACAAAAGTAGGATTTTTTTTTTTCGACACCCCGGAGGAAGCAGCGGCATGGCTGGATCTACAGGGTTGCCTGGAACGAGATGCAGAGAAGGCACAGGAGGAGCACGATAAGTGATTGGGATATTGCATGCACATTGATTGGATGCAGAGCAGGTACCCGAATAGAGACTACGATAGTGATAAGATAAAGGGGGGCGATCGAGTAATGCTGACATTTTGGCAGGATATCTGCGACTTTGTTGAACTTACAGGACTGGAATATAGCAGATTGAATATATAAGTAAATAAAGTAGCAATGTGTGGTTGAATTTAAGCGAACAGGAGCGGCAGGACAAAGGCGCACCCTACCCCCTGCGTAGCAGTAGTAGTTGCAGGATAGCCATTAGGGCAACCTCACCCTGCAGAGCTTCGAGTAAAGGCTATTGCCAGAAAGAGCTAGATGCGGGGGTGCCTGAGATCCAGGGATGGAGTTGGGCAACAGTTTTGGAGGTGGAAGGGGGTTGGGGAGTTGGGTGTGTTTTTTGTTAAGGGGAATACGAGCTTATATGGACTGAGATGGAAGTGGGATCTGGACTGCACCGAGGGGAGGGGAAGGGGGACTCTAATGGGCCATGGGGGACCTTAAAATAATTACGTGGAATGTCAGGGGCTCAATAGTTATCTTAAGAGGAACAAGGTTATGTTGTATCTGCGCAGACAGAAGATAGATATTGCACTGTTGCAGGAGACTCACCTGACACAGGAAAAGATGGAAATGGTAGTGAAGAAATGGAAAGGGGTTGTGGTGGGCTCGACCTATTCTGCATATGCTAGAGGAGTGCTCACCTGGGTGGCGCCGCATGTCCCGTTTCAACTGTTGCAGGAAAAGGCGGAAACGGATGGGAGGATGGTCATATTGAAGGGATTGGTGGAGAATAGGGAGATAACTATTGTAAACACATACGCCCCCAATCAAAATACTGCAACATACTTCAGGACTCTTTGTACTAACCTTAGTATGTGTATGGGGAGTGCAGTGATTCGGGGGGGGGGGGGGGGGACTTCAACTGTGTATTAAACCCCAGAATGGATAGGTCAGATGGGAAGATTGACAGACCCACCCCAGCGGCTAAAGCATTGCAGACACTACTAGATGACTTTGTTCTGGCAGATGTGTGGAGAACAAGACACCCCCAAGATAGGCAGTATTCACACTATTCCGCCCCACAGCAGTTGCATACGAGGCTTGACAATGTCTTTGCTACCTCGGAGGTTATGACAGATTACTCAGGCAGAATACAAGGCGAGGGTCCTCTCTGACCACTCGCCCCTGGTTCTCGGATGGCTAGATTGCCCCCCGAGAGCAAGGATCCTGACATGGCGCCTCCAGGCAGAGGCACTTAAGGATCCCTGTTTTAGAGAAGACATAAGAGAGGAGATTATAAACTATTTTGAGATAAATACGGGTAGTGTGGAATCGGCCAGCACATTATTAAAGGGCCTGCAAGGTGGGATCTTGGCTGATCTACAAGAAACGGAAAGGGAACTGGAAAAGGCATTGAAGGGGGAGGTAACACAGAGAGCGATATGGAGCTTATACTTAAACTGCAACAGAAATGTGCGGAGCTATGGGAAAGACTGCAACCTCAACTATGAAAAATATATAGAGAGGCAGCATGCGGGAGGGGATAAAACAGGAAGGCTTTTGGCATGGTTATACAAGAGGGAGACCCCGAGACCTACGATTAGAACGATAACGAGAGAGGATGGTAGCGTAGCTGACACCCAAGAGGGAGTTAACCAAGAGTTTGCATATTATCACAGGTTGATATATGGTGACAAGGAGGGTAGTAGTCAGGAGGAGATAATAGAAACGCTGGGGGATATTGGACTGCCCACGATAAGTGCTGAAGAAAGAAGAGTTAGATGCACCTATTACGCTGGAGTAGTTGGGGGAAGTGGTGAGGCAGCTGCCTACCAGTAAGACCTCAGGGGTGGACGGGCTCCCAAGCAAATTTGATAAAGTATACAGAGAAGAAGTGCTTCCCCCGATGTTAGAAATGTTAAATGAAGCGTTTGAGGTGGGGCGTCTGCTGGAGCCACTCGGAGAGGCGATTGTAATACCGTTTCCCAAACCCAACAAACCTGGGCATATCTGTGGATCCTACAGACCTTTGTCGATGTTGAACCAAGACAGCAAGATACTGACGGCGGTCTTGGCAAACAGGCTGCGGAGAGTTATTGGCAAACTAATACACCCCGACCAGACGGGCTATGTCCCAAATAGAAATATAACACATAATCATAGAAGACTCCAACGGGTTGTTGAATGGGGGAGTAAGAATGATGGTGAAATGGCAATTGTGTCCTTGGACGCGATAAAGGCTTTTGATTCGGTCAAGTGGCCTTGGCTGCTGGTGGCCCTAGCGGGCTATGGTATGGGGCCTGGATAAATAAGGTGGGCAAGTATGCTATATAGTGACCCGCTGGCCAGGGTGAAAACGGGATCAGTGATATCTGAAAGATGGCAACTTAGTAGAGGCACCAGGCAGGGCTGCCCATGGTCCCGAATGCTCTATATACTGGCCCTGGAACCCTTAGCAATATACCTTAGACAACAATACGATATCATTGGTATTGAGATAGGAGGGGAGCGTCACTTGATCTCCTTATATGCAGATGATTTGTTGCTGTACTTGAGGCCCCCGGAGGAAAATCTCCAGTACATCCTGGAAGTGATGGAAAGATATGCAGGGTTGTCTGCTATAGCAGTGAATCCTCAAACATCCAGCATTTTCCCGCTAGGCAGTTACAAGGGGATCCCGGTGGGACGTTTGCCAGTGTTACAAACACCATGGGCAGTTGAGACTTTCCGGTATCTTGGGATAGATGTGTACCACGCAGTGGAAGAAGAGCACAGACATAATAACTGAGGTAGCCATCCAGAAAATTGAGAAGTGTATGCAGTTCTGGGAGACATTACCCTTAGCAATGATGGGGAGAGGGGCAATGCTCAAGATGGTGGTCCTACCTGGGCTCCTGCATTATTTTGGGAATATTCCATACACAATACCCAAGAAGTTCTTTACTAGACTGAATAGCCTGTGTAGGGATTTCCTGTGGCACGGTACCCGGAATAGGGTGGCACTATGGAAACTGCAGAATTTCTATGAAAAGGGGGGATAAAACTGCCTAATTATGAGGTTTACTATGTAGCGAGCCAGCTGCAATACGTTGCCAAGTGGTTCTCAGATGAACAGACCCCCGAATCCAGGTTGTTTGGACAGGACTGTGCCCCGTTTTACTTAAGAGAGATAGTATGGCTGCCCAAGGCAGAAATTGAAGGGCGCCCTAAGATGATGATGTTGGGGTGGAAGATGTGGCATCGAGCACGGCAGATGATGGGGAACCCATTCCCATGCTCCCTGCAGGTGCCACTAGTTGCACTGACAGGGGGAGATAGGCAGCTGACGAAGATAATTAGGAACCACTGGGAGTCGGTGGGGCTAGTGACGATGGGAGATATTTGGCAAGAGGGGACCATTACAGATTTTGAAGTACTGGGGGGAGGAAATGGGATTACATACGGGTCAGTATATCACGTATCATAGAATGGTGCAGATAATTAGGAGAACATGGCCCGAAACGGTACTGGAAGAAGAAGAACCAGATGCCAGCCTAGACATGATTTATGACATAATGGAGGGAGGGCACGAGATCTCTATACTATATGAGATGATAATGTCCAAGGTTGGAAGGGAATTAACACAGCTGAGACTAGATTGGTAAGGGGAAGTAGGAACCTCGATAGAGGATGGGATGTGGGAGCGTGCCCTGGGGTACCACAAGAAGGTATCCAGAAATGCTAGACTAAAACAGATACAACTATATGTTACGCACAGAGCATATATGACACCCCAGAGGATATCTAGGTTTAAAAATTCTGGAAGACAAGCATGTTCCAAATGTGATGAAGAAAATGCCGGCATTGTACACATGTTTTGGTCATGGCCAGTAATTGAGCGCTTCTGGGGTGAAGTAGCAAGGAAACTGGCGGAAAAAGGGGTCACGATTGTTATCGATACAGCCTGGGCATGCTTTCTGGGGGGGTTCCCCAGATCGCAGAAACTTAAGCATGTTAGCAAATTGAAAGATCTAGCATATTTGCTCGCAAAAAGAATTGCCATGGTATGGAAGACATGTCACAGGCCACGGGTGGAGGTGTGGTGGGGGGAGTTTCAGAAATGGGTGGAGGCTGAAACCATGGTATGGCAGGAGGTGAGCAATGTAGGGGGAGAGGAGGAGGTGGGAACCCTGATGGCATGGAAATCATTAATAGCGGAATTGTTTGGAACAACACAAGACCTGACAGAATCCACGGAATGCGAGACCCCACCACGCGAGGCAGATACAGAAAGCGTGGAATAAACAGGCTTGTAAGGGGGGTAGGATAAGGGGAGCAGTGACCAAAAATTAAGCAATGTACAATGCAACTGTTGATATTTGTACTGTGTGTTTGGTTTGTGTTGTTTTTGTTTGAATAAATCAATAAAATTGTTAAAAAAAAAACGAGAGATCTAATGCTGCCAGGCATTTCTTAGCATGGGCAAACCAAGAAACTAACCACCCAACTACCATGTTCATTACCTGAATGAGAGCTTCCCAAATGTACCTAGTGCAGGGTTCCCTCATATTCTAAACCAGTAGATAGCAGACTCCTCATCTAATGTTAATGGACATTTGTACCGTGCACTATCGCCACCGGAATGGTCCGCTGGCACTCTGGCGCATCAGAAAAGGAAAGGGGTGAGTTAGTAGGACTGAGCGGGAAAAGTGCAAGAGAGCAATTGATGTGATGTTGGCAGCGTCAGTTTGGTTAACACTGTTCGCTGAGCTTAGGTGTGCTTTTTGGTTGGTAGCCAGTGGTCTGTTGTGCAAGGCTATGTGTAAATTGTTTTGTTGCGGTGTAGTGAAGTATGTGCGGTTTGGTGTGCTTTAGAGGTGTGGTTGTGTTGGTGTATGCATAAGCGGGAGAATTTTAGTGGGTTGGTTAGTGGCAGCATTATCTAGATGAGATGCATTCTCATTTTCACAATTCTTTCCTGATCTGGTGCCTGCTAAATTCTTTTTAGATGTGGCGCATGAATAACTAGACATTTCTGTCTGGATGTGATGAAGGCTAATATTCAACAATCCTGTCTAGATCTGATGCAAGCTAATATTCACAATGCCATATATTCACAATTCTGTCTAGATGTGATGCAAGCTAATGTTCGGCAACCTGTGTAAATGTGACACAGGCTAACACACACAATTTTGGCACAGCTTAATATTCACCATCCTGTCTAAATGTGACACAGGCCACAATCCTGTCTAGATGTGACGCAAGCTAATGTTCGGCATCCTGTCTAAATGTGAGACAGGCTAATATTCACAGTTCTTCTTCTGGAGTGGGTAGCACAGTTGGGGTACTGTTCATCTAGATGTGAGAGATCTAATGGACACGGATTGCATTCCATATGGACAAGTGCAGTTGGGTGCCTTGGAGGAGTAACAACACACTTAAAAAAAATATATATTTTCAGTAGTATTTGCAATCTTACCCCTAATCGGGCCCCAAAATTCTTAGGGAGAAAAGGAATCATGGTCATTGTCTTTCTGACATTCAATTCGGTGCCCAAATCGACGCATTGCTTTTGGAAGCATAACATAGATGATTTCAAACTGGATGGAGTTGTAGATGGAAGAAAGACACAAATCTGCGTAAAACAATGCTGGAAACGTATCCTTCGCTAGCTGTGGAAAATCAAGGTTGAGGCACAGTTAGTCTATGATGGCTAGAGGGCACCCCTGGCGAACACCTCTATCGACAGACAATGGAAGAGTTGTATCTCCAGCTAGACTCCATCGCACTGTTGACTGAATATTTATTTGGCATTTGTAAAGCGCTCCTTACCCGTGGGTATCTGGGTGCTGGACAGACACAAAGTAAGACATTTTACATAAGTTACGTAGGAGACAAAATACATTTGTACAAGTTTTACAGCATTTACAGTTTATGAATATCTGGTGCGTTGTTCGGGTGAATTGTGCAGGGTAAGAGTGCATAATAAGTTGCCAACGTTCATGTGTTAGGAGCCATGTTTTGAGTTTTCTGCGGAAGGATGAGTGGGATGGGTTGGGTCTGATGGCTAGGGTGGGGTATTCCAATCTTTGGCGGCTACTACTGGGAAACTGTGCCTCCCAGCTTTTGGTTCTTTTGAATTTGGGCACAGTGAGGCGATGAGCAGTAGAGGTGCGTGTAGGTTTGGTTGTTTGGGTTGGTGTGAGTAGGTTGGAGAGATATTTAGGGGCAGTGTTGGTCAGGCATTTGTGAGTAATTGACATGGTTTTGAATCTAATCCTATCCTATCCTGTCCTGGAATATAGCAATCAGATTAGCATTGTGTCTCCGGGTTGTTTTTGGCCACTAGTATGTCCCAAAGTGACTTCCTCCGGATATGGTCCACAGTTCTTAAATCTACAAACACTGCATACAGTTTTGTTCTGGACAAGAGCAGGTGTTTCTGGACAATCAGATGGAGCCGAAATCCCTGATCCACAGTACTCGGGCCGGATCCAAAGGCTGCTTGAAGATGGTTAAGCAGGGATTCCCTATCTACCCACGCCTGAATATTTTCTTTTTTTATTTTAAAAGAGGCCTTTGCAGACATCTTACCTGTGATGTCTAAGAGAGAAATTGGGTGATAATTCAGGGGATTCTCCCCCCCCACACCCCTCTTTTGTAAATAGTGATGATCTTGCCCATCCTTTGAGTCTGGTACCTCCCGCAACACAAGGATGTTATTGCAAACCTTTTTTGGGACTGGTACCCATATAGTTGGCTCCATATAGTCCACCGGGATCGTATCTGGTCCAACTGCTTTCTCCACTCTTTGAAGCTTCAGGACATCCTCTGCATCCTTCTGGAGCAGCTGTAGACCCATCCCCTCAACACCACCTGACCCCCCCCCCCCCCTCGCAACTCTGATCTAAGGTTTGGTCATTAAAATCAGACGGATCGAAATTCTTGTACAAGGATGAGAAATTCTCACTCCATGTATCCCGGTAAATGCAGGCGTGGTGTGAAGGATCTCCTAACTCCCGATCGCAAATGAGACTCCAAAATCCCCTAGCGTCTGTTGTCCGGGCCGACTTTAACAGGGCCTCCCACTTATTGAACAGGAAGTCTTCTTTAGTTTTGTTAAAGACCTATAGGCTGCTCTCAAAGTTTGCAATTGCTGCCTATCAATTGAGAGTTAAGATACTGGACCAAAGCCTGTTTGGGCTCTCTACATTCACTGTCATACCAAGCTGCCTGTTTCTTTGCATGTTTTTAAATTTTAGATTTGGCACTAGTGACCAAGGTAGGATTGGCCCATTTTCCCCCTCCCCAACTCCCCCAAACCTCCCCATTTCGAAATTACCCCCTGGTCCTGACAAACCTGGGAGCATATGCCACCCACTATCGCTTCATACAGACTAGGGATCATGTCATCAGCTAAAACGTTTGCCCATCTAATAGCTTGAACTGTCACCATTAGGTCTGATGCAAAAGCTTGGCCTAAAAGTGCAAAAGGATCTGCATCCCCCAGGGACATGAAAATTTGCTTGCGATAGCTTTCATGACTGTTCATTTCCTGGAAATCCCTAATCTGGGACCAATCTGAAACCAGGATATTGATATTTTATTTCTCCAGCTTTGGATCTTTCATGGATTCACATGCTTAGAATATTCCCCGTCGACAGACTGGGAACCCTCGGTACGCTTATAAAGCCGTTTCCCATAGGAAAACTTCCGACACTTTTGTGTCCTATCTATGTCGTTTTTGGGGCCTCCCACGCATGCCCCAGTAGGACGTAGCGGTATAAAAGCCCCGCCCCCGCGGCTCCCTTCAGATTTCAACCGTCTCAAAAGTAGTGGGAGCACCTCGTGTAGTCTACTATTTTGTCTAGGTTGTGCTGTTGGAGTTTTCTCCTGATGTCAGGAAAAGCGCTGTTCCGCCCGTGCGCTATGTGTGGGTTGAAGAAGGTGTACGAGGGGGACGGACATATGGATTGCATATATTGTCTACACCCTCATCATTCGGCAGACAAGTGCGACATATGTAAGGGCTTCTCCCAGAAGACTCTTAAAGATCGAAGTCGAAGACTAGTGGCATGGTTAAACGATGGAGCGGGGGCATACCCGCCTTCGGAGGTGGGCTCCACGCACAGCGTGGCCTCATTGTCAAAATCTTCAGGGGCCCCGCGCTGCTCGACATCGTCGGAACCCCCGGTGAAGAAATTACAACCGGCAGAGAAGGAATCATCAAGAAGCCATTCTAAGGAGTCTTTGTCGAAGAAAGCCTCGTCATCCTCATCTTCGACGAAGAAAGACAGAAAAGAAAAATCGAAATCCTCCTCAGGCGATCATCATAGATCGACCTTGAGTCGAGATGCAGAGAAGCATAGGTCGAGTTCAGAAAAGGCGGGAACGCCTCAAGGACCTACACGACCACCAGCGTCGTCGACAGCAGGGCAGTCGTCGACCACTTCTCTGCCACTGACACAATTGGTCTCAACCGTTCTTGGGCCGCAGACGGTGACGACGATGATGGGGCCAGCTTTAACCTCGTCGACGGAGATCCCGCAAGAGGCCTGGCGACCAGAAGTATTCGACCCAGTTTTGCCGGAGACCCTACTGCAGCAAGAGACCTTGTCGGTGTCCTCGGGAGATGAGGATGTGAGAGTAGCTGGCCCTGCAGACCTCAGGTTACGAGGGATTACCAGGCCTCTCTCCGGGAGCATTCCGTGGTCTACCCTTCTTCTCAATCCGCAGTCACTCTTGTCGTTGGAGGTTTTATCCACGTTGCAAACGTTGCTGAAGACACTGGACGAGAGACTACCTCAAGCAACTCCGGCCAGGTCCGCCATCGACGAACCGGACCGTCTCATCGGCCACCTCCGTCAAGCCCCACGGCAGTGCCAGCGGGTGGAGACCTCTCAGCTCCACGCCACGAGGAAGGAGAGCCGATAGATTCGTATTCGGACAGTAGAGCCTTATCGGATGTCTCACTTTCCCCCTCCAGGGATCCAACCTGGGAGTCTGAAGCGGAATTAGAAACCCCGAGAAGCCCTGCTCAGCCGTCTGCCCCAGACGACATCGGGTCATTTCACACCATAAAGGCCAAGGCTTGTACAGAATTCGGGTTGGCCCAGGAAGAAGTGAAAAATGACTGTTTTCTTTTTGACCACATGGGAAAGAGAAGGTCAGTGTTTTCAGTACCCATCCTGGATCATGTGTGGCAGGATGGGTTACAGACCATGCGCCACCCTTTCTCGGAATCGGCAATAAAAGGTCACCTGGAGAAAAAATGTAAGGCCCCAGAAGCTACCCCCAAGTGTCTCTCCTCCCAACCAACCTCTAACTCGGTGGTGTCGGCAGCAGCGGCGAGAAAGGCGAGGGCCCAGCACAAGTGCACGACCCCCCCCAGAAAGTGAAGCCAGAAGACAGGATGCCTTCGGCAAAAAAGTGCTGTCTGTAGGTGCTACCACAGTGAAAGCGGCCAATTCTCTGGCCATAGTAGCCAGATACGACAGGGAGATGTGGCACCGACTGGCTCCTATGCTGGAGCATCTTCCGGAAGAACATCATAAGGCGGCCATGTTACTGGTCAGGGACGGCGAAGAGGCCTCCAATCATGCCAGAAACATCGTGGTGGACCTCGCGGAATCGGGGTTTAAGCAGGTGATAACAGTGTGGTTCTCCGAAGGCAAGCATGGCTGAAATGCACCTACTTTAGACCAGAGGTGCAGTACAAGGTGCTGGATATGCCTTTTGAGGGAGACCTTCTGTTCGGCGAGAAGGTGGACGAGGCCCTGAAGGGCATGAAAGAGGACTCTGACACGGCGCGTTCCTTGGGGGCCCTCCAAAGTGGTTGAAGTTTCAGGTCTTTTTGTCCCTTTAGGGGAGCATCGGGAAAATCCAGATTCTCGGCATCGAGAGACGGATCCTTCGGTAGGCCAGCATACCGCTCCGAGGGATACAGACGGGCTTCTCAAGCGGCAAAACAACGCCAAGACTACCAGGGCCCCAAGGAGAGAACAGGTTACTCGTCATCGACGAGGGATAAGCAGACCAAGGACCAGCAATGACGGGCATCAGAACGTTCTGGGAGACAGGGTATCGTGCTACATCAACGAACGGGAGCAAATAACAACGGATCAATGGGTGTTGGACACTGTAAGATACGGACATTCCCTGCAATTAAAAAGCAACCCTCCGCACATTCCACCGGCGTTTGTAGCTCAACCCCATCTGAGCATGTTGTAGCAGGAAGTAGCACTTATGCTACAAAAAGGTGCTATAGAATTGATTCCGTCGTCGCAGAGGGGTCAAGGGGTTTATTCCCGATACTTTGTGGTGAAAAAACCAAACGGAAAATGGCGTCCCATTCTAGACCTGCGCGATCTAAACAAGACTTTGAAAAGCCTAAAGTTCAAGATGCTCACGCTCCAGGAAGTGATCCGGTCAGTTCCGGAAGGGGACTTTCTGGCGTCTCTGGACCTGCAGGATGCGTACTTCCACATACCAATGTGTCAGCGACACAGAAAATTCCTAAGGTTTGTGGTAGGATGGACTCACTACCAGTTCACAGTACTTACTTTTGGGCTGAAATCCTCTCCCAGAGCGTTCACGAAATGTTTGGCCCCGGTGGCGGCCTGGCTGAGAAGGCAAGGCCATCATGTATACCCGTATCTCGACGACTGGTTGGTGAGGGGGTCCTCCCCTATGTCGACTCACACAAGTTTGCAGGCCACCATGCACCTCTTACAACGGCTGGGGTTTGCGGTAAACTTCGAGAAATCCTTGTTAACGCTGTCGAGAAGCTTGGTGTTCCTGGGCGCACAATTCGAGACCCAGTCAGGGTTAGTGAAGCCATCCCTCAACAGAATCACCAAACTCAATTCAGGTCAGCTGAAAATCAATACCAGACTATCAGTGAGAAAATATGTCAATTCTGGGCGCTATGGCGTCCTGCATTCCTCTGGTGAGCAACTGCCGCCTGTTCATGAGGCCGGTTCAAGAGGCCGGTTCAAGAGTTTCTGGCGGACCGGTGGACGCAGGACCAAGGGCTCTGGTTGGACAAACTGACCGCCGACGACAATGAGCTCCTACTAACTCTTCAATGGTGGCAGAGCTGTCAGAATCTATCCAGAGGGGTAGCCCTACAGGAGCCGGAGTTTCGGCTAACCATAGTGACGGACGCGTCCCTGACAGGCTGGGGAGCACACATGGGCACTCTACAAACGTAAGGTTGTTGGTCTCTGAGGGAATCTCTCCTGCACATCAACGTTCTGGAACTGAGAGCAGTGCAATGGGCCTTGAAGTCTTTCCTGCCGCACATCAGAGGGTCCATAGTGAGAATATTGACAGACAACACGAGGGCGATGTTTTACTTGAGGAAGCAAGGGGGCACGCAATCCAGAACCCTTTCCACCGAGGCTCAGAAGGTGTAGCATTGGGCTCAAACACGATATATCCATGGTAGCTCATCATCTTCCGGGAGTAAGAAACGAGCAAGCGGACTCACTCAGCAGAAAAATGGACCAAATACACGAATGGGAGATAGACAGCATTCAGTTGTTGAAGGTCTTTGAGAAAAGGGGACGGCCTCCGCTGGATCTCTTCGCTACGAAGAGGAACAAGAAGTGCGAAATGTATGCCAGCAGGTGGCCACAGGAAGGTTCTCTGGGAGGAAGCGTTCTCCTTCTCGTGAACGGACAAGTTCCTCTACGCCTTCCCTCCGTTCCCTCTTATACAGAGAATTCTGCAGTGGATACGCAGGTACAGGTGCCGGGTCATCCTAGTGGCACTGTGTTGGCCAAGGCAGCCGTGGTTTTCCGACCTGCTTGACCTGTCAGTGGATCAACCAATAACGTTCCCGAAGGAACAGTGTGGCATCACAATCCAGACATTCTCAATCTCACAGCTTGGCGCCTGACTTTTCGGAACTTGGTGCCTTGAGCATTTCGTCGGATTGTCGGAGAATCCTGCAAGCAGCGCGGGCCCCTTCCACCAACAAGTTTTACGATTGTAAGTGGAGAAGGTTCTGTACGTGGTGTCAAGGACAGACGGGAGTGCAACCTCTAAGGGTAACTACGGAACAGCTTCTGCCATATCTGCTTCACCTGGCGAAGAGCGGATTGTCTTTTTTTATCAATAAAAGTATGATATGGCATTTGTAACGCGCCTATACACAAGTGTTTCAAGGCGCGACGAGGCGGGGGGGAACAAGGGGAGACAGACAACGATCCTACTAGGCCAGGTGTCATTCAGAGGGGAAAAGTGCAAAGGGGAGGTGGAAAGGGGAGAGTGCAGTACAGGGTTAAGAGCATACAGGATAAATAACAAGGGCCAGCTAGTGGCAGTTGCGAGATAAGTGCAGAAAAGTGCTGGGAAGGGGGGCTGTAGGGATACAGACACAGTCCCACGGTGCGAGATAAGTGCAGAAAAGTGCTGGGAAGGGGGGCTGTAGGGATACAGACAGTCCCGTGGTGCAGGGGGTTGCCAGGGAGGCAGTGCAGGGGAGAGTGGCTGGGCCAAGGACCGAGAGCGGTAAGTGGCCCAGTTGCAGATTCAGTGCAGTTTCAGTAAGTTTAGCAGGGGAGAGGGGGAGAGAAGGCGGAGGCAAAGAGGAAGGTTTTGAGGTGCTTCCGGAACTGGAGATGGTTCTCCTCAAGTTTCAGGGAGGCAGGAAGCCTGTTCCAGAGGGAGGCCCCTGCCGCGGAGAGAGAGATCTACCCCCAACTCGTTGCTTGGAGAAGCGGCTGACCCTGAGGGAGTTGGAGGCAGATGAGCAAAGAGCTCGAGAAGGAAGATATTTAGGAAGAGAGAGTTGAAGGTATTTCGGCCCCAGGCCCCAGAAGGCCTTGTGGACAATGCAGAGGGTTTTGAACTTAATCCTCACAGCCACTGGGAGCCAGTACAGAGATTTCAGTACTGGAGAGATACAGTCCCTGGGCTTAAGGCCAAGGACAAGTCTTGCAGTCCTGTTCTGGATGAGTTGCAGAAGGCGGAGAGTAGAGGCAGGCAGATTTAGATAGAGGCTGTTACAGTAGTCCAGCTTAGAGAGAACCAGGGCTCTGGAGACAGCGAGCTTCTGGGGGAATGAGAGGAAAGGAAGAATACCTCTGAGGAGGTGCAGCTTGTAGTGTGACTTGAGACGTCAAAAATGTGAGGAGAGAGGGAGAGTGTGGAGTCGAAGATGACCCCAAGGTTTTTTGCCTTGCAGGAAAAGGGCCAAGAGAGGCCGGCCAGAGAGCTGCAGGGAAGGAGGAGTGGGTGTGCCGATGAGTAGAATCTCAGTCTTACTGGCATTAAGGCAGAGGTACTTGGCGGCACACACCTCCTGGATAGCAGACAGACAGTCAGAGATGAGGGAAGGAGAAGAGGCGGCCGAGAGTAGCCTGAAAATGATCTGGGTATCATCCGCATAGCACTGAAAGTTGCGACTCTTTGCGACTGCAGCAAACTCCAAGTGGCAGAGGTTCACCAACAGGTTCCCTCACCCGAGGAGCTTGGGGGATGCGTTCTCGTGGGAGGGACAGTTCCTATATGCTTCCCCCTATTTCCACTCCTCCTATGTGTGTCTCTGGACCTTCTCACCAGAGGGGGGTGAGGGCGATTCTGCATCACAAGCTAGAGTCTCTGAACCTCACAGCATGGCTCCCGTGTCCCTATAGTTTGGAGGTTATGCTTTACCCGCATAATGTAAGGCCATCGTGGCCAGGGCCAGAGCCTCGTCAACGTAAAAGTGCTACAGACATAAATGGAAACTCTACTCTGTGTGCTGCCGAATTCGGAAGAGTACCCCTCTGCATGTCATGGCTCAGCAACTTCTTCCATTCTTGCTTTCCTTGGCCAAAGTGGGACTGGCTCACATCTCTCAAGGTGCCTCTAGCCGCCATATCCAGGTACACAAGGTCCCAGGGCAGACCTTCACTGTGGTCTCACAGGTTCCTTAAGGAGCTCTTCAGGGCTTTCCCGCCGGCGAAGGCTCCTGCCCCGCCTTGGGAGCTCAATGTTGTGCTAACTAAGCTCATAGGAGCGCCCTTCGAACATATGCATCAGACTCCGCTCAAGTTTCTCTTGTGGAAGACGGCTTTCCTCATGGCTATCACCTCAGCCAAGCAGGTCGGGCAGATTCAGGCCCTGTCTTGCAAGCAGCCTTAGTTGGCTTTCCCCTCTTTAAGGGTGGTACTACCTCACCTTTATGCCAAAGGTACCATCGGAATTCCACGTCAACAAACCTTTGGTGTTGCCTGCATTCTTTCTGAATTTGTCGTTGCCGGCACAGAGGGCCTTGCATTCGCTGGACATTGCTCGTACCATGAAATTATATGTGGCACGTACAAAGGATTTTCAGAAGACTTCTCAGTTGTTCGTCAACTTTGGACCTGCAAATCAGGAAAAGGCCTTGTTGAAGGCTTCCATCTCCATGTGGCTCTCCGGCTGCATCATGCACGGTCATCGACTGGCTAGCAGGCCGCTGCCAGGCTGTCCGAGAGCCCACTCCACCAGAGCTATCGCAGCTACAACTGCGTTTCTCTCTGGTGTGCCCCTGCTCGACATCTGCAGGGTTGCTACGTGGAGGTCCGCGCACAACTTCATAAGGTTCTACTGCGTCTACAGGGATTCCAGGGAGTAGTCTGAGTCGGCCAAGCGTTGCTATGCAACCTGTTTGTTTGAGGTGAGTGTTCCAGAGGTTCGTGTTTATTGCTTCTGTTGAACCTTGCCACCTCCCATGGTTGTGTATGTTTACTGCTGTGTAATCGTTATTCATGAGCATGTGAATCCATGCCAGACCCCATGGTGGAGAAAGTTTAAGTTACTTACCTGTAACTATTGTTCCCCAGCATGTGTCTGGCATGGATTCACATGCAAACCCTCCCGCCTTCCTCTCTGTGGCTCTTGGTTCATACTGCCACTTTAAGTGCTTACCAAATCTGAAGATAGCCACCAGAGGTGGAGCTTAGGGAGAGGACTGTCCTTGGATGGGGGCTGTATGACCCAGAGGACAGTGATTAGTTTAGAGGAGAAATACAGTTTTAAAGTGAAACTGTTTTTTCTTTTACTGAGTATTCCCGCCTGACAAGGAGTATTCATGAGCATGTGAGTCCATGCTAGACCCATGCTGGAGAAAAATAGTTACAGATAAGTAACTTAAACCTTCTTTCCTGCAACAAAATCAGCAGAAATTGTAAGGCCCACCCCTTTTTTTCACACAGGCCTGTCACATAATCCTAATGATGGCCCGAGGTGTTCAATCTTCATGTTGGGGACGGGGGCGGGAGCTTGGTTTTGGCCACACTTCTGTTAAGTACAGTCTCTTTGGGGTTTAAGATACCATCGTAAATTCTCTGATGGTCTTGGGAAGGAGCCATCTTCTGATGTTTTGCTGGAGTGTTGTGGTCTTCTCCCACAGCCATGGAATTGTTCTTATGCTGTCTCTCTCCGTCCTGGTTCTCTTCTTGACTTGGCAGGGTTGCAGTCACAGTTCTGTATTCATATGAAAGTTTGCGGACAGCGTTGGGCCATGGAGGGCTGCTTACTCTTTTCTGCAGGCTTTGGCTCATCTTCCATTCATTAGCTCTACAAGAAACAGAGAGAGACTGACAAACAGGTACTGCAGTACAAGGGGTTTGGAATAGGAACTGGGATCATCTCAACTGCCACCGTCCTGCTGAGGGGATGGAATGGCTCTGGATTCCTCCCTGGTAGGCCTCCCACCCCTGGCTCAGAGGGGTTTCCATCTACTCTTGACAAGGCCAGGCTACTGGCATTGTCACACTACCTTAGAAGTAGTTATGTTTGGTAATTTAGTGACTCCACACTTGATTGCAGTGGAAATATTTCAGTTATCCACAGTTTGTTGGAAATGTTTGTTTTGGCAGAAGATTTTGCAGGGCTGCTAGCTCCTATTTGGCAAGAGGACTTTTTTTGTCTCCTTGGTTGTGGGTCCATTCTAAAATGGAAAATAGCTTTGTCACTGTAAGTAGACTAGTTCCCATTAGACTAGAGAGCATCCTGGTCTTTTTGCTTAGGGGTCTGTTTTTCTAGCTGGTAATAGCTGTTTCGTCGAACAAGCTAGTTCCTTTAGAAAAGAGGATTGTTTTGTCTCCCCGGTCAGAGGCTGAGCTAGGGGTGACCAAAAGGGTCAGTGCCCACCCCGCCCCAACCCGTCTTCACATCAGAGCACCCCCATCCCTTCCTGGGTGTGTGTGATTCATTTGACTAACTTGGCAGTGACAGTCTCCAGTCTGAGCCTTCATGCCTTATGCTGGATCTCACATGCCTGCCTGGGCAACATGTGCTGAATTTTGGTCTTGTGCTTTTCTCAGCACAGGGTTCAGGCCTGTAGGGCTGGTGAAGACAGGATGGGGTTGGCCCCATGGATTGTGTTGGAAATCACACTTTGGTGTGAGCCTGGGGAGTGAATGAGGCTGGAGCCGCTCACCAGTAAGCGATTTTGACATTATGTTGCAGATTGTGCTCGAGGTAGCTGGCGTGGGCTGCACACACCTTATTATTGCCTGCAGAGCCAGGGCTCCAGCGCAGACCAGCAGAAGAGAAGTAGAGTAGACCACCTATTGATTACGCTGTTTAAGAATATCACTTGCAAGTGGCCAAGGGGAGGGACATTTCTTTAAGCACACTTTTATATTTAAAGTGGCTCTCTGCAATTCATGTAAACTGTTCATTCTGACACCAGGCCAGGATTAGGCCAAATTAAAGAATGTTCTGCCACGATCAGACACCACTCTTAAATGTGATCAGATTTTGAACAATGATTCAATGCTAATTACTGAATTGTACGCGCATCTCTATATACATACAATGTGAGCGTATGTGTGTAACTATCGCCCTAACTCTATCACACTTTTTTGGGTCAAATTGACGGAGAAGCTGTTCATCCCCAAACCCTTCGCACCAACGTGGCCAGCTGCCTCCATGACCACCAGTCTGGTTTCAGGGCATCCAGAGGCACAGAAACTGCTCTCCTGAACACCTGTGAAGACCTACTCTCTAATCTAGACTCAAACACTCTGTTCTGATCCTCCTCGATATTTCTTCTGCCTTTGACACAGTCAACCACTCCATGCTCATAAACCATCTCCATGATACCCTTTGCATTATGGACAAGGCACTGGCGTGGCCTACCTCCTTCCTTTCAAATAGATAATCCCAAGTGCAATTGGGTCATTTTCTATCCTCCACCTCACTCTCTACCTGTGGCATCCCTTAGGGCTCAACCCTATCGCCATGGCTCTTCAACATCTACCTGGCCCACCTGATCTCCATCTTCTCCCCTAATTTCCAGTGTTATGCAGATGACACACAGCTCTCTTTCAAGCTCCTCTTCCTCCTCCCTCATACCTGACTGCTATTCAGGCATGGTGCTCTGCCAATGATCTTTGCCTTGATGTCAGCAAGATTGAGATGCCTACTCCTTGTTTTCCGCCCACCTCTTTCTGGCCTGATTCCCCTCACCCACTTGTGAGGCAAAAAACCTTGGGATCTTGACTCCTCTCTCTCCTCTCCACACATCACAGACCTGGCCAAGAAGTCCAACATTCAGTTGCACCTCCTCAGGGGCATTCTACCTTTCCTCACCTTCCACCAGAAGCTTGACATTTCCACAGGCCTGGTTCTCTCTAGGGTGGACTACTGCAACAGACTCTTCCTCCATCTTCCTCTTTCCTCTCTTCGCCCCCTTCAACTAATCCAGAATAGGACTGCAAGACTTATCCTTGGCTTCAAGCCCAGGGACTGCATCTCTTCAACCCTAAAATCTCTCCAATGGCTCCTGGTGACCTCAAGGATCAAATTCAAGACCCTTTGCATCATCCATAAGGCTGTCTGGGACCGCTCTACATCCAAACTTCCCTCCCTAAATACCTCCCGGCCAGAGTCCTTCGGTCCTCTGGCTTCAACTCTCTGCTTGGAGAAATGTTTGACCTGCAGAGAGTGTCAGGTAGATCCCTTTCCTCGGCTGGCTCCTCCCTCAGGAACGGCCTCCCTCAGACTTGTGCCAGATCTTCTTAAGTTCGAAAACTTCTCAAGGCTTGCTTTTTTTCCTCTTCCTTCTCTCTCCCCCTCCCGTGCTAAATTTCCCCCTGCCGCTGCAACTGAGGCCTGGCCCCTCAGAATCATACAGGGGCCAGACCACCCCCTACCAGTCACCCCAGCATCCCTTGCCAGCACTTGCCTTCAGACTCCCCTCCCTGTCCACTGCACTCAACCTCCCTTCCCTCCTCTTTCCCCTGGCACTGCTGCCTTGCCCCCCAGCACTTTAACCACCCACCTCCCCTTGGGCACCCCTTTCTGCACTTCTACCTCCTCACCCCCCTGCACTTATCACATTTTCATGAACTTGCACGGTAGGATTGTCACAAGGCCAATATAACCATTTTTGTTCTACCTCTGTAGTTGCCATGCCCCCCCCCCCTCCACCCCAACTTGTCTTGTGGTGCCTGGAAACACTTGTGTATAGGTGCTATGCAAATGTCCAATAAATAAAATAATTGGTCTGCAGTGCCAACTAAATGAATTGGTGGCCTATATAAAAAAACAACAACCTTGAAATCAATAAGGCCAAGAAAAAGGTCATGATTATGGAAAAACAAAGCAATCGACACAAGACTTTTGGTTGGACCTTGGAAGGGGAAAAGATTTAACAAGTTAAAGAATTAAAATATTTGGGGTGATCTTTAGCAATAACAAACAAGAGAGCCAGATGCAAAACCATTTGTTGGAAAGATCCAAGAAACTAGCACTACAATCTAGAGCAATAGACAAAGTTCTGCCGCTTCACAACAACTCTGCTTGTTCAATTCTATAAGGGAAAGGTAGTACCTTCCCTAATCTATGGTGCAGACACACTGCTGACGATACCAGCAGCTTTTTGGCAACGTCTAGAAGGTCTTTTTTTGGAGGAAAACACCGAATTTGCCGGCGTCAACACCAGTATCAACGATACACAAAGAACTGTGTATGCAATCATTACAGTCCATGGTTGTTAGAAATACGATGATGCTTTACAGGAAGATAATCATCAGCAGCCGAATAAATGGGATGACCATCATTCACACTGAAATTAAAGAAAAAAAAAGTAACCTACTCGCGAATTGGGTTAAAAAAAAAGAGAAAATTCTGGAAGAAATAAACAGCTCAGAAGAGGAACTTATTTAAAACCCGACTAAATTCAAACAAAAACTGAGCGAATGGGATTGGATCCAGACGATTTCTCTAATGCATAGAAGTAAATTGATAACGCATTTGCCACCAACAACAAGGGGACTAAATGACTTACCAAGTTACATGATTAAATTCCCCAATAAGGCCCTGAGAAACACCTTTCTATGAATTTGAATGAATCTTCTGCCGACCAATGAGATCAGAGCCTTAAGGAAGCTAACAATTGACAATTCCTGCAGTTTCTGTAGAAACAAAGAACAACAGGAGACGATCAAACATCTCATGTTGTCATGCCCGGGACTGACAACGTTAAGAGCCACGCACATGGGGCACATATTTACAGATTCGCGAACGTGTGGGGAGGACAAGTGGTGGAGCCGCTTAATTGAGGGAGACAATACCTCCTACATGATAGCGGTCTCCCAACTTTTCACGAACTTAAAGCTTCAGGACTGCAATTAAGACTTTAATGGGAGGTTGGACTAAGCCTTGCTAATCTTTTAACGATCATTTTTAGTAACCGAGGAGGGATGGGGGAAAAACTCTTTCTCTTGTAAACATTTCTTGTAAATTGAATCAAGTAAATAAAAAATAAAATAAATAAAAGATAATGGAAACTCAATACAAGTAGTTAGTCGCAGTATAAAGTCATTGCACAATTGTAAATATTTAGAAAGCTTAGTACTCGTTTAGTGAGAGATATGAAGCATTGTTCGGTAGTGACAATGACCTTTAAGTGAGCACAGTTCAGAAGACAGTGGCGCTGACCCTTGAACATGTGGAGGGTGTTAAGTCAGAGAAGTAACAATCGTATTCCATTTGAGGTTTACGTTTGCCTGAATGAAAAGAGTTGAGCGCAGGGACACGCTAGAAGGAACATAGGAGAAGGTATCAAGAGGAGGGTATAATTTAGTGACAAAGGATACCTAACTCGCACATATATTTAGCATGTTTAATAGTAAAATGTTCCAGGGTTTTCGGTATGAAGTTACTGGTTGGACCGGCAGCTCTGTGAGTTAAGGGCATGCATCTAAGATCTGTATGCAATATGTAGGTCTCAGGTTTGAATTCAAGCAGCACAAACTCAGCCTTTCCTTCACTACAGTATAATTAATTGATTACCACTAAACTGGACAAAAGTAATTGTGCATTTGATACAGATAATCTAGGGCAAAAAAAGGTGTGGAATTCCGAAACTAGAATTTCTCACCGACAAACACTACACAAATATCTTTTGTTAGTATAAATATAAAGAGCCACATTTGATAAGCTATAGATATGTTAGTTCTATTTTGGTGTTGGTTGACCGCTGTGTATTAACTTGCCAAATCAATATCATACCCGGACAAAGCACTGGTCCTTCAAACTGAAAGAAATGAATGGAGGGAACCTGTATGAAAATCAAAGGCTAACTTTGCACTGAGCTTTGCTATCACACATTTTTATTAGGAACAGATGCTGAGAAACCTTTATGAAAATGATCGAACTTTTAAAAAGCCCACGAAGCATCCCAATGACCATCTGTAACTTTCTGAACATGTATGGTCAATTTGTAATTGGTTATTTATAGCGCGCTTAATACCCAGAGGTTTCTAAGCGCGGACCCGGAGATCAAGCCTGTGTCATCTTGCTTCCAAGACGAGCGCGTTGCCATTGAGCTATCCTCCTGAAACAACTTTTGATGTTTGCTCTTTTGCTTTCTTCCCTTGCAGGTGATGTTGCTGGCCTGGCAGAAGCTGCAGAGCTCGAGGCGGCAGCCGGAGGAAATGAGGAACAGAGCTGCAGCGATACAGTAGCTGGTAAATTGTTAACTAGGGGGCGCGCGGGGTTCAAATGCGGCACGGCCCTAGGACAGATGTTGTAACCTTGTCTTTCTTCTTCACAGGGTCTGAGTTTGTGGATGCAGAGTGCGGTGCTGCAGACTCGGGATCAAGATCACTGGATGTCAGGAGATGAGTCTGCAGATGAAGCAATGAAGCACCGGTTTCCTGGAGGTGAGTATGCAGGAGAACGCCCGGTTTCAAAAGGTAAGTAAACTGGTCCAAGTGGCGGTGAGCGTCACATTGCACGCAAGTCCACAGTAACGCGAAGCACCAGCCTTAAGGATGGAGAAGCTTATATAGCTGAGCTTCTGAAGCCATGCCTACCAGGTTCAGCCTGCCTGTCACACCCAATGAGTCAGCACACGAAGACCAGGCCTAGGGAGCCACACCCGATGAGTCAGCACATGAGGATGTTCTCTGGAATAAAGGCTTTCAGCTCCTGGAAAGTTCTTGTAAAATAAAAGCACTCCTACACTGAAATAAAGTGTTCCTGCTCACATCTCTATATGAGCCTGGCACCAAAGGCGCCTGGACTGAGTCCAGCCAGGGCCCCTGTATTTATGGGTCTCAAATTGTGCAAGAGGAAGTATCTGAGCACGGCTGAGGAGGATCCGGGGTGAACCGTGAGTCACCCGAGAAATAATATTCTCTGAACATTGGAGAAGGGGATCTGAGCCCGGAAGAGGGGGATCCAAGGTAACTATCGTTGTAAAAAAGGGATCTGAGCCCAGCTGAGGGGGATCCAGGGTGAAGAGTGAATCACCTGAATTAAGTACTTGTCAGAGGAAAGGAACTTTGTGGGTTTTTTTGGTACATCAGGCCTGTTGAATCAAAAAGACTTTGATAAACGAAGACACTTGGGTGCAGAAGGACCTGATGCTGGTAATGGAACTGTATCCTCGTGCCGAAGAAGCCAGAGAGTGTGCTATGCTCGAGTGAACCGCCTTGTCCTGTGCAGAAAACATGGGGAAAGGAGGCCAATGGCCTGGCCATCCTGAAATATCATTTTTGTGAACACTTCTTTCTTTTTCATAAACACTAGCCCAACACTATTTGTATTTAGAGGTAAGGATTGGCAAATGTTTTTTTTAGTACAGACCCTTTTATTTTGATGAGACTTCACCTCGGCTGCATCATTATTATTTGTTGGTCGTAGCTTGCTCCCACCTGTAGATTTAGGATTAGATAGTCATTTATCACAACCTTGTTGAAGTTCGATATACACCATTGAACTGTGGTCACTTGTTTCTGTCTTACTGTTGATGCCATGCCTTCCTTATATCTGATGTCAGAAGTGGGATGTGACTCAATTGAAAGAAATTGGGTAACCCTATAATTCCAGAAGCTTACTCATAGAGCCTCGGACCCCGCTGTTGCCACAAAAGAATCCATAGGCTTTGATATCTGTAGCAGCTGAGAGGCTACTATCCCTCCTGGGAAAAGAGGAATGATTCCCACAGACTTAGTTTTGATACCCCCTCTTGGGCATTATATAGGATTGGCCCCAAAATCTGGCCTGGAAGTTCGGTGCAGACGTTCTAGTAAGCGTCATTGATACCGACTTACAGGGAGACACAAAGGTTCTCTTACAGAACCATGGTGAAATCCCGTTTGAAGTACATTGTGGGGACAAAATTGCACAAGGGATTCTTGAAAAGGCTCAATTTCCTCATTTTAAGGAGAGTAAACCAGAAGAAACGCAGAGAAGGTACTTTGGTCTTTGGGGAAGCTACAGAACCATCTACCACTGAAGACAAAAGGGAAGAAGAGCTTACCATCTTTCCCGACCTGGCCTTCGCCCAGCGAAATGACAAGCACATCCTGAAGGGAGTAGAGAAGGGAAGTCCTTTTTTCTTCTTAAAACAAGGAGGAGGAGGAGGATTACTATTACTAATACTGTCCAATATATTAGGTGGGTTCATCTAACTGGCATATTTTTGCACACACCGCCTACACACTGGTGCTGCCCACAATAATAGACTAATCTAGGTATGCCAAAAGAAGAGGCACATTTTTTTGTACACGCTTTGCACTATTGCATGATTTACACATCGGCCTAATTTGCACTCTTGCACTGCCTGCACTTTAGTGGATTTGGCACACCTAGTGCTTCACTATGACCAAATCGCCAACCTAGAGACCTCCCCCCAGCTGCAAACAAAACCAAAAAGAGCAAATCTAGTCTGATTGGACCTTAGTTGCAGGGGGCCACAACCTCCCACCAAACCACTTTAAATGAATATCTAAAACAAATAGCAGGGAAAATTGAGACGCGGATTCTAAGCACAAAAAGGGCTATTGAAGTCATATCCTCCCATACAAGCGAGTTGGAGGGTACATCACTACTTCCACCCGGCCCTAACACCAGCCAACTTAGCTCACACCGTAGCACCAATCTAAGCGACCTAGTGGGGTTGGCAACATCACACCGGTCGGACATGGCTGTGTGTCAGTACTCACCCAAACAATGGATTCTCGACTGGGTTGTAGGAGGGTAGCAGTATAACCCGGACCAGAGGGTCCAGGTTTCCAGAAAGAGGGAGACCTTCGTAATGGTATACCCCTCTGTTTGTTTACTGACAAAGCAGAGTAGTCGATCAATTGAAAGAGCGATAAGGGAACCAACACCGCTGGAGGCACGCCAGTCTGCAAGAGAAGGGCAGACCCAACTATTTGCAACAAGATGGAAAAGAACTGACCTTGCTAAATGAGTCACAGAGGCATCAATGATATATTGGTGGTGAGGAACTGTTCCCAGAGTTATGCTACTGTAAGTAACTCCAATGAAGCAATCCCACTAAGTCAGTGCCTTGTCTGGGATGCCCAAGGGAAGCCCTTATTTATATATTTTTATGGCAGGTTATAATCTCGATGATGAACCCTTGTATAACACCCCTCGCTTAGAATCCCCCTGACCCCACTAAGCCAAGAAGTAGATTTGTTTTGCAAATATAAAAGGGTTTATTTGAAAAATTAAACAATATATATCTATATCACACTTTTATAATAAATTAATAATTGATATCACACTTACGAATATAATGTTGATCAACAATGGGTAACGTAACACTAGCACACTTCTTTACAGTCAATGAGGAGTTGGTATAGGATGGATAAGGCAGCGAAAATACTTTTATGGTTTCAAGGGAAAAGCAATGAGGAATAAATTGCAGTACAGAAATACTTGTTATGATTTTAGCAAAAGGTAATATGATCACACTTTCTTTTGACAATTCACTCCCCCCCCTATGCAATATAAGAAATGGAAGGAGAGCACACAGTCTTCAAGAATGCAATCAAATACATTACGGAATTCAGTTCCCCCCCAGCAAGCTTAGAGGAAAACCGGTAGAAGTTTGAAACACAGGCCCAAAATGCTTTGAATGTGATGACCATGAAGTGAGAAATGTGCTAAAATGCTTTTAATTCCCCTCTAGAGATTCAGGGTGGGTGATATCTAGTTTATATAAGTTCAGGCTCACTTTAGCAATGCTCTATGAATGACTGTCAGGTTAAAACGAATTTTAGCAAAGGAAAGCAAGAAGCTGCTGATTTTTACACGTGGCTGAAATTGTGCAAAATGTCAAATCGCGGCAAATGTAATCGCGCGCGTCGAGCGTAATTACGGAGGCACTATAAGGAGTAGCAAGTCGGTTCTAGGTTCATTGGAAAGCCTAGAATCTTAGCTTTAAGATGAAAATTAAATCTCGTTCCAAACGGTTCCGGAGATACGGACGATTTTGTGAAAGTAGTTTTTCGGATTTGAAATTTTAAAGCTCAGAATGACAGATGACAGTTTTCAGTTTTAAAGATGACAGAATGACACGATTCTAGGAGGCAGTTCTAAAAGGCTAAAATAGTTTGGATTAGATTATTTTAAACTAAGAGATTGGTTTTGGCACAGTGAGTACTCGCACTATATTTTTGAAATAAGCTGTCAAGGTCTGGTCAGGTCGGACGGGACTTCTGGCGGTTCTGAACAGCGGTCTGGTCTCTGGTTCTGCTCTCAGCACTGCACAGGTCTGGTCCCTCTGGATCTCTGGTCTCTCTGGGTCTCTGGAGGTTGATGGATTTGAAGTCTGGAGTCTCCCGGCAAAGCGTCCCGCAAGAAAGTGGAAAGTGAATCTCCTACCTGGGTTTCAGTGGCCCTTTTTATGTGTTTTGAAAATGAGTGTGTGCCTGGGCCTAGCTAAGCCTGCCCCTCTCTACTTGTCATTGGCCCAATTCTCCCCTCTCCCATGATTGGGGGAAGGAAATGGATTGTCATCATGATGAGGTCTGTTTATGGGTCAGAGGATCCTCCCCTGGTCAATTTGCCCGCAAATCTATATGTGATTCAAATACATATTTATCTATGTACCATTTTTCTAATATTATAGGTCCAGTTAACATATTTTCTGTAGCACCAAACCATCCGATCCCTGTCTTTGTACGATGTCGTGTCCACTGATGACAGAATTCTCCCCTTTTCATCCAGATAACAACCTCTAAACCTTTCCAGATTTTACACAAATGTGCACCAGGGATATGGGTTACAGATGATAAAGTGTCGGATTTTTAACATGCATACATTTGGAGTAACAACCTTTTTTCCGCTACTATCCCCAAGAACATCCCACAGGGTCCTAATACCTTTTAAAATGTGCACGGAAAAATCCCAAGAATAATGATATTATTTATATAATTTTGACCAGTCCGCACTATGAGTTATCTATCTTTTTAAAATTATGCCCTGGTCAAAAAGGGGTGTGGCTTCCCACATCACATGGTGGAATAACTGGTTTATCCACTTCCCCCAAGCTCAGCTGGCTCTCACAGGCACTGCCCCTCCCAGTTTCTCCCAAGAGGAAGCTATTTTACGACCCCCCCCAATATAACATTTGCCTGAGCCAAAGAAGGCCCATTGTTCAGTTCCCTGCAGTCCCCAGCTGCCACTCCCCTTTCCATCAACAGGGCCATGTGATCTCCTTTTGGTGGGGCCAGCAGGATGCAGCCAGGCCTGGGAAGAGTTGTTGAGCCAGTTCAACTCCTGTCGGGGGTAGTTGTCAGGCAGAATTAATCTAAATGTCACTTTAGTTCCCAGTTTTCTACATTCAAATCCAACTTACATGCAGCTATTTTTTATATATACATTAAATAATTATTTCCTTCAAGTCATTTCAGAATATAGTTTTACATTGTATCCACCTCTTAGCAAGTCTTTCCTTGGCCTGGTTTCGGTTCATTTGTTCAGTTTTACACAAAAGTCTGGTGGTTTTAAAACGCCGGCTTTCTGATAGTGGTGAGCACCGGTACTGCATCCATTTTTGACATTAAGAAAATGAATTCCCCACAGTTCTGGTTTGCTTTTGGCAATCAGCATTGCCATTCCCAATGGTTTCAGGCTACTGTGTGTGTAGCCCAATGGTGGTTTTAGGCAGTGCCCTCCTGTGCTCACAACATAGGCAAAAATGGGTGGCAGCCTATTCTTCATGCTTTCCCTGTGCACTCTCTGGGGAGTTCTGGCCATCATGATGTGTTCCATGCCAGTACTGCACAGTTTTATGGTAGGGCTTGGATGCATGGTTAAAAACATCCCACAAGCCCCCCCACTTGCGATGGCCATTCTGATCTTTCACTGATGGAACTCGCAAGATCTGGGATGTTCGCCTCATCTTCTTCCAATTCCGTAGATGGCACAGTTCAGCATCTTTTCCTCCCTCCAGTTGATCAATCCGTTCTCCTTGCTGGTCCTGATGGGAGGATTGGGCGGTACCCCGGGCCCCTCGGATCTTTGCTCCCGGTCCCCAGGTTGCCTTCCGTGGTCAGTCTCCATGGTTTCATCTCTCCTAGGATGATAACGCAAAGCGGCAATACACATTCCTAGACATTTTTCCACCACTATTAATGGTGTGGCGAACATATACATTTTATAAATCAGAAGATATGAACATATACATTTTCTTTTTTAAATTAGGAGACAAGAACATATATATATACAAGAATCACAGAATTTTATATGCTATATGTGGAATATTTTAGGGTTGGAACTGAATTACTCTGGAGCGGCCCCCTCTGGGATTCCAGTGGATTCCTCCAGTTGTTGCAGAGTGTGCCTGGGATGGCAACACTTCAGCTGATTAATATGGACCCACTTATCTTCCCCTTCCGCCAAATTACCTTTGGGGATGCGGATTTTGTAGGCAACAGGGGAGATCTTGTCTATAATTTCAAAGGGTCCCTTGCATGTAGGCAAAAATGTTCGCCGTTTGGCCTGGTTCCTTCGGAAATTGTATAGATAGACCCGGTCCCCCACAGTATATTCCTTCCTGGTGGTCTTCAGGTCGTAGTGGGTTTTCATGCTGTCAGCTGATCTTTCTAGATTCCGCTGAGCATAGGCAAAAGCATGCTGAAGGCGTTTCCTTAAATTCTCCACATACTCATGAGTTGTGGAGGCATTTATCAGTGTCTGCTCTTGGGTCCTGTAGAGAAAATGCTGAGGAAGCACCATCTTGCGTCCAGTCATCAACTCAAATGCTGACATTTTAGTT
Organism: Ambystoma mexicanum; assembly: GCF_040938575.1. Lineage (NCBI taxonomy): Eukaryota > Metazoa > Chordata > Amphibia > Caudata > Ambystomatidae > Ambystoma > Ambystoma mexicanum. The sequence continues at coordinate 339,098,000 of NC_090938.1, forward strand.
GCAGATGAAGGGGTAGATCTGATGGCCATTAGGACCAGAGGTAATCGGATATCCCAACTTGGCCCAGAATCTGCCACAAACTTTTTTAAGATGCTCACAATGGTTCGGTTGTAGCGTTCTACTGCCCCAGAGGAAGCTGGCCGGTAAGCAATATGTAACTTCCTTTTGACCCCCAGTATCTCCCACATCTTTGTCATTACTTCACTGGTGAAGTGGCTACCCCTGTCTGACTCAATCCTTTGAGGTAGACCAAAACGGGAAAAGATGTGAATTACAGGGCCTACAAAGTCGATTTGCAAATCTGACCATGGCAGTGTCATCCCCCTCTTTTGGAGAGGTGCACGGTGCGTGAGGGATGATGGCTGAAATTGTGCACACACAAGACACCCCTTCAAGTATTGGTCGAGGTCCTGCCCCATGTGTGGCCAGTATGCAACCTCTCTTAAGATTTCCAGTGTTGTGTGAAACCCCCGATGACCGGCGGTGGCCGCATCATGGGCGTGACTTAACATCAGGTTTCGGAATGAGGTAGGGACCACCCACTGATCATGGCCAGCTTGGGATTTCCTTACCAACAAACCGTCTTGGATTCGGAACATCTTTGGACATTTCATCAACACTCTAAGGTCCTCCTTCCCAATGTAATCGGTATCCGTCAGGGGAAAGTTCTCAGGGTCCTCAATGTGTTGGTAAAACTTGCCAATTATTGGATCCCCCTTCTGAGCTGTAATCAAATCAGCATCAGGGGTCTCCTTACTCCATTGTGCAGTTGAAAGATCATTGTGAGCATTTGTCTGGGACCTAGTGATAGCAGTGACCTGGATTTCCCCCAACAGGGACTCTATTTCTATTAGATCCCCTTGGATGGCCCCGGTTTTGGCCAGCTGATCAGCTAAGTCATTTCCAGTTTTGTCTGGTCCCTCTACTTTGGAATGACCCTTGATCTTTTTCCAGTAGATGGTCATCCCATTCGATGTGACCAGATCATCAATATTTTGGATTAACTTCCCATGTTTCAGGGGTTTGTTATTAGCACATAACATGCCCCTGGTTTTCCAATTAACCAGGTGCTCCACGAACCCGTTCCGTACATAATCCGAATCTGTGATTATGACCAGTTCTTGGACTTGATGTTGGACAGCAGTGAGGATGGCTTGATGCACAGCTATCAATTCTCCCACTTGACTACTTCGGAGATCAATTTTTTATCCAGCGGAGGGTTCTGGGGACTCATTCACCCATGCGTTCCCTACGCCGGCCACCAGTTTTTTTCCCCGTTGTTCCTCACATGGTAAGAGCATCCATCCACATAGACAGTGGGCATTCCCTCACACTTGTCTTCTTCAAAGACTTTGTGTGGGGAATTAAGGTATGCCTCCATGTTGTCCTTGATTTTTAGACTTCCGTCCTCGAGACAATTTTCTCTGGCACAATCATGCAAGTCAGCCAGACCTTGCGCGAGGGCACTCTTCTTGTTTTGGCCATATCTGACCGCCACAGGAAAGCCTTGCATTGACAGAATCCAGGAAGTAATTCGGGAATTACTCACATTTCCGGGCCGGATTCTGTCACTTTGGAGATATTGCAGAGGCTGGTGTGGAGTCTCCACTAAGATGTGTTCCCCCTGGATAAACAGGCGGTAATTCCTCAATGACCACACGGTTGCCAGGAGTGCCTTCTCACAATCGTTGAATTTTTCCTCCACAGAGGATAAAGTTTTGCTCGCATAGGAGATTACTTTATTGACCTTGTCATGCTTTTGGTATAATACTGCCGTCAAGCACGTATTAGAAAACCCTCTCTCCAGGAAGAACTCCTTGTTTCTGACAGGGTAAGCTAGGCAAGGCGCTTGTGAGAGGCTTCTTTTGAGTTGTCTTACTGCCTCGGATTGTTCTGGACCCCATTCCCACTTGACCCCCCCCCCCCTTCAAGAGATGAATCAGGGGTCTGGTGATCTCTGCGTAGCCCTCAATGAACTTCCTGCTGTAATTAGTCAGTCCAAGGAGGCTCCTTAGTTCCCGCAGAGTTGTGGGATCCTTCAGTTTCTGGAGTGCTTCCACTTTCTTTTCTTGGGGACAGAGACCCTGGGGAGTAATCTCATGCCCCAAGAAATTAACATGGGTTCTACACCACTGTGCCTTCTGAAAGGAAAGTTTTGCTCTGGCGGCCCTCAACTGTGTCAGAACATAACGGATCTCCGCTATGTGTTCCTCCACAGATGAACTTTTGATGAGGACATCATCTACATAAACCAGGTTACCCCTCGCACCCAGGTCGGGCATGGCCTTATGTAGGAAAATGTTGAATTCATTGCCGGAGTTGAGGTATCCAAAGGGAGTCCGGGTCCATGTGTACTGCTGGCCCCCAAAGGTAAAAGCCAGTTTGTATTGGTCCTCCCTACTGACAGGCACGGTCCAGTACCCATTGGTCAGGTCTATTGCAGTGAATACCTGTGACCACTGGATCTGGGCCAGCCCTTGGTCAAGGTAGGGAAGAGGCCATCGGGAAGTATGGACCAGTTTGTTGAGCTCCCTAAGGTCGGCGCAGAGTCTCCACTGGCCGCTTGGCTTCAATATTCCCAGCACCGGATTATTGAAAGTGCTGTGGACTGGACGGATTATTCCCCGGGACTCAAGGTTCTTAATTATTTCAGTAAGGGGCTCCATGGATGCGAGAGGCAAGCGATATTGCTTCACAAACACTGGAGCCATGCCAGGGTCCGTGGGAATTGTTGTTGTGTGGATGTCGGTGCGACCACAGTCATATGAGTCTACCGCAAAGAGATCTTGGAAATCCAAGAAAACATGTTTCAACTTTAGCTTCTGTTCCAGAGTCACACAGGCATCAGCTAGGTTGACTCTCTCTTCCACCATCTGCCTGAAGCCTGGAAAGATTTCTGGTTTGGCTATCTCAGCGGCGTCCTCCAGCTGGGTGGAGAAGTCCCTGGTCAGAGTGCTGATTTGGACTGGAGGCTTCAGGTGGGAAAGGCAGCCCTCATGGACCTGGAAAATCACCTCATCCCTCCTGAAGTCACAAGTCACATCTTCCTTACCATAAGGGCAAGAAGTGTACACCAGGAAGTTCCCCCCATGCCGGGTGAAAATCCTGTCTGGTGTTGTATTGTCATCACTGTCACTGTCAAAACAGTCCTTGGGGATTTGTCCTAACAGTTCATTTCCTAAATCAATGGAGAAATGTTGGTCATCAACCGCCATTCCAATGATGGTGCCTGCGGCTAGAGTAATACTCTGTAAGTCGTTGTTATCCACCTCTATTGGAATGGTGTCATGCTCTATGTTGACTAATGGTGTTGGGTTTACCCCCAACCCTTGCTGTTGGAGAGAAGCATTTAGATGTATATAAGCATCAGGGTTTTTCAATTTTTGTCCTCTTTTAACCTTCACTTCCAGGGAGAATTGTCAGGTCCTTTCTGGGATGGTGACTTCCTCTTTAATCTGAATTTCAACTGCATAAGGTAGCAACTGAGCTGACCTAAATGCTTTTTCTGGATCATCAAAGCCCATGGGATTATCCGCTAATCGGGACCAAGCTTTGAAGATTATTAGGTCCAAACTAATGGCGAAGCGATTGAGAATGTCACTGCCTAAGTAAAAGGCGGCAGTGACTTCTCGCACGACCCAACAATTATGGACTATGCTCTTGTTGCCAATGGAGATTTTGAGCATACGCCTGCTTGGCAGGAGATGTTTGGAATTGGGTGCTTCCAGGTCCATTTCCCATTTATCTATCAGTTTGAATGTGGGAATGGCTGGATCTTTTGGGAGTTGGCGGAACATGGCTTCGCTGATGAAGCTCTTACCGTTGTTCACACACACTCGGGCGAGAACAGAGTCCTTCCCATCATTTAACTGAACAGGGATGAACAACTGCTCTCCAATTTGCTGAATATCAGCCAGGCTCTGAGCTGATTTCACATCTTTCTGGACTGTGGGAGTGTCTGATTGTGGATTGGTAAAGAATTTCATAGTGTTTCCTTCCAGTTTGAAGTACCACCTTAAAGTGGAAGGAAAGTTGATTTTCAGAAATAGAGAGGAGCCCCCATCACCAGTCTGTTGTCCTACTGCTATTACTGTCACGTCTGGAATTTGGTTGTTCTGGAAGTGAAATTCTGCTTGGTCCGATTTTTGTTCAACCATGTGACAGGTGCCGTTTAAACTAACATGGTTGACACTCGTTTTTAATTGCATTGGTCGGCTAGTCTGGGTCCAGAGGACCTTGTTTAAGCAATCTATTAGGGGTGACAACCTTCTCAGGAGGTCATTCCCTAGTAAACAAGGGGTGCCCTCTGGAGTCACTACTATGACCGGGTGTTTCACCTTGTGTCGCCCAATTTTGATGTCCAAATCTGCAGTCCCCTCAACAGGAATTTCCTTCCCGTCAAAGTTCTGCAGTTGTCCAGGAAGAGAGGTGAGAGGAATACGGTAATTCTCCCCCCTTCCTGCATTTAGTTCATCAAAGGCCCTTTTGGACACAAGGGTAGCTTGGGATCCAGTGTCCACCAGTGCCGAAATTGTACCCTGCCCCTGTACTTTTACCGGGGCATAATATCTTCCCTCCTTCTCCTCAAGGGGGCACAGATAATGCACATTTCTGGACAACTGGTGGGCTAACTTTCTGGTTTTGGACATTACTAGCTAAGAGATTTGGGCAGAATTCTGTGGAGAGCCTGGGGAATCTGAAAGAAAAAGTTGGGAACTGGAAATGGTTTCGGGTTCTGGGCCGCCCCCCCCTTTTTGGAGGCAGTCATCAGGATGGGTTTGACCCATGGGATTTTGGTATTGTCGGTTCTGGGATGAGTTGATGGGCAGCGGTAGCTCAGTCTCCACATCTCCCCAGTCTGAATTGGCATCCCTTGGGACCCATTTTTCCTTGGGAGGAGTTCCCCCATCTCTGAAGGAGAAGATCCTTTTCCCAGGATCTTCTGAGGATCCCTCTCCCTCAAATTGGAAGACCTGTACCTCCTCCACAAAGTGGGTCTGCTTGGGTCCTTTGTTTCTCCTACCCCCCCTCTGCTCCTTGGGAGGCAGGCTTTCAGGGGCAGGAGATTTTGTTTCCAGTTCCTGGTTTTCCAGGGGCTGTTTACAAGTTGGGAAGGAAGCTTCCTCCAAGGCTTTACACCCCCCCTTCCCCTTGTGCCTCCTCCCTGGGAACCGGTGGGTTATCGGGGTGCTGCCCCCGTCATTGTTCTGGAGCACCAGGTCCAGAGTTTGGGGCATTCTGCAGTGGCATGCTCATCTGAGGGTTCTGTTGAGCCCTCAGTATGTGACCCAGATCCCGTGCCATACTTTGGACCTGGCGCTCTAAATGGGAAACCCGCTCAGGCTGATACAGGGCTCTATTTTCTCCCCTGGGCTGATCCCGGGAAGGGTAGCTATCCCTTCTCTGGGAATACCCTGGGTTGGGAAGATTCGGGTACCCCTCCACCCTTGGCCTCCCCTCTCCCGGATTAGGTTGTCTGGGCTCAGGGAATTGGGGAAAGAAGGATGGATGATTTTGGGGCTGGAAATTGGGTGGATACCTGGGGAAAAAGTTCTGCCCAGGATCTGCTGAATTTCTACCCTCTTGGGGGACGTTAGGAGGGAAGTTCCCTGGGTCAGGTGCTTGGCTGGATCCCCCCCCTTGGGCTGGAGGAGTCCACACATAACCCAGGATGGGTCGGTTTCCCTTGTAGCGGGGACTTACATAATCAGGGGAGCGAGGGACCCCATTTGTGGGACTACCTCCTTGACTCCCTGTCTGTGACTGGCCCGAGGGCCTTCTGGTGTTAGTTATTTGGTGCAGGCAGGTTTTTAGGCCCACCCCCCCATCTCCAAATCTAAAACGGGGGCAACCTTTACCTCTGCCACCTTGGCAGCAGCAGGGGTGCTGTTGGTATTGGGGTTTTTCTGCGCATTATTTTTATTTTCTATGGGCTTCTGCACCTCATAGATCCGGGTAGCCTGTTCAATGACCCAGTCTAGTGACCTCTTCTCGTGAAAATCTCTCACTAGCTGGGTCATGATGTATTTGGGCAAGGCATGGAAAAAAGTATTAACAAACTCTTTGCTGTCTGTGTGCACCCTTTTTGTAGTCTGTGCAAAAGCACGCTTTAACTCCTGCACAAATTCTTGTGGGGCCTGATCCTCCCCACATTGCAAATTGTAGGCTGCCTTGCGAGCCTCTTGAGGATTTCTGTGCACAGAAAAATGTTTCAAGATGGCCGCCCTGTATGTGGACCACCTTGAATGGTTTTGATCCTCCAGCCCGCGAAGAAACTGGAGTATTCTGGTGAGAAGGTCCACTTTACATATTGAATACAGCTTTGGCTGTCCTTCAAATGGAAAGTCTCCATCATTTGCTCATAGAGCTCCAAGTGTTCTTATGATAAGGCGTGATGACACTCCTTATTGCCTTTATTTGTTTCAATGGGTCCTTAAGCAAGGCCCTTTTTGCCTTATTGGCCTTTTTGGTTCGGGTAACCCTGGTCCATTCATCCTCCGACTCAGAAGCGCTGCCCTCAGAGGTGCCCGTCTGATCTTCCAGGTTTTCCCGGATTCTGCGAGCCTGGGAATGGCTGGCAGAATGTGGGGACCTGGTCTCCTGTGTCCTGTGATGCTCAGAGGAGTCTTCAGATCCCTCCTTGCTACCAGGATTTGATGGCTATCCCCCCCACTGACCTAACTGGGCAGAGGTTTTCAGGATGCCCTTAGTGGGCCTACTCTCCTGGGGTTCCCCACTAAATTGCACTGTGCTTGGGTGCCCATACCCGGATGCCCGCCCCTCCATCCCTGGGTGGTACTGGCCTATAAGCCCCATACCTTTAGCTGGATAGTAATCTGCCATCCCTGTGGCCCCATGCTCATGTGCGCCAGGGAACATGAGGGTGGCAGAGTCCAGGGACTGGTAGAGGTGAAGGCCTCTGGCACTAGGGCTCCTGAGGTTATGCTCAGGAGTTTCTCTTTCCCAGCGAACCTCATCTCTATCCGCTCCTGCTCCCTGTTGCAATGCAAGAGCCTGCGCTTTCAGTTCCTCAGTTAAGGCCTTACTGGACTCTATCAGTCTCTCCTGCATCGCTACCTGTTGCTGGAGCCTACCATTGTGCTGGCAGAGAGCCTCATTCTCTCTCTGTGCCTCCTGATTGGTCCTGGAGTACTGGGCCAGTCTTTGCTGCAGGAGGGTTAACTCCTGAGCTGTGTCCCTATTGGCCTGCTCCTTTCTTGCCAGAGCATCCTCCACCCTCCTGGTGTGCTCTAACAAGTTCTGGTGTTCTTTTTGGAGGTCACCCAGTCCCTGGAGGGCCAGGTGACTTTCTTCCATTTTCCTTTTTAAGTGGCAGACTTCCTGGCCTAAGGTATCCCTTTCCTGACTAAGAGCCTGCATCTGTGCCGCCAGGTCGTCCCTTTGCCTTTGGAAGGCACCAGCTTTCTGGCGCTCCTGATCAAACTCTGCCTGGGTATCCAGGTCTTTCAGAATCAATTTATTGCTTTCCTCTTTCTCTCTGTCTAATCAAATTTGCAGGGTGGCTACCTGCTCTGTGCATGCCCTTTGAAGTCCAGTTGTTGTTCCAGCTTTTTCTGGCTCTGCAGAAGGGAGTCCAAACCTTCTTGGTACTCCTTCTGCAAGGCCAGAAATCTGGTATCCTGGTCAGCCTTTTCCTGTTGCAGCCTATCCATATCCTCCTTTATTTTAGTGATGTACTGTCTGCTGTCATTTTCGGACTCCTGGCTCCCATGCAGCCTCTGCTCAGAAGAGACCAGGTCAGATTGGGCCTTTTCTAACGCCATCTGTTGCCTATTTGCCAGATCTTGGCCTTCAGCACATTTGTCCTGCCATCCATATATAGATACAAATATGCCGCTATCCTTGCAATCTTATTGTGTTCATCTTTTGCCTTAGGGGCAATATATAGTTCGCTCAGGGCCACATGTAGGGGACCCTGATCTCTCCATATATCTGACCCTGTTTCAGTGACCTGTTGCGCGATTGCTTGCAACCAGACCGCCTGGTCCTGATGAGTCCACTCACCTCTCACAAATAGCTTATGTAAGAGGTGCTCCCTCGCTATTTTCATATCTACCACGGTCGTCATGCTGGAGATTGATCTCCCTCCTGACTTACAACAGTTAGTATTTTATTTTGCAAAACAGACGGTTTCCTTAGAGCGTTCCTTTGAGGGGTGCTTTCACAGTGTAAAACAGCGTGGTGATCTAACCGGATATGTGTATCTGGTCAGTTGGCACACTGTATTAATCTGCACAAGTGGTAAATCTAACCCAGAATATCCCGGCTCCGAGCCCCCACTCTGTAATTAACTCCAATCAAGCAATCCCACTAAGTCAGTGCCTTGTCTGGGATGCCCAAGGGAAGCCCTTATTTATATATTTTTATGGCAAGGTATAATCTGGATGATGAACCCTTGTATAACACCCCTCGCTTAGAATCCCCCTGACCCCACTGAGCCAAGAAGTAGATTTGTTTTGCAAATTTAAAAGGGTTTATTTGAAAAATTAAACAATATATATATCACACTTTTATAATAAATTAATAATTGATATCACACTTAGGAATATAATGTTGATCAACAATGGGTAACATAACACTAGCACACTTCTTTACAGTCAATGAGGAGTTGGTATAGGATGGATAAGGCAGCGAAAATACTTTTATGGTTTCAAGGGAAAAGCAATGAGGAATAAATTGCAGTACAGAAATACTTGTTATGATTTTAGCAAAAGGTAATATGATCACTTTTTCTTTTGACAATTCATCCCCCCCCTATGCAATATAAGAAATGGAAGGAGAGCACACAGTCTTCAAGAATGCAATCAAATACAATACGAAATTCAGTTCCCCCCCCCCAGCAAGCTTAGAGGAAAACCAGTAGAAGTTTGAAACACAGGCCCAAAATGCTTTGAATGTGATGACCATGAAGTGAGAAATGTGCTAAAATGCTTTGTGAAAGTAATTTTTCGGATTTGAAATTTTAAAGCTCAGAATGACAGATGACAGTTTTCAGTTTTAAAGATGACAGAATGACGCGATTCTAGGAGGCAGTTCTAAAAGGCTAAAATAGTTTGGATTAGATTATTTTAAACTAAGAGATTGGTTTTGGCACAGTGAGTACTCACACTATATTTTTGAAATAAGCCGTCAAGGTCTGGTCAGGTTGGACGGGACTTCTGGCAGTTCTGAACAGCGGTCTGGTCTCTGGTTCTGCTCTCAGCACTGCTCTGGTCTCCCTGGATCTCTGGTCTCTCTGGATCTGAGGTCTCTGGAGGTTGATGGATTTGAAGTCTGGAGTCTCCCGGCAAAGCGTCCCGCAAGAAAGTGGAAAGTGAATCTCCTACCTGGGTTTCAGTGGCCCTTTTTATGTGTTTTGAAAATGGGTGTGTGCTTGGGCCTAGCTAAGCCTGCCCCTCTCTACTTGTCATTGGCCCAATTCTCCCCTCTCCCACGATTGGGGGAAGGAAATGGATTGTCATCATGATGAGGTCTGTTTATGGGTCAGAGGATCCTCCCCTGGTCAATTTGTCCACAAATCTTTATTTGATTCAAATACATATTTATCTATGTATCATTTTTCTAATATTATAGGTCCAGTTAACATATTTTCTGTAGCACCAAACCATCCGATCCCTGTCTTTGTACGATGTCGTGTCCACTGATGACAGAATTCTCCCCTTTTCATCCAGATAATGACCTCTAAACCTTTCCAGATTTTACACAAATGTGCACCAGGGATATGGGTTACAGATGATAAAGTGTCAGATTTTTAACATGCATACATTTGGAGTAACAACCTTTTTTCCACTACTATCCCCAAGAACATCCCACAGGGTCCTAACACCTTTTAAAATGTGCACGGAAAAATCCCAAGAATAATTATATTATTTATATAATTTTGACCAGTCCGCACTACGAGTTATTTATCTTTTTAAAATTATGCCCTGGTCAAAAAGGGGTGTGGCTTCCCACATCACATGGTGGAATAACTGGTTTATCCACTTCCCCCAAGCTCAGCTGGCTCTCACAGGCACTGCCCCTCCCAGTTTCTCCCAAGAGGAAGCCATTTTATGACCCCCCCAATATAACATTTGCCTGAGCCAAAGAAGGCCCATTGTTCAGTTCCCTGCAGTCCCCAGCTGCCACTCCCCTTTCAATCAACAGGGCCATGTGATCTCCTTTTGGTGGGGCCAGCAGGATGCAGCCAGGCCTGGGAACAGTTGTTGAGCCAGTTCAACTCCTGTCGGGGGTAGTTGTCAGGCAGAATTCAGCTAAATGTCACTTTAGTTCCCAGTTTTCTACATTCAAATCCAACTTACATGCAGCTATTTTTATATATACATTCAATAATTACTTCCTTCAAGTCATTTCAGAATATAGTTTTACATTGTATCCACCTCTTAGCAAGTCTTTCCTTGGCCTGGTTTCGGTTCATTTGTTCAGTTTTACACAAAAGTCTGGTGGTTTTAAAACGCCGGCTTTCTGATAGTGGTGAGCACCGGTACTGCATCCATTTTTGACATTAAGAAAATGAATTCCCCACAGTTCTGGGTTGCTTTTGGCAATCAGCATTGCCATTCCCAATGGTTTCAGGCTACTGTGTGTGTAGCCCAATGGTGGTTTTAGGCAGTGCCCTCCTGTGCTCACAACATAGGCAAAAATGGGTGGCAGCCTATTCTTCATGTTTTCCCTGTGCACTCTCTGGGGAGTTCTGGCCATCATGATGTTGTCCATGCCAGTACTGCACAGTTTTATGATAGGGCTTGGATGCATGGGTAAAAACATCCCACACTACACTAGATGGTGACAGGAGGAATGAATTAAGTCATTGGAGAGTCCAATAATCCAGGGGAACAAAACAAAGGCAGAGAAGGAAGGAAGGGTAGTTGGATTAGTAGGGACCTACTTCCCCGGATGGCACAAGGACGCACTATACGACATGTTGGTGCACGAGTTGGAAACTGCAAGGAGTCCTTAATCCTGTGCACTGGATGTAGTCCTGGTTGTAAGTAGTAATCCCCTTTGTACCCCAGGAAGTAAGGTAAGTATAGGCAGAGAGAAGCAACACACTCAACAGTGTAAGCCAACATATTGTGTGTATAGCAATATGTTAGGAAAATGAAGGAGAACAAGGCTATACCACGCAGCGGGACTGCAGCGATCTGAGGATGGTAGCAGGTAGACTGCCACTTAACAAGCCGCGGTATCAGAACGTGAGGCAGAAGCAGTCCGGGAGCGGAAACAAGAAAGTCAATTCCAGCTGGGCAACAATGGTATCCAATCGTGAGGCAGGAGAAGTCCGGGGGCGGAAACAGGTAAGTCAAATGCAATCGGACAGCAGCGGTATCAGAAGGTGAGGCAAAAGAAGTCTGGGAGCAGAAAACAAGTAGGTCAAGATCCAGTCGAGTAGCAAAAGTACAAAACCAGAATGCAAGGACAGTCTGAGTCAGAGAATGCTGCATCAAAGACCTGGATACAAAGTAGAACGTAACACGCACTAACTTCAATCAGAAGCAGCAATCTGGATTTATAGGGGAAAACTGGTAGGCGGGTCTTCCCAAAAGGGTTTCACAGGATCGGCCACATGACTGCAGGCGACCGTAGACGGCACTTAGTGGAAAGTAGCGCTGCTGTGCAAGCAGCGTAAGACTTGCGTGCTCCCAGTCGCCATTGCAACCCCCAACACTGCAAAGGAAAATGCCTGCGAGGGAAAAACACGGGTTGGATAACCTCGCCGTGGGGGAAAACGTGAGGAAAACACATACCACGGGGAAGACGGGGTGAAACCATGACACTTTTCTAGATCCTGGCTCTTCTAGGCAGAGTGCATTAGAAGGGGGTATTGAGGGTAGAGACTCGCCACAACCATCTTTGGGATGGGGCGATGACTCTATGGACTTATTTCCTATTCAGCAGTTCTTCCAAGGTTTTGGAATTGCTGGATGCTGAGTTCCCATCCTTACTGGTATCGCATCACTGAAAGACTCTCTCAATATCTTCCTGACCATTTTGGACAATCTAGTCAGGGGGATGAAGAAGGATGTCTTAGAACTGAAAGAAGCAGTTTCTACTAATTACGCAGTCACTATAGGGAACAGAACTTCGAACTTTGGGTTTCCTTGTCCATTCAAGGGAAAAATTAACACATCTTAAATGAAAATCTCCAGCCTCTACTTACCTCAAATTAATTTTAATATAGGTTTCCCCCCCACCCCATCCGAGGATCTCCCACCCCTCCAAAAGCTTCCTCTGCCACTGCCCCGGATTACAGGTCTGTTTGTCTAATGGGAAATAGCTCTTTAAATGTGAACAGGCTAGTCCCCATTAGACAACGGGGTGCCGTGATCTGGGGAGGTGCAGGCAGTTCCTTCAAAGGGGAAATTGCTTGTTCACTGGTTCCTAATAAATAGGCAATAAGATATCTTGGTCTAACCAGATCAGGGACTGTAGGGTGGGGCCATTTCTTTAATGGGTCACCGGAAGGCCACACAGGATACACATAAGACCAGACAAAGCAGGTATTGTTCTGGGAAGTTCAAACCCAGGAAAAATACATCTATGCACTCAGTCTAATGCTGTTTTACTTACCCCAACATGCTTTCTTTGGCTTTTTCAGATAATACAGAGGATAAGTCATCCTGCAGGACTCTAACCCCATGTGGCACATTCCTACAAGGGTAAGACAATTCAGTTTGCCCTAGGGGCCTCCTTGGATAGGATTTCCCCCCGTCCCCACTACATGGGTCTTTTCCAGGTTGCCTAATCCTCCCAGGCAGGGGGGGCCCTCCTGGGCTTGGGCTACAGGCACCCAGGTTGGCAAGGTTTCTTCCACCTCACCTCTGGTGGCTTTGCAGCTACCACCAGAGGTGAGGGGGGAAGGATCTGGGCTAGGTTCCCCTGCAGATTAGTCTCCTGCTTCTCTTTGGTATCCTCTGGCTCTTTGCCAGCTTCTGGGCCAATGCTCCACCAGGCCTCTTGCTCCATTATCTCCTGGAAGTCCCATCTAAGTGTGGCTTTGCTACCTTCTGTCCCTTCACTCCCTCACAATGTGGCCTGTTTTGCTTGGCCGCCTTCTGCTCTGCCCCTCTGCGTGCTTCCGTTTTTAACAGCTACAACACAAACTCTTTAGAACCCTGTCCTAACTTCCTTCCAGCCTCTGTGAACAGCTTCAATAGTGGAGTATGATGGCCTTGTCTTCGACACCATCAATCCCGAAGACTGGGTTAAAAAAATGCCACGACTGCAGCCCCAAGATGTCCCTCACGAATTCTCATCGTGTGTGTCTGTGGTGCCTTGGTGTGGACTATAGGATGGCGGACTGTGAGTCCTGTCAGTCCATGACTGGTAAGGCTCTGAAAGAGCGTAAAGGGACATTAGCGGCGGGTAGGCCCCTACTAAGTCCCCATTGATGACTCTGTCAAAGAAAAGGTCGCCAACTAGTCGAGATGTGACTCTGTAACGCTCACCTTGTATCCACAGGGATGCCATCCGACTGGTCTGGAATGCTTCTGGGACCGCTGCACCTTCTCCGGTGCTCGCGCTGCTGAGGGCCAGTTCTGGATAACAGGAGTTCGGTTTATCTACAACTCTCTCTCTCTCTCTCTCTCTCTCTCTCTCTCTCTCGGAGCCCACCTTCCCCGTGCTACCCTGGTGATGCCTCCCTGGGAGCCCTTCTCACCTTGGATTTCGTTAAAGTGCGCTCTCCGTCCTGCCGTGTAGAGCAGGGGCGCATCGTCGTTGGGCACCGATCCACCGAGTTACTTCACTGGTGTGGCCCTGGAGTCCAGACCGGCTGCGACTCCACTCTTTAGGTAAGTCTCTCGTATGATGATTAAGAATGAATGTCCATAATTGTGGTTGCCCTGAATAACTTTCGCCTTCTTTCTTGCAGATGCGGAGGGGGTGATGGAGACGTCGAGGTGATGTGGAGGGCAAAGCTTGAGGAGTTAAGTAAGCGCAAGACGCGGCACTATGAGCGTCCTTTGAAGTGGGCTAACCTGTGCTGCTGTTTTTTGCAGGTCGCCGAAGAATCCTGGAAGATGGAACAAGGCGCCGGATGGACAGCCAGGAGAGTTTGGTGAGTAAGTGAAACCTGTTGATGATGGAGCGGATGAATAGTCACTTACTAGTTGACTTCTTCTCGTCTCTTTTCCTTAGGATGTTGCTGGATGAAGATAACGAATTCCAGGGAAGACTCCGGATTATTGGAGGAGCTGGATGCTGAGCAGGTAAGGATAAATAACGTGGTTCTTCTTCTTCTCTCCCCCATGCAGGTCAAAGATGCTGAGCAGGACACAGTGAAAGTCAAGCTGCAAGAGCAGAATAACGTGAAGCACGTGCCTCCAGTCGGGCGTGGTTTAAATAGCCAGCAGGTATCCCAGGTGCCTTCGAGGCGGCCCACGCCCTGGATGCTAGACTACATGCTGCAGTTCCACGTTGATCCTTGTGGGGGCAGCCATGTTGGTCCACTGCCCAGTGGAAACTACACCTGCCATATGAGCCTGGCTCCAGGGCACCCGAGAGGGGCATGATTGGGCCCTTGGGGCCTTGTTGAAATACCGTGGCGAGGGCCAGAGGCCCCAAAGTGTCCTGGCCATGGGCTAAGGTCGTGACAGCACTGCCCCCTAAGGCCCCTCTCGAGGTGGTTCTTCTGTCCGGCCCTGGCTTGGTGGGGTACTCTTGATGGAAACGCTGAATCAGGCGCGGAGCATGAATGTACTCACTGGGCTCCCATGTCCTATCCTGCAGACCATACCCCTTCCAGTCCACTAAATAATAGAGTTTCGTTCTCACGTACTTGGAGTCCAGGATGTCTTTCGCTTCGTACTCTGGTTCCCCATGCACGATTACGGGCCCTAGTGGGATAGTTAACCGTGTTCCAGGCTGCACTGGCTTCAGAAGGAATACGTGAAACACCGGATGTATCCGCATGTGGGTTGGTAGCGTCAACTTTACTGCGGCTGTGATGATGGTGGATTCAATGGGGTACGGCCCTAAAAACCGTGGGCGAAATGTCCGAGTACCTTTTAGGGGTATATGTTTTGAGGCTAGCCATACCATATCCCCTATTTGGTAGTCTGGGGCTTTGGTGCGATGCTGGTCCGTGTACCTTTTCTGGCACGCCTTGGCCTGATGCAAATGTTCCTTGGCTCTCGTGAAAGCCTGCAAAATGGTTGTGTGGGGGTTCGTGACGGCCGGCATTTCCAGAGTCGTAGGGACGTCCAATTCAGAGGTGCGTGGGTGTCTTCCATATACCGTAAAGAACGGCGTTTGCCTTGTGCTGCTGTGCAGTGAGTTGTTATAAGCATACTCGGCAATCCATAGGAGATCCTACCAATCCCCTTCTACTTGGTGAAGCATGCAGCGCAAGTATTGCTCGAGTGTTTGATTGATTCGTCCTCTTGGTTTGACCGTCTGTTTGGGGGTGATGGTTAGTGGACAATCGAATGTCTATTTGGGCCAACGAGCAATATTGTCTTGAGAAGTTAGACACAAATTGGGTACCTCGATCCGAAATAAAGACTGATGGGAACCCGTGCAAGCATACCACATGTTCAAGGAAGGTTCTGGCGAGACCGGATGCGTTAGGTAGACCTTTAAACGGGAAGAAGTGGGCCATTTTGGAAAACAAGTCCACAATCACCAGAATGGTGTTGTAACCTTGACAGGAGGGTAGATCGGTAATGAAATCGAGCAACAACGTGTGCCACGGGGCTGGTGGAATGTCCAAAGGTTGTAGGAGTCCAGCAGGTCTTTACTTTGAGGATTTGTTCTGAGCACAGATATCGCAAGAAGTTAGGAATTCAAATACATCCTTACGCCACGTTGGCCACCAGTAACTTCGTTTCACATTAGCCAAGGTTTTGGCAATTCCCGGGTGGCCTTCCATGAGGGAGTCATGATATTCCGAAATGACCTGTTCTTGGAGTTCTTTTAGCATCACGAATAGCCGATTTCTGTAGAAAGGCAGTTGGTCCTTAACACTGTAGTGTTCTCCTCTTGAATTCCACTCTCATAGTTGCTGCTGAGTTAACACTTGCCGAACTGCGTACAGCAGCTCGTCCTGAGTCATGGTAGTTGTGATGCCCAAGATTCTGTACCCAGGAATGATGGCTAAGGGGTCAGGAGGTGTATGCACCATTTCTTCGGTGCCCAAGCGTGAAAGGGCATCAGCCTTGCCATTTTTAACTCCCCGTCCGGTACGTGATTACATAATTGTACTCCGCAAAAAAAAAAGAGCCCAGCGTAGTTGCTGCGAAGATTGAACCTTTGCATCTTTCAAATATTGGAGATTTTGGTGGTCCGTTATCATGGTGACAGTGTGTCTGGCTCCCAACAGGTAGTGTCGCCAAGCCTTGAAAGCGGCCTTAATGGCCAGCAACTCATTATCCGTGATGGCATAGTTGAGCTCCGGCGCCGAGAATTTCCATGACCAGAAGGCCACTGGGTGTAGCTGGCCAGTGCATGGGTCCCTTTGCGATAATACAGCCCCCATCGCCATGCTGAAAGCATCCGTCTCCATGACATAGGGGCGATCTGGCCGTGGATGTCGCAAGATTGGTGAACTTCGCCATGAGTTACTGAAAGCCTTTTTCGGCCTCATCTGTCCATCGAAACATCTTGTTGCACTTCCTCAACAGTGAAGTGATCGGGTGCACTATTTGAAAAAACCCAGGGATAAAACGGCAGTAAAAGTTCGCAAAGCCTAACATGCTCTGGACTCCCTTGATTGAATTCGGAGCTGGCCAGTTTAGGACGGCATCAACCTTGTGTGCGTCCATCCGTATGCCCTTAGGTGACAGGACAAACCCCAGGAACTCTACCTCCGTAACGTGGAATGAACATTTCTCGAGCTTGGTGTAGAGATGATGTTGACAGAGCTTGGTAAGAACAGCCCGTACATACCTCACGTGATCTTGTTCAGATACCAAATACACCAGGATGTCGTCGATGTAAACTAAAGCGCAGACATCAATCACCTCTCTTAGAACATCATTCATGAAGTATTGGAGTGCAGCTGGGGCATTGCACAGGCCGAACGGCATCACTTGATACTCGTATAAGCCGTACTTGGTACAGAACGCCGTTTTCCACTCGTCCCCTTCTTTAATGTGCACCAGATGGTAAGCACCGCTAAGGTCCAACTTAGTGTAGATTTGGGCTTCCTTGACCTGATCTAATAACTCCGGGATCAGGGGCAGGGGGTAGCGGTTCTTGACAGTGATTTGGTCCCATGCACGGTAGTCGATGCATGTTTTCAATTCCCCTTCCTTCTTCGGTACGAAGAATAAGGGAGCCGCTGCCGATGACTTCGAAGGTTGAATGAAACCTTTGGCCAGGTATTGCTTCAGGTATGTCTTCAGGTTCTGGTTTTCAGGTTCAGTGAGCGCGTAAATTCACCCACATGGAATTCGGGCTCCCGGTAATAGGTCGATCTGGCAATCGTAGGGCCTGTGGGGTGGCAAAGTGTTCGCTTGCTCCTTTTGGAATACATCTTGAAAGTCCTGGTACTGGGTCGGTAGGATAGCGACCACCCCTAGGGCACTCATAGTACCTTCTTGTACGAGTGAACTGTCATGCTTTCCCTTCCATCCGTTTGGATAGCAAGTGTACGAGCAGCTATGGGCAAAGACCAACTTACGGGCGCACCAATTGATCTGTGGGATATGCGCGACCAGCCACGGCATTCCCAGGATTAGTCAGAACTGTGGTGCTTTGATAAGGTCAAAGGTGATGATTTCGCGGTGGCCATCTTCACATAGGAGGGTGAGTTCTGTGGTGCATTCGGACACGGGACCAGAGGCGATCTCGGTGCCATCTACAGTAGTTATAGTTTCTGCGGTAGGCTTATGACAGAGTGGCAGCCCCATCTTTGCTGCAAGGTCCTGGTCAATATAATTCCCCACTGCTCCGCTATCAATGTAAGCTCCCAGAGAATGCATATTTGATGGCTGTTGATGGGTAATTAGGATCACTGGTAGAGCAAAATGGGAGGTTTGTAGTTGGATCTCTTTGCCTCTCACTAGGGGTCTCCTTGTCTGTAGCTCCGACGGTTCTTCTTGGCGGCTTGACAGGGCAGTCTTTAAGGAAGTGGCCGGCCTTACCAGAGTACAGGCATAACTGCTGTTCTCTCTTATCTCGTTCGGCTTTGGTCAACGGTGGCCTAACTCCTCCCAGTTGCATGGGTTCAATGGTGTTTTCTGATCCCCGCTGAGCTTGGTCTTTGGGACGCGCAAACATGGGACGTGAATCCGGTTTGCTTCGGTCTATTCTCCTAACCTGCAATTGCCGGTCTAGTTGCACCACCAAGTTAATGAACTCGGCACAGTCCCTGGGTGGATCCACTACTTGGGCCAATACATCCTTTAACTCCCCTCGTAAGCCCTGGTGGAACAAAGTGGTTAATTTGTCCTCCGGCCATTCGGCTTCAACCACCAACCCGTTAAAGGTGGCTATGTATGCCAACAGATCACGATTTCCTTGTCGGAGGGATAAGAGCTCATTGTCCACGGCCTGGCCATGAGAGCGACGGGCAAAAAGTTTCTCCAGCTGGAAGCCCACAAAATCATGTAAACAGCTGATCGTCCCGGCTGATGAATGGCACTGACCAGTCCGCTTCACTACCACTCAAATAGGACAAAACAAAAGCTACTTGCTATTGGTCATTGGCGAAGGCCCCAGGTCAACACTGATTCACGAAGGTCGCATATTTTCGGGGGTCCCCCAAAAACGCTCCGGTAGGGCTAATGGCACTATCCCCGGTAGATTAATCTGAACCTGATTACTCATGGGCGTTGGCACAGGAAGGTTAGCTCCAGGCAGTGGGGCCTGTACGGCTTGATATTGAAGGAGTTGTCTGCCAAGATCATCAGTTCGTTCTTTGGCCATTATTAATTCTCTCTGCAAGGCATTGGTTTCTTGTTGGCCCGTAACTGCCCCAACAACTGGGCCAACTGGTCGGTCTCAGAGGTTTCCATGCTAGACATCCGGGTGGATTATGTTTTTTTCGCTTCGCCTTCTGTAACGCTCACCTTGTATCCACAGGGACGCCACCCGACTGGTCTGGAATGCTTCTGGGACCGCTGCACCTTCTCCGGGGCTCACGCTGCTGAGCGCCAGTTCTGGAAAACAGGAGTTCGGTTTAGCTACAACCCTCTCTCTCTCTCTCGGAGCCCACCACCTTCCCCGTGCTCCCCTTGTGATGCCTCCCTAGGAGCCCTTCTCACCTTGGATTTCGTTAAGGTGCGCTCTCCGTCCTGCCGTGTAAAGCAGGGGCGCGTCGTCGCTGGGCACCGATCCGCCAAGTTACTTCACTGGCGTGGCCCTGGAGTCCAGACTGGCTGCGACTACACTCTTTAGGGAAGTCTCTCGTATGATGATTAAGAATGAATGTCTGTAATTGTGGTTGCCCTGAATAGCCTTCGCCTTCTTTCTTGCAGATGCGGAGGGGGTGATGGAGACGTCGAGCTGATGTGGAGGGCTAAGCTCGAGGAGGTAAGTAAGCGCAAGGCGCAGTGCTATAAGCGTCCTTTGAAGTGGGCTAACCTGTGCTGCTGTTCCTTGCAGGTCGCCGAAGACTCCTGGAAGATGGAACAAGGCGCCGGATGGACAGTATCCGTACTGCGGTAGACTTCCAGGAGAGTTTGGTGAGTAAGTGAAACCTGGCGATGATGGAGCGGATAAATAGTCACTTGCTAATTGTCTTCTTCTCGTCTCTTTTCCTTAGGATGTTGCTGGGTGAAGATAACGAATTCCAGGGAAGACTCGATTATTGGAGGAGCTGGATGCTGAGCAGGTAAGGATAAATAATGTGGTTCTTCTTCTTCTCTCGCCCATGCAGACCAAAGATGCTGAGCAGGACACAGTGAATGTCACGCTGCAAGAGCTGAATACCGCGAAGCGCGTGCCTCCAGTCAGGCATGGTTTAAATAGCCAGCAGGTATCCCACGTGCCTTCGGGGCGTGCCACGCCCTGGATGCTGGACTGCATGCTGCAGTTCCACGTTGATCCTTGTGGGGGCAGCCATGTTGGTCCACTGCCCAATGGAAACTACACCTTCCATATGAGCCTGGCGCCAGGACTGGCTCCAGGGCACACGAGAGGGGCATGAGTGGGCCCTTGGGGCTTTGTTGAAATACAGTGGCGAAGGCCAGAGGCCCCGAGTGTCCTGGCCAGGGGCTAAGGTCGTGACAGACTCTCCTCGAAAGAAGAGATCGAAAAAGCGTTTTAGCTCCAGGAGCATGTCGCATAATTTCTCGTTCTCTTCGAAGAAGGCAAAGATAGGGCACCATAGGTCGCCTTCTTCATCTTCATCTGATTCCTCTCCGGAGAGAATGATAACATGCCAGACCAAATCTTCCACTCCAGCACAGTGGGAAGAATTCAGACATGAAATGTTAAACATTTTTGAGAAGGAGGCCTGACTGTCATGCCACCGTCTTTTGGTGGTCGCTGGCGGTTATGGAAGGCTTGGCGTTGGCGGCGCCATTAGAATGTTCCGTGTTTTTCCTTTCACTTCCTGGTTTGACGGTCTAGTCTTTTTCTCTTGTTCCTGTATTTAACCACGCCCTCCCCTGGGCTCTCTGCGTTGCAACTTTGTTTCCTGTGCCTCGTTGCCGTGCTACTTTGTTTTCCTTACCTTTCTCCTGTTGCCATTTTCCGCGGCGTCTATCGCGGTTTCCTTTCGCTCTGCTTCTCCTCCTCCCTTCCTTTTCCCTTCCTTCCCGTCCTTTCGGTCCCCTTACCTTACGGGGTTTCTCCTCTCCTTCCTTTCTCCCGGATCACGTTCCTGGTTCCTGGCGGTGCCTCCATTCCGGTCCCTCGCACTGCTCCTCGTTTAGTATCAGCATCTCCGGACTCTCCAGCTTACTGCTGCACCGAGAAACTTACCTTGATTCTCCTGCTCCGGTTTTTTCCTGCATTCCCGGGCTCACAGTCATCTCTTCCTCCACAGTATTGGTACCAACTACATCCGTAGAGAGGTTTTTTTAAGCGGCTGCTTTTTTCCTCTCATCTTGGTTTCTGCGGGACTGGGGCCGGCTGCTTCCCTGTTTATCAAGGGATCAGGGTGGCTTCTTCCCGCGGACGGCCGTACCTCTTCACAAAGAAGAAGAAGCCCAAGAACAAGACCTCCAGACGAGAATCCGTTCCGGAAGAGACAGGTGAGGATAAAGGGGAGGTGGACATTGATTTATCAGATTTGGAGGATAATACGCTGGTTCCCAGCATTCGTGACAGTTTGCAACGCCAGAAAGAGATTACAATGTCTATTCCGGAACAGGTCCAAGAGCTGCTCACAGCAATGCAGAATGTGACATTAGAATTACAGGCTGTGAAAGCCGAAAACGCTGCTCTAAGACAGCGAGTCGACCACTTCGAACAGTCCCGGAGTGATCTGCCTCCCATGCCCTTAACCTGCGGTAAATATGACGGTTCACCTACTAGATTTAAAGAATTCATGGAGGCTTGCATAATCTATTTCACCTTCAGACCTCAGACATATGCCTCAGATGCAGCCCGCATAGGTTTTCTGATATCTAACCTTACGGGTAACGCTCTTTCCTGGGCTACTCCGCTTGTGACCAGTGCCAGCCCGTTACTACACGATTACGCCGGATTCACCGCCCAGTTCAAATTGGCCTTTGAAAGGCAAGAGACTGCGGTAGTCGCCAGTGAACAGTTACTGGATATTCGACAGGGAAGTTCCGATCTTCTGTCCTACATCTCCCGCTTTAAACGGGTGGCTGCAGACGCAGGCTGGCAAGAGAACGCTCAGTACACCATTTTTCGCCGAGGATTGAGGGAAGACCTTAAAGATGAATTAGCAAGGGTAACCAGACCAGCTACTTTAACCGACTTGTGGTCTACAGTGGTTCAGCTGGATTTCCGTATCTCAGAACGGCGGTCTGAACGTAGAAAACCGTGGATTTCCTGCTACGCCTGATCCTGGGATTACCTCTCCTTCTCCTACCTGTACATCGAAAGAGGAGCCAATGCAAATTGGGACTACTCGAGGGCCACTCACCTCGGAAGAAAGAAGACGCAGGGAGAACAACCTGTGTATGTATTGTGGATCTAACCAGCATATTCTTAGAGACTGCCCTAATGTACCACCAAGACGTTCGGGAAACGCCATTCCTCGGAGCTAGTAGGGACGAGTTACCGAGGGGGATTTCCTGGTCCCTTTGTTTCTTTATCAGTCACACCCATGCTTACCACAGAAGACAACCGTCTCATGGTAGTTGGAGTAGAGTTATGTATCTCTCAGCAGTCCTATGAGGTTCTGGCACTACTGGACTGCGGCGCTGCTGGTTGCTTTATGGACTTGGTTTGGGCGGAAAAGGTCGGTATTCGCCGTTTGCAGAAAGACGAGGACTAAAAGGTGGAAGGTGTAGATGGTAGACCACTCAGCTCGGGTCTTATCACCCACTTCATTCATGTCCGCTAAGACTACTAACTTTCAAAACCATTCTGTTAGTTGCATTGACATCAGCCCGCAGGGTGAGTAAGTTGCAGACCTTATCTAGTAAGCCTCCATTTACATTTTTTTTTACAAGGACAAGGTTGTCTTTAAGGTTAAACGTTTTTTGACAAAAATTGCATCAGATTTTCATTTCTCCCAAAAAATCGTACTTCCTACATTTTATCCGCCTCCTCATCCTGGTAAGGAAGAGGAAAGGGTGCATAGGCTTGATCCCAGAAGGGCTTTGAGCTTTTACATTTCACGAATGGCGAAACTACGTCAACATGACCAGCTTTTAATTAGGTGCACTGGACACAAACTGGGTCTTCCAGTGACGAAACAAACTTTGTCCAGGTGGATAATTCTTGCTATTACAAACTGCTACAGATTGGCTGGGAAAGATCCCCCAGAAGGCCTGAGAGCTCATTCCACAAGGGGCATGGCAACTTCTTCTGATCTGCAAAGAGGGGTGCCTATAAAAGACATTTGTGCAGCAGCCACTTGGTCTACCATTCACACATTTAAACATTACTGTCTGGATTCACCATCTAGCCAGGAAGGAGGATTTTGGAAAGCTGTCCTACATTCAATCCATGACAAATCCTAAATCCGAAAAAATTCGTACTCCCTCCTCCAAAACCTGACACTGCTTTGGGAGTCTATCAAAAGATGAAGAATACATGGGAGGAAACAATCGATTCGAAGAATAAGTTACTTACCCCTGGTAACGTTCTATTGACTGGATTTTCCTCCCACATATTCGTAATCACCCCTCCCAGCCTACCCCGCTGTAGAATTTCCAGTCATTACACTTAACGTGTTTCAAAATATGGTACTGTCTAGGACTCACTGATGCTGGTATTTCTGCAAGAGGAAGCAGTAAAAACAGAACTGAAGCTAACGGGCGCTGCGTGCGCTATATATACCGACAATGACGTTGCCTGTGAGATGAGAGCCCTCAAGGGACATCGAGTCGACCGTATCGACACACAGCGCCCTCTTCTGAAAACATTTGCCGAAGCAGCTGACGCTGGAAGGGAAGATATCCAAAGATGAAATTCATGGGAGGAACATCCAGTCGAACAAACGTTACCAGGGGTACGTAACTTGTGCATCTCCTCCCTAAGTGTGTGCTGTAGATTCATGTTTTATCAGAAGTTTGGCCTCGCTTAATAGTTTTTCACAGGTGCATTCCCCTGTGGCCGGTTTCAAATAAGGTGTCCGTTATCTTGAATTCAGGCCTCATGGCAGCCTTGCATTCCAGCTTCCAGTGCCTTCAGCGATTGCACTCATTCATTGAAATCAGTTTTGGATTGTACACATTCACCCTTTCCTCAACGGTGCCCCTCCAACTTCATGCTCCACTCCACTATCTACTTGAACGAAGAATCCTGCTCTGCGAGTGGACTTGTGGAGTGAGTAGCTGATCATCTGTGAATCCTGTACTCTGGGCAAACCTTTCATTGGGCCAATTCTTTCAGGATTTGTTCCCCTGGCACTACACCCCTCCCACCATGAATGTACTATTATAGGCGGGTCTTTGCCTCACGTCTCGAGAAGGCTGGGGGAATATTAGGGAAATCTTTGTGAACAGGGATTGGAGGGTGTGAGTTTGGGGCTGAGTAGTAGTAACTGGGGGAGCTCTCAGGGGGATCCTCCATGCACTACCTCAATGAGTTGCATGTCATAGCCGTTGGCCTCACCTGCACCTCCCTCCGCCCCAGATCTAAAGTCCACCCACCCCCAGTCTCCACCATGGTGTCTTGATCACACAGGTTAAACGAAAATGAATATAAAGAGTTGACAGAAAGAATAACCAATCATTTTATAGTCATGTTTCCTTTCAGACCTGATGCTTATTGCTCAACTTGCAATGATAAATCTTCCATTTGTTTTAGTTGAATCAGAGGTCTGCGACAGGATGGCATTTTCAGAGTGTTTCTATTCCATAAACAGTTTGTTATTTTAAAAAAATGTCAATATATATATATATATATATATGCATCACATTTTTTTTGTATGAGTAAAAGCAAGTTCAGCTGTACCCTGCAAAAGAATGCAGATAGATATGCCTGTTAGTAAGAGGGAATAAGTATCGAATTATTTGTGGCCTACAATCACATGTCATCACTAAACTTGTGTGGCAGCATAGAGCAGACTTTGCCCTTTGGGGACAAACTCTTTAACTATTTCAATCCCTAGAAGAGGCAACTGAATTTGTACACACCAAGGTTTCTATATCAAAAACCCACAATGATAGCTCAAATATCAATCAAGATGGATCTCAATAGAGTGTGAATGTACTAGCTCAGCTGTCCTCTTTAGCTGATACAGTCAAAAATCTAACATGGCTTGCACCTCTGTTGTCTAGGATCTCAGATCTAACCAAAGCAAATATACAGCCGTAGCCAGCCAGCCTTTACTATTACATCATGGAATTGTTGTGGTTTTTTAAACTTAGTTCTATGGTTGAACTTGTATTCTAGTCAAGAAGATCCTACCTTTCTTATATAACAAGAAGCCATGAAAACCCACTCATTTGGCATTTTTTTGGCATTGATGGATTTACTACATATATTCTTCCTGCTACTCAAGGCATCGCGGGAGACCATCTGGGGGTCTGGCTATTCTTGTTAACAATAAAGTCAAGGCACACTCAAATTTGATGGTGTGCTCTAATTAGATATTGGCAATTGAATGTATTCTGTCTGGTGAGCCCAAGATTACATTTGTTATTATATGCATCTATTGGAACTCTGCTAAAATTACCTTAGATGCATTTTTTACGTGTTTGGATTCTATTTAAGAAGATGCTTTCTTACACACCCCGGATTATCATATCATATTAGGCTGTGACTTTAATTCTGTATGAATCAAAGCCGTTAAATCCAACTGCCCCTTGTCCACTACTTACACATGATCTCTCTCCCAGAAAAGAGGAAAATTATGGGTGGACTACTTAAATGATTGGAACATACATCTTAACTTTAAGAATGGACCTCATATAGGTACATGGCAAAGGGGTACAGCCTCTTCTTATATTGACTTTTTCTTTGTTTCTTCTGATTTATTATGGTTGGTTGATCCTGCAATAATTGTTTCCTCGACCAAAGGTGAACACATGCCCATCAAATTACGGGTCAATGTCACATCCCATCAATCACACTCTTGTATTAACTCAAATGGACAGACCTCTTGTCTCTTCAATGGAACCCCAGGTTATGTAGGGAACTTACATTTAGTGTACACAGAGATATTTGTCGTAAGTCTGATCTAAAATCTTTGGATCTCAATTTTGACCAAATGGAGAGTTGGAATAACTCTGTTGTTAAATTCCATCTAAACGAAATTATAAACAGAGTTAACAGACAACAGAAGCTACATACTCACCGCTACAACTCTGAAATCGTCCAACTCAAATCTATAGAAAATGCAGAGATAAGAAATCTCATCAATTGTGATGTGACAGGAGTCAAATATATTGAACAGAAACATTGAATGTGTCAAAGTTATAAAAACAACATCAAATTACTTAGACAAAAGCTTCATCTTGTCGACAATCAGAAAATGATTGCGCTTGTGTCAAAAAGAGACACACATAGTGTCTGGGCAATTTTAAGAGGTGTCTCCAACCCCCTCATACAGATGCCAAACCTATTCAATTTCAGCTGAAGTGTGGCATTCTTACATCCTAGACAAATTCCAATTATCTAGTCAATATATTAATTGTACTTCCAACATATTCCAATTGCCATTGACTGAACATATTACATTTTCTTTTGATGACATCCTGTGGGCAATTGGGCGATTAAAGAATTTGAAAGCAGCAGGCCCTGATGGGATACCATTGTGTGTACTAAAATCAGAACCTAATTTTTTGGGCAGCAATTCTTTACAGCAAATTTGATCACATTCTTTGTACCAACAATATTCCAACATCATGGCGAAATGCCACTATTATTCCAGTTTATAAGAAAGATGATCCGCACAAGCCAGTCAATTATCGCCCCATCGCCCTGATGACACAGCTGCTAAGGTTTTTGCCATCTTAATTCTTAAACACCTTGAATCCTTCATTTTCGATCAAGACATTTACTCTAAATATCAGGTGGGCTTTCGCACAACCAGGGGGAATTCTTTGAATGCCTCCATTATTGCGCACACGTTGGCTAAATCCAAAACTGCAAACTCAGGACCCATTTACATTGCTGCATTAGACATGTCTTCAGCTTTTGATTGTGTAGTAAGAGAAATGTTATGGGAAAAAATGC
The DNA here is from genome assembly GCF_040938575.1 of Ambystoma mexicanum. Taxonomy (NCBI): domain Eukaryota; kingdom Metazoa; phylum Chordata; class Amphibia; order Caudata; family Ambystomatidae; genus Ambystoma; species Ambystoma mexicanum. Next base: position 339,124,736 of record NC_090938.1, read on the forward strand.
TCAGGTTGGGCTTTCCTCGTATCTTGTTGCAATGCTACATAAAAAGACACATTTCAATTACGCATCAGCCATGAGGGGGCTCTAACCTCTCCCATCCCCACGGCCACTGGTGTAAAGGAGGGGTGTAATCTTGCATCCACATTGTTCAATCTATATATCTGTGACCTTGATGAACTCTGGAACAATGAATCTATGCACGCAGTCAGACTCTGCAGCTTTCACTTGCACTGGATGGGCTTTGCTGATAACATCATCTTTTTTGATAGGAACCAATATGGTCTACAGAATAAACTAAACATCTTTTCTATGTATGCTTCCAAACATAACTTGCAAGCCAATCCAGTGAAGTCAAAAAGCATCATCTTTACTAATAGAAAAAAAAATCAAAACATGTTTCTGGAAGCTATCAGGTGTTAAATTGCAGCGTGTGGATTCTTTGCAATGTTTGGGGTATACCCTTACAGACACCAGTTCTATAAAATCCTGATGATCTACACTTAATTCCAAGACCAGACCTTTGTTTTCTCAAATGAGGATCATCCACAAAAAATGTTGTACATTTTCTTTAATTCCTGTTATTGATTTTTATTTGATGAAAGTTTTACTATTTGGTTTGGTCACCTGCCTATTGAATGTATATTCAATTCTTATTAGAATCCAAGGGATGCTTTGGAAACAAACCCTTGGTTTGGCCCTTGCTGTTCCCAATTCAATTATACACCATGAACTAGGCCTAACATCTCTTTCATCTAGGTTCAAATGGCGTAAGCTTTCTAGTTATGCGAAAATGTTAATCCCCCCTCGCAACTCTTTATATCAAGACCTTAATACTTTAACAGATAGCAACCTCCCTTCTCTTGTGAATTTTGAAATTGAGATGAAGCAAATTCTACTTTATTTTTATGTTTTCAACAGGTAACAACATTACAACACCCAAGTGGATGTAACAACATTTGCGTCCTCGAGATCCTCCCCTCATCCCCCCTGCCTCGCAGCATTTACAACCAAAGGATATATTGCTGTTGTGTGTTCGCTCCCATTAGGGTATGGCCGTAGTTGAAGCGTCCAGCTAGGTCATTCCGGAAGAGTCTTGAGACTGGGTTGGGGAGTATGGTCGTCAGATAAAGAAAGAAGGTAAAGGATATATGGTCCCCAAATATCAGGGGGGCGTGCATGCAGGGGTAGTGTTGTGATGAATTCTGTTTCTACATCTTGAAAGTACATGATATCTTTTGACCAGTTCGCCAGGGTGGGGGCGGGTCCCCTTCCCCATGTTAGGGCCACTCTCCTGCGTGCCAGTATCAATAGAGTACCTGCAAGTTTTCTGACTCCCGGAGAGAGATGTTTTATCAGTTCGAGTAGGGCTACGGCGGGGACAGGTGTACGGTCTTCTCAGATGATTGCTGCTGTTGTCTGCAGGACCTGTGACCAGAAGTGTGACACAGCGGGGCAGACCCATGCCAGGTGAAGAAAGTTTGCTTCTGGTGCGCCGCATCTTTCGCAGGAGGCCTCCGAATCGGGCCGTTGTCTGCTTTTTTTGGCTGGTGTGTAGTACGTCTGATGAAGGAAATTGAAGTGTATTTGTTTGAAGCGTGTATTTAGCACTACTTTTTGAGTTTGTCGGAGAATGTACACCCAGTCATCATCTGAGAATCTTGTTGAGATCGACTTTTCTCATCTTGCCTTTGTGCGGGTATTTCGAGGTGCCGTGTCCGTCAGCAGGGATTTGTATAGTAATGAGATCAGTTTACCTTCACCCTGGGCTTGGATTGTATTGTGCAACAGCTGCCAGGTAGGAGGTTGTTGTAGGAAGGTTGGAAAGACTGCTTGCAGGGTGTACCGTAGTCTAAAATACAAGAATGTGTTGCGGGATGTCTCGCTTCCTTTTTCCATGAATGCCTGGGGTGTTATGAATGATTTGTCCATAAAGAGGTCACCCATGGTCCGCAGCTCTAATTTGTCTGCCCATTGGTGGAAGACCTTCTTTGCAGTCAGCGGGATAACTGGTAAGAACCTAATCGGTAAAAGGCGGCAAAATCTGGTGCGAACACCATATTTCTCTGCTAGTTTTCTCCAGATTGCATATGTGGTGGGAACCACGTTAATCGTGGTTGGGGGCACTGGGAGTTGGCCTAGGATTATCGCCCTTAGTAAGTTTGGAAATTCCAGGCTCGTTCCATTTGTACATGCTGTCTAATAAAGTGGGTTGTGTACCAATGGCTTGGGAACTGTGCCTGGGCCGCCCAGTAATATCTCTCCAAATCTGGGAGCGCCAAGCCGCCTTGTTGTGTTGGCAGTATGAGTGTTGTGTATGCTACCCTTACTGTTCTACCTGCCCATATCAGTTTGAGAATTAGGCTCCTGATTTTCTTCAGGAAGGTCTGTGGTAGTAATAATGGTATGTTCGCAAACGGGTATAGCAGTTTAGGGAGGACCACCATCTTGACCAGCCAGGCCCTGCCCCATAGTGTTAACGGGAGCGTTTTCTATCTGTCTATTTGCGCTTGGAGGGATCTCAGTACCTTCTCGTAATTGTCTTTGAAGACATCTTGGTGGTTGCGGGACATTATGATCCCTAGGTACCGAACATGGGTGTCTTCGCATGCAAGCCTGTAGTCGTCCGCGAATTTCAGAGTGTTTGGTGTTAGGGGAAATATTACTGACTTCGTCTGCTTAATCTTCAGGCCGGATACATTGCCAAATTTGATAACTTCGCGCATGATGGGGTTTAGGTTTGTATTCGGGCCTCGAATGAGAAGGACAACATCATCTGCGTAAAGGGAGAGTATTAGGTTGTGTGGTCCGAGAGTGAGGCCTCTCTGTAGCTGACGGGAGCGAAGTCCTGACGCTAGGGGTTCCATAATTAAAGCAAATATTAGGGCGGAAAGCGGACAGCCTTGTCTGGTTCCTCTATGCAAGTCTATGGGCCTGGATTTCGTGTTGCCAAGGATGATGGATGATCGGGGCTGGTTGTATGAGAGAGATTAGTTTGATAAAGTGGTTCCCCAGTCCCATTTGTTTCAGGACTGCAAAGAGATAGGGCCATTCGACAGTCGAATGCCTTCTCCGTGTCGAGTAGTACTGCAATTGCTTGTTGTGAGGGGTCAAGTGCTTCCATTACGCCAAACAGTCTTCTGATGCCAAATGTTGTGCATCTCCTGGGATCAAAGCCTGCCTGGTCTCCCAGTACTAGGCCCAGCATAAGTGGCAGTAGTCGAGCCATAAGGATTTTTGCTAGTATCTTATGCTCTAGATTAATTAGTGAAATTGGCCTGTAGGAGGCGCAATCCTCGGGTGGTTTACCCGTTTTGTGTAGTAAGATGACATTAGCTTCACGGAGGGTTGGTGGTAGGATCCCGCTTTCCAACGCCTCATCGTATACATGCAGGAGAAGCAGGGCGATTGTATCCGCGTATGCCTTATAGAATTCGCTGGTTAGGCCATCTGGGCCGGGGGCTTTAGTGTTGGGTAGGCTTTTGATGGCCTGTTGGATCTCTTCTAGGGAGATGGGTTGATTGAGAGGTTCCCGGAGTTCTCCCTCCACCCAGTAGAGTTCGGTATCATTCAGGTAGCTTTGTAGGGATTCAGGGGTACGGGTGTGTCTAGAGCTATAGAGTTCCTGGTAGAAAGAGTGGAATGCCTCAATGATTTCATCCTCTGTGGACTAGTGTGCCTTGAGCATTGCGTACCCTCTCAACCCGGGTGGGTTTCCTGTCGGCGGCTATTAGTAGTGCCAACAGGGCTCCAGGGTTCTGGCCCTCCCCGTACTGACGGATTTGGTGTCTGCGGCTCAGGAATTTCAGCTCCCGTTCCTCTAAAGTGCCGAATGTAAGGAGTTCCTCTTTGAGTTCTGCCCGAGTGTTTGAGCTATCTTCGTTGGACCATTTGAGTTCTAGGGCTTTTATTTGCGCCTCGCTTGTGGTCAGTTCGCGTCTGATCAGTTTTAGGACACCATTCTCCTTTGCCATGCATACACCTCTTATGAAGCATTTTAGAGTTTCCCAAAGTATTCCTGCCGAGGGGACGGAATCTAGGTTGACCGCCAGGAAGGCTTCGATTTCCTCCCTTAATTCAGCAGCAAACACCGGATCTGATAGGGAGCCCGGTTTGAATCTCCAGTGGGGTGTGCCTGGTCCAGTGGTGGGGAGCTTGCCTTCCAGAGTTACCATGGGGTGGTCGGAGAGAGTCCTTAGGAGAATTTTGCACTGTCCCCATTGAAGCGAGCTCTGTGACGACACCAGGAGGTAGTCCATTCTTGAGCTTGTGCCATGCACAGCCGAATGGAAGGTGTATTCCCTCGCATCCCAGTTAAGAGTGCCGCCATATGTCGACCAGATTGTATGCTTGACAAATTTCTTGAATCTCTAGACTTGCTTTGGATGGGCGGGTAGAGGTGTTATGCGATTTGTCCCTCATAGGGTCAATTGATGATTGATTGAAGCGGAGCCCGATCCCTCGAGTCTGGACAGGACCCAGTTGAAGTTATTGGCTCCATCTATGTTGGGGGTGTAAGAGTTCACAAAGATCACCTCTTTCCTTGCCAGGATCCCCCTGACTAGCAGCGTTCTGAAATCCTCATCTTTTTCGGTTTTTATTAGACTGAAGTTGGTTTTCTTATCGATGAGGATGGTGACTCCCTTGGCGTACGACGAGTATGATGAAAAGTAACTATGGCAGCCCAACTCTCTGGCCCTCCGGGACTCGGAGTCGGGGAGAAGATGTGTTTCTTGCAGCATGGCCACATCGGCTTTGTGTCTTCTAAGGTATTGCAGGTTTTTCCGGGTCTTTCCTGGGAGATTGCCTCCTCTAATGTTCCAGGTAACTACCTTGAATTTAACATGTGCGGTTTGTAGACAGTGAAGTGCTTGGCGATGATGGGTGTGCAAGACACCTGTAGTATTGGGGTGGCACAACAACAGTTCTCAGTGGCTTCTATTTGGTGTAACATAGTGATGTAGTCGAAGCAATTTAAGTGGCGGGGCGGTGGGGGGGGGGGTCGGGGTTCCAGGGACGCGTATCCCTCATGTTTTGAAGATTCCCTCCCCTGCGCGGGCAACCCCCAACTGGCCTGAGGTGCATATCCCTCCCTGATAGTGAAACAGTTAACATTGCTGCACCTGTGGCGCTAGTAGCCTCCCAAAGTGCAAGGCTCCGTACGTAAATCAGGAGTTTGAATCCCTGATGGAGTTGTTGAGCGTTGTTGTTTCCTAGTGCGTGCCCATATGCCTTTTCATTGTGGGTTCCTCTCGGCTCAGCCTCTTTGTGGCGGTCTAGGGTTGTAGTTGTTGGGGGGTTTGCAGCCGGCTCGATCAAGGAAGGAGCTTGCCTCCTCCGGCGTCTCGAAGAATTGGACCTTCCCGCCATGCTGGATCCGTAGTTTGGCGGGGAACAGCATCGAATAGGGTATCTGGTGGTCTTGGAGGTGACGCTTGACCCCCGCAAAGGACCTCTGCTGTGCCTGAACGGCCGGGGAGAAATCCGGGTAGGTTTGAATGCAATCGCCCTCAAACTACAGTTCTCCTTTGTCCCAGGCCAATCGCAGGATGGTGTCCCGGTCTTTATAGTTGAGCAGTTTAGCTATAATGGGGTGTGGGGGTGCCCCTGGGACCGGATGAGTGGTTGGGATCCTGTGTGCCCTCTCCACAACAAATAGTTTGGATAGTGCTTCAGCGCCAAACAGTTCTATGCAGATTATTTCAACATAGTCTTCCATCTTCAGCTGCGTTTGCCGTTCACTTATCCAGACCAGACGTATATTGTTTCCTCTGGAGCGCTCTTCTAGATCTTTTTTTGCCATTGTTGTTTTCATTTGGCCTTCTAGGATTGATACCTTGGTTATTAGTGATGATGCAGTATCATCTAGGTTGGAGACCCTTTGCTCAACTGTGTCGAGTCTGTCTGCCTGCTTATCAAGACGATGTTGCAGTCATCCACTTTAGAGGACTGTGTATCCATCTTGCAATTGAGGCGTCCATTCCCTGCTTTTAGGTCGAGAAGGATCTCTTTAATGTCTAGTGATTGGGGGGTGCCTCCTCTTGTCTGTCCTCATGAATTTCCTCCTGTGTGGGTGATCCCGGTCTGCTGGTGGGCTTAGGTGTTTTGGCAACTGCTCTGAGTTCAAAGGTAAGCTTGCGCTGGGACTCATCTGTCTTTCCCATGATGTAGACCGTGTTGAACCTGCAGTGTGGTCCTGAATAGTGTGTTCGAGGCCGGGCCCAGTTCTTGTGTCTCTTGTGGCATCACAGGATGGTTGGGGGCTCAAAGTAGGCAGGTGGTGAGGCACTTGTAGGATGTCCGGCAGATTTGATAGGCTTGGCGCTACTTTGTAGGGTTGGGCTGATTAATTGTAGGTGTTCAGTTCTTTTGGGGATGGCCCGCATCCACTGACCAACGGGGCCTCTATAGTTGTGCTGGCGGATATTAGCTTGCCACTGGTTTGGTTTTCCTTTATGGCAGAATGTGAGGGTAGAGTGGGAGCGGAAAGGTATTGAGGGCTCAGCCTTCACTGGTCTCCTTCAATTTTTAGGATCGCCGTGGGTGGTTGGGGGGTGCCTTCTGAGAGTTTTTTGGGCACTCCCACTGTAGGAGCAACAATTGGCGCCTCCGAGCCTTAGGTGCCCGCTTTGTGGAGGGGTGGAGGGCCATGGTGCTGGATGGGGGGGGTGTATTTCCCAGTACGGTGTATGCTGACGCCGCCGTGGGCTTTGTGGCGCTGGATGATCTACTTTCCACCTGTTCATGTTGCTTCTCCTGTTATGTCATTATTATTTCTTCTCTATGGCATCATCTGCTTTTTGGAGGAGTTCTGTCTGCCGGGCGTGTTTCCATAGGAGGGTGTGCGTTTCCCAGGGTGTCCGCCTCTGCCGCTGACTATCCGGGCTCAGGTTGGGGGTGGGGAGGGAGCCCAAGGCCACAGCGGGAGCGTCCTGCAGCCGCCTGCGCCTCCTCCCCCTCCGGGGCCCTTTCTGGGTTCCCATCGGGCCAGGCGGGTGGGGGCTTGCTCAGAGGGCGCCGCCAGCAGTCGGAGGCGGGAGGTGCTTGATCGGTGATGTTGCCGTCCCAGGCTTGGCAGCAGAGCAGGCACGCAGGAGGGGCCGAGCGCCGCCCCCGCCCGAGAGAGTTCTTACCAGGTGCTCGGGCCGCTGTCTCCTCTGTCTCTCCCCTCCCTGGCAGCGCACGCTCCGGAGCCTCATGGGTCACGGGTCCCAAGGGTCTTTGAACTGGCATTGGATGCTCCCGCTTTCACCCGGGCGGTGCCGTCGTGGATGCAGTCGTCCGGCCCCCACCTCTCCTCAGGTCTTCTGTTGGTTAGCCAGCGCTGCGGCGTCCTCGGGCACCCAGCCACCACGCCCGGGCCACCGGCTCTGTCCGCTCCGCTGCTCCCGCACAAGTGTTTGTTGAGGTGTGGGGGTAATGACAGCACTCTGGCGGCGCCGCTGCCTTTCTTTGCGGTGGCGTAGTGTCTGGATGGTCTTGTGTGCTGCTGCCGGCTGGTTGCACAGGGAGCAGCGATTTTCGGCTTTGAGGCGTGTACCTGCTCCTCATAGCCCTTCTATTGACGGAATGGGTTGTTCACTCATCAGGGGACAGCGATTAGACAGGATTAATATGGAGCCTCACTGGAGCTCACAGGGGAGCCGCCATTTTGGTCGGCTCTCTAGCGCCCTCTGCAAGCAAATTCTACTTACCATCAGTGCTACTGTTGAAGATCTCGCATTAGATTTACCTAGCGTTAAATGAAAATTATTCAAATCCGATTGGATCACTACCATCGAGACTAACAGTAGCTACGAAACATATGTTGAATATGCTTCCTTTCCTAGAAAAAGAGCCTCTAGATCGGCCTAAATATGCACATTTCCATGCAAAAAAACACATAGAATTTACCTACGTTTTAAATTAAATCGATTTGCCACACATGAACGTACTCAACATTGGTCCAAACAAACTAGTGCACCAAAAGATGGCGACTGTCGATTTTGTTTTAGCACAGCCAAGTAGGAAACTCTAAAACATCTGATATTACACTGCTCCCACTTCGAACCGTATAGAGTTAATTCATTAGGCATTTACTGCCCGAAACCGAACGTCTCGAGACAGTTCTTTTGGGTCAGTTGTATGTGTGGAGACAATATCTCATTGATTGTAGCACTTACAAAACTATTGTACAAAATCGAGGACTCATTGAATATGAATACTATTGTAACAGTCTGAGAATTATGTATAACTATGACTAGCAAGTGGCTCCATTATGCTACCATTTCAATTGACATCAGTTGATTTCTTTTTTGTATAAAATGGCCTTTTAGTATCTTTTGTTCTTCTGTTTTATTAATTATGAATCCATCGTATTGTAACAACAAAATATATACTATTAATTTTAACAGCAATTGATTTTTAAAGACATTTTGGCACATGTTATTTAATCATGCTTATTATATAGATTTCTTGTTTTTTATTTTATTACAATGTGTTGTTGAAATGAATTTGTAAAGGTTTATTGTTTAAACCAAACACACAAAAAATGAAAAAAGAGGGAATAAGTATTAGCTGTACAATATGAATCCACCTACATTCGATATGTGTTTTGTTTGTATCCTACTTATCTATCTTTATATATCTTTGTGAACGTGTGTTTGTATGTTCGGGGTTGGTTCCAGCCCCATAACAGTTGGCGGGCTGGAATTTTGGCCCGAAGTCGTCATACCATGTGCTATCAGTATAAGCGATTTCAGGAGATTGCAGATTCTGTGACTTTTCCAAAAATAGGAAGTTAGGACAAAAGGACGGCATAACAGTCTGGGGTGTACTGGCAATAGTTAAATTCGACCAACCCACCCTTTTGCGCTGCACAGGGGTGGAGCAGGGTTCAGCCCTGTGCTGTCAGTATAGGCTATTTTGGGAGATTGACGATTTTCCTATTTTCTTAAAAATAGGAAGTTATGACATAATATAACATACACAAGGCTATAGCAGACCCCCACGTGCATGTCAGCTACAAATCCGGGCAACGCCGGGTGGTACCGATAGTTTTTTTTTATAGATGTTGGTAAACGCAAGTCAAAATACAAGTATAGAAAAAGCACAAGCCACTAACTAAACAAATAGCAATGCTAAAACTAAAGGAGAGTTCAAAAGCTCGAAATACAATAAATGAAAATAATCATTCAGTGGACCATGGAACAAGGTAATGAAGCCATGCATGGATGTGCAATAAATAAGCTTTTAAGGCAGAGTGTTTGGAAAGACCAACAGCTGAAGGGGGAGGGCGCTGTGGGTGAGTTGCAATTCCTAACAAATGGCTTGAATTGTTTGACCCGTCATAGTCAATGACATACAAGAAATGCCTGTGTTAAAAATTATTCATTCTATGGGAATCTTGAGACCACACTGTGCACATCCCTCATCAAGCTGCCCTTCTGCATAGCCATTGCCACTTCATCTAACTTCTGACCCACATCTAGACCCTTCTGCAAAGCCCCTGCTAGGCTCCTCTGAAGTGTTGTAGGAAAACAGCTTGGCAGACAGTCACTAATCCACAGCGCTTGTATATAATAAAAGTTAAGAGGGAGGCAACAAGGCTGCAGGTGTCTGGGAGGTGAGGTTATACTGCCAGTATAGTTCCACTGAAAAAAGTTCAAATCCAACACAAGCAGGTCCCAGTCACACTGCGCCAAGGAAATGTGCAATGAAGAGCTTGTAGTCCAAAAGATTTATTCAGCACAGGAACAGCTTCACACGTGTTTCGAGCCTGTGACAGCTCTTCATCTGAGGCTTGGCTACAAATAAGAAACTTATTGGTTTGCCACAAACAAAATAACAACATGCATTGTTGATGAAAAAATACAGTAAATCAGGAATAGAATAATCAAACATAGGATGGCATATCACACAGGGGTAAAACCAAGGAGTACGTTTGCCAAGTTGCATGAATACATGGTACACACAAATTGGTGCGAAGGCAGTAAGAATAAATAATTTACAAAAAGAAGCAGAAAGAATCAGTACTGCATTTAGTCGCAGTTCATTAGTTGGCAAGTGTCCAATACCCGAAGGAAACAAGAAAAAAAGAACAAAAGTGCAAAATTACAATGTGGGTGACTGCAGTAGCGCAATCAAAAAACAAATAACCTATTAGGTCTTTGAATTTCAACTTATATTGAAAATAAAATGAGCCCAAGGGTATTACCTCGACTTCAATAAAGGAACTTGGAAATGCAAAGTGCGGACAGTGCCAAGATATTACCAAATTGAATAGACCAAGGTAGAGTGGATTAACAAGGGAAGTAATCAAAAGCATACCTCAATGCTTTGCAATTGCGGTAAAACTGAAATTAGAAGAAATAGAAAGAACAAGCAATCAATGTCGATATATTCACAACAACCCGTTACGTGGTGATTTGTAATTAAGTTTAAAAAGAGAAAAAACCTGCGACATCATAGAATGCTAATCATAAATACCAGTGATTGAATAAGCCAAGGCACGTAACTCTAAAGCATGTAAGTTAACAGGCATAAATTGCTTGATTAAGTGCTCTGCATATATCATGTGAGCTGAATTATGTATTAAAAACCACGGGGATCATGCAAAAACGTCTTACCTAGACGGCCGTGGGGGATTAACAACAAGGAGTACAGCGCGACGGCCGCGAACATGGAAAAAGGACTTAAAAACAGAGCCTCTGAAAGGGAGGCAATAAAGTGTGGGCCGTACGTATGCGCATAATAACTGAATTTGGCCGCCATGTTAGGTGTAGCAAAAAGAGGAGTTCAGAGAGAATAACAGGGCCAGTGCTTGCTAAACGGAAAATTAAGGAGCTAAATGAGAAACCAAATCCAATTGTGAGTTCCAACTGTGATAATTTTAATAAGAGAGAATAAGCAAGGCGGCAAGTCCTAAAAAATATATTTTTTTTAAAAATACATTTTTGGAAGGCATTGCAATTGTAATTATGCGCACATGAATATGCCAAGGCAAAAACTTTTACAAGGTGCAACTTAAAACCGAAAGGAGGGGATAAGGAAATGAGGGAAGGGAGGGGGGGTGGTAATAACCCCAGCAAACACTAAAGGCAGTGTTGATGAGTGCGCTGCTGAAAGCCAAACATATTACAAACATAGGGTATACATGGAAAACCCAAATACAGTGATTACACTGACACCAGTAAACATAAGCAATACATCAACAATGGTTTAAAGAAAAGTAGCAAATTCATGGTCCGAATTTAATCCAAGGTATACAGTTCGATATTTGCATATTAATCTGGCTTCTAATCGTCGTAATTTCAAAGTTAGGTTGCCACCTCTAGGGGGCAGTGTAATTTACATAAACCCACAAAACGAATATCATCCTTACAATCCAATTGGTGTGATTTTTGCCAATGGTTGGCGGGAGGGTATTTTGCATCCTGACTACCAATTGTAGCCAGATGTTCACAGATGTGAATCTTGAGTGGTCTGATAGTACTGCCAATATATTTAAGGCCACAAATGCAAATGATGCAATAAACTATAAATTTGGAATTACAGTTGATGAACGACTTAATTTCATGATCACCTCTTGTGCCAAAGGAGGCCTTTGATGTTTCGAATGTAAATTTACACATATTACAACATCCACATTTGTGAAAGCCTATAACTCGTACAGAGTGCAACCAAGTGGTAGTCAGAGTTGGCATACTCATGAATGAAGGACAGAGTTTATTTTTTAGGGACTTTCCTTTACTGAACGTTATAGCCAATTGGCTGGATACTAACGTTAGTATGTCTGAGTCAAGATGTAACAGGTGCCAATGTTTCCTCAAAATATTGTGGATTTTGTGACTGTCAGAATTATACCTTGTGATCAACCTGATTTTCTGAGTCACTAATGACTTATGATTTTTGGGCACTAACAAATCCGCTCTCTTAAACTGGCGTACTGTAGCCGATACTTTGTCAAGGCAGGTATTATGATAGCCTCTCCCAAGGAATTGTGATTTAATAAGAGTACTTTCATGATCAAAATCCTGCAAATGTGAACAATTTCTCATGGCACGGATAAACTCACCTTTTGGGATGTTCTCTATTACATGATTTTTGTGGCAACTTTCTGTGTGAAGTGTTGCATTAACAGAGGTAAATTTACGAAAAGTGTTGGTTACTAGACCATTTGGGGTTAAGTGAATGGAAAGATCGAAAAAATCAATGTGCGATTGGCTAAAGGTTGAGGTAAATTGTAAGACCCAGTCATTATTCTTCAAGAAGGAGACGCATTCAAGAAGGTCTTGTATACCAGTCCAAATCAAAATAACATCATCTATATAGCGTTTCCATAGATGTATAAATGAAGAATAAACCGAATTAACAAACACAAATGACTGTTCAAAGTAATGCATAAAGGCATTCGCAAGTGCTGGTGCGAAGCTTGCACCCATTGCTGCACCAATCAATTGCTCATAATACTCATTATTGAATACAAAGACATTATTTTGCAAAGTGAATATCAAACGTTCTTTCGCCATTTCAATGTAATCAAAGTAAGATGCAGAGAATTCACGAAATAGGAAATAAACACTTTGTAGTGCTTTCGAGTGGTCTATCGAAGTGTATAATGCTTTAACATCTAGAGTAACCAACCAACAATTTTTATGAAGATTGAGGTTGTCAAGAATTTCTAATGTGTGCATTGTATCTCTGATGAATGTAGGGGTCTTGAGTACAACTGGTAACAAGAATTCATTAATATAAATGGAAATAGGCTCTAACACACCACCACCTCCACTGACTATTGGTCTCCCTTCTGGAATGTCTTCAAATTCTTTGTGAATTTTTGTGAGAAAATAAACAGTAGGCATAATGGGCCCGTCTACCGTGAGGAAATGTCTTTCTACGTCAGTAAGCAAATCCAGTTTATGCCATTTCAAAATTACTTGGTTAGCCGCTGCGTGGATAGCCTGCAAAGGATTATTGGGGAAGTATGGAATAGCATCCTGCTGAGTTAAGATGCTGCATGCCCATAGTAACATAATCAAGTCTGTTCATAACAACAACATTGACACCCTTATCGGCTTCTTTAATGATTAAATCGGGATTGCTAGACAGCTGTTGGATTGCTTGAAATTCAGATTTATTGAGATTGCAATTATAATGAGATTTATGTGTCAAACCAAAATCTTCCAACGAATGAATATCCTTAATTACTGCCTGGTAAAAGGTGTCAATGATATTGTCAGGAGGAAATGTAGGTGAGAATTTAGATTTTCTAGTAAGTTCTTTAATACAAACGTTTTGTTGAACAATATCAAGTTCTTTAAGGACTTGTGAAATGCTAGTTTGGGACTGCGGTTTCAAGTCATCCAGAGTCATTAAAACATGGGTAGTAAGAAGTGTTTGTGATGAGATTTGAGACGTAGTAGGTGTAGCTGGTGGAGGTTTGTAATTCCATACTTGCGTTGCAAAGAATTTCTTTCATTTAAGTTTACGAATGAACTTAAAAAGATCAATTTGGATATCCACAAAATTATTATTGGCTGTTGGAACAAAAGACAGTCCCTTGTTCAGGACAGACGTTTCAGCTGAGGAGAGCGAATGTGAACTGAGATTGGTGATTAGATTCACGAATTTTGATTGGACAGTTGTTGCTGAGACATTGCTCTGGTTAGTATTCGAGAGGGTGGTGCGTTTCCGCTGCCCCTAGAGGTGGCAAACTAACTTTGAAATTACGACAATTAGAAGCCAGATTAATATGCAAATATCGAACTGTATACCTTGGATTAAATTTGGACCATGAATTTGCTACTTTTCTTTAAACCAGTGTTGATTTATTGCTTATGTTTACTGGTGTCAGTGTAATCTCTGTATTTGGGTTTTCCATGTATAACCTATGTAGATAATATGTTTGGCTTTCAGCAGCGTACTCATCAACACTGCCTTTAGTCTTTTCTGGGGTTATTACCACCCTCCCCCCTTCCCTTATTTCCTTATCCCCCTCCTTGTGGTTTTAAGTCGCACCTTGTAAAAGTGTTTGCCTTGGCATATTCATGTGCGCATAATTACAATTGCAATGCCTTAAAAAAAATAAAAAGATTTTATAGGACTTGACGCCTTGCTTATTCTCTTTCTTCTTAAATTTATCATTTATTGGAACTCACAATTGGATTTGGTTTCTCATTTAGCTCCTTAATTTTCCATTTGGCAAGCTGCTCTGTGGTCACTATGGCACTGGCCCTGTTATTCTCTCTGAACTCCTCTTTTTGCTACACCTAACATGGCGGCCAAATTCAGTTACTATGCCCATACGTACGGCCCACACTTTATTGCCTCCCTTTTAGAGCCTCTGTTTTTAAGTCCTTTCTCCATGTTCGCGGCCATCGCGCTGTACTCCTTTGTTGTTAATCCCCCACGGCCGTCTAGGTAAGACATTTTTGCACGATCCCCGTGGTCTTTTGATACATAATTCAGCTCACATGATATATGCAAAGCACTTAAGCAATTTATGCCTGTTAACTTACATGCTTTAGAGTTACGTGCCTTGGCTTATTCAATCACTGGTATTTCTAATTAGCATTCTATGATGCCGCAGATGTTTTCTCTTTTTAAACTTAATTATAAATCACCACCTAACGGGTTGTTGTGAATGTATTGACATTGATTGCTTGTTCTTTCTATTTCTTAATTCTAATTTCAGTTTTAACGCAATTGCGAAGCATTGAGGTATGCTTTTGATTACTTCCCTTGCTAATGCACTTTACCTTGGTCTATTCAATTTGGTAATTTCTTGATGGCATTTCATTTCTGCAGAAATTTCTTGGCACTGTCCGCACTTTGCATTTCCAAGTTCCTTTATCGAAGTCGAGGTAATACCCTTGGGCTCATTTTATTTTCAATATAAGTTGAAATTCAAAGACCTATAGGTTGTTTGTTTTTTGACTGCGCTGCTGCAGTCACCCACATTGTAATTTTGCACTTTTGTTCTTTTTTTCTTGTTTCCTTCGGGTATTGGACACTTGCCAACTAATGAACTCCGACTAAATCCGGTACTGATTCTTTCTGCTTCTTTTTGTACATCATTTATGCTTACTGCCTTCGCACTAATTTGTGTGTACCATGTATTTATGCAACTTGGCAAACTTACTCCTGGGTTTTACCCCTGTGTGATATGCCATCCTATGTTTCATTATTATATTCCTTCTTTCTGTATTTTTCATCAACAATGCATGTTATTTTTGTTTGTGGCAAACCAATACGTTTCTTATTTGTAGTCAAGCCTCAGTTGAAGAGCTGTTACAGGCTCGAAACATGTGTCAGGCTGTTCCTGTGCTGAATAAATCTTTTGGACTACAAGCTCTTAATTGCATATTTCCTTGGTGCAGTGTGACTGGGACCTGCTCGTGCTGGATTTGAACTTCCCTCTGAAGTTTCCTCATTCAAGCATCTGTAAACAGCCCATCCAGACCCCAGTGTGTGATACCTAATCTTTCTTCGGTGTGCAGTCATAATGTCGACATCAATAATGTCGACAGTCAAAATGTCGACAAATTAATGTCGAAAAACAAAAATGTCGACATTTTTCGATATTTTTTCGAAATTTAATTTAGTGTCTGCATAAATAAATAAATATATATATGATGTGTTGAGTATGAGGGGTGGTTGGGGGGGTGTGGGGGGGGTGGCAGGGGGGTGTTGGGTGAGGGGGGTTGGGGGGGGGACCCCCCCATAGTAAATACAATTTTTATTTATTTAATTATTGAATAAATAAATAAATAAATAATTGGTATGTGTTGAGTATGAGGGGTGAAAGGGTGGTTGGGGGTGTGGGGGGGGGTGGCAGGGGGGTGTTGGGTGAGGGGGGATTGGGGGGGGGACCCCCCCATAGTAAATGATCCTTTTTTAGGTTATTTATTTATTGAATAAATAAATAAATAAATAATTGGTATGTGTTGAGTATGAGGGGTGAAAGGGTGGTTGGGGGGTGTGGGGGGGTGGCAGGGGGGTGTTGGGTGAGTTGTTGATAGTTTTAAGGGTTTATAGTCATAATGTCAACAAAAAAAAAGTCGACATTTTTTTTTCGAAAAAATGACTTTTTACATTATAAGTATAGGATGTCGACATTATTATTTTCGACATTTTTTTTTCGACATTATGACTATAAACCCTTTCTTCAAATCCCCATTGTGAACCTTTTGAAAAAACCCAACTTGATTCCTGTGCAAAACAACTCCTCAGCACCTCCCCAAAGCCCCATTCAGATAATTCCTACACACAGCCCCCATCCAAAGCCCACTCTGCAGAAACCAATCCATATACCCAACTGCCCTATACTATAAATATACCTTTCTCTAAATCATCATCCATACACCTACATATTTTTATTTTAATTGTATTAAGTTCCAGAATAACCTTTACAAATCACAAAAATTACAAATCACAATTACATTAAAACCGGTCTATCAATTCACATAATAGTATACATGGTTTGTCACATTTCACTACCTCTTATTTAGAATCTCCTATTCCGTCCATAAGATCATGTATAAAAGATCTTGCGACTAATATAACTGCAACACAGCGAAAATAGCCGTTCACATATGTACATTCCCATAAATGCATAAGTGCATCTGTGCTTAATGTACAGAGTTCATAAATATTAAAATAAAACATTAAAACATGAAACCATAATTCTATGATTAAATTGCTTGCATTTCATTTTTTTAATGTAACTATTTATTGTTCAAGCTCAGTATTTGGTTGTAACATTCTTTGTTGAAAACTACAAATAAAGTGTTTAAAAAAGAAATTAAAAAAAACATGAAACCATAAAAATACAGTAAAAAAAATTAGTTAGCTCGTCATGTACTGATCCTATAGAATCAATTAGGATTAGACAGCCGTGGTCTGATGTTACACCATAACCGGTATCTCAATATTTAGACAGTAGTTCCAGAATGATTCCTCCTTTATTGACTCGTAGTTGTGCATGAACCTCGGCAGGGTGGTCATATGTACATTGCCCAAAGCTGCACATTCAGCAAAAAGGTGCTTTGCCATCTCCAGTGTGCGAGGCAATTTACATATACGACAGCCACTGTCGTGTGCAGGTAGGCCAAGTTGAGCACAACAAACCATGAGTTATGGCAACTGCTTGATTCCGAGCCTCAGTCGGAAACACTGCTGGGTTGGGCCACTGTCTCAGATATTTTTGTGGTTGGAGAAATTGGTGCGCTACCCCCAAGACATAGGCGTAGGAACGAAGGGTAGCTAGACAGGCATAGTTGTTAATTCAATCCCACTGCTTTAATTTACGCTTGAAGATTTGCTTTAAAACAGCATACCTAGTTCCTCTATTAAAATCAGGCCACATCCAATCCTCTTGTATAGCTTAGCAAGTCATGTGTTGAACTTCTCCTCCCTATGTCTATGGTATGTACTCAGGCCAGACCCCAGCAGCGAAAGCAACCGACATTTAGGATTGGAGTTGAGTTGATCTTCAAATGCAACAATCCCTGTCTGGACAACATCTGGCCCTTAAGCGAGACCAACTCTAAGCATAGATATTCAACTGTAGTGGAGGGACCTAGTCTCAAGATGCGCTTCCAAAATTGTCCTTCAATAAAATCCAGGTCGCCCATGGCTAAGGCTTCAAGACCATAGAGAACCATGGGGCAAAAGTACTCACTGTATAGGATAATAATCCCCTCCAGAGACAACCCAGCAGTTTGCTTTGCAAAGTTGCCAATCAGTTGGGTCATACGCTGGGCTTTGATCGGCTTGACAGATTTTATGTAGCAGTATGTTCTATTGGCACTTATTTCCATCCCCAGGTAAGGGTATGATTCCACATAGTCAATCTTCCCCCAAACTAGTAATAAAACTCAGACACTTTACCCTCTTAGGGGACACCTCCTTAACCTTATTCTTCCCCATATTAATACTCAGATAATTTTCAGCCACAAATTTGACCAGTATTTCAAACATGGTTTTAGCTCTGCTATCTTACCATACTATTATTGTTAGCTCTACTTACTGCCATCGTCAGCCCACGCTATCAATGTCATACACCCATTGCCCCTAGCCAGGCCTCATCGCGCATGGTGCCATTACTGGGTTTTAACCCGTACCACATAACTAATCACCTGTTGTTTCCACCCACCATTACTATGTCCATACTGCACACAAACCACACTTGCACTTGACCACAAACGACCTCCACGCTATGAATCTATACCGCTCCCCAAAATGCGGGCAGCCACCTATATATAAGTGCACCATCAGTATCACACATATCATATTGCCACTACTATTTGCTCTCTCCATAATCAATATAGGACATACCACGACCGAACCTCAGTCACATTTCAACATGACCCCTACCAAAAACACAGATCCTAGGATCAAAGCAACACTGTTCCTACCAGCATTAAATAGCGACCTCTTAGATATTACAAATAAGCCTACCACTTTCCTACCCAAACTACACTTAGACACGCTTAGGAATATAAAGGTGACAGCACCAAATCACATGACCCCTAGGAACACCACAAGTCTCACTCCTAACTCATTGACCACCTGCCCCAGCTCTTCAGACAGACATCTTAGACTCTGAACTAGGCTACCCTCATATTATCAACCTGTATACAATAGAAACTTTAACAAATCTACTACTAAAAACTAAGAACCAACATAAGGGACACCTTACCACCAATCCCACACACCTCAGTCACCATGAGAACCAAAAACAACCCAAATCTGGCAGCATCAAACCGGTCAACTCCACTGAAACCATCAAATGAGCCTTAATTAATGCAAGATCTCTAGTGGCTCATGCTACTGACATAGCGGACATCATATTATCTAATAACCTGGGCCTTCTAGCAGTAATGGAATCCTGACTGCACGCTGCAGCGGACCCCTCACTTCTACTAGCTATCCCTGATAATGACTATCATTCGAGTCCACAGACCAATCTCCAAAGGGGGAGGTATTGCCCTGTTCTTTAAAAACTCATTAGACATGAGAATAGCCGCCCCACCACTACTCTCCTCATGTGAAATCCTCAGCCAAACTCCAAACTTCGCACAAGAGTACCATCACAATCCACCTGATCTACAGACCTCCCGGGCCCATAAGCTCATTCGAAGAGGGTATAACGACACTGCTATATGACAACATCAAAGCCACCTCGCAAAACCTAATCCTAGGAGACTTCAATTTAGGCTACAATGACCCTAATGACCTCCCAGCTACCTCTCTAGCTAATGCCCTGGCTGAACATGGATTTATCCAAAAAAAAAAAATCACACAACCCAGTCATGAGAAGGGAAGGACCCTTGACTGGGTAGCAGACCTAAATTGCAACATTTCTGTAAACGAAATCCTGCCGCAAACTTGGACTGACTGGGGATTATTTTTTTCTCCTGCTAAGAGTGAGACTCTTTTTCTCCCACTCTTAGGCATGATTTGAGTATGTCCTTTTAATGTGAATGTGTTTTATGGGCTATGGGGTCTTTTACTCCATAGGGCTTCATGTGTCTTTGGTATGTGTGTTACACAGCACCCTTAGTGCAGTAACACAGGGGCGTCATAGTGACCCCCAAACATAGACTTCATACCCTGGGACTGACTTCTGTCTCCCAGGGCATGTAAAGTCACCATTGGCTTTACTAGTCTCAAATTGTGAACAGAACCAGTACAAACCATCATATTGTGGAAGTACTGGTAGGGGTAATTCGATTGCCCCTGGGTCTGTTTTCCATGGGGGCACTGTCCAGTCCCCCCTTGTCGAGTTTCTGGCTGGTGGCAGTGGATACCATGCAAAATATTCCACCAGAATATTTCCTATATGATTTTCCCATTGACTTTAAACGCACCACTTTTTGGTGCAATGTTAAAGATACCGCTGGGTTATTTATTTAATATTTATTCCCCGGTTGGGTCTTTTTGCCAGGAATAGGTTTTAAAATCCATTTGTGTTCGCCTCTGAAACTCTAACCCAAGTCGAGCCCTTTGTTCCACTTTTTTGGCAGGCTTCTCCACAGAAGCCCTCCAAATGGTGCCACTCTGTCTGGGGTCTACAGGATGTGTGGGAGGGGGATTAGGCACCCTGGACTGAGTTGCCTTGGCAACTCAAGTCGCACTCTTGTGTGATTGGCCCAGTGGTGAGCCGCCCGGCTCACCCCTTAGCATGTTTGAGTGACAGCTAGGCTGTTGAATGGGGGTTTTTCTGCATAAAATCAGGGCTTTGGGGACTGGAACTTCAGAAGTCACCACAGGACCTAAAGAATCCGAAGAGGGGAGAAGCTGAGCCATCTACGACGACGACACCCCAGGTGGAGCCCTGCTGTACGAACTCACCACTTCCCCGATGACAGAGGAGATCTTCTTCCAGGAGAGTCTTCTTCCCTTTGAGCTGGTGGGACCAACCAGTTCACCTTTTTCGCCTTCCTAGACGTCTCGTGGTCGAATCGCCCGTGCCAAGCACCCCGGCGGCCGGATAGCCATGCTTCACCACTACCGCAAATAAAAGGGTCGTACCTTTTAATCGAGAACTCCGCGGCTGGTTTCTTCCCTGGCAGTGCAACGACCTCCAGCTTTCTTCCTCGTCGAGATCATCTCTTTCTCTGGTCGAAGCCATGACTTGCACCCGCTGCCAGGAACAACTGCCACCGCTGGAGCTTTCTCACCATTTCAGGTACTGTGTCCCGCCTGGTCTCCCTTGCAACAGAATGCACCTCTGTTTTGCTAAATAAGTGGTGTCTTAACCTAGACTTGTCGAATGATTAACTAGGGAGGTGTATATACTTATAGTGACTGTGTTTGAACTTGCTTGATATATTAGTGCCAGTGTATTCTCATAAGTGTGTTTTTAAATAAATAATTATATACTTTTATACCAAAGCTCTGGTCAGTGTTTGCTTGTTCTACTGTGTTTTTAGCCTTATTGTGTATGCTCTATATACTGCCTAACTCTTCTTGAGAGAAGTCTGACTGCTCAGCCACAGCTACCAGGTAAATCTGGTTGGTGCAGACTGCTACCAATTGGGTTTACTGCTTACTCATGTAGTCTTAAACTTTTTGCAGTGGTCCCTAAGGGAACTGCATAGGTTTCTGCCTAACACTGACCACTACCTTATTCCGTTTGAGTTCAACACCGGCAAAATACCTAACAAAACCGGTCCCAAAGCACCGCCTGCCCCACAAGAAATAAACGCAATGTTACGGCTGAGACAATCATGCCCCTTGTCATTCCAACACTAAATGCCATCCTAAACACTAACAACCCCAACTCGCTTGTAGACACATACAACTCCTCTATGGCTAAAGCAATAGATACATTCTCTCTGCTCAAAATGCACAAAGGAAAACCAAGAGCCCATGTGAATTCTTGGTTTACCCCTGAGCTAAAAGCGCTCTGGCTGAAAAAAGAAAACTTGAAACTATCTGGAAACATACTCCCTCATAGGAGAACAAAACCAATCTAACCACCATTGCTACTAAATATAAAGAAGAGATCATCCGTACTAAGTGAGATACTTACAACAATAGAATAAATCAAGCAGGCTCCAGTAGTAAAGAACTCTTTATCATCCTGAGAGAAATGGAGACACCCAGCCCACCCACAGACTCATGCATAAAAGACAAACTCTGGTGCACGAGCATTCAAAATGCTCTCACCAACAAAATTGCTAGTCTAAAAACTAAAATAGCTGACAAACGACGACTTCTTACTAACCCGACCACTTCCAAACCTCCTCCAAAACTAAACAGGTTATTAAAGATGCGGCCAGAGATTTAGCCCTGTTTATCACAAAACTAATCAACACATCCTTAGGTGGCATAGTACCCAGTAACCTCAAAGACTCTTGGGTACTTCCACTTCTTAAAAACAAACTCTAGACCCCACCATACCCACAAACTATAGACCTATCACTATGGTTCCTTTTTTGCTAACAATCTTGGATAGGGTTGCATACCTGCAAATCCAAGACTACCTGGAGACAAACAAACTTCTGGGAACCCGGCAATCTGGCTTTAGACCACAACATGGGACAGAAACCGTCCTCATTGACCTAAAAAGCCAGATTGACGATTTCAAAGTCAAAGGTAAACTTGCTATCCTGCTCCTCATGGATTTGTCGGCGGCTTTGGAATTGGTCGATCACAAGGTACTATGCGACCACCTTGCCTCAGCTGCCCATTTCTCCAAGTCAGCCATCACCTGGATACAATCTTTCCTAAATAACAGGACCATGCAAGTCTTCTCGCCATCTGCAGCAGCTGACTCCATACCAATCACCAAGGCTCGTGCATATCGCCAGCTTTGTATAACATCTTTACAAAGCCCTTGTTTGATGAACTACACTAATTATGCAGATGACAACCAGATACTCCTACCCCTTACAGGCGTGTAAGACACAGATACGTTGTGTGAACAAGATCTATGCCATCAAAATGGAATTACTCCTTGTAGGCTCGCCAGCAAACCTAAACAGACTAAGCCCCAATTATAATTCACTTAACATAGATGAGAACAACATCCCTACTGCCAAAGTAGTCAAGACACTTGGCTTCTACCTCGATTCTACTCCAACCTTAGTAAACAAGTGAATATGACCGCCTCAGCCACTGCCTAGATGGGCAAGCTAATTAGAGCCTGCAGACCCTTGCTATCTGCAGAAAGTTGTCTCATATTAGCCAGAGCTCTCATAATGTCCAAACTGGACTACCACAATGGCCTCTACTTAGGCGCTAACAAGATTGTACTTAACAAACTCCAGATAATGCAGAACAATGTTCTTAGAGCGGCAGTCAACATACCAAGAAATTAGCATATCTCTGCAACTAGAAAACAATGTAAATGGCTCTCCATAAAAGAAAAAATTTAACTGAAAACTCTGTCTTACTTTCAAAGCACTGAATCACACAGCCCTCCATACCTCACGCAAAGGGAGAGAGAGGGAGAGGGAGATGGAGATGGAGATGGAGAGGGAGAGAGGAAGAGAGAGGGGGAGGGAGAGAGAGAGGGAGAGAGAGGGAGAGAAAAAGAGAAAAAGAGAGAGAGACTCGTCGCAGTCAAAATAATGAGGGCTCATTTATATCTCCAGAGACAATAAAGAGAACAAGGTTTGGGAATTACAAAGCATAATGGTGCAGAAGAGGTATGAACGGAGGTGACCTTATTTTGGTCATAAACCTTTATTAAAGTAAATTGAGTGGTTTGAAAAATGCTTCCCTATGCCTAGTGCTAAGAGGGATTTCCCTGCCTCAAAGAAAATGTGTGAAGCGGTCAAGATGTCAAATGAAATGTTAGTCACAGTGGTGTCAACAAAAAAACAAAAAAATGAATCCGCCCCTAACACTAATAACATCAATCTGAAGTGTAAGGGTGTTTTCTTCTCAAAAAGGTGATGATGAAACTCCTTCATCAAATGTCAATGGTCGTATTAATAAAAAGGAAATGTTCTCTTCACAAGATACACAGTTCCAATATCCAGGGAAGTACTCCTTTCCCATGGATTCTTACTTGTTCCTCTTCACAAGCTAATAGATTGGCTCCTGAGAAACAATATTTATTCCGTCTGGGAGGCTGCCTCCCTTTTTCTGGCTTTCCCACTCTTTCATAAATAGTCGGCTACCTGTTGAAACCTGGTTCCTTGTTTATTCCCTGGGTAGGCCTGGTTCACCCAAATACTATCCAGAGGAATATGGCAGTTTCTAAGACTCTCTTTCTGTTGCATCCGATACCCTGTAGTATAAATAAAGTTCACTTTATTTTTTAAATCAAATATGGGCGCAGGTCCCAGACTTGCTGTGTTTATTGCCAAACAGCTTGGTTTACTATCCTGCCAAGTATACATTTCTTCAGTAATTCCTTCTCTGTATTCTCTGTTCTAAATATGGGTGAGAGTCCCAGACTCGCAGTACTGTTCTTTGACATCTTGGTTCTCTCTCCTGCCAAGCCTGTATTTCCTCTGTTTATTTCTCTCTCTTTCAGGGTACCAGACCCTCTTATTCTATGTCTCAAATATGGGTGAGGGTCCCAGACTCGCAGTACAGTTCTTCGATACCTTGGTTCACTCTCCTGCCAAGGATGGGCTTTCTCTGTTGTCAGGGCCTCGGACCCTCTCGGTTTCAAATATGGGTGCAGTTCCCAGACTCACAATCACTGGCAGCTTGAATCACTCTCTTGCCAGGCTAGGTTTTCTCTTGTTGTGGGTGCTCTGGTGGTTAGGGTATCCGACCCTCTGTTTGTCAGTATTTCTTTCAGAGTGATAGCCTGCGGGATTTTCTGTCCTTCAGGTTTCCCAATTCTCTTGTTCAGTGTTCGCTCCATCTTTCCCGGCTTGCCCGGACCTCCTGCCCTTCCCGCCTGCCCACGTACCTTTGCTTTCAGTTCATGTCTTCTGGGCAGCAGAACTCCATCTCAAGGATCTGGAAGCGTTCAGGTTCCTTTTGGCATTGGGTGCTGCTCAGTGGCACTTTGCGTCTCTCTCGCTCTTTCCGCTCAGCTTGCTGTTGCTGCGGGTACCATGGGACACCCCGTAAGCTGCTCAGACAGAAAGTGAGACTTGTAGTTACTATGTCTTGGGCTATGGTCATTCTCTCTCCCTGCTCAGGGCACAGTGTCTCTGCTCCCTGCTTCACGTTTGCTCGGTTGGCTTCCGTGACGGCACTTGTCCAGAGGATCTCTCCTTCTCTCTTGCCTTCCGAACATACATGCCAACCCTCCCGATTTAGGCGGGAGACTCCCGATTTTTCTGTGAAAAATATAGCTATTTTTCACGGTCTCCCGCCTAAAATAAATGTAGCCCTAATGCATTGCTATAGGGAAATGTTGGTCTCCCGGAATCCCTGATGAAATTTCCCTCCGAGGTGCGACCGAATGTTGGCATGTATGGGCGAATGTAGACGGTCTCTGGTCCTTTCAGCCTCCTCTGCCTGCCAAGCCCGACAGCTTGTTGGCCCTTCGTTCCCTCTGGGGGAATCTCCTCTTCTGAGGGTCCTCCAGGGAGGGCTGGGGACTCTGTCAGCATCCAAAGGTTCCCTGTCTCCCAGATAGGCAAACTGGTCCACAACCCCTTCTCTGGCAGCACAGTTTCCCTCTTCCAGGCCCCTTGAGGGAGGGTTTGACAACACTTCCTGGTTCCCTCCTCCCTCTATTTCTACTACTGCTGGACCAATAGGAAGTCGGTAACCACTAGACTCTTCCTTGAGGTTCTCATAGGTAATCTTCATGCTTCCGTACTTCTCCCTCATCACAGAACTGATCTTATGACTCCCTTGGTAGTCACTGGGGGTCTTTTTCGTCACAGTATTGGGAAAGGGATCTTCACTTAGGTAATTACTATTCTTCCTTGTCCCACTACTTTCTAGGGGAACGGTAGGGTGATAATACCTCATAAGGAAAGGGGTTGTTCTTAGAGTTGTAGGAAGGGGGTCTATGGTCAGAGATCTGGCGGGCACACCACGTTCTCAAGGGATGGTCGTCCCTAATCCCACAAGGGGCTTCCTCGCCCATTTGATCCTCCCCCTATGTATAACTTCAGAGGGACTATTGTACTGTGGACGCACCACCATGGGCCCATGGGAAAGGTCTCCCCCTTCTAAGGAGGATGATGGGGTTTTCTGCGTGGTCAGGTGTTTTGGTTTGGTCAGTGTTACAGCCCTCCCTTCCTGTGCATTTCTAGTTTAGCAATTTGGGCAACCCATTGGTTAAAATATGGTACTACCCTGCCCAGGACCAAGGGAATAGGTAAGTTGGGGATTACAGTTACTTTAAGGCATAGTTCTCTCCCCAGGTTGGTAAGAGGTAATTGTATGTGTCAGAATTTCTCAGTATGTCCATGGATACAATATGTCCTTTCTTTTCCTATCACTTTCCAACCCCTAGGTAATAGCTCTGGTCGTACGGCGCGTTTCTTGCTTCCACTGTCTAACAGGGCCCACATCTTTCTCCCCTTTAGGGTGGCGGGGAGGTGTTATTTCCAGCACACAGGAAGGAGTTGGCGTTCTTTCTATTTTTCCTCCTTTTTTGTGAGGCTCTAGATTATTTTCCTTTTTCTCCCCTCCCCTTTCCTTCTCTATCCAATTGGTTTTAAATAATTCGTTCTTCTAAGGCTGTGGGACAGAATTTCATGGTATGACCACCTAACCCACTTACAAGGAGAGGAAACCCGGTATACAGCTGTCTAATCAAAAATTAGCAGTGTATACTTTGTCTATATCCGGGTGGGATAATAGTCACTGTATAGAGAGACAAAGTTATCAGGCAGGTACCAGAGGTGTCTAACATTAACACTCTGAGTAAATCCAAAGGTGGGACCAGTCAAGGTTAAAAATAACAGATTCAATTTTTAATAACGAAAATAATCGTAAAATTTAAAACATAGAATTAAATAAATTGGTCCACAATACAACAATTGTCACATCTAATATATAAGGCAACAACAAGGAATACGTAACAGGCTGAGATGCCCAGTTTAAAAAGGTGTTACAAATAAACACTGCGGGTACTTATCAACCAAATATTATAGTACCCAACCAGGTTTGGATAGGTGTGTCATAGATTTTAGTCTCTGTTTAAAGTCCAGAGAATTGTCTCGACATGTTTCTGTTCTGCTAGAAAAAAGTGTGGAACATTCATCAGGAGGGACTTTTTACAACGTAGCCTATTTAACAATTGGAGTGGTAAACATTACTATTACAGTATCATAGCACCTGCAAAAGATAAAAACAACAGACATCAAAGGGTCAGTTCAAAAATAACTGAATACTTTGGAAATTTCAATCAATGAAAAAGGCATCCTATCAAAGGGAGATAATTACCTATCAAGGTGCCAGTGGGGGCTCTCTACTAAAAATAGTAGGTGTAGATTGACAACCTTTGCGGCCCTACAAGAGATAAAAAATATCTGTAGCATACAATTCTGCGACTGGAAAAGCCTATAAGTACACACAGTACAGCAGTAAATACAAGGAATGGGACAACCCGTCTATATCCATAAGACAAACCTCCGAAGAATGTGAGAGTAGGGCTGTTAACTGGGAATCCCGCCTAAAGAAAGGAACCTGTTGTCGGTGAAAAGGACATATCTCCCGTGGAGATCGTGAAAATGTCGGGTCCATGCAGTGATCGGACTGTGACAGTCAGGTAATGCCATAGCGTATGTCTAGAAAAATGGTGAGGGATCGTGTTGGGCAGCTATAACCGCTCAGGACGAGACAGCCCCATAGTGTTCAGTGTGTCGGTTAATAGTAAGGTGGACGGCAGAGATACCTTAAAGGGAGGGTCCACCCGTAGGGGTAAGAGCCGGAACAAATCACTACGACCCGCACTGAAAAATAAGTAAATAAATAAAGGTAAGATCAGTAATATAGTCGATCGATCCTTAGGCAGTAATGGAAAAGGGAAGGAATAGACAGCTAAAGAATAGCAGGATAGCTTACCGAATGTAGAAGGTGAGCGGAGGACCAGTCTACCGCCTTCGTAGGAGCGACACAGTGTGTCCTGTGGCAGCACGAAGCGGCCGATGCTGGCTGGTAGTCAAGGGAACGTAGATAGTCCTTCTATTATGTGAGTTAGATAGACAGGAGACGGTCACTAAGGTGGGAAGACAGCGGCCATCTTAGACCGTAGTCAAAGGAAGTGTAAAGTGGACACTGGGCAATGCCAGGCATATAAGCATAGGTCTCCCATATAACAAGTACACTAGAGCTCATAAAAAAGATACATCCAAGCTCATAAAGACGGAAAAGGCAAAAAAGGGGGGGCCACGGGGGGAAGTCCATCGACTAAGAGACCCAAACGAAGTGGGAAAGACCCGTGTCTCCTGAGTGATTAGTGTGGTACTTGGCGTTGTGACTAAAGGTATAGAAAGACAACGACTAGCGCCTGCCCGACAAAAGATATTATGCCAGTCAATTGATTAATTGAGCCCTGTAACATCACTATGTAGGGTAAAGATCATCTTTTGTTCCATTTTCAACAGTTTCTTTTCGCGTGCTGTATTATTCGTTCCTTTTAAGGCAAGCAGGACCGTCCATGTGAAGTCTTCATATTTGTGCTTCAGAAGATTGAAGTGTTTCACAAGTGGAGCATTCTCAGTTCTGTTCTTCAAACAGCTCCGATGTTCCATGATGCGAGTTTTTACTTTTCTAACAGTCTTGCCTACATAATGCAATCCACATTTACAGGTGATCATATATACAACAAAATCTGTATTGCAATTAGTGAGGTTCCTTTGGGTCCAGAGTTGTGAGAGGCCAACATCAACTTCTTTAGTTCTAGCAATTAATTTGCAGACCCCACATGTGCCGCAGGGGTAATGTCCGGTGGCTTCTGGGAGACCCCAGAGGGTGGTCAATTTAGGTTCCGGAGTATGGACCGATTTGAGTTTGCTGTTACTGACTCTATTTCCAATGGTGGTGCTTCTTGTGTAAGTGAATAAGGGCATAGGGATAGCTTGTGTAGCAGTTCTGAAAATGTTCCAGTTTCTCTTTATGATGTTGGTGATTTCAAAACTCTGGTCCGTAAAGGTGTTCACACAGACTATACGGTCCTCTTTAGGTTTTCTTGTCTTAGGTTCTAATAGGGCTTCACGGTTATTATTAAATGCCCTTCTGGCTGATTTTTTTATTAGCTTTTTGGGGTAGCCTCTCTGTCTGAGCTTTTTACTGAGTGTGGAAGCTTCAGCTTCGTAAGTTTCTTTATCAGAACTATTCCTTTTGAGACGTAGAAATTGGCCAAATGGAAGGTTATCGCGTAGATGTTTAATGTGATGACTAGAATAATCCAGTAGGGAGTTCTTATCGGTCGGTTTATGGTAAGGTTTTATTTTCAAAACCCCATTGAGGTGGAATATGGTAAGGTCCAAAAAATTAGTGAACTCATTACTTGAAGTCATCGTGAATTGTAAATGGGGGTTAAGACCATTTAACCAAGTGAAGAAATTGTTGGCATCATCCCGTGTACCCTTCCATAATAACAGAATGTCGTCAATGTAGCGACTCCATTTGGTGATGTTGTTGCTAAAGGGGTTACGCTCGTTATAAATATGAGATTTCTCAAATGTCTCAACATAAAGATTAGCCACGCTAGGAGCCATGGTGGCCCCCATAGCTGTACCCTCGATTTGTTGATAGAATTTCCCGTTAAACTCGAAGTAATTCCGTTTTAATGCAAGTTTCACACACCATAGGATAAATGAGGTGGGTACCGGATCGTTGTCTTCTCGTGTAAGAAGTATTTCTTCTATGGTATCCACTGAGGCTTGTTGTGGTATGTTCGTGTACAGGGAGACAATATCCAAACCTATAAGTAGATCGGTCGTGGGGTAAAAATTAAGATTTTCATAGCAATTGATGACATCTCTGGAATCGTTTAGGTAAGATTGCATTTTTTGTACGTATATTTTCAAGTAGTGGTCAGCAAATGTAGAAAGGGGTTCCAGGACTGAGTTGATCCCTGCTACAATCGGGCGTCCAGGTGGATTCAAAAGGGTTTTATGCACCTTGGGTAAGGTGTAAAACGTAGGAATACTAGGTTTCTTGTTGACAAGGAGATCCGCTTCTTGTTTAGAAATCCATTCCCGATCTTTCGCCTTCCCTACTTTGTCAGCTACAAGTCGCTGGAGTTCAAGGGTGGGATCTTGTGTGAGTAAACAGTAGTAGGAAGTGTTACTCAATTGTCTCTTGCATTCTTTAATGTAATCAGTGCGGTTAAGAATCAGAACAAGCAAAAAGGCATAGGTTTTTCATCTTGTGGGGAGGTATAGCGAGATATTTTATCAGAGGGTCATGGTCCTTTTCCTCTTTGAGAATTTTACAAAACTTGGAACCCCAGGGGGGTTTGGGATACCCATAAAAAGGGTCTTCCCCAATACCCATGCATACTAATCTCAGGGAGCTCTTCCCCAGGTTCTCCTTTGTCAGGTTTGCGTATCATTACCTTCCCTTGCCCAAAGGGTTATCTCATTCTTTTCAAAGGACTGCACCTTTATTGGTGTTATTTGGGCGTAGAGGATAGTACAGAGTTCATCTGTGAACCTTTCTTTGGATCTTCCTCTACCCACTTCCCAGGGGAAGGTGTATCTTCTGTCTGTAAGGATTGGAGGGGAAAAGGGTCTCCTAATTTGGGCAGCTCGGAGTCACTACGGGATGCAGTAGCTTGAGCTTGTGCCCCATGATATTGGAGTTCTGGGCGTCCCTGTTCTCTCCCTTAAAATTTCTACGTTGGTCTAGTCTGTGTTCTCGCCAGGGTGGATTTTAATAGGCTGACTTCAATGAGGAGATTTATCTGGGGAAAGTGTTGGACATCCAGGTAACAGGAAGCGGCCCCTGGTGTCTCGAGGGGATGATTTCCTTGCTTCCCTGAAGGTCCAAAAATGTTTTTTCCTGGGTCTTTTATCTAATGGGTGGTTTCTTAATCCTTTATGGGTACAGGTCCCCAGTTTCCCGTGGCGCCCGACTATCCTGGAGGAGTTTGTAAAATAGATTACCAACCAAATCCCCTATCTCTGTAGGGATATCACTGGAGGTGCAATTCAGGATGATAATCTTCAATCCAGTTACACAAGGGAAAAGAGGTAGGATTCTTAAAACTTTCTTCAGCTAAGATCTTGTAGATGGGGTTATATAAATGATGGACATTTTAGGTATAATTATTTAAAAGCTCAGGAGACTATAACCTTATGTCTTTCCGGGATCCAATAATTGTGAGGGCATAGGAGCTGGTAACTGTTCAATTCTACACCTTTCTGGGTAGGAATAATTGCTTGAGGAGTTACATGATGGAAGGCCAGTCCTATCTTAGTTTGTGTCTGATTTTGTGGGTGATGGGATACTCAGGATTTCTCCCAACTTCCTGTTGGAGGGTTAATTTTACCCAGTGATAGTCTATAATCAATTTTGTTTTCCAGCAGATATGTTTCAATTCTGGGTTTTAAGTTGTTCGGGCCCAGTTGACATATCTTGTGGTGCCCCAGCTTGTATCAACCAGTTTGGATCCCACCTATGACATTATATACAAGGATGCAGAAGAAGAGGTCTGACACGGAGGTGGCATGATGTTGGTCATAAACATTTATTAAAGTAATTAGAGGGATTGGAAAAATGCCTCCCTGTCCCAAAGTGCTAAGAGGGGTTTTCCCTGCCTCAAATAAAACTAGTGAAACGGGCAGCATGTTAAATGAAATGTTAAGAACAGTTGTGTCAAAAAAGGAATGAATTCTGCCTCTAACACTAATAACATCAATCTAAAGCGTAAGGATGTTTTCTTCTCAAAAGGTGATGATGAAACTCCTTCATCAAAAGAAAGTTCCAAATGTCAATGGTCGTATGAATAAAAAGGAAATGTTCTCTTCACAAGACACACTTTTCCAATATGCAGGGAATTACTCCTTTCCCCTGGATTCTTACTTGTTCCACTTCACAAGCTAAGAAGTTGGCTCCTGAGAAACAATATTTATTCCGTCAGGGAAGCTGTCTCCCTTTTTCTGGCTTTTCCACTCTTTCACAAATAGTCTGCTTCCTGTTGAAACCTAGTTCCTTGTTTATTCACTGGGTAGGTCTGGTTCACCCAAATACTATAAGAGGGAATATGACAGTTTCTAAGTGTCTCTTTCTGTTGGGACCCAGACCCTGTAGTATAAAAAAAAGTTCACTTGGAATCAAATATGGGTGCAGGTCACAGACTTACCATGTTTGTTTGCGACCAGCTTGGTTTACTTTCCTGCCAAGCATGGATTTCTTCAGTAAGTCCTTTCTTTCAGGGTCCCCATCCCTCTCATTCTCTGTTCCTAATATGGGTCCGAGTCCAAGACTTGCAGTACAATTCTTTGACAGCTTGGTACACTCCCTTGCCCAACCTGTATTTCTTCTATGTTTATTCCTCTCTCTTTCAAGGTTCCAGACCCTCTTATTCTCAGTTTCAAATATGGGTGCGGGTCCCAGACTCACAGTACAGTTACTTGATACTGTGGTTCACTCTCCTGCCAAGGATAGGCATTCTCTGTTTTCAGGGTCTCTGACCCCCTTTGCTTCAAATATGGGTGCAGGTCCAAAGACTCGTAATCTCTGTTAGCTTGGTTCACTCTCCTGCCAAGATACGTTTTTCTCGTGGTGGTTTCTCTGATGGTTAGGGTATCTGATTCTCTTTTCGGTAGTATTTCTCTTAGGGGGTTAGCCCGTGGTATTCTCTGTCCTTTTAGGCTTCCCAACCCTCTTGTTTTGTGTTCTCCTTATCACGCCCGGCTTCCCCCTACCTTCTGTCCCTTTCAGCCAGCCTGCGTACCTTTGCTGTCAGTTTGCGTCGTTAAGGATTTCAATCGGGCGACACACACCTTGGTCTCAGCCTAGTATGTAGCGCACAACTGAGATGCCTTTCTCTTTATTTTATGCAAATTCAATTTGAGATGGTACACAACTCATCTCACACCCCCTTTTTCAAATACCCGGGTCACAATGGACCATGAACCAGACTGGTTGGTGAAAATGCAATATTTTATTTACTTTAAGATTCAAAGGAAATCATACAATTTTAATATGGGGATGCAATCACCAATGGGATGATAATTACAATGAAAATGGAAGCAATGCACTTGGTTAACCTTCTCCTAGAACAGATACAAAGCACACGTGAATAGGAGCACTTTTTGAATTAGGATACATAGCCCTTTCCCCCTACAACGTTCCCTCAACCCCCAATTAATCTGATTCTGGGTGGATAGAAAGAAGCAGCAGGTAGTCAGGAATAAGGGGCAGAAAACAGAATCAAAATCTGACCTTGCCTTTCAGAATGAGAGGATTTTAAACCCTTTTCAAAGGCATGAAATGATACTCGGAAATTGACAAGTAATTAATGTGCAGTTAAATGTGTGAGGCAAATATGATTTCTCCCAACAACAGGAATGCAGAAACACTAGCAATCACAACGCAATGGATCAACAAGAAGCATACAATTCGGAAATGAGTGGAAAGTTAGAACATGCTGCAGCCAAATGACAGGTTGTAAAATTGCAATTTTCTCATTCCCGCTTAAAATGACCCAAACGGTTTTTATAAAAACAGGTGAAATACTGAAAATCTCAATGCGGTTTTTGGTCTGGGGGACAGATGTATATCACAGGGACAATTTCAAAGTGAAAGAATGGTGGTAGCTGAAGATTTGGATGAGATTTTCGGGGTGGAATGGTGTTCAGTTTTAGGAAAAATAGAGCAGTTCAAATGAAAACTTCGGTTTTGAAAGAAAGGCAAATGTTACTTAAACTAAATTATCTAGACTATATTGTTAAAGCGGAACGCCTGATTATGGCTATGAGTGTTATGATAGTCTGCTGATGTCACTGACATTCTAGGTGGAGTGTTGGTGTGGTGATGTCATTGACATTCTATGTGGAGTGTTGATGGATGTTTGGAGTGCTGTCTTCTACTGGTGTCAGTTGGACCTAATGTGCTGGGCTGGGCGGATGTCCCAGTGCTTTCTATACTTATGTACTAGAGAATAAACCTACATGTAAACTATTTACCTTCTGGTGTTCTTGTTCTGTGAAGGAGTCTTAGTTTACCACAGATTGCTTAGAGAGTGTAATACAGACAAAAGGGTCAAGGTGGGGAGACTGTGTTTCTCTGTGATGGGGAGATACTCACATTCCACGCTTAGGTTTGAAATTATGGAACAGCCAACTGGGTCTAGTCACCACACAGTGGGCGCGCCTTAAAGCAAACAGCTGGGCAATTCTGGTCACCTGATGGTGAGGACAGCTGCATGGCAGGGTTGCAGCGGGCATGCAGGTAGTGGGCAGCAAGCTTGTCTGATTTCAGGATGCAAAAGGTACCATAGCTTTTCCCTTTGTTAATGGGATATTAGTGGGTTTTTTCCTGGACCAATGGGCCTTGCTGGGACAGGACCAGCAATGCTTTGGCCTTGCTGGAGTAGAGTCAGCAATGCTTTGGCCTTGTAGTGAAATCTGGAATCAGCAAGATGAATGGAGCAGATCAGGAACGCAGCCGCAGGAAATTCAGGAGAGAGTGTGTGTAGAGTCCTTTCAGGGACTCTTATCTAAACCACTGGATTGGTCAGGGGTGGTAGTCCCCGCCTCGCTCACAGCTGGTTGGATTTCAATGGCAGGATGTCAGATTTATGATGTGAGTTTTACAATATTCAAAACCTCCCACCGTTACTTTAGCTAAAATCCAATTTTGCCACAAATGGTACATTTATACAGTTGAAGTATCTTAACAAATCACATAAGGTTACATATTTTATGCAGAACATTCCAGTCCAACTCTGCAATCTGTAAGATATTTTTTCACCCTTCGAATACTTTTTAGTCATTCTGAGTATGAAATATTCGGCCTAACATTCTGGAACTTTACACGCGTGTCTGGATTATCATCAGGCATGTAAGTATTAACATTCATAATGGCATCATGGATACTTCCCTTATAATACCCAATTATCTGCCATTTCTATTCCCCATGTGTCAGTGAAGTCTATGACATCTTAAATTAAAGCCCATAAAATAAAGAGAAAGGCATCTCAGTTGTGCGCTACATACTAGGCTGAGACCAAGGTGTGTGTCACCCGATTGAAATCCTTAACAACATTTGGGGGCTCGTAGCCGGGATTGGGTTTTGGTTGCCACCCGTGGCAGTCTAACACAGCAGACTAACCTGCAAGGTAGTGATCATTTGGGTGGTTGGAATACTGTGTTACACTGTACAAGCGCCTACCCAAAACAAATACTCTAAGTAGCAGGTCTGTGTATAAAATTAAAGCTAAATGAACCCCAAAATAGACAGAAAGCAACACAATACAGGTTACCCTTACATAAATAAATAAAGAACATTTCCAAAATGACTGTTTCAGTAAAGATCAGTATGGCTAGGGAGCACCTTCTGCACAAGTTATTTGTCAGAGGTGAATGGCCAGAACAAGATGAAAAAGTCTGGCTAGAAGAAATAACACAACAGGTCGCCACCATGAACCTGGATACGTGGCAGAACAGTGGCCTATTACACCAAGCATTGAGTGAGTTCTATATGACCCCAAAAATTAAAGAGGAGCCAATTAAAATTGTCAGAATAGCGGCCTACATGTATCTCCACATGGGAGTGAGGCGGGAAAAGCATGAGGAAAACACAACTCTTGCGCAGAATCAATCTGAATTATTAAATAAAATCCAGACAGAACTAGCAGAACAAAAATTACAAAAAAGCCACAATTTGGAGGTAGAATCTGGAAATGACATTCTAAAACTAAAAGAGGATTTGGCTCTCCAACAGCAGAATAATGTAGACACAGAGGCCCAACTAGAAGCAGTAAAAATAGAGTGTCAGGAAAAGGTTGACTCTCTGGAAGAGAGTAAACAGAAGCTGACTCAACAATTAACGTATAACAGGAGCTGCTCAGGACAAATAACCATGCTGCAAGATCGGGTCAAAAGGTTGGAAGAGGAGAATAGCAAATACATTATTAAAGAACTCCACTCCCAAGCAGAATTCGATCAAGAGTGCCAAAAATTAAATGCCATCAAGAAACAAAGGGATGACCTGGCTGAACAGAGGGGCACCCTAAATCAGGAGAAAGACACCCTATGCCAGGTAGTAAGCAATTTAAAAACAGAGCTACAAGGAAGTGAATTAGGCCTCCAGAAACTAAATGAACTCAAAACAGAATATGGGAATCTACTGGAGCACGCCAGACGGATAGAAGGTGCTCTGGAAGAGAATACCCAAACCAAAATTGCAGAAACTCGGGAGTGGAGTCTCCTGCATCTAACATTTGCTTGGGATGCCCAAACTATACAAGCAGCACAAAGAGATAACAAGGCCCTCTGTGAAGACAATGATGGGCTCCACAAACAAGTGGTGGTGCAAGAGCGGGTCATAGAGGCTAGTAAAACCCTGATAGCCAAACAAAAGGCTCAGATCTTTGCCTATTATCAAGAGATAGGTGCTGAGAAAGAAAAACTAGCGAGGTTGGAGAAGGAGTATGCTAGATCTAATAAAAACTGGAGGCGACCCCGAACAGGTAGAGAGGGACAGGACAACCCCTTATCATAGTATGATGACCTCTATACTAAAGGACTCACACACATTTAATCCTTTGCGGACTGCTGACTTCATGGCTACCGGTCCGGTTCACATGAGCCGGATCCCATGAGGCCATCAGAATTTAATAGGCCAAGCATAATGGAGCCGACAGGTCAGCGCCCCCCAGAAATTGATAGAAGGGCATTCCTATGCAGGTACAAAAATATAAAGGTGAATGTCTCTGACCAGGAAAACCTCCTATGAGGAGAGAGTCAGGGAATCAGACCTGCAGGAGCACTACCTCCAAAGGGACCAGTTGGTTCAATTTGCTCAGGAACAACAGAAAAAGAGACCCCTCAACAGCATCCTGAAGACCACCACCCAATCAGGGCAGTGGGGGTAATACTCTGCCAACCCTGGGAGCAGGGAGGAGTCAGAAGACTACTCTCCTGTGTGCCGCAGGAGCAAAGAAACTAGGCCCCACCATTATGCGAGCCCCTCTCAAGCTCACAGAATCAGGGAGCGCCTACATGATCATGAGGGCACCTCAAGTAGCAGCGCCTCTGAGTCTGAGGGCAAGTGGACTCAGGTGACTAAGCCAAAGAAGGCAAATAAACTCAAGAGAGTTATGACAAAGGACCCCATTAGGCCGATTAAGGCCATTAGGAGTTCCATAACCCCATACCACAAAAAAGCAAAATATTCTGTCTGGGAACACTTGGAACTCTATGAGAAGATGATGAACACCTTTCATCTTAAAGACAACCAGAACTGCCTAGAGTATGTTAAATGGACCTTCTCTCCAAAGTACTTCAGCTTATTTGCTGGACTGGAGGACCAGAACCATTCAAGATGGTCCACCTGCAGGGCTGCCATCTTGAAACACTTTTCAGCCCACCGAAACCCCCAAGAGGCTCGCAAAGTGGCCTACAATTTGCAGTGCGGAGAAGATCAGGCCCCACGAGAATTTGTGCAGGAGCTCAAACGCGCCTTTGCACAAACCACTAGGAGGGTGCGCATGGATAGCAGGGAGTTTATAACTACCTTCTTTCATGCGCTCCCAAAGTATATCATGACCCAGCTGGTGAGGGATTTTCACGATAAAAGATCTCTGGACTGGGTCATAGAGCAGGCGACCCACATTTATGAAGTCCAAAAACCTGCAGAAAACAAAAGTCCGACCAAAAATCCCAAGCCAGCCAACACCCCTGCTGCTGCTAAGGTAGCAGAGGTGAAGGATGCCCCCATTTTAGACCTAGAGATGGGGGAGCCTAAAAATGTAGCTACACAAAATCAGCGATTCAGAAGGCCTTCAGGACAATCACAAACAGGTGGCG
The DNA here is from genome assembly GCF_040938575.1 of Ambystoma mexicanum. Taxonomy (NCBI): domain Eukaryota; kingdom Metazoa; phylum Chordata; class Amphibia; order Caudata; family Ambystomatidae; genus Ambystoma; species Ambystoma mexicanum. The sequence goes on from NC_090938.1 coordinate 339,162,082, forward strand.
GTCAGGGAGGTAATCCCACCATTGGGACCCCTAACTCCCCTGATTATATACGTCCCAGATACAAGGGCAACCGACCAATCTTTGGGTATGTATGGACTCCCCCAGCCCAAGGGGGGGTCCAATCAGGTAAGTACTCCCCCGGGAGGGCAGTAATTCCCAAATGCTGGGTTAAGTTTCTTTCCCCGGTACCCACAAAACCCCAACCTGCCGGACAACCCTCCTTTCTTTCTCCGCTTTCAGGAAACCAGACAACCCAATCCAGGAGAGGGGAGGCCAAGGGTGGAGGGTTACCAAAATTCACAATATCCAGGGTACTACAGGAGAAGGAATAGTTATCCTTCCTGTGATCCACCTCGATTTGAACAGAGACACCCGTACCAGCCAGAACGGGTGTCCCAACTGGAGCGCCAGGTCCAGAGCCTTACCCAGGATCTGGGTTGCATGTTGAGGGCTCAACAGAACCCTCAGATGAACATGGCAGCTCAGAACCCCACACACCAAGGTTCTGGCACCCCAGAACAATGACGGAGAGAGAACCCCGACAACTCACCGGTTCCAGAGGAGGAGGCACGGGGAAGGGGGATGGAAAGCACTAGAGGAAGCTTCCTTCCTCACTCGTGAAAAGCCCCTGGACACCCAGGAACCGTAACAAAAATCTCCTGCCCCTGAAAATCTGCAACCCAGGGAACAGAGGGTGGGTAGGAGAAATAAAGACTTTAAAAGGGCCCATTTTGTGGAGGAAGTTAGTGTCCTCCAGTTTGAAGGGGAAGAATCCTTAGAGGATTCTGAGAAAAAGATCTTCTCCTTTAGCGACGGGGGAACTCCTCCCAAAGAAAAATGGGTCCCAAGAGATCTAAATGAAGACTGGGTGGGTGTGGGGACGGATTCAGAATCGCCCATCCTTGAACCCAAGAATGAGCATCCAGGGTACCAAGTATTAAAAGAGGATTCCCAAACTTCCCAAATCAATTCTGGTGACTGCCTCCAAAAAGGGGAAACACCCCAGATATCAGAATGTCAAATTTTGCTTTCAGATTCCCAAACTCCAACACAGAATTCTGCCCAAACTACCCCTGTGTTGGAGTCCAAAATAAGGAAATTGACCACCCAGCTTGCCCAAAATGCACATTACCTTTGCCCACTTGAGGAGAATGAGGGTAGATTTTATGCCCCGGTCCAAGTGCAAGGGCAATGTACATTTGCAGCGCTGGTGCACACTGGATCCCAAGCCACTCTGCTGTCGAAAAGGGCCTTTGAGCAGCTAAATTCAGGACGCGGGGAGAGATACCAGATCCCTCTCACCCCTCTTCCAGGACAACTCCAGAACTTCGACGGGAATGAAATTCCTGTCGAGGGGACTGCAGATGTGGAAATAAAAAATGGGCGACACAAAGTGAAACACCCGGTCATAGTCGTGACTCCAGAGGTCACACCCGGTCTACTAGGGAATGGCATCCTGCGTAGGTTGTCCCCCCTAATAGACTGTGTGAACAAGGTCCTCTGGACTCAGACTAACAGGCCAATAAAATTAAAACAGAGTGTCAACCATGTTAGTTTAAATGGCACATGCCACATGGATGAACAAAAACCTGACCATATTGAGTTTCATTTCCAGGACAATCAAATACCTGACATGACAGTAATTGCTGTAGGACAACAAACTGTTGATGGGAACTCCTCTCCATTCCTGAAAATCAACCTTCCTTCCAGTTTCAAGTGGCATTCCACACTGGAAGGAAATACTTTGACATTCTATACCAATTCACAATCTGGAAATCCCAATTCTATAGTCAAAAGTGATGAGAAACCAGCTCAAAGTTTAGCTGATATTCAGAAAATTAGAGAACAGTTGTTCATCCCTATTCAGTTAAATGAGGGGAAGGAGTCTGTTCTCGCCCGAGTGTGTGTAAACAATGGTAAGAGCTTCATCAGTGAAGCCATGTTCCGAAAGATCCCAAAAGATGCAGCCACTCCCACATTTAAATTGATCGATAAGTGGGAAATGTGCCTGGAAACACCCAACTCCAAACATCTCCTGCCTACCAGGTGTATGCTCAAAATTTCTATTGGAAATAAAAGCATAGAACATAATTGTTGGGTCGTGCGAGATGTCCCTGCTGCATTCTATTTAGGCAGTGACATTCTCAATCGTTTTACCATTAATTTGGACTTGATTAATTATAAAGCCTGGTCCCGACTAGGGGGCAATCCCATGGACTTTGATGAGTCAGCCCAATTGCTGCCGTATGCAGTTGAAGTTCAAATTGGAGAGGGGGTCACCATCCCAGGACGGACACGAGTATTCACACTTGAATTCAAAATTAAAAGAGGACAGAAACTACTAAATCCTGACACATATGTACACCTCAATGCCCATCTCCAACAGCAGGGGCTCGGGTTAAACCCAACCCCATTAGTCAATACAGAATACAACACCATTCCAATTTTCGTGGATAACAGCGAGCTCAGGAGTATCACTCTGGGCGCAGGCACCATTATTGGAATGGCAGTTGATGACTGACATTTTTCCATGGATCTATGAAATGAACTGATAGGACCAATCCCAATGTCTGCTTTGACAATGATAGTGACAATGACTTACCACCAGACAGGATCTTCACCCGGCAAGGGGGGAATTTCCTGGTGTACTCTTCCTGCCTCCACAGTGAAGAAGAGGTGACCTGTGACATCAGGCAGGATGAGGTGATCTTCCAGGTCCACAATGACAGCCTCTCCTACCTGAAACCCTCTGTCCAGGTCAACCAGGGACCTCTCCACCCACCTAGAGGAGGCCGCAAAGATAGCAAAACCCAAAGTCTTTCCAGGCTTCAGGCAAATGGTTGAAGAGCGAGTCAACCTAGCTGATGCCTGTAAGACTCCGGAGCAAAAGCAAAAGTTGAAACGGGTGTTCTTAGATTTTCAAGATCTCTTTGCGAGGGACTCGTATGACTGTGGTTGCACCGAAATCCACACTACAACAATTCCCATGGACCCTGGAATGACTCCAGTGTTTGTGAAGCAATACCGCTTGCCTCTCACATCCATAGAGTCAGTGACGGAAATCATCAAAAACCTTGAGTCCCGTGGGATAATTCGTCCAGTCCACAGCACCTTTAATAATCCAGTGCTGGGGATTTTAAAGCTGAACGACCAGTGGAGACTCTGTGCTGACCTTAGGGCGCTAAATAAACGGGTCCACAGGTCCACGTGTCTCGATGGCCTCTCCCATACATTGACCAAGGACTGGCCCAGATCCAAGGGTCAAAGGTATACACTGCCATTGACCTGACCAATGGGTACTGGACCATGCCTGTCAGTAGTTGGGACCAATACAAGCTGGTCTTTACCTTCGGGGGGGCAGCAGTACACATGGACCCGGACTCCCTTTCGGATACATCAACTCCGGCAACAAATTCAACATCTTCCTACATAAGGCCATGGGTGAAAGGGGTAACCTGGTCTATGTGGATGATGTCCTGATAAAAAGCTCAACTGTGGAGGAACACATAGCGGAAATCCGTTATGTTCTGACCCAGTTGAGGGCTGCCGGAGCAAAACTATCCTTCCAAAAGGCACAGTGGTGAAGGACCCGTGTCAACTTCCTGGGGCACGAGATAACCTCTGAGGGTCTCTGTCCCCAGGAGAAAAAAGTGGAAACACTCCTAAAACTGAAAGACGCCACAGGTCTGCGTGAGCTAAGAAGCCTCCTTGGACTGACTAATTACAGTAAGAAGTTCATTGACGATTACGCAGAGCTCACCCGCCTGATCCATCTGTTGAAGGGGGTTCCAGTGGGAGTGGCGTCCAGAACAAGCCGAGGCAGTAAAGCATCTCAAAAGAAACCTCTCACAAGCGCCTTGTCTAGCTTACCCTGTCAAAAACAAGGAGTTCTTCTTGGAGACAGGGTTCTCGAATACATGCTTGACAGCGGTATTATATCAAAAGCATGACAAGGTCAATAAAGTCATCTCCTATGCAAGTAAGACTTTATCCTCTGTGGAGGAAAAATTCAACGATTGTAAGAAGGCACTCCTGGCAACAGTGTGGGCATTGAAAAATTACCACCCATTCATCCAGGGGGAACACATCATAGTGGAGACTCCACACCAGCCTTTGCAATACCTCCAAAGTGACAGAATCCGGGCTAGAAATGTGAGTAATTTCAGAATTACTTCCTGGATTCTGTCAATGCAAGGCTTTCCTTTGAAGGTCAGATATGGCCAAAACAAGAAGAGTCCCCTCGCGCAAGGTCTGGCTGACTTGCATGATTGTGCCAGAGAAAACTGTCTCGAGGACAAAAGTCTTAAAACCCAGGACAACTTGGAGGCATACCTGAATTCCAAGCACAAAGTCTATGAAGAAGACAAGTGCGAGGGAATGCCCACAGTTTATGTGGACGGGTGATCCTACCATGTTGACAACAACGGGCAAAAGAAACTGGTGGCCGGCGTTGGGAATGCTTGGGTGAATGATGCCCCGCAACCCTCCGCTGGGTACAAAATCGGTCCCTGGATCAGGCCATCATCACTGCCATACAACACCAACTCCACCTGCACCTGGTTAATTGGAAAACCAGAGGCAAGCTATGTGCTAATAATAAACCTCTCAAACATGGCAAGCTAATCCAAAATATTGAAGATCTGTCACCTCTAGTGGGATGACCATCTATTGGAAGAAGATCAAGGGTCATTCCAGAACTGAGGGGCCAGACAAAACTGGAAACGACCTAGCTGAACAGCTGGCCAAAACTGGAGCCATCCAGGTGGATCTCCTCGAGATCGAGTCCCTGTTGGGGGAAATCTAGGTCACTGCTATCACTAGGTCCCAGACAAATGCTCACAATGAACTCTCAACTGCCCAGTGGAGTAAGGAGCCCCCAGATGCCGATTTAATCACAGCACAAAAAGGGGATCCGATTATTGGTACATTTTATGAACACATTGAGGCATTGAGGACACTGAGAACTTTCCCCTGACGGGTACCGATTACATTGGGAAAGAGGACCTCAGAGTGTTGATGAAGTGCCCAAAAATATTCCAAATCCAAGACGGTTTGTTGGTAAGGAGATCCATATCTGGCTGTGACTAGTGGGTGATCCCTACCTAACTCTTAAGCCTGATGCTAAGTCACGCCCATGATGCGGCCACAGCCGGTCATAGGGGGTTTCACATTACTTTAGAAATCTTGCGGGAGGTTGCATACTGGCCACACATGTGGCAGTACCTCGACCAATATTTGAAGGGGTGTCTTTTATGTGCACAATATCAGCCAACTTCACTCACACACCAAGCTCTTCTCCAGAAGAGGGGATGACACTGCCTTGGGCAGATTTACAAGTAGATTTCATCGGGCCTGTGATTCACTCCTCTAGGGGGAACAAGTACATGTTAACCATAACATGCTTGTTTACCAAATGGGTGGAATGTCTCCCACGCCCAAATTGCAAGGCAGAAACAGCAGCTGCCCTGATGATCAACCACATCTTCTCGCGTTTTGGCCTACCCCAATGGATCGAGTCAGACCAAGGTACTCACTTCACCAGCGAAGTGATGACAAAGATGTGGGAGATATTTTGGATAAAAAGGAAACTTCACATTGCATACCGCCGGTCCTCTAGTGGTGGAGTTGAGAGTTACAATAAAACAATTGTGAGCATTCTAAAAAAATCTGTGGCAGATTCTGGGCCAAGTTGGGACATCCGATTACCACTTGTTCTGATGGCCATCAGATCTACACCCTCTTCTGCAACTAAGATGTCTCTATTTGAGCTGATGGCTGGACAAAGGTTGGTGCTACCTCAGCATCTGCTCTACAGAACACAAGAGCAGACACTGATAAACGCCTCCACAACTCATGAGTATGTTGAGAATCTAAGAAAACACCTTCAACATGCTTTTGCGTATGCTCAACGGAATCTGGAAAGATCTGCAGAGGATATGAAGACTCGATATGATTTTAAAACAACCAAAAAGGATGACCAAGTAGGAGACAGGATCTACTTGTACAATTTCCAAGGGAACCAGACCAAAGAACATAAATGTTTGCCGAGTGGCGTGGTCCTTTTGAAATTGTAGATAACATTTCACCTGTCGCCTACAGAATCCGCCTCCCCAAAGGAGAACTGACAGAAGAGAAATGGGTCCATATTAATCAGTTAAAAAGTTGTCACCGTAGGCACACTTTGCAGCTTATTGAGGAGCCAAGAGAAAATACAATAGAGGACATATCTAACGAATAAGAACAAGAAAAAGAAGAACCAGAAGGGGTCAGATAGGTTTATGGGGATAATTATTTAACAGGAAGTATTGTTCATCATTTGTCCTTATCGTGTAAAATACTGTCATTATTGAATGTGTCCCACTGCCGTCAACCTTCGTGGAGGGCAGTTAGTGGGAAAATGTAGTAAACGGTTTGTGTTTATTTCATAGACTCGTACTGGTTCTGCCCATTCATCAACAAGGAGGACCTCTCCAGGGACCGGAACAAAGGAAAAGCTGGGGTGTCGCTCTACACCATAAAGAAAGACCTAAAGGGAAGCTGCAGGTGTTTCTCCGTACTACAACGTGAGGATTGTGGAAGTACCGCTCCCTGATGATGGAAGGACTCCACCTGATGAACCCGTTTTGCCCACCTGAGGAACCCTGCTTTGCCCCATTGATGAATCCACTTTCCCCTACTCTCCCTCGACAAGGAATCTCAGAAGAGTCGGAGGGGGGGATTTGTGGGATACATTTACCCACTCAGCAGTACTTCCCCCACATCACCAAGCTGCACTTCAGCAGAACCAGCAAAATGGCTGCGCTGGCTGCTGTGAGGACCATTGACTCACACCAAAACTTCATTTTTCAGCAGCAAAAAGGAGGGCTGCACTGTTTTGCCAAGCACCATTGGGCAAGATGGAACAGGGACCACCCTGAGAAAGGCTACTAGGGTGTGTTCTTGGTGGTATTAAAAAATGGAGTGAAAAAGCAGCGCTGCTTTGCTGCAAGCCCACAATTCGCATTGAAAAAGGGAATATTTCACCTAATGATGCCGCTATGATGCTATTTTTCCCTGTTTTCATCAAACTGCTTTTATCAAAAAGACACGGTCATGCCCAGCTGTATTCACATTGTGCTCCATCAGAAAAGAGCCTTATTCCTGAATGACAGGCTGTGCCAGCTAAACCTGAGAAAATCAACAGAAGCTTTCCTTCAGCTAGACGGGAAACGCTTACATTTTGCTAAAAAAAGTCAAAAAATCGCTGCTTGAAAAGAAAATCATAGCTTTCTGTGCACATGTCAATTTCATGAAGACTTTTACCTTGTACAGACTGTTGTGTAAAACCACCCGACTATAGCTACAAAACCATGTGGGAATCCAGATGGGAGAGTAAAACCGAATTTGAAAGGAATATGCCAGCTTGCACCACATGTGTCAAAATGGGCTTTTACAAACCAAAGGAGGAGGAGCCTGTTTTAAAGGGACTATGTTGAACAAAAACGTATCCGTGCCTAGCAATGTGAAAGTGTTTTGTGCTGTGAAATACATGTTAGGGATGGTTTTATTCAGCAGGTTTTCTTCTGATTTAGAGCAAAAATAAATAAAATAAATTAAACTGCATTGGCAACCTGGGAGAAACCAGCCCAAGACAGGTTTCTGCTAGCAACAGAAGTCCATTTACAGTAGATCCTAACACACAAGTGATAAGTGCTACCTTTACAGACTTTGGTCTATGCTCCAGTCTCTTAACAATGGAATTTCTGGGACGCCAACCTGTGAAGTCATAAACCTTCAATCAAACTGGGAAAACCCCCTCCACAATGGGCTGAACTGACAATTGGGGGGTAGCAGAAGAGAAAAAAATGCTTCCAGTGAAGGACAAAGGATGCCCATTTGTTTCAAAGACAATTGTTTCAATAAAACTTGTAAGACTTTTATCTATGCAGCAGGACTTTGCAAAAATTTGAAAAGTTAACAGTTTAAATGTGATCCCCGGCAGCTTCCTGGTTGGTGGCCACGCCCCCCCTGGGCTCACACTCCACTTCACGGCCCCGCAGCGGTGAAGCCCGCGGCGGGGCAAGGGCGCGGTGTTTGGCGCCGCAGCGGATCCCCGGCAGCTTCCTGGTTGGTGGCCACGCCCCCCCTGGGCTCACACTCCACGGCCCCGCAGCGGTGAAGCCCGCGGCGGGGCAAGGGCGCGGTGTTTGGCGCCGCAGCGGATCCCCGGCAGCTTCCTGGTTGGTGGCCACGCCCCCCCTGAGCTCACACTCCACTTCACGGCCCCGCAGCGGTGAAGCCCGCGGCGGGGCAAGGGCGCGGTGTTTGGCGCCGCAGCGGATCCCCGGCAGCTTCCTGGTTGGTGGCCACGCCCCCCCTGGGCTCACACTCCACTTCACGGCCCCGCAGCAGTGAAGCCCGCAGCGGGGCAAGGGCGCGGTGTTTGGCGCCGCAGCGGATCCCCGGCAGCTTCCTGGTTGGTGGCCACGCCCCCCCTGGGCTCACACTCCACTTCACGGCCCCGCAGCGGTGAAGCCCGCGGCGGGGCAAGGGCGCGGTGTTTGGCGCCGCAGGTGTTCGGCGTCCGTGGTGGGAGGCACTTTCCGGTTGCAGCTGGAGGGAAAGTAAGTGCAGGGGAGTGCTTACTTCTGTGACTGTGCCTGAAGGAGCAAAAGGAGGAGTAAATGTCCGGAATGTTATTGTGATTGAGGTCTTGGCTCGGGGGAACTGCCATGCGCCTATTAAAGTCATTAAGGTCCCACAAGGGCCATGTTCAACCTAAGAAACCCTCTTCCATCCTGCCTTCCACCCCGCTCCTGTGCTGCTCTGAGCCTGCCCCCATTAGTATTGAGCAGTCAGTGCGTAAAATTGCGGTCATTAAGCGTCAGAGCCACCAAGAAGGAACAACTGGAGCTAAGGCCTTTATTGCGGACTTCTCGTTTACAGACACTGCCTCTGAGAGCTGCAAAGGAACCCTCCCAACTCAGAAGCTCGAAGACACTGGGCCTCATTACACGGTAGGCGGTAAAAAATGTGATTTACCGTCATGGCGCTAATAGCGCGTCCGCCATCGTAGGAGGCCGCCAATAGCGTGCCATTACGAGTTAGCGGACACGCGCATAGGGCCATGCCGGTAAATGACCCTACCGCCATGGCGCAAAAGCACCTTACCGGCTCCGGACCAAAGTGCTGATAGCACCTCCGCCCTCATGCTGCACGCTATTAGCGGTCACCGCTGTTAGCGGTCACTGCTATTAGCGGTCACCGTAAAACAGCGGAACCGGAAATAGCGTCATCGCACCGGAACGGGAAAGAGCCCGGCGGCCATCTTTAAAAACACAATCCATTGCCATCCCCTGCACTCAGGACCTGCAGCAACACCACGACTGGCAAAACCACATCCCACAAGAACAAACAATGCCCAAGGCCCTAAAGAAAGCCGATGCGCGCCAGCGCAAAGAATGCTTCTCAAACGAGGAATTGAAAATGCTGGCAGACACCCTGGCTGCAAATGCAGACGTAGTGTTCGCAAGCGACATGCGGCGCCCGGCACTCCTGAGAAAAAAGGAAATCTGGGCTGAGGTGGCGCAGAAAGTCAGTGCGGTGGGCTCCACCCCCCGCACCGTAAAGGACGTGCGCAAGCGGTGGGATGATCTGCGCCTCCGTGTACGCAGCATTTTATCGGCCAACAGGAATCTGGCCATGGGCACAGGAGGCGGAGGTGGATCCCCGATGAAGATGCAGGAGTGAGAGGAGACATGTGCCAGCACCATTGGCATAGAATCCATCGAGGGAGTGGGCCGAATGGAGTGTGGTGTGGCAACAACGTCAGACGGAGGTGAGTGACCACGCAAAACACAGCAATGCTAAGCATGAGTCCCTCCCCCAAATGTGAAATGGGAATTAGCTAATGGATGGGGTCATCACACACACATGTACACAACCCTGCATATATGCCCTGCACATCCCCACACAACCACATGCATGCAGCACCTCACACACGTGTCACCCTGACACATGTCCGGATGACCCACCCATCTGGCCAACAACCTGCAGGCCCAAACTAGATGTCCAAATCCAAAGAACTGCAGCAACAACAACATATGCATGATGCACGTTGACCCATCACTGATGTTATCCCTGTCTTGCTCCCCCACAGGGTCACAATCTGACAGTGAGGAGCTGGACTCTGCAACGCAGGCCCCACCACCCAAAAAGCAGGCCAAGGGAAAGGATGCAGGCACCAGGCCCAGTACATCGAGGGGCACTGGGATATCTGGAGTGGCCCAGCGTTCAAAAGCCACACACGCAACGACCACACCAAGGGTCGAAATGCCATCCGACACTGTGGCAGCCCCCCCACCACCCACCCCCACCACTCAGGAGCCAGTGCCAGAAGGCACGCCGTCCGCAGCCAATAGCTCCGTCGGGGAAGCAGCAGCCACGGCACCTATGAGTGATGTGGACGACCCATGTCCGACACCGGAAGGGCAGCGTACACCCAGCACCCAGCTGTCCCCACTCCACAGCCCATGCAACACATCCAATGGCAGCATCCATGAGGTGCATGCCGGAGATGCAATGGATGGGTCATTCAGTCCCGTGGCGAGCTCACCTGATGTCGGCCACATGCAGCAAGCTGCGCCGAGGAGTAACAGGGGCAGGGCCGCAGACGACACCATGAGCCTGATACGCCAGCGCCAGGAGGAGCTCAATGCCCTGGTTGCCCGGCAAGTGAGCGAGGCTGCCTCGACCAGGGAGGAGATCCGGGTGTTGTCAAGGGACATGAAAGCTGCCATGGACAGCAACACAACGCGCCTATGTGACGAGATGGCCGCTGTGAGGCAGGTCCTAACGCGCATTGCTGAGGCGATGGAGAGCATGCGTCACTCACAGGGAGCAGATGAACCAGCCACCCCCTCGTCTACTAGCTCCGACCAGACAACCATCCTGCGCAGGTCCAGCCGGTCCTTGCGGCGGTCAGACTCACAACCCCCCAATGGTGGTAGTGGAGGAGGGAAGTAGGGCCAGCCTGTCCCTGTTGACACTTGGTAACTAATGCAGCACTGATGTGCACACCATGTTCGGTGGAGTTGTGGGGGGAGGGGGGTGAGGGTGTTTGGGGGAGTTGAGGGGGGTGAGGGTGTTTGGGGGAGTTGTGGGGGGAGGGGGGGAGGGTTGTTGGGGTGGAGGGTACATGCACGTTTGAATGTCATAATGCTCAATACACACGTAATGGCATGGATAATCACATGACTGGACATTGATCATTGTGTATGTGTGCTTTATTGTTGAAAGGTGCACTGTGTTAATGTCCTCCATACACCCCGTGCCCTGAGCTGAACACCAATTGCACCCTCCTAATCCATGTGCATCAGAAACAATGGTCTGTCAGGTGCTGCCGCACAGCACGTCCCTCATGGGCATCGCCACCTGCATGACCTGCAGCCCCCTCTCCTCCATCCTCATCCCCGTCATCATCCTCAGACGGTGGTCGCAGTTCTATGTCAGGGGGCATTGGCACATTCCGTCTGATACACATATTGTGAAGCATGACACATGCCATGGTGATCTTGGCCACCTTCTCATGCCCGTACAGGAGTGCCCCGCCCGACCTGCTGAGGCACCGGAAGCGTTCCTTCAATAGGCCGAATGTCTGCTCGATCACCACGCGGGTACGGGTGTGTGCATGATTGTAGTCCTTTTCGTGCCTGTTCTGTGGGTTCCGCACAGGGGTAAGGAGCCACCTCTTCAGGGGATAACCTGCATCACCTGCATGGGTGCAACAATGGGTATGTGTAAGTGTCTACATAATGTGGAGCGTGCACTATCACACAAACAAACATTGCATATTCAACGACATCCACAGATCCAAGCACGCATGGCAATCAGGGTTACTGCAATGTGGGAAGGTGAGGTGGTCCTTGCAAGTGGACATGCACCATGCATGCATACGGCAGGGATTGCCATGTCCCGCCTGAGTTTAAGTGATTTGTGTTTCCTGGCCCTGGCAACGTTAGTGCCACACTGCTAGTACACTGCCATTCCTTAGTTGATGTCCCCATGCTGTTTGATGGCAATTCTGTGGTGGGGTACGGGTGTGCCTCACCACAATGGCTACAGGGGATCCATTTGTATGCACTCATGTGCGCGGACCATTTCTGATGTTGTTCAGCGTACATTTCAGTTGTGATTTTGATATGCATGTTGCTGATTTGTGTAATTGGGGGAATGGTGTGTTGTGCGGTGTGCATGTTGTTTGGAATGGCCTGTTTGGCGTAATGGATTGATATGTTTGTCGTGGCACTCACTTCCAGCATGTGGTTTTGTCTCTGGTCCATTGTGGGCTGCCTCACTGTACAGTGATGCAAATATGTATGTCCATTCTTCTCATGACACCAGTTCACGCCCAGTTGGAGTATGCATCTCCCCCCCCCCATTCACGCCCAGTTAGAGTATGCATCTCCCCCCCCCATTCACGCCCAGTTGGAGTATGCATCTCCCCCCCCACTCACAATCACGCCCAGTTGGAGTATGCATCTCCCCCCCACTCACGATCCACATCACACTGACATGTGGTCGGCCTGCTACTCACCAAGTAGCCACGAACGTTGTCCAGCATGTCGCTCCATGTATCGTGGTATTGTCGAGTTCCGCAGGACCATTGCATCATGGGTTGAACCGGGATATCGGGCACAGCAATGTGTGATGATCTTGTTGGAGTCACATACCATTTGGACGTTGATGGAGTGGTATAGCTTTCTGTTACGGTACACTGCCTCATTGGCATGTGGGACCACCAGTTCTACATGGGTACAGTCGATGGCCCCGATGCAACTTGGGATGCCTGCCAGTGAATGGAAGCCAACTTTGGTGTTGGAGATCTCCTGGGCAGTCCGTGGCATGTATATGTGTTGACTTGTGTGCTGCAGGAGGGCATCGAGCACCTGGTTCAGTGTGCGTGAGAATACTGGTTGTGATATGCCATGCATCTGACCTACCGTATGCTGGTAGGTGCCTGTGGCCAAGAAGTGGAGCACTGTTACCACCTTCAGTAGAGGGGGGATGGCAGTACGGATGTCAATGAGACTCACAATGTCGTTGTATATCATGTCTACTATGGTGGTGATGGTATCCCAGTCCAGACGGTACAGGGTGTGTATCTGCTCAGGGGTTAGGTTGACTGGACTGGCTCTGATCCTGGGAATTGGTGGCTGCCTCTGTGGTATCACTAGGTGCACTGGTGGTGCTTGCTGCGCCTGTCTTGCCCTCCTCCTCCTGCGTCTCCTCTGTGCTGCCTGTTGTTGTAGCTGCTGCACTGCAATCATGTCCTCTAGCCCATGTAATGCTGCTAGTATTGCATCCATCTTGGTGTGGGAATGGGTGTGGGGAGGGGTGTGGTGTGCTCTTTTGTGCTGCCAGTCTCCATTGCCTCCACCTGTGCTGATTTTGTCCACCTGTGGCAGGTGGGAACTCTGCTATGCTCTTTTAACGCGTGGTTCGCGATGCCGGTATTAGCGCCTTGCCGGTAAGGGTTCTTTGGGTCTACTACATGCCGGTATTGCCATGTACGCATGGCTCGTGATGCCCTGATATTAGCGCTATGCCGCTATTTCCGGTCTGAGGGGGCACGCGCTCACGGACTTGCCGCTAATAGTGCCACCGTACTTAGCGGTGCCGCTAATAGCGGTATGTCCGGGTCGTGATTGGGGAGGGGATTTACCGATACCGGTAATCCCTTACCGGTAACGGTATGTCCCTACCGCCTACCGTGTAATGAGGCCCACTGTCTGTCAAGAATCTCTGCCCACCGATTCTGGGAATTCTGAAGCCATGCCTCTGGCCAATGCCTCTGGCACAGGCATGGGGGGGGTTGGTGATGTGTCAGTTCTTCCTTTTGCATCCCTGGCACCTGTTGTTTCTGTCACCCCCCAACCCAGTTCGCCCATTGTAAGCCTACATCAGCCACCTGTTCTCCCACCTACCTCGGGCCCTATTTTCGTCTGCTCACCCCCAGCCACAGCTGCTACCACTTTGGATCTATTGGACACAGAATCCACTGGAGCAACAGAAGTTAACCGCCCGCATATCTCCACCCGTAGCTCATGGAGCGAGACCTTACTAGCATCGATCTCAGGGTCCTGCTCCTTTTCTCATCTAACCCCCTTCAGGGCTCTCAAACCCGTCACCCACGGTAGCTATTCTTCCACCGTTCCACCACAGAAGGAGGTGTATACTGTCGGCTGTTGCTCCTATGCACAAGTGCTTTCTGAAATTGCAATCATCAAGAAACTGCTGTTGGTACTGATTGATGCCCGGGGAATAAGAGGGGAGGGGAAGGGTGGAGGGGACACGCCGGGGGAGTCTTCCAGTATGCTCCCAGTTGGCAAGGGACTTAACCCCCCTCAGCTACCTCCAATTATTCCACCCTGCGAAAGGACTGCCAATGCATCAATGAGCCCTACCCGGGTTGTCCAGCCGATGCACCCTAACGCAGAGAGGGGCCACCCCACTGGGAGCATCGAACCAATTGTGATGGGGGAGAGTCCCCCAAGCGTCCTGACAATCAATCCTCCTATGGAGGGAGGGAGTGGAGCACGTGGCTTCTGTCAAAGGGGGCGCAGCCCCAAGAGTCCTGTACTTGGGGGGAAAAGAATTGCTACAGTTTTCCTGCATGGGGTACCTAAGTTGCCTTTGGGCAGGCGAGAACCAAGGGATGCCCTCTCAAACAAATGTCTCCACTGGCTACGTTCTGTTGGGAACTGTCCCTTTGTGACCAGGGAAGCGTTGGTGGGGTGCGTCAGACTGGAAGGCGTAGGTATAAACCCCTCTGACTCTGTTAAAATTGTCTTCAGGAATGGTCAAATGGTCAGGGAAGTTTTGAGAAGATCTGGGGGTTATGTGCGGGCCCCATATAGTGGGATTACAATTAGCTCATGCCCCTATTTGGGAGCCGTCGCCCCACCTGGACCCGTCACACATTGTTCTGTCCTGTCGGGAGCGAACTGTACTCCTCTGGGTAAAAGGCATGTGGGGGGCCGCGTCTGAGTGACAAGGGCGGACAATTAGTTTTGTGACCACTTGGTCAAGTTAAGGGACCATGTGTAACGTAATGGGGTCCTTGGGGTTGACCCCTTTTTCCACTCTAAATATTTTCTGATCTATAGTGTTGGGGTATGGTGCAAAGATTGCATTTCCTTTTACGTGTTCTGATCTTGTTTATCTTGGGTATGATGGAATCTCTCAAACTGTAACTTGGATTTGTGTTACAATGTGTATTTTGTCGTTTAATGGTTGTTTTTATACATCCGAATAAACTTGTTTGACTGACTGAAATGTGATTTTATGGGCTTTCATTTAAGATGTCATAGACTTCACTGACACATGGGGAATAGAAATATTCCACAGAATTGGGTATTCCACAGAAAGTGTATAGGATGCCACTGTCAAATGTAACACTGATATGCCTAATGATAATCTATACACATGTGTAAAGTTATAGAATTTTAAGTAATATAATTCTCACTGAAAAGCGCAAATAACTGGTAGAAGGGCGAAACAAGGTCCCACAGCCGAAAGGGATTGGACTGCTATGCTCTACATACAATATGTAATCTGCCCATGTGATTTGTTAGAGTGCCACACATGTATAAATGTGTAAACTAGGTTATGCCTGATTTTTGGCAACAGAAAGGACTGTGGAATGGCTTTTTACCTCATAAAATGCAACCTCCTCCTCGAGGAGGCAACCAACATTGATTGTCCCATCTGCTTCTTGGAGGTAGGCCTAGCTCAGTTCTGCCCACTAATAATTCTGTGATGTCATTATGCTCTATAAATAAGCAAGGTTGACAGAGCGCCACACAGACTCTCTCCTGAATTTCCTGCGGCTGCGTTCCTGATCTGCTCCATTCATCTTGCTGATTCCAGATTTCACTACAAGGCCAAAGCATTGCTGACCCTACTCCAGCAAGGCCAAAGCATTGCTGATCCTGTCCCAGCAAGGCCATTGATCCAGGAAAAAACCCACCAATATCCCATTACAAAAGGGAAAAGCTGTGGTACCTTTTGCATCCTGAAATCAGATCAGCTTGCTGCCCACTACCTGCATGCCCGCTGCAACCCTGCCATCCAGCTGTGCTCGCCATCAGGTGACCAGAATTGCCCAGCTGTTTGCTGTAAGGCGCGCCCGCCGTGTGGTGACCAGACCCAGTTGGCTATTCCATAATTCCAAACCTAAGCGTGGAATATGAGTATCTGCCCATCACAGATGCACAGTCTCCCCATCTTCACCCTTTTGTCTGTATTACACTCTCTAAGCAATCCTATTTATACCCTGGTAACTTGTTAAAACTGTTAGAATTCTCTGTGCACCCTGTCCTTGATTTCTAAGTGCTAGCGCCATCTCTCTTTTCATTTCTGTCTGTTGTAAATCCTAAGTCCTTAGTTACATTTTGAGTAATAAAACTAATTTCCAGTTAAAGTTGAGCACTGGGGTGTCAAAGGTTGACCTTGCAAATCAACCTTTGAGCTTACGGTGTTCCTCTTTAACAATATAGTCTAGATAATTTAGTTTAAGTAACATTTGCCTTTCTTTCAAAACCGAAGTTTCCATTTTAACTGCTCCATTTTTCCTAAAACTGAACCCCATTCCACCCTGAAAATCTCATCCAAATCTTCAGCTACCACCATTCTTTCACTTTGATGTTGTCCCTGTGATATACACCTGTCCCCCAGACCAAAAACCGCATTGCTATTTTCAGTATTTTACCTGTTTTTATAAAAACCGTTTGGGTCATTTTAAACGGGAATTGAGAAAATTGCAACTTTCCAACGTGTCATTCGGCTGCAGCATGTTTAAACTTTCCACTCATTTTCGAATTGTATGCTTCTTGTTGATCCATTGCTAGTGTTTCTGCATTCCTGTTGTTGGGAGAAATTATATTTTCCTCACACATTTAACCGCACATTATTTATTTGTCCATTTCCGAGTGTCATTTCATGCCTTTACAAAGGGTTTAAAATGACCCAGGGTATTTTAAAAAGGAGGCCTGGGAGGCCTGGGGGTGTGGCTTGGAGCCATGGTGGTCAGGGTTGCTCTGTAAGAGCTCCCGGCTGGTGCCACGTGCCAAATCAAAATACACTGGTGATATTTCTCACCGGAATTCCACTGACAGCATAATCGGCAGCAGAGGCTTTGCTGTATAATCTGGTTGTTTTCCAGCCCTCATAGCTACTGGGCTCTGGTGGTTTCCCGGGTCCAGGCGGCGCTACAGAGCATTCGGAGGAGCAGGCAGCAAAATGGTGGACCACCCTGGGCTCAGCGACACTAATGACTGCAGCGCCCTGTGATTCGGCTGTCCCCCTGGTGGTGCAGCTTTGGGAGGCAGCTGTCCGTCCACCCCCGTCGTGAATTCCGGCCTGGCCTTGTGCTGGGGGAGCACACGGCACCCGACGACAACAGCGCCGAAGAGCGGAGCACACCTACAGGCGGCTAGGGCTTCCCAACCCCCTGTATCACGGTGCCGCTGGAGCGGGCGCTCCATACTACACATGGCGCAGCAGCACCGGAAGCAAGCCTAGTGTATGAGACGCTCTGGGGGTCGGTAGCCGTGGAAGATCGGACCGGCACCAAGTGCTGCTGGGGCAGCCAGCGAAGCATCATATGTTGGCGGGCCCCCACTGCAGTCTCACTGGTGGGGGTGGCTGCACTGAGGACTTGCCAGTTTCAGCCCCGATGATCATTGTCCCGTGCTAGCCCCGGTGCCACCGGAGCTGTTGTGGTAAGCAGACAGCCCGCCGCACATGAAAAGACAGGTGGAGGCAGCTGAACGCCCTGGGAGCCGGAGCTCCCCGCCGAATCCGCTCTGCCGGTGTCCTGTCAAGTGGCAGTGGAGGACCCTGGCTGCCGAGGCTGCCGCGCTGGTGGTTTGAGGAGGTGAGGCTCCCCTGGCGCGGCCCCGCCCGGGCTAGCAGGGGGGCGGACAGCATGGTCCTCCCACCTCGATCTTCAGAAGCAACTCTCAACGCCCACTAAGATGCCACGCGTGAGCAGCAACTGGAGGAGAGGTGTCCCTCACTGTTCCTCCCGGGAGCCCTTGTTATACCGGGGGCTGGACTTACAATCACTTGTGGGGGACTCACTGGGCCAGACCAGTTGGCTTCACCCAGCAGCAGTGAAGATTTGCTTACAGAGGCCCCTCTACCCCCTCCCTCCCGGGTAGCGACTCAAGAGCAACCAGGGGCACGGACCGTTAAGCCCGGACTTGTAGTGTGGAGTTCCAGGGGCCACGGACCGGTGGAAGCTGCGAACTGCCTACTCACCTGCCGCCTCACCCTGGCCACCTGTAACTACAGCACACGCAGCATCTGAGGCAGTAACAACCACCCCTGTAGGGGCACAGTACGCCAGCAAAGTGCACACCATTCTGTGGTGTTCCCCACGAAGGACGCAGCCCTGGCCGCATGACTCACTTCCCGCAAAGGGCCCATCTATTGTCTGTTCACTCCTTCCTGGCCGCTTTGCAGAGTAGAGGGCATCCCTACCATTGAGGACGGTGCCAGAGTAGTGAACACCAGCGGCGAGGAACCCTGACTGCTTTGGTCCCACCTGTGATTCAGCCATAACTTCATCCGCACACCTTGCTACAGCTCAAGCAAGCAACCAGCCGGAGTGTTGGGTAGGGTGCAGCTCCCTTGGCCCTGAAAAGCCCAGTGTGCCTTGACCTCTGCACCGAACGTGGCCTTCATACATGATGGCCAAGAAATCATCAAAAACAAACAGGACATTGTGGCATTGCTGTCGACCCCGGCATCGGAAAGGCCCACAAGGGGTGATCGCCTGGAGCTGGTGGAAGGGAACACTGGAGATGCCAGCATGGAACCAACTTGCGAGCCTCAACCCAGGGGGTCACGAAATCGGATCTTCAGGACCGCCTATCAGCACTCACTAAAGAATTCTAGAGGGGCACTGAAGAGGTTAAAAGCAAAATCACGATGGAGAATACTATCTGCGAGCATAGCTATGAGATAGAGAAGGGCGCGGACAGACTGACTGCACTGGAAGCCAGGTGCAAGGCCCTCGAACTAAAGCAGGAGGACGCAGAGAATCGCTCCCGTCGCAACAACATCCGCCTGAGGGGGATCCCAGCCTCTATCCCGGACTCTGATCTGGAGCGTTATGTGAGCGACCTCTTCAACTTCATCTTGACTCTGCCGGACGACTCTCCTCTGATACTCGACAGGGTTCACAGAAGCAGAACAAGATCTAATGCGCCTACCCCACCGGATGTCCTTGCAAGACTGCACTACTTTAAACTAAAGGAAGAAATCATGCAGGAAGCAAGAAGCTCCCCCCGCATACTCTTCAGGGATGCCTCCATCTCCTTATATCAGGATCACGCATCAACCACTCTCATTAAAAGGAAGGCCGTGAGGCCTGTCACGGATTGGCTTAGGGAGAAGGGCATCTCATACCACTGGGGCTACCCTACTTCCCTGACTTTCCCCTGGGCGGGTAGTGTCCGCCATATACTCTCCCTGCACTCAGCGTAGAAACTGCTGGGTTTGGCTGGGGGCGAAGGGACTCTCGAGGCAGGCTGACTTTCCGAGCAGGAGGAACCGCAGGTCTCTCATCGTTCCTGGTCCAGAGTGGAAAGAAGAAGGCAGAGGATTATGGGCCCCTCACTCAAGAGCAAAAGGCCCAGCAACGATGGCTAGGGCGGAGTTACTATGAGATGCCTGGTCCCCTAAATCTAGTCGCCTTGACTAAAGCAGTCGGTGACTGCCATGATTGCTGATCGCGCGGTGTGTACCCTGGCCTGGGGGTGCCTGCCGACGGCATACTCATATTTCACCACTCTACAGCAGAGGCCTAAGGGTCTCCATACCAGATGGCGGCGCTGGCCCAGCCGGAGGGACCGTTGGTCGTAGGCTGGTCCAGATGACCGAGTTCTGTTGCTCACGGGGGGAGGGACTTATGCCAACTGCACAGGGACCAACCTGAACTGCAGACAACCGAGTGGAACGGCTGGCACCGGCAGAGGGCAGCATCTCCAACCCGCATTAAGAACAAGCCCAGATGGTGACTCCGCTAAGGACCTCCCCATGGTGACATGGAACATCCAGAGCCTGAACTCTACTAGGAAGCGCAAATCTGTGGAACACTGTGTAGCCCAAGTCAAAGCGGACATTGTATGCCTCCAAGAAACCCATCTTTTGCCCCCGGACGAGACACAAATTAAGTACCAACGTTTTCTCAAGAGATTCTTTGCATCCTCAGGGCAGAAGAGGGGAGGGGTAGCGATCCTTCTCACGCCACGTGGCAACTCTATCACAGGTCACAGTCAAGCGTAACCCGGGGAGGTGAGCAGGTTCTTACTTCTCAAAGGGCACCTGGTTGAGCTCCCAATTACTATTGCAGCGATATACTGACCGAATGATGCTCAGGACCGATTCTTACGCAAGATCCTCCCAATCCTATCTACTTTCGCCGAAGGCAGCCTGATGATGTGGGGAGGAGGGGGTACTTCAACCTCGTCCCAGACCCCAACGCTGACAAAACTCTCCCGCCCTCCAAATTAGACTTCTCAAAAGCACTGGGGTTCGCAGAATTCTTGAGGAGGACCCAAACGATTGACGCATGGAGGCTGGCAAATGATAAGGAACAGGACTACACCTTTTTCTCGCACGTCCACGGAGGCTTCTCGAGAATAGATCTCTTGTTGGTCTCAAGCGCTCTATTCCCCTGCATTGCTCACATCCACATCGGACTGCGGGTCATCTCAGATCACGCGCCTATGATAGCACGGCTGCAGATGGAGGGCCTACCGGCTCCGCCGCAAAGGACCTGGAAACTGCAAGACTACATCCTTTCGGACTCGGCAGCTAGCTGAGAACTGTCGGATGCCCTTGTTAACTACTTTGCAGAGAATGCAGGCAAGGGTTCCTCAGAGGCAATGGTATGGGATGCTATGAAGGCGGTGACCTGGGGTATAGCCATGGATTGCACAGCGGCATATAAGTGCAGGCATCAACTCAAACTAGCGGAGCTTGAGACTGTGGTGGCGAGAAAGGAGGCAAGCTATAAAGGCGCCAGTCGGCGAAGGCTTGGTTGTATCTTCATAAAGCCAAAGTAGCCCTCGAGATGCATCTGGCAGACCAAACAGCCCGCGCCCTAGCATACACAAAGCAGTATTATTATCTGAAAAGTAACAAGGCCAATCGTATGCTGGTGCACAAACTCAAGAAAGTACACATGAGGAATAACATCCTAGTTATTGTTATTGCTATTTTGCATTTATATAGCGCCTTATATACCATTGGTATGGTCTCAAGGCGCTGGTAGGTTGAACGCCCGTGGGAACCGAGGTTCGGGTCAGTGGAGAGATTAGAGAGAGTCAAAGGTGCGTGTGCGCACCAGGTATGTGTGCAGCTGGTGCAGAGTTTCTGTGGTAGCTGCTTCCTAGCGAATAGGTGTGGTGGTTGAGGAATCAGGAGTATGTGTTCGGTCTGGCAGGAGTTATCCAGTCCGAGTGAGGCAGCGTTAGGCCTGACTAGAACGCCTGGCTGGGGGTGAGAAACCAGCAATGTTTACTTAGAGTGATGGGGAGTGAGCGGCGGATGTTGATATGAGAACAGTTATACCGAATGGTGTCATAGTATCTCTGTGTTCTACTTGAGTGGTGGTGTAAGGAGAGAGTAAGCGTGGGGTGTGAAATGAAGTATGCTCTTACAACGGTTCCTTGCGTTCCACATCAAAGTCTGCACATCACGCAGTTCAGAGGGGTCCGGTCCGTGCGATGTGTTTTGTTTCTCATCTGCTCTCATGCACTATTCATCGGCTCAGCGAATTCATCCGTATAGCATACTCCTCCATCTGGCATAATCATGCGCTCTGG
Organism: Ambystoma mexicanum; assembly: GCF_040938575.1. NCBI lineage: Eukaryota > Metazoa > Chordata > Amphibia > Caudata > Ambystomatidae > Ambystoma > Ambystoma mexicanum. Next base: position 339,183,960 of record NC_090938.1, read on the forward strand.
TCCATTCATTCATTTGTTTTGTGCGTTCACCCGCTCCCCAGGCTCATCTGTTACGCACTCATTCGCTTCAGAGGCTCATCTGCCACTCGTCAGTTCTGCATTCATCAGCTCCATTCACTCTTCCGTACAATGTACTTATCTGTTTTGTGTACACTCGTTCTCTCGCTCTTATTCTCGTTCGTTCGACGCATACCCGTTCTCTCGCCATACTCAGCCGCTTACTACACTCGGTTGCCCGACATACTCAGCTGCTTGCCATACTCAGCCGCTCGCTACACTCCGTCGCTCGCTAGATTCAGCCGATAGCCACACACAGCCGTTCCCTAAGCTCCTCCGCGGTCCATGTTCTTCCCCTCATTACACTCAACCGTTTTCTAGATTCATGTGTTCTCCATAATCATTCAGCCGCATTCTACACTCATGTGTTCTTCACATTCATCTGTCCACCACATTTATTTGCTCTTCATATTCGTTCGCTCTGTACGCTCACCGCCCTCCACAGTCCTCCGCCCTCCGCAGTCCTCCGCCCTCCGCAGTCCTCCGCCCTCCGCAGTCCCCCGCCCTCCGCAGTCCCCCGCCCTCCGCAGCCCTCCGCCCTCCACAGTCATCCGCCCTCCATAGTCATCCGCCCTCCACAGTCATCTGCCCTCCACAGTCATTCGCCCTCCACAGTCATCCGCCTTCCACGGTCATCCGCCCTCCATGGTCATCCGCCCTCTACCGTCGTCCGCCCTCCACCATCATCCGCCCTCCACCGTCATCCGCCCTCCACCGTCATCCGCCCTCCACCGTCATCCGCCCTCCACAGACATCCGCCCTCCACAGACATCCGCCCTCCACAGACATCCGCCCTCCACAGACATCCGCCCTCCACAGACATCCGCCCTCCACAGTCATCTTCCACAGGCATCCACCTTCCACATTCATCCGCCCTGCCCAGTCGTCCGCCCTCCACAGTCATCCGTGCTCCACAGGCATACACCCTCCACAGGCATACACCCTCCACAGTCATCCGCCCTGCCCAGTCATCCGCCCTGCGCAGTCATCCGCCCTGCGCAGTCATCCGCCCTCCGCAGTCATCCGCCCTCCGCAGTCATCCGCCCTCCGCCGTCATCCGCCCTCCGCCGTCATCCGCCCTCCGCCGTCATCCGCCCTCCGCCGTCATCCGCCCTCCGCCGTCATCCGCCCTCCGCCGTCATCCGCCCTCCACCGTCATCCGCCCTCCACAGTCATCCGCCCTCCACAGTCATCCGCCCTCCACAGTCATCCGCCCTCCACAGTCATCCGCCCTCCACAGTCATCCGCCTTCCACAGTCATCCGCCCTCCACAATCATCTGTCAGCAGCGTTCATCTTCCACGCGCATTCCACTCGTTGGTACTCAGTCGGTCTCCCACTTCCGGCCTCTCACCCTCCACATTCCTCCGCTTTCCACATTCTTCCGCTCCCCACACCCTGTCGCTCCCCCATTCAGTCGCTGATACTTTTCTCAAATCATTAAGCGCATCTGCTCTCCACGTTCTTCTGCTCTGTATGCTCTCTTCGCTCAACAAGCTCCTTCGCTCTGCATGCTCTTCCATTCTCCACCTTCCTCCACTCTCTACACATAGCTGCTCTCCATACTCGGACCGCTTTCTACAGTCAATTGGTTTACACACTCATCCGTCATCCCCATTGATTTTGCTCGTATTATTCATCAGGTCTCCAGACTCAACCGTCTTCCAGACGCACCTGTCAACCGCTTTCATCCTCCACATTCATTTATACTTGTCTAGAATCATCATTATTCATTCGCCCTTCTCACTCATCCGTTCACCACACTCATTTATACGTGTCTAGAATCATCATTATTCATTCGCCCTTCTCACTCATCCGTTCACCACACTCATCGGCTTTCCAAGCTCGTCCACGCTCTATTTTCCTTTTATCCAGTGATCAATTCGTATTATTGACTTCACTGTTTAGATCTACATTACTCGTTTTAATTTCTTTTGTGAATATTTGATACAATCTGTTTTTTTTTGCTTTTGCTTCGCTGGGTCGGTGTTATTTTGATGATGCTAGAACGGAACCAGTTGGTTTTAGGGAAAGAGCCAGGTTTTCAGTAGTTTGCGGAAAGCTGTTAGCTCCTCGGTTAGCCTGATGTGGGGTGGGAGAGAGTTCCACAGGGTTGGGGCTAGGGCTGAGAATGATGCTCCGCCTAACCTGACTGAGTTTGTCTTAGGAATTACTAGGAGGCCGGCTGTGCTTGATCTAAGGGTGCGAGTGGGGTGATAAACTATTAGTTTGAAGACGAATGCTACCCCTCCTCCCCTGGACGGACGGTTCAGTGGGATGAGGGAGTAGTTGGGGGGGGGGGGGGGAGGCTTTGTTGGCGATTGGGCCGAAGTCGTCAGAGAACCAGGTTTCAGTGATGAAAACTAGGTCTGGTTTGTCAGAGGTGAGGAGGTCAAAGATGGAATGTCTGTTTTTTGCTATTGATCGGGCGTTAAATAGGATGCAGTTCACATCGGCAGTCAGGGATGATCTTGGTGGTGGAGGGGGAGGGTGCAGTGGTGGAGAGTTTGGGGGGAGGGGGGTAGGTTGGGTGATGATAGATGGGAATAGTGGGCGAGCAGAGAGATTGGCAGGCTTCGGGAGGGGTTGGGAGGCTGCGTGTGATAGGATGGTCGGGTTTTGGAAGGGGGATATGAAAGAGGGATGTTGATGGTTAGGAGTTTCAGTTGCAGCTGATGAGAAATCGAGGGAGAGGGGTTTCAGGCGGGGGGAAGCCGCGGGGGAGAGGGGGGATTGCAGGATAGATGTGATTGGTCGAGATAGGGGGTGCGAGGAGTGCTGTGAGATTGAGGGGGACCAAGAACGTTTCCTCTTTAGTTTCCTTGCTGCGACTGGTGTGTGGGAGAGAGTGGGGGGGGTCGGAGGGTGAGCGGGAGGCAGCTTCGGTTCTTGCTAGGGCTAGCCGTGCAGTTTTTAGGGAGGGGAAGGGGTGAGGTCGAGTGGGGATGGTGGCAGGGGTATAAGGGGAGGGCGGGAGTTGGGTGATTGCAGGGTGGGGTGTGTCAGGTATGATAGAGAGGGGAGCGGGTATGGGTAATGCTGGTGGGTCGGGGGTGGGGTTCAGGGGATGAGTGGTCTTGGGGTGGGTGGCTCGCCATCGTGCCCCCCTTGCTTGGTGTTTGGAGAGGGGAGAAGCAGGGAGTGCGAGAGAGGGTGGGGGGGTTTGGGAGAGGCGGGAAGGGATGGAAAACAGATCGGAGAGTGGGGGTGGTCCATGGGTGGTGTTTCTGACTGATTCTGGTGGAGTGGGTGCACTCATGATTGGTGCGAGTTTTAAGATTGGTTTAGGAGGGTTTTCTGATTGTAGTTCTAAGGTCGGTGATGACACGCTTTTAGGCATACTTCAGGGTTCAACTGCTCAAGAAGGTATTAGATTTATTCCCCCTGAGGGGGATCCCAGCCTCTATCCCGGACTCTGATCTGGAGCGTTATGTGAGCGACCTCTTCAACTTCATCTTGACTCTGCCGGACGACTCTCCTCCGATACTCGACAGGGTTCACAGAAGCAGAACAAGATCTAATGCGCCTACCCCGCCGGATGTCCTTGCAAGACTGCACTACTTTAAAGTAAAGGAAGAAATCATGCAGGAAGCAAGAAGCTCCCCCTGCATACTCTTCAGGGATGCCTCCATCTCCTTATATCAGGATCAAGCATCAACCACTCATTAAAAGGAAGGCCCTGAGGCCTGTCACGGATTGGCTTAGGGAGAAGGGCATCTCATACCGCTGGGGCTACCCTACTTCCCTGACTTTCCCCTGGGCGGGTAGTGTCCGCCATATACTCTCCCTGCACTCAGCGTAGAAACTGCTGGGTTTGGCTGGGGGCGAAGGGACTCTCGAGGCAGGCTGACTTTCCGAGCAGGAGGAACCGCAGGTCTCTCATCGTTCCTGGTCCAGAGTGGAAAGAAGAAGGCAGAGGATTATGGGCCCCTCACTCAAGAGCAAAAGGCCCAGCAACGATGGCTAGGGCGGAGTTACTATGAGATGCCTGGTCCCCTAAATCTAGTCGCCTTGACTAAAGCAGTCGGTGACTGCCATGATTGCTGATCGCGCGGTGTGTACCCTGGCCTGGGGGTGCCTGCCGACGGCATACTCATATTTCACCACTCTACAGCAGAGGCCTAAGGGTCTCCATACCAGATGGCGGCGCTGGCCCAGCCGGAGGGACCGTTGGTCGTAGGCTGGTCCAGATGACCGAGTTCTGTTGCTCACGGGGGGAGGGACTTATGCCAACTGCACAGGGACCAACCTGAACTGCAGACAACTGAGTGGAACGGCTGGCACCGGCAGAGGGCAGCATCTCCAACCCGCATTAAGAACAAGCCCAGATGGTGACTCCGCTAAGGACCTCCCCATGGTGACATGGAACATCCAGAGCCTGAACTCTACTACGAAGCGCAAATCTGTGGAACACTGTCTAGCCCAAGTCAAAGCGGACATTGTATGCCTCCAAGAAACCCATCTTTTGCCCCCGGACGAGACACAAATAAGTACCAACGTTTTCCCAAGAGATTCTTTGCATCCTCAGGGCAGAAGAGGGGAGGGGTAGCGATCCTTCTCACGCCACGTGGCAACTCCATCACAGGTCACAGTCAAGCGTAACCCGGGGAGGTGAGCAGGTTCTTACTTCTCAAAGGGCACCTGGTTGAGCTCCCAATTACTATTGCAGCGATATACTGCCCGAATGATGCTCAGGACCGATTCTTACGCAAGATCCTCCCAATCGTATCTACTTTCGCCGAAGGCAGGCTGATGATGTGGGGAGGGGGGGTACTTCAACCTCGTCGCAGATCCCAACGCTGACAAAACTCTCCCGCCCTCCAAATCAGACTTCTCAAAAGCACTGGGGTTCGCAGAATTCTTGAGGAGGACCGAAACGATTGACGCATGGAGGCTGGCAAATGATAAGGAACAGGACTACACCTTTTTCTCGCACGTCCACGGAGGCTTCTCGAGAATAGATCTCTTGTTGGTCTCAAGCGCTCTATTCCCCTGCATTGCTCACATCCACATCAGACTGCGGGTCATCTCAGATCACGCGCCTATGATAGCACGGCTGCAGATGGAGGGCCTACCGGCTCCGCCGCAAAGGACCTGGAAACTGCAAGACTACATCCTTTCGGACTCGGCAGCTAGCTGAGAACTGTCGGATGCCCTTGTTAACTACTTTGCAGAGAATGCAGGCAAGGGTTCCTCAGAGGCAATGGTATGGGATGCTATGAAGGCGGTGACCTGGGGTATAGCCATGGATTGCACAGCGGCATATAAGCGCAGGCATCAACTCAAACTAGCGGAGCTTGAGACTGTGGTGGCGAGAAAGGAGGCAAGCTATAAAGGCGCCAGTCGGCGAAGGCTTGGTTGTATCTTCATAAAGCCAAAGTAGCCCTCGAGATGCATCTGGCAGACCAAACAGCCCGCGCCCTAGCATACACAAAGCAGTATTATTATCTGAAAAGTAACAAGGCCAATCGTATGCTGGTGCACAAACTCAAGAAAGTACACATGAGGAATAACATCCTAGTTATTGTTATTGTTATTGCTATTTTGCATTTATATAGCGCCTTATATACCATTGGTATGGTCTGAAGGCGCTGGTAGGTTGAACGCCCTTGGGAACCGAGGTTCGGGTCAGTGGAGAGATTAGAGAGAGTCAAAGGTGCGTGTGCGCACCAGGTATGTGTGCAGCTGGTGCGGAGTTTCTGTGGTAGCTGCTTCCTAGCGAATAGGTGTGGTGGTTGAGGAATCAGGAGTATGTGTTCGGTCTGGCAGGAGTTATCCAGTCCGAGTGAGGCAGCGTTAGGCCTGACTAGAACGCCTGGCTGGGGGTGAGAAACCAGCAATGTTTACTTAGAGTGATGGGGAGTGAGCGGCGGATGTTGATTTGAGAACAGTTATACCGAATGGTGTCATAGTATCTCTGTGTTCTACTTGAGTGGCTGTGTAAGGAGAGAGTAAGCGTGGGGTGTGAAATGAAGTATGCTCTTACAACGGTTCCTTGCGTTCCACATCAAAGTCTGCACATCACGCAGTTCAGAGGGGTCCGGTCCGTGCAATGTGTTTTGTTTCTCATCTGCTCTCATGCACTATTCATCGGCTCAGCGAATTCATCCGTATAGCATACTCCTCCATCTGGCACAATCATGCGCTCTGGTCCATTCATTCATTTGTTTCGTGCGTTCACCCGCTCCCCAGGCTCATCTGTTACGCACTCATTCGCTTCAGAGGCTCATTTGCCACTCGTCAGTTCTGCATTCATCAGCTCCATTCACTCTTCCGTACAATGTACTTATCTGTTTTGTGTACACTCGTTCTCTCGCTCTTATTCTCGTTCGTTCGACGCATACCCGTTCTCTCGCCATACTCAGCCGCTTACTACACTCGGTCGCCCGACATACTCAGCTGCTTGCCATACTCAGCCGCTCGCTACACTCCGTCGCTCGCCAGATTCAGCCGATAGCCACACACAGCCGTTCCCTAAGCTCCTCCGCGGTCCATGTTCTTCCCCTCATTACACTCAACCGTTTTCTACATTCATGTGTTCTCCATAATCATTCAGCCGCATTCTACACTCATGTGTTCTTCACATTCATCTGTCCACCACATTTATTTGCTCTTCATATTCGTTCGCTCTGTACGCTCACCGCCCTCCGCAGTCATCCGTCCTCCGCAGTCATCCGCCCTCCGCAGTCATCCGCCCTCCGCAGTCCTCCGCCCTCCGCAGTCCTCCGCCCTCCGCAGTCCTCCGCCCTCCGCAGTCCTCCGCCCTCCGCAGTCCTCCGCCCTCCGCAGTCCTCCGCCCTCCGCAGTCATCCGCCCTCCACGGTCATCCGCCCTCCACGGTCATCCGCCCTCCACACTCTTCTTCCACAGGCATCCGCCCTCCACAGTCTTCCGCCATCCACACCCATCTTCCAAAGGCATCCGCCCTCCACAGTCGTCCGCCCTCCACAGTTATCCGCCTTCCACAGTCATCCGCCTTCCACAGTCATCCGCCCTCTACCGTCGTCCGCCCTCCACCGTCGTCCGCCTTCCACAGTCATCCGCCCTCCACAATCATCTGTCAGCAGCGTTCATCTTCCACGCGCATTCCACTCGTTGGTACTCAGTCGGTCTCCCACTTCCGGCCTCTCACCCTCCACATTCCTCCGCTTTCCACATTCTTCCGCTCTCCACACCCTGTCGCTCCCCCATTCAGTCGCTGATACTTTTCTCTATTCATTACGCACATCTGCTCTCCACGTTCTTCTGCTCTGTATGCTCTCTTCGCTCAACAAGCTCCTTCGCTCTGCATGCTCTTCCATTCTCCACCTTCCTCCACTCTCTACACATAGCTGCTCTCCATACTCGGACCGCTTTCTACAGTCAATTGGTTTACACACTCATCCGTCATCCCCATTGATTTTGCTCGTATTATTCATCAGGTCTCCAGACTCAACCGTCTTCCAGACGCACCTGTCAACCGCTTTCATCCTCCACATTCATTTATACTTGTCTAGAATCATCATTATTCATTCGTCCTTCTCACTCATCCGTTCACCACACTCATTTATACGTGTCTAGAATCATCATTATTCATTCGCCCTTCTCACTCATCCGTTCACCACACTCATCGGCTTTCCAAGCTCGTCCACGCTCTATTTTTCTTTTATCCAGTGATCAATTTGTATTATTGACTTCACTGTTTAGATCTACATTACTCGTTTTAATTTCTTTTGTGAATATTTGATACAATCTTTTTTTTTTTTTTTTTGCTTTAGGTGCTTTGCTGGGTCGGTGTTATTTTGATGATGCTAGAACGGAACCGGTTGGTTTTAGGGAAAGAGCCAGGTTTTCAGTAGTTTGCGGAAAGCTGTTAGCTCCTCGGTTAGCCTGATGTGGGGTGGGACAGAGTTCCACAGGGTTGGGGCTAGGGCTGAGAATGATGCTCCGCCTAACCTGACTGAGTTTGTCTTAGGAATTACTAGGAGGCCGGCTGTGCTTGATCTAAGGGTGCGAGAGGGGTGATAAGCTATTAGTTTGAAGACGAATGCTACCCCTCCTCCTCTGGACGGACGGTTCAGTGGGATGAGGGAGTAGTTGGGGGGGAAAGGCTTTGTTGGCGATTGGGCCGAAGTCGTCAGAGAACCAGGTTTCAGTGATGAAAACTAGGTCTGGTTTGTCAGAGGTGAGGAGGTCAAAGATGGAATGTCTGTTTTTTGCTATTGATCGGGCGTTAAATAGGATGCAGTTCACATTGGCAGTCAGGGATGATCTTGGTGGTGGAGGGGGAGGGTGCAGTGGTGGAGAGTTTGGGGGGAAGGGGGTAGGTTGGGTGATGATAGATGGGAATAGTGGGCGAGCAGAGAGATTGGCAGGCTTCGGGAGGGGTTGGGAGGCTGCGTGTGATAGGATGGTCGGGTTTTGGAAGGGGGATTTGAAAGAGGGATGTTGACGGTTAGGAGTTTCAGTTGCAGCTGATGAGAAATCGAGGGAGAGGGGTTTCAGGCGGGGGGAAGCCGCGGGGGAGAGGGGGGATTGCAGGATAGATGTGATTGGTCGAGATAGGGGGGGCGAGGAGTGCTGTGAGATTGAGGGGGACCAAGAACGTTTCCTCTTTAGTTTCCTTGCTGCGACTGGTGTGTGGGAGAGAGTGGGGGGGTCGGAGGGTGAGCGGGAGGCAGCTTCGGTTCTTGCTAGGGCTAGCCGTGCAGTTTTTAGGGAGGGGAAGGGGTGAGGTCGAGTGGGGATGGTGGCAGGGGTATAAGGGGAGGGCGGGAGTTGGGTGATTGCAGGGTGGGGTGTGTCAGGTATGATAGAGAGGGGAGCGGGTATGGGTAATGCTGGTGGGTCGGGGGTGGGGTTCAGGGGATGAGTGGTCTTGGGGTGGGTGGCTCGCCATCGTGCCCCCCTTGCTTGGTGTTTGGAGAGGGGAGAAGCAGGGAGTGCGAGAGAGGGTGGGGGGGTTTGGGAGAGGCGGGAAGGGATGGAAAACCGATCGGAGAGTGGGGGTGGTCCATGGGTGGTGTTTCTGACTGATTCTGGTGGAGTGGGTGCACTCATGATTGGTGCGAGTTTTAAGATTGGTTTAGGAGGGTTTTCTGATTGTAGTTCTAAGGTCGGTGATGACACGCTTTTAGGCACACTTCAGGGTTCAACTGCTCAAGAAGGTATTAGATTTATTTGGTGCTTTCTAGCTAGAGTTGTAAACAGAGATTATTTTAGTTTATTGGGTACACTTCTAGCTAGAGTTGTAAACAGAGATTATTTTAGTTTATTGGGTACCCTTCTAAGTTCCTCTGTCGCCAGGGAGGATATTCGGACAGCCTCAAGATTCTATTTGCTTAGAAGGGGTATTAGGTTGTTAGTCTCAGAGAGACTTCTTAGAGGGATTATTGGGCACAACTTCTACATACGCACGTAGGCTATAGGAGTGTAATACTTAATGAATGCAATTCGGAACACTACTAAAATTTTTCTTTTTCAGAGAGGTTATTGGGCGCAGCTTCTAATTGTAATTTGGGGAACAATTCTAAATGCCAGTTTCTTAGAGAGGCTATTGGGGGCAACTTCAGAAATACAATTGGGAACACTTCTAAATGCAACTTTCTTAGAGAGGCTATTTGGCCCAGCACCTAAATGCAGTTGGGAAGACTACTAAATGCAATTGGGGACACTTCTAAATGCAGCTTTCTTCAGAGAGGCTATTGGGCGCAACACCTAAATGCAATTGGGAGCACTATTAAATGCAGTTGCGAATACTATTAGCTGGTATTAGGAACACTTCTAAAATGCAACTTTCCTCAGAGAGGCTATTGGGCGCAACACCTAAATGCAATTGGGAGCACTATTAAATGCAGTTGCGAACACTACTAAATGGTATTGGGAACACTTCTAAAATGCAACTTTCCTCAGAGAGGCTATTGGGTGCAACACCTAAATGCAATTGGGAGCACTATTAAATGCAGTTGGGAACACTACTAAATGGAATTGTGTGCACTTCTAAATGCAACTTTCCTGAGAGAGGCTATTGGGCGCAACTCTTAAATGCAATTGGTAACAATACTTAATGTAATTGGGAGCACTACTCAAGGCTATTGGGCGCAACTCCTGAATGCAATTGGGGACACTTCTAAATGCAGTTTTCCTCAGAGAGGCTATTGGGCCCAACACCTAAGTGCAATTGGGAACACTATTAAATGCAGTTGGGAACACTACTGAATGCACTTGAGAACACTTCTAAATGCAACTTTCCTGCGAGGGGCTATTGGGCACGACTCCTGAATGCAATTGGGAACACTTCTAGATGCAATTTTCATTAGAGAGGCTAATGGGCGTAACTTCAGAATGCAATTGGGATCATTTACTAAATGCAATTGGGATTAGGTGAGAGGCTATTCTAAAAGCAATTGGGAACACTTCTAAATGCAACTTTCCTGCGAGAGGCTATTGGGCGCAGCTGCAGGATGCAGTTGGGAACACAGCTAGATGCAATTGTGAATACTTCTAAATGCAACTTTCCTCAGAGAGGCTAATGGGCACAATACCTAAATGCAATTGGGAACACTATTAAATACAGTTGGGCACACTACTGAATGCACTTGAGAACACTTCTAAATGCAACTTTCCTCAGAGAGGCTAATGGGCGCAATACCTAAATGCAATTGGGAACACTTCTAGATGCAATTTTCCTCAGAGAGGCTATTGGGCACAACACCTAAATGCAATTGGGAACATTTCTAGATGCAACTTTCCTTAGAGAGGCTAATGGGCACAATACCAAATGCAATTGGGAACACTTCTAAATGCAATTTTCCTCAGAGAGGCTATTGGGCCCAACACCTAAATGCAATTGGGAACACTATTAAATACAGTTAGCGAACACTACTAAATGGTATTGGGAACACTTCTAAAATGCAACTTTCCTCAGAGAGGCTATTGGGTGCAACTCCTAAATGCAATTGGGAACACTTCTAATTGAACTTTCCTGCGAGAAGCTATTGGGCGCAACTTCAGAGTACAATTGGGAGCAATGCAATGCCGGGTTTCTGAGTGTAACTTATAATGGGATTGATGCTGTTTTAGAGGAGTGGTAGGGTAGTACGGCCTGAAGTAGTTGCTTCTGGCCCTGCCCTTGCCACACTTACTTGTTGTTGGCTTCTTGCTTCTCCTGCGGATACCTGCAGATACGATCTGGGTTCGTCCCTGGAGGAGTCGTCCTTTGCCTCGGGTCCTTAGCCGCAGGGGTTGCCAGGCAGAGGGCTGCCTTGGGAGGTGCAGTAATGGCCTGGGAAAGGGGGCCGGGTGGCCAACGGGAAGGACTGTGGGCGGGGCAGGAGGCGGGAGGTGGAGGGACCAGGAAGCGGGGAGCGGGCACGGTCGGGATGGAAAACAGGGGGTGATGGGGTCCTTCAAGACCGCAGCGGGAAGCCCTTCTGTACAGATTCTGATAAACTGGCCATCATAACCGAACACCACAGGAGTGTGATGTCGGGGACTCCCATGGGAGAAAAGTCACAAATCCACTACTTGCAAGCTGCCCCAAGGCCTGCCCGTCACCCGCAGGCCAACTCGTTGGAACTCCCCATCTCCTCCTCCGAGGTGACCGATGTCATCCGCTCAATGAAGAATACAGCCCCAGTCCGATGGCCTGCCTGCACTATTTTACAATAAATATATCCAAACCCTGGCACCCCACATGGCTTCTCTTTTCAACAGCTTCCTGGAAACGGGATGTGTCACCCCTTCCATGGAAGAATCGGTCACGGTCCTGATTTTGAAACCAAAGGGGAACCCAGAACTCTGCTCGTCATATCGTCCCATTGCACTGATGAATGTGGACTTCAAAATCTTCTCAAAGCTCTTGGCACAAAGACTTGCTGGAATCCTCCTGGATCTCATTCATCCGGAACAGGATTAATCCCCGGCCGCAATACCTCAGATAACACAGGGCGTGCCCTGAATATCATGGAGTCTGCCAACAGAACGGGAGAAGGTCCGGCAATACGGTCGCTCGACACGCACAAAGCTTTTGATATGCTCAACTGGGGCTACCTGGGTAAGACACTGTAGCATTTTGGGGTGGGATCTAGATTCCTGAAATGGACTGCGGCTAACTACCAACACCCCACCACGACTCTAAGAATAAATGGCACCAAATCCCCCAAGATAAAGATCACTAGAGGCACGCAGCAAGGTTGTCCCTTGTCCCCGCTCGTTTTTGCGATGTCCATGGAACCATTTACAGCTAGAGTTCGCCAGAACCCATTGATCCAGGGCTTCAAGTTCAAAAATTAGACTTACAAGGCAGCCCTGTACACGGACGACGTACTGCGGACATTGACACACCCGGAAATGTCTCTCGCGGCCCTCTGGGGAGAGTTGCATAGCTTCAAAGCCGCCTCAGGGTTCTCCATCAACCTTACGAAGTCCACAGCTATGGGCATCAATATCCCTAGAGCAGCGAGGGAAGCCCTAGTGGCCAGGTTCCCTATCCCATTGGCCAGATCTCACCTTAGCTACCTGGGCATACGACTCCCGAGGCTCGCAGACCGCACTTACAAGCTGAACTTCCAGCCCCTGCTCAAAGACCTTCAGTCGGACATGGCTCGTTGGCCAAACCAGGAGATATTGTGGATGGGAAGGACTGCAGCACTGAAAATGAACTTGGTCCCGAGATTGCTGTTCTATTGCCTGACACTTCCAGTAACAATTCCCAAGAAAGACAGACAGAAATTGCAGGCCAGAATTTTAGAGTTTGTCTGGGGGGGCAAGAATCCGTGCATCGCCAGTCAAGTCCTGCTCAGAAACCCTGGGGGTCCCGGAGGTAGATAGGTATTGCCTTGCAGCCCAGCTTTCGACGGCATTCATGTGGCAACCGGGCATGGATAAACCCCGCTGGTTGAAGCTGGAGGAGGCCTGGAGCCGCTTCCCATTGGAATCCCTCCCACACATCGCCTGGCCCAGGAACCCCACAACCTCAGGGCCCCTCATGTCAACTAGGAACACAGTACAGAGCTGGACGCAAGCGGCCAAAAAATGCAACTGCAGGACCAAGTGGGCCTGCACACCACGATCTGGGGAAACCCTGACTTCAGCCCGGGCCTGGGCCAGAATGCGTTTGCAAGATGGAAGGCAGGCGGCCTGAAATGCATTGCAGACTTTTACACAGCGGGCAATCTGCTCACCTTCGAGGGCTGCAAAGAGAAGTTTCAGGTCCCGGAAAGCGAAAGGTTTCACTATGTATGCCCAGCTCCAGCATTGGCTGACACACGAGTGGATGAGGACACATGGGAGCAGAGAGCTGACAGCGCTGGAACGCACACTAACAACGACTCCGCCTAGGGGAAAAATCTCAACCCTGTATAAGCTATTGGACAGAGCTCCTCCTGACTCTAAGGAACCTTACATGGAGCGTTGGGAGCGAGACATAGGCTCAGAACTGGATGCGGCAAGCTGGAATCGAATCTGGACAGGAGCCCACAAGGCTTCTAAATATGACACAAATAAGGAAGGAGCTATAAAGGTCTGCTATAGATGGTACCTGACTCCGGAGATCCTGCAAAAAGGCAACCCCGCCATACCACTGCACTGCTAGAGAGGCTGCACAGACACTGGATCACTGTTTCACCTCCTTTGGACGTGTCCGAAAGCTGCCCGGTTTTGAAGGGAAGTCCTTGAACAGATCAAGTTAATCACCGGCCTAACGATCCCTTGGGATCCGGGCATTGTCTTGTTGGGCGACACGGGGGAAGGACAGTTCCCATTGTCGGGTAGGCTTGCAGAACTTTGCAAGCAGCAACTGACAGCAGCCAAAATCTCGATAGCCAGGCTGTGGAAGCTCCCGGAGGGCCCAGCGATCTCCATGTGGTGGGCAAAGTGTTGGGACATTGCTGCAGCCGAGAAGATCCCTGCCCTCTGCTTTGGTAACAAGGTTAAGTTCTATAGTATCTGGTCCCCCTTCATAGACTATGTGCAAATGTTTCCTGGGATAGCCAGAGAGCTGGCGTCCCTCCGTTGGTTGGCAGAGGAGGACTAGACCCCTCAGTCCCCATTTGCAGCCACCCAATCCACGGCCACCTCCGAACTCAGCTCCCTGTAGTGTTAACCCAAGACTGCAGCGGTCCATCACCCTGGTTTCCCCCGAATGTTCCCCCTATCCCCAAATCCTTTTTACTTCATTTGAGGTCGTTATTTATGCTCAGTGCTTTTCTGTTGTTCGTTTTGCATTATGACAGGAATATTACATGAAGCATGTGTGTTTTACAAAATTCCAATTAAAAAGTCTTGTTGAAAAAAATAAAAAGGGGGTGTGAGACAAGTTGTGTACCATCTCAAATTGAATCTGCATAAAATAAAGAGAAAGGCATCTCAGTTGTGCGCTACATACTTAGCTGGGACCAAGGTGTGTGTCGCCCGATTGAAATACTTAACAGCATCTTCTGGGCAATACTTGTGTATAGGCGCATTATAAATGCCATATCATATCATATCAACAGAAATCCCTCTCGAGGCTCCTGTGGTGTTCGGGTTCCTTTTGGCATTGAGCGCTGCTCGGTGGTGCTCAGTGTCTCTGCTGCACTTTCCTCTCTGCTTGCTGTTGTGGTGGGTACCATGGGATGCCCTGTAGGCTGATCGGAAAGTGAGAGTCGTAGTTACCAGGTTTTGGGCTACAGTCGCTCTCTCCCTGCTCAGTGCACAGTGTCTCTGCTCCCTGCTTGACGGTTGCTGGGTCAGCTTCCCTGACAGCACTTGTCCGGAGAATCTCTCCTCTCTTGCCTGCCGACTGCATGCAGTCTCTTGTCCCTTCAGCCTCCTCTGCCTGCCAATCCTGACGGCTTGTTCGCCCTTTGGTCCTTCTGGGGGAGTCTCCTTTTGTGGAGTTCCTCTTATTCTCTGTTTCATATAGGGGTGCAGGTCCCAGACTCGCAGTACAGTTCCTTAATACCTTGTTTCACTCTCCTGCCAAGGATGGGCTTTCTCTGTTTACAGGGCCTCAGAACCTCTTTGTTTCAAATATGGGATTGGGTCCCAGAATCGCAATCTCTGGTACTTTGGTTCACTCTCCTACCAAGTTAAGTTTCTCTTGTTGTGGGTCCTCTAGTGGTCAGAGTATCTGACCCTTTGTTTGTCAGTATTTCTCTCAGAGTGATAACCCATGGAATTCTCTGTCTTTCAGGCTTCCCAATCCTCTTGTTTGATGTTCTCTCTATCTCTCCAGGATTCCCCAGACCTCCTGTCCCTTCCATCCAGCCCCTTCCCTCCAGCCTGCATACCTTTGCTTTCAGTTCCATCTTTTGGGCAACGGGACTCCTTCTTAAGGCTCTGGTAGCATTCAAGGTTCTTTTTGTCATCAGGTGCTGCTCTGTGGTGCATCGCGTCTCTCTCGCCATTTCCTCTTGTCTTGCTGTTACTGCGGTTAGCGTGGGACACCCCGTATGCTTCTCGGAAATTGAGGCTTGTAGTTACCAGGTCTTGGGCTATGGTCACTCTCTCTCCCTGATTGGTGCATAGTGTCTCTGCTCCCTGCTTCACGGTTTCCGGGTTACCTTCCCCAACAGCATTTGTTTTGAGGATTTCTCCTTCTCTCTTGCCTGCCGACGGTCTCTGGTCCCTTCAGCCTCCTCGGCCTGCCAAGCCTGACGGCTTCTTGGACCTTCGTTCCTTATGGAGTTCCTCCACGGAGGGCTGGGCACTCTTTCATCATCCAAATGTTCCCTGGCTTGCAGACAGGCAAACTGGTCCACAACCCCTTCTCTGGCAGCACAGCTTCCCTCTTCAAGGCTCCTTGAGGGAGGGTTTGACAACCCTTCCTTGTTCCCTCCTCTATTTCTACTACTGGCGGACAATAGGAAGTTGGTAACCACTAGACTGTTCAATGTGGTTTTCATTTGTAATCTTCATGCTCCGGCACTTCTCCCTTGTCACAGTAATGATCTTATAGCTACCTTGTGAGTCACTGGGGACCTTCATCGTCAGTACTGGGAAAGGAATCTTCACTTAGGTAATTCCTATTCTTCCTCGCCCCAGTACTTTCTAGGGGAAAGAGTATGGTAACAATAACTCATGAGCCTGTTAAGAAAGGGGTTGTTCTTAGTGTTGTATTAAGGGGGTCTATGGTCAGAGGATTGGCGGGGATACCACATTTTCAGGTGATGTTCATCCCTAATTCCAGAAGGGCCTTCCTCTCCCATGTGATCCTCCCCCTGTGTACCACTCCCAGGGGGACTATTGTACTGTTGACGCTCTGCCCTGGCCCCATGGGAAAAATCTCCCCCGTAGGGGAGAAGGGACAACATCCACAGAGTTGTAACAGTAGAAAGGAAGAGAATCTAAAGAGAGACGGTCATAAAGGTTGGAAAACCCTGCCCTGTGAAAACATAAGAATTGCTCTTTGTAGTAAAACTAAAGAAGCAAGGAACAAACAGATGGAAACCCTTAACAAGAGGGAAATCAATAGGTCAACAGAACCTCAATTTGAGAAGAAGCAAAAATATAATGCAGCACAAAAAGAACTGTATGAACAGATCAAAGAAGTCATTTGAAAATCACCTATTGAATAGAAGTTTGCGAGAAGCAAAACCCAGCAGAAGGGAGTCATTCTCTTGTCTTTAGTTGTTACAAATAGTGGTAGGGTCAGCCAGGGTTAGTTTGGACTGTGGCGAGATTCTTGCAAGACATTCATGGACGACTGACGAGCACCGCAGCTCGTTTTGTTAGGTAGGGAACACCCCATAGAATAGGCAGAGATAGGCATTATCCTTTCCTTTAAACAACCGATATTCAAAATCTCTTATAAGAGTATGTGTCCTCTGTCTGATCCACCACAGTACACTTTACAACATATACTAAATCAATTTATTTACAAAAACAACAATACAACAATTACCATGCCGTCATGAACACACACAACATGCACACTAACCCCCACTGTGTACATATTACAACAAACAGAAAAGCAAGGAGAAACATTATCATAAGCATACGGTACATACTCCATACACTCACTGCCTACACATTACAACATACATGGAAGCAAGGACATACAAAACTATTTAAACAGCAACATGCAGCTAACATCATGAACACACACAATATACACTCACCGTCAATGCGTACACTTCACCCCCACTGCATACACATTACAACATACACTAAAGCAAGAAAATACATAATTTATTAAACAACAATAACTATAACATACATGTAAACCAGCTGACAAAGTTATTTGTTCAGGAGAATGGCGCCATTCTCCTGCTTCTTGAACAATGTCCAAACATTTTTCTATTTCAATAGAAAATACTAGGGGGAATAACTCCCTTCCCCTGACAGATGGGCTTCACGCAGTATTTATGCAATGTCCAGAAGAATGACTCCCTTCGCCTGTTATAAATGTATGCTGTTCCCAATAGAACCATGGGAATGACTCCCTTTCCCTGGTGTCTCCAGTACAACTCTCAGCACATTACCAAGAGAATGCCCCCTTTCTCCTGGTATTACTTTGTACAGTTCACCACAAGGCCAGGGGGAATGCCTCCCTTCCCCCGGCGTCTTCAACACAACTTCTGGGCCTTCACCAGGAGAATGACTCCCTTTTCCTGGCATGACTTGGTTCAGTTCACAATATGGCCAGGGGGAATGGCTCCCTCCCCTTGGCGTCTTTATCACAGCTCCTTGTCCCATAATAGGAGAATGTCTCCCTTCTCCTGGTAATGATTGGCACAGTTCTTTTTCACTGTTGGGGTTTGTGATGCATCCTGTGGAGTCATCACCAAACCCAGCCTAAAGTCTCCTCCCACATGGCCAGAGGAAGGCAGCTGCTACCTGATCTTAACCCTGGGGGTGGTATCAGGAGGGAAGATCATATTAGAGGAGACAGCTATCAGGGGAGGGAGGGAGGGACACAGTATTTATCTTCTTCTTAGGATGAAAGTCAAATCATTCTCAGATACCTAATGGCATATTATCATATACAAGTCCCTCCCATACAACTACCCAAAGAACCCGTCATGGGAAATCATCTAGACAGAATAAGGTTGGTGCTTCAGGGGTTCAAGAACTAAGTGAAATCCTTGAATTGCCCTAATTCCACCTTAAAAAGTCCTCACTCTAATGTGGAATCACAAACACTTTTTAGAACCTCCCCTTGCTCTAATAATCCTCATTACCTAAAGCAGTCAAAACTAACTGAAAGAAAAATAGAACAAGCTAATGTTACACAATCCCATATGGACTTCAGTAACCATAATGCTTATGGTACTGGGACAAGGAAGAAGGACTCAATAAGGCAATAAGGATTCAGGGTGCTCTTTTGCAAAAGGTGCAGTCTAGTTGTTACAGACCAAGACACCTGAGCAGGACATTTAAATCCCAAAATGAGGCACAGCTGCAGGAAGAAGGAGAAGGCGGTGAAAGAGATGTCGAAGGCAGTGCAGAAGGTGTAGCTGGTGAAGTAGAAGTTATCCGAGGTGCAGGAGCAGCCACAGAAAGAGGAATGCTAGTGGAAGTCATCACGAAGGGTGAAGGTGAGCAGAAGTGCAGATTATGTTCAGCGGAAAGCAGCGTGTCAAGAAGAAGCCCAGCTGATGACATGAGCTCCCAACTCAAGACACAGCATGTCAGTAAGAGAGAAGCTGCGGAAAATCAGAGCTGTCAGAGCCCCCAGAGACCTACATGCAGCTCACCGATGGTATGCAGAAGCAGGACAGAGAGCAGGCAGGACACCGGATGTCCGCCACAACACCTGACTGTGAGAAGGAGCTAAACAAAACCATATGTTGCCATAAGGTAGCCCTCAGATGCACTCCTGGGGGAACCGCTTGTCCCAGGTATGATATGGTGGTCTATGGCCCAGGATGCCCCAACAAGAGGTGTACCCAGGATATAGACTCCAACATAAGTTAAATCAAATATAATAAAAAATATCAACAATTTCAAAGCAGGGAATATGTGTCAATAGTACGTTAGGCAGCACAGACAGAGCGTAACATCATGTGAACCTCATAGGTAAATCCAGTGCATACAAATCACTTTCAAGGATGATTTCCGTTGAATAACAAACAAAACTTTATCACATCATAAAAACACAAATACATTCAGATGCATAATGTTCAAAAATGAAAGAGTATACGTGAAGTAGTAAAACAAGTATATGTCAATTAAATTTCAAGCAAGTACATGTTGGTTCAATTTCAAACGAATCTGTGTTGAGTGCAAGTCTCAACAACAAAATCCACAATATAAGGTGTTTTAAGAGTCCACAGAAACTCCTATTCAAATTGATGTGTTGCCATAATCGGCAATAGATATACACTCTTTCATAAGTCCAAAATAGCTCCTTAGAGGTTGGTGTGTCGCCAACGCGTTTCGGATTCTAAACAACCCATCATCATGGCTGGGAAAGCTATCTGTTCCAATTAGCGCATAATGTTCAATATGCGCATACCTAAGAAATTATACAGAAGATTCATATCAAAAGAAGATTCAATGAAAGCAGCGTGGCCATACTGCCACAGGTACAGTGTGTGTTAAACAATAACCAACGGTAGTATAACACGGACCTTCATACCCATGCTCTTTATGCGAGGCTCCTTCGGCTCCCGGCTTCCCCACAACACAGCCTCTCCCTTGCGGTCTCCACTGAGCGCACCGAACGCCCTCCTAGATTCCTGTGGCAGCAGCCGGCGATAATGGGAGTTCCACAGCTTCTGTAAATCAAACCTACTCCGGCTAACAGGACCTCCGGACTCTCACACAGCCAACCACCTACGTCCCTGTCTCCTGCACAACATCGCTACAGCCACCTGGGTCTCCAGCTTCCTTTCCTCTAGCCCGTTCGCCTACTCTCAAAACGGCAGGCCTTTTTATATTCACAAGGTGTGTCAAGTGAACTCAGGTGTGGGTCATTGAGTTCTCTTGCATAACTATTGAGAAATCCATTACGCAGACATCTGTTTGTTCCACTTGTACGCAATCATAGCTCTCTTCCTCGTCTCAGTACCCGAGTGGTGTTTGAAACTATCTAATGTAATGAAAGGAGCATTTGTACCTCTGTGTTGTCTCTGATATGCGTGTGTATCAGTAAAATGAAGATGTGTCCTCCTTGGTTGGTCTCTTCCTCGTCCAGTACTGAGGTGTTGTTTCTGGGGGACAGTTTTGAAGGAGGAAAAGGGAATGGGTTGACAATATCCCACAAAGGCTTTAGGGATAGAGGGCTCATTGTGAAAAGGGAAAGGGGGATACCGTGCCTCACCTAAGCACATCCTCTCCACACTTCCCATGTTCCCTCCACACAGGGGATCCTCCCTCCCATATCCACCCCCAGGGTCAGATCAAAAGGTGATTGCCTTTCCCTGGCTACCTGTGAGGAGAAACCTGGGGAAAAAGGAGTGAGGACACCCTCTGTTTCCCCACAAGCCCCAACAGGATAAAGTTGAGGCTGTAATAAGAACTTCCCCTCTTAAAACAAAAAAAATAGTTACTGGCCTTTTTGGGTATTGTTGGTTACCATCAAACTTTACTTTCCTTTATTAATTTATATTGCACATCACTGACCCGGAGGCTTAAGGGCGCCAGACAGACAAAGGTTAAAATACATCTACCTCGGTCATAAGGGCCAGACAAGACATTCTTATAGCAGAAGGATCTGTACAAAGTCAGGAAAGAACAACCTAACTAAACAGGAATGTATTTAGTTTCTTTCTTAAGACAGGTGTTGAAGTTTCCTCCCTAAGACTCAAGGCGATTGTATTCCAGACCGACGGAGGTACAGCAAAAAACGTTCCTTTCTTTACCTGTGACAATCTACAGGCTGGAATTTTTAGTTGGATGGAGTAGTTAGATCTCAGATTATGTACGTTAGATTTTAGTACCAGCTCTTCCTTCAGATAGACTGGGGCTGAACATCTCAAACATTTTTGGGCGATCAACATAAGTCGGAAGACAATTTTGTCTTTTATAGGAAGCCAATGAAGACTTCTCCTGGCCTCAGAGATATGGTCCCTCTTATTAAGATCCATAATAACTCTCACAGCATTGTTTTGCACAACTTGAAGCCGGTTGACATCGGCTTTCGGCAGACCTGCTAATAGGCTACAACAGTAGTCGATTCTAGAGCCCATCATAGTGCTGGCAAGTATTTCTCGGTTCTCTTTGTCAGGCTGTATTACATCGGGTCTACTCATGATGAGGTCCTTAGTCTCGACAGTCCCTGATGTATTCTGTGAGAAACCAGGGAGAGTGCAAGGCACTTATCATTATATCAGAACTCCAAAGTGGTCCATTTGAAACCATATAGACTCCCGGAAGCCCGTAGGCAAATGGTGGTTGAGGAAGGGAACAAAATTCTAAAGGCAAATATTATCGAACCCTAAACTTCTGATGGGTTTTGGGGATTACTAACTGAGTTTTACTTAGGCCTTCTGTGGAGGTTTCCTTTCGATACCGTAATCCATGCCTTGGGAACAAAAAGGGACTTCCCTTCTCTAATCCTTCCACTTCAGGAATCCCTGCAAGAAAGCCTCTGCGAGTGCGGGGTCGTTTCGCTGGGCGAAGGCTAGATCGGGAAGGTTGCTAGGTTTATCTTCCCTCGTTGTCTCAGTGATAGATGGTTCATCAGCTTCGCCAAAGCCTAAGGTACCTCTCTCAGTTTGTTTTGGTTCACTCTCTCTGAAACAATGAAATACAGCCCTTACAAGAATTCCCTGTGCAATTCTGTCCCCACAATGTACTTCAAATGGAGTTTCGACCATGGTTCTGTAAGACAACCTTTATATCTCCCCAGAAGTCGGGATCTATGACGCCCGTTAGGACATCCAGAACGAACCTCCAGGCTAGGCCAGATTTTGAAGCCAATCTTATAAAACACCCAGGAGGGGTATCAAGACCAAGTCTGTGGGAATCATTCCACTTTTCCCTGGTGGGATAGTAACTTTTCTGCTGCTACGGATATCAAAGCCTATGGATTCTTTCATGGCAGTAGAGTGATCTGAGGCTCTATGACTAAGCTTCTGGAATTTTAGGGTTCCCCAATTTGTTTCAATTGAGTCGCATCCCACTCCTGTCACCATATATAAGAAAGGCACGTTATCAAACAGTAATACAGACACAAGTGATCACAGTTCAAGGGTGCTCATTGAACTTCAATTGGGTTTGAAAAACACCTATCTAAACCTAAATCTAAAGATGGAAGCAAGCTACAACCATAAAATAATAATGACGCAGTCCTAGTGGGTCTTGTCAAACTAAAAGGGCCTATACTAATAAACCTATTGCCAATCCTTACCTCTGAATACAAATAGTGTGGGAAACAATGTTATGCAAAAGAAAAGTGTTCAAGAAATATGTCAGGATATCTGAGCCGTTAGCTCCCCATCTCCACGTTTTCAGCACGGGACAAGGTGGCACACTGGAGCTTAGTGTCATATCACGGCAAGGATGGCGGGTGTGGAATCGCTGGCGTTATTGTCCGCCATAGCATTTCCCGGCACGTCTTCCGTCCCTCCCGCATCGTTCTAGTTGTTGCACGCGTACGTAACCGGAAGTATTTAGGTCCGTACTTCCAGGTTACGGACGCTTTGCAACATTTCCGGGTTTCTCCCTGTGTTGCTGTCGCTCCCTCCGAGTACTTGTGCTCGTATCCCTCCGGCTTGATCTTTTCTCTCGTTTAGTTTATTTTTTTGGTATTTTTTAGCAATTTCTTGCTCCTTGTGGATTTCTGCCTTCCCCTCGTCTCCTTTTCCCTACTTTTGCTTCTCCCCTCTCTCTAATTCCTTATTTTCTTTCGGTTCCTCCTTTTTCCAGCATGCCTTCTTCCTTTACTCCTGCTTACCTTTTCCTTTCCTGTTTACTCCTGGATCTGCTGTGTACCCGACCTCAGCCTGTCTTTTGGATTGCCCTTGTCTCGCCCTCGAGCCTACTGGATCTGCTGCAAACCCGACTGCTGCCTGTTTCCTGTATTGACTTTTGCCCAGCCCTTGTACCTACCAGACCAGCCGTGTGCCAGTATCTTGCCTGTTTAAACGGATTGTTGTTGCTCCATATTTTCCAAGTCCTTCATCCTTCATAGGATTGCATTTGAACTTCTGTGCGGGTGCTACCATACTCCACAGTAACCAGCCACCCTCACCTCATTTCCCTGAAGGAAGTATCTTAGGGGGTTTTTTGTGCCTCCGGCTTTTTCCCCTTATTGGTGCTCCCGGAGGGGTTACCCCCGTTACAAATTTTTAGGTGGCACGGTGGCATTCTACCGAGGACAACCTTATCTTCATTAAAAAAAAGAGCTACCTACAAGCCACAAGAAAGAAAAATCAAAGAAGAAAGTGGAAGGTGAGGAGTCGGGGGAAGGGGGAGAAACTGTATTGTCGTCTGAAGAAGAGGACATTACCGACGTTTGTGACACTTAGCAACATTTCTGGTTCCTTTAGCACAACAATGCAGTTCAAAACCTCATCATCAGGACCTTCTGTGCCAAAGTCTCTTTGCCATTCAAAGTCTCTTATTCCAGGGGGACTGATACAACAGACATTAAAGTTCCCTCGTTTTAGGATTTCACATGTACACAATTTCTCAGATGATTCACAATTCACCTTGGTCCCCCTCCGCCAGGCTCAGACCCACCTTAACACAAGAACATTCAATTAGTCTCCCTCCGCTGGGCTCGGACCAATTTATCTACTTTCCAATCTTTCTTTACTTCATTAAAATCGAAGACTTTCGATTGTGCACAGGACTTTGATCGATCCGTTGCTGGACCACTTCGATTCACAATTCTTTGTACGCATATAACTCTTTCAATTTTCACTCCTGTCACTTCTCAGCTGAATACCTTACAGAAACCTTCGATTGAGCACCCACGCAGTGCCGGACCACTCTGTCAAAGGTATTGTATCTTGATTTCAAAGTTCAATCACTCATTAGCAGTTCAACTCTACTTGCGTCTTTTATCACACGTGTTTTAACAATGTTTGTTCCAGCGCTCGCCATACAATGTTGCTGCTTGCAACTTTGGCTTCAACAGAGACCAGTCTTGTATCGGTCTCCCCAATTCACCGGCTTTATTGATTTCACTGACGCTGCTTTGTTCTTTGAGCCAAAGATGTTACCACAGCGGCTGGTGATTCTCTCTGCCTTGATTATTGACGCGAGAGGACCCCAGGTATCTCCGACACACAATGCAGGATTATTCAACCTGGTTTCCTGGTCTTATGCTTTCTATTCTCGAAGTTCCTGGTAACAGCAGCGCATATTGCAAAGGTGTGAGGATGGGTGCTATGCTAGAAGTGTCAAAGTGTCCAACTATGTGTACAGCTGGACTGAATTTTGCATGGGACTCAGCTGTATTCTATGGGTCCTAGCGCTCGGTGGTCAATGAAGATGTATGTAGCTGACCTTTATTGCGAACAATGTGGGAGGCAAAATGCAAAAGACAACAGTGGCAAGATTCAAAATAGCAAACCTAAATTGGGAGCACACGGGAGGCAAAATTCAAGTGTGGCAAAAGATAACAGTGGTGATTTTCAAAGTAGTAAACCTACATTTGGAAACTTCTGGGAGCAAAGATGCAAGTGTGGCCAAATACAATAGTGGCGAGATTCTAAGTAGCAAACCTAAATTGGGAGCACTCCGGAGGCAAAATCCAAGTGTGGCAAAATATAACAGCGGCAAGATTCAAAGCAGGCAACCCTTACCTGAAAGTACCTGTTGATGGAGAGTTTGACGTCTGGCAGGGCCATGGCACCAGGCAACCAGGGAGAGAATGCACCCTTAGTCTGTGCCCTTTGCCGGCTGCCCTGGGAGAGATAAAAAAATGTTTTTCTGGGTCTTGTGACCCCCAGCTGCACCAATCAGGGCGGACAGTGGGTGGTGGGGGAGTGGGATTTTTGTTACAATTTCTAACTTTAGGTAATCAGGAGGGGCAAGGGAGGACGGGGCTCTGGGAGTGAGTTGAGGCCTAAGGCCTTAATTTATCTTGGTCTGGGTGGGGGTCTTCTCTCCACGAGCGGCGGGAAGCGTTTGATCATCCATTTGATCCCAATTGTGCCCAATTAGATCTTACCATTAACACTGTGCCATTTGCAATTCACTTTGTGATGAATCAGAGATGATTAACACAGAAAACCTGGCATGGGACCCTTCTCGTGTGGCCAGGGAAAGGCAGACGCTTTCTGAACCTGACCCTTGGGGGCGTTTTACTGCAGGAGGATCACGAGGAGGGAAGCAGGACAGGAAGAATGCAAAACCCTCTTGTATAACTTTCCCCAAGACCCCAACCTCCTAATGGCCTATTGTAAAATAGAAACTGTTGAAATCCATAACATCAAAATTTGCCTTTTTAAGTCCCACAATTTCCTAAGTAGTGGGACGAAGAAGAGAACTGCAGAGGCACAAGACTTCACGTTGCAGCCCATTAGGAATAATGACCCTGAGAGAGGCTGGGAGGTATAAAAGGCCCCCTCAGGTGCAGGCCATTAAGAATATGAAGAGCAGGAGCAGGCAGAAGTAGAAGTTGAAGAGCTGAGATGCCGGGACCATTGTGCTGTGGCAAGTTAATGCCGGTCCTGAAAGGATATCTTATGCTTGAGATTGCAGGTGCAGAGGTCAAGCACTTGAAAGCTCACCTTTAAGCAGTTTTCCCCCCTGTCAGATGAGCACTGGTGGCAGGCTAGCACCGGATAGCTATGGAAGACAGGAGAGCTCTGATATTGGCAGACATGGGCTGTGGGGAGCCGCAAAGGAGAGGTTGCCGTGCCGCGCAGGGAAACTGAAGTAGAAGACCTGGTGGCAGCGAGGCTAACTGACGCACCCGCCAGACGTGGTGAGTTTACTGTTACATTGTGAGCCTGTAACACTCCGTAACCATCCGCTGACCAAGTCAAGGATCTGAACCTCAAAAATGAGAAACAAAGTAACGTTAAAGAGGAAGCTTTTTGAATTCCAAACTAATTACTGTGTTGCAGACCAAGCTGATTTAAAAGGGAGCCGACTGCAGAACAAGAATTTAATAATCAAATCAAAGAAGGGTGTGATTATAACAGAGTGAGTTATAGTAAAAGCTATCAACAGAAAAGGGCAATAACCCGAGAAGAAAATAAAAACCACAATTGTCAAAGCCAAAAGAGAATCATACCAAGGCAATTTATAAACAACCACTATTGCGCAAGCCAAAAGAAGGTAATTGAGAATGTCAGTGTTTGTAAAGACTATTGCCCATATGTAAAGGAAGTCATAAGAGGAGATTGCTTAAACCTGCATTGCCAAAGCCAAAGAAGTGTGAAAGTGAGAAAGAATCATTTTCAGCATTTGGTTATTGACAGAGTGCAGAAGCAAGAGTGGCAGGGGGGTTGCCCTTCTGATAATAGATATAAAGGAGGAGTGTGTTACGCTCACCTGGCTCCCGCAGGGGCGTCGGTCGGACCCGGACTGCTGCGGCCTCCACCCACGTGATTCGTAGTGCAGCGATGACTGACTGGATCTGCCCTCCTAATCTTGTCTGCTTGATCCGTAGAAATATTCTCCTACAAGTGGAGAGATGGATTTAGCCACTTGTGGATTCAAGTGATAGCACCCCCATAGTCCTCCCCACTAATCACCTCTGTGCCCTCTCAGCAATCTCACCTTATATTCTTGAAGGTGGAGCCCTCCATCCTGCGAAGCACGCAGGGGCGCGTTGATGACCAGTTACTTCACTGGCCTGAAGATATTGGAAGAGTTGTAGACGAATCCTGACTCCAAAAGGTCCTGGCGAAGAGCCATAAGTATATAGTTCGTAAGAGTTCAAAATGTCTGGAATTCACTCCTGCCCAATTCCTCTTTTATCTTGCAACTGTGACAGATTGACTGCTGAAAGCACTCCGGTAAAAGTCTGTTACCCAACACTGTCCGGTAAATAATGCCAAGGGCTAAACTTGCTGCTTTCTCCTCTTCTTACAGGTGCGGCATAAGAAGATGTGGCATGCTGATGAATAATACCTCAGGCGGTAAAATCAGGTAAGCATATGGCGGCTAAAGAGATTGTCTCTGTCTGTTCTCTCTGCTCACCTTGTTGTTTCTTGTCCCCCTTAGGTGCCGGGATTCGGTGATGTAAAGATGGAGACAACGCCGGATCGAAGAAATGCTGCTTGGAACGGCGAGTATGGCGCGGCGCTGCTGCTGAGATGAGACGCGTTTAAAAACAAAGTCTTTCCTCTGGTTTGAATATGCGATGAATCCAGAATCAGGTAAGAAATCAGGTAATACTCTTGTTCTAACCTTTGCTTCTTTCCTTCTTTCTAGGTGTTCCAGGTTCGAGGCGGGCGTGGCAGAAGGCTGGATGCTGCTGCTGGCACAGTGAACGTTACGCTGCTGGATGCAGAATAATGCAAAGCGTGTGCTGCTCTTCGGGCGTGGTTTAAATAGCCTCCAAAGTAGTCCCAGGTAGGTATTCCTCCCCGACCACACCCAAGTAACAAAATAGTCCCTAAGGTAAAGTAGTCCCTTCCAGGCCTCACATGGGTTTGGATCTTCTTGCAGCATGGTCTGCATCAGGTAAGTGTGCACCCATATGAGCCAGGCGCCATAGGCGCCAGGACTGAACCCAGACAGCCCCTAACAGGGGTTGCTGGGTTTTCTCAAGGCAACATGATGCCTGCTCCCGGGGCTGATGGAAGTGGTCTGGATGCCCGGGGGTATGCATCATGACAGAGTGAAGCATAGCCTGTATTGTGTGTGGTAATCATATAGGTGTAATAAACAGCACCAGTGTGGTTCTTTTTTCCCTTGAAGACATTTTTAAACTTGATGTTGTAAAGAAAGAGACATTGCTAAATTGTTGGAAGCTGATCGTTACCACAGAAGTACTTGTAGTTAGTAGTTTAATCTGTTCTAGCAGGCGAGTACACCATGCCAGAGGTCTTTGTAACACTGTGTTCTGTTTTGGCAGGATAGTACACCAGAACAGAGAACTTTGTAGTCGTAGGCCTGGCAGTTGAGTAGACCATGTGGAAGTCATTGGAGTACTGTGGTGTGGTTATCGTTCCTGAA
Organism: Ambystoma mexicanum; assembly: GCF_040938575.1. NCBI lineage: Eukaryota > Metazoa > Chordata > Amphibia > Caudata > Ambystomatidae > Ambystoma > Ambystoma mexicanum. Next base: position 339,212,009 of record NC_090938.1, read on the forward strand.
AAAGCAGTTGGCGAACCACTAAAGTGTTTTTGCGGATCAATACTGAATCATCCTGACATAATATCACTGAAGCAGGTGTTGTATGGATTGCTGCAGAATTATTTAATATTGTCAAACAGTCGGTTTTGTCAACTGGTGCAGAAATATCCTGACAAAGACATTTTTGTTGAAACTAATGAAGTCCAGAAATATTCTTTGCTGATGAAAAGTTGTTGTTTCAAAATCTTGGTTACAAGTGAAAAGAGGAACACGTTGTTGAGCACTTGTGAACTGTTGGTTGAATTAAGTTGGAACTTTGTGTTATCAAAGTGGATCAACAAGAAGTTGTAATGAGACAGGATTTCCTTATCCTTTTTGAACAGGTCAATAAAATCCTACACGAATATGGCGAAGGGGGATTTCATCCAGGTTATAAGGCGAAACAATTATCATGATGTGAACTTAACTGTTATATTTGTTGCTTTTGAACTGCCATATATTACCATATTGAGTTAGTGTATGTACAAGTGTGAGGGACAGAAATCTTTTGTTAGAGTGCCTCCTTTACTTTATTTCAGGCAGGGAAATCCTCATCAGGGTAGGGATAGCGAAGCGTTTATCCAACCTTTTAAGTTAATAAAATGGCATATTTTGAAAAACCTTCACAAAGTTGTCCGCCTCACATTTCTGGCCCCTCAGAGCACCTTGTAGGCAGCAGACGTGGAAACTTTTTTTCCAAGAGCGTACATTTACTTGCTTTCTGTTTGGAGGGTATTCATTTGCCGACAATGGTGTCCCGTCACTTTAAATATTGTGGTTACCACCATAGAATCTAGAGTTACATGGCTTTATACTGACTGTGCCTCAGTCCCTAGGGGATTCTGGGACATGTGGTTCATTTTAGGAAAATTATATTTTCCTACTTCTTCCGCCTGGGGTCTGGCATGGATTCACATGATCATCAATATACCCCGTTGTCAGGCTGGGAATCCTCAGTAAAAAAAACAAAAAAACAGGGTCATCCACCAGCGGGTGCAGGGATGCAGTAACCTAACTGTGTTGCTCTGCCATTGCCGGGCTTTGAAGCATCCTGAGCTCCCCTGAAATCCCTCAAGCAGTGGCGTTGATCATCCCATCTGGCAGCTGACCCCCAGAGACAAGTCTGGGTGCAATTCCAGGCTTCCAGGCCCAAGTATTAGAAAGCTGCAGTCAGCGAAAAGTTGAGCTGAGAGAACACGATCTCCGACCTTTATGTCGGCTCCACTGTGAGACTACCTGAAGAAGAGGGCTGCTGATTATTTGAGCACAGGTGGGCTGCTGCCCAGGTAACTCACGGCAAAAGGTGCATCCTGCCCTGTGGGAGTGTGGCCTGGAGGATCTAAAGGGAGCACAGCGAGCTGACTGCTCGATTGGGGGCCCCCCCGACTCCTGGCTCTGACCTGGGCTGAGGTGGTGAGTGACGGGTGGCTGCCCGATGGGCCGGTAACAGCGAATCGCTGCACTCCCCCTCCTGACCCCTGCTTCCAGCTGACTGACCGCTGTGGGAGTGGCATCGAGGACAGGGTCCCCGGAGCAGGTGTAGCAGCGGGCCCTCAGCCGGTCCGGCCTTGGAGGGGCCTAGACATTGCTGAATGGTGTGCGAGCGCCTTGCCACAAGACCCGGGAATGCCTTGGAGACCACAGGCCAATGGTGCTCGATACAGGGGCAAATAGAAGTGGTTAGGGGACTCCAGGAGACACAAGGGCATCGATCCTGTGCAGTGGCATTGGCCCAGAAGGAGTCATGACATTGGCGTGAAGAAGCGCAGTGAGACTCTTTGGAGCTGAGAGACAGAAGATCCCCTGAATCAGACTGCCTGTTGTGGAGGGAAGGGATCTGCTGACTCACCACACACTTAGCAGGGGGCGCTGGAGTTGAGGGGCTGGAGGCTCCATCCGTCAGGGCTGTCTGGAGGACTGGATTGATCGGGCGGGCCAGGTGCTTAGGGGGAGGTCTGTGTGGTGTACACAGGGCCTGCTAGCTCCGGGGGGCCCTCCTTCGGTACCCTGGTTGTCTCTTTAGTCACAGAGTGGCCTGCCCCAGGGAATGGGGGGGGGGGGGGTTGTTCCTTCGGACACCATTGCTGCATGAGTTGGAAACAGGCTCTACAGCAATTCAGATACAATGGAGTGCTGTTGGGGGTCCTGAGTGGGATACCCACCGCCATGGCGATCCTGCCCTGGATACGCTGGCATAAAAAGGGACATTGCGACTCTACTGGAAGAGGCCCGAGGCATGAGGACGAATATTGGCCACAGGTTGGACAAACTGGATTGGAGAGTGGACAGTGTGGAAGATAGAGTGCAGGGTCTAGAAAGTCACCAGTCATCCGTGGACATTTTGGAAGCGCAGTTTGATAAAAGGCTCTCAGTGGTAGAGAAGCGGGAGGAGGAGATGGCCCTCAAGTTGGATGATATACAAAATAGGGAATGGAGGAACAATATTAGATTTTTGGGATTTCCTGAGAACGAGGGGGAGACACAGACGGACATATTGGCCTCATTACGAGGTTGGCTGTAACCTGCTGGTGCCACTGGCGGATTGCCGCCAACCCTGTAACACCGTTTCCGCCGCCTGACTTCCCAGTGCCACTGGAACATTACAAGTCCCGGCGGCCCGGGAAGTCAGGCAACGGAAAAAAATGTAATCTCCATTTCCGTGGACTCCCATAGGACTCCATGGGAATGGGGAATCGGAAGCACCGGCACCGTTGCTAACGGTGTCGGTGCTTCTGTGACAACTCTGCTTTCCTGGGCCATTGCGCCCGGCAGGTCAGACTTGCTGGGTGCAGAGTTCCCAGAAAGCAGAGTTGTAGTCTGCTGGCCCGGAAAGGGTGACGGTACGTTGCTAACGGCACCCTTATTTCTGGACTGGCAGACTTGTAATGATGCCCATAGTCCAGGCAGTGAAAGAGGTGGTCAAGTTTCTGTTTGGAGATGGTGTCACAGATGAGCCTACAATTGACAGAGCCCATGCAGGAGGCGGGGGTCGGGGCCTCGATCCATCCTGGTTCGCTTTCACTATTACGCTGAAAAAGCAAGAATTCTTGAAAAGGCTAGGAATACAGAGGCCATCTCTTACAATGGCGCCTCTATCACGATATACCAGGACCGCTCAGCTTTCACCCTGGCGAGTTGCCGCTTGTGTGCCCCACTGACGATGTTCCTTAGAGAGTCAAGGGTGCGACACAGCTTGGGCTTTTCATTGGCTTTTGAATATGGGGGCCAGAGCTACAAGTTGGTGAGGGAGGAAGACATTCGGAGGGAGAGGGAGGAACTTTTGGCCAAGGACAAGCAGAGCCCAGACTCAGGTGGAAGCTCGAGAGAGGAACTGAAAAGAGCTGACCAGAAGGTCTGGAGGCGTATCCCAGGCTGAAGGAAATTTAAGAGACTCAACACACCTCTGGCAGGGGACTTGGCCTCAAGGAGAGGACTCCCCTGTTCCTGGGGAGAGGGGTATGACCGGTAGGGAGTTTTTTTTTTGTTTTTTTTTACAGAGCCCCGTAAATGATGACAGTAAGTGGGGGGTGGGCATGTGGGTGGGTTGGGCTCGACTGTTGGTAGCTCGGCAGGGGGAGATGGTGGAGGGGGCACAGGAGGTGTCAATGGTTGAAGGAAAGACCTGGCGAGGCAGTTCTTGCTGGTAGTTCAGTTGGGGACTGACATTGGGAGGAGTTCCTGGTTGGATGCTGGGGATGGGGGGTTGGGGTTTTGGGGGGGTTGTGGGGAGGGGTTGGGGTTGTTTGGGGTGGGGAGGTTGTTTGGTGATTTTGAACAATGTGTAGGCGGATGGTACAGGTCTTTGGGTGACAGGTGGTGGGGCAGGGCAGCGGGGTGCCCCCAGAGGTGGAGGGAAGGGGTCAGGTGGTTAAGCTCCAATGGAGAGTTTACTTAAGAAGTTGGTGGTGGGCTCCTTGAACACTAGAGGCGTAAACTCTCCTACAAAATGCTCCGTGGCGGCTTGCAAATTTACTCGAGCTACATTAGATGTGCTTCTCCTGCAGGAAACACACTAGGTACAGGGCAAGGGACAGAGTCGTCGATCGAGGGGCATAGGAGAGGTCTATCATGCTTCCTTTATGCCATTGTGGTATCCAGGGGCTTGGGCTTCGAGGTGTAAACGGCTCTCAGGAACCCGGAATGGCGATTTTTGTTTGTTAAAGGGTGAATTCAAGGGAATCTGCTGACACTAGGGGTGGTCTACTGTCCTAACAAGGATCAGATTTCCTTTTGGGAGAGGGTCAAGGAGGAGCTTCAAATGTTTGTGGTGTGGGCCCTTATAGTCGGAGGCAAATTTAATATGGTCCCGGATCCCTCTAGGGACAGGAGGAGCATAGGGGTACACAGGGGGAATCAGCAGGATCTGGGGGTTTCCAAACACTTTTTGTGGATCAATCAGGAATTGGGTTTGGTAGATTCTCTGGCCCCTCGAAGCTCTGCGCATCCCCCCTACACATTTCACTCATGGGTACATGACTCCTTCTCGAGGATAGATCATGTCCTGGTGGAAAGCTCCGTACAGCTTTTTTTCTGAGTGCCGGGTTGAACTGGTTCCTTGGTCGGATCATGATCTGGTGCGCATTCAGGTGGGGGTTGTGTGGGGTCCCAGTGAAAAGGGAGATGGAAGTGCAATGACTCCCTCCTGAAGGATAAGGAGATTGCCCAATCCGTTCTGGTGCAATCACAGAACATTTTGCGTTGAGTGATAATGGGGAGGTTGGTCCACACATCCTATGGGATGCCTGCAAGGCCAAGATTAGGGGAGTCTTAATTCAGATTGGTTCCCAAAAGAAGAAAGAACAGACAAGGGAGGAGGGGCTCTCAGAAACAAGTTCTCAGAGGTTCCGCCGGGGAGGGGGGTTAGCGTCCACATGTCTCAGACCAGGCGGGGATACTAAGGCTCTATAAGGCAGACACGATCTTGGCGGGAGAACCAGCAGGGAAAGATGGTACGGGCTATTAATTCAGGGGATGGGTCCACCCATTATGATGCAGAGAGTATTGGGGCCGACTTTAGGGCCTTCTATGAGCACCTTTATAGGTCAGAATTCAGTGGTGATGACTTCAGTATACAGGGCTTTTTGGACCAGGGATATCGAGGGACACGGCCTTAGGGTTGGATGTGCAGATAACAGAAGAGTAAGTCATTCAGACAATCAGGGTTATGAAGGGGGGGTCCAACGCCGGGTGACGACGGGTTCAGGGTTAAGTTCAATTAAATGTTCCGCTCCACATTAGCACCTTATTTGGTCAGGGTTTTCAATGGGGTCTTGGAGAAGTGGGTCCTCCCAGAAACAATGATGGGCACCATAATAGTGGTGATTCCGAAGGAGGGTAGGGACCCAGCACTGTATTCTTTGTACCGTCCCGCTCCCTCCTGAACACAGATGTTAAAATATTAGCAAAGCTATTAGGGAAACAGTTGGAGGGAGAGTTGCCGTCACTGGTACATGGGGACCAGGTTGGATTCATCAAGGGTAGGCAGGGGTCAGACAATATTCGGAAGACACTGGACTTGATGTACTTCGCACAAGAATCTGATCTTTGACAGGGTGGAGTGTAGGTATATGGCCATCCTGCTGGAGAGAATGAGAAGATGGACTAAATTCTGTAAATGGGTAGATGTAGCTATGCAGGGTGCTGTTAGGGAGAATTCTCACTTATGGCTAATTTCGCTTACCTATAGAGTCCCCCAGCAGCTTTGCTGGATCTGAAGGGTTTATTTCTTTTTACCTGCTAAGAGTGAGACTCTTTTTCCCACTCCTAGGCATCTTTGCTATGTGTGTTCTAGGCTATTTTTGTGTTTAATGCCTATGGGATCTTTTCTCTCACCCATAGGAACCATCTTTATGCACATGTGTTACACAGCACCCTCCGTGCAGTGACACAGGGGTGTCGTAGCGACCCCCAAACAAAGACTCCATACCCTGGGGCTGACTACTGTCTCCCAGGCCATGTAAAGTCCCCATTGACTTTACTAGTCAATCTCTATGAACTAAACCAGTACAACCCATCTTAATATGGCAGTACTGGAAGGGGTTAATAGTTTTTCCCCTATGTTCATTTTCGAGAGGGTACCTTAAAGTCCCCCTCTACAAAGTTTCTGGCTGGTAGCAGTGGTTACTACCCTTTATATTCGACCACGAATATTTCCCTATGGGATTTTCCCATTGTTCGAGGCTAACACTTTTACTGACAGCCTCTAACATACCGCCGGTTTATTTTATTATTAACTTTACTCCGGTAGTCTGGGGTGGGTCTGTTTGGGAGGGGGAGTAGAACCCCTGGACAGAGTTTCCGCAGCAACTCAGGTTGCACTCTAACCTGATAGGCTGGAGGGTCTCCCGCCAAGAAGACCACTGCACTGTGTGAGTGACAGCTAGGCTGTATGAATGGGCCTCTTTCTGCATAAAAGCAGGGTCCTGAGGACTGGAAGAGCAAGACGTCGCCACTGGAACTACGGAACCGAAGGGGAGAGAAGCCACAGACATCTTCAGCATCTACACCACCGGTGAAGCCCTGCCGGATCGTCTCACCACTTTTCTTCCACACGACGAAAGGAGATCTTCAGTGAAAGATCCTCCTTCCCTTGAGTTGGTGGGGTCAACCAGTTCACCTATCGCTTCCTCGGACCTGCCTTGGTTGAATCGACAGTGCCCAGCACTTGGAGACCGGATAGCCAGGCAGCTATTGACCCGGATGGCGATGAAAAGGAGCGTACCTTTTAAACTTTCTTTGGCAGCACTGCGGATGGTTTCATCCCTGGGTAGTGCAGCGACCCGAACCTTCCTCCACGACGAGAGCCCCTCTTCCTCTGTTGGACCCCTCGACCTGCAGGAACTACCAGGAATAGTTCGCCACTGCAGAAGCCACTTCTTCATGTTTAAGGTACATTGTTCCGCCAGGGCGCCCTTTCTCCGTAGTAGCCCTAAAGGTGTTTTAAATCCTTTAACTACCTGTGGGGTCAGCCGCCCTCTCTCTTAACATCGTCTTTCGCCTCGCATCTACCTCTTCAATATTTTTTACTAAAGACTTGACTGCAGCTACAAGAACATTTTTGCTCCTAAGCTCTTGGTCCTGTACCACCGACTCTGGCTCAGGCCTATTGACTCTGGCTGATTTGTTAGATCTGCTCTCACTAGATTGGTTTTCAATGAGAAATGTGGAGACACCTAAATCTTCTAAACCCCTCTTCCTTCCTACTGTTTTAACTTGTGGAGTGCCATTTTGCTCAGTTTTCATTCACTTATCTTTTGGCTAAAGTGTTACTGTGCATTACTTGTTCACAAAACTTTAGGGAAGTGTTGCTAGGGGGTTTCTGAAGATATTTCGGTTTAACTTGTGCTTTCCCTCCCTTTCGTTGAATTGCTAGAGTGACATTCGTAGTTGGTTTTCACTGTGCCGTTTTGCTCAGTTTTCACTCTACCGCAAACAATTGAATAGGGAGTTGTATATGCTTTTCCTTGAATAAACTTAACTTACTTTATCAACTGATCTATGTGTTGAAACTAGATGTGTATAGAATAAATATATTCTCTTTTTGATACAAAGCTTTGGTCAGCGTTTCCTTGCTCCATAGTACTGTACTGCCTATTGTGTAAACCCTGAATACGGCTCATCTCCCTCTTGAGATAAGTCTGACTGCTCAGCCACAGCTACCAACTAAATCTTTGTGGTACAGACTGATACCAAAGAGGATTTATTGCTCTCACCTGTAATCCTAATCTGGTGTAGTGCTCCCTAAGGGAACTGCACTGGATTCTGCCTAACAGGTACCATTCACACGTGTCCAGGTCAATGGTACTCTCTCAGGGCCATTCCTGTTGACACGAGGCAGGGGTGCCCTTTATCGCCACTGCTTTATGCACTCACGATGGAACCCTGGGCCATCGCAATTCCCGATCACCACGGAATTCGGGATATCAGAAGGGGGGAGGTGGAGTTCAAGCTTTTCCTCTTTGCAGATGACATATTGGTGTATATATGGTGGATACCCCTGCCTCCCTTCCGGCGTTGCTCTCTTATTGAAACCTTCGGGCCTTCACCGGGCTGAAAATGAATACATCTAAATCGGTGCCAATGCCCATTCTAGTAGTGGATCCTAGGTTTGACCATAGGAGTCTGATGCAGGGGGTTAGGGTGGAGAGGGTGTCCATACATTATCTGGGAATTACAATATCAAGAGACTTACCTGGGCTGGTGGCAGCTAACTTTGATCCCCTCCTGGAGGTTATTAAATCAGATTTGTGACGCTAGGGCTCCCTTATTCTGTCCTGGTATGGATGTATGACAGCAGTAAAAATGAATATCCTCCCCGGTCTCCTTTATCTCTTTACGGCATTACCTGTAAGGCTTCCTGAACGTTTTTTTTAAGAGATCTTCAGGTGGCAGTGAACAGATTTGTTTTGGAGAATAAAAGGCCAAGGATCAAGAAAGCCACGCTCACTCTAACTAGGGAGGAGAGCGGTTTTAGTTTTCCCAATGTTTCACTATATTACATGGCGCCGCAATTGAGGGTGTTGGTGGAACATACGAGGGATGGGATGAGGACCTACTGAACGTATCTGGAGGATATGGATGTGCACCCAGCAAAGGTGATGGGTCTGCTGTGGGCTCCGAAACATGCAATACCCGATAATTTGAAGGAGCACCCGTGTTTGGGGGTGTTGTGGTGGTATGGAGGAGGGCGAGGTTTACTGAGTGCCTATCCACGTGGCCCTCCCCCATGACATCGGTCTGGGGTCCTGATATAGGGCTGGGGAGTCGGGGTTCCACCATACGCAAGAATGGTCTGATAGGGGATTGGAGAGGGTGGAACAGCTGTTTAAGGATGAGGTGTTCTTGGGCATCGAAGAGATTACAGAAGTTCTGGGTACGGACAAGGTTACAATTTTTTTTATATTTATGTTTGAAGGGGATATTCTCAGACCAGAAATGGGGGGGTAACCTGGGCAGACCCCTCACACTATTCGAGAAGACTATCAACGCTATGGTGTCCAGGAAGAGTTCCCTCTGGCGGATCTATAAGGTGTTGATGGTGACAGATATTCAAGAGAGACAGAACTTTAAGGCCTTCTGGAATGAGTAGAGGAGATCCCTGCTGCGGCATGGGGGAGGATATATAAGATGTTTCATGGAAACCTGTTTACTGAAGCAATGGAACATAATTTCAAAATGTTACAGGGGTGGCATAGGGACCCATTGAGGATCTCTAGAATGTTTGCAGGTCCCTCACAGCTTTGTCCTATGGTGTGTGGCCAGGTAGGTTCTCGGACGCACACGTCGTGGCGCTGTCTAAGGATCCAGGGGTACTGGAAATCTGTGCTGGGTTGGATGGCGGAGGTTATTGGGGAGACCCTCCCCATGGACCATCTGCAGGTGTTGCTACGGCTACACCCTATCACCACGGATACTTAACGGTACCCTAGGTTGTGGGAAGCCATGTTCAGAGTGGGGAGAGTGGCACTGGCGCAGAAATGGAAGAACCTGGGTTTGCTGGAAAGGCTCCTCGAAGTTGAGGGTTATGTACACAATGGAAACATTGACAGCCCTAATCAACGATAACAAGGGGCTTTTTAGGGAGGAATGGGGGCCGGCAATGAGCAAGTGGGGCTGGGACATCCATTAGAGATCAGGTCACCGAGAGGCGCTGAGCCCCCCCCCTGTCCCCTTTTGGTGGATGGTGGAATGAGGGCGGGCTTCAGAGGGGTATGGGGAGAGATTGGGGGTCTGCCAGGCAGTGGAGTGGGTATGACCGGAGCTGAAGCCGGGGCCCATATAGGGATTGGTGTAAAGTGGAATGAGAAGAGTACAAGGAGCAGGGGCTTAGACACCGAGGCCCAGAGTCACCGTAGGGTGGCAGCCTCTATTGGGAGTGTGAGGCCTGTCACGCTTATTAAAGTGATCCATTTGCTAGAAATCACCATTTTGTTGGGGGGTGGGAGAGGGTTGGGAGGGGTCATTGAGATGGTGTAATGCTTGGTTCGATGTTTGTTTTCTTGTTTATATGCACAGTAAAAATTAAAGTAAAAAAAGAAAAAACAGTTTCACTTTCATTTTAAAACTGTATTTCTCCTCTAAACCAATCACTGCCCTCTGGGCCATACTGCCCCCAACCAATGACAGTTGTGAAAAACCAGAATGTGTTTCACAACCTAGTCTCTGGGGATCCCGTACTAAGGTGGCCATGGAAAGGCAATCACTTTTGGATCCCGACCCTGGGGGTGGACAAGCAAGGGAGGATCACCTGAGTAGGGGTCCTCAGTGAGTGGGGGAGAAACACCTGATGGGGAGACATAGTATCCCTCTATTTTCACAACTCATCTAACCCCTACCCCAGCTTATTATATGGAAAACTACAGCTCCCATAATTCCTCTTCTTGTAACATTGGCAACGGTACTGAGCCGAGGAAGATAAGGAATAAGGTCAGGCAGATTACCTCTACCAACTTGCAATGGCTCTTCCCCTGTAATGATGCCAGGCAGAGTCAGGCACGTAATCCTAACTATATACACCTGCCACTTGTTAACACTCCCGTTTAGCTGAATAATGCTGACAAAATGTGTAATGGAAAGGACAATTGCTGAATGGTAAAAGGAATGGATACAAAGTAACAGAGTGGTCCTGTGAGGTGAAATCGCACATTCGAAAGTCTCTGAAATGTTTTGAGTTGATTGGGAACCAAAGGCAAGATCCTGAAAGAAAGTTGAATGAATGAAAGTGTGTAAACTTTGAATATGCCAAGAGGGCAAAGTATATGAATTTTGAAAGAGGCCAAGAAAGCAAACTAAAGAAAATAAGAAACTACAAATACCACAAAGTATTGGTGTCACATATGAATTTTTAAAGAGGCCAAGAAGGCAAACCAAAGCGAATAAGAAACTACAAGTACCAAGAGGCATTAGTGTTTAGTGTTGAAAGAGAGGTCGAAGTGGTGGTCATGCAGAGGTCTATGTAAAATCCTTGCAGATTCAAAAGTCTTTGACAGTGAAAAGACAGGTGCGACAAAACGTGGTTAAGGCAACCCCACGAAGAGAAAGACAGGCTTGTGCCCGGCAGAGGGAAGCCTATGCAGAACTATGTGAGAAGCTAAAAGGAGAAAGACAGGCTCAAGCCCAGCAGAGGGATGTTTGAGAAACCCACTAGTCCCTGGGGATCTGTCATCCAGGCCGCCAGAACACAGCCATCGCTTTTGGATCAGTTTCTGGGGATGGACCTGAGCGGCAGGATCACCTGGGGGAGGGGTCTTCGGGGAGTGGGACACCGGACAGTGAGACGCGGTATCCTTTTCCTTATAACACCTTTACCCTATCCTACCAAGTAGGATATTTAGGGACTTCTACCCCTCTACCCCTTTTACAACACAAAGGGACTCATTACGAGTAGGGAGGTAATGAAAAAAAGAAGGCGAAATGGCATTACTGGCATCGTTAACGTCTCCGGGCCATTACGAGCCGACAACCCACCAATACCGTCAACGCCCATACCGTGCCCCTTCGTACCGGCAAGCGCGCGTACACGCGCCCCTTCACGGCGCCAATACCGGGATGCCGCTAACAGGAGGACATCACAAGTTACGCGGGCATGCACTTACCGGCATCCCGAAGGCGCTAATTAGGACCTGCATGATGGCGGCAATACAGGCATCGCGGACCACCCGCAAATAGCAACCTGCAGTGCAGCCAACTGCCACAGGTGCACACAATCACCACAGGTGGAGTCAATAGAGCCTGTCCCAGTACAAAAGGAGTACACCCACACACCACACCCCTTCCTACACCAGAATGAACCCACTAGCTGTTGCAATCATGGGGTTGGAGAACATGCCTATACTGCTACAACAGCAGCAACAAAAACAACTACAGCTACAACAGGCAGCACGGAGGAGACGCAGGAGGAGAAGGAGGGTGTGACAGGCCCAGAAAGTTCCACCAGTGGTACCACGTAGGCAGCCACCAATCCCTTGCATCAGACCCAGTCCATTCAATCTAACCCCTGAGCAGATCCACACCCTGTATCGGTTGGACCGGGACACCATCACTACCATAGTGGACATGATACACGACGACATTGTCAGCCTGATAGAAATCCGCACTGCCCTCACCCCTCTACTAAAGGTGGTGTCTGTGCTCCACTTCCTGGCCACAGGCACCTACCAGCACACAGTGGGGCAGCTGCATGGCATATCACAACCACTCTTGTCCCGCATGCTGACCCAAGTGCTTGATGCCCTCCTGATGCATGCAAGCATCCACATTTCCCTACCACGGACTGGCCAGGAGCTTGCTGACACCAAAGTAGGCTTCCACGCACTGGCAGGCATGCCCAATTGCGCCGGTGCCTTTGACTGCACCCATGTAGAATTGGTGGCCCCTCATGCCAATAAGGTGGTGTACCGCAATCGCAAGCAATACCACTCCATCAATGTGCAGATGGTATGTGACTCCAGCAAGAAGATCACACATTGTTGCGCCCAATATCCCGGATCTACACATGATGCCATGGTGCTGCGTAACTCCACACTACCCCGTTACATGGAGCGACATGCTGGACAACGTGCCTGGCTGCTTGGTAAGTTGCCTGACTGGGCCATGGCAGTGCATCAGGGTTGTGAGGTGAGGTGGGGGGGATGCATACTCCACCTGGGTGGGATTGGGCGGTGAGTGGACAATGCACTCAGAGCTAAACACTGTTGTCCTGAACATCCCAACCTGAACATGACACATCAATGATAAGACCAATGCCGTACATCAATGACAACATGCAAGACACACAAGCAGGCCACCATGGGTATGTCAAGCGATGCATGACTAAACATGATTACAACTTTGCCAATGCCGCTAGTGTGATTGGGTACAGAATAGCATACACTGCAATAATGGGTGGAAAGACATTGTTCCGCATCCACAGTACATCCACATCTGCATGCAAGTGAACACCCTGCATCATCTGTACAACACAATCCACACTAACAGACCATATTGCAGTACACAATGCATCAGATGAACCTGTGTGCATACATACAGGGACATGTGCATGTCAACACCAAATAGCTGCAGCCATGGCCGTGAATCCTAAAGGTGTCAGCTCAGATTGAGTCACACATACATCCTTTTTGCTCCCATGCAGGTGATGGAGGCTATCCCTTGAAGCCGTGGCTACTTACCCCTGTGCAAAACCCGTGTAACAGGCACGAAGAGTAGTACAATCGGGTACATAGCCGTACCCGTGTCGTGATTGAGCAGACCTTTGGCCTGTTGAAGGCACCGTTCCGCTGCCTAAGCAGGTCTGGTGCAGCACTCCTTTATGGCCCTGAGAAGGTGGCAAAGATCACCATGGTCTGTGTCATGCTGCACAACATGTACATCCGGAGAAATGTACCACTGCCACCTGACATTGACATGCATGCACCGGGTGAGGATGATGAGGATGATGATGGAGGAGAAGCAGCACCCCTGCCAGTACGTGAAGCACAAGATGGCCGTGCTGTATGCCAATCCTGATTGACAATCAGTTCTGAACCACAGGGACGTTGATGGTTATGCGTCAGTGCTACACTAAGCACTGGGACCGTGTGGACATGGACACAGGGTATGTGGGGAGTTGGGCACTATGCGCTGTCATGAATAGAATGGACACACACGAAATGAACAATGTCCAGGCATTAAATGATTTTGAACACAACAGGTGTATTAAGAAAAATTACAAAATCGTGCTTCCTCCCTCCACCACTCACACGCCCTCCCCCCTCCCCAAAACACCCAACACCCCATACCCCCCAATAAACACCCCATACCTCCCAATAAACACCCCATCCCTACCAATTAACACCCCCTTAATTCCCTCAATACCACCAACACCACCTCCCCCCTCACCCATTATCATCCCACACTATTTCTGGACTTTTTTTGTGTCCGGGGGCAGCATTTCTGTCTGCCTTCCACTGTGCCTCATCATCCACACAGGGCTTGAGGAAGCGGAGCTTGCAGGCGTTGACGATGGGGTGGATGCAGATGGGATTTGCATGCCGGTGCAGGTTGTTGGCGCTGCATGTGCTGGAGCATGTTGTGTAGGACCTGTGTGACGGCCCTCAAACTGTCACGGATCATAATGGCACTGGAATCGATGGCCGCAATGGTCCCAGCATTGGCCTCCCGGATCTCTCTGCGTGTTTCCTCGCCCTCGGCCACATATTGGCGCACCAGCTCGATCATCGAGTCCTGCCAGGCCTCTACCTTGACATGCGTGCCTCAATGTCAGTGGGGGATGTGGAGGTAGAGGGTGTTGCGGCTCGGTGGGCCATTGCAGGGCTGGTCTCTGGGGTGCTTGTGAGATGCAGACTGTGCAGTTGAACCGCAGAATCCTGCATGGGGCTGAATGCTGTGCCCTGAGTGGTGTGTTGGGGTGGACGGGGGGCTTGGGGTGTGGGGACATTCCACATGGATTGTGCCATCAATGTCCTCGTACTCCTCCACTTCCACATCGCTGAGTGGGGCTGTGGCTGCTTTCTCACCCATTGAACTGGTGGCAGCGGACTGCATGCCATCAGTCTCCCCTTCAGCTGTTGTTGCCAGCTCTGTAGTCGCACCTCTGTCCGCTGCTGTTGTGTCCTCATCAGCCTGCCGGGCCTGTACAGGTGCCCTGGGTAGAAATCTGGGCCACGGTGCTGCCCCGGAGGTGGAATGCCCAGTGCCCTGTGGTCTTGCCCTGGATGTAGATGCCTGTGGGGCAGGGTCCTGACTTTCACCTTCTGCATCAGTGCCTATGGGGGAACAAGAGATGCAGGGCATCAGTGATGGTGTTACATGCAAGATGTATGAGTTGGTGCTGTACAGTATTTAATTTCTCATGGATTGCAATTTTATAGGTGTGTCACACAGGGTACTTTCAAGGGGGGGGGGCATATTGGCATGAGCCGTGGCATCTCCATTCGGCACTGATGCGTACCAGGTGGCATGCCATTGTACTGAGGTTTGTGAGATATATGACATGCAAATGGTCCCGGTGTCTGTTGGTGATGGGATTGGCACACAGCATGCATTTCATTGTGCCGGGGTTTGGGCCTCCATCTGGACATGGATCTGTATATGTGTGTATGTTGGGCCATGCCTTGGCTTGGCTCACTTTCACATCAGTTGTACTACGTCATGGTTTGGCCTACTGGGGTTTGCAGGGTCACTCACCTCCATCTCCCACTGTCGCGGCACCCGTCTCCTTTTCGCCAAAGCCCTCTATGAACACCATTTGGATGGTCGTGCTGCAGGTCTCTTCCCAGCACATCAGTTTCACTGGTGAGTGGGCACCCCCGTCTGTGGCTATGACCTCCCTGCGATTGCTGGACAGGATGTTACGGACCCCGAGACGGAGGTCGCCCCATCTTTTTTTACAGTCTTTTACTGTGCGGGGGGTGGTGCCCACCGCTGACACCTTGCGCGCAACCTCCTCCCAGATTTCTTTCTTTCTCATCTGAACTTCCCTTTTGAGGTTGTTAGCAAAACCCTCTTCTGCATGGACTGCAAGGGTATCAGCCAGCATGTTTAGCTCCTCATTGGAGAAGCGCTTCTTGCGCAGGCGGGGGTGGTTTTGCGGGTAGCCTTCGACATGCTGGATTCTATGGCCCTAATCTCTCCTCTGTAGCACTGCTGGATTGAGAGGATTACAATGGATTGTGTTTTTAAAGATGGTCACCGGCGCATTTCCCGTTCCGACGCGATGACTTTACTTCAGGGTCCGGTATTACGAGCCCGGTATTAGCATGTTGTTATTACCGGGTCGTTATTAAGGAGTTGCTCCTTGGCAGAGGCGGTATCGGCGGGTCCCGTGATGGCGCTATCGGGGGTTTAGAGAGCCTTTAGCGGCATGGCGGTGCAGCCATTACCGGCATGGGAGTTTGCGCACTCGTAATCAGCCGCTATTAGCGGCGTCAAGGGTGCACGGACGTGCTATTACCTCCATGCCGGTAATGACTCAGTTTTTAGCGGGCATCTTGTAATGAGGCCCAAACACTTTCTCACGGACAGCCCGCTATGAGAGACAACAGACTAACACCTGAGCCGTACACCTGATGTGTCTCAATACAATGGTCAGGCAAGGTCAGGCAATTACTGACCATCGCACACACCTGACTTCCATTAACCTTCCCCAAATGGATAAAAGGCAGAGCACGAGAGCACACTCTGAGCGAGGGAAAGCACATGAGGAAACAGCAGTTCCAATATGGCCGTTTAACAAGAGGAGAAAGACGATGTAACAGAAGGGCATTGCAAAGAGGGAAGTTCCCTTGACCTTTTCGACAAGGCACCGTTGCATTCATGAGCCCTCGAGATTGGTAAGCATAAAACCAGGGAAACAGGCTGAAGAATTCTGCATTGTGTGTCGGCGATACCTGGGGCCCTTCCGCGTCAAGAATCAAGGCAGGGAGAATTATCCATCGTGGTACTATCCTTGGCTCCAAGGGCAAAGCAGCGTCAGTGAAATCAACACAGCCGGTCAGTTGGGGAGACTAATACAAGACCGGTCTGTTTTGAAGCCAAGGTTGCAAGCAGCAACATTGTATGGCGAGCACTGGAACGAACATAGTTTGAAATACGTGTGATAAAAGACGCAAGTAAAGTTGAACAGCTAATGAGCGATTGAACTGTGAAATAAAGATATGATACCTTTGAAAGAGTGGTCCGGCACCACGTGGGTGCTCAATCGAAGGTCTGTGTAAGGTATCCAGCTGAAAAGTAGAGAATTGTGAATCGAAGTGGTCATGCGACGGGTCCAGCAAAACCCAGCGCTCAATTGAAAGTCTTCGATGTTGATAGAGTAAAGAACATTTGTGGTAACACTGATAAAGTTGGTCTGAGCCCGGCTGAGGGAGATCAATTGAAAACTTTGTGTTGAAGTGGGTCTGAGCCCGAGAATTTGTACGTGTGAAACCCTAAGGAGAAAGGAACTTTGGTGTTTGTCAAATTGCATCAGGCCCTCTGGAAAAGATACTTTGAATGTTAAATATACTTTGGCACAGAAGGCCATGATGTTGAAGCTTGTTTTGAGCTGCACCCTCATGCTAGAGTAGCCAAAAACTGTGCGAAGTTCAAGTGTGCCCCCCTTTCCCGTCCTGAAAACGTGGGAAGGGAAGCCAATGGCTTGAATATCCCGATATATCATTTCTTGAACACATTTCTTTTTCATAACATTGTTTCCCCCACTGTTTGTATTTAGAAGTAAGGATTAGCGGGGAGGCGCTGTTGAGCAGCCTGCAAAATGGCTGCCTACCTTAGAAGCTCCATTTGCCACCGACAAACATCTGACAACAACGGCGGAATCCCTAATGGTGGAGCCCTGAAAGTGCTTGCAGACATTGCCTTGGGCACGGGGGACATTCGTCTCTGGTCTCAAGAAAAACCAAAGTTCCTAGACCGAGATACAGCCGCTTATGTCTGTGGACGGCTGATCCAGTGTTGGTCCTGCCCGCATGGGCAGCGTGGTCCCGGCCCTGCAGCAGACCCCGTTGAGAACTCCCGATGCCAGCGGACCCCCCCTGATGTGGGCGAACCTCATCTGAGGTGTCTCTAGCTGCCGTCGCCTGACCGGGGGACCGCGCCTTGTGCCTGCGGGGACGGCGTGGTGCAGCACTCAGAAGCCTGGAGCCCGTGTGGAACACGCAGAGAAAGTACCCCTGATGGAGCAGCCCGCTGTGCGTGACGTGGGCCGCAGTGTGTGGCGTGTCCCGGAGGTGGACCTGTGTTGGCTGTAGCAGCTGAGCGACCAAGACCCAAGTAAGTGGGCGGGTGGGGGGGGGGAAGAGACACCACTGCAGGGTGCCGTGGCTGGCCGTGGATGGCTGGCCCCCTGCCCGCTCCTCCCCGGATCACGAGACGTGCGGGAGGCCCCCGATGCCAGGGGGATTGTGGGGGGATCACCACCACTCACCTGCTCCCCTACTGCTAGCGGGACGCAGATCCTGCTCCTCCCTCTCTGCCCGGCCCGGAGGCCCAGATAAAAACCTTGCCCGAGCCATGGGCTGTGGCTGCTGTGCAGGCCCGCCCCCACACTGCGGGTACCTGCGCCTCGCTGGCTGGAGCCGGCCGCGGGTGAACCCGCAGGGACCAGAGAACACTCCCTCTGAAGCTGGCCGTGGGCCGTGCCACCAGCGGCCCTATAACATCACGCTCCCTCCACATAGCCTGGCTGAACACTGAGCTGCAGACCACCCTGCTCCTCCTTAAGCCGCAGCAACACTATACAACCCGGGCTTCGACCGCCACCTGAGCCCCATCCACGCATCTCCGCCTGGCCAGATACCTCCTTGGTGGCCCTACAAGTATACCTGCTCTGTTGCCACTTGCGCGGACACTGCCACTCGGCTGCTAGGCTGGCCGCCCCTGCGGGTGCTGGTCAGCTCTGTTGGTCCTTACCCGCCACCCTATTCCACGTGCAAACTTAACACGGCAGGCCCACACACCCGCTGCATTGCAGCTCTGATAGCAGACATTGCCCCTATACGAACCTGCTGCAGCGACCTACCTGGACATACCTGGTTCCCCTGGACTCCTTGTAGGGGCTCAGCCAAGGCGATCGGGACCTTCCAACGTCCAGCATTGCATAGAGAGCTCACCGAACTCTCTGAAGGACTTGAGGCTGTACAACTTGCACCCACTGCTTAAGCTGATACCACATCACCTCCTCATCTGACTTCACACTGCGCGACCTGAAGTGCTGAGCACTCTGTGGGTGCACATGCTGCACCTGATCACCCTATGGTGCACACTGCCCGCCTCCACAATGTCCAACAGATCACGGGTGCAAACAAAACTGGTACTATGGACATGTTCACCAAGGCGGTGCCCAGGCCGGAGCAGGTGGGCCCTTCCAGAGGCCAAGAAGATATGGATGTACCATCAGATCCCCCTCAGCCCAACCTGACAGCAATGATGGAATCAAAAGCAATGGGCAAAACTTTTGCGTCATTCCACGAAAAACTAGATGATATAAACGCGAATGTGGCATCACTAAGAACCAAGTTCGACCAACATGGAGCCAGGATCACTGAAGCGGAAACCATAATTGGTGCCAATGAGGATGGGGTTCAGGTGCTGCAGAATACCGTCACAGAACTTACTCGTGACATGAAATTTGTCAAAGCCAAGTCACGCAAGAATAACATTCGCATCGTAGGTGTTCCCGAATCTGCACTCAAGGGACACATGGAGATTGCAACCGAAAAATTACTCAGAGACCTGCTTGACAATCCAGAGCTCTCCCCGTTCTTTGCTGTTGAGCGCGCACACTGCGCACTAGCTCCCTGCCCCAAACCGGACGACTTCCCCAGGCCCATAACTGCAAAGATCCTGAGCTCCAGAGACAGGGATCACATACTCCGATTGACATGCGAAAAGGGAGAGCTTAGGCTAGAATCACAGATCATCAGGATCTTCCCGGATTTCTCCACGGGGGTGCAAATGGAGTGACGGCAATTCAATGGAATGAAAAAGATGCTGAGAGACAGGAAGAACGAATGTGCAATGCTCTTTCCCGCTCGCTTAAAATTCACCCATTGTAATAAACTCTACTTCTTCACAGTCCCGGATGAAGCGGTGAAATACATAGAGGCGCATGTCCTGCTCAATGATACAGCGGACGACCTGGTGGATAATGACTGAGGCTCTCACCACTTGCCACCTGAGGCGGGCCCTCCCCTGGTGGAACTATAACCATCGACCCATAGCTCACCCTTACCCAGGATTCACACCAGAATGGGATAATTGTCTCCTGACATTAGTACCTCTGCTTCACTCATACTCAGGCTGAATGTTACCCCGAACTCTGTCAGAGGTTGTTGCATCCACGGGGGTGGCGCCACACCCTAACTAATACATGCGGGGGCTTTGATGTTTATCTCTTATACGATATGGTCTTCTCGTCATGCATACTGAAATTAATGTTGTAGCTCATAGCATCATTTGCCGTTGAAAGATACGTTTGTTTTCCTTTCCACACAGAGTCACAAGTAATGTTGGTCACACAGCAGTGGCGACCCCCACTGCGGCTGCAATGTGTGCTTTTTTGAAACTATTGAGAATGTGCCCCAGTTGGGCCTGCGGACTGGTGGTGCTGAGTTGGGGATGGCACGCTTAAGCCAGCCTTACGGGGGGGGGGGGCATTACACTGCTGGTTGGGGTTAGGCAGTGAGGGTGGGGGGACACAGTTGGGGAACGTTATTAGAAAACTGGCATGAAAGTGGCGGTTGTGGTTGGGGCATGCCACAAGCACGCCGCGGCAACGTGCACAGTGATGAATGGTTACAGATCCTAGTACTGGTATGTTCCATGATTACATGCCGTGAACACTAAACTCATGACGTGGAATGTTCGGGGGTTGAGCAACTTTACAAAGGCCCGTAGAATCACTGCATACGCCCAGAGACACGGAATCAAAATACTCCTCCTCCAGGAGACACACGCCCTGGGGCACCTTGCATAGTGCCAACATGGGGACCAAATAGGTTCTACACAAAATTCTCGACCCGGTCCACGGTGCTGACTCTTGCTCATAAATCAGTGGAATTCACACTGAAGGCGAGCCATATTGACCCGGAAGGCAGGTATATTAAACTCCACTCTATCTTAGCAAAGAGTGTTTGCTGGTAAACACATATGGCCAGAATGTAGACGCCCCTGAATTCTTCGATGAGGAGGCCCACCCTACTCATGAGATACATTGGTGTCCATATAATTTGGGGGGGGGATAGGAACCTCATACTAGACAACGACCTTGATAGAACAGGGGCGACCCACAGAGTTACGTCCCGTGCAGCCCGCCGATTACATACACACATGAGATCGCTGTGCATACTCGATACCTGGAGGGCACTTCATCCACAAACAAAAGAATATACCTATTACTCATCAGTGCACGACAGCTCGTGGATAGGATAGGATAGAGAAGATAGATCTCTTCCTACTATCGAGCGGGATCATGAGTAGGGTTACAGGCATCCAGATGCTGGCACGAACACTATTGGACCATTCCCTGGTTGTTTTGCAAATGAGGCTAGGGATGGACACACCCCAACACTGCCTGGCGCTTCAAATCAGATGCACTGAATGACATGGTATTCAAAGCCGAGATACTACCTGATATAAACACCTTCTTCAATTGCAACAAACAACACGACACAACAGAGGGAACTCGCTGGGAGGCATTTAAGGTCTACATCAGAGGCATGTGTATCTCCAAAGAAGATGGGATACTTAAGCTCATAAAACGCGACCTACATCGCTCTGAAACTAGACTCAAGCAGCTAGAGAGCTAATGTGCCACATCGTCTACCCCAGCAAAGCTGGCACTGATCAGATCTGAGCTGGAAATCTTCGAAGCTCATGCCATGAGGGAAATACAGTACTACACACGCCAGCTAGCAGCACAGAAATACGGGGAGGGTGACAGACCAGGGAGAACACTAGCCAGAATGGTGCGCGCCAAAGGGGGTCGATCCCCCATAGATAGCATTACTGATGCGAGAGGCACACAATACTGGTCAGACCAGCGAATCCTGGACACCTTCTCGGAATTCTATGCCACCTTATACGTGCCCCAACAGGAGCACGCCGTCCAGGACATTAATGATCTACTGGACCAAACTCCCATGACTCATATCTCAAACTACTAGAGAGCAGCTTAACACCCCTATTACCCTCGAGGAGATAGTTAAAGCCATCTCAGATCTCCCGAAAGGTAAAGCCCAGGGACAGGACGGGCTCACCCCTGAATTTTATCAAGAACATGTAGCCATCTTGGGGCCAGAGCTACTCGAAGTTTGGGTTGAATCACTTTCCCAATCCACCCTGCCCCAATCTCTACGCGAGGCACTCATAACTGTCCTCCCCAAACCGGGTAGACCCTGCGATGAGTGTGGATCCTACAGGCCCTTGTCACTCATAAACACAGATAAAAAAAATATTTCCTAAAGTGATAGCGAGCAGATTTCTCCCAATTATGCCATAACTTGTGCACGAAGACCAAAACGGCTTCGTCCCTGGTCGCTCAACTGCCCTTAACAACCTACGGCTCTTCAATGTAATGTACAGGATCGATCCCAAAGCGGACGCAGTCACGGTCACACTAGATGCCCAGAAGGCATTCGACATGGTGTTTTGGAAGTACATGTGGGCGGTTCTCGGAAAATAGGAGTGGGCCCGAGCATGATGTCCTACATTAATCTATTATGCATAGATCCTGTCGCTAGAGTCCTAGACAACTCCCTGATGTCTTCACCCTTCAGACTACAGAGGGGTACTCGAAAGGGCTGCCCCTTCTCCCCTATCCTATACGCACTAGCCATTGAACCTATGGCCGATAAGGTCAGAGCTCGCCACACCCGCAAGGGTATACCCCTGCAGGGCATGCCAGAATTAATATTGTTGTATGCGGACAACGTATTGCTGTACATTAGAGACCCGTCCACGCATCTAGACCCCATTATCTGCGACATGTCAAAAAATAGGCACATTCTCTGGTTTTACCATTAACTACTCTAATTCGGAGATATTTCCACTCACTGCAGCTACCCAGCAACCAGCATGCGAATTCCCTCTCTGCTGGTCCCCAGGCAGTATCAAATATCTTGGGGTCGAAGTGTCACTACCTAGCTCTTCCCTATTGCAGGACAACTATCCTGCTACGGCTCAGCTCATAGAATCCAAAATAGCAAGATGGCGCAATCTCCCACTCTCTCTAGCGGCCAAACTCTCACTGATGAAAATGTTAGTGGTTCCTAAACTCCTCTACATCTTTGCTAATGTCCCGATTTGGCTGAGGAAGCACTATTTTGAAAAGCAGCACTCCACATGCTCCCAATTTCTCTGGCACTCTGGCGCTGTTCGAAAGAAGTGGCAACATATGACCCTCCCCTACGAGAAAGGGGGCTTCACGGCCCCCAATCTCACTCGATACTGGATTTTTGCACATGCCTAGCATGCTACACACTGGTACAAGTTTCCAACTGCGCCTCCCCATGTGAAACTTGAAAAACTAGCGGCAGAGGAAATTAATGTCATGTCCCTTATACTCCATCGTACATACCGCGCGGATGCCCCGTCTGACCCTGTGGCTACTACAATTATTGCATGGAATTGATTATTGCACTCCCAGCCTGAGCATCAGCCATACTACAAGTGGCTACCCATATGGCAATTCCAAGGTCTCGCCCCCACACATGACAAACTGCTTGCCCGATACTGGCAGGGCCTGGGATACCTATACCCCAAAGGCAAATTCATTACCCCTCAGACATGGCGCCCGGGCCACTCGGGATCTGCGCTAGAGTTACTGCAATAATTCAGGCTAAGAGCTGCGGTCCGTGACATGTGGCCCTCTTACCCGGACGAGCCTCCAAACTCTCCCGAGATTCACTACATCGCTAACTCTTCTCTATACAAAATACTACTGGAAAAATCTGAGGATGCCCCCCCCCCCCCACCCGGCCCACGCGCGGAGTGGGCGGCAGAGCTAGGCTTGGAGATTACAGATGGAATGTGGAGGAAAATGTGCTTACACACGCGCAAGGTCTCCCACTTAGATTCCGCTGCATACAATATAAACTCCTCAATCGTCGATACTACACACCACACAAAGTGGCGAAATGTACACGCAACCAGACATACAGCTGCCCTAGATGCAGATCCAAAAATGCTGACCACATGCACATGTTCTGGTCCTGCAGTGAGCTGGGCACGTTCTGGAGTGCGGTGACTGAGGCCCTCTCAGAAATAGTTGAGACCACAGTGGGTCTAGATCCTCTAGCTATTCTATTTGGGATTTGGGACGGAGATGATGTGAAGAAGATGTCTACATTTTTTAATGTGAGTGCCATGGTGGCTAAAAAATGCATACTACAATGTTGGAAACGCCTCCGCACCCCCCCCACCACTCCCCACGTTTGAGATGTGGTTAAGAACGCTCACATGGACACAGAGATGCGAGGAGGAATATGTCAACTCCCTTCCAGCGCATTCATGCCAGGAAAATGTGTGGACGTACTTCTGCAACTATCTCAACAACAGGGAGGACGCAGGGCCCGACTCAACTCCATCACCAGGCAAACAGGACTAGCATTGATTCTGTATTCTGGGTAAGAAATTGGGCGGATAGCTCACCCCAATGAAATTCCCCCAAATGCATTGTAAGAGCAAATATTGTGATTGCAGCTGTTTATGTACTGTGTTGTGTACCTGCCATTACTTCTTGCCAATAAAGAAAAGTTTAAAAAAAAGAAGTTAGGGGCCAAAGCCCACTCTCACCAATCTTTCATAATCCAAATTTCTCTCCCGGGGCCCATCCCCGTAACTTCCAAAATTGGATAGATGGGGGCCTCGAAACCCTGGAACAGCTATATTTTGGGAATAAACCCCGTCCCTTCGAACAATGCAAAGAGGTCTTCCGGCTCCAGGAAGGGGATAGATTTACGTACTGCCAGCTCCGCCACTGGTGCTCCCATCATCAGACCCTCCAGGTGGCCACCTGCCCCCCCAACGTCCCTTGAGCTAACCCTCAGAGACTTACCAGCCAGAGGCAGGACCTCGAAAATATACAGACGCTTCATGGGGGACCTTCTGGTGACAAAGACTCGATATATGGCCCAGTGGGAGGCGGACCTAGGTCACCCGATTGACGACCAAACGTGGGTAGATATATGGGCCCGCACCCACTCTTCTTCCTCCTGCGTCACCAATAAGGAATGTGCCTACAAACTCACCCTGCAATGGTACTACCCCCCACTCAGACTTCACCACATGAATCCACAATTGGATCCCTCCTGCTGGAGGGGCTGCGCTCAGCCAGGCTCTTTTTTTCACATGTGGCGGGCCTGCACCAAGATCCAGGAATTTTGGACCAGGTGTCTCTCGACCATCGAACAAATTACCGGGACCGCCCTCCCACTGGACCCTGAAAGTGTCCTTCTAGGGGTCCCGGTCCCCGGGATCTACTCCCGCTCTGGAAACAGGGCAAAGCTTCTAACGCAATGCCTCCTAGCGGGTAAGACGCTGCTGGCCCGATTCTGGTAGTCCCCGGACGGTCCCTGCATGGCCCACTGGTGGGGGAAACTCTGGGACATTTTGATCGCCGAGAAGGTCACTGCGGCGAGAGCGGGGGCCCTGCACCGCTTCCAGAACATTTGAGCCCCAGTACTGGACTATGATCAACGATTCCCCGTACTGACATTCAAACCGATCAACACCTGATGGACTCTGAGTGATCGAGGGGACACACACCAGGCTGGGGCGGTGGGCCGAGGCCATGGCCCGGGGAAGCTGAAATAAAGGGTGGGGGGAGATACAGATTTGTAGACCTACTATTGATATGTAATGTTTCCATGCAATGTTGCCTGTAACCTGTCCTGCCTTGCTATAAATAAATATGTTTAAAAAAAAAAAGTTAGGATTGGCAATAGGTTTATTAGTATAGGCCCTTTTAGTTTGACAAGACACACAGGGACTGCGTTATTATTATTTGATGGTTGTAGCTTGCACTCATCTTTAGATTTATTTTAGACCCATCTGATGATGTTCAATAAACAGCCTTAAACTGCAATCACTTGTGTTTCTTACTGTTTGATACCATGCCTTCCTTAAAGAAGCCTGTGCAGAACTGTGTGATAAAGTGAGAGGTGAAAGACAGGCTTCAGCCCAGCAGAGGGAAGTCTGTGCACAACTGCACGATAAAGTGAACAGTGAAAGACAGGCGAGAGCCCGGCAGCCGGAAGCCTGTACAGTAAAGGTCAAAAGTGGAACTGTATGTTAATGACAAGGCGGACGAAGTCTAAGGAACTGATTGAACTACCAGAAGCTTGAAACCCAAGCCTGAACTGTTAAATGTACCAGTAAGCCAAAGTGTGCAAGACTAAAAGAACAGTGCCATCCACTTATACTTTTTTAGGAAACTCTCTAGACTCTGGTGCTGTTTATTTATTTATTTAATGGTCAAGATTACCCCTATTTTAGAAGTAGGGCCAGTTAGGGATTCTACCAACCCAACCAAAATACCAAATAAAAAAAATAAAGATTTTCGAAACTTGTATCCATTGTGTCTGTCTACTATTGATACCATGCCTTCCTTACATAGGCCTCTGCCTAAGTTCCACCCCTGGTGGCCATCTTAAGATTTTTACTGCACACTTCATTGTTGTGGGTCCTCTTAGTGCTCTCCAAGCTTTTTTCCTAATAGTTTAAGTTGTTCGGTAAAATGTGAATGTTTTGACCAATTTTTAAATTTGCCGTTCGACCGGAGGTCGACTCCTGGCAGCGGTTATCCGCTGTCGCCAAAGATCATACTTCATCAAGGATCTTTCATCGGATCAGAGAAGGCCCAGGCCCGAAGAAAAGAGATGCCTCTTCAAACTTTGTGTGAAATGTGGACTAAGACATGCTTTCGAGTAGGATCGACACCACAAATGTCTTTACTGCCTGCATCCAGATCATGATGAGGAGGGATGTGAGGTCTGCCGTGGTTTTTCGAATAAGATCAAGAAGGACCCCTACAGCAGACTGGCGGTGTGGTTAAAATCGGGTAAGGCCTCTGATTCGGCCTCTGGACATGGGCAAGCTTCTCCAAGGGCCAGTTGTCCAACAATCAAAATCCCTCAGATAAGAGGTTGAGGTCCTTTAAGGACGCCCTGCCCGAGGGGGTCTAAAAGAAGGCAAGGCCACACACCACGGATTCCACTGGGTTTGCTGCTGCTGCTGCTGCGGGTCTCATCTTGGGAAGGACAAGGTTGCCATCAGCGACCACATCCACAGTGAGCTTGCCGTTGAGGGTCACACACACTCAAAGAGAAAGTCCTTGACCCCCTTCAAATCTCTGCTTGCCCGCGGACAAGGCGACGAAGGAGAGATCAAAGGCGAGCCCTTCTCTGCCTCCATCAACGTCACAACCAGCAAAGACAACACCATCCTCAACTGCGTCATCAACGGTCACATCAACGACTGCTGTTGCCACCCTGTCAATGGCCTCGTCAACGACCACTACTTCTTTTCTTCGAAAGGAGGGCAGACCACGAAGGAGATGCTCACAGTGACAGCAATGCCTACTCTGGGGGTGTCCTTACCGGCACAGTGCGAGATAACTGCCATGGCCTCTGCGAAGAACCCCGGAAAGGGGCCAGCAGCCTCTTCCTCCCAGAGTTCTCAGGAGAAGAGGGGAGTATGTCTCCAGTGAGGCCTAGGAAGGGTACATAACTGGGATATGAACCAAGTGTGCTGGGGCACATTTATACTAGCTCCGAAGAGGGTGGTGACCTGCCAGGGACCCTCATTGGAAGGTGGGTTGCCGCGCAGTGAACCATATCACCTACCTCTCCAGAACAGTTGCACCATCCCAGAGCCTCCGCCTCTCATACCTTCTACACCGCAACCCAGAGACGTTTCGTTGGACATTCTGACCATGATGCACACTCTGGTTTTAGAAATTCAGCAAAGGATGCTGCCCACACAGGGCCCTGCTCCGTCTGGAAGTCCTCCAGGGCCGCGTTCCGGAAGTCCTTCTAGGCGCAAGAATAAGTCAAAGGACCCAGCAGGTCCAAGGTGCCATCCACCACCACTGCCACCGCCTTCTCCATCTCGGGTGTTGACCCCGACAGGGGACCCTGCCACACACGAGTATGGATGCAGCGGCTATGTTGATGGACACTGACGAAACTGATGAATTCGTACCAGCTGACGGAGATCCAGCAGGCGCACATGACCAACACAGGGCCTCTCCAATGGATGAGGTCAGCTCCTTCCATTCAATGATGTCCAGGGCCTCCAAACTTTTTCAACTCGTGCCTGAGGAAGCAAAAAAGGAAGGTTTCCTTTATCAACGTTGCAAGTCCAACAGAGGACCATCATGTCTGTTCCTTTGTTGGACGATATATGGGATGAAGGCCTAGTACTGTTGAAGAATCAGAGCACTGACCTACCCAAGCGGGACAGCGAAGGGCCTGAGGTCCCAGCCTTCTCCTGACTCTGTGGTCTCAGCCGCGGCCAGGAAATGCTCTCTGAATCCGTCGTCCTCATCCATAGTGCCCCTGGACCAGGAGGAGAAGAAGCTGGATGCTACAGGGAAGAGGACTATCTATACGGCTGCCAGCACCATTAAGGCGCTAATGCATTGGCCATTTTGTCATGCTACGACTGGGAGCTCTGGTATAAACTGGGCCCTATTCTTGACTTCCTACCTGATGACAAGATGGCAGAAGCACTTGAACTGTTCCAAGAGGGGAAGGTAACCTCAGACCACGCCATCACAGTGGCAGTGGTCATCGCAGACACCGGATTCCGTCAGATGGGCAACAGAGTGTCTCTTCATCGACAGGGAGGGCTGAAAGCATCCAACTTCAGGCCGGATGTTTAGTCGAAGGTGTTGCACATGCCATTCAATGGAGAAAACCTGTTTGGCAAGACGGTTGAGGAGTCTCTTTAAATCATCAAGACTGGCATGGAGATGGCCTGTTCACTGGGCACCCTGCAGCAACGTCGGTCGTTCCTCAAAGGGAATACCTAGCAGGTCCTCCAAGAGCTATACCACCCCTTATCGACAGCCTTCCCGCTTCACAATGCAGGAGGCATACAGAGGCTGCTCACAGGCATACAGCTGAGGTGGACAGCGCCGCCCGCAAGGCAAGGACCCGGCGCCTAAGTAGGCCTGAACCGGCCGTGGACTCGGGCCCCCACTCATGCACCCCAGTGTGAGGCAGGGTGGCGAAGTTTGTCAGCACGTGTAAGACCATCACCACTGGCAGATGGGTGCCGGGCGCTCTTGGACAGGGACACACCTTGGAGTTACAACGCAGGTGTCCTCATATTCCCCCTGTAGGTCAACAAGAAAAGCATGTGGCACAGCTACTGCAGGAGGTCAAAGCCATGTTAAAAAAGGGGGCAATAGAACCGGTTCCCCAGCACCTCTGGGGTGTACTCCAGGTACTTTCTGGTCCGAAAGATGACAGGAGGGTGGAGGCTGATCCTAGACCTGCAACGCCTCAACAAGTACCTGAAGTCCCAGAAGTTCAGGATGGTCATGTTGCAGCATGTGCTTGGCCAACTGGAGGATGGCGACTTCCTGGCATCTCTGGACCTGGAGGACACCTACTTCCACATCCCCATCCATCGGAAGCACCGCAAGTTCCTGCGGTTCATGGTCCAGGGGTGGCACTATCAGTTCAAGGCACTCCCCCTTGGCATGAAATCGGTCCCAAGGGTCTTCACAACGTGTTTGGCTCTGGTGGTGGTGCATCATCTCGGTGGCATCCACGTCTACCCTTACCTGAATGATTGGCTGGTTCGATCCCGCTCCCATGCCCTGGCGAGCCAGCACACGGCGAGGATCGTACATCTGCTGACGGATCTGGGATTCTCCATAAATTATCCAAAGTCCTGCTTGGTGCCATCACAGAACGCTGTGTTCCTGGGGGCACAACTCAACACAATAACTTGCCTGGCATCTTCCTCGGAAGAGAGGGTGGTAGCCATCCTAGGGAAGGTTCAGCATGTGTTGTCGGCGTAGTCGGCTACTGTACAAGCAGTCAAGTCACTGTTGGGCATGATGTCCTCCTGCATCAACCTCGTCTCCTTTTGCAGACTACAGATGAGGCCTCTCCAGGAGTTTCTGGATGCGAGATGGCTGCACTTCTCGGGGTCCTCGACGGGCACGATTCCCCTCAACAACGAGTTCTGATGAGCAATACGATGGTGGGGCGTGCGCTCCCACCTCACTTAAAGGGCCCCATTCCGAGTCCCTCCTTACCAAGAGAAAGTCACCACGGATGCTTCCCTGGAGGGTTGGGGAGTTCATACCAGACAGTTGCATGCAGGGGCCTCTGGAGCTTCGGGCCATCTTCTGGGCCCTCAAGTCTTTCCTGCTGGTGATGAGGGGTAAGGTGGTGAGGGTCTTAATGGACAACACCACCACCATGTTCTACATCTGGAAGCAGGGTGGGACGCGCTCTTCAGTCCTCTCCAGAGAGGCCCAGGATCTGTGGCACTGGGCCATTCGTCAGGACATGTTTCTCGTCCCTTTTCAGCTGGTGGGCATCAAGAACAGCATTGCAAACTAGCTCAGCAGGGAACTACGCTCTTGCCACGAGTGGAAGCTTCACCAGGACCAGGTGGATCTTCTATTCCACGAATGGGGTCAACCCCAGATATCTCGACGGCGGCGAATTCCAAGTGTCAGAAGTTTGCCTGCAGGTTCCCATAGCCGAGGAGCATGGGGGATGCAATTCTTGTTCCTGTTGGTGGAAGGACGGTTCCTATATGCTTTTCCTCCGTTCAAGCTCCTGCTGAGATTGATCAACACACTCAGACAGTGTCACTGCAGAATGATACTCGTTGCTCTGGCGTGGCCCGACAAATCTGGTATCACGACCTTCGACATCTGTCGTCGGTTCCATCCATCAAGCTGCCACTGCTTCCACATCTTCTGTCCAGAGAAGGAGGTGCAATTTTGCGCCACAACCCAGTGTCGCTGAACCTCAGGGCCTGGCTCCTGCAGCACTAGAGTTTGGACATTATGCTTTGCCTGTGTAGTGTAAGGACATCCTCGCCAGGGCCTCTTCAACCTTGACTTGCTAAGGCCATAAGTGGAGGCGTTTCTCTGTGTGAGGCCAGACTCAACAGATTACCCCTCTTCGTGTCACAGCTCTGGAGCTCCTTCCATACCTGCTTTCTTCAGCCAAGGCTGGACTGGTGCATATCTCTATGAAGGTGCACCTGGCCGTCATATCCCGATACATCAGAGCTCCAGGATGGCCGTCCCTGTGGACGCACTTACTCGTCAAGGAATTTCTCAATGGACTAATCAGAATTTTTCGGCCTATGAAGGCTCCTTCCCCAGCTTGGGAGCTCAATGTGGTTTTGACAAAGCTCACAGGCGCGCCTTTTGAACCTATGCATCAGAAATCACTCAAAATTATATTGTAGAAGGTGGCTTTCCTCATGCCATCACCTCGGCCAGATGGGTCGGGAGATCCAGGCCCTGTCTTGCAAGCAGCCGTACTTGTCCTTACACACTTCAACGATGGTACTGCATACCCACCCCACCTTTATGCCGAAGGTTCTGTCAGAGTTGAACCTCAACAAGCCTTTTGTGTTGCCTATCTTCTTCACAAATTCGTCGTCTGCATCGCAGAGGGCCTTGCATCCGCTGGACGTTGCTTGTGCCGTGAAGTTTTACGTGGCACACATGTTGAGCTTTCGGAAGACTTCTCAGCTGTTTGTCAATTTTGGTACTGTAAATCACAGAAAGGCCTTGCCTAAAGCTTCCATCTCCAGTTGGCTCTGCGGCTGCATCGTGCACTGTCATCCGCTGGCTAACAGACCCTGTCCAGGCCGCCTAGGAGCCCATTACACCTGAGCCATTGCAGTAACAACACTATCTCTCTGGTGTGCCCCTGCTCAACATCCGCAGGGCTGCTATGTGGAGATCCACGCATACCTTTACGAGGTTCTACTGCATCAACAAGGATTCAAAGGAGGAGTCCTGAGTCGCACAAGCAGTGCTACGCAACCGATTCATTTGAGAGGAGTCTGTTCCAGAGGTGAGTGTTATTGCTTTTCTTGAGCCTTGCCACCTCCCGTAGTTATGTATATGTACTGCTGTTTAATTGTTACTCATGAGCATGTGAATCCATGCCGGACCCCACGCTGGAGAAGGTTTAAGTTACTTACCTGTAACTATTGTTCTCCAGCATGGGTCTGGCATGGATTCACATGCAAACCCTTCCTGCTTCCCCTGTGTGGCTCTTCCTGGTTCATACTGCCACTTTACGTGCTTACCATATCTGAAGATGGCCTCCAGAGGTGGAGCTTAGGGAGAGGACTGTCATTGGTTGGGGGCAGTATGACCCGGAGGACAGTGATTGGTTTAGAGGAGAAATACAGTTTTAAAGTGAAAGTGAAACAGTTTTTTCTTTTACTGAGGATTCCTAGCCTGACGACAGGGAGTGTTCATGAGCATGTGAATCCATGCCAGACCCATGCTGGAGAACAATAGTTACAGGTAAGTGACTTAACCCTTCTTTATTGTTTTTAACAGTGATTTTACATTTCCCCTGATGTTGTTAAAAGCGTGATTATAGGGTTCAACCTTTTTAAGAGACAGATGGCCACAGGAAAGGCCACATTTCTATCATTCTTTTTGGTATAACTTTGGCATTGCAGAGGATATATGATTTTGGGGGTACAAAAGACCTGTTCTTTGGCTACAACACTTTGTTGCGATTACACCCTGGGAGTTTACTCTTCCATCCTTAGTGGGACTTCAAGATACATCAAAATGACAATAGAGCAGTGGTAAGAGTAGCCCTCTCCAAGGGGAAATACTGTGTCTCACCCTGCAAAATCTCCCCACTACCCTGGGCCTTGTCTCCACCCAGGTGTTCCTCCCGCAGTACACCACCCCCAAGGATTGGGATCAGGAAGCTTCTGCACTCTCCTGGCCATCTGGGAGGAGACTTTAGGCAGGGTTTTGGTGTGGGATCTGCAAGATTCTCCACATAGTGCCCTCCCCTTCAGTTAAAACAGATGCATGTGAATTAGTCTGCCATGTGTGTGTCCTATCTGCTTTCTGTATTTTTGAAATGTGCCTGGAGTGTTCTTAGCTCTACTCCGAGCGACCAACACGCTGTATTTGTTACATGGTTTTCCACCAGCTATCGTCTATTTTGTATTTAACACCCAGCATTGAGGATTCAGTGTTATACTTCAAATGCACCTCTTCCG
This sequence comes from Ambystoma mexicanum, assembly GCF_040938575.1. Lineage (NCBI taxonomy): Eukaryota > Metazoa > Chordata > Amphibia > Caudata > Ambystomatidae > Ambystoma > Ambystoma mexicanum. The sequence continues at coordinate 339,244,769 of NC_090938.1, forward strand.
TAATTACTTCGAGCATTATTGTTGGCTGGGTAGCATTTTGGAAGCCAAGTGTAATCGCACAGCATGACTCGACGTCTGCCCTATGGGAATTGGGGGGCCAGCTGTGAAGAAACAGATTTCCTCTATTAGTATTTGCTCCTCAGTTTCACTTTCGAAAAAGAAACTGGATTTTTCAGTGTCTAGTTCCTCCACCGTAGCTGTTGATTCGCCCACAGATCTCACCGTCTACATTGCGAATGAAACCCGGCGCTTTTTCCTACATTATTTCACCGTTTTGGGCATAAAGAGCTGGCAAGCTCAGCACACCTTTTCTCCTTATGATTCATTGAGAGAATCAATTGAGAGAAATCTGTTACGCACATGGTGCGCGTCTTTTCAGGTAAATGTAATGTTACCAGAGAGGAAGAAGTTCAAAGTTTTATTTTCCATGGGATCCAATTATAACCAGGTGCACAAGCTGTTAATGAAAAGCAAAGACTATTGAAGCATTCTACAGGCTGCATATTAATTCTATGGCAAGACAGGAGGCTCCTATTATGCATTATCAATCTTTACTCTGACACACAGCAGCAAAGAAGTAAAACTTTTGTATAAAACTTTTCTGAAATTTTTTTTACAGAACTTCAATAAACATCTATAAATGTCCCATTCCAAAATGGCGGACAGGTCATGCCCTCAGGGTAGCCAATGGGCATAGAGCCAGTTCCATAAATGTCCCTTCCTCAAACAACAAATCCTCTTTCTTTGCTGCTGACTAACACAGCTTAGTGTTACTTTATTCCATATGGTTAGAGATTGAGTGTTTTATAACATTGCCGGTAGAAATTGTCATTTCATTTTGGTTTCATTAGAAGCTGCGTTCGCGTTAGAACGCCGACCTCAGGTCAGAAGTGTTACATTGTGACGCCGCTCTGTGTGGAGCGTGCGCTTGCTAATTGAGTCTTTCAGTTCTTTCAAGGCATTCGTGCCGTGTTAAATGGATACAATTTGTTCGTCACCTGCCTTTCTCAACCCAGGCAGCAACGCGTGAAAGGAATTCTCCCTCATGAGAGGGTTTTGTTTACTGTAGCCGGGCTTTCCAGAGCGTTCTCGCTCCATTCTGCAGCTGGGCTTGTGACGCGTGCGGTTTGTTTAAAGAAGCTTAGCTTCTTGTCGACACGCGTCACTGCAATTAAGATATACTGTTGGGCATTGTTCACACGCATCGTGTGTTTTGTTTGTATACGCTGCTCGCATATGATAGGCCTGCCTGTTTGTGCCTTTGTTGTGTTAAAGTGCAGGAGCTTTCCAACAATTGATAGCACCTAAAATGAGTGGTTTATGTCATTGTATTTCATTCTGTTTCAATGTATTTTAAGTGCTCCGTTTGCTCAGCCTGCTCGGCTGTATCCACTCCTCTCACCCTGCTCGGATGTGTATTAAGCCTGCTCGGCTGTCACCATTTTTTCACACCCAGTTTGGGTGTCTACAGTTAATTATTTAGCCTGCTCTGCTAATATTGGGTGTTTTTGCACACAGCCTGCTCGGCTTTTCTTGATTGGAAGTTTTTCTCACTTCTGTGACAAATGATGGATAAGACTGGCGTGGGAAAGAATATGGTCCCAGCTTTAACGGATGCCAGTGCACAGGTGCGGCCTTCTAAGAAAACAGATAATGGGGTGGACCAGTCGAGTCAACAGCATTCAGTGGCACAGGCTATCCAGTCCTCCATGGATTCAGCCTTGTCTGGTCTTAATAACAAGCTAGCTTCAGCTTTTGACAGGCTAATTAATAGCACAGCTGATTTTCATCCACCTCAAGGTGCTGGTCCCTCTGTAGAGCCCCAAGCCCCAAAAAAGTGTACAAGGAAAACAAAGCATATTTCAGGACAACTCAGTCCTTGCCCAGTCACTTCCCCGAGTCTTCGCCTAGTAGAGCCCAAAAGTGCAAGCGAGACGAGTCTCAGCCCCTTTCCTCAACCCCCTGGCCCTCCTATGCGCAGCTCCCGGAACAGGTATCCCCTATACCTATTTCTACCTCGGATTCTTCTGAGGATTCAGATTCGCCCCCTAAGAGGCGTAAGAAGAAGGTGGCTCCTGACCCCACGCAGAAAGGTCCTGTGTTGGATATTAATGGGGTCCCCTTTTTTGATCCAGCCCTCATTTTGCACCCCAGATCGGCTGAGTGGCAACCCTCTCAAGAGATTGCCTCTTTCCTCAAATATTGGATCAGGCGTCCGCTGCCAAAGGGGGGACAGGAGCAAGTTAAGATCCGAATGCCCTAGGCCAGTCCTGCAGGACAAGGTGGCGTGTACTCCTGATATTGATCAACCCATGGCAGTTTTCCTGACTCAGAAGGGTAAAGATCCCAGAAAAGGGGTGGACAAGGCCTGGCGCAGCTGCCAGGACAAGCTGTTAGATGTTCTGGGTCCTGTGACGCAGATATTTGAGATGGCGGAGGAGGCGGCGGCCTCCAATTCCCCTGTGGATGTAAATGTGTTAAGGGGTTGGATACAGAGAACTGTCTGCCTGCTCGGCAATGCCAATGCAGCAATATCCAAAGAAAGGCGCAAGTCTCTGCTCATGAGACCAGACTCAAAGCTGGCTGATATGTCCGAGAGGGAAGCTGGCCCTTCCGCTCAGGGAAATTTGTTTGGAGAGAGTTTTCTCAAAGATCTTTCTGCATATGTACATACGTTTACGGCTTTAGATAAAGTCCAGGCCAACATAAAGAAGGTTTTAACGCAAAAGGTTTTCCCCAGGGCCGGAAGAGGTAGAGCCCGCTCTTCCGGCTGCTTCTCCCAGGGCCATTCCCGCCCCCGTCAGTTTGCCTCACGAGGCGCACAGAATTCATCCTCTGCTCGAGGAGCATACAACCAATTCTTCCCTCAACAAAATGCGGGTTGGAGAGGACGTGGTGGCAGAGGTACCAGGAGGTCCAGAGGAGCATCAGGTATTTTCTCGAGTGTTAAAAGTTTTTCCCACAAAGGTCTAGGGGGCAGTCTGGCCAGGTTTCTCCCACAGTGGAAATCCCTCACATCAGACCCCTGGGTGTTGCAGACAGTCCAAAGTTATCGCATAGAGTTTTATTCCCCTCCTTGCCAGTTATAAGTTCCCTACCCGTTGGTTCTGGACAAGGTAAAGCAGTCACTAATAGATGTGGAGGTCAAGGACCTCATCTCCAAGGGAGCGGTCGTACTGGCCTCTTACAGAGCATCCCAGTTTCTGAGTACCATTTTTCTAGTTCCGAAACCGGATCAGGGGTTTCGCCCAGTGATAAACTTAAAAGCCCTCAATTCCTTTGTAGTTTACCACCACTTCAAGATGGAAGGAATTCACCTTCTCAGGGAAACCCTCCTTCCTCCTTCCTTCTGGATGGTCAAGCTGGACCTCAAGGATGCTTACTTAGTGGTTCCTGTGTTCCCTCCACACCAGGAGTTTCTCCAGTTTCAGTGGGGGGGGGGTCGGGTTTGGCAATTTGCCTCCCTCTTGTTCGGCCTGTCTTCAGCCCCATGGTGCATCACCAAGTTGATGAGGCCTGTGATGGCTCTACTCAGGTCCAAGGGGATCCGAATCATTATATATCTAGACAACATGCTCCTGTTAGCCCAGAGCTCTCAGAGTTTGCTCTCTCATCTGGAGTTTACGGTAACTCTTCTTCAGAGCCTGGGGTTTGTGTTAAATGCCAAAAAGTCCATATTGAAACCTACGCAATGTATCCAGTTTCTAGGCTTTGATATAGATTCAAAAGATTGCATCCTTCTCCTCCCAGACAGCAGGCTAGCCAAGATAAGGAAGGCGATCCGGGGTATCCTCAAGAGGGACAAAATCTCTCAGGTTATTAGCCAGAATAGTGGGGATGTTGTCTGCATCCATCCAAGATATTTTTCCAGCCCCTCTTCATTACAGAGCGTTGCAGCGTCTGAAGGCTCGACATCTGCGCAGATGTCTTTCTTACTCTCAGATGGTGGAGCTGTCCCCAGAGGCCAGGTTGGAACTCCTTTGGTGGCTCAACACATGGAGGCCTGGAATGGCAAAGCAATTTTTGGTCCCTCCCCGGGTGTAGTTCTGAAGTCCGATGCCAGCAGAGCAGGTTGGGGAGCTAGGCTGTGTCAGGTCTCCACGGGGGGAAACTGGTCCGAAGTGGAGAGGGAACTCCATATCAATTTTCTAGAATTGCTATCAGGGTCTTTTGCAGTCCGCAGTTTCCTCAAGGATCAGGGGAATTGTTGTGTTCTCCTACGCATGGACAATGTCTCAGCAGTGAGATATGTCAATCATCTGGGAGGAACCAGGTCCAAGGTCCTAGCGGATCTGGCGAAGCAATTTTGGCATTTCTGTCTGGACCGCAATATTGTATTAAGGGCAGAGTACCTTCCGGGCATCAGCAACAAGGTAGCGGATTGGAACTCCAGACACCTCCAGGACAAGAGCGACTGGATGTTAGACAGGAACCTCTTTGCCAGGATAGAATCCCTTTGTGGTCCGTTTACAGTAGATCTGTTTGCCTCTAGGCTAAATTGTCAGGTGCCCAGTTGGAGAACAGATCCTGGCGCTCTGGCGCTCTAGCTACCGATGTGTTTCTTTGCAATGATAGCCAGAGTATTGGTTCAAGTACGCAGACAAGAGGTCGTGCCAGTGATTCCAACCCCCTTTTGGCCTTCCCAAATATGGTTTCCGGCTCTCCTAGACATTCCTCGTCTTCTTCCCTTTCATCCTCAGTTACTAACAAACCCGGGAGGTTTTCCTCACGAGTTGGTCCTTCAGGGGCACCTCTCCCTTATGGTGTGGAAGATTTCAGCGCTTCGTGGTGCTTCCGAGGCCTTTCGCAGGACTCTATGTCAGTCATCAGAGACTCTTGGGCCCCCTCTACCAAGTTGGGATACTCTTCACCGTGGAACCGCTGGTCTAGCTGGTGTGTGGTTAGGCACCTCAATCCCATTTCTGCCCCTCCTGTAGAGGTGGTTAATTTCTTAGTAGTTTTATTTAAGGAAGGCAAAGCTTACAGAACCATAAATGGCTTCAGGTCTGCTATCTCAGCAGGTCACCTGTTGGTGAAGGGGGAACCAGTGGGTAGACACTTTTTAGTGCGTAGAGCCCTCAAGTCTATTCATATTAAGATCCCTCCAAAGCCTAGATATTCAGTTCTTTGGGATGTTAATTTAGTATTGGATCTCTTTGGAGCCTGGCCCCGTAATGAGGATCCGTCTTTGCAACAAATTGTTTCCAAGTTAGCAATGTTGTTGTGCCTGGTGTCTATTAAAAGAGTGTCAGATATCAGAGCTTTAGATGTAGATAAGAAGATGTTTACCCCACAAGGAGTTACCTTTTTTGTTTCACGGAGAACAAAGTGTATGACTTCCTCGATATCTTATCCAGCCTTCCCTGAAAACAATAAATTGTGTGTTATAGCATGTTTAAAATGTTTTGAGTTAAAAACTGAAAATCTGCGACCTCCTAATACCTCTGAGCTGCTGATTTCCTATAGGAAGCCCCATAAACCGGTATCCCCTTCCACTTTGGCCAGATGGGTTAAATGGTTTATGCGGGAGTTGACACTTCCTCTTTTGGTCCCCATTCTGTTAGGGGTGCTATGGCCTCTAAAGCTGCCCTTTTGGGCGGCAGCCTAGAACAGATCCTTAAAGCAGCTGATTGGTCAAGAAGAGTCAACTTTCAAAACGTATCAAACGCATTGCTCACGTAGCTGTTAATGTTCTGCAAGTGCTTTGAACTTGCATAATAGGAGCCTCATGTCTTGCCATAGAATACCTAATCCCCCACACTAGCGTGAGATGGGGTTTAGATTCTATTAAAGACAAGTAGGCGAATATTAGAAATGGCCACACCCCCTTACTTGTGTTCTGGTTGTTAAAGATTTTGGGTGGGGGTCCTGCTTTAAGAAGATTGGCTCTGGTTCAGTTGAGAAGGTTCAAGTTCGCCTGGTGCATGGAATCATCGCTCCTGGAGTTACGCGGAGGATTGCTGCAGTGAAATATCCAATAAAGGACAGCATCAGAAAGAGGATTTGTTGTTTGAGGAAGGGACATTTATGGAACTGTCTCTATGCCCATTGGCTACCCTGAGGGCATGACCTGTCCGCCATTTTGGAATGGGAGATTTATAGATGTTGTTTATTGGAGTTGTGTTACAAAAAAATTTCAGAAAAGTTGTATACAAAAGTTTTACTTCTTTGCTGCTGTGTGTCAGAGTAAAGATTGAAAATGCATAATATATTCACCTCCTTGTCTTTAATAGAATCTAAACCCCCATCTCACATTAGTGTGGGGGATTAGTTAGTGTAAAATATGTGTTCCTGCACTCTTCCCTACTATTAAGCGTTCAGCCTGGAGTCATTGTTGGCAATTGGTTTTCATCCGAACTCCTAACCACCTCCTTCGATGTGTCATGTCAAAATCGAACAAAACGGTCCTTTCAGTTTCGGACTTGGAAAAGATCTCCATGTTTACCTCCAAGGCGATGGCTGGGGGAAAAAATCGTAGGATGTCGAAGTGTGAGGGAGTAGAGTAAGGGAAGTGTAACAGCTACACCGCAGTTAAGGCCCTTTTCGAGTTCGAATACAAGGACAAAATGGAACACTCCAAACGAACCACTAGATGGCGGCTTATGCACATCATGTCAATCTAAACCGATTTACAGAAATGCATTTTAGGTTGAACTACCAAAATTAAGTCGATCAAACTCACCACTATTTTTTTTCTATGAAACCACCATACACCGGGCTATCAGCAGGCACATCAGGAAAGGCTGCAGTGACAAGGGGACTTCGGCAGAAGTCATCCTGTACACAAAAATAAAGCCCAAGGTACAGTAAAACCGGTAGAGAAAAATTAAAGCTTTTAGGCATCCCAAAAAACGGCACGAGGGAACGCCATTACTGCTTTAATACGCTTGAATTCAGACCACAGGGGCGTTATTGGAGCCCACATTGACCTTTAGATCACCCCAAATGGATAGCAGCACACATCCTGTTCCTCCGTCGTATGATTCGTAGTTGGGCGTGATCCAGGTTGCCAGATCATGTGTTTTAGGGCTGTAGCAGAAGCCGGCCCACTCCAACCAAGGCCCAGACCAACAAGGCCATCACCTGTCTTCAGCCTGAGGAGAAGTTCCCCTAACCCCTCTGTGGAGCAGGAGCTCTACCGAGCTGCACCTGACTCTGCAGGAGTAGCAGGTACACAGAACAAAGTCATCCTGCTCATCCCATGCTTTATGGTAAGTGCTGCAGCCGTTGCGCGAGAAATCAGAAAATCAATGTGTTGTGGCCTTAAAGGACGACAGGATGCTGTGCAAGGGTGTAACTGTCTTTATTGTAAGACAAGGGTAGAACTTTTGGTTGTCCTAAAGCAGGGTAAACAATTACTCACAGTTCAGTTCTGTTCCCTGTTCTGGAACTCCCAGTTGACTCACTGGGAAGTGGGTGTGCTCAACGATAGCACGCTGCAAGCTTCTAGGGCCCCCAGGTAACCTCCTGTGGCTATGGACTTATGCCCTAGAAGCTGGAGTATGAGGCTACTCAGATCTCATGTCAATGGCTCCTTATAATGTTTAGTGGCTCCTCATAAGGAGCAGCGCTCGCCGGCACGACTTGCCTGGCTCACTGCCAGCCTCCGACTGGCGCCAAACGCTTCTCGCGGAGCGCGGGCTTGCGAGATCCCGTTGGGCCGAGATCTCACGAGACCGCGCCCCTGCAGTCACGTGACGTCCCCACACACCTCCTTTGCTGGGAAAAAGGATGGATGGTCACTCCATGACAAAGTCTGCAAACTTGCTGGGTTTCCTTTTCTCTCTCTCTGGTCTGCCTTGATCTGGATGCGGGGCAGGGGTGCGAGAGTATTCTTGGGAAGGTGCGGGTGATTCTGGTTCTCCTTGCTTTGCCCTCCGCTGTGACTCCCTGAGTGGGTTTGGGGAGTAGCTCCTGGAGGCTTCGCTGCTGTGGGGTGACTCTAAGGGATCTCTTTCTGTCTGGCGGGTGCTTTCGGATTGCCCTGGCAATTCGGGTGCCTCTTGTTGGTTTTGATCTTCTCCGGTCTCCCAGAGTGGCTGTTCAATGGATTCCTTCCTACGGTACATCGCCACTCTTTCTAGATTCCATTTCCTACCATCGCTGGTGCAGATGTGGTTCGACCCTTTGGCAACGACCTATATGGGACTGCTGTACCTGGAACCTGTCACCATGTCTTTGTGGGGAAGACGAATCTTGACCAGGTCGCCTCTGTTGACTGCTGTGTGTCGAGCAGCCCGCCGCGTGTCTCCTTGAGTCTTCATGGTTTCCTTGTTCCGCTGCATCCGAAACACTACGTCTCCCATGTCCACATCTTCGTCAGCCCTCACTTGATGGAGCCACGGTGGTACCAGTGTGGATGCTGCGCTTCTCCCCCTTAGCAGAAGGAATGGCGACACGCCGGTGATGGCGTTAGGGGTGATGCGGTGGGCCGCGACAGCCTCCTTGACAGTCTTGTATGGGTTTAGGCCCGAGGCATTCGCCAGTTGTAGTGCACCTTTGATAAAGCGGTTGGCCCGCTCTACCAGGCCGTTGGCCTTTGGGTGGTAGAGACTTGCTCTTCGCTGTTGACTATTGTTGTGCCCGAGGAATTTTTCCATTTCTCGAGAGACTAACTGGACGCCATTGTCCGTCACCATTTCCTCTGGGAGGCCTTCTCGCTGGAATATGGCGGTGAGTGCTCCAATGACTGTGTTTGTGGTGATGTCCGAAATGAAGTCAACTTCGACCCATTTTGAGAAATAGTCGACGGTGACTATCCCGTATTTATGTTCAGGAGGCATGCCGCCCAGTGGGCTGATGAAGTCCAAGCCTAGTTTTCGCCAGACCCCTTTGGGGATCTCGGTGGGCAACATGGGGGCTTGTCTCACAGACAGGCGCTTGTCGCTGTTTGTGCACTCATGGCACCTTTCAACCATTAGTCGTATGTCCTGATCCATGCCTGGCGACCAGTAGGGGTCGCGAATCCTGCGCCTGGTCATGTTGCACCAGAGATGGCCTGAATGCGCTCTGCACAGAATTACTTTGCGAATCCCACTGGGTGAAATCACTTGGTCGCCTCTAAGAATGAGACTGTTCATGGCAGTGATTTCATCGTTCACCTTCCAGTAGGGACGTAGACCTTCGGGAATCGCTTTTCCGTCAGGCCATCCTTCGCGGACCCAGGCTGCCACGCGCCGTAGGGCATCATCCTGCTCGAACTCCTCCTGCCAATGGCGCTCACTCAGGTCCATGTACTCGCCATTCCTCAAGTCGCCTATGGAGGCCACGACGCATTCGTCTTCTAAGAATGTGGTGCCAGGGGTGGTCTGGTTCAAGAGCCTGGACATGCAGTCAGCTTGTGCATTTTTCCATCCGGCAATGTGGGCTATCTCATATGTATATTCTTGAAGTTTTGCGGCGATCCTGGCCAGTCTCGGGATAGCAGTCTTGGTGCCGCCTGGGCTCAACATGTGAATGAGGGGTTTGTGGTCTGTGACCAGTTTAAATTTTGTGCCCCAAACGTAGGATCTGAAGTAGTCGACGGCCCAGGCACAAGCCAACATTTCTTTCTTCACGGTGGAGTAATTCTTCTCCGCTGACGATAGTGTTTTGGATGCAAAAGCCACAATATTTTCAGTGTCGCCCTTCTTCTGGGTTAGGGTAGCCCCCAGACCATACGCACTGGCGTCTGTAGTGATGCAGGTGTCCCATTCAGGGTTGAAGGGTTTCAGGCAAGGTGCGTGTATAATCCTACTTTTGATTTTGGCAAATGCTCCGTCTTGCTCTGGGCCCCAGGAGTATGTAGCACCTTTCTTCAAAAGCTCCCTCATAGGGGACGTGGCTTCAGAGAACCTTAGGACGAATTTTGCGTAGTACTCCGCTAGGCCCAGGAATGAGCGGAGTTCTTCTCTGGACATCGGGGCCGAGGCATCTGCTATGGCTTCCATAAGGTTCTTCTTGGGGCTCACCCCTTCGCTTGAGATGCAGAACCCAAGGTATTCCACCTTGCTGGCTCGGAAGACACATTTCTCGATGCGAAGATGAACGCCTGCATCTTGAAGCTTGCTCAGGACTGCCCTGAGTGCTCCGTCATGAGTCTCATTGTCCTTTGCATACACGAGGATGTCGTCCTGAAAAAATGCAACGTTTGCGAGTCCTTTGAGTAGGGAATTCATCATTCTCTGAAATGCGGACGCTGCCGAAGACAGCCCGAACGGCATGCGGGTGTATTGAAAAGTGCCGAAGGGAGTGATGAACGCCGTAAGGGGGCGAGAAGACTTGTGTAATGGAATTTGGTGATAGGAGTCACGCATGTCTAGCTTCGAGAAGACTGCCGCTTCTTTCATCATTAGGACAATCTCGCTGATGCTGGGGAGCGGAAAGCTGTCAGTGACCACCTCCAGGTTCAGACTTCTCAGGTCGATGCATATCCTGAGGTCGTTGCTGGACTTCTTGACTAAAACCACCAGACTCAGCCACTCTGAGGATTCCACTGTCTCGATGGTCCCTTCTTCGACCATCTTCCGGAGATGAGCATCCAACGCAGGTCTCGCCGTGGCGGGCACCGGTCTAACCTTGTGTTTCACAGGTACTGCATTAGGTTTCAAACGGATCTTGTGAACGAAGTTTCTCACTTTCCCCGGTCTCTCGGAAAACAGGTTTGGGAACATCTCCTTGTAGTCTTGCGCTGCTCCTGAGGAGACCATAAGCACCTGTTCCGGAGTTTGATGCTGAGTCTGTGTTGATCGTCCCATCCAAGCACAGCTGGACCTTTGGGTGAGAAGTACACCTTGGTGGTGGTGGTCCTCCCTTTGAATTCAATTTGGGCTTTGACGTACCCCAGTAAGTTGACGGTTGCTCCTCCGAAGACCGTCGGTTTCTGCCTGGTGGACATGATCTCCACCTTTGCTTGTCCCATCATCTCCTTGTGCGTGTCGATGGGGAGGATTGTGAGGTCCGATCTTGAGTCTGCCATGACACGTGTTTCCATGCCGTCCACTCTAATGGTGCAGTGGGGCTTTTCCCTCCTGGCGTGGAGGGCATTGACCATGACGACCATGGGTCTGTCCTGTAGCCCGTCATCGTCGCTTGAAGCTTGGTCGCCATTGACGCGGGAGACAGTTCTTCCCCGCCACGTGCATGCTGGGGCCACGTGGCCGAAGCGTCCGCACTTGGAGCACTCCTTGTTCCTGGCGGGGCAGTCACGATCGCTCGCCATGTGTTTGGTGCTGGAGCATCTGTAGCATTTCGGCACTTCCCTTTGCCTGGGGCCTTTTTCTCTTGGACTGTCACGGGGCTGCTTGTCTCTGCGCCCTCTCCACTGCAGCGCTGTAAGCTCGAGTACGGGTGGATGACTTCCCGCCTCTTTGCGCCTGTTGGAGGTTTCTTCTTCCGCCCTGGCAATTTGGATGGCCTTGTCGAGGGTCACTTCCTTTTCTTGTATAAGCTTGTCCTGCACTTTTCTAGAGTTGGTGTGCACGACCAGCATGTCGCAGATGACCTGTTCTGCGTTGTCGCCGAAGGCGCATAAGGATGCTAGCTCCCTCATCCTGGTGATGTAGTCGTCCACGGGTTCACTCCCTTCTTGTTTCCGAGTGTAGAACCTTAGCCTGTGCAGCACCACGTTCTTCTTGGTGAACCGCTTCACAATGCGACGGATTGCCTCTTTGTAGACGTTGTCGTCATCCTCCACTGGTATGGCTGTCAAACTGGCAAAGATGCGCTGTCCCTCAACCCCCATTGCGTTCAGCAGCCTCGCCTTCTTCCTGGCAGGGGCATATCCTGTGCCGCCTACGGCCTCCAGATACGTGGAGAAGAGGGGCTCCCACTGCATCCACGCAATCACTGGGGTCCCGGTTGAGTGGATGAACGCAGGGGGCGGCGTGGCGCCTTGCATGGTGGGTCCGTGATTGTTGGGATATCCTCGTCGCCAGTTATGTTGTGGCCTTAAAGGACGACAGGATGCTGTGCATGGGTGTAACTGTCTTTATTGTAAGACAAGGGTAAAACCTTTGGTTGTCCTAAAGCAGGGTAAACAATTACTCACAGCTCAGTTCTGTTCCCTGTTCTGGAACTCCCAGTTGACTCACTGGGAAGTGGGTGTGCTCAATGATAGCGTGCTGCAAGCTTCTAGGGCCCCCAGGTAACATCCTGTGGCTATGGACTTATGCCCTAGAAGCTGGAGTATGAGGCTACTCAGGATCTCATGTCAATGGCTCCTTATAATGTTTAGTGGCTCCTCATAAGGAGCAGCGCTCGCCGGCACAACTTGCCTGGCTCACTGCCAACCTCCAACTGGCGCCAAACGCTTCTCGCGGAGCGCGGGCTCGCGAGATCCCGTTGGGCCGAGATCTCGCGAGACCGCGCCCCCGCAGTCACGTGACGTCCCCACACAATGCTTGTGCTTCCGCATTAACGCACACAATATATCTTTAGCATTGAAAAAGAAAAGCTCCACATTTGCAGCATTCAGCTGGTAGCAGCAATTCTGTACACTCTAAGATGGCCGCCCACTACAAGGATCCGACTCCCATTGCCTAACCAGGCCCAGCAGACACTGCTGAGCACCGATTGGCTGTTGTGCCATTGTCCTCCACCTATCGAGCGCCGGCAGGCGAAGCCAGCCCAGACCAACAAGGCCATCACCTGTCTTCAGCCTGTCACCAGCTGTCATGCCTTCTGCCAGACCCCCTGCATGAGCTGGATCAACCTACGCTGCCTAATACTAAGGTAACTCTCCTCAGACCCACGCTCAGCCGCTGACAATGCCTTTATTGGTTTCCAAACTTGACTGTCCAGATTGTGCACCTGCTACATAGCGCATTCTATTGTGGGTCCACTACTATGCCTTGCGTTCGTTCACGCGCTGCATACTGATCAGTGCTAACAGTGAGCCTGCTTGATAAACAGTTCAGCATGTGTAGCCGTGTGTGCTGCCTATACTCAGTCACTGTGTTGCCTACACCTAGCATGTGTAGCCATGTGTTGCCTATACTCAGTCACTGTGTTGCCTACACCTCGCCATTGTGTTGCTTTCACCTAGCCACTGTGTTGCCCATACTTAGCATGTGTAGCCCTGTGTTGCCTATACTTAGCCATTGTGTTGCCTACACCTAGCCATTGTGTTGCCCATTGTGTTGCCTACACCTGCCACTGTGTTGCCCATACTTAGCATGTGTAGCCCTATGTTGCCTATACCTAGCCATTGTGTTGCCTACAACTAGCATGTGTAGCCCTGTGTTGCCTACACCTAGCCATTGTGTTGCCTACACCTAGCCATTGTGTTGCCTACACCTAGCCATTGTGTTACCTACACCTAGCCACTGTATTGCCTATTGTTAGCTTTTGCAGCATATTGCACCTATATTTAGCATTTGCAGCCATTGTGCCTATAACTGGCATTTGCAGCCATTGTGCCCAACTCAAACCTAGCAACTGCTATCCACGTGCACCCTGCAACTACCTAGGAATACAGCCAAAACCCAGCCCGCCATTCATTATGTGCCTGCTCCTCATACCATATAACACCACTTGGCTTATTGCTCTACTCACCAACATAGCCATCACCAGCGTACGCAGCCCCACCCACCCAACACACACCTGGCATGAAACCCATGCTCTTCATGTCACACCCTGCCAGCACATCGACTCATCCCCCGCCCCCATATAATCACTATTTGATCTCACCTGCGCTGTGGCTAGAACATTTCACCACTAGGCCAACGCCCAACCAACCTTGCTCAGCGACCGGCAGGAATGCAAGACTGGGTTCAAAATTACTGTGCCAAACCCGTGCTCCCCAGAGGCCCTCTCACCCCCCTCCAACCTCTCCATCTACACAATCTCCCTGCAGCAGCATCACCTCACATTCACCAACTCTGAACAACCCACCCAAAGCACCTCTAATCAAAGGTGCCTTGATTAATGCCAGGTCACTCCCTGCGCACGCCCTAGACATTGCTAATCTCATTACAACCCATGACCTTGATTTCATACATAGCGCCTCAGGACCTCTACTCGCGCTCGCCATTCCCGCCGGTTACACTATCATCAGATGCGACCGCAATACCAACGCATTAAAGGCGGTGGTGACGCATTCATTCATAAAATTTCCATCGGTATCAGAAGCATTAACAGCCAACAAATCCCGTCCGCAGAACTTCTCATGGTCAAACTCCCTATCTCCCCCAATCAAACCGCCACACTCCACCTCATATATCGACCACCCGGACCCATATCCACCTTCTCAGATGACATCATATCCATCATAGCCGATAAAGCCAAAACCAAATCACAGATCATCCTACTTGGTGACTTCAATCTTGGATTCCAAGTCCCTAATGACCCTTCAGCGCTAGATCTGTCTAACACCTTAACTGACCAAGGCTTCACCCATCAAATCACGGAACCCACCCATTCCAAAGGGCAAACCCTCGACTGGCTAGCTGAATCTAACTGCTGCATCAACCTCAAGACAGCACTCCTTGCGCATGGTCAGACCATCACACAATCCTCTTCGAAATCAAAACCACTGACCTCTGCCCCAAACAAGAACCTGCCCCCGCCACCCAGACCAGAAACAAAAGAGACATCACCAAGGCTAAACTACTCCCCCCTCATCCTCCTGCTTTTAAACAGAATTGCCCTCACATGCACGGATCCCACAGTACTAGTTGACACATACAACCAGTCCATGCTTAAAGGCATGGTCTAGTAAAAATTTTTATTGTCCCTACGGGTCGGCCATGTTTTTTTAAGCCTAAGTGGCTCGATTTTAGAAAACTTTCCTATGGACCTTACCCGAGTTTTCGTCCATTAAACGCACGCGAAAACAAGCACCAGGGAGCCGCCATTTTCTGATAATCCTATCTTTTCCCCGATCGCCCTGGCTGACCTGCTTTTGCGGCACTAAATCAATTCCCCCGCCCCGGAGCCTGACATTATCAAAACATTCATATTCCCCGCCTCTCCCCGTGACGTTACTGTGCTGCGTAGGCAAACGCGCCCAGTCGTCTTCTACGCGACTCCACACAGAACCCGGAAACCAACACAGATCAACTCACAACACAGCGCGCCACAATTCGGAATATGAACCTGTACTTTAAAATGAAACAGCAACACGGTACATTTGGTAAAGTACATTTATTTGACATTAAATGTTTAGAGAATATTCAGCAATTGACATATGAACTCCGGAAGCCATTTATTTTCTTTTATCTGTATCCGCAATAACTGTTCCGTTTCATCTCGAGTCACGCGCTGTTCCTTTATGTTCCTTTCGTAAAAAGAATCACTTTGGAAGCACGGTGAACCGCAAGGCTGTTCCATCAACTAGGCACTAGTCCAGCCAAAAGGTTGATATGTTGCTTCTAGCCACTAGTACAGCGTAAGGGCATGTGAGCCCTTGGCGATCGTCCCATAATATGGTGATCGTGCTCCAGTTGTTGACACAAAGCTGCAGGTGTCTGCTGAAGAATCCATCCGCCGGTGTCTCAAACAGATGGCAGTGGCAGAAAGGGATCAAATACCTGTTATGAAAACAAAAAAATGATAATTTGTCTCGCTAGCCGAACTTCATTAATATTACTCATTTTAATTATTACGGCCGATCAGAAACTATTTGCTTGCAAGGATAGTTCAATTGAGTATGTTCGTCTCTAAAATCAATGCGAAAAGTAACGAGAAATCGAGGCCAACACACAATGATAAACGACAGTCTACATGCGTGAGGAATGATATGATATATGATATGGCATGTGTAACGCGCCTTTACTCAAGTGTTTCTAGGCGTGACGAGGCAGGTGGGGAACAAGGGCAGACAGACAACGATCCTACTAGGCCAGGTGTCTTTCTGATCGCGCATGGGGAAGGGCTGTACATGGTTAGTTGAATACAAATTAAATAATAGGGCCAGCTGGTGGCAAGTGCAAGGTAAATGCCGGGAGAAGGGGCTGAGGGATACAGAGACAGTCCCGTAGTGCAGGTAGGCAGTGCAGGGAAAAGTGGCTGGGCCAAGGACCGAGATCGGTGAGACCAGTGGACCTGCATGCCCATGTGCCCACTATGAACAGTTTTACTTGCTTTTCCTAGCTCTTCATTCATTCATTTTATCATGCATCCATTCATTAAATCTTAATTCCGGTATAAAAGCGTGTAAAGATTTACTTACATTATATTTGAAATTTCCATTGTGTCTCTTCGTAATGCAGTCCGTAAAACGGACCGTGCTCTTGACAACGATTTTTCGTATACTGACCTAAAATGAAACTCGGTCTAGTTTCTGAATTTTCTGCCTTATCGTCTCTTACGTTATTGCGCACTCCCTTCAAATGTAGTTCTTTCGGCATGGTACCTGTCAAGGTCAAAAAACAATAGACCCTTATACTTCCAGTGCGACTTGTGGGCCTCATCTGGGCGCTGTCCTTCGCATTCTTTATTTGCAACATCACGTAGTATAGGCATCTGTGAGAACTTGAAGTTTAGAATCCGTCTATGTAGTGCGCCTCAATGTGCAAATGCGAACTGGCTTCTCTCCCAAATGCCACGGCCCGCTTTCTGTGTCGGTGAAGATGGAATCAACCACTTCTTCTTCCGTGCCTCCTCTGGGGACAAAGGGCCATGTTCACATTGGTGGAAATGTTAATTTGCTGTCCAGCGGTGAACGTTGGTACAGTGGTGCATCAGTGACCGCCATTTTTCAAGTAGTATTTCCACTGACCCCTCACAAGTTTTTGAGCTCCACCAAAGATGGTTGGTGATAGAATGGGACCACTGCAAAATACTTTCAAAGCCTTTTTTTTCCCCCTGCAGCCGAGATTTTCTTATTGATTGATTTAGCAAGATGCCATACGTCAAATTGATGTTTAATATGTGGGAACTGCTCTCTCATTGTCTTGGCAATTGAAACGTGTCTATCCATGGCTATGAGGTCGATGTGCATTCCCCTTGATTGTAGATATTCCACCGATTTTATAAAACCTAGTTTCTCCATGGCCACTGAGGATGTACATTGTGTTACCTGCACGACCACCGAACTCACAATTTTTTTACTATCCATGTCCTGAAAGTGGTAGGTGCAGTACTTGGCAGAAAATCCAGGGCTGTCGCACTCTCCATCGCCGGCTAGCCTGAAACCTTTGCCTTCGAATGTACTTGCTAGAGACAATTGTTAAATTTTCCAAGCATCACTAATGGCCGGAAACAGATAATCACATTGGTATGTGTAGTACAGCGCTTTAGAAATGAAATGGAGTCCCACAAACTGAAAGAAAGCCTCTAACTTTCTAAAACTGGAGCCACTAAAAAGTGATGCAGCTGCACACAGTAGATTGCCTGCTGGCAGTTTCCCCAGCATCGGTTGTGCAGACCATGAGAAGCTATGATTTAATCTACAGGTGGCATTTATTTTGACGTTACTGCCTTTTATTTGACGAGTCACATTAATCAATGGCATCCCACATACTTTCCCTCTAATGGAATGCACACATTTCAGCATACTTATAATTTCCATCAAACAACTGTCGAATACAATGTATTTGCTCTCTTTCATTAGACGGTCATCCTGCGTCAACGTTGTTTCGGCCTTTGAAGTTGTGGAGATTTCAACACATTGGAAAGTAATATCGCTGATATCAAGTTCTGATGCGTCTATGGATGCTACGGCTGGTTCATTCTCTGTCATTTCAACATCTATTACTTCAAAATTGATGGGAGAACACAACAATGTCGACAGGTTTTTTGGTGTCAAATTTTTGGCGGGTGTAGATTGTGTAAATTGATCTGCAACTACTTCAGAGCTATCTTCAATACATTCAATAACATCTTCTTGTGGTGGTGCGGTCGCGATGTAGCTATGGTCCAATGCAACTTTTCTGTAGTCTCCAAACACAATTAATTCATGTTCTGGCCATTGGACATGAGCATCTCGAGCCTGAACACGCCTCGCCTCAATTAATAGTTCCTCCATAGTGTACACGGTCTGACAAGCCACATCTCTCATTCGCTTCACTGTCTGTGTGTGTATAGTTCTGACACCCACGGGTAACTGGAGGAGAGATTGGAAAAGGGATGTTCAGTTTAAACACAAGATGGAGTGTAGTAGAATTGACTGGAAAAAAAACATAAAATAGTCCCCAGCACAAACATTTTTTTAAAGTTATGAACTGTTTGTAACTAACCTTTTTTTGTTTTTTTTTCTTTGCAACTTTTTGACTCGACCTTCAACATCTGCACGCTGTAGCTCCGATTCTTTTCCGCATGTCCTCCCTTCCTCTTGCGCTGCAACGACTATATTTTCTGTATCCGCATAGACAGCACGGAATGAGGCTCCATCGTCTCCCTGAAACATAGTACTTTCATTACTATGTATCAAAATATTGTTAACATAAAACATGTGAGGACGAACACACAGGTACATCTCAATAGCCAAATACGATTTAAACATTGTGTGCAACAATCAAACGACAAGTATTCGACCAGTGATGATCTATTTCGATGGAACTGTCAGTATCCACACCTCTGGCTCTGCATGGACTGCCATGAATGGTTGTATTGGAGAGGAGGCATCCGCATCTCCCTGAAACACAGTACTTGCATTAGTATGCTTTTCAATATTGGTAACACAACACACACTTGGGGTCGACGGCACAGGTACATATAAAGAGATAACCGCAAATGATGCATTGTCCAAAAGAATCAAAGAAAATCCACATATGATCACATTTCATCGACTTATTTAAACGATTCCTTTACATCTGCATCATCTAAATGAGATGTTGTGATTGTGGTGGAAGCTCCGTCGTCTCCCTGAAACACAGTACTTGGATTAGTATGGTTTTCAATATTGGAAACATAACACACACTTGGGGTCGAACGCACAGGTACATATAAAGAGATAACCGCGAAAGATGCATTGTCCAAAAGAATCAAGGAAAATCCAAATATGATCACATTTCATCGACTTATTTCAACGATTCCTTTACATCTGCATCATCTAAATGAGATGTTGTGATTGTGGTGGAAGCTCCGTCGTCTCCCTGAAACACAGTACTTGGATTAGTATGGTTTTCAATATTGGAAACATAACACACACTTGGGGTCGAACGCACAGGTACATATAAAGAGATAACCGCGAAAGATGCATTGTCCAAAAGAATCAAGGAAAATCCAAATATGATCACATTTCATCGACTTATTTCAACGATTCCTTTACATCTGCATCATCTAAATGAGATGTTGTGATTGTGGTGGAAGCTCCGTCGTCTCCCTGAAACACAGTACTTGGATTAGTATGGTTTTCAATATTGGAAACATAACACACACTTGGGGTCGAACGCACAGGTACATATAAAGAGATAACCGCGAAAGATGCATTGTCCAAAAGAATCAAGGAAAATCCAAATATGATCACATTTCATCGACTTATTTCAACGATTCCTTTACATCTGCATCATCTAAATGAGATGTTGTGATTGTGGTGGAAGCTCCGTCGTCTCCCTGAAACACAGTACTTGGATTAGTATGGTTTTCAATATTGGAAACATAACACACACTTGGGGTCGAACGCACAGGTACATATAAAGAGATAACCGCGAAAGATGCATTGTCCAAAAGAATCAAGGAAAATCCAAATATGATCACATTTCATCGACTTATTTCAACGATTCCTTTACATCTGCATCATCTAAATGAGATGTTGTGATTGTGGTGGAAGCTTCGTCGTCTCCCTGTAACACAGCACTTGCGTTAATAGGGAAGAAAGTATAGCAAATGGAATCACGTTATATGATCACGCATGATGGAGCTATTATCCATACCTCGTGCTGCTGAAGAATATCTATGGATGTTGCAAATGTAGTGCGCACTTCCGAAAGCTGTTGCGCCGATTCGTATACTTGAATGTCAGGCTCTGCATCAAGTGCAGGGGTTGACGCTCCATCAACTGCCTGAAACATAGTACTTGCATTAGTGAGGATTACAATTGTGAAAACATAACACACACCTGGGGTCGACAGCACAGGTACATATCAACGGCTAACCACGAATGAAACATTGTGTAGAACAATCAAACGACAAGAATTCCAGCTCTGATGATGATGCTCGATGGAGCTATCAGTATCCATACCTCCTGATGTTGAAAAACATCTAGAAATGTTGTAGATGTGGCGGACGCTTCAGCATCTCCCTGAAAGACAGTACTTGCATTAGTATGGATAACACTAATTATAACTGAAAACAAACACCAGTGGACGATAACTAAGGTGTATATCAATTGGAAAGCAGTAACCAAACATTCAGTGAAATAATTACACAATAGAATAAAACTATTACTTGACATGCATAAAACAAGTATGTAGCGGATTAGCCTAGTAAGATTACCTGATACGCGCTAGAAGTGGTTCATAACTGCGACCACGTCAAGGATGTAGAATGTTCTTGCTTCAGATTCAAGGGATAGTCAAGAAGTTGTAAAGGTCAATTAATGATTGATAATGAAATGCCAATATTAAAAATAGCCATGTAAGCCGACAGAATACTTGAAAAATGCTCAATACAGCACGGTTCCCTGTCCCCATATATATATATATATATATATATATATATATATATATATATATATATATATATATATATATATATATATATATATATATATATATATATATATACACATTGCGTTTGTGGGTTGTGAAATCGAAAAAGAATATATTGATAAATGTCATTATTCAAAAAACTATACACTCATATCAATTTCGAAATTATTACAAGGGATAGAACACCTACAATATCAATTAATCCATTCGGCTACCTACACACTACCGCAAGGCCTAAAGCTAAATCCGGACACTTGACTCACCGGTGGCGGAATGTGGATCAATAGAGTGGGAATAGCGTTTCCGCGCAATTTCCGTGTCGTTTGCCGTTTATTCTTCTTTGTTACCCAAGAAGTTGTGTACATGTCCAAGGAAAAGTGCCGGCTGCAGATGCGGTATCGATCACCCCTCTTGACCTCTAAGACTTGTTGGACTCTACTTTCCAGCTCATCCAGTGGATATCCGCAATGTCTGACCCATTCTCTTATTCGATCAACAGTTTTCGGGAATACATGCATTGTAGTTCCTTCAGATTTCGCATGGGTCTTCGAAGGGCAACCGCTAATCGAACAGGCAGGCATTGTTGATAAATCTGAAAAGTAAATATCGACATTATTATACAATCTTCAAGAGTAAAGATTTGATACAAAAGTAAATGAATCATACAATGATCAATGCAAGGTTTGTTTTGGTCGCAGGAACTATACCAGTTCATTATGTGCTGCTTAGTATTTGCATAAGTTGCAGAAATGTATAATTGATGTGACTGAAATCTGAACATGTGACTCGTCCCTTGGATGTTCTGTCTTGCACGAGAAGGAAACATGCTTACATTATAGACTGGACCCCCGAAGGATGCAATTCAATGACAATAGACACAGAAGAAAATAAATAGATCTACTGATAGCATAGCAATGGAAACTCAAGTCAATACCAATGAGACCAATGAACATAGCACTATTGTGTACTCTACTCGAAAATAGATAGAAATTTAAAAATCTGCGAAATATGACCAGGATACTTGGCCTTACCTTGACCAACAAACAGTTGGATTCAGCAAGCAGAGCAGTATGTTGCGGGAGAATAGGTGGATGGCCACAGGTAGCGCACTGATGGGTATGCTTGAAGATGTCACAGAAGTTCACGGATAGCACGACGACCAGCAGATTAGCATAGATCTCAGTGGTTCCCAGGTAGCACGTTCAGGAGTTGACTTGCAAAGCACAAAGATGTTCTCATGAGACATATCGAGTGGTTTTTAAAGCATTAGAAACTGGGGTGTGTTTGTGAATGAATGACGTGTGTATGTCATGGTATTAGGGGGGCGGCCTGCTTGAAGGGGAGGCCTGGCTGGAGACACGGGGTCTGAGGAGGCCATGTGACCGATGGCCCCTTGCGTGGGACACCTTTTGAAGTGTACATGCAGTTTGGCACCTTGGCCTTTCGCGCCCCTGACAGCCCCCCATGCCAGCACTCATCCCCGGGTGTGAACCGCCTTTGATAGAGGGGGGTGGGATGGATGGGCCTGGGGCATGCAGATAAGGCACAGGAAGGCTGCTGAATGGAGACACACTTATGTGGATAGCAGGGGGGGCGGCCTGCTTCAAGGGGAGGCCTGGCTGGAGACACGGGGTCTGAGGAGGCCATGTGACCGATGGCCCCTTGGCGTGGGACACCTTTTGAAGTGTACATGTAGTGTGGCACCTTGGCCGTTTGCACCCGTCACAGCCCCCCATGCCAGCGCTCATCCCCGGGTGTGAACTGCCTTTGATAGAGCGGGGTGGGATGGATGGGCCTGGGGCGTGCAGATAAGGCACAGGAAGACTGCTGAATGGAGACACACTTATGTGGATTGCAGGGGGGCGGCCTGCCTCAGGGGAGGCCTGCCTGGAGACACGGGGTCTGAGGAGACCATGTGAACAATGGCCCCTTGGCGTGGGACACCTTTTGAAGTGTACATGTAGTTTGGCACCTTGGCTGTTTGCGCACGTCACAGCCCCCCATGCCAGCGCGCATCCACCAGCGCGAACCGCCTTTATATCAATATACAGTATATCAATGATAGTATATCGTTGCTTATCATTAACAAATGCCACATACCGGAGATTCTTGTGAGCACAGACCCACACTTCAACCGGTGTATTATAGTGGTCAAGACTGTATAATCCAATGGTAAATGTTAGTATAGATATATGTGTGACTTTTATAGAGACATAACCTACTGAAAGACTTTAGTGTGTTTTAGTGCATGCATTATCGAGAATATGTTATGTTAGCTTAGATAGATAGTGACCACCCTGCTTCACAGCAACCAGACCTTCACCCATTCGGAGCACAGATGTCCGACGTCCATCCTTGAATGGAGACACACTTGATTCATTTAAAAAAATCGAGACAACGTTTGTTAAAATATATGTGGTGTTTTATTTTCTATCTTATTTTAATGACACAAAAATACAAGACTTTAAAGATTATACAGGTCAGGTTGCAGCACAGCGAGAGAAAATCCCCTGTACTGACCGCTGTCACTCAGGAACGTTTCTCTAATGGCACGAACGGCACAGGCGGGTATCACTCTTCGAACGCGGTGTCCAAGCCTCCCGTGAAGCCACCATGTAAAGGAACCATAGGCCACAAGCCTGTACCACCTGTGAAAAGGAATGAAACAAACTGTTTTTAAATTACCAAGATAAGTTTAATAAACATTTGTTGTCAATGACAATTCTTGTAACTAATGGCATTTTACACGGACAAATGCTATCTAGACAATGCACACTATTCAACGACTTACATGCGTTACAATGATATGTAGATGTAATTTTGGATATAGTAGAAGACCATGAAATAGGAGTGGCATGACAAGCAGAGTATACTTGCTCGTTACTCGGATTACGAGGACAAACAGTTGCTCGAAGTTCGTGCATAAGCACCATCATTATTCTCAACACGGCCCGTGTGAGGCAGGCTGCCCTGAAGTCTGGCAGCTCGGTGATGCATTGCAGTCGTGGCTCGCCTTCCGAAATGTAGGCCAGGCATCCAGAGTTTTCTCGACAGCAGCAGTTCTCGTCCTCAGTTGGCATTAGCTTGCACCGATTGCATGTGCACCAGGTGGAGACGCCGTCCATTCGACTAGGCCCAGGCTCTTCATCTGTTGATTCGTCCTGCCAACTGCTGTCCGAATCCCCATCGTTTTCGCGTGCGTCCCTTTCCAATAGTTCCTCCTCGGTATACTCGGGCTCGTACATGTAGAGCATTATTGTAGCCATTGTGTATTAAACAAACTAAAATAATTTATAGCGGTGGTACTGGTATCTGTTCACACTGGCTACAAGCGGCGAAGGTAGCTGACCAGAGCACTGAAACGAGTCACAGAATACTCAAAGTAACACAGAGAGAGGAATGGAATCGAAAATCGGCTGCTGTGTGTTGTGAAACGGTCTGTTTATACTTATTGAGGAG
This sequence comes from Ambystoma mexicanum, assembly GCF_040938575.1. NCBI lineage: Eukaryota > Metazoa > Chordata > Amphibia > Caudata > Ambystomatidae > Ambystoma > Ambystoma mexicanum. Next base: position 339,268,801 of record NC_090938.1, read on the forward strand.
AGAAGCGTCCTGCCATTTCCATGGCGACACGTCATTAGCTGAAGCGCAGCGAATGTTGACACGAGACGTGCTTTGGCGTTGGGAAATGGGCGGTACGAGTCTGCTGATGACAGGCTCAGGGGCGGGGGAATTGATTTAGTGCCGCAAAAGCAGGTCAGCCAGGGCGATCGGGGAAAAGATAGGATTATCAGAAAATGGCGGCTCCCTGGTGATTGTTTTCGCGTGCGTTTAATGGACGAAAACTCGGGTAAGGTCCATAGGAAAGTTTTCTAAAATCGAGCCACTTAGGCTTAAAAAAAACATGGCCGACCCGTAGGGACAATAACATTTTTACTAGACCATGCCTTTAAAGCTCTGAACGCTATTGCCCCCATCAAACTGAGGAGACCCAAACCCCGAGCCCACCTTAACTCGTGGTTCACCCCTCACCTAAGAGAACTCTGCAAAGCCAAACGCTCTGCTGAATCCTGCTGGAAAAGTCACCCCTCCGACACCAACAAAGACCACCTAACCATTGCCTCACTTAACTACAAAGAAGCCATCTTCCAGGCAAAGAAAGACACATACAACGGCTGCATCATGGAAGCCAAATCCAACACTAAAGAGCTCTTCAAGATGCTCAAGGAACTTGAATCACCCGCAACCCCCCCCCCCAGACACATGTATCAAAAACAGCTTGTGGTGTACAAACATTCAAGATGCCCTACTGGGTAAAATCACCACACTCCAAGCCAAAATTAATGCCGAACAATCGTGCCTCGAAACCGACACCCAAGCCCATCCCACTCGCATCACCTCCCCCGGCTCTACTCACAAGCCTTTCAGCTTCACAGCTCTCGGTACTTCTGAAGTTGAAAACATCATCAACAAGCTTAAGCCAACCAACTGCCAAGGTGACCTATGTCCCGCCTCAACCATCAAGGACGTGGCTCACAAACTACCCCCCTTCATCAACACATCCTTTAAAACAGGCATTGTTCCTCACAATCTAAAAGATGCATGGGTCATACCCCTACTTAAAAAACCCACTCTTGACCCGAGCACACCCACCAATTACAGGCCCATTACCACGGTCCCCATCTTGCTTAAAATCCTGATCGGGCCGTTTACCTTCAGATCCAGGAATACCTCGAATCCAATAAACTCCTCGGCCTCAGGCAATCAGGTTTCAGACCCAGGCACGGGACAGAAACGTCCCTTATTGATCTGAAAACACAAATTGAGGACCTCAATAACAAAGGGAAACTCGCACTGCTGCTACTATTAGACCTATCCGCAGCCTTCAACCTTGTTAACCACTGCATCCTTTGTCAGCACCTCTCATCAACCGCCAACTTCTCAGATGCTGCCACCTCTTGGGTCAGATCATTCTTTGACAATAGATCCATGCGAGTCTTCTCCACATCAGCGGCCGCTGAACCTTCACCTGTCCCCTGCGGCGTGCCTCAGGGCACCTGCGTATCCCCTACACTATACAATGTGTTCACCAAACCTCTCTTTGATATTCTTGACTATCTGGGCGTCACCTACACAAATTATGCCGATGATACCCAGATACTCATCCCTATCACTGGAGACTACTTGGCTGACACCAAATCACTGAATGACGTCTACCTGGTCATACAAGCCTGGAATGCTCAACATGAGCTATGTCTTGACGATAAGACTGAGCTCCTCATCCTCGGCTCACACTACCACCTCAGTAAACTGGATCCTGTTTTCAAGACTTTTACCATTGACGGCATCATCATCAAGGCTTCTAAAGACACCAAAACCCTTGGGATCTAACTTGACTCCACCCTGTCCTTCTCCAGACAAAGTCAGTCACATCTGCCTCTGCCTACACGTGCAAACTGATCACCACGTGTCACCCCTTTCTCTCCACTGCTAACTGCATCATCTTAGCCAGAACCCTTGTTATGTCCAAGATCGACTATTGCAACACGCTTTACCTGTGTACCAGCCAAAGGAACCTAAATAAGCTGCAGGTCACCCAGAACAACGCCATCAGAGCAGCTCTTAACATTCCTAGAAACAACCACATCTCAGCCACCAGACGCAACTTGAGTTGGCTCTCAGTAACCCAAACCCTCAAAACCCTGACAGTCAACCCACAAGTGTCTCTCCAACCAGGCACCAACATATCTCTGCAATCTATTTGCACCTCGCACCTCCGTTCGACCGCAGAGATCTGCACAAGCCAATTGTCTGACCTTCCCTAAATTCAAGGGACAGAAAGCGGGCGGCTGCAGCTTCCCTGTTCTAGCAACCAAACTATGGAACACACTCAGGTCCAAACCCTCCCCGTATGCCTTCAAACGCAATACTAAATTGTGGCTCCAGAACAGCGACAACTAGCACCGTTTCCTGTTCCATCTCTGCACTGCTAACTTAGCCACCCTGCATATGACGTGTATATACTTACCTCTGTAAATATTGTACATTTTGTAAATAGAGACTTTACTTTCCTTTATATGATGTACTCAATGCCGCCATTTATATGTCTGCTGTAACCATAAAATATGCGCCCAGATGCCCGAGGGCAAGGCGCGCTTTACAAATAAAGAAATTGAAATGTCTTGACATTTTTGGGCGGTTGGAGATCGGTTGGCAGTTTGGGTGGCCCTCTAGTTGTATTTTTGTAGTGGTTTCACACAGGTAGTTGTGAAGTATTGCGGAGATCAATTAAGTGAGATTCCAGGTGGGAAAAAGTGTGGTGTTGCCTTGCAAAGGGGGTCTTTGTAGATGTTGTGGAGCGGGGCACCAGCGAGCCTGCTTTTTTCCTTCCGTTCGGCTGTTGGAGAGTTCCCATTCAGTAACGGGCTTAAACTGGTTAAATGATCCAGAGGGGGCATTCAGTCCTAAAACCCACACAAATGAGCAACCCAGTTTATCTACAATACTGATGAATGTACATATCGATACACTAAGCGTACATATGGTTGGTATGGAAATGTAAATAAAGTAGGGGGGAGAAAAATAAAGGGTGAAGGCTAGTAAGGGGAGGGTGAGGAATGGGTGTAGTGCAGTACCGTGTAAAAAAAAAAAAACATTTCAATTTTGCTCTTTTGGGGATTTACTAAAAAGGCACATCACAAAAATGACATAAAAGTGTGTGTTCTTTGTGTATGGCTTGCGCGAAGTACTTGTTTTTAAGTGGTTGGCGAGATTATCAATTAGTTATTTGTAGGATATTGGCCTTGGGCCTTTTATTTGCATGCATTATGATTTCTCAGCGCAATGATTTGGAGCCTTTTTCTGCCTGCGTGCTGCAGTACTGGTGCGTTCAGCATCTGCTTTTAAAACTGCTGATTTGTAATGTTGGGCCAGATGGAGGAAATGCTTTTATGACTTGCCATGCCTGACCCAGTTTCTGGTTACTTTTCTTCAGGGTTCGTAGATCAGGGATAAACCACCTTGCAGCTGTTTTCTTTTGTCTAATGGGATGAATCGTTTCATAGGATGTCCAGAACTTACGTGATATATTTGTGGCGTGTTCCTCAGAGCTTTATGGTAATAAAATGCTCAGCATCCCCCATTACTGGGCTCCATTCAATCAAGGATTTTCCAAGTTCTCCTGATCTTTGCTGGTCTGTTTTGAGTTGGCAGCGCAAGCAGGAGAATTTATTTATTTATTTGCATTTATTTCAGCACACAAAGCCCAGAGGCTTGTAGGCGCCTGTTACAGAAAGTGCATAGTACGTTAGGGAAGTGCAAGAGTATGTGTATTGGTTACAAACAGAATAAGTGAGTGTATACAGACTAGTGAAGCCTCACCTCGTGGAAAAGGGGGCTACATCAAGTGTACAGGTACAAATAGTTAAGATTCAACATAATATGAATGCATAGATTGTGAAAACCTCACCTCATGGTGCCGGGGCTGCATCAAGTGTACAGGTATGGGGGCTATTTCAGGTTAGTAAGCAAAACACAAATGACAGAATAAGTATGAGTGCATACTTTAGAGATACAAGGTTAGCATTAGGCTGAGATACAAAGATATGGGGTGTTACAGACGTATTACACATATAGCAATAGGCAGAATGCCAAAGCCAGTGTGTTTCCAGTATGTAATAAGATTAGCACAGGGCTCAAATTGTGAACACCGGGTGCGTTATGGTCATATTGCTAGATTAGCAATGTGATGACAGTCAAAATAGTCGTGTTTGCTGGTATACAGATTTCTTGTTAGGCAAAGAGTTAAGGATGTGGGCGTTGCAGATGTCTTTGTGGGACAACTCCGGTAGAATCTCTTAGAAAACTTAGCAAGACATGGCCGCTCCACAGTACATGGAAAGATAAGGGTGTCGTAGTTAGGCCTTCATACAGAATTGCATCCAGGGTTTTCCTGGCTGGGGTGGGCCTTCCCCCTCCGTTTTGAACATTTAAGTTGAACTTCCAATCTTCGCAGCCTGATTGGCAGCAGCTCAGGAAGAGCTGTTCCTTCTCGTACCCAGCCGCGTTCAAAGTGTGCTGTGTGCCCCACCTTTTATCCTCAAACAGATAGCTAATGTATGGCAGGTGTATGTGATTGAAACTGAGTGCTTGACCCTGTATGACCTCATTAATGGGACAGGGCCATTGCAAAGTGTTCAGGGTAATCTTCATAGCCTCAATCCTCATCTTCTTCAGCTCATTAGCTTTGTCAACATACAGAGGGTAAGGATCATGGGAGTTGTAGTGTCCCAGAAAATAGGTAGGGATAGGGGTTTGATAGTGGTTAGGAAAAGGGGGTTGCCATGTCTCACCATCAGGTGTCTCTACCCCACTCCCTGAGGACCCTCTATCCAGGTGATCCTCCCTTGCTTGTGCGCCCCCAAGGTAGGAATCCAAAAGTGGTGGCCCTCCCCCGGCCACCAGAGTAAGGGATCCTCGGGCACTAGGTTGTGAAACACATTCTGGTTTTTCACATACCCTTCCCCTATGCGATGTGGACGAGTCTGTTTCACAGGGGAACCTCAAAAGGAAATTGATGGTACTTGGTTCCTGTCCCTTTTGATGTTCAACTGGGGAGCAGTAGGTTTGTGAGTCCAAAAACCATTGCATACCTTTCGGGTTGGACTCCTTTAAATGAGGTTTTTCTTTAAAAAGTTTGATAATTCTTTGAGCCACCCTCGAAACCCACTAGTCAAATTGGGATAAATTAGTCCCTAGGATTAATTGGACAGGCAGATTGGGGATGACTACAAAGGTTAAATACAATTCACTTCCAAAGATAGTAACATGGACTTGTGTTAGGCAGTGGCTTTTGTCATGGCCATGGATACAATGGATGCTCTTTCTTCCCACCCTCTTCCATCCCCTAGAAAGTAGGCCAGGATGTATTGCACATTTCTTACTGCCACTATCCAATTGGGCCCATGCAGTTCTTTCTCCTATAAGGGTAAGGATTTTATATATTGTTTTAGCCCCAGTATAAAAGAAAGTATTGGATTTTATTGGAATTTTTCTATTACGTAGGAATCAGGGTTTCTTATGTTTCTTTTCCCTCTCCACTGGTGTTTCACTGGATTGGTCATAAAGACTGTAATCCCAGGAGGATTCAATTTTATTCTTTCTGCTCAATTTGCCCCGAGTAGGGTTTTCTGACAAGGTGCAGTGAGATTTATTTTAGTAAGTGGGCAATACCTTGCCTTTTGTCCATATTTCCTACAAGAAATACATGCCTTCTGATCCAATGGAAGGGATGGGACATTTTCATCTCCAGTTTCAACTACATGTCTGTAACCCCAGGGAATCTATCTTCTATGATGGCAGGGAAGAAGGATTCGAGTTCTCTTGGTCAATAATCTCTGTATTGGACGTCTCTTTATTCTGATGACACAAAGGATCCCGTGAGTCTAAAGGACACGGATCATTGGGATGGTCATTGTATCCGTAGGAATAGCAGGGTCTCTCAACCTCTAAAGAGGTTGAGAGAGAAGAGAGACTCTCATGCCTCCTCCTCCTATAGTCTAACCCTTGCTCCTCATATTCAGATTCCCAGAATGACTGATTCCTATGAGTCAATGAGGGGTTCCTCTGTGGTCCGGTCTTCACAAAGGTTTCTCAATATGATAGAGACCTCTCCCTTCATATCCTTACTTATTTCCACTTGCCCATTGAATAGAATCTATGGGGTAGATTGTTCTAATTCCCTTTGCTTTACAGGAGATAGCTGTGGACCATTTTTCCATTCCTCTCTTGATGGGTCTCCTATGAAAATTGATGGTATGGGAGATAGTGTATCCTCATAAGTAACGCTGTCTCTCTTCCTTTCTCTACAGGTATTACCCCCTCTACATCTTTATTGAGGAATTCCTTAAATCTCCCTAAATTTTGGATGTTCATTGTGGAAATGATCTATTCTGGGGAATAGGAAATGGTGAGGAGTTAGAGGAGGTGGACTCCAACTTTTCTTAAAAAAACTCCTCCCGCTCTGGGTCTAGGTTTTCTGTAGGTGATCCATACTTCTCCTCAAAGTAGTCAGTTATTTTCGACTCCTCCTTCCACTATGGACGCCTCTGTTTTTTCACCCTCATCAGTCTGATCTTTGGGATATCTCAAGATCTGGGATTCATAAATATTTGTCTCACTAAATGGGGGGATTGGTCAGATGGTAGAGTTCCCAGCCTGGTTAAGGGTATCGTATTCCAGGGTTGGTGTGTCGGTTCCATTGGACCTTTGATCATAGCAAAATGTTGGGGAAATAGGGAAATTATTGTCTTGTGAGATGAAACTACCAGAGGTTTCACTCAGTTGACTTGACTTGGTTACCTTGTTGCTAGAGACAGTGTTCTTCTTTGCCTTCAGTTGTAAATCACACAAAACAAATTATTGGGCCTTTTTCTGGTCTGGTGGTCTCTCTGTGATTATCCTGTCTGTCTCCCTCCCAGAAGTCTGGGGGGGTACAGGATTTCACAAGGGGTTTCAAAAACCAGGAGTCCCATCAACTCACCCATTTTAACATGCATCGTATCATATGACAGATTTAAGAGGGCCAATTTGAATTATTCTTTGTTAGCCAAAAGAGGTAATACTCTTAATCTCCTCTTCGATCTTGTTTCACCTAGGGGCATGATGTACATGACAAAGTGGATTGGTATTTCTGCCCTAGCCTCTAGGGATATGAACACTTTATCCCTACTTGGGATTTGGCAGGTACGAGGGAAGAAAAGATGGTATATATTACTTTCCACATTTTTCCGAATGGGAAGAATGGCTTGTTTGGTTAAAATAAAATGGATTCCTACTTTTTGGATTGGGGTGTTTTTAGTGGGCTCCCATGATCTTTTCATAGACTCCATCCCATTGATGGAAAAAGGGGCTGGAGTATATTGTCTTTCTTCAGGCGAAGGGTCTTGAAATTACCCTTGGGAGAGCTGTAGTTCCTTTGCTCTCGTCCTAACACTCTTGGCAAAGTATTGGGTTTTAAGGTTGGTCTCTCTTCGTATATGTGGGTTCCCCAACTTGTTTCAATTGGGCCACATCCCACTCCTGACACCACATGTGAGGAAGACATGGTATCAACAGTAGGCACAGACACAAAAAGATGCATGTTTTCAAAACCTTTATTTTGTAATGTCAAAGGGTTGGGAGAATGCCTAACTGGCCCTAACTCTATAATGATAGTAGTCTCTACCATTAAACAAAAGAAAACAAGTCCAAGTCAGTCTAGTCAAATGAATTGTCTGTGTTATAAACCTAACCTTGCCCTCACTCTTAAATAAGAAATGTAAAAAGGGAATATGTTTTAAAAGAAAATAGTGTTGCAAAAGGAAAGTCAGAATGGCAACTCCTTTCCCCACGTTCAAGGCGCAGGGTCTCAAGAGTTAAGAAAGGGATAGGTGGAGGGCACACAGTTCTCTCAATGTGGCAAACCTTGGCTTGCTGGCACGATTCAACAGTTCATTCTTGGATATCAAGAGTTTCTCAGTTCAAACCAGTTTCTCTAGGCTTCCTTGCCTAGAATCAAATATGCAGTTCAATACTTTCTCAAATAGACCCCTCAGGTTTCCCTTTCCCCTGTCCGGGTATTTCTTGACACTTTCACTTTGGTACAATTCACTCTGGCTTCCCTCGTTATGGCTCAAGCCTGTCTTTGCTCTTTACAGTTCACTTTGTAATTCACTCAGGCTTCCGTTGTTTGGGCTCAAGTTTTGTCATTCACATTCTTTGTAACACACTTTCACTTAGGATTCCCTCTGTCGGGCTCAAGCCTTCTTTTACTTTCACTTCATGACTCTGGTTCTCAATATTCACTTTGTAGGGTTCCCTTCCCCACGTTTCTTCTCGTTATCTCATTAGTGTCGAAGAGTTTCCAAACGGCACAGTTTCTAGATACACGTATGCATGACGACTTCGACGTCCCGTTCAATATGATTCATAGTTTACACGTGATTTCTCAACATGCTAAATCTTTCTGGTATTTGTAGTTCCTTTCACAAAGTTTCATAGGCTTCCCTTGGCTGGGCTTGTGCCTTCCATTTCTTTATTCTCAACACGCTTTCAAAATGTTTCACAGCTTTCTTTCTTTAGCCTCGCACTGCAGTTCATACACATTTCACAGAGACTTTCGATAATGCGATTCACCTCCTCAGGACCACTCTGTTACTTTGTAATAACTCACGTTGCTTTTAGCAATCAAATCCTTTTTCACGCGATTATCATCATTTGCGTCGCCTTCGCTTGATACAGTTTCACTCACTTGCAAAACAAACCAGACTTTTGTTTCATTTGGTAACTCACTGGTTGTGCTTATCTTGGTTATTTCTTCTGCGCCTTGAGTGCGGCTCTCAAGGTCTTTACCAACGACTCCTGTGCTCCTCCTCAACTCCGTCGTTCACCCGGGACGGGAACAAGCCATCTTGGAATACTTAAAAGGAAGTCTCTCTCCATATTCTTGGCCTCACTTTGCGAACCCTTTTGGCCTCTTGGAAATACGGTTTGTTCGCCTAGCTTTCTTTCTCTCCTCTCAGCATTCGAACAGCTCCTTGGCCTTCCGATCTCCGTAGCTTGGTTGGCAGCAGCTTAGGAAGAGCTGTTCCTTCTGGTACCCAGCCTCGCTCAAAGTGTACCTGTGTGCTCTACCTTTTATCCTCACACAGATAGTTGATGTATGGCAGGTGTGTATGATTGAAACTGAGTGCCTGGCCTCATTAATGGGACAAGGCCATTGCAAAGTGCTAAGGGTATTCTTCATAGCCTCAATCCTCATCTTCTTCGGCTCAGCAGCTTTGTCAGCATAGAGAGGGTAAGGATCATGGGAGTTGTAGTGTCTCAGAAAATACGTAGGGATAGAGGTTTGATAGTGGTTAGGAAAAGAGGATATCATGTCTGTCTCAACATTGGGTGTCCCTCTCCCCCCGACCACCCCCTAACCAATATATCCTCCCTCACCTGTCCGCCCCCAGGGTCAGGATCCAAAAGCCATGGCCCTCCCTTGGCCAACGGAGTACGGGATCCCCCCCAGGTGACTAGGTTGTGAAACACATTCTGGTTTTTCACACTAGGAATCCTGGAAAGATTCACCAAGAAACTCCAAGGGGTACAAAACACCACAGCCAGGATTCTAAAAAGATTAAATAGAAGAGCTCACATCACGCCGGCTCTGAAAAGCCTTATCTGCCCGCCAGTAAATAAATTCAAAGTCCTCTGCATCGCCCACAAAGCCGTACACAGACAAGGAGCCGAATTCCTCCAAGCCAAGATTAGCTGCTACCAGCCAAGAAGTGACCTAAGATCAAGCGATGACCTACAAATAGAGACAAAACAGTATGCAAAAAGGAAATTCAGAGGAACAGCATTCTCACGCCTAATTGGTAACCTCTGGAACATCATGCCCAAAGAAATTAGAACCACAGAAGACCACATCACCTTCAGGAAATGACTCAAAACCTAGTTATTCAACAGACAATGACAAGCGTGAAGGGATATCGACAGCAAAAACATTGCGGACCAAAAGAAACACACTAAGGGACGCGGTCACAGATAGCAGCAAAATCAAAGAGGACCAGAAAACTGCACCCTACCCCAGCCATGCCCAACAACTAAAGTGATCAACGAATAGAGGGCCACCCAACCAACAGACAGATTTAGGGAAAACACCTACGTGCAATGTATGCACCAAGGAAAACTCAGACAGGTAAAGCTTTAAAACCTAAGCATCACCCAAACTTGACAAACCCACACAACTAGGGCCACTTTGTCAGCACCACTTCCTCAATTCATTATCTGCGCACCCATTCAGCATCCGACCGTACAACAGGTCTGCACCCATCTGCCACGACTAACCCGGATGAGGAACCAGGAACAAACTAGGTACAACCGACCCTCTGCCACCACCCACAGGGGAAGTCAGCCTCCAAACCCAGAGAGGAGGCGAGATTGGCTGATGAAACACAACCAAGAACGTTGGTAGATACCATTGAGCGACAACCAAAGACTCACGCCAGAGGCATCGTCAAGCCAACCGACTTACTAACCCATCTCCCCCCTTCATGCTCCTCCAACATAACCAACACCACTTCTCATGACTAGGGGCTAGCCTCACAACTCGTAAACCTACAGAGAATTAATCTAATTTTGACACCCTAACAACTCTCTGAGACTCTGGAAACAACACTAGAGGGAACGCCCGTGCACACAGTCCATAAATCCATCAACACTACACAAATGCACACCAACACAATACAGCCATCTGCGACTCTGGACCCCTTATGGATACAACCAGTGAGCACCAACCCCACACTAACATCACACAACACACACACACACACCCAACCCAAACACTAGCACACATCCGAGGCACTAAGTCCTACCCATATGGTTACAACACACAGGGCCTCCCAAACCGATTCCCAAAATTATAGGAGGGTCCCAAAATGTGTGGTTTTTCCCATGGATGCAATGGGGAAAAAAAAGTTGCTCATGTCTACAGCCCAAACCGGTGGATGGATTTCCACCAAATCTGCGGCAGGCGCTGCGGCTTGGTCCCGAAAGCATGCTTTTCTAAATTTGGTGTAAATCCATCCAGTCGTTTTTTTTTTTAAACAACCAAAAAGTAGGTAAAATAAATTTGTGATATCCTGGGTCAGTCCGCGGACTCACTTCCCTGTTCGATCATCTGTGGATGGGCAGCCGATTGGTCTAGAGGGCGACATGAGGTCCGCAGACATTGGACGTACCGGATGATTGGACGGTCTAAAAAGCATGAGGTGCTTCAGATTTTTGGGAAATGCCCGCCATGTTGGATTCATGGACAAGTGCCGTTGTCCGAGAACATTGCGTTAAAACATGTTAAAAAACACAACATTGCACTTGTCAAACTAATGAAACAATCTCTGGGGAGGTAAGGGGTGATGAAGATGGGATGGGATATGGCCTGAAAAAGCCAAAAAACAGGCACTTTTCTTCTCAGATGTTCGTAAACAGTCTGTGATGTTCACAAACACATTAGATGTTCGGTGGCATCTATACTTATTTGTGCATTACAGGGTTGGTGAAAAGCAGATTTTGGATGGCTTATTACTTTGGAGCCACTCAATGAAACGGCATGACGACATTTTGGAATTTGATTCTAGACCCGATTCTGAATGGTTCTGGGTGTGGTGCTGTTTTGTCAAGAAGGAACAAAATTAGAAGGCAGGGTCCCAAAATATTGTAAAGGCTTATAAATGTGGTGCCATTTGATGAATCTGCACACAAGTTTGCAAAAAGATTTTAGATATAGATATAAATGTTTTTGCTAAGTGTGGTGGGATTTTGCCAAGAGGGGGCTAAATAAGAGGGCGTCTCAACGTTTTTAGATGGCCGATAACTGTGTTGCTGTTTGACGACTGTAGACAAAAGTTTTCAGAAAGGTTAGAGACTCAACCTTGAATGTTTGTGCAAAGTCTGAATGGATTTTGTCAAGTGGGGGCTAAGTTATATGATTACTGTGTGTACGTACATTTTGACACTTTTGAAAAAATAAAACATGGGCGGAATTCCAGCAAACTTGTGTAAGGAGAGCATTGGTAAGGTCCTGAAAGCGTGGTTTTGCAAACGTGTCTGTGTTTTATTTTTTGACAAGTGTCATTATATAGGTACAAAAAAATAGTGCTATACCTTTGGTGACTGAGGTATAGCCTGTGGCTAGATTGTCCGAGTGATGGCATAAGATCATGACCAGGACAATCTGGTAATTGGCCATGACCACGAGGGACGACTAATGGGGATAAAGTGGCCATGTCCACCAGGGACCAGCTATGTGGTCAAGTTTTTCTAAATTGGGATAGGTTTCAAAGGGCAAAAAATGTGCTTGTGGAAATGTGGTCATAGGGTTCTCTCTTCGCTTTCTGCAGGCTGCTATGGAAAGGGAAGAGTGGCTCTGTACGGAGCCCCGCCTTGCCTTTCCATTGTGGCCATCTTGGAAAAGGATTTTCCTTCCTACAGTCGGATGCTGCGCGTGTCCCAGTGTAGGAAGAAAAAATATTTTTTTTTAGAACCCCTGGGTTACTGCTTTGGCAACCCGGGGTGCTAATGGCCTTCATCCCTCATTGCAGTGGCTGGAACGGGGAGAACGGTCCGGAGCCTTCGTTATCTGCCCAAGCGAAGCTTGGACTGATAACTTGGGTTGGTGGCCCATTAGCCACCATTACAGTCCCTGGAACGGAGGATGAACGCCACATTATTTCCATTAGCATAAAACAAAATGGCAATCGAAATGTTGGAAAATCTTATTGAGTCTATGTACTTTACTGATAAATGTAAAATAGATGGAGTCTATAAGATTTTTTTTTGTTCTATTTTTTAATTGTGAAAGATGGTTCCTAAAGAAACCTTTTCTGTTTTTTTTTTTTTTTTTGCAGGAGAGTTTAGAATGTAAGGTGGGGAGGGAAATGAGGGAAGAGGCACCAAGCACTAATATGGAGGGGCACGTGGACAGAGGAAGATGTTGCTTGTGTGTTACATCTAAGGTAGGGGGCAGTGTTTCTCATGCTCCTTGATTACAGCTTCAAAAGCACTTTGAAATTGCCCACCCCTGCAGAGTGGTGTGTTGCAGTATATATACACGAGACTGTTATCTTTGAAAAATATGGATCAAAAGCCTTTTTTATTCCTTCAAGGTAACTGGTGGGATTTTGTGTCCCACAGAAGTAGGCTGTGTGGTTACGTTACTGGTTGAGGAAGATGAAGTGGAGGAACACAGCCTACTACTTGCTAAGAAAGGAACAACCTTTCTGAGAGCATTGCAGTGGTTGTATTGGGTGTGGTGGCACATGGAGGTGGTCCCGTAGGAGTACTGTCCAGGTAGTCCACATCTGAGTACTCAGTGCATTTCACTTTTGGTACATTCCCAACAGTGGTAAAGAACTGCCACACCCATCATTCTCTCTTTGTGCTAGAGGTAAGCACTTCCTCTAGCTCATCTTCTTGGTCCTCTTCATTGTCTTTGAAAGTACTTCGCTTTTTTTGTTGTGTAGGTCCTCCAGCTGGTGGTGGTGGCTCTTGGGGAGGAGGGATGGCAATATCTGATGCCATTTTTAAAATAAATAGCAGTTTTGCTAATATTCCTCCAAGTATGTGCTGTGTACTAGATTGTTAATGGATAATGAGTAAGAATAGGTGTAGGAGCTGTGAAAGGGTAGATTTTGAGCTTGAAAGTTGCTATATCAGAAGAAAATTAAGTTCCGAACTGTTCACGAAGCACGGCCCTGATCACGAAGGGTGGACACGTTCGCGAACACATCATCATGCCGCACGCGTGCCAAGGGTCACGTGACACTGTCCGGAGGGTATGAGGTGAGGGGAGTTTCTTGCATCCACCAAGTACTGCACCAAGTACAGCTCAGTGTCTAAAGGCCTAAACACACTATGGAGTGGTGCGAAGGAGAGTAAAATAACTGTTTGTACGTCATTGATTCTCAAAGGGCTAAAGCTCATGCCCTGTCTTCTACCTTCAGTGATGAGCCGGGTAGGCTCAATGGATGCCTCGTGAACAGTGCTAATCCATTCCAATCTTCTTAACTACAGAGAACGGGTGAGAGAGTGGAAGATTGTATTCAATGTGCCTGCAACCCCTCTGGATCTTTATCTGCTTCGCAGCCCCTACGGGTGTCAAAAGATCTATTGGCTCCAGTTAAGGCTAGCAAGGAGTGGTCCAAGAGGCGTTTCTTTTTTAATGGGCGGACTGTAAAAACGCAGCTAAATGAAAAAATATGGAAGTGAGCTTGGCTGCTCCTTTAGAAAAAAAACACCGGATTTGGCAGATGAAGAAGTACCAGATTGTGACTTATTAACATAGACCTGGCTCCTAGAATCCCTTATTTAGGCCAACGAGGAGCCGCCTCTGGCAAAGCACCATCAGCAATAAGTAGTGCCTTATTTGCGATTCCTCACTTTGGCTTGGTAACCTTGGTCCATGACGGCCAGTGTCCAGGGGTTTCTAATGCTCTGGCTGCTACTTTGAAGGACCAAATAGCCTTCATCACACATAAAATGGTGGCTGGAAAGAACGTTGTAAACAACCTCAATAGTGCCGCTATGGGGGGCCGGGTGCCAGCCCCCTAATGCATTTGGGAGGCCATGTTGAAGCAAGTAAACCCCAGGTTAGCACTGAGACAGTTTCATCCTTCAGCGTTGTGCCAGGTACTTCTAGTCACATGCTACCAGTTACTTCACCCACTATTAACCACAGTTCTACATGTGGAGAGGTTAGACCTGCTCTGACTGCAACACCGGTGCCTTGTGTATTGGTTGGTGAAGCTGCTTTGGTAAATTCTACATTAAGGGGCTGGGGTCAAGAAATATCAACTTCATTGTCGACTGAATCTGTCGAGGAAGGCCCTCCTTTGAACCTACGTCAACCTACTAGGCCACCTTCCCATCCCCTTCATAAAAATAACATTGGCGCAAAAGTGGAGGGCGGCATCGATACAGCTACTATGTCAGCGGTAACAATTGCTTTGTCTCTGTTTATTAAGTTGTACGAAGCCTTAAATGATATTTTAAAAGATCATGCAATCATGCTGACAATAATGCATTCGATAAACAGATTTTCATTGATGGGTTCGTAACGGCATCAAGAGACAATCAGGAGAAGTTGGCCGACCTCTCTATCTACACAATGATATCTGTATTGGAACCTCTACTACAAGAAACAGATAAACAGAGAATGGGACGGTCAACCATAAATGCAGCTTCAAAAAAAGATAGAGTGAAAGGGGTTGAGATGGCATGTCATGGATCTCACGAAAACTTTAATCACCATGGTCATCTAGATGAAACAGCTCCAGATGTAAACTCCTTTACTGGCGCTAACACCGCTGTTTATGCCCCCTTAATTAGCTGCTCCTGTACCAGCTTTACTTCTAATTGACTTCACACAGCCCCTATTGGCGGCACCAATTGCAGCCTAGAATTCAACTCATCTTGTTGAGTAGGTACTGGAGGCCACTGACTTGGTTTCACTGTGTCCACCTCGGATGAGTACTTCTGTTACTACAGATTACCCAATGTTTGTTAAAAAGAACTTAAAGAAACAACAATCAGGCAAGCACACACAAAATGTACCTAAAATAAAATCTAAAAATGTGGGTAACGGAACAAAAGCCAGGTCAAATTACTACAGAAAATGTCTAAGGAACTTGAACATTCCCCCCCACACCACTTGAGTCCAGAAGTAGTGGTTCTTTCCTCTAAGCGGAAGCCTAACACATTGACACTGGAAACCAGAGATGAGGAAGTCTTCAAGTTTGGAGGTCCTAAGGATATAAATGATGACGATCATCAACGTGATCACTCGACATTTTCACCTGAAAAATCTTTGATGAAACTTAATGGTGTACTCAATGGAAGATTTACTAGACCAAGCGATGAGGCTGGTTGAGGGGGAATCAATCAGCCGAGTGAAGCAGGGTAATGGAGGTGAATATTTTTACGTGACCCGAGGTCGTCGAACCAATTAAACCCAGGGCTTATCGCCAGTCCTCTGCTAGTTAACAACACTAGCGATCAAAGTCACCTTAAACTCAAACCAACCTTCTCAACATTGGAGCAAAGAAGATTGGCCTTGGTTAACCTACCATCTACTCAGAGTAATCAACCTTCACCTCATAGACCAGCTGCTCTCCCTTGGTCCGGCCAACAAAAGGAACAGGCGCAATGTGTCAAACCTACTTCTTATAGTGTATCTCTGGAAAGATTGTTTAGCATACCAGATAGTCTATCTTTATACGGGACTAATGTTTGACGTCTTATTCATAATGTACCAGAGCTGAGGTTTGTAAACTCTGGGGATATAAGGCTGGTTGAGTTTCCAAACAAAAAATGCATGGAGAGAGTCATTTTGCATTTGACATCGAGATCAGTGAAACCGCTCTTGTTGGAGGAGGCGGCAAACCTGTGTACGTTGGGTTTTATTTAAGAGAGTCACATACAAACTTTTTTTAGGATGAAGTGGGCCTTAGTGTGCTCAGACAACCATCACAAGAGGTTGGGCATCAGTCCTTGGAAAATGAGTGGCTATACCCCGAGTACATTGGCTATGGGTTGAAATTCAAACCAGACCCATTCAATGCCTAAAGCTTCTTATAAAATAACTATGGATGGGATGAAGGGCACTAGGAGAGTGGAATGTACGGAACAACAAATTGGCTGTCAAGTACAGCAGGGCTCATGGGCTTGTCTCCCTGTGGCACCCGACCCAAAATGGAGGGAGGATTACCTGAGGCTCCCCACAAAGCAGATAGAATTTAAGTTGGCATTGTGGCATTGTAGAGGCTCACAGCAACTTTTTGCGAGGGGGAGCTGCGGTTGGAATCCTTCAGGATCATGTGTCTGCAGGAAATGTGGCTGATGATGCCACCATCATTAGAGGACTATTCTATTTATTTGAATAGGGTGCTTAAGGGGCCGAAGGGGTGCCCCTCATTTGGGTTCTTGATAGCTGTCAAAAGTGGGGTGGATCTCCAGGTCATAGAGCAAATATGCTCCAATCCATATCTCCATATACTGGTGAAGGCGAGCGTCCCCAGCCAGCACTATCCTCCCCGCAATGAGAGACAATGAAGGACTCTCCCAAGTCGGGAATAAGGCCAAGACAGAGTGCGGGTGAGCTTAAATGGGAGTTTTTCAATCAGAATAGGGCATGCAAAGAACTCTGCAAACTCTGAGAGCGCTGTGTCTGACAATAGCAAAGACAGGCGTATATATTTACAAAAAACGTCATAAGAACCTACATACTATAGGGGGCACAAGTTCAATGGGATTGGGTGGCGATGACTAACTATAGGTGCCACTGCGATGTGGTTGGCCGTGGCTGGAGAATGTCACTGGTCAGCCTCGTGGGTTGGGCTGGGCCTGGCAGGTTGGCAGAGTTCATCCGGGCGGTGTTGTTGTGCCATCGCGGCCAGTGTCAGAGATGAATGTCTTTTCCTGACTTATTTGCCCTAGGCCATGCACACCGCAGTCATTCAGTCATTGCAATATTATCTTCTTTAGTAAATCTTCCAATAGGTTATTCTACAGGTTAATGCAACACAGGAGGAATGCACCTTGTGAGGGGTCTAATGGTCATTCGTCAAGGCATGGTTACCAGTGTCCTGTTGACCGGAGCCATAGGTTGAGGGGCTAAGCTTCAGGGCATGGGACGGACGGTACAAGCCTCCCTGTCTTGTTAGATGTGGTTATAGATGTGCCGCTGTGTGTTGCCACAGTGTTGGGTGTCCTGATTGCACAGGGCCATAAGTCTAAGATGATCTGGTGGGTTGTGGGATTTACGAGGGGGCGCCTTTGGAAGTGTGGGTTCAGGCAGAGGTTTACTGCTGTGCTGTAAATAATGCAGGTGGCGGCCCGTGGCCTTGGGTGCTGCAGAGGGGGCTACACATCTTTGAAGCGGCTCCAGTCTAGTTGGGGGAGGTGGGGCAGCGCGGCGGGGGCCTCTGCTCTCATGTTTGGCAGTCTCCGCAGGGTGGGAGGGGGAAATGGCCTTGCACGTATTTACAAAGGTATCTTCCTCGCGTGTTGCCGGTTTTTGGAGGCGAAAACATCACAATCATTAGAACACTTTATGATATTTGTTTGAATTACTTGAGAACATACATTTCACTTCGCTGGAGGCATTTCAATTATATTCAATCTGAGCACCTTATTCGTACACTATGTTTCAACAATTACAGTATTTAGCTATATGCATATACATTTGCAGTAAGTGAGGTAGTATTGAGGTTGGTGGAGTACATAGAAAATTACCCGCCACCGTATGTGACGGTGGTGGCATGTAAGGGGCTTAGACATACACGCGTGACGAGTGCATTCTCGCACACCCTTCACATGTGCCCCCTGTATGGTTACATTAGTTTTCTTGTGTACTCTAGCAGCATTAGTTCAGTTATGGCGCGGGACCGCGGGGTGTACGGTTTTCAATGATACATATAAGGAACACTCCCCCGGAATGCGTTTATCATTTGCACACCCCAGCAGGGGTGTGGGTCCTTCATGGCTGGTGTCATACACAATTTTACAGGTTTCTTTAATAAAAGTGGTTGTATGGAAAGGATATACATGTTAAAAGTGGCTTTTGACATTCATATTTGGGTACCTTTCTGCTTTCATCGGATGACCATTCTACAGATCTTCCCATCACCCAGGCCTTGCTGACCGGGTCACTCTGGGAGCAGTGATACACTGCGGACGGTGAAATGTTACAGTGTTAGTATCTTATGCTAGCTCATGACCGTCCTGTTCGTGGGAACGTGCTCACAGCGGATCTGCCAGGGTGCTGCGGCGACAGGGATAATTGAAACTCTCCGAGGGTGGGGGCCGCACTGCAATGCGCCACGCTCACACCATCTTTATTAGACAAAATAGTTTCTGAGGCCTAGCTGACTTCAATACGTGTGGGCAGTGTCTTCAGCAGGTGAGCCATCCACCACCTGGGCCCGGGTGGTAAGGAGGGGGCACCCGATGAGCCATGGCCCTCACCTGGGGTGGAGATGTAGGCCAGGGGGGTCTTTCACATCACTCCTCCCCTACATTTCCCCCCTTTCGTTACTTAAGTAACGAATACTTTAACTCCTCCAGCCTTCTGCATTCTACTTCGTCCATCACTGCTTCATCCCATGCAGGTGTGCCTTTTATGGGCATCCATGCTCTACACACCCCCGTAAGCTTTCCCCTCTTCTGGCATATTCATCTGGGGTACAAGTCAGGTATATACATCCGCCATCTCCCGCCAGATCTACCCACACCTCTTGGTACCATTCTAGTACACGGGGCTCTCTAATGGTGGTGTGCCATGCTTTATCTACAATATCTTTGTCGTGATAGATAGGCACCAGCTGATATCTTGGTGTGTTATCTGTTCCTGTTTGTACCTGCACTTCCTGCATGTTATGCATTGCCCCACGGGTGTTGCCCATTGTCACCATCATCATTGCACCATTAGGTACTGCATTAGCACAACATCAAAGACCCACCTGGCACAGGCAAAAGATAAAAAGGAGGAACACCACAGCTGGCATCAAAAATTTCACAGTTGTTCCAAGCCATGAGGGGACCCAGGAGAAAATGTTATCGAACCACGTACTGTCTTCCGCTCCACCTTCCATTTTCATCTTTTCTCCTAGGTTGTGTACTGCTTCGATCACATGGGACAGGGAGCCGTTTTCTGCATCTTCGGAAGGTACGAAAGTGCAGCAGGCACTTCCAATTTTTCGGCAAACACCTCCATCCATCGCCGTCAACAGGTCCAAGACATACCTGTTTTGCATTGTCATCAGCCGTAAAGCCCTTAGTTCCACTTTTATTACGTTGAACCCTTCTTCAGTGTCATTGGCCAGCTGAATCAGTTCCCAACGTGTTATCTGGAGCCATTTTGCGTTTGCCCTTGCTTGGACACTTGAGATGAGTGAGGCGAAGAATGTTTCTGCTGAGCTGAATAATCGGTATCTGTCTGGGATCTGAGCCAACAGTTCTGATGATGCCTTTGATATGTAATTTGATGCTCTTCTGTTACGGGTTAGCACCTCTCCCTTGTTTCCGGAAGACAGGACATACATTTGTGACTCCGCAGTCGGCTGTGCTGCACTCTGTTGTATGCGTTCCTGTGTCCTTTTGCTTCCATCGATGTGGCTTTCTGGTATTACCATTAGGGCTGAGTGCAGAGTGGCCATTGAGCAGCTGCCACTCCATGACGGGGGGAAGGTGCAGGTATGCCTGATTGCCGCATACCCAGTACGTGTCCATTAGGGCCGCTGTCCCTTTTCTCAGATCTGGGATGGTGAGGGTCTTGTTGCAGCTCTTGTTTGTTCCCATGGTGGTTTTCCCCTCTCCTTAGTCTATTTCGCTCTGTAGTTTGAAGGGTTTTTCAATGGCGGTTACCCAAGTTAGTTTTGAAATGTGTTCCTTCCATACTGGTGTGCATGTTTCTTCTATCCACTGCAGTTTCTCTGGTGCCACACCTCTCAGTGCTTCAGCTTTACACGTTACTTCTTCATCCTTCCACTTGTTGTCTGAAAAAAGTGTCCCCTGTATTACAAAAAATGGTTCCTCCAGACATACCATCCCTGCCGTCTTTGGATAGCAAGTTTTCTCGTTCTGCAGCATTTTAAAAGTAACTTCATGTGCCTGGAAGGTGTTCTTAATCCTGCACAACGTGAGATGAAGGAGACATTGGGCATCTATAATTGGCAACTCTTTGGGTAGCAATACTTTGGGTGTACCTGAAGCATGAGGAATGAGGGAGCAGACATAACAGCTCTCATTTGTTGTTTGTTTTGCGGTGGCACTCATATCTGCATACCACTTATTTGTCTGGTGGGGGTGTCGTGGGTCTTCCATTTTATCTAATCCTAACCCATAGTACTCATCATACTTCCTCCTCCCGGTTTCCCTTTTCCGTCTGTTATTCTTGTTCCTCATGTACTTCCCAGCCTCCTGGGCGAGGGACAAAATAGACCCCCCTTTCTCATTCCCGCCCCCCTTAGCCCATTCATCATATAGGATTTCGTGTGCTGCTAGCATCTTTTCCTTTTCGTCCCTGAGTTTATCTTGCAGGTTGTTTTTTAAGACGGGGGCAGGTTGACTGGTGGGGGTATCATACAACCACGATATGGCAGACGGGTTTCGGTCATTTAAACTGCGAGCATTATACCTGTACGTCACTGGTGGAGACACTGTGTTGTTTTGCATTCCACGCTGTGGCTCTTTCTTATCGGATATAACAGCATTGGATGGTGTGGTGTGATAACCCCATACAAGTTTAGTTCCATCCCATACCAGAAAATCACCTTCCCTCATATTGACACTTGCAGTTACATTGGTCCCAGTGGTGCTGTTAATCCCAGTGCTGTTAATCCCTCCCCCCTCGTTCATCTCGATAGAGATGAACGCTACAAACCAATATGTAACCAGACCAAACATTAGCATAAAAAACAGCGTAATGCACACAGATAATCCACACTCATACGAATATCTGCATCTCTCATTTAATAATTCTCTCATTCTACTAATTCTATCCGTTGCAGGCTGCCTGTTAGATGCCATGGTAGTTCCTGTTTGAGATATAAAAGTGCATGCATGTAAACATTTTGTTGACACCATTAGTGCCAATATATATATTGACGGGTAATGGAAGCGGGTAGGGTTGTAGGGAAGGGTATTCACAGACAAGGGTGTCGACATGTCATAATTTGATCACTTCATTAATTACATATAAGTCCAAAAAAGAACCTTTTTTTTTTTTTTCAGTAATATATAAAAAGAAAATGCAGGAATACTTTATCAGTCACTTTCCCATTCACTTTCATATTTCCCATTCACTTTTCATATTACATTGAAGTTAATATTCAGACATTCTGTTCAGTTGAATCGGTTGCTGTTGTCTGTGCCTCCTCATCTGCCTCCTCTTGCACATTACTATATGCTCTTCGTACATCTGTCAAGTGTACCCAGTACCTCAAGCCCTTCACTTTTACAGCTGTGGGCGTGCAGAACACTACCTCGTATGGGCCGTGGAACCGTGGTGCATTCCATCGACGCACAAAACTCCTGACATAAATTAACTCGCCCGGCATCAGCTGTAGCTGTTGCTCAGGTTCTGTGACAGGCCCTGTTATGTTTCCCTCCTCTCTAGTGAAGGGTGGGAAGAGCTGCTTTGATATTGCGCGCGCTGCCCTTGTTAATTTTTTCAAATAGTCTATGAATTCTTCTCCCAATATCGCGGCGCTTGTGTGTGCATCTGAGTGCTCGCGCAGTGGAGAGTGTGCTGTGTGCATTCGTCTCCCAGTCACGATTTCGTGCGGGGACAAATGGTGATCTTTACTAGGCTGATTTCTCAGTTCAAATAGCGCAAGGGGTAGACAGTAGATCCAATTCTTCTTCAATGAAAAGCATAGTTTTGATAACCTGCCCTTTAGCAGTCCGTTCATCTTTTCCACTACGCCATTACTTTGAGGATGATAAATCGAACACAATTTATGTTTTATTCCCAATAATGTAGTGACTTCCTTGAAAAGTTCATTCACAAAATGAGTGCCGTTGTCTGAGCGAATCACGTCACAAATTCCCCAGCGCGGGAATACTTCCCTCACTAGGAACTTGGCGGCGCTTTTGGCATCAGGTCGTGCACATGGTCCTGCTTCCACCCACCTTGAGAATGGGCACACAACCACGATCATGTACCGGGCGCCATTACACCTTTCCCCCATGTCCGCGTAATCAATATGAAGTTCTCTGAATGGGCCAATGGGTTTAGGAATTGTTCCCCGGAGTGTGCATAATGTCATTCCTGAATTGTAGATCTGACATGTTGTGCATTCCATTGCTAATCGAGATACGTGCTCCTGGAGACAGGGCACGAACCATTCTTCCTGTATTTCTGCTGCAATGTGCTGTTTGGTATTATGTGCAGGGAAGTGTAGTTGTTGAAATGCAATTTCTAGTAACTTGATTGGCATTACCACTTTCCCTGAGTTATTTTGCCGCCACAGTAAGTCTGTTCCCGACTTGCTGCACCCTCGTTTT
The DNA here is from genome assembly GCF_040938575.1 of Ambystoma mexicanum. Lineage (NCBI taxonomy): Eukaryota > Metazoa > Chordata > Amphibia > Caudata > Ambystomatidae > Ambystoma > Ambystoma mexicanum. Next base: position 339,291,787 of record NC_090938.1, read on the forward strand.
GTCCACATCAATTTTTCGTCTGCACTAGCTCCTTCCTGCAATTCTAGTATTTGTGATATGGGCATCATGTTGTACCCTTCTGGGGGCTCTTCGTTTGTTTTGTGCTGCAGCATGTACTCACCTGCTTCATATTTCTGAAAATAGGAAGCCTCTGTGGCGGCAGCGTCCGCTGCCGCGTTCCTCAAAGACACAACGTCTGTGTTGGATGTATGTGCTTGGCACTTAACTATTGCTACTGCAGTGGGGTTTTGTAGGGCCTCAATTAACTCTTTCAACAATTCTGCATGTTGTACTGGTGTTCCGTCTGCCCGTCGAAATCCCCTCCGCCCCCATCTCGCTAGACCTCCATGTACTGTCGTCGTCATGTAAGCTGAGTCGGTGTATATTGTCACTGCGCAACCTTTTGCTGCATGTAGTGCTTCTATGAGCGCAATCAGTTCTGCTGCTTGTGCGGAGTAATGTGATGGGAGGCGGTACTGCACTAATGTTTCATACTCGCCGTCTTCTAATCTCACCACCGCCATACCAACATGCTTTTCTCCCGTGTCCACATCAATTGATGCAGACCCATCCACGAAGTACACTTCCCCCTCGCTCAGAGCGTTCTCACACACCACTGTGTCCTCTCCTCTTTCTCCTGTGTAGGTTGCGCAATCGTGGTCCTGCATGTCCTGTAGTGTGCATGCTTCTGTAATGAATGTCGCGGGGTTTACTGTTTTACATCTCACCACATGGATGTTGGCGCTAGACAATATGATTTCATAAGCTGTTGCCCGCTGTGTTGTCAGTGTGCTTTTTGACCTCTCAAGGATTGCAAATAATGAATGTTCCACAAACAATGTTACAGGGCAACCCATTACTATTGTGGCACTTTTCTCAATCGCGAACGCGGCTGCAGCGAGTGATTGCTCGCACGCGAAATGACCTTGCATTACGGCATCCAAAGCACCACTATAGTAAGCCAAAGGCTTGTGTCCTAGGGACGTCTTTTGTGTCAGAACAGCTGTCATGAGTGTTCCCTTGCAGTGTGAGAATAGGTAAAATTCGCGTCCATAATCAGGGTTGGCTAGCACTGGAGCGCTTGAAATTAACCTTTTTAATGATTTGAATGACGTGCTCATTTCTTCTGACCATTCAATCTTTTTATTTTCCTGTTGTGCTTCTTTGAGTGCTTGTAGTAGGGGTCTCGTGTATGCTGCATAATCTAATATCCATGCTCGGCAATAGTTGCACATTCCCAAGAATTTCTGCATCTCTTTCACTGTTGTGGGTTCTGCTACTGCTCTTATCGCTTCTACCCTGTCGGGAATTATTCTTTTTCCATCTTTTGATATCAGCTGTCCCAAGTATAAGACCTCTGTCAGGCAGTACTGTAGTTTCTCCTTGTCTAACTTGTACCCCTTATTGGCCAATAGAGTCAGGAGCGTTGTTGAATCCTTTCTACATGTTTCTTCGTCTTGTGCACACACTAGTAAATCGTCTACGTACTGAATGATTGTACTCACAACTGATAGGTTTCCCAAGTCTTCATGCAATACGCGGTTGAATATGCTTGGGCTCTCACAGTATCCCTGTGGTAGTCTGCAGTGTTCATACCTTTTACCCCCCAGTGTGAATGCTGTAAGGTATCTACTCTCTTCAGCCAGGGGTATTGAGAAAAATGCATTTTTCAAGTTCACTGCTGTGAAATGTGATGCCAGTTTCGGGATGCTGCATAATATTGATGCAGGGTTCGGGACCAAAGGGAACTCTTTCTGAATTACATCATTTAGGGGGCGTAAGTCCTGTATCATCCTCCAAGACCCTCCTTTTGCTTTTTTGATTGGATAAATACATGTGTTACATGGGGAGGATGAAGGCACTATTATCCCTTGCGCTAGTAGTGCATTTATGGTCTCTTTTATCCCTTCTTCAGCCTCACGGGACAATGGATACTGTTTCACTCGGGGTAAAATTGCTCCTTGCTTTAGCTTTATTACCACAGGTTGTACTCCATGCAACAGCCCTACCTCATGGGGGCCTGTTGTCCACAAATTATTTGGTACGAGCCTCATGTCGTCATTAAAAAATGACGGCGGTGCTCCTACCACTGCCATCAATTGGACGGGGGTTTCCCTGGCTTGAATCAAAATGTCACAGGGCATCGCTATTTCCATTACTATCTCACCATCCCCTTCTGTGTCAGAAAAGAGATCCTCATCTGTTAACTCTCGTAGGGCGATGTTGGCATTTGTACACAGCACTGTACGCCACTCACATCCTTCCCTATCCACTCCAATCACAGCGATCCTTTTCGCTGATACCTGTACAGCGTGCAAGTCTAATGATACCACTGATCCTGGTGCTGTGTCGGGGCACAGTATGGGGCGGAAGAGGAACTCCGCTGGAATCCTCCAGTCCATTCTTCTTAGCTCTGGAATTATGAGGGCCAATGTCTTTAGCCCTTCAATAAACATTTCCTCATTTTCCGGCAACCCTCGTACTTCTTGTGTGGTTGTGCAGGCTTGCACTACCAACATTGCACGCAAGGGGCATATCCCGGGTGTAGAACACACTATTCCTCTCTCAGTAAATGATATGGTCATGTTAAGTTTACTCAGGAGATCCCTCCCTAATAAATTTATTGGTGAATGTTCGTAATACAGTAAGGGTGTCTTTACAGTTTTACCCCCCACTGTTACATCCAATGCTTCTGTGTAAGGAACTTCAATTACAGCCCCAGAGAACCCCTGCGTCTCTAACTTCCTGTTAGATAACGGGAACCGGCCCTCCCGGATACATGATTTCTCCGCTCCCGAATCAACCATGAATATGAACTGCTTGTCTCCTATCTGCGCCCCTACCAATGGTTCCTCTGCTGCATTGTAGGTTGTAGATAGAACTGGACACGCAAGTGTTCTCTGTGGGCTGTCCTATGCGGGGTGTCTCATCGCCCCCCCCTGATTAAAGACATTTCCTGAAACCACTGACATGCCGTTGTAGGGTGCTGGTGCGGGGGCCCCGTTTGCTGTTGTCGCGAAAGGGTTGCCTGGCGTGTACTGCATATTGTCATTATTTTGTGGGTGGTTCTGTGTTCTATACTGGTGCCCCTGTTGCTGCTCATTATTACCTTGGCCTGGGTTTCTCAGTTGTTGTTGTCCCATTGGAAGGCCATATGGGCTCCCCGGGAGGGGGTGGCCATACTGTTCTACCTCTTGGAACCCGTTGTTGGGTCTGGCTCTGCACTCCCTAGAGTAATGCCCCCATCTTCCGCAGTTCCAGCAACTCCCTTGTGCCCTGCCATCCATTTCCTCCCATTCCCCCGTACCCCGGTCCACCTCCTCGTCGGCCCCTGTACCCACCTCGTCCCCCTCGAGGGGTCCACTCTTGCCACTGCGGACCTCCACCTTGTTCCTGCTCGTTCCACTGCCACTGTCCTGTTCCAACCCAATTAGTTGCCACCCTTCCTTGTATTGCTATCGGGCCCTCCTCCTCCTCATCTCCCTCCCTGCTGTGGGGGAGTGCGGCTACAGCCGCTGCGACCTTCACCAATTTTGTCTGCACTAGTTTTGATTCGTCTGCCAATCTCTTCTGCGCCACCTCCTTCTCCCTTTCCTTTATTCTCTTACAATGGTGTACTATTATACTCTGAATCTCAGGCCATCCCTTCGCTTCAATACCTGCTATCTTGTCGAGCGCCTTTTGCACTTCTTTGGGGAGCCCTCTTTTTATAATGAAATAAAAAAAAGATGTCGATTGATACCAGGGCGTACCCGTTTCTGCTCTCCACATCTCTTGAACCCGAAAAATGTAATCCATAGCCTCCTCACCGTCATTCATTGTACACTGCATTACTGACTGTAAGTCTGGCGTGTCTGGAAACGTTTAACCAAAGGCATCCCACACCCTTGCACGCACTGTGTTAAATGAGGCCCCATCATGGCGGTCGCAGTCTAATGTTACTCCCGGGAAACCGGCCTTGACCCATACTCTCTCAGCCTGATCCCCCACTGCTGATACAAGCAAGCTCTTCACATCCCCTATTGCTAGGGGTACCCCGGCAGTGTGTTTCTCAAAGGCGTATATCCACTTACTTGCCCCTCCTGATAACGGGGGCAATAGCTTTAATAAATTGGCTTTATCCATCTGAGCCCATGGGATATAATTCGGCCTCCCTCCTCCCCTATGTATCAATGGGAGCTGTAGCCTTCCTTTTATCGTTGCATCCGGACCCGTTTTGGCTGCTGAGGTCCCCAGTGATGCCATTTTCCCCACCCTGTTCCTTAATCGCCCCGTCCACTCATCATCCAATGTTCTCATTGAACATGTACCATCCCCCCTTCGCTTCCCCCTCCCATTGCCATACTCAACCTGTCGCTTTCTTCTAAATCGTCCCTTATGTCACATAGTAATTCCTCTCTGTCCCCCATAGGCCTTTCTTCATTATCAATATCTCCCGCTCGTGTCCCTACTTCGATTATTCGTGTCGGTTCTTCTTCAATTCTGAACAGTATCTCGCCCTTTTTCCACCCGTCTTCAAGTTTTCTATTCTCACCTGGCGCTCTAGACGTGCGCCCTGATCTAGCCGCATTAAGTGCTGTTTGTTCACACATGTCTTTTATCCTCGAGAGCTCATCTTTTGCTATTGAGAGTCTTGATTGTAAATCATCTGTGAGCTTCTCTATGTCCACCCTTTGTGTACCTGCCTGGGCTCGCTCCCTTGTACTTTCATATGGCGGGGGTGCCGTGGGCCGGCGGGGTGTAGTAGTTGTCGGGGGAGGCACGTAAGTGGGGTCACTGTACCCTTCTGCAGGCACAGGCTTGTTTAATATCGGGTACAAACTTATTACCTCTATTGGTGGCGCTACACTTGACAATTCTTTAACATCTTTCTGTATCATCAGTGGATTGTCAGTGGTGGGCGGGAGGTCAGGATTTAATGCTGGTGCTTTAGGCGGTGGTATCTCTTCAAATAACCTCCAGAGATCTAATACTTCTCTCCTATTTTGCAATTGCTTCCCCTTGTACTTCAAACAAATGCATGTGGCCACCATATCCAGAACACTTTTATCAAATGACCCTCCCTCGGGCCATATCTGGGGTAACCCCTCTCCCTTCAACTCGGTTATCCATTGGTCATGATATTTCTTAATTCGCTCCGCGTAGCCTGGTAGGTTCTTACAAATATGTGATAAGGGTGTTTCGGCCCCCATCTTGTGTATTTTCCTAGTACTTGTTTCTCTCTGTGTGTCCACAATTACAATGTAAACCTCTTGCCAATATGGGTTTCGTCTTTTACTTCACATTCAATAATGGGCGTCTTTGTGCTCTGCCCCCTGCCTGTGCAATACAAAACTGGCTGTACACAGTCTCTATTCTCTTCTATTTGGGGGGCACATACAAGAGCAAACCATCAGTTATTTCGACAACATTAACCCGGAAATCAAAAAGGTACACACTCACTCCACCTTGTCGTTTTTCTCTTCAAAAAGTTCTATCCGGTCACACTTACCATGACCATTCCATTTCTATACATTTATAGCCATTTTACACACTTACAACATCAAATTGTCGTCTGACACATACGAGGTGCACGCACCTCTCGGTAACACTCTATTCACAATTCATGCTGCCCTCCCTTTCCTCCCTAGCCGGCTGTCCCTATCCTTCTTATTCGGATATATGGATGCGCATATATATATATATTGGTCTGCTCTTCCCTCTTATAGTAGGACTCTCTCTCTCTCTCTTACTTTCTCCCTGAGTTTTGTACTAATCTCACTTTTATTTTCCCCCTAACCCTAAAGAGAAGAAAAGAAAGAAGTAATAGCGGTCACTAATATATTCTCAGTGCCCCCTTTTGCTGGACACTTTTATCTTATATTCTACTTCTTCATATATTCCCAGTACTAGTCAAGATAGCACTATGCGGCGCCGCCTTCCACCCCCTTTCGGAGCTAGGTTCCCGTCTCTTTTATCTCGTATTCACCTCTTAATCCTAATGGCCATATGCAAAGAAAAAGCAAGGAAATTTTAAGATGATCCTTAGTAGATCTGCGTACCCCCTCTTTGTTCCCTGTCCTACACTTCTTCCCCCACTCCCTTTACAATCGCTCGCACTCAATACTCACGTGCCCGTCTTGAACCGATAGTCTCCGAAACTGGGTCCGTCCAGGCAGTGTTGCCGTCAGCTCAACAGTCAGCCCCGGCTCCGGCGAGCGGTACTCAAAGGGGATTTTTCAATTGGGATCCCGTACCCCCTCTCTTTTGAGTGTGCACTTCTTAGTGTACCGTTCGCCGTTGGCGGCCAGCCTCCCGGAGCCGGCTCACCGTGCGTATCCCTTTTCGACCGGAAATTCTCTTGCCAAAAGGGGACGGTAATGTTAGATCGGGAAAAAATAATAGTAATAATCACGCTTTCGGGGTCACCACTGAAGGCGAGCGTCCCCAGCCAGCACGATCCTCCCCGCAATGAGAGACAATGAAGGACTCTCCCAAGTCGGGAATAAGGCCAAGACAGAGTGCGGGTGAGCTTAAATGGGAGTTTATCAATCAGAATAGGGCATGCAAAGAACTCTGCAAACTCTGAGAGCGCTCTGTCTGACAATAGCAAAGACAGGCGTATATATTTACAAAAAACGTCATAAGAACCTACATACTATAGGGGGCACAAGTTCAATGGGATTGGGTGGCGATGACTAACTATAGGTGCCGCTGCGATGTGGTTGGCCATGGCTGGAGAACGTCACTGGTCAGCCTCGTGGGTTGGGCTGGGCCTGGCAGGTTGGCAGAGTTCATCCAGGCGGTGTTGTTGTGCCATCGCGGCCAGTGTCAGAGATGAATGTCTTTTCCTGACTTATTTGCCCTAGGCCATGCACACCGCAGTCATTCAGTCATTGCAATATTATCTTCTTTAGTAAATCTTCCAATAGGTTATTCTATAGGTTAATGCAACACAGGAGGAATGCACCTTGTGAGGAGTCTAATGGTCATTCGTCAAGGCATGGTTACCAGTGTCCTGTTGGCGGGAGCCATAGGTTGAGGGGCTAATCTTCAGGGCATGGGACGGACGGTACAAGCCTCCCTGTCTTGTTAGATGTGGTTATAGATGTGCCGCTGTGTGTTGCCACAGTGTTGGGTGTCCTGATTGCACAGGGCCATAAGTCTAAGATGATCTGGTGGGTTGTGGGGTTTACGAGGGGGCGCCTTTGGAAGTGTGGGTTCAGGCAGAGGTTTACTGCTGTGCTGTAAATAATGCAGGTGGCGGCCCGTGGCCTTGGGTGCTGCAGAGGGGGCTACACATCTTTGAAGCGGCTCCAGTCTAGTTGGGGGAGTTGGGGCAGCGCGGCGCGGGCCTCTGCTCTCATGTTTGGCAGTCTCCGCAGGGTAGGAGGGGAAATGGCCTTGCACGTATTTACAAAGGTATCTTCCTCGCGTGTTGCCGGTTTTTGGAGGCGAAAACATCACAATCATTAGAACACTTTATGATATTTGTTTGATACATTTCACTTCGATGGAGGCATTTCAATTATATTCAATCTGAGCACCTTATTCGTACACTATGTTTCAACAATTACAGTATTTAGCTATATGCATATACATTTGCAGTAAGTGAGGTAGTATTGAGGTTGGTGGAGTACATAGAAAATTACCCGCCACCGTATGTGACGGTGGTGGCATGTAAGGGGCTTAGACATACACGCGTGACGAGTGCATTCTCGCACACCCTTCACATGTGCCCCCTGTATGGTTACATTCGTTTTCTTGTGTACTCTAGCAGCATTAGTTCAGTTATGGCGCGGGACCGCGGGGTGTACGGTTTTCAATGATACATATAAGGAACACTCCCCCGGAATGCGTTTATCATTTGCACACCCCAGCAGGGGTGTGGGTCCTTCATGGCTGGTGTCATACACAATTTTACAGGTTTCTTTAATAAAAGTGGTTGTATGGAAAGGATATACGTGTTAAAAGTGGCTTTTGACATTCATATTTGGGTACCTTTCTGCTTTCATCTGATGACCATTCTACAGATCTTCCCATCACCCAGGCCTTGCTGACCGGGTCACTCTGGGAGCAGTGATACACTGCGGACGGTGAAATGTTACAGTGTTAGTATTTTATGCTAGCTCATGTCCGTCCTGTTCGTGGGAACGTGCTCACAGCGGATCTGCCAGGGTGCTGCAGCGACAGGGATAATTGAAACTCTCCGAGGGTGGGGGCCGCGCTGCAATGCGCCACGCTCACACCATCTTTATTAGACAAAATAGTTTCTGAGGCCTAGCTGACTTCAATACGTGTGGGCAATGTCTTCAGCAGGTGAGCCATCCACCACCTGGGCCCGGGTGGTAAGGAGGGGGCACCCGATGAGCCATGGCCCTCACCTGGGGTGGAGATGTAGGCCAGGGGGGTCTTTTACACCACTCTTCCCCTACACTGGTTATTGCTAAGTGTTCAGAAGGGCAACCAAAATAGGGACATCTTGTGGTATGCAATTTATATTGGAACACAAAGCGGGTTAATAACCAGGATTTAATTGATGCCCTCCTGGATACACTTGACTGACTGTTGTGAGTCTTTACAGGGGTTTTCTGTGATAGTCTGCTTTGATTTTAACATTGCCGGCTTAGAGGCCACAACTAATATTAGAAGGGGGCACCACAAGACAAAGCCTTGGATAAAAGAAAACGGTTATGGGGTGGAAGTTGTGTCTAATATGAATTTGCACATGATGAATGGAAAAATCGAGGGTGACATTCGGAGCCGCACAACGTGTAAGTCTGCCAATAAGAGTACGGTTCTGGACTACATCTTCGTTAGTTGTTCAGGTCAACCACGATATACTGCAAGCAGCACTTCCCCATTATTGCTATATATTTTTGATCTAGACATTATTCAAGGGCAGCATCAACTTCGCATTACTGCTCAGAATGTAATTAAGCTAAGGCAAGGCTTAACAGACAAAGTACATGACCAAAAATATATAACGGTAGGCCTTTCACTGATTACATGCCATTTCTAACAGATGTTCTCTCCACTAAGGGCTAGGGTACGCGTACTTAGCACATTCACAAACATACGTACAACCCAACTTGGAGATGGCCTTTCAAAGAAGAGGCCTGCGGGGTGATTTTAAAAAAATTAAACTAGCAGGAGGTAGCGGGATGGTCTCCTTTTTGAAAATGAGGAGGCAGAAATACAACAGTTGCTTGAAGGTCTTCAAGCGCACTATCGTTTTAAAAGACGCACAGAGCATACTGCTAAAAATGCGCAGAGAAAAGGTGGGTGAGATTTGGCAGCTTTTGAACGGTATAGGGACACCGAAAGAAGCTCTAATGGTAAATGCAGTATCGGAAGCAAAATGGTTGAGACACTTTTCAGTCCTATTTGCCCCCTCCCCATTTATCTAACAGTGAGGGAGAGCACAAGCCCATAGGGGAATGGCATACAAAATTTGACAGATAAGTCTTGCACAATTTAATAAGAAAGGCAAGTACTTCAAGGGCTCCAGGCCCGGATGGCATAACAAATATGATGCTCAAGGTGAACCCCAATGAATGGGTTGACTTCTTAATGCTGTTGTTCACAGAGATCACTAGAGCAAGAGCTGTACCCGCCTCATGGAAGGTATTAATCATGGTCCCAGTCTTTAAGTAGGGTGTTAGGGGGGATCCAAAGAATGATTGCCCTATCACCCTTCTTAACGTTGTGGGTAAAATCTTTGCTGCTTCATTGTTGTCAAGATTGACGGATTGGATCACTGCCACTGGGCATTATGATTTTCTTTCAGTCTGGGTTCATGCAGGCAATTGGTACTAGCCTAAACACATTCATTTTGAACATCTATAAGACATGTTCATTAATGGTGACGGCTGAAACTTACTTGGCATTTGTGGACTTGGAACAGGCGTTTAATTCTGTTGACAGGGACCTTCTTTGGTCTAAACTAAGAAAATGGGGTTGCCGACTGATTTACTTCATGCAATCTAGGCCTTCTACACCGACGCTTCTTTGAGGATATGGCTAAACAGGGTGGGGGGTGTTTGTCCGGCAAGGGGTCTCAAGCAAGGGTGTCCTTTAGCGCCAGAGCTTTTTAATATTTTTATATCAGACGTCTTCTTGTCTTTGGAGAACCCCTGTTAATTTCCACCAGGTATGCAGGGGAATTCGATTGGTCATTTGCTTTTTGGCGACGATCTGGTCTTGATCGACCAGACCCTGGTAGGCTTACAGCGCCAGCTGCAAGCTTTGCAATTATACCTGGAAGAAAACCACTTGAAGATCAATAGAAAAAGATTCTGATTTTGCAAGGGCTGCAAAGCAGGACCTCTAAGCCCCGAACTTTGGTCATTAGAGGGGAGAGAATTGACATTGTACATTCATTTATCTATTTGGATATGCTGTTAAACACTAGTATGAGTGATGCACCGAGAATTGTGCAGCTGAGAACAAAAATCAAAAACTTGGCCCCTCAAGGTTCAATTATATTGATATTGTACTGCCATTTTTCTATTGAGCCATTAGATAATTTTTATAAAACAAAAATTGTGGCTATCTTGACGTATGGCTCTGAAGTCTTTTTTGCAACTGCATTTTCAGTCTGGATAAAACTTGAGGAGAATCTTACATTTACTACAAGGGACCCCGATGCACGCTATAATATACGGGCTAGGTCTCATATCATTGCATGCCAGGGTGACATTGAAGTCCCTTTACTTATATAGAAAATGCATAGAGTCCTACCCGGGCAGAGGTTTCAAAGCTCTAAAAGACGCTCTACTTTCCCCTAGGGAGTCGATACTTATTGCATGGAAAATGACATGCCAAAAATATTAAAAGAGTTGGGCTTCACTGAAGAAATTCTATGTAAAAATCCAGACTCAGTTCAACTCAAACTTAGCAGAAGAGATTCGGAGGAAACTTTATCCCAGAGGGAACAATTGAAGAACAATCATAATTCCTTGTTGGATTGAAGAGCCTACAACACTCTGGCAAAGTACTTCAGAAAATTCCCATGCTGTTTTTACAAAACACAGTTTTTACAATTTCGCTTAAATTTGCACTTGACTAAAGAGGTTTTTTTTCCGGAGACAATGGGACAGATCAGACCCAAGTTGTAGGTACTGCAACACTGAAGGCTCCACAAACACTGCACTGCATGCTGTTGACCTGCAAGGGCTTAAACACAGCATCTTGGGAAAGTCCTTGAGAGATGTAAAACTAATAGCCTAGATGATTGGTGGGTGTTGTTTTATACGGGGGGAAATGAAGCTATGGTAATTGCATTTATTCAATTCCTTAGAGATGTCTTGGGTGACCTCAACACCGGATTTTGAGCCGGAGACAAATTGGTTTTTATTTGACATGTATTGTATTTCATCAAGGTAGGGTGAACAAATGCTATGTCATAGATTAAATGAGCAACAATTGTGATGTGCTTTTTAATAATGTTAAATATTGTATTTTAAATTGATCTTTATGTTTTGTACTTGTTAATGGTTATACTAATTTTTTATGTTTTTGTATAGGTAAAAGGTGTATTGCTAATAGACCAAAAAATCTTGAATAAATAATAAAATAATAAAAAGTAAACTAACGATATCCAGCAGGTTGAGTTTGTTTACGAAGACTGTGTGGATGTGATGAAAGTTTGTTGTGCTCACAGATAATCAAGAATGCAATCCTGGCTGAATGCGTGGCATTGTTATCAATAGGGTATGAAGTGTTTGAAAATCTGGGACTGGCGGCCCCAAAATCCTTGGACATGTGCCCCAAGATAAGATTTTAAGAGGAGACAGCCAAAAAACATCTGATGATTACGTATGATAAGGAGTACTCAAACCAGGGGAAGAAAGTAAAAACAAACAAATTAAAAAGAAAGGTCCACTATGACTGGCCCATGATTGTTGGCTCTCTACACAGAACACCACAAGACAATGAGATCCCCTAACGTATATACTGTCCTGGAATTCAAGGGGGTTTATAAACATAACTAAAAATAAAGGAAACTTGGAATTCTTTCCCATTGTGTGCTTTCAGGAAACGTTTATGATAGACCTACCAATAATTGATGGGTTTGAGGTGTATGCTAATGGAGCCAAAAGAGGCTTAAAGGGTCACCCATGAGGGCTGCTTACAGCTATGAAGAGTAACCAGGGTATCGTCGGGAGACAGATCGCAATGGAAAGAAGTTATATGATGGTAGAATTGTTAACATGGAAAGATCTGGTATCTAAAATTCCCCAAAAATGTCTTCTGTTCAACATGTATTTTAATCCTAGTAGTGCTTCGCTAAATGCATTTTTAGCTCAATTCTCTTATCTTAGCTGCATGGTACCTGGTCCTCCTAAATGGTACAGCACAGGGAGATATCACCACTTATTTCTCCTGGCGCAATAATAACTGAAGATCCACTCTGGATTATGTGTTTGTATCATCGGACTTGCACGCCAGGGGAGGAGACCTTGAGATATTACGTACAACCTCCAGTGATCATTGTATGGTGGTTTACGCTGCCCCAATAACGAGACTCAAAACAAATGCAGTGGTGAATTTAGACGTGGTGATTAATCCCAGGGATCACAGCGCGAGATGGTGTCAGAAAATTGCATCTCCATTTAATGGGCTAATTGAGGCTCAGTATAATATTACCAGAAAAGTACTATGCAACCCTATGGAATTTTAGCACATTATTCGATCTATCTTCGGAGTACCAGCGTCGCCCAGGATTTTGTTAAGAGGGGCCTCTGGTCCACCACACAAACATGGCTTTGATCTTGAGGTACAGAAGCATAAAAGAGAATTACGTATTAATACAAGAGCTATGCAAAGAAAGAGGCCGTTACCAACGGCCGAGATACGTAACTTGAAAACCAACTTTAAAAATTGGATACGTGGACATTTTTTGATGTTGATTAACGACTCTGAAAAGATGCTGAGCTGTGTGCTAGGGAATCACAAATAACAAAATGTTGGGGGATAACTGTGTGTGGTGCGCTCAACTTCCTGAAATCTCGTCAAAATGTGGCAGACAGTACACATGAGCTTCCCCTTGGTACCTCATTTAAGTGATTTCAATCCGGCACACACCCAAGTCAACACCTAGCGTGTAATACACAACTGAAATCCTTATTTATTTTTGTCTAAAAATTCTTTATTCTGAACGATATACCACTCATATCACGCCCCTCTCCTGGAACCCCCCGGTCACACTGAACCGGGAATCAGGCTAGTTTGCAAAGTTAAAATATTTATGTATTTACAATTTAATCACACTATGTTTTTATGGGTACACAATCACCAATGGAGTGAGTGACAGTGAATAATCTCTTTAATGCACAAGGAGTAATAATGAGCAAAACAATTCACACAGAAGTACTACTTTTGTGTGTGTGCAGATCAGATAGCACTGTGGTTAAAGGTTCCCCATGCACACCCCTTAACCCCCCTAATAGGCAATGTAAAGAGATAGGAGGAGAGAGCAGGTATTCAGGAATGGCAGAATTCCAACAAAATAACAATTCCACTTTCGCTCAGCAAACACAAGAGAAAACGGAATTGACTGTCAAGCTGTCTGAATGGCTTTTAAAGTTATCTTGAGAATGGTTTGGGCAAAATCACTAATATGGTCACAATTTCTGAAATTGCTATCAATTCTTATGGGAGCTGCTTTGGATGGTTGCACACAAACACAAGCAATGATTCAATACCAAGAAACAATTTGAAATCCTAAAATTCAAGTCGGGAGCAATCAACAGCTGTTTTCCACGTGTCAGAATGTCCCAAAAACGAAATTCGCGGCAAACTTTTCACTGCGCGATAACGGGAAAACTCTATGGATTTGGGATGCAGGAAATTTTGTTTCTAGCACAAAAACTGAGGAAGTTATGGACATTTTAGTGAAGGTTGCTTTTTCGAGATAGGCGCAAGAATGGAAAACAGTAATGCACTTTTAAAATGACAAATGGGAATTTTTAAAAAAAACATTTTTATTTGTTTTAGTTGAAATTAATCAACCTTTCAAATATAGATACAGGATACATAGACATAAAACTTTATCATAAAATTTGTACTTAAATTAAATGGAAAGAAAAAAAGGAAAACAGAAAAAGAAAACAAAGGTAACAAGAATACATAAAAATCAAGTGTAATTGCATAATCAATAAAACCAATGAAATAGTTGAATAGCTCATCGTTTACTTAGGCTCTAGGTTTAGGCTTAAGAGAAAATTCACAGTGGCAATCTGTAATGGCAGATACCCAGAGCCCAAAATTAGAGACCAGGACAAATCTTGAGATGCAAGCTGTAGATAATTGCAGTGTCGCCTAAAATGTATTTCGCGCAAGGGACGAAGCACTGTGCATTCTGTAATGAGATGCCTCATAGTTTCACAGCTGTCCATCGATGTACAAAAGCGGCAAAAATTTTCCGAGTGACTCAACAGTTTCCTTTTTGATACCAACTCTCTAGTGCCCCACAGATTAAAGCGTAAATTCATAATGTGGAGCCGGTAATTAGGGGATGGACAACGTACTAAGTATGATGGCAAAGTGCGCATTTTTTTGTGTGGAAAACGATTGTCATCTGCGCCATGATATGCAAGACATCCATGTCGAGTTGAAATCCAGTCTCTGTAATATACTTTTAATTTAGCTTTGTCTGGATTTCGAATCAGTAGATCTAATGATACTTCTGCTTGGATTAGCACATAATAAACAGTCATTAACCACGATTTAATGAACAAATGTTTACTTGAAAAAATATATGATGAAATATATTTTAGTAGGACTTGCGATGTTGTAGACAACAAGCATGTCCTGAAAAAGGAGCATTTGCGCCAATTGAAAAGGGCCTGTATTGAGATTAATCCAAGCTCATACCTTATCCAGGCAACTGGGATGCAATTTGGAAGATGTAAAATATGGCGCCAATATTTTGCCTCCCATTTTGCCAAATGAAGAGATGGAATTTCTTGAAAGGTTTCCAGGCCATATAATAAGGCTGGAATGGTTTTTGCGGTCCAAAAATGCCAAGCTGGTAAAACTGAGAATTTGCCAAATGTATACATTAAGATGCTGGCTTGCGATATAAAGGAAGTTAGTCTTGTTTCCAGCCGTAGAAGATGGCCTGTTGGATATTTCACATTTTCAAACATGATGCCCAGATAATTATAGTGGGGCACCCTGTTAATCGGAAGATTGTTCAGTGACCACACGTACGAAATCGGGCTACGCTTTTTTGGGCAAAAGACTACAATTTGAGTTTTTGTGAGATTTACTTTTAATTCATTGATCACAGTGTAGTTATAAAAGGCTGTGCCACAACTCCGGGGTATTTTTTGGTACCAACTTTACAAAGTTTCCGTGCGCCTGGCTTCAATTTCAATTCAAAAAAGTGTCGCAAGTTGTGTGGAGCAAGAAAAAAAGGGGACATTCGTTACCCCGACCCCTTGGAGTAAAAGTTAGAGAGACCTTCTCCACACTTCAAAAAAGCGCCACACTGGGTATTTGTGAAGAATGGTGATTTTAATGGTAAAGGTGCCCTTGGTGGATGACACGTGTTTCGACACACCAGTGTCTTTTTTCAAATCCGGGCTAAATAGAACTGCTAGTCAGTAGTTATAAATAAACAATAATCAGATGACAAAAATAAATATACATTGAAAACATAAATCAGAATAGAACAAGCCATAACAAAAGAATAATTCAGAAACACAATGTGGTATAGTCACAGAGAAATAGGGAGGGGTGAAGGGTAAGGAGGCAAGAGGTAGGTTATATTGAGAAAAAACAATGAAACAAACAAATGACAAAAAACAAAACCATTGTTAGCAAATATGTAGTCGAGTGTAAAGAACATTTCTTCAATATGTAAGAGTTATAGCCCTTGTGCAAACCTTACCTAAATCTCAAGTCAAAGGTATTTTCATTTTGGTAATATCTGCCATGGGTTAAATCCCCTTATAAGAAATCATACCATATCACATTGTAAGTATGTATAATTTAAAAACATAATGCATTAACAGGCAAAATGTTTATGAGTTTTAATTACATCGAGCCTAATCTATGTAAAAATTATTTGAATTTCTTTCTGAGATCAGAACGTACAACTGGAAGGAGGTAAACATTATTTCGTCTCCTCCGGTTGCGCCATGTAAACGTTAGTGCGACCAGATAACAAAAAACGCGAGCGCGATCAAGCGTGCCGTGTGCATTGCTGAAAAAATGAGTAGTACCGAGCACTGAATAAATCATTGCATTGAGCTGCGGCAAACTTGAAATACGGGCAAGTGTAACCGTTCCAAAATACGATCAGCAATCATATATAGCTCTATGCAGCCTCCCAAATGAACAGATGCGAGGACACTAGCCTGGTAGTATATATAAAAGAAGGTGTAAACACCGGACAATATATCCACAGGGATGACAAACACACGAAAATCTGTATATTGCCAAATATACTTCTTAATACGTATATTTATTTAATTATGACACTCTTAAAATGATCATGTTACATAAAATTCATAATCAAACATACAAAATATAAAACATATAAAAAGACTGTACTTCACAAAACACATGAAAATCCCAAAAATTAGGTTGATTCTGCTGATTTTTACATTAGCTCCGTGTGGAGCTCCACACTGGAGTAATTTCTTTTTGTCTAGATATTATTGGTACTTTCTCAATAACCCAACTTGTACAGCCATAGAATTTCTAAAAATTGACACCTTCTAGACAGTGGCCACTAAACAGGTTCCAGTACGTGCACACACGTACCTGGAACCTGTTTAGTGGCCACATCCGGTCTCTTTCTTAAGGAAGCCTTTTCCTCGCCGTTTCCATCTACCACCTATCAAGATGGAGGCATATTCTAACCCCGAGCACTGGCTTATACGAAAGTTCTAACTCGAGAGCAAGTTTGTGAGCGACCTTCTGTAACCTTTTGGAAGTCGCTTTTTACCAATATCAAAGATTTGTGATTGTCATAGCAACCTATGTAAACTGTATCAGTGCAGCGTTCTGCACATCACAGACGGCAGTAGACTCTAGCGGACGAAGGTAGGCTATAGTGTCCTCGCATCTGTTCATTTGGGAGGCTGCATAGAGCTATATATCAAAAGGCGAGAGGAGAAGGTGAACCGCACTCCCGCGGGCCAGGCGTTAAAAACGCACTCCAAAATACCGGACAAAACTTACAAAGACACTGCCTGGAAAACAGATGTCTAATGTTTTTTTAATAAAAGATAAAAATTGCATTGTACAAAATAATTGACAACACATAGACAGCAACAGGTAGACAGACAAAAGCAGGACGCCATGGTACGCAGCCTGCAAAACAACGCGTTTCGCGCTAACTCAGCGCTTGATCACATAAGGGGAGAAGGGATTAACCGGTACATATAAACAATGGAAAAGCAGTCCTACAACTATGTCTGTGAAATTGCAAAGTAAAGGATATAGGAGGAAAAGAAGGCAGCCATTATAGAAAGGAGTAGAGTACATGGAAATATATAGTGCAGATGAATATAAGCACTAAAACACGCCCCTGACAGGACAGAAGGAGAAGAGCTGTTCAATGCAAAGATGGTCAGTAGATATGTTAAATCAAATACAAAACAAATAAGTATATGTAATTGATGAATCAAACAGAAGTAATCACAGAATTAGCAAAATTTGCATCCATGACAATATGCATACATATAAAACAACCCACTCCCCCATATTAATGATTCAATGGTGTAAGAATCACAATTATTCAAAGTTAAAACCATACAAACATATAATTGATAAGATCTGAGCCACAATATAGATATTAAAACCGCAGAGATAATAATAAAACCTCATCTTATTAATCCTCAGATGAACTATTCCCATTCATGCAACACGGAGAAGCCAGCCAGAGTTTCAGCCGTGGTGGTCAATAAAAACGGCTAATAAAACATTACACGTCCAAAAGTGCAAGTGCAGAGGAGTTACCCAGCTAAAGTGCGTAGATAGCAGCCAGACAGCAGTGTGTCTATCCAGCCTCAAAATAATGAGGCTGTACTAAAGTGCAAGTGCGAAAGCAGCGAGCTAACATGTTCAATGGTCCAATAACATTAACAAAAATGTCCAAGGACAAACAGTTATATTCAGATGAAGGGCCCAAATGTCCCCACGTAAATAGACTACGAAAAAAGGCTGGCGAAACCGGTGTGCAAGCATGAGCAAGAATCACAGATACAAGGAAAACTGCACATGAGCCTCAAAGTGAGGAAAACATAACATAATGTGTACCGCTCCCCAAATATGCAAAGAAAATAAAGCTAAATCATAAATTAAATAAAGATAAGGAAAGGGATAAAATATATATATATAGACTAATCAGTCCAAACTGGGAAGAACCCCCCTTCAAAAACACAAGAACAAAGTCCAAAGTGAACATACAAATGAAGGAACAAAAAACCAAGGAGAAGGGAAATCGGGACCAAGGTGGCAAGAGGAAAATCACAAATGTATGAGGAGCACATACGAGAATCAAGAATTCAGAATGTCAAGTGCCCAAGAAAGTGTACATTTCCTCATCAACATTATGTCCTTTGGGATGCTTTGTATCGAAATCCAGGATAAATCTGGTTTCACGCTGTCTCAATTTTAACACACGGTCACCTCCCCTAGGATGTGGAGGTACATGTGCCACTGCAAAGAAAGTTAACATTTTCAAATTATTATCATGTTCAGATTTAAAGTGCTTGGCCATTGGGTACGCCGGGTCAGAGTTCTTAATAGCTCTCAGATGTTGCAAGATTCTAAGCTTCAGTTTACATGTTGTACTTCCGACATACCATCTCGAGCAAGGGCATGAAAGCACATACACGACAAATGTCGTGTCACAATTAATAGCAAATTTGATCTTTTGCTGAGTTTTCGTGACTGGATGAACAAATGATTTCTGTGCTGTGGCATGGCACATGCTTTGCACTTCATACATTTGGTGAACCCCAATGGAGGAACTGGAAGCCAAGTGGTAGAGGACTGATTCTTGCCAGCAGGAAGTAGAAAACTTGACACAAGTTTATCTCTAAGGGACGGTACACGTTTGTATGTCAAAGTCGGGCGTTTGGCCAGAATAGGCCTCAAATCGTTGTCTAACGTGAGGACACGCCAGTGTTTTTCAATGATTTTACGTATGTTGTTGGAGGCAGTGTCAAATGAGATGATGAATCTGGGGTCATCTTTGGCAATATTTTTAGAATTAGTATCATAGAGCAGTCTGTCTCTGGACATGCCACGCGCTCGAAGATAGGCCATTTCAATAGTTCTCCTATCATACCCTTGTTTCAGGAAATCCCTAGCTGTCAAAGCACAGTGATGATCAAAACTGGCAATGTTTGAGCAATTACGGCGATATCGAATAAATTCACCGTATGGAATGGACTTTTTGCATGTTACCGGGTGACAGCTGTTGGCATGAAGGGGTAGGCCAGTGTTAGTCGGTTTCTTATGAAGCGCCGTGTGAAGACCTGAGTTATCCATCATTACAATGACATCAAGATACACAATCTCAGACCGACTAGGACTTTCTGTAAAGGCAAGATTGGCCTGATTACTGTTGATGCTTTTAACAAACAACAACCAATCACTTTCCAAACAATAAAAACATCATCAATATACCGCCACCAAGAGACAATTTGTGTGGGAAAAGAAGATAGCAATAAGTCTGACAGAAAAGTAGCCTCCCACCACCCCATCGTGAGATTAGCATACAATGGTGCAAAGGTGCTGCCCATAGCAGTCCCCCTCACTTGTCGAAAAAAGGAACCCTCAAACAAAAAAATATTATGCAGGCAGAACAAAAGCATATCCAAAATCATAGAGCTGTGCCCAAAATAATTAAGGGAGCGAGTGTCCAAATAATATTTGCATGCATTAATCCCAACCGTGTGACTGATAGACGTGTATAAAGAAACTACATCCAATGTGGCCAAAAGCAGACCTTCCTCCCAAGGTGTATTGGTCACATGTTGTAGAAAATCCTTAGTATCCCTCAGGTAGGATGGTAACACTGATACGAATGGAAGAAGTGTTTCGTCGATAAATTGGGCCAGATGTTCCAAAAGTGAGCCACACAGAGTTACAATAGGCCTGCCTGGGGGATGAGTAAGGCATTTATGTGTTTTAGGGAGAAAGTAAATTGTGGGTATAGTATAGCATGCCGGGGTGAGGAATTTAATCAGATCATCCTCCAATAAGCCTTCACTTGCCCACTTGGTACATAGAGTAATCAGATCTGTCCTTATTCCTTCAAACGGGTCCTTTGACAACTTAGTATAGCACAGACGGCCATGTAATTGTCGATTTGCCTCTATGACATATTTTGTACGGTCCTGAATGACAATATTAGAACCCTTATCTGCTGGTTTGATGACAATATTAGACAACTGCTGGAGTTCAACAATGGCCATGCGCTGGGCCATGGTGAGGTTCTGCTTGGTAGTGTTTGTTTTTTGGCGGAGTCTTCTCAAATCATTTACACAGAGGTCATGGAATGCCTCGATACAACCCCCTACTGGGAATTGTGGGTTGAATCTTGATTTATTTTTAAGCTTGGTGTGTATATCCCAATTGGGATTGATATCAAAGTCCAAAAAATCAACATTAGTAGAATCAAATTTGTCATCATCAAGGCATGCCAGATCCATGAGTGATGGCATATCTGAAATAAGAAGATCAGTGCCTCCAGTACGTGGTGTTGAATGCTTGGCAGTAATATCAGTATATATATTTTACATCGGTGCATGTTTGAACTGTTAACAGATGTGGATTTGTTGTCACACTAGGTGTTTTTAGTGCAGGGGGGGGGGATTTCCTTTATATTGGAGTATTCTCCTTTCTTTGAAATCCCTTAATGCGATGTTGACATAGATGAATCTATAGTTTCTATCTCTTCTATGTCAACATCAAAAGGACAATTTGGGTTTTGATAATAGCATGTTACCTGTGACAAAGCCAGAATGTTCCGAGTAAAAATCTTGTGGGCAGGGGTCAGCCTCGTTGGACGTAGATGGATTTGTGCAGCTTGTAGTCGGAATAAATATGTTTGGAATTTGTGGAGGCATGTTGGTCGTGAGCCGGTACGTCATAACTTACTGAGTTAGATGCTAACAATTTGATGGCAAAGAGTTATGTCTCAAAAGAAAGACAAAAGCTAACCAGATTTCAATTGGAAAAATAAGCCAAGCATACAACTCACTTATGGTAGATGAGTCTCCCTTAGCCTCTAACAAATAATAAATGCCAGCCCCCCCACACCGCGCACCTCGCACAGCGAACAGTAAACAGTACTCGTAGCACTCGCTGTGTGCTCAGCGCGTGTGCGCAATGGGCGGCGTTAATGATGCCGAGGGAAGAGGTGTGGCCATAGGTGGGGAGGGCACTCTGGGTAGGAAACCTTGGGGCTTCCTAAGATGGAAGTCAGGCACACAAAGTGCAACCGCTGAATACGTCCTCCAGGCGGAATTCTGAAAAGTCAGCACGGCGAGCGTGGTGGGTCCAGGCAGCAGGTCTTGCCAGTAAACAGTACTCGTAGTACTCGCTAAGCGGGATTTCTAACACTAGAGGATGACTATGAACAAAACGAATCCCCACAAGAACACAGCCACTTGATCAGAATGACTGCCTGCCCGGGACTCGCCTTCTTCAGATGAGAAAAGATTAGCGCAAAGATAGTTTTAGCAATACTAGTACAGGAGGAAGATAGGAGGGATATGATGGAGAGTTTAGACATTTCAAAAATACTCCTAACAACAATACGGGTTCTGAATACAAGATAGGATGGGTTTAAGATAGGGATTAACTAGACAAGGTACATATGCTAGTGACACAGTTCTATCTATAGATACTCACTAGATATGTTTTTAAACGGAACCGTCAGGATTCTGATCCGTCAAGATTCTGATCAGGGAATTGGATCTGGTTCTAAGACAGACAGCTGGGCACATCGGATTGGATCTGCAATCAGCAAGGCGCTCTAGTCATAGCCCGGCACAGAATTAGATCAGCAGGCAAGCAGTACAGCGCAGCCCGGCTGTATTTTGATGCTTCCCCTTGGGTTTATGGGGTTCTGGTTCTGGAATTGGAGGCCTTGCTGAAAATGGGTTTCTGCTTTGCCAAGTTTCTGGAGTCTGGAGCAAGGAAGATGGAGAGTTCTGCAACAGGGTGCTCTGCTAGCGTCGGGATAGTGGGTGAATCGGTCTGTCCTTTTGAGTGGTGAGCTGTCTCTATTTATACTACGATAAAGGGTTGTGTGTGCTGGTTTATCCTAAGCTCGCCCCTTTGACAGGCGATTGGGTCAGAGTCTCCTCTATGCCTTGATAGGAGGAGAGAAACAGGGTGTCACCTTTATAGTGTGATTTTATGAGGCTGAGGATCCCGCCCTAGCCCCTTGAACACAAAATCTACTTTTGGCACCATACATATTTACACATCTCTGTGAATGCTGAATTTAGAAGTGTGTCAAAATGAACTCTGTGAAAGTTGAATTTAGAAGTGTGCCCATTAGCCTCTCTGTAATAGTTTCTTTTAGAAGTGTGCCCAATAGCCTCTCTGTGAAAGTTGCATTTAGAAGTGTGCCCAATAGCCTCTGTGTGAATTAAGAAGTAGGCCCATTAGCCCCTCTGTGAAAGCTGAATCTAGAAGTGTGCCCAATAGCCCCTCTGTGAACGTTTAATTTAGAAGTGTGCCTAATAGCCTCTCTGTGAAAGTTTAATTTAGAAGTGTGACCAATAGCTTCTCTGTAAAAGTTGCATTTATAAGTGTGCCCAATAGCCTCTCTGTGAAAGTTGCATTTAGATGTGTGCCCAATAGCCTCTCTGTGAAAGCTGAGTTCAGAAATGTGCCCAATAGCCTCTCTGTGAAAGTGAATTTAGAAGTGTGCCGAATACGCTCTCTGTGAAAGCTGAATCTAGAAGTGTGCCCATTAGCCTCTCTGTGAAAGTTGAATTTAGAAGTGTGCCCATTAGCCTCTCTGTGAAAGTTGAATCTTGAAGTGTGCCCAAAAAGCCTCTGTGTGAATTAAGAAGTAGGCCCAATAGCCCCTCTGTGAAAGTTGCATTTAGAAATGTACCCAATAGCCTCTTAATGAATTTTAGAAGTCTGCCCAATTGCCTCCCTGCAAATTTAGAAGTGTACTCAACAGCCTCTCTGTAATTCTAAAATGTGCATTTAGAAACTGAATTTAGAAGTGTGCCCATTAGCCTCTCTGTGAAAGCTGAATTTAGAAGTGTGGCAAAATAGACTCTCTGTGAAAGTTGAATCTTGAAGTGTGCCCAAAAAAGCCTCTGTGTGAATTAAGAAGTAGGCCCAATAGCCTCTCTGTGAAAAGTTGAATTTAGAAGTGCGCCCATTAGCCTCCCTGTGAAAAGTTGAATTTAGAAGCACATTTAGAAGTTGAATTTAGAAGTGCGCCCAATAGCCTCTCTGTGAAAAGTTGAATTTAGAAGTGCGCCCAATAGGCGATTGGGTCAGAGTCTCCTCTATGCCTTGATAGGAGGAGAGAAACAGGGTGTCACCTTTATGGTGTGATTTTATGAGGCTGAGGATCCACCCCTAGCCCCTTGAACACAAAATCTACTTTTGGCACCATACATATTTACACATCTCTGTGAATGCTGAATTTAGAAGCGTGGCAAAATAGACTCTCTGTGAAAGCTGAATTCAGAAGTGTGCCCAGTAGCCTCTCTGTGAAAGTTTCCTTTAGAAGTGTGCCCAATAGCCTCTCTGTGAAAGTTGCATTTAGAAGTGTGCCCAATAGCCTCTCTGTGAAAGTTGCATTTAGAAGTGTGCCCAATAGCCTCTCTGCGAAAGCTGAATTCAGAAGTGTGCCCATTAGCCTTTCTGTGAAAGCTGAATTTAGAAGTGTGGCAAAATAGACTCTGTGTGAAAGTTGAATTTAGAAGTGTGCCCATTAGCCTCTCTGTGAAAGTTGAATCTTGAAGTGCGCCCAAAAAAGCCTCTGCGTGAATTAAGAAGTAGGCCCAATAGCCTCTCTGTGAAAAGCTGAATCTAGAAGAGTGCCCAATAGCCTCTCTGTGAAAGCTGAATTTAGAAGTGTGGCAAAATAGACTCTCTGTGAAAGTTGAATCTTGAAGTGTGCCCAAAAAAGCCTCTGTGTGAATTAAGAAGTAGGCCCAATAGCCTCTCTGTGAAAAGTTGAATTTAGAAGTGCGCCCATTAGCCTCCCTGTGAAAAGTTGAATTTAGAAGCACATTTAGAAGTTGAATTTAGAAGTGCGCCCAATAGCCTCTCTGTGAAAAGTTGAATTTAGAAGTGCGCCCAATAGGCGATTGGGTCAGAGTCTCCTCTATGCCTTGATAGGAGGAGAGAAACAGGGTGTCACCTTTATGGTGTGATTTTATGAGGCTGAGGATCCACCCCTAGCCCCTTGAACACAAAATCTACTTTTGGCACCATACATATTTACACATCTCTGTGAATGCTGAATTTAGAAGTGTGGCAAAATAGACTCTCTGTGAAAGCTGAATTCAGAAGTGTGCCCAGTAGCCTCTCTGTGAAAGTTTCCTTTAGAAGTGTGCCCAATAGCCTCTCTGTGAAAGTTGCATTTAGAAGTGTGCCCAATAGCCTCTCTGTGAAAGTTGCATTTAGAAGTGTGCCCAATAGCCTCTCTGTGAAAATGTTGCATTTAGAAGTGTTCCCAATAGCCTCTCTGCGAAAGCTGAATTCAGAAGTGTGCCCATTAGCCTTTCTGTGAAAGCTGAATTTAGAAGTGTGGCAAAATAGACTCTCTGTGAAAGTTGAATTTAGAAGTGTGCCCATTAGCCTCTCTGTGAAAGTTGAATCTTGAAGTGCGCCCAAAAAAGCCTCTGCGTGAATTAAGAAGTAGGCCCAATAGCCTCTCTGTGAAAAGCTGAATCTAGAAGTGTGCCCATTAGCTTCTCTATGAAAGTTGAATCTTGAAGTGTGCCCAATAGCCCCTCTGTGAAAGTTGCATTTAGAAGTGTGCCCAATAGCCTCTCTGCGAAAGCTGAATTCAGAAGTGTGCCCAATAGCCTCTCTGTGAAAGTTGCATTTAGAAGTGTGCCCAATAGCCTCTCTGTGAAAGCTGAATTTAGTAGTGTGCCCAATAGCCTCCCTGTGAACTCAGAAGTGTGCCCATTAGCTTCTATGTGGAAACTGAACTTTGAAGTGCGCCCAACAGCTTCTCTGTGAAAGCTGAATTTAGATGTACGCATAATAGCATACCAGTGAAAGTTGAATTTAGAATTGCACCCTTAGCATCTCTGTGAAAGTTAAACTTGGAAGTGCATTTAGAAGCTGATCTTTACAAGTGCGCACAATAGCCTCTCTGCAATTCTAGAAATGTGCATTCAGAAGCTGAATTTAGAAGTGTGCCCAATAGTCTCCCGTGTTGCCAGAAGTGTGCCCAACAGCCTCACCGAATCTAGAGCGCCAAGTAGCTGCTCTGTGAATCTAGAAGCGTGCCCAGATAAGTGCATAGAAGGGATGAATGCGTAGAGGGATGAGTGCGTAAAGGGGGTTGAATTGCGTAGAGGGGTTGACCGCGTAGAGAGGAAGAATGCGTAGAGAGGTTGAGTGCGTAGAAGGGATGAATGTGAAGAAGGGATGAGTGCGCAGAAGGGGTGAGTGCGCAGAAGGGGCGAGTGCGTAGAGGGGTTTAGAGGGGTTGAGGGGGGTAGAGGGGGCAGAGGGGGTAGAGGGGGCAGAGGGGTAGAGGGGGTGTGTGGGTAGAGTGGTGAGTGGGGTAGAGGGGGTGAATGGGTACATGCTTGAGGCCGACAAAAGTGCACGCGTGGGGCAAACAAAAGTGAATAGGGGGCATAGAACGGACTGAAGCGCATAGAATTGCGTAACGTATAAAGTATGGTCTGGAACGCAGATAACGCTTAAAGAGCATTTAACCCACAATGATTGGAATACGCATGGCGAACTAGAGTGCACAGAATGAACTCGAACGCACGCAGCAAGCCAGAATGCATTAATGCGTGACCAAAATATATGGAACAGACTGGATGGGATGCATGGAGTGGATAGGAGTGCATGGAACAGACTGGAGCACGCAACGTATATAGTGTGATTTGGAATGCAGAGAATATCTGAAACAGTATATAACCCATCTTATCCCACCACCACGCTTACTCTCTCCTTACATCACCACTCAACTAGAACACAGTGATACTAGGACACCATTCGGTATAACTGTTCTCATACCAACACTCGCCGCTCACGCCACATCATTCTAAGTAATCACTGCTGGTAACACCCCCCCAGTCAGGCGTTCTCCTCAGGCCTAACGCAGCCACATCCGCTCTGGATAAATCCTGCCAGAACGAACACATACTACTGACCTCTCAACCAGCACACCTACCGCTAGAATGCAGCTATTACACAGATACCGCACGAGCTGCACACATAACCGGTGCCCACACGCACCCTTTTGACTCTCTCTACTCTCTCTACTGATATGAACTTCGGTTCCCAAGGGCGTTCAACCTACCAGCACCTTCAGACCATACCAATGGTATATAAGGCGCTATATAAATGCAAAATAACAATAACATGTGCAACCTCTATAAGAATCACATATCCAGATTACATATTTTATATAGCAGCTATCCTCCAAACCACGTAGCCGTGGGATCTTGGCTCTGCTTTTCACAGAATTTTCCTCTTTTCATCCGGAACACAATGTCCAATTTATGAGCAAATTTCTACAAGTGTGCGTTTACCATGGGCATAAGTGTATAAAGTTTCATACTTCTAGCAGCAATACATTTTGTGTAAAATCAAATTTTCTGCCATTTCTTTCCAGAACATGTCACCTGATTTTGCCGCCTCTTGAAACATGCAGCCAAAAATTACATTAACAATGCTGTCATTTCTATATTTTGCACAATTTTACATAGTAAGTTATCAGTCTTTTTAAAATGTGTCCTTTGTTCCTGTTAAGCAACAAATGGTTGTTTTGCTCCACCCCTTTGGTCTCTCCCTGGGAGCCCAGGAGCCATCCCCCTTTGTTTTCTCCTGGCAGAGGCCATTTATGACTGTCTTCGCACTTCGCATTTCCTTAGGAGCAGCTGTTCATTGTTCCTCATGCCTCTGTAGCCCAGGTTCTTTCCAAACCCTATAATTACCACTTAGGTGTGATTTCTTGCCGGAGAGGAAAAGGCCTCTGTGAGGAAACCGGTTATTCCAGTTTGGTTGGCTTTAGCCAGCCTTAAATTTAAATGTTAATTCTGTTGCATTTTTCCTTAGCTTAAAACAAACTTGTGATTTCAAAATAGCAGCTAGAATTCTCATTCTAGGTTTTAAACCATGGGATTAAACAATTACAACATAGGTTACTCTCAGTAACAGGCCTCTTAGACTGCAAACATTTGATTCCAGTTTATACATGTTTAAAGTTTAATCAGGCAGGCTTCATGACAGCTGTCATCCCTGCAGTCCTCTGCTGCACAGAGATTTTGACATCCACAGACAAACCACTTTTGCTGTGGAAATCCCTTTATGCTTTCAGCTTTTTAGGACCTTGCAAATTTCACAATGCTTTGTTGAACTAAGTGAATTGTAGCACCCAGCAAGAATTCTGGATGTTTGATGTTGTTTTGTACTGGCATTCTGCAGTTTCAGCCACAAAGAAACAGGGTTTAAAGCAGGATTTTGGTTAGCAAAGCCCTGTTTTTTCCTTCTGTACTCCATTTTCACATGTTGTGGAGCCCAGTGACATATTTCAGGAGTGAGATTTCTGTTCCACCACTGACCTCATGCGTGGCAGATTGGGCAGCCATCTTTTTGGGCGTTGCAAAGCATGATTTCCAGAGGTTTTGGCACGCACAAGGGTTTTGCGGCCATTTTGATGTTTCTGGCACCATCATAACACAGTGATGCAGCATAGCAGAGCAAAAAATGGGTTAAAACATCCCACAGAGCCCCCCTCACGACTTGAGTTTGATCGCCCATCAAGGGGAAGTCGGGAGATTGGGATGTTCTTTCTTTCTTTGGTCCAGGTGAAGAATGTCAGCTGCTTCTCCCATCAGTGCTGGATCGACATGCTCTCCTCGCGGGTTCTGGATGGGAGTATGGAGCGATATTCTGGGCTCCTTGGGTCTTTCCTCCCGGTCCCAGAGTCATCCTCCTTGGTCATTCGAAATTCTTGGGTCCAGTGCTATGACAGAGCATGGTCATGGAAATGTCCCTACTACTATTCATGTAGTGGGGCAGATGCATACATTTGACATACAATTTACAATATTCTCTGCCTGTATTTACTAATGGTTTTAACAATTGGATTCTTCTAGGTATCCAGAATGTCCCCCTCTGGGTTTTCAGTTGGCTCGTCTATTTGCAGCAGAGTATGCCTGGGGTGGCAACTCTTCAGCTGGTTGATGTGGACCCACTTGTCTTCCCCTTCTGCCAAACTGCCCTTGGGGATGCAGATTTTGTAGGCGACTAGTGAGATTCTGTCTACAATTTCAAAATGACCCCGCCAAGTTGGGAGGAATTTGTGCTGTTTGGCTTGGTTCCTTTGGAAATTGTACAAGTAGACCCGGTCTGCTATTTGGTATTCTTTTTTAGTTGTCTTAAGGTCATAGTGGGTCTTCATACTGTCTGCAGATCTTTCTAGATTCCGCTGAGCATAGGCAAAAGCATGTTGAAGGTGTTTTTTCAGAATCTCAACATACTCATGAGTTGTGGAGGCATATATCAAGGTCTGCTCTTGGGTTCTGTAGAGCAGATGCTGGGGTTGCACCATCCTTCGTCCAGTCATCAGCTCAAACATGGACATTTTTGTTGCAGAAGAAGGGGTAGACCTGATGGCCATCAGGACAAGAGATAATCAAATGTCCCAACTTGGCCCAGAATCTGCCACAAACCTTTTTAATATGCTCACAATAGTCTTGCTGTATCTCTCAACTCCATCACTAGAGGCTAGCCGGTAGGCAATGTGTAGTTTCCTTTTGACCCCAAGTATCTCCCACATCTTTGTCATCACTTCACTAGTGAAGTGGCTACCTCGGTCTGACTCAATCCTTTGGGGTAGTCCAAAGCGCGAGAAGATGTGATTGATCATCAGGGCAGCTGCTGTTTCTGCCTTGCAATTTGGGGCCGGGAGACATTCCACCCATTTAGTGAACAAGCATGTTACGGTCAACATGTACTTTTCCCCCCTAGAGGACGAATCACGGGCCCGATGAAATCGACTTGTAAATCTGACCAAGGCAGTGTCATCCCCCTCTTTTGGAGGGGAGCACGGTGTGTGAGTGATGTTGGCTAAAATTGTGCACACACAAGACACCCCTTCAAGTATTGGTCGAGGTCCTGCCCCATGTGTGGCCAGTATGCAACCTCTCGCAAGATTTCTAGTGTCGTATGAAACCCCCGATGACCGGCTGTGGCCGCATCATGGGCGTGACTTAGCATCAGGCTTCGGAATGAGGTGGGGACCACCCACTGGTCATGGCCAGCTATGGATCTCCTCACCAACAAACCGTATTGGATTCAGAACATTTTTGGATACTTCATCAACAGTCTGAGGTCCTCTTTCCCTATGTAATCGGTATCCATCAGGGGAAAGTTCTCAGGATCCTTAATGTGTTGATAAAACTTACCAATTATTGGATCCCCTTTTTGAACCGTATTCAAATCAGCATCTGGGGTCTCCTTACTCCATTGTGGAGTTGAGAGTTCATTGCGAGCATTTGTCTGGGACCTAGTGATAGCGGTGACGTGGATTTCCCCCACAGGGACTCGATCTCCAGTAGATCCCCTTGGATGGCTCCAGTTTTGGCCAGCTGATCAGCTAGGTTATTTCCAGTTTTGTCTGGTCCCTCTACTTTAGAATGACCCTTGATCTTTTTCCAGTAGATGGTCATCCCATTCGAGGTGACCAGATCATCAATATTTCGTATTAATTTCCCATGTTTCAAAGGTTTATTATTAGCACATAGCATGCCTCTGGTTTCTGGGGCATCATTCACCCATGCATTCCCTACGCCGCCACAAGTTTTTTCCCCGTTGTTGTCAACATGGTAGGAGCACCCATCCACAGACTGTGGGCATTCCCTCACACTGGTCTTCTTCATATACTGTGTGGGGAATTAAGGTATGCCTCCATGTTGTCCTTGAGTTTAAGACTTTCGTCCTCGAGATGCTGGCACAATCATGCAAGTCAGCCAGACCTTGCGCCAGGGGACTCTTCTTGTTTTGGCCATATCTGACCTCCACAGGAAAGCCTTGCATTGACAGAATCCAGGAAGTAATTCGGGAATTACTCACATTTCCGGCCCGGATTCTGTCACTTTGGAGATATTGCAAAGGTTGGTGTGGAGTCTCCACTATGATGCGTTCCCCCTGGATAAACGGGCGGTAATTCTTCAATGCCCACGCCATTGCCAGGAGTGCCTTCTCACAATCGTTGAATTTTTCCTCCACAGAGGATAAAGTCTTACTCGCATAGGAGATTCCTTTATTGACCTTGTCATGCTTTTGATTCAATACTGCCGTCAAGCATATATTTGAGAACCCTGCCTCCAAGAAGAACTCCTTGTTTTTGACAGGGTAAGCTAGGCAAGACGCTTGTGAGAGGCTTCTTTTGAGTTGTCTTACTGCCTCGGCTTGTTCTGGACCCCACTCCCACTTGCGCCCCCCCTTTAACAAATGGATCAGGGGTCTTGTGAGCTCTGCATAGTCCTCAATGAACTTCTGCTGTAATTAGTTAGTCCAAGGAAGCTCCTTAGTGCCCGCACAGTTGTGGGGTCTTTTATTTTCTGGAGTGCTTCCACTTTCTTTTCCTGGGGACAGAGACCCTGAGGAGTCATCTCATGCCCCAAGAAATTGACACGTGTTCTGCACCACTGTGCCTTTTGAAAGGAGAGTTTTGCTCTGACAGCCCTCAACTGTGTCAGGACATAACGGATCTCCGCTATGTGTTCCTCCACAGTTGAGCTTTTGACTAGAACATCATCTACATAAGCCAGGTTACCCCTCTCACCCAGGTCGGACATGGCCTTATGTAGAAAGATGTTCAATTCATTGCCGGAGTTGATGTATCCGGGTCCAAGTGTACTGCTGCCCCCCGAAGGTAAAGGCCAGCTTGTATTGGTCCTCCCTACTGACAGGTACAGTTCAGCACCCATTGGTCAGGTCAATGGCAGTGAATATCTTTGACCCCTGGATCTGGGCCAGCCCTTGGTCAATGTAGGGAAGAGGCCATCGGGAAGTATGGACCCGTTTGTTGAGCTCCCTTAGGTCAGCACAGAGTCTCCACTGTCCGTTTGGTTTCAAAGTCCCCAGCACCGGATTATTGAAGGCGCTGTGGACTGGACAAATTATCCCATGGGACTCAAGGTTCTTAATTATTTCATTAAGGGACTCCATTGATGCGAGAGGCAAGCGATATTGCCTCACAAACACTGGAGCCATGCCAGGGTACGTGGGAACTATTGTGGTATGGATGTTGGTGCGACCACAATCATATGAGTCCACTGCAGAGATCTTGAAAATCTAAGAAAACTGGTTTCAATTGTTGCTTTTGCTCCAGAGTCTCACAGGCATCACCTAGGTTGACTCTCTCTTCAACCATCTGCCGGAAGCCTGGAAAGACTTCCGGTTTGGCTATCTCAGCGGCCTCCTCCAGCTGGGTGGAGAAGTCCTTGCTCAAAGTGTTGATTTGGACTGATGGCTTCAGGTGGGGAAGGCAGTCCTTGTGGACTTGAAAGATCACCTAATCCCTTCTGAAGTCACAAGTCACATCTTCCTTACCATAAGGGCAGGAAGAGTACACCAGGAAATTCCCCCCATGCCGGGTGAAGATCCTGTCTGGTGTTGGGTCATCGTCGCTATCACTGTCAAAACAGTCCTTGGGGATTGGTCCTAACAGTTCCTTACCTAAATCTATGGAAAAATGTTGGTCATCAACCGCCATTCCAATAATGGTGTATGCACCCAGAGTGATACTCTTTAGGCCACCGTTATCCACCTCTATTGGAATGGTGTCGTGTTCTATGTTGACTAGTGGTGTTGAGTTTACCCCCAACCCTTGCTGTTGAAAATGAGCATTAAGATGGACATAGGCGTCAGGACTTTTCAGTTTCTGTCCTCTTAATTTTTACTTCCAGTGAGAATTGGCGGGTCCGTTCTGGGATGATGACTTCCTCTCCAATCTGAATTTCAACTGCATATGGCAGTAGTTGTGCTGACCGAAATGCTTTCTCTGGGTCATCAAAGTCCATGGGATTACCCGCGAATCGGGACCAAGCTTTGGAGAATGTCACTGCCTAAATAAAACGCAGCAGGGACATCTCGCACGACCCAACAATTATGGACTATGCTCTTGTTGCCTATGGAAATTTTCATCATACACCTGCCAGGCAGGAGATGTTTGGAATTGGGTGTTTCCAGGTCCATTTCCCATTTGTCTACCAGTTTAAATGTGGGAATGGCTGGATCTTTTGGGAGTTTGCGGAACATGGCCTCGCTGATGAAGCTCTTACAGTTGTTCACACATACTCGGGCGAGAACAGAGTACTTCCCCCTCATTTAACTGAATAGGAAAGAACAACTGCGCTCCAATTTTCTGAATATCAGCCAAGCTTTGAGCTGATTTCTCATCTTTTTGGGCTATGTGAATGGGATTTTCTGATTGTGAATTTGTATAGAATTTCAGAGTGTTTCCTTCCTGTGTGGAATGCCACCTTAGACTGGAAGGAAGGTTGATTTTCAGAAAAAGAGAGGACTCCCCATCACCAGTTTGTTGTCCTACTGCAATTACTGTCACGTCTGGGATTTGGTTATTCTGGAAGTGAAATTCAATTTGGTCAGGTTTTTGTTCAACCATGTGGCATGTGCCATTTAAACTAACATGGTTGACAATCTATGAGGGGAGACAACCTACGCAGGATGTCATTCCCTAGTAAACAAGGTGTGCCCTCTGGAGTCGCAACTATGACTGGGTGCTTCACCTTGTGCCGCCCAATTTTAATGTTCAACTCTGCAGTCCCCTCGACGGGAATTTCCTTCCTGTCGAAGTTCTGAAGTTGTCCAGGCAGAGGGGTGAGAGGAATTTGGCATTCCCCCCCCCCCTTACCGAATTCAGTTGATCAAAGGCCCTTTTTGACAGAAGGGTAGCTTGGGATCCAATGTCCACCAGTGCCAACATTGTACATTGCCCCTGTATTTGGACCGGGGTATAACATCTTCCCTCCTTTTCCTTAAGGGGGCAAAGATAATGCACATTTTTGGCCAACTGGTGGGTTAATTTCCTTACTTTGGATACTGACAGAGAGGTGATTTGGGCAGGATTCTGTTTGGGATCTTGGGAACCTGTAAGAAAAAAGGGACAGCTAGATATGGGGGACGTTTTGGGTTCCCATGGTTCTGATTCTGGGCTGCCCCCTCCTTTTTTGGAGGCAGTCACCAGGCTGGGTTTGAACCCTGGGATTTCTGGGCTGGTCATTTTGGGTACTCATGATGGGCGGTTTTAACTCGGTCCCCACATCTACCCAGTCTGGATTTGGATCCTTTGGGACCCATTTTTCTTTGGGAGGAGTTCCCCCATCCGTGAAGGAGAAGATCTTTTTCCCAGAATCCTCTGAGGACCCCTCTCCTTCAAACAGGAAGATTTGCACCCCCTCCACAAAATGGGTCTTCTTAGGCTCTTTATTTCTCCTACCCGCCCGCTGCTCCTTGGGTTGCAGACTTTCGGGGGCAGGAGATTTTGGTTCCGGTTCCTGGGTTTCCAGGGGCTTTTCACAAGTGGTGTAACGCTTACCTTAGACTCCACGGGGACACCACGTGAACGTCACTACCACACTTTTCAGGGTGCGCTGTTCTCTATTGCTCACTCTCTACTGGACTCTTTTTCTAGACCACAGGAAATAAATAATAAACACAAAAGGGGCTATTAGAATGAGTCCTAATGCAAGTGGAAATTAACTGCAGATTTCCATAACCCCTAGTACAACAATATTTCTCAATTACCTTATCTTGTGAGATGGGTGGCTCTCCATCCTGCTTTCTGCGCAGGGGTGCATGTTCTGAAGAAGGGGAATTAGCTGAGGTGAATGGAGAGTCCCTACCTACTGGGCAAACAAGGAGTGGCCCTTAAATGAGGAGTTAGAAATGTCCAAAGAACTTCCCTAACCAGAACGGGTTGTAACTCTGGACAAACACAACATGGAAAATGCTAGTTAAACTGGTGAGTGCAATACCTTAAGGAAACAACCAGCTTCTAATTGGACAAATGAGAAAACTAAAGTGTACCAGTGTATTCAAAAGATGGTACAACTTCCTGAAGAGAATTGGAAATCCACTTCCTAACTCACCAATAAGAGACTAAAAAAAAACGTAACTTGTCAACTTGGGTATTAGAGGGAAAACGAAAACTATGCGTTTTCAAAAACTAGCATGGAATGAAATGCTGAGCCGCAATAGCGCATAAAATGGTTTATTTTGAGGTGCGCGCACTTCTAACTCGAAAACCACTGACAGGAAACATGCGTGCAAACTAATATTGCATGAAGCGCAGAGCCGCACCACCAAACACTATGGTTTAATACAGAGCGCGCGCTTCATTCCAGAAAAGCTGACTGGAAAGGCGGGCACAGCGTTCCGAGGATCCGAAGCGGCATCAAACTGAACAAAAATCAACAATGCCCAATTCTCTTCAAGTGACACCCAAAACTCCGGATACTGCGGCAAGCATCACTTGGCGACACACACAAGCAATGGTATTAACAGACCGCCATGTAAATCTTTTAAACAAATGATACTTGCGGTCCGTAGCAGCTGGTGAGAGAGCGTCCCATGAAGTTCTCTCTCACTAAAGAGTTCAACCTCAAGCACCTGGTGTTCTGAAAGGGCGAGGGAACAGAGAACAGCAGAATACCTTGGAACTATAGAGTGAACAATAATTACAGAACGGAATTCACTAATTAGAACAGTTTTAGTGAAAAAATGCAGAGGGCAAAATCTTCACAAGAGTGCAGTCACAGTAAGCGTCCTGTAACAGCAGAAAAGACGCGAAGCACTGCAAGACAAAGGGGAGGGGCTTAAATACTCCAGGAGTGACAGAAACTAGACTGCATTGCCCAATCTAAGGAATACTTCCAGGCGGCCATGTTGGTTGATGAGGAAGCGTTATTTTAAGCATAGCCCGCATGCCTACCTACCCCTTGACCAGGAATTGTAAGCAACTACCCAGGAAACCTTGGAAACTCTTTAGGGGAAACCCAGTAGTCATGACAGTAGAGAAGGAAGCTTCCTCTAAGGCTTTACAACCCCCCTTCCCCTTGTGCCTCCTCCCTGCGAACCGGTGGCTTGTCAGGGTTCTTCCCCCGTCATTGTTCTGGAGCACCAGACCCTGGATTTGAGGAATTCTGAGCCGCCATACTCATCTGAGGGTTCTCTGTTGAGCCCTCAGCATGCGACCCAGATCCTGTGCCATGTTCTGACCTGGCGCTCTAGTTGCGACACCCACTCTGACTGGTACGGGGTCCTTAGGTCTACCCTGGGTTGATCCCGGGAAGGGTAACTATCCCTTCTCGCAAAATACCCCTGGTTAGGAAAGTTTGGGTACCCCTCCACCCTTGGCCTCCCCTCTCTCAGATTGGGCTGCCTCGGCTCAGGAAAGTGGGGAAAGAAGGATGGGTTGTTTTGTGGGTTGAAGTTTGGCGGGTACCAGGGAAAGACATTTGGTCTGGCATTTGGGGGATTACTGCCCTCCTGGGGAAAGTGAGGAGGGAAGTTTCCTGCCGTCTGGTTGGACCCCCCCCCCTTGGGCTGGAGGAGTCCACACATAGCCCAGGATGGGTCTATTTCCCTTGTAGCGTGGGCTGATGTAGTCAGGGGAGTTAGGGGTCCCATTTGTGGGGTTACCTGCCTAGCTCCCTTTTTGGGATTGGCCCAAGGGCCTTCTGGGTTTGGGGTTGGTCGGATTCTGCGGGGGAAGGTTTTTAGGCCCCCCCCCCATCTCCAGATCTAAAATGGGGGCAACCTTCACCTCTGCCACCTTAGCAGCAGCAGGGGCGTTGGCTGGTTTGGGGCTCTTGCTCATATTTTTATTTTCCAACGGCTTCTGTACTTCATAGATGCGCATGGCTTGTTCAACGACCCAGTCTAGTGATCTTTTCTCATGAAAGTCCCTTACTAGCTGGGTTATAATGTACTTAGGTAGAGCATGAACGAAGGTGTTCACAAATTCCTTACTGTCAGTGCACACCCTTCAAGTGGTCTGCGCAAAGGTGCATTTCAATTCCTGAACAAATTCTTGTGGGGCCTGGTCTTCCCCACATTGTAAGTTGTAGGCTGCCTTGCAAGCCTCTTTAGGGTTCCTATGAATGGAAAAATGTTTCAAGATGGCCGCTATATAGGTGGACCATCTGGAATGGTTCTGACCCTCCAGCCCCGCAAAGAAGCTGGAGTACTCAGGAGAAAACGTCCACTTTACATACCGAATACAGCTTTGGCTGTCCTTCAGATGTAAAGTCTCCATCATCTGTTCTAATAATTCAAGGTGCTCCCAAACCGACTATTTGGCATTTTTGTGACGGGGCGTGATGACGCTCCTAATAGCTTTTATTTGCTTCAGGGGATCCTTAAGTAAAGCTCTCTTGACTTTATTAGCCTTTTTCGCTCTGGTCACCCTGTCCACTCATCCTCTGATTCAGAGGCACTGCTACCAGAGTTGGCTCTCTGGTCTTCTAGACTCTCCCGGATTCTGCAAGCTTGGGAATGGCTGGCAGAATGTGGGGGCCTAGTCTCTAAGGACCTGTAGCACTCGGAAGAGTCTGACGACTCTTCCTTGCTCCCAGGATTGGCCGAGTACCCCTGCCCACTGTCCTAGTTGGGAAGAGGTTTTTAGTATGCTCTTAGTGGGCCTAGTCTTAGGGAATTCTCCACCAAATTTCACTGCCTGATCTCTTGGTAAGTTATATTTCTGAGGATCCATTTCTCTGATTCTCCCCCTCACTGGAGTCTCCCTGATCAGAGAAGATGGCCCTAGCCCTTGGGAACCTGTACATAGGTGCCTCCCCATCCATTTCTGGGAGGCGCTGACCTATTAGCCCCATATTTCCCCATTGGGTTGAAGTCTAACATCCCTGTGGCCCTTGGTTCATGTGAGCCAGTGGACATGTGGGTGGCATTGAATGGATTAAAGTCTCTGGCGAGAACACAGTTCCTGAGATTATGCTCAGGGGTTTCCCCTCTCCCATCTGACCTCATCTCTCTCAGCCCCTACTCCATGATGGCATGCAAGAATCTGACCCCTCTGTTCTTCTATTAAGGCCTTACTGCTCTCTATTAGTTGTTCCTGCATGGCTATCCATCTATGGAGCCTGTCATTTTTTTCCACAGAGATCCTCATTGTCTCTCTGTGCTTCCTGTCTGATTTGGGAGTATTTGGCCAATTTTTGCTGCAGGAGGCCCACCTCCTGGGTCTGATCCTTACTAGCCTGAACATTCTTTGCCAGAGCATCTTCCACCCTCCTGTCATGCTTTAACAGCTTTTCATAGTCCCTTTTGAGTTCACCCAGTCCCTGAAGGGCCAGGTGATTTTCTTCTAGCTCGGTCTTTAAACGGCTGACTTCCTGGCCTGGGGCATCTCTCTCTTGACAGAGTTCCCCTCTGCTCAGCCAGGTCGTCCCTTTATTTCCTAATGGCATGTAATTTCTAGCGCTCCTCATCAAAAAGTGGGGAGATCCTTCACTATTAAATATTTTCCTCCTTTAAGGATTGTAGGCGGTTTTGTAATGTGACTACCTGCTCTTTGCAGGCTCTATTAAAATGCAATTGCTGCTCCAGCTTTTGTTGGCTCTGTTGCAGAGAATCCAACCTTTCCTGACACTCTTTTTGCAGTGTCAGTAATGTGGTATCTTTCTCTGCCTTCTCTTGCTGCAGGAGATCCAGATCTTTCTTTAATTTTGTCAGGCACTGTCTGGCTTCACTCTCTGAATCTTGGCTCTTTTGTAGCCTTTGCTCTGCAGAGCCCAGATCAGTTTGGGTTTTCTCTAGGGATTGTACTTGCCTCTTTGCCAGATCTAGATTTTCGGCATATTTTTCCTGTATTACTCCAATGTGGAGGTACAGGTACGCCACTATTTTGGCAATTTTACATTGCTCTTGTTTTACTTTTGGGGCCATATACAATTCACTAAGTGCCTGGTGTAATGGACCCTGGTCCTGCCAATTATCTAATTCTATGGCAGTGATTTGTTGTTTGATTTCCTGCAGCCAAACATTCTCATCCTGCTCTACCCATTCACCCCTGACAAACAATGTGTGCAGTAGGTGTTCCTTTGCAATATTATTTCCAATGGGGTAGCGATTCCGGAAATATTAATTTCCTTCTGACTTATCTCAGGGTTATTTTACTTTGCAAAACAGGCCCAACTCCTTTGAGTATTTCTATTGAAGGGTGTTTTTACAGTGTAGCACAGTATGGTAGCCCAACAGGGTGTATGTACCCCGTCAGTTAGCACGCTGTGTTAGACTGTCACAAGTGGTATGTCTAATTTAGGATCTCATGACGAGCCACCAAGATGCAAGTGATTTCAATCCGGCACACAAAGTCAATACCTAGTGTTTAATGCACAACTGAAATCCTTATTTATTTTTGTCTAAAGGATCTTTATTCTGAACGATATACCACTCATATCACACCCCTCTCCTGGAACACCCCCCCCCCCCCCCACCGGTCACACTGAACCAGGAATCAGGCTGGTTTGCAAAGTTAAAATATTTATTTATGTATTTACAATTTAATCACACTATGTTTTTATGGGTACACAATCACCAATGGGGTGATGTGACAGTGAATAATCTCTTTAATACACAAGGAGTAATAATGAGCAAAACAATTCACACAGAAATACGTGTGTGTGTGTGTGTGTGTGCAGATCAGATAGCACTGTGGTTAAAGGTTCCCCCTGCACACCCCTCAACCCCCCAATAGGCAATGCAAAGCGATAGGAGAGAG
This sequence comes from Ambystoma mexicanum, assembly GCF_040938575.1. Lineage (NCBI taxonomy): Eukaryota > Metazoa > Chordata > Amphibia > Caudata > Ambystomatidae > Ambystoma > Ambystoma mexicanum. The sequence continues at coordinate 339,330,758 of NC_090938.1, forward strand.
CAGGTATTCAGGAATGGCAGAATTCAAACAAAATGACAATCCCACTTTCCCCAAGCAAACATAAGAGAAAACAGAATTGACTGTCAAGCTGTCTGAATGGCTTTTAAAGTTATCTTGAGAATGGATTGGGCAAAAACACTAATATGGTCAAAACTGTTGGAATTGCTATCAATTCTTATGGGAGCCGCTTTGGATGGTTGCACACAAACACAAGCAATGATTCAATACCAAGAAACAATTTGAAATCCTAAAATTCAAGTCGTGAGCAATCAAAAGCTGTTTTAAACGTGTCAGAATTTCCCAAAAACAAAATTTGCGGCAAACTTTTCACTGCGCGATAATCACGATAACGGGAACACTATATGGATTTGGGGTTCGGTTTTAGATGTGATTTAAAGCTGTGGATGTTACGTACAATCAGACGTTGAAAATTGGTTTCTAGCACAAAAACAGAGGAAGTTATGGACGTTTTAGTGGAGGTCGTTTTTTCGAGATAGGCGCAAGAATGGAAAACGGGAATGCGCTTTTAAAATGACAAATGGGATTTCTAACACTAGAGGATGACTATGAACAAAACGAATCCCCACAAGAACACAGCCACTTGATCAGAATGACTGCCTGCCCAGGACTCGCCTTCTTCAGATGAGAAAAGATCAGCGCAAAGATAGTTTTAGCAATACTAGTACAGGAGGAAGATAGGAGGAATAAGATAGAGATTGTAGACAATTCAAAAATACTCGTAACAATACGGGTTCTGAATACAAGATAGGATGGGTTTAAGATCGGGATTAACTAGACAAGGTACATATGCTAGTGACACAGTTCTATCTATAGATACTCACTAGATAGGTTTTTAAACAGAACAGTCAGGATTTGGTCCGTCAAGATTCTGGTCAGGGAATTGGATCTGGTTCTAAGACAGACAGCTGGGCACATCGGATTGGATCTGCAATCAGCAAGGCGCTCTGGTCACAGCACGGCACAGAACTGGCTTGGATCTGATGAGGATTATTTCAGCAGGCAAGCAGTACAGCACAGCCCAGCTGTATTTTGATGCTTCCCTTTGGCCTTATGGGGTTCTGGTTCTGGAATTTGAGGCCTAGCTGAAAATGGTTCAGCTATGCAATGGGTTTCTGCTTTGCCAAGTTTCTGGAGACTGGAGCAAGGAAGATGGAGGGTTCTGCAACAGGGTGCTCTGCCAGCGTTGGGATAGTGGGTGAATCTGTCTGTCTTTTTGAGTGGTGAGCTGTCTCTATTTATGCTATGATAAAGGGGTGTGTGTGCTGGTTTATCCTAAGCTCTCCCCTTTGACAGGCGATTGGGTCAGAGTCTCCTCTCTGCCTTGATAGGAGGAGAGAAGCAGTGTCACCTTTATGGTGTGATTTTATGAAGCTGAGGATCCACCCCTAGCCCCTTGAACACAAAATCTACTTTCGGCACCATACATATTTACACATGTGCAACCTCTATAAGAATCACATATCCAGATTACATATTTTATATAGCAGCTATGCCTCCAAGCCCTGTAGCCGTGGGATCTTAGCTCTACTTTTCACAGAATTTTGCCCTTTTCATCCGGAACACAATGTCCAATTTATGAGCACATTTCTACAAGTGTGCGCGTTTACCATGGGCATACGTGTATAAAGTTTCATACTTCTAGCAGCAATACATTTTGTGCAAAATCACATTTTCTGCCGTTTCTTTCCAGAACATGTCACTGATTTTGCCGCCTCTTGAAACGTGTAACCAAAAATTACATTAACAATGCTGTTATTTCTATATTTTGCACAATTTTACATAGTAAGTTATCAGTCTTTTTAAAATGTGTCCTTGGTCCTTGTTAAGCAACAAATGGTTGTTTAGCTCCACCCCTTTAGTCTCTCCCTGGGAGCCCAGGAGCCATCCCCCTTTGTTTTCTCCTGGCAGAGTCCATTTACGACTCACACTTTGCATTTCCTTAGGAACAGCTGTTCATTGTTCCTCATGCCTCTGTAGCCCAGGTTCTTTCCAAACCCTATAATTACCGCTTAGGTGCGATTTCCTGCTGGAGAGGAAAAGGCCTCTGTGAGGAAACCGGTTATTCCAGTTTGGTTGGCTTTAGCCAGGCTTAAATTTAAATGTTAATTCTGTTGCATTTTTCCTTAGTTTAAAACAAACTTGTAATTTCAAAATAGCAGCTAGAATTCTCATTCTAGGTTTTAAACCATGGGATTAAACAATTACAACATAGGTTACTCTCAGTAACAGGCCTCTTAGACTGCCAACATTTGATTTCAGTTTATAGATGTTTAAAGTTTAATCAGGCAGGCTTCCTGACAGCTGTCATCCCTGAAGTCCTCTGCTGCACAGAGATTTTGACATCCACAAACAAACCACTTTTGCTGTGAAAATCCCTTTATGCTTTCAGCTTTTCAGGACCTTGCAAGTATCACAATGCTTTCTTAAACCAAGTGAATTGTAGCACCCAGCAAGAATTCTGGATGTTTGAGGGTGTTTTGTACCGGCATTCTGCAGTTTCAGCCACAAAGAAACAGGGTTTAAAGCAAGATTTTGGGGTTTCAGTTAGCAAAGCACTGCTTTTTACTTCTGTACTCCATTTTCACATGTTGTGGAGCCCAGTGACATTTCAGGAGTGAGATCTCTGTTCCACCACTGTTCCACCACTGACTTCATGCTTGGCAGATTGGGCAGTCATCTTTTTGGGCGTTGCAAAGCGCCATTTCCAGAGGTTTTGGTGCGCGCAAGGGTTTTGCGGCTATTTTGATGTTTCTAGCACCATCATAACACAGTGATGCAGCATAGCAGAGCAAAAGGTGGGTTAAAACATCCCACACTCAAAGGGAATAGACAGTAGAAATTGTGGAGTGTACTTGTACTGTGCAAGTAGACCTGAATCACAGTAATCAATACTTTAAAGTTCCATTTCAAAATTCATGACAACATTAGAGAATATATAATGATGAAGCCACTGGATATGTGCAAGGTGATTTATTCTAAGCACAGTCGACATGTGTTTCGTCCATTCGGTCGTTCTCAAGGCAGTCTGATAGTTCTGAGTATGATCCCCTAGTAAATCATGAGTAGTGATTCATGGGTGAAATCAGTAGATAATGCGCTGTTGTATGGATCCGAGTTGCAGGGGTGAATCCCAAGCGCTTGGGATTCACCCCTGCAACTCGGATCCATAGGTATTGATACCTCCATATAGAGATACAATGATTTATACTGGCTACTGCGCCTCTCACCAACTTCCACCAGGGCATTTCAAGTGATGAACTCTGATGACACTAAACAGTGGTTTTCGATTAAGGAACCATATTTGCTGCGTGTTGGAGAATCATCCTGAAACATTTTGAAATCTGATTAAGTCAGTAGGAATTGATTCCTTTTTGCAAATTCAGCCTATAACAGAGGTGATTTGGACTAACCACTTCAAGGAATTATATACTGCAGTTGAAGTGAGTGACTCGTTAGGATATAGGGGTCATAGCTGGTTTGGGGCCATTAATTGGGAGCTGGATGATATAAAAAAATTAATCAAAAGCAGTAAAAGATCAAATGCCCCAGGTCCTGATGGGTTATCAGCTATGCCACGTAAATTCAACATGTTTTCGTGGGCTAATATTGATTTTGAATACAGAGAAATCCAAGTGGAAAACCTTTAAATTGAGTATATCAAACCACATTTTAGAGGGTCTCAATGATATTAATACCTGGGAAGCTTTATACTCTCTAGGAAAACGAAGATTGGCAATGTATAAGGCCAATAGAGTAATATTTCTAGCGTATGCTTAGTAGTGGTCCCAATTTGACTACAAGTTTGGCAGATTTTCAGCTTTGCCAATGGTCAAATTGTATAGGCAAAAAATACCCCAAACTGATTTTTGGCACAGAGAATCTTAATAGGGATATTCCATGGTCTAAACTAGAGTCACTGTTATGGAGGAAGGTACTGCGTTTACTGAGCTTGGTGCCAATGGCTGGAATTAGGTATGAATTGGGCCTACTGCCCCTGGGATTGCTTGTTGGAGGGTATTGCAAATATATGCTTCAATCCTGCTGCCCCCACAAGCATCTTTATAAGTAGAACTGAACAGAGGTGCATGTAAGGCACTTTCGATCTGGCAACGTAATCGTGATGATCTGTTGGATAGGATAGAGTCCTCTGCTGAGGAGCTTATTGCTAACTCAAACAAACGTAAATTAAAATTCTATAGATACGAATGGATTAAGAATGGGGTTGTGAGGGGCCACCAGGGGGCGCCGGATGAAGACCTAGCTCCACGTCGCTCCACCGGGGCTGCCCAAATCCTTCATAATCCTGCCGTTTCTTCGGATCTTTCAGTGACCTGAACCACATACCACTGAAGGGGAACGCACCAGCATCTCCCCCGAGAAATCCCGTCAAAAATCGGACCTGTCTGGGGTCTCCCGCACCGTGGGAAAGCCCTGCCGGAGACCGCGAGGCAAGCTGCATGGCAGAGCCGGCGTGAAGGAAGCACCGTCACCAACTGTGCCCAACGGTGCCCCGCTGGAGACATGCCCGACACATCGATCGATCCCCGCGGGCTCGCTCCTTGAGGCTCCCGGGACAGCTGCCGCGGGACCAGAGTCATCGTCCAGCGAAGAGGGAGGGGAGGACTTCCCCCACCCCCACCCCTGCCTCCCCCCCTCTCCCCCTGGGTCTCCGCTGCAGCCGCTGCCAGCCGCAACCACCGGACCGGCTGGTCCCGAACATCGAGGGGCCCCCCAACTGGATCTGGGGCTGCCTCCCCCCCCGCATGACACCCGCGCAGGCTCTCCCTCCCCGGCCGTGCGCGAATGGCGGGCCGCCCGGGTCGAGGGCTGCCCGCGGGAGAAAAACAACAAGTGCGGGGGAGGCACACAAACAGCGGCTGGAGGAGGGGAGGTAAAACCTTGGGGGCGGCTGGAAGAGGGGATAGAATACTAGCGGGTCAGAGCGGACCTGTTGGGGGAGTACTTCCGGCCCCAAGCACTGCAAATTGAGGTCCCCTGCCAGGGACGTGCAATTCAACTGGAACAGTGAAGGTGCCCGCACCAAGCACCTGCAAAAAGCACCCGCCTCGCACAGAGAGAAACCAAGGATTCACTCCCAAGGGCCTGGGCACAGACTTGCCAGCTCGGCCGGAGCAGGCACGCCGTTACATAAGACTGGCACCACCCCCACCGCCTGCATAATCATCCCCCTACCTGAATTACACGCCAAAGCATGCCCATGGTTGGGTCATATTGAAAACAGTGTAAGACTGCGCAGGCCAAGGCCTGACAGGGGGGCAAAGCAGCACGGTGGAAACAGGGATAAGGCCACCAATCGATAGCCTACGGGAGGCCACAAAAGCACAACGAAACAAAGGGCTAAAGACCACCCAGGGGGAAAGCTCCAGTCCAACGAGACACACCCGCACCCAGAGCCACCCCATAGGGTCAGAATGGGAAAGGATCAGACCCGCAGCGGAACGACCCAAAACAAAATAGACAAATACACGATGAGCACCCCAGCGGCTCTCCCGGATCCAATTAGCGGGGTGGATAATGAGGCAACGAAGGGAGGTGCGGCCCAAACGCTGTCTCTCACCGACATCATGGCAGCAATCAATGACTCCAGAACCTCGGTAGAGACCAAAATAGACGGCTTGGCCTCTGAGGTATCCTTTGTGAGACAAGACTTAAGGAACCTAACTACCAGGGTTGGGGGAAGCAGAACAACGAAATATCCGACACCGAAGACACAGTTAAGAACCTGGGAGGCCGCCTTGAACAAATGGAACGTAAAATCACCACGCTGGAAAACAGAGCCGAAGATAGTGAGGGTAGGTCCCGCCGGAACAACCTCCGCATACTCGGCCTTCCCGAGAAAGAGGAGGGGCCCTCCATGGAGCTCTTTCCGGAAGGCTGGCTAGCAGACCTGATGGCCCCCAAGCAACTCTCCAAATTTTTCTCAATAGAAAGAGCACACAGGGTTCCGACGGGCAGACCAGTCCCGGGAGCCCCCCCACGAACAGTGATCGCAAAACTCATGAACTGCAGGGACCGAGACACACTACTGCACATGGCAAGGGCGACTGGCCCCATCACTTACAATGGTAACCGAATCGGGTTCTTCCCCTACTATACGAGAGAGGTCCAGAAGTCGCGACAATCCTACGACTCCATCCAAAAGAAACTGTCACCCCTGGGCATCAAATACGCACTCTTCTTTCCGGCAACATTCAAAGTGTACCACAACGGCAAGGTTCAAGTGTTCTACACTCCCCGTGAGGCCTGGGAGTGGTTAGAAACACAGGTCCTCTCTACTCCATGCCCGGATAGACCGGGTGGAAACACACCCCGCAGGAACGATGGAGACAACGACCACCCTACTGGACAGGTCACCCCATCACGTGGGGAAGCGGAAAAACCTGGACCTCCGATCGACATGGGATCCACCTGAAATTGAGCAAATACTGAGGGACAGGACAAAGGAAACAGTATGAGATCCTTACAGCCGGCAGCCCCGGAGGGGTTGTGGGGAAAGTGATCAACTACCACCCCTGCGCCCCCTGAGGGGGACTCTTCACTGTTAGTTCTACTCTACGTTCAGTGGCTGTTTCGAACCACACAAGTTGCGGGGAAGGGTCCTCCTGACCCCCCCCCCCAACCCACTGAGTTGGGGCCTTTGCCCCTCTAGTAGTTTAAATGGTTAGGGGAACAGGTACTTCTGGTTGGGGGGGAAGTGCAGGGTGGGGGGAGTTTGGGGTTTTTGGGGAGGGAATGGAAAGGCCTTATGTCACAAGTATCAGCAATAAAGGTCAGCAAAACAGATGTCCAGAGAAATCCTTGAACAAGATATGGGAGGGACCGAAACGTCCCCCCCACTGGCCCGCACGTACCCATCTACACGGACATGGCCTACCGTTCACAGGTTAGGGTTCTAGAGTTTGCACATGAAGTACACAAAATTGATCATCAAATGAGAGTGGCAGACGGGCTCAGGCGTCAGTTACGCCTCAGAACGGCCGTCAAGATAGGAACACGGGAAACACACCACATCCCTCCATATAACCCCAAACCAAGACCCCACGCTGATATAACACAAAAGAGACAAATATCCCTGTTGACCTGGAACGTGAACGGCTTGGGGTCGGGCATAAAGTGTAAACTGGTACTCCAATACCTTAACCGCCATTCCCCAGATATTGCATTCATAACAGAAACCCACCTGATCGGTACCAACAGTGGGCTCTTTAGGAAATCAAATTACCCACACACATACCTCGCTGGGTCCTCCAGAGGAGTCATGATCCTCTTACATAAAACATTTCCGTTTAACACAAGGAAAGTCAAAGCAGACCCTCGGGGCAGGTTTGTGATGGTACTGGGTGAACTGCGGGGGGAGACCTGGGGCCTCGTGGCAGTGTATGCAACTCCCACGCTTACAGCGGAACTCCTTGCCGAGCTCCAAGATATAATACTAGAAGAACGGGCGGACTCATGGGCAATAGGGGGGGGGGGGACTTCAATGAGGTCATGGAGGTAGCCCGGGACAGAACACACGTGGGCAGCAGAGCGGCGGACATCCGACCAAACTCTGCACCTTTGCAGAAGCTATGGGGCTATCTGACACATGGAGGGCAGCCCACCCAATGTATCGGGGCTACTCGTTCTATTCCAATGCACACCGGTCCCTGTCCAGACTCGATTATATCCTCACCCCTATAAATATGGGCCATCGACTATTGTCCGCAGAATTCCTGGCGAGAGGGATTTCTGACCACTCCCCCCTGTTGGTGAAACTCAAGGGTCTAACATCAAAACAGGAACCCACCTGGCGCCTGAACACCTATTATTTAGGGATACCCGAAATACTGGAGGGGCTTGCAAATAAAAAGTCGGAATACTTCGACTTGAATGAGGAGGCAGTGGACTGCCCAATAATAAGGTGGGAGGCATACAAGACCGTCATAAGGGGGGAAGCAACATCCTTGGAGGCAGCTCACCGCAAACAGCACAGCGAGGCAATCTCCGAAGCAGAGGCCCAGGTAACTAGGCGGGAGGAGCAGTTCCTCGAAGAGGGAACCCAGGAGGCACATGAGGCCTTGGTAACAGCCCAAACAATCCTGAAAGACAGGGCCTTAGATAATGCCCGAACCGCCCACTGGCTGGTCCGGAGCCGGATATATGAGAGGGGAGACAAAGCCACTAAAACACTAGCCTGGCTGGAACCTAGGGAGCAGAGCAAAGGACAAGTACGGGCCATCTAAACCCAGGATGGGGATTTACTAATGGGGGACGCTGAGATAGCGGGGGCCTTTGCAAACTACTACAGAGAACTATACTCTTTGCAAATACGAGAACCCCCAACAAACACCTCAAACTTTCTGGACGCGATCACAATCCCCCGTCTCTCTCTGAACTCCAGATAGAACAGTTAGATATAGCCATCACCGAAGACGAGGTAGGGGAAGCCCTCTCACAACTACAGACGGGGAAGATCCCTGGCCCCAACGGGTTCCCGGTGGAACTGTGGAAAAAACTGAGCGTAACGACAACAAAACATATGCCCACCATGTTCCTCCGTAGCAGAGAACAGGGCACCCTCCCCCCAGACCTCCGAAAAACGACAATAGTTGTGATCCCCAAAGCAGGGAAACCCCCGGAGCACTGCACCTCTTACAGGCCCATTTCTTTAATAAATGGAGAGGCCAAAACACTAGCCAGAGTCCTCGCCAATAGACTGCTGGGGGTGATTGGATCTCTAATCCACCCAGGTCAGTGTGGATTTATGCCTGGTAAATCCACACGAATAAATCTCCACAGGGTCCAGATTGCCCTCGACCGGGCGGACGAGATCCCATCCCCGCTGGCCCTCCTTGCGGTGGACTTTGAGAAGGCTTTCGATACAGTGGGATGGGATGCCCCGTGAGCCATAATGGAACGCATGGGCTTTGGACAACATTTCATGTCATGGGTTAAGCTCCTTTACTCCCTCCCAGAGGCCTCTTTAAGAGTCAATGGGAAATCATCTGCCACATTCCCGCTGAGTGGGGGGGACCAGGCAGGGATGCCCCTTCTCTCCCCTGTTGTTTATCCTCGCCATCGAGCCTTTGGAAATCCGGCTGAGAACTGATACACAATGGACAGGATTTGCCTGGCCACGGGGTGGGGAGGAACGGGTCTCGCTGTACACGGATGACCTTCTGATATATCTGAGCAACTCAATAATCTCCTGCCCGATTGTGACCAGAACCCTGGAGGAATACCAACACTTCATGGGACTCCGGGTCAACACACAGAAAACAATCTACTTCCCGGTACAGGGAGGGGAGGCAGCAATCCCAGATCCCTGTCCATACTCCGTTTCGATACTGGTCTTCACCTACCTAGGCATATGAATTAACAAGACACAGGAGGACTTCCCCAAATTGAACCTGCACCCGATAATGGAAAAACTTGAGAATGATGTCGCCCACTGGCACTCCCTCCCACTTTCATTACTCGGGAGGGCGGCACTTTTTAAGATGCTGGCACTCCTGAGATGTCTGTACGTCCTCCAAAATGCCCCGCTCCCCATCCCGGCCACAACATTCGCAGATATCAACCGGACCCTCCGTACACTTCTCTGGGGAGGGAAACAGCTGCGCATTGCCTTAAAAACGCTCTACCGCTCTGTGTGGGAAGGGGGTATAGGACTGCCCAACATTCGCACATACTACTGGGCGGCACAAGCGGGGGTGGCAAATGAATGGCTACACAGGGACCCGCTGCTACCACATATCCGAGTGGAGACGGGGGACACCGGCCCTCCCTCCCCCCTGCACATACTATACGATAGCCCAAGGAACCTAAGAGCAGCACTGACCGGGTCCCGTCACATTCAGCGGGTTTGGAGGGAGATACATAGGCTGGGAAGACAGACCAACCCTGAACCAACCCCTCTGGTGTAATGCACATCTTCCCGAAATACAAAAAATGGTCCACTTTGAAATCTGGAGAGGAAAGGGATATCCACACTGGCGGACATTGTCCAGGAGGGGCGACTGATAGACTTTGAAACCCTGCAAACAAAACACGGGCTGTCACCCAGGGACCGCTTTAGATACCTCCAACTCACGCATGCCATTAATACCCAATTCCCTAACCTGGCCGACATACCCGCTTGCTCTCCCTTGGAAACAAACATACTCCCACAACGTATCCCTCACAAGGTAACCTCCACCCTCTATTAGGCAATTAACTGCTTTGGATCCGGGGAGCTCGTCAACCTCAGGGCTAAATGGGAACAGGACCTGGGGCCACTGGAGGCGGAAGAGTGGGTGGAAGCCCTGATGTCCGAGGGAAATATGTATTGATGCCAAGCTCAGCTCCGAATCCTACACAGGTCCTACTTCTCCAGAACGCAAATGGCCAGTTGGGGAGGGGATGGCGACGCAGAATGCAACCGATGCAAAAGGGCGGAGGGCACTTTCTACCACATGTTGTGGGAATGCGGGGTGCTGCAGGAGTTTTGGACTGCATGTTTACTCCACCTCTCCAGAATACTTGGCGCCACAATCCCGAAAGACCCTAAACGTATCCTGCTGGGTATAGGAAGCGAAACTGACCTTAATAAACACGAAAGAATATTTCTAGCAGTAGCACTTGGAGCGGGAAAGCGACTCATGGCAGCCACATGGGGCTCGGGGACAGGATAACCATTGACAGATGGTCCAATGAAATAGACCTGGGAACTATAAAACACCAAGGCCAAGAACAAGGGACAGCTGTGACGCCCAGCGCATCTGCCGGACTGGCGGTGCGGACTCTCGGGCCCCCCCGTTGTACTACACAATTGTCAAGAGCTATGATATGCACTGCTATCTATTGCGACCTCGATGACAGGTCTCCTAATGTCTGTGTACTCATGTTGATTGTGCTACCTTTCTTTTTCTTCTTTTGTTCTCTGTTTAACAAACCAATACAAAAAGATTTATATATAAAAAAAAAGAATGGGGTTGTTTAAATGAACATTTTAACTGGAGTATACATAGTTTTAATGTTCTGGCACCAGATTTAAAAAAACACCCCTCAGGAGAATTTAGATTCAAGGTCTTAAAATAAAAATTGAACTTCCTACCAACACTGGATGTTTAAGGTATGCGACTGAAGTCTGACGGACCAAAGGTTATGTTGCCATTTTGGTACTAGAACGGAGACCCTAAGACATTTATGTATCGAGTGACCCCGATGAAATCACAGTACGAGAAACTAGGCACTGTGCTTGTAGAACAGTTATGGGTTCGTATTTTAAAACACAAATGAAATATTATTAGACGCAATTTTTGAATTTGTAAATTCAGTATTGAATTAATAATAATGAAGTATTTTAAGTGTGTTTTATTTGTATTTTCTATGATTTTGTCATTTTTTTGTAGATCTTTTATAATGTATTTTTTAATAAGGGTGATGAATTGTATGTGTGAAAGGTGCTGTTGTGTAGCCAAAACGCACAATAAATAAAATTACAAAAATTGATACTGAATGTAATGTTTTATTCATGCTGCATTTAAATAATCAGGAACCCAGTGTTAACAAATAAGGAGGCAAACTTATCACAGTATCCTTTGTTGTGGGGGTATTAAATGTTGAGAGCACATTTCACATTTGAAAAACTGTAAAAGTCATGTTTTATGCTTGCATTTCTTTGCATTCTTAAACGTGTATTGTCCATCCAAAGGTGGGGACAAGAGGGTGAGGGTGGTACAATTATACCGTTTTTGCTTAACATATTTCTATAAGGATTAATACATTTGTCAAGCTGGTTTATTTGGATTTGTACACTTCTGAAATACAGATAATTTCTAAAAGCAAAACATTAACACATTCGCCTACCCTCTACTCCAGAGAAACTATGCGTTCATGTGCTTATGTGTGCAGAAATCACAGGGTTTTTGATTTTCAAATGTAGTTAGGTCTGCACCGCCCCAAAAATAATCAATGAACTCGGCACCCGTGCCTCTGCATAGGACAAATGTCCAACCCCCATCACTCTGCAGAGGACATCACAACCTTCACTTCTGCTTCACTGGACAAATCCCTCAAAACCCACCTGTGCATCTAGTTGCACTGCACAAATGCCCAAATTCTGCCTACATGCAAAAACACAACGGCTCCTGCTGCCCCACAAATCAAGTCCCTAAATATCTTCCTCCATGCATTCAGGGGTGGACTGGCCTGTGGGGAACTCTGGAGAATTCCCGGTAGGCCTCTGCACCTTGTGCCCTTTTTGTGTGGTATTTCCAAATGTTCCCATAGGAAAAGGGTCGGGCTGGCTGAAAATGTGTAATATGGGGCCACTTTGAAAAGTATTTCCAGGGCCTCGTTTGGTTTCCAGTCCGCACCTGCATGCAGTACTCTACACTGCATACATCTCAACTGCCACCCGCCACTTAAGCAGCTCTCTCACCCGCCAAGCTCCCTACACGCCCATAGAAACCAATGGGCATTCACACGCCAAATACGAAATCGGGTGTTTTCACCCGCCCAGGGGCCATGAACGGTTGAGAGATATGACACTGTGTGCAGGGAACATACTTAAGTCCGTTTTACAATTCTCACGGCCACTGCAACACATGAAAAATGCACACATACCGCATCTAAAGAGGACAATGAACAGCGATTAGTCCCGCTATACTGAACCCTGAATCTCATCTGCAACGTCAAAAATCACCCCTATGCACAGGCCGAATCCCCCACGAATCAGATCTGCATCTTGTGGCAAATTCCCAAACACCATGTAAGTAAACATTTCTCATAATAGAAGACGCCTCCAGCTCCGGCAATTCATTGTCACACTATATCAGAGTCTGTGCACTTTATATAGTATTGTAGCTGAGGTTCACGTGCTAACATAAACACAAACTACATCATTGACTTAACGTAATGTGTGAATCACGTGACGACGTGGAGGCGGAGCATTGCTAGAGTCCGTTTTTGGATGGGTTTCGGGAAGTGGATCCTATCATTGCATTAGGACAGGGATGGGCGGTACCACCGTTGCCTATTAAATCCGCAAACCACTTAACTATTGTTTACGGCTCCACCCGGGTATCTAAAGCAGAAGTCCAGGTGCGTTACTTTAACCATAATTGAAGAGCGTCCAAATGTTTGAGTTTCCTAGACTCAATTTAATGAACTGCAGGCGAGCTTTTTGGCTGCGGGCTGGATCCTTTCTCTGAAGTAATACCGTGAACTTTCTGCTGAAGCATTTACGGATAGAGTGCTATTTAACATCACAACAATTGCTCTTTCGTACAGCTATACTATCCAAAGTCAAAAAGGAAGATCTTCCTGGAGTCATCTGGTGACTCCATCCTAGAGTCATCCATGGCTAGTTCATCTGAAACCATCCTGAAGTATGTGTATAGGCCAAAATATTTAAATGAGATTACTCTAGAGTTATGATAGAAACTACTCCAGGATGAGTTTAGATTACTTCCAGTAATCTTGTATTACTCCAGGATGACCCCATGACAACTTCAGGATGGGTGGGGATGACCCCATGACAACTTCAGGATGGGTGGGGGATTACTCCAAGATGACCCCCATGACAACCTCAGGATGGGTGGGGGATTACTCCAGAATGGCCCCCATGACAACTTCGGGATGGGTTTGAAATTGTGAACAATTATTGCAGACAACTTCAGGAGGAGTTAGTTCATGTTGCTTCCGAAGGATTTAGGAAAAGGGTTTTGATTCCTTGTGTGTAAAGCAGGTGTATTACTATAGGGCGAGTCTAGTTAGAGTCCTGGATAGTGCACTGGAAAAACTCAAGGGAATTTGCAGCCGTTACTTTCCATCTTTACCTTCTTTGCTAGAGCAATCAAATGACATTAACTAAGGTTCACTGATTTAGTATACAAAACAACAAATCCAGCCCACAATGTCACAAACCAATCTGTAAACTCCCTCATTTCATTTCTCACCTCTAGCTAACATGGCATCACACCCAATAAACTCCCACAATTACAAATCACTGCACTAAAATACACACTGTGTGACCTAAACAGAATCCGTTAAAGGTCTACCTGCATGATAGACTGCCAATCACTTCACCCAATATCACAATGAGCAGCTAGCAATTAGTTTGACCATTCAGCACACCCAAGAAAACACTAGCTGACCCCCAACAGAAATCAATAGCACAAAAACCTGTACCATTTACAAGTTGGCACCAACATACAAATTCACCAGATCAACTATATAGTTCTACACACACAAGAGCACTTGCATCTTCAGTTTCACAGAGCAACGTGTGAGCTACAATTACGTTATCGATTAGTAGCAGGGGCTCACGTAGCTACCAAACTCAGTTGTGGGGATGTTCCAATTCATAGTTTTTTTGTTTTTTAAAGACCATAATCTGAATGATTGCACAGGTGTGTGGGAATGTGTAGGTGTCACGTCACTGTCCAAACTGGCATGACCGTCAGCATGTAACAAGGACACACTGTTGAGACAACTTGGTGATAGAGTTGAGCTTGTCAAATTAAATCTGTCTGACAAAACTACGTAACAGACAATTGACTGTCACTTTATAGTACAATATTTTGTAGTTGTTGCGCAGCTACATCTTTGGGAACTGCAACATTACACGGAGACATCTGCCAATTTAATGCTGTTTTTTTCATTTGTCCAGGTGAAGTAAGAGGCGAGTTCTGAGGAAGAAATTGAAAACACTAGCCATTCCTGCCAAAAGACTTTTGTGCCCAGCCATTAATACGTTTTGGAATAGTCCGTTTCCACCCATCAGCTTTTACAATATAATTCTCTTGGGTTTTTTCACTGCATCTTCTTGTAGTTCACTCCAGATTCCATTAGTAGCTGCTTTTTCTCCTCTACCTTTCTTTTTAAAGCCTCAATTAGTTGCTCTGCATAATAATAGGTTTTCATTATTTCTTCAAATGTTTTCTGCGTCTTAATACGATTTCTTGGCTGCAGGTATGAAAAAGGCAAGTTGAAACTTCATAATGTGACTACCAATACAACAAAAATGTAGCTTGAGCTGTACACTGCGGTAGGTGACTCCCCTTAAACGCAATCCTATCCATCCCCTTGAATTTTTGCTTATTCTTGCTCTCCTTGGCACTTTCCCTCCGTCCCCATGCAGCTACCCACAACTCAGTCTAGCTACACATACTCTGATCTGGACTACAATCCCCTAGGGCGTTCAACCCATATAGTGCTTTGCCAGTAACATAAGAGAAATCAGTAGACCATCTATATTTTGGAGAGTTACTCTAGAGGAAAGAAATGGTTTAAAAGAGTGGTGGTCATTGTGCAGCATGAAAAAAGGGAATGCCTCCGCGTAGGGATGTCAGATTTACCCTCCTCTCCCAAACATCAAAGAGATGAACAAAAAAAATACATTGCTTACAGGACTAGAAAAACACGATTGCCTTGAAATCCTTTCCTTCGCGTATTTCTCTTCTTCTTTCATCAAGACCCTCTATCGGCCATTTACAATTAACTTCACCAGGAATTGCTAAAGGCTCAAATTCCCAATCCTTTCAATTACACAGAGAATTGTCGCAATCAATGAAAAGCACATTAAAGAGTGCCATGATTTGAGTTATTGCCTAAAAGAAGAAATTAAAAAAGTAAATTTAGTATGCTCCAAGTATTTGTGAACCAGGTCTGTAGCCAACACCAACCATTAATTTATAGTGAGCTTGCTATGCATGTTCCTGCCCGATATGTCCCAATTGGTGAGTGAAGCGTCTCTTGGTGCTTGGTAACTCCCTCCTAGACTTCACCCATTGTGGCTTTAACTAGTTGCATCTGCTCTCTAATAAAATTAGAAGTGGATGTTCTGGAGAGGCAATGCGTTCTTAACTGTAGCGCTCTTGTACCTAAAATGCTGCAGTCATTTTGTGTGTGTCCTTTAAAAGACAAGCACCTGTTTCAGTTTCTTAAATGTAAATATCAACCATAGAGAGTCCCAGCTTGCAGACAGCAACATGTACAGGAAATGATAGGGACCAGAAATAGGAGGGTCTTCAGGGACAGAACCCATGACCAAAGTGATCTTTACTGCGGGGGCGGAGGGGACAAAAGTAAACATTACATCTTAGCAGGAAGGCCTTTGGTAATATGAGCCAGGCACTATCCTCCAGAAGGGTCAGAAGTCTCCCCCTGTGCCCCATAAGCATTGCTACTGTGCCATAAATTATGCACTACAGCTGAACTAGTGCAGCGCTCATAGCAGTGGAAAAATCCTGCAAAAAAAGTAAACCAAGCCATAGGTAAATTTGGCAGAGGCATGGTTTCTCACACATGCACCATGGCCAGATACATGTAGGAAGGCAGGGACCTATTTGTGTGGAACATTGCGGGGGCATTGGAGCAGCAACAGCGTTAAAGAAAGAGGGGCAGCCAGAAGGAGCATTTATCCCATACTTGGTGACGGTTTGAAAGCAATTAGCCAGATCAAAAGAACAGTCATTGTGTGGAACTGGGGAGTCGCCCCGCCTGCAAAAAAGGGGGGCCTTTGTATGCTGAACAGCTAGGGTGCCTTAAGGCTGTGGCATTCAAACTGGGGGGCCCAAAGGATGCTTGGTAGTGGGGTGCTTGAAGGATTATGGTGACTGTTTTTAATAGAAAATATAAGCATTTGTGGCAGGGGGGGGGGGCATAAACTATATTTTTCTCGGGCGGTGCTCAGCACAAAAAGGCTTGAAGACCATTGCCTTAAGGGAACAAAGTGCCCTCCCACTTTCAAATAGCAAAGCAATTAACAGCACTCCTTTCACGCCCAGATCAGAAAACACCCACTACCGCGCCAGTCCCCTGATACACAAGGCTGCTGAAAGATCTGGAAAAACAAGAAAATAGCTCCACAACATCTAACGCGAATGAACTATTAGAGACAAAAAAAAAAAAATCACCATAAACATCATTCAGCCCAGATCATCATAAACAATGATCAAAAAAGATATTTTCAAAATTAACGACAGATCACTAGCCCTAGCAAGCATTCAATAAAGTTTACAGGCAAACTATATTTAATTAACTGCTGCGGTCAAGGGGTTGGAAAAAACAAACTGCATTGAAGGGGCAATAAAATCCCTCCGCAGGGAGAGGTTTAGAAAACGTAGCTTATCAACTGCCTTGCCAAAATCAAATTTAGCTGTGCATAGTTGCTGCACTCTATTTTCACCTTGTCCTGCTGTGATTGAGCTAGCTTTGCCTTGTGGTTGCTTGGTGCCTTAATTAGCTGGTGCACAACCCTCTGTCTCCCCCTTCCGTTGTGCCACCCCCAGCCCCCAGTGCTTCAGTGCCCCAGAGCCCCAGACTGGTAAGTGTTCCCTCCACTGCAGCCAACCAATGTGGCTATCCATCTCTCCCAACTATCTCCTATCACTAAATCTGACCGGAAGAAACTTAAGGACATACTGGGCTCGAACCCTGGCCTCCCTATTGCAGACACCTATGTCACGACTTCCGCCAGAGAGACTCTCACTGACATCCTCCTCTTCGTTAACGCACCTGACCTATGGACTTGCTACATGGTCAGCTTTCTCTCTCCTATCGCCTCTTCTCCCATTAATGGTGGCACTCGCTGGAAGGTTCTCCTTGACCTCTTTGCCATTTCCAGAGTCATCATTAATGTTTCTCTCATCATGGTTCAGGGTCCTCAACCCAACCTTCTTCTCTTTTACAGGCTCCTCCCTCACCTCTCTAACCTTACCTCTCCCTCCGGCCAGGCTCCCTTGCCTTCTGTGCCTTCCTCCTCCTCTGCACAGGCCCCCTTCCCTGAATGGATACCTGTGTCCATCATCCCTACTTAGGCCTACTCCTCCTTCGAGTGCCTAGTTTGCAGACTCTCACTCTCCCCTAAATCTTCTATCATCAGGTCAGTCCACTCTCTTCATCTCGGAATGGGCTGACCTAGCCTCCTGCCTACTCTCTTCGTCCTCCTAATGGGCTATCTGAACATCCATTTGGACTCTCCCGACTCCTCGGGTCCTTTCCACAACCTCTGCGACTCGCTCTCCAACTCTATCCTACACTCTGGCTTCACGCACATTGCGGCCCACACCTTGGATTCTTTCATCTCTACTGACATCCTGACACAATCTCACCGACACAGGTAAGTGCAATTAAGTTTCTTTATTGACGAAACCCCGCAGCCTCTAGCTACGGCTTCCCTCACTCAACGGCCACTGTGGAATGTTGGTTGCAGAACGTGCATCAACATTCCACCAGTGTGCCTATGCACGAGCACGTGCATATTACAACATATCCTCTTCCCTTGGATAAAAATGTTGACACCAAATTTGAACAATGGAAAATGAAACAAATATCACATGTCATAAATACAACTCACATTAACAGCTAGATAAATACAAGTAGCATGGGTGCCATTAAATGTACTTCTACTCTTAACAAACAATCCCTAAATCTTATGGGAGGTCCACAGCTCCTACCCGCACGACCCCTTTGTTGACCTGCATCAGGTTGCTGAGCCATAGCAGTCTGAAATTCCACATTGACCTGTGGATCAACAGGACCTGGGATTGGTACCCCCTCTTGCTGTTCACACCCAATGGCTTGTGAACCCACAGGATTATAATCCAGCGCTGTTTCCTGTGATTCCACCTCAGATTCCACACCAGCCCTGTCCACACGTTTGCATCCATCCACCACCACTCGCCCCTTA
Source organism: Ambystoma mexicanum (assembly GCF_040938575.1). Lineage (NCBI taxonomy): Eukaryota > Metazoa > Chordata > Amphibia > Caudata > Ambystomatidae > Ambystoma > Ambystoma mexicanum. The sequence continues at coordinate 339,349,458 of NC_090938.1, forward strand.
CTCCAGACAGAGCCATCCTCCAAGTGCACATGCCCTTTTCCAACTTTAACCACCTTCCTTGAGGGCATAAAAGTGCTGTATCCTTTATGAACTATCCTAGGATTCTTTATGTACATCTGATCCCCAGGCTTTACATTCAACTCCTTCCTACTCTTTTGTGAGGACCCCATAGTCTGCTGGCGCTCTAAAATGCTGCGATGAATTGCTCGCAAATCCATATCGCATGGACCACCACCACCCATAGCCAGGGTTCTCAACATTGTACCTGCCTTCCTGCCCCTCATTAGTTCAAATGGAGATCTTCCCGTAAGCATGGCAGGAGTTCTCCGATATGCAGCCAGGTATTGTGTCACAACTTCCTGCCAATTCAAACCATTGGCCGCCAAAGCCAATTGTATGGCTGACTTAATCGTGCCATTGGCCCTCTCAACCAGACCATTTGCAGAAGGATTGTACAGAGCTGTCCTATAGTGAGAAATGGCATGCTGTTCCAAGAATTCTCTCATGGCTCTAGAAGTGAAATGCACGCCATTATCCGTAACTAAACTTGCAGGTAAACCCTCACGGTCAAATACTTTCCTCAGAAAATCAATTACGGTATTGGTCGTAACACCTGAACACGCCGCCACCTCGATCCACCTGGACGTATAATCCACCAACACCAACATATATCTGGACTCGGGCTCTAAACAGTCAAACGGACCCATAATGTCCAGAGCCAATTTCGACTATACCTGCTCTGGAACCTCAACAGGATGCACAGGTTGTGGATGCAGTACCTTGCTCCTATCACTAACAGAACACGCCTGACACTCTTTCACCACCTGTTCCACATCCTTGTCCATTGACGGCCACCAATACTCCTCTCTCAGTCTCCTTTTGGTCAAAGATCGGCCCAAATGACCTTCATGTGCCAATTACACCATTCTTCCCCTCAGACTTATCGGGGGTATCAACCTACTACCCCTAGACACACCCCAGGGACCCTCGGCTAATTCCTGGAGAACCTGGACATAACCTTTCCCTTCCGGCCTTTCCTTCACAGTGTGCCACCCCTTCACCAGACCTTCCCTGATCCACTTTAACTCAAGATCATCCTCAGACTCCTGATCCCACACCGACTTCTCCACAGCAGAAGTAACCAAAGCAACCTGACACTCTTGCAAATCATCCTCCTTAACTGCTCCCCCCTCACTGTCCTCCTCTACAACTGGCAAACGGGACAAACAATACGCGACAACATTAAACTTCCCCGGAAAATACTGCAAGGAAAAATTGTAATCTTGTAACTGTACTGACCACCTCGCAATCCTCGGGGATACTGCCATGACCCCCCTTGGAAGAAAATACCTGTACCAACGGTTTATGGTCCGTTCTGACCACATAGGGTATGCCCCACACAAATGTCCTGAAATGTTTTGAAGCCCACAACATTGCCAAAGTCTCTTTCTCAATTACAGAGTACCTTGTTTCCACATCTCTCAAGGTCCTCGAAGCAAAGGCCACCGGAACCCATTCACCATTAATGCATTGCTCTAGCACTGCCCCTAGACCCACCTCACTGGCATCCACCGTCAACGCAGTTCTATTTTTTGGGTCAAATGACTTTAGACATGGAGCCTTCTCCACCACCCTCTTAACCAACTCAAATTCTGCCGCACACTCCGCAGACCATACAAATCTTACACACTTCCTCATAAGAGCTCTCATGGCCACTGTTTTTTCAGCGTAATTTGAAACAAATTTAACATAATACTCTGCAAGACCCAGAAATGCCCTTAGCTGATCCTTATTAACCGGAGCTGGCGTATCCCTCAACACTTGTACCAACTCCCTTTTTGGGCTTACACCTCGTGAACTCAATGTGTGTCCCAAATATGTGACCTCCTCCACCCCCACTTGACACTTTGTTAATTTTACAGTCAGACCTCTCTCTTTAAGAATCTGCATGACCTTCCTTACCCTTGCATCCTGTTGCTCCTTGCTGCTGCCCCAAACCAAAATGTCATCTTGAAAGTAGCTGACACCCACCACCCCTCCAAACAACTTCTGCATCAGCCTCTGAAACACCGCCGAAGCCGAAGCCAAACCAAAAGGCATGCGACAAAATCTGAACGCCCCAAACGGAGTCACAAATGAAGTAAGGGGTCTAGATTCAACGTGCAGGTCAATTTGGTGATACGCCATTGATAGATCAAAAGTTGAAAAATATTTAGCTTCACCCAACGTCAACAGCAACTCATTAATATTTGGCAAAGGATGCCGATCCACCCATATGCTAGCGTTTAACTCCCGGAGATCTACACACATTCTGATGCTGCCGTCACTCTTCTTCACTAAAACCACAGGAAACAACCACTCCGAGGACTCAATAGGTTCTATTATTCCTGCCGACTGCAACTTAGTCAATTCCGCCTTAAATGCCTCCCTCACTGAAACCGGCACCCCCCTCACTTTATGAACTCTAGGAACTGCACCCTTCTTCAACACAATGCGATGCGTAAAGCCCCTAAGCTTACCAAGGAGGTCTGAAAATACCTCAGGAAACTCGCTCATAAGCACAGTTGGGGTAACTCTTACGTCCTTCTCTTCCATTCTCTCCATGACACTGAGAACCGGTTCTTTTTCACCTGGATGAATTTGTATTTTTAGTGCAGCCTGCTCATCCCAACCCAACACACTTGTCCCTTTTGAAGCCACATACAATTTACCTAAGGTTTGCCTCCCTTTGAATGAGAAATTTGACCAATTATAACCAAGCAGGTCAATGGAACTCTGCCCATATGCATATGGTCTGATGTCTGGAGCCAACAAAGTAGAGATCGGTTTACCCAAAACCTCTTGATACACTTCCGGAGACACCAGGGTATAAGGTGAGCCAGAATCCACCAGCATATCCACAGGGTGCTGGTCCACCAATACCGACACCCATGGACCCTTCCGCCCACAACCCTCCACATGTAATATGACACTCTGTTTGGGACCACCACCTGATGCTCCCTCCAGCCCCATAGTAAACTCCTCTGTAGTTACATTTGCAACCACCTGCCCTTTACACATTCGTGCAAAATGGCCCATCCGTTTACATTTCCTGCATTCTACATTGCTAGCCGGACAGGATTTCGAATCCACCGTGTGACTCGACCAACCACAATTTTTGCACACCTCTTTACCTTTAGATGCTCTATTCCCTTGTACGACCCCTTTGTCCAAACCCTTCTTGCTCCTTGACACCACCGCATGCACCATCTCCCTATTTCCATCCCTTTCAGTAACAATTTGTACACTCGCCTTGGAGGCTTCAATTGCTCTAGCAATCTCCAAAACCTTATCAAGTGAAGGATCGTTCTCAATCCACAATCTCTCTCTAATTTTTTGATTTGACGTTTTCATCATAATCTGATCCCTTATATGTTCCTCACCGTTACCCGGGAACCCACATGTAGCCATGAGTGCACGTAAGGCTGTAACATATGAATCTATGCTTTCCGCAGAACCTTGTGCCCTAGAGAAAAACTTATACCGCTCTAAAACCACATTAACTCTTTTTCCAAAACGTACTTGCAGTTTCTTCAAAGCCGTCTCGTAGGCACTTACAACCATTTCCCCCTCACCTCCCCCTTCAACCATTACATTCTCTCCAGGCAGGTGACGAAAAACTCTCAAGCCCTCAGTACCAATACAATTAAGCAAAGCAGCCCCCTTTTCATCATCGTTGAACTTTGCCCCACCCGCAGCCCGCAAATATACCTTAAAGGCATCTACCCACTGCTCCCAAGGCGCAACCGGCTCACCTGGGCTAGGCAGAAAAGCAGGTAGAGGCCTAGCAGCTGTATGCAACATGGCCAAATTTGCTGTCCAGAACCTTGTGCCCACCAAAATAACCTACTCAACACTGTGCTATTCAGTGCCCCTTATAATCAGAAAATGTCCTGTCTGTCACTTTGAGTCAGTGCACTCCCACGCATCTTATTTTTTTTTTCAGCAATGTGTGAGTTACAACACCAACCAAAGTGACCACACACCGATGTCTTCCCCTGTAGCCTTGCGAGCGTGCACCCCCACGCATATGCAGTACAGCCAGGTCCTGGCACGGGGTGAGTCACAACCAATGATGTACCCAAAAGATTTGCACAATCCCAGCCCCAGCCGAGCTGCCAACCTTCACTTGTCTGGGCAAAATGGGTTATTGTGTCCCAACCTTACCAGCAACACCCCTCCAGATCCACCTTAAATATGAACAATGGCTCGTCAAACTTGCCACGTAGCTGACGGTATTCTCCTCTTGTCTTCTCTCATCCGCCAGCAGCCACAGTCAGCTGCTATGAAAGCACACTGCGCAATGCCACCGCAGCCCTTCCTCCTTCCCTGGAGCGACCGCAGACCACGCTGTGCGGCGTGGGCGTCACCGCAACCCCTCCTCGTTAGCTGAGGAAACTACAGTCCACGCAGAACCGCGTAGGGTAGACACGCTGTCGGGGCGGAGCCAGCTGCCGGGAGGACAGCCGATGCCAGAACCGCAGCCCCTCCTCGTTCCTCAATCACACTGAGCAGCGCAGCGCAGGGACGCCACCGGGGGCGGGGCCAGCTGCCGGCGGACAGCCAATGCAAATGCGCTCCGCGCACAGGCCTCCGATCCACTCGCAGCGGGGCCCCGGCTGGACCCCCGCACACGTAGACTCCGCTGCAGCCAAGGGAACCAAAGGAAGCCGACTGGGCAAACCCCTCGACACGTCCAGCTGCTCACGGCAAACCGGCGGCAAGCTGCCCCGAACGAACACCCCGACTGGGCACCCGCAGTTCCTCTCCTTCCCCTCCTCCACAAGGCAGCCGCCCGCCCGGCCTAGTATTGGATCAGGCCTGCAGCAACTGCTCCAACGGATCCAGCGTTGGTCAGCCCATGTCCACGCCGACTGCGCCCGAGATGATAAGGAGCCAAACAGCCGATCCACACACACGTGGGACAGGGTCTCGTCAAAATCCTCATCGCCAATGACACAATCTCACTGACACAGGTAAGTGCAATTAAGTTCCCCTCACTCAACGGCCACTGTGGAATGTTGGTTGCAGAACGTGCATCAACATTCCACCACTGTGCCTATGCACGAGCCTGTGCATATTACAACACATCCCTCTCACTACCTCCCCCTCTTGGACTGACCACTCTCTTCTCTCAACACACCTGAAGCTCTCCTCTTGCAGCAACACACCCGGCACAGCCACTTGGCTTCAAAGTCACCAGACCCATGAAAAACGTGACAGTGGCTGCCTTTGCCCCCCCATCTACTCTCCTCCACCCATTCCTTCGGCTGACTCCCACCCTGACACAGCCCTCGCTATCCTCAATCTATCGCCAACACTCTTGACACTCTTGCCCCCGTCATGAGGGTCCGACTGAAGCCTGCAACTCTTGGTACGACTCCGACCTGGCTGCCCTTAAACGCAAGTGTAGGGCAGCTGAGCGGAAATGAACCATCTTACAAACTGGCCTGCCGCCTCCTTCAGAGGCAATATTGACACTGCATCCCCTCCAAAAAAAGTCTTTATTCAAGCCTGCATCTCTGCAGCATCAAACAACACAGCCAAACTTTTCAAAGTCTGCAAAGAACTGGCCAATCTTGCAGCAGCCTCTGCTTCCGTCACACCCACCCAGGACCTTTGCTAGGCCCTGGCTGCACACTTCACCACAAAAACCCAAGACAATCTTTCCACCCTCTCTTCCACACCACTGCATACACCAACCCCAGAGCCTCCCTTGGCCCCCCCCCCCTCCACTTACCCTCTCTTCTCTCATCCATCACACCAGATGAGGTCACCAGACAAGTCCAATCTATGAAGGCTTCATCCAAACAGGTGGACCCCTCCCCCTCAAAAAACTATTAAAGACAATATTGACTCCCTCACCCCAGCCTTGGCTGATGTCTGCACCTCTCCTTTTCCACTGGAGTGTTCCCAACTGCCCTTAAGCACTCCCTTGTGCACCCTCTGTTCAAAAAATCTTCTGCTGACCCCTCTATTCCAGCAAAGTACCGCCCTATCTCCATCACTCCTTTCCTGGGCAAACACCTGAAGGAGTTGCCTATCTCTCAGCTGACCCTTCACACTGAATCAATTGGTTGCTTCCATGACCATCAGTCTGGCATTAGAGCATCCAGAGGCACTGAAACTGCTCTTCTGAACACCCGTGAAGACCTGCTCTCAAATCTTGACACTAACATTCCCTCTGTCCTCATTCTCCTTGACCTCTCCTCTGCATTTGACACGGTTAACCACAACATCCCGATTGCACGTCTCCATGACACCTTGGGAATCACAAGTAAGGATCTGGCGTGGTTAACCTCCTTTTACTCCGACTGCCCTTCCCCATTTTCTCGACTATAGCTCTCTCAACCTATGGTGCACCCCCAAGGATCTAACCTATCCCCCTGGCTCTTCCCGAGGGGTAAATGTGAGCTGTAGAGCTGTACAGATGAAATCAGTCAATACAAGTAACCAAGTAACACTTACACTCAAGGTTTCAGTTGTAAAAAATTCCAGCATGGGTTCTAGCATGGATTCACATGCTCATGAATATTCCCAGTCGTCAAGCTGGGAATCCTTGGTAAAAGAAAACACTTTTCAACCGGTCTTTCTCCTATAAACCAATCACTGAGCTCTGGGTCCTACTGCCGCCAGCCAATGACTGCCCTCTCTTAAACCCCTCTTCTTGGAGCCTTCTTCAGATTTTTATCACAAGTCCAAGTTTTGGGAGTCCTTGTGTTTTGCAACTTAGAGCTTTCTGCGTTTTTCGCTCTTTTTTGCTAGGAAATTCCTATTTTCGTTCGATCGAGTCTGTGTGTGTCATGGTGCATGCTCCAAAACACTTGGAGCTGACGGGCCTTTCCCAGTCACTGACACCCATTAGGGCTTATAAAGCCCCAAAGGGTAGTCCAAGGACTTCCTGGGCTCAGTCCTGGCGCCGTTGGCACCAGGCTCATAATTTTCCATCTGGTAATGCACTACATGGGACTACATACAGCCCAGTCAAAGGGGGCTGAATCATCTGGCTTATCCTGGGTGTGGCTGTGGGACTATTTTACCTGTGATTGCAGAATGAGGCTGGAGGGACTATTTTATTGGAACTACTTACAAGGCTATTTAAACCACACCCTACCGACAGAACACGCTTCGCGTTATTCTGTACTCCTGCAGCGTAACGCTCACTGTGTCTGCTTAGCTCCAGTACCTGAACGCCAGCAGCCACGCCCGTTCTGGAACTTCCATCTATCGGAACCGGAGAACAGAAGAAGAGAAGAAAGAAACAGGAATTAATACTGAGTTTTCGACCTTACCTGAAGAATTCCATCCGAGTGGCCGCTCCTTCAGCTGCTCTTCAGTTCGCCGCACCTGCAGAAAAGAAAGCATTTGCAAGAACAGCCGATACTCACCCAGAGACCGCTTCCCTTGGGATTCCTCTGCAGCGGTTCCTCCGATCGCCACTCCGGAGCCACACTGCACCTGTTTGCAGGAAAGAAAAGAACACAGCAGGTTAGTCGCGCACGGGAAGAAACCATTATAGAGACATTCGGCGCCAATCACGAACGCTATACTCACCTGCATAGAATCTGCTCAGCGTTGAAGGACGAGTCAAATCTTCATTAAAAAACAGCTCAAGACCGCACCTGGAAAAAAGGCGAATACAAGGTTAAAACTTGGGTAATAAAGACATTTAAGCAACTATTTGAAGCATCTATTGGTATAGAGACTTACCTGCTGAGTCAAGCAATTCAAGACTCTGCTACACCCCCACAGGATCAGTGAAGGAACTTGATCCAGGGAGAGACTGTCATATTGCGCCCCTGCACAAGATCGCAGGACAGAGAGTCCACCACTAAATAAACCAAGGTGAGGCTGAAGCAGAGAGGGGGCATAAGGAGGTTACAGGAGGTGGGAACTCAACCCCGCTCCTCACGGTGCTAACAGCCTATTTTGACCTTGTAGGCAAAAGCATTCAGGGAAGTAGAAGTCACGTGCAAGTCCCTCCATCCAGCTGTGTAACGCCAGGGCAGACATCATTCCTGCATCTTCGAGCAACGCCCCCGAGGAGGACAGGTGAGCGTGACAGTCTGCTCTATCATTTCTTCATCCGACTAATGGGGATCCGTTTGTCGGCATCTTTTTATTGCACCTCAAGGGCGGAATCGTCGAGTGTTTCTTCTTTGAAGTTCCCAGAAGGCCATCGGACCTACACCACACGCCAGACCACGTCGAAGGAGAAGGATAGGGCTTCCCTCTTTAAGGTCTGCACCAGCTGCAGTTTAAGGAATGTTTACGTGGAGGACAACCATTCCTAGTGCCTTTATTGTCTTCACCAAACACACAAGGAGGATTGCGAGATCTGTTGTGGCTTTACCAAGCGCACTATGAAGGATCAGCATATCAGACTGGCAATGTGGCTCAAAGCCAAGGCCTCTACCCAATGTGGCTCACAGGGGCATGCCTCATCTGGATCCAGCCAGTCAGAGCAGGCTTCTAAGTCCTTTGGGGGCGCTCCATCTGTGGGGGCCCAAGATAAGGCCATTTACCAGTGACAGACAAATACTGGTTCCTACCAGTAACACCAGCTTCAGGTGAGTTTTCAATTTGGCCAAAACGAAAACACTTCCACAAAAACAGCTAGGAGTGTGGGTAGATTCACATTGGCCCACGTCCATGGAAATAAAATGTTGATAATTTCTTGCATGCTACCATTTCCCTTTTCAGTTGGCTTTTGCATAGAAATGCACTGGTTTTCCTACTCGTGCTCTGTTCTCAAGCTTCTAAAAGCATGTAGTTGTCCTGACAATTTGCAACTGAGTTTTTAGATGGATCAAATGCTCTGTCATCTTCTTATTCTAGGTTGTTCTTTGTATTCTTAAATGTATCCAACAATGTCCAATTAGCTGAACTATCATTGCTCACCCTTTCAATTCCTTATAATTATTACATACACAATCACAGACTACAGAAAATTATCCTTTGACTTCTTTGCACATACTTATGTGTTTTTTTTTTCTTTAGAGGCTGGATCCTACTAAAATGCAGGAAATCATGAACTATAAAACCACAAGTACCTATCTCCTGGGTGCCTCAAAGCAAGAAAAACATGTAATTCGTAGAAGAGCTTCCAAATTCGAAGTGTCTGGTAGGTATTTACTTCTTTTTCAGTATATGGAGGAACTCGTTTGAGATCAGGAATGAACATGTAACATTGTTTGGAAGTGTGGGGGTGGGTGAGGTTTCAATTATATCATGGGGAATTATGAGGAAAATATATGCACTCGCCGTTCAAGGCTTTAAGGAAAAAAAGTACTCTTAATGAGCCAAAAGCTTACCAAAATTTCACTACTTTCTTCATATTGTATTCACAGTGGCATTCATACTATAATGGCGTTAACCTGAAACACTTCCAAAGCAAGTTAGAGCCTTCGGTAGGTAAAGAAGTATTGAGTCTGTGGGCAGTAGGACAAGGGATAACATAATTTGAATAATCAGGAATTGTTTCTCAAATTATCTTGACTTGGAGTAATCCAACTAGGAACTCTTGTTTTATAGTGGATTTTAAGAATTTTTATTTTAAATGGGATTTTACAGGTAAGTTCAAATATATTTTTAACTATGTTATTACAATTCTCTTAGCACATATTCAAAAATGTTCTGTATTGCACAGCACATTTATCTGCCTTTAGATACAAATTTTAAAAGTCTGAAAATATTAACAGGTGAAAAGTAAAGTTAAGGTACTGTGTGTGTGAAAGAGTTTTCAATACTGAAATGAGAAAAACGTTTTTGTGAATGCATGTAGCTCCTATTTTGGGAGGTAAGTTTGGTTGGGAACTGGAAGATCTGTAGAGACGACAGTGTACGGCAGCCGGTGGAGAGGTATGTGCAAATGGATAAAGGGTACGACGTGGATGGTGAAGGCTTTTTGTACTACGCAGAAACCTTTGAACGCAATATACTTAAACTTTTAGACAATGGAAGCTGGAGCAGGCTGTAGTAATGGGGTTATATTTCTTGTGTCCAAGAGGTAGATGGGCTGTGTTCTGGACTCATTGCATCTTGTGAACCATGGACAATCCGAGACCATAGTAAATGCTATGCCTAGAATTCAATTTTGACACAACTACTGTCACTTTGTATTGGAACGTGGTAGAGAATGATGTTGTAGATGCTTTTGAAAGACCAATGTGAAAGCTCCTACCAATTGAAATGAGGAGTGTAAAGTGGAGATATACCCCAGAATGTGTTATGGTGTAATTTCTGGGACCCCCGCTGTGAGCCATCCTCCATACCTGTCAAAAGAAGTGAACATCTTGCAGGCTTTTACTACTCTTAGTTACCCGACAATCCTCATGGTATTAATATTGCTAGTCTTTTGTCCAATAAAAAAAGTTAACATATTGCTTAATGAAAATTAGGATTGGCCACTGATTGAGGGTGCCAGTGACAGCTAAGTATGTGGGCTACTGTGGCCATGAGATTGTACAGCTTAAATGTAACCACTTGAAGTATATGGAAAGGCCCATTACGTCCCTATTAAATTTGTAATTGCAGAAGTAATGGACAGCATAGCAATGAAATAACAAGCAAAAATTCAGCGGAAAGGAACGGTGTATATGGAACATCAAATGCAAAATCCATTTGCACACATTATCATCACCATTAGAGATGAAGATGAGAGGGGGTGTATGTGGAAAGACAAATAAATTAGACTTAAAAATCAGCCTTATAGAACCATTTCACTAAGGCTGTTAGAGTAGAATGGAAGTATATACAGGGTGTTCTAGGTGTGGCGTCCATGGCTACAAGAAAGACTATCAGGATAGCATGGCAAAAGCAGGGTATACTTTAGGCCACAATCTGATCAATTTAAGAGTTGTCAAAGTGTGTCACACTCCCTCGACTGACAGAAAATCTCTGGGGGTCAGGGAAAAAAATTGAGATGTTTACATTTTCCTTTTTGGGAAGTTTCCAATAAATCTGGTTCTGTGGAGAACTAAAGAATCAACAGCACCGGCAAGATGCCCAAGCCATAATCTTACTGCATCTTTGAGAAGTTTCGCTGAGACTGTCATTTAACCCCCTCACACTATATACAAAGGATCATATGCAAGAGAGGCTAGCACTGAAGGTCCCAATAAGGGATGTGGTCTTCAGAGAGGGTTGGGAACAAGAGTGGAGGGTTGCAACAGCAACACGTGTGACTACGAAAAAGCTATCATTTGAGGCAGGTATAAGCTCTGCTGCCATCTTGCTGGACCATCCCCTTTTCATTGAACTTTTAATATAATGGAACATGGCAGCAGAGGCCTAAGTATATAACATTGTAAAAGTATTGCTTTACAAATGCACTTTTGAAGGACCCATTTTTGGCACAACTTGTATATCTTTCATTTCTTACAGGGGATGATCTGTATTATATATCTTTTGGAAAAGATGGCAGGAAGATAATCATGAAAGTGGTTTCTACTACTGAGGAAGCAAGTGAAATATTTGTGGATTTTCATGCCAGTGCTACAGGAGCACACTGTGGAGTTCGGAAAACGTGCAATGCCATTTCTCAGCGCTACTACTGGCCATGAATATGGACATTTCCAAATGGGTAATCATTCTTTTGTTTGTACTACTTGCTAATGTCGTTTTCTAAATATAGTTACACACACAGACATTAATTTTTTTCCAAATCTGCTTCTTTTGGGTAACACTACTTTGTGGACCAAGGCCTTTCGGCAGCCTCCACACTGGAACCAGGATCCCTTTATGTAAAGACTGGAGGGGGTACCTGTACTCCTGCTCTCTATATGGTAGAGGAGAGGCACAGAGGATCCCAGCCAGGAATCTCTATTTGGTAAACGTGGGTGAGCAATCAAGGCCTAGCTTCCCAGGAGATGATGCAGGCTGGTTCTTAAGTGTAGTCCTTAAGCACCCGCAAAGGAACGTCCGCATACTGCATTAGTTAAAACACAGTCTTTATATAATTAAGGTTCATGGTTTTATACACAATAACAATAACTCACTTTGTGCTCAGTTAATCTACAATGGCAAATATATACGGTACTAAATGGTACCACAATTATCAGATTTCATTAAAGTGCATCAACTGTACTCTGGTCAAATGTCCCACAAATCAAATAAAGGTAACCAACAATAGACATAGGAGGAAAGCAGTTGGTTTGAACAATTGGCAGAATACTGGCCCCTACCACTAGACACAGCTCTGTGTGGAAATCCCCCCCCCCACCTGGGCAACCTGTAAAATAAAGATATAGTACAAGCCCAGTCCGTATGTTGTTCAATGAGTCTTAGTCCCTTCTAAAATGTTTCTACCACCCCAATGTACCAGGAATAGCAGGGTTCCTTGAGGAGGCGTCGAGGGATCCTTCTTGAGCAACTCCCTTTAAAGCAGGATCCACAGATTGTCGATGGGCCCCGAAGAAAGTGAACTTGGTGTCAAGAATCCTCGATGGAAGTTCGGCGGCGTCAAGGCAGCAGCTTCGGTCCTGGCGGTGCTCGTCGACGACGAGTCAAAGACATCCTGCAAGGAAGAGGCGTGCGGGGCTCCTCTATGACGATAGATCTGGACCGCAAAGAGTTTGTGAAGAACTTTGGCCCAGCAAGGGTGTCGAGTCGTCCGGCGTCTCTAGGGTCTTTGGGTCGCGGAAAATCCACCAGCAGATACGTCCACTGCCTGGCCTTCTCTGGCGGGAGAAAGCAGTCGGCAGTGCGGATGAGCGTGTCCGGGAATCAAATGTCTTAATCAATGGAGCGTGCAGTTCCGGTCGATGGCACAGCGTCAAGCGGTCCCCTTTTCTGGGCAACACGGCTTCGACGGGCCTCCAGCGGTTATAGCAAACCTGCGAATCCTGGTCAACGACGGTGGATGGAATGTCCGGTGCTCATCTTCGTTCTCCTCTGCGGTCCCAGTCTCCGGTTGGCAGCCTGTCGAGTGTCTGACTTTCAGGGATCTTCGGCGAAGGTTAGCGGTGCGCGATTGTCCCTCGGAGCTCGGGAAGAGGACACCTAACCAGGTCCTCTCTTGGCTCAGTCTCGACGTCACAGTGGTTTCCAGATTGCGGTGAAGGTAACAGCAGTCAACCTTCTTCTTCGGGCTCGGCTTCGAGATCAAGCATCAGTTTCGACTTCAGCTTCTGAATGATTTCTAGCAGCGAGAGCCCGTAGATATACTGTTGATCTCCCATTTATTCTGCTGGGTCACACTCAGGCAACCAATCACTCAGAAGGGCATTCAGCAGTCAGTCAGCCAATCAGGCATACAGTGCATTCAGGACATTCTCCTCCCTCTCAGACACTCACAACAAGGAATGTGTATTGGGACAAGTACCCAGCCATTCAACACTACACACTGCATTCGTACCAGTTTCGGGCAGGGCCGTCGCGGTCATTGTGTTTCATACTAGAAACCAGACATCCGCAACAAGAAGTGCATATTGGTCACACACTCCATTCACCCAGAGGGTGTACCCACAACATACAGTCACTGGGAAGGCTCCAGCCAGTCTGGCCTCGACTTCACTACCATATATGGAACTTCCACCCAACAGCCAGTCAGGGGGAAGGGACAGAGTCAGGGCTTCCCAGGTCTTTGGAAAAACAAGGCAACAGGTAATAGAAAGCAAGAGGCCACAGGGACCATCTGGTTTCTTATCAAGAATCAACCGATTCCAATGGCAGGGCCTGGTATCCCAAAATGGAGGATACTGAGAGCACCTGTCAAACTCAGCATGGAGCTGCCACCAGCCCATACCCTGCTCTGTGGGCCACACACAGGTGCCCAAAAACATACACTAGGGGGCACAGGGTTGTACCCTCACCCATGGGTGCCATAAGGGTATCCCATGGGTCTGTACACCAAACCAAAAATAGGAAGAGCTGCACATGGACTCCTGGGCAGAACACAATACAGAACGCAAATGAAAAAGGACAAGGACAGGGAGGCCCTGTCCCTCCAATGCATTTCCAGCATCACACTTTACTAATAATAGCCATTAAATGCTCTTTTGGGCAACTCCCTTCCCAGCGTAAGTGTTCTTTGCATTAAAAGCAACTCTGTCATGCTTGTTAGTTGCAGACCCAATATGCTTGCTCCAAGCTTCTTTCATTCATCCGGAATTACCTTCCCTTTTGAAAGGTAATGTTTACAAATAACACTAAAAAGGTACACTCTATTACATTTAATTCCTACGAGTGATCTCTTTTGTTGTGACACCAGGCCATTTTACGCTTCAACCTTTTTTATGTTTTCATACATATTATAATTTAAAGAACAGTCACATCCATGACATTTCTCTTATTAAATATTGTGTTCAATGAGAAATATGTACTATCTGCCTAATAGCCTGCCCCTATCTGCCACCTTATTCAGCCAACCTTTACAAGACCCACCCATAACTAAAGTAAGCGTCTCCAAATAGTTACACAGTTTCTGGGCTTCCAGTATTAATATTGCTTCCAACTCTGGAAGCAAAATCCATCCAATATTGTGAACAAACAGATCTACAGTAAACACAACTACAAAGCAATCTTTCCACAAGGTAACAGGAAGAAAGGGGGGGAAGCTCTAGAATTTGTAGATTACTGCACGTGTCCATGGTGCTTAGTGTTGCGTCCTGCAGCTGTTGAGTAGTTGCCGAAAGACAGGCCCTTTGGTCTTGTTTGTAGTTTGAATAGAGTATGATGGGGGGAGTATGATGTGGGGGGGTTTATTAAACACTGTAGCCAACACATTTCTACCCAACAATTTTTTTTTTTTTCCCAAGACGTGTTAAATATCAGGATTAGGAATAGTGAGCTCAGCAGCGCTCAGTTGAATAACCTTGTGTGCCACGGAGGACACAGTGACTAGATGAGCGGTCACAGAGATCTTTTTAAAAGATTTGTGACGGCTCATGTAGTCTTCACAAGATCATTTACACAATAAGAAAGATGTGGCAGTCATTGGCTGGGATGAGGTGGTCAGAAGGGTGCGTTTTATGTCACTTGCAGCTTTGTGGGCATCGTATTCATTGGTCATATACATTGAAAATTATCTGACCGTTCTTTTGATCTTAAATGGCTAATAAGTAAGGTAAAACATTTATATGCGAATTCCTTTGCTCCATTGAATTCATACATCAGGTGTTGCAAGCTACTTGCCAGCCATGAAAGATTACTTGCCACCTCAATTCTGTACATACAGAGAGCACACCATTTCTTCCTCGGCAAGAGTCCATGATCGTTAGAAAATGGGTAGTGGAAATGTTGTGCCCTGCATATATATATCCTAGATTTAAATTGAGCAGTTTTCAACATGCATATTATACATAAAGTCATTCTTTTAACACACCTGAAACGTGTGTGTCCGGAAGCATTGCCTCACTAACCTGGCTATGGTAACGTTTAGTTTCAGTGTCTTAATGTTTGAATGCATTTCTTTTTACACTTAAATACATACGTTTTTACTATTTTCCTTAGGTATCACATTGCCCAGAATGCCAAACCAAGCCAATTGAAATCAAGGCAACTACTGAATGCTGCCCAATACTGGTAAGCCTTATATTATTCAGAAGGCAATGGTTGTATTTGTTTAAACTGTTCTCACTAAATATATGCCAATTCCACAGTGATTTCATGAGCTGGCATGTTTTCTAGATGCCGCAAAAAGGGTAATACACAGATATTAAACGTGGTAAAACTATTTAAGATTGTGGAGCATTTGGTTTGTATTTATTTATTTTTGGATTTGTAGAGCGCACTACAGCCCAAAGGCATCGAGGCGCTTTAAGGAAACTTAAGGAGGCTTGCTTGAGGGTTACAATAAGCAGCCCAGGAAAGAATGCTTGGATACTTTGTTAGGTTACAGTTGTTCATGGGATTCACATATGCAGTACAAATAGGTTTCTTATACATAGTGACATATGCAGTACAGAGCTCATTGGGATACGCTCTTTAGATAAAGAGCCTGGTTTTTAGGACCTTGCGGAAGGCTAGGTGAGAGTCGATGGATCTGATCTGTGCTGAGAGGTTGTTCCACAGGGTTGCTGCCATTGTAAGGAAGCTAGTGCCTCCTGCACGCACTCTGCGCGTGTGAGGAACTGTGATGCAGTTGGCATAGGCCGACCTGGAAGGTCTGGACACTGTTTGGTGATCCTTTGTGCTAGATACAAAGGTGCCTGATCATGAAGACATTTATGTGTTAGGGCCAGGGTTTTCAAGACAACCCTTTCTTTGATGGAAATCCTGTGTATCTGCCTCCTGCCCCCAGAGATGTGTTCCCTATGTGAGATGCCCGTTACGGCCCTTAAGGCATTGTTTTGGGCAATCTGGAGTTTGGCCAGGTTTTTTTGAGAGGTTCCAATGAAGAGGGCATTGCAGTAGTCCAATCTGGATCCGATGATGGCTCTAGCTATGGTGATGCAGTTCTGTTGGGATAAGAAAGGCCTAACGGCATTGATCAGTTTGGAGTGTTATGCTGCAGGAGGCGGTGGCATTGACCTGCCTGTCCATGGTGAGGCTGGGTTCGAGGTACACGCCCAGTGTCTTGATTGTTTGAGAGACTGTGATTCGGATGTTGTCAATGGTGAAGGAGTGGTACTTTTTGTCAAGTTTGCCCAATGTGGAGGGAGACCCGACCACTACGTTTGTTTTTTTTCACTATTTAGGCAGAGCCAATTGTCTGCCATTCAGGATTGAATGGTGGAGTAAATAAAGTTCAGGGTGTTCAAGTCAGTAGGATAGTCACCCGAGAGGGGGGGGATGAGTACCTGTGTATCATCTGCATAGTTGGTATATGATATGCCCAGTGAGTCAAGTATCCTGAACAGAGGTCTTGTGAAGAGGTTATATAATGTAGGGGCTATGCAAGAGCCCTGTGGAACCCCACATTTGATAGGGCTAGGTGTGGCACTAGCAGAGTCCGAAAAGACCTTCATTACTCTCCTGAAGGAACGAGGTTATCCAATCACATGCTTTTGTGGAGAAGTGGGCTGAGGCGGAGAGATGGTGGCATAGCGTTTTATGCTCTACCAAATCAAAGGCCACAGAGAGGTCTAGGAGCAGGAGGAGTGCCGGTTTGCCTGTCTCTTAGGTCATCCATTTCATTTTTTAGGTCAAGTAGTGCCGTCTCAGTGCCATGACGAGGGCGAAAGCCGGACTGGCATAGTCCAAGAAGGTGGTTATCCTCAATACATTTTTGAACCTGAAGGGAAGCTGCCTTGTCCAAAATCTTTAACAGGAAAGGGACCGTTGTGATGCGTCGTAGTTCCCTGGGATTGAAGGGTCGAGTCTTTTTTTTTTTGGAGTGGTCAGACCCATGCTTCTTTTAGGGAAGTTGGCACATGAGATTATTGGTTGGACGAGTTGATGAAGGCAGTGATGATGGGGGCCAGGGCTGGTGTCACCCTTGCAATTGGAGGGCTTAATGGATTTTATGAGGGCAATGACTTCAGATTCACTCATGTCTGAGAATTCAAATTTAGGTACCTGACTAGGTGAGTCACAGGTTGGTGGTGCCGCTGTGCAAGCTAGTAGATAGTGCTTTTTTGGTGGGCTAAAATTTTGGTATGTAAGGAATCGAGTTGGTTCAGCATAGCTGCTTCGATTCCTTGGTGAGGGTTGATGGGGGAGCTGAAGGCAACTCCAGTTCCCTGAATATAGCAAAGATTTCCTTAATACCCAAGTTGGCGTTGCTAATCCTTGTGTTGTAGGATTCCGCCCTAGCATGTGTGAATGCTGCTTTATATTCTCCAGCGATGGACTTAAAGGCTGTTTTGTTGGAGTCGGTAGGGTACTTTTTCCATGTGGCCAGTAACACCCTCTTGTTTGTGCGAACATTCGTTATTAGTATAATTTTTCTTTTAGGTTACTGAACCATGGGTGTTGGTCAGCATGGACTTGATTGGCAAACTGAACAAAACCACAAGGGATAACTAGTACATATGCACAATGGTGGATTATTTCACAAAGTGGACTGAAGCATTTCCTTGAAAAAGCAAATCAGCAGCAGATGTCGCTGATCTTATTGTCAAATTCTTTTATAAGTTTGGAGCACCGAAGCCCATTCCAACAGACCAGTGAAGAGAGTTCAACATTGAGGTAAGCAGTATGTCCTCTTGTATATCTCATGGTATTCTCTTGACTCTTTGAACCTGTAAGGCAAAACCTCCAGATAAACCGACATTACAAACACAGGTTTGGTGCACTGCTTTGTAAGGAAAACATTTAATTTGTATACAAAATAGAAAAAGTATCAGAAGGTCCTGTAGAACCAAACTGGCATGGAACTGTTAGTTGAAAGCAGGTACAAGGTTTTTAAGGACAGTAATCGTAGCTATATATAAATAAACAATATAGTGTTATTCCACCACCTACATACATACCACCAGTCCCCTATAGTCCATTGATTCATTGGCCACATACTGATCTACCCCTGTGCTCTAACACATAGTCCCACCTAGTCTGTCACCTGGGTTCCCAGCTACTGGATTGGCGAATTAGCTGGAATGTAACCCACCACAGCGGCCAAGTCACAGTGTCCACCTAGTCATTAGCATGAGCTCAGTGAACAACTCCAAGGTCAAATTGGCCCTTTCAAATAACATACTCCTCTTGATGTCAGACATGCAGGTGCCACAGCTATGTCTCCCCAGCATGAAACTAGATTTGTTGGCATCACCTCTTACTTATGGTATCACAAAACTCGGGATGCTCTGGTTCTCGCTCCCCCCCCCCCCTTCGCAGTTGCCCACTCGCGGTAAACTGCCTCACTTTCTTGAGGACCAAATTAATAGGTCTTATTCTTATGAATGTACTCTGTTCCAAAGCCGCCTGGTATTTCAAATGAGGCAGCTATTTTATCAGGGGCAATAGTGTCCTAAATTTTAAACCCGCATGTTCTCAGCTCGAGACCTCTAACCTGACTCCCATGGATTTGTCCTTAGAGAAGGCTGCAGTCCTACCCGCGCTCTGGTGTTCGCATTCCAAGCTTGGTGACCCAAGGGCCTGGGTCACCAAGTGTCATCTACGGCATGAATGCCGCTATTCTCAGTTTCAGTACTGGGGCTTTGGAAAGGGAAATAATTCAGAATCTTTATTGTGCCCCACTACTTCAGTTACTACAGGGAATACAAACTAGTAGGCCTCTCCTGTTAAATGGTGGTTCTTCACCTCATACCGGCACTGTGTCCATACCACCATTGTCACCCATTATCACTGCATAATACAACTATAAATTTCACTACCGCTACACAATACCACCCGTCTCCTGTACACAGGCCTACCTAAGCCTCTATAACTATTTAAAGATACATTTGTGGCCTTAGCCATATTTTTGTATGCAAACCTAGCATATGACCAATTCTCATCTGCAATCCCCACACCCCTGCTGCCGCAGACGTTCGCTTTCTCATGAGCTAATAGATTTTCCATAGTCTGAATCAGGCCGTGCTTGGACCTGCATGTGCATGCCAACAAACCTCCCATTCCCCCAGCCTGTTCCACAATTTAGCTCATTTTTGTGTAGCAAAGGGACCACAATCAGTTTGCAACACAGACATGGAAGCAAGGTATAAAGTCGATTTCCCATGCATCTCTGCCCATAATACATAACTGCAGAGGTTCTGGAATCTTTGAATTCTCTGCTTTTTGCATCTTTTCTAAATCAATGAAAATAGCACTGATGACAAGCGCATGTTAACAGTCCTCTTCAACACACTTAGGGGTGTCCCCCGAATGAACCATTCAAAAGCAAATACAAATTTAGTGGCCCAGTCTTAACTCATACTGGGTCCCACTCCGTAGGTTATTCACATCACCACACAGAATGTAATACACAGTGCACTAGAGTTTTCATTTAATATAAAAAAGTGTTTTAAAAATTTTATTGCATAGGCATGAGTCCTACGTTTCACAGAGTAAAACAAACCACATACAAACATATATTAATGTGGAGAGTGTAAATATGCATCGAATAGCATTATTATGATTAATTCATAAAAGTTCAAGGTGACACAGCCACAATTCTCCAAGATGGGGGAGACCGGGCACACATGCTGTCTTCCTGGCCCTATCTGGCTAACAAGTCACAGAAATACTCCATAAAGCAGTGTCACCTAATGCAAATTCTAAAATTACTTCAACATGGCGAAGTGAATTGCACCTGACCAAAAAACACACATCGCAGGTCTACGTCCATAATTATGTAGCATAGCTCGATGACGTGGCGAGAAGCAAAGGACGTTTCGGCCGAACATCAATTATGCTGCCTTCATCAGGACCCCAGGGAAAATGGAGTTCTGTGGATGTGATAAATGATTATATTACTAACACATAAAGGCGTATTAGTAGCCCAAACGATGCAGCTACTGAGAAGAAAATATACTAAACCGTATGGGAAAGAAACGAAATCCTCCACCAACAGAACACCAAACTACTGTGTACAAGTGGGAGCCTATGCCTAACCAAAGTGGTTGCGTCAGTGTAGAAAAAGCCCCCATATGAATTTAAACTTTCGTTGAACCCTTCCCTGGCACCGGGTCAAAAGGGGACAACGAAAACATACACGATCACCAAAGAACGTGAAGAGGGAAAAATGGGAATAATATGAAACCCCCCCAAAGAAACAAAAAAGATGGGTGCGTAGGGTGGTGCCGTGTCCAAATACCAACATGCTGAGTGGCCCAATATACCAGGCCCCAGAACCAAACAATCCATAAGCACCAGCAGCGGGGTACAAAAAGGGCTGTGTGGGCCCAACACTTACTGCAAGAGATGTAGTGGTACCTTCAAGCGGTGTTTCGCTACCCCAAGGACGACAAGGGGAAGGTAAAACATGGGAGGGCCTCCAAGTCTAAAAGCGAAAGAAATTTAGGAGTGAGAGTAAATATACAAATGAAAAAAAATGTAAAAATGTAGTGACCCCCTCCCCGCACTAGGGCCTAATACTTAAAGGGGATAGACACATAGGGGACTCGGACGATCACCCGCTGTATTTCCAAAAAGGGACACGGTTGCTTACCTTAGTCCGCGGGCTAGGACAAATCCTGAGACACTGTCCCTCCACCGGCGGTCATAGTGGTGAACACGACCAAAGTGTTCGAGTGTGGAGAAGCGGGACGGGGGCGTCCTCACAACTCCGTTCCAAAGCTAAAAACAGAACGACAAGGGGAGAAAGAGAAACAAAGCGGACCTGCCGTTAGTTCAAAGGTGTGGGGTCCACAACTTAGAAAGACTGGCAGTGAATGAGCCTCCTCGAAAGGGAATGCATAAACAGAATCCTGCATAGGATGCGAGGTGGTGCACGTTCGCCCGCCTCATGTACCGTAGATATACTTGGACCAATATCGCAAAATAGTATGGAAGAAGGAATCCTACCTATCGGTGTCTCATGAGCGCTGCATTTCTGGCGCCGATGTAGCAGGGCTATACGGCCTGTGAGTCGCGCCGTAGCCCTTTCTAAAACCGCGTAGTCCGAAGCTGGAGAGGCAAAGGGGATGTCCCATGAAATGGGGATAGTAAACATAGAAAACAGACTCACGGTTTCCTAAAGCCCATTGAAAACGTAGGCTATCCATGTAAGGATAAAGAAATGGGACTGGTAAATGGAAGCAGCTGCCATGGAGCAACTGATGGCACATGAATGTGGAAGTCATGTGTACGCCAATGCGTGCTCTCTCACGAAGGTATAATTGATCCCCTAAATGGGCCCCACCTTCGGTCGGATGATAGATGTATATACTAGTAGTACCATACTAAATATGCTAGTGTTGTGGTACAGTGCCAGTAGTTGTAACTGGCAAGAGACACAAAAATAAACTAGATACTAGTCTGCTTGTGCGGAACCCACGAACAGCTACATTTTTGTAAAAATATGTAGATAAAATTGGAACGAGGGGAACCAAAACAATAACCGGCGGGGGCCTAGAACTAGATGACACTCCAAGAGAGGCAAAACCCCGGACCCTCAGATTGTGTTGAGTGGCTAGGGCACACATTAGTCATGGGAGAAAAATAGAACACCTGTCTAAAAATGGGGAATAATAGAGTCTCACCACCGTAAGGGGTTACTTTCATTCAGACCCTGTTCAATGGTGTCAAGCCGGTGTATCCACCTGGCCTCGGCCAGGTTAAGTCTGTATGCTGAAATATTTTGTCTTGGAAATGCTTCCAGAATCCACCAGTATAGATCCTCGGGGGGAATGGCCATATTCCATATAGTGAGACACTAGTGGCGCGTTGATATTCTTACACCTAATGCGGGATCTATGTTCTACGATCCGTGTGTGGGTAGGTCTCGAGGTCTGACCGACATATTTAAGGCCACATGGGCACTGAATACAGTATATCGCATTAGGAGTTTTGCAATTGGATGTCCCATTTCCTGCCTCTCACCTGGAATTCTTTGATTCTCTTGGTGTATTTACAGACTGAGCAGCCTCCACATGGAAAATGTCCTACCAGCGGACGGAGGTCCCAACCAGTAGTTCTGTTTCTCAGAATCCGAGGTTTGAGTACTTATCCCTTGTGTGGCAAAACAACAGTCCTCTTCATAAATTGTACAAATTATATTAGTCCTGTAGCGAATTGTGACAGTTATTATCAACTCCTTACTATATGCATGGTTCACATACAGTAGATTTGTGGTGTACTGATTCAAAGAGAGCCACAGTGAGACCTTGGCTGGAACATCTGCAATCCACTCGAACAGCAAGAAGAAATCTGTTCTATTCGGTTAATACATAATTTTTTTAAGTGGACTGATTGTATGGAAACATTGCAATTACCACAACCAAACATTTGTATTGGCTCACCCACACTGACCACCTCATTGTCCCCTTGTTCCTCCACTTCATATGCCTTAAAGCCTAGCTATACTTTTATAATGTCATGGTGATCAAATTGCCACAACTCAATTGTTCAGTAGAAAGAATGACAATGAAGTTGCTGCAGACTGAACACATCCTATCCAGCCATCGATAGTTGGCTACAGCCATTTTGCGTCTGTGGAACAGGCGCTACGGTCTAACTAGGCCAGTAATGGTCACATTCCTCTTTCTGCTATTTTTTGAATTTCTTTTATCTGGAATAAACAGATTGTTATTGCACCTGGGTGCCTCTTGTATCCAGGATTTTAAGTCTCAGGGACTGCTCGATTTAAGTCTCAAGATTTGGCAAACTACCAACTTGTTGACTGCGATCTCCGAATATGAATTGACAAATCCAGGTGCAGCAAGATATTTCTGGTAGCATGCTAAGACTTAACTTCGCTGCCCAGTAATGTGCTCACACCATACGTGCATTTGCACTGTCCCTTTCACTACATTTTCCCCTTAATGGTATTGTATTCCTTTTTAACCGTTGTTTGCTCTATGATCCACTTTTTGTTATCAATGGATATTATATAAAACACAGACCTTGGGTTTCCTTTTTTTATACATAATTGCTGGCTGGATTTTAACATAGGCAATTTTCCCTCCAACTCACATGCAATGCTTTCATCCATCTTATAGGTTGATCCATTACAGTACAAGTTTTTGTTGGGAGGAGTTAACGATGCTCATCATTGGACATTAGTCGTAAGGGAATTTTACTCGTACATGTTCCCCATTGTTTTTTTTTTTTCTTCAAAGTATTGGTCATTTTTTAAATGTCATTAATTTAACCAATGTAGTATCCTTATGATAGTAAAGATTATACACAATATTTGTGTACGTATTAGAATACTGAAAAATCTAAAGTGGTAAATGGGGAGCATTAGAAATAATGAGAAAAAAGGATTCTTTCAATTGTATTAGTTATGCTAAAACTGCATTCCGGATTAGCTATAGATACCATGTTAAAATTGGGGCTTTATGTTTGTTGTGCTGCTTCAATTTGGTCAGTTTTATAAACAAACCATTATCCCTCCTAAAACTCGAATGAAACAGGGGAAAACATCACACAAAGAGTTTGTTAAATGCAATGACCCAGACAAGAAGATTTGTTCTTTTTTGCTCAATTATGAACTTTGAAACCAAAATTTAAAAAAAGGCACAGTGCATTTTCATGTTTCCATTTAATATAGTACCCTATGTTTAGAATTCCAATTTGCCAACCTGCAAGTTGTGTAACAGTGTATGAAACTCATTACAAAAGGTTAATTTGCAAATAGTCTATAGTGAACACCACAGCAATCATCTAATTTATGAGCATTTGCCGAGGAATTTGCCGAGGATAATCATATGTGCAATGGGAGAGTGCACAGATTTTTCCATTTGAAATGCTTAGCTATGCAAAGAGCATATAAATGTTTTAAGGCAACACTCCTTGCACTTTCTGATGGGATACAATAAGGAACCATTTACTTTTACACTACAATGTTTATTCATTTCACATGAAGGTTCAACACTCAGAAAATCTCAGGAGTCATGATAAAAGACAACATGAAGCAACTGAAAATCAATCTTCATAACGACTAGTACATAAAAATTGGCCATCTAAGTTTGAATGTGTAACTCACCCTTGTATGATACTATGCCACAGTTAAAGGTTTAATTGTTGGAGTATCCTCCACCAATTGTTAATGCAAGACAAATATACAACTACATGCAAATAATAGTTTACAAATGTAAATCTGGTATTTTTATTCCCAAATATCATTTGTAGCACTTTAAAAACAAAAAACGAAATTTATTTTACAAAATGTATTACATTTTAGGCTATATACCCCAGTCAAAAGTGCAAAGATTTAACAAAAATTAATCACGCCAATTTGTATTACAAAGATTAGGGATGCTATGCTTAAACATTTCCGGTAATTCTACTGATCTATGTTCTTCATGTGCACCATTTTGTGCTAAAACTATGTGGAGGAATAAAGATTTTCCAGAATAACTTTTTAAGTCTTAATTCTATCAAGGCACGGATGCGAGCATTATGCTTCTCTTTTTTATGAACTTCAAAGAGAAAGCGCTCAGCAGCAAGTTTTGATGCACCCAAACTGATATTATCTACACATAACAAGGGTGCAGAAAATATTCATGAAATAACATTAAACCTGAAGAATAAAAATAACTTCCCATCCATAATAAACAGTCACTGAAGATAGGGAACTCCATTTCCCAGAAGACCTAGCCCAAGTCATGATAGGCCACCGAACATGTGACAGTAATCCTCTATTAACAGTAGACAAACCCCTCCAAATAGAGACTAATAGTGCATCACTTCCTCTTTGGAGGCTGCGAACCATGGGAATAAGAATTTTTTTTAAAAAAAAAATAAACCACACACACACACACACACACGAAGAAACATATAGCTGAGGTTGCAAGGCTGCGGACGTTATGGAAATACAGAGCAGTCACGATGGCCTGCCGAAGGTCACTATGAAAAGAAGAAAAAAAAACAAGAGTTACCTGATGTATATAAAAACCTTATTTAGTGTGCAAGGGCGGGAGAGAAATTAGCAAGGGCAGGAGAGAAATTAGCACTTTATTATGCAATCTTACATGGCATGCAGTACAATAAATCCATCGCTTGCACAGGACATAGAACAACTGTACGTAAGCGTAATATGTGCCTTTTATTTCTCTCGGCCGGGATAATGCTCGCCTCCGTGTCTTTAATAGAATTAATACTTTCTAAAAAGTTATTCTGGGAAAACTTTATTCTATGGCAAGACCGGAGAATTACATTATACTGGTTTAAAGCTTACTTATCACTACGGATGCTGGTTGCTCCACCGGCTTCAGGTAGAATTGACTCACCTGCCCAGTCGGCCATCCTCATGATGTACTCTAAACAGACTCCAACCTGAAAGGATCTGGAGGCCATGGGCCAGAATGATGGGGTGCAAAATTGGGTAATACATCTGAATTTCAACATTTTTGTTTTCCTTCCGAACTGTTATTGCAATGATTGGCTAAGCCACAAGTAATCTTATGAGAACATTTTATTAAAAAATGTTCATCGGTATCACCTAAAGTGCAGCAATGATGGTTCATAACTAAGAATGAAAGATGCATACATAAAAAAAACCTTTTCAATACAGTGCATCCCCATTGGTGGGGTAGAACGAATGTGATATTATTGAGGTGTAGATGCTGCTCGAATAATTTCCCTGTGAGGGAAGAGGTCGTTGGTGAAAGAATATGGTATGCAGATAGTTGTCTGAGGGGTCAGAAATGAGAGAAGGACACAAAGTGACAATATTTTCAACAACATGCATCCTCATTAAAGAAAAGGGGTTCTATAAAGGCCTTTCCGTACCCATCCTAAAGAGAGGTCCCTTTCTAGGAAACTAAAAGGTCAGTCTGTGTAGTCAGAATTATGCAAACTGTATGTCCAAAACGTATCTGGCCCTCAAACAAAACCAAACTTTTTTTTTAAATCAACTGTGTAATGTAATTCTCTGTTTTGATTTAGCAAAAAGTGTGTGAAAAATCAAATATAAAAATTCAACAAACAATCCTTAAAATTCAGGAGGAGGTTCCCTTCCCCCTGATTCTTTCAGATCATTTTGATCCAATGATTCCTTAAGAGTGCTGGAAATGGCTCTTTCACACAACACTTTCTTCAGGATGGCAAAATGTTATCAAAAGTGTCTCTTTTCCATTATAGCGTTTAAAGGATGGCCAAAGTGTCTCTAACACAATTTCTTATGGCAATTTCCTGGTAAATACAGTATTTTAGTAACTATTGCTATATGTAGTGATGTTGACCGCATTTAAAAGATGTTTGAATCCTAAAATACTATTAATATTTTGTTTAGATTGCGTGGGATGCCTGCAACCTATGGTTCCACTTGGCCTCTACTGACAAAGAACAAAGACCAGCTGACGAGTGTCCAACATTTCTGTGCTACAGATGCTATAGGAGATGCCAAAGAAGTGACAACCCGTAGGTTATGCGAACGCTTTCATACCACCATGGGTGCCTCTGTACGTGACTGGGTTTAAAGTGACTGTATGATGAACATGCCTTTTCTCGACTGTCGGTCCTCGGGAGCATAGACATTAATGTGGATTTGCTGCATATGTTTTTGTGGAAGAAGTACTTTCAAAATGAGCTGCTGCCACTTGGTCCTCAATTTACAGACTATATGCTTGTCAAGAGTAAGAGTAAAGCACAGAAAATAAAGTGAGTGCTAGTCGCGGTTTTCATGCACATAAGTATTTGTAAAATCTTATTTATTTGTAAAATAATTCATGTTTCTCGGTTTGCAATGGAGTATATACATTGACATTACCTGCAGGCAATGGCATAAAGTATTACCCTTCGATATTTGTAATATTTGTTTCCTGCAAATTGCACATTTAGAATATGGTACTTGCAGTAGAAGTCCATGGGCCTAATATACAAAAATAAAAAAAAGCACTAAATCTGTGCTAACAACTTTGAGCACGAAAGATCATTGCATGGACAAAATAAAATAGCATGGGGAGCAGATTCATAAGCGCAAAGAACAACGTGTGGCGCCCGGAAGGCCTACAACATGCCTCCATGGCAAGCAAAAATTAGCGATGTCAAACAATGATCCAGACCCACCCCATGTAAAAAAGTAAACCAGGTTTATTTACAGACAATTACCATTACATCCACTCCTCTACTGCGACTTGCACGTCCTTGTCCCAGTACCCTGATGAAACAACACCCCAAATTCCTAACTCCAAGCAGCACCCGCATACCCTGGAAAAACTGCACCTCGTTCCCCTAACTCAAAGCAGCACCCGCTAATCCGCCCACGTCCTACTACCACTGCCCCAACCCAAGGAAGTATCCGCTTGTTCCCCCTCCTCCCACTGCCCCAACCCAAGGAAGCAACCACTAGTCTGCACTCCTGCTAGTCCAATGTGAAATAAAAACCTAACTCAACTCCTCTGGCCTGCCTCCACCATGAAGCACACGTGCCAGATGTCTTCCTTCACCATGAACACCAGTGAGTACTGCCATTGAATTCAGGATTGTAGCCTCTTCCATGGCTCCCTGTTGGACCACACTCAGCTGCACATCAATAGGACACTTTTCTGTTTCACCAGCTACAGTCTGCCCACTCGATGTACATGTCACATAGTAATGTAGTGTGGCATTTGTATAGCACCTTTGTGCCATTGGTATAGCTTCAAAGCACTGCAGGTGCATGCCCTGTGTAGGACCCAATTCTGAGGTATCCAAGATTTGTTACAATGCATGTGTGAATTTTAGCCCATAAGAAGGTACGCGGGGTGGCTAAATCCATGCTAGAAACCCAAGTACAACAGGGTTGTGGTTGGGTGGTGTGAAGGCTGAGTACGAGAGTCAAAAAGACCGATTATGTGTCCTGCAAGACCAAAGATTGTATCATGGTACTTAGCTGCATTCTAGTGGCAGAGGTGATGTGCGATCTGGTAGCGGGTGATTGCATGTTTGCGGGTGGGTGGCCATACCTTAAGAGGGAAACGGCCATCTACCATTGAGTGCACAAATGATGAGTGCAGCCCACTGATCCACAGTGAGGCCACATCCCTCTTCCAACACCCAAAAGGCAAAATACCCATACCAATGAATGAAGTGTGGGCACATCTGTGCCAAAGGAACACCTAATCATCAGTGCACCAAAAAGGAACTCAACGTACAATGAACTCAACCTCCAATAACGAATGGGCAGGGGTGAATGAGCCGTCACCAAGTACAACAAACCTGTGTAATATGGGTCATAAGATATTAACAAGTTTGTATCCATCCCCAATGAGAGACCCAAAACAGTGGTAGGAAGGCTGCCCTTCTGACAATGTCTTCAGGGGTTGAGGCTCATAACATATCAAAAGTGTTCAACAAACTGCACCCATATGTCTCATTTTCCCAGAAGCAGACTCGGATTGGCCTATAGGGCATTAGGCCCATGGCCACAAAAACTTTGTGCGGCCCAAAGTTGGCACTTTTTTGTCCAATTTGGATGAGTATATTAACTCTGCTGCTAGGAGTTTTGACCAGTGTTGCTGAATAAATATTATTTTAAAAGCACATTTTGCATCACACTGTTGTAATGTGACTTTCAGCGAGTTGCTGATGTCCTGTGGAACTCTTCATTTGCATATGTTCCAATTAGGTCATAAGGTTCTTGTTATTGTTCAGTATTCCAATTTTGTCAGTTGAAGTTTTCTCTAGTTGCCTGTGGGTCTCTGACTGCGTTGGGGGTCCATATGCTGTTTATATCTCAATAAACCATTCAATATATTCCAGGGTGTACGGCATTCCTCTTTCCAATTATGGCGACGAGGATGGGATGTTGAGAGTGTGGACCCCCAGCAGTCAAAGAGTATATGCCTCTCTGCTCCGCCGAGCATAGCAGCGGACACCGTGGGATTGTGACTGCAGCCTCCGATTCCAAGGTAAGTGCTCCCAGCCTCCCCATCTATCCAATCCATCCATTAATTCCGTATACATACATTCCAATTCCATATACATTAATTCTGCATGCAACCATGCTCCCCCCCCCCATTTCATCCATTTATTCCACATGCATCCATTCTATTCTTTCCATCCATTCCATCTACCTGTTCCATCCATCAAATCTGTCTCCTCTGTACATTCCATCTCATCCATCAATCAATTCTATCCATTCGTTCCATCCGTCCTTTCCATCCCTCCCTCCAATCCATCCATCCGTTCTATTAATCTCATCCATTCCATATACATATATTACATCCATTGCATTCATTCTCTATACATACCTTTTAATCATTATGCATGCATATGTGCCATTCGTTCCACATTGCTTCCGTCCATTCCATCGATCTTCCATCCCTCCCTCCAATCCATCCCTCCCTCCCATCCATCAATCAATCCATCCATCCCTCCAATCCATCCAAATTCCTCCCACCCATTCTATCTATTCCATATACATACCCTCAATTTGTTCCACATGCATTTGTTTCATACATTCGATCCATTCACTTCACATGCGTCCATCTGTTACATCTATTCTATCTATTCTATTCGTCCACTCCATCAGTCATCCCCGCCACACATCCACACCACTCATTTCATCCATACATTCCATCAATCAACTCCTTCCATTCATTCATTCATTCATTCATTCATTCATTCCATCCTGCGGGTAGGGTTAGAAGTCATTGTTCAGTGTTCATATACGGTTGTCTCAGAGGGTATATTCATTGAAGACATAGAAAGTCCTGTTCTGTATTTAGTCGTTGGGCGTTACGACACATTGTTTAAGGTTGTTGGTTTTATGGAAAGCGCCATGTTTTTAGTAATTCGCAGAAAGTCATAGTCTTGGGTGTGTCGGAAGAGAGTTCCAGAGAGCCAGGGCCAGTGCTGAGAAAAAGGATCCTCCGATCCAGGCCGAGTTTGTGGTTGGGATCACTAAAAGGAGGGCAGAGCTTTATCTTAGAGTGCAGGGTGGGAGATAAAGTTTTAACTCATCTTGCAGGTATAGAGGGCCGGTCTTGTGCACTGTGCGATGAATGATGCACAGGGTCTTGAAAGTAGCCCTTCGTCCGACTGGAAGCCAGTGGTGGGTTCTGAGAGCTGGAGATGTGTGGTCCCTTGGACCCAAGGAGAGGAGCAGTTTAGCAGCAACATTTTGCGCTCTTTGGAGTTTATTAAAAAGGTGGTATGCCAGGACTCCTAGGTAAAAGGAGTTGGCGTAATGCAGTCTCGACATTACAATAGGCCAAGTCTATTCAGCAAGAAGAGGTAGGGGAAAAATGCGCCTGAGAATTTTGAGATGGTAGTGACAAGATTTAGATACGTTGTTGATCTGTCTGGAGAGGACCAGAGTCCATAATGCTTCCAAGGTTTTTTCTGTGACGTAGGGGTTGGGTTTGCCCATGGAAGGGGGCCAAGGGAGTGGACGAGGTACAAGTTCAGTGTAGCCGCACACCATGATTTCGGTTTTAGAGGGGTTTAGGAGGAGGTGGTTTATAGTCATCCAACAGTCGATATCTAGGAGGCAGGCAGCGAGGTTGGGTTTTATTACGAAATATAACAGCCGATATAGTATTATAATATTTAGTAGCCCCTTCATTTTGAGGCCTATTGTGTAATTGATTTGACACTAAATTAGGAAGGGGATTAGAGTATGTGTTTGTATTATATTGTCCTTCTTGGAGTCCTCCCATTCATTTTTCTTGGGATACCAAATACAATAGCTGATATTCTTGGAGTATTTGGTATACCCTTAATTCTCAGGGTTAACATTTAATAAAACACTGCTTGAACTATGCCTTGAATTGGGGAGGGGAGTACATCATTGCTGTGCACTGTGACTCCGGGCCAGCCAAATGGGTGCTCGGGCACCAAAACACAATGTGGCAGGGATCATCCAGATGGCCGTGGTCACACGACAAGACTGCAGCTGCCGTGGGCTCCCAGACAAGCTGCAGCTCTGCGATCACAGGGGGGCCAGTGGCCTGGAGGCACACAAGTTACACAGGCTGGTCTGGGGGACACCCAGACTACCAGGGCCGCAGGCCTGTAATCACACAGGATAGGCCTGCAGGCCCTACACAATGAGACAGAGACAGCGTGCCGTTACATTTAGTCTACTGCCGTTGTATTGCACATGCATCCGGAGGCTCCTTTTCCCAGTCAGTTATGAGGTTGTCATGACACATCCTTAACGGGGCAATACATGTTATTAAAAGGGAAACACCACACATACTCCCACTGGGCTGTACTTTTCACCACTGAGCACGCGTACTTTGTAGCTCTCAGAAAGACAACACACTAACTTAACAGAACTCACACTGAGCAGCATCTAGGAGGCAGCATGCAGACTGAGTAGCACTAACAAGCAGCACTACAATGGAAATCACTCACATTAAGTAACACCGACAGACAATACACTCACTGAGCTGTACTCTCACCACTTAGCTACTCAGTGTGAGTTTTCTTATGCTATCAGAGAGACATAACTCACACTGAGCAGCACTCATACTAAACACCCAATTAGCAGCAACAAAACTAAACAGATCTCACTTGGCGAAATCACTCCCACTGAACAGCACTACAAAGAAGCTTGCACAGCAATACAAAGCAGCAAATGCACTGACATTGGCCGGTATTCACAAAGGGCAAGGGTCAGATAACTAAGAGCAGCACTCAGTAAATACTCACACAGAGACACCCCAAAGAGGTGCGGGGGCAGGGAAGTACTAATACACAGAGCAGCACAAATCAGTCCCTCTGAGATAGGACTGCGAAGGACCATCACTCGGAAAATGCAGCACTCAGCCAAGCTCTATGCACGCAATGAGAAAGCACTCCGCCCCTGGATCCTCTCAGGCGTAACAGGAGCTTCTGCAGCCCAATGCTTACTGGAAAGAGATGCCTGCACCCCCAAACCACTCCCGATTCCCATCTCCCCCCCCCCCAAAACAACGTGCTTTAGTGTCCACAAGCAGATTATGAAAACAAAGCCCTTTATTGCTCACATGCATGTTTTGAAAACAAAGCTTCATTGTCCGCATGCAGGTTTTGGAAAGTGGTTGGTATTTTCCAGTGGAAAAAAAACAAAAACAAACAAAATAAATAACAAAAACAAAAAAGCCTAGTACAAGACTTATGAAGCATTTAACCAACTAATTTTTATTGAAATATGGACCTGCCACAGTATTCCACACTGCAACGTGTTTATAAGGCTTGCCTCTGGTTTTCCTAAAGTCTCATATACACACTGCAGTGTGACCTGCTTCATAAGGCTCCATTGCATTAATATAAAAGCTGGTATATGCTCAAAATAACGTTTACAATGGGAGCCTGCCAATGCTTGCATACATCTGCTTTTATATTAACGCAACAGAGCCTGTTTTAAATACAGTTTAGCAGAGCAGGTCTTGCGCAACCTGGTTAGGGACCATGCCCCTTAGCCCCGCCCCCACCTTCCACAGCCCTGCCGCTCCAAAGATGTGACAGTTCCCCCAATATACCCCCCCCCCCCCCATTTCCAGCACTGAAAGTAGTACAGATGGGTATTTCAAAATAAGGAAACTATTAGTGGTAGATGGCTGCACACCCAGCAGTTGTGTAATTGGGGTGACTAATCTTCCATTCAGGATGGGGAAAATAAAGCCTTTTTTTACTCAAAATGTTGCTATGAGATGTATAATATATATTGTCAGTCTGACAAGCCTGTGATGCCTGCATCGCTGGCTACACCTTCCATCAGGTCAATTTCCCTAAGGAGGTAGTATTTTTTCAATTTCCAGGCGTATCTTGTGTACCCATTTCCATCAGTGTTGGCAGTTGTGATTTTTTAAGCTACATATAACCAAGTTTTAAGTTTCTTCCAACTCAATGCAGTTCAGCTGACAGGTTGTTATATAGAGTCATTATGGCATTGCATGTGGAATGTAAATCATAGAATCACCATGCGTATGGTGATTCAGAACATGTTGGGCTGAAGGAGTCTGCCGCAGCGTGCGCTTCGGGGGCTCTCTATGAATAAATCATAAAAGAATATAACATGTTGTGACAATTTACTACAATTGGCGACGAGGAGACTATGAGCCCCCGAGCCCGCACTATGTCCAGGAGGTCGCTGGGGAACGGATATTCACCCTTGTTTGAGTGCTGCATCCCTACCACAAAACTACAGGCGAAGGCTGCACTCTTCTACAAAGGTTACAACAGCATTTAAAGAAAAGGTCAGGTGAGCTGACGTTACTTCGTGTGAGCGGACATAAAAATAACAAGAAATAAGGGAACCAAAAGTATACCGTTTGACGCGAGCCTTTTGAAGCCACATCCGAACGGCCTTCGAAAACACTAGAGCAAAGGACCTGTGAACGTGGGGATACGTGCGGCCATGTTTTTGTAACCATTGCAATGGTGTGAGGTTGCTAAGCAACCAAAATGAAATGCTGCCCAGATGAAACGCGTATGAACGTGTGTCAATTTCAGCAATAAACTTGTTTCAATTACTCTCTTGTTGCATAAAACAAAGCGGAACAAGAAAATGTACATCTTTTACCCTTTGGAAGACATGCTCTAAGTGAAACTAAAAAGGGACACGTGCTATTATCCACAACCAGACATTAGCACAGTAAATATTATTTTGAAGTGAACATCAAACGTGTCCTTTCACGGAATGCAAATAGAACTGATGTTTGGGCATATGAACTCAGTGGGGGATAAAGTTGGATGCAACAGAGTCATCCTACAGGGTGCATCATTGTGATCAATACAAACCTTCAACCTTACTGATCTGTATACCGAATAGTGGGGTACTTTCTGTATCCTGCACCATGAAGCATGTCACTGCGCCAACGCAATTTCTTCCATGCCCTGGAAACCCTACATGCCCCTAGGAGCAAGTGGATAGATGGCTTTCAGGTATATTTGAGGGCGGTTGGTGGAAACAAGTACAATGATGACCTCAAAGAGGCAACACTGTTGAACAGCATAGGAGCGGAGGCGTTGAGAATTTTCAGGTCTCTTCCTGAATTGGATGATACAGAAGGTGGCTCCGGAGACAATAATCGCAAGTTTGAGAGTGCATTAGGTAAACTTGCAAAACATTTTGGGAATAAGACTAACATTGCGTTGGAGAGATATACATTTTTCTCCAGGAAGCAGTTTAAGGGCGAGTCGGTCGATGCATACATAGCATCGATGAGGGGACTTATGGCAATATGCAGCTTCACTGGAGTGTGTGATGAGTACTTGCGAGATCAGCTTGTGTTGAATGAAGCCGATTCTCGCATTCAATAGAGACTATGGCAGATGAACAATCCATGTTTGGACCAGGCAATTGAGATTGCTAGGAGCATGGAACTTGACGATCGTTGCATGAAAGAGAGACTTGATAGAACTGAGGACAAGGAAGTCAGAATGATCCAAGATAAGCCGAAGGAGGAGTTAGAGGAGTCTTTGGTGGCAATGGTAAGGAAAATGACCACCACTAACTCGAGAGCCAGTGCGAGGAGAGGTAGAGATATGGGACAAATGAATCTATACCAGAACAATTGTCAAAAGTGTGGTTGGTGGAAACACAATGATACTGAAAAGGAGTGCCCTGCAGCGGCCGTAGAGTGTTGTAAGGGTGGGCATTTGGGACATTTTGCCAAGGTATGCAGAAATGTCCGTAGCAGAGTGGCAAGGTTCAACAGATACCAACCCAGCAGAACCTCGAGAGGCAATATAAGGGTCGTGGAGGAGAGTGAAAGTCACGACAGTATGTTAACTGTTGCTCAAAGCAATGCACAAGTACAAATACTCACTGTTTCTTCAACACATCAAGGCAAGGGTCCATGGGTAAACATGGAGATGAATGGCATATCTTTGCCAATTATGGTGGACACCGGATCCCCGTACACCATGGTGGATATAAAAACTTTTGTTGAAGTGTTGTCTGGCAAAATTCAGGATGTACAGTGCACAAGGGTGAAAGCACTGGGGTATGGAAAGACCCCCATAGATATAGTTGGATGCATTTGGATAAAATTACACTTCAAAGACAGAGAAACCTACTGCAAACTCTATATAGCAAAGAACGGATCATCCTTAGTAGGTTGGGAGGAACAGGCAATGTTGAAGGTCAGAATTCATCCTGGAGAGGAAACCCCAATTCTGAGTGTATTTAAAGATGACAATGATATAAAGGCTACGTTGGCTAAGCAATTTTCAAGAGTTTTCAGAGAAGAAATTGGGTTGCTGGAGGGATTTCAACACAGAATAGTTCTCAAACATGGGGCGGTGCCAATAGCTCACAAGGTTCTGGGCATTCCAATTGGTGCAAAGGAGGCATTGAAGAATGAACTGATAAGGTTGTGTAAGCAGGATATAATAGAGCCTATTGAGAGCTCAGAGTGGCTCGCTCCAATAGTTTTGGTGAAAAAAACCTGATGGTTCCTTGAGAATGTGTCTGGACCTACATGACCTAAATAAGAATATATGGATAGATAGACACCCTCTCCCCAACATCGGTGAATTGTTCACTACAATGAAACCAGCCAAGTTTTTTAGTACCCTGGACTTATATTCAGCTTAGCCTCAGATTGCCCTAGAACAAACATCAAGAAGTCTCACTTCATTCGTCACCCCTCTAGGAGCATTTAGGTTTAAAAGAATGCCTTTTGGCTTGGCTTCCGCAGCTGCAGTATTTCAAAGGCCAATGTCACATTTGTTTGGAGGGTTGGAGGGAGTGAAATTTTTTCAAGATGACATTCTTGTATCAGCCAATACGGAAGAAGAGCACAATGCCAAATAGATGGGAGTTTTGCAAGTTATCCAGAAAAGTGGCATGACCTTAAAGTTGGAAGAATGTAAGATTAAATGCGACAGGGTATCATACCTTGGTCATTCCATTGACGCCAAGGGGTTAGCCCTAAAGAGGAGTTGATAAAAACCATTTTGAAAATTTCCGAACTAGAAAATAAGGACCAATTGAGAAGCTTTCTAGGGATGACAGAACATTATTCTACGTTTGTGGATGGATACTCTGATAAATGAGGTACCTTATGAAAAAAATAAATAAATAAATTAAAAAAAATACTAAAAAGAAAAAAAAAAAAAAAAGTGTGTGGTCAGAAGAATTTTCAATCAAAATAAAATTGCCATCAATAAAGCACCAACCCTTGGAATGTTTGATTGCAAGGCCAAGACCATACTTTCAGTGGATGCCAGTATGGTCGGATTAGGAGGAGTCTTGGAACAACTACAGGAGAAAGGCAAAGTGACCATTGCTTTTGCCTCAAGAGTTTTGAGAGGGGCATTACTCCACCATAGAAAGGTAAGCCCTAGGTGTTTAAGTGGATCTTGGAACATTTTAGAAATCTAATTTGGGGCTTACCCATCATTCTCAAAACAGACCACAAGCCACTTGGCCATGTTTTACAGTCTAGGGCTCCTCATTTGATAACACCGAGAATAAGAAGATGGGTCCTAGACATAATGCAATATAATGTCCAAGTATGTTTCATGCCTGGTGCACAAAACCACGATTACCAGATTCAAAATTCCAGATTACCGCCAAATCAGGATGTTACAATAGAATCAGCGGAGGAAGACATCATAGCTGCCGTAAATCCTGAGTTGACAAGGTGGCGTGGGAAAATGGACGGACACTGATCCAGAACAGACGCAGATCAGAAAGGCTTTAGCCAGCCATTGGGTAGAGTATGAACAAGATATTGCAGAGTTTGCTCGAATTAAAGACGGACTATCTATGGACTCTAGTCATATTTACTGGGGTGATTGCATAGTTCCTCCTGTACAAGCGAGAAATAAGCTTCTTACTTTGGCTCATGAAGGACATCTGGGAAGGAACCTAACAAAAAGGAGTTTAAGAAGTGGATACTGGTGGCCGAGCATGTGGAGAGAAGCTAAAGAATTGGTGAAAAATTGCACTGCATGTGCTATGAGTGACAAGTCTAAGGTGGTAAGGAAAACACCATTGCAGCCTGTGGAGATTCCTAAGTGGTCCAAGCTTGCTATTGATGTCATGGAGCCATATAAAAATCTTGGGTCTGTGAAAGTTTACATCATTGTGCTGATTGATTATACCTCCAAGTAGGTAGAATGGGGTGTAGCGGAGGGGTGCATAACTACAGAGAAGATTGTGAACTTTTTAATTGATATGTTCAACAGGGAAGGTGACCCCAGAGAATTAGTGTCAGATAATGGATCACAGTTTACATCATTGGAACTTCAAAATATTCTGAGGGATAGAGCCATTGATCACATAACAACCTCATTATACCATCCCATCACTAATGGACTTGTAGAAAGAATGAACAAGTTGGTAAAGAGTGTGATTCAGTTGGGCATTGCAAATTCTCTTCCCTGGAAGGAGACACTTAAGGAAGCTCTATGTGCATATAGGTCAACCCCTCATTCCACCACTAACGTTGAACCGTACACCATGATACGGGGTAGAGTAGCATCAAATCGTCTAAGACCGGCTTGGATGTTTATGGACAGAAATGAGACAAGACTGGATATGGACTTAATATTGAGAGAAGTTAAGGAGAAACAAGAAAGATACAAGAAATATTACGATCATAAGAATGGAGTGAAGGAAAGGTGTATTAAAGAGGAAGAGTGGGTCTGCATCAAAGAACCAAAAAAAAAAATAGTGAAGGATGAATCCAGATTTAGGTCACCACTGAGAGTGAAGAGCAGGCAAGGGAAGATGGTGGTGATGGAGGGCAAAAGATGGCTGTATGATGATGTTGTGAAAGAACAGAATGTCAGAGACCGAGTACAAGTGGAGATCTCAGTTCGTTGTCTTCCAAGGAAAAAAAACAGAACATTTCCATGAAATCCAACTCTGTAAGGGACAAAGACTATGCAGTACTTTATGCCAGAAGGAAATACATTTTTGACTGTGGCTACGATGGGTCATGTGAAAATTTTCGGGATGGATTATCTAGGAGAAATCGAAGAATTATTCGGAATTTCAACAATGATTACATTTACTATTGATTCGGCCGCATTACACTGGCCACATATCCTTCACAATATGTGGAGTGATTGAATGCCATTTGTCATGTTCTTTACTTGGTTTCAGTTTTCTTAATTTCATTTTGACAGTTGTTTTCAGTCATGTTACTGTTGCTCATTTTCTGTTTGTATAAAGGAGGGAGATGTTAGAGTCATTATGGCATTGCGTGTGGAATGCAAATCATAGAATCACCATATTCATCACCATGCGTATGGGGATTCTATAACATGTTGGGCTGAAGGAGTCTGCCGCAGCGTGCGCTTCGGGGCTCTCTATGAATAAATCATATAAAAGAATATAACGTGTTGTGATAATTTACTAACGGGTGAAGTTGCTGCTCAGGAAAAGACAGCTTCGGTATGGGGTACCAAATATTACATAACACCGGCCTTAGGGCAGGGTGGGCACCATTGTATGATTTTTTTCGGCGCTAGAACCAATAACCACCCTTTAAAAGTGCTTTCATTGAATGCCACCGCCCCCCCCCCCCCCGCAGTGTTTCACAGATACACACGTGTGCCCCCTCCCCCTTGTTGACCAACGAGGCCAACTCGCACAGGGCGCTGCTGCCAATACCGATCCGGTCTCCCCTGGCTTCGGAATTCTACTTTGGGCCGCGATCTAAGATGACAGCTGAAGCCAGGGGAGACCGGATCGGTAATGGGGTACCAAATATTACATAACACCGGGATGGGGATAACACCAGCCAAGAAGACACAAAGCTTGCTGTTGCTGCAATCAAAATCAAAACATGAAAAACAAACCCACCGGCACCTAAATATACCTGACCCTTCGAAACACTTGCGAGATGTAGAAGCGCCTTAGAAATACACAATAACAAATACATATCTGCCCGTACACGGCATGGAGTGCTCCTTCTTCCGCGATTCTCTTTCTAACACGTCTTACGTGAAAACGTAACGAAGACTTAAAGGGAATACGTCACGACGCCGTAAAGGCATTTTAGAAAGTTTGCGGCAAACTTAAACAAGCAAAAACTATCGGCCGTCAGAAGGACCTTAAATGTGTGACTGATAATGAAGGCAATACCCATGCAGGAGGAAAAATAACTGTAGCGTGATGCTGGAAATTCGTTCCCAAATGCGTCTGCCTGCATAAAACACATATCCCCCTCTGCTGCACATAACACCCCCCTCCCTCCCCCACACCTCTCCAGCGGGCAGGATAAATATTCGCTGTACTGTTCAATGATACAGTGGCAGTCCCATTGAGAATGGAGGAACGCGCGGTGTCCAGCCCCAATCCATAACAAATCGCCCATCTGCATGAGAAAACCCCAAAAAGACCTGAATCCGCACGTAACTTAAGTAAATATCACACGATGCTCATTACAAATCGCCAACATATACATAAATACCCCCTTCCAAATATTGCCGCTCTGTATTAAAGTAACATAACAACCAACAGGAGTTAACTTTAAGACTTACCAAAACTATGCGAAATGTACTTTGTAACATCAGAATCTGTCACAGTCCTGCAACGCCTTACCTTCCCATTCCTGCAAAAAAGCTGACAAGTGAACGCTTAAACCCACGTGATGAAGTGGAGGCGGAGCGTTGCCATGGTCCGTGAAACCCACGTGATGTATAGCAGCCCACGTGATGAAGTGGAGGCGGAGCATTGATATGGTCCGTTTCTCGGATGGGAACAAGACACTATCCTTTACGAAATGCTCACTTCCTCATTCCAAGCAGCATCAGGTGAGTGCATGCGATCCATCTCGTAGTGAATTTTATATGCATTAACAGCCACTAACTTAGACGTTCTCACCCCTTTGTTATATTTTTAAGAAGCTACTACACAGACCCTGCTCTGGTGTAAGTGACTACATGTTAATGTTATGTTAATGTTAAAGGATATTTGTACCATGCACTATCACCACCAGAGTGGTCCACTGGTACTCTGGTGGCTCTGAAAAAAAGGGATGAGTTAGTGTGAATAAGCTGGAAAAGTGCAGGAGAGCAGTGATGTGCTGTTGGCAGCCTCAGCCTGGTAACTCTGTTGGCTGGGCTTGGGGTGTTTTCCGGCCAGTAGTCGTTGTGTGCTGTTGTGCGAGTCTATATGTGCTGTTGTGCGAGTCTATATGTGGTTTGCTTTGTTGTTGCAGTGTAGTAAATCTGTGCAGATTATTGTGTTGTAGGCTTGTGATTGTGTTTGGTTAGAGTTTGAGAGGTGTATGCAGAGAGGTGAAATTGTTAGTGGATTGGTTATTGGCATTGCTGTCTGGAAACAAGGCACTAAACTTCTGTATTCTCTCCAGATGGGGTGCGCCAGTGTTTCAGCGTCTCCGTCCAGATCTGGGACCATCCGTCCCATATATAATATTCAGTTGCCGGGGCTCCCTGGAGGGTGAAATTTCCCTGGGTGTGGGGCGTAGTGTGGACAACTTTAAAGAATGGTTTCGCAGGACACTTGAGGCGTTGTAGCGCATAAGAAGCGGCCTGGTGTAATTTGTGCCCCCTGCTCCCCATCCACTTTTTTGGGTATTATTAGTGGCAGATGACATTTAAACACATACCCAGCACA
This sequence comes from Ambystoma mexicanum, assembly GCF_040938575.1. NCBI lineage: Eukaryota > Metazoa > Chordata > Amphibia > Caudata > Ambystomatidae > Ambystoma > Ambystoma mexicanum. The sequence continues at coordinate 339,390,442 of NC_090938.1, forward strand.
CACAAAAAAGAGTAGGACATTGTCCATGCATGACACTCATCTGTTATAGCTCTGTCCAGGCCCTGTGGGACAAAATATATGCAAACATCAAAATGTGCATATGCGTTGACAACATAAGTGACTTCACAGAAGGAGCACTGCAAAAAGCATCACCAGTCTTTGCTACTTTGAGACACCAAGGGAAGTGACATTACAACAATTTGTCATGTGGTTATTGAGTGTCAAATAACTTTGTGGTGTGAAATGCACGAATGGCACTATTATTTTTATTATCATATGGGTAGCATCTCTATAGCTAATAAAACCATGAGCGAGGGTTTCTTTTTTATAACAGCTTATAACATAAAGGTATAATAATAGAAGAGATAAAATGTTCACTTATAGGGGTTCCATGTCTTAAAATTGCATCAAAAATGGCTGTGTATACAAAATATTGCGGCAAAAATGCTGTGGTTTTGACGCCACAATCATGTAAATGATGCGAGGGACACCCCTGCAACCTCTGGACTCATTCATTATACAATTTAAGGGGAGCAGGGGACAACCCCAGCTCCCCTTAAATGGTATAATGGGGTACACCTTTACCGGGTCAAACCATGGCATTTTTGCAGTGATTTATTTTACCGGCGACATTTTTGCCATAATTTTATTACCTGATACACTTACAGGGACTTCAGATAAGACACTGAGATTAAATGATTTGCCCCAGATCACTCCCTTTGGTTAGGGAGTGAAAATGGGACAACTAAATAAACTAAACTATTTGTCCAGGATCACACACTTTGGTTAAGGGGTGAAAATGGGATGTGGGCAATTTAAGCAGTTGACCTCATGTCTTTCAAGGTTTACTTGATACACATATTTATTAAGGATTTGTTTATAGAAATGACTTGGAAAAAACACATACAACATAAAAAAAACAAGCATCTCACAATAAACTAACCTTACACTATATAACTTGTCATAAAAATATATGTTGAGCAAAATGAGTTTGACTTTAGCTTTATTTTCCCCATCCTGCATGAAAGGTCACAGTACCACCAGGCAAACTAATTTGAGACAAAACATTCTCACTTGACTTTAAAAATCATAGTCTTATTTCAAACACAGCATGCTGCATTATGCACCCCCCGAACCCCCTACTTCTAATCACTCCCAATTCACATTTCTTAAGGGACAGAAGTCCCTGCTAAAATTCCCCCCACCCCTATTGATGTCTAATTGCTGCTATTGTAATGCTCTGTTGACTCAGAGCAACATGTTAAGATGCTGCACACCCTGGGAGAGCTGCTCTTCTGCCCTGAGTTTCAACTATCACACAGAAGTGTGAACTCTGGGCAGAAAAGGCTTTGATCAGGCCGGGGGTCGAGGCAAAGTCGGGACTTTTGGCATCCCACAAGAAGGTGCCTGCAAATCGCGGGAAAAAAACATCAATGCGGGTAAGTCCTGCAAAATACGGGACGGTTGGCCACTCTAGTGGGGCGCGATTGCCGTGGGGGGAGTAGCCGCAGCACAGTAGCGGCATCTGTTGACTGGCAGTCCCATAGTACTTGCGTAATGTTACGGAAGTCAGAGGCTGTCTGAACTTTTGCGCCACTTTGGGTGGGGGCATAAAAGGGCACCTTTCCTTGTGGCCACCCGCCTTTGTAATCAAGCAGGAACAACACACCACAGAGGAAAAAAGACGACTGCCTTTGAGCATTCTCGGCTTCCCGCACCGACACTCCAATTGCTTTCTACCTGGACCCGTGCACAAAGAAAGAAGACTGCATTGCCTCCCGACTCGCTTGTGTGCAGAACTACTCAGAAACAATATAGGTACAGCCCGATGCTTTTGTTGACATTTTAGAAAATGTTCCTTTAAACTGTGTACATAGCGTTCGTTTGGTGCTCAAACAGTAGTATGCATAGCTCAGAGTGTGTTCTGGACAAGAATGGGTAAATGGGAATTTTTTGTTATACACTTTCCTAGCCCACATTTTTTTCCAACGTGTAGACGCCTGCCTCGGTTGGATCGAGTGCGTGTATTGGAATCGCTTTGCTGTGTTCCTGCTTCCCCTTTACAATTTGTTGAGCACCTAAAAGGGTAAATGGCAGAACGTAGCTTCACTCTGTTCTGTCCCAAAAAAAGTCTAAACGGCAGAAACATTTCTCAGTTACGGGACCCCTGAGAATGCAGAAGAACTTTTTAAAGTAACCATATTTTATACCCTGATTGACACCATAACTACTTTGCTTGAAAGGCACTTCTCCCAGTTGTCTGCACGCAATATAAGATGGGGTTTCATGTACAACATAAAGCTCTTGCCTGGAAAAGAAGAACTGATACACCTGTGCAAGCACCTGGAGAAGTGTTTAGCAAGGGCTGGTGGTAGGGCACCAGAATCTGATATAGATCGTTCCCAGTTGGCTGAGGAACTGAGACGTATCCAGCCATCGCTTCAGAAGAGTTCTATTATGCCCCTTGAAGTTTTCCAGCACATTCAACATACAAAAACACATTGGTTGTTTCCAAATGTGTGGGTTGCCATGAGACTCCTAGTAACAATTCCAATTACAGTGGCAAGTGGTGAGAGGAGCTTTAGTAAATTGAAACTGCTAAAGACATACATGCTATCCACAATGGCCGAGGCAAGGCCATGAGCCCTTGCAATGCTTTCAATTGAGAGTGAACTTGTTGATAACATTGATTATGCAGCAGCAATAAATGCTTTAACATATTGACACAAAACTTTAAAAGTAGTATATACTGTGTGTACTCTGCTTTGTCTGAGGAATTACTGCAAATTTCGTGATTCATGATGTAATAAAACTGATTTCATTTGTTTAACAGTGTAGTTTGGGAGGGGTGCATGAGCTGGGGGAGGTGGGGAGGGCACCGAATTCTAGTGTTTCGACCTGGGCCCCAAATGGACGGGAAACTGCTCTGATATAATACCTGTGCAGACTAATGATTGCCGACGTGTACTGTCTCCAGCTCCTCTAGTTTTGTTATGTCCCCCCGTCACCTCTCGCAAAAATTGGGACAGTTCCGCTCACATCAAGCTCAACTGCGACTGACTGGTGTTCACTATCTTGTCCCCAAAATCCTGAAAGCATTGGCGAAGGACCTCCTGGGTGACCAATTAATCTTTTGCAGTGCCTGCCAGCGCCCCTAAATCCTCTCCTGCCCCGGGCCCCCTGATCTCCCCCAGCCAGTACCTCGATGTCCCTGCGCCAGATTCTCTGCAGATTGCCCTCCTGTGGTTTCATCACAGACTTGGGGGCAGCTTGCATGTCCTTCCCCCTTGTTTTTGGACATATGTTGGTCTGATTGGGGGGGGGGGGTCCAACCCCTCCTCTTCTCCATGATATTGTTTTGCATCCTTCGGACCTCTTCTGGAAATGTTTTCAGGGCGTTGGAACCTCATCCCTCTCGCTCTTTGTGGGTCCGCCCTTGACTTTGAGGGGGGTTGTCACTCCCTTATAACTGTGTGCAGTTGAGCCACTGTTTGTCCTCCTCCTCGAGTTTGAAATGACCCTCCTCCTGGCCTTGGTGCCAGGATCACTCTTCCGTGACCCTGAACAAATGGCCTCTCGCTTATTTTTCCTTGCCCACCACAGATGTAGAGGGACTCTTTAGCCCTCTATTCGGCCTCAGGATTGGCCCAGGGAGGCCAGGGCCCCACCGGTCACTGTCTCCTATGCGTGGTGCGCCTCAGCTCCCTTGTCTACCTTGCAGCGCTTGTGGATGGGGGTGCGCTGGCTGATGCACTATATGCAGTTCCAAAATCCCAGATTTACCTCAAATGGGCCTCCAGCCGCCCCGCCTATAACACCACAGCAACACCCACGGTCTTCTCTGCAAAGTGCTTGCTTCAAAGCTTCGGCAGGGGCCTTCCCGCCACGCTTCCCCACTCCTCAACGCCACTCTGCTCAAAGATGGTGATCACTGCCTGCACTGGCCAGCCTCTGCCTGCTTGCACCCTTTCCTTGGGCCAGGGTGCACACTGACCTGTGATGGTTCTCCCAGAAGGGGGCGCAAGGGGAGTTAAGCCCCTCAGGGTCGCCGCCTTCCTACCTCTTCGCTGTGCAGCCCCTCCCGAGCCTCTTGGCCACTCTGGGTACTCTTCTTCGCTGTGCAGCGCTCTACAGTGGGCTACGGGTATGGCTCCTCCGGATCCTCCTGATCTCTCTGATGAGACGCTGCTTTGCCTGCGCATGGGCGTGTCAGCCCCGCCTTGATCTTCCTGCTGGCGAGCACCAGCAGGGGAGCCACTGCTCCACAAATCCAATGTACTGCACTGCTACCAACCAGGGGCATTATCCAGTCGCTCGCATGGATCTGCAAAAAAGTGGGGATGGGGGGTTAATGGGGGGGGGGGGAAAGGGTGAGAGGATAGGTTCAGAACCAGGAGGAACTGGCGTCTGTGAGTGTTTTGCATGTGGTCACTTGTGAGCGGACTCGCGCATTGTAACCATAGGGGTAAGATTGCATGCCTTGGGTGTGTGGTAGTGCTTTGTGTTGGTGTTAGTGTCGTGTGCACTGGTTAGAGAGTATCCGTAAGGGATTCCGAGTCATAGGTGGTCGTAGTTGTAAGGTAGTCCGGGATCTTAGTGTGTTGTTGCATTTTAGATGGTATTGGGCATGCGGGTGGTTCACTCTGGATGTCTGCATAGTAATGGTTCTCTGTTTAGGAGTGTGGCTAGTACTAGATCTGGTGTAGAAGCGTCAGTTATGTAGGAGGTGCAGGAAGGGAAGAGGGTTAGTAAAGTCGGTCAGTTTGTTGTGGTCTCTCTGGGACGGCCCTTTGGATGCTGCTTGACAGTATCAAGCCAGGTTCTTGTTTGAGGTACGTTGGCCCCTCTCGTCTCCTCTCTAGTTGTTTGTCTGCAGTGTGTTTTTGTTGCTGGTGTCCCTTCTAGGTTGCTATTGTCTGCTGAACAGCCAGAGCAGTTACTTTGGGCATGTTGTTCCATGTGTTAGCAATTAGACGTGAGAACGCTGTTCCAACAAATTTCCTTTTTTTGTGGTGTTTTGCCTCTATTTGTAGGTCGTTGCTGGATCTTAGTTCCCTTCCTGGGCGATGCCAGCTAATCTTGTCTTGGAGGAATTCGGCTCTTTGTCTGTGCAATGCTTTGTGGTCGATGCAGAGTGCTTTGAATTTGATGCGCTTTTTTAATGGTAACGAAAGTAGGGTTTTCAGTGCTTTAGTGATGTGGTCTCTTCTGTTTAGTCTTAGTAGGATCCTGGCTACTGTATTTGACACCCTTTGGTGTTTCTCAGTGAGTCTTTCTAGTATTCCTAGGTAGAGGATGTTTGTGTAGGTAATTCTTGTGAGCATCAGGGATCTGAGTAGTTGTAGGAGGAAGAAGAATTTTTCGGCGATTGCGTTGACTTTCGGTTCCTGTGATAGTCCGTTTTCCATGAGAATTCCTAAGTTGTTTACTACATTGGTAGTCTCTGGTTGTGTTTCCCATGCCGATTGGCCAGTCCAATTGTGGGTTCCCTCTGTCGAACCCTGCGGTTGAGAGAGTTATTTCCATTTTTTTGCCATGTTCAGTTTGATGTTGTTCATTGTCTTCCAGTTGTATATGTCTGTGAGGCAGTTGAGGGTTGTTATTTTGTTCCTGTGTTCTGTTTGTGTCGTCTGCGTAGTTGTAGGCGGTAAGTCTGTAGGATCGAATGATTTTCATCAGTGGGCACATGTAGATGTTCAAAAGTGGAGGGGAGCGGCTGGAACCCTGTAGGACTACACAGTATATATTTTTGGTGTTTGAGGTGAACGGTGGTAGGTAGGTTCATTTGGTTTGGTTTGGTTTGTTGGGAATAAGGTAATCCACTTTAGTGGATTCCTGCATGCCGCATTCCATTAATCTTGTTATTAGTGTTGCGTGGCTGATTGAGTCAAAAGCCGCTGCAATGTCCAATAGAAGGAGGGCCGATTGGGTGTTGTCTGCGTTTATTTTAAGGTCGTCCCATATCGATAGAAGTGCTGATTCTGTTCATCTCATCGATCTGAAGCCAACTTGTGATTGGTCGAGTATTCCATTTGCTTCCATGTGTTTATGATGGATTTTGTAGATGTGGTTCTCCAGGATCTTTGCTGGGTAGGGCAGGTTAGCTATCGGTCTGTAGTTGCTTGTGTCTTCTGCGCTTTCTGACCTTTTTTATCAGTGGTTTGATGTATGCTGATTTGTAGGAGGACGGTACTATTCCTCTTTTGGGTGATAGATTCATTAGGTTCCGGAAGCGTGTCGTTGGGGTTCTGTGGTTGAGGATTCCTTTGAAGACGTCCACAGGGCAGGGGTCCCTTAGAGATCCTGCAAGGTTGGTGTGCTTGATCAGTGTGGCGAAAGTTTCCTCTTTTATTGGTTCTAGGCAGATGAGTTTTGCTTTAATCTATGTTTCGTCTGTGTCTAGTCTCTGTGGTCCATTGGTTGTATTTGCTCCGGCTAGGTTGATGGTCTCCTTTAGTGTGTCTATTTTTGCTCTCAGGTGGTTGGTGATTTTGTCACAAAGTGTTTGTGTACGGGTGATGGAATTTTTGTAGGAAGAGTTTTTTTTTTTATCTCTGATGATTTAACCAGATGTCAGAGGACTCTGAAGGGGTAGCTGAGGCAGAGGCAGAGGCAGAGGCAGACCAGAATGCTGGGTCGAACGCAAAAGAAGAATGAAGAATGGCAGCTGAGGCTCACGCGAGATATGTAGGCCGGTGGCCTGGCAGAGTACACGCAGCAGGAAGCGGTGTCTGGAAAAGAAGCCTGACAGAGAGGGGGATGTGCTCCCTGCCCGATGAGCAGCGCTTCGGTGTGCAGAAGGACTGCCTGGAGCTGTCAGAGCTCCAGGCAGAAGCTGTTCAAACCACGGGTGCTATGCAGGAAGGCAGAAAGCAGATAAAAGGCCCACCGCAGAACCAGCAAGGGAACAGGAGACGCCAAAGCAGACAGGTGGGTTGGCCTAAAGCTAAAGGTAACCCTGCAGCGATGCGAATAGAACATTTTATAAGAAACAAATACTTTTGAATACCGAACAAATAAAGCAATACAAGGGCATAATTTCCCTTACCTGGAACACCAATTGGGGGAAATCTATCACCCGCATTGCCAACAGCCAAGCAGCTATCAAGGAGCAGAAGAAAGTCTTCAAGAGCGCAACTCCACTTATCTGGGACACCAACAGGGGGAGATTTGTAACCCGCATTACCAAAAGTCAAGAAATCATAAAAAGAGGCAGGCATTGTTCAAACCTCCCCACAAAGGATACTAGTGTGGAGAATCTTGGAACAACCATTGCCACAAAGCGTAGTTGTAGTTACAGGAGTTTATATTGTGGCAGAGGAGGGGAGTGGACTAGGAAAGAATGATATTTTGGTGGCAAAGATGTGTAATGAGGAACAAGTGTGACATTGTCAGAAACAGTTGCTGTGCTATCCTGACAAGTAATTCATTTGAAGGAGAATGATGACCTACTGAGAATGGTGACCTATTGATTTATGAACTTGTGTTTTTGAGAGAAACACAATTCTGTTTTCCCAAGAGGGATATTGGGAAAGACCAATTGTTTTGAAGTTGCGGGACAGTGTTTATAAAAGAGACATTTATTTTAATAAGTGGAAGGTCACCTTTGAAGGAAAAGATCTGGTGTATTAAACTGAATAGAACTTTATTGAAAAATAACTTCTCCCAAGGTATTCCTGTATTGATTCAGGGGGAAGGGACTCCAACCTCACAAGGAGTACTTTTCAAAGCTTATAAGTTTGAACCTTTTGAATTGAAGACAGCCAAATGTTCCTTGTGCTATTTTGTTGTATATATTGGTGTGAGGGCCAGAGACTTTTGGAGACTAGGTTATCTTTCTTTAGTTAGTTTGCCTGGTTGGGGCTTGCTTGTTAGGATAGGGAACGATATGTGTTTATCCCACCCTTTTCATAAAATGGCAATCTCTGAGAAAACTTAACCTTTGCGTCTGTTTCGCTTTTCTGACCCCTCACAGTGTACAGAAAGGGAGTCGTGGCATATGAGGAGGGACAGACAGCTTGTAGGTGTTTGGTTATTGGCCCACCCGTTGACTGCCCACTGCCATACTAATCCCTATGGCCATTCCTACCCCTCCTGCCCAAAACACCTTTGTGGGAACCATTTCAGCTAGCTTTAAAGAAGCCTTACCATCAAACTTTGCCCACAAAGTGTCTGCCAGTGTTTTTCCAGCAATCTTTTGAGAATTAATGGCTTAATTAGAGTTGTAAACCCGCTACTAGTGTAATAAAAATGTCAACCAGGTCTGCCTTCAGGCACTCGATTTATAAGCACTCTTATTGTCCTTCATTGAAATCCTGTTTAAAAACAAGCATTGGCAAAGCCAATAGACTTGGCTTTAGGCATTTGCCAGGCACTGCTATTAGATGCCCAGGGACTTGCACCATTTTTTTTTTTTATAAAACTTGTCTTTATTGAGTTTCACATATCGGCTTACATCAGACAAAATAACACCCTCTCCGACCCCTCAACTTCCCCCATCCTCCTTTAGCGGGCAGCAATTCCCTACGTTCGGGGATTACATTATGCACCGAATATGTCAGTTACTTTAATGTTATGTGGGCACCATTGTTCCATAAAGTCGGACTGGAGATACTCTAGGATTCCTTCCCATTCCGCTGTAAACTTGTCCCTCGTACCTTGTATTGTGTGAGTGACCTTCTCCATTGCCAGACAAGTCCACACTTTTTGTAGCCACGTGAAAGTCAGTGGGGTGTCTTTCCTTTTCCAGTTCTGGGCAATAGTTGACCATGCCGCTATGAGAAGTCCCATGAACCCTCTCCATTGTGTTATTTTGTATTTTCTAGCAGTTTCATCTCTCATTCCACACATCCATACTCCCTCCCCCATTTGTCCCACGTCTGGAAACATTTTCCCCATCTCTGCCTTCACTTTTTCCCAAAAAGGTACGATCCCTTTACAGTCCCACCAGGTGTGTCTCCACGTTCCCACCTCTCCGCATTCCCTCCAACATTTGTTAGATGTTTTGGGGAACATCGTATGCAGCCTTTCGGGGGTATAGTGCCATTGTGTTACTATTTTGATCCACATTTCTCTTGCCTGCGCGGATCTAGTCATCTTGGGGATCAGTGTCCATAGATCCACCCACTGTTTTCTTGTTGGCTCTTCCCCCAATGTTCTGTTCCATTTGATCATGTATGCCCACTTGACCTCTTCCTCTTCAGAGTTTATGAAGGAATAAAGAGTGGATACCCATTTCATTTCCCCTGAGTTGGATATGACATAATTCTCAAGTGGAGTGAGGGGTCTTGTCGCTGCCTTGGATATTTCCGGGGTTTTTAACCAGTGTTTAAGTTGTTCGTATCTGAATTTGTCTTGTTTGGGGAGTGCTGTGCGAGGGTAGCACGAATCATGCATCCTGACTTCGTTGTCTATGAACATTTCCCCAATTTTTGTTATTCCAGCCTCCTCCCAACTGTCGTAGGCCCCCTGTTCCAACCCCGCTGGGAACTGTGGATTCCGTGAGATGGGAGTGAAAGGGCTAGTGCAGTGGTAATGATCCCTTTTCGTGTCTGGGTGTCCCACGCTTCCATTGTTGTCTTCATTATTTTGCTTATCCCCATGTTGGGGTGTCTGTGTTGTTTCTGTTTCCAGAGTAATTCTACCAGCGGGGTGCTTGCAACTGCTTTATCTTGTATCGCCCAGATCAGTTGCAGGTTTTTTTCGCCCATCCATTCCCTAAGCACCTTTAGTTGTGCCGCTTGGAAGTACTTCTGGAAGTGGGGGAGCGCCAGTCCCCCCTCCCTAGTTGGCGCGGTTAGAATCGCCCTGGCCAGTCTCGGGGTCTTCCCTTTCCACACAAAGGATGTGATTACTTTGGATAAGGTTTTAAAGAAGGTTCTGGGGACCCCCACCGAAAGAGCTTGAAAGTAGTACAGTATTTTTGGGAGGATGGTCATCTTGACCGCTTGAATTCTGCCCCACCAGGACATCATCAAAGGATTCCATCTTTCCAGGTCTCTGCGTAAGCTTGCGATGAGCTGTGGATAGTTTTTCCCATACAGTTGCCCTACCTTATCTGTTAACGTTATACCCAGATATTTTATGCCTTCCTTTGCGATCTTAAGGTTCAGTACATTTGCTTCCCTTTCTATTCTCCCTATGTCCCCCGCCAGAATTAATATTTGTGATTTATTTCTGTACATTTTTAGGCCACAGATGGCCCCAAAGTCTTCCAGCTCCCCCACCACTGCCGCTAGTGTTCGGCCCGGGTCTTCCAGTGCGATTAACATGTCATCTGCATATGCTATCACCTTGTGTTGCATGCCTGCCATGTCTATCCCTTTGATATGAGTGGACTCTCTTAATTTCATCAGTAGGGGTTCTAGGAAGATAGCATAAAGTAACGGGGACAGCGGGCAGCCCTGTTTTGTACCTCTTGATATTATTACCTTCTCCGCTACCTCCCCGTTGATGGCCACTCTACTTGATGGGGAGTTGTAGTTCTCTCTTATTCTTGTTATAAATTGTTCCCCAAATCCCATACACTTCAGGGTTTTAAATAGCATGGACCATTCTACCCTGTCGAAGGCCTTCTCGGCATCGACTGCTAGAAGAACCGCTGGAGTTTGCGTTATGCCTATTTTTTCCACTAGGTGAATGAGCCTTCTCAGGTTGTCATGGGTTTGCCTACTCGGGATGAAACCCGATTGGTCTGGATTAATTAACCTCGGGAGAAGCGGAGATAGTCTTGCTGCTAGTATTTTAGTGTAGATTTTAGCATCTATATTTATTAGGGAGATTGGTCTATATGATGCTGGGAGGGACGGATCTTTCCCTGGTTTGTGGAATACTAGGACCTTCGCTTCATTCATTGTGGGGGTCACATTACCGCTATCTTTGAACGAATTTAGAAGCTTGGTTAGGGCCAGGATCAGCATGTCTGCATATTTTTTATAGAATGGGGCCGTAAAACCGTCTGGGCCGGGTACCTTATTTACCGGGAGGTCCCTTATTGCTTTTTTCACTTCCTCTTCCCGTATTGGGTTTTCCAGAGCCTGTCTGTCTTCTTCTGAGATTTGGGGGAAGTGGAGGGAGTTAAGATATGTGTCCTGTGCCTCTGCCTCCGGATGCTCCGTGGAGTATAGATTCTGGTAGAATTTTCTAAATGCCTTCCCAATGTCATGAGTGCACGTCAGTTGTTCCCCTTTCGCGTCTTGATCGTATTTTTTTCCGTTTTGTACGGAGTTGTCTTGCAAGTAGCCTATCTGCTTTGTTTGCTTTTATATAGTACCTTTGTCTTGGATATATTAGGCTCCTTTCTGACACTTTTGTGCGAAGCATCTCTAGCTGACCCTGTGTGTGTTTTAGCGTCTTCTTTAAAGCTCTAGTGGGATGTACCGTTATTTTCTCCTGTAGGTCTGTTATAGCCCTTTCCAGTTCCTTTTCCCACATATACCTCTGTTTGTCCCTCGTTATCTTCAGAGCCATTATCTTCCCGCGGATGACCGCTTTAAACGCCTCCCAGACTGTGCACATAGCGACTTCCCCAGTGTCATTTTGAATAAAGTATTCTTCTATCATTTCCCTTACAGTTTCTCCCGCTAGCGGGTCTTGGATTATATCCCCTGGTAGTCTCCACCTCCAGAGCCCATTGGTTTTCTCCGGAAGAATCAGTTCGAGCCATAGGGGTGCGTGGTCAGATAGGGCAATAGTTCCCAGTTCCAGCCCTTGAATCTTGCCCATGAGTCCCACAGATACCCAGAAGTAGTCTATTCTTGACATGAAGCTATGAACATGTGAGAAGTAGGTGTACCCTCTTTGATCCCCCTTCAATTCCCTCCACACATCATTTAGGGCAAGCTGGTCCATCTGCTGCTTAAGACGTTTCGAGGGTGTCCCTTGGCCTTGTGCATACCCTGAGCTTCTATCCACCTGGGGATCCCATGCTATGTTAAGGTCTCCCCCTAGTATCGCCCCCACCCCCTTGCGAAGGTTTCCAATTTTCCCAGGGTATCTCTGAGGAAGCCATCCTGCCCCATATTGGGCGCATAAACTGATGCCAGTGTGATGCGCTGTCCTTCTATCACCACATTTGCGAACGCATACCTTCCTTCTTTATCTGTGACCACATCCTCCAGTTTGGCGTCCCACCCATCACTTATCGCTATGAGGACCCCCAATCTTTTTTCTGTTGAATTTGCTTGTGCCCATATTTTATATCCACTTATTCTAATTTTCTGTTTGTCTCTTGCTCTGATATGAGTTTCTTGGAGCAGCAGTAGGTCCGCCCTTTCCTTTGTGGGGTGATTCAGCCCCCTAATAGTATATGTTACTATGCGTAATCGCCCCATTTCGTGGAATACTTGCTGAGAAGGTTATGATCCCCTTGTTTTGCCACTGCATTTGAATTCCTGCCCCCCTCCCCCTTTCCCCTACTCCAAAATGTTCCCCCCAACTCTGAACCATAAACCAAACAGTTTGCCCCTGAGTAGGGCGAGGGTGCCTACTGATACTATGGTGTTGCACCCATAGCTACCTGCCCTCCGTACACTCAGGGCTCATTTTTGTAGGGGATCCTAAACCCCACATATCCGTCTGTCCTTACCAGATTCCACGGCGGTGCACCCCGCCCGGGCCACCAGGTCTGACATTCAAATAGCAATTCCTTCTCCTCCTTGTGCTTCTCCCCCCCCCCCCCCAACCAACGGGGCTTAGTGTAGGTGCCGTCAACTTTGAGCTTGACACTCCTCTTCCCTTTGCCTGTTCATGGCATCTTTCTGCGGTTTTCTCTTCCCATGCTTGGCTTTCTTTGCTTTGTGTCCCAGCCCCTTGGCTTTCTCATTTGGTCTCCCCTTGATTTTGGTTGGTCTGATTCCTCCTCGTCTTCCTGAAGACCCATTATGTTAAGGCCTTCTTCCCATGTGGTCGCTCTTCTCTGTTTTCCCTCCCAAGTGAAGGTCAGTCCAAACGGGAAGGTCCATTTGTATCGGATTTGTTTCGCCACCATTGCCTTGACCAGTGGGGCCATTGCTCTTCTTTTCTGCAGTGTGACCAATAGCTGTATTTCTTGACCATTCATCCTGATGTGCTCCATTTCTCTAGCCCTTCTCAGGATCTGTTCTTTTTGCGGGTATGAGGAGAGAGCAACCAGGACATCCCGTGGTCTCTCACCGGGTGCTCCAGATATTTTCGGTCCAACCCTATGGACCCGATCCACTCCAATTGTGTCCGTCTCTGGAGCATCTAGAATATCCCTGAACACTTCTTTGACTGCGGTCTTAAGATCTTTGTCCTGGACTGTTTCCGCCATATTTTTAATGCGACTGTTGGACCTTCTGGGGCAATTTTCCAGGTCTTCGCATTATATTTCCAGGTTATGGGTGAGTCTCACCAAGTGTTCCTGTGTTTCACTAACCTGTTGTGTCTCTTCTTCGATCCCTTGTACTGCTCTCTCCAGTATATCTGTTCTCTCCTCAATTTTGGCCACATCCACCTTCAGCTCCTGCACCACCTGTTTCATGTTGTTTTTCTTATTCGTGAACTGTTCCTGTACTGTTGACATGAATTGTTCCTGTAGTTCGTGGGACCATGCTTGCATGTCATCTCTCTAGAGGGTGGTTGTTGGTGGTTCATTGGTGCCATGATCTCCCCTTGCTGATCCTCCTGGGACTTCCCTCTTGCCTGCGTCGTGGAGTCAGACGACCACATCTGCAGGATACTTGCGTCTTGCTTTGAGGTCTGTGGGGTCTGCTGGGTGGCGCTATTTTTCTCTTTCGCCCCTGACATATTCGAGGAGTGTATCTGGGGTGCACGTGGGTATTGTATGATCTCCTCTGGGCTAAGTAGTAAGCCACTGCCGCCTCCCCCGCCGGGTTCTCTCCCTGCCCCGGGCTGTGACCCAGCCTAGATGCCCTTCCTTTGTTGGGTCTGTGCTTAATGTTTCCTTCTTGTTTGGCCCCTTCCTTTGCTTGCTTGTGTTTTCCCGGGCTTCTTTCATCCAGTTCTCTTGCTCGGGCTAGTTCCTTCGGGCTCCTCTAGTCTCCCCCTCCTCCGCAGCCAGACTACCCCTCGTGGACTTTTTCGGGCCAATGGATACCTCCACCGACCCTATCACATATATTGCACCATATTACACTCCTCTAACGGGACCACCCTCTGTTTTTTGGTTTGTGCCTCAACTAAGTAATCTTAACTTTCAAGGCAAACGTATTATCTTAGTAATGAAATATTGTACTTGAGTTATGATATTGAAAGATCATTGAAGGGCCATTTGTCAAAAGCCTATGTGGCATAGAAGCACCAAGCTTTTCTGAACATGCTTTCTAGCAGAAGCTCTCTAGGCTTGAAATATGGAAGTCGTGGGTGACTGGAGGACTATTTTAGGATTGGAACTAGCATCACGTCACTTCTTGATGGTCTCTCTGTTACTATCAAATAAGGGATCTACGAAGCCTGGAGCCATGGATGGAGCACATGACTTGGGCCTATTTCATCGGCTTGCAGCCTCACTGTGTTACCTCCGAAGGATTGCGAGCTTGACAGACTATATGGTATTATCAGCTGTTAAAAGCATTTACATAGCCTTACATACTCTTGGACAACTTAAGGGGTAGATGACCAGGATTTATTTCATTGTCTCAGTCGCCATGCTATGTTTTACTAATAGAACGTAAACCTGACCATGTTTATATTTCTGATTCTGTTAAAATTATTTTTCTACAAAATATTCTTATTTGAATAATTTGATTTAATTTCTTGTATTATTGTATTGATGGCACTGATGATTTAGTATATTTTAGAAGAGGTTCATAATGTATTTATTTTGTTTATTTTTTCTTACCAAGTTGTCAAATATAAGGCAAATCTACAACTTTCTCCAGGGAAAGTTATGAAGAGGTCTACTATGGTGATGGGCCCCATACAGGAGAACAATGTTTTGATTAGTGAGATTGACTCGTTATTGTACGACCTGTGAGTAAACTAGGGTTAGTCCGTTAATTCAGAAGTCCTGAAATTTGTGAAATTGGGTTTTCCAAGTTCGCCAGTCCAACCTAAGGAGGTTTGGGGGGGTCTTTTGTTTTGTACAATCTACATTGAATTTTGTGGGTAAGGGCCTAGGTGAAACGGGTACAACACACAGGACTATTTTGACTTGAACTAAGATCTGCAGCTCAGCTAATATTGGATATTTTAGCCCAATCAATTCATGGGAGACGAACCAAGATGGTGGCCATAATATGCTCAAAGTGTCTCTAGCATAGTAAGGGGCGGGGGGTATGGATTACTGCACAAAAAAGAATGGATAGACTAAAGTTCCACCTAGAAGGCAAGTCCTAGCATGAGCTCTGTAGGATACATTTCCATAAAACAAAAAATTGTGCTAATCAATAAGGTGGTTGACGGGTTCTCTAGCAAACTATTGGAAGATGGAACAAAGCTGAAGCGATTTAAAAGAGGCATATCTGGAGAAGCAAAGAGCTTGGAGGTTTAGGTGGAGGGAAATGGCCTGTTAAACCTGGAGCTGATAGCAGGGGCAAACATTTAAAGTTGCAAGTGATTTCCCTGACATGAAAGTTGCTTGCCACCTCAATTATATACATACAGACAGCACACCATGTTTAATTTAAGAGTCAATTATCACTAGCCAGTGGCTAGCACAAAGTCTGTGCCATGCTGATAGCATCATTATAGACTTGTGGTACTCACATTTTTTAGGCAAAACCCCCCGCTTTAGTAAAAATATTTTTGCTTCTCCCTCAGATGCCAGATCTGTTTATATTTTCTATTAAAGTAATCGCTATACTCTCTTTTTGAAGAGTCTCGCACCACCCCACACCCAACCTGGACATCCTTCGGGCTCCCGAGGGGGCCACCCTCACAGTTTTAAGATCACTTTGAAAGACTAATATTGGAAAAACAATCCATGAAGAAGGGGTAACCCACAGGGTTAACTCAAGACAGAAGTGTCATATTAAAGATGGTAAATGTTCGCATTTGCCAAGCCTATCATTGAAAAGCCCACCAGTTTCAAAGAACACCATTAGTAACCCCGGCCCATCTGTAAGTTTATGTGTAGTAAATCGGGAATCTATGGGGAGAATAACAAGGGGATTAGAAAAACTGTTTAATTGATACTTTGGGAAAAGTGGGATGATCTATGTGAGGAATGTTCCCAAACTAAGAAACTGAAGTAGAGAAAATGCTGATGCCTTTTCTAAATAAGCATATCCACTGGTTCTGCGATGGTGTTTGGTTATATATGCAAAACAAACTGGACATAAAGCAATCCTGTGTAAAAGTATTCAATGTTACAATGCACTAAAATAGAGGTGTGTTAATGTGTATCTAACAGATCTAATGACACTGGCAAACTTGCCTCTGTGACTGGTTGATATACATTTATTGTGGTTTGGATATATCGATGATATTGTACTTTTAGACTATATCCTTATAGGAATATCGTGGCTTGGATATACAAATTATATTGTACTTTTAGACTATACCCTTACAGGATTCTGGAGAATGATCACCAATGTATATAAATACTGTGCAGACATGGATTCATTGCAAATGGGTGGCCAAACTGTTGGGAATGGTCACCATTTGAAGAGACACTCTGGTAGCCCTGATACAATATCCCCTACCCTTCCATGACTGAGTACCCTAATGAGAAGGATTTATGCCCACAGGCTACTGAGGGCCCATAGCATCTGCATCAACAGTGGGAGATGGAGCAGTGAAGAACCGTGTTGCCGTATAAGTGACTTTGCAGCCTGAGGGTCTTAGTTCTTGAACAACGATCCATTGAGCCACTCTCTCTTCTAAAGGCTTTGGCAGGACTTACCTCCCTTGCTCGCACCTATCAGGTCATCGATGTAGTCCTGAGCATATGGGGGCTTGGTGCCTTCCAAGGCGTCTTGCACAGCAAGCCGCCAGATCTCGCCGCCATCAAGTATCCTTCGATTTGCCAAGCAACTCTCAGCATCTCATGAAATCACAATTCCTTGTTCGTGAACGCATCACATACGTGTCCATGGACGTGACCCTGAACAGCCCGTCTCCATTCACCGCAATCATAAAGGGGATGGAGGGATGGTTACTGGTGCTCGTCAGCTGTTTGTGGGGTTTTTACTTATTAAAAATAATCCCTGGTGGTTTAGTGGAGAATTGTCCCGGTATGGGCTCCAGCTGATGATGTCAGTTGGAGCCTTGCTTCTTTGATGGCTGGTATTGTGGGTGCTCCGGTACCGCTTGGTTGTCTACAATCCTTTTCCACAACCTCCTGCTTTAGGCAGCCTTTCTTGTGCTGCTCGCGGCACCCCTTTGTTTTTTGTTGATCGCTGCTCCAGCGTCATCCACGCAGCTGCTGGGCTGCTTCTCCTGCCTGGATGTCGCCATTACTGCAGGTAAGGAGGGGCAGGGATAGGGCCTGCCTGCACTCAGGGACCCGTGTTGGCTTGGGGTAGGCTTCCTCCATCCCCCCTCCCCCACCCATGTTGACACGGCCACAACGCTGGCTCTCTCGCACTACTAAAGCTGCTTTTGTTCTCTCTCATCTGGATGAGACTGCTGCAGCTTGGGCCTATATCCCTTTTAGAAGCCAATGATCCAGCCCTATATGATTTTGATATCTTATTAAGCACTATGAATCTGGTCGTTGATGCTAGATACAAGGCACATGCCTCTGATCTTGAACTCTTGGCCCTAACTCGAGGCAAGTCCTACCTGTTAACATACTTGTCTCGCTTTAATCGGTTAACTGCTGAAACAAAATGGCCTGAACAGAAGAAAAGCAGCAGTTCTCTATCAAGGATTGTCCAATGAACTCAAAGATGCATTATCAGTAGTCCCTTCTCTCCCTTCTTCCTTTCCATACGTTCTAGACTTAGCTTTACAAGTAGACGCGCGTATCCCACAGAGTCTGGGAGAATGGAAGTTACCTAAAATAGGAACTGGAAAAAAAGGAGGTTACTTCCCCTTCTAATGTAGTGGACCCCGAACCTATGCAGATGGGGGCTATACGTGGTCTGTTAACCAAAGAAGAAAGATGGAGACAAATGTCACTTTATTTGTGTATATATTGTGGTCAAACGGGATACTTCATACGTCTTTGCCCGAAAAGACCAGTAAAACGCTCAGGAATTGCCAAGACTCGTCCATAGAGAGAGCCATCTGGACGAGACCTTGCAACATTGGCTGAGATGCTTCTTCATCATTAATACATATCTACATCGAAATGATTTTTCATGTGACCGATGTTCAGGATTTTGCTGTACCTGTTATTTTAATTGATATGGGAGTACTGGTAATTATATGGATATCCAGTTCGCGACGGAGCATGGGTTTTTTATCGGGACAAAGACCATACCCGAATATGTACATGCAGTCGATGGTACGCTTTTGATCCCTGGTCAAGTAACAGAACAAACACATGCTATGTTATGTTGACTTGTACTGTGCACCACTATCGCACAGGGGCAGTCTCCAGATGCTCACGTGGATTTGCAAGAAAGAGGACAGGATTTGTTAGTGAGAGTAGAGGGATAGGGTAGGTCCAGAACCAGGAGAAACTGCCATCTGTGTGTGTTTGGTTGCAGATGGGTGGATTGTGTGCACTGGTTTTTTGTATCCATAAGGGTGAGGCCCAATACCCGTGTTGTTTGTTGTATTTGAATGGTGGGTGTGTGATTGTGTGTTTTATGTGTAAATTGGCTGGTGTCTAGGGTTATGGTTGTGCACACTGGCTTGATGTGTCCTTTGGGGTAAGGTCCAGTGCCTAGGATTGTTGTATGCGAGTGCTAGTTATGTTGGGTGTGTGTTTGTGTGTAGTTTGTCTAGCTCATGGCTATGCATATTACAAGGGATGCGTGTAGGAGGGGTGCAGGAGAGAGGTGGTTAGTACATTGGGTACTCTCAAAGTTCTTCTATGTGGCTAATCTTCACAATTCTCTTCAATGTAAGGCAAGGCTAATCTTCACAGATCTAGTATACATGTAGGTGCAACACGTTTCCTTCCACAATTCTGTAAAATGGCTAACTATGAAGCGTATCACAATGGCTGACTATGACGGGGAGCCAAATTCAACTCAGAGGCTAAATATGTTAGCATTGTTTACATAGTAGTAGTAGTGTAAGAGTGGCTGGGTTTCTTGATCACAGTAATGGTTGTGTTTCCCGCCCGT
Organism: Ambystoma mexicanum; assembly: GCF_040938575.1. Taxonomy (NCBI): domain Eukaryota; kingdom Metazoa; phylum Chordata; class Amphibia; order Caudata; family Ambystomatidae; genus Ambystoma; species Ambystoma mexicanum. Next base: position 339,409,605 of record NC_090938.1, read on the forward strand.
ATCGTCTCACAATGGCTAGTTATAGGGTGTGGCAACGTTCATCACAAATTAGCTATGGTGCGGAACACAATGGCTAACTAGAGCACAGTTATATCTCAGAGCGCAGCAGGGGAATATAACAAGGCTGTACCAACAGTATGGATGTGAAGTATGGCTACTGTAAGTAATTAAGGCTCCACCTAGAGCATAGCTATGTTACACACCTAGATTGAGTGCCTCAATGGCTTCCTTACACAATTAGCCTAGATGATAATAGGTAATGAGAATGGTGGGGTTTTACTGGAGTACAGTAATGGCTGTACTCCCGCCCACACCACTCTTACCTTATCTGTCACTGCTGATTGACTGTGGCAGGCTTCCCAGGTGAACACGGGCAAACACTGAATGGAGCTGCTTCTTCGGGAGCTGCCCTTTGCCTTATGGCCCTTAGCTTGGGCCGCCCGGGCAGAGGTTGCCCAGAGTAGGTGTTCTTAAAAGGGCCTTTCAGGCCAATCAGAGTGGTGGGTGGGTGGGGAGGAGGGGGCAAGGCAGACTAGGAAGCGGGAAAGGAAGGGGGTCAGGGGCGCGCTGGATTGCCGAAAATAAATGCATCAATTCGCCTGCAAGGATGGGGGTCGCAGGAGTGTACAGGAGCGCTGGATTGGCTAGATAAATAAATAAAATTCACGTGCAAGGATGGTGGTCACAGGAGCACACAGGAGCACTGGATTGGCTAAATTCATTCACCTGCGAGGATGGGGGTCGCAGGAGCGCACAGGAACGCTGGATTGGCTAAGTAAATATAATTCTTATGCAAGTATGGGGGTCGGCGGGGCACAATGTAGCACAAATGAGTATAAATCGAGAACACAGCGAATACTCGTCCTTTGATTTAATAGCTGCACCTCAGTTTTGTGATACTAGGGATGCCATGGTTACAACAACACAATTCTGTTATCGACTGGACAGATCAGACAGTGACCTTTTACCTCTCTTTTTTTTGTAAAGAGCAATGTTTTGGTTCAACTCCTGCCACAAGTTGCTCTCCTTCTCTGGCCTTACTGTCAGGGCCTCCAAGCATAGGAGTGCTGTTACAAGACATAGGGTACTCTCTAACAGAAGAATACCATAACTACTCGGATGTGTTCGATTTTGAAAAAAAAATAAGTAAAAACAAGCCAAACCACTGCCTCTGCATCGAGCATATAATTGCCCTATAGATTTCAGTTGCTTTATTTCGACTTAATGTCATAAAAGCAACAGTACGTTGCAAGTTAATATAAAGCATACTTGATACTAATACACTATAAAACATACTCGATACCAGTGCAATAAAAAACATCAAATCATCAATTCATCATAAAACAGCGGAGATATAATGTAGGCCTCCATCCCTAACCAAGACGACACAATGGCCCTCATTACGACCCTGGCGGAGATCGTGGTGCAATATCACCATGGAGCACGGCGGAAAGCTGCCGATACCGCCATGGGGGTTGGTGGATTTACCGCCCCATTCCGACCTTGGCGGGGCGGTAAATCCCCATTCCCCATTTTACCCTTCCCCATTCCCATTTTTGCCCCATAGGGTATAATGGGAGTGGGGAAGGCGTTAATTACGCCACCGTAAAATACGGTGGCGTAATTAACAACAAGGTCCCGTAGCGCCATGGATTTCTCCGCCCGGAAAAACCAGGCGGAAACCGCTCCATGGCGCTACGGGAACTCGTAGTAGGGCGGACGGGTCCGCGGCGAATACCGCTGGCGTAGACCCACTCCGCCAGGGTCGTAATGAGGGCCAATGTCTTTCCAACTGAGCTATGGAGCCATCTGTTTCTTCAAATGAGCCCTCCATGCTCACTTGAGGTAACTGCTAATTGCAAAGACAAAGAAGGAGCTCCCTCCTTCTACTGCTGGAGCAGTAGGCAGCCCTGCACTGATGCCCTGGAGCCCTGCCTAACTCCAGGTATGCTACAAGCCACCAGATGATTCTCGCAACTCGGAGCGCGAGCGTGCCGTTTTTCTGCAATTCGAGGCGGATTATTGATTAATATATCCGCGCCGCTCCTGATTGCCCAGGGGACCACATCCACGTAGGTCTTGCCCCATTACTGCACTTGGAGTGCATCTAGCCACCATTGGGAGACACGAGGTCTGCCCCACTTCAAGATGGCCGACCGTCACTGCCACAACACTCCACTCGGCCCCACAGCCCTACAAGCATCGTGATTGGCTCCTCTCCCCTACTTGGGAGCCAACCACAAGCCGGCAGGCTTGGAGCCGGCCCACCACGAAGGCACTGTGCCTGTCTTCAGCCTGTCTACACCGTCGAGCCTAGAGCCAGGACCCCTTGCCGTCCACCTACAGGGTAAGCATACTGCCCCCCCTCCTCCACAATCCACTCCCAACCTTCGAGCTAGAGCCCTGATCTAGCACCTCCCAACATTGCTACGTCCAAGATCCCACATGCACCGTTGTGCTCTTGAACTGCAACAAAAAATATTCCAATGCACAATCCATAGCCAACCAACCATGCTCTTGCCCTGCTTTGCAATATGCTGTCATCTGATAATAGCACCGGCACCACGGTCACCTAGCGACCATTGTATTACTGTGAAGTGCCTTATGGTCACCCAGAGACCACTGTGATATTGTGTAGTGCCTTATGGTCACCCAGAGACCACTGTGACATTGTGTAGTGCCTTATGGTCACCCAGAGACCACTGTGACATTGTGTAGTGCCTTATGGTCACCCAGAGACCACTGTGATACTGTGTAGTGCCTTATGGTCACCCAGAGACTACTGTGATACTGTATAGTGCCTTTGGTCGCCCAGAGACCATTGTATTACTGTGTAGTGCCTTATGGTCACCCAGAGACCACTGTGACATTGTGTAGTGCCTTATGGTCGCCCAGAGACCATTGTATTACTGTGTAGTGCCTTTATGGTCACCCAGAGACTACTGTGATACTGTATAGTGCCTTATGGTCGCCCAGAGACCATTGTATTGTAAACCACTTACCTACCATACTAAGTACTAGTTACGCACAATGTCCAGCCTACTAAGCTTCTACTGCATCATGGCTATTGCTACACTTCCTGCTACTAGCAAGCTGGGCAGCTACACAGAGACCCCACTATATTCACATGCACCTCTATCACATATATCACCAGATATTATTACTAACACTCATGCATACACTGACTCTAAACACCAAGCTCTGTCAGAACCTCTAGCTTACACTTCCAAGCCTAGCTCCACCCACGATAGAAATAGCAAACTACGCGCTAGACTTAACAAACTCCATGAGACACCCAGACGACTCCTCCTTCCCACAAAATCTGTAATGAAACATCAAATTGGCAATACAGGCTACGCTTCCAACCACACCCGAGCTTCAACGCTCACCCAAATATCTATGCCCAAGACAAAATCCAGCGCTAAAAACACTCCTAATCCTACACATACCAAAGAGGAAACTAAGGATCATTCCTATAAAGGAGCACTTCTCAATGCCAGGTCACTAGTTGCACATGCCCTTGAGATAGCTGATCTAATCACTGAGAATAACCTGGACTTCATTGCTATAACTGAAACTTGGCTACACCAGGCAGCAGGCCCTTCACTCATGTTAGCCATACCTGACGGCTACACTATATGTAGACAAGACCGAGAGGGCACCCGCGGAGGCGGAATTGCCATTATCTCTAAATCAAGCCTCTCACTAAGACTAGCCCCTGCACTAACGCTACAATCCTGTGAAGCCCTCACTGCCAAACTCCTTATAAATAATAATCAATCCCTAACCATTCACCTAATCTATAGACATCCAGGCCCGCTTGGGACCTTCGAAGAGGATCTACACAAGTTACTAACCCTCAATGCTAAAACCACCTCTCAATTGCTGGTATTAGGGGATTTTAACTTAGGATTTAATGACAAAACAGATGTGCATGCCGCGACCATCGCCCAAGCTATTAACTCCCTCGGCTTCTCCCAAAAAGTTAACAACCCTACCCATACGAAAGGTAGAATATTAGACTGGGTCGCTGACTCTAACTGTACTACAGTCATCTCCTCTATCTCGGCTTTATCATGGTCTGACCACTCATTAGTGTCCTTTGACCTCCTAACCTCCCAACCATCCTCTACAGTCGTCCCCATGGCACTCTCATGCCCCACAAGAAACAAAAAGAATATGACAATAGATAATGTCATACCCGCTATTCTTCCAACCTTAAACGCCTTGCCTGACAATTTAGACCCCGGCACTTTAGTTCACGAGTATAACAAAATTATGACTGATACTTTGGACAAAATTGCCCCACTTAAAATGCGCACAAGTAAACCCAAAGCCCATCTAAATAAATGGTTCACGCCAGAACTCAAGGCTTTACGCCTCATCAAGAGAAAATATGAATCCAACTGGAAATTATGTGCAACTGCTGAGAACAAGGCTAACCTAATATCTATCTCCCGTCAATACAAAAACGCAGTCTGTCTGGCTAAGAAAAACTCATACAACGATCGTATCGCTAACTCCAAATCAAGTATGAAGGAACTCTTCTCCATCCTAAAGGAACTTGAGTCACCTATTGCCATACCAGACATTTGCACTAAAGATCAGACCTGGTGTTCTGACATCCAATATGCTCTAACTAATAAAATTACTACCCTCCAAAACAAAATTCAACTGAAAAAAGACTTGCTTAAACTCCCTACACTGTCACCACCTAAGGCGATCCACATGCCTCAACATACCAAATTTTCCTTCACTAAAACTTCCACACTTGAGATTGAAAAAATCATCCTCACCCTCAAACCATCCAACTGCAAAGGTGACATCTGCCCAGCACAGCTAATAAAAGACGCTGCCAGAGACCTATCACCATTTATCTCCAAACTTGTCAATGCATCCTTCTCCACAGGCATCATCCCAGCTAACCTAAAACAATCCTGGGTGCTCCCGTTGCTTAAAAAGCAAACTTTAGATCCTCTCATCCCCACCAATTACCGCCCAATCACCACAGTTCCGTTTCTGCTAAAGATCCTGGACAAAGTGGCCTATATACAGATTCAAAACTACCTTGAACAGCACAAACTACTAGGATCTAGACAATCTGGCTTCCGCCCACTACACGGAACGGAAACAGCCCTGATTGACTTAAAGGCCCAAATAGACGAACTGAGAGATCAGGGTAAGACAGCCCTCCTCCTCCTACTAGATCTCTCAGCTGCGTTTGATCTTGTGGACCACAAAGTCCTCTGCAAACACCTGGACGTTGCCGCTCACTTCTCCACCCAAGCTATCAGTTGGATAGAATCCTTTCTGAGTGAGAGAACTATGAGAGTCTTTTCCCCTTCGGCAGCAGCTGACCCTATACCCATTACTTGTGGAGTCCCTCCGGGATCCTGCGTCTCTCCGACCCTTTACAATATATTCACCAAGCCTCTGTTCGATGATCTGGACAATCTCGGTATCACCTACACTAACTATGCAGATGATACACAGATTCTCTTCCCACTTTCTGGGGATCACAGCGAGGATGAGGAGTTGGTGAATAGAGTGTATCTCATCATTCAGGCATGGATGGCCACTCACGGTCTTTGCCTGAATGATGATAAGACAGAGTTGATCATTCTGGGTACACAAGCCAATATTAACAAATTGGGCCCGGATTACTCAGCCTTCAGCATAGACGGAAATGCCATTAAAGTCTCGAGGGAAGTAAAAACACTTGGTTTTTATCTCGACTCTACCCTGTCCTTCACTAAACAGGTAAACTCCCTAGCGGCCACTACTGCTTACACCTGTAAATTGATCAGAGCAGGCAAGCCCTTCCTGTCTAATACCAGCTGCCTAATCCTGGCTAGAGCCTTAATTCTTTCCCGACTCGACTACTGTAATGCCCTATACAGTAGCGCCAATAAAGCTACTACCCTAAGACTTCAAACTCTACAAAATAATGCTCTCAGAGCTGCATTAGGAATAAAAAAGAGGGAGCATATCTCCTCGACTAGGCGGCAACATAAATGGCTCTCTACTGAGAATAAAATCCAGCTAAAAATGATCTCATTAACCCATAAGGCCTTAAATAATGCTGCTCCCAGCTACTTGATGGACAAAATAAAAAGAAAAACTTCTAATAGACCCATGAGACTCGCCAACTCCAATTGTTTGGCAGTACCTAGATTCAGACTTGCCAAAATTGGTGGCGTCTGCTTCCCTGTGAAAGCTGCTAACCTGTGGAACGCCCTGCCACCTAACCTAAGAGCTGACCAACCCTTCCCCCATTTCAGAAGGAACCTTATCAAACACATTATCGCCAACAACGACTTAACACCCGAACACTCACAAGTGTAGTCCTACCTAATGCACCCTGACGTGACATCAACCATTATGGTTATTACTGCTAATCCTGTATATTGTTAACTGTACATTCATGTAAATACGGCAACTCTTTATCTGTACATTCTTGTAATTTGTGAAATATGGTGTAATATTGTAAATTCATTTATATAACATTGTAACATTGTAAGCTTCGCATATACTTGTTGCTGCGCCCGGTAACCTAAGGGTCTGGTGCGCAATATAAATAAAATAAACAAACAAACAAACAAACAAACAACAGCTGAGTCTAAACACAGGGTCATAGCTTCCCTGATAGTCATACAGCCACGACTTACAAGGAGCGGCTTCAGTAAGCGTTTCCTCAATGGCTTTGTGGCAGGGCATCAAAACATTAAATGGCAGAGGTCTTCATCAGATTCATTACATAAAATACACTTTGCAGACACTTCAATGTTCCATCTATGTAAAGGTGCTGCGGTTTGCAGAATTCCTAGACGGAACTTTAAATACATAGAATTTTCTTGCTTGGTGGTAATATAATTATGGTAATCTTCACATCTACCAGTTTTTTTAATGATAAGTTATTGAGGCAAGGATTCAAAGGCCTGAGATTTCAGGACTACATCCCAGTCCACTTTGTTTGACACCGCCCTCTTTACTTCGACCTTAGAATAAGGAACCATAACCCTTGTATTCAGCCAGAAATCCCCAAGTCCAAGAGTCCCCAACAGACTTTTGACGTGGATTGCCCAATTCAGTGTAGTACCCCCTTGCTGTGCCAAGACATCCGCCATCGCCTCTATATTTGTATAGATTTTTATTTGTCCACAAACAAACCCAATCTATCACCGGCCGCGACTGGCAGACTAATGCAATGCCCTGTGGACCAGTCTCCAGCAGCACTCGTTTGTTTGGTGCACTATTTGGCAGACCTAGAAAGTTTAAAAAAAAATGTGTTTTTCCGCCACCGCCTAAATATTGGCATTCGTTTGACCCCCACAGTTCAGCCCTGTACAATGCCGCTTGCCTAGCCTGTGCTTTATATGCCTCCAATGGCACCGCAATCGCCCCATGGCCATGCTCATTTGTGAACCTGGCAAGAGCACCACCATACCTTGCCAGGGTTAGCTTCACCTTCTCCAAGTGTGCTGACCACCCACAAGACGCCACAACTCTCACCCCCAGGTAATCGTAGGTCGAGATCTGCTCAATTTCTCCTTCATTCAAAGTAAGCCTAAAAGCCCTTTGCCTTCTACTCGCATTGGTATTAAAAATCATGGACTTAGTTTTACTAACATTAATTGACAGCCCAATCCTCTAGCAGAAGTTAACAAAGATTTCTAGCTGCTTATGAGCACCAGCAGGTGTCAGGAACCCTACGTCATCCGCAAACAGTAAGACCGGGAACATGTCTCCTTAAGTCCATTAATGAAAATACAAAACAATTTCGGGACCAGCACACACCCCTGCCGTACACTCTTTTTAATGTCTATGCTACCAGTCGTGCCATCGGTTCCCCACCTGACAACCACAGTATTTCCAGTTTATAGGCTCTGGATAGCAGATGGTAGAGCCTCCCGGATGCCCAAGTTCCTTAACACCTCCCACAACCAATGTCTCAGTACAGTGTAAAAGACAGTGCATAAATCCACAAAAATTACATATACACTAACCTTTCTGAGAAGTTGATATTTATCACATAACCAACTGCAGGCGGAGGCTTTGATCGATGGTACTGAAGCCTTCACAAAATCCTGCCTGCCAGTGATCATTGATTCCATTATTCTTGGCCCAATCCTCTATATGGAATAATAGTGCTCTAGCAAATATCTTCCCTCCTGCGTTCAATGGAGAAATAGGTCTAAAATTGGCAGAATCATCCCGACTGCCCTTTTTACAAATGGGGACAATTTGCACAGTGGTACAAGACGCAGGCACCCGGTTTTTCTCAGAGTGGCATTACATAATTTTGACAAATAAGGAAGCCAAACATTAGCTTTATTTCTCTATTGGGACCCCATCTGGTCCTGGGGTCTTACCCAAGTTTTGATTCAGCAGCTCTTATTCTACCTCATTATTTGAGAGTGCCAGAGGGAGACAGTTGAGTACACCCCCAGAACCAACACCAGCTCTGGAGTAGCTCATTTGCAGTGTAGCTGCCCCATCAACCTGATAGAGATTCCCATAGTGTTCTACTCAGCGCTTTCTGGGATACTATCTTGCAAAAGATTAGGCCCTGTTCTTTTAGCCTTCCCCATCGTAGCCCAGAAGGCCTTGGAATACCCACTCCCTATTGTTAGCAACAATTTGATCAAACATCTTCATGCCACGCCTTCTTTTTGTCCTTCAGCATCTTGCAATACTCCCTTCTGGCAAGCCTAACGCCACCACCTGTTTGTAACCGGGGACCCTTCACAACTGCTATTAGCCGCCCCTTAGCCTGCCTGCAGTTCTTGTCATACCAGGGGATTACTGTTTCCACAAGATTACGGACAGCCTTTGCTGGCTTGGAAAATCGCTGATCGACAAAAGCTGTGGCACAATTACCCCTAAATCAACCCCCATCTGATTTTTCTCCTTGCGTGCCCCACAATTTCCAAATGGACCACACCTTCCCCTTGGCCAGTCACTTTCCTCCGGGTGCTACACAAGAGCGCTCCCACAACTCCAAAACGAGGGGGTTATGGCCACTCTCAATTCTCGCATGAACAGAGAATGCCTTCACTAGATCCAAGGCCTCCAAATTTACGAAGATGTAATCGATTTTGCTTGTGGCCAAGTTATTTATTCAAAGTAGGGGCTGCTGGGAAGTCACCCGGGAAGCAGCCATTACATGCCCTCGGGTTAGTAGACATAAGCAAGACAGCTGCATCTTCCACATGTTTGTGCTGTTGCATTGGAAAAAGACGAATTCGGAGGTCCTAATCGCTAATGTCTACCCTCTTCGGACATAGTATCAACCAGACCATGAATAGGCTCAATCTGGAGATTGAGGTCCCTCATTACTAAAATCGTGAAGGGTCTATGGGAACTTGATCTCCAGTCTAGCACTTTGTTTGTGATCCTCTCTATAAGATCCAAACCCCTACCCGATGAAACCCTGTCGTAGAAGTTGATCAATAAGATTAGGGAATCACCCCATAATTTTAAACGTGTCACAAAGATGTCTTGTGAATCCATATCTGAGTGACCGATTTAAACAGGGCAACATTGACCCAAGTCAACAAACCCCCGCTTGGATGCCCTCTCACCCCCTTACTGGCTGTCTTGAAAAGCGTAACATACCCTTGAATGTATGGTGGTTCCAGAGCCCAAGATTCCTGAAGACAAATTACCCGGAAAATCCCAAACAAAAATAAGCCAGTCAGTGATTTGGGACGTGGTGCTTCTGTGCCTCACAGGCGTGTATACTCCCTCACATCTGAAGAAGACTAACTCCTTAAAGGATATATCGATATGGCACTACAAAACAGCGATATTTGCCCATTTAAGTCCAATGCTGGTTCGCCCATCCTTTTTGTACCAAAGAAGGAGGGGGATTTGCAGCCTTTTGTGGATTAAAAGGCTTTAAATTCGGTGACCACAAAAATCCAATACCAACTACCACTCATTTCGGAACTACTGGATCGTCTACAGTCATTGGTCGTGTTTCTAAACTCGATCTTAGAGCGGAATACAATCTGGTTCAAAGGCGCCAGGGAGATGAATGGAAAACCGTCTTTAATACCATATATGCATTATATGAGTATTTGGTCATGCCATTCGCCCTTTGCAATGCCCTGGCCACATTTTAGAACTTCATTTATGACATTTTAGGGACATGCTCAATCCTTTTGTGGTTATACATCTTGATGATATATTGATTATTTCTGATTCTCGTGAAAAACGTGTTCAACATGTCTGGCAGGTCCTACAGAGATTATGAGAAAACACCCTTTTTGCTAAAGCGGAGAAGTAAATTTTTCATGAAAAGAAGGACCAAGGCAATCTAGCCTTCAGTGTGAGCTGCACTCCCTGAGATCCACTGTGTTTTTGCTGAAAAACATTCAAAAATCATCGAGTACTGTTTCAAGGTTGCGATAATTCAATTCTCAATTCTACTTGTTACAATAAATGTTGGAGTGTATTCAGTTCTTGGTTAGTGCATATGCACAGAGTGCCAATGCTTTTCGGACTTAGATAGTCGTCCTTCATCAGGGCATATCTGGATAATCTGGTCATTCAACAAATCAATCAAAACATGTGTCAAAGCAATCATGCATATGCAAGAAGGGTGCATGTTTTCAGTAATGAATCCGTAATGTAATGGGACAATCACCCGGTGGGTGACATATTGTGATTTAGGTTACAGTGTGCCATGTTGATGAATATAAAAGGTGGTATTTAGATAAAATCATCGAAAACCGTAAACATGAACATAACCACATGCAACAAAAAATAAAGCAGAAATCAAATGCAAATCATAAACCAATCAAATCGTAAGTCGACAAAAGGACAACAAAAGAAACCACTTTTAGAGAAAAAAATTGTGCAGGTACACAAAGGAAGAATCAGTATTATGTCTAGAATTTCAGCATTCAATTGCTCAGTATACTCCTCTGGTTCATATTGATACTGGTAGGTCCTGGTCTTAGTGCCCATACTCTCTATCCTGGTGAATGCACCAGTGAAAGTGCACCCGTGCATTGGTATTATTGAGCGCATGCTCTTTCAATTGTATAAATCTGTTATATATTAGTGCCATCTGTAGACATCCCTAATGGTGATTATGCTTGTGCCTATAGTGATAACAGCATGCGTAGACATATAGCATAGAATGGCTTCTGTGATCCCTAATGAATATGGAATGAGGCGTGGGAATGGGGTAATCTGCCGCTGGGTACTCGACAGTAGCCAGTCAGTGAGCTTGCTGTCAATGTGGATTCGGGTGAAATCTATAGCACAATTGTGCCGGAATGTGAAAAGTAGAACTTCAACCTGAATATACTTACTTACGGAAACTGCATATCCTTCTAGACACGACAATTGCCTATGGAATAACACACATAATTAGCTGCACAGTCATGAGTGGAGCGTTGTAACGATCAAGACCCTACTCTGTCTACAAGTCTTACCTGTAACATTCTCCTCTCTGTGGAAGGTTACCAATGGGTACCACTCTACATCGGTCTTAGGTGGTTAAGCGTACATTGCGCGAGCGCTGTCGCCAACTGTTAATTTTATGTGGCAACATACGTCAACATGCAACTTTACATCATGTCACTGCCGAGCAAGTCCGACTAGCGATCCCCGCCTCTATTGTTCTAACCTTGTCTGACATCTTGGACTAGGTCATTAGTGCTAAAACAGAGACTTCCCATGTCTTTCCTACCTACAATCTTTACTAAGCGAGTAATACTTATACTAAGAGCGTAATACCTATTGAACAAGAGACCTTTTGACCGGTCAGTTTGTGAAATCCAGAACATAAAATAAAGTGCACATTTTTTCAAATAGGAAGTATGAAAAATTCCATCATGGCGCACTGTGAACTGTCACCCTCATATACCCTCATGTACTGTCAGTGTGAATGGATAAGTGCCCCTCCATAAATGTAGGAAATGTGTGTTGTGTACAACATAGCATGAATTGCAATATATGGGGGATGAAACCGCCATTAGGGTGGATGTCTGGAGACAATACAAGGTGTGAACACCTTTTTATTTTTTCTTTAAGCATGGCATTAGTTAGTCCCTTGTCATGCTCAACCAGTGGGTTTGGTATGTATAACGAATCATCATTTCAAAAGCAAGCAGCATAGAGAAACTTGCGTCCTGAATTATGACTTCTGGGTTATATTTCGATCCCATTTCTCATTCATCCCGTTCGGCGCTAGCATGTCCAACCGGTCAATCCAATAGGCTTCACGTTGTGATCTTCTTCTTTTTGTGTCTTTCTTTTTGAACTTTCGTGTTGATGATCTCAAGAATGTGAAACTTCATTTTGGCAATGCTGTGGCCTTTTTCATGAAAATGTTTTGCCACTGCCGAGGTCATATTGGGATTCCTAATACAGGATTTGTGTTCATTCGCTCTTATTCTGATTTTCCGTGCGGTCTCCCCCACGTAATTGATGCCACTTGGGCATTTTATGCAGTATATTGTATTTTCAGTTAAACAGATTGCAAAGTGGTTCCGCTTTATCTTTCCCACTGTTCTAGGATGAAAAACGTGTGCTCCTTTTGATCACATTGTTTCAATTTCCGTAGTTGAGACACAGGAAGGTTCCTGGTTTCCTATTCTTTGTGGATTGTCGAGATTCGCTTCTGGTGTTCACTAGTAGATTTGTCAAATTGTCGCTCTTCTGATAGACAAGCACGAGGATTGGAAATAAATCTTCAGTGCGTTCATCATTGGTCAAGATATTCCAGTGCTTTTAGATGCCTCATTTAATCTGTTGGCTTTGAGTTGAGTGTTTAGATACGAACACCATTAATGGTGATTCTCGCTTGGTCTTCTTTTGCAGCAGATTTTCACGTATGTGTAACATTGTCCTTCTGGCTGCTGTTGTTGAGTCTTGTTTGGTATATCCTGCTTCTCACAAAGTTTGGATACCTCCGCTTCACATTCTGTAGGTTCACTCACAATCCTCTTTATTCTCAGCATTTGCCCATATGGTAAATTAGAGTACTCTGAGGATGGAAACTCAGTCTGTGCAGTAAATTGTTCCTGTTGGTTGTTTTTGTATGCACTGTGGTGGAGACTTTCTATTTGTGTACTCTTATTTGCACATCTAAGAAATGTACATCCGGGTGCCTATTTCCGCTGTGAACTGGATCCTTTGGTCTACTGCATTGATGTATAGGAGAAAGTTATGCAACGTTTCCCTGCTTCCATGCCAGATTCCAAAGATATCATCAATGTAGCGTACCCATGTTTTAATGCATTCCTGCCAAACCAGATGCGTCAGTATGTGGGTGCTCTCAAACATTTACATAAAGCAATTGGCGTATGCTGGTGCCATGGTGGCTCCCATGGCTGTCCTTGATGCTTGGAGATAAAACGTGTTGTTGTGTTGGAAATAAGAATTGAGTGAAAAAGTTCAGTAATATCATGATGACTTCTTTAAATGCTCCGATAGTCTCTTCTTGTAGTAACAGCCATTCAAAAGCTTCCTGCTCTTGATCGTGTGGAATATTTGTGTATAAGTTACTTACATCGATGGTGAACAAAATATCTTGGTCAGGTTGATCTGATCTAGTGTCATCAGTAAGAATTGAGTGCTGTCTTTAATATAGGTAGGTGTTTTCTGTATCATTGGTTGAAGGAAGAAGTCGATGTAGGTGCCTACGGGTTGCAGGATGCCTCCCGTGTCTGCAACAATGGGCCGTCCTGGTGGTCTTTGCATACTTTTATGAATTTGGGAAGTAGATAAAAGTGCAGTGTATGTGGATATTGAGTGGATAGAAATGCTTTGTTTTGTGTGAGATCCATTCCATTTCTACAGCAGTGGCTAATACGTTGTCTAGATCAGTGCTGATTTCTGTTGTTGGATCATGGTCTAGGACTGCATCAATTGTTTGGTCGTTCAGTTGCATTCAGTTATGAAATCTCCCAAATTGAGGATTACCAAGGCGCCACCCTTGTCAGACGGGTGTATGGTGATCGTTTCATCTGAATATAACATTCTTATTTGTGACAGTTCCCCTCTATTGATGTTGCTGTTTTTGGGATTACCAAAATGTATTTTTATTAAATGTAACAGTACCATTTTTTTGAAAGATTTCAATTGCTGGAACATTAATTGGAGGAGTGAATGTGCTTTTCAGTTTAAACTCTATGTACTTGTTCTCCCTCTCGTTCGGTCCATGCTGTGGTGGCAATTTTGCAAAGAACACTTTCAGTTTTAATTTACAAATGAGTTTGTGTAATTCAAACTTGGTGTTAAAGGAATAGTTACAAGATGGGCAATACGCAGGAGACCCAAAGCTGAAGCCACGCAATTATAAATACAACAATGTTGTATTTATAATTGCCGCACCTTTGCTTGTAGGCTTCTCCAGGCAATTATGAACACTTCGCCGGCATCCGGCAGAGTTTTCATAATTGCTGCGACTTTCTTTTCTAGTTTCCCGCGCACAGGAAACTAGAAAAGAAAGTGGCAGCAATTATGAAAACTCCGCCGGCAAAGTATTTATAATTGCTCTGCCTTTCATTTAAGTTTTCTGTGCTTCCGTGGGCTTGGGGAGCACCCGAAAACGTAAAATGAAAGTGAAAGCAGCCTCCTCTCCATATTCAGCTCTGCTCTGGCTGCAGTAAGTCAAAGCTCCCAGTAGGGGGCTTTTGCTGCTTGATTAGTGCCGCCAGGGCAGAGCTTAACATCAACAGAGGAGGCTGCCTGAAATGACAAAATGGATGCTCCCGTGTAAACGCTTTGAGCCTCGTTTGCTCAAAAGTTTGCGTAGGAACTTTCTTTAAAAAGATGAAAGATGTTTAATGTATGTTTTTGTTTATTGCTCATCTTTTAAGCCAATATTATTTTTGAGCGCACTATTCCTTTAATATGGTCGTACCGTGGTTGGGTACAAACTTCAGTCCTTTCTGTAGGGTTCTCACTTCATGCTCTGTTAATTACCTATTTGATAGGTTCACAACTAAGGGGCCGATTCATGGAATTTTTGCGCCGAAAAACAGTGATTTGTGCACCATTCTGCCCGCAAATCCCCATTTGTTCAACAGGAATTTGCAAGCAGAATGGCACACAAATCCCCGTTTTCCGGCGCACAAATTCCATGAATCAGCCCCTTAGTTTGTTGCGTCTGAAACCGCGTTAACATCCCATGATTTCTTCCTCTTCCCCCCTCCTCGTTCTTTTCCTCTGGGGCATGATCCTAAAAAAGGTCCTGCAGGGTTAGATGTACTTGTTGTTGCTGAATGATCTCCCGTATTGGAAGTGCTTGTGGTTTTGCTGTTAGATGGTGCTGTGGCAGATCTTGTGGTGGCGTCCGAGTCTGAGCTGCTGTTATCTGTTGATCTATTGCTTGGTCTTGAAATGCGTTGGCACTCTGTGCATCTGCACTAACAAAGAACTAAATAAACTCCAACATTTATTGTAACTAGTAAAATTGCGAATTGAATTGAAAAACTCATTGTTACCTTGAAACAGTACTCCATGATTTTTGAAGGGTTTTCTGCAAAACCATTCAGTGGCTCTCGGGGAGTTCAGCCCACATGGAAAGCTAGATAGCCTTGGTCCTTCTTTTCAGTTCTATCTTTGTGCCCAACATGGAGGCACTAATCAGTAGGTATGCGCCCCACTCACATTTTTTTAAAATAAAAAATAAGTGTCTGTTGGACAATTGCTCTCAAGTGAAAACAGAACGACCAGATGTGCCCACCCACCAACTACGCACTGAAGTACATTTTTCAAGCCATCTCAGTAGAATTTCTCAGTTTTGTACTAACTCCTCAAGGTGTAACATATGAGCAATTTCAAAAGCAGTCTTGGATTGGCTGACCCTGACTATTGTTAAAGTATTACAGTCTTTCTTGTGCTTCGCCAATTTTTATCAGCTCTTTTTCTGGCATAAGAAATCCATTGACCCGACTGACACTACCCTTTGTGCCTTTCTCTTGGGATATGATGCACAGAAGGCTTTTCAGAGCCTTAAGGATACCTTTACAATGTCACCAGTCTTGTAACACCCGGGCCCTTCTCTGCCGTTCATAGTAGAGGTGGATGCCTCAGCAGTAGCTCTTGGTGCCATTTTGCAGAGATGTCCGACCACACAATTGTTACATCCAGTGGCCTACTTTTCACATACACTTTCTCCATGTGAGAGAAATTCTACTATTATGGAACGTGAACAGGTAGCCATCTTGGCAGCCTTTAAGGAGTGGCAACGTCATTTATTGGATGCCAAATATCCTATCACTGTCTATACTGCTCATTGTAATTTTCAGCACCTTAATCATGCCACGCATACCAATGGTCGGCAGATACGATCGCATCTTTACTTTGCCGTGTTTTCACTGTTACCCACTGTCGTGGTTGTCTACGCACTATCTAGATTGGCGGGGGGACACCTATTCCTCAGGAAGATTGTCCAATTCTGCCCATGGACACTGTTGTCTGTGTTTGTACTGTTTCCCATTTTGGACGATATATGCCAATGGGCAAATTGACTTCCTTCTGATATAGAGGCTCGCAATGCAAATGTTATCAATTGGCTGCAATGTTTTGATTGGTTATCAAAAAGTTCAAGAAAGCCTATATTGTCCCTACGAAGATCAATCTTACAATGGTCCCATGATGCCAAACTGGCTGCTTACCCAGTGCACTGCAAAACTCTGGAGCAATTACGTAGATGGAGCTGGTGGCCTAACATGAAACGAAATGTGGTGGACTTTTTAGCAACCTTTGAAATACGCTGTCAGTGTAAAAAAAGCACTGGTAAACGGGTCGGTCTACACAAGCTATGCCCATTCCTCATAAGCCATGGTTTATGATTTCAATGGACTTTGTGGTGGAAATGCCCGCCCCCCTCCCGTGTTAAGGGTATGACCACTATATTAGATAGTGGTAGATACCTTTACCAAAAGGGCTCATTTTATTCCATGGCAAGTGATTTTGCTTCCTTGTTCTTTGAGAGCATCGTCCTTCTTTTTGGTCTTCTATCGATCATTGTCCCTGACCGAGCTACTCAATTTACATCTCATTTTTGGTGCGATTTGAAAGGGTCGCTAGGGATTGAAGCCTGTTTTCTTTCCTCCTGTCATCCCCAACATATGGGCAGATGGAAAGAGTGAACTCTACTATGGAACATTTTCTCCACGGCCTATGCCTACAATATCAAACTGACTGGCTAACTATTTTAGGGGCAGCGGAATTCACATACATTAACTTGTTGCATACCTCGGTTGGCTTTGCACCATTTTTTTGCACTCTGGTCAACATCCACTTTCTCTCCCTCCCTACCCCTGTACAGGTTCCTGTTGCAGGTGATTTAATACATTCCTTGACATATATACATCAAACGGTGTTGTGTCATCTAAAAAAAGTCCAAGACAACACTAAATGGTTTGCTGATCGCCATCATCATCTGGCCCCTCTTTACCATCCTGTAGATAAAGTTAGGCTCTCCACGGCTCATTTACGGATGCGTTGCAAACGTAAACTCTTGCCACGCTATGTTGGTCCCTATGAGGTTTTGACTTGTATAAACCTAGTGGCCAAGCCTCCAGATAAGGTTCGTACCAGGCCTTTTGACGCATGAAAATCTTGTTAATACGACAGCTTTATTTTCCTGTGTACTTTTACACACAAGTTTAGAGCAGAGGGCAGTGCAATGGTCAGGTTACTTGACAAAAACTAGAATGCTTCTTTTGATTTTATCTACATGGATGTAATTGCAAGCCATGAAGAAAAGCCTCTGAAACAGAATGTATTTCTCTGAATCCTTTTTTTTTTTTAAAAAAAGAAACTGCACACTGTGATAAAAGGAATGGTTTCTTTCCATTCAGCTTCTGTTGTGTGTAGGTGCTCATGGAGCAAACAAAAGTGCAGTGCATATGTATTTTCCTAGCATTTTAGGATTGTATTATTAATAAGATGGAAAACTAAGTTGCAATTGAGAATTAATCTTTTGCAACAAATTATGCTTTTTTTCCCCAGTGAAAGCAAACCAGTATTGCACAATTGTATTTTTCAGAGTTCCTGTGCTGTGTGCATAATCATGCGGGGGCAGATCATTTTTAGACTTACCATTTATTTACACTATAATTATAAAAATAAGGTGTAAAATGAGTATGCACAGTCTACTTTACATCCATTCAATCTTGCAGTCAATGGGGTACGGTCAGTGGCAGCAGAGTCTTTGCTCATGGGTGAGTGATTGTCATTACACCAATAATGGGTGTTATAGCCTCTCAAATGATTAAAACGTCCAAAACCTGAATCTCCACGAAGTGCAAGCACTGTTTAAAAACAAGCAAATAAGAGTTACATTTGTAATTGAAATAGAAACTCAGCAAAACCTGTCCCTGTGATAATCCAGATAGGTATTTAACTTTATGTAGTGCTCCTTAAATGGTTCTTTCACCATCTAGTCACTGTGTTTATTATACCTCAGTCGATACTCAGTTTACCGACCTCTGAAGGATGCTAACCAATAGGATAGCTCAGTCGGATGAGCGATTGTTGCTGTGATCTGTGGTTGCACGTTCGAATCCCGGCAAGGCCAACTCAGCCTTTCATCCTTTCAAGGTCGATAAAGGAGTACCAACTTAGGTTTGGTGATAATTGTGATAAATATGTTATATGTAAAGCGCTTTGTTAAATCACCATTTGACCATGAGATTAGGTATAGAATTTTGCATGGAGTCCATGCCCCATTGTTGTATCATAACATTGGCACACCACTAGGTAGTAATGGCTCCATGAAATTATGACTTTCATTAAACATCAAAGACCATTCTGCTATTGAACCTCAAAACACACAATACAATTCATGTTTGCTTTACTATGTAATTGACTAGGTTTTTGTGTTTTCATCATTTAAATATATACAGGAGAGATCAAATGGCCAGACCTTGGAGAAATAATGAAAGATGTATTCTGTTGCAATGCAGAAAGCTGCCGCATGATAATGATTTCCATACAGTTTTTGCACACGTTGGCTGGATGTCACATACATTTTCCTCTTGCAAAGGAGAAAAGTAATTTTTACTCTCTTGAAATCACATTTACTCTAAAAAAAATAGGGAGTAAAATGTTCACACCTCTCTGCAGCACTGCCAATGGCACTTAATGTTCCTGAAAAATGGCATGTCCGTCCTGTGTTCCATGTAAACCTGCTCTCACAGAAACCTGCCCCTCTCGTCGTACATGGAGAGGAAGAATGTGAAGTACAGGCTATTTGGGTCACGTGTGTATGCTATCGGATCAGATATTATTTGGTGGATTGGAAGAGTATGGCCCTTAAAACCGGACTTGGGTCCTCTATCCAATATATGCGCATCTCGTTTGTTCCGTGCCTTCCACAATTCCTGCCACAGGCACAGGGTTCTTTGCAGGGTGGGGGGGGGGGGGCACTGTCAGGACTTCCCTTGCTCGCACTCATCAGGCCATCAATGTAGTACTTGCCATATGGGGCTCAGCATCTTCCCTGGCGTCTTGCACAGTGGGCTATCAGATCTTACCACCATCAAGTATCCTTCGATCCGCCGAGCAACTCTCCGGCATCTCAGGAAACCACAATTCCAACAAGTATGTGTGCATGAACGCATCACATCATCAAAGACGCGACCCAATACAGCTGTTCTCCATTCATCGCAATCATAAAGGGGCCCGAGGGATGGTTACTGGTGCTCCTCAACTGTTTGTTTAGTTTGTGAGAGGCTTTTGATTGATTCACTGTTTGAAACCCGATTCCTAGAAAATATGTTGTTGTTTAACTGCTTCTCTTCTGTGGATTCTCTCTGGATTAGCTCTTACCTGTTTAGTTTGCATGGATGAAATGGCTTGCACTGGCACCTGACACGTAGATGCTTTCTGGATTTCTTGAGGAACTGCCCTTCACTGTTTTGTTAGATTGGAACTATTTACGCCTGTTGGGACTTGGCCTCTGCTTGTTGCTTAGACTTCGTGGATACTGCTTTATCTGTTTGATGTACTTGGATTCCATTGTTGCTACCGAAGACAGTGACTCTTGGATGTTATTAATTTTAGTTGATTCCCCTAGCTTGTGACCTTGTACGGTCCTGGCCAGGTCCTTGCGCTCCCAGGGCTTTTGTGTCGTTTGGCAACTAACAATGGGTGGGTTTACCTGGCCTATGGACATTTAACAACCCATGGTAGGAGTGTATCGCTTTGATATAGGTTTTCCTTCATATCAACTTTAAACCACAGGTAGGAAGGGTATTGGGAACATAAGGGGAGTTGAGATAGTCTTATGTATCTTCCCTTGGACTAATATTGGTTTTCTTTATTTCCATTTCTGTAGCCCTGTTCGTTTGCCCTCTTGCCTTTTCATCTGAGCCCCTGGCCCTGTGGTCTTATCACTGGTTGCGCTCTCAGAAGGAAAGACTCCCTCCAATAGGAGACTCGCTACCATTACCTTGTGCTCGAGGAAGGTAGTAGGTTTGTGACATGCTGTAAGCAGCATGCCATCCTGTAGAGGGATTGCTAGAAAAGAGTCGATTTGATGGTCAGCAGTGCGTGATGCTTTTTCTGACTGCCCCTTGTCATATACTAGCAAACAGCTGAGGTCAACTCCAAAGAAGAGTAAGGGCCTCCTTATGAGTTTGGCAGTAATTTGGTTGTAATTCTGCTGAAATATTGACAAAATTGTTTATTGTTACCGCCAATAGGACTCTATGGGGATTTACCGCTGGCAGTATTACCACACGGTAAATAGGTAAAGTGGAGGATTTACCTGCAGCAACAAGCTGAAGGTGAATCTGCTACTTTTTCTTAACTAATCAGTGGATTTACTGTGCAGTAATATCGCCGGCAGTAAATCCATCAAAAACTCTAATTTGGGGCTGTGGGAAATATAGTGGTGATTCACTTAGCCAAAAAGGTGCCTGTAACAGAATTACTGCTACTTTTTCCTGAGGCCCTAAGTTTGGAGCACTTATTACTGAAGCAGGACTCGATGTAGCCGTGTCCTGTGTCAATGTCTTGGCATGCAAATTTCCCTCTGCTATAGCTGGCCTCATTACCACTGGGCTCCCACTGGCTCGGAGGATAGCGCCCAGAATAAGGTTATGTTAAGGTTCTGTCCTTCCATTCCTTGGATCCTACTACAGTATAGGGCATAGGAACTTTCCCCACTGTGGCCCCTGTGAGAGTGGCAGTCCTCCTTATACTTTCCCCTCTACAAGTGGAAGCATTATTTTGGTTCAGGTGAGCAATTTTTCCAGGCCCCCCTCCCTGCTAGCGCAGAGGATGAATCATTCAGTTTAGACAATCTGAGTATCCTGTTTGGCCTGACCAGAGAAGGCCCATATATTTTGGCACACTGATGCTCAAGAAGGAGGAAAACACTCCACTCCGTTTGGTCTGAAGATCTCAATTACTCAATAGAAATGGAAAAGCCTTAGGTGGGAGAAGATCACATACTTCTGAGTAGTTTGCAGGGAGACCTTGAGTCCTATCACTCACTGAGGAGGTTCTCAAAGAATGTTCAGCGACACTGAAGGATTAAATAGATCAATCGTCTGCAGACCTACACAAAACATTATCAGAACTCCTTCAGGATCTTAGACACATTCATTCTTGCATGGGGGAAGCTGAGGCTTCTACCCAGTCTCTTCAGGAACATGTGATCCATTACCAGAGGACAATTCGCTAAAATAAACTGGATATGAAGCTCTTAGTTGCCAGCATGAACGACTTGATAAACCAAAACTGTTGGGATTAATTAAGCTGCACGGTTTGGCTGATGGGACGGAAGGAAGGAATCTTAAAAGCCTGACACTTGCCATGTTTGATGTAGTCTTCCCTGAAATTGCAAATAAATGTATAACCTACTGAATACACACAGTGGGTCCAGTCCATAAGGGGCGATATTACAACCACATAATGTTAGTATGAAGTAAATAAGATGATCCAGAGAGCTATCGCCTACCAGGGGGACTTGCTTCTACATTTCAGATAAAACAATCTTTAAAACTAGTGACTGAAAAGCTCAGATAACCGGACATAAAGCAGAAGTGGGATTTTCCATTTGGCCTCCGGTTTACCTAGGAATTAAAGCAGACCTGTTGTACCGCTCTTGAGGAAGCTCCCACAATAAGGGGCCTGAACTTCTATTCAGAAGAAGAACCTTCACAACAGAGAGAAGATTGAAGGTGGGCTCCACTCGACAAGGATGAAAAGTAGATGAGAATCTATAGATCAGTATAATTACATTTATGTCTAGCAACCCCCGCCCTGAGTGCTACATGTTCCCAGGCAGAGCTATCTTCTTGTAAGTTTGCTGAATGTGATTATATTTTCAGTCGCATCCATTGCATTATTTGAGAAATGGTCTTTCCAGTATAGAAAAGAGGACTATATAAGTATTTAAGTCTGTAATAAAAGCAGTTTCTGGTACGAGGGTGTCCCTCAGTGTTTTCAATTACTAAAAACTGATGAGGATGCATGGGAGGGTGGTGCATGTTGGAGCTCGGCTGGATGGTGGTGAGTGCACCTCTCATTTATTTGTTTCATGAGGTGCCCTGTTCTACCGACTTTGTGTCTTTAATTACTTGTTATACATGTAGTTTTTCTTAGAGTATTGTGGCTCCTTTGTTTGGGGTGGTGTAATTATTTGGTGTTAAATTGGACCATTCTTCAACCACAGTCTGCCAGTGTGTTAATGTTGTTACACCAATGCCTGTGCCACACATGTGAAGGATGGTCTAAGTTATGTTCCTACAAGACAGAATTAAAACTTTTGACATATAGCTTGAAGGGTTTAAATTTACTAAACAAAATAATACAGCTGTTGCAAAACAAAGGGTATTTCAAGCAGATGTTGTGTGCCCAGAGGACACCGATCTGCTTCTAAAAGACAAAATTGGGCTCTGACCGAAATGTTTCGCTACACAATCCTCTTCTTGGCTAGTATGAAGAAGGGAGTGTCTATATTAATATTGACCATAATGTGATCTACTTATACCAGAGGAGCAAGAAATGCAGGAAAAGTAGAACTCTTTATCTAGTAGTGGGTTTAAATGGGACACTGGCGAAGTTAGCTAACATTTACAGACTGAGGGGCAAAATGGATTCCCATTTTCTGTTCTTAGGGAATTGTTGTAATTTGTGAACTGCGACATAATATTTGCTGGAGAGTCAACGTAGTAATGGATCCCAATTGGGATGTTTCAAAAGGCTCACACTGGGGGCTCAATTTGGTATCTAAAGAAATGGTAAAAGCACTTTATGAATCTGGCCTTGTAAGCTCCTGGCAGCATACCCACCCTGGATAAAGATCCTTCACCATTTAGTCCCACTCATTACATTTATTTTAGGATTGACTATATTTTGGTTAAACATAGTCGTCTTTATCTTATAAATAACATCCGTATTGGAGACCTAAGGTTCTCTGACCCTCGCTTCCAGGTGTACCCGATTTGTCCGTTCAGGGCCGGCCTATGTGAGGGAAAACGAGAGGTGAGGCTTGTACTCTCATTTCGATATGCTTACACTTGTGTATGTACTTACGACGCGGGTCTTGCAAGGAGCAGCAGGACTTGCAGAGGCGGTAGCCCGTTCTTTGAGCTCAAGAGGACTCTGGGCTAATTGTGGCACCCTGTGTCTCAGGGTCTATGTATATGCAGTGTCCACAGCTAGTTTCGGCTGATATAGCCAGTGCAAGAATCTGGGTAAAGCAGTAGACGAGATACGGCGTGGCATCTGCTAGCAAGCTGAAACTTGGTCTCTGAATACTACTACAGCAGAAAGTTATATTTCCATTATTTTTTTTCTTCAGAGTGGTTTCATTTGCATTAAAACACCATTGGCCTCATCAAATGTTGGGCGAAACTGTAAAAACACTGTGGTAACGCCTTTACTGACGCATTACCGCTCCGCCCGACTATGAGTTGGGTGGAAAATTGGCGATTCACCTCCATATCTGAGCTGGGGGTAAATCCTAGACTTTCCACCCATTTTTGGCGCAATTACTGCAGCGGTATTTGCCCCGCTGTAATTGCGCTGAAAATGCCCCATTTGGTCCAACGACCCAGAATAAATGGGGACTTGCCACGCCACCACAACTTGGGATCCGGTGCTAATTGCGCTGGACCAAGTTGTGGTAACGCTAATTGCATTGGGCGGTATCCCGGCGGGATACCGCCCAACTTGTTATGTCCCCCCCATATGGAAGAACACAGAGCCTGTGGTGCTGTATTTTAAAACATTTTGGGAGGATAAACCAACTCTGAAAGTAAGGGCAGCCTAAGCAGTGACAGAGTGCAAGCCCTTTAGGGCTGTGAAGGGTAGAGTTAGAGAAAGATCCTGCAGTCCCCCGACGTTTGCTAGAGCAAAGTGCAGTTGATGTAGTTAACGTGGGGAATCCAGAATGCTGAGGAATAAGAAGGCTTCCCCCTGGTGAGTGAAGTGCAGTACTGCATATATTGGAGCACATAGGCAGCCTGGATCTGTGCCGACCTACTGCAACAATAAACGCTATTAGTGAGAAACTGTCGTAAGCAAAAATAGAAGACTTTTTTGACAATGATTCACAGTTCAGAAGTACACTCTCTGTGATCCTGTTAGGTCTGGCCTTTAACCATCTGAAGTACAACTATGGGTGACATTGAGTTTTCTACTTCTTTGTGTTAGTTGGACATTTTAAATAAAGGTGACATGGAAGAGCAAGCATTAGGTTCAACTACCTCTGATTCAGAGGGCTTTTTTCGGGAACTCGATAGTATACACAAAAATACTATGGGGAAGATCGAGAGTAAAGAGAGAAAGAAGAAGTGAGAATATATAAAGAAAAAATGGACAAAGAATGCAAACGAAGGGAGGAACGGAAAAGGTGTGAGATGAGAAAAGAGGAGAGATTAGAAGAAGAGAAACAAAAAGAGGGAGAAGCCCAAAGATTGAAAGAACATAGGTTGCAAAGAAGGCGAGAGGAAGGAAGGTTAAGGGAACTTAGGTGAAGAAAGGATGAAATGGAGTAGGGGGATTAAGAACATGAAATTGAATATTTATGCTGCAGAAGCATAGTGCCTATAGAAGCACAAGAACGATTGGAAGATGAAAGACGGTCACAAAAACCCAGAAGGGAGCTGCAAGGAATGCAGTGATCAGCATGGGCTGATGGGCAGGACACAGAAGATATATAGCAGAGGCTTGGGAAATTATCTAGGCAAATGAGGGATCGAGGAAGGGATGGAACTCAAGAAAATACTGAAAGTTCTTGATTGAAGGGAACTGAAGGTAGATCAGGGGACGTCAGAACAGATGACTATAGAACAATGTCCTTAAGTAGGTTAGATCTTGACGATGTAGAAGATAATAGCCACACAAGCTGGGGCATAATGATGTCGGATGAAGAAAGAGAGGAGAATGAGAGGGTGCAGAGAGAGGGGCATGCAGATTTTCAAGAGAATCAAGCATAGACAAAGAGTTAAAATTGTCAGATTTAGAAGACCCCATAGAAATAACACTAGAACCAACACCATATATTGAACATAGTCGTACAGAGGCTATATCGCCACCTTATATAAGAAGATTAAAGGGCATTGCCAGGATGGAGACAAATGGGTGAGACAATACTGCTTGGAAGACGAGGACTGTGGGTGGGTATGATTATGATTCACCAGAACCAATACAAAACACTGAACAACAACAAGCCACACATTCTCACAGTGCAGGGGATGTATCCCTGCCTTTATAGAAGCAGATTGAGGTCACTATCAGGATGGAGACAAACGGGTAAGACTAGCCCCACCTGGAAAGCAAGGAGTGTAGGTGGGTATGTATCAGGACTGGCACTATGGGCTACGGGTGTTGCTAGGTGATCAGCTGTATCTTCGTCTTCACTCGATAGATAACCCTCCCCAATCTCTTCCTCCTCACCTGAATAGTCCAGTTTCTTCCGGCGGGTAAGTCCTGTGTACGGCTTCTTCTTTTTTAGAAGATATGGTCTACCTCGGAAAGAAGCCACCGTGACTCTCAAACAGAGAAAACCCACGGTGACTCCCCTCCGCGACAGCCAGAGGGGAAAAAGCCACTGGAACGGCAAAAAACCCCTGGATCCAATATAGACGTGAAGGTTGTGGGAGTCCCGGCACTGTAGTAGGTTGAATGATCCTTCCCAGGAAATGGTAAGGTCGGCGTGATTCTGCTAATCGAGGAAAATGTATAGGGCGGTTTACAAGTAGGTACCCCTCGGGGTGGAGGACACGAGTGAACGGAGAATCCGGGAGAAAGAGACTCTTAGAGCGAAGAAAATCACAGCAGAGATTCAGCACGGGAACAGAACACAGGAGAAGGCAAACAGGAACCGGAGAAGGGGGGGGGGGGCGTAGGGAACGGGAGGAGGAGAAAAAAACAGGAAGATAGCAAGTCAGATTATCAGAAGGAAAACTAGCGCAAGCAACAGGGCGTGGAATAAACTCAGTTGCAACGCGCCGAGACGCCGGCAGCCGAGTGAGATATACCAACGGCGGCAGCCATCTTGAAAACAACTAGACCGAGTCTGATAGGCGAGGAGGAACGTAATGGAACATTTTAATGGCGTCCTTGTGTCCACCTTCGCCACAAACGCCAGTCGCTGGCGGCCGTGACAGTATGCCCCCTCCGAAGGCTTCTCCCACCCGGCCTTCCTGGATGTAGTCGGTGGAACTTGTGTAACAGTTGAGGAGAGTGAATATGGAACTGTGGTTCCCAGGTGTCTTCTGAGGAGGGATATCCTTTCCAATGAACGAGATACTCAAGACGTCCCCGATGATAACGGGAGTCCCGTATCCGAGAAACTTCATATTCCTCGGAAGCTGGAACTGGCAAAGTACACAGCTTGGGGGATGCTTGTTTCCGGGTATCTGGCACAAAGGGACGTAAGAGAGATGAGTGAAACACAGGATGAATCCGCCTGAGTCCCTTTGGCAACTTGAGGCGGAAGGCCACAGGATTTAACTTTGAAGTTATCTCAAAGGGTCCGATGTAGCGGGGTGACAGCTTAGAAGGCCGAACCCATCGAGGAAGGAACTTGGTGGACAGCATGACCTTGGAACCTTTGTCCCAGGCAGGAACTTGACTCCGATGTTTGTCGGTTTGCTCTTTGTAACGACTGCTAGCCTTAGAGAGGCTCTGACTGGCTGTGTTATGGGCCTCCTTGATCTGCGCAAGGGTGTTCTCCAAAGTAGGAACGTTAGTTTCCTCCCATAAACTCGGAACTATGGACTGCGGGTTGTATCCGTAGGTACAAAAGAACGGGCTAGTTCCTGTAGCCGTGTGGACAGCGTTATTGTATGCAAACTCTGCTGTGGGAAGCAGGTCCACCCAGTTGTCTTGCTGTTTATTTATGAAACACCTTAAGTATTGCTCTAAGGTACTGTTTAACCTCTCGGTTTGTCCATTTGTCTGGGGATGAAACCCCGACGAAAGAGCTCTCTCAACGCCCAATGAATTGCACAATGCTGACCAGAATCTGGAGGTAAACTGGCTGCCCCTGTCTGAAATTATCTTTTGAGGAAGCCCATGTAACCTAAAAATGTCCTTGAGGAATACATCAGCCATAACTGAGGCGGACGGGATCTTTGTCAATGGAGAAAAATGTGCAAGTTTCGAGAAAGCGTCTACAGTTACCATAATGCAGGTACAGCCTCGGGATACCGGCAACTCCACAATAAAATCCGTAGAAATGCATTTCCAGGGGCCAAGTGGAACCGGTTCCTGTTGTAACAGCCCCATGGGTTTCGAGGTGGAATATTTGCTTTGTAAGCATACTATACAGGATTGAACATAGGCTTGCGTGTCAGCCTTCATGTTGGGCCAGATGAAAGCCCTTTGGAGAAGTTCCAGAGTACCTCGTACTCCTCGGTGACCTGCAGTCTTGGAATCGTGGCACCACTGAGTGACTCGTCTTCTGAGACTATTGGAAGGTATAAACAGTCTTCCACGGATAAAGTGCAACCCGTCCTTAGTGGTGACCGGTTGATCTCCCATATTGAGAGTAGGTTCTTGGAGGCAGGCTCCTCGTACTTCATCCAAGAAGTTAGACACTGTAGATATGATCCGGGTACGAGGAAACATAAACTCCTTTCTGTAAGGGAAGATGACATCGTCTCTGCGGGAGAGAGCATCGGCGACTAGATTTTGAGAGCCAGGGATGAATGTGATGACAAAATCAAACTGGGCGAAAAAATGAGCCCATCTGGCCTGGCGGGTGTTATAACACTCTTGCTGCTTGAGTATTTGCAGATTTTTATGGTCTGTTCGTATCTGGAACGGGTGTAGGCTCCCTTGGAGCAAATGCCTCCATTCCACACAAGCCAATTTCATAGCAAGTAATTCCTTCTCTATGACTGAGTAGTTGCGTTGGCTAGGATTTAAAGTTTTTGAGAAATATGCCACCGGATGCTCTAGGTCCTTGACTCTCTGAAGAAGAACAGCACCTATGGCTGCTGCAGAAGCGTCAGTTTCCAGGATAAAGGGTAGTAGCTGATCTGGTTGTTTCAAGATAGGAGCTGCACAGAACTTGTGCTTTAAGCTGAGGAAGCTTTCTTCAGCCTCATTAGACCAGATGAAAGGGCCTGTGGATTTCTTGAGAAGGGATGTAATAGGAAGAGTGAGTAAGGAAAAACTTGGAATGAACTTCCTATAAAAATTTGCCAGCCCCAGGAAACGCTGAATATCCTTAACCGAAGAAGGCGATGGCCATGACAAGATGGCATCCACCTTCCTTGGGTCCATAGTAACCCCTTTGTCAGATAGGATGAATCCCAAGTAAGACAATGAGGATTGAGCAAATGCACATTTCTCAGGTTTTACCAGAAGACTGTGACGTTGTAGTCTGCGCAGAACTTCCTTGACATGTCGGGTATGTTCCTCCTGGCTCCGTGAGAAGACTAAAATGTCATCCAGGTAAACCACTGTGTTAAGGTTAAGAAGGTCGGAAAACAATCGGTCCATGAATCTCTGGAAAATAGATGGTGCATTGACTAGGCCAAACGGCATGACTTGGTATTCAAACAACCCATAGGGAGTGCGAAACGCCGTCTTCCACTCATCTCCTGTTCTTATGCGGAGTAGATGATACGCATTCCGTAGATCAAGTTTAGTAAACACAACAGAGCCTTGGACAGCCTCTAGAATCTCTGTTATGATGGGCATAGGGTATCGATCTTTTATGGTCACTCTGTTTAACCCCCGATAGTCGATACAGGGCCGCAGCTCCTTGGTATCCCGTTTGGGTATGAAAAACAGAGAGGCCCCAGCGGGGGATTTGGAAGGTCTTATGAGTCCGTTTGCTAAATTATCATCAAGGTAGCATCGGAGTACAGCCTTCTCCGATACTGAGAGGGAATACATCTTCCCAAAGGGGACCAATGCTTGTGGCACTAGGTCGATACCACAATCCTCTGGGCGATGTGGAGGAAGTCTAATGGGGGTCTGCTCCTGAAAGACTTTGTTGTATTCTGAAAGACATTTCGGTATGCAATGGATGGAACTGCCTTCAACGGCAGACATGGTCTTTACAGTTGCGAATGTTGGTTCTGGAAGACAAAAGGCGGAATGAAAACTTAGTAGATTCTTAGACCAATCCTCCGTTGGGTTGTGTTTCCTGAGCCAGCCTATTCCTAAGATGACAGGGAAATGGGCCACCCGTATAATATCAAACTTTATGATTTCAGAATGCTGGTGTATGGACACCTGGATCTCCTCGGTGGTGTGAGTAATGAGTCCTGAACATAGGGGTGTACCATCCACTCCTTCGACCTTTTGGTCCTCCTTTTTCTCAATCCTTAGCAGACCCATCTTATCAGCCCAAAAAGTGTCAAGGAAGTTTCCAGCCGCCCCACAATCCAATAGAGCCTGCGTCTCTACCTCTCTCTTCCGGAAGCGGAGTTTTATGGCTATCACCATGAGACGCACATCTTCGCTCATCTGAGATGAGGCCACAGAAAGTGTAGTGTAGGAACAAGGTGTAGCCCCTCGATAGTCCGTTCCACGGACTATCGAGGGCGGTCGTTTCCCGATCTCCTTGGGGGCACATCGGGACAGTCTCTCAGCAGATGGTTGGCTCCCCCACAATATAAACAAAGGTTCCCTTCACGTCTCCTCTTCTTTTCTTCGGCAGTCAACGGAGATCTGGTGCTTCCGATCTGCATGGGTTCCTCTCTGGCGTGACGCGATACAGGCGAGGAGGAGGCGGGGGGTATATCCAAGAACGAATGTGGACCTCGAGCCTTCTTCCTTTCGTTTCTTCGTTCCATCAGGCGGAAATCGATTCTCAGAACTGCGGTTTGAAGATCTAGAAAGGTGTCTGGGCGTGGGATCCGGGCAAGCTCATCCTTGAGCTCTTCTCGCAAGCCCCGGCGGAATATGGTATACTGGGCCTGCTCTTGCCAACCTGCCTCTGCAGCGAGTTTCTTGAAAGTGGAGATATAGGATAGTAAGTCGGTACTCCCTTGACGTATATCCAGCAGGTCTTCGCTAGCCACGTGTGAGCATTCGGTTCGCAAAAAGGTGTGTCGCAGCAGTTCCTTAAAGGCCGCGTAGTCCTGCAACACTGGGTCTGATAGGGATACCAATGGAGTAGCCCATGCCAAGGCGTTTCCCGTCATGTGCGTGATCATGAACCCCACCTTGGAATGATCTGTGGAAAAGGCATTTCTGCGGAAGGTGAAATGAATATTACAGGCCTCCAGGAATTCCTTAACCCTTCTTTCCGAGCCGTCAAATTTACCTGACACCAGGGGTAGTGGGGGTAAATCAGTCGTCTGTTGTTCTCTTGCAGCTACTCTTTGTTGGAGCGCCACGTTATCAGCCTTTAGTGTTTGGACCTCTACGTTGAGGGTTTGGACAGCTGTCACCAGCTCTTGCAGTTGTTGTGGCGTAGCCATGTCTTCTTTTAGGCGTTGCAAACTATCAGGACTGGCACTATGGGCTACGGGTGTTGCTAGGTGATCAGCTGTATCTTCGTCTTCACTCGATAGATAACCCTCCCCAATCTCTTCCTCCTCACCTGAATAGTCCAGTTTCTTCCGGCGGGTAAGTCCTGTGTACGGCTTCTTCTTTTTTAGAAGATATGGTCTACCTCGGAAAGAAGCCACCGTGACTCTCAAACAGAGAAAACCCACGGTGACTCCCCTCCGCGACAGCCAGAGGGGAAAAAGCCACTGGAACGGCAAAAAACCCCTGGATCCAATATAGACGTGAAGGTTGTGGGAGTCCCGGCACTGTAGTAGGTTGAATGATCCTTCCCAGGAAATGGTAAGGTCGGCGTGATTCTGCTAATCGAGGAAAATGTATAGGGCGGTTTACAAGTAGGTACCCCTCGGGGTGGAGGACACGAGTGAACGGAGAATCCGGGAGAAAGAGACTCTTAGAGCGAAGAAAATCACAGCAGAGATTCAGCACGGGAACAGAACACAGGAGAAGGCAAACAGGATCCGGAGAAAGGGGGGGGGGCCCGTAGGGAACGGGAGGAGGAGAAAAAAACAGGAAGATAGCAAGTCAGATTATCAGAAGGAAAACTAGCGCAAGCAACAGGGCGTGGAATAAACTCAGCTGCAACGCGCCGAGACGCCGGCAGCCGAGTGAGATATACCAACGGCGGCGGCCATCTTGAAAACAACTAGACCGAGTCTGATAGGCGAGGAGGAAGGTAATGGAACATTTTAATGGCGTCCTTGTGTCCACCTTCGCCACAAACGCCAGTCGCTGGCGGCCGTGACAGTATGATTATGGATCAGGGCTTTCACAATTCCCACTATTAGAGAAAGGGGGGTGGGGTTTGACCACAATATATTCCATGGCCCCAAATGGATAAGGAGAATTTAATGTACACACTACCATGTTTAACTTCAGGAGCAGGAAAATGGATTTCTGAACTAGAGAAAAGAACGTCAGTACCGACTTTAGCTATAGGCGACATTAAAGGCCTATTATCAGCCATCCTAAGGGAGAGAGCTGACAACGTTTGGAAAAGAGCAGGATGGGGGCGCTGTTGTGCGCCGAGCAAGATGGCCGCCTGATGCGTGAGCTCCGTGGCGAGCGGACCTCATAACCCTGTTTTATGGTGCTTTCTCTGACTGCTGCCGTGTACGGGACACACGACTTATTGCCACTGCTTCGGGGATCCTGTGGACCCGGTCCTGCCGCAAATCGGAGCCGGGAAGGGCTTTCCCCGACTCCGTAGTGCCCATCCCTCCGCCTGCGGCGCTCCTGCGCGCCTAAAACCCAACCCCGGCGGGGAGTGGACGTACCCGCCTGAGGCCCTGCCGCGCTGCTTCCCACATCTGCCGAGCATCGGTGGGGGCCGGCGTGCCTCATCCTTCCCGGCGGCGGGGTCGACGGAGACCTGGGACCGTGACCCGCCGGCCGGGCTGTGGCTTCCTCTGGGACGGTGCGGCCTGGGGTGCGCTGCCCCCGTGTCCCTGGAGGGACGTCGGGCCTGTGGCGCGGCCGCCCCGCTCTCTCTTCCCTGCTGCAGACTTCACTTCGGGGTCTCCTTGCCCTCTCCGGAGGGTCTCCGCGGCCTGTGGGGAGGTCGCTGGAGCCTCTCCCCCCCCGACAGCACACGCCGCGCTGCTGGAGCGGCGCGGCTTCCAGGTATGTGCTGCGGGGGGTCTCGCTGCCTCCGGGGGCGACCTTGCGACCGCCGCCTCGGGGCTCCTGCGGCCCTGGCCTGGACGTTGATCGGGGGCCTGGGGTGATCCTGTGAGCCGCGGCCAGCCCCGGCGGAGGGTGGACGAATCCGCCTGGGGCCTCGCTGAACTCCTTCCTACATCTGCGATCTGCTGGAGGGGGCCTGGGACGCGCTGCCCCCGCCATTCCCTGGCGAGTCACCTGGACTGCTCCTTCTTCCCAGCTTGGGAGTCGCCGTGGGATCTCCTTCCCTCCTTCCTGGAGGCCGGCGGGGGGGGTCGTGGGGACCCTTCCTCCCCGGCCTGCACGCGCTGCGCTGCTGGAGCGGCGCGGCCTCCGGGTGCGAGCTGAGGGGGCTCCGTTGACTCTTTGCACCTGAACTACCGCCTCCCTGCCCCCCTGCCTCGGGCCTCTGGGGTCGCCCCTCTTTGGCGGGCCTTCCCCTTTGCGGTGAGGGGGCCGGAGGCCCACGGGCGGCGACTACCGGCTCCGCCTGGTGAGCCCTGACCTCCCTGGCTCTCTTGCTGTGAAGCCCAGCTTTTGCCCTCCCCCCCCCCCCCCTTGGGGGGCTACTCGGCCTTCACCAACTTCACATTACTTCTACCTTGGCTGGAATCCCTTGCTCTGTGTGGCCCTATCGTTCACTGGGGGCTGGCCTCTCCCCGCTTCATTGCTTTGGAGGCTACTGCCACTCCACCCGGAGTGAAACTCTGCAGAGGGGTGCTGTCAATACCGCTGGTCCCCGCTCTTCCATCGCTGGGATTTCCCACCTTCAAGGCCCCCCACTCTTGTCTTCCACACCTTCCCGATCGGGCTGGAGCCCTGCGGTCTACACTTCTCTGGCATAGTCGCGTGGCCACGACATTCCCTGCTGCCCTCTCTTGTCACGTACCCTACCTGGTTTACTGGCTTGTATGGCCTGGGATCTCCCCGTCTCCCTCTCGGGGCTGCTTGTGGTACCCCTTTACCCCACTCAACCATCACCCTTGTCAAAATGACCAAGGGGGGCGCGAGGAAACAGAGCTCCATCAACATGTTTGCGAAGACAGCTGCGAAATCCCGGGAGGACTCCATCGGGCGGGCCCCGGTTGCGTCGTCGTCCGTAGTGGCACCTGAACCCCAAAACATGATGGACTTTATCAGGGAGGGTTTCACTGCCCTACACTCAAAACTGGACGATATGAACGGCACAATATCCTCGATCAAGGCCCACATCGAGAGGACCGATAGTCGCGTTTCTGAGGTCGAGACACGGGTCGGCTCCGCCGAGGATGCACTGGGTGCACTGCGTTCCGAGGTTGTCGCTCTCTCTCGGGCCGAGTCCTTGAGGTGGAGAAGAAGAACGAGGACTTGGAATCCCGCTCAAGGCGCAATAACCTTCGTATTGTTGGGGTCCCTGAGAGCGAGGTACACGAGCCAATGGAGGACTTTGTTGAGCACACATTAATGTTTACTTCTGGACTCGCCCAAGCTCTCCCCTCACTTTGCTATTGAGCGGGCGCACCGTGCCCTTTCCGCTAAACCCAAACCCGGGGCTCCGCCTCGTCCCATCATCGCCCGGGTCCTGAACTACCGGGATCGTGATACTCTACTCAGAGCCGCAAGGATCAAGGGCGAGCTGTTATTGGGGGGTGCGAGGATTCATCTTTACCCCGACTTCTCGACTGCCGTTGAACGTGAACGCAAAACTTTCCAGGCTGTGAAGCGGAGGCTGCGAGATCACTCCGTTAAATATGCCATGCTCTACCCCGCCAAACTGCGCGTAGAGCATACTAATCAGGTGTTCTTCTTCACGATCCCGGAGGAGGCCTCCAAGTTTATGGACGAACACTTCCCAGGTTGACTTCCTTCTTCTGTCCACAGTTCTGCAGCTTCCCCCTTGGACCCTGCGGGGGGCGGCCGGGTTCGGCCCTTCCCCGTAACCGGTGCCGCACTGATCCTCTCTCCCGGATTCGGCTTGTTCAAGTTTCTCCTTTCATTTCAATGATGTGCCATACTGCTAAGTGCAAGACACCCTGTCTAAGTTACATACAATGTTTGTAGTTGCACCTTAAGCACTACTGGTCCTGCTGCGACCCGGAGCGCTGCGGCCAGCCCGGCCTACAGGCCCCCAGGTGCTGATGCCTCTAGTTTGGTTTTGGTTGAAGGGGTTTGGGATTGTCATTCCTCTGTTTGGGAGGGGGATGTGGGTGGGGGTGGGACATGCTTGGGGGTTTTATTATCAGAAAATTGGTGCTGGCAGCGAAGGCGGACCGTGGTGCAGCACTCACCCACTGGTCTTGGACACCTTTTTTGACTCTACCACTATCACATCTATGGCTGAGGGGGACTTAACCTTTATGAGCTGGAACGTTCGGGGGTTGGGGAACTATAGAAAGATGAGGCAGCTCCAGCTGCAGGCTGAGCGCCACGGGTCCAAGATTCTCTTTTTGCAGGAGACACATGCTCGCATGGAGCAATGCGTGCGTTTCGCCAAAACCTGGGGCCCTCATAGATTCTTCACCGACTTCTCTACTCAAAGTCGTGGGGTCATGACCCTTATTCATAAGAGTCTCCGGTTCACCCTCATCTCTTCACATATTGACCCCCTGGGCAGGTATGTTCTGTTACACGCCACGCTTCAAGGGAAAGAAGTGGTTTTGTTGAACATTTATGGCCCCAACTTCGATGACCCCGAGTTCTACAGACAGGTCACGTCCCTTTTAGATGGCTTCCCCCTTGTCCCAATTCTCTGGGGGGGTGACTTTAATACTATCTTCGATGTAGCCCTTGATAGATCTGGGTCCAAGCCCCGTCATCTCTCCAGGGCAGCCTATGCTGCATTATCATCCCAACCCCGTTTGGCCATGGTGGACGCATGGAGGTTCTTTTACCCCGACTCCCGCATTTATTCATTCTACTCTTCAGTCCACGACTCATACTCCCGAATTGACCGCTGGGTGATCTCCAATGTCTTGGTTAAAAACGTGAAACAGTTAATGATTTTACCCAGAACCTTGTCCGACCACTCTCCAGTGACCATCACCGTGAGCTGTGCCCCTGATCCTGGCCGGTCCCGCTGTTGGAGTCTGAAACCCCTCGCCCTACTCGATCCAGAGTTTCATTCCGAGCTCGAGGACTCTATTGAAGAGTTCTTTGAGTTAAACGCAGGCTCGGTACCATCACTAGCCACACTATGGGAGTCTTTCAAGGCCTATATTAGAGGGATTGCACTTTCCAAGGAAAACGGAGTCCTCAAATCGATTCGGAGAGATCTAGCCGAGAGTGAATCCAGGTTGTCGACCCTGGAGGCTGCGTGTTCGCTTCACTCTTCCCCGGGTAACCTAGCGGCCATCAGGGCGGAATTGGATACGTTTCGCTCCCTGGCTGATCGTGAACAGAGGTTTCTGGACAACCCAGGCATCGCGCGGAAATACGGGGAGAGCGAGCGCCCTGGTCGCCTCCTTGCGAGGTTGATCCGACATGAGACAGGTTCCCCACACATTCTCGGGATTGAGAGACTGGACGGCTCCTTGGCTGTCTCCTCCCGGGACGTTAACACAGAATTCTTTAATTTTTACAAGTCCCTATACTCCAATTCGGACGAAGCACCAGTGGAAGAAATCGACTCCTTTCTCAATTCCCTTCCCTTGTCAACTTTATCCCCTGAGGCCGCGGGCTCTCTTGATTCCCCACTTACACTGGAGGAGCTCTCCGACGCTGTTGATTCCCTATCCTCGGGGAAAGCCCCCGGCTCGGATGGCATCCCAGTCGAATTTTACAAGTCCTATAAGTCACTTCTCCTTCCCCACTTGTTGGCTGTGTGGGAGGAGTCGGTCGAGACAGGTGTGTTCCCCCCCCTCGCTACGTGAGGCCACGATTACAGTATTGCTAAAGGCTGGCAAACCCCCCTCGCATTGTGGATCGTATCGTCCGCTCTCCCTTATAAATTGCGACGCCAAAATATACGCAAAGGCCCTGGCTCTCAGGTTGGCCCCCATCCTACCATCCATCATTCATTCTGATCAAGCGGGCTACGTCCCGGGGCGGTCCACCTCCCTGAACTTAAGGCGTATATTTAATATAATTGACAGGATTAGCCCAGAGACTCAGGCTGTAGCGGCCACGCTGGACATGCAAAAGGCCTTTGATTCGGTATCATGGCAATTCCTTTGGCGGGTTCTCGAGAGTTGTAAATTTGGTTCCTCCTTTCTCTCTTGGGTCAAGCTACTTTATTCGTCCCCCGTGGCTAGGGTCCGTACTGGTGACCACTGTTCTCCTTCCTTTGAGATCGCCAGGGGGACGAGGCAGGGGTGCCCATTCTCTCCCTTGGTTTTTGCAATTGCCATAGAGCCCTTCGCGGACATGCTTCGTCACCGCCATGTCCACAGAGGCCTCCGTACTGCCGGGAGGGCGGACATAGTTTCCCTATATGCGGATGACGCGTTGTTGTTCATTCGCTCTCCATCTTTCAACTTGCCTCCAGTGCTGGAGGATATCATTTATTTTGGCCGGGTCTCGGGCCTTAGGGTGAATTGCTCGAAATCCACCCTTTTTCCACTTACGGAATGCACTCTTCCCCCCCCTGACACTCTGGGATTCACATGGGCTCAATCCACATTCACTTACCTGGGAATAGCGGTAACGCGCCAACGGGCACTAACCTTCGAAGAGAATTTTCGGAAGTACCTTACACATCTGTCCGTTAAGGTTTTAGCCTGGGACAAGCTCCCGATTTCTCTCGCGGGCAGAATGGGCCTGTTGAAAATGGTGGTGTTACCTCAGCTGCTCTACAAGTTTGCCAACGTACCCTTGTGGCCAGGCGCGGACTTTTTTCGCGACTTGACTCGTACAATCAACTCCTTCCTTTGGCACTCAGGAGCGGTCCGGCTTAAGTATGAGACCTTGTCCACCCCCATGGCCAGGGGGGGCTTTGGTGCCCCTGATTTTCTTAAATATTGGCTAGTATCCCAGATCCAATATATCTCTCATTGGTTCAACACAACTGACCCCCCCCTCATGTCCGACTCGAGAAACTTGCGGTCTGTGACCGCGAAATCCGCTCTTTGGTTATACAACCCGCTCCCCTGGTACTGGATTCACAGAGTCCGGTCGCCTGCACATCCCTTGCATTAGCTAAAACATGGAAGCTGCTTGGAGTACCCCGCGCCTTCCACGGCAACCTTCCCCTCTGGAACTTCCTCCCGGGGGTTCCCCAGGTCGCACCACTTACTGTTCGTCGCTGGGCCGAAGCGGGCTATGAGCTGTTGCGGGACGTGTTTGTCCAGGGCATATTTATTGAGTGGACTGATCTCCCCCTACCCTTGAGGAGTGACCGGAGTGTCTGGCTTCAATACGCGTCTCTCCGTAAGACCCTCAAGCGTCATTATCCAACATTCCCTGCGGTACCACCAGACGACCCGGCCATTGGGGAACTCACTTCCCCCTCACCCATGAAAGATAAAATCTCCAGGTTATACTTCATGCTGCAGTCCAGATCCTTCCCGGAATTTTCTAAACTCAGGGGGTCTTGGGAGAGGGACCTGGGGGTGGAAATGTCAGACGACCGCTGGGCACATTTATGCGACCGCACTCACCGGGTGTCCTTCAATTCCCGATTTAAACTCATTCAGTTAAAAGTGCTGCATAGGTTCCACTATACTCCGGTCAGATTGCATTGCATGTCCAGTGAGCATCCGTCTAGCTGCCCTCGATGCGGGCATGATGACGCGGACTACATCCACATGATCTGGTCCTGCCCCCGCCTCTCACTGTTCTGGGGAGCGGTTTGCTCGACGGTATCTGCTATGCTTGATCACCCCATTGATCCTTCCCCAGCATTGTGTCTCTTCCACGACCTCCCTGGCCTCCCTCGAAACTCCAAAAAACTGGCTGGCCTCTGCATGCTCTTGGCGGTTCGGTCCATCCTGCTCTGTTGGCTTCGCCCCTTTCCCCCCACACATGCCCAATGGTTAAAGGCGGTTACTTGGGCCTCTGACTCCGAGGAAACTTGGTCTCACATGCAACCTACCCACTCCAGGCCTAGGGACATCTGGCTTAGGTTTCGCTCCTACTTGGCCGACCTGGACATGACTCCAGCTGCTTCCCCTTCACCTGCTCTTTCTCACTAGTGTGAGAGCTCCTTCCATATTATGTTGCTCAGCCACCCCTCCTCACATGTCGTTTGTAATTCTGTCTCTGAATCATTTTGGGTGTAATCTCCGTATGACTGTACCATGAACTGTATTGTCAGTATGTACCTGCTGGGCGCTGTTCGCCTGTTGTTTTGCTGCCACGCTGCCTAATAAAAAAAGAATTGGGAAAAGAGCAGGATATCTGAAAGTCACTGCACAAAATACGATGCATGATGGATCACCATTTAATAATTGTAGAGCAGATGTATGGCGATCACTTAGAGTACAATATCCTGATACATGGGATATTGAGGCAATAATGACTAGGAAACTGGGACAGACTGAAGACCCCATTGACTTTATTCAGGAGATTCAGAACAGAAGGAATTGGGAGACACATGAATCCTGGGATAAAACGGTAGCATTATTTTACCACATTTTATGGCAAGGGCTACCAGAGCCGGTGCAACGTCAGCTAAAGAAGCCGGTTGGAATGGAAGCAAAGCCATGGCCAGAGATGCAATTGGCAATTGTGCATCATTACTGTAGAATATTAAGGAAGAATGATTTTAAAAAAAAAAGCTGAGGGTCGAAAACAGGAAGAAACGAAGTTGGTGCAGAAATAATGATCAAAATATGTCATAGAAGGAGCGGTATTGACAAACCGTGAGGGAGCAACAGCACAAACAGTGCAGTCACCACAGCAGAGTAATGCGGCATAAGCCATAGATCAGAACAGGTATAATTTTATGCCAAGAGGCAGAGGGAATGGGCCTCCAGGAGGACGACGAGGTGGATTTCAAAAACCTCAAGGAGGGTAAGGATTTAATGGTGGGCAGCCACCGCAATGTTGGAGTTGCAGTAAATTAGGACATTCAGCTAGAGTATCTAGAGGGAGTAGGGGAGGCATGCAGCAACAGAATTGGTAATCTCTAAGAGGGGGGATGGGATATGCTTCACATTATAATGCAGATTCACAAGAATATTATGCCCAAGATCACACACAAACTCAAACATTTGTACCACAAGCACAGCAAATACAAGTCCCAATGCAGATGCAGCTGCCACAAGGGCAACAACAGCAAGCGCTGTAAGGAAGGCATGGTATCAACCGTAAGACAGACACAAGTTACCACAGTTCAAGGGTGTTTATTGTACTTCAAAAAGGATTTGAAAAACGCCTATCTAATCCTAAATCTACAGATGGGAGCAAGCTACGACCATCAAATAATAATAACGCAGTCCTCGTAATGCCGTGTCAAAATAAAAGGGCTTGTACTAATAAACCTATTGCCAATCCCTACCTCTAAATATAAGTAGTGTGGGAAACAATGTTACGATAAAGAAGTGTCCACAAAATAATGTGTCGGGATGTTCAGGCCGTTGGCCTCCCTTCCCCACTTTTTTAGCACGGGACAAGGCGCTACACTCTAGCTTAGCACAGTCGCTGGCTTCTGTAGCACGAGGATAGAGTTCAAGACATAAGCATCAGGGCCTTTTGTGTCCAAGTCTCTTCATTCATAGGGCCCGATGTAACAAACAAATGATAAAGTTCTTTTCCTTCTTCAGATTATCACAAGTACTCAAGTTAGGTGTTTTGCTATTCACCTCGGATCCCTCTCAGCCGGGCTCAGCTCCTTTCACCACAATGTTTGTGCTCTATTTATGCATCTAATTCTTCATAGGGTATTCTTTCTCGGGTGACTCACGATTCACGACTCACGACTCACCCTGGATCCCCCTCAGCCGTGCTCAGATCTCGGATCCCCCTCAGCCGTGCTCAGATCTCGGATCCCCCTCAGCCGTGCTCAGATCTCGGATCCCCCTCAGCCGTGTTCAGATCTCAGATCCCCTTCAGTCGGGCTCAGATTCCTTTTAACACAATGTTCACAGCTTTGCACAAACTTGTTTTAAGCAAAACTTTGTAGGGTGATCTCCCTCTGCTGGGTTCGGACCAACTTTCTTTGCTTTCATCAACCATCGAAGACTTTCGAATGTGCACAGGGCTTCGCTTGACCCATTTGCAGGACCACTTTGATTTCACAATTCTTTATCACTCTTCATATTTGCCACCTTTCAGCTGGATATCCCACAGAGACTTTCGAATGAGCAACCCCGTGGTGCTGGACCACCCTGTTTACGTATAGTATGTTGGCTTCAAGTTCAATCACCCATCCGCTGATTAATTGTGTTTGCGTCGCTTGCCACATACGCTCCATACAGTGTTCTCTTCTCTTTTCATTATACAATATTGCCTCTTGCACCCTTGGCTTCAACACAAGCCGGTCTGGTATCAGTCTCCCCAACTCACCGGCTGTGCTGACTTCACTGGCGCTGCTTTGTTGTGAGAGCCAACAACAGTATCACGCCCTCACACGATTCGCCGCCTTGACTATCGATGCAGGAGAGTCCCGGTGACACACCATGCAGCTTCCTTCATCTTCGATTCCTGGTCTTACGTTTCTTATTCTCGAAAGTTCCTGAAGGTAACAGTCTTTCGTTGAAAAGGTCAAGGGCACTTCCCTCCTTGCAATCCTCTTCGGTCTTGCCATCTTTCGCCTTTTATTAAATGCCATCTTGGAACCGCTGCTTCCTCGTGTGCTTTGCTGTGCTCCACCTTTTATCTGTGTGGGGAAGTGTGATGAAGGTCAGGTGTGTGTGTAATGTTCAGGGATTGCCTGACCCTGCCTGACCTTTGTATTGGGACATGTCAGGTATAAGGCTCGGGTGTTAGTCAGTTTTCTCTCACAGTGAGCTGTCCGTGAGAAAGTGTTTGTGTTGGGAAAGGGGTGGGGGGGTTGAGTTCCTAGGTATCCTACCTGGTAGGATGGGGTAAAGGTGTTAAAGGGAAGGGGATACCGCATCTCACCATCCGGTGTCCCACTTCCACTCCCCGAAGACCCCTTGCCCAGGTGATCTTCCTGCACTGGTCCACCCCCAGGAACTGGATCCAAAAGCAATGGCTGTGTCCTGTCCACCTGGATGACAGATCCCCGAGGACTAGCAGGTGAGACACCTTCAGGTTGCTCACAGCACCCATGCAGACACAGTAGGCACCAACACAACAAGCACAATATATTCCAATGCAACAGGCAGGTGTATCACAATGGCACATGGATACGGGAGTCACGCTAGTAACCGCACCCAAATTGGGGTCTATGACTATGGTGGGAGGAAATCGTTTCACAGGTACGGGGATGGATTTATATCCACAATAGGACAGGCCACAGAAGGATCTGATGTGTTTGGTGCTATCTGTAACACTGGACCCCAACGAGGAACCAAGGGTCAAGGTGACAATAGGAGGCAAGACATTTTCATTTCTTGTGGACACTGGAGCAACTTGTTCCTGTGTCCGTGAGGGGAAATATACGTCAGGCGTTGTCATGAATGTGCAGGGATTTTCTGGGGCAAGGAATTTGGTTCCATTTACAGATGAAATTAACAATTTCTATAGGTGAACATGACATCTCTATGCCATTTATTATATTCTAGACAAGCGCCGGTAAACATACTAGGGCGTGACTTGATGACGAAACTTAACATGGCGATGTCTTTTACTGCCAAAGGAATAGTGTGTTCTACTCCAGTGATACATTATGTAAATGTGAGGGAGCTCGTACTGTGAAAACATAAAAAATAATATGAGGCCGGGAAGCCCAAAAGAAACACATCAACACAGGTTACAAAGAACATACAAGTGTTTTATTTGAAAGCTACAACAGTTACCAAAGTCAATTGACAAACGGATAGCTATTCGGCTCTCAGAGTAACGTAATGAACTTCAACAAAAGTTCGATGCATTAGTAAGAGAGACCGTACATTGGAATACTTGGGTCTTTTATATGATTTGTCCAGCCCTTGGCCAACCCTCTCGCGGGTTAACCATTCCTGGGATCGGGCCTAAGGGTTTCTAGCCAGGTCAATCCTATAACTAATGCGTTTTGATCAGTTTCACTGATATAGTTGTACATTTACACATAGGTCAGCAATAGGGCAAGGTCTCAGTTCGCGACCCCAACAAGTGGCCTGCAGGCATATTAATTATTCGTGTGTACAGAGGTCACAACGGCCAGAATCTTACTCAGAATGTCATTCGGCCTCCATTTTGATGTTCAGGGTGACTTCCACAGTACAAGAGAACCTAAAATGGCGACTTAATCCAAGATGGCGACTTACATTACTTTCTCTAAGGTCAAGACCTTGCCGCGGAGTTTATTCGCATGATGTTTTAGACAACTTGGCGTAGGCCAATACACATACAATTGCTGCGATAGGAGGCATAATAATTCCGACAGACCCTCCTTTTGGCCTATGCCAAGTGCTAATATCATTTCTAATACTTTTGCAAATAACTCCATGCATTGTCGTCCATACATCCTGAATCATTGTCTGTAATGTCTATAGCCATTAGGTCGTTCATCAGAACCTCTTGTAACACAAACTCTTTAGATGCTGTATCTGGGGCATACATTCTGTGCCCTACTGTGCTCACTGCTTGAGCACAACATCCCCCTAGCATTACACATATACTAGGTAGACATTGAAAACGGCAACAAAGGAATAGCAGGATCCCCAAAATAACCAGAATGACAGAAAGCACCTTCCAACCCCAAGATCGTAAAGAATCCCAGAACCAGGCGCTAATATTTCAATCTCCCACAGGAACATGCACTTCAGAACTAAGGATGTGCAAGTTCTGTATTGCTTTGAAAATTGTCGGTGAGGAATCTGGTACGAAAACACAACAAGCGGACCCCACTAATTTGCATATTCCACCACGTTCTGCTAAAATGACATCTAATGCCATTCGATTTTGGAGTGCTACCAGTCTAATTGCCTTTTGTTCTGGTGTCATATTGTAGAGTATGTCCGTGGTCCGGTTGATTGTTCTCTCCAGTACTCTTGCTAGTCCCCTAATATTTTCAGAGTTTGCTATCTATCCCCAAAAGGGCACAACTGATTTTGCTATATCTCCCAATACTTGCCCAGGGGTATCTCCGTTCTCGTCCCGTCGCGGGCGAGCCTTAGAAACCTCCAATGTACTAGCTATAAATACCCCAGGTAACAGGATTCCTAAATAACAGGTTCCCTGCCAATCCTTGGGCAACCAGGGAAATGCTGAACTACCACAAACAAAATAAGCAGGCCCCCCTACATACAGAGGCCTGTTCTCTCCAGTCAAATTTACAATGTTCATACAACCTTTAAAATCTCCCATTGGTCGAGTGCCATTTCTTTGTACACA
This sequence comes from Ambystoma mexicanum, assembly GCF_040938575.1. Taxonomy (NCBI): domain Eukaryota; kingdom Metazoa; phylum Chordata; class Amphibia; order Caudata; family Ambystomatidae; genus Ambystoma; species Ambystoma mexicanum. Next base: position 339,453,594 of record NC_090938.1, read on the forward strand.
AAAGGGGACTGAATCAGGGCTATGATTTATAGAGTAGGAAGGAGGCACGGCGTCCTTATTGCCTATCGGAGCCATTTTAAAGGAAATTAGAGTTTGAAAGGGAAGAGATAGTTTATAAGACGGCCTAATAGAAGCAACATTAGGTTTACTTCTATTTGCAAAAAGCGAGCATCCCAGGGGAGTCAATTCTTGTCTCTCAAAATCATTTAAATTAGTTCCCTGAGATGCTATCATTCCAACGGCCAAAGAATAGTGCTCTAAGAGAGGAATAGCAAGCAGTCGTTAAAGGTAAAGGGTGAATATACCATCCTAGCCCCTTGTTCCCATGTTGCGGTAAATGGGTACAAATCCAACAATTACTCTTAGTAATGAATGCAACGCATGCCATTTTTAATTTCATTAAAGTATTATTATGATACTTTCGTCTATGCTGGGAGTCTCTAGGTGACAGAGTGTGAAGGTGTATAGAGGGAGTCAAAGCAGTAGGTACAATCTCAATTGGCAGTAGAGGTTTTAGAGGGTAAATTTCTTCGAAGTACCAAAGTCCTACAGCAGTAATCACACAAATACCAATTATTATTAACACAACACAGCAATACGTTTTCGGGGCCCAGGCACATTGTTCGTTGTCCGAGTTGGTCACCACCCTATTTACAAGTCCAGTGCGGGGAGCAGCGGTGGAGGTGGCAGGCATTGCAGTTTCTCAATCGACGACCCCAATGTTCGTTGCAGGCGACACTACGGTCGCGCGACTTCTTAGTCCTTCCCAACCCTAGCCAGCAGAATCCCTTTTTGCTCCTTTTGTTCGAAAGGAACTTTCTTATACAAGAGAAAACTTTCAATCACTTCTTCTTCTCACAATGCACGGAGAGACCCGTGCCGTAGTTCTATTTTCTTCGTCGAAGGTCGTACCTGGTGGTACCCAAAACTGTTTGATCCGAAAATAAGGCGTCGTCACTTCCTGAGGGAAGCGAGGTATCGGAGGCGACGGAAGTCGCAGAACTTGAAACAGTGTTTTCCGGAAGTGACTTTTCAAAAGAGTGCAGAGACGAAATGGACTGTTCCCCAAGCTCCACGGGCTCAGAGAAATTCTCTGACGCACTCACAGCGCTGTTTGCTACTCCAAGATCAGAGATTGCAGCATCAGCAAGGGGTTCTGCTTCTTCTGTAACGTGTGGCGTCGGTTGAGGAAGTTTCTTGACATGCGTCGTGTGGATCCAGTGTTTTTTCCCAGCCACCCGCACTGCTGTCCGGGTGACCAACAGCACCTGGTAGGGTCCCCTCCAGCGAGGAGCGAGACAGGAAGACCTTTCGTAGGCCTTCACTAGGACCCAACTTCCAGGCTGAATATCGTGTTCTGGGCCCGTGAACCGTACAGGTAAAGCTGAGTGAACCTGGTGATAAATGAAATACAGGTTTTTAGTCAACTGGTTGCAGTAGTCTACAAGCAATACATTTTCCACCTCCCTCAGGGCTTTAGGAGACCCCAAATGTTAGCAGGTCTCCCCATCACTACCTCGAATGGAGAAAGCCCACTCTTGGTTTGAGGTGTAGCTAATAATACAATAGGTAAGGCATCTGGCCATTTCAATTTGGTATCGGCACATGTTTTTGCAAGCTTATTCTTTAAGATACCGTTATGTCTCTCTACCAACCCAGCACTTTGAGGATGTCTAGCTGAGTGAAATCGCTTTTCAATATGTAACGCTGTGCATATCTGCAAAATTACTGCTGCAACAAAATGGGGACCATTGTCCGACCAAATTACCCTTGGGAGCCCAAATCATGGAAAGAATTCTTTTACCATAGTCTTTGCAGTGGTCATGGCAGTAGCATCTTTAACGGGGAAAGCCTCGACCCATTTACTAAAGGCACAAATAATCACAAGAACATATTTTAGATTGTTACACCGTTCCATCTCAATAAAATCAAAGTGGATGACCTTGAAGGGAACAGAAGGGGGCCCAAAGCTTCCCCTTGGAGTTACTGTCCCCTTCCCCACATTGTGCTGTAAGCAAATCATACAATTCTGAACATATTGTTGTGCAGTCTTCAGAATTTTGTCATTCACCCAAACTTGTTCTAACATTTTCGTGATCTGCTGAGCACACCCATGCGTAGGACCGTGTGCCATCGTAACCATTGCCAGTACATATGAATCAGGGAGCAACCATTTTCCTTCAGATGCATCCACCCAACACCCATCCTCATCTTGTTTCCCCATTCCTTCGGCCCACTTTTTAGACTCTTCTATTGTGGCATCAGTCTGGATATCTCGCACAGACCCGATACCCTCATACATTACATAGGCATCTTTTGTTTCCCTTAGAGCATACATGTCTGTGCTAAGGTCTGTGATCGTTTGCCTGGCTATCTGGTCAGCGAAAGCGTTCCCTTTTCCCACATAATCTATGACCTTACGATGTGCTGCACATTTCATGATCGCTAACTGCTTAGGGAGTGAGAGTGCCGAGAGCAATTGCACTATCAGGGGACCATGCTGAATCTTGGTCCCATGTGAGGTTAGGAACCCTCTTTCCGACCAGAGCCTCCCAAAGTTGTGAGCCACCCCAAAGGCGTACTGGCTATCAGTATATATGTTTACTATACGCCCTTCGAAGAGTTCACAAGCTCGGGTCAACGCTATAATCTCTGCGGCCTGCGCAGAGTTATACGAAATTCTTAGTTTCAACAACCGTACTCAACGTAGTAACTGCGTAAGCAGCTGTAGATGTACCATCTGGAAGTTTGAAGCAGGAGCCATCACAAAACAGCTCCCCTTCTGCATTGTCCAAAGGAGTATCTATAAGATCTATCCTGCCCTTCGTTTCCTGTTCAGTGGTATACCGCAGTCATGTAATTCTTCGTCACCGCAAACAGTATTTTGCGGGAAAGGTAGGAGTTCAGCCGGATTAAGAACACAACACCTCTTAATCTGAATTTGAGGGGCAAACCAAATTAATTCATACCTTGTTAGCCGTGCAGAGGTGAGGTGTTGCGTTTGGGTTTTGTTCAATAGGATATCTACAGAGTGAGGTACCATCAAAATCAAATCATGGCCTAGGACCATTCCCTCACTCTGTTTTACAGACGCGGCAGCAGCAGCGACAGCTCGCAAACATCTTGGCAAAGCGCATGCGACAGGATCAAGGGCGGAGGAGTAGTAGCCGCACGGCCTATTCTTCCCTCCGTGTTCCTGTGTTAACACAGCCAAAGCACATCCATCACATTCATGCACAAACAACACAAAGGCCTTGTCATAATTTGGAGTACCCAGAACCGGTGCAGAGAAGCTCAATTATCGTTGATGTTCCGATTTCCATGGCAGTGGCAGAGAAATGCCCTTCTTCATCAAAGCCAACATCGGTTTTATCACTAGTGAAAAGTTTGGGATCCACAACCTACAGTAAGAAGCCATACCTATTAAGGCTCTGACTTCCTTCTGTGTATTTGGAACAGACTTGCCAGAAATGTGTTTTATTCTTTCAGGTGTCAATCTTCTCCCCTCCTTTGACAGGAGGTAGCCTAAATAGGCGACCTCCTGACAACAATATTGACATTTTTTGAGCAAAGCTTTATGACCATTTTTAGCTAGATGAACAAGCAACAGTACAGTGCCTTCTTTACAAGCACTTTCAGAATCTGCAGCTAAAAGCAAATCATCGACATACTGAAGCGGTGTACAAGTAGGTGGCAATTCAAGGGTGTCGAGCTGCTCTTTCAAAGCTCTACTATAAATGCTTGGACTTTCAGTATACCCTTGAGGTGCCCGAGTAAATGTAAATGAACGTCCCCCCAAGGTGAACGCAAACAAATATCTACTCTCTTTGTGTATAGGAATGCTAAAGAAAGCATTTTTTAAATCCACAACGCTGAAGTGCGTAGCCGTAGCAGGGATCATTGTCAGTATCGTTGTCACATCAGGCACAATTGGAAATTGTGGGGTGACAACTCTGTTAATAGCACGAAGATCAATTATGAACCGGTATGGGATTGCATTGTCGCCTTTCTTGTATACAGGCAAAATCGGGCTGTTACATAAACTACCTGTAATCTCCTCGATCAACCCACGATGCACAAAATCGGAGACAATGCACTTCAGAGCACACTCGCCCTCAACTGATATTTTATACTGTGGAATGCGTGGTAATTTAACTCCATGTTTCAAAACTATTTTAACAGGCTCAATCTGTAGTACCCAGACATCATTGTTGTCAACCGCCCATAAACATTCCGGGACAATGCTAAACTCAGGAGGCAATGGTCGAGTCAAAAACTGAGAATTGGGAAGTTGCTGTGGTGAAACCGTCAGTCGTACTCCATCAGAGGAACAATGAATTACTACATTCAATTTCTTTAACAAATTTAACCCCAGCAAATTCTCTCCACAGGTCGAAGTCAGAAGGAAAGGGCAATGGTCCGTAAAGGGACCCAAAGAAACGGACACCGGCAAAGAAACCGGACAGACAATTGGTATACCAGAAAACCCTACAGAAACATTTGTTTGCCCTGACAGTGGAATGTTTGGAACCCGGGAATGATCAATGGAGCACTTCTGTGCTCCAGTGTCTATCAAAAACTGTTTCCTATTCCCCACTAACAATTCAACGTAGGGGCCTTTCTGATTAACGGGAATAGGTAAAGGTTCCAAACCCTGCTTCGGGCAGTCCTAATGAAATAGAGTATCGTCGGAAGGAAGCTCTTCAGAAAGGTAGGCAGCAGAAGGGTGATCAAATATGTTCCTCGAGTCCACACTCGAAGTCTGATTTTCCTGTGAAAAAGGTTGCTGAGGATTTTGTAAAAACTGACCTCTATCAGGGCCCCCTGCTCCAGGGCGACCTCTAGGTCGTCTAGCCATACTCCCAAACGCACTGTTTGACCTTTGTCGAAGGACGGCGCATTGTGCTCGACAATGACCTTCCTGGCGGCAATAGGCACATTGATTAATATTCACAGAACCCAAAGGAGCGTTTCCTTTTGGGACATACTGACCTCTGGTCTGTGTTGTACCTTCTCTGGGGTTTCTAACAATTTGTTGTAATAATACTTTATTGTTCAGATCTCCTTTCCTCTTCTCTATTTTCTCCTTTTCATTATTAACACGGTTCTCATAGTACTGAGCCATGTACAAAACTTCAGATTGAGATTTTGCCTGCCAAGCGCTCTCAGAGGACATAATCTGTGACTGGATGTCGGGCAACAATCCACGTACAAATTTGTCCACGAACAACTTTTTCCCAGACTCTGTACCCAAGTCCTGTCCACTGAAGTCAGAAAATACCTGTTCGAATCTAATAAAGAATTCGGTGGCGCCTTCCGTTTTTCCTTGAACACAGGCCGTAAGCTTGTCCCAAATAATTCTTTTCTCTGGAATTATAGTTTTTAATTTTGTGACAATTCTATCAGGCAAAGTAAGTATTACCTGAGGTGGTTTCTCACCAGCTGGTCTTTCCCCATCAACCCTAGTCATATTAGCCCACGTATCTCCCAACCCTGGCACATCGTCTATTGTCCAAACCTGCTTCCATACCTCTACGGGTAGGAGTACAGGGAATAGCAAGTCAATATCACTTAAGGTGAGCACAGAGGACTGCAAAACGGACTCTATCTCTTTGTAAAACCCTGTCGAGTTTTTCCTGATACCGGAAACTGATTGTTTAATAGTGTTCACTTCCTGTCGTGAAAACGGGACGTGAACAAATTGCGATACATAATGCGCAGGGATATCCACAGCGGGTGCACCAGTCCCAGCGTTAGCAGGGATCTCAACCTTTGGGACAAATGTCGGAGGAACCTCTCTCATAGGCAACTGAGATATAGGTAATTCCGACCGCTTACTAAGCAACAGAGCCAGGTCGAGCGCTAAAGCAGTCGAAGAAGTGTCGGGCGAAAAAGCCCTTTTGCAAATTCCCAACAACTCTATAGGACAACTAACCTTCTTCCTTACACATTCTTCCTGCAGGTATTGTACCATTACCTGAATCGCCTTCCTTTGCATTTCTACTGTATACTGGCTATACGTGTCATATACTTCATCTGGCGGAATTGATGAATCCGAGATCCATCGAATCGCATCTTTGGTACAAATTCGTACTTCCTCAGGTGCCGATCTACGACACGGAAGGAACCGTTTCTGTACATACATACTGTCGTCTTCATCATCCTCATCTCGTGACTTTTCAAAGTCCCTCCTATACTCAAACAATCTTTCAACATGACCATGTACTTTCTTCTCTGTATCCCTCGAAAGTGCTAAAGCATTTAGATCCCTCACCCCTTGTGGGAGATCCGAATTTTGTAGTCTACCCCACATCACACATAAATGAGTCCCCAAACCTTCGATAAAAATGTTTTTCTCGGGAAAACTGTTCAAATTGGATAATGTGGAAAAAACATTAACTTGATCACCTTTCTCCATACAGTGCTTAGCCCATGCAAACAATTCCTGTTTCTTATCTGCAGAAACAGTATTATGAGTGACAATCTTTGACCCCGCACCTTGATCAACTTCAGTCAATACGCAACCACTCGGGAGCGGAGGTGTGGGCAAATTCAATAAGGGTGCAACTATCTGCGCGGGAGGAAGGGGTGGTGCGATAGGTGGAGGAACAACAGCTAGAGGAATAGGAACAATAGGTTGTACAGGGGGAACAGGAATAACAGCAGGGACAACAGCAGGAATGGGCAGAGCACCCAGGAGAGGATCATACGGAGGTGGCGCAGAAGCACCAGGCCTGCGTTCGTTTAACAATTTTTCAATGAATTCTTCAAAAACATGGAAATCTTTAGAGGGATACATTTTCTGGATTCCGAGTGAAAAAGCCCTATCCATATTTTTAAGTGACTCTGAATGTTTTTCCTTATCATAGAACGCCTTCTCAGCATTTGTTTTATGACGGTGTGCATGTTTATCCCTACTTAAGCTGCTGCAATGCTTCTTTTTTCCAATTCTGCAAAACATCAAAGGCTGCAGGTCTGGCCTTCTTTTTTAGCAAGACCGATTCTAGGTATTCAATACGGGGGATCTCAAAACTACCATTGATTGGCCACTGAAATTCGGAGGCATGTCTGGTATGTCTGTGCCAAATATCATTGAATACTATACTTCCAATGCCATACTTACAGTACATAGTACATGCCGGCGACCCCTCCTGTGGTGCCGGGCGGCTAAATTCCAAAGATTGTCAATCGCTGCGGAACATAGCCCTAAAGCAGCTAGACAATTTCCCAGGCATTTCACAAAAAAATGGTGTTACCTGGTCAATAATTGTGTCTGCAGATACAATACGCCAAATTCAAATTGTCAGGGTTAAATTAAGAGCCGGGTAACCACTCACCTGACCAAAACCTAAGGAGGACCGTACGGTTTACCAAAGAACTTACCTAACAAATTTTACCTTGTGTTAGGTGGTTTCGACAAATCTGCCCGCCTCAAAAATGGACCCTCGTCAAGATGCCGTGTCAGACCACACGACTATCGTCCAAGGATCGGATCATGCAGCGCTGCCGAGGTATCGCGTCTCATTCGGTCGGGCCCGCAGTATCACACCGACCGATCCCGGTTCGATAGTCTGCGTCAACCTTCAATGATCCGGCATCAATCTTGAGGGTCCCTATTCGGGCGCCAACTATGAAAACATAAAAAATAATATGAGGCCGGGAAGCCCAAAAAGAAACACACCAACACAGGTTACAAAGAACATACAAGTGCTTTATTTAAAAGCTACAACAGTTACCAAAGTCAATTGACAAACGGATAGCTATTCGGCTCTCAGAGTAACGTAACGAACTTCAACGAAGGTTCGATGCATTAGTAAGAGAAACCGTACATTGGAATACTTGGGTCTTTGATATGATTTGTCCAACCCTCTCGCGGGTTAACCATTCCTGGGATCGGGCCTAAGGGTTTCTAGCCAGGTCAATCCTATAATTTATGCGTTTTGATCAGTTTCACTGATATAGTTGTACATTTACACATAGGTCAGCAATAGGACAAGGTCTCAGTTCGCGACCCCAAAAAGTGGCCTGCAGGCATATTAATTATTCGTGTGTACGGAGGTGACAACGGGCAGAATCTTACTCAGAATGTCATTCCGCCTCCATTTTGATGTTCAGGGTGACTTCCACAGTACAAGAGAACCTAAAATGGCGGCTTAATCCAAGATGGCGACTTATATTACTTTCTCTAAGGTCAAGACCTTTCCGCTGAGTTTATTCGCATGATGTTTTAGACAACTTGGCCCAGGCCAATACACATACAATTGCTACGATAGGAGGCATAATATTATTTCAATTCCGACAGTACTAGCATTTACAGGAAGGAGAACTCTACCAGGAGTATGTTATGTTACTTGGCATTTATATAGCTCTCTATGGGCCTGATTCATGGAAGTGTTTTATAATGGCGCAATCCCATAGGAAAACGTTCCATGAATCAGGTCCTGTATATCATTGGTATGATCTCAAGGCGCTGATAGGTTGAACTCCCTCGGGAACCACAGTTCTGGCCAGTAGAGGGAGATAGTGTCGTAGGGTGCATGGGTGCACCAGATATGTGGGCAGCTGATCTAATTGCTGGATGGTAGCTCTAGATGAGGACGTTTTTTTGTATGGAGTGAATATTTTATTATCATGGTTGCCTAAATTGATCAGCAATCTATTGAGAATACCTGATAAATATTTGTTCAGGCCAGAGATTCCTATGGCTGATGAGGAAGGGCAAATTATCCCTTTAGAACTAGAAGCTGCAATAGTCGGAGAAGAAAGGTTGATGCTTCATGGGACAGACGATGAGGTAAGAGGATGGAGAACGGTGATAGCCCTCGACGAAGAATACAGGTTGACAGATTTGACAGACGAGATGCTATTTAGGGATGACTATTCAAATGATGAGTTAGTATTTTTCATCATTCTTACTTATTGGATTAAAATAGAGAATGTACACATACCACAGAGAATGTTAAGACTGATTTCTGAACTCTCACCTGGAGGGGCAGAGGTTCAGAAGGCCAGGCTAGTTTCCTGGAACAGGGTAACCTCTAGACAAGCCAGACCAATCAAGGTAGCTATGGCAGGCGGTCAAGACTAAGTCTCAAGAGGGGTGAGGGTGACTGAAAGACCTCAATGAGCACACAAAGCAAGGACACTTACAAATTACTCCAGACAAGTGTTATATTAAACATATAGACACATTTATTACAAGGCCTTTGTAACATAGACCATAGCAAAGAATCACAGTAATACTAGAGTAAACCAATACATCACAATATATATACAAGACCAGAGGGGTCTAAGGGATTAAGCACAAAATATGTAGACCACCTAGATGGGGAGGAAAACGGGCAGTGCAAGTAATCTTTAGACCCAGTTCAACATCAAGAATACACCTAACTAAGAGGCAGTCCAAGCCCTACGAAGAGAGGAGCCTTATGCTCAATAGTACATGCACGCACTTGTGCCAATGGACAAAATAGGGTCTCTTCAAGGGTCTCTAACAACTCAGGCAGGTGGATAAGGCGATAAAGAACAAGTTCCCACTATTCAAGCAGGAACTCCACTTAAGGGCAGAGGCAGTTTGAGAGTGCGGGATGGAGTCGCTATTATGCAATAGCTGTGGAAAGAAAAGAGTCCCTTGGGGCCACTTCGTGTGTAAAAAATGGGCTCCTGCGCTAGGGGCCACCGGTTGGGGTAAGGACTACTCACCGGTCACCGATGCAGGCAGACCCAAACTTCGCCAGTACAGTCCACTTCGCTGGCAGGTTCGAATGTGACAATCAGGACGTCTCAACACTGTGTAGTTGCCGAGCTGCAGCGGGGATTCCCAAACGGGACAGTGACAATTTCTCCACTCTGGGTGGAGGAATCAGCCCAATTCCACTGCAGCAGGCTTCAGGGTCAAGGGGGTCACAAATGCAGCGAACTTGCACACGTCGTTGCCATAGCAGGGCAACACGGTAACCGTGTTTACTCCGGTCCGGGCGCACTCGTCTCACTTCAGACCTGGGAATGCCAAGTGTACGAAATTCGGTGTGAGGGTGCCGTGGACACAGAGCAAGCAGTATACCAAGTTTCGAGGGCCTCCTCAAAACGCGGCGGTGACAGAGCAAACATCCCGTGTAAACTGGTCAGCCCACTGGTTGGCCCAGGGACACTTCCAAAGAGGCTTACTTGTTGAAGGTGCCGAGAATAGTTGGTCCCACTATTCCAGTGGGTCGAAGCATCTTCACAGACCTTCTAGGACGATCAGATGCAGAGGGGTCCCACAGGACGACAGCGGGCTCAGGGTGCCAAACCTTCCAGCGGGTCACCAGCGGTTCCTCGACTCAGCTTCTGGTTGCTGGATACTTGTGTCAGGAATCGAGGTGGGTCTGGCCGGAATCATGAAAGACAAATGCCGTTCCCATCAGGTAAACAACTGAGACATTACGGAATACGCCCTTTACACCATACTCCATTGTTACGGCTTCGTTCTCCTCCTCGCACAGCAAAACAAAGGTTAACATCTTGCCGCACCGAGTATCTGAATGCTTACCCTTCTCCTTGGTCGCGTTGGCGGTTGCCATGGAGATTGGGGCAAGCACGCCGAACCCATACGTCAGACGCATGCTTGGGTCATGTGACTTGGGCTTGATAAAGTTTACTTTGCTGAAGTACACTACGTATCCTGGATAACGTAACCTGTTGCTGCCTTTGTTTCCTTGTGATCCTCGCCCTTCTTCCCAAGTCCTTGTCTATGTTTTGGTTTCCTGATTCCCTGTTCACCCTCTGAGCGCTTCCCTCCTGTCCCTTAACTACCTGTACCTCTCTTGCTCTTCTATAGACCTTTGCCTTGCTGACGACTCGGAATTCTACAGGAACTGCTTCTGCCTCACGTTTTGTCATTGGTAACAAATCCCATTTGCCGACCCGGACTCCGTTTGGACTGCTTCTGCCTCACGTTTGTCATTGGTAAAGATCCCGTGTTGCCGACCCGGACTCCCTTTTGGATTGCTTTTCTTTGGACCCACGCTGTTGCAAGTGTCCCGAAAAGACCGCCAGTGCCTTTCTCCTCTCCTCTCCTCTCCTCTCCTCGCCCTAATACAAACTAGAGACTGCAGGAGAATTCATACAGGGTGAGGGGGGAGCGTCCTCTGAACCGTCGGGTTTTCCCTGTTGGACTTCCTACCCCCAAGCGTCTGCGTGCCGGCGGGAATAGTCCCAGTCACCCCTGCACCTGGTGGTCTTACAGGGTGCATTTGCATCATTTGGAAGATCACTTATCCCATGGTAAGAGTGTCTGTCCTTACTCCTGATTTCATGTCTTTTCATTCATTCTGATATTTCTGGAAGTACTAAGACCACTTGCTTTGTTTATTGTGACAGAATCATTGCAGTGCTTTCTTGCTGTTGATGCTATTGCAAAACAAGGGGCTTGCCCGGGAAATCATCTCCTTCCAAGAAGAGAGTCTTCGGCATCTCGTCTGGGTCCATTCTTCCAAGTAATTGATCCCTGGTGCTGGTTTGTTTTATCCAGACACAGGGTTACATTGCAGGGTAGAATTCGTCGTCTGCACCACAAGGGCAACTTGGATTGGCTACGCTGACATAATCGGAAGCCTCCATGGACCCAAACGAAGCCTTGACCCAGATCATGAACATGGTCACTGAGTTACGTGCGGATATGACAGCAGCTCATACCGCCACGCAACAACGCATCAATGAGTTACAACCAGGCATGATTCCAGCTAACTCCCCGGTAGCGGATTCCATGGCCGCTTCAGGTTTAGCTCGGCAAGGACAGGAAACAGGTCCTGTGTTTATGACAGCCCATTTTCCGTTAGCCCAGCCGGAACGGTTTTGTGGGGATCCACGTACCTACCGCACCTTCTTAAATCGATGTAGTCTACATTTTTTATGTAGACCCTCTTCATTTCCTGATTCTAAGACTAAAGCGGCATTTTTGTTATCTCGCCTTGGTGGCACAGCCGCTTCATGGGCCAACCCATTGCTTGAGCAGGGTAGAGCACTGTTATTTGACTGCGATGCACTAATTACAGCAATGAGTCGTGTTTTTGATACCCGGTACAAGACTCAGGCTACGGATCTTGAACTTTTGAGTTTACATCAGGGTGACTCTCCATTGATATGATATGATAGTTTATTTGTATAGCGCCTATACACAATGTGTTTCAAAGCGCTTCAAGGAGGGAGGGGACATAGGAAAAATACAGTTACATTCAGCAAAAGTCCTTGAAACAATACAGAATGTGAAAATAACTATCATAATAGGCCTGTCGACATTTCTGATAGTGCAAGTGCATAGAACAAGTAAGGCAAGAGGTGATGGAAAGGAAGGAAAACAGAGCAAGCAGTAACATTACTAAGTCTGACGACAATTTACGCAGTGCAGGTGGTAACAAGAGGCGGGGTGGGAGGGGGGGCAAGTGGATGGAGGGGGGAAGGAGAACAAGACACGCTACTGAGGAAAAAGTCAATGACAAATTGAAAAGTAGGGGAGGGGGGAGGGGGAGAACAAAAAGGGGGGGGAGACAGACAAGCTGCTATCAAGAGTCACGGAACAGATGATAGGAGTAAGTGCTAGGAGGGGGAAGTCTAAGAGGGGGGGAGAAAAAGGAGGGGGGAGTAGGAGGGAAGTTGAAGAGGATGGAAATGAGGAGGGGGGTGGAGCGCAGAGCAAGAGGGGGGGCAAGCAGGGTGAGGGCACACATAGACTCACGGGGGGGCAAACAGAATCTCAGGAGGGGCAAAACAGACACTGACGGGGGCGGGGGGGCACACAGATACGCAGGGGGGGCACACAGATACTCACGGGGGGCAGGGGGGGACACAGATACTCACAGGGTGGCAGGGGGGGTAGTGGGGGGGCACACAGATACTAACAGGGGTCAGGGGGGGCAGGGGGGGGCACACAGATACTCAGGGGGGGGCGGGGGGGCACAGATACTCACAAGGGGGCAGGGGGGGAAATTGGGGGGGGCACACAGATACTCAGGGGGGGCACACAGATACTCGCAGGGGGCACACAGGGGAGGGCAGGGGGGGCACACAGATACTCACGGGGGGCAGGGGGGGGCACACAGATACTCACGGGGGGTAGACAAACACTCGCATGGGCCGGGGATCCGGCGTACCGTGGTGGACAGCGGTAGACGGGGCCTTAGGAGTGGGCCTTGTGAGGAGGGCCGGCCAAGCCTGCCGGCCTTCCCATTGGCCCTGATGTTACATGCTCCAGCCAATCAATGCCCCCCAGCAGCACCAGGCCCAGCACTCCAGTGCAGGGTAAAAACGAGTGGCCATGTTGGAATGGCAGCTCCACATCAAAACGGAGCACAAAGGACCGCAGAGTAAAACGAAACGGAGCGATTTCTGGCTCACAGAGACTTCAATTTACAGATGTAGCACAAGCCTGTGCATAAAATATTATTTGCATAAATGTTCATTTTCGAGCGTCCTCGCGCGCATCTTGGAGTGGCCCAATCAATGGTAGAGGGCTTACCTTCCAGGGAGTCCAGGATCGTAGTGCACAGAGTGAAGAGAAGGTCAGGTGGAGGGGAAAGCTGAAGCCGCTCCGGCAGCCCCATCAGAAAGAGGGATAGTGAGGAAGAGTGAGCAGTGGGGAGGGCCAGGAGTGGTCCTTGTGAGGAGGGCCGGCCAAGCCTGCCGGCCTTCCCATTGGCCCTGATGTTACATGCTCCAGCCAATCAATGCCCCCCAGCAGCACCAGGCCCAGCATTCCAGCACCCAGCATTATTGGCATACTTAGCCCGATTTAATCAACTCGTGGCTGAGACTGGCTGGCCCGAAGATAAAAAGGCTTCTATGTTCTATCATGGGTTATCCGACTCCCTGAAAGATACCCTATCCACGGTTCCGATTGTACCTACGACCTTTCCCGAGCTCCTGGATATGGTACTCCAGATAGATTCACGAAAAGCAGAGCGGAAGGGCGAAAAGAGGCTTTCTACATCTCTGGCCATGTTACCTCCTGCTTCTGTTGCGGGGGGACCGGAACCCATGCCAAATAGGAGCCGTTCGGGGTCCATTGACTGCCGAGGAAAGGGAACTTCGTAAGAACAACCTATGTTTTTACTGTGCGTCGTCTGAACATCTGCTGAAGGCTTGTAACAAGAAGCCAAAGCATCAGGGAAATGCCAAAGCTCGGCAGTAGAAGGGGTCGTTCTGCCGAGCTCAATCCTTCTTGACTCCCTGACTATAAGACAGTTCATCATTCCTATCCGGTGTTCCCAGTCTCCGGATCACGAATGGTTCATTGATGCTGTGTTGGACTCTGGGGCTACCGGTAACTACATTGATGTAGCTTTTTCCAGGAAATTAGGTATTCCAGTGATCATGAAACCACAACCAGAAACGGTCAACACTGTGGATGGTTCGCTACTGCTTTCAGGTTTGGTTATAGAACAAACAGTTTATTTAACCATGACCACAAATCATGGCCATGAAGAAATCATTAGTTTTGACCTTATTGCAGCCCCACAATATCGCTTGATCTTGGGCTTGCCTTGGTTGAGACGCCACAATCGAGTGGTAGATTGGGGCACCGGGGAGATAGAATTCGTATCCTCTTATTGTGAGACTTCATGTTTTTCTTCGAACCATGAGCCCACGAACCCTTGTAGACCCGTTACATGGAGTCTCCTCTATTGGAGCCATTATCAATAACCCTTTACCTAAGGAGTACTCTTCGTTTAGTGATGTCTTTGATGCAAAGGGGGCTGAGAGCCTTCCGCCTCACAGACCCTATGATTGTGCCATTGACTTGGTCCCTGGTGCCAAAATTACTTCTGGCCGTATTTACTCCCTAACGCAGAAGGAGGATGCGATTCTAAAGGAGTATATAGATAAGTCGCTCAGAATTGGGTTTATCCGTCCTTCACGATCACCTGCGGCCTCTCCAATGTTTTTTGTACCAAAAAAAAAAAGAGACCTCAGGCCTTGTATAGATTACCGTGCCTTGAATGCCATTACCATCAGAAACCAGTACCCAATACCCTTGATATCCGTTCTCCTTGATCAGCTCGGTTCTTCCAAGATCGTTACTAAACTAGATTTACGTGGGGCTTACATTCTTGTACGAATCCGAGAGGGGGACGAGTGGAAAACGGCCTTTAAAACCAGATACGGTCTTTTTGAGTATTGTGTTATGCCCCTCGAGTTGTGTAATGCCCCAGCCACATTACAACATTTTGTTAATGACATATTCAGGGATATGATGGATCGTTTTGTCGTCATTTATCTTGATGAAATTCTGATTTATTCTGATTCCTATGATCATCATGTACAACATGTTCGCCAGGTTCTGCAAAGACTAAAGGAACATTCCTTGTACGCTAAACTGGAGAAATGTACATTTCACGTGAAGTCCGTTGAATTCTTGGGGTATGACATAACGGATCAGGGTATACAAATGAGTTCAAATAAGGTCAGAGCAGTTCTTGATTGGCCGGTTCCTAAAGACCTCAAAACGCTGCAGTCCTTCTTGGGCTTTGCCAATTTTTATAGGCGTTTTGTGCGCTCCTTTTCAGAGATCGTATCTCCTTTGACGGCCTTGACTAGTAGTAAGAGGTCTTTCTCCTGGGACCAGGAGGCTAATAGCGCTTTTGAAACCCTCAAACTAGCCTTCACTACTGCCCCAGTGCTTCAACACCCTGATCCGCTTCTGCAGTTTGTTGTGGAAGCTGATGCTTCAGATATAGCGGTGGGAGCCGTCTTATCTCAGTCCTGTCGGGAATCTACAGCCTTGCATCCGCTTGCCTTTCACTCCAGGAAACTCTCCATTCATGAGCAGAATTATACCATTACGGAGAGGGAATTCTTGGCTGTGAGAGACGCATTCATGGTCTGGAGACATCATTTGTTGGGTACGACAATTCCGGTTCAAGTGTATACCGACCACCGGAACTTGGTAGCCCTCCAGTCTATAAAATGTACCACTCCCAGGTTGGCTCGTTGGCATGAGTTCTTTTCAGCCTTTAATTTCACGATTACATATCGTCCCGGCTCTTGCAACTCTAAGGCTGATGCTTTGTCCCGTATCCCTGGGATTCATACGTCTAAACCGGTACCTACTCCTCTACTGCTTCCTAGCCAGGTGATATGTGGGTGCACGGTTGATCCATCATTGAAATCCCTTCTAGTTACATGGGGTCGTACAAAATTCTAAGACCATTAAGGAGGAGGGTATCAGTCTTGCATTCATTACCCTATCTTCACGAGAAAGTGTTCCTTCCCAACCAAGAGTCCCGAACCTTGGCCTTGAAATGGTGCCACGATTCCAAATTTTCTGCACATCCTGGAATAAGGAAAACCATGGAGTTACTAAATAGGTGGTGTTGGTGGCCTGCCATGAAAGCAGACGTCAGTCAGTATATTGATACCTGTGCCGTCTGTGCCCAGGGTAAGACCTCTCATGCCAAACCTATGGGTCTGCTACATCCATTGCCTGTACCGCGATTACCGTGGTATATGATCTCTATGGATTTTATTGTGGAATTGCCGCTTATTACAGGTTTCAACACCATCTGGGTGGTAGTGGATTACCTGAGCAGATACGCATTGTTCACTCCTTGTTTAGGGTTGCCCTCTGCTCCGGTCTTGGCCGAGTTATTCATCTCCCATGTTTTTCGACGGTTTGGTCTCCGAAGTGTTATCATCACGGATCGGGGGTCGCAGTTTACCTCCCATTTTTGGAGGGCCATTACACTGTCTTTGGGCATAGAAGGCCGGTATTCCAGCGCTGATCATCCCCTTACTGATGGGCAGACAGAGAGGCTCAATGCCACCCTCGAGCAATATCTCTGTTGTCTTCTGCTCCATCAGGGCTCCCGGTTGTCCTTATTACCCATGGCCGAATTTGCCTATAATAATTCACTGCATACGTCCACGGGATCCACTCGGTTTTTTGCTACTTATGGGCACCATCCTCGCTCGTTACCATTGCCTCTGTTAGGTGGTTCGAGTAACCCAGCTGCGAATTCCTGTGTACAGTCGCTCATAGCCTTACATTCCCGGGTTAGACGTCATTTATTGGAAGCTCAAGGTCGTTCCAAACGACATGCGGATGCCCACCGTTTTCTGTCTCTGTCTCTGTCTTACACTAAGGGGATGCAGGTCTGGTTGTCCACGAAGAATCTACGCTTGCCAGGTCATGACTCTCTGTTGCCACGGTTCTCCGGCCCTTTCACGATCCTGGAACTGATTAATCCGGTGGCGGTTTGTTTACAGCTCCTGCATTCTTGGAAGATTCACTCTGTTTTCCATGTCTCGCTTTTGAAACCTGTTCACGGGGGTTCTCGGTTGCTCGTCCCTTACCTGTGGTTGGGTCGGACGAGTATGAGGTCAACTAGATCTTGGACACAAAGGTTTATCGCGGAACCCATCCGTTTCTAGTTGACTGGAAGGGTATGGGCCTGAGGACCGTACTTGGGAACCTTTGGAACATATTCACGCTCCGGAGTGTTTGAAGGATTTTTGGTCCTCCCGTAGAGGGAGGCGTTCTTTGAGGTGGGGTACTGTCAGGAATCGAGGTGGGTCTGGCCAGAATCATGAAAGACAAATGCCGTTCCCAGCAGGTAAACAGCAGAGACATTACGGAATACGCCCTTTACACCATACTCCACTGTTACGGCTTTGTTCTCCTCCTCACACAGCAAAACAAAGGTTAACATCTTGCCGCGCCGAGTATCTGAATGCTTACCCTTCTGCTTGGTCGCGTTGGTGGTTGCCATGGAGATTGGGGCAAGCACGCCGAACCCATACGTCAGACGCACGCTTGGGTCATGTGACTTGGGCTTGATAAAGTTTACCGTGTAAGTTGTTTGTTGCTTCTGATTTTGCTGAAGTACGCTACGTATCCTGGATATCGAAACCTGTTGCTGCCTTTGTTTCCTTGTGATCCTCGCCCTTCTTCCCAAGTCCTTGTCTATGTTTTGGTTTCCTGATTCCCCGTTCACCCTCTGAGCGCTTCCCTCCTTGTCCCTTAACTACCTGTACCTCTATTGCTCTGCTATAGACTTTTGCTTTGCTGATGACTCGGAATTCTACAGGAACTGCTTCTGCCTCATGTTTTGTCATTGGTAAAGATTCCCTGTTGCCGACCCGGACTCTCTTTGGATTGCTTTTCTTTGGACCCACGCTGTTGCAAGTGTCCCGAAAAGACCGCCAGTGCCTTTCTCCTCTCCTCACCCTAATACGAACTATAGACTGCAGGAGCATTCATACAGGGTGAGGGGGGAGTGTCCTCTGAACCGTCAGGTTTTCCCTGTTGGACTTCCTACCCCCAGGCGTCCGCGTGCCGGCGGGAATAGTCCCAGTCACCCCTGCACCTGGTGGTCTTACAGGGAGCATTTGCATCATTTGGAAGATCACTTATCCCATGGTAAGAGTGTCTGTCCTTACTCCTGATTTCATGTCTTTTCATTCATTCTGATATTTCTGGAAGTACTAAGACCACTTGTTTTGTTTATTGTGACAGAATGATTGCAGTGTTTTCTTGGTGTTGATGCTATTGCAAAACGAGGGGCTTGCCTGGGAAATCGTCTCCTTCCAAGAAGAGAGTCTTCGGCATCTCGTCTGGGTCCATTCTTCCAAGTAATTGATCCCTGGTGCTGGTTTGTTTTATCCAGACACAGGGTTACATTGCAGGGTAGAATTTGTCGTCTACACCACGAGGGCAACTTGGATTGGCTACCCTGACAACTTGGCTCCTTAACCATTGTTCGTGTGAACTCAGGAGATCAACATGGTAGTGGTGTTTCCAGCCTCCTCTTATCCAAAGTTCCCTTTGCGCCAAAACGGAGAGGACCCAATGGGAGATCTGCTCACAAACACTCACTCCATACGTGGACCAATCACGGACCACAGTGGTCCCAGGCATTCCGGACACGCCAGACTCTCTGGCACCCAGGATGTGTATTGGGAACAGACATCCCGGCCCACATCCTGGAGGCACACACACAAGACGTGCAGAAGCCCGCAAAAGCATTGGGTTTCGCGGGAAAGGGCATGCCCAAATAAGGACGGACCCGGGTCGACTCGACCGGGGGAAGGTGAAGGGGCAAGATGGCCAAAGGATAGGACAAAGAACCTTGTGGCATGGCCATTCTGGAGCCAGGCCACCTATTTGTGCCAAATACGGTAAATGCGGTTAACATGGCAAGAAAGGGTTAAAAATATAAGAAAACAATAGCTGCCACCAGTCCTGTCTATGACACATCTGCACGGTTTATTAAAAGTCCAGCGAGAGTTTCTAGGGCCTTTGGAACGACTAGAGACCCAAGTGTGCTGTAAGGTAAGTTACATTGCACACTTGTTACATGTTGCACAAAAGCTGCAACATGAGGAAAGGACTAAGGGAAACAACGTCTCTCAGTACTGACTGTCTTAAGGGCATGTCAGTTTCCCCATTAAAAGTGAGCGAAAGCCCAGAGGAGTGCAGCTTAGTGCTGTGCTTCTCTGGCAAAGGTTAGATCAGGGTGTTAAACAGCAGCAAAAAGTTTGGGGGTTGACACATGGAGGGAAAATTACATACAAATATGAAATCTTTCATAACAGAGAATGGCATTGGTAAAAAAGAAACCGCCATTTTTTTAGGAAGACTTGGAAAAAGTACCAAGTATTTTATGGTCCACAAGTCCATAAGACGTATGTCTATTGAAAGGAGTGGGATCAGTTCAAATTAAGCTCAAACCAGGAGCAATTCTGCCATGTGCAAAGCAGTATCCAATGGCTAGAGAAGCGGGTTAAGGTATATTCAAAACCATATCCACTTTAAAGAAACAAGCCATTTTGGTACCATCTCATTTTCCTTGTAACACGGCTATGTACCCTGTCAAAAAATCAATGGGGGTGATGGGGGTCGTGGAGATTTATCCAGGACTTTAGGCCCCTAAACAATATAGTTGAAGCAGGATTTCCTTTTAGTTCCAAATCCAGTGACAAAATATTTCACTGTTGTAGATTTAAAAAATGAATTTTTCTCAATTCCCCTTCATGAAGACTCACAAGATTGGTCTTCCTTTTCATATAGAACAATTCGCCTGAAGCATACTCGTTTGCCCAAGGGATATTAAGTCCCCATCAATATTTAATAGAGTCCTTCAGATGGACTTGGGTAATGTTCAACTTGAAAGTGTCATAGTTCAATATGTTGATGGCATTTTATTGTGTAGTGACCAAGAAGAAAGATGCAGAGAAGACTCTGTCAAACCCGTGACCATACTGGCAGAGAAAGTGTACAAAGTAGATGAGGAGAAATTACAATATTGTCAAAAGGAGGTACTGTATATAGGACAGTTGATCTCACATGAAGGGGGGAAAAGTGACACCTGAAAAGGCAGACTATTTTGAGGACTGAACAGCCAAAAACAGTGAAATAAATGCAACCATATTTAGGCCTATGCAATTATTGCAGGGCCTGGATCATTGATTACAGTACACATATTCATCCACTTTTAAAAGGACTCAGGGGCAAAGAACATTAAAAATTAACTAATTTGGACAGAAGAGGTGACTGAAGGAGTTCATGAATTAAAAAAGGCGATCAGCACAGCCCCTGTTTTAGGGATTCCAAATTACAGTGAAGAGTTTTACTTATACTCTCATTCAAATGGAGAAGTCATGATAGCAGTGCTCACACAGAAACATTAGGATATGGTCATAAACTATTGGCTTATTATAGTGGGATTTTAGATCCAGTCATGAAAGGACATTATCCTTGCGAGCAATCTTTGGCAGCGCCTGCCTTTGCAATTGAAAAAGCCTCAAGCATAACCATGGGGTGTTCAGTAACATTGTTCATAAAACATACGTTATTTACAATTTTGGAGAAACCTAAAAGTACATTGACCACACAAAGCATCAAGGTATGAGGTAATTACCTCAAACCCTGCAATCAAAATTATTAGGTGTAGCACAGTGAATCCAGCAATTTTGATGGATGAACCAGTGGGAGAAAATGATAATATACTTGACTGTAAACATATACTGAATGTTATGATGATGTTCTCTGAGTTAAAGAAAATGCTCTATAGAGGGGGAGAAGTGGTCTTCGTTAATGGGTCATCGATAATTGATTAAAAGACTGGTGTGAGACATATAGGATCGGCAGTGGTAAAACTGAATCGAGAGGGTACATTTGAGCTAATTAGTAGGAGGTTGACCCCAAATTGCTCGGCAGAGGCTGTAGAATGAGCTGCACTTATCGACGTGCTGCAGAGTTTTGAGGATGGGGAAGTGACGGTGTATTCTGACTCAGCCTATGTGATGTCAACTGTACACGCAGGCTTGTTACGTTGGAAAAGGAGGGGTTTCCTCCATGAAGACAGCACTCCATTGCAACAGGCAGGATTATTAGAAAAACGTATTGAAGCACTAAGTTTCCCAGAGGCCATAGCAGTCATAAAATGTGCAACCCATTCAAAGGGAACAGATTTATTCTCTTGCCAAAACGATCCTGCGTGTGCCGCCCCATTCCTTGTGCACAAATTATTCCCAAGATGTGGGAGGTTTTGCAATCCGATAATGGACCGCAATTCATAAATGAGCTATTTGAAAATTATTGTTCTGCTATTGGGCATTAGACACACGTTTGCTTCAGCTTATCCGCAAGCAAATGGGATTTGTGAAAAATTAAACTGCCTTTTGAAAGAAAGGATAGCAAGGCTACAAAGCACCTTGAAGGAGGGTTGGCTCCATTGCCTACCCTATGCTATATGTGCTGCAGAACCAGCCTGGCTCAGATTAACATCTGACGCTGCATGAGTTGGTGACGCTGTATGTGAAGTCCTCTCGCTCCCCCCAACAAGGGCAAATACAGATGCCCATAGTATAGCAAGGGCCTTAGGCAATGAAATGCATGATTATTTGAAAGAAATGACTACAAGTGTTTCTTTTATGTCTCAACAGCTCCGACGGGAGGGGTCAAGGGAAAGCAAAACCGATAATAAGCCCATTGATTTGGAAGAGGCACTCCAGCCACTCAGACTTTAACCAGGGGACAAGGTGCTGGTGCATACATTTGTACACACCTGGGTACCCCCCCGCTTTGAGAGCTCCCATTAAGTGGAGGAAGTAAGCCCTACTGCCGTGAAACTACAAGGAAGGAGAGGGTGGATAGGTTTACATGACATTAAACCCTAGAAAGGAGAAACCCTGCCCTCTCCCGCACCTGCCCCTGTTGAAGCAAGTGAAGAATTTCAGCGTGTGCAGAGAAGATCCATGACCAAAAGGCAAGACAAGGGAAGAATAAGCAAAACTTTTAGATTAAGGTTTCTTAAGGACTGATGGACTTCAGTGATCATGTAAACCCTTCCTTAGATTAATATAAAAGAGACTTTGGTACCGAAGCAGTAGAAGTCAGAAGAAAATAAGAAGACTTTTTATGTTACCTATTGTACACACATTCTTGCTTGCTGTTTTCGCATATATACTACAGTCTTATCAGCTTTAATCAGAAGACACACATACATTGTGACAAAAAACAATATTGTTTTAAGAATTATATTGGTGATTATTTTGCAGTTTTTGATATGTTCATGAATCATTAACAGACAAATTTGATATATATTAAACATAATTGGAGAAATTGAAATGTTTCAAGAGGTAAGAACTGTAGTTCCACAAAAGAAATTACTACACGTAGGATAATTATTGGAGCTTTTTGTGGTATTTTGATTTCAGCTGCTATACTTAATACGTTGGCATTCACACATATTATAAGCTTTGTCCCTATTAAGAGTCCAAAAACCCCACTGATTTCTGATATTAAAGGGCCTTTTTCTCGAATAAAGAGAGATGCTGAAGAAGACAAGGAAATAAATCAGCACACCTAGCTAATAACCTATGGTACCAGCACACGAAAGAGGTGGGAGAGAGCGCATCAGAAGAAAGTTATGTTTTTCCCTTAATATCGTATGCCACGAATGCGGCAAGAAAATGTATTGCAAGAGAAATGCCTTCACGTGATGCAAAATGTTTTAGTCATCTGGCAGCATTTACCACCAGAGGACAATTCGAATGAAAATGGGCAACTCTAAGATGGAGATCAAGACAGACTTTCCCATACGAAGATACATATGTGAAAACAAACAGAATGGAGACTGGAATGGGGTGGACAAATAAAAAACATATGTATCAGTCCCAGTATGGATAACAAATAAAAACTGTTCAAATGAAAAGAATGAAATGCTCAGATATGACTGAAAAATCAGGAGAGCCAGGATGCTGGGAGAGAACACAGCTGTAGGTGTATGGCAATATAGCAACCAGTACTGGATGGGAAGATGGACTAATATTCCCTGCACACTTATTGAAGAAAGAAGCAACCCACAAGATGCAAAAGGTGAATAACGAGTGCCTGGAATCATGGGCCAAGTAAGCAAAATTACTAACCTGGGTTGAGAACAAAGCAGGACCAGTGCAATTGAAGAATACAACAACTTGCTTCAAGAATGATAGAAGGTCGATGTTGGAAAGAATAAAGGTTGTGGAGGAATAATTGAAGTGCCAGGAATGAATGGAGGAACTGCAGTACTAATGGATCGATATTGGGCCTGCGGATCCAGAGCATACATGCAGTTGCCTAAAGATTGCGGAGGAGTGTGCTCCATTGTAAATGTACCAGCGTTAGTGAATCCCAAAAGTGACCTCCATATTGAGGAGTTTCCAAAAATGAATGTTCAAAGAAGGAAGAGATCATTTCATCTTCGTCACCTAAAAAGAGAGCATTAGTTCTCATCAAAATCAATAAATGCTTAAGAAGACATTCCTGATGAACACAAATAATTCAGCAAGACCGCCGTGATAATGATATCTATATTTATACCAGGATTTTAAGCTGCAGGAAATGCCAAGTGGTTCCAGATCACTAGGTGGGAATTTCTGCAGACGATCAATGCAGCGATAAAAAGGATTTAATGCAATCAAAGAAGTATTGAGAGCCATCAGGCTGATGACCCTCCAGAACAGTTATGTTCTGGATCTGAAAATAGCAATGGAAGGAGGCGTTTGTGGCAAGGTCGGAGCATCTTGATGTACATTTATACCATCTCATGATGGAGAAATGGAACCCTGACAGAAGCAATAACGATGCTATCAACTCTGCATACGAAAACGGAAGACAAAGCTGATGAGATGGCAGGAGACGATTGGTTCTCATGACATATGTGAAAGTATATAAACTCTGTACAAGCAAGTGTGAATTTTCAAGCATCTACTTTGATAGCAGTTATATCTCCCTGCTTTCTTTCATTGATATTAAAGAAGTATTTTACCGTAGGGGTGTTGCCAACGACCAAACGGAATGGTCGGAGTCTCTCACTCCCTGAATGGGCTGATAAAACTACTTATTCATGGTCCCATAACGTTTCCATTCTTTTTCATTTCTGTAGCTGAAATGGAATGCTGCAATCTTCAGAGCATCTGGTAAATTTCCTCACATACCATGAGGTAATCCTATGGCTGCAAGTTAGACACAAGTACGTGGTTCCAGTGAAAATTGAGGCCTGCTCAAGTTTGACACCTACGCCACAAGCTTGGTATTGCTCACTGTTGTTCTTCATATAGTGTCTATTTAAATCTGCATTCCTGCACTCTTATGAACGCTGTTGCTGCATTTATTCATCCAACACTGAGTGAACATAACTTTTCTTCCCCCTTCAATGGAATTATCCTCCCTTAATTTGGGAATGGAAAAAATATTGAATGAACTATCCACTATTCAATCGTCAATTTCTAAGCTAGACTCCAGGTCCTTGGCAATACAAGATGATATTGGGGTGTTTAAAAATTTAATACAAATAATTAATGGAAGATTGAATGAAACAGAAGAGCGCATTTCCATTGCTGAGGATGGAGAAATCACCAACCTAGAGGACAGGAACAGAAGAGATAACATTAGAATTTATGGAATTCCTGAAAATTCCGAACTTAGTGACCTGACCCTATAAGTTCCTATGAATTTTTAAAAATCTTTCACTCCAGCTCTGAAATTCCAAAGAGTGCACAGAAACAGGCTTTGAGTCACTAGCAATGCTTCTCCTGGGCCTTTCATTGCCTGTCTCCTATTCCATCAGCAAGTATGTTTAATTTTTCAGACAGCTAAGAAGCTTTCTCCTCTAACCTTTCAGGTCAATAGAATTTACTTTTCTCCAGACTTCTCAAAATCAACTTAGCATAAAAGAAAAAGGTTCCTTTAACTGAGACCAGCATTGAAGAAATTGGATATTAAATACAGACCCCTGGAGCCTGCTAGGATGATCGTTACCCCCTCCCCCCACTCCACGGCATCACCAAAGAATACTATGATCCTGAGGAACTTTTTGCCCTGATCAAATCACTTGAATCTTTGCAGATGAATACCACACCTGCTTCGTCTTTCTCCAATATACTCCAGCCTATACATGCATCCTGCTCTACTAACCACTATAAACTCAAGAATAGTAAATCCCATCATTACAGAAGTAGATTAGACTCTAAACCATCAGCAAACTTTCACGATCCCACTGATAAACTCGGAGATAAATCCAGGTCACCCATTAAACAAATGGACAATGATGTAGCAACCTCATAAAGTTAACTTCTATCTTTCGTTAATATAGTCCTCTCAAGATAGTTATTTGCCTGCATGATCATAATATCTTAACCTTATTCTTTATGGCTCGTTCAGGCATTTTTGAACTTGCTTGTACCGTCTTGTTCTAGCCTCTAGCTACCCCAATGATATTTGTACTCATATGTATATCCCAGATCCACAATTCTGGTTCAACTTGAAACTACATGTGAAAATACAAAAAAGGTAGCAGGCGCCCCTCTCTAGAAAGAACATGGCATAATGACCTGTTTTGTGTTTTTTTTCCCACTTTGAGAGTCCGCAGCCATTGCTTTTTTCTCAATGTACCATTCACAAAGGAGGAATATCCA
The DNA here is from genome assembly GCF_040938575.1 of Ambystoma mexicanum. Classification (NCBI taxonomy): domain Eukaryota; kingdom Metazoa; phylum Chordata; class Amphibia; order Caudata; family Ambystomatidae; genus Ambystoma; species Ambystoma mexicanum. The sequence continues at coordinate 339,479,529 of NC_090938.1, forward strand.
TTTGCATATCAGTCTTTGTCCCGCCCACAAAGGCAGTCCAGCATCAAAATACCAGGCAAACCTCCTTTGAACAAGAGTACCAACAGCAACCCCAGACACGTGTTTAAGCCTTGTTGGGCCTCATCAGTGAGGTGAAACTGTGCCTCTCTGAGCACAGTGAGCAAGGGGTCAATGTCTGGGTTATCCCAGGTAACTTAGGGTGACCAACCCCACGTTCCTTGCAAAAATACTAGGTAGCAGGCACCCCTCTCTAGAAAGAACATGGTATGATAGCTACATGTTGTCCAATTGAATTATGAGCATATCATAATTTGTGGGGATTGCAATCAAATATGTGATTTTGTACTTGATCGCAAATCAGACACCAAGTTTATTAATTCTAGATCTCACAAGCAATTTATTAATTTCAAATATGACTTGAACCCAATTGATTCATGGCGTAACTGTCAACTAGACCTACTAGAATTCACCTTTTGCTCTCCCCCTCACAAATCACTTTCAAGAATGTATCACACTTTAATCAATGCTTTCACTATTCCCCACTCAGAAATTGGTTCAGTTGTCATCTCTGATCATGCCCATGTCTCCACAGTCCTGGAATGGGACCTTCAACCCACCCTGTCATCCAGTTGGATATTTAATTCTTTCCTAATACATGACCCCACTTTTATCCAGCAAGGTTAAGCGTTTTGTTCTGTATGTTTTATTATAAACAAACTGAAAGTCACTTCTATTCAGAATAATTCTATTCAGAATAATTGGGATGCGTTCAAAGCAACTGTACGTGGTTTCATAATACAATATGTCTCTTCTAAAAGGAAACAAAATGAGAAAATATCTAATAAGTCCATTACACTATTAGAATCCTCATATTTTAACTACTCTTCCATTACTACCTTCAAATCCCTATTAGCCAAGCGCATTGAATTCAATAAATTAAGTTCCGAAAAAGCGTGCTCTTCCCTATTAAGATCCAAAGCTAAATATTATGGAGGGTCAAATAAAGCCGCAAATTATTAGCTGCATATCTGAAAAAGAAAAAAGAAACAATTGTTATTACCTCTATTGTTAATCAACAAGGCATTAGAATAACAATAGAATCGTCAATTATTATTCTGACCTTTTATAAACCGGACGCCATTCTTAATAATAATATTATACATTTTTTGACAATGCTAATAACCTATCCCTGTTAGATTTTCCCATTACCCTGAAAGAAATTCAAAATGCTATTATCTATCTCAAAATCAACAAAGCCCTGGGCCCTGATGGGTTTCCTATGGATTTTTATCGTACTTTTTCAGATATACTCTTCCCTAAACTTCTTCAATTGTTTGACCATTTTGTATTTCAAGATTCTAGTTCTGATACCTTTGGAGAAGCTTTATTAATTATATTTCCAAAGCCGGATAAAGACCCTTCTCTGTTATCACCCCATTTCTCTTATTAACTCTAAATCAAAGATTTTTGCCAAAATAATCGTAAATAGACTAGAAGAAATAATGCCCAATCTTATCAACAAGGACCAATCCGGCTTTATCAAAGGCAGATTTGCTTCCTCTAACACTAGACTTCTCTTTAACATCCTCTCCTATGCTCAAATGTCCTCTGACCCTCTTGCCCTCCTTTCACTTGATGCAGAAAAGGCTTTTGATCATGTCTCATGGCGGTTCATGTTCGAGGTCTTAAAATGGCATGGATTCAGTTCTACTTTCGCTAAGTTTATTAAGCTTCTTTATTCATCACCCTCTACTAGACTTTTTATTAATGGTACTCTCTCTCAACCTTTTCCTATTTCTCGTGGTACTAGACAGGGTTGCCCACTCTCCCCGCTATTGTTTATTTTGACCATAGAACCCCTTTTACAAATTATTAATTCAAATAAAATCAAAGGTATCACTATAAATGATGTTACTACAAAGTTCTCAGCTTATGCAGGCGATGTTCTCTTATATATTTGTGAGCCATCCACATCCATCCCAGCATTGATGAATGTCGTTAATAAATTCTCCTCAGTCTCCGGTTATACATTACATTTTGATAAAGTCTTACATTTTACCCTTGACTAATTCTTGCTCTGTTGCTGGCTTCCCTCTATTTGGCATGAAATGGTGCACCTCCTATATTAAATACTTAAGCATCCACATATCAAAAGATATTCCTTCCACTTTAATTTTGAATCAAAATAGTATCTTTGATCAAATTAATACTTTAATAAATAAATGGTCCCCTCTTTTTCTCTCCTGGTGGGACTGCCTTGATTCCATCAAAATTATGCTTGGACCTATTATCTCTCAATTATCCCAGTTATCCTACCCTCTACATTCTTTAAAAATATTAACAAATTATTATCCACATTTCTTTGGAATAATACAAATCCCAAATTGGCACTTAATAAGTTTAAAGCCAATAAAGAAAATGGTGGTGTAAAGTTTCCAGATTTCCTGAAATATCCAAAAACCTTCTTATTGCGACATATTATTATGATCTCCATAATGAACCTCACATGACAAAAGCCCCTACTTGGATTAAAATAGTAGCTAGATTAATCGCACATCTTTCACTTGTTCACTTATTTCAGACTTCATCGTGGCCTGGTATTAAAAAAAGTTCTCTTTTACCCTCCATGCATTACAAAAATGGTACACGTCAGGTATCTGTCTTGTTAAACATATATTTCATAATTACGCTGCTATTCCATTTAATAAACTATGCATCCTTTTTAATCATAATAACTCAGATTACAAAACATATCTGTGATGCTGGAAATGCATTGGAGGGACAGGGCCTCCCTGTCCTTGTCCTGTAGTCCTTTTTCATATTGTGTTCTGTGTTGTTTTCTGCCCAGGAGTCCATGTGGGACTCCTGGCAGTGCGGCTCTACCTAGTTTTGGTTTGGTGTACAGACCCATGGGATACCCTTATGGCACCCATGGGTGGGGATGCAACCCTGTGCCCCTAGTGTATGTTTTTGGGCACCTGTGTGTGACCCACAGAGCAGGGTATAGGCTGGTGGCAGCTCCATGCTGAATTTGACAGGTGCTCTGGGTGTCCTCCATTTTGGGATACCCAGGCCCTGCCATTGGGATCAGTTGATTCCTGATAGGAAACAAGATGGCCCCTGTGGCCTCTTGCTTTCTATTGCCTGTTACTTTGTTTTCCCAAAGTCCTGGGAAGCCCTGACTCTGTCCCTTCCCCCTGACTGGCTGTTGGGTGGAAGTTCCATATATGGTGTTGTTGTGAAGGCCCAGCTAGACTGACTGGAGCCTTCCCAGTGACTGTATGTTGTGGGTACCTCCTGTGGGTGGGACCTGGGTGAATGGAGTGTGTGACCAATATACACTCCTTGTTGTGGTTGTCTGGTTTCTGGCATGAGAGACAAAGACTGAGACAGCCCTGCCCGAAACTGGCCTGAATGCAGTGTGTAGTGTTGAATGGCTGGGTACTTGTCCCAATCCACATTCCTTGTTGTGAGTGTCTGAAAGGGAGGAGTGTGGCCTGAATGCACTGTGTGCCTGATTGGCTGACTGACTGCATGAATGCCCTTCTGCATGATTGGCTGCTGAGTGTGTGCCAGCAGTGTGGATGAGAGACAGAATAGTATATCTGGGGACCTCTCACCACTGGTAATTGTTCAGAAGCGTTCTGGAGCTGAGTCTCCACTCTAAGAGTAACTGGAACTGCTGATCCTCGACGTCCAGCTGGAAGAAGAAGACTTGCTGCTGCATTTGCTTCGACCGATCCGAAGGCTGCCGAAATCGTCGAAGACTGACCCGAGAGAGGACCTGGTAAGGCGCCCTCTTCCCGTGCTCCGAGGGACCATCGAGCACCGCTCCATCTTCGCCGAAGCGCCCTGGAAGTCAGACCCTCGAAAGGCTGCCGACCCGAGACGGGACCGCCGAGGAGATCGAAGTGAAGCACCCGGACATCGCCGCTGTCGAAGTCCATTGCCGTCGACCAGGGTTCGCAGGTTTGTGTAACCGGTGGAGGCCCGTCGAAATTGTGTTGCCCAGCCGTGGGGACCACTTGACGCCGTGCCGCCGACGACCGGAGCCGTCCGCTCCTTGCCTAAGAACATTTGAATCGAAGGACTCCCTTGTCCGCACCGTCGACCGCTTTATCCTGACGGAAAAAGTCGAGGACGACCAATGCGCCGAGGAGAAACCTGCCGGTGGGTTTCCCGCCACCCGAAGACCACAAAGACTCGAACGACTCGACGCCCTTGCTGAGCCCCCGTCTCCACAATCTTTGCGGTCCAGAACAATTGTCATCGAGGTGCCCCGCATGCCTCTTCCTTGCAGGACGCCGACGTTCCGACGCCGGCGAGCACCGCTCGGACGAAGCTGCCGCCTCATCGACGCCGTTCACCCATGTTCTCCGTCGGACGTTCGACGACCTGTGTCTCCCGCTTTAAAGGGCAGGCATTCAAGAAGGGCCGTCGATTCCCCGACGCCGAACGCCGAGTTCCTCGATGGACGTTCGACGCCCCGTGTCTCCCGCTTGAAAGGGAAGGCATTCAAGAAGGGCCGTCGATTCCCCGCCGCCGAACGCCGAGTTCCTCGACGCTTCTCGACGCCCCTCGACGATCCGTGACTCCCGCTTGAAAGGGGGTCGCTCAAGAAGGATCTGTCGACGCCTCTTCGAAGAACTCGACTCCACCAGGTACATTGGGGGGGTAAAAACATTATAGGAGGGAATAAGACTTGCAGAACAATATATGGACTGGGCTTGTGCTATATCTTTATTTTACAGGTTGCCCAGGTGGGGGGATCTCCACACATAACTGTGTCTAGTGGTAGGGGCCAGTATTCTGCCTATTGCTCAACCATCTTATTTTCTCTCCTCTCTCTATTGCTGGTTTCACTCTATTGATCTGTGTGACATTGTTACAGTATTGTTGATGCACTTTAATGAGATCTAATACAAAGGGTGGTACCACTTTAGAATTGTATATATTTGCCATTGTTGATTTTCCTAAGTACAAAGTGAGTTATTATGATAAGTGTACATAACCTTGAATATTGATTATATAAAGACTGTGTTCTAACAATACAGCGTGTGGACATTCCTTTGTGGGGGCTTGGGGACTACACTGTACTTAAGAACCAGCCTGCATCACCTCCTGAGAAGCTAGGCCTTGATTGCTCGACCATAGCTACCGAATAGAGAATCTAGGCTGGGGTCCTCTGTTCCTCCCCTCTACCATATAGAGAGCAGAAGTACAGACCACCCCCTACCAGTTCTTTACAATATCATGATCTTGTAAATCTAATTCTAAAAGTATCTCCTCATTATAACCAAATGAGCCATCAAAATTTATAAAATTATTAATTAATTCTCCAGCCACCAAAGCATCTAAACTATACTCAGTTCGCAATCAACCTATAGAAGATAATAATCTCAACTCCAAAATTTGCAAACAATGGGAATTAGATTGGAATTCACAACCTTCTCCAGACATATGGGTTAAAATTTGGAAATGATCCTTTAATCAGTTGCTGCTAATCTTACACAGTCCCACTACTTTATTTTCCAGAGAGCTTATTTAACACCAATTAGATTGGCAAAAAACGTCTATTGTTGTCTCTAATCTATGCTGGTCCTGTCAATCCTCACTGGCTGATTTTACCCATTACTATTCTTTTTGGGAAAACATGTGGGATTGTATGCAACATATTTTTTCGTTTCATGAACCTCTGACACTGGGTTATTTGATGGTAGGTGTCCCAGTCAACCCATATATGACCACCATCCAATCCCCTGATTCATTCTGTTTTTTCATCTTGCTTTTTACCTTATTGCATCCAACTGGAAAACAGCTCAGAAATTGTCCTACAATCTCTGGTGGAACTCGATTTGTTCTTCTCATAGAATTGAGAGAATGTATGCCTTTTCTTGCAAGAATGTGCCTAAATTCAAAAAGTTTTTACAGCCTATTTGTCATAACCTTTCACATTTTGTTTTATTTCAGCTAAAAATCCCATTTCCTCTCTCCTATTGTTTCACTTGTATGTTTAGTCAATCCCCCTATGAGTCCTAATTTGTATAGTTTATAGTTATACGTAACAATTTTGCAAAATATCTTAGTTAAATTTGCATTATTTTTACATGTATTACTTAATATTTATTGTATTTAATAATTCTTACTTGTTACAAATTATTTATCAACAATTTGTATGTTTATCAGTTTGTTGTAATGTTCTCCTAATCATTATTACCAATAATGTAACCTAAAAAAGTGGTATTTTACCATCTTCTTTTGGTCTGTCTGGTTATTTGGTCTGAGATATTTACTAGTAATTCCATCTAGCTTAAAGAAGACGCTTCAAGGTGCTAGAGCACAATGTTTTGGATTTCATTTTCTTTCTCTAGCAAACCGTGTTTCCCTCTCATTTATTATTGCCTCTCTTTGGCTTAGGCAATGCTGGTTCTCTTGTTCAAGTATTGCCCCCGCTTTACTTTGGCAATGGTAGTTATAATCATTTACAGGTTTTGCCCCCTTCTTTTGGCTTAGGCAATACTGGTTCCTTTGATCATGTATTGCCTCTTTACTTTTTCAACAATGAATATAGTCTTTCGTTTTCCCACTCGTCTTTATGTAACAATTATTCCAAAAATACTTTACTTCATTAGTTCGGTATTCCAAGTGTCTATTTCCAGACAGCAATCTTTCACGGAGAGCCTCGGGTCACCTCGCATAGGCAAACTCACCGGTTTGCTTCTGCGCTTCCTTCCGACTCGCTGCTGGTTCAACTTCTGATTCTCGCATCAGGATTCCACTGTTGGACCACTCCGGTCACACCTCCTGTTTTCGCGCCTTCTGTGCTGGGAGTCTGTTTCACTCCTCGGGTACTCAAGTGCTCGCTAGCCACCGGTGTACTACACTGAAATAGGAGAACTCCTTTCTCCCGCAGGATAGTCAGCCTCCACACTGTTTCCCACTGCACAATCTCTGCACCTTGAGACCACAACTTCTACGACTTTCTCATGACTGTAACACTGTAAATGCAGCAGCGGTCCTGGCGTCTCCTCTCTGAGTCTGCTGCTCACACAGCTGATGAGTTCTCTTGAGCTGTGCCTGAGGGGGTCTTAAGTAGTCACAAGGCCTGCTCAGGTGTACGTCATCAGAACGGTGCATCAGAGTTCCGCACCTTTGAACTCCTCTTCCTCTTCCCAGTACTTAAAGCATTATGGCCCTTGAAGTCAATAATGTCCTGAATTATTGTATCCAACTCTCTCCCTAAATACCTCCCTGCTAGAGCCCTTCAGTCTGATTGCTCCAACTCTCTGCATATCAGAAATTTCTCGAAGCAGAAAGTAGGGTGGGGGGGGTAGATCTCTCACCTCCACAGGAGCCTCCCTCTGGAACGGTCTCCCTGCCCCTGTTGGGCTTGAGCCGGATCTCCTTAAGTTCTGGACGCTCCGCAAGACCCTCCTTTTCTCCTCTTCCTTCCATCTCCCCCTCCCCTGCTTACTCCTCCCTCTGCCACAGTGACTGCCTACCTCGTTACCTCTGAGTTCTACAGGGCTCCAGGCCCCCACTTCTTAGTCCACCCCCCTTCCTCGCACTTAGCATGTGGACCCAACGTCTGTAATCCCTGGCACTTGCCTTCCTGGCCTCCCCTGAGCACTTGCTCCTCTTTACCCTGGTTTCCCTTCTAACCCTAGCACTTTGCCCATTGCACAGACCGGCACTTTTAGCTCCCCCATCCCTCATCGCACTTATTGTTCTGTTCATTTCCGATCTGAATGTCAAAAGGCCTAGTAGGACCGTTATTGTATCTTTTTCCCTTGTTCACCCACCCCTTTTTAGTCTTGCAGCGCCTTAAAACACCATTTGTTGTGTAGGCGCTTTCCAAACATCCAATAAATAAATAAAATTTGTTCTGTTTAAAGGTTTTATTGAAGGTACTTTTTTAGAAATGAGTTTAAAGAGCTAACTGTTTGTTTCTTGGTTCTATATCTTATATTCAAAGGTGAACCATAACCCTCAGGAATGATGGTATTGATTCTCTGATTGCTATACGCATCATTCTCATGCTGACCATAAAGGGTCTTCATCACTAATACCTTGTGTGCTTCTGGAAAAGGAAACCTTACTCTGACAACATGCTATTAGGTATTCTGGCATTAGGGAAACTTCACCTTCTGAAGAAGATAAACACAGCATCTCTCCTGACGGAGTCACATTATTCCCTTGATGGCCTTCTCCTACCAGGTGATCGACCTGGCGAATACCACCCCCAGGGTTAGGATCAGGTAGCAGCTGCCTTCCCCTGGCTACCTGGGAGAAGACTTTTGGAAGGGATTCTGTGAGGACTCTGCCGGATTCATCACAGGAGAGAGTCAGTATATTGGAATGTGTGAGTATCTGTGCAATTGGAGGGAGTCCCCTGTTCCTGAATTACCTTCCAGTGACTCAGAGGTAACCATTTCTCCCTATTTTAGAGGTTTGTTTTGCTTTAGTTTTTCCGGAAAATTGTCGATCTATTGAGGAATCAGAATTGCGAGTACATCCCAGATACGAGAACTGGTACTCAGTGAAACCTGCCGGTCCAGCATCCAACCAGGCCGTGTTGTTGGTGCTGTGCCCCCCTGAGATTATTACGTGCAGCTGAAGTTTGACGGTTCCAGGTCTAGTTTATGGTTTGAGTATTGATACCATGTGACAACCCATCGTTGTCACTTGCAGGAGCTTGTTTTGCCAGATTCCTCACCTGATTTAAGAGTGTAGTACCTTAACGTTGAAACAAAGCCCAGTCCATTTAACGTTAGAGTATAAGTGCTAATGGGCCCATTTTCCGAGTCCCAGGTATTTGTTCACAGCGAGTGGTTCGGTTTTCCTGTTCTAGTTTAAGGTTTGAGTTGTGAGTTACCCCTCATCTTGTCCCTTGCAAGAGCTGAATGTGGTAGAGACCTCGCGTGATTGGAGAGTGTAGTTCATACCTAGTAGAAACAAAGAGCAGGCCCATTCATAGCTTCAGAACAAAAGTGTTACAAACCCCCGGGAATTGAGCTATGCATTAATTTTCAGATAAATAAGGATAAGCATTACGTGATAAGAGAGCACAGCGCATACCTCATGCAAGACAAGATCAGGCCGAATCCTTGCGTTAGAACGTAAGTGCTACTAGGCACCAGGTTTGGAGATATGCATCGCCTGGTCAGAGAGCATTGCATACCTGGCAGAGACAAAGAGCAGGCCTAATCATGGCTTCGGAAAACAAAAGTGATAGTAGGCTCCGGTTATTGAGTTCTATGCATTAATTTCCAGAAGAACAAAGGTAAGTATCACCTGATCATAGAGTGCTGTGCACACCTGATGGAAAACAAGATGAAGCTCAATCTTTGCGTTGGAACATAAGTGCGATTAGGTCCTGGGTTTGGAATTCTGTGCATTTTTTTCCAGACAAGTAAAGATAAACATGACCTGGTCTGAGAGTGTAGTGCGTACCCGCTGGAACGACAATGATGAAGCCCAGTCATGGCGTAAAACCATAAGTGTTACTAGGCCCTGTGTTTGGAGTCCTGGGCATTAATTTCCAGACAAGTTTGAGTATGCACAATAAACGTACTGGTGCATGAGTGCAACTAGGCATTCATTGCCCAACATGTAAGGGCCAGTAGGTTCATAGGGAACTACAAATCCCAGAATTCAAAGAAAGAAAGAAAATAGGACTGATCAAGCACCTTCCGATTGGAATGGGTCATGTTGGCAAGTATGCAATAGGGGAGTCTCCAATTTTTACAGACATGAAAATCTACTAAAGATAGTGTCACAGATGGCCTTAGGAAACTCACAAGTCGAAAGACTGGTTTGAACGTATTCATTAACTTCTTCGAGATGCTATTAGGAGGTGGCCTTGGCTGCCGAATGGTCTGACTGAAGGGTTCTTTTAATTGGTTCCTGCAGCTCAGTGGGGCTCCCTCCAGCCCTTGCCAGGCTTCCCTGGCACCCAAAATCAACTGGAACACTAAAGGCCATTAGCTCCTTCTGTCTCTCTTAGCCTATTTGAAGTGGAGGGCCTAAAGACTAAGGCCCTATCTATCTTACATGCTCAGGTGCTGCCTAATGGTTGCCATATTCTAGTGTTCCCCAAAAAGCAGTCTTTACAATTGAATAGTGCCTGTATCTTCTCAGATACTCTATCCCGTCCTCTCCACTCGTTCCTCTCTCTGATCTTATGTCTCCCTAGTTACCTACTCCCCTTTCTTCCTCCTTTACTCCATCTCCTTTTCTTCCTCCTTCCACTCCTCCTCCTCCTCCTCTCTGCTCCCACTTCCTCCTGTCTCCCTCTGGCCCCCCTCCTCTAGTCTGCCGCCTTCTCTTCTCACTACCTCCTCTCCTATCCTACCTATAGCACCTTCCTCCTGGTAATACTCCCTCCCACCTTCCAACTCCCTCCCACTCTGTCACTATTCCATTCACTCTCTCAATTTCTTGTGAGGTTGCCATTTTGCTAGCTATACTCTGCCATCTTGGCTGCTTTCAAGCTAAGGAACACTTGAATTATAAATATTGTTCATTTTGGGAACATGCACATAATCACATAAAAAGCATTGGGAGAAGAAACAACCACACAAGGACACTTGCGAACCCCAGCCAGGGCCCTAGCTGTCAGCAGCTACACATGAGCAATCACAGTTTGTACTGGGGACCAACATTTCTCTTTAGTGATAGTGAAACAAAAGCAGGATGACTATTTTATCTCGGCCTACAAGCTATTACCAGGCATAGAAATGTTCAGTGAGAAGGGGGTTTATGATGAGACACGTATGCTTTTTTGTTTGCCCTTGCATATTTCTCTTTGTGGTTTGTAGCTATAAAAGCTCCTGCAACAATATACGTATTGCACATTATTCTAATCACCAACGGTGTGTGTGTGGAGCCGATTTCTTTAAAGCGACTATTCGTCCTTCTCCTAAAATTCCTTGCAGACCAGTGTAATAAACTGCGACTCTGGTAGAGGTAAGAAGGAGCTTTTATTTACGGCCCCCGGGGTATGGAGCAGTCAGAGAGGGAATGACAGGAGCGTTCCGTGGTGAAACGAGGGGAGATGGGAATTCTCCGTTCTGGTAGGAACGGAATGCACATCAACATATTTGCATATAACTTCTCCTTATCTAAGGAAAAAAATAAACGGGGAAGATGGGAGGAAGGGGGGGACAGGGGAAAGGTGCGGGAAGGACGGGGTGAACAGAGATAGATCAATAGTAAACAAAATCATTCTTGAAATTCTGTATGATGATGCGGTTCCTTCTCGACAGACTTCTGGTGGAGGATCCCTCATCATTGGGACGGTGCTCGCTGTGCCTTTTTGTGCCGACGTGTGTTTCTGTGGAAGTACTGGGTCTGTAAGTGTCGGTGGTTGTTCTTTTCACATCTTCTCTTGTCCGGGTACCAATGTGGTTGTTTTTGGAAGTGCTCGCTCTGTGGTTGTCATTCGTTATTTTCACGAGATCGTCGTGGGACCATCTCTTTCCATCCTCTAACGTGACTGACTTTCCTTGGCAGCAGGTGACCTTTTGTGGGGATCTAAATTTTGATTCGCCCTTGAGTGTCTTTTTGGGTTCTCTGACACAGACCCAGTCACCTTCCTGTAGTGTCAATTCTCTTGTTCCATTCTTCTGGTCGTAGTAGTCTTTGTACTTCCCTTGTTTCTCTTTTATGTTTCTATGGATTTGTTCCATGTCCACATTCCGTTCTGTGTTTATTCTTGCTTCGCCAGTATCTAGGAAAATCCATGCTGGTCTCAGTTGGTTGGTTGCTGTTCTTCCACGCATCAAGGTGAATGGTTCTGAGTTGGTGGTGGAATGCGGCGTTCTGTATGTGAGCATGGACTCCTTGAGGGTTTCTCTCCATGGCATGCCATTGGCTGTGGCTAGTTGGATGACACTTTTTATTAGTCTGTTCATTCTTTCCACCAATCCGTTGGACATTGGGTGGTACAGCGATGTGGTGATGTGGTTGATGGATTTCTTTGCAAGAAATTTGTGGAATTCCAACGAGGTGAACTGGGACCCGTTGTCTGACACTATGTCTCTGGGGTCACCTTCCCTGTTGAATATTTCTGTAAGGAAGTCAATGGCCCTCATTACGACCCTGGCGGAAAGTGACTGACCGGACCGCCACAGCGTAAATAGCGTTTCCGCCATTGCACGAAGGAGCAAAGTGCGGCCCATTCCGACCCATCGGGCACGAGCACCACGGCATGGCGGAAGTGCAAAGTCCGCGATGGCGGAAATGACCCCAAAACGGCCCACACCGCCGCCGTAGGGCGCCCTAGGTGCAATACCGCCACCCATCACAGCGGACACCGCAGTGTGCGCCTACCGGAAAGTACGGTGACCGGAAATATACAGAAACGGAAGTTAAAACATGGGCCCGGAACGGGAAACATCCCGCCGTACACCTATAAAACCACTAAAACCACACAACCACTAAAATCACTACCCTGAGACACACCCCAACCCGTCATCCACCCTAGCGAAACCAAGAAAAATGGGAAAAGTAGCGAAGAAAGCGTGCGACCTCAAGCGGCAGGTCCACTTCTCCCGTGAGGAACTCACCGTGCTAACAGAGACCCTCCAGGAGAATGCTGCCGTCGTCTTCTGCACGCAAATGACCAGGACGGCACTTGCAAACAAGAAGGCCATATGGGCTCTGGTGGCACAGCGGGTAAGTGCGGTGGGGACCGCACCCCGCACCCCACAGCAATGCCGTAAGCGATGGGACGACCTGCGGATACGCGTCCGCAGCATACTCTCTGCCAACCGCAACATTGCCACAGCCACCGTGGGAGGTCCTGAATCACCCATCAAGCTGACCCCCTGGGAAGAAATCTGTGCCTCCACCATCGGAATGGAGAGCATAGAGGGAGTCGGAGGGATGGAGAAAGGAGTGCAGACATCCGAAGATTCAGGTAGGTGGCCCAAATAAAACAATGACAAATCCACAAAGTCCATCCATGTGAAGTACCATGCGTCCACATAGTGCAACAGAAACACATGTCCAGGAGAACGTCCACACACATCGGCCTGATAGCGCACGTTAAAACCCACAATAAATACATAAACAATTAAAAACCCCTAAAACACGCACTACACGTGAAGCAGGCACACCCTAACTGCAGGCTGCCAAACAACTGCACCCTCACTCCACACACAAATGAAAGCACCTCCAAGGCCCCGACCCAAATCACCCTCAGGTACCACCCCAATGCATGTGATACAATGCCATTCCAATTCCCACAGACCCATCAATAACCCTCGCCCTCCTTTACTCCACCACAGGGTCCGATCCAAACGACGAGCTTCAGGACACCCCTACCAGCACACCTGCAAAGAGGGCCAAGACCAACGGCCAAAGACCCTCCACCTCAGCTGCACGCATCAAGACACGGCAGCAGCACAAATCAGGTGGCAGCACAGAGGAGGGAACATCAACAGGCACCCCAGCAGCCAGCATGCCCACAACACCACCACCACAGGTCCCCCCAACGGATGCCACAGAAGGCACTGCCTCCGGTGGCAGCAGCACCATAGGTGACACCCCAATGATGGCAGCATGCTCCGACACAGAAGACGGGGATGTCGAAATCAGATCCATCCATGACCTGTCCCAATCCCCCTGTCTGTCCCATCCCGTACAACATGAGGATACCACGCAGGGGCACCCACAAGACGACGACTGGCCATCCCCCACAAGCCCTGTGGCAGGGCAACATGAGGACAACAGCCCCTCTGTGACACCCCCGCAAATGGCCATGGCCCAGCAGAGGCAACAGTCCCTCGACCAGTTAATCGTGCAACAGCAGCAACTGGCCACGCTCCTCAAGGACCATGCCGATGAATGTGGGGGCACTAAGGCAGACATAGAAACATCAACTGAGACACTTAGGGCAGAAATGGAGAGGAGTACAGAGACACTAAGGACACAAATGGAGAGTAGCACCGAGAGCTTGAGAGTCCAAATGGAGAGAAGCACCGAGAGCCTGAGGGGGGAACTGCATGCGACGTCCAAGGACGTATGTGCCGAACTTGCCGCAGTGCGCCGTGTGCTCACTGAGCTCTCACAAACCCTTAGGGACATGCATGGACGTGAGCAGGCAGAGACATCATCCGTTGCAAGTTCCGTCCAGGGCAGCCCCCAACGTAGATCTGGGAGGAACCTGCGCTCCACAGGCAGGGGTGCCCCTGATACCCGCAGAGGGGGCTTGCAATAGCGACTGCCCACTGACAATGAGCATCTTTGGACACTGGTGTTCGGGGGGGAGGTGGGAGGGTGGAGGGGGTGTGTTGGGCTCACTTGGGTGGCGGGTCGATAGGGTGTTCCACATGATATCACATATGCCATAAAAAGTGCACGATCAACCAATGAGATGTGTGGACATTGATCTTTGTGTACTAGGCCATCATAGGCGTACAGTCCATATTGTGCATGTCCCAGACACACAAGAGTCCCGTGTCCATGTATCAGCCACCAGGCGTGAGTGCTAGAAGCATGCATCAATGAGATGCTGACGAATGTCACGGCCCTCCTGTGCCTCGCGGACTCCTTGAGGTGCTGCCACATCCCCACCCTCATCATGACCATCATCAGGTGCTTGCAGTTCTGCGTCAGGGGGCATGGGCACATTTCTACGTACGCACATGTTGTGGAGCATGACACATGCCATCACCATCTTTGCAACCTTCTCATGGCGGTACAGGAGTGCCCCGCCAGACCTGCTGAGGCAGCGGAAACGACCCTTCAGTAGGCCGAATGCCTGTTCAATGACTACACGGGTACGTGAGTGGGCATGGTTGTAGTCCTCCTCATGCTGGTCCCGTGGGTTCCGGACTGGTGTGAGGAGCCATCTCTTCAGTGGATATCCAGCATCACCTGTATGTGGACGAGAAACGTATGATGTGGAATGCCATTGCTACGTACGCACACCCCCCCCCCTTCCTGCCAGGTCATTGCCGAATCACATACCCCACATCATCATGCATGAAATGAGACTCACCGAGTAGCCAGGATCTGTTCCCTGCGTGTCGCTCCATGTAGCGTGGTATTGTAGAGTTCCTCAAGACCATAGAATCATGGGTTGATCCAGGGAATCGGGCACAACAATGTGTAATGATCCTGTTGGAGTCACACACCATTTGTACATTCAGAGAATGAAATTGTTTTCGGTTGCGGTACTGGGCCTCCATGGCATGTGGGACGACCAATTCCACATGGGTGCAGTCGATGGCACCAATGCAACCAGGTATGCCGGCAAGTGCATGGAATCCCACTTTTGTGTTGGTAATTTCCTGCTCCGAGCGTGGTAGGGAGATGTAGTCGTCTGCGTGCTGCAGGAGGGCATCGAGCACTTGCAATAGTGTCCGTGAGAACAGTGGCTGAGAAATGCCATGCAACTGTCCGACTGTGTGCTGGTAGGTGCCTGTGGCCAGGAAGTGGAGTACAGACACCACCTTCAGTAGGGGTGGGATGGCGGTTGGGCTGTCTATCATGCTGACAAGGTCAGCCTGTGTCATGTCCACAATGGCGGCTATGGTGTCCCGGTCCAGACGGTAGAGGGTGTGGATCTGCTCATCAGTGAGGTTGAACGGATGTGCTCGGAGGCGTGGGATTGCGGGCTGCCTGCGTGGTGGTAGTGGCTGTGCTGGCGGCCCTTGCTGGCCCTGCCTTGGCCTCCTCCTCCTCCTGCATCTCCTCCGTGCGGCCGGTTGTAGTTGGTGTTCGTCTTCTTCTTGGAGTTGGATTACTTGCAGTGCTATCAGGTCCCCCAGGGCCAACATCGCGAGTCCTGCCGGTAGCATTTCGGTGTGGTTGTGGGAGGAGACTGGCTGTGCAATTTATGTGTTTTCAGGCTGAATGGCCTCCACCTGTGGTGATTCATTCCACCTGTGCAAACTGCTCTCCCCTTTGGCCGAGCACGTCCCGCGCACAACGCTGCAATTCGTGGAATGGCATCTTGCTATTGCAATCATGTATTTGTACCCGATGGCCGTGTAACATTGGTTGATATGTTCATTCTGCTGTGGTCCCATTGTTTCACATACTATCTGTGCAGTCGCGAACAGAGTTGTGAAGGGTCAGTGGAACGTAGTACTCGAGTAACGGTGGACCCTCATGCATCACTGTACCGAGGTTCACCGACGGGCGGGGCGTGCCATTTGTGAGTGAAGGCAGTTGCCATTTTCACACACAGCCGCACTAGATGGATTAATTTGTGATTTCAAGCGGCCACAGATGCCTCTTCGACGTGATGTTGCAAATGAGGAATTCGGAGGGCGGCGCTTTCGGTTTTCAGCTAGCGGCGAGGAAATGCCCACAGGTCTGACTGCAAATATAACGTACTATTGTACAATGTCCTTGAGACGGGGGCCATGGCGAGAATGCAATGATTGATATGAATGGTTTGGGATGCGCAATAGCGACGTGGGCGATGAGGCCGGACGTTCCCAAATACATGTTACTTCACTACACTGGAATTACGGGCTGGGGCACTGTGGATTTTGCAGGCTGCATAACGCACAGACTCAATGGATATTTCTAATGTTATGTGAGTAAATATTCAGGCGTTTTTATACCGGGATGAGGGAATGATGAATGGGTGCATGGGCAGATGATTTGATACAGAGTTTGCCATGCACAGGGCTTCTTGGAATCTGTCCGCCTCCCCTGCGCTATGTGATGCAGGGCTGCCATAGTGGGACCATCGTCTATCTGGCCTTGTTGAGCCCTCCCTGTCTCGACGCGCCTTCAGACACTTGTGTCCATGCACGTTAACAATCCCATCAGATGGATTCTGTTTTCACAGACGCATGCACAGGTACACTCGTTTGTGATGGTGTTTACACCTCGATATAGATAGTTATGAGTCGCAAGTGGTTTTGGGGTGGTGATGATCCTTTGGAGTGGGCTAGCATGCATATGGCTGTGGATTTAGTGTGATCATTGCAGTGAGTTGTTGGAATGTAGTACTGATGGCCATTCTGTTCTTTTTCTTTTCTTTTGGTTGACAGGTATCTCCTCCCCTTTTGCCACTGCCATCTGTATGCCACTCCTGCAGATGGGTTTTACTCCCGACACCTGCTGCTTCGTGTTAATCAGTGGAGCAGCATTACGATCTTATGGGACGATCGCCAATGGGCCACATGCCCTTACGCAGTACTGGTGGCTCGGAGCAACATTTCGGCCTTTCAGCTGGACTAGTGCCTCCCCATTGGGACGGCCCTGCGGTTCTGTGCGCTTCCATGTTGCCTTTTCGTACGTGAATGTGGCTCTGTGTACCATGAGGGAACAGGGCGTCACACGAGTAGTGGCTGGTCATTTCTTGCGGATGCAGCCCACAATGGTGAAATGTGTATTGGAGTTCATGGCCTGATGGCTGTATGGGCTTGGTGATTTTGATGTGCATTAAATTTCTATTCTGATTTGGCCCGTATAGCGTTCTACTTTGCAAGTGATGTGGCATATGCCTATTTGGGGGGCGATGTATTGTGAGGAGATCTGCACTGGGTTCCAGCTTCGGAGTTTAGTTGCGTGGTACTGTACTGGGCGCGTTTGCCTACGAAGCCCGTGAGGTCAGGGATGGGGGCTGCCCAATGTTGTCATGCTCAGGGGCGGGGGATTGGGTTTTGTGTGCCAGATGCCGGTCAGCCAGGTGGACTGGTGGAATGATGTGATTTTCGGAATATTGCTGGTCACAGGTGCCTGTGTTTGCGTGCGTTTCTTGGTGGGGGACTGTGGTCATGTCCATTGGGATGGCTTCTGTATTCGTGCCATCTGTGCCCTGCAGCTCCCATTGGCCCCTGTTGTGTTTCTTTTGTTCGTTGGCATGCATGGGTGACTTGTACATTTCAATGGTTGCATTGTGACTTCATTGCACCTACGGGGAGTTGTGCTTTGTGGCCAGGGAGCGGTGTACAGGCACTCAGTGGGGCCGTTTACGGTTGATTCGCGATGCCGTACTTCTCACCATGGCGGAATGGTGCTTTCCGCCATGCTTGATGGCGTTAGGTACATGTCCGCTAGGGTCGGAATTGGCGTACCCTTGCGCCATGGTGGTGTTTACGGTTTGGCATGGCGCGCGCGCGTGCGTGCTTGGTGCAGTTGGCGTTGGCGTTCACTACGGTGTCGCTAATGGCATCGTACTTTGCGGTGACGGGTCATAGTCGCACCGAGCGCTATTCGATGGCGGTATTGCATTTCCGCCATCGTTTTCCGGATTCCGCCAGGGTCGTAATGAGGGCCAATGACTTTTTTCGTGGTTGCGCTGGTCTCTACCACACCCCATTTGGTCCATTTGGAGGTGTAGTCCACGATCACGATGATGAATATTTTTTCGGCTTCCAGATTTTCAAAAGGGCCCATGATGTCTATGGCCAGCTTTGACCATACGTGTTTGGGAGCTTCTACCGGCTGGTGTTTTTCTTAAGATTTTCGATTTGTCGCTGGAAGCGCAGGCGCTACAGTTTTTTACTGTTTCTTCTGCTTCTTTCCACATGTTGGGCCACCAGTAGTTGCTCCTTATCCTGTTCTTTGTCATACTCCTTCCCAGGTGTCCTTCATGGGCTAGTTCAAGTAATTTTTTCCTGAGTGCGACAGCTGGAATAATTCTGTTACCTCTCAAGATAAGGTCGTCTTTAATGGATATTTCGTCTTTGAATGGGGTGAATTTTGCCAACTCTTGCCCGACATCTTCCCAGTCATTCATTACGGCTCTTCTGATTTCTTGCTGCTCCATGTCGGCTTTGGTGATGCGTGTCCACTCATTGGAGGGGATGTTAGAATGAATGGTAGCTATGATATCTTCATCTTGAACTTCATTTTCAGTGTCTGTTTTGTCTTGATTGGTGGTTAGTCTGGAGAGGCAATCTGCCACTTGGTTTAGTGAGCCCGGATTGTAGAGAACTTGAAGATTATATTGCATCACATCCAGGAACCAACGTCTTATTCTAGGGGATATCAAGTGTGGCTTTTTAGATTGAAGGATGTTGACAAGAGGTTTGTGATCAGTCTTTAAGAGAATGGGTAGACCCCAAATTAGATTTCTGAAGTGTTGTAGAGCCCACTTGATAGCCAAGGCTTCTCTCTCAATGGTGGAATAGTTCAATTCTGCATCCCTGAGCACTCTCGATGCAAATGCGATGGTCACGATGTTGCCCTTCTGTTGTTGTTCTAGTACTGCACCAAGGCCGATCTTACTGGCATCCACTGACACTATTGTCTTAGCCTTGTAATCAAACGTGCTTAAAGCTGGAGCTTGATTGATGTCAGAATTGAGACTCTCGAACTCGTTTTTACAATCCATGGACCATTGAAATCTGCTACTTTTTTTCATGAGTTTCCTCATGTTCTCTGTCTTATTAGCATAATTACTGACAAATTTGGAGTAGTACTCCGTCATTCCTAAAAAACTTTTCAACTGGTCTTTGTTGGTGGGTTCGGTCAAACTCTATGTCCAGGAGTTTTTTCTTTGGACGGATGCCTCTGGCATCGATGGAATGGCCAAGATAGGAGACTTGATTGCATTTTATGTTGCATTTCTCTAACTTGAGGGTGAGTCCACTCCTTTGGATTATCCGTAGTACGCCCATCAGTTTGGCATCGTGATCTTCCTCGGTTCTGGCTGATATAAGAATATCGTCTTGGAAGCATCGTACTCCATCAAGACCTCCAAAGAGATGTGACATGAGTCTCTGGAACACTGCTGCAGCCGAAGCGAGCCCGAATGGCATTCTGTTGAACATGTAAGCTCCCAAAGGTGTGACAAAAGAAGTGAGGGCCTTCGAATTGTCATCTAAGGCAATTTGGTGGTACGCCGAGGAGAGATCCAAAGTGCTAAAAAAACTTGCCGGTTCCATGGTTGAAAGAAGTTCTGTTATATTGGGAAGTGGGTGTCTGTCGACCCATATGTTTTTGTTTAGGTCTCTTAGGTCAACGCACATGCGTATGGAATTGTTGGGTTTCTTTACAAGGACGATGGGGGCAAGCCATTCAGAACTCTATGGGTTGTATAATGTTCTCGTTGCACAGGCGTGCGAGTTCATCTTTGAGTGCCGCCTTGGTCCCAAAGGGCACTACACGCACCCGATGGACCACAGGGACAGCACCTTTTTTTAATATTATTCTGTGCTGGAAGCCCTTGAGCAATCCGATCTTATCGCAGAACACTTTGGGAAATTGTTCGGCCAAGTTGCTTTTGATGTTGGTATCGTTTTTTAGCACGCTCAGTATGGGGACATCTTCTCCGGGATGGATTCTCACTTGGAGAGCCGCCTGTTCTTCCCATCCTACTACAGAGGACCCATTCTTGGCTACAAACAACTTGCATTATGTTTGTCTGTCCCGAAATTTGAGCTTGACCCAGGTGTATCCCATGATGTAAATGGGTGTCTTTCCATATCCAGTGGCTCTCACTGAGGAGCTTCGTAAGTCATGAATTTTGCCAGAAAGTACTTTTACAAAGGTTTCGACATCCACCATGGTATATGGGGATCCGGTGTCTACCATCACTCTCAAGGGTGTGTCATTGACGCACATGTTAACCCATGGACCATTCGCCTCTTGGAAGGAAGTGACTGTGAGGATCTGCACCCGCGGGTGCGTTTGATTGACGGATAGCATACTGTCTGACGTTTGCTCATAGTCTACTGTTTTCACTGACCCATATCTGTTGATGGCTGGTCTGCTGCCTTTGCCAGATCCACGTGGTCTCCCGCGGGTGTTTCGGCAGAGTTTAGCAAAGTGACCTAATTGACCACACTTATAGCACTCGACATTATTGGCCGGGCACATCCTCCCAGGAATATGGCGTTTGTACCATCCACACTTTTGACAACTCGTGGGATTTTGATTATCGTACACTGATGTCCCCCCCCCCCCCCCTCCTGGTCCTAGAACTTCTCCTGATGCTTTGGGGGGCATTTTTTACTGCCGCTACTAATGCCCCATCATGGTCGTAGTCGGGACTGCCTTCCACGTACTTCACTTCAACTCCAGCACCCTCCTTCAGAACCTGCCTCTCTTTCATACAACGGTCCCCAAATTCCATGCGTCTCACTATCTCAGTGGCTTGGTCCAGCGAGGGATTCTTTGTTTGCCATAGTTTTTGCTGTATACGAGGGTCTGCTACATTGAGGACTAGCTGGTCTCTCAAGTACTCATCACTGACACCTGTAAATTCGCACGTAGACATGAGTACTCTGAGGGAGGCTAAGTATGCGTCGACAGGTTCACCTTTAGTTTGTTTCCGAGAAAAGAATTTATATCTTTCTAGTACTACATTTATCTTGCTGCCGAATTGCTTGGTGAGCTTTATTAGTGCCGTGTCGAACTTCCGGGTGCCATCTCCACTTGCGCCGTCTGGCTCTGGGAGCGCCCTGAATATCCTGAGGCCTTCGGTTCCTAAACAGTTTAGGAGGGTCGCTTCCTTAAGGTCGTCGTTAAATTTAGTTCCGCCAATTGCCCTGAGGTATATTTGGAAGCTGTCCAGCCATTGCTCCCAGGGGCAGGTTGGGGTTCCGGAGCAAGGAAGAAATTTGGTGGGGTGCGGCACGTTCTGCATGTTTGGGGTGATGAGTGTATCTAGAGCACAATGTTTTGCACAGTTTGTAATAGAGTACGATGTTAGCACTTAGCTGAGTGTGAGGTTCACTGCTTTTTGAGATTGGGGGGCGCTGAGGTGCGTGGACTTTTTGTGGTTGCAGAAAACATCTTGTGTGCTTTTCCAGAAGAAAAAAAATTTTTTTTTTTTTATTTTTTATTAAGAGTCCTGTGCTCCTAGCACCTGTGAGGGTGCTGTATGACGCGGCCTTGAGGCGGCGACTGGAACATCTGATAAGTTTATGTAGTGCCTCCTGCAGCCTGCGCGGGCGTTGTGATGTGCGGCCTTGTGGCGGTCGCCGGGACACGAAAAACTACGGCTGGCCTAGACAAAATGGCCGCACGCAGGGCACGTCGCGAGGTCCTTTCCTCGAACGGCCGTTGGGTAGTGCTCAAAAAATGCACTACAACGCTGGTGGCATGTGTCGATTTATGCACAAAGAAATTGAATTGGTACCTTTTCCTGACGATCTGGTACCTGGTTGCCTGCCGGATGGGCCCCCTCCCCACAGATGGCAAGAATGGGGTGGCGGAGGTGGCGGCGGGGAGGAAAAGAACTGCCGGGCCGTCGCTGTCGCCAGAGGAGGGCTGGGGCACCGGCAGTGGAGCTCCGGGGGCCGGGTGTCAAGGAAGGGGAAACCTCGTCGCCAATTGTAATAAACTGTGACTCTGGTAGAGGTAAGAAGGAGCTTTTATTTACGGCCCCCGGGGTATGGAGCAGTCAGAGAGGGAATGACGGGAGCGTTCCGTGGTGGAACGAGGGGAGATGGGAATTCTCCGTTCTGGTAGGAACGGAATTCACATCAACATATATGCATATAACAACCAGAGAGAGGCAGAGAATGTGTACGTGACAGCTTGATGCTCTGACTCAGAGTTTGCTCTGGGTGAACTGAGCGGCTGCGGAGAAGCGGCATGCCGACACCAGCGCCGGGGTATATGTCATAATCTGCTGTCTTCCCCACTGATGCTGTGCATGCTCTTTTTTTTTTTTACCTAGCTATTTCATTTAAAACACACTCTCAAGTGTGAAGGGAATACCCGGGATAGAAAGGAGAAGTTTGTTCGAGAGCTAATTGCGCGTTTTAGGTTTAAACAGCTTTCTTGCTGCCTATTCTTGTCTCTGAGGCATTTTCGACAGCCTCTTCTCCCAGCTATCTAGCATGCATTCTCTGCCTCTTTCTGGTCTGAAAGGAATTTTAGGAGAAGGGCAAATATTCTGCTAGAACAAACAGGCTCCACCCACAAGCCGCCACTTATTAGAATAATGCGCAGTGCGTTTTATTGATCCAAGAGCTTTTATAGTTGAAAACCGCAAAGGAAAATATGCATGGAAAAATAAAAATGCACATGTCTCATCGGAAACACCCTTCTCACTGAACATTTCCATGCCTGGAAGTAGCTTGAAGGCCAAGATAAAACTGCCATTCTGTTTTCGCTTCATTATCTAAGAGAAATGTTGGTAACCTTGGTTCCCTTTACAAACTGTAATTGCTTATGCGATGAGACTTCTTGCCTTATTAGCTTATGACAGCTAAGGCCTGGCTGGAGTTTGCAAGCAACCGTGTGTTGTTGTTTCCTCTCCCACTGCTCATTATGTGATCATGCGTACGTTCCCAAAATGAGCATTATTTATAATGGAAGTGTTCCTTAACTTGAAAGCAGACTGCGATGGCGAAGTATAGCTAAAAAATGGCAACCTCACTCTCTTTCTAGTCACACATTATTTTCTTCCTTCACCTTCTCCCCTCTCACACTACCCCATTATACTACAATCTTACATCCCCCTCACTTCCACTATTATCACTCTGCCGTGCACTTTCACAATCATGTTTGCAGTCTTTCCACTAGGTACCACTCTTTCTCCCACACAATACCTCACATGCACTCCTATCCAACTGGTCCACAGATTCCTCAGTGCTCCGCTCCACCTTCCGTCCCCCATCTGCTCTCTTGGTCCACCTCTACGCTTTTTGACTTCACCTTAACACCCCACATAATCTGATTCTTTCTGGTCTTTTAGACCCATATCTTTGGTTTTCTGCCTCTCTCCCCTTCCCACATTGGTTGTGCTGTCCACCTGACAATCTATGATAGTTCTTTTTGCCTGGATTGGGCCCCTGCTGAGCAAGGATATAAACTCCCCCTTTTATGCCTGCTCCCTCTGGACGCGAGCCGTTTCGAACAGCCTCTGGTACAATTTCTGCTGGCTGCTGTGTCAGTGCTCCCCTCAGTCCAGGCAGCAGTGAGAGGTGCTGCTCTTTATTAACCAGCGCTGAAGCACCCGGATGGGTTTAGGTGTCATTGTCCTTTTGGGTTTTGCTGGGTATGCTCAATGTAGTAGTGCATGCTGGTCCTTAAAGTCCTGTAACAAAAAGAGAACTCTGGCCATAATGGATGTTGTATGGCATTGGGTGACAAAGTGTTACTTGTCGCTTCACACAAAACACACAGGAGGGGCTTCAGTGACTGGCCTCCCCCCATCTCCCTCACCCTCCATCTGGGGTTGGACAGGCTCTGGGATTTTCCCGGGTAGGCCTCCTACCCTGGGTAAAAATGGGTCCCCTATTCCCTCCTGACGGGGTCAAGCTCCAGACCTTGTCACAACAGGTCTTCCCTCAGCCACACCTTTGATTAAATCCCTCTATGGCGCAGCTATCTGGGGTTTCCAGAATACAGGGGAAATTCAGACAAAGGAGAACAAATTTTTCAAAAATCTGCTTGGGCTCCCGTCCAGTGTATCTGGAATAGCCGTCCATAGGGAGTTGGGTGTGGAGTTTTGGGAAGATCAGTGGGCGTTGGCCCCTCTTTTATTTTGGGTCAGGCTGTGGGCTAACGAGCAAGCTTCCTTATGCCATACTATTATTCGTACCGTGTTGGGCAAAGGTGGCTGGAAAAAAATTCCATGGCTTGCGTATGTTTTCTCAATTTTGGGTGAAGCCAACATAGGCGCCCTTTTTCCGCCTGATACTATTTTGACCAAAAGGGAGGGGTCTGTATACAAAGCCTCGCTGGGTAAATTCATAGCAAGCAAAAGAACTCTGCTAGAGCGTGGCCATAGCAAAGGTGAATTTCACTCAAGTATTAGTTGTCTAACGGGAATTCAACCTTACTTGCTTTGGAGTACGTTAAAAAGGGATAGGTGGCTGATTACAAGGGCACGGTTCGATTGCCTTCGGTTGCAAGGCAACACCTATAAATGGAAGGGTTCTTCTGACTCAGCGGGTTGTCCGGTTTGTGGACATGATAGAGAGGATCTCTCTCATTTGTTATTCTTCTGTATAGGGTATGCAGGTATACGCAAAATGTCTCTGATTCCTGCCCTTAAGAAGTCAACGATTCGTACACACAGGGCTGCTCTTGTGTTTCTCCTGAGCGCTGAATCAGTCTATACCGCTTGGGCTCTCTTGACGTTTCTGAAAAGAGCGATGTATTTTAGGAATCGCATTGTGAAATTGCAAGGTGGCGAGGGCCCGTAAGAAAACTCTATAGTACCTGTACTGGGTTAAAGTATTTTTGTATTGTCTTTTTAAACTAATCTTCACTAAAACAACTTTTAAATGTAGTTCATGTCGAGGCAACCGCCTAACTGCCAAATGCATTTGTATGCTGTTTCCGCTAATGTTTTGTAATTATTTTTTCTTATGGAAGTGTAATTTTAAGATTTTTGTAATTTGAATTAGTGTAATAATTGTGTTTACTTGTCGTTTAATGGTTGCTTTATACAACCGAATAAACTTGTTTGACTGACTAAATCCCTATCCTCAATTACGATGACTGGGAGGTAGGACTACACAGGAGCCCATCAAAATTACTGTTCTAAATTTCTATTCATAAGTTAAAAGGACAGCCTGCCTCTTATTGTGGTCGTTTAGGTATTTCAAAGCAAGCCACTCAAATGGTCTTGCTCAGACTTCAATGGAAGGAGAGTTATGCATGAGCTTCCCACGGGAGGTGCCAGTATTAGATTAGCTGTTATCCTTTCATCTGGTGCAGATGTTTGAATTGGGCTGAGTAGATTTTTTCATTTCCAAAGACTCAAAAGCAGTGGTCTTCAAACTGTGGGGCAGGCCACTCTAGGGGGGACCGAAGGATGTCTGGTGGCGGAGTGGGGCTCTTTAAAAAGGGTGACTGTTTTCAATAGAAAATATAATTGTTTCATAGAAATTATAAGCAGTTATAGCTTGTGAGCAGGGGCCCGTAAATTATACTTTTACTCAAGGGGGTGCGCTGTATAAAACAGTTTGGAGACCACTGGCTGCTGCTCTAATTGATTCAGATCTTCCCTAGTAATTCCTTTACAATCAATATCATGAGAGAGTGATTCTGTTTGGTATGACTTGCCTCCAGAAGTGTAGGTGCAGTTATAATTCTAGACTTCTTGGCAAGCTGGGCCAGAGGTAAAGAGTTTTTATTTCATCATACTTCAATAAAATTGAAAGTAAAAAAGAAATCGATTTATAAAAAAAATGACATTGGTCAAACATAAATGAATCTTCTAAATGTAAGATTAGTATAAACGACTTTCAGAAAATAACATAGCCATCTTCAAAGTACAAACCTAATAATGTGGACCTTAGAGCAGCGCTATGGCTCTCGTTCTCCCTCTCGTTCTCCCCATACAATGAATTGGGTCCATCACCTTACAGATCGCATTGACACAGTTGCTGTTACAGCGTGCTGAATTAATAGTGGGGCATCAAGCCACACTGCAGCTCCAGGGCATCCCCGTTCACCACGACTGCAGGAAGCAAACTTGATATCAAAGTACTGTCCTATCAGCCCCTTATTAATACAGTGTGCTTTAGTCTGTTAAGTCACTCAAGGACACAAATTGTCTCACTGATCCTCCGTTCTCTGATCTTTGTAGCATACCACTGTCAGCCTCTGCCAGCCGTGACCAGTATTTTAACACTTGCTTGGTTTTGTATAGTCAAGCCTATACTCTGTCGGAAGGTGATATTTAGGATGCCTTCAATACATTGGTTTAGAACTATGATCCATTCCTTGACTAGATAAACTGGTTACTCTAGTACCCTTATTCTTGAGGCCACTATATAGTCGCTCTATCTTGGCCAGGGTCAAAATGTTTTATCTGAACCGAGTAAATTTAGATCTGATGGATCCGAGAAACATAAGAGCCACCCATCCCAAAACCTTGTTCTGGGCCTCTTAAGGTAGTCTAGATACTATAATATACATTTGGAGTACCATTGACTGTTGCTAATAAATTGAAGAACCACTGGTTATTTTCAATGCGTTGGATGACTACTGACTTCACCATCCAGTTTAAGAACCATTGCCTTAACAAGTTATATGATGTTTATTATTGTTTAGTTTTAAGCGTGTTTGCCCTAATGAGTTGGTGATATGAATATTGGATATTGTCAAGAAAATTGGATCTTGTAGCATCTGACTATGTCCCCTGCCTGTGTTTGGCGACTGCTAGGGGAGTTACTCAAGAGGCCAGGTGCCTTCCCAAGCTAGTAGATGGTGGGGTTATGGGGAGGATGCCTTGGTCTCCTTCCCATGATCCCTGCTATGTGGCAGGAGGTACTGTATCTGACCCTGTCAAGAGGGGATCGGGGACCCCTGTCAGCCTGGTGTGGGAAGCCTACCGGGGTGGAAGTCAGAGCCAGTCCTACCCCAGAGGGGGAAGGTGGCAGTTGGGAGGGCCCCAGTTCCTGTCCCATCTTTAAGTGCCTATATGTATGTCGGCAGTACCACTGCTGATCAACCTATGCCTGTGTCGCATGATATTAGCATAGTCTTTGCTGTTTCTTGTAGAACACATAGCACTACCAGCCAAAGAAACCAACATGCTGCAGGAGAGAGGGGGACAGATCGGGGGGAACAGAGGGTGAGGGGGCGTGGGGGAGGGAAGAGAGAAAGAGACAGAGACTCTATAATGGTGTCAAACAGAAAACCGGCAAAGCTTCCACCCAACGCGACCCTGCTCATTGGCCCACTCTGCTTTTTTACCCACTCAGCGTGCTAATCGATTAAAAGACATTTCATACTTATGGAGGGCCACGGGCTGGGCCAATGCAAAGCCACATTATGAACTATCCCAACAGGACATCACAAGAACTGGAATTGCTGTTACAGTGGGCCACCATTGCCGATCAGTGGCCTACATGCATGGAAAAAGGGGCTGAGTTTGGACCCCATTCTATGAATTGGACAGTTTGTAACACCTCCCGGGTAGAGAAGAGCAGTCAATATTGGCCAGGGAGGCGAGAGTAGTAGTGCGAACAAGGGGGAATTGTGGGGGGAGAGTAGGAAGAAGGATCAGAGGGTGGTGCTAGGTAAGCAAGAGGTCTCTGAGGGAGAGAAAGAGGAGAATGTGGCTGGAGTAGGAGGGAGGAGAGCAAGAGGAGAACAGGAGAGGGACAGAAGTATATAGGGAGAGGAATATCGTGTGAGAGGGAGAAGACTGACTGGGGCTTGAGTGTCTGGAAGGTACCACCACAAACCCTAAAACTAACTGTAAGGAAGGCGGAAGTCATGGTATCAAACAGTAAGACAGATACAAGTGATCACAGTTCAAGGGTGTTTACTGAACTTCAATTGGGTTTGATAAACGACTATATAATCCTAAATCTAAAGATGGGAGCAGGCTACGACCATAAACTAATAATAACGCAGTCCTAGTGCAGTCTGTCAAAATAAAAGGGCCTATATTAATAAACCTTTTGCCAATTCTTACTTCTAAATACAAATAGTGTGGGAAACAATGTTATGCACAAGAAGTGTTCAATAAATTATATTTCAGGATATTCAAGCTGTTGGCTTCCCTTCCCCTCGTTTTCAACACAGGACAAGGCAGCACACTCGAGCGTAGCACATTCTATGGCTTCTCTAGCACAAGGATGCAGTTCAAAACCTCAACATCAGGGCCTTCTGTGCCAAAGTGTCTCTGCCATTCAAAGTCTCTTATTTCAGAGGGCCTGATGCAACATGACAAACATTAAAGTTTTTTTATTCTTAGGATTTCACATATACAACTTCTCTGATTTACTGTTCACCCTGGGAACCCCTCAGCCGGGCTCAGACCGACTTTAACACAACACCAAAAAAAAAAAAAAAAAAAAAAAAAGAAAGAATCGCCCACAGCCACAAATAATGTTTAAGGTAGTAAAATTTACTAGGACAACCTGTTCATATGTGTGCTGGGCAATGTAGACCTTGAGGGGGGATACCCCATCATTTCCTACAAGCGGCTAGGCTGACAATCGAAAGCCAGTGGAAAGACCCCAAGTGCCCAGTAATAGCTTACTGGTGGGTGAAGATTTGGGAGGTGTTGGCAATGGAGAAAATCTCAGCCCTTATGCTGGGGAAATTCCAGCATTGAATGGATGTGTGGTCCCCCTTTATTGATTTTTGTGAAAGGCAGAGAGCAATTATTCTTCTGAATGCTCCTTTTAAAGCACTTTTCATTACTTTGAAGTGACACTGTGCCTTGATGTCTGGGGCAGGGCGAAGGATGTAACGCGACATTCCTATGAGATGCTGAGGGGTTAGGCCCTGCACTGGTTTGTTAATTGAGGCATCCCTAGAATTCTCCCATGTGGACCCTACTTTTGTTGCTGTGCAATAGCTATGGTCATCTGTTCCAGACTGGGATGTATAGTGATCAAAGAAGAGCTTTGTTACTTCTGTCCTGCTTTTTTTGTTACTGTGTTTCTGTTGGTTCTAAGTGTTGGCATAAATGTTTGTTTGTAATTCCAAGAATAAGTTGAACATGCTAAATAAAGTTTGTAAAAAATAAAAGATGGACTAGGACAGCCTGAGTGCCCACTAGGGTTACAGTCAGCACTGCAGGATGTAACCTATATGGGGACAAAGAAGTGAGCATTCCATACCGGTGTACGGCCCTGTCGGGACCCGTTTGAAAGTGGAGATGCCGTAAGGAATTTATGGGAGAAGTCCGCATTAGCCCTTAAATACTCAATAGATGTGGGGGCTGGCATTATAGTTGGGGACTATAAAGGAGAATTAAAGGTGGTATTCTACAACCTAGGGAACCTTTCCTAATCCATCAAACCTGCCAACTGATTGCTCAACTAATATGAAAAAAGATCCTCATACTAGTGATCGAGGTAGTAGGAACCTTGAAAGAGACAGACAGAGCAGATGCCTGGTTTGGGGAAATGGCAGAGGCACAGGGTGAGGAAGCCTACCCAAATGGACTCCTGTGCCAGCCTCTGTGGAGTTTGCTGAAGCACAGTTGAGAGACCCACTGCTGGAGCAAGCCCGCAAGAACCTAGTGGCTGAAGTAGAGAACAGAACTTTGAAGACCCTGCAAGTCATGGACAGGAGAGGACTCTTGTATAAAGTTGAATATTACCCAAAAAGAGAAAGTGCCAATTATTACCAACTGTTGATTCCAAACCAGTTCAGGATGGCAGTAATGGAACTTGCGCATTCCAACCTGACAGCTGGGGACCGGAGCCTAGAGAAAACACAAACGACTCTCCACAGCAGGTTTTACTGGCCCGGGTGCTTGCCAAAGTTACATTTTTGTGGCACTTGCACAATTTGCTTAAAAAAACACGGCACTGGACGATGTTCCCCAGCTCCATTATAGCCACTTGCGATCATTGAGGTGCCCTTTTTCAGGACCGTAATGGACATTGTGATGCTGCTAGAACCCTTGTGGTCTGAAAACAAATACATACTGGTGATTCTAGTTTATGCAACCAGATATCCTGATGCCTTTCCCTTGAGAAGCAACACCAGAAAGGCCATCCTGAAGATGCTGATAACAGGGAGTGTGGAGAATGTGAGAAGTGTCGGAGGGAGGAGACTAAGAGGAGAACAGCTGAGGGACAGAAGTATATAAGGACAGGAGAATACCAGGGCATGAACGGGAGAAGACTGAGTGAGGCTTGAGTATCTGGAAGGCATCCACATGATCCCCAGATCTAACCCTGCTAGTAGAGTGGGTCACACCTAGGAAGCCCCTGAGGTAGTTAAATAGATAAGATACTTGCCTTTCAGCCATCCCATTGAGGTAAGCAGAACTTAGTATCAGTTGCTGGTCAGTAGATGCTAACCTGGGAAGCCGGTACACCTGGGTTAGGGTGGCATTTGCCATCTCTAGACAAGAGAGAGAGGGGGACGACACATAAAGCCTGTGTCATATCAATAAAAAAGGCCATCTGTGACCATAACCACACAATAATAGTATGTAGATTTACTCCACAACTGGAAGAGCCTTAAGGCCTCTCCAGCTAGACCTGACGTTGCGAGAAAGAAACAAAACACATTGAATCATCGGCAGGCAGTTTTATCCATAAGCATCCCTGCTGCTGCAAGACATCCTGTAGTACAAAAGAAGTAATTTCAAAGGCTCAGAGAGAGGCTCCTAAGGCCATGCATATCCATGCGTGATGCACTGTTCCTGTTGCTTGGTTTTCTGGCAGCATGTTTATTTGGAATGATACAAACTTACTAACTCATTGTCTATCAGCAGAGTGTTCCCACGCAGAGAATACAAAGTTGATCATTTACCAAGAGCCAGCATTAATTTCGTATTCAGCAGGGTTAGAGAGAATATCAGGGATTTACCAGCAGCAGGTTTCCTTCCTAGACAGCGCAATTCGGCAACGTAAAGGGGGCAGTGTATTCCAAGATGGTGGCCAGGGCAGATGCATTCTTCGTCCAGCTCCTAACGCCCAAGAAGTTCAGGTGAAGCTAAAAAAACAGCCACTTACTGCCCTGCACAATTTTCAGGAGACAGGTACAGGCTCTCAGAAAGAGCCCTGTACAGGGAAAGGGAACAGAATCCTTTTAAAGCCCAGCAGCTGCAGTCAGTCATTGTGAAATGTTTGATAAGAAGGTTGTGACAGGCGGTTGGAGAGCACTGCAAGGTATGTTGAAGTGTTGCTGGGTATGAGAGAGGGAGAAGGAGCAGGTGCTGGAGAAGGAGGTAACACTAGGAGGTGAAAGTGGTATTTAGGAGGTGATTACCTCGGGAGGTAAGGGTGGTATTGAGGAGGAGATGGTAACATCAGGCAGTTTAGATGGTTCTGAGGAGGAGGAGGATGATTAAAGGGTACAGCAGAAGCCGAAGGAAGACATGGACATAAAATAGACAGAATAGCGAGGAATCGTAAGGCTGTGCTGGCCCCAAGTGGGAGTAAGGGGGGTACCAGATCCAGAAAAGGATGCCAGAGAAGTTTTATTCAGTGGGATGATGGAAAGGAGATACACGATCTGGGTGAGAGAGCGAACAGACCCTGAGCATAGGTTGGGTCGTGGAAGGTGTAGATGGTGACTCCTGGCACCAACTCTGCCCAGTGGAGAAGCTACAGTAATAGCTGTGGCTTGTAGACCAGACAAGAAGTCTCACTGTGTAGACTTTTTCTAACACTGGTGAAGATCCAGGGTTTGGTGAACACCTAGGAAACATGCAATGCCACTGGGAGGTGTCGCATTATCACACCAAGCGTGAGAGACCTTTAGTTGGCTTTCTGATTACATTGTTGATTTCAATTTTTTGTGTGAAAATAAAACCCATGAAAATGTACTTACTGAATCACGTCTTTTGTACATTTCACAAGGCCTCTGACTAGACAAATCAATGAACCTTGGTGGCCGATTTTCTAGTCCTAGATCTGGCACTTGACTAAATTGTATGATTATGGGCAACCCTTTAAACCCCAACTTTCGAAATGTCAACATGGAATACAGTGTAAATCTATGATAAACTGTACAATGTATCGTTTAGTGTTGTAACTACACATTCCCACTGCCAACCCTGCCCCTAAACCCCCCAGACTACGCACACACCATTAAAGTTCTGTGTGTCACATCTAATGTTATGATGCCTCTGGTGCAATGCATGTCATCTATAAAGTCTGCTCCTCACTTCAGCTAGATCCATGCATCAGAAACACTTAAAATGGAACAACACGTTGAACTATAGACTATTCTCAAGGAGTTAAAACTATTGACAAGTGTCCATGATTTCGAAAACTACAAAGAGAATCAATAGGTGTCTTTAGTGTCCCTGGACATTGTGCTGCTTTATGTTTTCTAGATAGACCTTAGTTGCTTTATAGGCTGTTAACGTTTTACAAATGACAATTGACAACAGGACTTCGGCTATTGAAAACCCAATTGGAGTATCATTTGATGTTGTAATACATCTTTAATTGCACTCCATTGGTGCTACAGAAAACAGTGTCTATTATCAGCAATTTGTCTATTATCAGCAATTTGATGACCCTTTGTTATTGCCTTGCATCACTCCTCTGGCCTCTTTGGTTATACAAACCATATTTGAAAAACTAGGTACTAGTTCCATCCATCCATACTTAGGGGACACCTGGTGGTAGATCTATTAATTGGAGAATTGTTACCTTCCTGTTAGATTTCCTTGCAGACACCATTTGGAGAACTGTTGGCTATTGCTACAAATCGTTAATTGGACTCTGTTGTATTCCAGTAATGTTTTGGGACTATTAATGTTGTTGCTTGTCATGGTGTGAACTGCATTGTGCATTTCCCTCATATTTGGCAGAAAGATTCTATCATTCTATCTATTCTATTACCAACTGTTGATTCCAAACCAGTTCAGGATGGCAGTAATGGAACTTGCGCATTCCAACCTGACAGCTGGGGACCGGAGCCTAGAGAAAACACAAACGACTCTCCACAGCAGGTTTTACTGGCCCGGGTGCTTGCCAAAGTTACATTTTTGTGGCACTTGCACAATTTGCTTAAAAAAACACGGCACTGGACGATGTTCCCCAGCTCCATTATAGCCACTTGCGATCATTGAGGTGCCCTTTTTCAGGACCGTAATGGACATTGTGATGCTGCTAGAACCCTTGTGGTCTGAAAACAAATACATACTGGTGATTCTAGTTTATGCAACCAGATATCCTGATGCCTTTCCCTTGAGAAGCAACACCAGAAAGGCCATCCTGAAGATGCTGATAACAGGGAGTGTGGAGAATGTGAGAAGTGTCGGAGGGAGGAGACTAAGAGGAGAACAGCTGAGGGACAGAAGTATATAAGGACAGGAGAATACCAGGGCATGAACGGGAGAAGACTGAGTGAGGCTTGAGTATCTGGAAGGCATCCACATGATCCCCAGATCTAACCCTGCTAGTAGAGTGGGTCACACCTAGGAAGCCCCTGAGGTAGTTAAATAGATAAGATACTTGCCTTTCAGCCATCCCATTGAGGTAAGCAGAACTTAGTATCAGTTGCTGGTCAGTAGATGCTAACCTGGGAAGCCGGTACACCTGGGTTAGGGTGGCATTTGCCATCTCTAGACAAGAGAGAGAGGGGGACGACACATAAAGCCTGTGTCATATCAATAAAAAAGGCCATCTGTGACCATAACCACACAATAATAGTATGTAGATTTACTCCACAACTGGAAGAGCCTTAAGGCCTCTCCAGCTAGACCTGACGTTGCGAGAAAGAAACAAAACACATTGAATCATCGGCAGGCAGTTTTATCCATAAGCATCCCTGCTGCTGCAAGACATCCTGTAGTACAAAAGAAGTAATTTCAAAGGCTCAGAGAGAGGCTCCTAAGGCCATGCATATCCATGCGTGATGCACTGTTCCTGTTGCTTGGTTTTCTGGCAGCATGTTTATTTGGAATGATACAAACTTACTAACTCATTGTCTATCAGCAGAGTGTTCCCACGCAGAGAATACAAAGTTGATCATTTACCAAGAGCCAGCATTAATTTCGTATTCAGCAGGGTTAGAGAGAATATCAGGGATTTACCAGCAGCAGGTTTCCTTCCTAGACAGCGCAATTCGGCAACGTAAAGGGGGCAGTGTATTCCAAGATGGTGGCCAGGGCAGATGCATTCTTCGTCCAGCTCCTAACGCCCAAGAAGTTCAGGTGAAGCTAAAAAAACAGCCACTTACTGCCCTGCACAATTTTCAGGAGACAGGTACAGGCTCTCAGAAAGAGCCCTGTACAGGGAAAGGGAACAGAATCCTTTTAAAGCCCAGCAGCTGCAGTCAGTCATTGTGAAATGTTTGATAAGAAGGTTGTGACAGGCGGTTGGAGAGCACTGCAAGGTATGTTGAAGTGTTGCTGGGTATGAGAGAGGGAGAAGGAGCAGGTGCTGGAGAAGGAGGTAACACTAGGAGGTGAAAGTGGTATTTAGGAGGTGATTACCTCGGGAGGTAAGGGTGGTATTGAGGAGGAGATGGTAACATCAGGCAGTTTAGATGGTTCTGAGGAGGAGGAGGATGATTAAAGGGTACAGCAGAAGCCGAAGGAAGACATGGACATAAAATAGACAGAATAGCGAGGAATCGTAAGGCTGTGCTGGCCCCAAGTGGGAGTAAGGGGGGTACCAGATCCAGAAAAGGATGCCAGAGAAGTTTTATTCAGTGGGATGATGGAAAGGAGATACACGATCTGGGTGAGAGAGCGAACAGACCCTGAGCATAGGTTGGGTCGTGGAAGGTGTAGATGGTGACTCCTGGCACCAACTCTGCCCAGTGGAGAAGCTACAGTAATAGCTGTGGCTTGTAGACCAGACAAGAAGTCTCACTGTGTAGACTTTTTCTAACACTGGTGAAGATCCAGGGTTTGGTGAACACCTAGGAAACATGCAATGCCACTGGGAGGTGTCGC
The DNA here is from genome assembly GCF_040938575.1 of Ambystoma mexicanum. NCBI lineage: Eukaryota > Metazoa > Chordata > Amphibia > Caudata > Ambystomatidae > Ambystoma > Ambystoma mexicanum. The sequence goes on from NC_090938.1 coordinate 339,514,756, forward strand.
ATTATCACACCAAGCGTGAGAGACCTTTAGTTGGCTTTCTGATTACATTGTTGATTTCAATTTTTTGTGTGAAAATAAAACCCATGAAAATGTACTTACTGAATCACGTCTTTTGTACATTTCACAAGGCCTCTGACTAGACAAATCAATGAACCTTGGTGGCCGATTTTCTAGTCCTAGATCTGGCACTTGACTAAATTGTATGATTATGGGCAACCCTTTAAACCCCAACTTTCGAAATGTCAACATGGAATACAGTGTAAATCTATGATAAACTGTACAATGTATCGTTTAGTGTTGTAACTACACATTCCCACTGCCAACCCTGCCCCTAAACCCCCCAGACTACGCACACACCATTAAAGTTCTGTGTGTCACATCTAATGTTATGATGCCTCTGGTGCAATGCATGTCATCTATAAAGTCTGCTCCTCACTTCAGCTAGATCCATGCATCAGAAACACTTAAAATGGAACAACACGTTGAACTATAGACTATTCTCAAGGAGTTAAAACTATTGACAAGTGTCCATGATTTCGAAAACTACAAAGAGAATCAATAGGTGTCTTTAGTGTCCCTGGACATTGTGCTGCTTTATGTTTTCTAGATAGACCTTAGTTGCTTTATAGGCTGTTAACGTTTTACAAATGACAATTGACAACAGGACTTCGGCTATTGAAAACCCAATTGGAGTATCATTTGATGTTGTAATACATCTTTAATTGCACTCCATTGGTGCTACAGAAAACAGTGTCTATTATCAGCAATTTGTCTATTATCAGCAATTTGATGACCCTTTGTTATTGCCTTGCATCACTCCTCTGGCCTCTTTGGTTATACAAACCATATTTGAAAAACTAGGTACTAGTTCCATCCATCCATACTTAGGGGACACCTGGTGGTAGATCTATTAATTGGAGAATTGTTACCTTCCTGTTAGATTTCCTTGCAGACACCATTTGGAGAACTGTTGGCTATTGCTACAAATCGTTAATTGGACTCTGTTGTATTCCAGTAATGTTTTGGGACTATTAATGTTGTTGCTTGTCATGGTGTGAACTGCATTGTGCATTTCCCTCATATTTGGCAGAAAGATTCTATCGTCCTATCTCGTTCACTAAAATATCTCATGGCAGAACTGCTTTCTGTTACATTTTTCTCCTTGACCTTTTCTTCGCCAGATATTGTTCGTAACAGGAGCACCTTGTATGTATGTGCACAACGAACGACTGGATCAATTTAGCCACGTGCAAGAGGAAGCGCTATGAAGAAGTTCTGCATCAGCCCTGCAATTTGCGATTTTCTTGGCCAAGCTGCGATTCACTGGGCAAAACTCTCCAGTTAATGCAGCTATCCACCTGTTGACATCACTTTCCATTGAGGTCTTGAAGAAGCTTTGAAGTCGGCAAACATGTCATCCCGCCATATTCTTTGCATCTCCAAAATGTGGAATAACTTCCAAAAAGAAAGTGATTAATGCTACATTTTGAAAGGTAGTCTGCGAAAATAGAAGGTTCAATAAAGCATGGAGAGAGGCGTTCCTACAAGAGAAAATGTTCTTATGACCAGAGTTATTCATGCTTTTACATCAGAGGATTGACTAGAGAAAGAGACATATCATCTGTGAAAAGATGCTCCAATACCAGGAATTACATCTATAGAGGGTCGTACACAGGGACTGTGGAGAGATGGTCTTATCAAGGGAGTGGTCCTATTCCAGGACTTACTACCACAGTGGTATAGCTATTAGGGCTATGTGGAGATTTCTCTATAAGGTTAAAATGGCAGTATGACTATGGGCATGTCTGCCTCTAAGGAGACTTCACCTGTTTGGAACCAGATGCTAAGTGTTTAGGAGAGAGTGCTTTGGAACACTGTGCAGCCGCAGGAGAGATGTCCTTCAGTGCCACTATACTATTTTCCCCTCCCAGTGGGAGTGGCAATGACGGCAAGTGTTGCAGCTGTCCGTTCAAGAGCGAGAACAGTGCTCCACCAGCTGGGACCTCACCTATCAACTGCACACCAGTCAGTATATCCGGGCAGGGCCTTGCAGTTCATAGCACAGAGCAACTCCTGCATCTCATCTACCAACGTGTCGAAAAGACTGCAGGCTTGGCAGAGACAGCATTGGGGTTGGCCAAGTCCAACAATGAAATCCTGACCAAGCTGAAGGACGAAGTAGGTGAACTGAGGCAGTGGACCAAGCATAGAGGGAATGACCAAGAAACCCCCATTCCCGCTCCTGTTGAGCACCTATCAGGGCAAGCTCCCCCAACAGTGCAAAGGACATCTGCCGTCCAGGCGGCACCACTTGTGCAACCAGTTCCGGAAACGGTTTGCAAGTCCCCAGAAGATGAGACTGATGGCATGGGCAGTGTACAAGTGTTCATCGAGGAGTTGCGACAGCTTGGGGTGGCGGCGGCAGCACAAGCAGCAGCAACAGGCCATGCACCATTTCAGGCAGAGAAGACCCCGAGGGAGATGCGTCTGGCAAGTGAGATAGCTCCGCTTCTAAGTCCGGTAAGGAGAAGCACCCTTAAGCAAATGTACTTGCATTGTGAATTATTACAAATGAAATAGTGTTTAATTATTCTCTACGTTTGCTTTTTGTCTGTTGGCTTAGTTGCTAAATCATTATTAAAATGTTTGAATGTGTTTTTGAGAACCTTTCTTGCATTGATGCATCAACTGGCAGATTTTCTTCCTGTCTAGCCTGCATCTGCGCGGTGCTGAGATGCATGTATGGATAAAGACTTTTCATCCCCACAGATCCAAAATAGCCAGGTTTGCTGCTCAACTAGGTTGCTGCTCATCTGAAAAATCACCTCGGTAAAAATACGAATTGCAAAAGAGGTTTGGCATTCGAATTGGGTGTACAATGTTTGAAATCTGGGAGCAATGGAGTACTTCCTTTATATGTTTTTCTTTAGGCCCAGGGTTACGCTAATTGAACCTCCCAAATCTAAGGAACTGGCTCCCTATCGACCATAATTCTCCATCCTCCTATTTTGGAGAGAATGAAACTTGCAACGCTTAATCTGAATCCCAATCAGAATGGTATTTAATATATGAGGGACACTTGCATTTAAACGATAATCGTCCTAGGTTCTCATCTACACAAAAAAAGCATTGGTTCTGAATGCATATTATCAATACAAGATATTTTCATTTGGTGCCAATGACCTTCAGGGTTCTTCAGCAAGGTTCTACTTGTAGACTTTCTCAGTTACTGGTGAAATAAGGTCCACCATTTCCTTACACCGTACTGTCCATCATACCCTGCATCATACCCTGCACAGCTCCATTTGATGGATAACAATGCACTACAAAGATAGTAGAGATAAAATAAAAATGTATTGTAATTAACTTGTGGGTAGGCTTGTGGCCAAAATATGGAAAAAGCTGGCCACTTCCCAAGTGACATGCAAAAACTAGAAACCAGGTTTAAGGTGATGCTGTTTAAGGCACAAGGATTTGCGGTACAACATCCCTCTCAATCGTATGTGGCAGCAGCGCTCCATCGTAAGATTAAGGGTCGAGCTTCAGACCGTACTGCTCCATTAGACAAGGACAATAAGCAGATGGACAATATTGTTGAAAGAAAAATGCAGAACAACTCACTCCATTAAAGGCAGGCACACACCAATGCTGTTTAAGCCGGCTGGATCAACTTCATATGGAAAAACATTTCAGCCCTTACATGCCCCTTCATCAGATATATAGGGGTTTGTGGTAAACGTCAAGGAGAGAAAGCAAATTGCTATCACCCTTAACCCCCTTGATATGTCCATGGCGCATAAACCTTGGGGAAGAATGCACACATGAAAAACAGGCTTAAGTCAACGTACCTCTTGCATTATACAAAAAGCATTCCTTAGGGGAGGGTTCCATAATCCCATGGCTACTATCATAACCAATTGTGTCACAAATGTACATAGTGGATTGTAAATGTATATGCAAACATTAGATTTTTTCATAAAATCAAAATGTAATTCTAGAATGTAACCCTCTTGTATATGAGCGCATACAATTTCAATTACAGCACTGTTTACCACCTTACTCTTCAATTTACCGACAGGTGAATATAACATTGTTCTTTAGGCACTGACTCATAACCCTCCATACCACAATGCAGATCACAAGCCTAAAGAATACTTAAGCTGATGTCTTTAGTATACAACAGAATCTTATATTGTTTCCTTGCTCTCAGATTCAGGCCAATAGGGTAATTCATTCAGCATTCTCAACAAAAAAACCCAAGCAATTTCAACCAATGGGTCACATCATAACTTCTTGGTGACTCGGCCTTTTTCAGCAGAAATATATACAGCAAATTACTTCTGTAAGGTGCTTCTTTTATGATGTATTCAAAGGTGAACGGATGAACTGCTCACATTTAGTCAGAGTATGATGAAAAGAAGAAAGGGCCAATGTGAGAGGGAGATGAGAAAATTACATGTCTGTAATTCATATTAAGCCTAGCCCTCTTCCCCCCCTAAATGTGTATTCATCACAATTATTGCAATATTACTGTTTGCCTTGATTTTGTACAATACTTTTTGTGTATTCTCACGATGTCATTCCACGCTCTTGTAGAGGAGCCGCAGGGGCTCTATAGCAGTCACCCCAATTGCCAGCAGAAATACACTGTGGCCCATCAAAAACTCCCCACCGCAAGAACGGAAGACTCAGCCATTGGGCAAAGTTTACTGTCTTTATAATCTAACAAAATTACAGGGATCACACAAGAAAAACATGAATTCTCCAGAGCTCTCGTGTCCTGAACATGTGTCACCCGGTTTTATCCAGGCATGATATTGCAAAACCAAGTTCTGTCACTGAAACCTATTGGGCGCACATTGGTCAGTTTAGGCGAACCACATATGTATCCTATAAGGGTTAATTCTACTATTGGGTAGCCATACCTGATGGCTCCTCCTGGGACGGTTACCAGGCTGAGTGTATCTTTTCAAGACGATGAAAATGAACATGAAGGGGCTGCCTGTTCCCTAATGTTGCCATCTCTGATCACCTAAGCCTGGGAGAGTGCATTCAGTTGGTAGTTCGTGAGCAACACGTATCTTTCCACCTCTTGTTTCGATGGGAACTGCTTCTCTCCGTCTACCTTGTTTGTTTGTTTGTTTATTTGTTATGCGCACCGGACCCTGAGGTAGCAGGGCGCAAGAGACAAGGAAGTTTACAGCTTGGTTACAGAAGTTACAAGTTACAGAACAAGCAAGTTACAGAGTAGACAGTTTTTTGGCTCTACAGGTGAGACAAGTACAAATGCAGATAGAGCGCCACCAAACAGTCAAAATCAATGGCGAACAAAATAGCAAGTCAGGTAGAGTACAAGTGGAGGTGCGAGAGGTAGAGTGCCATTTATGTTGCATTCTCGGTGAGCCATTTTATGGTATTCTTTCTGAAGTTGTTGAACGTTTGGTCGGATCTAAGTGCAAGAGGTAGGGCGTTCCATAACTGATGCCCTTGATGAAAGGGCATTGTCTTGCTCTGCTAGGTCAGTCAAATCATTGTATCCAGCCTTTTGGCCATCAAAGCACATCCTATCAAAACATTTCTAAGCTACTATTACAACAATTCACCCATATTGGGCAGCAATAACAAGTCTCTATCAGTTCTACAGGCCCAGTGCTGCATTACCACCAGATCGCAGAAAGCCCAGGTGGGTGCGATTCACCCCAGATAGGAATTCATTAGCAGGGAAGATTCCAGGGGGAGCCACAGATCAGAAAGGGGAGCTGGACTGACTACAATCCCACTTCTTGGGGGCCGGCCAAACCACTCACATTTTCTCAGGACATCCCTGGCCATTTGTTCATCCTTAAAGACCAGTTTAACAGAATCTACGGAATAGGCGCGTTATAAATGCCAATGCCATATCGTAATAGTCACTGGACAGTCTGGAGCACCCCACCATCGCATCCTTGGTCACAAAGGCACACTCCCCAACAGAGTGGAGTCAATGAAAGCATTTATTTGAAAGGGAGTCCCTCGGTTCTCGTCTATCTATGGTACCCCATGAAGGAATACAGTGGATCTTCGTGGCCCCTCATGAGCCTTAAGCTTGTGCAAATACCTCCCATAGCGAGGGTTACTTACACTTGTTACCCTCTCACCAGGGTGCTTGGTGCCGAAATGCTTGGGGCATTAATTGCCAATGTGAGGAGGTCAATACCCAAAGTTGGGGTCTTCAGGGGCTCTCTGGGGGCGTTTGGTTGAAGTGACTGGTTGATCTGAGGCTGCCTCCTCAGTGTTGTTACGTCATCGACAACATGAGCTTTAGACTGGTGGGGACACAAGGAGATTGGCCCTATATCTAGAGTGGGAGTGCACACAGACCCATCCCCAAGTAGACTCTCTCCACCCCTCTGCACCCTTTCCCTTCCACTGGACCTCAATCAAATCCATTAGTCGTTTTTTTTTATTTTTTTTATAACTTCCAAATCAGAGAGCACCCGATCGCAGGAGCAGTTCCGGATCGTGTTGGGCTCTGGGTGTGCTGGGTCTGAAATGGGCAGATTCCCCTAGGTGGAGGACCTGGCTGCCCGAAAGGGGTGTTAGGCACAGGAAGGAGCTAGCCCCAGAGTGTGCAGCTAGCATAGTGTATTGCTCGCCCAGAGTGCACGGACAGTCATTAATCACCAGCGCAGTAGCAGAGCCAATACTTTGAATGCAGGTAGACGACGCAAGTACTTACAACCACATGCACGCTTAGAAAATAATGAGCACTTATACGGCTATTTATTCATAGCTTGGAAGCAACAAGTGATAACACAGAAATAAATCACAGAAAAGACAGAGAATTCAAAAGAAAATACATCACCGTGGGCGTAACTGAATCCCTCATCTCGCCAGAAGCGGCAGGAAGACCCCGGTAACCGCCAGGCCGAGAGCACAACAGCCCACAAGTATGCTGGACAAAGGCGTCCCCCTTCCGACTGAGGTCTTTGTACTTATCTCGTCTGACCGCTGAGGGGTTCCGCATATATGCACTCCTCAAACAGGGGTGGCAATTTCTCAAACCTTGTGACCGTTGGTTGCCAGCTGGGTCAACCAACAGTAACCTCAAGGAGCAAAGCGCTTCCCTCCTCTCCTAAGAACAAACGCTACGGAAAACAGTTCCATAACTCATAGCAAGACATAACAAAACCAGCTTTCCCAGCAGACTGTCCTTGACTGGCTGCATACCAGGTTTGGAAAGCATGTTTTTTTTCAGCAAAGCAAATTCATCTCTCAGCAAAGTAAATACAGCTTTTCACTGAGGCATGGAATAAATATCCATTATGGCTCTGAGTGCCCCCAGAATACACTGCGCACCAGCGCCATGTTTTAGCTCAAGCATAACAATTCCACCCTTGGATATTTATCTTCCATAGCCCAGTGGCAGAGGTGTCGGTCTCTGGAACCGACAAAACATTAGAACTAAGTTGAGAATGCATTGAATACAACAACAACAAGCTATTATGATAGTTAATATAATACAAATGCAAGCAAAAGTGTAACGCAGTGTTCCCCCAATATCCGGAATCCATGAAAATAATCAATCCCACCAATTCCCAGTATGATCTTGGGATCGCTCAAACCTCGAATATGACTTTCAATGGATCGTGAATGGTCACTTAGATTGAAACAACACATACCTTCAACTGCGTTACAACCTAAATTATGCTTCAGCAGTAGATAATCAACGGTAGCCCTGTTTTGCAAAGTTGCTTTTCTAATAACTTTGCTGTCAAGGAGTAACTCTTCTAATGTCTGAGAAGTATGATTGAGTCCTTTTACTACTAGACATGCTAATTTGATTAAAGATTTGTAACCCCCAGCAGCTAAACCCCAAACTCCCACTAATGAAAGGGTTAATGCTAGAACCTCAGCCTCCGATAGCAAATGCACATGTGAATCACAATCGGGGGATAAACCCACAGACTCGAAAGTTGACCTTTTGCTTCGAGATATTGCTGGGTGTAAAGGGAACATCATTAGTCCTAATCGAGTTGAGGCACATGGACCTCCGGAAATGTTAGCTGGAATGTAAGTGTATGTGATGTTGCCACAGGAAAAGAGCCATCCTGTTGGAAGTTTCACATGATTCAGGTGACTGGCAGCTATCACTGTATGATTGCAAGACATAGTATTATTCAAACTGGTATATGTGCTTGGAACTCGTGAACACAATCGTTTCTCGAACACAGTTTGATTTTGCTGTTTGTTTAAATTGGGCTGTTGGCATTTGCCAATTTCTTTTGCATTGCATGTCATAAGGTAACACACATCGCCTTGAGTTACATTGTAGGTTATAATACGTGTCAAGTTTCTCCATTTGCGATCCGTTTCCTGGCAAAACCTGCAGTACTCATAGATGGAAAAGGATTGCCTAATATCTACATCTTGAACCAAAGAATCATTGTGCTTCAGAACCGGAACTGGCATTGGCACCGCTACTAAACAAGTAGTCAGTAAAGCTTCAGCATTGGGCACGTCAGTGAGGCAAAAGTGCGTAATGTTGAGCACATGTTGTGCCAAATACGTCCACATATTCTCCGTTTGGGTGATCATTGGAGAATATTTCCGCCGTCCTGAAGACGCCACTCGCATAGCTGGGATCAATGTTGTTTTCACTTGCACCTGACGTGTTTGTCGCATTCCATAAATCCATGTCTTCGGTCTGGCTGGCTTTTCGGCATCGGCAGACGGCTGCTTTTGGACATCATTGCTCATCATCATCGGTTACCCCTGGATTGCTGGCACAGATGTGACATTTTTCATTGGTAGCAGCATGCCGTTTGACTCTCCTGAACGGAGTCCATTTAGTCCCACAATTACACCAGCCAGACACAGGATCTACAAGGCAAACCCAGAAAAGAGATATCAGTGTTGTAAATCACTCTCTTAGGTAACATTTATCTGCGGGCACATACTGCCATTTCTTTCTACCGGGCTCCATCACTAAAACTACTTGGTCTTTGCCTAATGCAATGACATCTGCGGGCACTGGTGGGCCACTTGGCCTTCCACCCACACCTTTGCACCCAGTACCATACTGTCTGAAGAGCCAAAACCACGATCCCCACGGGTAGTTAACATTGTAGGAGGCTCCCCCTTCTTAATCTTGGACAACTTAACAGGAATAATAATTAGTTGGGCCACCCGATCGCCCTTGTGGATCGGTAACAATTGGTCCCCACTATTCATCAGGATGACTTTGATCTCGCCTTGGTAATCTGCATCAATGACCCCTCCCAACACTTGAACTCCCTTCAATGCTAGGCCAGATCTAGGGGCAATCCATCCCATATGCTCTGGGGGAATTTGTACTCCAATCCCTGTTTCAATTACAACAATCCCTCTTGGGTCTAATCTGATTTCCTCATGGGAATACAGGTCTAACCCTGCTGACTCGCCCAATAGGGAGCTAAAGAACCCGGGGTAATTTCCCAGTACAATAGGGTTTCTCTGACTGAGTTGGGTTGAGTCTGTAAAGTAGGAGTCATTAGCCGCATCAAAGGAGTTTCATTCTCATTCACAGGCCTATTGTTTAGCACTTGCACCGCATCAAACACACGATTACGCCAGCCTGCCAAATTGCCATCTCCAGATTTGCGTAGCTGTTCTTTCAACAAACCATTCATCCATTCAATGAATCCTGAAGCGGCAGGGTAATAAGGCACATGGTAGAGCCATTCAATACTTTTTTCCTGACAATATTCCTGAATCAATTTGCCTTTGAAGTGTGACCCATTGTCACTTTGAATCTGCAAAGGCACTCCGTAATGCAATATGATCTGATCTAACAACTTAATGGTGTTCAGTTGTGTGGCACGCTTGCAGGCCAAAACCATCATGTATCCTGAGTATGTATCCACAATAGTGCATGCATACTGACAACCTTTACTGATTGGCAGGGGACCGATATAATTAATCTGCCAAATTTGACCTGATAACTTTCCTCTTCACAATGTACCCCGGACAATCTGAGGGATAGGCCTGTGCTGTTGGTGTTGTCGCACTGGGCATTGCAAAATTATTGTTTTCACCAACTCTAAAGGAATACTGATTCCTCGCGCTTGTGCCCACCTGGTAGTAGCCTTTTCTCCAAGGTGCCCACATTTCTTGTGAGGCCACTTGGCCAAACCCTCCAAATCGTCTTCCTGAGCCTCCGCATCCACAGATGAAATCTTGGTGTGTTCATCTGCAACAGAATTAAACCAACGTTCTAATGAGTCTGTAGCACAATGCGCATCCACATGATACACAGTGACTTCACTTTGTGATAACATTTCTGCAATATCTTGCCACAGTTCTTTTCCCCACAACTTTTTTGAATGAATCTTCCACCCATTCTTTTGCCAGGTTGGCAACCACACAGCCAACCCATTCGCCACTGACCATGAATCCGTGTACAAATGACATCGACCAGGGGTCTCTTGTTTCAATGCCTGGTAAACTGCGTAAAGTTCTGCAAACTGACTGCTCTTCCCTTTCCCTGATGTTGTCAAAATCTGTTTTGTCTTGGGATTATACGACACCGCTTTCCAGTATCGCTCTGTTCCCACATATCGGGCCGAGGCATCCGTGAAGCAGGCATGCTCTGTCTGCTCCACGGTCAAATCGCCATAAGGTACTCCCCATTTCACGGGAGACTCACGTTTTTCAGGCACTTCCGGTGGTATGTAATCTGAGGGCGGTATGTTGGATACTTGCTCATGAAATTTTGCAACTCCACCCTTCTCTGATTTGGCTCTGTCTTGAATGTACCATTTCCATTTAATTATGCTGGCTTCTTGGGCATGTCCTATTCTGTGTTTTAGGAGAGCTCCGTACCCATTGCATAATCAGTATTTCTGGCCTCATCAATACATCATGGCCCACCGTCATTTGCTCGGTATCAACAAAGGCCCAATAACATGCCAGCAACTGCTTCTCAAACGGAGTGTATGAGTTACCAGCATCGGGTAATTTGCGGCTCCAAAACCCCAATGGCACACGTTTCCTGTCTTGATTCACGTTTCCTGTCTCTGCCACACACTCCAGGTAGCATAATTGTCTTGCACAGACACATTCAACTCCACTTCGCCTTCCTTCAATGGCCATAGATCAAGTACCTGCTGCACGGTATCTTTTGCCAAATCAAATGCTTTTTTCTGCTCTTCCCCTCCCCACTGAAACTCATATTTCTTTCGTGTTACTTTGTAAAGGGGGGCCAGTATCTGTCCTAAATGGGAAATGTGCTGTCTCCAAAACCCAAACAGCCCTACGAACTGCTGAGCTTGCTTTTTGTTCATTGGAGTGGTAAACTCAAGAATCTTCTGTCGGGCCTTGGGCACCATTTCTCGATGCCCATTATGCCACTGAATCCCTAGGAATATCACTGTCTCAGCTGGGCCTTGAATTTCATTCTTCAATCCTTCCGTAATGACTTCTAACTGATTTAGCACACTGCGCTCATCCTTGCCCTGAATCAAAATATCATCAATGTAGTGAGAGATTTGTATGTCAGGTGTACACAGTATCTTGTCTAAGTGCTCTGCCACCAGCCGGTGACAGTCGGGCTATGTATGTACCCCACAGGTAACCTTGTAAAGGTGTACTGACGCCCGCTCCAAGAAAACTGCTCTTGGCACTCTTGAGCAATTGGCACAGAGAAAAATGCATTGGCTAAATCTACCACTGCATACCAAGTCCCCTCAAACTTTTGGACATTCTCAATCAGGGTAATGGCATCTGGGACTGCGGGCACTAAGGGAGGAGTGTGTTTATTCAACTCACGGTAATCCACTGTCATCCTCCAAGACCATCCCCTTTTTTGCCAGGCCAGAGAGGATTGATCCATGCGGTAGTAATAGGGCGTAACACACCCGCCTCCACATACCCTTTGATGGTGTCTGAAATGTCCTTGTGCCCCCCAGGAATGCGGTATTGCTTCATTGCTACCCGCTTGGTTGCCACAGGCACTTGCACTGGGGGCATCTTCAATTTGCCTACGGTAATGGGTGTGCAGGTCAATGCATTCACCCCAAACTGGTACGTTTTACCTCCAAGTCCCAAATCAACCCTTCCAGAATTGCAAAGCCAATTATGTACTCGGGTATCGGGACAATCAGCACTTGGTATTTCTGCCTAGTCAAATTGCCTATTTTCATCTCCACTTCAGTTTGTACTGCGGGGGTCTTCTTTCCCCCGAGACCTGTAATAGTAAATTGTCTTCCTTTCAATCGTGCTGGATTGCCATGAATCAGAGAGGCCTCCGCCTCGGTGTCTATCAATGCTCGCACCCCTTGCGTATTTCCTGGCCCCCAAAAAATCTTAACATTAACATGGGGCCGCCTATCAACTTTTATGCGTGCAGACGCTGCCGGAGCTTGGCCGTAACCCTAGTCAATTTTTAATGAGTGTGACCTGACTCTGCCTCTAGCATTGCACTCACCACCTTCCTCAAATCAGCGTGTGTTGGCTGGTACGGGGAAGGTGTCCCCATAGACCCTTCTTTTTGTTCTTCCTCAGGAGGAGCAGAAGGTGAGGTGTGTCCCCCTGTGGCTTGGTTACTACCTGTTTCTTAACCTGTTTATAGCGCTCTTTGGCTGCAAGCCCTCTAGTTCATACATTACCCTAGTTTCAATGCCATCAATTTCTTCTCGTGGCTCACCATCTTTTAACAAAGCCAAAAACATGTCTTTCCTGGACACTCGGGAGTCTCTACTATCTTGCCTCCTGCCTTCAGTTCTTCTCTCACTAGCCCCTCTCTCTCCCGTGGCTTGTCATCACTCTTGTCCCACTCCCCTAAATCAGCCAGTTGCCGAATGGCATCCACTACCTCATCAGTGGGTTTGCCTGTCATACCTACGAGCAAAGTCATAATGACACTTTTGTATGTGGGCGGTGCAGTTCTGATCACCATATTTCTAGTTGAAACTGAAAGCGGCACGGCCCCCATGTGTCCTGGAGCATCTATATGAATTGCCTCTTTCATAGCATGCTATCTGACCTTTTGAATCGCCTCTTTCAAAGTATACCACTTTGTTTCCTCGCAAGGCCAATCTGTAGTAATGGGGTACTTACGGTTACATGCTTGGGCTGCTAGGTGCAACAAAGACACCTGTGAATCTTGGCCATTATCAGGGGGCGGCCCTGCCCTTAAGACCTCCTGTACATTGGTGTTAGTTGACAAAGGTAGAAAACGCAGTGAGTCCGTGGAATCTACCAACAACCCCGCACCGCCCCCATCTAGCAATCTCACCATCCATGTCAATAAAGGTTCCCCTGATTTTTGCCTCGAACGAGTAATGATTTCCCCAACCTCCTGCTGGGTGTAATCCTCCAGCGTGGTTAAATCCACAACCCCGCCTGCAGGATTCTGCGCATGGGGCCCGGCTCGCCTTCTTCTAACTGGCTTAGCCACCACTGTCTTCTGATTAAATTCCGCTTTGGGATCTGACTCATTTGCCGAGCTGCTCTCTGGACTTGTTGAGTTAAAAATGTCTCCATCCCAGTTATCGGGATCCCAATATACACCTGCGGTAGTGATTACAGCTGCCACTTTTCTTTGGTTGACCCCTCCCCGTCTTGTCCTATACTTATACCGGGCTACTCTGACTGCTGCCCTCTCTGCCACGGCCTGATATGTATCCGCTTTATCTTTGAAAGGTTTCATTTGAATCTGCTGCATTAACGCAATCTGCTTTTCTGCAGCCAACTCTTTTTCTAATCGCAAAATATCAATTTTAATTTCCACATTTCTTTGATGCATTTTCCTATAGGCATGCAGGAGGACCCAACCCCGCCTACCCAGCGCAGTGCATTCCTTTCCCCTCTCTACTGAAACCTGTTGTAAACAAGACATTACATCAGACGGATCAGCATCTCCCAATCCCTGATCCCATGTTTCACTTAGCCCCGCGCCGCATGCCCACACCTAGGCCAATTTATCATATGGGCTCTTAGCCCAGCCTGGAATGATAACATCAGAACATTCACTGCCAGCGGGAACGCTCTTTTTCCTGAACAAACTATTCATCATTGCAGTAATGTACAAAACCTCTTTATTTATATATATTTTTTCCTTTCCACACTGCAGTCACTCGTGCAAACACGCACACACAACGAAAAACAAAACAGATTAACACAGTCCAACACTCGCTGCCAAATAACTTTCACTTGTAATGTAAGCAAAGCCTATCTGCGTTCAAACAGATTCTTTAATATTTGGAGTAATTCATCACAAATATCCCATCCTCGTTGCCAAAAATGTATTTCTTGCCCAGAGTGCACGGACAGTCATTAATCACCAGCGCAGTAGCAGAGCCAATACTTTGAACGCAGGTAGACGACGCAATGACTTACAACCACACGCACGCTTAGAAAATAATGAGCACTTATACGGCTATTTATTCATAGCCTGGAAGCAACAAGTGATAACACAGAAATAAATCACAGAAAAGACAGAGAATTCAAAAGAAAATTAATCCCTGTGGACGTAATTGAATCCCTCATCTCGCCAGAAGTGGCTGGAAGACCCCGGTAACAGCCAGGCTGAGAGCACAACAGCCCACAGGCATGCCGGACAAAGGCGTCCCCCTTCCGACTGAGGTCTTTGTACTTATCTCGTCTGACCGCTGAGGGGTTCCGCATATATGCACTCCTCAAACAGGGGTGGCAATTTCTTGAACCTTCTAGCAATGTGCTTGCTCATTGATAAGTGACCGTTGGTTGCCCGATGGGTCAACCGACAGTAACCTCAAGGCTCTGAGTGCCCCCAGAATGCACTGCGCATCAGCGCCATGTTTTAGCTCAAGCATAACACATAGTCTCGCTCCAAGTACTGCTGTTGGATCTAAAGGAGGGTTTATCCTCGCCAGTTCCTTTGGTGTCCAAGTCAGTTGGCTCTGTGGAGGGAGAGGGGGGCAAGAATAGGCAGGAGATGGTCACCGGGGCCCGTTGCCAACCATGACTCGGGGGGCCAGGCAAAATGTTCTAGGAGCTGGTGGCCATGGGTATAATTATAAGGGGTGGAGGGGGGGGGAGTTTGTCCCCCCTCAACTTTCATGGCACACTATTTTGTTCCCATTCATTTGGCTGGGCCACCTTTTCTTCAGATGTCATGTCCCCCCAACATTTTCAGCAAAGTTACTCCACTGCTATTGGCGGGCCAGATGGCACAGATGGGGCCAGAGAGAGATCCAGAAGGTCACAACCCCCAAAAAGTCTGGCTATACCCAGGGTCAGGTTTGCACTTCCTCCGCAATGTCAGACCAGACCTTCGCGACAGAAAAGCTCCCTGGGCTCGAGTCTCTCTCGTGTACTCTCACCTCCTTTCCAAATAGATGGGCACTTCCTCCCGCGGCAGACAGCTCTTCTGGCCCCCGGGCATGAACACCCAGTGAGAGCAAACACCCACAGACTTTCCCACAGCACGCTTCACCCTTGCAGGGGGATGCAGCAGCTTTTGTTGTGGGTGGGGCTCCAGCAGCAACAGGAAGGATGGCCTCAGCGGGAGCGAACAACCGCAGACTTCCCCCCGTGAGCTTCACCCTCACTGGCGGATGCAGCAGCTTTTGCTTTTGCTGTGGGTGTGCGGGGCTCCAGCAGCAACAGGAAGGACGGTCTCAGCAGGAGAAAACGCACGCAGACTTTGCCCCCTGCGGGGTCTGCGGGGTCGGCTTGGTCACGTGTGCTGGGACCACGAAATTGAGCTCTCCTGCCTGTAATTATGAGGATTTTAGCCTGAATTTCTTGCAGGTGGCTTATCGTCTTGGCAACTGGAACTTTCCGTCTGCACTCGTCCTTGACTGAGGTGCATTGTTTCTGTTTGCCTCTGGCTGCAGCGATCGTGCCAGCCCTTCCATGTACTCTGTCTCCCCCTTCCTCATTTACTTCAGTAGGCCAATGGCTTCCATATTTGTCCTTATGCCTTTTCCATGTTAGTGGCAGTCAAGCATGGGCAAGCGAGGTATACGTATACTTGGTGTCTTGCGGTTCAGCTTTGGCGAACGATATAGAGTGAGAGATATGTATGTGTGTCCGTCATCTACCTGCGTGAGTCATAAGCATGTTTTTCGTTTCTATATGCAGCAAACTAATGCATATTTGTGTAACTTTGTGAATGGATATTTGTACTTATGTCGAAGTATGGCTACATCGTGATGTCAGTGATGATGTCATTAATTTCTTGATTTGAAGTTAGTCGACTTGTTCGATTGATGGCATCTCCTTCGAATCATTGATTGGGTATGGCTTGAATGGCTGTCTGAGAGAGTAACGTTTCTCACATCTGCGATACCTCGATGATGGCGGTGAAGAGTGGGGTACATCTGTTGTGTCTCTTGTCTTTGGGCTGAGAGTCGTGTGGGGGTCATGAGGACCATACTTGGTCTTCACTCTGTTTAAAATACTGATAATAGTAAATGACAGATGGCACAGGAATCGCTACAGGGCTCTGACATTTCAAGGGTTTGAATTGATTTTTCAGTTTGGCCTATGCCTGTCCCTCTCTCTCATCTTCTAAAGCCCCTCCTCCCTAATGCAGGTGTCCTGGTCCGGGTTAACGGATCGTGATTTTTGACCTCCACTGTCTAGTCTAAGGTCTGATTTATAAGAGGGATTAGGATCCCAGTTAACCTTCTCTCGTTAATCTCTCTCTGGGACTTCCTTACTTTCGCTACTCCAGTCAGTGGTTAATGGTCTAAAGGGGATGTGGGAAAATGTGCCTTACAAATACCTGGCTTGAGTCAATCTGTCCCGTTTCACTTTTCTTTCTCACTCTCCTCCCTTGTCTTCTCCTCACTCTCCCCAACTTCTCCCACCTCTTTTCACACCTCCCTCTGCTATTCTGTCCCTCATTCCTCACTCAATCTAATCTTCACCTCTGCCATAAGCTGTTGCTACCTTCTGTGAGGGATCAGAAATGAAAGACGGACAGACAGGTGTCATTTTCTCAACATTCATCATGTTTATTAAAATAAAAGAGGATGTGATAAAGTACTGTCTGTCCCTATCCTAACAAGAATGTTCCTACCTATCAAATTAAAGATAAAGAAAATTGACCTTGTGTCCAAATATATCTGACCGTCACACTTAGATATACAATCAAAATATGGAAGGTACGTGTATATTTTCAGTTCACCAAAAATGTGCCAAAGTTCAAAATTATAATTCCAAGTAAGTAACCCTTTTGTCCAGGGTTTGATTCCCTTACCCTGAATCAATTCAGGAAGACTTTTGAAAGTTTTGGTCCAACAATATTCTATTCAGTTCAATGAAAATGTTTCTTTCATCCAACACGCCCCTCAAATTCATTAAGCAAATTTCTCTTTCATAGAACACAAAAACAAAGCAACTGTTTCTTTCATGAAATGTTCCTCTCAATATGTCAAAATTATTACTTAGGAAAATGTTACAACAGTCTTTTCCGTAGAAAACCTTTCACAAGATGTTAATACAAGTGTTTCTTTCATAGAAGGTTTTTCTCAGGTGGTCAAAGTAAGTGTTTCTCTCATAGAACACTTTTGTGAGAATGGCAAAACAAATGTCTCTTGCACAATAGTTTGTCAGGATGATAAAGCAAATGTTCTCTTTCCACAACACTATTTACACTATAGCTGCAAAGATTTCTTCTTCACACAACTGTTCCTCTCCTGGTTTACTCGCCTCCTAGGAAGGGTTTCTACTTTGTATGATTGTTAATGGCTCTCTGCTTGTGGCAATGTTTGTTCCAGGTTTCTCCACACCGACATCTTGTATGAGGAGAAATGTACACTATTTGCCCGGTAATTGTAATTCGCTATTGGTAATGTGGGTTCCATCTCGGGGGAGGAAAATTGCACCCTCTTTGCCTTTCTGTCTCTTCTTTAAAGTTTCTTGGCTGATGGCAATGCGAGATCAAGGTTTCTCCAAATTGACATCTCCTGTGAGAATTATTGTACCCTTTTTGCCCTTCTTTTCTACTTGGTCAGTATTCAAATTGCCTCCCCAAGTGTCCTTTAACTGTATAACGCTTCCCGGGGTCCCCAACTCATTTTGGTTGACTCACCGGTTTAACGTGTATCTGTAATGAAGAACCATTGCCGGGCCTGTCTCCCTAGTTACAGAGTCTCTCTTAGGTCCCGGGTCAGTCTCTCGCTCCTCCACCAATGCAACCTTTTTTGTTCCGCAAGACCTCATTTTGTCCGGTCCTACAGCAGCTCACTTTCACCAGAGTCTTTCTCCTCCGGTATGCAACACCTTCAGGTGGGTCCCTGTGAGCGTATTCCTCCTTCAGCGCAACTTGCCTCTGTGATTCTGCCTCAGAGTTTGTCTCCTGCTCTGCGTCCTCTGTAGCTTTCTGCTCCTGCTCCTTGAGTCGAACAGCAACTACCTCCTCCTCTCCTTCCACTCTGTGCACAGCAAAACGCTCCATTTTTAAATCGCATGCACAGCTGATTCAGCAAACATCTAGTCTGCGTCTTTACCTTATGGTTGTTCTTGTTCCATGCTGACTCCTCTCTCCTCTTCTTCATGCCAGTACCATAGGTGTTATGGAATTGAAGTTCATATTGTCCTTAAAATTTCCAAAGCTATATTGTTACAATTGTTTGTTGGATTTAAGTTTGTCAGAAACAAAAGATGTTATGGGAATATTGTGTACAGTGATATTGTGTTCAGGACTTTTACACAGGACAGAACCATTACCATGCCTGCATGAAACTTCCGACCCATGATCCATAAGATGTGGCAAAAGAATTCCAAAAATGGGTAAGACCCTGACAAAATGAATACAACGACAATCACCTACAGACATTTGTTGTATTAGACATACCCCTAGACTACCTGTGAACTAACATATAAGCCTCTTTTTCCTTCCCCCCTTTTCCTTCCAATGGAACTGTTTTTAATCTTTTATTATTTTTTATACCAACTGATCAATGCATATGCTAACTATGTGTATATACTATTTAGACAATATGATTTAAAAAATGTTGGATATGCAATTATATAACAAAATGAATATCAGATGAATGTATTACTTTAAAACCACTCTTGTCACCATCACCTTATGTCACAATAGTCACTTATATACATGTCTGTAAACGTACCAGCCTTGAAAAGGACCCTGATGGGTCGAAACAAATGTCGGCTGAACACTTATGACCACTTGTAAACACCAAATAAAACCACATTGAAGTAAACACTTTTGTGTAGATATCAATCTAATAACCAGCGCAAGGTATCCGGGTACAAACTAGCTTCCTATAAAAAAAAAGAGGTGTGGGCAGCGCCTCTACCCACTCGTGACCATGCATCTAGCAACTCACTTTTAACTTGAAGCATAAAACAAATTCAGTGAAGTGCAAGAGGAGTCTTAGAACTAGTGGCCATCCTGTCAGTACACAACTGCTAGGGGTTCCCTGCGCACACACTCCCAAGCCGTAATGATAGAATACCTTCTATCTCGTACCAATGACATACTGACATACTCTTTGCCCCCAGAGGCTCGACCGACGATGCATTTAGAAGTGCAACAAATTCTGAAAACATAGTACATTGTCAACAGCTATGATTCTATTACTAATAGAACATTCAGATCGAGCACATGGTAGATTGATGAAATCAAGGCAGAGATCGAAACCTATGATGTACCTACCGCTACCAAGAAGAAAAACTACAGGACAATGTACAAAATCTTAAAAATAACTCTGGATGAGGTT
This sequence comes from Ambystoma mexicanum, assembly GCF_040938575.1. Lineage (NCBI taxonomy): Eukaryota > Metazoa > Chordata > Amphibia > Caudata > Ambystomatidae > Ambystoma > Ambystoma mexicanum. Next base: position 339,534,453 of record NC_090938.1, read on the forward strand.
AAAATGAGAAAATTGCATACATTTCTGTATGGAACAAATTGAGTTCATTCGTCAAACTTGAGGAACCTAACCCCACTAATGATAGCCCATTGTTAAACAGAACTCGGTTATTAACCCTATCAACAATCAGGAATAATGATCTGTTCAGACAAGAATTACCAAAATGGGGAAGTACTACTAATTGGCTTATTATGAAATTTTCCTCCCTAGCGGTCACCGCTCTATAATGTGCCTGCTCTGATTTGTTATTAAATCTTGGCTATAACCTCATAACAAGATATGATGAGCCAGTTATAAAGCAAAATCAAATGGTATATAATTTAGAGCCTAGCATTGTAAAACAGAAGGAAATGAGCTATAAACATCGCCTAATGCCACGTTCCAAGGATTATGCTAATAGAAGCAGGCCTACTTCTTATCAACAGACCTTGTAAAAATATAGCCTCAATTAAGTGGCTATGTTGGAATACAAGAGGATATAACTCATTCCTTAATCATTTGGAAGGGCAAGCCCTTATTGAATCTGGTCATATATTTCTATTACAGGAAACTTGGGCAGTGAACAATTTCATTGTTGATGGTTGTACTGTTCTATGCCGCCATTCAACTAGTGGACTTCGAGGCAGACCCATGGAGGTTTGGCCATAGGTGCCCAACCTTTTCTGTCTATCAACCCCTACTGCGTTGAAGTAAACTCGCCATATGTACTATCTGTTTTACTACATTGCCCTGCACTCCAAAAAGACATAATATCGATCATAAATGTACATTCCCCACCGAGTGGGGATAAGGTAAATGATATCTTGCATGCTATGGATAACCTAATCAATGCTTGGTCTTCGGAACACTTGTGAGGGAATATACTAATATATGAATATACCCTGTGAGAGTGCTTTACTACTACTTAATTGACCCCTACTGCATCTTGGTCACCCGTGAACATAGGCCAACGGTTGTTTGCTCTAACAAAACAACATGATGCTACTATAAAAGGTCCACTCTGCAAGGCGTGCCATCGCTCTAGTCCATCACCGTATAGCTGCCACTACACGCGTCGTTAAGTCCCTGTCTGTCTGTCACGACCTGGGGGAGATGGCATGTTTGGAACCGCTGGAAGAGAAGTCCGCCATTGATTGTTCCATCACGTTCTCTGCTATGTCGTGTGTAGGTCTAGTTCTTTTTTGCTTCGGTCCGGCTGTAAATTACAGCCACTTCCGGTTATCGGATGCTTTGCAACGCTCCTAGGTGTTTCCTCCTGCTGTTACCTTCGCTCCCGTGTTCTTTCTTGCGGTCTCACCCGACAGCCTTTGTCCCGTTGTCTTTTTCGCTTCCTTCCTTTATTGCCTTCTGCCGCCTCACGGTCCTTGTTCCTGCCCCTCGACTTTCCACCCGTTCCTCCTTTACTTCCCCAGGTCTTTTCTTACCCTCGCCTTTCCCTTTCCTGCTGCTTTTCCCGTCTATTCTTCCCTCTGCTTGCTTACCTGATTACTGAATACCTGGCCTGCCCTCAGATTGCTTCCGCTTCACTCGCTAGTATGGTTTTGCTTACCTGTGTACCGGAAACCATTGCCTACCCTTGTATTGCATCTGCTCAACCCGCTTGTATTGTTCTGCTTACCTGTGTACCGGAAACCTTTGCCTGCCCTCAGATTGCTTCTGCTTACCTTCTTGTCCTTCTCTGCCTACCTGTGTAACGGAACTCTTGCATGCCTTTGGACTTCTGAATCCTCACGGGTTTAGTGCTTCTTTGTCTGCTCGCGAGCCAAGGACTTACTTTCTCCCGTCCGTGAGAACTTCATTGGGTTTTTTTGTACCTCTGGCTTTTCCCCATATTTGGCCACCACGGAGCATTGCCCACAGCTCACCTATAGAGTGACACTGTGGCGTCCTTCCGTGGGCGCCCTTATCTACATAAAAAAAAGGAGAAACCCAGACGTAAAGGGGAAAAAGAAGCCAGAACCCACGTGGAAAAGTAAAGCTGAGGAGGAAGGGGAGAGAGGAGAGACGGAGTCCTCTTTTGAAGAAGAGGATATAAAAGACCATTGTGACACTGTCATAGACAGTGCTACTAGGTTCTTCCACATACTAAAAGACTTGACTCAACCACTACACATCTACGCGCAGTGATCCTCTCTATCCAGCCAGGAGTGTGACGCATCCCACACCCACACCAACGCCACCACAGTACCTCCCCTGTGGCCCAACATGCCAACCCAATTCTAAATATGCTTAGCAGGTCATCGGCCTTGCAGGGCCTCAGATCGGCCTGCTCAACACATCCACACTCTGCTATTCCAACCAAACTCCAAGCCATAAACCTTGGCCCTAACATCCAACCTCTACCAACCTCCAGAACCAAACCCTCTAGAGAAAACGCCCCTAACTCCCCGTCCATCCTGCGCAGAAACTCCCTTCTCACTTTGAGAACCACCCTGAGGCCCACATGCCCCGAGGCACCTCATCTCAACCACTCGCATACCAACTCACCTACACCAACCCACAAAATGTAGGCACTCTCATCAATGTCAGATCACTTCCAGCCAACGCACTCGACATTGCAGACATCCTCACAGCACACAAACCTGACTTCCTTGCCATAACCGAAACATGGCTATACCCAGCTGCCGGCCCAGCCCTGCCCATTGCCGTTCCAGATAGCTACACTATCTGCGGAAGGGACAGACCCACGGTCAAAGGTGGAAGCGTCGCCATCATCGCCAAAACCTCACTGAACATGAGAGAGACTCCCACCACCCCCTTCACCTCTGGGGAACTCCTCTCGGTAAAAATATCACCAAACGCAACCGCTACCTTGAACATCCATCTGGTATACAGACCCCCAGGGCCTGCACCTACATTTGAAAATGATGTTATCCAAATTCTATCTTCAAACTCAACCTAAATCCCAAACCATTATTATGGGCGACTTCAACCTAGGCTTCCATGACCCATCAGACAAATACGCCCTAGCCTTAGCTAACACCATGACAGCCCTCGGGCTATCTCCTAGGATTCACAATCCTACACATGCCAAAGACCGTACGCTTGATTGGCTCACAGACATCAATTGCAAGTCTACCATCTCATCCAGTTCTCCCTGCCCCTGGTCCGATCATCATCTTATTACCTTCACCATTGAGACACAAACCAAAAAGAACCACGCCCCCATTCTAGCTCCCTCCATACCTACCAGAAACAAGCGCAACATAACGGCTGACAACCTACTACCCCTGCTGCAACCCCTCCTTGCAACCCAGTTCAAGGACAACCCTGACCCGACCATGATGACCAAACACTTCAATGACACCATACTGGTTGCCATCGACCAACTGGCCCCACTGGCCCTTTGCAAAGCCAAACAACCTGCTCACCTTAATGGATGGTTCACCCCCTCTCTAAACACCCTAATGGGCGAGTGTGACAGAACGATGCATGCTAATGATTAATACGTTGAGCGCATTTATTGGGAAAAATGTAGGATATTCTGTCATGGCAATCCTAACGTTGTATACTGCTAAAGTGAGAGCCATTCTGTTGTACACTGTAGCAATCTGAGGACACAAATATGGAAAACGTCTTGTAAAGGATTACAATCGGGTGTCACACACTGGATCAGGACTCTTGCCCTTACCCTAGGATGTAGCGCTCAATTAAAATACATTTTCTTTATTTTCTACGAATTCAAATTGAGCTGGCACCCAACCCGTATCACACCCCCTTTTACAAATATCCCGGGTCACAATGGACCACGGACCAGGCCGGTTGGTGGGAATCCAATATTTATTTATTTTAAATTCACAGAAAATCACACAGTTTGAATATTGGGCAGCATTCACCAATGGGGTGATAATTACAATGTAAACTAACAACATACACTTGGTTGACCTGCTACAAGAACATATCCAAAGCACAAATGAATAGGAGCACTTTTTATATTCGGGTAGATAGCACCTGAGTTATGATTTCCCCCTGCAATGCTCCCTCAAACCCCAATTAATCGGATTTTTAGTGGATAGAAAGGAGCAGCAAGGAGTCAGTGATATTAGGCAGCAAACAGAATCACAATCTGACCTTCCCTTACTAAATAAGATTTTAAAACCCTTTGCAATTGCATAAAATTACACTCAGAATTGACAAATAATTAAATTAATGTGCAGTTGAATCAAGGAGGTAAATATGAGTTATCACAGTATCGGGGATATAATATCACTAGCAACTACAAGGCAAGGTATCAACAAAGGGCATACAGTCCAGAAATCGACTTGAAAGTAAAACCACAGTGCAGCCAAATCACACGTTGAAAAGTTGCATTTTACACTTTTTCAGTTTTAAATGTCAAAACGTTTTTTTTTTTATTTAAACAGGTTGAATAGACGGAATCGGAATGCGTTTTTTAGGCTGGGTGATATAAGCAGATCACAGGGACAATATAGAAGTGAAAGAGTGACTATAGCTGAATACCTGGATAAGATTTTCAATGTGGAAAGAGATTCGATTTTCGTAAAATAAAGCATTTGGGAAAGAAAATCGGCTTGGAAAGAAAGGCAAATTTCACTTACACTAAATGTAATGGCTAGAAAAGAGGAACGCCACCCGTGAATAGAAAAGTTAGGCTGCAGTTGTAAACCTTCACACAGTGTGCCTCTTTTCTTTAGAGAGAATGAATGTATTTAATCAAAATATTGCTAAGGACCTACAAGACTGGAGTGAATGGAAGAATGGCGCTAACGCTTTGAAATCAAGGACAGGGTGCACAAAGAATCCTGACCGTTTTAAACAAGTTATCAGGGTATGGATAGGATTGCTCAGAGAGTGGAACAAAGACAAAGTATCAAGATGGGGTAGGCTATGTGTTGCTCTGGGATGGGGAAATACTCACGATCCGCACTTGAGTTTGGGATTTGGGACAGTCAACCGGGTTCTGGACTGAAAGGCTCTGGTCCCAGCAAGGCGGCGGACTCTCCTAGCAGAACAGCTGGGCAAGTCGAGCACTGGCTGGCAAGGGTACAGATGGCATGCAAGTAGGGGCACAAAGCCGGTCTGGTCACAGGATACTCCCAAAAGGGCACCACAGCTTTTCCCCCTGCTCCCTGAGTTAGTGGGATTTTGTTATGGGGTTTGGTTAGGAAGGGTGGTTCTGCCTGGATAGGAGGGCCTGAACCAACTATCCCTTTTCTGGCAGTGGTGTCTGGAATCTGCAGGGTGGATCTGGAGTGTCTGGATACGCAGGCGCTGGAAAATTCAGGAGAGAATTCCCTGTCTCTGTCAGCTTCCCCTTTTTTATAAGGCGGGTGACTCACAGGATTTATTGTTGGGCAGGACTAAGCTAGACCTACCCCAAAGAATCGGATAGGTCCGCCTTTGTTGGTCGGCTCCTCCAGGAGGGGACTCAGTTTATGGGGTTGTGTTTTTATGAGGTGCAAAGCCACCCTATAGTCCTTTTGGCCTACAATCAATCTTAACATAAATCACACATTTATACAGTTGTGGGACTTAGTAGAATAAATTGCATTTTTCATACAGAGCATAGTGTTCCCACTCTCAGGTCTGTATGACTTTATTTCGCCCTTCTAATAGTTTTTAGCAGTTTTTAGTGAAAACCGCTTCACCCAAAATTCCACAATTTTAGGCATGTGTACATATTATCATGGGGCATATTTCCATTAATTTGTAACGTTCCACCATCTGTACTTTTCGCATGATTCACATTTTCCTGGCGTTTGTGTCCCATATATGCTACAGACAGCCACGATATCTTATTTGAAAGCCACGAAAATTACCTTTGAATTGTAAAAACCTTTACATTACCGCATTATCCGGTTATAGAATTAACAGTCTTTAAAGTTTATTCATTAAATAGTCTTTGAGCCAAAATGGGCTGGCCTTTGTCCTCCAACTGAAACCATTTCTTTTCTCCAGGCTCCCACCAAATGTCAGTTTAGTCCAGGGCTGCCCTGGAGTTCCCCCAGTTTGAGTGAATGGTAAGTGTCACTTCCAAAGTAACACGTAGGTGACCCTGAATCTATTGTCTCAAGCTGAAGCCCAGACAGAAGTCTGATGGGGGTGTGATATTCTTCCTCTTAGCCATTCAAAGTTTCCAAGGGCAGAAATTAACACGTATGTGTCCCAGAAATGCCTTTGTGGCTCCTTTTTGGGGGAGGCCACTCCTGTTGTCAACACACAAATGTCCTTGTAAACTGAGCAGGAAACCTGTTTGACTGGTTCCCCAGTACAGTCAATGCATTTAATTATTTATTTTATTTTGTTCTGAATCAGAAGCAAGTCTGTTAAAATAAAACATTATCTCGATTTTACCCAAACCCCCGTTACATTTCTAGGTAAAGACAGGGCCTTAATCACATTGTACTTTTAAAACGGGCATTTTTCTCTTTTGCAAAAGTACATTTTGACGCGTGGTGCAGTTTGCTGGGATGTCCCCTTCATATTCTGTTCTCTCTCCCATCTGGATTCCAAACATTGTTTGCAGCCCTAGTCAGTTTCTCTTACACAGCAGTATGTTCAAGGCAAATGTCCACTGACATTGACATGTGCACAGAGAGCTAGGGTTTCTTTTGAAGGGTTTATTTTTGACACTTTATAGCAAAAGTCAAGCATTTTTCAGTGCGACTGAGAGTAAAGTGTCTGGTGATTTCCCAGGTTTTGCCTGCCACAGCCTTTCATTTAGTGATACTGCTCTCTTCTGCTGGAGCACAATCGGAATATGGATGGGCATAGCAGGGTCTCACTGTTAAAATCAATGTAATGTTGAACAGATGAAAAGAGCATCGGGGCGGCATCATTTTAAATGTAAAATATGATCTTTTTCAATGGGAAACTTTGGGCTAGCAGCAAAGCAGTGCTGCTTTTCAATTCTCTTCCTTGGTGTCAAGTAAGAAAACACACTGGCAGCCTTTCCCAGTGTGCTCCCTTTTCCATCTTGCCCAATAGGTGTTTGGCAAGACAGTGCAGCCGTCATTTTGTAGCTGCAAAACGCAGTTTTGATGCGAGGCAATGGTGCTCAAAGGAGCCAGCGCAGCCATTCTGCTGGTAACTGCTGAAATGCAGCCTGGAGATGTAGGGGAATTCTGCTGAGTGGGTAAATGTATCCCACAGTCTAGTTGCCTTCGAAACCAAGATGTTACGTAAACTCTTGCAATTGCCTCAGAGTGTTCCTATTGAGTATATATACCTCAAATTTGAGTTAAAGGGTGTAAATGAAGCATGCATAATTCAATCGGTATTGTTTTATCATGGCCTATGTACTCTTCCAATTGAGACGATAATAGTACCCTATGTCCAAGCGCTTCTGAGATTAGAGGATAGGTTGTTGCCTGGGATGTTATGTTACTTTGCATATATATAGCGCCTTATATACCATTGGTATGGTCTGAAGGCGCTGGTAGGTTGAACGCCCTTGGGAACCGAAGTTCAGGTCAGTAGAGAGATTAGAGAGAGTCAAAGGTGCGTGTGAGCACCGGATATGTGTGCAGCTGGTGTGGTATTCATGTAATAGCTGCTTCTTAGCGGTAGGTGTGGTGGTTGAGAGATCAAGAGTATGTGTTCGTTCTGGCAGGATTTATCCAGACCGATTGTGGCTGCGTTAGGCCTGAGGAAAACGCCTGGCTGGAGAGTGTGTAACCAGCAGTGTTTAGTTAGTGTGATGGGGAGTATGAGGCAGATGTTGATATGAGAACAGTTATACCGAATGGTGTCCTAGTATCTCTGTGTTCTAGTTGAATGGTGGTGTAAAGAAGAGAATGTTCTGACTTGAGTGTCGTGTAGACCGTTGAAACCTCCGTCCCCAAGTGACGCACAGGGGAACCAAAAGAACCCCGCTATGCGACCTTTGGAGCCACAGGTGGGAGATGTTACTTCCCGGATCCACGGAACCTCTGGAACACCGATGCTGCTGCAAAAAGAACGAGGTTAAGTACCAGGCAAGTACAATATAACACAAGAATCGGAGGATCTGAATAATCTTACCTATCCGGTGGTTGGAAAACCCGGGAAACCTAGTGAAGGAGGCTCGAGACTCGGATGAGAGGTGGTTCCCAGAACAACAGGGAACGAAGTCAAGCGTGGACACAGGATAGCCCACCTGTGGAGCTGAAGACGTAGCTCGAGTTCCCAAAGGGCAATGGCGTAGAAGTCCAACAGAGTACCAAGGGATGATCCGAAGACAGGCAAAGGACGTATCGAGGTTCAGCAATGGGTAAACAGTTCCAAGTAAAGGTACAAAAGGGTAATCCGAGGCAGTCCAGGTGAGAGATCCAGGATCAAGGTAAACCAACAGAGTATATCAAAACGTAGCGCCAAACAGAGTCGAAAGACAGCTGAGAAGCGGTGAATGCTCCGTGCATCAAGCTTTATATACTGTGCGCTTCTGAGTCATGTGACGTCCACCATGGTCACGTGGGAAACGCCGCTCTGAATCACGTGAGCAAATGAATGATCGATGCGGAGGTGTTCCGCCGCCCCTTCTGCTGTATGTTCTCCATGGCAACTGCCAATGCAGGAAGGGCTGCAACCGGGCACGTACATTGTACCTGGTACGGAGCTTTCGGTCCTTTCGGGTAACCAGATCACGTGAGTCTCGAACCCTGGAGGGAGTAGTGTGGGAACCCGGGGAAGGTGTTGTGGAGATGTTAGCAGTGTTCTGGTGTGCAGAGGAGCATCTAACAGAGAGTAAGCGTGGTGATGTGATATGGTGGGTTACATGCTCTTCAAACGTTCCATGCATTCCAAACCATTCCATGTAAGTCGCGCAATTCTATGCACTCCAGTCTGCTCCACGCACTCCAGTCTGCTCCACGCACTCCAGTCTGCTCCACGCACTCCAGTCTGCTCCACGCACTCCAGTCTGCTCCACGCACTCCAGTCTGCTCCACGCACTCCAGTCTGCTCCACGCACTCCAGTCCGTTCCACGCACTCCAGTCCGTTCCATGCACTCCAGTCCGTTCCATGTACTCCGATCCGTTCAGTGTATTTCTAAGTTGTTTTATGCACTCGATCCACGTATTTCACCCGTATCATCCACATACTTCCCGGTACCTTTCACATATTACACCAGTACCTTCCACATACTTAATCTGTTCCATCCATGTATTTCACCCCTTCCATCCACGTATTTCACCCCTTCCATCCACGTATTTCACCCCTTCCATCCACGTATTTCACCCCTTCCATCCACGTATTTCACCCCTTCCATCCACGTATTTCACCCCTTCCATCCCGTATTTCACCCCTTCCATCCACGTATTTCACCCCTTCCGTCCACATACGTCACCCCTTCCGTCCACATACGTCACCCCTTCCATCCACATACGTCACCCGTTCCATCCACATACGTCACCCATTCCATCCATAAACTTCACCGTTCCGTCCGCTCTAGGCATTCAACGGCTCTGCGTACTCATCTGCTCTGCGTACTCATCTGCTCTGCGTACTCATCTGCTCTGCGTACTCATCTGCTCTGCGTACTCATCTGCTGTACGTACTCATCTGCTGTACGCACTCAGCCGCTCTAAGCACTCAGCCGCTCTGCATGCTCTAGGTACTCGTCCGCTCTAGGTACTCGTCCCCTCTAAGCACTCCGCTCTGCATGCTCTAAGCACTCATCCGCTCTGGCACTCCTCCGCTCTGGCACTCCTCCGCTCTGGCACTCCTCCGCTCTGGCACTCCTCCGCTCTGGCACTCCTCTGCTCTGGCACTCCTCTGCTCTGGCACTCCTCTGCTCTGGCACTCATCCGCGCTGCATGCTCTAAGCACTCATCCGCTCTAGGCACTCGCCCGCTCTAGGCACTCGCCCGCTCTAGGCACTCGCCCGCTCTAGGCACTCGCCCGCTCTATGCACTCGCCCGCTCTATGCACTCGCCCGCTCTATGCACTCGCCCGCTCTATGCACTCGCCCGCTCTATGCACTCGCCTGCTCTACGCACTCACCCACTCTCATGCACCCCTCCGTAGCTCGTATGCTAAAATCACTCCATATGCAATGGTCTGATGGCTATCGAATAGCTGTGACTAAAGCCAGTCTGAAAGCTAGGCTAAGAGTGACCTTAAAATCCTATGGCTATGAGACAAATATGAACGTGTTATCGGCAAAGACCTACAGTGGAGCCTATTGTCTAATGAGGGAGACTCTCACAAATCCAACAAAGTACTTCGAAGCATACCCAAGTGTGAGAACCTTTCGAACGTACCTACTAATGAAATTTAATTTCTCTGAAGCGCTAGAGACAAAGGGTACATGCTTGAGTATTAGGCGCGAAAGACATTGTTGCCATTTATGTGGTAACAATGTAATTGAATCGCTCCAACACCTTATTATTGATTGTGAGAGTTTGAAATCCCTTCGTCAAAAGTATGTCAAATCGTATTGTAATACAGTTGACAAATACTTTAACTGATATATGGGGGATGTTTTTATTAGGCGATGATATTAATTTGATATATTTTATAGTGTCTTTTTATTTGAAAATTGTTGATATTTTAAAATGTCTTGCATAAGAACTGACATTTTTATTATGAGAAACGGTGTTAAGTTATTATGAATTTTATCATGTAATGTCTATGGAAATGTATATGTAACATGTTATACAAAGTCAATATTGGCTATAAGTATGTCAATAAAAATTAAATTGAACACTCTAAGAAAAAAAAAAAGGAAAGGCTGAAGCCCTATGGAAGAAATCGCTGACAGAATGAAATAAAACGGTCTTCCTTAATACTGCCCGACAATATAAAACACAAGTACTGCAAACCAAAAGCGCACTCTACAATGATAGAATAGCCAAGGCAAACTCTAAACCGAAGGAACTCTTCTCTATCCTCAGAGAGCTAGAGATCCCCATCCCCCCGTTGAAAAATGGCAACAAAAACGAACATTGGTATCTGGGCATCCATAATGCCCTTTTAGGCAAAATCTCCCTACTCCAGACTAAAATAGCAGCAAAAAAGAAAACCCTAGCGCTCCCACCAGCCTCAGCCAATCCCCAACCCATAGCCATTAATAAACCCGAAACCCCTCAGTTCGAATTCACTAAAGTCACTAACTCTGAAGTTCTCCAAATCATCTCCAGGTGCCAAGGAGATTCTTGCCCACTCTCAGTCATAAAGGACTGCACACCCCAACTTGCCCCATTCATCACCAACCTTATCAACGCCTTTTTCAACAACTGTGTCCCCAGGGACTTAAAAAAAATGCTTGGGTCCTACCATTGCTAAAAGAAAACCTCCCTCGACCCCAACATCCCCACAAATTATCCGACCCATCACCACTGTCCCATTCATTCGAAACATTTTAGACCGAGTGGCCTACATCCAAATTCAAAAATACCTGGAAGATAACATCCTGGGACTCAATCAGGTTTCCGCCCCAAACACGGGACAGAAACGGCTCTCCTGAAGGACAAAGGGAAACTTGCCCTGCTTCTCCTACTTGGCCTCTCGGCCGCCTTCGACCTGGTGGACCACAACACCACCTAGGCTCCCAACTCAGGCTTGCCAAACTCAACACAGCATTTCAATCCTTCATCATTGACCGCAACACCATAGCAGTCTCCAGCCATGTCAAAACTTTAGGTTTCTACTTCGATTCCTCCCTCGCACTAGCTAGACAAGTGAACACCACCACCTCTGCCACCTCCTACACCTGTAAGCTGATCAACTCATGTAGACCATTCCTCTCTCCCAACAGCTGCATCACCCTGGCGAGAGCTCTAGTGCTAATCAGACTCAACTACTGCAAGGCACTATATTCCGGCACCTCGAGCTACAACATACACAAACTCCAGGTTCTTCAAAATAATGCCATCGGAGCAGCCCTTAACATTCCCAGATCCGCTCACATATCAGAAAAAAGACAGAAACTCCACTGGTTACCCATCCAAGAACGGATCTGGTTCAAAACGCTCACACTGACACACAAATGCCTCCACCGGGCAGCCCCCACCTATTTGACAGACAAAATCTCCAAAACCCAATCAGCCAGACCCACTAGAGCAGCTTACCAGCACTTTCCTTGCCACCCTCAAATTCAAGCTCCAAACAGCGAGTGGCAGAAGCTTCCCGTAAATGCCAAGCAAACTCTGGAACGCCCCTGCCCATTCACCTCATAGCCCAGGATTCCTATTGGATTTTCCACAAACGGCTTAAAACACACCTCTTCACACACTAATGGCACAATGAACATACCTCACTGGTCACCCAGTAGTCCATACCACTGTACTAAACCCACCCAACCATCGGATACCTGACAAACTGGATAGAGGAGAGTTGTAAAAATGTAAAGTGATGTAATATAAACATGTTATAGGACTGTATGACTAACATTTGTAACAATTCTGATATTTCCTATGTAAGCTAGCGCACAGATGCCTTTGGGCTTGGCAGGCTTTACAAGCAACAAATATCAACATAAATAATTAATTACAGGTGATTTGAACGCCCCAATTTAGAGAAATTCAATGTTATTCAGAATGAATGTTTTACGTTTGTGGAACCTTCCTTGCCAGCAATAATGGCGAAAGATCATGGGATGAAATGGGCTTGATTATTCAATGTATTGGATATTTCATGCCTTATTAATAAGGGAGGAAATCCTAATTTGAACACTAAGACATAGTCAAATGGTATAAGTGAATCCACCTTGGACTATGTATATTTTGACCAGGATTTGTGGAATAGATGTGACCCCATATGGATCTGATTTGACACTTCGTGACCATGCAGCATTGACATGGATGCTTGTAACATCTCAACCATATAGGATAGCATACTATAATGAGCTGATACATCTCAACTTTGCTTGCAACTCTACAAAATGGAGTAACAAAAACTTGGAAGTTAAATTTGTTTATACATGAAAATAGTACATGGCTTTATACTTGGTTACAGGATAACCATTGGAATTTAAGCAAGGTGCTGATGACATTGAAGATCCACCTTAAATTAAATCCACTGCAAGGAAAGGGAAAAAAACATAAACAATGGTTGCTTTGATAAAGATATTAAACAGACCAAGAAGTCTTACCAACAACAATGCAGGTGCATTAACAATGATCCTTTTCTCACTCAAGAAGTGAAATAAAAGCGCTAAACCTTGACAACTATGCAATACAAGAACTGGCTAAAAATGCATAAATCATCAGCTAATAATGCTAATTGGATATATATATATATATATATATATTTCTGAGGCTTGTGGAATCTGCTTAGATCACATGCTGTGCATAGGCCGACATCTAGTGGAAGCTGCGGAGTATTACAGTTTGTTTTTCGAAAATCGAAAATGGGCGTCGACACAGGCGTGCCAGTAATACTATCCCTAGTGTGACGTCCACTGTACCCAAGATCCCTCACGCGTCTAGGATCCTCAGATTGTTTTTTTCCGCCATACTGGTTGGAAGCATCTTGCGGAGTTCCCTGGCCTTAGCCATACTTTTGCTGTTATTATAATTATAATTCTTATTCATTCCCTTCCCCACCCCAACGTCGACCCTCGACCTCGACGACGGCTGGAGAAGTCATCGACCGTCGACTGCTGCACGACGGATCTGGGCCTCGGAAGGCCGCTGGCCTCGGCCCGGGCCTAGTAGGCCGCTGGCCTCGGCCCTTACAAGTAGGGAGAGTGGGGGGTGGTACATACTCTTCACTCTTGATATATAGTTACATTTTATATATTCCTACACTTGGCAGCCCGCTGCCTTAAGGTGCGTATGGAGGGTACCCCTTTTCAATTCTGCCCCAAGTGCAATCGCAAATACCCTTGGGTCGACAGGCACGCCACGTGCAATCTCTGCTTGCCGAGGGATCACCCCGAAGCGAACTGCAGAGCGTGTAGTAGGTTTAAACCTAAGACACTTAAGGACCGTTCGACAAAGCGTTGGGCCCACCACGCCAGGCAGGAGGCCATGGCAGCGGAGGGCGCCTTCAGCGATGGCAGCGACGCCGTACTTTCGGACGGCGAGGGCATTACGGCGTCGAAAGACAGCCGGCGAGCGCAGGTCCCCGACCTCGGAAGGTCGTCCGGCAGGGCGGCTATGGGGAAGACCCCCGGCGACGCAAGCGCTACACAACTAACACACACTAAACACACTAAGACCAACCGGACCTCGACGACGTCGACTTCCCGGAAAGAGGCACAAAAAGAACGGTCCGACTCGGTGTCCTCTGGGCGCTCTCGATCGAGATCACCTCACGACGCAAGGCAATCATCCACTCTTGCCAAGAGTGCCTCGCTACACACATTAACGGAAGTTCGATCGTCGGGAGACGAAGACGACTTCCACCCCCAGGCCGCGCTCCAAGATACCGAGACCGCGGTTAACACCAGTGAGGCCCCACGAAAGCACACAGATACCTCTCCAGACCCTCGGCGCCAGGCGTCGAAAGTCTCTGGGGCCTCCAAGGGACAGGGAAAACATTTTTCCACGCACGGGGAGGGGGGGAAACAGAGGAAAGCACAGCCTTCCACTCCTGTAAAGCCATCCTCTCACCCTAGGCAGACAAGCAAACACAAGTCTACCCTTGAAAAGTCCCATAAATCATCACCTACTAAAGTAATACCCTGTTCCAGGGAATGGTCCAGTGAAGACATAGACAGGGTTATGTCTAGGATGTCTTCCTTGGCTGATTTTTATGATAAGAACCCAGAACATTTTCTTTCATATAACCCTCAAGGGGCCACACCCTCAGGCTCCTCCGATCCTATCCCGCTAAGTAAAAAGCCCCGGTTCGAAAGACCTGAACCCTTCGAGGTTCAGCCTTACTCCATTCCATATTCTACTCCACTCCCCAGTTACCAGGGACAAGTTTTCCCTGAAGAGGACCAGGAGTTTGAATTTATGGAAGAACAAACCGGGACAGATTACCTTGCAGAGGATGAGGACCTGGAGGAGGGAGAAAATGAGCAGGAAATTTACAGAGTAGATTCCCCAGTACAAAGCGAAGCCCCAGTTACCGACTCTCCAGTTGATAACCAGCCCCTCCTCAACGAGGTTCTCGCTCGAGCAGCGGAACATTTCCACATCGACACCCACGGTGTACAGGAGGAAAGGGACTTCGCGGAGGAGTTTGTAGGAGAAAGGAGACCGGTCGCTCAGACCATCCCTATCCTGAAGTCCATCCAACGAAGAATAGATCCTTCCCTGGTGAATCCTAACCTCGCCAGAGCTGTCAACCCTAGAATTGAAAAGATTTTCCGGGCAGCCCAGTCTGACCCTCTGTATATAAGGGGACATCTTAAACCAGATTCCCTAGTGGTTACCAACACTAGAAAAAGGGCGGGCACGCCCTTATCTTCATCAGAAGCTCCTCCCGACAAGGAGAGCAAAAAACTTTACGGGTTTGGCAGGAAGGTAGCCTCAACGTCCGCCTACCAAGCAAGGATTGCGAATTCCACCACCCTGTTGGCTAGTTACAATTGCCATCAATGGGAAGAAGTCGCGGCGCTCATTGCCTCTGCTCCAGAACCGTGAAAGGGCCAGCTGGCTCGGATCTCGGCAGAGGGGAGAGCCGTGTCTGGTTGCATTTTAAAAGCAACTTTCGACGCCGCTGACAACGCAGGGAGATTGATAGCAGAAGGTACTGTTATCAAGAGACATGCGTGGTTACGGCAGTCGGGATTCAAGACAGAAACCCAGGCTTCTTTAATAGACAAGCCAGTGGAACCCGACCTATTGTTTGGGAAAGCGGTCGAAGACGCACTTAAAAATGCCAAAGATGAATATGAGACTCTCAAATCCCTTGGCCAGCTTACCAACAAACCCCCTAACCAGAGGGGGAACAGTAATTTTCGTCGCCCACGCGGCCAAAATTCACAAAGAGTCAACTATGCCCAGGGACAGGGTACACAATGGAATAACAACCAGCAGTCTACCCAGAGTTACGGCAGGGGTAACAAGAGAGGTCGTGGAAGAGGCAGAGGCAGCCCCAACAAGGGAGGTGGCACGCCTCCACCAAAACAGTGACGCTCAGTTCAGGGTCCCTTGTCACGCAACCCCAGTAGGGGGACGCATTTCCACCTTCACCCAAGCTTGGGAAGGGATCACCTCAGACAGATGGGTGCTGTCAACAGTATCCGCAGGATATTGTATAGAACTACTGCAGCGTCCCCGGAACCATCCTCCACGACAAAGAGTGCACTCCCTAGAGCATCAAAGGATCCTTCTCGAGGAGATCGCCATTCTGCTAGAAAAGGACGCGATAGAACTCGTCCCAGGACACCAGGTAAACAAGGGTATCTATTCAACTTACTTCCTTGTGCCAAAGAAAGTTTTGACAATGCGCCCAGTATTGGACTTACGGCCTGCCAACAAGTATGTCAAGCCCCAAAAATTCCGTATGACCACGCTACAAGAGGTAATCCCCCTCCTAAAAAAGGGGGATTACATGGCAACCTTGGATATGAAAGATGCTTATTTTCATATTTCCATGCTCCCAGCGCACAGAAAGTACTTGCGCTTCAAGGTGGACAGTCGCCACTACCAATTCAAGGTACTGCCCTTCGGGATAGCTTCAGCACCAAGGGTATTCACCAAGGTACTGGCGGTGGCAGCTGCACACCTACGCAGGGAGGCAATCCCGGTGTACCCTTATCTGGACGACTGGCTCATAACGGGGGAAACCCCAGGAATTTGCAGGTCAAACATTCAGAGGACTATCGACCTCCTCCACGAATTAGGCTTCTCTATCAACGAGAAAAAGTCAAGTCTGGTGCCAAGCACCTCAAAACAGTTTCTAGGAGCTATCCTAGATACTCAGAAAGGATTGACCTTCCCTTCGGAAGAGAGAATTCGGAATATACTTCGGCAAATTCCGCATTATCAGTCAGGTCAACAGATAACAGTACGCAAAGCTATGCGGTTACTGGGCATGATGGCGTCATGCATTTACCTGGTCCCCCACGCGCGTCTGCGCATGCGTCCCATGCAAGAATGGTTGGCGAAACAGTGGTCTCAGGCAAGTGGTCAGTGGGACGATCTAGTGGTCGTTTCGCCAACACTCGTACAGAACCTACACTGGTGGACAAGAGAGAATCTCGCAAAGGGGAAACCCTTTTACGATCCCGAAGTACAAGCCGTGGTGACTACAGATGCATGCCTGACTGGGTGGGGAGCTCACCATCTCCACCACACAGCTCAGGGTCTCTGGTCTCACTCAGTAGCCAAGAACCACATCAATCTGCTAGAGCTTCTGGCAGTATTCCGAGCGCTAAAGGCGTTCGAGCCCCATCTACTGAACTTGTCGGTGCAGATCAGGACGGACAGCACGACAGCCATGTTCTATCTGAACAAGCAAGGGGGGACTCGTTCGCCAAATCTGTCCAAGCTTGCCCAGAAAATATGGATATGGGCACTCAGACGGAACATCTTCCTGTCATCACAACATGTTCCAGGGGAGCTCAATTCCCTAGCGGATGCTCTAAGCAGAGACTCCCTCCCAGAAGAACACGAATGGGTCCTTCACAGAAACGTAGTAGAAGATCTCTTCTCTCGGTGGGGTTTCCCCACTATAGACCTATTCGCCACAAGCGAAAACAAACAATGCCCAGGATTTGCATCCAGGTTCCCCCAGCCAGACTCCCAAGGGAATGCCCTGTGGATGAACTGGTCAGGGATGTTTGCGTACGCTTTTCCACCAACTCCTCTCATCAGGAAAGTGGTGTACAAAATGAACAAGGAATCGATGACGCTCATCCTAGTTGCTCCCATGTGGGCGAGACAACCATGGTTTCCACACCTACGCAGGATGGCGGTGTGCGAGCCCATCAGACTCCCAGCCTGGTACAACCTACTGTCCCAGCAACAGGGTCAAACAGTGCATCAGGAACCCAACTCTATGAACCTAGCAGCATGGCTCCTGAAGTCATAGAGTTTGGACATCTCAAATTACCACAGAGGTGTATGGACATTCTAAAAGAGTCCAGGAAACCAAATACGAGGCACTGTTACTTTGATAAGTGGAAAAGATTCGTTATCTGGTGCCAGAATAAACAAATCAACCCGGTTGATTGCACTCCTTCCAACGTTGTGACATACATGCTCCACCTGCTGGATGCAGGGTTGGTTTTTAACTCACTGAAAGTACACCTGGCAGCCCTCTCGGCTTACACCACATCCCATAACAAGGTCTCGTGGTGGAAAGTACCAGTGGTTAAAGCCTTCATGGAAGGAGTAAAGAGACTTCACCCTCCTATTTCGAACCCACCGCCAGGATGGGACCTCAACGTGGTGCTAGCTAAGCTCATGGGACCCCCATTCGAACCCATGCATAAAAGTAGTCTCAAACACCTGACTTATAAGACGGCCTTCTTAGTAGCCATTACCTCCATAAGAAGGGTCAGTGAAATTCAGGCTCTGTCAGTGCAGGATCCTTTCTTTACTATCCACAAGGACAAACTGGTTTTACGCACACACCCTAGGTTCTCACCTAAATTCATATCCAAGTTCCATGCAAACCAGTCCATCGAGCTTCCGGCTTTCTTCCAAAACCCGCAAAGCTCGGCTGAGGTGAAACTACACACCCTAGATGTGCGTAGGGCGGTCCTATACTATGTAAATAAAACCAGACCGCTAAGGAAAACAGATCAACTGTTTGTCTCCGTAGCTACAGGCAGAGAGGGGGATCGCGTCTCTAAGGGCGCTATCTCGAAGTGGATTATCAACTGTATACAGCTGTGTTACTCTCTTTCTGAAAAGACTCTGCCTTTTACGCCAAGGGCCCACTCTACTAGAGGCATTGGTGCCACTCTGGCTTTCATTGCAAATGTTCCCCTCGACACCATTTGCAAAGCAGCTACTTGGAGCTCTATTCACACTTTTACTCAGCATTACTGCATTGACACTCATTCCAAGACAGATACACAAGTGGGACAAGCGGTTCTAAGACACCTGTTTGCTCATGACCCTTCTCACATCCCACCTCCTTCTTCTGGTACTGCTCGCTAATCTATGCACAGCATGTGATCTAAGCAGATTCCACAAGCCTCAGAAGGGATACATTACTCACCGTAATCGTATTTCTGATGCTTGTATCTGCTTAGATTCACATGCGACCCACCCTTCCTCCCCTCCGAGAGAAGGCGCATGATTGCTTGTAGTCTTACCTTTCTGTCTATCTGCTTGGATTATCTGTACTCGCGCTACTCCTCATGCTTCCTCATGTCAGAAAAAATACAATCTGAGGATCCTAGACGCGTGAGGGATCTTGGGTACAGTGGACGTCACACTAGGGATAGTATTACTGGCACGCCTGTGTCGACGCCCATTTTCGATTTTCGAAAAACAAACTGTAATACTCCGCAGCTTCCACTAGATGTCGGCCTATGCACAGCATGTGAATCTAAGCAGATACAAGCATCAGAAATACGATTACGGTGAGTAATGTATCCCATATATATGTATATATATATATATATATATTTCTGAGGCTTGTGGAATCTGCTTAGATCACATGCTGTGCATAGGCCGACATCTAGTGGAAGCTGCGGAGTATTGCAGTTTGTTTTTCGAAGTCGAAAAATGGGCGTCGACACAGGGCGTGCCAGTAATACTATCCCTAGTGTGACGTCCCCTGTACCCATGATCCCTCACGCGTCTAGGATCCCCAGATTGTTTTTTTCCGCCATTCTGGTCGGAAGCACTTCATCGGAGTTCCCTGGCTTTGCCATATTTTCACTCTAAACTAATTCTAATTTGCCCCGTTTGGCCAACCTTTCGTCGATCAACATCTCGACGCCGAACCGGGGAGGAGATCAACGTCGAATACCCGACGGATTGGGCCTTGAGGCTTCCGCCTCGGCTCGGGCCTGGGCCGCTGGCCTCGGCCCTACAAGTAGGGAGAGTGGGGGTGGTACACTTCCACACTCGACACCTT
Source organism: Ambystoma mexicanum (assembly GCF_040938575.1). Taxonomy (NCBI): domain Eukaryota; kingdom Metazoa; phylum Chordata; class Amphibia; order Caudata; family Ambystomatidae; genus Ambystoma; species Ambystoma mexicanum. The sequence continues at coordinate 339,554,332 of NC_090938.1, forward strand.
ATTACCTACACACACTTGCCCGCTGCCCACAGGCGCGTATGGAGGGTACGCCCTTTCAGTTTTGCCCCAAGTGTAATAAGAAATACCCTTGGGTAGATAAGCACGCTACGTGCAACCTTTGCCTACCCAGAGACCACCCCGAGACGGGTTGCAGGGCCTGTAGCAGGTTTAAGGCAAAAACTCTTAAGGACCGCTCCACCAAGCGTTGGGCCCACCACGCCAAGCTAGCAGCTATGGAGGCGGAGGGTACCTTCAGCGACGGCAGCGACGCCGAACTTTCGGACGGCGAGGGCACCAAGGCGTCGAAGGACAGCCGAACGCACGTCCCCGGCCTCGGAAGGTCGTCCGTCCCGGCGACTATGGGGAAGTCCCCCGGCGACAAAAGCGTTACACATACACACGCTAAACACAAAAAATCCACCCGAGATTCGACGTCGTCGAAACCTCGGAAAGAGGCACAGAAGGAGCGGTCCGAAAGGACGTCCTCTGGGCGGTCCCGGTCGAGGTCGCCGCACGACGTCAGGCAAGCCTCCACACTTGCACAGAGTGCCTCGACCATTAATATCCCGGAAGATCAATCGTCCGGAGACGAACACGACTTCCACCCCCAGACTGCACCCCAGGGAAAGGGTACATCACTTGGGAGTAAAGAGGGGCCAGTTTCGAAGGCTAGTTCGAAAGACAGGGATTCCACCTCCGATCCTCGACGCCAGGCGTCGAAAGATAAGGGAAAGGGGAAACACACTTCCACCCACGGGGAAGGGGGTAAACAGCAAAGGAAACAACCCTTGCAGTCCTCCACTACAAAAGAACTGACCAAGTCTTCTCAGGGCCAATCCATAGAAAGTCCCAGCAAGGTCACCCCAAGCTCAAAACTCTGGTCATGCGAGGACATTGACAGAGTAATGTCAAGGATGTCTTCCTTGGCGAATTTTTTCGAAAGACACCCTGAACAACTCCTAGCTTTAAACCCTCAGGAAGATTCTCCCTCAGGGTCAAGGGACCCTATCACCTCAAATAAAAGACCCCGGGTCGAGACACCATTTAGGCCTTTAGACCCCATCGAGGTCCAACCCTATTCTTACCTCTTCCCTACAGACCAAGGAAACTCTTCCCTTATAGAAGGTCAGGAAATTGACACGCCAGAAGATCCTGCAGGATCAGATTATTACGGCGAAGACGAAGACGAGGATGAGCCAGAAAATAGCCCAGATATTTTCAGAATGGACTCACCAGTCGAAAGGGAAGCCCCAGTGTCTGACTCCCCAATAGATAATCAGCCCCTCCTGAATGAACTGCTCTTTCGGGCAGCTAACCACTTCCACATAGACACACAAGGTGTCCAGGAAGAAAGGGACTTTGCGGAAGAACTAATAGGGGAAAGGAAGCCAGTAGCCCAGACCATTCCCATCCTAAAATCTGTTCAACGCAGAATAGCACCATCCCTTGTCAACCCAAACCTGACAAGACCTGTAAATCCGAGAGTGGAGAAGCTGTTTAAAGCAGCCCAGTCGGACCCCCTATATATTAGAGGTCAACTTAAGCCAGACTCTCTAGTAGTAACCAACACCCGCAAAAGAGCTGGTACACCATTATCTTCCTCTGAGGCTCCCCCCGACAAAGAAAGTAAAAAACTTTATGGTTTTGGCAGGAAAGTAGCTTCCACGGCAGCCTACCAAGCCAGAATCGCGAATTCCACCACACTGTTGGCTAGCTACAACTGTCACCAGTGGGAAGAAGTGGCAGCACTAATAGACTCTGCTCCCGAACCCCTTAAAAGCCAGCTAGCTCGCATTTGTGCGGAAGGAAGGAACGTGTCAGGCTACACTGTAAAAGCAACTCTGGACGCCGCTGACAATGCGGGTAGACTTATAGCAGAGGGGACTGTCATCAAAAGGCATGCTTGGTTGAGGCAGTCGGGATTCAAAGCAGAAACACAAGCTGCGCTCTTAGACAAACCAGTGGAAAGTGATCTCCTGTTTGGGAAGGCAGTCGAGGACGCTCTAAAAAACGCTAAGGAAGAATTCGACACCCTCAAATCCCTTGGCCAGTTAACTACCAAACCACCTAACCAAAGAGGGAATGGCAATTTTCGTCGCCCCCGCGGCCAAAATTCCAATAGAGGAAATAGCTACTCCCACACCCAGGGTACACAGTGGAACACCAGCTCACAACAGTCTACCCAGGCGTATGGTAGGGGTAGTAAAAGAGGACGTGGTAGAGGCAGAGGCAGCCCCAGTAGAGGAGGAGGCACGCCTCCACCAAAGCAGTGACGCTCAGTTCAGGGTCCCTTCCCATGCAACCCCAGTAGGGGGACGAATATCAAGTTTCACCCAGGCATGGGAAGGGATAACATCCGACAGATGGGTGCTGTCAACAGTATCCAATGGGTACTGCATAGAACTACTGCAACGTCCCCTAAACCATCCTCCAAGACAAAAAGTCCACTCTTTAAAACATCAGAAGATCCTCCTCGAGGAGATCGCCATTCTGCTAGAAAAGGACGCGATAGAACTCGTCCCGGGACACCAGGTAAACAAGGGTATCTATTCAACTTACTTCCTTGTGCCAAAGAAAGATTTAACAATGCGCCCAGTTTTAGACTTACGGCCTGCCAACAAGTATGTCAAGCCCCAAAAATTCCGTATGACCACACTACAAGAGGTAATCCCACTCCTAAAAAAGGGGGATTACATGGCAACCTTGGATATGAAAGATGCCTATTTTCATATTTCCATGCTCCCGGCGCACAGAAAATACTTGCGCTTCAAGGTAGACAGTCGCCACTACCAATTCAAGGTACTGCCCTTCGGGATAGCTTCTGCACCAAGGGTATTCACCAAGGTACTGGCGGTGGCAGCTGCACACCTACGCAGGGAGGCAATCCCAGTGTACCCTTATCTAGACGACTGGCTCATAACGGGGGAAACCCCAGGAATCTGCAGGTCAAACATTCAGAGGACCATCGACCTCCTCCACGAATTAGGCTTCTCCATCAACGAGAAAAAGTCAAGTCTGGTGCCAAGCACCTCAAAACAGTTTCTAGGAGCTATCCTAGATACTCAGAAAGGATTGACCTTCCCTTCGGAAGAAAGAATTCGGAACATACTTCTGCAAATTCCGCATTATCAGTCAGGTCAACAGATAACAGTACGCAAAGCTATGCGGTTACTCGGCATGATGGCGTCATGCATTTACCTGGTCCCCCACGCGCGTCTGCGCATGCGTCCCATGCAGGAATGGTTGGCGAAACAGTGGTCTCAGGCAAGTGGTCAGTGGGACGATCTAGTGGTCGTTTCGCCAACACTCGTACAGAACCTACACTGGTGGACAAGAGAGAATCTCGCAAAGGGGAAACCCTTTTACGATCCCGAAGTACAGGCAGTGGTAACTACAGATGCATGCCTGACGGGGTGGGGAGCTCACCATCTCCACCACACAGCTCAGGGTCTCTGGTCTCACTCAGTAGCCAAGAACCACATCAATCTGCTAGAGCTTCTGGCAGTATTCCGAGCGCTGCAGGCGTTCGAGCCCCATCTACTAAACTTGTCGGTGCAGATCAGGACGGACAGCACGACAGCCATGTGGTCAGGGATGTTTGCGTACGCTTTCCCACCAACTCCTCTCATCAGGAAGGTGGTGTACAAAATGAACAAGGAATCGATGACGCTCATCCTAGTTGCTCCCATGTGGGCGAGACAACCATGGTTTCCACACCTACGCAGGATGGCGGTATGCGAACCCATCAGACTCCCAGCCTGGTACAACCTTCTGTCCCAGCAACAAGGTCAAACAGTGCATCAGGAACCCAACTCTATGAACCTAGCAGCATGGCTCCTGAAGTCATAGAGTTTGGACATCTCAAATTACCACAGAGGTGTATGGACATTCTAAAAGAATCTAGGAAACCAAATACAAGGCACTGTTACTTTGACAAGTGGAAAAGATTCGTTATCTGGTGCCAGAGTAAACAAATCAACCCGGTTGATTGCACTCCTTCCAACGTTGTAACATACATGCTCCACCTGCTGGATGCAGGGTTGGTTTTTAACTCTCTGAAAGTACACCTGGCAGCCCTCTCAGCCTACACCACATCCCATAACAAGGTTTCGTGGTGGAAAGTACCAGTGGTTAAAGCCTTCATGGAAGGAGTAAAGAGACTTCACCCTCCTATCTCGAACCCACCGCCAGGATGGGATCTCAATGTGGTGCTATCTAAGCTCATGGGGCCCCCCTTCGAACCCATGCATAAAAGTAGTCTCAAACACCTGACTTATAAAACGGCCTTCTTAGTAGCCATTACCTCCATAAGAAGGGTCAGTGAAATTCAGGCTCTGTCAGTGCAAGATCCTTTCTTTACTATCCACAAGGACAAACTGGTTTTACGCACACACCCTAGGTTCTCACCAAAATTCATATCCAAGTTCCATGTAAACCAGTCCATCGAGCTTCCGGCTTTCTTCCAAAACCCACAAAGCTCAGCTGAGGTGAAACTACACACCCTAGATGTGCGTAGGGCGGTCTTATACTATGTAAATAAAACCAGACCGCTAAGGAAAACAGATCAACTGTTTGTCTCCGTAGCTACAGGCAGAGAGGGGGATCGCGTCTCTAAGGGCGCTATCTCAAAGTGGATTATCAACTGTATACAGCTGTGTTACTCTCTTTCTGAAAAAACTCTGCCTTTTACGCCAAGGGCCCACTCTACCAGAGGCATTGGGGCCACTCTGGCTTTCATTGCAAATGTTCCCCTTGACACCATTTGCAAAGCAGCTACTTGGAGCTCTATTCACACTTTTACTCAGCATTACTGCATTGACACTCATTCCAAGGCAGATACACAAGTGGGACAAGCGGTTCTAAGACACCTGTTTGCTCATGACCCTTCTCACATCCCACCTCCTTCTTCTGGTACTGCTCGCTAATCTATGCACAGCATGTGATCTAAGCAGATTCCACAAGCCTCAGAAGGGATACATTACTCACCGTAATCGTATTTCTGATGCTTGTATCTGCTTAGATTCACATGCGACCCACCCTTCCTCCCCTCCGAGAGAAGGCGCATGGTTGCTTGTAGTCTTACCTTTCTGTCTATCTGCTTGGACTATCTGTACTCACGCTACTCCTCATGCTACCTCATGTCAGAAAAAACACAATCTGGGGATCCTAGACGCGTGAGGGATCATGGGTACAGGGGACGTCACACTAGGGATAGTATTACTGGCACGCCCTGTGTCGACGCCCATTTTTCGACTTCGAAAAACAAACTGTAATACTCCGCAGCTTCCACTAGATGTCGGCCTATGCACAGCATGTGAATCTAAGCAGATACAAGCATCAGAAATACGATTACGGTGAGTAATGTATCCTATATATATATATATATATATATATATATTTTGATTACTTAATAAGCGGGATGAAAGGAGATTCTGGACCATGATCAGAATGATTTGTCATTCTCTGACTAAAATTGAGACCAATTCAATTAGTGTGGAAGATTGGACCTATGCAGTGAGCGAGCTATATTATATGCACAGCGCTACTGCAAATACAACTAATAGTTACCTGCCGACTAGCAGCTTTCTAGAAGGATTTGATGCAGATGACATTATGGTAGTGATAAGCTCTTATTAATAGCTCTCAAGGTCCTGGTCCAGACCCAGACATGATACATAATAAACAATTTAAGCACAACTCACACTTTTGGGCATCAATATTGGAAAAACTATTTGCAAACATATTAAGGGAAGGCACCATTCCACATAGTTGGCAGAAATCTATTGTGGTGGTCACCACACCAAAACCTCCAGTTACAGATTATTGGTAATGGTTGACGCTAGCCAAAAGGTATTTGCTGCTTTACTCCTTAAGAAATTAAATAAATGTATTCGGGAAAAAACAATATGAACTCACTTCCAAACAGGTTTCCTTGGCGGCATGGGCACCCTTACTAATATTAGCCTATTAAACTACTTCATGGCTGCTTGTAAGCAAAAGAAACAACACAGATTATATGTATGCTTCATTGACCTTAGTAAAGCCTTTGACCGTGTCAAGGACATGTTTATGGAACAAACTTAGGAAGTGGGGGATTGACACTAGCCTATTACATTTCAGCATCACTTTATATACTAACACTACAGTTAAGGTTAAAGTCAATGGAGAAGGGGCCCTCACACCAGACATTCATACCCACATGGGGATTATTTTGCAGGGATGCGTTATGGCCCCAAAATTATATAATCTTTATGTATCTGATATGGACCGCCATATAAAATCAGCCCGCAACTTCCCCCTGATGATTGGGGCAATTACAGACCCATGATCAGTTATGCTGATGATACCATCATTATGGACCGCACCCCAACTGGGCTACAAAGATCTCTGAATGCGCTTGCTGGGTATGCCCAAAAAAAATCTTAAAATAAATGGTATGAAAACCAAAGTTATAATCTTTGGACATGAAAACAAAACTGTTGTACCCCCTTGGTACATTAATGGCACAAAATTGGAGGTGACTGACACTTAAATTACTTGGGTGTTCCTATCAATAATGCCCCGTGTAAAGACTTTTATTGTACTAATTTACGGTCAAATGTTTTGAAAAAATGACTACTCCTCAGAAATCTCATGTACAAGAGAGGAGGTAATAATATTGAGGGACTTATAAAACACTACACCAGCAATATAATTCCAAGCATTTTATATGATTTGGCCCCGGTATCAGAAAATAAACTAGAGGGCATTGAAAATCTTGAAGCAAAAATCTTGCGTACAATACTCAGGGTCCCAAAGACCATTCCAGTGTCGGCTCTCCGAATGGAGCCTTGTATTCCATCGATCGATCGATCTATGGCCTCTTAGCGGGACAAAATAGTAAAAATAGCAATAATTCCTTCCTAGCAAATTTGAATGAAACTGTTAGTGGATATATTGAACACCGAAATTTGGACTTGGATGAAGTATTGCTTAATCCCAACAGAATGATACCCTAAAAAAAAAAAAAAAAGTTAGAGATCATGATCACTGCACTAATATTGACTATTAGTTCAACCGGAAAATGTATATGGAATATAGTATGTAAGCTTTTAGTCAATGGTCCCCTTGATCCGTTCTTTCAAAAAATATGCTCTGGGAAAATCCAAAGGTTTATTATCTATCTGCAATATTATAATTTACCGCCATATGAGCATACAGGTCCACTGGCCTCGAACTTCTAGGGGGGGGAAAGGCTTTGTCGCCTCTGTAAAACTGAAATAGAAACCTCTCGGCATATCCTTACCCATTGAAGTGAATTGGAAAGGGACTATATCAATAGCTATGACAACTTTGTGTCCAACACATATTGAAGAATGAATTCTAGGCTACCATTATTTTGGCGGAATCCATTGTCTTCTCAGGAGCTGCCCACCATGTATGGAAGAAGGTTAATTCTCGTATCTCTCCCGAGTAGTTGAGCCACACTGGTGGGCTTTAATTTCAGAATTTTTCTCTCTACAGTCCCAGTGGGGATACCTACTTGACATATTGATCTGGTGGGTGGAACATATGTTTTAATCTAATGATTTTAATTGTCTTTTTTTTCTCTTTGCACAATGTATTTTTCTCCTTTTTAACTGTATCTAAATTCTATTTTTAAGCTTTTGTATATATAACTATTATTATTGTATTAATAATCTGTATTTGTATTTTATCAATTGTGTAAAGGTTTGTATGAACCATGGACACAAATAAATAAATATTAAAAAAAATATTTTTTTAGAAATGACTGAGACTTCAGGGAAGATCAAGTATACACATCAGTCCAAATATCTTTTTTTTTTAAAAACGTGGTAATTTTGTTAGTGCGCCAACTGACTACTTTATTGTCCCATTTTAGTAATTTTCTCCTTTTTTGTAATACTTTCAAAATATGCCAGTTCCACAATGATTTCTTTTTGATGTATTTGTTATATATATTTAATATTCGAAACAGAATTTTTCTTACTCTATACACGCGTTTCACCACTATTATCTAAGTGGATCATCTCGAGAGATTCTACATAAACCAAAACACAAAATTAAGTAAACATGAAATAATAATCAAAATTGAATCCTTCAACATTTTTATAATTCCTTCATAAAGTTTCCCATGTGCATTTATGTCAAGTGACATTGACTCACCCTGCTTAACTTTCATTTATTTTCCAGTTAAAGAAATATTTGGAATCGCTCAAGTTTTCATTTGCCACCTTTTGTGTAAGTCATGGGTCTAAGGAACCTAAAAATGAAAATATCAGTTGTATTGTATTGTATTGTTTATTTATATAGCGCACCAAACCCTCTGGTATCTGGGCGCATCAGTTCCATTTATACAAGGTTACAGTAGCATGTTACAGCAAAATACAGGGATAATACTATGAGGTTATGTACAGGCATAGGGATTGTGGGAGTAGAAACATATATACATTGTAGGTACAGTCAATGGGTAGGATAATAGATAAATGAGAGAAGCCAAGAGGAAACGGGCAATTATCGAGTCTCCTGAGCGGACAGCCAATTCTTTACATTTGTCCTGAATTGGGGAGAGTGACGGTTCTACTCTTAGAGCTATGGGGAGTGAGTTCCATAGTTTTGAAGCTAGGACAGGGAAGCTGCTGCCTCCTGATTTCTGAAATTAAATCTCGGGTGCTCTGAGGCAATGTAGTTGTGCGGATATGGTGGGATGGCTTGATTGGCTTCTGGAGAATTTACATGTCAGGTATTTAGGTGCTGAGTTGGACAGGCACTTATGGGTGAAAGCCAGAGTTTTGAGCGAGATTCTGTTCTTGACTGATAGCCAGCAGGAAATGCGTCTAGTTTCAGATATTTTGTGAGATCTCGGTATGTTGAGGGTGTATCTAAGTGCATTATTTTGCAGAACTTGTAGTTTGTTTAAGTTTTGCTTGTTGGTTCCAAAATAAAGCGTGTTACAGTAATTCAGTTTGGATAAACTGAGCACCCTGGCTAGCGTAGAGCAGCTTGCTGTTGAGAGGAAAGGTCTGAAGGCGTTTATTAGTTTTCACGTATATGCTGTGGCAGAGGCTGTGGCATTTACTTGTTTAGTCAAGGTTAACCCCTTAACTGCCATAGTGTTTCCTCCCCCCAGTGCCAAGGCCTTTTTTGGTGATTTCAGTAGGTCGCCATTCAATCCCTTGTAACTTTTTTGCTACATGAGATATCACTGCGAAATTTGGCCCCTTCTTTTCCCACATGTAGGCGGTCGTAGCGCCACCAAGGAGTGGGGGGGGGGTGGTGGGGGTGAGAGAAAATAAAAAATAACCAAAAAGGGAAAACATTTTGGGTTTTTTCCGAAAATGCCAATACAATGATGTACAAAGAAGCCTGTGGTTTTTTCCTTGTAAGTGCTAGGAACAAACGGTTTGCTATGCTGGATTACCCATTTTCCAGGCTTCCAAGAACAGGTTGAGTGGAAACCAGAAAAACATACTCTGATATGGTTATCAGCAGTTTTGGGAGAGGTAGGCTATTTTGGCCTTTTTTTTTCCCAATAGGACATGCGTGGACGGAATGGAAGAGAAGGGTAGGAAAGCTGAATGGGAAGACAAAAAAGGCATACATTTCTAAAAGGTAGACAAAATTCCAAGTTTAGGAAGGGGTGATTTGCGCAAGTCAGGAATCAACTATGTAGGGAAAAATTCCATACTTTGAGGAAAAATCGGGAAAATGACTGAAAAAAGGGTATGTGGTGGACATGGTTGGCCTGGTAAGGCAATGGCATCTCTGAATTTTGAGAAAAACAATGCTCCGCTACATTCCCCGACTCTTCCAGTTAGGAAATCACACATTTTTCATAATGTTTCACAAAACAACCAATACCACAAGCCAAAAACGTAGCAATGGTACACAGGATTTTTATGCTTACTTCCTAAACAGATGTACTTAGCATGTGTAAATAAGGAAAACAAATGTGATGAGGAAGGGCAAGCATACATTTATTGAAAGGGCACAGGCAGACCTTTTGAAGGGTAGGTGACTTGTGCAGGTTACAAAAGTGTATAGTGCCTAAAGCAGCGACTACATGTAGGTCACAATTGGGAAATTAAATGGTTGTGTGACAAAGTGCAGCAGCGAATGTGTCGAAACGTTATGAAAACCACGCAAACACAGCAAATGTTGTACCTTCCCGGGTTCCCACAGGTGTCCCGACGGAAACGGTAACTCACATGTGTGGGTGCACCTCCCTGGGCGCAAAGGGAAAAGGCTTAACCACTGATAAACCCAAGTCATTTTTGTACCAATGCAGATTGATTATTTATTCTCACTATCATCTCTTTTGATGTTTTAATTAGTAAATCTTCCCAGTCATTTAATGCAGCTTTATCCTCTTCTTCGAAGGATGAGAAGATGCATATTCGTAACCCTCTAGGTATACGTCCAACCTTAAGGGTTTTTATTTCCCACCATTTTAACAGCTCCCGTTTTGAGGCTGTCTCCAGCTGTTCAAAGAGATTTCTTAATGATGTTGAACTGATCAATGCAGTGTTTGTTTTTGTAGATTGTCGGTGTCTTAAAAATAATTCTTCTGCCTCAGCATTAAAGACGGCAGACCAGGGAGGAAGAATAGTACTTATGAACTGCACAGATTATGTCAGAGAAGGAAATCTACATTTGAATAATCATGAGTGCTACCAGAAACTAATCCGAAATCCAATGCAGGATTTACAAAACGTATGGCAGGAAAAGAGTAAAGCATGGACCAATGAAGGTTTATTAAAGGGAAGATGAATTTCCACTATTTGAATCTATCATATTCTGTAATGGCGACCATCTATTTTCTTCCTAAAATCCATAAAGAATACACAACATTTCCCTCATGCATGTCAGTCATAAATGGAATTGAGTCACTCACAGAGAGAATATTACAATATATTGATACATTTTTACAACCAATGGCATCAGGCCTGGCATCATTCATTCGTGACGCTAAAGATGTCATTCAACAATTAGAATCAATACCATGGGAACAAAGCTATAGATTTGTAACCCTTGATGTTGTTTCTCTTTATATTAGCATACAACATGACATGATGATCAAGAGTGCTGAATATTTTTTGAAAATGAGATCTATATCGTATAAACAAAAAAATGAAATGATAATATCAATGTAAAAATGTGCCCTAAATAACAATATCTTTAGCTTTGACAATCAACTTTATCGTCAGCTGCAAGGCACAGCTATGGGCTCAAAATCTGCTCCTTCTTACACCAACTTATTCATGGGACATTTTGAAATCAATCATGCGTAGAAACATCAGGCATTTAATGAAACAACAATGTAATTTTTTGGGGGCAATTCATCAATGACATTTTGATGATTTGGGAAGGAGAAAGATCCACACTCTTGACCTACGTTGATTATCTAAACAATAATGACTACATTATAAAATGTACAATATAAGTGTTGTAACTTGAATGTCGTGCAGATATTTGAGACCTCCGTCCCCAAGTGCCGCACAGGGAGAATGATAAATTCACTCCCTATACAACCTTTGAGGCCACAGGTGGAGAAGAATCCGGGACCGCGAAGTACTGGAAGCCCCACGGAAGCTGTAAAGGAAAGTAGTGTTAAGTACCAAGCAAGCAGGGTAAAGCACGGGTAACCAATAAACAGGAAGGATCTTACCAGGAATTGATAGCAGAAGGGATTCCCGGGGCTCAAGATGGCAAAAGGTCCCGGGTAGGAGGCACTTACTGGTAGTCACATCAGAACCCACCTGAAGAAGACCTGCAAGCCGGACTGAACCAAATTGCAGGTAAGGGTCGTGATGAGTTTGTAGTTCATACAATGTTCCAGATTCTTTGGAGAGGGGTAATCCACAAGAAGTCCGTGACAATCCAGGGTCTAGAGCCAAGTGTAGCAGTCCAAGCTGACGAAACAATGAAGAGCGGGATCCGAAGAGAAGTCCGTGACAACGGTCCGAGGTCAAGAGCCAAGAGTATCAGTCCAAGCCAAAAGCACAGATATAACGTGATCCAAAAGAGTTCCTAGAAGAGTTAGCCGGGTCCAAGATCAAACGAAACACAAGGTGACAAAAATGCAGGCCAAACAGGGTCTCCGAGAAAACAGCTGTGAAGCGCGGTACTGAAGTACTCCACTGCTTAAGTACCGTTTGATTCCTGATCACGTGATCGTGAGTTCAGGTCACGTGATCGCGAGTTCCGGTCACTTGACCTCGAGTTTAGGTCACGCAATCGGATAGAGCCAGCAGCACGATGCAAAGAAGCGAACCTGATCTTTTGATGGCTTAATCTCCACAGCAGCTGCCAATGAAGAAACGGTCGCAGTCGTGACTGTGGAGTAGTAGCGTGAAGCTGCTGCTGTAGCTGTGTGCGAGCCGGTCTGGACCGCCAAAGTGAGCCCCGGAGGGTAAGTGGGGGGTGAATCCGGGCCGAGGGGGAACTGGGATCACTGGAGGGTCGGATGGAGGGCATGACAATAAGAAAGTCCGGAAAAAATACAATATTTGGATTTGGAACTATAGACAAAAGAGGAAGGTATACAAACGTGTCTTTATACAAAACCAACTGCTGAAACAGTATACTACATGCCGAAAGCAATTGTCCGCACCATATAATCAACAACATCCCATATGACGAGATTTTGAGAATAAAAAGGAATTGCAGTACGGATGAAACTTATGCGAAACATGTAAAAGAAATGATATGATAAGTAAACTTCAACTTGGAGCTACAATTTACAGAAAGCAGATAAGAAAGCCGAAAAAGTCCCACAGAATTTTCTACTAAGCGACAAACCTAAAGCAAGTAATAAAAATACAAAGGACAATTTTATAACCACTTACAGTACAGATGCACAAATCATCAAAGCAAATCTTAAAAAAAATTGAAATATCCTTAGAATTGATGATAATGTTAGGAAGTATCTGGAAGAAAAACCATCTGTAACTTTTCGGAAGTCATCGACAATTAAGAATATGAAAACCCCCAAGTTTTCTAAAACCGGAACAACAAAAGGATTTATGCAGACTACTAAGCCTGAAAAAACCCACAGGAACTATAAATGTGGCAATTGCAAACTTGTCCACAAATCATGAATGGCACTGAAAGTATGACATTACCAAATGGAAAGACCAAGAACCTTACTCAATTCCTAAACTGTAAGACCAGATACGTAATTTATGGAATAAAGTGCGTGTGACAAATTCTATATTGGGAGTACAATCCGCGCCCTTAAAATATGAATATTGCAACACATGAGGGCCATCAAAAATAAAGATCTAAGGTACCCCATGGCTATACACTTTTGTATGGAACATTCGGAAACAGAAGTAAACAATATAACATTTTTGGGACTAGCGAAGGTGACCATGCCTCCGTGAGGAGGAAATAGAGAACAACTGCTAAAACGAAGAGAGGCGAAATGGATATGTGTGATAGACACATGCCAAGCTGGTCTAAACAGTGAAAATGAGATGTCCAATTGGTTTTAAATTGATTGCAAACTGATTCTAAATAAAGGAGGAAAAAAAATTATTTCTGAAAACATTTATTTTTGTACGAGTATCTTAAAAAATGAATGTTATTTCATTAAGGTTTATAAATTAGGACAGATAATAGGGCATATCAAAACGTTGTAGTAAATGAGCATAATCCAAATCAAAATTAAAATGGTATAGAAATCACCCCTTTCATAAAGGCTGGAATATCAATATGCAAACGCAACTTTAGGTACTTTGGATAGATTAGGGTAAATATTTAGGGCAAATCCCCTAAAGCAAACATAGACATTTTAAATTAAACACATCATACATGATGATCTAATCTGAGGTCAGGTTTAACATCCAAAAAGGAAAGCCAAGCCATACTAATTCATCATTCACACGGTGGCCCAACCAAGATGGCCACCGGACGTTGAGCGTTGTGACATCATCGTGCAAGAATACACAATGATGTCATGGTGCCTAGAAACAAAATGGCCACCATTTTGTCCTCCAGCATGTATCGCGGAATGGCGGCACGCGCTGGGGGACAAACGAATCACCTTAGCACTTTGGAATAAGGTAAGTGAAGTTGATCTTAAGAGTAGATGCAGTTTTTGCTCAGCATCCAATTTAGCCTCTAACTGGGCCACTAGGTTGTGATGAATTGCTGCAAATAGCAGTTAGGTGGGTAACACGCCATAGATATGAAAACAACTGATGTTATTTTCATTTTTATGCTCCTTAGACCTATAACTTACAGAAATGGTGGAAAATGAAAACTTGAATGATTCCAAATATTTCTCTAACTGGAAATTGAATGAAAGCTAAACAGGGAGAGTCAATGTCACTTGACATAAATGCACATGGGAAACTTCATGAAAGAATTATAAAAATGTTAAAGGCTTCAATTTTGATTATTATTTCATTTTTACTTACGTGTTTTGGTTTATGTAGAAGCTCTCCTGATGATCCTCTTAAATAATGGTGGTGAAACACGTGTAGAGAGTAAGAGAAATACTGTTTCGAATATTGAATGAATAAAACAAATGCATCAAAAAGAAATTATTGTGGAACTGGCATATTTTGAAAGTATTACAAAAAGTAAGAAAATTACCAAAATTGGACAATACAGTAATCAGTTGGCGCACTGAGAAAATTAACAATTTTTTTTAAGATGCTTACAAATATTGGACAGTCACAGTATTGGTGAAACTCGTGCAGACAACTACAAAGAAATAAGCAGGTTCAGACTCTCCATAAAAAAAGGTAGCACATATTGACTGACAAGCTATTAAGTACAAACAATCAGTCCAAATATGACCAAATGAATATTAAATCACAGGAAAGTATGCCAAATAGCTCCCTGGCAAGCTCAGAAGCAGTAAGTGAACTGGAAATTGCAACTATGTCAACCACCAACACAGGGCCAGCAGCTACCAAGATTTATTTTTTAGAACAGATCCAACGGCACAAGAAGGCCAATCGTTCAAATACAAAAATAGCAAAACATGTCCACTTCTCGGATCCCCTGACAATTAACTGCAAAAGGACTAAATAAAGGAGAGGCAGGAGGGCTGGTATACACCAACGACGACTTAGAAAAAGAAATAGGAAAAAGACTCATAAGATCGCACTTGCAGAAACAATCGGGACAGGGCAGCTGCCCGACTTAGTAATGAATCTATCTACAAGACAACTGTCATCAATAGAAAGGAATGTAGTCAATAAAGGATTATCCTTCTCACCAGCAAGTCGCAACAATTTTGTGGACCTACAAATAGACCTGTATAAATGTACACAAAGGCTGAAATAAAAAAAAATGTTTTGCAACTAAACCAAATATATACAAGAAACCGATCCCCAAGGAGATTCCAAGCTTTTCTACACTAGGAAATATTCAGGACACACATCTATTGACATCAGCTGAAGAAACCACAACAACCAAGGAGGAACATCTAGATATTGAAGTGCCTATACAAATACCAGAACTGAAACGTTCATCGAAATTTACACCACAATTCTTTGCAGAAAACTATATTGATACTTTCCAGCCAGCAGTAACGTTAGACCTCCATAAACTAGAAGATTCTAAACAACAAAATTTGGAAATCAGACAGAATTTCAGCAAACAGGAACTAGAAGCCTACATAAATTAAACAAAGACCCTGAATTAATGTATAAAAAAGCAGACAAGGGTGGGAATATAGTACAAATGGACAAAAAAGGTTACATTAAAATTGCAAACAAACATCTTGGCACCCCAGGTGGATATACTAAACTAAGTAGTAATCCCATCCAAACTAAACTAAGAGATCACACGCTAATGTTGAAAAACGTATGCAAACAAGGGATTGCTAACTGATGAAGAACACCAATATCTATCTGTGACGCTTGGCGGCGTGGCTTGGACTGGGTTGCTCTCTAAAAGAACTCAGTGGATCCGCATAATTATCCGACGAAGCGCGAGGACTTTTGGCTGGGAATCCAGCGTGAAATTGACATGATGCTTCATGAATATATGGTGCACACGATACACGAGACTGCGCAAGAATCAGAGGGAAACTGACAAAGATATACAACATTGTTGCCTTCTAAGAACATCCGGAGCTTGAAACAAAATGACGGCTGCACAGTAGCAGAAACAAAGACAAGCGCTGGCTGACACTTGAGCGGAGGACCGGCGAGGGCAGTGCAGCTGGCACCCCTGGTGGGAAGCTGCTCAAGCGAAGCGAGGAGGACTCCATCATCTTGCACCGCCGACACGGGCGAAACTGAAGCCCGGTGGCCGCGGTGCAGAGTCCCAGCGTGCCCATGCGAGCACCGGGGCGGTCTACATGGGCCCCGAGACAGGCGAAGCAAGGGAAGCTGAGACGTGCAAGGGCTGCTTGCCCGCACAAACACAGAAGAAGCTAGAGGGACGGTAAAGCTGCGGAGCACAAAGGAGAGCCGGAGGAGCAGCGGTGAACTTCAGAAGCTGCAGCAGACGCCCGGGTGCTGGAGCGGGGGGGCACCCGTGGCAGCAGGAGAGGAGCCCTCAGGAGACGGTTGGTAGCGGCAGGGGCCGCGCGCCCTGGAATGAGCATGCCGGTGCCGTACCCACGGGCTAGGCAGAGCCCAGAATAATAACACGCTGGTGTAGTGCGATCCCCTGGGGAGTGTGGCGGTGCACCAACACAGTGTCCCCTCTCCCGCCCCCCCCGCTCTGGCAGCAAACGAAGGCAAAAGAAGAGGCCAGACACGCGGCATGAGGGGGGGCAAGGCTGCAAGGGTAAAATAACTGGGGGGGGGTAAAAAGAAAAAAAACACCAACGAAAAATTAAAAAATAATACATGAAAAGGACAGATAACCCCCAACTGGGACAGAAATCAGAAGAACAACCCTACCGGTGAAGGAAGGCGGGGGTAGAAATTGCCCCCCCCGCCCGTGGGAAGCAGATGAGCACAAAGGACCTGCCAGTGGGGCGGGGTACAGTCACCCCCAGCCATGACAAAGATCAAACAAGGGTACACACAAGACAGAAGGAGGCCATAACAGGGCTCTGGAGGCCCTGTCACACCATAGCAGGTGGCCAAAGACACAGCTTAAACTGTGTCGTACTGGAGTGTTGGTGCCCTGTCCCAAAGGGCAGGTCCAACGTTGGGACCACTAACCAACACCATGACATAGCAAGATACACACGGCAGGCGTAGGGGGCCACCCCAGGAGTGGTGGGGGGAGGCTCAAAGCTGGTTTATGACAGCAACAAGACATATACTGGATGAATAAACAGGAAGTGTGCTGAACAGGGGCTGCAAACCCCACATGCGGCAGACTGGTACAACACGTAGGCAAGCGTACGACAGGCAGTGCTAGTGAAAGCCAGTGACCACGGAGAAGAGGCTGCTGAGGGGCAAAGGACCCGCACACCCCCGGTGACACTTATCCTGGTGAAAAGACAGGGTGGGGCAATGTCTACAAAGGGAGGTAAAACCAAGGGCAAGCAGCCCACAATGTAAATATTTGCTATGCCGCAGCAGCCCTCCACCACCCCGGCACAAGGAATGGCTGCCAAATCTGCAGACGCAGCCTCGCCGAGAGAGGACCATCGGATCCTAACAGCCATCACGGAATTGAAAACCTCATGGGGGGATAGCGATGGCGGACCTGAGAACCGCACTAGAAACCAAGATCGACGCAGTGGGAATAGACGTCAATCTGCTGAGACAGGACGTGAGAGCGCTAGCGGAAAGGACGAGTGGACTAGAGAGCGCTGTGAAAACTAACACGGACACCAGCGCGAATAACGCAAAGGAAGTCCACATACTAAAACAGCAAGTGGCCAATCTAGAGAACCGAGTGGAGGAAGCCAAGGGAAGAGCAAGACGCAATAACATACGCATGGTCGGCCTGCCAGAGGGAGAAGAGGGCCAAGACCCCACGGACTATGTGGAGAACATGATTATCCAGGAAATAGAAGCTAGCAAGCTCTGCCATGGGATCGCAATTGAACGTGCGCACAGGACCCTGATGAGGAAGCCGCAGCCCGGAGCACCCCCTCGTGGAATTATAGCAAAGATCCTGAACTACAGTGATGGAGAGAAGATCTTGGAATTCTTTCGGAAGGGAGGGACGATAACAAGGGCATCAGTGACCATCACTGCATACCCTGATTACACTATGCTGGTGCAGAGACAGCGCTATAGCTATGTGGCGATCAAAAGGAGACTGCGCACAGCTGGATTCAAATACATGCTCTTGTATCCTGCAAAGCTCAAGATTTTACACAAAGGCAAAGCGCACTTTTTTGACACCCCGGAAGAGGTGGCGACATGGTTGGATGCACATGGCTGTCCAGAACGAGATGAGGAGCAAGGCCGAGAGGAACGCGATAAGTGATTATAGAGCCACGTAGGATATGGGACGGGGAGGGGGGGCCTAGGGCAGAGATTGCAGAAAAGGATAACAATGGCGCAACTAGAAAAGATAGCAATGGTAAACTGTAACATGTGACATTTGAACATGTTGGACTGGAATATAAATTGTATAAAGTAAAATGGGCAGCGTTAAGCGCGCTTAGTTTGATGATCAAAAGAGGAGCTACTAGATGGAGACAACCTACCCCCGGGAAAAGAGTAGTAGGACCGCCACTAGGGCGCTATCTCCCTGCTGGGCCGTGAGTACAGGCAAGTGCTGGAAAAGGGCTAGATGCTGGGGTGCCTGAGATCCAGGGATGGAGCTGGGCAACAGTTGGGAGGAGGAAGGGATAGGAGTGGGTTGAAGTGTAAGTTGGGGCAGGGAGAAGGGTGGGTGGAGGGGTAGGGGGGAGGGGAGCGGGTGGAGAAAAGGGAATGTTGGGAGTTGGGAAGTGTGTTGGGTGTTGTGTTGGGGATGGGAAGGGTGGGGGGGAGGGACAGAAGCAGGGGTCAGGGGTTTTGGGGAAAGTTGGGGCAGTTTGGGTAGCGAGCTTACATACACGAGCGATGGCCTGCGAGCAATGCTTAGAGATAGACAAAGGGAGGAACGGGATGTGAAGAGGCTATGGGGGACCTTAAGGTAATCACCTGGAATGTCAGGGGGGCTCAATAGCTATATGAAAAGAAACAAGGTTATGATGTACTTGCACAGACAGAAGATAGGTATAGCCTTGATACAAGAGACCCACCTTACAAAGGAGATACTAGAGGTGGTCCGGAAGGAGGGGGAATGTGGTGGGAGCTACATATTCTGCCTATGCCAGGGGGTTGATCACTTGGGTGGCACCGCATGTACCATTTAAGGTGCTGCAGTCCACAGCAGATGCAGATGGGAGGATGGTGGCAATAAAGGGGATGGTAGAAAATAAGGAAATATGTATCATAAACACGTATGCCCCGAATCAGGACACAGTGGCATACTTCAAGACACTATACAGTAAAATGAGCATGTACCTAGGTGGGGCGATGATTTGGGGAGGGGATTTCAACTGCACACTGAACCCAAAAATAGACAGATCAGACAGAAAAATAGAGACCGACCCCCGCCGCTAGGGCGTTGCAGTCAATATTGACGTATTTCGTGCTGGCCGATGTATGGAGAGTGCACCACCCACAGGACAGGCAGTGCTCACTACTCTACCCCGCAAAATTTGCATACTAGGCTTGATTATATGTTTATCACACAGGAGCTGTTGGTGGAAATAGCACAGACTGAATATAAAGCAAGGGTTTTGTCAGACCACTCGCCATTGATCCTGAGATGGCAATACCGACCCCCAAGAGCCAGGATTTCAATATGGCGACTCGGAGCCGAGGCACTGAAAGTAGGGGTGTACCGAACTTCGGCTTCGAGTAATTGTTCGGCCGAATTCCGGCCGAAATTAGCTATTCGGCATTCGGCCGAACAATTCATTAATTATTACTCGAAGCCGAAGCTGAACGTAACTAAAGCAGAGCGCCTGTAAGGCTGGGATCACACGTAACATTGTTCAAAGCCTTTATCTTGTCAGCCTTTGCTGTGGTCAGCAGAGGTGGCGGTCGCATAATGGGATCAGTGAAACCATCAAGGGCACTTCACTGGAATGTGAGAAGGGGAGGAGGGCAAAACAGGGAGGGGGGTTGTGCGTGCAGCCACTAATTTACTTTTAGCCGCAGAGGGCTGAGAGCGTAGGGCGGGTGATGCAGGAAGCCCCAGGGAGGCTGGAGAGGTGCATAAACACATGAATCATGAGTGTTAATAGCCCCAGCATTTACATCTGACTCGGATCAAGGGTCAGGGGGCTTGTTTGTGAACAGGAGGAGAGAGGCTACTGGGCGCATCCATGGGTGATGAAAGCAGCACCAGAGTAGCTGCTTGGCACTTGAGCCCTATTGAAAGGTCACAGCTGGCAGATCCTGTTTTCTGGTAATGAGGCCGCTTCCCCTGTTAAGCCACACCCGAGCTTTCCAGCAGTGGCTGCAAAAAGGAATCGGAGAGGCCATTAGCACGGCCCGCCTAAGCATTAAGAAAGCACATATTATCTTCTTGACTCTGGTGGGAGCGCAACGTGGAAAGAAAATAATCAAGCAGCTTCAGGTTAATGTAAATCGAGGTTTGCCCGGCGAAGAATATGTTCGGGGAAGTGTGAAGGTGTCTATTTAAAAGTTTCACCTTCAGTAAGATGGTCGGGTTTTCGTTTGGGAAGCAGTGACATGTCCTCTTAGGGAGGAATAGTCTGCTTACTGGAAACAGCCTGGGGCCTGGTGAGCTACCTCTTAAATGTGCATCTGGACAAAAAGTTCCTAATGGAGATCAGTCCGTCTGAATAAGAGTGGGGCGGCAACCTCCTTTGACAGTCCAAGGGGACTGGCTGCTAATTGCTGCCAGGTGACTCTGAAAAGATGCCTGCAGACAAGCCCACAGGCCTCTGTCAGCACCTAGGAAGGTGTCAGGAGTCATGTGTTCCCTGCTGTTGTGGGGGAGATACTGTAAAATATACCTTCCTTTAGGAGCACTGGTGCTAAACGCCTACAAATAATGTTATTTGCACTACAACAATGTATTGCCTTGTGCTAGTATTGTACAAAATGACACTTGCACCAGTGCAAACTTTGTGCAATTTGGCGAATGTTGGCTATTGTCATAGATCTGTTGCCTGCTGGTACACTTATGTTTGCGAAATATATAGGTGGACAGCCCACATTTAGTGGAAAAAACAGTATCTTCCTACCTTTCAAATATACCTTCCTCTCCAGTGCTTTAAGTGATATTGGAAATTAAAGGGGCCTCTAATGAGTAACAAAGGAAAATATATTTATTGGGTCCTAAGAATTTAGTGATGTGCCATAAGTAACTAAGGAATCTTTATTTTGTTTATTTATTGTGCGTTTGTAATCTATGCTATGCCATGATCTATTTATAAGCATGTCCTTCACTGAAGTCCTGTTAAAACAAGCATTGGCAAAGCCAACAGTTTTGGCTTGTTAAGCATATCTTGACACATTTCCAGTAGTAACCTACTATTCGGTAACTATTCGGTTCCGGCCTAATATTTATTTCCACTATTCGGTATCCGGCCGAATAGTAAATTCACTATTTGGTACACACCTAACTGAAAGATATGATATTTAGGGAGGATTTAAGGGAGGAAATCACCAACTACTTTGATACCAATACTGGGAGTGTTGAGTCAGCTGTTACGCTCTGGGAAGCTTTTAAACTAGTAGTAAGAGGGGTAGCTGTAGCCATGTCCAAAGGACTACAAGGAGGGATCTTACAGGAACTGCAGGAAACTGAGGCGGAATTAGAAGGGGTCCTACGCAGAGAGGGGGTACCAAAGAAGGCGCGGATACTGTAATTAAACTGCAACAAAAGTGCATGGGGCATTGGGAGGGACTATGCAACCTGAACTATAAAAAATATGTACAAAGACGGCATGCGGGAGGGGATAAACCGGGGAGGATATTAGCATGGCTATATAAAAGCGACACCCCCAGAACCACAATTCGAGCAATTGCGAGAGAAGATGGACAAATAGTGGACACCCAGAAGGGGGTGAACCGGGAGTTCCAGGGATATTACCAACAATTATATGGGGGCGTGGAACGAAGCGACCGCAGGAAAATACAGGAGGTCTCAGAAGACATAAGCATGTCGGGAATTAGCACAGAGGAGCGAGATATTCTGGACGCCCCTATAACTCTAAAGGAACTGGAAGCGGTGGTACGGCAGCTGCCCACTAGTAAGACCTCTGGGGCCAACGGACTCCCTAGTGAATTTTATAAAACTTATAGCGAGGAGGTACTCCCCTCCACTCTTGGAAATGTTGAACGAGTCCTATGAAATAGGACGATTGCCAGAATCCCTAAGAGAGGCGATCATTGTCCCTCTCCCCAAACCCAACAAGTTGGGCATAGATTGTGGCTCTTATAGGCCGCTGTCGATGCTCAACCAAGATAGTAAAATACTCACGGTGATACTGGCCAATAGAATGAAAGAGATTATTAATAAACTAATACACCCAGATGAAACGGGCTATGTCCCTCACAGGAACATATCTGATAACCTTGGGCGACTGCATCGAGTCATAGAACATACAAAAGAGGATCCGGGGGAGATAGCGATAGTATCACTAGATGCAATAAAAGCATTTGACTCAGTTAATGTCAAGACTTGATGGTCGTGTAGCCGATGAAACCTCCGTCCCCAAGTACCACTCGAGCAAACAAGAGATTACTGTCCGAGCAGTCCTTGAGGCCACAGGTGGTGGATTTTCGTCAGTCGGAACCAGGAATGCCGGAAAATGCCGGAAGATGCCCCCTATGACCACTGTAAGGCAAACATGAAGTTAGGTCATAAACACAGAACCCCAGACTTGTATAGGAGTATGTAATAAGTCTACAATAGGGCTTACCCTTAGGAGTTGGTCGGGGACTTAATAATGGTGTAAAGATGTTTGTCGGAGGCAGCCGGCAAGGGTGACGACCAGATGACAGGTTGGAATCACCACCTTACTTAGAAGCCAGAAAGCGTAAGCCAATCAGTTGAAAAGTGCGTAATCCAAGAACATAGTTCATAACAAAAGGGCAATCCAAATAGCAATCCAGGGACGGAAATCTGGTCGAATCCAGTAGAGAATAGTTCCAAACAAAGGTACCGTGATGGAAGAAGCCAAAATCGGAGTCCAAGATCAATCCGAGGTCAGTGGTAGTAATCTGAATCCGTAGTCCGTAATGCGCCCAACAGGATCAGCTGTGAAGCGCTGGAGGGCAGTCAGCGCGTCTCTTTTGAACGCTGACTAATGATCACGTGACTCTCATCATCCGTCACATGATCGAACGTGCTGAAGCAGGAGCTCTCAGGTGCCGGCAGTGAAGACGTTGTAGAATGCCCGTGGCGCGTCTCCATGGCAACTGCCAACGCCGGAATGGAAACCAACGCTGATATGGCAAGAACCGGCGTCGCTGACCTTGTCCCATTCCTTGCCGGCAGGCCTGCAGGGAAGAGTGTGTCCTGGCATGTATTTTGGTGGAGATAGTGGGAGCTGGATAATGAGATGTGTTCATGGAACGCGTGGATGAAGGTGAGGGCGTGACAGTTAAATGACCTTGGCTGATGGCTGCTCTGGCCAACTATGGGATAGGTCCAGGGTACCTTAGGTGGGGTCAAACTGCTATATAGTGCACCGCTGGCCAGAGGTAAGACGTGTGTGATAATATCGGAGATGTGGCAACTCATCAGGGGCATTAGACAGGGATGTCCGTGGTCCCCCATGTTATATATCCTGGCGCTGGAACCCCTGGCGATATACTTGAGACCGCAATATGACATAATAGGGATCAACTTCAAAGGGGAGCCGCACCTAATGTCACTGTACGCAGATGACATGCTGCTCTACCTACGATACCCCGAAGAGAACCTCCAGTATCTCCTGGAGGTGATGGAGCGATTTTCTTCGCTATCAGGTATAGCGGTGAACCCAAAGAAGTCTTGCATATTTCCACTGGGTAGGTATGTGGGGACCCCACAAGATCAGCTACCAATCCTACAAATAACATGGGAGACAAACCCGTTTAGATACCTAGGAATAGACATTTACCATACAGTGGAGGCAGAACATCACCACAATACGGAGAAGGCGGTGAGTGACATAGAAAATAGCATGAGGTTCTGGGTGAAACGCCACCTGGCAATGCTGGGGAGGGGGGCGATGCTGAAAATGGTGGTCCTGCCGAGATTATTGCATTACTTTGGGAACATACCATATTGGAAACCGAAGCGCTTTTTTTTTCTTTCAAACTACATAGCATTTGCAGGGACTTCCTCTGGCACGGGACGAGGAATAGAATAGCCCTCTGGAAGCTACAAAACACGTCTGAAAGAGGGGTCATCAAATTGCCAAACTATGAAATATACTACCTTGCTAGCCAAACAATATATGACATAGCAGAAGGGGGGCACGAGATATCTAGAATATATGAGCTATTGATGTCCAAAGTGGGAAGGAAGTGATGCAACTAAGACCGGACTGGGAAGAAGACATGAGTGCTCCCATGAGTGATGGGATGTGGGAACGGGCCCAAGGATACCACAAGAAGGTGTCGAGGAATGCTAGGTTACAGCAGATACAGTTATATATAACTCATAGGACATATATGACTCCACAAAGGATAGCTAAATTTAAGAATGTGGAAAGGCAGACGTGTCCTAAATGTGGAGAAGAAAACGCTGGGATGACGCACATGTTCTGGGTGTGCCCAGAGATTGGTAAATTCTGCGAAGTAGCCCTTAGACTAGACGAGAAAGGGGTTAAGATAAATATCGAGACAGCGTGGGCATGCATGATGGGGGAGGGGGGATTCTCCAGACCACGAAAACTGAAACATGTAAGCAAATGAAAGGATCTAGCATATTTACTTGCAAAGCGCAGAATTGCCTTGGGATGGAAGGCATGCCACAGACCAAGGATAGAGGTCTGGTGGAAAGACCTCCAGAAATGGACTGAAGCTGAAACAGCGGTGTGGCAAGATGCTGGTAACACTGGAGGGGAGGAGGAAGCAGGAACCCTGACGGCCTGGAAACAGTTAGTAGCTACACTGTATGGGCCCGCCCAGGACTGGTCAAGTGACCAGGACTCCGATGGGAACATAGATAGGGAATCCCCGGCGCATGAAGAAGTTGCAGAGCGTGAGGTAGAGTAAGCTCGTAAGGGGGGAGGGAAAGGGGATGCAATGGACACTTATTGACCCATGTGAAACTCAGAGTATTGTAACATGTATTGCAAGTTGATTGTATGTTTGTTTAAAGAAAACCAATAATAAAAATTGTTTTAAAAAAAGAAAATATATCTGTGACGCACCCAATGATGCCAACCCTGTACTTTCTACCAAAGATGCGCAAGGAATACAATGATGTCCCAGAGGGTAGACCAATAATGAGTCGCATAGGTGCAATAACAGAACCTCTAGCCAAATATATAAACAATGTGATACAACCAGAGGTGCAAACCATACCTTCCTACCTCAGGGACTCGATGCATACACTTCAAATATTGGCAAAAATAGAGTGGAAATTAGATTTACTCCTTGCAACCCTGGATGTTAAAGCTCTTTACACATCAATAGACCACGAATTGGCAATGGATAGCATCGACTACCTATTCTCAGGTAAATCTGCCTCACACTATACCCATTTGGAAATGACAGAAGACTTTCTGAAGTGCTCTCTATCAAACAAAATTTTTATATTTAATGAAGAGTATAACCGACAATAAACTGACTACTCAGACTTACCGCAAGCCAACGGAAGTGAATTCAGTGCTACACAACCAGTTGACACAGATATCCACAATATTCCAAAAGAAGAATACATCAGAGTCAGAAGAAATTGTAACAAAAATGAGGCTTTTTACAAAGAATGTGAACTACTGGACCAAAGATTGTCAAAGACAGAGGCTACAAAACAGGCAGTTACAAACAAACGAAAGAAGAAACTGTCACTTTGGAAAGGGAGACCTTGCTAATACCCAAGCAAAAGACACAACGCAAGGATAAAACTATGAGAATTGTAACAAGATACAATACAGACACTTACAAGATACAACATTTAAAAAGAACACTGGTCTATACTACTTATGGATCAAGATATTAAATCAAACCTTACCCAACTGTATCATTCAGCAGAGCACCG
Source organism: Ambystoma mexicanum (assembly GCF_040938575.1). NCBI lineage: Eukaryota > Metazoa > Chordata > Amphibia > Caudata > Ambystomatidae > Ambystoma > Ambystoma mexicanum. Next base: position 339,580,441 of record NC_090938.1, read on the forward strand.
GCAATGTGTACCATTCTCAGCCCATTGTATGTGGCCCGAAAGAAGATTACGGCAACTGATTGGCTGAGTCAAGCTACACCAATAAGCTTTACCAAATGAGGAACCTGGACAATGTGTGGATATGCTGAAAGAACCCAAACTACCAATTTTAAAAAACAGTAAAGTCTTCCACATTAATGAACATATAAACTGCCGTACCACATATGTAATATATGCAATCATTTGCGTTTGTGAAAAAATGAACATAGGCAGTACAATAAGAGAGCTTCGGACCAGAATCGGGGAACACCTGAACACAATAGGTTTGCAAGACCAGAAGCTCCCACTGGCGACCCATTGGCAAGTGAATCATCAACTTGAAGACAAAAAGAAAATCTGATTAGTGGGATTACAAACTGTTATATGTGGAATCAGGGGCAGAAATCGTGAACACAAATTGAGAAAACAAGCAGCATGATCTGCAGATTCAGTAACTAACGGTTTAAACACTGAACATGAATTCTATGTATTTTTATAAAATGTATAATCATCCAATGGCATTACAACTTTTTGGGGTGTGTGGCCCACCTTCAAAAAACCAACCGGAAACAACAGGACCCAAGTCACTTAAGAGCAATACTGGGAGATATCGGAAAAGCCACAATTTTAAATCCTATATATCTGCAACCCCACACTAACCTCTATTAACATGCCCAAAAACGTATAATTGGGAATCATACGGTGAGACACTTAAACAAGCCACCCACCTTAATATAACTTTAGCCACCAACCTTAATGATCGACGTATAATGTCAGAATCCTACATATCAGTAAGAAGAAACCATATACTAGCAACCAGCAATATGCCCATACATATATTCGACCCATGTCTCTGGTCGAATATATATTATCCAGGTTGCAACAAATGCATACATATATAATAAATGAAGCTTCTCAATATATCATGTCTAGTTGGGGCTTATAATGGGAGCATTATTGGAACTGTAATAATGAATGCTTAACCATGCACACTATCATATCCTGTAACCACACGTGCAGGGAACTTCTTTACTAATGTGTATCCATCCTTTACAACCACGCATGTGCAGGGAGCCATCACTTGGCCTGCAACATTGTACTATATTGAGCATGTGCAAACTAACAGTAAGGCGTGCTCCATAACGATTCACTGCTATAGTCAAGGCTTTATATGCCCATTCGCATCGTCATTTGTTCGCATCTAGAGGCGACATACAAACATCACGACAGCCCTGGTGCTAGGCCCTGGTGCTAGGGGTCACCGGTTAGTGTTGGAAGTACTCGTTCGAACGTGACAAAAAGGACATCTCTGCGGCTTTCAGTTCCTGAGATAGTGTTGATTCCCAAACTGGACAGTGGTGATTTCTCCGCTCCGGGTGGATGGATCGACCTGGTTTCACTGCAGCAGGCTTCAGGGGCAAGAGGGTCACTAATGCAGCGCACTTTCAAAGGTTGTTGCCGCGGCAGGTCAACACGGTAACCGCGTATGCTCCAGTCCTGGTGCACTCGTCTCACTTCAGACCTGGGAATGCCAAGTGTATGAAATTCGGTGTGAGGGTGCTGTGGACACAGAGCTAACGGTATACTACATCTCGAGGGCCTCCTTGACACGGCGGCGGTTTCGAGCAAAGCAACTGGGTAAGCTGGTCAATCCACTGCTTGGCCCAGGGACACTTCCGAGAAAGCTTACTTGCAGGTTTTAATGAAGGTGCCGAGAATAGTTGGTCCCACTATTCCAATGGGTCAAAGTGTCTTCGCAGACCTTCTAGGACGACCAGATGCAGAGGGGTCCCACGGGACGACAGTGGTCTCAGGGTGCCAAACCTTCCAACAGGTCACCAGCAGTTCCTCAACTCGGCTTCTTAGTTTCAGGATACTTGGATCCTATCCTTCATTCAGTGAGAAGTCCAGAGATCGACATGGTATGGGTGTTTTCAGCCTCCTCTTATCCAAAGTTCCCTTCGCGCCAAAACGGAGAGGACCCAATGGGAGATCTGCTCACAAATACACACTCCATAGGTGGACCAATCACGGACCACGGTGGTCCCCGTCATTCACAGCACCCCAGACTCTCTGGCACTCAGGATGTGTATTGGGGACAGATGTGTATTGGGGACAGACAGCCCAGCCCACATTCTGGAGGCACGCACACAAGGCATGCAGAAGCCTGCGAAAGCGTAGAGTTTTTTGGGAAAATGCATGACCAAATAAGGACTGTCCCGGGTCGACTCGACCTGGGTAAGGTGAAGGGGCAAGATGGCCAAAGGACAGGACAAAGGACCTTGTGGCATGGCCATTTTGGAGCCAGGCCACCTATTCGTGCCAAACGCAGTTAACGCGGCAGGAAACGGTTAAAAATAATGTGAAAAGATAGCTGCCACCAGCCCTGTCCATGACACATCTCACAAAAAGTCCATTGGAAGTATCTAGGGCCTTTGGAAAATGACTACAGACCCAAGTACACTGTACTGGAAGGTACATTGTGTACTTGTTACATGTTGCAACATTAGAAAAGGACTAAGGGAAACAAAGTCTCCCAGTACTGACTGTCTTAAGGGCATGTCATTTTCCCCATTAAAAGTGAGCGAAAGCCCAGAGGAGTGCAGCTGAAGACTGCTTCTCTAGCAAAGTCAGTCTTTGGTGTCTAAACAGCAGCAAAAAGTTTGGGAGTGTACACATGGAGGGAAAATTGCATACAATTATGAAATCTTTCCTAACACTATGGGAGCACTGGTACAAAACCTTTATATTTTGAACTGGGCTACACCCATGTGAACGCTGCACTATTCCCCCTCACACCAACCCCAAACAACCAGGCACAATCGATGCACTTATAGTTTTTAAGGTGCCAAAACATATTAGCCAAATCGGCGCCAACGACCATGAATATGTGTTTGGTAAACGGACCATAATGAATTGAATGTGGTAAAGAAGGGATGGGTTCCTGGCAATAATAAGCCATCGCACGCATGGAATCACTTTGAAACCAATGAAGTGAACAAGGCCACACACAATTAGAACGCTATATAGTCCGTTCACATGCTTGTCCTCAACAGGCCTTCTACAAGGCAGGGACCACGTGCATGGATCCACAACCTTACCATGCATACAATCGCTCATCCAACCAACCCAACCTTGTATTATTAACTCACCTAACCTCTACCTAGAAAGGCGATAGAAACGGGTCACCTGTACAAACCTGCAAAATGTGAACTTCAGCTAACAGGCATACCACAAACAGTAATGCTGGGTGCAACTAATAATGCACCCAGATAATGAACTGGTCATTCAAAATGCATTAAAAGGTTCAAGATAAACTAGTTCCTTTTCCGAGAAAATAGAGGTCTAAAATCCATTCGGTTATCTCCGCAGCCTTCAGCCTTACCAGGCCAGCAGGAAACTTCTGATCCATAAGACGTGGCAAAACAATCCAAAGCTAGGTAAGAACCTAAGTAAATGAATACAACGACAATCACGTACAGGCATTTGTTGTATTAAACATACCCCTAGACTACCTGGGAACTAACACTTAAGGCTCTTCCCCCCCCCCCTCTTCCTTCCAATGAGACTGTTTTATCTTTTACTATATTTTTATACCAACTGATCAATGCATATGCGAACTATATGGATATACTATTTTCATTATGATTTTTAAAAAACATGTTGGATATGTAATTATGTTAAAAAAATGAATATTAAATGAATGTATTACTTTAATAACCATTCTTGTCAACATCACCTTATCTGACAATAATCACTTACACACGTCTGTAAACGTACCAGCCTTGAAAGGACCCTGAGGGGTCGAAACACGTGTCAGCTGACCACATATGACCACTTGTAAATACCAAATAAAACCACACTGAAGTTAACACTTTTGTTTAGATATCAATCTAATAACCAGCACAAGGTATCCAGGTACAAACTAGCTTCCCATTATAATCGAGGGATGTTAAATGTAACCCATGTATTCCTAAGGTATAAAGCTTATTCTATTTAGGTGGTTTTACATATAATGTTCTTTGGGTTTTAACATGGGAGGGACTTGCGCAGTGGTAGCATGCCATCGGGTATTTGGGGATTATAGGGTCTTCATCTTCAAAAGAAGAATACTGCGTCTCTCATAGGAGTCACCACTTTTCCCTGAAAGCCATCTCCTCCCATGTAATCCTCCTTCATCACGCCACTCCCAGGGTTAGGATCATGTAGCGACTGCCTTCGATGGCCACACGGGAGGAGATTTTAGGCTGGGAATCAGTGATGACTCTGCAGGATTCATCACACTTGTCTCTGATCTTACTACTCCCTCCTACTCAGCCCTCTAACTACTACTCGCACACTCTTTTATTTCTGTAGCATCCACATCACAGTCACTTCATACTGTTTATACGCTAACCATACTTGCCACAATAACCACCACATACACACTGCAGTACCACCTTCACTCATCCAATGGCTCGCCTTCTCCAGAATTGGCATCCACAACCTGCCACTTCTTCCTTCCTGCTGTGTTTCTCTTGGTCTCCATGTCCTTTGACCTCACCTGAACAACCCACAATTCCTGTAGTTTATTTTTATATGCCTCCATCGCTGGCCAATCTGGCTGTGTCTTCCCTGCCCAGGATAGATGGTCTGCTGGCAAGTTCATAAAAATGGGCCTACTCCCAGCCCACTTTTCCCACAAGGATCTGCGGCAGAGCAACAATAGTGGCCCAAGCGGGGAAGTGCTCAAGTTTGTGCTTGGTGGTTATCCTTCCGCCGCAAAGGTACGTTCCATGTGTTGCCAATCTCGGTTTTGTCCTTGGTTGTCTAGGGGATAGAATGCTGATGTCTGTGAGTCTTGCTCAATGTTTGGAAGCGTTGTGTGGCTCAGCTGGTCGCTGAGTTCGCCTGGCTTCGCAGGTGCTCTCTCTGTCTGCTAGCTTGGGCTGCCGCTGTGATGCATGTCTGGAGGGTTGATTTCTATAATGCTGGTCTCAGTCCTCTGCCTCTTGGAAAGAGCGGGTGGCATCGGTATATGTCTCGCTCTCTTATGTTGTGACTCTTGTAGAGCCTGAAATTAACAGAAAGAGACTGGTGAGTATCTGTTGTCAAAGGTATGGTGTGAGAAAAATGTGGACTGCACAGAAACAGAACAGCACAAGGGAGACGTGGCGGGGGGCAACTGGCCCTGACTGATTGGGGTTCCTGCCTCCTCTTGACAAGGCTAGGGTACTGTCCTTGTCACACGTATTACCAATTATCTACTATCAAAGACAATTACTGGTGAATTAACAGTCCGCCTATGACTGCTGCATAGATAAGGGGAAAAAAACAAATTGTTCATAATCCATTAATTTTGTGACCAATTACGGTTAACAGGTGAATTTTCTTTTTTTAGTCGTTTAGTGTAGACCCTTGGGGAGGCCGCTTACCAGTCAACATAGGAGAGCAATGGAATAGGAGGCTTAACCTGTGCTTTATCCAGTTTCCAAAATCAACGTACATGAATCATTCGTATGTGCTAGTTGTCGTCATTTCCCACACACCCTGTGGAGAAGCTGGATTCCGTAGACCTTGATTATCATTGAAAATGGGTAAAAGGAGGGGATAGAATTTTAGAGATGATCTTTTTTGTGAACTAGGTGTTTCCTAAGTGAACAACATTAGCCCTTTTTCTCATGTTAAAGTTTACTTTTTAGGACCATGGCCAGGAGCCATTCAGTGCGAACGTGAACAGAGAGCTCAGTGGCCGACCATCTGAAATCTGTGGAAAACACTGAAATACAGAATGCTGGCGATCACCGATTGGTATTGGAGGAGCTGGTGTGAGGGTGATCTTGTGAGGGGAGTGAAATAAAGGCAAGGACTGATGCATTTTGAGACCTGTACCAAATGGCGAGACAAGTCGCCATCTTGGAAGCAGCCGGTGCAGGCTGGTGCAGCGTGAAGGCCTGGATCGGGGCTGAGGAGCAGAACGGCTGTGAACCCGGTGACTCGGGGAATGTGGTGTCCAGGGGCTTGGTGCAGCTCAGGCTCCCTTATCCTCTGCGAGCCCAAACAAGTTGGATGGTTATCCAGCAATTGGACATTGGCCGATCGGGACAGGGAGGGGTGGCAGGTGGCGCTGGCAACAGAGTCAGAGATGCACCTCACTGAAAGGGGACTGAAGCTTTGCGTGGCGCGACGATCAATCGCAAGAGAACGGGATTGTTGCTGCCTGCACAGGAGGCTGAGCGCTGGTCAGGAACGGTAGGAGTTAAACGTTGAGAGGACATCCGGTGCTATACCAAAGTGGAATGTAGGCCTGACAACTACAGCTTGGTGGTCTGCCAGTACCTGAAGGCTGGGAAAGGCGGAAGGCAGAATCATGAGACGACGTGTGACGATCCTATCCACTGTGTGCTTTTCTGGTGGGTTGGTCGGTGGCACCGAACCAAAATAGTGTGGCGAGGGGTGCTTCTGCCGTACCACTGATTTTCTGGGGATATTACTGGATTCACACGGGCCAGCAGGGTCAATGGGTGACAAAAAAATTAAACAATATGTATGCTTCAAAAATAAACGGCATACCTTGCGGTATCGCAACAGGGGAGTGGAGCCACCCAATGCTCCAGAGGGGTGTCACAATTGAAAGCCTCATAGTAGCCATACAGGAGTTCAGGACATCATAGGAGAGTAAGATTCAAGAAGTAGGGGTGGATGTCTCCCTGTTCAGGAAAGATCCAAAGAAGGTCAGCGAGAGAGTTACTGCCATAGAACAGTGGGCCAGGGAATTTCAACAAGGGTGCTGGAATATAAGGCAGAAGATGAAGAAGCGAGATCCTGGAGGTGCAACATCCAAGTGCTTGGTGTGTCGGAGGGTGAAGAAGGACACTGTGTGGAATTATTCCTGGAAAAGCTGATAATGGATACCTTCCACCTAAAGGGACTCTCAAAGAAGTTCACCATTGAGAGGGCGCACATCCTGCCGGGAAGGGTGTGTCCTCCTGTAGCTTTGCCGGGTCAGTTGTGGTTAAGCTACTTCATTTTAGAGATAGGGATGCTATATTACAGGAAGCGTGAAGAAGTAGACTCTTCAAACTGGGCAATGCTAAGATCTTGATTTTTTTTCCTGATTTTACTCAGGAAGTCCCGAAACAGAGGAGATACTTTGATGTTGTATGAAGACGATTGGGGAAGGAAAGCCTAAAGTACACGATATTTTTCCCAGCGAAACAGAGTATTGGCAGACAGAAAGTCGCACTTTTTTTTGTTAGCACAGGATGCATGGTATTTGCTGGAGAACAGACCCATGAAAGCGAGGAAACATGGTGGTTCAAGCGTGAGTTTGGACAGATAACCTGCTAAGAACTGACCACTGATTGGGGACAGTTGCCAAGAATGACTCTGTCGGACTCCTGGGTTAAGCAAACACGAGAAGCCCGGGATGAGTGTGAACAAAATCTGGTTCCTATGAATTATGCACCAGTGGGCACTATGGAAACGGAGGGCGGTGGATAAATCAGGATTTGCCTTAAATGAATGGGCAGAAGTCTTTGTACTAATTTATGCAGATAGAAGACCTGGGGACAAAACTATGTATGGGAGAAAAAGTGAGTGCTGTTGTCGAGGGTGATGTTTGCATACACTGGAGATATGTCCCTGGGAAGAGGTTAGGGTACTAAATACTGTGGCTTCTTGCCACTATAGAAGGAGGTCGACCAGCGTACCTATTAGGGCAGACCACAATTATAGCCTCCATGCTAGGTTCAGGTATCAGTCCCTGTTGGTCATCTTACCTCCCTACACCGCTTCTGCTTCCTTCACGCCAGGATTTCCTGATTCTTCTCTGGTACGGGTGTTTCCTGTTCCCCTAGCGACTTTTCGCAGACTCCAATTCTTTCTGTCATTACCTCGCTACCACACTGTATTCTTCCTGGTCTTATTTTGATCCCTTTGAGCTGGAACAACAATCTTCAAGGTCTCCAGGAAACTCACCCCTTTTTACCCGAGGAACACAATTCAACAGACAAGTTGTTTACTACAGCTACTGAATCAGATTTCTCCGGTTTACACCATCTTCCTGCACTCAGATCTTAACTACCTGCCTACATTCATAGTGCTTTGTGAATCTGTTACTAATCTTTCTTGCGGATTGGACTCCAGTTTATGCAACCAAGAACCAGATTCGGCTTGAAGACCATACAGGGTTTTTTTATTGCCCAGAGGCTTTTTCCCTGATTCTTTAGGGTCTAGCTCCTCGGGGTTCACCTCCCTGTCAACGTGGCCTCTGAGGCAGCTAGGCCCTATCTGCATGACCAGAAGAAGAAGGCTACAAAGGAAGGACAGTCATCCGATCACTGGAAGACTCCAGCAAGTTCCAAGGACAGTTCATCTGAAGGTCAAGGTGAGGAGGAGCTTGGGGAGAATAGACAGTTCTCTGACAGGTGGGGAGCATCCCACGGAGGGGTGCATGGACATTGAGATCACTCATTGCAGGTGTACAGGGTGACTGTACTTGACATACAGGGTCATATAATATTCCTGGGAGGGCTTACGCAGCCTTGCACCACAATAGCCCAGCCCCGGGGTAAAAGGTAGAATTAGATTGGACCCCAGAGAGTCAAATGCATTCAGGTGAAGACAGGAGGTGTGGAGGTGGTGTTAGAAACCTGAGGGCGTTCTCACATCTACTCCCCTTGGATCCTCTGCGCAGGTGGCCAGGGAAAGGCCATCACTTTTGTATCCTGGCCCTGGGGGTGGAGAAGCAAGGGAAGATCACCTGGGTGGAGGGTCCTTGTGTATTGGGAATGAGATGTTTTCAGGCGAGACGCAGTATTCAGCATTTCTCTTCCAGGAAGAGCCCTCTATTCCAGAGGTAGTTATGGGATATTTTTCCCCATGTACCATTGACCAAGAAAATGATGAGCGATATCACCAGTCTCGATGCACCCGAAAGAGGGTGAATGGGATTAAGGGTAAGACAGGTGAGACATGGTATCCCCCTTTCCCTATTAATGACCGACCAGACCCTCCACAGACCTTCATGGGGCTGTTATAAACCAGTTCCCCTCTTTTTCCCCACATGTGTCGCCTGACAGTACTGAGATGCAGAAGAGGCAACTGAGAGTAATGAATACCACACCTTCACCACTTTAGTACTGGGATGAGGAAGATGCCTATAGAGTTACAAGAGTCGGGCATGTCCCTTTAATTTTGGTCAGGCAAGTCTCATTGGAGATCCGCACCTACAGCATGTCAGGGGACAGGAGGTGTATAAAAAGAGACCAATGCAGCAGGGAAGAGAGCAGTTGGGAGACCTGTGCGAGAGAAATCACCAGGAGACCCTGCTACCGAGGAGGCAGCCGTGGTGGGACCGGACGAGGAGCCAGTATGCTAGCAATCCTCCCATGAGGCTTACACAGCACGTAGCCAGGGGTGTGTGAGTGTGTTCCGCCTGGGGGACTCCGTGACCCGTGCTCAGCAGCAGGAGCTGTGAGGGAGCACCAAGAAGGAGGGACACTGTCCGAGTCCAGAAAGTTCCTCTCATGGTACCCAGCATGCAGAGGAAGACACACGGCGGCAAGCGGAGCGCGAGAGAGGGAGCTACCACAAGCCGGTGAGTGTCAAAGGGAGCCGCATGAATGCTAGGGCACTCCTGCAATATTATTGAATGCTGAATTAAATGGAACTTTACAAATTACATGAAATAACATCTATTGAATATCAAACTAAATGGAACTTTAAGAATTACATGACACAAGGTTACTTAAATGCCGAAAAAATTGGATCTTTGAAAATTAAGCAAAACACAGCTTATTGAATACCGAACTAAGTTAAACTTTGAAAACTAAACGAAATTAATGCTTACGGAATAACGAAGCAAATAGTACTTTAAATACAGAGAAACCAATGCATATTGTGAACCGCACAACAGAGCACTTCATAATTCAGCGACGTGAATACTTATTGAACACTAAATGGAATGGAATACTAAAATGAAGCATTCTAAGAATTGAATGGAGCAAACCCATGCAGTTAAGTGAATAACCCAAACGCCAAAGTGAAAAGCAGTTACAGCAGAGCGAACAAGGGTGACAAAGGGAAATAAGAAGGTGTAACTAAAACATCCTCAACTGAACCTTTATGAATAACTGCAGAGCGGCAAGGCCTACAAAGTCTGAAAGGATGTGTAACAAGTAATGGCAAAGCCAAGAGTCTGAGGAGAATAAGCCAGAAGACTAAAAGTCTTCCCATCAAAAACAAGAGGCTGAGAGTTAAAGATCCTGGTTGCGTGACCTGTAATGGGTGGACCGTTTGGTCTTGCAACTGTGCCTAGACCAGTGAGCCCTACACATTGAGAATTCAGAGACACTGCCATTTGAAGATACAAGTCTTAGGGAAGGGGTTCCTTAGACTTGAGTAGCTACATTGCGTGGTCTTGGGAACAAAGACTGACACTCTTTTGTTTTCTGTAAAGAATGGTGCTGGAGACTTGGGGAAGGGAACCCCAGGGATTGGTTTTGAACTATGTTGAACTATATTACTGTGAATTGGAGAAAGGTAATCTTGAGACTTTTTCATGGAACTTTGTTATAATTGGAGAAGGGGAGCTGAGAGAAAACTGTTAGCTGAAAGAGGCTCAGAACTTTGAGTTGAACACTATTTCTGTTGATTTTGACATCCCTACCCATTGGTTAGCTTTAGTTGTGAGGGTAAGCATAGGTCTGGGACAGACAGACCTTTAAGTTAAACTTTTTGACTCAACCTTTCCTTAGTTTAGTTCAGGTATGGACATCCCACCTTATCATAGGGCAAGTTAGACCTTCTACCATCCTGACATTGGATTTAATAAAGTATTTTTATTTGAATTTTAAGTCTGTTGTCTGTGTCTTGCTTCATGATTCCTTCACATTGCATCAAGAGTGCAGGAGAAAGATGGAAGGTGGAGAGGTGCGCTGAAGAGCTTTGATAGGAGTGAAGGTGAGATGTTATGTGTGTGTGTGTGTGTGTGTGAGTGAGAGAGAGAGAGTGGGTGATATCCTGTGGCGATGATGAATCTGTAATTGTGAGAGTGTATGTGAGAGTGAGTGGCAGTACAGTGGGTGTAAGTGAGAGAGAGAGAGAGCGAGAGAGAGAGAGGACTACGGAGCGAGTTTAGAGGGTGGTGGTGAGAGCAGAGAGAGAGGTGAGTGGTGGGGAAGAGTAGTTGTGAAAGGAAGTGAGAAGGGGAAGGGAGAGGTTGTAGTAGTGGCGCAGAAGAGTGGTTGGTGGAGAAGCGAAGTTATGGAGTGTGCAGATGCAGAAGGAGGAGACTGATGCAGGTGGCATGCTTGTTGGCATCAACTGTTATTTAGTAAAATAAAGAGGAAACCTAAGAGGGGTTTCCCTGCCTCAACTGAGGAACTAAGGATGCTGTCAGAATGTTTAAGTAAATTGTTCACTGTAATGTGTCAAAGTGCCTACGTCTGCCCCTCACTCTTGTATCTAATACTAAAAGGGTATTTTTGGTCCAGAGGAATAACTCCCCTCTTCTGGACAATGTTCTATAGTTCCAATTGCAGGTGGGAACTTCACCTGTTAGAATTACTCCCTTCTCCAGGTCTCAGTTCCTAGGATGCAAAACAAAATTCCAGCTTGTGGTGTTGTAAAGTTCTCAGATCTAATTAAAAAAGTAAAAAGTTCCAACTCGAACATCATTCCTTATTGCCCATAGTTTACTCCACTATTGGGTCCCTGGAGAAGGCCTCCCTTCTTAAGGTGTCTTGGCCTCGTTGCTTCTGCAGTGCCCAGGGAATTACTCCCTTCCCTAGACCTTCCTTGGCTTTGCTTCACGGTACACACAGTGAAAGGGGTATGGCTTCCTTACCCCTAACCTCTCTTGGCTTTGAGGTACACAACACCAGGGGGTATGGCTTCCTTCCCCTGGTCTCTTTTTTAGGTCTCTTTGCCACAGTTCACAAAGGTCGGGTGATCGATTCCCTTCCCCGGGCCCTTCTCAGGCTCTACAATGTAGTTCACAGGTGGAATGGCTCCCTTCCCCTGACATTTCTCATGCTTTTCAATGCAGTTCGCAACGCCAGGAGGAATGGCTCCCTTCCCCTTGGCTTTTCTCATATATTTGCACAGTTCACCGATACCAGTGGGAATGCCTTCCTACTTCTGGCTTCTCTTTATGGTTTACACAGTTCTGTGGGTGAGGGTCCCAGACGGGTATGTTTCTCTTCCCCTGCTCAGGCAGACTTCTGCCAGGTACTGCGACAAAGAAGATTGCTAAATGTTTTCTTCTCGTATGGGTGTGGGTCCCAGACCCGAGCTTTATTACTTCTACTCGTATTATGTTCAGGGGTGTCCTCTTTATCCCTGTTACGTGGGCCAAAGGTTCCCTTGGCCCCGCCTATGACCCCACCAGCCGTCCCAGTAACCCAAGTACCTGTAAGGGTTGTGCCAGTGTGTGGCAGTATTCCTCAGGCTCTCAAAAACTCTCTTCTGGCTTTCACTTGGTCTCTTGTGGTTTTGGGGTGCTGCGGCAGCTCTGCAGTGCGTCCTGCTGAGCAGGCTGCGCGTCCTTTACAAGGTGTCTGGCTCACCTGCTTCTGGTGCTGTAACCTGGTATCCACGGGGATGTCACTCAGCCTGTTCTGACCTCTTACGACCTTGAACCCTTCCCTGGAGGCTATTCGACTGGAGACTGGGCCTGAAACACAGGATGGGTAGAGTTTAACTCCCTATTGTCTCTGTGTGCTTGAAACCCTTCTTCCCCGGGGTCCAACCCTTCCCTTTGACCCACCTCTCACCTTGTTTTCTTGGATAGTGTGCTCTCCATCCTGCCTTAAGCGCAGGGGCGCGTTGATTGATGCGGGCTTGTTGCTGCCTAGTTACTTCACTGGCAAGAGTCCGACAGGTAAGTATAATGAGTCTTTTGAACAGTTCTCTATCTTCGTTCCTTTACTTCCTTAGATGATGGCCGGCGTCCGGGGGTGGCGGCATGCTGCTGAGATAAGTAGCGCTGAAGGTGAATGAGAGTGTGATGCACGATGCACCCCTTTCGTATTTGCATTGAACTGAGTTCTTCTTCTGTGTCTTTTAGGTGCCGCGACGTTTTCAGTGTGGATGCCGGTTATGAAGAACAAATGCGGTGGGTAAGCGCGGTATGCAGCGCCTCTAGATGTTTCCACGCTAACCTGGAGTGTCTTTTCCCTCTTGCAGATGGATGAGAAGTTCCGGAGACAGAGTTCCCCCAGAGCGGCTGGGATTCAGGTAAGCGTTTGAAGCTCGTACAGTATTTAAAAATAAGCGAAGATTTGCACAATGCTTACTAATGCCTTTTTCTGTTCTTTTCCCTTTTCCTTAGGAAGCGGCGTGCCGGGATGGGAATGACACCGCCGAAGATGCCCGCAGAACAGAAGGAGCGATGACTGATGGGCAGAAGCGCCGCAAGGTAAGGCTGTTCATAAGTGTTCTTGTTCTTGCAGGAGCTGAGCACCGAAGAAAGATGCAGGCCTACTGGAGACTGATCCGAACACGGTGAGTGTCACGCTGCAGGTGCAGAAAACGCAGAGCATGTTTCTCAGCCTGGGAGTGGCTTAAATAGTCTCTGGGTATCCCAGGTGCCTCTGGGCTGAACCACACCCAAAAGACTAGACCGCACATACAGTTCTGGGAACCGAAATATGTGGGGGCATCCATCTTGTCCCCATCAATGCACTAAAAGTCCAATCCCCAATGTTATCCTATGGGAGTGAGTGAGTCTGGTGCCACAAGCACCAAGTCTGACTCAAAGTGGGTCTTAGAGGGCTAGGGACATGAGGGGCAGGAATCATGACAGGTGCTTCTGGTGTGCTCCGCTCAGCCCTTCCACTGTGGACCAACTGGGTACGCTTCAGACTCCCAGGCAGCATCCCGTGAAAACTCTTAGGTTCTCCTTCCTTCTTGATGATGAATCTCACAGTTCCTCCAGGGAGGGCTCAATTCCCTCTTCCGGAGTCATCCTTCTATTTCTACTCTGGTTTCTCCAATGAGCATTCTCAAACCACTAGAGGCTCATTGCTCTTCATGGCTCTTCTCTTCATGGCTCTGCTCCTCCTCGTATTCTCCCTGAGATCTATCGGGTTCTTCCACGTCCCAGTATTTTGCCCCTTCTGAACATGAGATACATGAGATAAGTGTTGGGGTACATCAGGAAAGGTTTTGTGGGGGTGTAGAATACTGTATTCTCCCTAGATAGTTGTCCCTAGTCCCATAGAGGGGGTCCCTCCCCATGAGATCCACCCCCCAGAGTACCACCCCTAGTGGACTATCGGGTAGCGTCCTCACCCCCCTAGGCATCATGGGAAGGGGCTCTCCCTAGAGGAGAAGGGACGTCATACAAGGGTTTGTCACAAGAGGTAGAGGGGAGAGGAGTGTGAGAGGTGGGATGAGAGAAGGAGAGAGTGAAGGAAGAAGGGGAGAGAGAGGGAGGTGAGAGTGGAAGATGGGAGAGGAAGATGGGAGAGTAGGAGGAGGAGGAAGAAGAGGAGAGAGAAAGGAAGAGGAGGATAGAAGAGTAAGGAGGCATAGGAACAGGGAGAGGAGTGAGAGGGGAGTGTGCATGAGACAGCCTGGGCACCATCTGAAATTAAGACCATCATTTGCACAACACATTAAGTATGGTACCCTTAGTAACTTCCAGAGGGAGTAAGACTGATAAGGCTTTAGCCCCTTGCACATTAGAGAGGATAGCTTGGACAGTAGGGTTACTGATCATTAATGTTCACGCTGACCTTGGGTGACAGGGAAGCCAGGGTAAGGGTTGAGGGAGCCATGGGAGACTGTGGGACCAGATAGAACAACCCCTTAGTCGAATTTCCCTACAGTCTCATAGCACTTCCCAGAAAGAGTTGAAAGAATTGTTAATACAAAGATTCAAGACTTATATCAGGCTGTGAGTTTATGAAGGCCGTCTGTGACAAGTGCCATTGGTGGAACGCTCTGTCCAGCGGTACAAATACACGATGGGTGATCGGAGTGGCCTCATTCTTCAAAGTCATTGACTTGGACCAGCGCAAAGAACAATGAGAAGCGAGACAGGACTTACGGACTGCAAGACTCATGTCGCTTTGGACCATTTTTCTTTCTTTGTAAAAATTGTAACACAATTAAAACAAATAATTAAAAAAAAACAAGTGCCATTGCATTTCTGTAGACTAAGGAGGGTTTTTAGAGGCTGCAGTCGGTGAAGAAATCAGTCGATTATGCTCCTAGTAGCTTTTATATGCACCACTTTCTATAAATCAATCTCACTAAACGAGTAGTGCTTTCGAGTATGACGAGTTGTTCACAGATCAACACCAAATGTGGAACTTTGTTGCATGATGCTTGCTCTGTATGCTACAGCCAGCTGAATTTGTATGTCACGTTTGCATTTATGCACTCTTACAGTCTGTTAGTGAGTTCTAAAGATGTTTTACGGGGATATGGTGTGCTCCTTAAAACCATGTAAACAATCAAAAAGGACCTTATTATGAGTTATGCATTACCTGCATCACTAATACTCACAAATTGAAGTAGTGTTACCACCAGTGGCAATGTTATGTCACTGCCTAATTATGGGTTTTATTAACTCCCAATTCTGAATTCCCATAGCAAGGGTAAATTAAGTTGAAAGCTACTAGCCAGCCTTAAAAACCTCAGGGTGCATGGATTGGAATATGACTCAGTGTTTCCCATACTGCAGTGGTAAAGCCTTACCAATCTAGTAAGGGACAATGATATTACTGTTGTTGTATGAGAAATGCTTAATAACATTTGAGGCCATTGAATTCCTGAACCAGCGTTGTTGTTTCAGCATGCCTTGGACAGGATTAGTGATATTTGACCATACCTGCCTTATATCATTAATTCCTGGGTCGTTTCCTGTCAATAAGGGAGTGCCATTAGCAAGCAATTCAACTGTGATGTTCTATCCCTTTGTATTGCCCACTGGCCTCCCCTTCCATCATTTCCACAGAGAGAGAGAGAGGGAAGCTAAGTGAGGGATGCACTCTGAGGGTCCTAGATAATTAATTTATTTTGACCCTTAAAAATGGTAATGTTCATGGGCCCTGAAACTAAATTGTATCCGTTCCACAATGCTAAGTTAGAGACTGCAAGAAGATAAGTGTCCTCAGAATGGCGTGACAGGTGGCTGCATACCCAGCAGTCACAGGGATTTAATTCAGAAGCAGTTCTGTATGCCATTTTTATATACGAGTTCACCCCTAGTGAGTGCAACGGTTTCACATGGGCACATTATACAAGAAGGCTCATGATCGTTGTCAGTGCGATGGGCGATGCAACCCTAGTGGCCCTCATTCTCCTTCCTTTTCCAAATCGCTCCTCCTCCCCCTTCAGGTTCACCGGCCCAGTGGTGGCACAGATCCTTGCCTGTTCTTGACCCTAGTTTACCAGTGGAGAGTATAGGTTGCAGGTCCCTCAGGTGCAATTGTGCTAGTACCTGCAATAGCAAAGAATTATTTTCCTTTGAGTGTATTTGTGCCTTTTGTAGTAATGCGAGAACCGTTGCATCATATGCCTCAAATTCTGGGTAAGGTGTTTTGTTTTAAATGCAATATGACCGTTACACCCACCCACCCAACTGGGCAGGATGTACAGTCTGAAACAGTGCAGTTATGTCTGGTGAGTTTTACAGATATGGCAATGATTAGAAGGATTTATTAGTAAATATTAAAGCTGTCCGGTTGTGCATATTCCCATCTGATGTATTGTGAAATTGTGGTAAGGTTTGTGATACATGTTGTATAGCTTTCCTAGCACTACTCACCAAGGGGTTTGGGTGCCTATTGTCTCCCGATCCACTATTCTTCTCCAGGCCGATATGTGAAAAAAGAAAAGACTGTCCTTTTGTAAGTGATAAAAAGGGTACTGACTTAATGCGTTTACTACGACACCTATCACAATCCCAATAACATTTCTGCACTGAATATCTACTTAGCACATGCTTGTGTCAATACGTATTTGGCAATATGTCGTAGGCTCTTGATCTGAGATATGTGGCATCTAATGCTGTGCATGTGCTCTCTTCAGTGGGTACATGATATAAATAGTGTTTCGTAGAGAAATGGAATAGTTTTGATACTCCTACCACTAGCTATTTCTACTTGTGTGCTGGTACAATCGCACACCGCTGTTCTTTCCCACCAACAAGCTGCCAATGACAGCTGTTCGCCTTTTATGTTCTCCTAAGAAGTCTGCTAGTGGCTCCGACGTCTCAATGTCCATTTATGTTTTTACTTCTTAGATTATAATGGGAAGTTTCTGGAAAATTTTTGTTCGACCAAAGTGTAGGGATAATTTGTAAAGGTAGTGGTGGTGATGCAAGGGCAGGGAGCGTCTTCTCCTTCTTCACATGTGATGCGTGGATGCACGTTGGCAACTCTTAGCAGCGTACAGCGGTGTATGGTGTCAGGAGGATGAGGAAAGGTCCCTTCCACCTGGGCTCCAATGCTGATTTTCAGGCGTGCACTCTAACATAGACCACTCTCCAGGCTGTATGTCATATAGTGGTTCACTTGGCTGTTTTCCGAAGGAGGCAGAGACCTGTGAATGAAGAGACTGGAGGGCAGGAAATAAAGTACTGGAACATGTTATCGTCACACAATGGAAGGGATGAAAATGCTCCTGCTACTACAGGCAAGCGCATAGACCGTGTGGTGACTGTTTAATGAGGGGAAAGACCAGTAGTTCGGTTAATGGCTACCCACATATACATTAACTGAATGGGCAGAGCTTGGAACTAATTCAATTGGGTATCTGCAGATATTTTTTCTAATTTGTACTTAAGATCTGCGTTGCGTCTCTCTACTCAGCCTGATGCCTGTGGCTGATAAACAGTATTCAACGTATCTATAATAGATAATGTTTAACAAATAAGAGATATCAAAGCATTGTTGAAGTGGGGGCAGGCCTGTCGCTATGTATAGAGACGGGGATGCCACATCCTGGTATAAAATCTTGCAACACGCACTTAGCTGCTGTCTGGGCGTCTTACAGGGATACACTTCAACCCATCTGCCGACTACGTCAGCCACTACAAGATGCATGAGTTAACAGATGCTGACATGTGGGCACAGTCAATTTGCAGGGCTGAGAATGAGCCAACTGAGGGTGGTGCCATCTCCAAAGCCCCCCCCACCCCCGGATTGTATTGTGACATTTGAAACATTGACAAACAGTCTGATGGGCTGCTGTTGGGAACACTGGAGCCCACAAGGCCGAATACATCTGTGATACCATGGGGTGTTCATTCACATGTGCTAATCCATGTGCACTTCTGACTATCTTAAAGAGTGTCTATTGAGGCGCTATAGGTTTCCTTTACTGTCTCCAAAACCCCCCGAATCCTTCACCGCTCCCTTCTTTTCCCATCTGGACTTTTTTTCTCTAGTTGCCAATGTTTGTAACTTTCCCAAACTGTCTTACACATACACCTTTTAGGTTTTCGCTTACCCAAGTCTTTATCTGCATTTCTTCTGTGGTGCAAATAAGGTCTCTCCTCTCCCGATGCCAGGGCTGTCTGGAAGAACACAGACTGACCTGGTAAAGGGAAGGAAAAACCCAAGAATAAACTCCTGTGGGAGTAAAAAAACCTTGGTAAGGAGGATGGCTTGGAACCGAAGGCAGGCTTTATGGCAAGGAACCCAGGCACAGAGAAAGTGCCCATGAATTACTGAGTAGCTGGATGTAGGAGGCTGCACATAGATGGCTTTTACAGGGCAGAATATAAATTAGCTGCAGAAAACCAGTTGTGCAAGGCAGGCGACAAGGACTAGGCAAGTAGGAAAAGGAACTTGCATAGGAGGGATAAATGAGCATTACCGCCAAGAGGAAGTTGCTAGCGTTGTGTCCAGGTGATTTTGTGTGCTAGTGGACGGAGGCGCCACCCCCGGAAGCCTAGGATTGGGTCTGTGCGCTGGTGCCATGATATGTTTGCCAACATTGGTCTGGATAATGGTTGGCAGCCCGCAGGGCGCGCCATCTTGTGATTGGCTTAAGTGCAGTGGTTGGCATCCTACATGGTGCACCATGTCTTGATTTGCGAGACAGGGCTGCTGGATGGCGAAGCACACCCCACCTGTCTAACAATGACCATGGACGGAATCGGGTACTAACGTCATGTCTCCCGGCAAGCCGGGTCATACCTGGTTTCCACAAATTCTGACAGTGGAAACGATGCAGGCGGGCATGTGCGTGGACATGACTGGAGGGTTCCCAGGTTTTTTCGGAGGGCGGATATCCTTTGCAGTGTATGAGGTATTGTAAATTGCCTCGATGAAAACGGGAGTCGCCGATTTGTTCAACTTCATATTGCTGCTGCTGGTCTCAGAGAACAGTAGGAGGTAGAAGCATCTGATGATATGATGAGGTATACGGGTGTACAGGTTTGAGTAGGAATGAATGAAACACTGGCTGTATCTGATGCCAGGTCAGAGGTAGTTGTAGCTTAAAGGCTACAGGTTTTATTATTTCTTTTATCTTGAAAGTATCTTGAAAGGTCCCAAATACCTGGGGGCGAATTTGCCTCTGTGAAGACGATCTGGTAAATATTTGCTGGATAACAAAACTTGATCACCCTTTTGGTAGAAAGGATCCAGACCGAGTAGCGTTTGTCATTTTTCCGTGCTACAGCCAGGTGGGACAAGGCCTTTTTTTTGTATCGTGTATCAACAAGATGGTTTCTTCCACAGCAGGAACAGAGGAATTATGAGTAGGAAGAGGGTGGAAACTAAGTGGGGTGAAAACCATAGTTGCAGTAGAAAGGCATTGTACCAATTGAGCTGTGTAGTGTGTCCACCTAATCATCTTGTTCAGCCGAAACTAAAGTTTGGTTGGTGTGCTCCGTGACACCATTGGATTGGGGACGATACGGAAATGATGGATTTCAGTAGACCATGGGTGTTGAAAATTTCCATAACAAACATTTTGCTCATTTCCACCGCAGAAGGATTTTTTTATGCAAGGTGTAAAGTGAGTCAATCTGGAATATGTATCCACTGTTACCATCATGGCTGTACAGTTCTTTGAAGGAGGTAGGACAACGATAAAATCTGTGGCTATGGTTTGCTATGGACGTGATAGCATTGATGGTTGTAGTAATTTACCGTCCAGCCTTTTTCGGGGTGTCTTCATTTGTGCGCATACCAAACAGAATCGACAATACTGTTCTTGAGGACGCGATTCTGGCCACCAGAGATGTCGCCGCCTCAGGTGTAAGGCGGGTTTAATGCCTCTGTAGCCAGCTAGTCTAGAACTGCGACACATTTCTAGTATCTTGCGCTGTAGTCTCTCTGTAGGTACGTACAAAGTGGACCCTTGAAACCATAGACCATCGTCTTTCTTAAAGTTAAACAGGACTGTATCTTTTTCAAAGTAGGCTTGTTGGATTTCTTGTAAAAAGGTCTGTACTAGACTTATGAAGTTAATGCGAGGGAACATCTTCTCTAACGGTTCAATTGCCTTCTGAGGAAAAGAGTCCATGCAGGATAGTGCATCTGCGATGGTGTTTTCTGATCTGGGGATGAAAGTAAGGTGAAACTGGAACTGAGAGAAGAAATGCTCCCAACGAGCTTGACGGCTGTTCCGGCACTCAAAGGATTGCTAGAGGGTGAGTTTGTGGTGGCCGGTTCTCAATTCAGTTTCTTAGTTGAGAGAGGTATCTTGTTTTGAGTTGCCCAGGCAGCATCAATGAACACACTGGCCACCCCTGAATCTAAAAGGTCTGGAACTTTGATGAAACAATCTTCTGGTAAATGAAGGGATGCAGTAAGGACTAACAAATGCTTGTAATCCATGTTAGCGGTTATGATGGACACAAATTCAAACTTATTGGGGCTTGTCAATGGCTCCAAGATCCTTCCTAGGGCCAGGAGGGTGCAGTTTTCGTTCCTTCGAGGAGCGGACAAGGAACAAGTACGAAGAAGGTGGGAGGAAGAACCACAATACATGCAAAGACCTTGTGCACGATGCCTGGTTCTCTCTTCAGAGCTCAAGGGACCCTTTGTAGCACCTATCTGCATGGGTTCTGGGGTTTCTTGGATTGGTTACGATGAAGGTGGCGTAGAAGGAAGAGATCAAGAATTCTTAGATTTGGTCTTGCGTCTCTCAGCCTTGCGTGCCTGTATGCGGAAGTCTATTTGGATAACCAAATGGATGAGAGCTTCGTGGGTTGGAGGTCTTGGAACTCGGGGTACCTCGTCTTTGAAGTCGTCGGATAAACCTTGACGATATAGGGTCATACAAGCCTCGTTGAATCAAGTGGCTTGAGTAGCCCATTGCTTAAATCTTGTGGTATAGCCCATAATGACCATGTTTCCTTGGTTAAAGTCAAGAAGGTCTTCCTGTACTGAGTAAAGTAAATCAGGACGAGTGAACATTGTCTTAAATGCTTGTATGAAAGCGTCCAAGGTGTTCATGACAGGAGCATCGTTCACTACCTGAGCGGTAGCCCAGACTAAGGCACTTCCTGCGAGGTGCGTCACAATAAATTTCACTTTAGCCCTGTCTGTTTGAAAAGAAGCCTGACGGAAGCAGAACTGAACGTATAAGCGTCCAGGAACTCCTTTAGGCGTTTCGGGTCTCTATGGTATTTGTCCACTGATGGTGTAGAGGCAGAGAGTAGAGAGGGAGCATCCCAAATCTGAAGTGCTTCCTTAAACACCAGGTTCTCATTCTTTAAGGTTTGTACCTCCACAGATAGGTTCTGAACTGCAGCCACCAGCTCTTGGAGCTGGAGCATTTTAATTTCAGAAAGTGGGTGTTGCAAGCTTTTAGGCTTCCGCTTACCCAAGTCTTTATCTGCAGTTCTTCTGTGGTGCAAATAGTCTCTCTCCCGATGACAGAGCTGTCTGGAAGTACACAGACTGACCTGGCAAAGGGAAGTAAAAACCCAAGGAAAAACTCCAGTGGGAGTAAAAAAGAAACTTGGTAATGATGATGGCTTGGAACCGAAGGCAGGGTGTAGGGCAAGGAACCCAAACGCAAGCAAGGCAGAAGTGCCCACGAATTACTGAGTAGCTGGAGGCTGCACACAGAAGGCTTTTACAGGGCAGAATAGAAGGAGCCAGGAGACGAGGACTAGGCAAGCAGGAAAGGAAAGTCACATGACGAGGATAAAGGAGAGTTCCCGCCAAGAGAAGTTGCAACACAAAGCCTTGTGTCCAGGGAATTGTGTGCTAGCGAATGCAGGCTCCACCCCCGAAAGACCGGGACTGGGTCTGTGCATTGGCGCCATGATGTGTCCTCCTTTTGTATTTGCAGAACATTTGACAATTGCAATGTTTTTGGGTAACAATTAAGCATCAAGAAGAGCTGCAATGTATGGGCCATTGAGGATTGGTGTCCCTGATGAGGTGTAAAAACCTTGCTCTTTCCAGATTTAGCCGAAATCATGAGCTACGCCCCATGCATATCTGCTGTCTGTGTATATGAGTCAGCAGATGCAAGATGACGTGGGAATGATCACGCAATTAGCTCAGCAACCTGAACTGAGGTAGGAACGTGTGTCATTTGAGCTAACAAAACAAATTAATATTCAACAACTCAATAACTGCATATGCAGACCAGAGTGCACCCGAAGAGGGAATGTGCAGGGAGGATCCATCGACAAAAATAGTTCGCCCTTCTTCCATTGGAACCTCCCGTATGTCCGGCCTGATGGTAGTACATTGGGAAACCACAATCCTGCAATTCATCAGGCACCGCAAGTGCTGGCATAAATTAGGTAATATTAAGAGGGCCCACACGCTCCAATGTGATGGAAGGATCATTAAAGAGTGCTTCCTTGTAGGTAGCGCAACAAGCACTGCTGTGTTAAGTGTTGTGTCTTACTTTGTAACAACAAGGAATGCACAGTGTGTGGGAAATAATCAGAGCCACTTTCTTGGTGAGCAACACGGATGCAGAGACTGCTCGCAAACAAGCTGGAAAGCCCTGAGCCACTGAATCTAGAGGCATAGAAAAATAAGCAAATGGGGCATGGTCTGTCCCCATGATGTTGTGTAAGTTCTCTAGACGCTACTCCTGAGCGCTCGTGACAATTAAGAACAAAAGGTTTCTCATAAAATGGTGAGCCCAATGCCGGAGCAGTACATAGTGCAGTTTCTCTATTGCTTGAAAATGTTCCCTTAACACTGGTGTCCATACAATCTCATTTGGGGCGCCCCCCTTGCATGCACTTTGCAAATTCTGTGCCGAAATAACACAGTCCAAGGCTGGCAATACCTTACTACACATAAAAACAATATTAATTCACCTTTTGTGTGTGGTGGAGGCATAGTCATTATGACATTTACTCCTGGATGGATCTAAGGCCCGATGAACAGGTGTTAAGATGTGTCCCAGGCATTATACTTCAGATTGACACAACTGCATCTTAGATGGAGCCACTTTATGGCCTGTGTTGGCTAAACTACTCAACAAATAATGGACATTCTTTTGTGCTGTTTCCTGATCAGGAGAGCAAAGTAATAGATCATCAATGCACTGAATAAGTGTTGAGTCTCCCGAAAAGCAGAGAGATGCTCTATTAGCACAAAGTATCCTGGAAATTATGGCTGGGGAGTGTATAAATCCCTGGGGAACTAGGCTAGGCAACAGTCTTCCAATGCCGTGGGGAGATCTACGCCAAGGTGGCATCTTGAGGTAGGTGAATATATGAGCCATGTGGTCTGCAGTAAATTGTTGCGCCCATCGCTCTGAGGCAGTCCGTGCCCAGAAGGCCTCTAGGGGTGGCTGGACTGAGCAGGAATGCCTGTATGATGGTGATGGTCCCCAAGGAGAATGTAGTTGGTGTGGTTAGAGGTAGGCGTGTTGCGACACCCTCCACACCCAGGCTTGCTACAGCTTTCCCTGAATGTGGTAAGGAAATGCCCTTTGCTTTAAAGGTACTTTTAGAAGCTCCTGTATCCACTGGGAGGTGTGTGTGAGACCCCTATATTCTAGCCAGCAGCAAAGGATTGGATGTATCCAATGTGAATTCGGGTGCCACTATGCGTGGTCCTGGGGCATCCTTACATCAACAAAAGATACCCGAGTACCCATTTGGGAAGGGAGTTGCTTGTCGATTTAATTGTTTCGTCTGATGTTGGAGCTGCCTTTGCAAATTATTATTGTCAGGTGGTCCTTGTTGCTGATGTACTGGTGGCCTAGGGTACAATGGGGTCTGTCGGGTTTTACTAGTCCATTCATATCCATTGGGAGGGGCCTATGACATGTACGGTGTAAACCTATTGGGGCACTCTGCTTTCCAGTGTCCAAACCCATGACAGTAATGTCATTGGGAATCTGTGGGGGCTGGTATGGGGGTCTGAATGGGGCAACATGTCTGAGGATTGGAAGGCATGCCTCTCCTTGCCCCCTGTGTGATGGGTGGTCCGTAGGGGCTGGGTGGGTGACATCATCTATATAAGAATGATCTTCAAATGTGGAAATAACTCTTAATAAGAAATCTGCAGGGTGCTCCGCTTTAGCAACAATTGGGTGGAGTGACTAGGAGGCTGCTGGGTAGTGGTGTCGGGTATTGCACTCTGTATGTGGGGAGATGGTGTAGGTGGGGATTGAGGTAGTGGTGTGGCTGAGGGAGGTGGCCAGTTCACTCGGGCTGCCAGGAGGTAATATATTGGCATGGGTCATCAACAATAGGAGTTGCACTAATGGGTATGAGAACAGGGTAAACAGCATGCTCTGTTTTATCACTATTCTTCATCTCATGCAATTTCTTTTCTGATTTAACTTTTTCTTCCCTTGTTTTTGTAAGAGTTCTTGTGTCTTATGTGCCAATTCTTTAGTTCAAAAGGAAAAAGCTGACGATTCATTTGGGTGTGCTTTATATCCCTTAGAGTCCAGTAGGACCCAAACAGAATTCAATTGCCCTTGATCAAAGGTCCCTGTTTGCAGAAATTCCTTAATCACCTGCCTGACAGCAACAGTATATTTATGCATTTATGCCACATAGTGACACATTTCAATGAATCTTCCCCATAAGCTGTTCCCATTTTTCTGGCAGGAGTGTCAGCTCCCTAGCAAATATAGTATGTGTGGCTGGGTGTTACCCACTCTTAGGGGAAGAAACTGGTGACAGTCGCCCCAGAAAGTACAAGGAAGAGGGGTGGCGAAACGGCCCAGAGACGACAAAGGGAGAGGGGTGGCAACAATTCCCCAGAGAGAAAACACGGCAACAAAACCGTGCAGACTTAAAACATGATCAGCTGACTGAGAAACTTCTCCTTTCAAGCATGGGCATTCGGTTCCGAAGTGAGAGTGCGTTGTGTTATGATAGGATAGCAGGGTATACATAGGGCCCGCACAGCGAAGGAGCAGAATGCATCCCTTACCTCAGCACCGGTGTACAGCTCCCCGCTCCTCCGCAGCCAGTTTGCCGCCTTCAGCAAGATCCAATCACAGGGCGCCATGCTTCCAAGCCTGCTTTCTTTGCTTCTGTCGTTTCTGGTAGGAAATTGAATTCAGGATAAGGGCGAATATTCTTCTGAACAAACAGGCTACACACACACACACACACACACACACACACACACACACAAACACACACCGTTGGTGTCCAGAATAATGCACAGTGCGTTAAATGTCCCAACTCCTTTTTATGGCTGCAAATCACAAACTGATATATGCAAGGACAAATAAAAATACACATGTATCTCATCACAACCTTTCTTTCTCATGGAACATTTATATGCCTGGAAACAACTTGAAAGCCGAGGTAAATCAGTCATCCTATGTGCCTTGCTATCCAAGATAACATCAGCAGCCTTTGTTCCCATGCCAGGCTGTGACCGCTCACACAGTGAAGCTTCCTACCTCATCAGTGTGCTGACACCTAAGGCCTGGCATGAGTTCACAATCCACCTTGCATGATTTCATTCCCACCATTCATCTTATGATAATGTGCATGTCTGTCCCCATCATAAAAAGTATTTTTAATACAAGTGTTTTTAAAACTTAAAGATAAGCTGCCTAAAATAGCGGAGTGTAGCTAACGAAATTGCAATCTCACAGTATTATCACATGCAGTAAAGCAAACTGCACCATTACCATGACTGCGAGGGGAGACAATACCTCTTCTTGCAAGCTGACAGTTTTCATGCCCTTTGTGCTTCCAAACCAATAATCTGATCAAGTGGTAAAACGGGCGGCTCTGGGAAATGTTACTTGTTTTGCCCATAGCACCCTAATGAGGCTCATAATGCTGCCATTGTGGTAAAAACAAACCTTCAGCTGGAGGGTGTAATTCCCTTAGTTGGTATGTATGTCTAGCAGGGATGACCACACTTCGTGCTCCAGAAAATGGCATGTATTCAATCCTGTTCAATTCGATCACTGTAATATGATTGACTCAATTCCTAGTAAAGATATGCTTTTTCTCTTGCTCCAAAATGGGCTAAATCTATCTGTACAGAGACCCCGGATTCAATTCTAATCCATGTTCAAGCTAGTCCAGTGCTGCCTCACTCCAGGTCTCTTTTGTTGTAGTTTAATTTTCAAGCACTTATGCCATAAATACATGCCTGAGAATTTGTTTTACTACAGAGTATCAGATGGTCTTTGACTTTTGATCCTATTATCTTTCTTATAGGCATCTGCATTTGGCTGTGTTATACATTGCGCCCTGTGACTCTGGGTCCTTGTTTTACAGATGTCCCCCATTTGCATCAAGTGGTGGGAGTCGGGAACTAGAAATTGTGTAGGTCACCCTTTTCCCAGGTAAGATGAGTAGGTCTCGTACTTCCTCTTGTGTGTGCGCAAGTTACCCAGTCTAGAACGGACAAGCCCAGCAGTCAGTAACCACAAATCAAAAGGGTATTTCCACAGGTGGAGAGAGCGCAGTCTGGTTTGTTAACACAACATACCAAGCATGTTAAATGCGTGTACTTTATGGCTGCCTTCCATGGGTGTTCAGTGTTAGTTTCTTGAACTTCATGATGGCTCCTGTGATCTAGTGACCATGTGGTTATCGTCACACGGACCCAGGAACGACATAACCAGGTCTATACAGCCAGCTGTAAAACTTGAAACTATTTCCGCAGGACAAGATACCCAACATGTTTGGGAAAACTAAAATGTACCAATTGCACCTTCCTAAATCCCCTGCAATTGCAGAAGGAAAACCTGCAATGGATTTAGATCAGACTGTGTATTCAGAGGAAGGCTGTGGGTAGGGACTTGGAACCAGGAGGGACACTGAGAAACCTACCCGATTTCATGTTGCCTGGATCCACCTAATAAACACAATTGGAAAAGTTAGATTTTTCCTTTTCATAGAAGAAAAACCTGAAATGGATCTGGAGACACAGTTAAGGATTCAGAGCAGGAAGACCATGGGGAGGGCCTGAACAACCCACAAAAGTGCTTTCCACACCCCAAAGAGGACATTTGCGGGAAGTCTGTGCCTCCTCTTACATAATCATCGTCAAAAATGCTTTTATTTGACAGTTTTGTCTTTCAGACAACAAAATATATGAATATAATGTTAAATAGTTATTTACTTTTAAAACAGTAATTGTAAACATAAATGAAATATGCATGCAATCACTTTAAAATATTTTTACAAGAATCAAAGAGTGCTTCATGCATTACATAAATTCTGATCGACAGTCATGATAGATATTACTTAAGCTGTGACATACTAAAGCATAATAGCATTAATGTGGCATTCAAATGATTATTGCGGTTTGTTAGGAAAGATTTCCCTTAGGTGCAATTTCCCTCCATTTATGGACCCCCCACCCCAAACATTTTGCTTTTGTTTGGCTTATGTAACCTGACTTTTTCCAGTGGTGCACAGCCTTCAGCTGCACTCATCTGGGCTTTTGCTCATCTGCTTTGGGCAAACTGACACGCCCTTCAGGCTGTCAGTACTGGGAATCTGGTTCCCTTATTCGTTGACTATGTTGCCATTTCTTGGTAACTTTTTATCTATGATATGATAAGGCATTTGATAAGGCATTTGTAACGCGCCTATACACAAGTGTTTCAAGGTGCAACAAGGCAGGGGGGGGAACAAGGGGAGACAGACAACGATCTTACTAGGCCAGGTGTCATTCAGATCGCGCAAGTGCAAGGGTAGAGGGGAAGGGAAAAGTGCATGGGGGAAAGGGAGAGGGGAAAATGCAGTACAGGGTTATTAGCATACAGCATACAGCATACAGGATAAATAACAAGGGCCAGCTGGTGGCAAGTGCGAGGGAGGTGCAGACAAGTGCTGGGAAGGGGGCTGTATGGATACAGACACAGTCCCGTAGTGCAGGGGAGAGTGGCTGGACCGAGAACGGTGAATGGCCCAGTTGCAGATTCAGTGCAGTTTCAGTAGTATTCGCAGGGGAGAGGGGGAGAGAAAGCGGAGGCAAAGAGGAAGGTTTTAAGGTGCTTCCGGAACCGGAGGTGGTTCTCCTCAAGTTTCAAGGAGGTAGGAAGGCTGTTCCAGAGGGAGGCCCCTGCAGTGGAAAGAGATCTGCCCCCAACTCGTTGTTTGGGGAAGCGGCTGACCCTGAGGGAGTTGGAGGCGGATGAGCGAAGAGCTCAAGAAGGAAGATATTTAGGAAGAGAGAGTTGAAGGTATTTTGCCCCAAGGCCCCAGACGGCCTTGTGGACAATGCAGAGGGTTTTGAACTTGATCCTCGCAGTCACTGGGAGCCAGTGTATTGATTTCAGTCCTGGAGAGATACGGTCCCTGGGCTTGAGGCCAAGGACAAGTCTTATAGTCCTGTTCTGGATGAGTTGCAAAGGGCGGAGAGTAGAGGCGGGCAGATTAAGATAGAGGCTGTTACAGTAGTCCAGCTTAGAGAGAACCAGAGCTCTAGAGACAGTGAGCTTCTGGGGGAAGGAGAGGAAAGGAAGGATACCTCTGAGGAAGTGTAGCTGGTAGTGTGACTTCTTAGATACGTCGGATATGTGAGGAGAGAAGGAGAGTGTGGAGTCGAAGATGACCCCAAGGTTTTTTGCCTTGCAGGTAGGAGCAGGAAGAGGGCCCAGAGAGGCCGGCCAGAGAGCAGCAGGGAAGGAGGGAGTGGGAGTGCCGATGAGTAGAATCTCAGTCTTACTGGCATTAAGACAGAGGTCGTTGGCGGCACACCATTCCTGGATAGCAGAAAGACAGTCAGAGATGAGGGAAGGAGAAGAGGAGGCCGAGGGTAGCCTGAAAATGAGCTGGGTATCATCCGCATAGCACTGAAAGTAGGGGCAGAGAGCGGCGATGTGGTGGGCAAATAGTGCCAGGTATTGGTTGAACAGCCAGAGAGAGAGGTTAGATCCCTGGGGGACACCACAGGTAGAGAAGAAGATGTCAGAGAGGAAAGACCCCAGTTGGACCTGGGAGGGTCGATTTGAGAGGAAAAAGGTCAGCCACGCCAGAGCCTGACCAGTGATACCGAGGTTATCATGGAGACTGTTGAGCAGGATGGTATGGTTGACAGTATCAAAGGCAGAAGAGAGATCAAGCAAAATGAGAACACATGGAATGTTAGAGTCAAGGTTCGAGAGCAGGTCCTCACGGATGTTCAGGAGAGCAGTTTCCGCGCTTCTGGCAGCTCTGAAGCCAGACTGATGGTCATGAAGACTACCAACACATTCAGCATGGGGATTAAGCTGGGAGATGGCCAGTTTCTCCAGGAGCTTGCCCAGGAAGGGAGTGATAGAGATTGGGCGATAGTTAGCTGGGCAGGAAGGGTCGGAAGAGGGTTTCTTAAGAAGGGGGTGCACAAGGGAGTGCTTGAGAGGGGATGGGAAGACTCCAGAGGTGAAGGAGTGATTGCAGAAGTCAGCAAGGGCAGGAGCCAAGGAGTCAATGTGGTCCTTGATAGTTTTGGAGGAACAGGGGTGGACCTGTTTTGACGAGACTTTCATAGATCGGACTTGTCTTGAAACCTCGTCAGCAGAAAAAAGGGGAAAGGAAGAGAAGGAGAGAGGAGGGGTGGCTGCAGAAGAGCCAGAGGAAGGGCAGGAAATAGAGGGGGGAGGTTATAGGAGGAGAGTTAGGACAGGATGTCCTGAGTTTTTGAAAGGAAGTGAAAGGCCAGTGCCGTGCAGAGGGTCTGGGAGGGGACAGGAGAGCTAGAGACTGCAGCAGGGTTGACCAGCTCCTTGCAGATTTTAAAGAGTTCGGCCGAATTGTTAGATGCCGCAGAGATGCGGGCTGGGATAAGGGCTCTCTTCTTGGTGAGAACGGAGAGCCGGTATTGCCTTTGGAGCAGGCGACAGGCCAGTTTGTCAGAGGATGAACATGAAGCATGCCATTTCCTCTGTGCCACCCTGCACTTGCGTTTAAGGGTGACGAGATCTGAGTCATACCAGGAGTTGCATTTGGCTTTGGGCTTCAGGCGGATTCTCATGACAGGGGCAAGGATATCAAGAGTATCAGATATAGCAGAGTGGAGAGTGGAGAGGGCTGTGTCAGGGTGGGAGTCAGCCGAAGGGGGAGGAGGGGGCAAGAAGGTGGCAGCGAAAGCCTCAACTGACACGCGCTTCATGGGTCGGATGACCGAGAAGGAAGGTGGCAGTGATGGGGGTGGCTTTGCCTGTGGGGTAGGGAGGGTGAGGTGGGAGGAGAGGAGAAAGTGATCACTCCAGGAGAGAGGAGTGGAGAGAGGGACAGAGAGGGGAAGGTCAGAGGAGATCAGGGCATCAAGAGTGTGCCCTGCAGAATGAGTCGGCCCAGACGGGAGAATAGAGAGTGAGAGAGAGTCGCAGAGGTTGCGAAAGAGTCAGAGGGGGGACAGGAGGCATCCAGGTGGATGTTGAAGTCTCCAAGAAAGAGGAGTTGAGTGGTTGAGGACGGGAGTGAGGAGGAGAGGTCCGCCCACTCGGAGAGGAAGGAGGAAATTTGACCATGTGGCCGATAGATAGTAGCCACGGTAAGGGAATGGCTAGGAGAGAGAGAGAGAGAGAGAGTCGGCAGACAAGACATTCAAAAGAGGAGTAGGTCTGCGTGGGAGTAACAGTGGCAGGAATCCACTCAGGGAAGATAAGGGCCACACCTCCCCCCGCACGGTTGGGCCTGGGCACAGAGAGGATCTTGTAACCGTCGGGTAGGAGTGTGTCAAAGCTGGTGACAGAGCTGGCCGTGAACCATGTCTCAGTGAGACCGAGTACGTCAAGGTCAAGTTCCTCAAGAAGGTGGCAGATATCAGAGGAATGTTTGACGGCAGAGCGAGAGTTAAGAGTGGCAATGTGGAGAAGTTTGCCATCTTTGAAGGACTTCCGGGGAGGGGTACAGATCAGAGGTACGCCCTGCGGAGGTGAAGGAGCACGAGAGGGGGTGGGTGGGGAGGGAGGGAAGAGGCAAGTTAGTCGAGGACAGAGGAGGGGGCACAGCAGGAGAGGAAAGGAAGTTGATGAGGCGTGGGAAGCGTCTATCGAAGAGGTGAAGGTTGGCCTGAGGGCCTTGGACCAAGACGGTCCCATTAGCATAGACATTAATGATGGCCTTAGAGGAGTGGAAGGAAGCCAAGAGGACATCCCAACGGGTGCCACCATTAATGGGAGAAGAGGAGAAAGGAGAGAGCACAGAGACCATATGAAGGGTCCATAGGTCAGGAGAAGGCACGAAAAAGAGGATGTCAGTGAGAGTTTCCTTGGAGGAGGCACTAGTGTAGGTGTCAGCGATAGGGAGGCCTGGGTTGGAGACCAGGATGTCCTTTTTAAACTTTTTCCTACCAGATTTAGTGAGGAGAGCAGGATAGTCCATGGAGAAGCAGTTAGAAAAGATCGGTGATATAGAGAGCACCATAGAATAGGAGGGAGGGAGTGGGTGGGGGAAGACAGGACAAGCGCAAGCGGACAGGAAGAGAGCGGCAGGCGTTAGTTTACCACAAATTCAGAACATAGTAAGCGTATCAGGTACACAGTGGAGAGGCCACCTAAGTTTGTAAATCCTGCGGGGGGAGAAAAAACCCTAGTTTACCACAAATTCGGAACACGGTGAACACAGTAAAGGGTATCAGGTACACAGTGGAGAGGCCACCTAAGTTTGAAAATCCTGCAGAGGGAGAAAAAACCCTAGTTTACCACTAATTCGGAACACGGTGAACACAGTAAGGTGTATCAGGTACACAGTGGAGAGGCCACCTAAGTTTGAAAATCCTGCAGAGGGAGAAAAACCCTAGTTTACCACAAATTCGGAACACGGTGAACACAGTAAGGGGTATCAGGTACACAGTGGAGAGGCCACCTAAGTTTGAAAATCCTGCGGAGGGAGAAAAACCCTATCTTACCACAAATTCAGAACACAAAGAAGTGTAGCCACACTGCGAGGAAGTGAACAGGTAGGGGTGGGGTGGGCCGAGGGAGCAGGTGGAGCTCACAAGATGAAGCGGTGGAATGGCCCTGGCGTCCCCTGCGGACACCTGCAGACACACCGGGAGCCGCAAAGGAGGGAGCCGCCCTTTGCCTAAGGGGGCCCTTAGCCGCTGGGGCTGCCGGGCAGGGGCTGCCCTGGTAGCACCAATAAGAGGAGGAGGAGACACGGGTCGGCAGCCAATCAGGGGGGGGAGCTGGGAGGATTGGAGGCGGGAGGGAGGGAGGGGACCAAGGAGAAACACGGAAGGGGAGAGAGGGGGGGCTGGGGAGAACACACAAGGGGAAAAACAATGGCAGCAGCCCAAGAATGGGCAGAAAAACAACACACGGCCCACGGAGGGCTCAAATACCTTAGTCTGGGGGCTTGCAGTCACCGGCTCTGCCTGATGGAAGTGTACCTTACAGTACCGCAGATAGGTGTCCTTTTGTTTTATGGCCATAGCCACCCTCTAAGTATTTTTGGGTGATTGTACAAGTGTGCCTAGGATGTACTGGTGGCAGCAGTTTACTTTTATAGTGTTTTACTTCTTTTTAATGAACCAAGACGCATTTACTGCGTTTGGCTCAAGATTGTGGCCAGTGCCGAAAATGTCCCTGCCACAAAGTCTTTTGTTCTGTCCTTTGGCCATTTTGTCCCTTTGGTTTCCCCCAGGTCAAGTGACCCATGTATTCCTTATTTGGGCATGCAGCCTCCCGCGAAAAACGAATCTTTCGTGGGCTCATCCATGTCACGTATGCTAGTGCCCAGGGCTGTCTGGACCCAATCAACACTACTGGTGCCAGTATGTCTGGTATGCCTCAATGACTAGAACCACCATGGGCCATGAGTGGCCCATGCATGGCGTGAATGCAAGAGAGCAGATCTTCCATTGGCTATCCGAGATTTGATTGTGAAATGCATCTTGAATAAGAGAAGGGGCTCTGCATCCATTCCAGGTGGATCAACTGAAGTTCAGACCGAACTACAGAAGGAGCCAAGTATCCTGAAATGAAAGAGCAGTCCTGTGGAACCGCCGGAGACGTGCTGAAGGTTTGGCACCCTGACCCCACTGTTGTCCCGTCGACCCCTGCTATGCGATCTGTTAGTTAAATTAGGGGTATGTTTTTCCAATTACGTTGATGACACCCAGCTTATTATAGATCTTAGCAGCGATTCCGAGAGGATCTCTTCGAAAAATGGATGTCAACTAATGGAATGTGCCTAAACGCTGCTAAAACAGAGCTTCTGGTGTTTGGTTCACCCGAGGCATGTGCTAAACAGGCAGCAAGTACTCTGAATGTTTTATTCACAAGCATCAAATCAGCACTGTGGCCAAAGTTAAAACCTTTGGGGTAGTCCTTGAGGCATCCCCGAGTTCAGATGCCCATGTGCACTACATCACTAGCAAAATACAATACCACTTAAGACTACTCAGGTTGGTGAAACCTTATGTCACAGAAGCCAACGGCACTACGATAGTCGGGGCATTGATCATACCTAGGATTGGCTACTGTAGCGTGCTATTAGCGGGCGCAAGTAAGCGCAGTCTGAAGAAACTTCTGATTTTGCAAAATTACGCTGCACCGATTGTAAATGGCATACCTAGGCAAGAGTCCATATCGAATCACCAAAAAAACATGCACTTGCTACCAGTCGAGGCTAGAATTCGCTTTAAGGTCTGCACCATTGTGCACAAATGTATCTGTGGGCAAGCACCAAGGTATTTAAAAGAGTCCATTAATGTCTCTAGCCCTAAGGACCTGCGATTAGACAGTAATTTAACATCTTTTAGGAAGCAACTGAAAACGACACTGTTTGAATAAACATGCATGAATTTGGCCTATTATTGTAATTGACTCTGCTTTTTCTTTTCTTCCTCTCTGCAGCCTGATGCCCGCGGGCTCCGGCGCCATATAAATAAATACATTTTGTATCGATCACAGAAGGCCTGCAAGGGCTCTTCGACACTTTGGAGTAGTGGTACCAACTATTCTCGGCACTTTCTGCTTACCCTCGAAAAGAGCCTATTCTGAAGTGTTCCTGGGCCAACCAGCGAACTGGCCCGCTCAGACCCAGGGTATTGTATAGGAGCGCTGCCGTCCCGAGTTGACACTCAAGACTTTGTGAATTGCTAACTTGTGGTCCGGGGCTGTCTTCCACCAAAACCGGTCCTAGCTCCACTTGGTCGTGATTTATGAGAGTGTGCCAGCTGTGAGCATTTGTGGTTCCTGTGTCGCCCCGCTGTGGCGACGGTCATTGTAGGAGCCTTGCATACCTGCACCCTGTGCCCTGAGACGTGCTGCACTGGAACGGTCTTCCTTTCTTCGAGAGCTGAGAAAAGGCTACTGTCCCACCACGGATGATCGGCCCGCCCCGCAGCCGCTGAGAGCCGGAGCGACGTGTAACTGCAGGGGTTAAACCTACAAGCGACCTGGGCTAGACTGGCAAAGTTTGAGCCGGACTGTGTTGAGGGTCGGTGAGTACTTGCATCACTTACCAGTGGCCCACTGGCACAGCACGAGAATCCCTGAAAAGATACTCCCCTTAGCTGGGCTAGCCTGCGCTCCCTAACTATTCCCGAAACTCAAAGGTCGTGCTACCTGCAAGGGTAGACGCTCCTCGAATAATAGGACACTGTTCTTCATCACCTTAAGCCTCTTCCTGAACTGCTAGAGCTCCCTGACGAGGACCTGCTTTCGCTTTTACACACGACCGCGCGTTAAAGCACTGCTGTACTTTTGAGCATAATCCTCCCCACTTCGTAGGACTGGACTGCATAAGTTAGGGATCGATTCTGAAGAACTGCCTAATGCAATATTTGTGTTAACTTACCTCTTCTGTTGCAGGTTGTGGTTGTGTTCTCCACCTTATCCGCATTAGGAGAAACGCATTTGGATACATGGTAAATGGTGTTAAGGCGTGTGTGGTAACTCTTTTATTATTACTGTGGTTTATCCGTGTTTAGTTGTAAGGCCTATAATAAATGTATTTTTGATATAGACCTGTCTAAGAGTATTCTGTGGAGTTGTACTGTGTGTGCGCGCTCATTGTGGGGTTCCGATCACTCTCACCCCTCCTGAGACTTGGTCTTGACCGCCTGCCATGCTACCGTAAATTGGTCTGGTTTGGCCAGAAGGTTCTCCTGTTCCACTAAGCTAGGGTGGCCTCCTAAACATCTGCCCACCAGGTCAGAGTTTAGAAATCTAACTTAATACGGTTGCTTAATACTAAACTCTGCATTCATTTTTATCGTACAGCCCGTGCCTTCATTTTATATATACTAACACATAGCACTATTGCAAGGTTTTCAATTTGATAACAGAGCTCCAAATCAGAGTGAACAGTGGAAATGCTAATCAAATTTAAGAATGGGGAACAACCATAATTATCCTGGCACTTTGTAAGCTAGACAGAATTTCTTTAAATGTTGAATATCTTCCTTAGTATGCCTGCACTGCTCCTCCGAATTGCTCTCCCAATTCAATGTAAATGCTGACACCGATAATATTCCAAAAGGGAATTTCAGAAAAAGCACTTTGGCAAATAAAGCTTCTATATTTTTCAAATAAGGCACAAAGCCCAATTTGTTTTCCAGGTAAGTAATGAAACATCACACTTTCCTTTTGACACTTCGCCAAAGTATAAGATAAAAACATTCCTCGTACACGATTAGCAAATCTTTTTGGGAGATTGTAGATGACAAATCATGATTACTCCGAAGCTCCTCCAGGTTGATATTGGAAGTCCTCTTCCTGATTTACTTTACCCAAAGTAAATAATTTGCACTGTTTATGGTAAGAACATCGTCAAAGGCTTTGTAGCAGGTTAAAAGAAAAGGATTTCTCCAGTTTAATTTAATGTAGGAAGGGTTTAATTTTCACCTTCACCTTTAATCCTAACCTCAAGTGCACTGTAGCATTTGGGTTAGAGAAACAGGGATTTTAATTAGGCATTTTCATATTTTTCCATTTTGGCTTCTATGACGAATCCCAAGATGTTGTCACCTCTCCCTGAAGAGGAGCCTCTTCCCATGAGGCCAGGGAGGTGGGGCCGCTCCGATAGACCCCTTTGGGTGTGGTACTCAGCTGGAGATCTCATGGGGAGAGACTCCCTCTCTGGAGATCAGGAAGAACATCTCAGGAGAACGCGGAATGACCCCCTCCAAATTCTCCCTCCTAATTCCACACATATTGTACACCCCAATACCATATCCAGTCACCCCATGTACATGTGTAGGTCAAGTGACATAATAACTACTGGGATGGAGAAGAGTACAGATTACGCACTGGAGTGCGGTAGTACTAGTACTGATACAAGGAGGAGGTGCAGCACCATGAAGAATGCAGCATGAACCAAGGGTGAGCATTCTAGTGGTTAGCAAAATACTATTGACATAAAAACCAAAGAAGGACTGCAGAAATAGTTTGACCAGTCTCAGGGCAGCCAGTGAAGAGACTGTCAGACGCAGGAGATCCGAACAAGCGGGAGCCCGGGAACCGGAGACACAAGCAGGAAGTTGAAGGCGTTCCCGGGAGCTCAACAACTGGCGAGCCCAGGCAGACCGCAGTGGCAGGACCTCCAAGGGGAGGTGAACCCTGCGGTCCTTAAACCATGCTGAGACTGCCGAGCGCTAGCACCCATTGAGCTGCCGAAGGTGAAGCAGAAGAGGCAGATGGTTGCTGATGGAGTGCAGGAGGCTGGCCCCAATCACAGGAAGAGCCATCATTGTGCGTGAATTTCGCAGAAGGTAATGGGAAGCACGGATGAGTCGGCAGGGAGGGTGGGACACTGCTGAACTCTCTTACATGACCCCAAGTCACCAGGTGGGTTAAAGAAAGGCCCCACAGGTTGTGGGACTCACAAGAGAAAGGGGGAAGCATCACAGAGAATCTTCCTCAGCACAGTGGGAGTGAGAAACCCATTAGCCACCAGAGAGGGGACTGTGACCCAAAGTTCAAAGAAGAAAGCATCAGAGGGAAGCTCCCTCGGCATATTAGTATTGAGGAAATCGTTAGCCATCAGAGAGGGGTCTGGGACCCTCTTTGTGGCGGTACTCGGCTAGAGAGTGAACCAAGTCTGCTCAAGCTGAGATACGGGTAAGCCTGGGTCTAGACCAGCAAAGGGAAAGAAAGGCCAGGGGAAATGAGTCCTTTCCCCTGGGTTTGTTGAACTGTGAAACAAAGTGAAAGTAAGACCAGGGGAAGGGAGTCATTGCCCCCAACTGTTTGTGTGGAAAAACAGTGAAACCCAGACACCAGCCATTTTCCTGGTGGTTGAACCTTCAAGAAGGATCAGAACAGTGACCCAACAGAAGGGAGTAATTTCCCCCCTGGAGGGAAGGGACAGTGAACCTTCTGTTACAGTGTCATTTATGATTGGCTGTCCTTTATTTGTGAAAGACTGAGACCAGGGGAAGGCAGTCATTCCCCCCTGGTAAAGAACGTACAAGGCAAACCGCATCCAGTAACTGTGATACCCAGTCCAGGAGAAGGGAGTCATTCTCCTGGACCAAGAATGTGAAACCTTTAGTTTAGTTAGAAGTGCGACGGACTGAGAAAGGGACTTTTGACACAGGACGGTGGACTATTGATTTATACAGACATTCTCACGACATCCTTGGTATTTCAGTTGAGGCAGGGAAACCCCTCTTTGAGTTAGGGAAAATTAAGTTTTCACTTTAGTCAAGAAAATAAACTCTATAGCAATCACTATGCCACGTGTGTCAGTCTCCTCCTCCTTCTGCACACTTAAACTACTTATCACTTTCACACAACTGAGCCTCATCGGATGCTGCTGAAATCACTTGGCCACGATAAATTTCCAAATCGGGCCCAACGATCCTTCACCTAAGAGAAATATTTAATGACTCCTTCAGATCTTCTGTGTGGCTGTTTTTTTCCCCTCAATTGTGCTGCCCATGGCAGACAAAAACTTCCCTGCGGCGTACGTCCCATTCACAGGCTTCTTTCTGGAGCAGATACAGGTTGCCATGGCGTCTGTACAAGCTACGGCGGAACCCATGTCAGCTGACACGGCTCGTACGTGAAGGACGTACAACAAGACACGTCCCCCTTACGGGTTTAAAACCAGCGTCTTCCAGCGGGCTTGTTGCTGCTAATTAGTGTTTCTTACTATTTGCGGTTACGTCCGTTTTCCTACGTGAAATCCTGTCACAAAATCTCAACTTGATCTCCTGGTTTCGACCCACGCCTGAACTTTTGGATTGTTAAGTCTCCTATTCCATTTACACTTCAAAGACCACTACGGTATCGACCCGGACTGCCCCTGGACTGCCTTCTCTACGCCCTTACCATTGTTATGATCTTCTGCTATTGACACGGAACGTTACTTAGATTATTCTTCCCTGCTCCTGCTGTCTTCGCAACACCTTTGTCAGCAGTTAGTCGCAACACTTCAGTTGCTCCAACTATCATTTGGGAAGTCTGTGTTTCAGGTAATCAACTATATTGATTTTCTTCTATTTCTGCCAGCGCCATCTTTGACTACTACTGCTCTGCTGGTATTCCTCACTACTGGATTTGGGACATTTATTGAACTGCAACTCTCAACAAAGTTATTTTCAAAGTGCATATTGACGCTCTCCTGCTCCTGCACCAACCCGGCTCTAGCGCAACCTTCGTGCCGCCCGGGTTAACTTCCCTGTTTATTATTTTTTCCTGTCGTTTTGTTCAATCCTGGAATTCATTAACCCTTGACAGTCCCACAATTCAGGTCTGTAGTTTTTTGAGTAAAACTCTCTATAGGAAGAATCCTTTAGATTAATTCACTCATTTGGGTTTACTTCTTTACTTGTAGGTCCATTCCCGGGGAAAGTTCCACTCCAATCACTGCCTAGGTATTTCCTGTCCTATACTGTGCTTGATTGCTTACTTGGTTCTTCAGCACTGTCTAAACTCTTTGTATTCCTTTGCAGCTTGGTTATTGGCGGTGTGTGTTCTCCCCGCTCTTTTATTCAACTGACACCTCTGCCTGTTCTAATTGAAACAGCAGAGAGGTACGTTGTAAAGAAGAGCCCCTCTCTTGAGGAAGCCTGAGTCTTGAACTCAGGGGAGCTGGAGTTGGAGGCTGGATATCGATTCTTGTGAACATATCATCTCCAAGGTCATCTTCCTGACCTATTTACGGAGCGGTGAGTAACACCCATGAACCCTTCTCACTAAAACATACACCCAAATAGTTAAAAAAAAAAAAAAAAAACGACACCCTCTGGATGTAGATTCCTTGGTTATTTCAGATGTTCTTCACTCTCTTAGCATATATATTTAAACTTGACAGTTTGTCCCTTCTCCCCAGAGGGGAGCCACCCCTGTTGAGGCTCGGGAGATGAGCCCCCCCACGCATGGCCCTCCCTAGGGGTCTGTGCAAGTGGGACCTCAATGGGAGTGACTCCCTTCTTGGGGACAATGACTCCCATTCCAGCCAAAACGGCCCTTTCTGCAAAAATGGATGTCGGAAAAACTGGTGCTTTCCCTGTTATAACCCTGAATCACAAAGATCCTTCTGTGACCCTATTGGTTTCAGGTAATGTGAGCCTCGCCTGAGTGCCATAATCAGGGAAGACTGACATAATTTCATTAATTCAAATGACGTGTATAAGACGCGCATGTTTTTTGAATGGAGAGGGAACTCCCATGGTGTGAGGAGAGCAATTGTTATGCATAGGCGAGCCCCTAGAGTATCTACGTCCTGGATCGGCAGAGCTGCATCGAACCACAGAGCCAGCAGTGACGAGCAGAACGAGATACCCGCTAGCTTGAGGCTGGATGGCAGGTGCCTTGACTGAGCAAGATGCCCCGGTCAAGGCGAGGCTGGGGACGGAAAGACAACCATATTCCCGGGTGGCGTGACCACTGACGAGCAGTGGTGGGTCTGGCACCCAGCAACCAAAGCCGAGAGGAAAGGGGAGCCTGAGATCCCAAGCTTCCGCCGACAAGCTTCTTTCCCGCCACGAGAGGCACAAACAGGGACAGGTATGCTTCAGACCTGTGGAGATGAGCAAAATCCAGAACTATGGGTTTCCAGGAGCACAAACTAACGTAAGTACGAAACTCGGAACAAATGTAACAGACACACGGTCCCATTAAACCAGAGAGCGAACAATAAGAACATTGTGCTGAAAATCTGGAATAGCCACCTTTGCTACCAACAGTCAGTAGAATGTAACTGGCACCGGGCCCCTCTAAGAAATAGAGAAAGAGGATACCAATAATGTAATACGAGGCTGAAATAGCCAGCAAAGTACACCAAGTTAAGAGAGTGAGATGGGCACATAGCCCTCACTAAATAAGAGTGAGAAAAGTTGCAGAAACTGAATATCAAAGTTGACGTAACCTCCAAGAGGGTCAAGGAACCACAGACCTGTTGAGAAAGAGTAAAAGGAAGCCGAATACGATACAAAACAGACAGAATAGTGCATAAATCACAGGAAGCAATGTTATTTGCCTGGGCAAGAACCCGAAGATAAATTGTATACTGAGAGATGAGACTTTTTATCACAGAGCTAACCGACTTTTTGGCAGTTCCAACTCTAGGACAGTGGGAAAGAAAGTATTGTATTTTCAAGTCATCCTAGAGGATTGGAACATTAAAGAAATAAAACTCTGTCCATATCCGAAGGAGAGGGAAACCCTTACAGAGAAAAATTGATTTTCATCAATGATTTGGTACTTAAACTGTGAAGATCTACAATAACTTTAAGACTGAAAACAAGTCAAGTACCATTGGGCCAGGCAGAAGTCCAAACTGAGGCTATTGAACAAGCATCCCTTTTCTTTTGAATAAGGTATTTTTCTAAAGTGGTAGGGTCATTTAGCTACGTAGGATTCAAACAGAAGACTTTTAATTTGGACTTGATGAGCACCCTTAGTTTTCCTTTGGCTAGGTAGGAAACTTTGCTCATAGCGATAGGGTTACTCAGGCGTGTTCGTCTTTATTTAAATAAAACTTGTGAATCATGACCATGTGTAGTCCGAGTCCTTCTTCTGGTTCACCACAGGTGTCATACCAAAAGTTGTGTTTTCCTGTGATGATTTCCAGCCCCATGTGCAACACTTATCCCTTTTTCTGTTTAACTTCTAGAGAGATGGGTAGAATTGCAAGTGCAGCACTTTGCAGTACAGCAAATAAAAACCGAATGTCTGTGCATTGTGCAGGCTAAAATGTTTTAACCTCACCAACCCCCAAGGAGGTCACAGCATATCGATTAACCTCCTATGTACAGGGGATATCAAAATCGAACCCGGAAGTGTGGGAGAGAGTAGGAGATAGGGAGAGAGTAAGAGATAGGGAGAGAGCAACACCTGCAACCAAGCCACCAGTAATCTCATCCAGAAAGAAGATTCAAAATTGTGATTGGCCTATTTGAAGACCTGCCTCCCAGGACAGCAGTGATATGGAGTGTGCCAGTTCCGAGCAGTTGGGTTGCAGTGTTAGAAGCTACAGAAAGTTTGTAGAAAGAGCTCAGGATATGTAGAGGAGCTGGCCCCTTGGTGAGAGAGGAGCAGTTAGGATCTGAGAACTGGAGAGCAATGAATTAAGCAGATTATCAGACCTGCAAAGGAGACGATCAGGCAGACTGTAAGACCTGGCGAGCAAAGGAGCAGGCAGATTATAATACCTGGAGAGCAGTGGAATTCGGTAGTAGGAAGGTGGGAAAGCATAAGATGGAGAGCGATAAGAACAGAGCTGATTGTAAGGCATGGATAGTGGAAGAGAAGCCATTTTCATGGACAAGGAAAAGGTAGAAAAAGGCAGATTGTAAGACCTAGAAAGGGGTAGACACAGCAGATCATAAGACCCAGAGAAGAGAGAAAAGGGCCGATTTCAGGTACTGGAAAGTGAAAGAAGATGGAGTGTTAAGGAAAACCTGCAGAGGACATGGAGAATGGAAATAAGTGGAGTGGAAAGGGAGATCTAGAGAAGGAACAAAGGAGTGCAACTCCAACGAAGCCTAGAAGAGGACGAACTACTTGACTCATGTCCATGGGAAGAGAAGGTGATCTGAGCACATTATCACAAAAGTGATCACCTGGGTCAGTGAATTACGAACAGGCAGAGACAGTTGTTCTGGGAATGACACAGAGGTAAAGCAGAGTTAGAGCTCAAGGCAGATGGCTGGAAAAAGAATACAGCAGCCCTGCACTAAAAGTGAGAGCAGAGAAGGAAGTATGAAGGCCTGGCCAAAGAGGATGTAAGTAGCGACCTCGCTTAAGCTCATGTCACTAGAAGTGTCGATGGAAGAAAAGTTGCAGTTCAAAGCCCTGAGCAGGAAAACTCTGGCGCTTACCCACAGCCAGATACAAGAAGGAGAGGCCCTGATCAAGGAGAGAGAAAGATGGGTCAGATGCTCAGACCAAGAAGAAAAAAAGAGCATTCAAAGAGAGGGCAGAAAAGGAGCAAGCAGAAATGTCTATAGAAGGAACAGGGGAAGCACAGTCAGATGCTCTGCTATAGGATAAGGTAGAGAAGGCAAGGAACGAGACCCTGACAAAAAGAATGTTGAGAAAGCAGAAAAGTGCTGTGACCAGAGGAATGAGAACGACCATTGGAGACAGGTTACCCAAGTACTAAACCAGGAAGAAAAGTGACAAAGGTCCCCTCAGGCTTTTCTAGAAAGAAGCCAGATACTTGTGTCACTGCCAGGGACACCTGCTACACACCCAAATCATTCTGACAACCTTAATAAATCATGCTAAATGTTACTTCTCTGTTGCATCATTTGTAACAGTTCATTATACTCCTTTTGATAAAGCCAGTAATTGGGCCTTAACAAAAGGGTGTCAGGAACTGCTTTTTCCCGGGGGTTGGATGCCTACCAGGGTGATTGCGATAATGGATGTGGGCATTGGCAGCAGAGAGGGCCGATTTTCCTGTTTCCTCTTTGCGCCAAGTTGTTTCTATGCACGTTGCAGAACCCTGTCTCCAGCTTTGCCTCCCAAAGGATATGCCTGGCAGTTGTCTTTTGTCTTTCCAGGGACCGAGCTTAGAGAACACATCTTGGGAATGTTCAGACGTGAGAAAACCCAGGAGGAAGAAAGGAAGAAAAGCTGCTTACAGTTCAGACAAAACCCACATACTGCAGAGCTCCATGCAACCCTGCGGAGCTGCAAGAGAAGAAGGGATGCCAGACCACCGCACTGATTCTCTTAACAGCCACACCAGGTGCAGCAGCCTCAAGCTGCGTTTTCTTTAATGGGTTCAGCTGGGCTTGCCGGCGGTCCCGCAACAAAACCACTAAACCATCAGAGACTTGGAGGGAAAAATGCCTGGGCTTACCCACAGGGCCCCATAAGAAGCGGGCCAGGAAATGAACTTTGAATTGCATAGTTCACCACCTTCCAGTCACCTAAGCGGTGAGCCAGCACGCAACAATTGAGTGGGATGGGCCTGCTTTCAATCCCTCCCTCCCTCACACAAACATGCCCAGGGAGGAAGGGTGCAAACAGGAGAATGGCCTGTGACAGTTAACCAACCCTCAGCAGGGGGAGGGACATATAAGCAGGTGGACAGGAAACAGGACGTATGGTTGAACAGGGTGAGGTCACAGGAGTTAGGAGGATGGCAATAAATAGACCAGACCAGCAGGAGGACGGATGGAGCAGCAGAATGTGCAGGACAGTTGTGGAACAGGTGAGGCATTGGCTTAGGAATGGAAGTGGTTCTGTAGTGTGAGTGTTTGTGAGATGTGTGTGTAGAAAGGATAGTGTGATCTGTGAATGTGAGCAGACGGGAACTGAGTGAAAGGAGGGT
The DNA here is from genome assembly GCF_040938575.1 of Ambystoma mexicanum. Lineage (NCBI taxonomy): Eukaryota > Metazoa > Chordata > Amphibia > Caudata > Ambystomatidae > Ambystoma > Ambystoma mexicanum. The sequence goes on from NC_090938.1 coordinate 339,624,509, forward strand.
TACTGTGTAATAGTAGTAGGAAGGGTAGTAGTGGTAATAGGAGGTGGAGTAGTAAAGTGTAAGTGTATTGTGAGGAGCAAGAGTAGGAGTGGGAGAAATGGTAACATTAAAGGGTGGAGGCGAGAGATGGGAGTGAGCACCGAAGTGCTAGAAGGTCATTGGGGAGGAGCTACAAGAGTAGAAGAAGGTAGAGTAAAAAGGGCAAGGGAAGAGCGAGCGTAAGTGGGTTTTGCTAATCCAGCAGAGCCAGACTTAGGCACAATACCGAACTCTCTCATGAGAACCCTAACATCTGAGGAGATTAGCAGACGTTAAGAAGTCTCTAAGGGAGCTAGAGAGCCTGCCTTTAGGGAGAACCTAACTAGGTCAAGGAAGAGATTGGACAGTAGGGGTCAACCAGCTCTAGCTTTAAACAGGGGCCTGGGATAGGGAATAGTTGCTATTGTGTTTGCAGACATAATTCAAACCTTTGGCGAACCTTGTGTTTTGGTCATTAGGTGTTGTTCGTCGCTGACCTGCTGCTCCAAGGATTGCGTCTGCCCAATACTAGTTTGTTAGAGAAAACATTTTGAGAAAAGAGCAACTCTGATTGTGCCAAACTAGATTTTATGCAAGATTGAGTCACTTGTTTTCTTTATAAAAAGTTTATATAAATGTTTTTAAAATATTTATTTAAACATATTTCCAATACAGTGAATTTTTCAACAGATTTAGGTTAAAAAAATCCTACGTTTCTTGGGATAGGGAGGATGTTCGTGGGCAGGTGAGAGAGGGACAGCCACAGACCCCACACAATTGTAATAAAAATCCTTGGACCGTCCTTGAGAATTAGTGTTTTCTGTGCCATTAGTAACATTCCCTACTTTAAATGTTAATTCTTAGAGTGGCTTAGACTTCATCGTTGAGGTATCCTTGGGCTTGCAAGTGCTAATATTTCTTAAAATGTGTAGTCACCAAAGCTGAACTGTACAGCTTCCCAAAGTTAAGTATGGCTGCCGCTCTTGAATGTTCAGTGCTACAACTTCAGTGTTTTAATGTTGCAGATACTGTGAGGGGTCAGAAATGAGAGGACGACACAAAGTTGTAATGAAAATATGGCCTCCTGGTGTACTCTCCTGCCAGGAACCTTTTTACAATGTCTTTTCCTCTCACATATCCTAAAAGGATTACCTGGTGTAGTCCCCTGCCACAGATCTCCTGGAATTATTCCCTTGCCAGGTAGCTCTCCTCCAAAGGCACACTGCCTGATCCCCTTCGTTCACCAGGTCTTCTTACAATCTTTGTTTTCTTTGTCTTTAAGTATAACAAAGTTGTACTCCTTCGCTGTTTATATTTTATCCAGGTATCGCTTGTTCCAACTTCCCCCACATTGGCATCCCATATATGGAGACTTGTTCAAGCTTCATTTGTTAACTTCATTGTTAATATGCATTAGCTTGTGGAAATGCTTGTTCCAATCTTCCCCATTTTGATATCTGATATATGAAGATTTGTACAGATCCTGCTTTTCAATTGCTTCATTAAAATTCACTTGCTTATGACATTTACTCCAGCTTTCCCCCATATCAACATCTAATATGTGGAGACATGTGTAAATTCAGTCTTTCTCTTTTATTTGGTTGAAATTTAAAATAGGTTGCAATTGATTGTATGCCTGTCGGTACGCCCCAGGCCTCCCAATACTCTGGGCAGACTCACTGGTGCTTGCTGGCGTCTCAGAACCGTGGCGTCTAGCTGTGGCGAAGTTTGTGCTGTGGGAAAGTGTTCCCCTGTCTGCGGCCCCTCCTGCGGTTCTTACGCCGGCTTCTCCTTCTCTTCCCATTGGAATTGCTGCTTCTCAACATGGCTGCGTCCCTGACAGCCTCTCCAGGCTGCTCCGCTGTCCCCCTTCGACATCTGCTATGCCGTCCCCGGTCTCTCTCCTGTCCGGTAGGAAGTGCCTGCCTCCTTCAGCATAGCCCGCTCATGTGTGTCTGCCTTCAGTTCTGCTTTCCGCTGCGCCCGCTCTGCATCTCTCTTCTCCACTTCAATTTGAAAAGGCACACCATTTTTAAATGTCCTGCATAGCTGATTGGTATTACAACAACTAGTCTGCACATTTGGCTTGGATTGTTTCCTGCTCCACATTAACTCCTTTCTCCTCTTCACCGTCCCAGTACTTATAGGTTTTAAGGGAGTTGGAGTACATAGGAGTTTCATACAAAGCTGTATTGCTTTGGATCTTTGTTCAAATCAAAACTGTCAGAAATAGAAGATATTAAGTGGACATTTTGCTCAGACTTACAATATGCCATCAGTATTTTAGAGGATATAGTTTCAGGGGGGCAGAAGGAATACTGCCTCTCTTTCAATAGAATCATGACTTCCTCCTGATAGTCATCCCCTCTCACAGGATCCTCCCTCATAATACCACCCCCAGGGTCAGGATCAGGTAGTGGCTGCCTTCCCATGGCCATGTGGGAGGAGATCATCTCCGGGGAATCAGTGATGAGACTGCAGGATTCATCACATACCCTTCCCTAATGTTGCTGGTTTTTACTGCCTCTATTGGGAACCGGGAAAGGAAATTCACATTACCCTGTTCATTTCCTTTTTGATTTTCTACGGTGAAACAATAGAGCAGTAAATCAAGAAACCAGCACATGACCCTTGCATTAGTGTCTTTGCGAATGCTTTACCATTGTAATGGGGCATGGTCTGTGAGAAGTCGGAACTTTCTACCAGTTAGATAGTATTTAAGATAAGGTATGGCCCACTCATTAGCCAGGGCTTCATATTTCAAGAGTTGCATAATTCTTCTCTATGGGAAATAATTTCCTGCTTATATAGAGGACAGGATGTTCTATACCATCATAACTCTGTGAAAGAACTGCACCTAAACCTGTATGTGAGGCATCAGTTTGTAGGAGGAATTCCTTATTGAAGTCTTCCACCCTTCAACACAGGTTCACTACACAAAATATGTTTCAATTTATTAAAATATACTTGATCTTCGGTACGCCATTTGATTTTCTGAGGTTTAGCATTTCTGAGTTTGTCTGTCAGAAGAGAAGTTATAGACGAGAAATAGTAAATTGTCTATAATACCTGTCATGATCGCAGGCAGGGACATTGGTCGTGCGGGGGGGGGGCCTAGTGCTGGGACCCGGGATCCTCATGGCACCCGCTTCACCCATGAACATTCTTATACTGGGGGCACGGGGAAACGATGGACTGCTCTAGTGCGTTTATGGCACTCACGCCAGCAGTCCATCACCAGGCAACTTCGCAGCATAGCAGAGAAAATGAGGTACCTGATTACATGGCTGGCGCTATTGCTAAGCACTCTGATCCCCAAGATGGCTGCCGGGAAGCCCACAGACAAGTACGGCTAGTCTCACGCCAGTGCCACAGGGAGGCGCCCACTATATAAGCCACACCCTGGGCCCTGAGACTCGCTTTGCGTTATTTCTGCATCTGCAGCGTAACATTTACTGCAGCACCCGCCCCCATTCCATGACCCTCCGGCTCCACTGACAACGGAATCCAACAAACCAGCACCTGAAAACCGAAAAACTAACGTGAAGAAAGAGAAGACAGTACCTATTGCTCCGGGAGGCACTTCTACAAGGGAAAGGACAGTAAGAACCTTGCCCCCGCTTACTATCCGCCGAGTCCAGTAAGCACAAGCACACGATTTCGAGCAGCACCATTGCCCGCTCACCACTTCCAATCCACAGCAGTCCTGTAAGCGCAACCACACATTTCTGGACAGCACCTTCTCCCGCTTGTTGCTTACCACCCGCAGCAACCCCGAGTCCAAACCCAAAAAAAGACAGCAGCACTTGGCAGCATGCAGAGACATTTGAGTCACAAAGGTACTAAAACCAGTGGCAAGACATTGTTTCACAGTCAGGCAAGGAGAGAAAGCAACTTAAAGACTTATATCGCTGAGTAAGGACGTATCAGTGTTTCAAGGGACACACTGATTGCATCCTGCGAACACCAGCTGGTCTGGGCAAGCAAGGAACCAGTGAAGTAACTGGCCATGGGTGCATCTAAATGCTACGTTGAAGCATTTTCCCTAAAAGGTGAGTCCAGCCTTTCCCGTGGAAGGGATCTGGGAACCGGGAAGGGAGACACAGAACATAAATGAGGTAACCCACGCCATCAGCCCAACAAAGAAAAACCTGCGGGATACCTGTCCATCCTCTCCAGGGTTGCCATCCCACTTCTTCTTCCCCAATGCCAGCGATGTGTAGTTTGTCACACTGCACAGTGTTCGGGAGGCTAGAGATGAGGAACACACAACGGAGGATCCAGGCGCTTCCACAGAGTTCAGGTGAGCGTTACAATACCCAACTAACCCTAAAAATGCTCTTAACTCTTTTTTGGTGTTGGGAGAAGGGGTTTCTTTAACTGCTTTGACCTTTTCAGTCTGGGGTTGAACTAGTCCATTTCCTACCAAGTACCCAAGATATTTTACTGAAGACCTAGCAAGATGACGTTTCTTTGGATTTGCAGTAAGTCCTGCTTTTCTTAGGGCTGTAGTAACTAAATATACATAATACATATATTATTTTCAAGATTTGCTACGTATGATAATATCATCAATATAAGCTCCACAAAAGGAACCAAAGGGTTGGAGAACTTGACCCATTAACCTTTGAAAGGTAGCTGGTACAAACCAAAAGGTAGGACTTTAAATTGAAAAAGACCAAGGGGAGTGAAAAAAGCAGTTTTTGGTTTATCTGCAGGATTAACTGGAACTTGCTAGTATCCCTTTGTCAGATCAATCATGGAGAGGTATACTGCATCTCCCAACCGGTCAATAAGATAATCAATTCTAGGCTTTAGCCCGGGAGTGCAGGGGAGTGTGGTACCCCGTTCCCCCATCGAATCCACCCTAATCTGTGCCCCTTTGTCCCTCTTTGTAGTGTTTTTGTGCTCTGTTGCGTCCTTTTCTCTGCCCACCCACACGCTTCCTAAAACCTTGCATTCTTCCCACCCCCTAGCATGCCCCTCGCCCCCCATTGGCTGTCTGGATCCCTCTTAGGAAGACCATCCAGTGCAGCTTCCTGCCCTGGTAGCCCTCGACTAAGGGCTTTGAGGCCAAGGGTAGCTCCCAAAGAAGCAGCTCCAGTCTCTGTTTTCCCATGTTCACCTAAGAAGCCATTAGCCAGCCGTCAACCAGCAGCGATTGACCTGGTAAGTGTGGTGTGGGTGGGGAGTACAGTAATTGCTGTATTCAAAAAACACCCTGCCTCCCTTCCTACCTACATAACATACAAAATTAGCCAGCTAGTAAAGAGTACCGCTATCATTGCTGTGTACCAACCGTTCAGTGGTTTTATTTACTGTTATGTCCCATACTTAGACGGTCTCCCCCTATCCAGATACTTCAAATCTAGGTGTTTTGCACTTACTGTTTTGCCTTCAATTTAGGAGCTCATACTCTGTTCAGGTAAAGTTTAGTCATGCGTCACACTTAGAATTGTGAACTGAGAAGATTAACCATGCGTTACACTAAAATAGGAGAATTATGGAGATTAGTCATTTGTCTCAACAGATAGGACTGTGTAGATCAGAAGAACTTGGCGAGTAGCCAAAGCACTAACCACCCACTTCTACCTCCTCAACACACCCCCAAACACTATACATGCCCACTGGCCTAACCAACCCATACCCTAACACAAACCCAACACAAGCAACACACACTTAAAACAAACCCGGAGACTGGACCTTACTCTTACGGACACAACAAGGCAGTGCGCACAACCTTAAACACCTGCCAATCTACACATAAAACACACATACACACCCCAACTTAACAAACAGTCACATCGAAACATCCCAGGCATGGACCTTACCCGTATGGATACAACAAGCCAGTGCGCAAAACAATAAATACCAGAAATGTAGGGCATCAACAGGAGCAGTCTATTTGCAAGGGCTTTGGCGTATATTTTAGCAACTATATTTATCAATGAGAGTGGTCTGTATGACCTGCACTCGTTGCTTGGCTTACCAGGTTTGAGTAGAATGGTAATATTGTCTTTGCGTAACGACGCTGGTAGCCTGGATTCGCGGAGTGTTTCTTCCCATTCCTTCAAAAGGCGGGAGCCTGTAGTGCTGCATGCTCCTGATAGAACTCCAGAAGTAAGTACATCGGTCCCAGGGGCCTTGCATCTAGGCAGGCCAGTGATCACTGCTATAATCTCATCTATAGGCAAGGGGACTTCCAGGCTCTCCCTGATTTGATTATTTAGGCATGACAGGGGTATCCCATCCAGTAGGGCATGTATGGTAAATGTGCCACGGTCGGGGGCCGCAGTATAGAGCTCTCTGTAAAAGTCACAGAATACCCTCAGTATCTCCTTGGCCCCTTCTGTATCAGTGATGCAGTCTACTCGGGTGTAGCCGCGTTCTCCTCTGGCCAACATGGCCCCTCACCGTACTTCCTACCCGCCTGAGGTCGTGAGTTATAACGCACCTCCCTCGGGGCATGTGCTTCTAATTGGTCTAGTTCTGCACATATTAGGCAAAGCATGCCAGAGTCGGGGCTATGGGAGTACTCCTCCTCCAGAGCTTTGAGTTTAGTTTCGCTCCTTTTGAGGTCCCCCCGAATGGCTTTCAAGACCCCTGCCTCTCTGGAAATCACCATCCCCCAGATATATGTCTTGAAGGCTTCCCATCTCACGCTGGCTGTGGCCTCACTTGCTAGATTACAGACATAGAAGGTTTCTATATGCGCCTTAATTTCATCTTTAAAGACAATGGGCCTCATTACGAGTCCGCCGGTAGCCGTGCTGGTAAAACCGACAGGCTGCCGCCACACTCGTGGGAATTTACCGGTGCCATCTTGCCGGAATTACCGGGGCATTACAGCCCCGGTGGTCCGGTAAATCCAGTGCCGCCATTCCGTTACTCCCCATTCCCGTGGAGTCCCATAGGACGGGGATGGGGATCGCAGAAACACTGGCACCATGCAGTAATGGTGCCGGTGTTTCTGCGGCCGGTGGTGTTACGCCCGGCAGGTCAGACCTGACGAGTGTGACGCCACACGGCCACAGAACTCGGAGTTAGCCGATCCGGAAAACGGTGCCGGTACGGTGTTACCGGCACCGTTAAATCCGGACCGGCTAACTCATAATGAGGGCCAATATCTTTTAGCGCTTCTGATTTAAATGGCCAGGCACCCCTACTCACCGGAGGCCTACCAGCATTCATGTCTAGCACCACTGGAGAGTGGTCAGAGAGGGTGCGCAGGAGGATCGCCACTCCAACAACCCTACCCAGCAATGTCTGAGACAGTAGGTACAAATCAATATGGGAGGACATGTCATGTACTATGGTGTAAAACGTGTACTCGCGCGCCAGGGTATACAAAGAGCGCCATGTATCTACTAGTTCTGAGTATTCCATGTGAAACCAGAGCTGGCTGCTGCCCTCGACAAGGCTTGGGGGCCACACTCGTTCTGCCCATGGCTTGATCGAGGATCAGATTCATATCCACACCACATAGAACTGGAATCACCACATACCCGACCAGGATCACAGCCAGTGTATCGGAGAGTCAATATTTGGGCCGTAGGAATTAACCAAGAGTGTTTCCAGCCCATCTATGAGACAATGAAGAATAAAATACCATCCCCGGGTCTATGTTTCTTTTTTAATGTGAATTGCACCATTTTGTGTATTACTGTTAGAAGTCTTCTGGATTGATTAGAGTAGGAGGTGAAATATCTGTTCCCGCCCCAAGTGGGGGCTACACCCCAACATATCTCTTCCTCTGCATGGGTTTCTTGTAGCAGGAGGACTTTCACTTTGGGTCGGTTTGTGTTGGCCATCACCTTATGGTATTTGGTATAGTTCCCTAGCACCCTGACGTTCCAGCTATTTACCGTTATCCCCATTGGTTAGGGTAATCCAGACTGAGGGATGCTCCGAGACCAACCAGAGTATCCTCATACAAGGATAGACATTGAATCCACTTCATCGCTGCACTCCGCCGCCAACTTATTTTGTGAATATAACAAGCGCAACGGGTGCTGAACCCCCCTAGACATCCCTCCTTCCCCTGCCACTCCCTCACTGCCCATCCCAACTTGCAGTTTAAACCTCCCCTCCCTTCCTCCCATCTTCCCACTGCCACCTCCCCACCCATGTAGCCAACTGGATGTGGGGTAGGTAGCTTAGCTTAACTTAACAAGCAGCTGCTAAGGGGCTAACTGCTTTCTGCCTCGTCCCATCACATCAAGACATTGGAACATACTCTTGCTTCAAGTTAATGTTGGTGGCATAATATCGTACAGGTATATCTGGGTACAAGTGCTATGGACTAATATCTCTGTAGGAGACAACTGGCGAACGTTCAAGGTCTGGTCTTCAATTTGGGAGTTGTTTGTTAGCATTATTCTCTTCCTGAGTGGGGACCGGTATTTGTGCCTCGATGAATTTGACAACCTCGTTCGGCACGGTGAAGAAATAGTTTACCACAGAATTGGAACTTCAGGTGGGCCGGAAATAGCATTGCATATTGGATGGAGCGGTTCCGCAACATCTTCTTAACTCCCAGAAATTGGCGTTGTTCTTGTTGCGCTGGAAGTGAGAAATCTGGGAATATACAGATAATTTGCGAGCCCATCCGAAGTTCCTTCTTGTCTCACGCCAAGCGGAGGATATGGTCTCTGTCGCAGTAGCAAAGGTGTTTGGTGATGATGGCCCTCGGGAAGTCCCCAGGTTTTGGCCTTTGTGCAAGGGCTTGGTAGGCTTGTTCTATGGCAAAGAAGGGAGATAGTAGAGAGTCTCCCAGTAGGTCCTTCAGGAGCGCCTCCACTGCCTGCTCCATGCCCCCAGATAAGGCGACTCGGGGACCCCAACTATGCGAACCTTGTTTCTCCGCGAGCTAGACTCGAGGTCATCGTATTTAGTCTTGACCATTTTCATGTCCTTTACTAGGGTGGCCACTATTTCCTGAAGGTTTTGTACTGTCTTCCGTTGCGCTGCTTCTCGTTTCTGCTTCCGTTATGCGGACTCCCCCTTTTGCCAATTGTGAACGCATAGATGCAACATTTAATTTTGTCCCACTTTTCATGCACTGCAGCGAAGCCTTTGGTCATGGCTTCCATGATATGTGTAAGGTCCATCGGTGCAGCCGTTACTGTCTGGGTTTGGTCGGATTGAGCGGATGTTGATGGGCCTGGATCCCCCTGGGGGTTACTTTGGCAAATGTTTCCATTACAACTGACTTCTTGCCTCCTCCTGCACCCCTGGCCATGACGGGCGCCCCTCGGTGGGAGGTGGGCAGCTGATCTTCCCCCAACGGTTCTCCAATGGGAATGGTGGTTTCAGTATGTAGGGTAGATGTAACCCCCGCAATCAGTCCAAGAAGCGGGGTGGTGCCCGTCCACTATGTGTATATGTATATGTATGGGTATGGTTGCAGCCCAGTCACCTCACTCTCCCACGGTCCCCAGGGGCCCTCGCACGAGGAGCCTGCGGGTGGTCCACAAGGCTCGGCTCACATGCAGTGTCCCCAATGTGTGTCTTGCCAGAAGACCAGCGGGGGTGGGGACCGCCCCATTGGCCGCCGCCCTGTCTGACCATGGTTGGATTACCAGTTCCGGTGTGGGCAACCCTATGATCCCCCAGGGGCCCCCAGCGTTGTATTTATCTGGATAACCAGTGAATTGGGAGAGTTAAGGCATCCCTGGGAGTACAGGGAGGACAAAGCTTTAGCCAGGAAGGGTATGTGTCTGTGGAGATACTGTGATTGAGGAGTGGTGCCAAGTATATGTGGCGAGCGCCCACCCGTGGGCCCGCCGAGGTCTCGGCCCCCAGCTTTTGTATTTGTAAATCTGGGCTGGTCACTGTCTCGCTGTGTTGTCTTCTCGTAGTTTCATGAGCCCACAGGAGATCATTTGACAGGAGTCCGTAAGTCCTGGTGTGACAGTTGAATCCCAGATGTGCGTCCCACCTGGAGGACGTATGAGGGGAGAGGCCGTGACTCGGCCTGCCTCCGCTCCACTTATCTGTGGTTTGTTGTCCCTTGCAGTGTTTTTTTTTTTATAAACAATTTTTCTTTATTTTCATTTAACACCAAACAAAAATAAAACAAATAAACAACAACTCACAACATTTGCTCCGGCGCTTTCGGGTTTAAGTTCATACTGTGCATTATCAGTTCAGGTCATGGCTAGGCTCCCTCCTCCTCCATCGTGGTGTCCTCATTCCGGTCTGTGTGCCGCACACGGGTGCGGGTGGGACAGTTCTCCTCTCCCCCCCGAGTCTCTCAAATCACTTGTGCTATTGTCATCGTCGTTTCCAAATAAGTCTTGTACAAGAGTGTTCCACGCCAGTATTTTGGCCCTGCAGTTATTTTCTCCCCTTTGCGATGCCCTGGTCCAGACCTCTGTTTCTTCTACTGCCCATTTTTGTAGGTCCGCCCACCAGCCATCCATCGAGGGTCCCGCCTTGCTTTCCATGCCATTGCGATACGGCGCTTCGCCACGTGCACTCTCTGCTTATCACCCCTCATGAACAGGCCCAGCACGTAGGACACTGGCGACCAGGCCTGCATGTGGATTCCTGCCTTCGACGCTCTTTCCTTTATCGTATTCCAGAAGACGGTTACTCTTGGGCATGTCCAGAACATGTGCACCATGTCTGCCTGTTCTTCCTGGCAGCGTGGGCAGCCACGTATCTGTCCCCCATGTTCGACATTCTTTTAGGCGTTAAGTATGCCCTGTGCACTATGTAGAGCTGCATCTGCCTGAACCTTGCGTTTCTGGAAATTTTCTTTGCGTATTGGAGGGCCCTGTTCCATTCTTCGTCCTTGAAGGATTGCTAGAGCTCCTCCTCCCATTTTGTTCGAGTGCTCAGTGCCCTGGAGTTGATGGTGCCCAACAGTTGTTCATAGAGCCTGGACACAGTGTGTCCCCCTCGGATGCATCGTACCAAGCGTCCAGCGGTCCTCCCATGTCTTCCTCTTCCGGTAGGGTCTCCCACCTCTTCCTTATTACTTGGACCATACTATTATACAGTATGAATTGGCCACCTTGTATGTCTAGCTCCTCCGCCAGGGTATGGAAGTCTACCCTATGTCCTTCTTGCCACAGATCACCTATTTGGGCCACTCCTTTGTCTTGCCATTGTGTTTTGAACGTTACCAGGCTTGCGATACGGGTGTCCACCAGTCCCGCCAGGGGGATTTGCCTTGAACAGGGATCTCTCTTGTCCTGCGCTTTCCACGCTCTTTTCCACAGTGCTTGGCCTAATTGAACTATGCTGGGGAGGGTTTTGGCCTGGGTCTCGTTTATCCACAGGAGTTCTCTTAGATAGTATCGCTGGAGTGATGGTTGAAATAGTATTGCGTCAATGGAGGTGTCCTCTCCCAGCCACCGGACCACTAATTGAAGTTGTGCTGCCAAATAATATCGTTCAAAGTCCGGGCGTTTGATCCCTCCCCATTCGTAGCCCCTTTGTAATGTGCTCAGTGCCACCCTGTTTCTTCCACCCCCCCACAGGAAGACCCTTGTCATGGAGTGTAGTTGTTTAAAGAAGGACCTGGGGATGTTGTAAGGGATGTTGGTGAAGGGAGTCGGGGTAAAACTATCATCTGTATCAGGACGGACCGGCCCATCATCCCCAGCGGTAGTGTTTTCCAGAACTGCATGGCGTTCTCTATTTTGTCCAGGGCTGCCTGTGTGTTGGCCATGTGTGTTTCTGTAGTGTCGTGGTATATGTCCACCCCAGGTATCTGAAGGTGATTGGTGTCCATGTGAGGCCCAAGTGTGGCAGCTGGTCTGGTGCCGCGCCAAGGCGAACAGTGAGGATTTTCCCTTGTTGATGATGATTCCCGATAACCTGCCAAACGCTCCCAGTGCCTCTAGTAGGTCCGGCAGGTGGGTACGTGGTTCTTGGACGTAGAGCAGTATATCATCTGCGTATATCGAAATCTGGTGTGTTTCCCCATCTATCACGATGCCGGCGTCCCTGTACTCCGCCCTATGCTCCACTCCCCTGAAACATGCCTGCCCGTCTTTACCGTGGCCCTCGGGTCCTTCTAGAACAGCTTTATCCAACGTAGGAACCCCCTGCCTGTCCCGAAGTGGGTGAGCGCCCCCAAGAGCCAGTCTCAGTTCACCAAATCGAATGCTTTAATTGCATCCAATGACGCCACTGCATATTCCCCCTCTTCTTGGTTTGTCTTGTCAATGACGTGATGGAGTCTCCGGAGATTCCATGCTGTGTTCCGTTCCGGTACATAACCCGTCTCGTCTGGGTGCACCAATGTGGGTATCACCCTTTTTAGCTGGTTGGCCAATGCCGCTGTCAAGATCTTGGAATCTTGATTTATCAGAGAGATCGGTCTGTAAGACCCACGCTCAAGGGGCGGCTTCCCTGCTTTAAGTATCGGGACTATTACAGATTCTGACATGCTACTCGGGAGTCGCCCATTCTCGTATGGCTCCTCTAGCGTCTTTAGTAGTCTCGGGCCAGGCTATCTTTCTATCTTTTATAGAATTCCCCTGGTAACCCGTCGGGACCCGGGGACCTTCCTGTCGGTAACTGGGTGATGACCTCTGCCAGTTCCTCCGCACTAAGGGAGGCATCCAGCATTTGGGCCTGCTCCTCTGTCAGTCATGGGAGTCTGATTTCCGCAAATGCGTCCTCAAGGCCTCCCTCTTCTGCCTCCTGTACTTTGGTGTATAGTTTCTCGTAGAATTGTGAGAACACCGTATTTATACCCTCCTGGGACCTTTCCCCCTCCCCCTGATTGTTTCGAATTGCGTTTATCGGTTCCCGCTTGGTCTCCTGTTTGGTTAGCTAGGCGAGAAGTTTACTCGGTTTATCCCCTTCTGCATGCAACCTCTGTATGTACTTCCCATAATCTAGTCGCCCTAGCCTTTCCCAGGCCGCCATACACTGTTGTCTTAGAGTGGTGAGGTCGCCCGGTTCTCCTCCCTCCTTCCCTGCCCGTGCTTCAGCCCTCTTTATCTTCCTTTCTATCTTATCCAGCTCAGCCAGGGTTTCCCTTCTAAGGCCTCCCGTTTTCCCAATCGCCGCCCCCCTGACCACCACCTTAAAGGCCTCCCAAGTCGTTCCCGTGCTGTCCACACTGCCTGTGTTATGCTCGAAATAGTCGTCTATTGTGGTTTGGATATGATCTTGGAATTCCCCGTCTAGCAGTGCTTCCGCCCTAAGTCTCCACGTGGGTATGGGGGCGCTCAGGTATGTGTGCGCCCATGTTGCTCCCAGTGGGGCGTGGTTGGACAGGGTTTGTGCGTGAATGTGTGCCCCAGTGAATTCACCCAATGTTTCTTTGCCCGTAAATAATCAATTCGGGTGAATGTCCCGTGTGGGGCGCTGTAGTGCGTGTATCCCCTTTTGCCCCCATGTACCTTCCTCCAGACGTCTTCTAGCTCGAGCTGGTCCAGTATCTTCTGTAGCACCCGCGCTGGTGGCGGGGCTCTTTTGTGTTGGTCGTGCGACCGGTCCAGCCTGGGGTCTAGTGTGCTAGTGTGCAGTTAAGATCTCCGGTCCAGATGGTCGTGGCGTTCCTTTACGGGGCCAGCCGGGGTGTGAGTGATTTAAAGAAATCTGTTGGGTCGTGGTTTGGGACGTAGGTGTTCACCAGACACACCTCCCGGTTCTCCAGCATTCCGTGAACAATCAGGACCCTGCCTTTGGCGTCTCCCTCCTGTTTAATGAGCTGGAATGGGGTGCCCGGGGCGATCCAGGTCGCTACCCCCCTAGCATAGTTAGAGTATGTTAAGCTGTATATCTGGTCGCCCCACTTCTTGTTCACCGTGGCTTGTTTTTCAGCCGTCAGATGGGTCTCTTGCAGCATTGCAATGTGGACTTTTGCTTTGTTTAGCCAAGCATAGACCCTCAGTCTCTTGACGTAGGCATTTAGCCCCCTGACGTTCCATGTCACCACATTTAGTTCATCTCGGTTCCTGTGTTTGGCTGATTCCAGTGGCCCGCTCGTTCCCATTGGCCTGTTTGTTTTTTCCTTCCCTGGTATTCTGGCTTGGGAGGCCCGTCAATCGTCTTTTCTCTGTTATTCTCTTGGTCGTTTGCGGATCCTCTCTCTCTCTCTCGTCTCCCCCTGACCTGGCAGACCGCCCCGCTGCCAGCATCCGTTTCTTACTGGTTCTTTTCTTTAGTGTTCCCCGCCGGCTTCCCGCGTTTGGGTGCAGCCTCACTTGTGCTCTTTCGTTGCCATTGCCGTGTCCTCGTCGCGCATTATGTTTGCCTCCTCTTGTGCAGTCTCTTAACAAACTTAACCACACAACTACTATAAACCGATGCCCAGCCTCCCTCCCCCTGCTCGGGCCCCGCTGCATTCCAGGTGCCGCCCTCCATTCTGCGGGCGCACTCGTCGCGGCGTAGTGCCTTAGAACTGACACTGCTAACTTTGTCGCTGCTTGGGATCCCCTCTGTGGGTCTTGGCGGTCCGGTTCCGGAGACCTCAGGCTCCCGAGTTGAACCACTGGTTTAGGCCTTCGGTTCTCATTCTACTGGTTGCCCTGTTATATCTTGTTTCAGCAGGGTGTCCTCACTGTCTTGGTCCAGCGAGGTACTATGGCATCCGGTGGCTCACTGGAGTGTCTCTTTGGCCCCTCTTCGCCCAGCCATTAATTTGTGTCACTGGGGTGTGTGTTTAGTCCTCACTCTCATTCCCTGCCTCGCCGGGGTGCTTCTCGGTTTCTCTCGACCCCCTCTCTTAGTTGTGGGATCCCCTGTTGGTCCATCCACTCCTGGGCGTCCGCCGTGGTCTCGAAGATCTGTGTCCTCCCGTTGTGCAGGATTTTGAGCTTGGACGGGTACAGTAGCATGAATTTTACCCCCGCTGCCCGAATGCGCTCTTTGGTCGGCCAGAACAGGGCTCGCTGTCTGTGCACAAGTGCAGTATAGTCTGGCTAGATGGTTATCCTGGCTCCATTGCACGTTATCTCCCCGCCCTCTCTTGAGAATGTCAAGATTTTCTCCCTGTCTTTAAAGTTCAAGATCCTCGCGATCATGGGTCTCGGTGGCGCACCCGGGTGGGGTTTCTTGATTAGTGCTCTGTGTGCCCTTTCCACTACAAAGCCCTGGGACAGGGTCACCGCTCCTACTTCCTGAAGCAGTAAGTTCTCTATGTAGGCTGTGGGATCTCTGCCTTCCTCCCCCTCCGGCAGCCCTACAATGCGCACATTATTGCGTCTGGCCCGGCCTTCCGCATCTTCGGCCCTGCGTTCTAGTTTTCTGATCCGTTCCAGCGCCTCTGACATTTGTGACTGGGAGGTGGTCACATTTTCTGTGTTGCTCTGCACTTGTGTTCCACCGTTGTCACTCTCTCTGCAAGGATTCTTGTGTCCTGTCTGAGGAGCCCTACATCCACAATCACTGCGTCCAGCTTGCCCTCTATTGAGGCCTTTAGCGCCTCTATGGCCTCTAAGATAATGCCCTCCACCTGTTTGAGCTCCACTTGCGTGGCGTACGATGTAGCCGTGTCCGCCGCAGTTGCCCCAAGTTGTGGGTTGTCATTCTTGCGGGGGAATGTCTCCATGCTGGTTTGCCTCCCTCTGCTACCCTTCTGTTTGTCGGGCATGCTGGTGTCTGTGGCCTTGTGACTCTGTGCTTGGGTAAAGGCGGTGCGCCCCCGGGTGGCCTCCACTTCGTGGTCGGCGCTCTCCCTTCCTTGCAGGCTATCTCAGACTCGGCCCTGCTCCCCTCAAGCTCCCGTCGGTCCGCTGCTCCTAAGCGCTTCGTTGGGGCCTGTTTTGTGGGGTCTGTGCCCTTTCTTGAAGGTGTGGGCTTACCGGCTCTCGTTGGGCTGAGGTCTCCTTTGTGATCCCGCCCGTTTGCTGTCTGCGCGTGGATGGTCTTCTCCACCTCTCACTCTCTGCTGCCTGGCCGTGATGTCCGCTCTGTTTGGCTGCCTGTCAGCAACCTCGCCGGGGATACCTTACTGTCTCCTGTCTCCGCCGTGGAGTGAGGCGGCCCCTGGCTGTTTGATCTGCCCCGGCTTATTGGGAGAGGTCTGGCAGGTCGAGGGGCCTCTCACTGCTTTGTGTGATGGCCGTATTGTGTGGGTCGGGGGTCTCCCTGCCACTCCGTGGGCTTCTGTTCGATTGTGGCTTTTCCTTTGCTTGTCTTCTTCTCTTCAAGAGTCTCAGTACGCCTCCCAAGTGCTGTTTCAGGTGGGCTGTGTCCTCCCACGTACGCCCCGTGACTCTTGGGTCAACCTCCAGGCGCGGGGCCGGGCTCTCGTGTTCCCCAGCCCTCAGGATCTTCCGTCCCAGCCACGCGGGGTACCTCACTGGATTCTCCTACTGCGTCTCTGCTGGCTGCTGCGCCACCGCGGTCCCAGGCCAGGGCCGCCCGCATGCCTCTCGCTGTTGGGGGCCGGGGCAGGGTCTCACCCACCGGGCTCCGTGGGACTCCTCCCCCCCCCCCACCGTTGCGTGGGCATGTTCCGGCAGAACTTCTGTGTGCAGGGGGAGCACCGCGTCGGTGCCTCGGGCTGCGGGTGCCGTCGCCTTCTTGTTGCACGGCTCCCCGCTATCCTCTTCAACTGTCCTCAGCTGCCTGCTCCTCTGCCTGTCTCCGCATGGCGCGGTGGTGCGCGCCTCGTTCTTTGCCCTCGATGGAGTGGGCGGGCGGGTTCGGCACCTCTGTCGGTCCTCCGCCGGGTGGTGTGCAGGTGTCCGCTGGGCCCCCCTGCTCTGTCGGCGGTCTGCGCTCCTGCGCCTGGCCTTCTCTGTCCTCAGCTTCCACTGCCTCTCGGAGCACGGACGATCACTCAGTGGGCCGCATCTGCCATTTTGCGTGTGGCGGTCCCGCGGCTCCTCTCTGCTTCATTTCGGTCTTTCTGACCTCCGATTTTGTTCAGGCTTTCGCCCGTGCACGCCCTGGATTCTCCGGGTGCCGTCCCCTCGATTTGTTTGTGTTCTCCTGCTGATTTCCAGCCGTTTTTAAGGATCATGTGGCGGATCACCCGGGAGCTCTCGGTGACTTGCTTACTCTCGCATGGCCGCCAAGCCACGCCCCGTCCCTTACAGTGTTATAACAGATTGTATGGATGGAGCGGGTTTGGCAGGTTTGGCCAAACCATGAGGTCGGGGGTGTCAGTTCTCAGTGAGGTCGCCCGCCGCCAGGGCCACTGTGATGGAGAGGCAGAGAGGCGGAGCAGGCCCCGCAATCCGGAGCGCTCACCTGACGCCAGGGCCCAGCAGGTCACGGAGTGTAGTCGCCGTAGCAGTCCCGGCCGTCGAGGCTGCGCTCCAGCAGGGCCGTCTTAGCAGGTGCTGACTTGGTGTTGTGTGCTGAGGTCGCTGTAATCGCCTCTCCTCTCTCCGCTCAAGGGGGAGGCGCCGGCAGGGCCGCCGCTGGGCTTCCTCTATGCTCCACCTCCTCACCTCTCGTTCGGCCCGTCCCTCTCACCGGGGTGGTCGCAAGATTTCTTCAGAGGCGCGATCCCAGGGCAAGGTAATGGCCTGTCCGGCTGCAGGCTATCAGGGTCCAGGATGGCAGTAGCAATCAAAGGTGGGCGTGAGCCGACGGGGTCCCCGGCAGCTCACAGCACCCATGCCGTCAGGCCCCAGTCCCTGTTTCGGGTGTTCTGCTCGGCAGATCAGTCCAGGATTTCGCCAGTCGATCCTCGTAGCTGGGCCGGGTATATGTCACAGATCGTAGTACTTTCTGGCTCTATGTATGCCACCATGGGCGATTGTGACGTGCCGATGTGCGGAGCACTCACTTCAGGTCGCTATTTTAATGGCTGCTCAACAGCGCCCCTAAGATATTTGATATGGTTTTAAATTAATAACCTTCCTTAGACGGGTGCAGATATGATTTCTGAGGCTTGTGGATCTGCTTGGATCACATGCTATGCATAGGCCGACATCTAGTGGTAGCCGTATTACATTTTTTGTTTTTGAAACTCGAAAAGAGAAGGTCTGAAAAATCCCTGTCCTCTGGGCCATCGTGATCACCTTCTCCACATGACAGGCCCCCAAAACAGACCCTGAAGTCTGTTTCCGACACAGCAAGAAAATCAGACAAGTCCTCGGGTACCGGTGACTGCATCAAAAGACGCGTCAAGGACCCTTTCTAATAATTAAAAAATTAGAGAACTCGTTAAAAAAAAAAGTCCCAGACACTCTCCTGAAATCCAAAACATCGAAAAACTCCAAATCTTCGACACCCCTATCATCAAAACCTCCTGCTTCAAAGGATAAAGAGCACTCTGCCCCTAGTGACCCTCTCTCAGGGGAAATGCACCACAAACCATCCTCTACATATAGGCTTTCCCTACCCCTGTTCCCACAGTTTTACCAGGCTCCACTCAATGGACCACTGAACAATTTGATCGAGTAATGAGGAGAATGTCTAGCTTTGTCAAATTTTTTGATCAACACCCAACTCAACTTCCAGCCTCCAAGGGCCCCCTTCAAGGCGAAGCAGCTAAGAAGCAGCCCAATGCCAAAAGACCCTGCCTAGATTCTACAGAGCCTAGTACCGCTACCTCTCAAAACATACCTGATGACCTATACTATTTTAACACTTCAGGTTTACAGGACCCTGGCTCAAATCTGACCAAGGGTACCAGGGGAACATAGATGATACAGACCAATATGATGATGGTGATGGTGATGGTGATGATGATGATGATGATGATGATGATGATGATGATGATGATGAAGAAGAAGAAGACATCATTCAATCTCCAGACCACCTTCACCAAACTCCGGCTGATTGCCCTGTGGATAACCAGCTGCAGTATAATGATCTTCTATTAAAAGCTGCAGAACATTTTAAAATGGATACACAGGAGGCACAAGTCGACAAGGACTTTGTAGAGGGCATCCTCTGGGCTAAGAGATCTGTGGCACAGTTCATTCCTTGGCTCCAATCTATCCAAAGGTGCATTCAGCCTTCTTTATTTACACCCAACCTGACAAGGGCAGTCAACCCTCGCATTGAGAAACGGTTCATACCAGCCCTGTCTGACCCATTCTATATCAAGAGGCAAATAAAGCCTGACTCTGGTGGTGACCACCACAAGAAAAAGAGCGGGCACACCTTTAGCCTCTCTTGACAAGGCGAGCAAAAGAATGTACACACTGGGCAGGAAAATAGCTTCCTCAGCTGCTTACCAAGTACCCCCAGGCAAGTTATAATTGCCACAAGTGGGACGAAATTTCACAACAAATGCACTCTGCCCCAGAGCCCCTGAAGACCCAGCTTTTAAAAACAGTAGCTGAAGGTAGACGGGTGGCAAGCTGTATCCTGAAAAATAACCTAGACGCAGCATATAATGCAGGCCGGATAGTAGCTGAGGGTATCCTCATAAAGCACCATGCATGGCTAAATCAATGAGGTTTCAAGTTGGAAACTTAAGCCACCCTTTTAAATATGCCAATTGAGCCTAACGCCTTATTTGGAAAAGCGGTCGAGGACGCACTGAAAAGTGCTAAAGGGGAGTATGACCCCTTCAAATCCTTAGGACAGCTCACAAACAAACGCTTTGTGCAGAGTGGTGCATTTAATACACACAGTTTTAGAGGACACAACTCACAGCGGTCCTCCATCTACAACCAGGGTGGGCAGACTTCATATTGTGGTTCCTCGCAGGGGCAATCATCCCAACAAAATTTTCCAAGGGGCCACAAAAGGTCGAGAAGTAGAGGCCAGATCCTCCTCCACCAGAGGCTCCACCCCACCAAAACAATGACCACCCGCTCCAGGTCCCCTCCCATCTTTCTTTTGGAACTGAAGGAAAAAGCCCCTCTAGGTTAGAACCTAGGGTTTAACAGATATATTTTAACAAGAAGGTGTCCTAACCTTGCAATTATATATGCATACACTGTGCACATGTTATTTGATAGGGTTCACAATGAATATCTACTCAATCCCAATTCATACACAGAAAAAAGAGTAATAATTTTATCTTTTATAAAATTAGATATGGGAGTGGGAATTTATATGCCAATCTCTTCCATAGTCTTTATTTAATGTTTTCAAGTTATCAAGGACATGCTTCTTATTTCCCTCCCATGCTTCTCCAGTAGAAGGTTGCATTTCTAATTTTACCCACACATAGGAGGGGCTCACGTCAGACAAGTGCGTTCTTTCCAACGTGGCGGGAGGCTATTGCGTAGAATTCATAAAAACACCACCCACCACCAACCAAGAAAAAACAACACAGGAGGAACAGCTAATTCTGCTGGAAGAGGTCAAAGCACAACTACTAAAGGACGCCATAGAAATGGTCCCAGAAAACCAGGTAAACAAGGGTATCTATTTAATGTACTTCTTTTTGCCAAAGAAAGACCTTACAATGCGCCCTGTCGTAGACCTGCGCCTTGTGAACACCTTTGTCAAGGTCAAAAATTCTGCATGACTATCCTACAAAAGTAATCCCACTGCTAAAACAAGGGGACTACATGGCAACGTTGGACATGAAAGATGCATACTTTAATATTTTAATGTTCCCAGCGCACAGAAAACTCCTGCGCTTCAAAATAGCAAATCAGCACTACCAATTCAAGGTGCTACCCTTTGGCATACCCTCCACTCCAGGGGTATTCCCCAAGGTATTAGCGGTAGTGGTGGCGCACTTACACAGACAATCCCAGTGCACCCTTATCTGGGCGACTGGCTGGTAACAGGGGATTCCCCCCAAGTTTGCAAGCAAAATACCCAAAGAACAATCAACCTTCTCTTCCAATTGGGATTCTCAATCAACAAGAAAAAATCAAGTCTTGTTCCAGGCAAAATCGAATAGTTCATAGGTCCCATCATAAAAATGGAAGCAGGGCTAGTCTTCCCTTCAAATGAAAGAGTTCAAAACATACTGCTACAAATACCTCAGTATCTGGCTGGTCACCAAATAACCATACGCAAAGCAACGCGATTGCTTGGGATGATGGCTTCATGCATTTACCTAGTTCCGCACGCACGGTTGCGCAGGTGCCCAATGCAAGATTGGTTAGCAAAACAATGGTCTCAGGCAAGCGGTCATTGGGATGATCTAGTGGTTGTTTTGCTAACCCTAGTACAAGCGCTACTTCGCTGGTGGTCGAAGGAAAATCTGTAAAAAGGAAAACCCTTTCACAATCCTCCAGTGCAGGTAATAGTTACAACGGACGCCTCACTTTCCGGATGGGGAGCCCATTACCTTCACCACACAGCGCATGGCCTGTGGACACAGATCACAGCCCAAAATCACATCAACCTCTTGGAGTTACTAGCTGTGCTCAAGGCCCTACAAACCTTTCCGGTGCATCTAACAGGTCAAACAGTGCAAATCCTCACAGACGGCACCACTGACATGTTTAACATAAACAAACAGGGAGGCACACCCTCTCCAAGTCTGCCCAGGCTAGCCCAAATAATTTGGAAGTGGGCACTCAAGCGTAACATGTTCTTAGTGTCTCAACACGTTCCATGGGAACTCAATTCTCTAGCAGACTCTCAAAGCAGAGATCCCCTACCCGAAGAACACAAATGGCAACTTTTTTTTTTTAAATAATTCTGTTTATTACGTTTTAGTAACACAACAACAAAACAGGCATGAGTCAAAGGCATACAACAGATCATGATAGTAAGGCAGTTTTCAAAGAGGCAGAGGGAACCCGTTGGGGCCGAGGGCCATCAGACATTCGTTGGGTATGGCAGGTAATCAATGTTAACAATAGTACATTTCTATTCCTCTCGGTACATTTCAGTTAGCGTCCAGCCATTTACCCCATATTTTCTGGAATTTGCGGGGGCACCCCCGTGCGTTGTAAATCCGGCGCTCCAGGGCCGCACATCTGTCCAACTCATTGCACCATCGGTTCACAGATAGGGGGTCGGCAGAGCCCCAGCTAGCCGCGATCAATCTTTTGACTGTCCCAAGTGCCAGTGCCAGAAATATTCTATCATGTTTTGAGAGATCCACTTCACCTCGGATTCCCAACAGCATCATTTTGGGGTCCCTGGGGATTGGTGTCGCCAGGGTGGCAGAAATCGTGTTGGTACAGCTCTCCCAGAAGACCTGTAAGACTCGGCATTCCCATAACATATGGTAAAAGGTGGCCGGTTCTGTTTTGCACCTGAGGCATGTCCCATCTTCCAGTCCACCCCATCTGACCATGGCAGTGCGTGAATAGTATGTGCGGTGGAGGATCTTCAGTTGTATAAGCCTGAGTTTAGAATCAATACCTATTTCTCTAGGGGACATTAATGCCTCTACCCAGTCCTCTGGTTCCATGTGACCTATATCCCTTTCCCATTTTTCTTTGAGCCCATCTAGCTGCGTCGCCCCGAAGGAGTTAAGGGCTTGATAGATCGTGGAGGTGACCTTAGAGGTAATGCGTTGCGGAAGGATGTTGGTCTCAATGGGAGTACAGGGGGGTATGGTCGTCGTGTCAGGGAATTGGGTGCGGATGGCGTGGGTCATTTGCGCATGTCGAAACCGGTCCATAGGTGCGAGGTCGAAACGCTCTTGCATGGCCTCAAAGTCAAGGAGATGGCCTTCTTGTATCACATGTGCTAGTGTGTGTATCCCTTTCGCGCACCAGTGACCCAAGGGGCCCATCTTCACTATTTCTGGGAGGAGTGCGTTGTGCCATAGGGGTTGAGATAGCGTTGGTTTACCTTTCCAGCCTATCAGTTTGTGCGCATCCCGCCAGGCCCAGCAAATGTGACGTGTCATTTTGGGTAAGGACAGGGGTTGTTCGTGGGTGGCGTACAGGGTCTGTAGTGGGGTTAGTGGGGTCATGCTCTCCATTTCAAGGCGGATGTGGGGGAGTGTGGGGTCAGCATGTATCCAGTCGTTTACCACCCCAATCTGGGCTGCAAGGTAATAGGTGCGAATGCATGGTAGACCGATGCCTCCCTCCCACACTGATCGCTGCAGCGTCTCCAGGGCGATCCTGGATTGTTTCCCTCCCCACAGCAGTGTGCGGAGGCGTCTGTCAATGAGTGCGAAGGTGTCACGGGGGATTATATGGGGGGCGTTTTGAAGTACATATAGTAGTCTGGGGAGGGTCATCATTTTGAATAGCGCCGCTCTGCCCAATAGTGATAGTGGGAGTGATTGCCAGTGGGAGGTGTCCCTAATGAATCGGTCAATTATTGGCTGTAGATTGAGTTGTAGGAACCCACCTAGTGACGGGTCGAGTCTTATGCCCAGGTATTTGAGTTCTCTAATGGAGACATGATATGGGCAGGTTTCAGGGATCGCAGACTCACCTCCCTGGATCGGGAAGTAAATGGTTTTGGTTTCGTTTATTTTGAGGCCTGCGAAGCGCTGGTATTCCCTGAGGATGCGGGAGACAATCGGGCAGGAAGTGCGTGGGTTACTTAGGTATATGAGGAGGTCGTCCGCGTAGAGGGATAGTCAGTCTTCTCCCCCCCCTGGCCAGGCGAACCCTGTCCAAGTAGTGTTAGTCCTAAGCTCAATTGCGAGAGGTTCTATGGCCAATAGAAAAAGCAGCGGGGAGAGGGGGCACCCCTGTCTCGTACCCCGACCCAAGGGAAATGATTGAGAAGACCTGCCGTTCACCCTTACCGTGGTCTCTGGGTGTGCATATAGGAGTTTAACCCACGATATGAACGTTTGCCCCAGGTTCATTCGAGACATGATTGCCCACAAGGCCTCCCAGTCCACAGAATCAAATGCTTTTTCAAAGTCCACTGCCAGGAGGGCCAGTGGGGCTGATATTTCCTTGGCTCTACTCAGCGCCAACTGAACTCTGCGCAGGTTCATGCGGGTGGATTTGTTGGGCATGAATCCGCATTGGTCGGGGTGAATCAGGGTCTCAATGACCTGTAGCAGTCTATTGGCTAGTGTTCTTGCAAGGACCTTGGCTTCGCCGTTGATCAAGGATATTGGGCGATAGGAGGCACATTCCTCCGGGGGTTTCCCGGGCTTATGTATGACGACTATGCATGCCTTCCTGAGGTCCGGGGGGAGTGCCCCCAGCTCCTTGCTGCGTAGAAACATACGGTGCATGTGGGCGGGCAGTGAACCGCCGAGGCATTTCCATGTTTCTGTAGGGAACCCGTTGGGACCCGGGGTCTTCCCAGGTTGGAGCTGTGCGAGCGCCTCTTGTACCTCAGTTACAGTGATTTTGGCGTTCAGGAGGTCTGTTTGGCGCTGAGAGAGCTTCGGGATCTCGAACCGGTCAAGGTAGCATGTGGGTTTGGGAGGCAAGTGCTCGGTTGGTGGAGTGTAGAGTTTCTCATAGTAGGCGGCGAATGCTGCAACAATGTCCGAGTCGTCTGTGAGGAGCGTTCCGTCTGGAGATTCAATTGCCCGCACATGTCCCTTGGTCTGCTCGCGCCGTTCCAACCAGGCCAGTGTCTTATTCGCCTTGTCACCTCGTTCGTAGATTTGGCTCCGGACTGACTGATGGGCTGTCCGTGCATTGTCTAGAGCCAGGTTGCTAAGGGCCACTTGTGCGGTGATCAAATCCTCCTTAGCTTCTTGGGTGGAGTGTTCCAGGGTTTGTTGTTCGCACTCCAGGGCGCGCGCTTCTGCCTCTTTGATCTTTCGGATTCGTCTTCGTTGTAGGCTGAAACTTCCGAGATAACTTCTCCGCGGAGGACAGTCTTATATGCCTCCCAGAGCGAGATCGGGCAATCCACTGATCCTTCGTTGATTTCGAAGTATTCTGTTGTCTTCTTCTCCAGTTCCTCCGCTATTTCGGGGAGACGTAGGTGGTATGTGTTCAGGCGCCAATTACGATCCGGACCACGGCAAGAGTTCTTCATAGACAGTAGGAGCGGAGAGTGGTCAGAAATACCTCTTGCGAGGAAGTCAGCGTCAAGGAGCCTGTGACTTACATTGCGGGGGATGAAGGCATAGTCGATTCGGGAGAATGACTTGTGGACACCTGAGAAGAAGGAGAACCCAGCCTCGTTGTTGTGGAGCGCGCGCCATGCATCCGTCATACCCAGAGCTTCGGCGAACATGGCGAGTGGTGTGGGGGCAAGACAGGAACCTGACCTCCTGTGAGATCTGTCGATTGTAGTGTTCATCACTTCATTAAAGTCCCCACCAATCACCCATACATCGGCCACATCCTCAAGCAACCGGCTCTGTAGCTCGGAGAGTAGCTCTTTCGTCTGTGAGGGGGGGGCGTAGACTGCAGCGAGGCCCCATTTCTCGCCCCAGATGTCGGCCAGTATCATAACATATCGGCCCCGGGGGTCGATCTTGACCTTCCTGACCTGCAGGGGGACTCGCTTGTGAACCAGGATCATCGTGCCCCTAGCTCCTGTTGTGAATCCAGCCTGGTAGGTGTGAGAGTAGTTGGTTTTTTTGAAGAAGTTTGTGCTCGTGCCTAGCAAGTGCGTTTCATTTAGTAGGGCAATATCAGGTGAGTAACGGTTAAGGTACTGGAGCACCAGTCTTCGCTTTATACTGGAGCCGAGGCCGTTAACGTTCCAGGAGAGCACGGTCACCTTGTTGGAGTTCATTCTCTCTGCGTGGGGCGCTTATCTGGATATCTGGAAGGATCAATGGTAGTCCTGTACGCTCGAGATTTGTGCAATGTTATACTTTCGGGGGGGATGCCCGAAGGTCTTCTCGTGTTGGTATATCTCCTGCCTGGATGATGATCGTGTCTGTGGTCTTGCCCATATCCAATATCTGGCTCCCTTGCCAGTGCTTCTATGTGTCGTATCTTCTTGTTTCTTGTTTCGTTTTCTTTACGAACTTTGAACTCCCCCCCCCCACCCTGTACTTCCCCTCCAACTGGGAGCACCTGTCGCCCAAACATTAAACCTATAACTTTATAAACTTCTTCGGGATGACCCGGGTGTGGTAACGCACGCTCAGCCTTAGGGGGCGGCGGCCGCTAAGTGAGCATTTCCACTCTACCAATCTGTAGTTTGGGCCCTACAGTACCGGGTATTCATCCTTTTCCCGCCGGGGTCCTTGACGCATCGTCGTCTGTCTCAGACGGGGAACGAGGGGGCGAGGGTCTCCCAGGTCGGGGTCGCTGCGTGGGTGGGCCCGATGGCCCACGTCTCCCGTTGGGTTCCGTGCGGACGTGAGTTTCAAGCCAGTCCCATGCATCTTTGGGGTTGTAAAACAAGTGTGTAGCGCCCTCATACTGGACTTTCAGCAATGCCGGGAAGAAGAGGGCATATTTGATGGATAGTGACTGGAGCTTTCTCTTAACGGAGTCAAAAGATTGGCGGGCTTTTTGGACTTCTTTCGTGTAGTCGGGGTAGAAGCCAACCTTGTAGCCGTTGTATGTGATCGGGCCCATGGCCCTTGCCATTTGTAGGATTGCATCTCGGTCGCGATAATTCAGTAGGCGTGCAATCATTGTTCTGGGTGGGGCGCCCGGTATAGGCCGGCCGGTGGGGACTCTGTGTGCCCTTTCCACCGAGAAGAATTTGGATAGCTTCTTCGGGGCAAAGATATGAGTGAGCCAATCTTCCAGGAAGAGTTCTGCACTGGGGCCTTCCTCTTTCTCCGGTATACCGAGGATCCTGAGATTATTGCGTCGCGCCCTCCCCTCACTGTCTTCGGCGCGGCTTTCCAGTTGGGTCACCTTTTGGGCAATCGCAGTGAGCTGCTGTTCCATGCGGTGGATCGCATCTTCATTGCTGGACACCCTCTGTTCTGCTTCACCCACTCTGGTCGACAAGTTGCGGAGGTCTTGGCGTATGAGGGACACCTCTGAGGATAAGCCGCCCATTTTAAGTTCCAAGGACGTCCTGGAGTCCCCAATCGCTTTCATAAGGTCTGACAAAGAGATAGGAGGGTCGCTGAGTTCTCCAGGGTTACTTTCTTCTTCTAGGGGTTGAGGCTCGCGCTGGGGAGGGGCCCCCACGGTATAGAGATCCATCTTGCTCTGTAGCGTTTGCCTCCTGGTTTTCTCCTTTCCCATGTTGTGGTCGGGTTCTGTGTAACAGGGGTCTAGCTGTTCCCCCTCGAGGCGGACGATTGCGTACAGGCTGCGCGGGATGCGCACTGTGAATCGCGGCCAAGGTCACGTTTGGGGTGTTCGCAGTGTCGTCGCTCGGCCTCACCAGGCGGCGTGATGTTGGCCCTTGTCTATCTCGGGCGTACCGAGTGGCCAAAGTGCGTAGGACTGTGCCCTTGTTCTACCGCGAGTGCTGCGCTTCGGGGTGTGAGGTAGGCCGCTCGGGGTGGTCCCAAGAGAGAGGCAGGGCAGTTCCACTGTTCACGCCGAGTTTTGGGGTCCACCGCGGACACGTAGGTAGTAGCAGCGCTCTGGGTCTGGTGCTGGTCTGTGGCGCACCTGTGTTCTGTGCAGGCTGGTTGCAAAAAGGGGTCGCGGGGGGGGAAAAACAAGCAAAGCGTCCGCCCCCCACTCCCTTGTACCTTCTTGTGGGTGCCTCTAGTTGCAGCGTGTCTTCCTCAACGGGGGAGCGCAGCTCACGGCTCCTGCTGCCGCTCGACCCCGGGTCTCGCAGTCTTGCAGATGGGGGGGGGGAAGGTCCGGCAGGTGAGGCCGGTGCTGCAGCGCCCAGGCCGCAAAGCCTCTCGTAGTGTGTGGGCCACTGTTGTCCTGAGGGTGGAGGAGGTGGGGGGGGCCTCTCCACGGCCGCTCAATGGCCCCCGGAGAGCGCCGTGGGGTCGCGTTCCGAGCGACGATCTCGCCTGGGGACCAGCGAACTCAGCGCCTCCGGGGGGGAGGGGCGGTCCTCTTCTTCCGCCCGCGCCGCGATGGTCGCCTGCCGTCCGCCGGCAGTCCGCGGGTCGGTTCTGGCGTCTCCCGTTCCGGTTTCTCTCCGGAGTGCGGCGTCAGCAGCCCTGGTGGGGCCACCACCGCTGGCAGGCGGTTGAGGGAAGATTAGTCCGCGTAAAGTGGAAAATTTACAGGATGTTCGCAGCGGCCGCCGGGAGCCGTTGGTTTTAGCAGCGCATACGTCGCTCGCGCATGCGCACCTCCACAAATGGCAACTTAACAGAGAAATTTTAGACAAAATCTTTTCCTTTTGGGGCTATCCTCCTTTAGACTTGTTCGCTACAAGCCAACACGCACAATGCCCGAACTTTGCATCCAGGTTTCCCCAACCCAGTTCAAGAGGAACGCCCTATGGATAAGCTGGCCAGCGAAGTTTGCTTACGCTTTTCCACTGACACCGCTCCTGAGCAGGATAGTGCACAGAATGCAACAGGAACAAGCAACTCTAATCCTGGTTGCTCCAATGTGGGCGAGACAACCTTGGTTTCTGCGTCTGCTCAAACTGGCGATGTGCAACCCAATCAAGCTCCCGTGCCCCTTCAACATGCTAACCCAAAACGGGGGGACAACGTTACACCCACATCCTCAATCTATGAACTTGGCAGCTTGGCTCCTGAAGTCATAGAGTTTGGTCATTTAAAACTACCTCAAAGGTGTATGGAAATCCTCAAGGAGGCACGTAAACCTAACACCAGACACTGTTACTTCAGTAATTGGAAAAATCTTGTAATATGGTGCCAGTCAAAACATGTAAACCCTATTGTATGTACTTCATCACACATTCTACACTACGTGCTCCACTTACTAGACTCTGGCCTAGTATTCAACTCCATCAAGGTTCACCTAGCGGCTCTGTCCGCGTACACCACTTCACAAAACAAGGTGTCCTGGTGGAAACTCCCTGTTGTTAAGACTTTCATGGAGGGAGTAAAGAGACTTTACCCCCCCATTTCCAACCCGCCCTTAGGGTGCGAACTCAAAGGGTCTTGCACTGACAAAGCTTGTAGCTCACTTACTCTTCTTATGGAGGTGACGGCTATCAGAAAAGCTGTTTTTTATGTTGTGTTTAAGGCTGGATTTGTGCATAGGCTCAAAGGGAGAACCTACTCTTAACAGGGACTTTCCACCAGGACACCTTGTTTTGTGAAGTGGTGTACGCAGACCGAGCCGATAGGTGAACCTTGATGGAGTTGAATACTAGGCCAGTCTAGTAAGTGGAGCATGCAGTGAAGAATGTGTGATGGAGTGCATTTAATAGGGTTTACATTTTTTTACTGGCACCATATTACAAGTCTTTTCCGTTTATTGAAGTAACAGTGTCTGGTGTTAGGTTTACCTGCCTCCTTGAGGATTTCCATACACCTTTGAGGTAGTTTTAAATGACCAAACTCTGACTTCAGGAGCCAAGCTGCCATGTTCATAGATTGAGGATGTGGGTGTAATGTTGTCCCCCCTGTGTTGGGTTAGCATGTTGAAGGGGCACGGGCGATTGATTGGGTCGCACATCGCCATTTTGAGCAGATGCAGAAACCAAGGTTGTCTCGCCCACATTGGAGCAACCAGGGTTAGAGTTGCTTGTTCCTGGTGCATTCTCTGCACTATCCTGCTCAGGAGCGGTGTCCGTGGAAAAGCGTAAGCAAACTTTGCTGGCCAGCTCATCCATAGGGCGTTCCTCTTGAATCTGGGTTGGGGAAACCTGGATGCGAAGTGTGTGCATTGTGCGTTTTGGCTTGTGGCGAACAAGTCTAAAGGAGGATATCCCCACAGGGAAAAGATGTTGTCTAAAATTCCTCTGTTAAGTTGCCACTTGTGTTCTTCGGGTAGGGGATCTCTGATTTGAGAGTCTGCTAGAAAGTTGAGTTCCCATGGAACGTGAGACACTAGGAACATGTTCCGCTTGAGTTCCCACTTGCACATTTTTTGGACTAGCCTGGACAGACTTGGAGAAGTGTGTGCCTCCCTGCTCGTTTATGTTAAACATGTCAGTGGTGCTGTCTGTGAGGACTTGCACTGTTTGACCTGTTAGATGCACCTGAAAAGTTTGTAGGGCCTTCCAAGAGGTTGATGTGATTTTGGGCTGTGATCTGTGTCCACAGGCCATGTGCTGTGTGGTGAAGGTAATGGGCTCCCCATTCCGGAGAATGAGGCGTCTGTTGTAACTATTGCCTGCACTGGAGGATTGTGAAAGGGTTTTCCTTTTAACAGATTTTCCTATGACCGCCAGCGAAGTAATGCTTGTACTAGGGTTAGCGAAACAACCACTAGATCATCCCACTGACCGCTTGCCTGAGACCATTGTTTTGCTAACCACTCTTGCATTGGGCACATGCGCAACCGTGCCTTGCGGAACCTGGTAAATGCATAAAGCCATCATCCCGAGCAAGCGCATTGCTTCGAATATGGTTATTTGGTGACTGGCCAGATACTGAGGTATTTGTAGCAGTATGTTTTTAACTCTTTTGTTTGAGGGGAAGACTAGCCCCTCTTCCATTTTTATGATAGGTCCTATGAACTGTTTGGTTTTGCTTGGAACAAGACTTGATTTTTTCTCGTTGATTGAGAATCCCAATTGGAACAGAAGGTTGATTGTTGTTTTGGTATTTTGCTTGCAAGTTTGAGGGGAATCCCCCGTTACCAGCCAGTCATCCAGATAAGGGTAGACTGGGATTGATTGTCTGTGTAAGTGCACCACCACTACTGCTAATACCTTGGTGAATACCCTTGGAGTGGAGGCTATGCCGAAGTGTAGCACCTTGAATTGGTAGTGTTGATTTGCTATTTTGAAGCGCAAGAATTTTCTGTGCGCTGCGAACATTAAAATATTAAAGTATACATCTTTCTTGTCCAAAGTTGCCATGTAGTCCCCTTGTTTGAGCAGTGGGATTACTTCTTGTACGGTAGTCATGCGAAATTTCAGAGGCTTGACATAGATGTTTGCAGGGCGGAGGTCTACGACAGGGCGCATTGTAAGGTCTTTCTTTGGCACAAGGAAGTACATTGAATAGATACCCTTGTTTACCTGGTTTTCTGGGACCATTTCTATGGCGTCCTTTAGTAGTTGTGCTTTGACCTCTTCCAGCAGAATCAGGTGTTCCTCCTGCGTCGTTTGTCTTGGTGGGTGATTGGGTGGTGTTTTTTATGAATTCTATGCAATAGCCTCCCGCCACGGTGGAAAGTACACACTTGTCTGACGTGAGCCCCTCCTATGTGTGGGTAAAATTAGAAATGCAACCTTCTACTGGAGAAGCATGGGAGGGAAATATGTAGCATGTCCTTGATAACTTGAAAAATTGAAATAAAGACTATGGAAGAGATGGGCAAATAAATTCCCACTCCCATATCTAATTTTATAAAAGATAAAATGATTACTCTTTTTTTCTGTTTGAAATGGGAATTGAGGATTAGATATTCATTGTGAACCCCTATCAAATAACTTGTGAACAGTGTATGCATATGTAATTGTAAGGACAGGACATCTTCTTGTTAAAATATATCTGTTAAACCCTAAGTTCTAACCTAGAGGGGCTTTTTCCTTCAATTCCAAAAGAAACATGGGAGGGCACCTGGAGCGGGTGGTCATTGCTTTGGTGGGGTGGAGCCTCTGGTGGAGGAGTATCTGTCTCCACTTCTCGACCTTTGGTGGCCCCTTGGATAATTTTATTGGGATGATTGCCCCTGCGAAGGAACCCCAAGATGTAGTCTGCCCACCCTGGTTGTAGATGGAGGACCGCTGTGAGTTGTGTCCTCTAAAACGGCCTGTATTAAATGCACCACTCTGCACAAAAAGGGTTTGTTTGTGAGCTGTCCCAGGGATTTGAGGGTGTCGTACTCCTCTTTAGCACTTTTCAGTGCGTCCTCGACCGCTTTTCCAAATAAGGCGTTAGGCTCAATTGGCATATTTAAAAGGGTGGCTTGAGTTTCCAACTTGAAACCTCATTGACTTAGCCATGCTTGGTGCTTAATGAGGGTACCCTCAGGTACTATCCGGCCTGCATTATCTGCTGCGTCTAGGTTATTTTTCAGGATGCAGCTTGCCACCTGTCTACCTTCAGCTACTGTTTTAAAAGCTGTCTCTTCAGGGGCTCTGGGGCAGAGTGCATTTGTTGTGAAATCTCGTCCCACTTGTGGCAATTATAACTCGCATGGGGGGGGCATAGTGTTGTTGGCTATCCTTACTTGGTAGGCAGCTGAGGAAGCTACTTTCCTGCCCAGTGTGTACATTCTTTTGCTCTCCTTGTCAGGAGAGGCTAAAGGTGTGCCTGCTCTTTTTCTTGTGATGGTCACCACGAGAGAGTCAGGCTTTAGTTGCCCCTTGATGTACAATGGGTCTGACAGGGCTGGTATGAACATTTTCTCAATGCGAGGGTTGACTGCCCTTGCCAGGTTGGGGGTAAGTAAAGAAGGCTGAATGCACCTTGGGATAGATTGCAGCCATGGAATGAACTGTGCCACAGATCCCTTAGCCCTGAGGATACCCTCTACAACGTCCTTGTTGACTTGTGCCTCCTGTGTATCCATTTTAAAATGTTCTGCAGCTTTTAAAAGAAGATCATTATACTGCAGATGGTTATCCACAGGGCAATCAGCTACAGTTTGGTCAAGGTGGTCTGGAGATTGAATGATGTATACATCATCATCATCATAATATTGGTCTGTATCATCTATGTTCCCTTGGTTCCCTTGGTCCCCTTGGTCTGCTATTGAGCCAGGGTCCTGCGAACCTGAAGTGTTAAAGTATAGGTCGTCGGGTATGTTTTGAGAGGTAGAGGTGTACTAGGCTCTGTAGTGTCTAGGCGGGGTCTTTTGGCATTGGGCTGCTTCTTAGCTGCTTCGCCTTGAGGGGGCGTTGATCAAAGAATTTAACAACGCTAGACATTCTCCTCATTACTCGATCAAATTGTTCAGGGGTCCATTGAGTGGGGCGTAGTAAAACTGTGGGAACAGGGGTAGGGAAAGCCTCTGAGGTAGAGGATTGTTTGTGGTGCATTGCCCCTGAGAGAGGGTCACTAGGGGCAGAGTGCTCTTTATCCTTTGAAGCAGGAGGTTTTGAGGATAGGGGTGTCGAAGATTTGGAGTTTTTCGATGTTTTGGATTTGAGGAGTGTGTCTGGGACTTTTTTTTAATTAATTCTCTCATTTTTTTAATTATTAGAAAGGGTCTTTAAGCGTCTTTCAACGCATGGTCGCTGGTACCCGAGGACTTGTGTGATTTGCTTGCTGTGTCGGAAACCGACTTCGGTGTCTGTTTCGGAGGCCTGTCATGTGGCGAAGGCGATCACGATGGCCCAGAGGACAGGGACTTTTCAGAACCTTCCCTTCGACACCACGTATGGCTTATCGGTCGATGACTCGGTCGACTGTCGGCCATGGGAGTGTTTAGTGTGGCGTGCAGTGTGGGTGCTTGAGCCGCCGGGTGCGTCTCTGTAGCAGAAACACTGGGCTGCTTGTTGGAGTCGGGGGCTTGCACGCGGGAAACCGTCGGGTCCCAATCGCCCTCGGCATCACTTAGAATGTCTATGTTGCCATCGCTGGAGGCTCCCTCAACGTCCATGGCGGCCTCGGCCTGCATAGCGTGGTGGACACAGCGTTTAGTTTTCCGGTCCTTTAGTGTCTTGGGCCGCAACAGTTTTCAGGACTTGCACTGTTTTTCAGAATGGTCCACAGGAAGGCAGAGATTACACACCCTGTGTGATTCCTTTCAGCGAAACTTCCTGTTACAGGAAGGGCAACATTTTAGCGGTGTGTTTTCCATAGTATGGAAAGATGGCAGCTCGGCAATGTAAAAGGAAGAATAGGGAAATAGGCATTCTCTAAATGAGATGAATGACCTCCCCCCACTCTCCCTACTGTAGAGGTCCGAGGCCCGTTGGGGGCCTAGGTAGGCCGCAGTTAAAGTTTGTTGAGACGGATGAGTAGTTGTCGTTGACGAATTCTCTTATCCTCAAAAGCCGTCTTACGTTGTACGGCCGTCGAAAGGATAGAAAGTCTAAATTTAAACTTTGTATAAGTAAAGGCGTTAGCCAGAAGAAGGAACTCTGCAACTTGCGTCTGGCTATGATGGCGGAAAAAAACAATCCAAGGGACCTCGACGCGTGACGGACCATGGGTACAGGATGCGTCACACTGGGGATAGTATTACTTCACTCTTCCTGGTTCTGTCCTATAAACATCAGGGAACTCTTCTAAATGATCCATTAAATCTTGATTTTGTGCTAAATCTGGTTAGGTAAGCGTATTGGTGTCTTTTCTGATCAGATAACAGACTAGTTAACATCACTGAAGTGTCTTCGATAGGATTTTCTCTCTATTCTTAGGGAAGATTTATATGATATCTGTGACTTTGAATTTTTCGGTCTGGTTGTGAGACTCGATAATTAGAAGGTCCTGTTTGTTTTATAATCTCATAGGCTCCCTGCCACCTAGAAAGCATTTCATTTTCTGAGGATGGAACCAACAGAAAAAGATCTTAACACAGCTTTGTTATTATGATATTCCTTCTGCTGTTCCTGGGCTCTAGTCCTATTAGTTTGTACTATGGACCGAATAGCTGCCATATGTTCTTTTAACCGCTTAGCAATTTGGAATAATTGCAGAGCAGCTTTTTCTCGCTCTTCCCATGTTTCCTTTAATATATCCAAAACATCTCTTGGTTCTCTCCCATATAATAATTCAAACGGGGAGCCGGTTGTAGATTGTGGTGTTTTTCTAATAGCAAAAAGTACCCATGGTGCCATAACATCCCAATTCTTCCCATCCATTTCTACTAGTTTCTTTAAAATGTGCTTTAAGGTTTTATTGAATCGTTCAACCAAACTATCAGTTTGGGCATAGTAGACAGAAGTACGGAAAGTTGTAATCTGAAGAATCTCCTTCACCTTTGACATGAGTTTACTCATAAAGGTAGATCCTTGATCGGTCAAGATCTCTTTTGGGAAAATCAACTCTTGAGAAAAAAGTAATTAAATGTTTTAGAATTTGTTGTGAGGTGTTATTTTGCAAGGGAAAAGCTTTAGGGTAACAAGTTGTGTAGTTCAATATAACCAATATGTATCGGTTTCCCCAACTTTGATGTTTCTATGTGTCCAACTATATCCATACCTATGCGTGAAAAAGGTATGTCTATTATGGGTAAGGGTTGTAAGAGAGCTGTGGAGGCATCTGGGTATTTGTTTTCTGACAAAGTGCACAAGTACTGACACAATTCTTCATATCAGCATATATTCCTGCCCAATAGAATCGGTTCACATTTTGGGCTTGAGTTTTAGTTGTTTCTAGATGCCCACCAGTCAGATGAGAATGAGCAATTTCTAAAACAATTGTTTTATGAGTCTTAGGTGCCACTATTTGTGACCTACTAATACCATCAGGTCCAACATCTCTCCTATATAAAAACCCAGAGTTTAAGAAAAGAAAATTCCACTCTTTTCCCTTCCTTCCTTTTCAGGTAATACCTGAAGAAAGGGTCCTGCCAGTAAGGCATCATTTCTTTGGGCAAAAGCTAGGTCAGGAATAACCTCAGGTTTGGTTCTTCTACTATAGGGAGGGGTTTTATTGTTGGTTCAGAGGAGGCTCTATGTCTGCTTCTCCAAAACCTTTAGTTCCTCTCGCAATCTCATCACAACCCTTGATTTCTTGAGGTTTAGGAAGTAGAACCTTCTCTAAAATACCTTAAGCTATTCTCTCCCCTGCTTTTGATTTGGTAGGGTTTTTTCCATTATTTTGTATCACTTTTACATCTCATCTATAATCAGGGTCTATGACACCAACTATGACGTCTAAGCCGCATATCCATGCCAATCCTGACTTGGAGGCCAATCTAAGGTTAGTATCAGGACGGGGGAATAAAGACCAAGTCTGAGGATATCAAAGTTCGGTCCCAGGTTGAATCATTTCACCACTACTATTGTATAAGTCAAATCCTTTAAACAGTTCAGTGGCAATGGTATGATTGCAGGCTCTCTTACTAAGTTTCTCAAACTTAAGGGTCTCCGAGTTTGTGTCAACTGAATCCGATCCTACCCTGTGAGGGGTCAGAAAGGAGAGATGGACACAAGTTCTAATGTTTTCAAAGTGCCTAAAACGCATCTGACCCTCACACTAAAAATGAACAACAAAAGGTGCAACGTAAATGTCTCGGCTTTAATAATCAGCAAAAAGTGTACAGAAATGAAGTATTTGAATCAAATAAAACAATCCTTGTATCCAGAGGTTGATTCTCTTCGCCTGAACTGTTCCAGGTAGAATATTGAAAATGTTCTGTTCAAACTTTGGTTCTTTAAGAGTAGTAGAAATGTCTTTTTCATCCAACACTTTCTTAAAGATGATGAAAAGTGTCTTTTCCATGCAATGGTGTTTTTAAGGATGGCAAAAGTGGCTCTTGGCAACTTAAGTAAATATGGCACCCATGTGTACTCTCCTGCCAGGAAACCCCTCAGTGTCTTTTTCTTTCAAACAACTTATAAAAGATTGTCTCCTGGTGTACTCTCCTGCCAGGAACCTTTTTGCAATGTATTTTCCTCTCACATATCCTTGGTAGATCCCCTAATATACTCTCCTGTCAGGTAGCTCGCTGCCTGAAGCACTTCTTTCACCACGTCTTCTAGCAATGTTTCAGTTCTCTTTGTCTTTAAGCATAACCCAGTTGTAATCCTTCACTGTTTATACTTTCAGTTCCAGATTTCACTTTTTCCAACTTCCCCCACATTGGCATCCCATATATGGAGACTTGTTTAAGCTCCGTTGTGTTAACTTCATTGTTAATATTCATCAGCTTGTGGTAATGCTTGTTCCAATCTTCCCGATATTGACATCTCATAGGCGATGATTTGTACAGATCTTGCCTTTCTATTGCTTTATTTAAGTTCACTTGCTTATGACATTTACTCCAGCTTTCCCCATATCAACATCTCATATATGGAGACTTGTGTAAATTCAGTCTTTCTATTTTAATTGGTTGAAATTCAAAATAGGTTTTCAATTGATTGTATGCCTGTCGGTACGCCCCAGGCCTCCCAATACTCCTGGGCAGACAAACAGGTGCTTGCTCCTCCTTTGGAATAGCCTCCCCCTGCGCCTTGAGCAGGATATTCTCAAATTCCGGAAGCTCCTTAAGACTTTCCTATTTTCCTCCTACTTCCCTCCTTCTCTCCTCTGCTAATCTCACAGTTGCTGAATCTGTGTCCTTGGCCCTTATGCATCTTCGGGGCCTTAACCTCCCACACCAATTCTTCCCATCTCCTGTCCTTCTACAGCACTTTGCATCTGCTCTCCCTCTGCTCTGGAGACTCGCACTAGCACCCCCTGCGGCCCAAGCCGTGTAGCACTCAACATTATAGCACTTTGTCCATGGCTCACCCACGGGCTCGTACTCCCAAGCACTTGCCCCCTCTTCCCTCTTCCTTTCTGCACTTGAACATTCTGAATACTCACAAGGCATAGTAGGTTCGTCCCCCTCCCTCTTCCCCTCTGCTCTTAAATATTGTGTTGTAATGTATTTCCCACTCTGCCTCCCTCCCTGCCCTGTGGGCGCTTTGAAACAGTATATTCTTATTGTATATGTGCCTATAAAGCAAACAATTAATAAATAAATAGCGTCTAGCTGCGGCAAAGTTTGTGCTGCAGGAAAGCGTTACCCGCTCTGCAGACCCTCCTGCGGTTCGACCCTCCTGCGGTTCTCTTGCTGCCGTATCCTTCTGTCGATGGTGGTATTGCTGCTCCTCAACATGACTGCGTCCCCAACAGTCTATCCATTGCTGCTGGCTCCTCAGCAGTCCCCCACCAGCACCTGCTATTCTGTTCCCGGTCTCTCTACTGTCTGGTAGGAAGCATCTGCCTCCTTCAGCATAGCCCGCTTGCGTGTCTGCCTTCGGTTCTGCCTTCCGATGCGCCCGCTCTGCATCACTCTTCTCCTCCTTCACTATTTTCAATTTGAAAAGGCACATCATTTTTAAATGTACTGCACAGCTGATTGGTATTACAACAACTAGTCTGCACATTTGGTCTGGTGTGTTTCCTGCTCCACATTAACTCCTTTCTCATCTTCCCAGTACGACAGGTTTCATAGGAGTTGAAGTCCATAGGAGTTTTAGACTTTGTAAAGCTCTATCTTTTTTCAAATCAAAACTGTCAGAAATAGATGTTAAGTGGACATTTTGCTCAGTTTTACAATATGCCATCAGTATTTTAGAGGTTATAGTTTCGGGTGGGGGGAATACTGTGTCTCTTTCAATGGAATAACAACAAACAGGGTAGGTTACTGTAAGCAAGAGGACAC
The DNA here is from genome assembly GCF_040938575.1 of Ambystoma mexicanum. Lineage (NCBI taxonomy): Eukaryota > Metazoa > Chordata > Amphibia > Caudata > Ambystomatidae > Ambystoma > Ambystoma mexicanum. The sequence goes on from NC_090938.1 coordinate 339,662,476, forward strand.
TGACAAGCCGTTGACTTCCTTTCAACCGTTAACAAAATAGACATGATAGCACAAAAACAACGGTTTTGTAGGAAAAGGAGCAATTCATTGGTTTCAGTGAAACTAAAAAACTGGTATTGCAGCTGCTCAAACTCAGGAACGAGGGGGGTTTTGTTAGGGGTATGGGCAAATCCACTTTGGTTAATTTAGCAATGTCCAGAACTGTGGATTAGATTCTGTAGCTGCCTTGATGGAGTTGAAACGACCTATGATCAGGTCAACTGCTCGTATTCCTTTTCAAGTGTCAATTTTTAATCATTCCCACAGGTCACAAAGAATCGGCAATACTTGTAGTTCAAAGTATGGAAAAGCCAAGGGCAGGCAAGATAAAAAATGTTAAACAGGCCAAGGGGCCGTGGGGTGGGAGAAAGGCTCTTATAAAATTACACACTCTACCCCTATGAGTGTGCGCAAGAGCGATTGGAAGTCACAATATCTTTTTCCTTATATTAGAGATATTTGTTGTGAGTCATGAGAGCCCTCATGACCTCTGGGGTCGACCGGTTTCTGCCCCCCCCCCTTCTGTGTCCCTGCAGGAGATGCCTGACCATGTTCAGCCACTCTGAACATTTGGATTCGTTCTGTACATAGAATCACGGTCCTGATGAAGATGGCTTCAACTCTGCATGCCATTGAAACCGGTCCTAATACCACCGCCAGGGTCAGGATCAGGTAGCGCATGTCTTCCACTGGCCATGTGGGAGGAGATCATCACTGGGAATCAGTAATGACTCTGCAGGATTTATCACAATACATAGGGACTCATTACAAGTTTGCTGGTAAATGTTAAAAGTGCTGGTAGTACCGTTTACCAACACTTCTAACGTACCAGTAAATTAAAAGTAGGCGGACGCCCCATTACCAGTAATACCGGCAATGGATACCGGATCTTCCGGAATTACTGTCACCTGTAATACCAGCAATGGAATACCAGATGTCTAAGACCTCTGTGCTGGTATTACCAGCACAACAGTGATACCGGAAAAGTACGAGTACGGATTTGCCGATAATACCAGCAATAATTAGCCTGTATTACCGGCAAATCTCAGACGGAGATACCAACACCTCAGAGCAGCCAGTAAATGGACACAGGTGATTTCTAACATGTGTGAGACTCGGACATAAGGGATTCATGGTTTTGGTCAAAGACTTTTATTAAAATAAAAGGGAGTGGGGAAACGCCTCTCTGTCCCTGCACTAGAGGAGTTTCCCTAACTAGAACTAAAACTAAGGGTCTGTCACTGTCAGAATGTTTAAATTACTCTTCTGCCCCTCTAACTAAATAAAGTCTAAAGTGAAAAGGGTAATGTCTTGATTGATTGATAAATGTTCACAAAGGAAAAATGCGTATCTCCAACACAAATGTTCCAGAAGGATAGAGTTTCTTAATACAGAGGGTAATTCCCTTCCCCTGGATTCCTCAACCTTCTGTAGTATATTCACAGATATCAGTTTCTTGAGTGTTTCTTTTTCTTCGACACAACTAGCACACAAAACAACTTGGCTCTTGGTCTATATGTTGTCAGCATACCTGCCAGGTTTTCACTCCTCTTCTTTCTGGTTTCACGCAGCCTATTGCTGGTCCTGATATATTCTTCTCCGGTTCCTTTTAGGTAGAGATATTTCTCCTATGCTGTTAAGTTTGTCTTTTCCTGGTGTACTTACTCACCAGGAATTTCTTGTACACGCTGGCAACTGCTTGGTATACTCTCCTGCCACGACTTCTTATAAGCACACTTGCAACTTTACTTAGTCTGGTTTACCCTCCTGTCAGGGTTTTTTCTCGTGTGGCCCTTGCACAAACATCCAAACGTAATGTCTTTCGGTCTGTGCTGTATCTAATCCTGGGTCTGCCTGGTATATTATCCTGCCTGGGCTTTTCTGAAGTATGTATTGCATACACTCACATATTGATAAGTCTTTTACTTCTCTTTGGTTTTCTCATTCAACAAAATGCCCCCTGGCGTTGTCTCTTTTCAACACTTAATTTGCTTTCTTAGTGTTTATTTGTATGCAGTCTGACTGCCCGTAGGCCCCGGTGTTCCTGTATTCCTTTTGGGGACTCGCCAGCTCCTGTTGGCGTATTTCCTTCCTCCCACGGCAAACCAATGCCAGGCGATCAGCATCTCTTCTCTGCCTTCTGCTGGATTTTTCTGCACCGCGCCAGGCTTCCATCTGGAAAGCATTGTCGCTCAACAGCTGCGAGCGTCCAGGAGCCCTGTGTTGGCTTCTGGCATTCCCACAGTGTGTCTTCTTTCGCTGACAACCTTCCTCTTCAGCCTCCTTGAGCAGAATGGTTCCACGGCAGCTCCTGTAGCCCCACAGTCTTTCCTTCAAAACCGAGAGAAGCAGTCTTTTCCCTCCAGCAGCGCGCCAAAGTCAGCTGTGGCCGCTGCTTACATATCCTGGCTACAGGTATGCGCACCAAGCAAATAGAGCGCGGCCTCTACTCTTGGTCCTTTCTGCTCTGCATACCTCGACTCCTCTTCCTCGTCCCAGAATCCCTGTAGTTATGGGAATGTTAGTCCATTCCTGATGTTTTGCATACATAGTCTGGGTAAGTGTTCTTTAAGGGCAGGTCAGCTCTGAGTGACTTGTAGGTAGAGTTTGAAAAAATATTTTCATGAGACTTTCATTTTGAGGAAGGATCTTATTTATTTATTTGTTTATTTATTTTAATTCTTTATTTGCATTTGGTTCAATTACATAAAACAATTTCATATAGTACCTTTACAAAATCTAAAATCTTAAAATTAACCATTAATCAATCATATCAACTATATAAATAACTCTAATTCCTTCTCAATATGCTTACAAAAACTTGCCAGCTCATATATTAACAGGCCGATTCATGAAATTAATGTGCGCCGAAAATTTCGGCGCAAGCGTGCGAAAACGTTCGATTCGCAGTGCAAGTGCGAAAATCGCAGGGAAACCAGCGCACATCGATTCATGGAAGTCCGTGCGCGAGAAAAATATTGGATGTGTGCTGAAAAAGTGCGCGGCGCACGCTGGCGCACGCTGGCGCACAGGTCATCGAACGCCGTGCGATAAGGCCACAGCGAATTCACACATAGCGCGGCGCACTTAACAAAAGTAGGCATAACACGGGCCGTTACACGCAGAATGGGGAACAACTTGTGAAAATGTGGGCGTCACTGGGGAAGTACAGGAGGCAAGTGCGCGGAACGCCCACACGCTCGCCTGCAACACGTATTCATGGAATGGAATAGGGAAAAACAGCGCACGGCCAAAGACGCGCACAGGCCCATACATGTCCGCCACACGAAAGCAGGCGGTAGCGTCCCTGCGCAGGCAAAAAATGTGCGCCAAAGTTCCACACGTGATCGGGCCTGGGGGAGCGTGTGCGTGTATTTCAGAGGTGCGCGAGAAGTTCCACACGCGATCGGGCCTGGGGGTGCGTATGCGTGTATTTCAGGGGTGCGCGTGAAGTTCTATACGCAAATTGCCTGGGTGCGTGTATTTCAGGGGTGCGCGTATTTCAGGGGTGCGCGAGAAGTTCCACACACGATTGGCCTGGGCGCGTGTATTTCAGAGGTGCGTGAGAAGTTCTACACGCGATTGTGCTGGGTGCATGGATTTCAGGGGTGCGCGAGAAGTTTCACACGCGATCAGGCCTAGGGGAGCAGGGTACGTGTATTTCAGGGGCTCGCGGGTGGTTTTACATGCAGGGTACCACTCACCGTCTGCCTTGCGTGTAGAAGAACGCGTAGCCAACACCCACCCGCTGTGAAGTAATAGCGTGTGAACCCCAATGCCTGCAAAACACATGCACCGGACCCCACGAAAAGCAACGCCCGTGCGCGATACGTCAGACGCGCAGACGCGCATACACGCTAAGGGCCTTTGGTCCAATGGAATCGCGTATGCGTGCTGACGCGCTTACGCGCTAAGGGCCTTTCCTCGAATTACACGCTGACGTGCAGAATTTTCACGTGCCAAATCACTCCGTATCAAGCTGGGCACGCGTAAGCACACGGAAGACCACGCTCCTGCCCAAAAGGCCGAATTACTGCCCCCCAGAACCCCGAGCAGCCTCCCACGAGCCATCTGCTGCTGCCTGCCTGCTGCCACCGTGCCCTGCCATTTGGTGCCTGCACATCAGCCATCTGCAGGGGTCCAGTTGCTGTGTCCACCCCTGCTGGAACAGAACACTCCCGACTGGGATACCATCGCTCCACAGCCCAGCCCCAGGACCCAGTTGCCCACCCACGCCTGCCTCGGGGGACGCCATGTCAGGGCAAACACCATCCGAGACCACTGGCAACCCCCAGCCAGAGGGGCAGAGGTCCACCAGCTTCAGTCAGAAGGAAGTTGGTGTCCTGGTGGAGCTTGTCCTGGGGCATTATGATACCCTCTTCGGATCACCACGCACCGACAAGGAAGGACGGGACAGGATCTGGGACGACTTTGTAGTTGCCATCAACGCGGAGGGGGTGGCAACCCGCAACATCACGCAAGTCAAGAAGCGCTGGGAGGACTTGAGGTCCAGGACCCTCATAAAGGCCCAGCCCTTCGTGGAGGGGGGCTGGGGCAGCATGAGTACCATCCAGCTGAGGGTCCTGGAACGCGTACGCCCAGCGCTCCATGCCCAGATCCTTGAGAGGCAGACCCGTCTGGAGTCGAGCGGTAAGTGGCCAAGCATTGCTGTGTGAGATGGGGCATGTTGCAGTGTGCTGGTTGTCTGGTACTTGCCTGTATGTGTGACATAGGCCATGTACATGTGTGTGTGTGTGCAGGGACATCATGGTCATGCATGTGAGACCAGTAATGTGTGAAGCACACGGTTGGTGTATGTGTTTAAATGCAACATGGGGAGCCCTATGCGGAATGGACACATGAGAGCATGCCAGTCTCTGTTCCTGGACATGGGTGGGGGTGAGGGATGGGTGCTGATGCCATGTACATGTATGGTGTCCATGTCTGTGTTTCTGACCTGCGTGTCTGTGACTTATGAATGCCATGGATGCATGACACATGTCTGTGACAATGTTCAGAATCACTGATGCAGCCTAGTTATCCTTGCATCCACTGTGTCTGGGGTGTACGAGTCCAGATGGATGAAAGTACGTTGAAGTGTGTGCATGTGGTAGGCATGACCCATGATGCATGTGAGTCCAAAAACAACATTGTATGCTCCAAGAGTCCCTTGGACATGTTTGCTTATGTCCATAGCATGCGCCATGCCTGTTACTGCATGTGTTTTGCCTGCACTGACCCATGTGTTGTGGAGGGACATGATGGAAGTGATCTTTGACAGTGCCACTCATCTGCTATTGCTTCCTGTCTAGGGGACCATTGTACAGTACCCTGATGCTTGTGTTCTATGTCTCCCTCTACACAGCGCAAAGTGAAGAAGAGGGCGGAGACGGCGCTGTGGAACTAAGTGGCGGGGATGCCCCCACGGCTGCAGCGGAAGGGGTGGGTGAGCCCCCACAGGGGCTTGCAACGGCGGAAGACGGTGTGGAGCCATCCAGGTTGGTGGTTTCCACAGAGGAGGAGGAGGCCGCTACTGAGCCGCACATGGGGCCTGGTGGGAGCATCCCTGCTGGTGCAAGTGGTGCAGTCCAGGGGCAGGGGCAGGAGGCAGCACAGGTCGCCGTGGAGGTGCCTGTGCATGTCACTGTCCCTGACACTGTGACTGCACCACCATGCACCAGCAGGGATGTCCCATCCCAGGCCCGTCCGCAGGTAGGGGGGATGTCCATGTCATCTGACTCCCCTCCACCTGCGGACGAGGGGACCCCTGGCCGTATGGAGAAGGTCCTGATTGGTGTCGCGTTGCGCACGGCTGTCATTCGTGATGAGGTGCGTGCTTCCCGGGGGGAGCACGCACTTCACCACGAAGAGCACCGTGCCAACGTGGCCCAGTTGGGAGCGGTCATGGTCGGGGGTCTCGTACATGTGTCGGGCACTCTGGCGACCCTCTCCTCCTCTGTGGAGGCTATGCGCCAGTCGTACTCCATGCCGTCTTCCGGCCCAGATGCCACCAGGGCCCCCTGTGGACCTGCCCCTACCAATGCAGCCACCTCAGTGGGGATCCCATCCCTGCCACAGTCGGGAGTCGGAGGTCCAGCATGGGTGGACACACCAGCAACTGGACCCCAGCAGATGGAGGATGTGACGGCATCATCGGGCAGGGCACGTGCACAACAGCGTCGGTGGATTCCATCAGCCTGGATGCTGTCGTGCTGGCACAGGCAGTTGCGTCGGAGGCAGCGGCAGGCTCGACGTGGGAGGCATCATGGCTCGGGGCCATCAACATCAGGGGTGCAGGCATCGGCCGGAGGGCAGGAGAACCCTGGAATGGGAGTGGCTTCCGTGTGGGAGCGGTTGGGCCAGCAGATAGGTGCGGAGCAGCAGCGGGCAGAGGAGGAACGGCTCACAATGGTCAGGGCGGAGGACTCCATGCGGAGGGCGCTGAGGCGGGCGGAGTGCCTCGAGGGTCTTCGCAGGGAGTTGGAGCTGGATACTGCATTATCCCTGCGAGACCTCGGGGCCAGGGAACATGCCCGCCTCCAAGCCATTGAACAGGAGTTCGATGATGCCCTGGCCCATGTCAACAACCAGTGAGCCGTCGGACTAGCCTGCTGCCCTTGTAAATAGTTATGTAGTTAGTATTAGGTTTCCTTTTGGTTTTTTATTTATTTTGGACCTTTTGGACAATGGACCACATTTTTGTATATCGTTTTTTTTATTAGGTAGTATTTTTATATAGGTTTCATTTCTTCAGTTGGGATCATGGATCCTGGATTGTTTATCTGTTTATAGTTGACTGTTGGATTTTAGTTTTTTTGGGGGATTTACCCATGGAGCAATGGTTTTCGGTTTGGTTTTTACCTTGGATTTACTTTCTTGAACTGTGACTTTGGACACCTTTCCTTTGGATTATGATTTGTGGTTTTTCATTATTTTACGGACATGCTGCTTTTGGTTTTTGATTCCCATTGTCATTTGTTTATTTTTAATTCCATTTATGCTGTTTTTAATACATTGTTTTCATCAGACTTCAATGTGTAGTATCATCTCATTGGTATCAAGCATATCATGATATGGGTTTTGAGATTCACTGACACCCATTGGGTGTATGTGAGGGACATGTGTTCATTTACAAACTTGCAATTGGGGTTCTATCATGTCATTGCCATTTCTAAGTGGGTGGATGCAATATTCGGGTGGGTGTTTGGCATTTGGAGGCTAACCATAACGGCCAGGGATCTAGATTGTGATGACATGTTGGCTGGGGGACATGAGTGGGGGCCTGCTGGCAGGTGCCCCGCAATGCTGGGGGGTGGGGGTGCAGGGGGACATGAGTGGGACATGAGTGGGGGCCTGCTGGCAGGTGCCCCGCAATGCTGGGGGGTGGGGGTGCAGGGGGACATGAGTGGGGGCCTGCTGGCAGGTGCCCCGCCATGCTGGGGGGTGAGGGTGCAGGGGGACATGAGTGGGACATGAGTGGGGGCCTGCTGGCAGGTGCCCTGCAATGCTGGGGGGTGGGGATGCAGGGGGACATGAGTGGGGGCCTGCTGGCAGGTGCCCCTCAATGCTGGGGGTGGGGGTGCAAGGGGACATGAGTTGGTGATCATTAGTGCAAGGAGACATGTGCCTTTGCTGGGGGGCATGCCCATGTTGGATGGGCTGCCTTCGGGACATGACCAGGGATGCAGGGTACTCCCCTGTGGTGTGGGCTGCCTGCAGGGGCCGTGGAGGGTGTACAGGGAACACCTGGGAGGACCCACACTGCCAAATCACATGTAGGACTCCCCGGCACCCCTGAAATACACATACCCTGCTGAAATTGCGTGTGAAACTTCTCGCGCACCCCTGAAATACACGTACCCTGCTGAAATTGCGTGTGGAACTTCTCGCGCACCCCTGAAATACACGTACCCTGCTGAAATCGCGTGTGGAACTTCACGCGCACCCCTGAAATACACGCGCCCAGCCCAATCGTGTGTGGAACTTCTCGCGCACCCCTGAAATACACGCGCCCAGGCCAATCGCGTGTGGAACTTCTCGCGCACCCCTGAAATACACACACCCAGCCCGTTCGCGTGTGAAACTTCTCGCGCACCTCTGAAATACACGCACACGCTCCACCAGGCCAGATCGCGTGTGGAACTTCACGCGCACCCCTGAAATACACGCGCCCAGCCCAATCGCGTGTGGAACTTCACGCGCACCCCTGAAATACACGCACCCAGCCCAATCGCGTGTGGAACTTCTCGCGCACCCCTGAAATACATGCGCCCAGCCCAATCGTGTGTGGAACTTCTCGCGCACCCCTGAAATACACGCACCCAGGCCAATCGCGTGTGGAACTTCTCGCGCACCCCTGAAATACACACACCCAGGCCAATCGCGTGTGAAACTTCTCGCGCACCTCTGAAATACACGCACACGCTCCCCCAGGCCAGATCGCGTGTGGAACTCCACGCGCACCCCTGAAATACACGCGCCCAGCCCAATCGCGTGTGGAACTTCTCGCGCACCCCTGAAATACACGCACCCAGGCCAATCGCGTGTGGAACTTCTCGCGCACCCCTGAAATACACGCACCCAGCCCGTTTGCGTGTGAAACTTCTCGCGCACCCCTGAAATACACGCGCCCAGCCCAATCGCGTGTGGAACTTCTCGCGCACCCCTGAAATACACGCACCCAGGCCAATCGCGTGTGGAACTTCTCGGGCACCCCTGAAATACACGCGCCCAGCCTGATCGCGTGTGAAACTTCTCGCGCACGCGTGTTCCCAAAACCCGTAATACACGTTCCCCGCTTTGCGTTTGCTGTTTGCCAGTCCGGGAAACTGGTCCAGGGTTGGCACAGCCCTTTGCGATGGTTTTGCGATCTTGATGGCTTTTCCTTGCGCAAGGGCGTTCTTGGGGGCGTAACTGGCGCTGCTGCAGGGTCGCTGCGCCACGTCTGCTTTTGGAGGCGAGAATCCATGAATGCGCTGTGCGCGGAAATTGATTTTATCGCACGCGGCTGGCGCAGACATTCGCACGGGCACGCTGTGCGTCAGCCGCGTGCAACACTTTTGTGCGAATTTCCATGAATTACCCTGTAAGGGTTTATGTAGTCCCTGCATCATTCTAGACCACAAGGCTTCGAAACAGCCCTCATATTCAATATTCACAAGTTTCATAAATCTAAGTGTCCTTATGTTCTTAAAATGTGGACAATACAATATAAGGTGTTTCAATGTTTCATCTGGTTCGTTGCATTCTTCAAAGCGACATCCCACACAATAGTTTGATTAATTCGTTTTCCAGTTCTTAGTTCTTTCTCTTGTGCGCTATAGATTCAATCTATAGCGAATATATACCTTTCGAGTGTATTCACAAGGAAATAACGTGACATGATCATATCGTGGGATGCGCTGTTTGACATATAAACCATATTCTTTATATAGCCGGTAGGTCATGATTGTATCAATAGTTGCACAGCAATCCATTTCAAAAAGCTTTTTTTTTTAAAGCAAGGGCGCTTTGTATATCATCAAGAGTGATGTTTGCATTAACTAATATTTGTTGCATTTTCGAATGGTAATTGAAAAAAGAATTGCAGGTTTGAGAGCCCAGCATTTTGTTCATGTCCACATACAATGAATTAGTAGGTGGTGGCTAATGGGTCTTGACATAATTGGACAACTGTCTCCGTTTCCATCGAGTTGAAAGTGATACCAGCTAATTCATGTCGGATGATGGCATTTGGAACCGACATTGGTAAGAACATTGCGGATTTCAGAAGAGAGCCCTGTAAGCTAGCTATCAAGCATAATGGTCATGTCGCATAAGCAGACATCAAGTGTGTAAAGTATGACACTTTCAATTTTTAATGTCATAAATTCTATTAGCGGGAATAAGGAAAATTTGCAATACCGGGTATATATATTTTTCAATTGAGACAGTAATGGTCGAGTCTTACTTTTAATAATTGCAGACCATGAATTCATGGAGTTTAAGGCTGATATATAATACCCTAAGTAAATTGCATTATTAACACAAAAGATTTGTGTATCCATTATTTGCCATCTGAAATTGCCTCTTTTAGATTTCACTCCAAATTTCATGATGGCAGTTTTAGCTGGGTTGGGCGTCAGATTATGTGCTTTTGCAAATGTCTCAAAAAGTGAAAGTTTGGTTTGAAGCCCTGCCGGGGTAAGGTCAAACAAAATAATATCATCTGCAAAAGCAATCCATTTCAGATGAATACTCCCAACTTTAACAGAAAACAATTTCCCATTTTCCCAATTCTCACCCAAATCAGATAGATATAGATTAAACAGGGTGGCCGCAAGGTTGCAACCCTGTTTCAGGCCAATTTCTGTACAGATTGGAGCAGTCGTACCACCTTCTGGTGAAATTCTTATTCTATACGATGTATTCGTATGCAGCTTTATAATCCAATAAAACAAAACAGTTGGAATCCCTAGCTTCATCATTTTCTTCCATAACAAGTTACGAACAACAGTATCAAAAGCTGAGCTCATATCGATCATCGCTATATAAACAGGGTTAGAATTCCTATCTTTTACTCCAGCAATAACATGTGACATAATACTTGCATTTAGGGTTGTGCTCATGTTGTTCCTAAAACCAGTTTGAAATCTTGAGTATAAGCCATTAACCTCAATAACTCTCGAGTTCATGTAAAAGAAGGATCGCAAAGATCTTAGCCTCGATTAGGGATATTGGACGATAATTCTCCGGCCGAGATGGATCACCCTTTTTGAATATGGGTACTATATTTGCAGTTAGCCATGAGGATGGAACATCCCCAGACTTGAAGATGGTATCGAATGTATTTTTTATAATGTCAGCCCACAGCACGGATCTGCCTTATAAAGACATGGGGGAGGCCATCTGTTTGAGTATGACAGCCTGGAAATTGCCCAGGTAATATTGCTGCAGTTCCACTTCAACCTTGGAATATTGTGATATTCCAGAGAAACATTTGGGACTAACCGAAATTCGCAAGGCAATTGGTATTTAACCTTTTATAAATGTTTGCCATATTTGATCGGGAATACAGTTCGGAGAGAACATTGCAACACATTTATTTTCAGCTTTCAAGGTACGCCAAATTACGCACGTCATGGGACGTGATGGCGCGAATGAATGCACAATTCATCTCATTGTATCTTGAGTTGCGGGCAAATCTTAAATTTTGTTTTTATACAGATAGAATTTTATTCCGCCTTGCCTTACTATCTTCGGTGCCCAAATTGCTTTTCTTCAAATATCTCAGTGTCCTATTTTTATCCCTTTTCAGTAATTTGCATGTGTGATCGTATAAATATGTATGTTTCAATTTTTTTTTTTCATTTTACAAAACCGCGCAAGTGCTATAGTAACCATTTCAGAGTATTGCGCGCCAGATATTTTTCCAAGATTTCCCCCTGCTCGTCTGGTCCTCTCGATTTCTAAAGATATATGTTTTACAACATGATTGCACATCCCTTGATTCCATCTAATAGAATGCTGAAGTCGATTGGTTTCCACCACTGCCAATGTTATAATTGGCCTGAGCTTTTGACATTTCAAATTTAAGAATGTAGAGAGTTGTGCATGGTCATCAATCTCTATCTGGCCTATTTCTAGCGGTGCTATATGCATAATAAGATTGTGAGAAACATATATAAAATCTATCGTTGAGTTCCTCGTGCCTCTTGCCCACGTTACTTTAGATTTCATGTCATTTATGACCATTAAATCCATATCCCACTCAATGAGGAGTTCTCTAAACTTAGCTCTACTACTACGTGAAAGAGTGGAGGATTTGGATATATGACTCTCAGTCAAATCTCTGCAATCACAATTAAAGTCACCACCTATAATAATTTCACAAGTCTGATACCTAGCAGATATATGTTATAAACACATATCCAATTCATCCAACATCTCAACAACGGTTGAAGAGGCAGGATTCCAGTATAAGGAAAGTATCATTAATGAGGAATATATAAGTGATGGTATAGTAAAATTAATCCCCAATATACTTGCAGATTCCCAAACCAATTTCGATTGAGCCTTCAAAGATATATTAACTGCAACCGCCAAGCCCCCAGATGGACGCCCTTGCAGAGATCTCTTTGCGGGCGAAGAAAAGGTCGAGTATCCAGGAATCAAAAGTGGTTCAGTTTTCATAGTTTCTTGTGCCATTATTATTGTTGGTCGGTCCTCAAAGGTTAATACAGAGTGCCATTTCATTAAGTTTACATATCCACAAGAGTTCCAAGATCTAATATTTATACCTATCTTGTTTTGGTGGCTATGTAACAGAGAGAGATGTTTTAGGACACAAAATCGCCGATAGCATGGGTTCCAACCATGGTAAACCTTTTGTATTGCCTACTGATTTCAATATTTCCAACATTTCACCTTCTAAACCTGCTTCGGATTGCATGCCAGATCTACCTACTTCTGTGAGCTCTTAAACACCCTTACCCGGGGGTTCTAAAAATTCTGTAGCCTCCACCTCGGATTCAAAAGTAAGCAGCACCAGGCCCTCATTTTCCATTTCCTCACGGCTAAACCAGATACATTTCATTATAGCCTTAGAGCTGAGATAACAAACAGCCCTATGATTATTTGCTCTTGCCAAAGAGACCCTTGTAATATCTTCAGATCATATCATTCTCAATTGAGGTATGTTTGAGAACACAGAGAATAAAAAGGATCGATTAATGCGATTGTCCACCAAATCCTTTCCATCCCCCTCAAATACAATAATATACTGTCTTTCAAATTCAATTTGTTAAGGCCTAGTTGAATTTATATTTATTGCTGTATCTCTTAGGGTAACTGCTTACGAAGAAGCACTAGTAACCACATGAGGAAACTGTAGCGGCAAAGTTCTGCTAATACTGTTAACATTTTGATTAATCTCAAATTAGAGTTTGCTCTTGCTGTCAAGTGATTCATCATCGCTGTATAAATGACCCTTGTTAGCCTTGATTTCAGATAAGGACCTACTTAATGCAGGACCGTGAATTGATATATGCCTAGGGACATGCGAAGTTTCCATAAGATCCACATTATTAGCTTTATTGATTGTTAAGTTCCCAAGCGGGGTAATAGAGGGTGCCACAGCCATTTCAGTTATTTTCCCCTTATCGTTTACCACTACTAAATTCTTACTTTTGTTCAGTATACAATCACCAGACATCAATGATTCATCTCGTGTTGCTTTCATTTTATTACCGATACTATTTCCTGCTTCTAATTGTTTTTCTTTACTCACCATACATTCATTAGTTACATTTGTACCTTTTGTTCAGAACATTGGTGCATACCTCACTATAAGATTTCCTTATGGGTATATTTAAAGAGACACTGCCACGCGAATCGGGATATTTCGTGTGGCTTTTTGGCGCGCAGCGTCTACCTACAATAGGAAAATAATTACTTAAGGTAGGTTTTACCAAAGTTTTAATAGTCAGATCAATATCAGTCATTTCATTTTCTTTTTCATATATTACATGCGCCTTTGGGATTGTTATACCTGTATTTAGTTGTGTTACAGTTTTACAAGTTACTGATTTCTGAGACACTGCTGTTACCAATTTTGTGTTGCTAATTTTAATAGTTCCCTTCTTAGAATACATGTCTTCCTTCATTAACGGGGGATTGCCAAGACTTCCACTTCTCGGTTCCACTGATACATTAATTGCACGTGTAAGTGCATCTTGACTCTCTTTGGATAATTGTTCCAAATCAATATAAGATAGGAGTGGATTTTATATCTGTTGCTGTTGATTCATTCTTATGTAATGCGGCTTCCTTCCTTTTAGCAAGTCTATTTACAGCACGCAAATGCATCCTTTTAGCCCGATGAGACATAAAAGTGGGAGTTACTTCAATAGGTAAGTTTGCATTCTCCGCCTTTTTATGTTTTTCGATTTCATCCAGCAAAACAGATGGACTATCAGACCTAGCTGGTGATGAAGCCACAACAGATGGACTAGCCGGCATAGCTGGAGGTGGAGCCATATTCATTAATTGTGTAAGAATTGTGTTATTCAATACTGCTATTGAAGCTTAGATCTCTCTAAAATCATTGTCACAATTACACTTTAAGGGCTCAGGTGATGCACTAGTAAACTGTGTAGGGTGGTCCCCCTCATAACAGCCAGGTTGCAAACATTGCATGCTTTTCTCATGGCTCACATCGCAAGCCTCGTCTGTTCCTCGACCGCATATTTCATGTTGCATAGATCTCAGGGTATCGATGGCAATTCTAAATCCCTCAATTTTGTCCATCTTAGAGTATAAATGATGCATAATTACCTTTATCTCCTTTAATTCCAAATGAGTGAGTTCATGACCCTTATCAAGAAGATCCAATATTTTTGTAATTACTCGTAGGGGACTAGGTGATTGATGTTCTAATCCGCTCCCATCAGATGTCCCCCCCCTCAGGATGATCATGTAACAACCTGCTTTGATTTTTAACTTGCTCAGGAGAATACAATAAAGCGTGCGGAATCACTTCAGAAACTTCTTCACCTATTGTTTCATTATGAGCTTTAGTAATATCATCTCTGAGTTGTTATTGAGATGGCCGCATTAGATGATCTATATACAAGTGGGGTCATCATGTTGATAGACAGATTGACCTGTTCATCTAATTCGGCCATTTTCCTCATAGTGATCTTAAACTGATCTTCATAAGAAGTGCATGACATCAATGGAGGTTGTACAGCCACTCAGGCTCTCCCTAGTACACTCCTTGTCCTCCTCTGTTATGAGGGCATACGTACTAGCAGGAGAAACGGCATGAACCTGAGCCAAATGAGTAGCATATATAGGAGTATTTATGCAATTAAAAATATCAGCTTTAGGTACCGCTGCTAAAGTGTTTGTAGTTGATGACTCATTGTTAGAAGTATTTCCTTTACACACAAGGGAGCCAATATTCAGTATTGCCTCAGTGCAACGCCCACTCCGCAGGCCATTAGCCATTGTTATAATGCAGGTAGTTACACTTATAAGGTGTATGGAAAAGAGACAATATTCTCAACCTAGTAAGCAATACCAAAAATGAGCAATGTCCAATGTAAAAACCCAACTCAATACACAATAATGACCTAATAAAATCAAGTTAACACATTAAAAGGTTAGTAGCGGCCAACACGTCAATTGATCAAGAAAAATATCTAAAATACTCGGCCAGTGCTACACCAATACATATCAAAAATGCGCTAAAATGTTTGATCATAAAAAAAAAATGTGGGCATCACAACCACAACCACAAAAATGTGTCAATATGCGACTAAAAACTGTCACTTTTGCACCAGCCTGGTCAGCGAGTGTGCTTCCAAGTACACTTCTAACACTCTCAAGAAGCTCACCAATGTTACAGAATCACAAACTCCAGTATCTCCAGCTACACCAGACAATACAGTACTTAAATGCAGGACTCGACTCAAGGTGCTTGTCAGGTATCGCAATTAGAATAAAATCCAGAGGGAATCGGAGCAAAAGTCCACCACAGTCTCCCGTCTGAGTGCGCCGCCAAACAGCCGCACAACAGCCAGTGGGCTTGTCTCTGAAGGGCTTAGTGCCGCTCGGGAGGCTCTGGCCGTATTAAATATCCGGTATGAGATCACGTGATGAGTCACGTGACACAGCCTTGGCCTGCCTCCTCCAGGAAGCAGGTGAGCGCATGACAAGAGCAACGCTCGCAGTGCCGTGAGCTGCAGCTACAGCTATTTATTTATTTTTAAAGCGCACTAAGCCCTGAGTCATCAAGGCGCTGTTACATGACCAGTTACTTACAAAGACGGAACATGTGCAGGCAGTTGGTATACCAAGCACTTATAGGATCAACATTCAAGCAAAAAGCCATGTTTTTTGTGATTTCCTGAAGGTCTAGTAGGAAAGTTTGGTTCGCATGGTTGGCAGGAGTAGGCTCCATTGTTTGTCTGCGATGGTTGGGAAGCTCGAGCCTCCAGTTTTAGCCCATTTAAATGTGGGCTGGATGAGATGGTGTTCCGTGTTCTTCTTAAATGGATATGATATGATATGGCATTTATAACACGCCCTTTACACATGTGTTTCGAGGCGCGACGAGGCAAGGGAGGGGGAACAGAGGGAAGACAAACAACGATCTTACTAGGCCAAGTGACATTCAGATCGCAAGTGCATGGGAAGGGGGAAAGGGAAAAGTGCGGGAGGAAGGGGGAGGGGAAAGTGCAGTACATGGGATAATAGAATAAAAAGGATAAATAAAAAATACGCCCAGCTGGTGGCAAGTGCAAGGTAAGTGCAGTCATAAGTGCTGGTAGGGGACTGTAGGGATACAGAACACTGTCCTGAGGTGCGGGGGATGCCAGGGACGCAGTGCAGGTGTGCAACTGGTGGGGCCTGGGCCCGAGATCAGAAGGGTCGCCAGCTAATCAGTGCAGTTTCAGTTTAAGCCATAAATTCAGCAGGGTAGAGGGGGAGAGAAAGCAGAAGCTAAGAGGAAGGTTTTAAGGTGCATATTGATTTGGGATTGTTATACCTGTATTTAGTTGTGTTACAGTTTTACAAGGTGCTTCCGGAATCGGAGATGGTTCTCCTCAAGTTTCAGGGAGGCAGGGACGCACCAGCCGAAGAGAGAGATCTACCACCAACTTGTTGCTTGGAGAAGCGACTGACCCTGAGGGAGTTGGATGCGGATGAGCAAAGAGCTTGAGAAGGAAGATATTTAGGAAGAGATAATTGAAGGTATTGAGGCCCCAGAAGGCCTTGTGGACAATGCAGAGGGTTTTGAACTTAATCCTCGCAGCCACTGGGAGCCAGTGCAGAGATTTCAGTCCTGGAGAGATACGATACCTGGGCTTGAGGCCAAGGACAAGTCTCGCAGTCCTGTTCTGAATGAGTTTGAGGGCGGAGAGTAGAAGCAGGCAGGTTTAGAAAGAGGCTGTTGCAATAGTCCAGCCTAGAGAGAACCAAAGCTCTGGAGACAGTGATCATCTGGGGGAAGGAGAGGAAATGAAGAATACCTCTGAGGAGGTGCAGCTGGTAGTGTGAGTTCTTAGGGACGTCAGAGATGTGAGGAGAGAAGGAGAGTGTGGAGTCGAAGATGACCCCAAGTTTTTTAGCCTTGCAGGTGGGAGCAGGAATAGGGCCAAGAGAGGCCGTCCAGAGAGTAGCAGGAAAGGGGGGAGCGGATGTGCCTATGAGGTGAGGTATAATAATATGCCATTTAGGCATTGAGTATAGATGAGGTATACTCAAGAGAGGAAGGGGAATGGCATGCTTTGTCCGATGGTGCCCTGCTACTCCCCAAGAGGTTGTCTCCCCACATATAGCCACCCTCTCAGTCAGGATCATGTAGCGGCTGCCATCCCCTGACCACATGGGGTGAGGTCACCACCGGCAAAAGAGTGATAACACCATCGTACTCATCACATAGGCCGCAGGTGCACCGAATCAACCCAGGTGCTCCTAAAGCACACAGGAAGAGTACTAAAGGGCCACACCTTCCCCAAAAACACTTACCAACACAACCATGCTGCTTCTTATTAAAGAGAACGTGGACCTGGCGGGGCTACATGCTGATTTACAGCTGCTGGAGCTGGAATACCAGCAGTGGCAACATGAGGCCAGGGAGAAAAGGAGGAGGAGGATACTGCAGAAGGCGATGCAGGTGCCGAGGAGAAAGTGTGCAATGATCCCACACGCAAGGGCCACTCCATGGACCCACACAGACACACACATACTCACCCTGTACCGCCTTCATAGGGAGACCATCTGAGAACTCCTCACGTACATCAAGGAGGACATGGGGAGCAGGATCAGCATCAGGACAGCCATACCACTGCTGGTAGAGCTGGTGTCGGTCCTGCACTTCCTGGACTCTGGCACGTTCCAGCACTCTGTGAGCCAGCTGCATGGCATATCGCAGCCTGCATTCTCCAGAGTGCTGGTGCAGGTGCTGAAGGCCTTCCTGCGCCATTTGGGTCAACACATTGCCCTCCCCACCACGTTGGCACAGCTGAACTAACTCCTCCAACTCTACATATGTGCAGCCCATTGTGGTAGTATCATTGGATTGCATGCACGTGTAGCTGGTGGCCCCCCACGGCCCAGAGGAGGTCTAAAATAACCAGAAGCAGTTCCATGCCCTCAGTGTCCAGGTGACCTGTGACGCCAACCTGAGCATCACGTGCTGCTGTGTCCGCTTCCCAGGATCAACCCGCGAGGCCGTTATCCTGCGGAACAGCACTCTGCTGGCTTACATGGCGCATCACAGAGGCCAAAGGGCCTTAAAGTTGGGTGACTACATGTACAATTCCATCTACCTTGCGGTTTGAGTGACAGCCAAGGGGGGGTGGGTGTAACAATATAACAAGTGCATGTCTGGAATGTGCACTGCACATGCAGGACCCACCAGCGCACCACTAAATTGACAGGCCACAGCACACCAGGGTAGGACATGACTTGATATGAAGCAGTCACTGACCAAGCAATTTGGGCTGGACTACCCCTTTTGGGGTGGGAGCAAGCCTGATTTGCATATGGTCTTTCCCCTTTTGTAATGGCTTGGCACACGAAGAACGATGGTCTGCAGGGTTCCCAACTAAAATTCCCATCAGCCCTAGCTAGTGTGATAAATGGTGAGCGATCATGGGGGAGCCACAGGTTGCAGACCCTGGTTTAGGGGTCCCAAGGCCATAGCTTTATGTAATTGCTTTTTCACAAACAACTTACCTAGCATAAAAGGGACATACATTTGTTTTTACCAAAATAGAATGAGGTTCCTTTATTTTATCTTCTGCCAATTGTCCAGAGCACAAAACCTTCCCATCTTCCTTACTTCTAATATTTTTGTAGGTATTTTTCCTGCTATGGTTGTCCTCCATTTTGTGAGCTGTGTGATGGTTCTAGGTCAAAGTTTCGAATGCCAAAAGGGTCGAATCAAAAGGACCTAAAACCAAAGGGTCGAATTTTTTAAATTTTTAAATTCCCTGTTTTATGGTGAAACCACTTTTTTTCAAAAACGGAAACCCCAAAAAAAAAGCTATTTAAAAAATAAAAATTCTACCCTTTGGTTTTAGGTCAAATTGAGTCGACCCTTTGGCATTTGATCCTTTTGTATTAGGTACTTTAACTGGACACCCTCTGTGATGAATTACAGGAATTTGTCACTTCTTCCCAAGGGGTAGCCCCCCCCTATGAGGCTATGGAGGTGAACACGCTCCGCAACACCCTCCGTAGCAGTCGAGGTAAGTGGGAACCTCACTCGGAGAGACTCCCCCTTTGGGGACAAGGACTCCCGTTCCTGTGGGGAACTCCCAAAATAATATACCAATTTTAACTCTGAAGACCTATCCTATAAAGAGTTCTGTGACGGAAATACCAGGATGTGCTAATGTAAACCAGAAACTGTAACTATTCCTTGAACTAAGAAAACGGAGGATGACCTGTGGAAGAGAATAGAAGCCATGGGAAACGGAGAGAAAGGTATCTGAAGCTAAGCCGGGAACGTCCATGTCTGCATAGCATATGAAAGGGGAGGCTCCTGGAGACGAGATGAGGAAGCCTGCGAGTTACGAAACAGCCATCACGCCGGCACTGAGCAGAGGATGGATGTGCCACTTCCTGAACTGCAGAGATAGCAGGAACCAGAGAGAAACCTGCAGCATCTCATAACGACGAGAAGGAGAGAAGTGAAGTTAGACGCACTGCATCTTAGAAGCTGGGAAGTGAGCAAAATGGAGAGTGACAGCGTGACCACAAGAAGAGTGTGGTGGACATGGAGTCCTATAGACAACGCTGATACCGCTCTAGCAATACAGAGCAAGCCGATAACTGAAAGACCGGAGGACCTTCAAGTACGACGGCATGAAGAAAGAGAAGTTCAGGAAACAAGCCAACCTGATGAAACTGAAATGACCAGGAGAGAATCGAGAACCTGGCGATATTATCCCTACCAACCAAAGGTAACCGGGAAGAAAGGAGACCTGGGAGCAGGACGGAGATCCATTATTGAAATGCTCATACTTGTCCCAGTACAGATAAAGAGACTATAATAATTAAAAACCCAGTGAAGCAGATAAAAATCTTTATTGGAGTGCTCATACTATTCTCAGTACAGATAGAGACTGTACTATTAAAACCCGCTGAATCAAATAAGAATCATTATTGCCAGGGCCAGCGAGTCAGAATCATTACAGGAACAATATAATTGTCCCAGTAAAAGAGATGAGTATATCACCTTAAGTAAAAGAGATGAGTTTATCACCTTAAGGTCTCAAAGAACAAATGAGATTCCTTACTGGAATTGCCATGCTCGTCCCAGTAAAAGAGAAGAGTATATCACCTTAAGGTCTGGAGGAACAAATGAGAATCATTATGGGAATGCTAATACCAGTCCCTCTGAAAGAGAAGATGATATGACATAATTATCTAGAGAAGTGAATGAGAATCGCAACTGGAATACTCCTACTCTTCTCAGTGAGAGGGAGAACAATGTCATACTAAGACCCAGAATAGCAAATGAAGAGCAATATTGGAATGTTCATAATTGTATCTGTCAAGAAAGACTAAATAAAGTAGAGAGGGAAAGAATAAGGGAAAAAGCTGAAGAAAAGGCTGGACCAAAATATATATACAAAAGAGAGACTTACAGTATTTGATAATCCAAGCAGGGAAATGAGAGTGTCAAAAGCAAGTCTTACAATATTTGATAACCCTATCAGGGGAAAAGAGAAAAGCTATAATTCATAAAGAAAGTCATAAGGAATACAGAAAAAGAATGGAAATCCCTAACCAAAGAGAGAAAAGAGGAAAGCCCAAGAAAGTGTTGAATGAACTGAGTGAATTGATAAAAGCAGTCACCAGAGGCTGCTTGAAGATAGATAACATATTCAACTGAAGTTTGCAAGAAGCAAATACATCAGAAGAAGGGAGTAATGCTCCTGCCCTTAGTTATTAGGCTAGTGGTAGGGTCAGATAGTGTTAGTTTGAAGGTGGACAGAATCTTTTAAAGACATTCACACTGACGACTGACAAGCACCTTAGCTAGTTATAATATAGGGAAAGCTAGACTGTTACCCTTTTTCTCAATAAACAAACCTGTGAAATGAATCGGAGTTTGCGTCCCCCTTCCGACGCACCACAGCTGCTTTCAAGCCCTTAAAAGGAAGTGATGTTGGAGGATAGGAAGTACAAGCTGTAATTTTCACAAACCTAGCTACATACCTACTAATTCTTTCCCACCAATAATAACAGTAGTAGAAGTAGAAATAATATTATTGGAAGTAAAAATTCTGCTACCAGCCTAGTACCACCACTACCAGTAGCAGTAATGTTACTGCTACTGCAAGTAGTATGTTTAGTAGCAATAGTATTACAAATAGTACTAGTAGTACCAATACAGCCAGTAGTACATTAGTAGCCGTCCTATTACTACTCTAATAGTAGTCCTAGTATTAGCAGTAGAAGTAGGTTTACTAACATTACTGCTGCTAGTGTTAGGACTATTAGCAGTAATAGTAGTGGCAGTATTGTTAATACTACTAACAACATCAGAAGTAAAACTCCTCCTTTTACTTGTAGAGAACTACTAGTAGCACTCTTACTATGACATCTACTAGCATTAGTACACATAGTACTACTAGTACTGCTTCTAGTAGTACTGTAGTAGTATTGCTGCTGGTAGTGATGCTATAAGTACTAATAGTGCTAAGACTGTCAATGTGAGTACCAGTAGCTGTGGTATTTCTAATGGAACCACTAGTAGTAGTGATACTCTTACTGTTGAGTAGTGCTACTTCTACCAGTAACAATGATGTCAGTAGTAGCTTTAACACTATTGGTTGCAGTACTGGGAGTAATACTATTGTTAATAAAAGTACTACTACTGGTAGTAGCAATAACATTTCTGTTATCTACTGTCACTATTGATATGGGATGATTAGTGGGTAAGTCTAAAAGAAAATGTGACCTTTTAATTTGTTCCTTTAAATAAAATAAGATTTGTAGAAGGTTTGGTGCTTAGTTGGTTAGTCTAAGGCAGGGATCCCCAACGTGTATCTCGGGAGCAACATGTTGCTCGCGGCACCCTAAATTGTTGCTCGCCAGTTGCTCTGGGCCATTGTGTGGAGGCCTAGAAGGAGGTGCTGAATGGATGAGACCTCAGTAGCACTGTAGTCAGTACAGAGTCCCGGACTGTGCAAGAATGTTGGCCAATGAGCCGCTGTGTTTCCAGCTGGCTTATTTTTATACATGCAAGATTTGTGTTTGGTGCCACCATGCACATAATTTTACAGTAAATGTCCTTACTAGTTATGGTAGTCTCATTGCTAAAACCCTGTCATCTCCAGTTACTTTGCCCAGCTGATAAATGTATTAATGAGTACATTATTTGAACCATGTTTGTGTCATGGAGAAAATTGGCCTATTCCGTTCCATGGTACAGCTAGTATGAGCATAGTGGACAAGGAAGTGGTATGCATACCCAACTTTCCTTTATTAAATAATGTGCATGTACACTTTCTGTACAAGTGAGGTTTGTGTTTGATGCCACCATATTTATCGACAACATTCATTTTGGTGTCACCTGTATTTATATTACATAGTGTCCTAGTGGAAAAATGGTAATCGTTTGATACTGTGCCCATCTGGCACATGGTTAATGGGCAGATCCGGTAAATGCGTGCCCACATTTTTCATAATTAATTTTCCCTGTATTCCAATCCAATTAAGTTATTGTTAACTTAAGGCAATTTTTTATGCCATTTTGAAACTATAAATCTGACCAGCAGTGTACACACCCCTCATTAAATCATGGTTCAGTTTTCTTTTTTAGATTCTACATTCTGCATCGAACCATCGTGCATCCCTTTCTATAACCTGGAGCTCCTAAACTTGGGGGCATGGTTTGCCAATAGCTCTGTCCTGGATAGTTTCTCCTAAAGACTCAAACAAACTCACGCTTTCCTTTGTGGCCTCTGAACTGTTCAACAGTTTTAAGAGAATATCTTTATTTCTTGTGAATTAGTAATTCTTTCCAATGCCTCCTTTTCGAGCGTAGGCATCGCAAACCAGCCACTCTGGCTGTCAGATATCTTCTTCGTGGTGCCTACCCTGGCCATTGGAAAATGAACCCCAGAGGATTGTGTTTACTCTTTGTTCAATAAGAAATGTAACATTTCATAACATTCCTGAAGAAAAAAAATCCACAATACAGTCATCAATGACTGTGGAACAGTATTGCTGATCTCGTATGCTTAGGAATGCACCATTTGCCATTAAAGATCCCATAAATTCCTAGGCAAAATCTCAGTAGATCTGAAAAATCAGTGCCCCGTTTGTGGCCCTTTTTACTGTCCATACATTTGCACTAATATTTTGCTCAGGAACCTGAAACCCCTGGTAATGTTTACTTACTCCTACTCTATTTTTGAACAGCTGAACTGGTCCTATATGTCTAAAAATGTACTACTGACCACTCAATCTCCTCAACATTTCTTGTAAATCACTAAACGTCAAATGAAGTTAAAGGCCTTCCACATTTCCTTGACTAGAATAACACGTGGTCTAGATAACTATTAAGTACTGCAAATTAAATGTTGTATACACAGTTTTAACTTTGTTACATTTCTAATTTGTGTTGCAAACAATTTGTCCGCCAACTGTGCGCCGATATGTTCCGTCGAAAAATTGATGTTGCTCACCTTTTAATTTGATATGCCAATTTTGCTCATTGCACACAAAAGGTTGGGGACCCCTGGTCTAAGGTAAAGAAATATCATCATCATTGATAGATTCAATTAATATATCATCACAGTCCATCTAAACGCACCCTTTTTCCGTAACCTTGGTGTAAATACCTTTCCTTTTTGTATTCAATGGCCCTCATTGCAAGTTTGCTGGTAGCCCACCGATAATTCCAGTGGGATACTGGCAAACTGACCTACCGTTTCCGCTACATGATATTCCAGAATTTCCAGAATATTACACAAATGGCGGAAAGGGTAGTAAATCCCCTTTCCATGGAGTCCCATAGGTCTACATGGAGGGGACTGCTGCTATTTCTGGCACCTGTAATACTAGTGGCGGAAATATTGGCTGTTTTTGCCCATTGGGGTCTGATTTACCTCCAGCCCTTGGCTGGTGGTAAATCAGTGAACCCTGACCGGGAAACTTGTAGTTTGCAGTTCAGAGAAAATTGCCGGTCACAGAAATACCAGCAATTTTACCAGCTGTTTTCCCGGACCGGCAAACTTCTAATTATCCCCAATGTATTACTTTTATCATTATGGTTATGTTCATTTCTTGCCATCTGTTATTGTCTCAATATTTGTATATGTTAGATTTTATTCTTCTATGTTTATCGCAATTTGATACCTGTTTGTTATGACATTTTGACCTATAAGCATGATAATATTAAAGCATGATGTAAGGAAGGCATGGTATAAATAGTAAAACATACACAAGTGACCACAGTTCAAGGATGTTTATTGAACTTCAAAAAGAGTTTGATAAACGCCTATCTAATCCTAAATCTACAGATGGGCGCAAGCTACGACCATCAAATAATAATAACGCAGTCCTAGTGGTGTCTTGTCAAAATAAAAGGGCCTATACTAATAAACCTATTGCCAATCCTTACCCATAAATACACATCATGTGGGGAATAATCTTATGACAAAAAGAAAGAAGTGTTCAAAATGATATGTCAGGATATTCAGACCCTTGGCGTACCTTCCCCACGTTTTCAGCACGGGACAAGGTGGTTTACTCGAGTTTAGCACAGTCTCTGGCTTCTTTAGTATGAGGATACAGTTCAATCATTAGCATCAGGGCCTTCGGTGTACAAGTCTCCTTGCTTTTCAAAGTGTCTTCACTGCGATGGCCTGTGTTAGGGAGAATTCTCTATTAAGGCTAATTTCCCAAACCTAGTGAGTCCCCCAGCAGCTTTGGTGGATTTTTGGGGTTTATTTTTTTCTCCTGCAAAGAGTGAGACTCTTTTTCTCCCACTCTTAGACATGATTTGAGATATCCTTTGACTTTGTAATGTGTTTTATGGGCTATGGGGTCTTTTACTCCATAGGGTTTCAGGTGGTTTTTGCTAAGTGTGTTACACAGCACCCTCAGTGCAATAACACAGGGGTGTCATAGTGACCCCCAAACATAGATGCAATACCCTGGGACTGACTACTGTCTCCCAGGGCATGTAAAATCACCATTGACTTTACTAGTCTTAAATTGTGAACAGAACCAGTACAAACCATCATATTGTGGAAGTACTGGTAGGGGTAATTAGATTGCCCCTGGGTCTGTTGTTCGAGGGGGCACTGTGCAGTCCCCCCTCGTCGAGTTTCTGGCTGGTGGCAGTGGTTACCACGCAAAATATTCCACCAGAATATTTCCTATGGGATTTTCCCATTCATTTTAAATGCACCACTTTTTTGCTGCACTGTTAAAGATACCGCCGGGTTATTTGTTTAATATTTATTCCCCGGTTGGGTCTTTCTGCCAGGAAACG
Organism: Ambystoma mexicanum; assembly: GCF_040938575.1. Lineage (NCBI taxonomy): Eukaryota > Metazoa > Chordata > Amphibia > Caudata > Ambystomatidae > Ambystoma > Ambystoma mexicanum. The sequence continues at coordinate 339,688,025 of NC_090938.1, forward strand.
GTTTTAAAATGGAGTTTGTGTTCGCCTCTGTAACTCCAACCCAAGTCGAGCCCTTTGTTCCACTTTTTGGCGGGCTTCTACACAGAAGCCTCCAAAAGTGGTGCCAATCTGTCTGGGTCTACAGGATGTGTGGGAGGGGGGGGGTTTAGGCACCCTGGACTGAGTTGCCTCAGCAACTAAAGTCACACTCTTGTGTGATTGGCCCAGTGGTGAGCCGCCCGGCTCACCACTTAGCATGTTTGAGTGACAGCTAGGACTGATTTTCTGCATAAAAGAAGGGCTTTGGGGACTGGAACTTCAGAAGTCGCCACAGGACCAAAGAATCCGAAGAGGGAGAAGCTGAGCCGACCTGCAACGACGACACCACCGGTGGAGCCCTGCTGAACCGTCTCACCACTTCCCAACGACAGAGAAGATCTTCATCCCGGAGAGTCTTCTTCCTCTGAACTGGTGGGGATAACCAGTTCGCCCTCTTTTCGCCTTCCTGGATCGTCTCGTGGTCGAATCGCCCGTGCCAAGCACCACGGCGGCTGGATAGCCACGCTTCACCACTACCGCGAATAAATGGGTAGTACCTTTTAACCGGGAAGCTCCGCGGCTGGTTTCTTCCCTGGCAGTGCAATGACCATTACTGTGTCCCGCCTGGTCTCCCTTGCAACAGACTGTTCAAGGTGTCCCGTAAATCCTTGACTCTCTATCCTGGGGTGACTTGGGACCTGCTAACTAACTTTTCCTGAACTGATCCAACCCTTTTTGAACTATCTGCACAGACTTTTTAAAGTATTATTCAACTGTGTGATCTTGGACACATTCTGCCTTGCTCTCTCCAAGATTGGGCCTGGCCTATGAACTTTCTTGCTCTAACGGTAGACTCTGCCTTTTTCTGACTTGCTGTGGTTCTTTTAAAAAAGTGCTGGTATTGTGCTGTCCTAATTCTACCTTTTCCCTCCCTTTTTAACTAACTTATTGGAGTGCCATCTTAGGTTAAGCGCTCACCCCTGTCTGCAAATAAGTGGTGTTTTAACTAAGACTTGTTCAATAAGTAATCACGGATGTATATATATATTGATGGTGACTGTGTTTATACCCAAGCTCTGGTCAGTGTTTGCTTGTGCTACTGTATCTCTGTACCTATTTTGTATACTCTATATACTGTCTAACTCTTCTTGAGAGAGGTCTGGCTGCTCAGCCACAGCTACCAGGTAAATCTGGGTGGTACAGACTGCTACCAATTGGGTTTACTGCCAACACCTGTAGTCCTAAGCCTTTTGCAGTGGTCCCTAAGGGAACTGCACATGTTTCTGCCGAACAGCCTGATGCAACCAAATAAACAACAAGGTCTTTTCCTCTTTAGATTTTCCCAGTTCACTTCGGGTGATTCACTATTCTCCCCGGATCCCCCTCATCCGGGCTCAGATCCCTTTAACACCATTTTCATGTGATATTCTTTTTCGAGTGACTCACGGTTCACCCCGGATCCTCCTCACCCGGGCTCAGATCCCTTTTAACAAAAATAGTCTCCCTCAGCCGGGCTCGGACCAATTTGAATTTACTTCGCGTATCAAAGACTTTCGAATGTGCATGGGGTTTGGCTTGACCCGTTGCAGGACCACTTCGATTTCACAATTCCGTTCTACAACATTTGTCACCCTTTAGTTGGATACCTAACAGAGACTTTCGAATCAGCACCCACGGGATGCCGGACTACTTTGTCTATGGTATTGTATCTTAGCTTCAAAGTTCCGTCACTCATCGGCTGCTATATTTGCATAGCTTTCTACATACACTTCATGCACTGTTCTCTTGAATTTCCTTTATACAATGTTGCTGCTTGCAACCTTGGTTTCCACACAGACCAGTCTGGTATCAGTCTCCCCAACTCACCGGCTGTGCTGACTACACTGATGTTGCTTAGTTGTAGGAGCCAAGGACAGTACCACAGCAGCAAACACATCTCCCTGCCTTGACTATTGACACAGAAGAGCCCCGAGTACCTCCGACACACAATGCAGGACTCCTCTGATTTGATTCCAGGTCTTATATTTTCTATTCTTGAAGGCTCATGAAAGATGCAGTCTCTGAGTGAAAAGGTTAAGGGCACTTCCCTCCTTGCAATCCTCTTCAGTCTTGCCGTCTTCCGTTTTGTATTAAACTGCCATCTTGGAACTGCTGCTTTCTTACGTACTTTGCCTTGCTCAAAGAGTGCTTTCGTGCTCCATCTTTTGTCCACGAGGGAAAGTGTGATGGAAGTCAGGTGTGTGTAATGATCAGAAATTCCCTGACCCTGCCTGATCATGTATTGGGACATGTCGGGTATACGGCTCAGGTGTTTGTCCATTTTTTCTCACAGTGAGCTGTCCGTGAGAAAGTGTTTGTGTTGGGAAAGGTGGGGGGAGAAGGGTTGAGTTCCTAGGTATCCTAGCTGGTAGGATGCAGTAAAGGTGTTACAAGGAAGGGGATACCGCGTCTCGCCATTCGGCGTCCCACAACCACTCCATGAAGACCCCTCTGGTCCACCCCCAGGAACTGGATCCAAAAGCGATGGCTGTGTCCTGGCCACCTGGATGACAGATCCCCGGGGACTAGCGGGTGAATACCCTTCCCCTATGTGATGTAGCCGCATCTGTTTCACAAGGGAACCGAGAAAGGAAATCCACGTTCCCTTGATTATTCCATTTCTGATGCTCCACAGTGAAACAGTAGGGTTGCAGGTCTAAGAACCATTACATGACTCGAGGGTTAGAATCTTTACGTTGGCTAATCCAAACTCGTGGAGAATGATCCGTTACGAGTGTGAACTTCCTTCCTAGGAGGTAATATCTAAGATGGGTAATGGCCCACTTGATGGCAAGGGCCTCTAATTCCAGCACAGAGTAATTTTTTTCATGTGGGAAGAGTTTGCGACTAGTAAATAAGATGGGAGGTTCCGACCCATCGCTAATTTGTGACAAGACTGCTCCTAACCCTGTCAAGGTGGCGTCTGCAATATAAACTCTTTTGAGAAGTCTACTATCTTTAGGATCAGGTTCTGGCGCAGGGTTTGTTTTAGGTTGTTGTAACATATATCGTCCTCGTCAGTCCAATGAATTTTCTGGGGTTCAGCGTTCTTTAATTTGTCTGTCAGTTTAGCTGTCCTGTCCGGGTAGTTGGGGATAAACCTCAGGTGATAACCAATTAACCCTAAGAATGCTCTAAGGTCTCTCTTAGTTTTAGGCGTAGGGGTATCCAGGACAGCCTTCACTTTCTCGCGTTGGGGTTGGACACTACCATTTCCCACAAAGAAGCTGAGGTATTTCACGGCTGATTGGGGGCCAGCCTACATTTGGATCAATTGGCAGTGGGCTCTCATAACAGTATAGAGATGGAAAAGATGGTCTTCGCAGGTTTTACTATAAATGACTATATCATCAATATAAGCTCCACAGAAATCAGAGTAGGGATGTTATATTCTGTCCATAAGTCATTGGAAAGTGGCATGAGCCCCATGTAAGCCAAAAGGGAGGACTTTGAACTGGAACAGTCCTAGCGGTGTTGAGAAAGCTGTCTTCTCCTTATCAGGTCCATGCACTGGGACCTGCCAGTACCCCTGGTTAGGTCTAGGGTGGTTAGAAAAGTGGCGTTTCCGAGTTTATCAATCAAGTCGTTGATGAGTGGCATGGGATTTGCATCAAAATCGGAGATGGCATTAACTTGGCGGAAATCTATGCAAAACCTCCAGGAATGGTCTGGTATTGTGACTTATAGGGGAGGACCAAGGGCTTGAAGAGGGTTCGGTAATATTTGCTCTTAACATTTTATTTACATTCTCAACCACTATCTGTTTACGGGCTTCTGGGAGTCTATATGGTTTCAGATGGACCACTTTTTCTTTAGGTGTTCTAATATGGTGATACGTGCCTTTCACTCTTTCCTGGTTTTCTACGAGAATACATCTTCTTAATCCTTTAAATCTTCTTGCTGTTGATTAGATAGTTCTTGGGGGATTAATTTGAAGTTATCTATTTATTCTGGTACCAAACAGGATAGTATTATGGCATTGGCAGCTAAAGGATTCTCTTTCCACTCTTTTAAGAGATTTACGTGGTATAGATGGGTCTTTTGTTTCCTGTTGGGTTGGGCTACCTTATAAGTACAATTTCTTGTTTGTTCCAATATTACATATTGCCTGTGCCACTTGGCTACAAGTTTGTTTTCCGAGGTAGGCAAGAGGACCAACACTTTTTGTCCTATGGAAAACAATCTCCGATTTACTTTTTTGTCATGAGTGGACATGTGTTGTGCTTAGACATTTTCCATATGAGTATAGATTAGGTTTCAAACAAGCTTCATATGCTTGTGCAATCTGGTAGGTGTTTGCAAAAGGACAATGCTTGCCTCTTCCCTTTCCTCCCATGTGTCCTGGAGCATGTCCAGGACATCGCTAGGTTCTCTACCATAGAGTAATTCAAAAGGAGAGAATCCAGTGGATGGCTGAGTGGGTTTTCTTGCTGCAAATAGTGCCCAGGGGATCATACTGTCCCAGTCCTTCAAATCTTTATCTACCAATGTTCTCAGGATCATTTTGAGTGTTCTGTTGAATCTTTCTACCAATCCGTCTGTTTGGGGATGGTAAACTGAAGTCCGTAAGGTGGGGATATGGAGCAGCTCCTTGACTTCAGCCATGAGCTTGCTAGTGAAATTGGATCCTTGATCTGTCAGGATTTCCTTAGGAAAACCAACTCTGGAGAAATTTGGTAATAGGCGTTTCATAATCTGCTGGGTGGTGTTGTTCTGCATAGGAAATGCCTTGGGATATCTGGTCGCATAATCAACAATCACGAGTACATATTTGTTACCTAGTCTAGAGGTTTCCAAAGGTCCAATAATATCCATGCAAATTCTTGAGAAAGGAACTTCTATTATTGGTAAAGGATTCAGAGGGGCAGGCAAGGAGGTGTGAGTTCTGGTTTTCTGACATATTTCACATGTCCAAATCAAGTTATTTATATAGGCATGCATACCTGGCCAGTAAAACTTCCCAATGATATGTGCCTGGGTCTTAGATTTTCCAAAGTATCCTTCTGTCAGATGAGAATGCTCCATTTCTAGTACGATTTTCCAGTGGGTTTTGGGGATTACTAATTGAGTTTTACTTAGGCCTTCTGTGGATGTTTCCTTTCTATACAGTAATCTTTGTTTTAGAAAAAAAAGGACTTCCCTTTTCCAATCCCTCTCCTTCAGGAATTGCTTGTAAGAAGGCTTTCCTTCTGAGGGCTGGATCATTTCGCTGAGCGAAGGCTAGGCCAGGAAAGATGGTAAGGCTCTTCTTCCCTTTTCTTTTCAGTCGTAAGACCCGTCACAGGACCACTTCAATTTACATGTATTTGTTCTTTCATTTGTTCTCCCTCTGCCGGGCTCGAACCAAGTTTATCTACTTCAGCTGGATACCTTACGGAGACCTTCGATTGAGCACCCACGCGGTGCCGGACCACTTTGTCAAAAGTATCGTAGCTTGCTTTAAAGTTCAATGACTCATCAGCAGTTCAACTTTACCTGCGACTCCCATTTTACGCATTTCAGCAAGGTTTGTTCCAGCGCTCGCCATACATGCTGCTGCTGCAACCTTGGATTCAACACCGGCTGTGTTAATTTCACTGAAGCAGCTTTGTTCTTGCAGCTAAGGACGGAACCACGGCGGCTGGTGATTCTCCCCACCTTGATTACTGACGCAGGAGGGCCCCGGGTATCTCCAAAACACAATGCAGGATTCTTCTGCCTGGTTTCCTGGTCTTACTATTTCTATTCTTGAGTTCTCAGGAAAGTAACGGTTCATTGTCGAAAAGGTCAAGGGAATTTCTCTCCTTGCGATCCCCTTCGGTTTTGCCGTCTTTCCTCTCTTACTCAGCTGCCGCCTCGAAACTGCTGCTTCCTTGTGTGCTTTGCCTAGCTCTGGGTGTGCTCTCGTGCTCCGCCTATTATTCGTGTGTGGGGAATTGTAATGGAAGTCAGGTGTGTGTGATGGTCAGTAATTGCCTGACTTCGAATGACCATATTATTGGGACACGTGAGGTATACAGCTCGGGTGTTAATCTGTTTTCCCTCATAGAAGGCTGTCCGTGAGAAAGTGTTTGTGTTGTAAATGGGGGGTTGTAAAGTTCCTAAAAATCCTACCTGGTAGGATGGGGTAAAGGTGTTACAAGGAAGGGGATATCGCGTCTCACCATCCAGTGTCCTACTCCCACTCCCCAAAGACCCTCATCCCCAGGTACTGGATCCAAAAGCTATGGCTGTACCTTGGACACCTGGATGACAGAACCCCGGGAACTAGTGGGTGAGACACCTAGTTTCTCACAAAGAGAAAGAGAGAATGTACTTGAAATTAAAAGGAGAAACAAAGTGGAAATAAAACCTTTACAAGCAGATAGATGCCAATTGTAAGAACGAAGGAAAACCCACGACCAGATTATATATCCGGAAGACGTACTTGCAAACAAAGTATGTGTGCGACTATGGAAAAGGGCAGAGAGCCCATGTGAATATAAGAAACCGTGGCAGGAGAGTATACCAGCCAACCAGAACTGTGTTGTTTAATAAAAGTGAAGGATTGTGTTGTTCATAAGGGGTCCTGAGAAGGAATATCAGGTCTAAAAAAGAATTGTATGAATAGATGTTCAAGAGGGATACAATTGCAAAGTCAAAAAATGTTTTTTACGTCACCATTGTATGAGCCAAGAAGGGCACAAGTAACTGTTGAATGTGAATCTTCAGAGAACTGAGAGGAATCCAGGGGAAGGGAACTATCCTCTGGAGCAAGGACCTATATCCTTGCAGAACATTTTTATGTTGAAAGCCAGTTATTCTTCTTTTTGTCCCAAACCATCCAAGGTTAAAGATGTTTCCTGTTTTAACTTGGAGTTTAGTTTTAGTGTGAGGGTCAGAATAGAACACAGGACCCTTTTCATTTTGGACATTCTAACACCTCCAAATCCTTACTTTTTGGTTCAGGTAGGGAAATTCCTCTTAGAGCAGGGTCGGAGAGACATTTTCCCAAACCCTTTTATTTTCAATAAAAGCCTTGAACCAAAAACATGGCTAACTTGTCTCAGTTCCTTTCCTGACTCCTCACAGCTCTAATTCCCCTCATCTCCTCTAATAGAAGCAGTATCCTTTTTGGTGGACACTGGGTCAACAGCCACCACTGCTATTGCCTGAGAGTGCGCCTCGGTTCCTGGCGTGAACCCCTAGAGTATTTGAATTGCGTAAGGGAGGATTTCTAGTCCATCGGGGGAGGAAAAATGGAATAGTTGCAGCAGAGAGGCAATCACCCCAATCCTGGAATCTCTTGGATGACGTTGGGGGTCGGTGGGGTTTCCCCACATAGTTTGAATCAGAGGATCCACCCAGATAGGTTCAGTTCGGGGCTAGAGTAGTTTCACTGATAGATGGAGGAGGGGGATCTATGTAGGGCAGCTTAGTTTAGTGAGCTCTCTGTCCCTCCTGTGGTTCCTCCAAGACAGCATAATACCCCCTGAGGTTGAGACAGTCCATCAAGCATACGCCCCTACCCTGTGTGTAATTCTTCAGAAAGCATTGGCTCCAGTAGTCTGCACCACAGCCATTGCAGGCTTCCTGCCCTGGCCCTGATCTATCTGACTCTGGGCACCTCCTTCAGTCTTCTAGGTCAACGGGCGGAGTGTAGGCCCAATCCCCACTCCTGGGCCGTTGTCGATGGAACCACAAGGGGGTGGATCCCTCTCCCCACCCCCGCTCCCATCTCCCGGGCCTCCCCATCTGCCGATCCTCCCCTGGCAAGTCACTCACCAGAGTGCAGGACTTCCTCGCCTCCTCCGGGAGGTGCGCAGCGAGGCCCTCAGGCAGCCTCTGTCTCCCCTCACCCTCCTGGGCACTCCTCAGGCTCTCCGGGATATGTGTGAGGCTCTCTGGGGGTGCTATTTCCAACATCGTGGAGCCTACAACCTGCTCCAGATCCCGGTGCGGCAGGCATCGGGACAGCCTGGGCCCACGAATTCCAACATCATGAGTGCTGAGGCTGCACGGGCACAGCAGAGAGCGGGGGCCGCTGAAAGTTTGCAGGGGGTAATCTCCCCAATCACTGAGTCGATGGACCTGGAAAATCACCCAAATATGCACTGCCCTGCCGGGGCCAGTGTTGTTGGGTCGCAGAGCTCACAGGGGGAGCTGCAAGTAGGAGCGCTTTCCACAGGTTAGCCCGTCGAGACGCTCAGGCGACTGGCATCTTGGCGCCCACGGATGGCCTCGAGGATCTTTTTGAAATTTCCTGAAGGGGTTCGATAGAGAAGGCCATGGCATTTAGTGTTCCCTTAAATATTAGAGAATATTTTGTATAGTAGAGGTTACTGGTCGTTAGTCTTTAAGATCTATTCTGGGAAGGGGGTCAGAGAAGCCAGGGCTAGGTTGAAGGGAACACACAGGAGGTCAAGCAAGAGATGAATGACTCTTTAATTTGGCCTTTCCCTTGCCCTTAATAACCCCACATCGGTTTAGCTTGAGCAGATAAACACCTTTGAACCATCCTTTGGAGTCTGAGGATTTGGCAAGCCATCTGACATTGGAGCAGCAGGAGTAGCAGTGTGAAGGGAAGGGAAGGGAAGGGAATGGGAGGGGAGAGGAGTGGAGTGAAGGAGAGTGTCATGGTCTATGTAATACCCATGACAGACAAAGGGGGGCTGTGAGAATCAAAGTGATTAGTGTTGAGGACGTTTTAGTGCAGATTAATTGGGCATTTATAAAGTGTGGAAATAGCTGGGAAGGAACAGAGCACTCTACATTCGGGCATGCAAGTAAGGTGTGGGGATAGCAGAGGAGCTCAAATGGATAGGGGGACAGGGAAGTGGAAGGGTCTCCAGAGAGGGAGAAGAAGGGTTGAATGGAGCAATTGGTGAGATGATCTTTGAAGAGCAGGGACTTCAGGCCCTTCCTGAATTGATTGTAGGATGGATAAGGAATTCTAGTAAGAAAGGTGGTGGAAAGAAGGAACACTGGCGAGGAAGGCAGGAAGATGGATCAAATTACAGAAAGTAGGTCGGCCAGAGAGCATTTTGTGGCAGAGACGGAAGGCAGGGACATAACGGGAAGAGGTGGAGAACAAAGGGAATAGATGAGGGATAGTCAAGCCACGTAAGGGACCAGATAGAGTGTGAGAAAGGTAATGAGGGACAGCAGAGCATTAGGGGGATACAGGGATGCATTCTATGATGTGTATAGGGAGAGTGCTATGGGAGAATAAGGTGCGACAGAGGAGTGTGAGAGTCAGGGACCCGTGACAGGGTGTGGAGTGTTGAACGGTGGTAGCGCGGTGGGGCTAAGGATAGTTGGCCTGGGGAGTACAGTGGTGGTATAAAGGTAAACGGACAACCAAAATGTATTTTTTTTTTAATACAGGCAATGAGCAAATGGCAGCGAACAGCAATAAATACAAGCAGCAGCATGGGGCAGTGAATAACCAAAATGCAACATTTAACAACGCAGGCAACAAGTCTATGTTTTATCGCTATAGTTTCTCAGCTGGCCCTAGGCTCACAGCTCTCCAATACATTTCTGCTTTCCTGCTTCCCTTCTCCCAGACTTAGAAAACAGTGCTTCCTTAGTACTGCCTGGGACGGTTGTCTTCTCACTGACAGACTAGAGTGACCCGTTTCTCTTTGGCAATCTGATTGGAAGAGAGGCTTTGTAGTTCAGAACTTATGTGAAGGGCTTTAAAAAGGCTGGTGGCTATTTCAAATGAATCTCATGTGTTTTCGGTGTTTGTTTGCTGAGCAGCATGGTCCCTTCTCTCCCTAGCTTGTTGTTTACTTTGCAGTTAAAGAGGTATAGGGCTGTGGAATTGTGAATGTGTGGTCCCTGCTTGTTTCCCTTTCCCTTGGGAATTTCGAAAGGGGGTTGCCATGTGAGTTTTGTATATGTAAACCCTTCTGCAGACAGGGTGAGGTTTTGTGCTGTACTGTTCTGACATAGTGAGAGGGAGATACTATTAGTGTATGAGTAGAGTGCTAGACATGTGATTTCCTTCAACCATGACAGGGGCTTAGAATAGCTTGCCCCTTGTCTCCTGAAAACATTAGTGGGAGTTTCATTGAACACATTGGAGCAGGCTAGTGGAGTTGTGGGGATAGAGAGGGGTTATCCTACTGCCTGATTGAGTATTGCGTCTGCAAATGTCCTCACCCAGACTTTGGTACCAGGAATTTGGGGGGAAAGGGTTCAGTATCCTGGGAGGCCAACAGTCTATGTTGGATTATGTGTACAACATCTGTCTTTGTAAGCATACCACAAGTGGGACTGGGGCATGAGGCGGGAATCGAGGAAATCACGAATTAGCACCTTCACAATACCTCTGGCAAAAATGCCTTGCTTTTCTAGTAGGTCCCTAACGACAGCAAGCACCCTTTTTCCACTCACACAATGACTGACTGAGGAGGAAGGAAAACTATAAATGATGTACAAAAGACCAAAGAAACACATGACCAATGGACTACCCCTTCCACTCCCTGACCTTTGAGGTAATCGGGCCCCACTGGCCATTAACTGGGATCATGTAGACCAGGTCTACAACCTGTGGCTCTCCACTAGTTCTGGACTATGAATCCCTTGATCCCTCACCATTCACTATGCTGGCTTAGGCTGATGGGAGTTGTAGTCCACAATATCAGAGCCAAAGGTTGCAGATCCCTGATTTAGATCAATAGATTAACCTGGTGAGACAACCAGTTCTGTATTGCCCCAAGCCATTCATAATACACCTGGGCACCCACCACCAATCTGCCTGCGCCTCTGTGTTTATGCCAAATGCAGGAAGGTCACTCCCCATTACTGGCGCCCTGGAAGACCACTGGCCCTAAAGAATCCAAAAGTAGTTCTAAACTGTCCAAATGTTGATATTTAGTGCAGTATACAAAAATATTTTTGAAAATAAGAGAAGACGTGTTTGAATCCCCTGCCTGAACCCTGGCGATTATAGGTAACTGAGTGTCATAAACAGTCTACAATCAGGTCACCAGAATATTTGTAAAGGATACAAGGGTCAATAAGACCTTAGAAAAGGATACACAGTGAATCTGCTATATCCGGTGTTACGTACAGGTTTGCCAAAGAAGACAGCTAGACGATAAATGATAGACCTTCCAATTGATAAAGCAATCTGTCTACTAAATGTACAGAGTGAGCGATCAATGGAAAGGGCCAAGAAGAACACTCGCCAACCTTTAGGAGAAAGTACTATAAGTATTTAATTTCAAGTGGACAATATTATAGACCAAAATATATCTCAGACTAACCTGTGGTAAAGGAACTGCATGTCTTGAGAGCAACGTAAATCAAATCCTGAGTCAACGGCTAGGAAAAAGGTAAGGTTAGTGGGGAATCTAATCCTGAGCGAAACCAGGGTCATGCTAGAGCCGGGTTGGTGCACACCAGGATAGCGTCCCAAATTTTCTGCACATTTAAAGTAACCAATGTTCATGCAACAGAAAGATTTCCATTCTTGGAGGCAGTTCCAATAAGGCCCTTGAAGTACAGTAATTGTAATGTTCGACTAAATGTAAATTAACTACGCAAATGATGATAGTTAGCAGTTCTTACTTGAAATCTTATGGCGTAATGATGTAACACTATCACAGGATCTCATCAGCGAGGTAGAGCGTTGGTAAACCCTTTCTTTTCTCCCTACTGAATCGCCGTGGACGTCCACGTGTGGAATGCTGAGAATCAGACGTTCTCGGCTTGGAGAGGCATTGTAGGGAGAGACGTTCTGCTGGGATGAAGTACAGCGGGAACGTACGGTGGGTAACAATGGATAGACAACTTAATTGATACATTTCATCAGGCTGTAACCAATGACATCCATCATTTGGAGGATATTTCCAAAAAATGTAAAAAACGTAAACATAATTTGTCTACATCCGAACAATTGGCATTACATAAACTAATGACTATGGATTCACTAATTATTAAAGAAGCGGATAAAGGGGGGAATGTTGTACTTATGGACAAGCAAGATTATATTAGTATGGGACTAGAACATCTTCATTCCCCTGGCTGCTATGAACCCTTACCTCACCTTCGCCAAACAGTGACCTCATAAATTAACGAGTGGCACTCTTTGGGATTGCTTACAGATATGGAAAAACAATTTTTAACTGATAATGGACCCATCATGCCAACTGCATACTTCCTGCCTAAAATACATAAACAATTCATAAAGATACCAGAAGGCAGGCCTTTTCTGAGTGGTGGAGGTAGAATAATGGAACCCATTTCTATCTATATTAAAGAATGCCTGTCACCCCTAGTGATTACGATTCCAACCTTCATACGTGGCACTATGCATATTTTGCAAATTCTTTCTGAATTAAAGTCATACCAGGTATGTTACTGGTTACGCTTGATGTTAAAGCATTATATACCTCGATTAACCATACGCAAGCTATTGCAAGTGTTGATTATATTTATCGTCAACATTCTGCATCCTTTTTTGAACACATTACAATGGTTAATGAAATGTTAACTTGTGCCTTAAGTAACAATGTTTTTCTCATTAACAATTGTTATTTCAAACAGAAAATCGGGGTTGCTATGGGTGCTAGCTACGCCCCTGCACTTGCCAACATTTTCATGCACCACTTTGAGGACAGATATGCACTGCTTGACAATGAGTTTGTCAAATTTATTTACATTTGGAAACGTTATATTGATAATGTGATTCTGATTTGGACGGGTACTGTAGAGTGTTTGAATTTGTCTGTTACTTGAACAATAATGACTGGGGTATCCAATTCACCCACGAGTGCAGTAGTTCAAGTATTAATTTTTTGGACTTATCAATTAGTCTGCAGGATAACACAATTCTAACCAAAACATTTTGCAAGGCTACTGCAGCTAATGCAATTTTGCATGCGTCTAGCTGCCACAAAAAATCAGTTATTAACAACATACCGAAAGGTGAATTCATTAGAGCACGCAGAAATTGCTCTAATGATAATGATTTTCTGCAAGAATGACGATTTTTACGACACAAATTTGAAGTTAGAGGTTACGATCCAGGCACGGTATTGAAAGCTGAACGTACTGGCCAAAGCATGAAGAGGGCTGACCTACTCACACTGAAAACAAGATCTAATTCTAGCCATACTAATAAATTAAAATGTATTACACGCTACAATTCAGATAGCTCTGACCTACATAAAATTGTTCGACGCCATTGGCATTTGCTTCAGCTTGACCAAGAGATAGCACCATGGTTGGATGCGTCTCCAAATTTTATTTACAGTAATGCAAGCAACCTTAAAAACTTGCTTTCACCATCATTCATGCCTAGCCAGCAACCAGTGACAACTTGGCTCAGTCAGAATAGTAATTATGGGTTTCACAAATCTGGCAAATGTTCCATGTGTTGCTATGCATTAGAGGTTTCTCAAATAGATTTTGGTAACTTGGGAATCTTTAAAGTGCATGCATTTATTAATTGCAACTTCAAATTTTTTGTTTATTGTATACTTTGTGTGTGTGGCAAATACTACATTGGTAGTACAATTCGTCCTCTCAAGATTAGGATACGAGAGCATTTATCCACTATTTCAAGCCAGGATTCAAAATATCCCTTGGCCATACATTGGCAAAGAAACCATCAAATGGACAATATGTCCAAAATCAGGTTTGCCGGAATGGCAAAAGTAACTTTGCCTAAACGTGGCAGCAATCTGACCCTTAAACTAAGGCAACTAGAAGCACGACTAATTTGCCAGTACCGTACTGTATCTGTCGGTCTCAACAGTGATCATGAATTTTCGGTGTTCCTCTGAAGTCATACTGTCCAAATGCCTTTGCTCCCTCTCCCCCTTTCTCTTTGCTGTTTGCCAATTGTGCATAGATATATTCTCTGTAAAAGAACTGTTGTGTAGACAACACTGGTCACCATTCCTTGGCACCATGCTCTAATTCGGCTTACCAATTTATGTTTAACCCCAATTGTCCGCATGTAGGCACCTGGCCTTCAAGGGGTACGACTGCCGTAAATGGCACGCCCAACTCAGAATTTTTAGACAAACGTGAGGCTCTTTTTCAAATTCAATGCGCTAATTTAATTACCATTCAATTCATATTCAATGTGCTTTATTCCTTGGCACCATGCTCTAAGTCTAATCACTGATTCATGTTCAAGCTCATCTAGCCACTTGTAGGCACCAGCCTTCTAAGGGTTCCATTGGCCGTAAATGGCACACCCAACTCTTACTTTTCAGACAAACGCCATGCTAATTTCTACATTTTAAGCCTTACTTTAATAATCCTAATGTCAAGGTTCTCTTGATTTTTACTCTATCAAGCCCCTAAAAATGTGCATTTTATTAAGTACTTAATTTCAGCGCCTAAGAATAGGCATTACCAAAATGCGGGCTACTGGCTGCTTTTTTGTATATCTGCTTTCTGGCAATTCTACCTCTAAAATGGCCGCCCGATTGTGCTGTGTTTCCGGGTTTTAGCCTTGCAGATATCAGCACAATCAACTTGTATTTACAGGTGCGCTGCTTGCATGCGCGAGGCTCCTGTTTTCCCTCTACATGCAGAAACGCCGGTAAGCGAAGTCTTTCGCGCAGACCCCTGCTCATCTACCAAGGGAAGGGGCCATACGCATGTGACTCTTTTAACTTTGCGTGCATTAATTGAGGCCCAGCTAGCATCCGTAAAAAAACGGCTGTTTGTTTTTTTCTCGCCTTGAATCTCGGGGTGCTCCCATGCTGACCCTCACACCTTGGACAATTATTACCCTTGGACAGTGGTTTAATTGCAACTGCAACTATATAGGTATGTTTATGCATGCCTAAAATGATTTAATTTAACTCGTTTTACATTAGTTGCAAGTGAAATACAGGTAACACATCATTTTTATATTGCAGTGGAGGCGGTGAATGCACCCGTATATAATTTTCTTTTCTCTCACGTATCACTCTATAGGTAAGGCTAATCAGCTAGTTATTATTATGATATGTACAGTATCTAGTTGAACTTTAATCCCCAAACTCGGAATGTGCCCGGTGGCATGCTGATGTTATTTTTTCTCTGTTCTTTACTAGTCTTCTGGTACAAGCTCTTACAAGGTAAATTTGTAATATTGGATGAGGCAAATTTGACGTTTAATTACATAACACAATGGGTGACCATGGTTGTGCTTACATGACTGCTCTTACTCCAATAAGTTGTTGATTAATTTTACCTTTTGTTTTCCCTCACTATGTGTGCTTACTGTCTTCATATTGCCAACATATCATATCCTCTTCATGAATATCTTTTTTATCAATATGTGGTTTTTCTTTAACTATTGATTATTGTTTTTTGTCAATGCATATTGGATTTTTTGTGTTGGATTACTATTATTTTTTCCGGCCACTGACCTTCCCCACCCCCTCTTGCTGTTCGGGCCTGTTGGCTTTGTTATATTTTGTTTGATACATATGATCATGTTAAATATGTACATTTGCAAAAAATCATGGATATGACTTTGCAGCCTGGAAAATGAGCGTCGAAGCTCGAAACACGTGTTGGCTGTTTTTGATTTGTATTAAATAATGCTCAATGAGCTCTAACAACCGTGTTGTGTGTGCAATTCATGGTAGCAAACCCATTCTTAACAATGGAGCAGGGCACTACTTTCTGGATGTCTTGTCCGTGGCCGATGCCCTGCTGGACAAAAGGACAGCGGGAGCGTTCCGTGTGTGTTATAAAGCGGGACACGCTCTGCTTGGTGCTGCTTGAAGAAGCGATCCGCATGAGGAATGGAGCGGGACACGCTCTGCTTAGTCCAGGAAAGGAACGCAGTGGAAAAGATGCCGCTTGAAGGAGCGTTCCACGTGAGGAATGGAGCGAGACACGCTCCGCTTGGTCCTGGAAAGGAGTACGGCGGGAAAGATGCCGCTGGCAGGAATAGAGCGGAATTCCAACTAGCTGAAAGAAGTTTAATACCGGAGCTTCGGTCAGGAACACAAACAAACAATCAGAAGCGCCGGTTCCGCGTCCTTGATTGTATAAATACGTACCACGGCGTCACGTGCCAAGTCACGTGACTACCGCGGAACACCTCGTCTCAGCTGTGTTGCCCGAAACGAACAGGACAGCTTCCAACGTGAGAAGAAGGCTCTAGCTGTTCTATGGGCGTAATGCATATACGTCTGAACTTGGCGTCCTCTGTGAAAAGGGGGAACGGAGGCAGCAGGCGTGACACTGAGCTGTTAAACCAACACCATCAACCACACCTACGCCTAGTGTTCCAAACTTATTCTTGGTAGTTGATTCACAATTTATATTGCTTGTAGCATCTATTTTTATTTCCCATACAATTTCATGTCCTATTGTTATTCGGTGTTAATAAAACAAATCCTCTTCTGGTTGGAAGTGGCCTGTGTGTGGTCTTCCCCTTCTTTAAAATAAAAGTGTTCCTTTTAGTGCACACTCATTCTGGCATGAGGTCACTTTATCACATGAAAGGTAGCCTCATCCCTACTTGTATTGGAACACAACAACACCCGACATGACATTGGTATGTGTATTTGATTTACTTTTAAAGATATTTATAATGAACATGGTCATAATCAACTGATGTTATGGAAAGAACAATGAAACATAACTTTGTTTATTGTACATGTAAACACAACGCCTGCACATCTAGGCATTGTTTTGTATCTGTTGTGAATACATTGTGTATTAATCATATTAGAAACAGAATTTTGTGTACAAAATATAGAACTCAATATAAATTGTGGATAGACTACCCATTTTTTAATGCCGTTTAGGTCTCTATAAATTATGGTATTAATAGTAGCTTTATCATATAGATTGAAATCCTAAACATAAGCGCAAACCTGTAAAATATGTTTAATTGTTGCACTGCTTTGAAGTTGTTTGTGAGTGTTTCCTTCTGAGGTTCAATGTTACAACTTCTTAGGTTTTTATTGTATGTGTATTGTGACAAGGTGCCCAATGAGTCACAAGAAAAAATAATTATCAAAATATACAATACAGGCCCTTTGGATTCGCACTCCCTCCCTAGCCCAGTCTCCCAACTCCATTAGGTTGTAGTGCTAAATCACTATAGCCTACCCCTACTGTGTGCTCTATCGCTGTTCTTAGGGAGGGCCGTGTCCTTCTCTCTGACTCCCTCCTTAACTTCCATGGGACCTAGCAGAGTAGTCTGGTTGCCCGAAGCTTTTCGCCTCTCAATAGGAGTCTCTTAACGTTTTCCTCATTCACCTATCTCCACTCTTTTCCAACCTCCTCGCTATCTGCCTGTCTCTATCCCTCCGCAGTCTTCTGGGTCTTACTGCTCTCTTTACCTTCTCCTGTCTCCACCTTCCAATTGTTCTCTCGTGGTCTCTCCGCCCTCGCAACACTGTTTCTTGGCTAACCACTCCCTTTCTCGTCTGCTATATCTGCCAACTCCTTTCTGATCCGATCTGCTTCCCTTCAAATCTCACTACTGCCAACGCTACACTGCCTTTACTCTTCGTCCTTTCCTGCCTCTTACTACCCTCAGCCCACCTCTTACTCACCCTCCAGAATTACCTCCAACCACTCTACTACTTACACTCCACCTGCTCCCACTCTAAAATGCCATCCAACCATTCTTCACTTTCACCCAATTGGTTATTCTCCCCTCCGACCCCCCCAGAAACCTTACTACCTCTCTCATTAATCACTCCAAAGTCTCCTCCAAGTCTTCTGCCAGCTGCTGCATCCTCTTCTCTGGTCTCTTGGTCCACCTCCTCTCTGACCTCAGCCGTACACCTACCCTCAGCTGAGACTGCTGGCTTTTTATAGCTCTCCATTACCTGCCTAGAAGACTTCTTCTGCTTCCATTGGCCACTCGAGTCTGCGGATTCCCTGGGCCAATCACTGTCTGAGCTACCCACTTGAGGGATGAGAGAATTACAGCCTTGCCCTCTTTTCAACATTCATCCTTGCCATGAGATGACCAGGGTTGTTTGTTTACTGTTCCCCTCCTGGATGTAGATAGACTTTTCCTACAAAGGTTTTGAGAAGAGTTCACTTTTCTACCTTTGCTGCCAGATCCCTGCTGGTTCCAGCTCCTCCGCTGCTTCCCCAATGCTCCTCTATAACCAGTCTGAGGTTTGTCCCCCTATTAAGCTTCTGAAGGGGAAAGTCTACTCCATTTCAATTTTGGTAACCATACAGTTCCTCCTGTTCCATGCTGGGTCTTGTCCGTTTGGCCTAGGTGCATTGTGGAACTTAAAGTCCCAGTTGTTGGTCTCTATGTTGTGCTGCTTACCGGGATTCACAATCCATGCCAGGTTTCCGAGGGGTCTGGTGCAGGCTGGTATCTATAGTTTAGTGGGTGGGAACCAGCTGAAAAATTGAAATAGATACCTGGCCAAGATATAGGCACCCACAACTCTGCCACTCCCTCTCTGGGGTCATTGACCCCCTTTGACAGGGTCAGACCCTGTGACAGCGCATTTAGTGCGTGGGTCGCAACATTTGGCTCTCCTGTTACTTTAAACTACACCTCCCACCAGCCCTAACTAGCATAGTCAATGATGAGGGATCAGTGGAGTTGAAGTCCAAAACACCCGTAGAGCCTCGGGTTGTTTATCCCTGTTTTAGTGTCTGTTTTTGTCTTCAGGGCATACTTGTGTATGCTTATTTGCTATTGGTTCCTTCACAGTGCCTTATAATTTCTACTTCACTAATCGCTGATCCCTTTGTTATTGCTTTGTCTCTGCACTCTGTGGCCTATGTAATTGCTTCTCCACTGCACGCTTTGCAGATTGCACCTTCCTTACTTTGCAATGTGGCATTGCTTCCTTTTTACCCAATGTACCATGTGTTTGGTCTTCTATAGCATATGCCAAGCGCTACTAGAATTTTGCCCACTTCCTTCCTTGCCACCCTCTCACTCTTGTCTCTCTTCCATCCATAGACCCTCGAGGAGTTCATTGGCCTTGATGGTGCTTTCCAGAGGATGCCAGCATCCCAGTTCAGCAGGCAGCTGTCCCCGGGCACCCAGGCAGCCATTCAGCGGGTAGCAACAGAGACTGGTATGGGAGTGGAACCGGGCCTGAAAGTACCACAGTCAAATCAGCATAACTACCTGCAGCGGGAGGACTCCCTAAGCCCGTGTGGCATGGTGATTGACAGCTCAGGGGAGGCAGGGGCCAGCTGCAGTGAGAGGAGATCATCATGCTCCCCCCAGCCGCCCCTGATGACCTACCCTGGCCCCAATTTCAAGGTCCGAGGCTGTGGGCAGAAGAACTCCAGACGCAAGCGAGACCTGGTCCTGTCGGTGAGTGTGGGAATTGAAAGGGCAGAAGATTCTCAGCAGTTTGCCATTGATGGAGGTCACACAGGCACATTTTGGGATTTTGGGACAGTATAGCTCCTGCCCTTAGCGCAAATCCTAGCACCAGTCTTGACACCCCAACAGACAGCTTTATTCGGAATACAATTCTTAAAAGCATATTTTAGACCACGCCCTCAACGATTGGATGTCTTTTCATCTACATGAAATGATCCCCATGTCAAACGATAGACAACAAAATGTTAACTTGCTACAAAGGTCTGCAAGCCTGTTTTAAAATAAATAATACCTTCAATTTTTACAGTGACAACACTGTCAGATGAAAAGATTCACATGTCCAAATAGGGTGTGTTTTTCCCCCACAACTCCCTTGCCAGCATCATTTTCTCATTCTACCATAGATAAAGTGGATAATGCTGAAATACACACAAATAATGAATTCTTCCCTTTAATTGCCTTTCATTTATATTGGCTTGCTTTAATAATTGGACATTTCACCCTCCATACCCCCCTTTCATGCCCATTCACAGCTGTCCTCATTCCTCATCAGCCTGATGTACACGTCGAGCTTTAAAGTGTCTATATTTTGACCCTATATATCATGTCTACCTTTATGACTCCATACCTTCTCAACATAATGACATCATGTTTACATAAAACACAATAGCAATCCCCACAAATAAAATACTCAACAACCCAAATGAGTCATTGTCCTATATATATATATATTTCTGAGGCTTGTGGTATCTGCTTGGATCACATGCTGTGCATAGGTCGACATCTAGTGGAAGCTGCGGAGTATTAGTTTGTTTTTCGAAACTCAAAAAAGGGCGTTGACACAGGGCGTGCCAGTAATACTATCCCTAGTGTGACTTCCACTGTACCCATGATCCCTCACGCGTCTAGGACCCTCAGATTGTTTTTTCCGCCATACTGGTCGGAAGCATTTCCCAGAGTTCCCTGGCCTTAGCCATACTTTTGCTAAATATTGTTAAATTTATCCATTTCTCCACCCCAACGTCGACTCACCGAACTTCCACATTCGCCGGCGGCCCGGAGAAGAATTCGACCGTCGACAGCTGCACGACGGATTTGGGCCTAGGAAGGCCTCTGGCCTCGGCCCAGGCCTTGGAAGGCCGCTGGCCTCGGCCCTGCAAGTAGGGAGAGTGGGGGGTGGGCATACTCTACACTCTTTTGATATATAGGTACATTCTTATATAATCCTACACTTACAAGCCCGCTGCCACAAGGTGCGTATGGAGGGTACCCCTGTCCTATTCTGCCCCAAGTGCAACCCCAAATACCCTTGGGTCGACAGGCACGTCACGGGCAATCTCTGCTTGCCGAGGGACCACCCTGAGGCGAACTGCAGAGCGTGTAGTAGGTTTAATCCCAAAACACTTAAGGACCGTTCGATCAAGCGTTGGGCCCACCACGCCAGGCGTCAAGAGGCCATGGCAGCGGAGGGCGTCTTCAGCGATGGCAGCGACGCAGCGCCGTGCTTTCGGACGGCGAGGGCATTATGGCGTCGAAAGACAGCCGAGCCAAGTCCCCGACCTCGGAAGGTCGTCCGGCAGGGCGGCTATGGGGAAGACCCCCGGCGACACAAGCGCTTCCCACAGCACTTCCACAAAACACATGAAGTCCAACCGGGACTCGACGCGCACGTCGAGTTCTCGGAAAGAGGCACATAGAGAACGGTCCGAATCGACGTTCTCTGGGCGTTCTCGATCAAGATCGCCGCATGACTCCAGGCAATCATCCACTGTTGCCAAGAGTGCCTCGCTCCCCAAGGTAACGGAAGTTCGATCGTCGGATGACGAAGCCGACTTCCATCCCCACACCGCACTCCAGGAGTCGGCGCCCGCAGACCGCGTTACGGCGGCTCCCGAACCCCTACCTCCACACCCGAAGGATAGGGACACTAAGGATAGGGACACTACCCCCGAACCTCGACGCCAGGCGTCGAAAGGCTCCGAAGGGGCGAAAAAACAGGGAAAACACTCTTCCACTCATGGAGAGGGGGAAAAACAACAAAGGAAGCAGCCTCTGCCTACTTCCACACCTTTAAGACACTCCACTCCTCATAAACAGACAGACAAGTTCAAGTCTTCTGCTATCACAAAGACCCCTACTCAGACCACCAAGTCTAGTCAAGGTAAGTCAGAGAAACTTCCAGAAAGAGTCATCCCCAGTTCTAGAGTATGGTCTAGTGTTGACATAGACAGGGTCATGTCAAGGATGTCATTACTGGCAGATTTTTACGCAAAAAACCCTGAACACTTTCTCTCTTATACTCCCGACGGGTCAGCACCCTCAGGCTCTAAGGATCCTATACCTCCAAGTAAAAAGTCCCGGTTTGAAACACCAACACGGTCTTCGGACCCCTTCTATGTACAGCCCTACTCTCAGTATCAAGGAGAGACATCCTACAGAGTAGATTCCCCGGTAGAGAAGGAACCCCCGGTTACCGACTCCCCTGTCGACAACCAACCTCTCCTGAATGAAGTTCTGTCTCGAGCAGCTGAACATTTCCACATTGACACCCAGGGTGCTCAAGAGGAGAGAGACTTCGCCGAAGAGTTAGTGGGAGAAAGGAGGCCTATTG
Organism: Ambystoma mexicanum; assembly: GCF_040938575.1. Taxonomy (NCBI): domain Eukaryota; kingdom Metazoa; phylum Chordata; class Amphibia; order Caudata; family Ambystomatidae; genus Ambystoma; species Ambystoma mexicanum. The sequence continues at coordinate 339,709,954 of NC_090938.1, forward strand.
CTCAGGCCATCCCTATCCTGAAGTCTATTCAGAGGAGAATAGACCCTTCACTTGTAAATCCTAACCTCACCAGGGCAGTGAACCCCAGGATTGAGAAACTTTTCAGGGCAGCCCAATCAGACCCACTGTATATAAGGGGCATCTGAAGCCAGACTCCCTGGTTGTTACAAACACCCGTAAGAGGGCTGGAACACCCTTGTCATCGTCCAAAGCTCCTCCCGACAAGGAGAGCAAGAAACTGTATGGTTTGGGCAGGAAAGTAGCCTCCACTTCCGCCTACCAGGCAAGGATTGCCAGCTCCACCACCCTGTTGGCCAGCTACAACTGCCATCAGTGGGAAGAAGTCGCGCCACTCATAGACTCTGCCCCAGCACCCTTAAAGAGCCAGTTGGCACGAGTTTCGGCGGAGGGGAAGAGCCGTGTCCGGTTGCATTTTAAAGGCAACCTTTGAGGCCGCGGATAACGCCGGCAGATTGATGGCAGAAGGAACTGTTATCAAGAGACACGCTTGGTTAAGGCAGTCTGGATTCAAAGCTGAAACCCAAGCATCATTGTTAGATAAACCGGTGGAGCCGGATCTGTTGTTTGGTAAGGCGGTCGAGGACGCGCTGAAAAATGCCAAGGACGAGTATGAAACGCTCAAATCCATAGGCCAACTAACCAATAAACCCCCTAATCAGAGAGGGAATGGCAATTTTCGTCACCCACGCGGCCAAAATTCCCAGAGAGGATCTAACTATTCCCAGGGGCAGGGTACACAGTGAAGCAATAATAACCAACAGTCTACCCAGGGTTACGGCCGGGGTAATAAGAGAGGATGCGGAAAAGGTAGAGGCAGCCCCAGTAGAAGAGGCGGCACGCCTCCACCAAAACAGTGACGCTCCGTTCAGGGTCCCTTCTCACGCAACCCCAGTAGGGGGACGCATTTCCAACTTCACCCAAGCTTGGGAAGGGATCACATCACAGATGGGTGCTGTCCACAGTATCCGCAGGGTACTGCATAGAACTGTTAGAGCGTCCCAGAAACCATCCTCCACGACAAAAAATACATTCCTTGGACCACCAGAAGATCCTCCTCGAGGAGATCGTCAATCTGCTAGCAAAGGACGCGATAGAACTCGTCCCGGGACACCAGGTAAACAAGGGTATTCAACTATTACAAGTATTAACTTGACAATGCGCCCAGTATTGGACTTATGGCCTGCAAACAAGTATGTGAAGCCCCAAAAGTTTCGCATTACTACTCTCCAGGAGGTAATCCCCCTCCTAAAAAATGGGATTACATGGCAACATTGGACATGAAAGATGCCCATTTTCATATTTCCATGTTCCCAGCGCACAGAAAGTACTTTCGCTTCAAGGTGGACAGTCGGCACTACCAGTTCAAGGTATTGCCCTTCGGGATAGCTTCGGCTCCAAGGGTATTCACCAAGGTACTGGCGGTGGCGGCAGCACACTTACGCAGGGAGGCAATCCCAGTGTACCCTTACCTGGACGACTGGCTCATCACGGGGGAGACCCCAGTAATTTGCAAAGCAAACATTCAAAGGACTATCGACATCCTCTTCGAATCGGGCTTCTCAATAAACTAGAAAAAATCAAGTCTGGTGCCAAGCACATCCAAACAGTTCCTAGGAGCTATCTAGACACTCAAGAGGGGTTGACCTTTCCTTCCGAGGAAAGAATTCGGAATATACTGTTGCAAATTCCGCAATATCAGTCCGGTCGCCAGATAACGGTACGCAAAGCAATGCGTTTGCTGGGCATGATGGTGTCATGTATTTGCCTGGTCCGCCACACGTACCTGCGCATGCGTCCCATGCAGGAATGGTTGGCGAAACAGTGGTCTCAGGCAAGTGGTCAGTGGGACGATCTAGTGGTCGTTTCGCCAACACTTGTACAAAGCCTTGACTGGTGCACAAGAGACAATCTGTCCATGGGAAAACCCTTTTACGATCCCGAGATACAGGCGGTAGTCACAACCGATGCATGCCTGACAGGGTGGGGAGCTCACCATCTCCACCACACAGCTCAGGGTCTCTGGTCGCACTGAGTGGCCAAGAATCACATCAACCTGTTAGAGGTTCTGGCAGTATTCAGAGCACTTCAAGCGTTCGAGCCCTACCTTTTAAATCTGTCAGTGCAAATCCGGACGGACAGCACTACAGCCATGTTCTACCTGAACAAGCAAGGAGGGACTCGGTCGCCAAATCTGTCCAAGCTTGCCCAGAAAATCTGGATATGGGCACTCAGACGGAACATCTTCCTGTCATCGCAACATGTTCCAGGGGATCTCAATTCCCTAGCGGATGCTCTGAGCAGAGACCCCCTCCCAGAGGAACACAAATGGTGTCTACACAGAGAAGTCGTTGAATATATCTTCTCTCAGTGGGGTTTCCCCACTATAGACCTATTCACCACAAGCGAAAACAGACAATGCCCAGGATTTGCATCCAGGTTCCCCCAACCAGACTCCCAGGGGAACGCTCTGTGGATGAACTGGTCAGGGATGTTTGTGTACGCTTTTCCACCAACTCCTCTAATCGGGAAGGTGGTCAACAAGATGAACAGAGAATCGATGACGCTCGTCCTCGTTGCTCCCATGTGGGCAAGACAACCGTGGTTCCCACACTTACGCAGATTGGCGGTGTGCAAAACCATCAAACTTCCGGGCTGGTACAAACTACTGTCCCAGCACCAAGGTCAAACCGTGCATCCTCAACCCAACTCAATGAACCTGGCAGCATGGCTCCTGAGGTCATAGAGTTCGGACATCTCAATTTACCACAGAGGTGTATGGTTATCCTAAAGGAATCTAGGAAACCTAACACGAGGCACTGCTACTTTGATAAATGGAAGAGATTCGTTATCTGGTGCCAGAATAAACAAATCAACCCAGTTGATTGCACTCCTTCCACTATTGTTACATACATGCTCCACCTGCTGGACGCAGGACTGGTTTTTAACTCACTGAAGGTACACCTGGCAGCCCTGTCAGCATACACTACTTCCCATAACAAGGTGTTGTGGTGGAAAGTACCAGTAGTTAAAGCCTTCATGGAAGGAGTAAAGAGACTTCACCCTCCTATTTCAAACCCACCACCAGGATGGGACCTTAACGTGGTGCTATCTAAGCTCATGGGCCCCCCATTCGAGCCCATGCACAAAAGCAGTCTCAAACACCTGACTTACAAAACGGCCTTCTTAGTAGCAATTACATCTATAAGAAGAGTCAGTGAAATTCAGTCTCTGTCAGTGCAAGATCCCTTCTTTACTATCCATAAAGATAAACTGGTTTTACGCACACACCCTAGGTTCTCACCTAGGTTTATTTCAAAATTCCACGTGAACCAGTCCATCAAGCTTCCGGCTTTCTTCCAAGACCCACAAAGCTCGGCTGAGGTGAAACTACACACACTAGATGTGCGTAGGGCGGTCCTCTACTATGTAAACAAGACCAGACCGCTAAGGAAAACAGATCAGCTGTTTGTCTCCATAGCTACAGGCAGAGAGGGGGATTGCGTCTCTAAAGGTGCCATCTCTAAGTGGATTATTAACTGTATCCAGCTGTGCTACTCACTTTCTGAAAAGAGTCTGCCTTTCATGCCTAGGGCCCACTCTACAAGAGGCATTGGGGCCACTCTGGCTTTCATTGCAAATGTACCCCTTGACACCATTTGCAAAGCAGCTACTTGGAGTTCTATTCACACTTTTACTCAGCACTACTGCATTGACACTCATTCCAAGACAGATACACAAGTGGGACAAGCGGTTCTAAGACATTTATTTGCTCATGACCCTTCTCACATCCCACCTCCTTCTTCAGGTACTGCTCGCTAATCTATGCACAGCATGTGATCTAAGCAGATTCCACAAGTCTCAGAAGGGATACATTACTCACTGTAATCGTATTTCTGATGCTTGCATCTGCTTAGATTCACATGCGACCCACCCTTCCTCCCGTCTGAGAGAAGGCGCATGGATGCTTGTAGTCTTACCTTTCTATCTATCTGCTTGGATTATCTGTACTCACGCTACTCTTCATGCTACCTCATGTCAGAAAAAATACAATCTGAGGGTCCGAGACGCGTGAGGGATCATGGGTACAGTGGACATCTCACTAGGGATAGTATTACTGGCACGCCCTGTGTCGACGCCCTTTTTCGAGTTTAGAAAAACAAACTGTAATACTCTGCAGCTTCCACTAGATGTCGGCCTATGCACAGCATATGAATCTAAGCAGATACAAGCATCAGAAATACGATTACGGTGAGTAATGTATCCCATATATGTATATATATATAACAGTAAATAATGTGACGCAAGAAGTTATCATCTAAATAAACATAATACTTGTAATTCACAGTCACTTAAAAAAATTGCAGTTTCAATTATATCTGCTGCTTTACAAGTTATCACAGACAGCAAAACTAGCTGCCTTAGATTTATGAGCTCGAACTGGTGCTGATAAGTGTACGGAGTCAAAACGCAGATAAAAGCAAAGTACTCCTGGCTGCCTGGGCCGATATAAATGTACTGTTACCCTTGAGCCTGAAGAGGCAAAGCCAGTGCCTAGGAAGTCAAAGCAAGGCACCACATTCAACCGCTCACCTTCAGGATCTTGCGCTTCAGGGGTTTGGAAGACCTTATTACCATCACTTCAGTCTTGGCATTATTCATGTTAAGTCTCTCATGGTCGCAGTTGGCTTGAAAGCGCCTGAACAATGTAATCATCCAATTTTCTGTATGGCCTAGGAGCAGGGCGTCGTCATCAAAAATCAAAATTGGCACACTGCTGCGACCTGTTTTTAGGCATGTCTGCACCCGTCCTTTGAAGCCAGCCCGCCAAATCATTTAAGATGAAATTGAATAATATGGGGGCCAGGGCATAATCTTGTCATTTGTGTCCACCTGGTGAGACAGCAGCCAAAGATTTTGTAGTTTCAAAAGGGTTACAGACACTTGATATTAGAGTGTGCAAGCGCTTTTGGAACTTGTCGTAACACTACTGATACTGAGTGTAGAAAGAAACCTAACCCCCTTATTAAAACCTATTAAAACCGTAAAAAGTCTATATTATTTCAGTCACACAGTAGAGCTAATGTGGTGTTTGTTATATGAGCACTGATTATTTAGTCATGCTCACCCGAAGTAGGGAGAAAGACATGAAATATACATGTGATATGATCCTGGCAGAAGTTTAGCACTGGGTTGTAATAGATAGTATTAGAAGGGCACGGGGCAGAGGCAGGGCTGCAGGACATGCCCCAACCAGTAACCACGTTTTTGCCAAATTTCACACGTTGTGGAAAATATTTATTTCCCGAATTCTGCGAAATATTTCTTTTTGCAACACTTTGTTATGGGTTTCCTATAATTACAGACCTGATGCGAGGATGTTAAGAAAATCTTCACCTGAGTTTATTTCCATAAATACATGTCAGGCAACCTGGTTAGCGCAGTCCTAATGACTGGGCACATTCTGCTTTGGTGTGCCCCTCTCCTATGAAGTGATGATTGAGAAAGGCAGGCTATCTCCACTAATTAGAAGTTCAGAGAGAGTTGCTCAAAATCAAACCACTTGCTTTAAGAAGGGAAGCTCATATTAGGAATAAGATCCAGACCTTCTAGCTTAAAGGAAAGCAACTTATCTTATTTTGAATTTGATGTAGCACTTAACACTGGTGTCTGTATTTATTATTGAGCATTTTCACAATTGTCATATAAGAAAGCTAAATCAAATGGTGGAAATGTGCCAAAGATCTCACACTCCTGTCTCATGGCATTATTGGCCTGTAAGGGGCAGTGTTGTGGGTCTTATAACCCATGAATTTAAGAAATGTGCTTTAAATACAGAGTTTGAATTGTACTTAAAAAATAATGTTGGTGTGAAAATATTTTAAATTGCCATTAAAAACGGTTATGCATGCTTACTTAGGAAATATTTAACAGTATCCCGTGGTTTGTGGAAAATGTGTTTGGTGGAAGATTTTGTAGAACTGGTCAGAGGGCACAGCTATGAAAATCTTTTTGCTAGTCAGACAAGGATGCCTGTGATGCTGGTAAATAATCGGGATTCAGCATAAAAGCATTTTCTGTGAGTGCAAATAATTAGGGCCTCATTACAGAAGAGTCAGTAACAGTAAAGCAGGCGGTAAATACCTCCAGTTTTACTGCCTACTACATTTCAGCCTTGCACTCATTTACTGCTGATGTAATTCCAAAGAAATACTGGCAGTAGTATATACTGCCTGATTGCAGGTGGAAAACCACCCAAGAAAGCCACGCATTTTTACTTCCACTCCAAAGGTGGAGGTAAAAAATGTAAACCGACCCACCCTGCCCCTGGAGTTTAAAAAAAAAAAGAAAATGCCTGTACAGTTGGGAAGCGCAAGCACTTACCTTCAATATATGAACAAAAATGATTGTGGGGACGTTCAAAAGGTGTGGGAAAGTGGGCATTTCTGGTACCCACCTTCTTACAACCTTTTTGTATGGGATTGCCATGTAATGCATACAAGAGTAAGATGTAACCCTTTTGTGCATTCAAAAAAGTACTATAGTGTGTGGCGGTTCAGACTTGGGAGTCGGACGCAGCAACATATTGTCATGTCGAAGATCTTTATTATTAAACAGTTAGCTTGGGCTTCTGGCTAGCAAACAAAAGAAACAAAGTAAAATAAACTTTTTCTAATTTCAAAAGTCCATTTCCTAAACTAATAACAGAAAGTTAAAAACAGTTATTTTTCAGATGTCCGAAATAATCAAGTCTCTGGTCCAAAACCTAACCTGAACAATCCCCTTTCCCTACTCCAAACAATAAAGTAAATGGTCACTTGATCCTCGTCAATATCTCTTGTGTTCTGTTTGTAATGCACAAAAATTAGTCTTTCATACAGTGTCTGTAGGTGTCAGCAGGGGAAGCAAGTCGCCAGCCGTCAACCAGCAGCTACAGGGTGAAGGATAGAGCAATCACTCTTCCCTGGAAGCCTGACCACTTAGCAAACTAACCTACACCGTGATAACATTGTGATTGCTAACCTGCCTCGCACCATATAGAATCGTTCATATTGTCCTGACTCGTATCTAGAAAGCTCCACACTGTGATAGTATTGTGAATGTTAGCCTGCACCACACCGTGATAGTATTGTGAATGTTAGCCTGCTCCACACTGTGATAACATTGTGATTGCTGGCCTGCATCGCACCCTATAGAATTGTTCATAATGAACTGATTCATATCTGGAAGGCTCCACATGGTGATGGTATTGTGAATGTTAGCCTGCACCACACCGTGATATTATTGTGAATGTTACAGAAAGGTAGCAGGCGCCCCTCTCTCGAAAGAACATGGCATGATAACCTGTTCAGTGGTTTGTAACCACTTTGAGAGTTTGCAGCCATCTGCTTTTTGCTCACTGCACCTTTTGACAGATGGGAAATATCAATTTGCATATCAGTCTTTGTCCCGCCCACATGGGCAGTCCAGCACTGAAATGCTATGGCAATTCCCTTCTGAACAAGAGTACCAACAGCAACCCTGTTAGGCAGAAACCTGTGCAGTTCCCTCTGGGACCACTGCAAAAGATTTAAGACTACAGGCGTTTGGCAGTAAACACACTTGGTAGCAGTCTGTACCACACAGATTCACTTGGTAGCTGTGGCTGAGCACTCAGACCTCCCTCAAGCAGAGTTAGGCAGTATACAGAGTATTCACAATAGGTCAAAAGAACACAGTAGAACAAGTAAACACTGACCAGAGCTTGGTGTAAAAGGGATATAATTATTTATTTAAAACCACATCTAGTAAAACACACAGACACTAATGTTAAGCAGTTCAAAAACACAGTCAGTGAAAGATATACACTCCCTTAAAAGAATATTAGACAATTCTTAAGTAAAGCCCCGCTTATTTCCAGACAGCGGTGAGCGCTTAACGCAAATGGCACTCTAATAATTTGTTTTAAAAAGGGAGAGAAAAGCAGAGTATAATTTGAAACAGATCCCAACACTTTCACAAGAACACAACAAGAGAGGAAGGCAAAGTAAAACCGTGAAAGTTAGAGTTCAGAAGGCCGGATCCACTTTAAGAGGATCAGAACGAAATGTGTCCAAGGTCACACGGTTGGAGTGCACAAAAGTCTTGAAAAGGTTCAGAAAGAGTTGGACCAAAGAAAGGGACCAGTTAGATGGTCAAGGCGGCCAGCCCAGTCCAGAAGGTTAAGGGATTATTACCTTGTAGCAATCTTTAGAAAGGGAGGCCTGGCGGACACAGTACCTTAAAGTGGTGAGAATACTCCAGCGGGGGCAGTTGTTCCTGGCAGCGGATGCAAGTCGGTACTTCGTCCTGGGGAAGAGAGGATCTCGTTGGGGAGGAAGACAGGAGTCCGTTGCACTGCCAGGGAAGAAACCAGCCGCGGAGTTCTCAGTTAAAAGGAGTGGTCCTTTAATTTGCGGTCCAGTGGTAAGTGGCTATTCGGTTGCTGGGGTGCTTGGCATGGGCAATTCGACCACAAGATGTCCTGGGATGCGAGGAAAAGAAGGTAAACTGGTTGTGCCCACCAGTCAGGGGAAGAAGCCTCTCCAGCCGAGAGATCTTCTCTGTACTCAGGAAGTGGTGAGTTTGTTCCGCAGGGCTCCACCGGTGGTGTCGTCGTGGTAGGTCGGCTCAGCTTCTCCCTCGTCGGATTCTCAGGTCCTATGGCGACTTTTGAAGTTCCAGTCCCCAAAGCCCTGCTTTTATGCAGCACACCCCCATTCGCTCAGCCTAGCTGTCAATCAAACATGCTAAGTGGTGAGCCGGCCAGCTCACCAGTTGGGCCAATCACACAAGAGTGCGACTTGAGTTACCAAGGTAACTCAGTCCAGGGTGCCTAAACCCCCTCCCACACCCCCTGTGGTACCCAGACAGAGTGGCACCACTTTTGGAGGCTTTGGTGGAGAAGCCCGCCAAAAAGTGGAACAAAGGGCTCGACTTGGGTTGGAGTCACAGAAGAGAACACAAACGCCATTTTAGAATCGAGTCCTGGCAAAAAATACCAACCGGCGAATTAATATTAAATAAATAAACCGGCGGTATGTTCGAGGCTATGAGAATTAAATATATAAAGTTGGTAGCCTCGAACAATGGGAAAATCCCATAGGGATATATTCGCGGTCGAATATAAAAAGTAGTATCCACTGCCACCAGCCAAAACTCGATCAGGGGGGACGGAGACGTGCCCCCTCGACTAACAGACACCGGGGCAATCGAATTGCCCCGACCAGTACGTCCACAATATGATGGTTTGTACCGGTTTCTGTTAATAATTTGGGACTAGTAAAGCCAATGGTGTCTTTACATGCCCTGGGAGACAGTAGTCAGTCCCAGGGTATGGAGTCTATGGTGGGGTGTCACTATGACACCCCTGTGTCACTGCACGGAGGGTGCTGTGTAACACACATAGTAAAAACACATGAGGCCCTATGGAGTAAAGGACCCCATAGCCCATAAAACACATAAACAGTCAAAGGAACACCATAAATCATGTCCAAGAGTGGGAGAAAAAGAGTCTCACTCTTGGCTGGAGAAAAAAACAAACTCCAGAAATCCAGCAAAGCTGCTGGGGTACTCACTAGGTTAGGAAATTCAGCCTAAAGAGAGAATTCTCCCTAACAAACCCCATACACGTGTTTCAGCCTTGTTGGGCCTCATCAGCAATCGCTCTACCCTGGAAGCCCGGCCACTTAGCAAACTAACCTACACTGTGATAACATTGTGATTGCTAACCTGTGTTGCACCCTATAGAATTGTCCATATTAACCTGATTCATGTCTAGAGTGCTCCACACTTTGATAGTATTGTGAATATTAGCCTGCACCACACCGTGATGAGATTGTGAGGGTTAGCCTGCACCACACTGTGATAACATTGTGATTGCTAATCTGCGTCACACCCTATTCAATTGTTCATATTGACCTGATTCATATCTAGAAAGCTCCACATTGTGATAGTATTCTGAATGTTAGCCTGAACCACACCATGATAGTATTGTGAATGTTAGCCTGCTCCACACTGTGAGAACATTGTAAAGATTGTCCCAACACCATCTATCTGTGCCCTCGTACTCCTGGACGAGGAAAGGGACTCTGAAGCACATCAGGACACTGGAAGCAGGATTTTTCAAAGACATCCGTTTTATTTCTTCCAACGGGCAGGACACAGTTTACAGCACACCAAGACATCTCTGCAACTCCTCTCTAAATTATACATTTTCCATCCTTATATATCCTTCTAGTTTGGCTCAGCTCCCCATCTATGATGCAGAGCACTCTCATAGGTTTAGGCACTCCAAGACAAGCCCCTTCCTCCTCTAGGGTTGGTTGACTGAGCTGTCAATTCACAAAGCTGCCATGTCAGACTGACACATGCAACTGATTAAAATTGTGTGAAATGTATCTGACCTTTAAAATGGGAACACTACTGACGTCAATGCTGAGATAATTTTAGCGACAGCATCATGGCTTCCTGTCCCGGAAGCCCAAATATGGGCATCAGCTGTATCCTCTCTGCTAATTTAAACAGCTGTATGCAACACTCACTATCTTCCCTTGAATGTTACCTCACTCCCCCGGCTCGTCACTGTCAATATTAGAGATGGGAAGCCCAGACACCATGTCCTTGCCTACTGAACTCTCACTGAACTACCATGAGGTAATTCTTTCTTCATTTCAGAATGGTTTTATAGAAATCCACTATTTGTATGCCCAGCATTATCTCAGAGTTTTCCTGACTTCGTCCCAATCAAAAATGGCTGATCAATTACAAAATGCCTGACCAACCTATTTTTACTTATAACTTGGTACCTTCTCTGTTTTGGATCTAGTTTTTCAGTAATTTATCCTAAGCATACACTACTTAACAAACCTTCTATCACACAAGACATTCTGACCCCATAAAATAGATCACCTTTCAAAGCGCTCTCCTGAAAGGCACTATATTTCTGTTTTTTGCAACTGTTGGGATCATTGATCAACCCAACAAGTTATCTACGTTCGGTTTTAGCGGAAGGGGCTTATCTCCAATGTATTCAGTTTAAGGGGGCGTTATAACCAGCTACTGTACACTCACCCCCTCTGAATTGTATTTAGTCATCTACTCAATACATATCACTACACCCATGTCCACCCTCTTCTCGTTTCAATGTACCTACACATCTCTGACCTAATCCCCCTTTTTTTTTTTAAATACAATTTACTTCAATCTGACCGGTATCCTAACACATTTCTACAACGTCAGTACTAACACATTATACTCTCCTAGTCTAAACATGTATGTGTCCCTAAAGAATACTTGTTATTTACTTGCATTTGAGTCCTATCTCTATTACCCAATTATCTTTAAAATAACTATATGCCTCAGATAATTTTACAGCCACTATGAAATTTTAAGATAGTCACTCCTTGAGGTAATGTCACGATTCATGCCCCTGACCCCCCCCCAAGCATAACAGCCCCACGGCAGCAGTGGGACTAGACCTCTTAAAAGTGGCCCCAAGGGCCTTTAAACACCTTAAAAGGAACATTTGGAGTCAGGCTCATTATCAAGAATAGGACAAGTATCAAACATGGGTCTAAAACCAACATGGAGGCCTGTAGCACAGTTCTGTTCCTAGAACTGCACTATTCAGACTAGTGTTTTGGGTGTGGTCGGGACCTTGGGGTGTGGCTGGCTATATAAGCCACACCGGAGCTGGAACACATGCTTCGTGTTATTCTACACTCCTGCAGCATAACGCTCACCGTGTCCAGATCCTGCTTACCTGACCTCCGACCCGATTCTGAAGTCCTCAATCTTGATGCCATCCCCGCTCTGGAGGAAATAAGAACAGAATTACTACCAACACTTACCTGGGTAGGCAGCGGACCATGAAACCATTCCAGCGCTTCGCTCGCTCACTGCTCCGGAACATCACTGCAACCCGCAACGGTGGGAGAAAGAGAAGAGAGAACAAAGCAGCAGGTTAGCAACTCTTGCAATAAATCTAAGAGCAGCGCTGCGCTCAGCGCATCAACACTTACCTATAATCTTTACCGGCTGGCGATGTAATCTCTTCTTCATCCTGCTTCTCGTCAAGAGCTCCAACGGCAGCCATGCCTGCGGAGACAACAGACATTATTTGTAGATTTGCATAGTTGGAAAACACAACATCGAAAAGAAGGACAAAACGGAGAGAGGAGAAAGGGACAGATTAGAGAAAGACGATATAACTCACCTGAAGGCAGCAAACAAGAGTCTGAGTCACAGCCAGTCTGGACCCGATACAAGGGCCCACAGACCAGTGAAGCAACTGGGTCCAACGGAACACCCGCACTCACAACTGCGCTCCTACACAAGAGAAGCAGGACGGAGAGCTCAACTCTAATTGATCCAAGGTGAGAAGTAACCCTAGGGGAAAGGGATTCGAGATCAGAGGGAGGTGGGAGTTTCACCAACCAAGGACCGAAACCTAATCGCTCCTTTCACCTGTCATAGGAACTCCCCCCACCAGGCGAATAGCAAAGCAGAGGAAGCACAGACGCCCCATTCAGCATCATTTGGTGCCCCCGTTGAAACCAGGTGAGCGTTACAGGTAACCCACCAGCCCGTTCATCGTACAGTGTGACTTATACTCCAAATGTTTTCCATCACTCCCACCCCATGACATATTTTCCTTGCTCCCATTCTCTTCCCGATGCCAATTTTCAATGTTTTCAAAGTTCTGTTTTTTTCTCTTCACTGGTACATCTTCCACCTGACTCATCACGGTTTGGCATCCATGGACCGTCTGTATCCTGTTGAATTTGTCCTTTTTTGGGCTGTTTTGCAGCAAGTCCTTAGGCCCTTTAATTCAAAGGCCAATCCTTTTGCATTTTAGTGTCCCTTTTTTTTCCACAGAGCACTCGGATTCTGAGTTCATATTTTACTTCAAAAGTCAACACCAGGGGGCATTTGGCTAGGGAACACAGGGATGGGAGAGTCTTTTGCAGAAATATTTTTAACTAAGGTGATTTTTACTGGGCATGTGGTTGGGTTCCTCCGTGACTTCTCTCTTCTCACATGGTCGGATGCTTTCAATCTCCTGAGGCATACATGTCCCGCTTTGTTCACCTGTAATAAAAAGATGAATGAGTTTCCTTTTGAAAAATAAATATGTCGCTATCATCACACTTTTTCCTTTCAACCCAACCCCTTCTTAAACTTAAAATCTTTTTTAAGTGTCCTGTCTAAATTCTCCTGCCTTTTAAACAATACTTCATTTAGACAATATTTTTGAACATCCCTACCTCCTAGAAAAAGCGTCATCAAATATTTTAGTTACTTTATATACCAAAGCTACTAGTTCTCTCCCTTTTTTGTACATATTCACATTTGTTTTACTGTATGTGGCCTGCTTGCTGGGATCTGGTTTGTTTACAATAAACATATTCAGTTGTGTCTATATTTTTAGGCAATAAATACATTTGCCTGTCTCATTTTCTGCCCTTATGTCATCTGGGCTTTCTTTTTATACATATTATCTCTGTCCCTTCAGGGGACTTTTTCATATTTTTCTCTAGATCGACATTCTCAGATGTAGAGACACTTAAGATAATACATGATCAACAAAAACAACATCTCAAAAAGGCATGTTGTCGTCTTCTCCATCTCCTAGGCGCAACCGTAGCAGAAGAGGACATCTGTAGCAGGGATCCCTGTTCTCAGTTGAGAATCGAAATGGAGACAAAAGTCATTCGGTACTGGCAAGGAGGTCCAGTTTCTTCCTGACCTAAATTGTTTCTCTTTGCTGATAACATTTGTTGTTTCTAGATTTGTTTCTTTCTTTTTTGCAGCCCATTTAACTCATAAACTGTCTTTTACTGAGTTGGTGCACATATTGATCATACTTCTCATTAACCCTGTATGATTCTAGGGCTGATACTTAGTCTTTTTCTCTACTTGGTTGAACCGTATTCGCCCGCTCTGCTGTAAAATTCTTCATTCAGTTTTTCTGCATGTGCTTCCTGCTATGCTGTGAATGCTTCATTCTACTTTGCTGCATGTGCTTCACCTTTCCTTCGCCATCTTCCTTCAGATCGCGCTGGACCATGGGAATTTTCTTTCTGTGCTTTTTCATCCTGCTGAGACAAAATAAAACGTTTTGCTGCACATTATCTCCTCCTTACCCCACTACACTAATCTACCGCTGTTTTTCTAGACTATTGCACCAATTCTTACTACATGCCTTCCTATAGTAACATAAGACACTCATCGTTTGCCTTTTCAAAACATTTTTATACATTCGCCAAGTCTACCCCTTTTGGCGTCCTACCAATAAAAAATGGTTACCCACCTTCCATTCAGCGTCTTCTATTTTCTGCATTTGTCTGAGGTGGCAATGCTTACATCTATATGCTACTCTATTCACACCTATCATGGGAAAAAATGGCAGAATATTGCCTCTTTTTCTGGTACTCACCTGGGTCCTCTTACTCTTAATAATGATCAACAGTGTGTCCACACCCTGTGGTGTGAACCAGTACTTACCTCTTTTTTCCTTTTATCTCCTTCCTATTCCCTAGCATTTACCTGTGTCATGATATACTGTATCTTCCCCTATCAAGGCCATGCAGACATTCCTCCTGTGTTCATGCAAGGTCCATGATTTTCACCTGTAACATAAACCAATATCATTACCTACACTTAAAATAATTGTATTTTACTTACCCTTGTAGTTTCTTTTGAATTGTGCACAGCTTTCTTATGCGGTTAACGCAATGTTGGTCAACCATACGCCTTTTTGTTCTTTATTAGCTCCATCATTTCTTTTATTTTGTACTGCACAATTTTTTTCAATTTTAGCCTTCAACCTTAATTGGTGCTGTTTGTTTTCCAATTTTAGATTTTTTGCTTATTTTATGCTGAGTTTAATTTTTCTGTACATTCATTCAATCATTTCTTCATTCATTTCTCCTTTTATTTATTTATTTCACCCAAATTATGTCTGTTTTTTTTTAAACTGAGCTCTTTACTCCTATACTGTTTAGAGTAAATTATTTATTTTTGCCTTCTCCAAATTTTTTCTGGACCCATGCAAAAAGGGCCAAAGTCCAACTAACTTTTTCTTTTTCGACACTCTCTCCAATCTTCTTTAATTTATACTGGATGCTGTTACATTATTGCCATGTACACTAACATGTTTCCTTTCCTTTTTTTTAGTGGGATACGTTCCTAAAAGAACATCACTTCATACTTTATTAAGCCCTATCTAGATATATTGCCATCCGTGATGTTCATTAACCTGGATCCTTTTATGAGAACCATTACTGTCCTCCATGATCCGCCCCTTTTGTCATTTCCTTTGAGTGTTTGTCATTCTCCTTTAGGTTATGGCTGCTTTTTATTTTTATGGGGGTCCCCAGACCCCCTCTTTGTTCATAAGTATCCGTGGTCCAAAAACTAAATTCACATATCCTCACCACTCTTCTCCACTATGCCACACAGCTATCTATAATACTGTGCTTTTACTACAACAATAAAAACCTATGGTTTCGGGGGCGTGGCCAGCCGAGGACGCCATAGGATGCCTCCTCGTTGAGCTCCCGGTCCCAATCCCTTCTCGAACCCCTAATACTCCTAAAATCAAACATGCGGGCCATCAAATTCCACTGACCGACGTCAGAAACTGACGAGAACAGATGAGCCGCAGCGGAATGCATTTGAGCCATTGCTTATACAGTTATTTGAACTTTTCGGTGCGGATTCCTCCCGCAACAAAGATGGCGGACGGAACGAAGCTCCAGCGCCAAAGGACCCAAAATTGCCCGGCGATCGAGATATAACCAGCAGACAACGCCGAACGATCCGAGGGCTGCGCTGAGACACCGCCACCGCAACGCACTCCATAAAAAGGCAATGTAAATGAAACTCTGAGCCGACGAAGCTCGCTCCCCCCACCCGACACCTCGAGACCTGCCGGAATGTAATGGTGGCATGGCGGAGGGGGATTACAGAGTCTCACAGAGTGACACTTGGCAGCCCTGAAACGTATGCCCTGCAATGAAGGTGAGTAGGAGTGGGATGATCTGTTAGACTAGCAGGGCCCTGCACGCAGGGACTAATACGCGGCCAGACCACTGACTTCGGAGCGGATCCGCGAAGGGGGAGGAGGAGCCGCGATAACCCCCGGGGCTGCTGAGGCCCATGGAAAGGAGGCCCGCTCCAACCTTCCCACAGAGGAGGAACACTGCAAACAAATGTTGATGGGGGGGAAAAATCCTAACGAAAAGTACTTTATGCCCCAACTACACACTTATTAAGTGGAACAGAGTTTCCCTCCCCCCACCCAACACCATGAGACCTGCCGGAGTGTAATGGTGGCATGGCGGAGGGGGCCCACAGAGTCTCACAGAGGAACCTGGCAGCCGGGAACGCACACCCTGCAATGTAGGTGAGGAGGAGTGGGGTGATGTGTCAGATCGACGTAGCCCTGAAAGCGGAGGCTACAAAGCAATAACACGCAGCCAGATCACTGTGGGCTCCCGGACCACACTCCGGAGCGGGTCTGCAAAGGGGGAGGAGGAGCCGCGATAGACCCTGGGGCTGCTGAGGCATATATTAAGCGGAACAGAGTGCCCACTGGGCCGCCGACATCCTGCAGGACCGCGGCTGAAACCGCAGCGCTCTCCCTATGAGCTAACAGCAAACCTGGGGAGCGCACCTGACTAGGGGAGAAGTGATCCAGCTGGAGAGGGTCCCGGATGCCCAGGAACATCGGAAGTGCAGGAACAAAGGCCAGTCCGAATCACCTTTGATCCCACTGTGATCCCATTGAAGTCTTGGCAGCAAACAAAGGAAGTAAGAAAGGTTGGGTAACCCTTGGAATCTGAAAGGCGCAGGCAGAGAACCCTAGAGTTAAAGAACCATGCACTAATATAAGCGGCTAGCCAAATTGTCCTCAAGAACCACGACCACTCCTACACAAAACAGCGCCTCAAGACAACTTAATCAGGAAGCGACAGAAGTAAAGAGACAGGGGGCCCTATAGAGACTGCTCAACTCCACTCAAAACACCAATACATGAGAGTGGACTGGCCTCAACCAGCCTCATAAAACCCAGGCAAAGCAGCCGTGATTAAGAGACCCACTCGAGGCGTTGGGGAGGTAACTACAGTTGACCTGAGTCCATTGACTCCGCTCTGAGGCGACTCACCTCTGGGGTAAGGATCACGATGTCCAAACAAACTACTAAAGCCAAAGGTCAGGGGTCTGGCGACATCAAGACGATGCTTCAAACAGCGGACACACAAAAACGTAACCAGATACAAGCATTAGCCCAGGTTCATCACCCTCCCACAGAGGGAACTGAAACTCTGGAAGACCCACCCATCAGGAAGTCGGATCTCTTAGAAATGCTACAGGAACTCAAGAACGATATCAAGGAGAGCGCAAGTGACCTGGCTAAATCCATTTCGGACCTCAACAAGGGAATCTTGGCAGCAGAAAAGAGGATTGATGAGGTCGAAACAGTGATAACGGAGCAGGGCCACGATAACGACATCCAGGCGCATAGGGTAAAGGAACTGGAACAGCAAATGGAACAAGTACAAAACAGACAGGAGGATGCTGAAAACAGATCCAGGTGTAATAATATCTGTATTCGTGGAATTCCGAAGGCAGTGGCGGACTCAGACTTAAACCAATATGTGGTCGACTTATTTCGCGACATTTTGAATGTGGAGGTGAGCAAAGAAACTATGCTGGATCGGGCGCACAGAACCTATTCCACATATCAAATCAATAAGAACCTGATCCCAGACATCCTGACTCGGTCCACCTATACCAATTGAAAGCGGACATAATGCAAGCCGCTCGCCAAAAAGAACCTATCATCTTCCGCTCCACGCCACTTCAACTGTTCCAAGATCTATCCCAAGCTACGCTTGCCCGAAGGAAAAAACTGAGGGTGGTCACTGACTGGCTAAGAACTAGAAAAGTGCGTTACCGATGGGGCCACCCAACATGCCTCCGTTTCGAGTGGAAAGGCCAGAGATTCTCTGTCGCCAAAGAAGAAATGGCAGCCTTATGCAAGAAGGCGATGGAGACAATCCTACAGACGGGAAGGTTCCCATCCCGAGATGACGAATCGGCGGGGAGACACCCGGGAGGCCAATGGAGACCAGGGCGACATCGACCACGGAGGCGCAACAAAGATGTACAACCAACAGAACATACCTGAGCGGTCACGCAGCTTCTAATTACAAGGGACATTCTGAAGACATCACCAGAAGGGAAAGAAAACAAGAAAACAAACACTTATGCCTGTAATGAAATCCCAAGTCAACATGGACAATGAACAGCTGTCACACGTGCCATCATGTGGTGAAATGGGTTAAGAAAAGGGGAGGGGGAGAGAGAAAGGGAAATGGGTCAACCAGACCCCACACGTCCCGGGGGGATAGAACACCCGGTGATATACCACATTGGTAGTATGTTAATAATACAAGTTGGAAGTTCTAATCCAATAGTTTAGAGGGAGGGGGGATGTTTTGCTTTGACCGTTTCAGGTAGAAGGGCACAACACATAAACAATTTTATTTACAACAGACATGAGCTGGATCACAATGAAGGGGATAAATGGTTGACAATGAGGTAATAGCGAACTTAACTTTCATCTCGCTGAATGTACAAGGGGTGAACTCTCCAGTTAAGCGGAAATCCATACTAAACAGATTGAGGGACATGCAAGCCTCAGTGGTATGGTTACAAGAGACACATTTGCTCCCCGACGATGAATGGAGACTGAAACACAGAGCCTTCCCGATGCAATACCTGGCCTCCAGTGGCACTAAAAAAAGGGGAGTGGGGATTTTATTGGCAAAGGGTATCAACTTCGAAAAGCTATTTGTTAAAAAAGATCCAGAAGGCTGATACCTGATGCTGGGGGGAAAACTATGTGGATAATTGGTCACACTGATCTCAGTCTACGCTCCCAACGTTAAACAAGACGGTTTTGTGCTGAATTTACTTCCTAGAATAGCACAATGGACTATAGGGAGGATCCTCATTGGTGGCGACTTTAATGGAGTAATGGACGCAACCATGGATCAAACCCTCCCAGCTACTCTCCATGACTGCTCATTTAGGCAAGCATTTGCTAAATTCTTAAGGGAATTACACTTGCTGGAAACATGGCATTTTTTTAAATCACAAGACAGAACCTACACTCACTATTCCGCCGTACATAAAGGTTATTCACGTATTGATACGATACTCATCTCAGAAACATTGTTCCCACAAGTCACAGACCTAGATATCGGAATAGGTTGCCTCTCAGACCACGCCCCAGTTATCCTAAAAGTAGAATTAAATCACCCACAACAACAACCCCGCAAACCCTGGTGCTTGAACAAAATAATATTAAAAGATCTCGTTGGGCTTAGAACAAACCTTAAACTACTTCCAAGAAAACATAACTCCCGGGATGAATTGGGCAACCATTTGGGATGCAAGCAAGGCGGTGATACGGGGAGCGTTTATAGCGCAATCATCAAACTATTCTAAAACCCGGGCCAGAGCACAAAGTAACATGGAGGCCAACATACGAGTTGCTGAGGAAGAATATGAAAACAAGGGCTCACAGAGGACATGGCGGGAACTAAAAAAGGCTAGAGCAATTTTAGAAACCCACCTAACAGATGACGCAGCACTTCTGCTGGTACAAACAAAACAGTTTTACTATATTCATGGGGGTAAGGCCAATAAATTCCTTGCCGCCAAACTGAGACACCAGAAACTCCGGAATCGGATAGCCCAATTTGGTAAAGGGGACGGAGACACAATCACCGGAGAAAAAGAAATAGAAGAAGAAATGTTCTTATTCCATTCCACTAACATGGGGAAAGATAACCTTGAAGAGGCAACACAAGTAGCCTTTTTAAATCAGATAGATTTACCACAAATCAATGAAGCAGACAGACAACAGTTGGAAGCTCCCATAACAGAGGTGGAGGTACGGGAAGCAATAAAGGCATTCAAAAGTCAAAAATCACTGGGGCCGGACTGGTTAAGCAACAAGTATTACGAAACATTTAGGCACATACTGGTAGGCCCCCTGACACAATTATTTAATTCCATTAGGGATAAAGGACAAATCTCCCGGGACATGAGCCTAGCAACTACGATATTACTGCTGAAACCAGGCAGGGACCCAGACGAATGTTCAAGCTACCGCCCAATCTCTCTATTAAACGGGGATGCAAAAATGTACTCCATGATACTAGCGAGAAGATTGGCACTGATTCTCCCAGAGATAATGCATTCAGACCAGGCTGGGTTTGTGAAGGGACGCCACACATACAACAATATCCGTAGGGCTATTGACACGATTGATTGGGGGAGGAGGACTGGCCAAAAAGTCTCAGTAGTGGCTCTGGATGTATCTAGGGCCTTCGATAGTTTACATTGGGGATTTCTCCGATTAACCCTAGAAAAATTCGGATGTGGGCCAATATTCACACGTATGTTCATGGCGAACTTTGTACACTCCTCCACCAAGCTTATGGTCAACGGTAAACTCGCAAAAGACATCCGCATTCAAAAAGGCACAAGACAGGGATGCCCATTGTCACCCCTGATCTTTGCCATAGACATGGAGCCATTTGCGCGAAGAGTCCGGGAACACCCAGGGATTCGAGGGGTGGAGGTGGGCAATGTGGGACAACAGAAGGTAGCACTCTACGCAGATGATATTCTTCTGTTCCTAAAAGACACGGGAAACTCCCTTCCGGAAGCCATACAATTGCTGGAGGAGTTTGCACGTGTTTCAGGCTTTCATATTAATTATCCTAAATCTAAAGCTCTTAATATCACTGAAGAGATGACCTGAATTCTGGAATGGCAAAACTCATACCTGAAATGGGAACGTAAGTCGGTAAAATACCTGGGGATACAACTAACCTCCTGTTATGATAGACTATATGGTGCTAACATCCCAGATCTCCTCAAGGCACTAACTAGTGATCTAAAACAGTGGGAAATGCAGGATTTGTCGTGGCTGGCACGTATTACGGTGGTCAAGATGACCCTGCTTCCAAAATTTCTATATGTGGTAGGAGCCCTCCCGATAAAAATCCCTGGTCCAGCTATCCAGACACTCCAAAGAGATGTGATGTCCTTTATCGGGGGGGGGAGGCCGAGAATACCAAGGCAGGTTCTCTTTAGACCGCAAATTTCTGGGGAGCTGGGGGTTCCGGAGCTCCGCCGGTACCTATGGGCGGCACAAATAGCCCTGATGTTACAATGGGCAGCTGGAGAAGACCTCAACCAATGAGTTACAATAGAAAGAACAGTGACCAAGACACTCCTAGGGAACCTTGGCTTCATTGCCACTCGTCACAGGGAGAAAGAGGATCCACTACCGAAATCAACAAAGACTAGTTTATGGAATTGGGACAGAGTGTTGAGGAATAAGAAAATCAAAATGGGAGAGGGCCCATTGGCCCCTATCGCTTATAATCCAGATTTTACCCCAGGAATGCAAGCCAATTTCTGGGACACAATGGGGAGGCAGAGAGGGCAACATAACCCTACAAGACATTTACGCAGAGGGGTGACCCCTAACTTTCGAAGATTAGAAGACTAAATTCCACACACCGGAACAGGAACAATGCCACTATTTTCAGCTCAGGCACTGGGTCTCCAACGCCAAAGTAAAAGAAAGGGCAACTAGAAACCTGACAGGCATAGAATTAACAATACAGGAAGGCCAACCAGAAAAGGGCATAACCAGATTATATTGCCTTACAGGAGAGGCTAACCCCGAAAAAAAACTTACATACATGCAAAAATGGGAGACAGACCTGGGTAAACCAATCTCTGAGGAGACCTGGAGTCGCATTTGGCATAGAACAGCTACAGGATCCAAATGCACCTCTATAAAGGAGGCAGCATACAAACTCTGCCTTCGATGGTACATGACACCTGCACGCATGCACGCGTTCAAACCAGAATATCCCGCAACCTGTTGGAGGAATTGCGGACATTCCGGGGACCTCATCCACATGTGGTGGTCCTGCCCATTGGCAACAACCTATTGGAAGGAGATTCTAAACCACATAAAATATGTTACCGGGGTAGGCCTGCCTCAAGATCCATTAGTGGTACTGCTGGGGGAGGAAGTGGTGGGGAGCTACGCAAACTCAGGACCTACAGCCACCTTATCACCCACATGTTGAGTGAGGCCAGAATAACACTTGCACAGGCATGGAAGACAAAGGAAGGCCCAATAACAGCCATGTGGTGGGTTAGATTATGGGGGGTGATGGCCATGGAGAAAGTTACGGCACTGGCCCAAGGCTCTCATTCCAAATACTTAAATACTTGACTGCCACTTCACGAATTTATGGACAACAAGGATCAGATGTTCGAGCAATATCTATCATCTGAAAACCCCGATTTCCAATCTACGGAAGTTGAACTTTATACCATAAATGATCCATTCTGTTGAATTTATGAATTGGAATGTTGAACCTTCTACCTTCATGTTGGGATATGTTGGGAGGGGGGGGGGGGAGTTAACGGGTTGGCACTCTATTTACATGAGCAACACAGCCATATGCATTTATATTGAATCCCCGGATAGGGGCTGTTATGAGTTTTCCATTGATGGATTCATGTCTGTGATGCCTTGAGAACTAAATAAAGTTGTTAAAAAAAAAAAAACTGGTTTCTACCAGAAACGTTTCATAGGATTTCTTGCCCTACACAAATCACTACGAGCTTGTCCATATTCAAATGATTAATTCCCAAAATAAAACATTCTTTCCCTTAATCACCTGAATAAAATCATAATTTTTTAGGCTTTGTTACCCAATCCTTTCCTCAAGCACTGGCAGGTGCCTGTTGCAAATATACCAAAAATGTGTCATAACACACTCTCTTCCAGAGACTACTAATTCATCACTAAACAAAAACTCCATCTATAGTCTTCAGCAGAACCCTCATTTTTCTAATAATCATTCACCACCTTTCTGTCTTTGCTATGTGGTCATACAGTCCCAATGTCTACCACTAGAACTAAACATTGTTCTCCCTTTGCCATATTAATTCTCGGCACTCTTTGAGGCCTAGTGCCACTAACCATTCTGAACACATCAAGTCACCCCAGGAGGCTGTCCCACTGTGGATGCATGCATTCCCCTCTTTTTGTGAAAGCATTTCTTCTAATTATAGTACCACCGTTACTCCTGTGCGTCACTATTTATTCCATGTTTGCATATTGCTGAGTCTGCATGTGGGCTCACTGTACTTGCCCTTTGCAGTAACTCTGTTTTGCACCTTCCCTCAGCTGCTGTACCTGCTGCACTCCCAGCGCTTATGTCTGATATGATATCTGATCCTGGGCAAAAGCCTCTTCCTTCATTTGTGAGCTATATACTAGAGGGCGTGCCGTTCCCCCCCCCCCCCCCCCCCTCTTGAGAATTGCCCATTTCTGCACAAATCTTTGGCTTCTACATATGCGTGCAAGGTGCTCTGACATACCGCATGTCCAACCTACAGGATGTCTCCTACTTTGCCCCTCCTGTAGGTTTTGACTATTCTTCTGTGTGCTTCGAAACCCCCCTTGGTTACTCTGTAAATTTCCTTGATTTATTTTGAAAGCCTCTACCTCAGGAGCCTTCTCTACCTGTGGTACGAATCCAGTATCACCTTGATCAAACTACCTTTGGTTATTCACCTGCGGCATGCTTCTTATTTGCTGTGAATCCGATCCTTCCCCATTTAGTCGACATTGCCTTTTCTTGGCGTAATTTGACAATTTATTTCTGCACTAATTTCACCTCTGCACCTTTCCCAGCATAATTTTTCTTTCAACTCTTCTCTTGCAGTAATCTGCAATAATGTGCGATGGTCAACACAACCTCTGACCATGGCTTTGCATCTTAAATTGTCCTTATCCATCTATAGCCAGTGTATATGCTGTGGCCTAGCTCCTCCTTCCTCTGACAAAGGAAGCTGTGAAATCCCAAACTCACATATCTCATCTCCCATTGTCTGTATGCTCACAACGGGGACAATGGCTCTGCGCCACATTCTTCCTGGCTGCGACCTTATCCTGCTCATATAAGGTGGTGAGTCCCCACTCTTGATCATGGGACTGCTCATTGTTAAAATGGATTTCTGAACTCTGACCTGGAGGGGCAGAGGTTCAGAAGGCCAGCCTAGTTTCTTGGAATAGGGTAACCTCTGGACAAGCCAGACCAATCTGGGTAGCTATGGCAAGCAGTCAAGACTAAGTCTCAGGAGGGGTGAGGGTGACTGAAGTACCTCAATGAGCACACAAAGCAAGGACACTTACAAATTACTCCAGACAGGTGTTATATCAAACATATAGACACATTTATTACAAGGCCTTTGTAACAAGGACCATAGCAAAAGAATCACAGTAACACTAAGTAAGTCAACACAACACTATCAATACAATGTATATACAAGACCATTTGGGTCTAAAGGGTTAAATACATGAAATATGTCGCCAAACTAGAGGGGAAGGAAACGGCCAGTGCAGATAGTCTTTAGGCCCCTTTCGACATCGACAATACACCTAACTAAGAGGCGAGGCAGTCCAAGCCCTAAGAAGAGAGGAGCCTTGTGCTCAATAGTACATGCAATGCAAGCGCACGCGGTTGTTCCAATGGGCAAAATAAGGTATCTTCAGTTGTGTCTAGCAGCTCGGTAAGTTGGATGAGGCGATGCAGAACAAGTTCCCACTTGAAGGCAGAGGCAGTTCGAGAGTTCGGGATGGAGTTGCTATTTAGCAATAGCAGTGTAAAGCATAAGGGCCCCGAGGGGCCACTTGTGCGTAAAAATGGGCCCTTACGCTAAGGGCCACCTTGCGCTAAGGGCCACCGGTTTGGGTATGGAGCACTCACCGGTCCCCGACGCAAGCGGACCCAAACTTGTTCAGTCCACTTCGCTTGCAGGTTTGAATGCGGCAAAAAGGACGTCTCGGCACCTTTCGGTTCCTGAGATACAGCAATGGTTCCCAAATGGGTCAGTGGCGATTTCACCGCTCCTGGTGGATGAATCAACCCAGGTTCACTGCAGCAGGCTTCAGGGGCAAGAGGGTCACAAAGGCAGCGTACTTGCAAAAGATGTTGCCACAGCAGGGCAACACAGTAACCACGTTCGCTCCGGTCCTGGCGCACTCGTTTCACTTCATACCTGGGAATGCCAAGTGTACGAAATTCGGTGTGAGGGTGCCGGGAACACAGAGCTAGCAGTATAACAAGTTTCGAGGGCCTCCTCGAAACGGCGGCGGTGACAGAGCAAAGCAACTGGGTAAGCTGGTCAGTCCACTGGTTGGCCCAAGGACACTTCAGAGAAAGCTTACTTACAGGGTTTGATGAAGGTGCCGAGAATAGTTGGTCCCACTATTCCAATGGGTCGAAGCGGCGTCGCAGACCTTCTAGGATGACCAGATGCAGAGGGGTCCCACGGGATGACAGCGGGCTTGGGGGGCCAATTCTTCCAGCGGGTCACCAGTGGTTCCTCGACTCGGCTTTGTAGTTGCAGGATACTTGGATCCTATCCGTTGTTCAGTTAGAACTCAGGAGATAGACATGGTATGGGTGTTTTTGGCCTCCTCTTATCCAAAGTTCCCTTCGCGCCAAAACGAAGAGGACCCAATGGGAGATCTGCTCACAAACACACACTCCATACGTGGACCAATCACGGACCACGGTGGTCCAGGCATTCAGGGCACTCCAGACTCTCTAGCACCCAGGATCATGTATTAGAACCAAACATTCCAGCCCACGTCCTGGAGGGGCACACACAAGGCATGCAGAAACTCGCAAAAGCGTTGAGTTTCGCGGGAAAGTGCATGACCAAATAAGGACTGACCCGGGTTGACTCGACCTGGGGAAGGTGAAGGGGCAAGATGGCCAAAGGACAGGAAAAAGAACCTCGTGGCATGGCCATTTTGGAGCCAGGCCACCTATCCGTGCCAAACGTAGTTAACGCGGCAGGAAAGGGTTAAAAATAATGCAAAATGATAGCTGCCACCAGTCCTGTCCATGACACATCTGCACAGTTCATAAAAAGTCCAGCGAGAGTATCTACGGCCTTTGGAAATGACTAAAGACCCTAGTGTGCTGTATGGTAAGATACATTGCACACTTGTTCCATGTTCCACAAAAGTTGCAACATGGGAAAAGGACTAAGGGAAACAAAGTCTCCCAGTACTGACTGTTTTAAGGGCATGTCAGTTTCCCCATAAAAAGTTAGCGAAAGCCCAGAGGAGTGCAGCTGAAGTCTGTGCTTCTCTGGCAAAGCCTGTCAATGGTGTCTAAACTGCAGAAAAAAGTTTGGGGTTGACGCATGGAGGGAAAATTACATACAATTATGAAATCATTCCTAACATTCATCTAGGTCGATTTTAACTGTGTCAATGATTTTGACGCCCTCTATTTTTGTAGGTCTGGGTGTGAACATCCCACTTCTTTGTCTGTTTAAAAAACGCCCCTCCTCTTGGGATCATATGTACTAGCACCCTGTTTCTCTCAAAAGATTCTCCCCATTTTGGGGGCGCTGTTGAGCAGCCTACAAAATGGCTGCCTAGTCGTGGAGCTCCGTGCCCAGCAATCTCTCATCAGACAGCATCGGCGGTGAAATACCACATCCTGCACTGAAAATACCGGCTAAGTGTATTGCTGGTCCTGAGCTATACCCACATCCAATCCCGGAAGAAATCGGACCTCTGAAGGCGAGTTGTGGCACCGTGTCTTCAGGGCCGGGAGAACTGTGTAAGGCCTTCCCCGGGCCGTGCTGTGGCCGTGCTCCTGGGGCCCGCTGTGTGACCGCCTGGCGGCATAGCCCCCCGGCCCCTCTGCGGAGGACACTGCAACCGTGCAAGTTGGAAACCCCCCTTTCTTCCCCCGCTTCTGAGCCCCACAGCCCCCAGCTCCCATGCTCGACTACTAGTGCTGCATCGAGACCCTGCCTCTCCGACATACACCGTGGCTGTCCAATCCCCAAGGCTCATCCTACGACACAGCGCGGCCTGAATCCTCTGCGAGCCCGCCTAGTATAAACTAAAGTCCATGTAGCTGAAACCACCAGGCGAGCAACGGCCATACGGTTGGAGGAGGGCTCCCCCCAGGCGTTGCTCCATACAAAGTGTGCGCACCTACCATCACCTATACTGCACCACCACCAGCCAGTGGGGGGTTCTGTCCCAAGCCCACGCCCTGCCCCCCGGACACGGCAAATCACCATACCTGCTTTGCAGGGCCGACTGGACGGTCTCCCAGCGCCTCACCTTGCGTGCCCCTGTCTACTCGAACCTCGCGCCTGAGGCCCACTCTGCCCTCCTCCTGAGATCATCTTGTCCAGGTGCCCTTCTTCAGCTGCGCTTTGGCCCAGTGCTCTCCTGCTGACCCTGAGTGCCTGGTGCAGCACCCTGCCCCTGACCTTGCGGCTCCCGCCTGGACCCCTCGCTGGGGCACAGTGAGGAAGATTCAACTGAGAGTGCACCAGCGCTCACAGTCGCCTGGACTGCGTCCATTCCCTTCGCCACCTGGCTATGCTGCCCCCCAGGGCCGACCAGACCTTTCCCCTAACTGCACAAGCAGCGCCTTCCTACATCTACACTTAATACCACCTA
This sequence comes from Ambystoma mexicanum, assembly GCF_040938575.1. Taxonomy (NCBI): domain Eukaryota; kingdom Metazoa; phylum Chordata; class Amphibia; order Caudata; family Ambystomatidae; genus Ambystoma; species Ambystoma mexicanum. Next base: position 339,737,618 of record NC_090938.1, read on the forward strand.
CGCTTAGGATGCCCAACAAGCCTCGCAGGGCAACCAGGGCGGGGACCATGGACAAGTTTACCAAGCCAACACCCAGGGCAGAGCAGAGTTGCGCTGCCTCGAATGACGCCGACATGGAGACCCCACTGGACCCCCTTCAACCTGACCTGACCACAATGATGGAGTCTGTGGCAAAAAAATGTGCCTCCTTCCATGAGAAGTTAGATGATATAAACGCTAATATGGCCTCACTTAGGTCGAAGTTGGACCAACACGGCACCAGGATCACCAAGGCTGAAACCAGAATTGGTGCGAACGAGGACAGTGTACTCACCCTCCAAAATACTGTGTCAGTGTTGGTACATGACATGAAAAGTGTCAAGGCCAAATGTGACGATCTTGAATCGAGATCACGCAGAAACAATATCCGCATTGTGGGGGTTCCGGAGTCAGCACTTAAGGGCCGTATGGAACTGGTGGTCGAATCCCTCCTCAAAGATCTCCTTGGCGACCCTCCGCTTTCACCATTCTTCACAATCGAGCGGGCGCATCGCTCACTTGCTCCCCGCCCCAAGCCAGGTGACTTCCCCAGGCCAATAATAGGGAAAGTCCTTAGCTATAGAGACAGAGACCATATATTGCGCCTTGCACGTGAGAAGGGCGAACTGAGAATGGACTCGCAAATCATTTGAATTTTCCCGGACCTTTCAGTGGGGGTCCAGGCAGAGCACAGACAATTTAATGGGGTGAAGAAAATGCTTTGTGAAAGGAACATCGAATATGCAATATTATTCCCGGCACATCTGAAATTCACCTACCACAACAAGCTATACTTTTTCACGGTTCCGGATGAAGCAGTAAAAATTCATTGAATCACAGATCCCACTGGACGCACCTGTTAACGATTTGATGAACAATGACTGAGGTCGCCTACACTTCCAATATACTAGCGATGACCACATCTCTCCTTCTTTACTACCATCCTTCACTATTTTTCCACTGTAACACAGTGCATTGAAATACTGTTGCTGCCGTGGAGGCGCCTTTCACGCCACACTACTTGCTCAATTGGGTACACGGCAGTGGCGACCCCCCACTGCAATTGCAATACCAGTTTTTTTGCTTTCTCAGTTTGGCCCCGGTTGGGCAAATGGCTCGGAGCTGCCAGATTGGTCGTGGCACCATGGCATCTTTGTTATGGGTGGTGCATACCGAGCGTTGCCAAGTTGGGGATGGCACGCAGTTGGTCTCTCCATGGGTTGGTCCTATCACACTGCTAGTTTGCACCGGGTGGTGAGGGTGGGGGGTGGTAAAGTTTGGGAATGTTATACCAAAAATGGCAGGAAGGAGATGACTGGTTTGGTAGAAGGGCGTGTTCACGCCGACGCAGCACATATGGTGGCAATCGGAGATAGATCCTTCAGTCGGGATGTTCCTTAAACTCTTAGCATGGCTATTAAAATGATGACATGGAACGTTCGGGGGTTGACCAACTTCACAAAGTCCCGCAGTATCACAGCATATGCGCAAAGACATGGAATCAAGGTACTCCTACTACAAGAGACACATGCTCTGAAACTCCTATCATCAAACCTAGCACAGTCCTGGGGCTCTAACAGATTTTATACCCAGTACTCCACTCAATCCAGGGGAGTCCTAACTCTGATCCACAAATCTATAAAATTCACACTCCACCCATCCCGCAACGACACGGAAGTCAGATATGTGATTCTCCACTGCACCCTGGCTAATGAAGAATGCTTGCTCGTAAACTCATACGGCCCCAACACTGACTCCCCGGAATTCATAGACGCAGTGACAACCATCCTTATGAGATATGTGGAAGTCCACATTATATGGGGTGGCGACATGAATGTTATAATTGACAATGTCCTGGATAGAACAACCACTACCCGCAGAGTCATGTCCCGAGCCGCCAAACGACAATACACACATGAGGGCCCTAAACCTACATGACGTATGGAGAACACTCCACCCCCAATAAAAAGATTATACTTTCTACTCAACAGTACATGATAGCTCTTCGAGAATAGATATGTTCCTGCTTTCGGGATGCCAGGTGGAAAAAGTGACAGACGTCAAGATTCTTGCACGCACGCTCTCTGACCACTCTCCTGCACTGATGCAGATCCAACTGGGAACTACCTCGGCCACCCGCCCTGTCTGGCGCTTTAAATCTGAAGCCTTAGCTGTCAACCCTGGCAAAGATTAGAACAGAACTAGAACTATATGAGTCTCAGCGAGGTGCGGTAAGGTACTATGCTCGGCCTGTTGCTGCGAGAAGGTATGGCGAGGGAGACAGACCTGGAAGTACCCTAGCTAAACTGGTGCGTGCTGAGGGAGGGAGGACCCAAATAGATTGTATTATAGATGGGCAAGGCTCACGTCACTGGTCGGACCAAGCCATCGACACCTTCGCAACCTTTTACGCCAATCTTTATGGCCCCCAACGGGAACACACAGCCCACGACGTGGACGATCTGCTAGACGTATTCTTATGACCCTCATCTCCCAAAGCACCAGCCAACAACTTGATGCCCCGTTCACCCTGGATGAGATAGTCCAGGTAATCTCAGACCTCCCAAAGAAGGGCTCATATCTGAGTTCTACCAGGAACACGTTGCCATTTTAGCCCCTATATTATACGGGGTCTGGACCAAATCACTCTGGTTAGCCACTCCCCTCCCTCCTTAAGGGAAGCCCTAATAACCGTCCTCTCCAAGCCAGGGAAACCCCCAGACGAATGCGACTTCTATAGGCCTTTGTCCCTCATTAACACGGACATGAAAATCTTTGCCAAAATAATAGCGAATAGGTTCCTCCCACTCATGCCCCACCTGGTTCACGCAGACCAAAGTGGATTTGTCCCCGGCCGCTCTAATGCACTTAACATACGCCGGCTTTTCAATGTAATGTCCAGAATTGACCCTAAGGCTGATGCAGTGGCGGTCATACTAGACGCCCAGAAGGCATTCAACATGGTCTCATGGCAATACCTATGAGCCGTGCTGGGAAAAATGGGGGTGAGACTAACTATGAGCTCCTGTATAAAACTGCTATATACAGGACCAGTGGCCAGTGCTACACACTGGTACGCACACTCAAATCCACTCCCACACGTCAAACTTGAGAAATTGGCGGGAGATGGGACCAACATCATGACCCTAATACTACACCGTACGTTCCAAACGGACGGCCCTGCAGACCCTGTAGCTGCCACGATCAGGGCGTGGAACAGCATGTTGGACCCACAACATGAGCAACGTCCATAATACAACTGGCTCCCCATATGGCGCTTTCCTGGACTGTCCTCCACACACGACCAGCATATCCTACGACACTGGGAGAACCTGGGCTATCGAGCACTGATGTATCTATACTCGGATAGTAAATTCATTAACCCCCAGACCTGGTGGCCTGAACACTCTAACTCAGCAATAGAGCTATTGCAATACTTCAGACTAAGAGCGCCAGTGCGCGAAATGTGGCCCTCCTACCCAGAGGAGCCCCCAGATGAGCCCGAACTCCATTACATAGCAAATTCCGTAGGTAGCAGGGGCATAATATCCTTTTTGTATAAAATACAGATGGGGAAATCGGGAGATGCATCCCTCAAACCACGAGACTTATGGGCTAGGGAGCTGGAACTGGAAATCATGGAAGGGATGTGGAACAAAATGTGCGCACGCACGCACAAAGTTCAGTTAATGCTAGATTCCGGTGCATACAATATAAATTCCTCAATAGACTTTATTATACACCACACAGAGTAGCGAAATTCACACGCACCTCGACACACATTTGCCCAAAGTGTAAATCTGAAGAGGCAGATCACATACATATGTTCTGGTCCTGCGCTGCACTGAGTGCGTTCTGGATGGAAGTGACGAAAGCGCTCTCAGAGATAATTGGGTCCCCAGTGGACCTCGACCCACTAGATTCGGAATATGGGCCGATGGAAATACTAAAAAAAGTCTACATTTTTAATTGTGAGTGCCATTGTCGCTAAAAGATGTATATTACAATGCTGGAAGCACCGCCCCCCCACCCTCCAGATGTGGCTGAAATCCCTCACTTGGGTACAAATGTGTGAAGAGGAATACATTGGTTCCCTCCTCGTGGCATCCCACCCCCAGGAACGTGTGGACTGAGTTCTGCAGCTATCTAAACAACAGAGAAGGAGTTGAGTAGAGCTCCACCCCCCACCGGGTTCGCCCGACGCACAATAGGCATCGAGTTCTGCACGCTCCTATGGGTGGTTGGTCCTCTACCCCACCCGCCGCCCCTCAGGTTGCACTGTTCAAAAAATTGTATGATACAGTGCCTAAATGTGAATATGCGGCTCTTGTATATCTCTGTGTAGTATATACTGTACCTGTCTTAACTTCCTGCCAATAAATACAAGTTTTAAAAAAAAAAAAGATTCTCCCCATTTCGATCTGACATATTTTTGTCTCCAACTAATGTCACGCTTGCCATTCTAGTCTTTATTTTAAATCAACCTGTCCATAGACAAGGCTCTATGTCTGTGTACACTGTGCGCTCTGTCACATCTGCATGGGTGCAAGGTGTTGTTTACAAAAGACTGCTTAACACTTATTTGCCTGCAATGCACTCAGATTGCCGCATTCCCAACTTCCTTTATCATTAGCCAATTTTAACTTTGGTATACTTTTCCTCAAGGCCACCCAGAATGTGCAATATTGCTGCATTCCTGCTATTTTACCAGCACTCCCATGTTTTCCCAAACTGCTTTCCTGTCTACTTTAAACATTCTTTTACTTATGACAGCTGAAAAATATAATTACTGTTCTTCATTCTCGCTTGCGTACTGAAAGAATCTCAGTATTTCTAAATATAAATACGCAAATCTCTGCCCTTCCTATTTTTCCCAAAAAAGGACCAACTATTCTCTGTCGGCTATCATTTTAACTGTAAAACAAAAAACATTCTGTATATGCGTGGGTGTGTGCTTACATGTGTGCATGCGCATTCTTAAATGCATTGTCCATGGTGCACAATTACTTACACTTCCATAAAATCATGTGTACCTTTGTATATGTGTCTGCATGTTTGCGTGGGTGTGTGTGTATTTTTGATCATGTCATTGCATCTACATGGATGCCTGCATATGTCGGTACAGCTTGCTAGTACATCCTTCAGTGCTTTACTGCTTCATTAGCCTACATTCAATATTTTTCCAATTTTGTCATGTATCTCAAAAAAAATGTAAACAATGTTTTTTCTCATTTATTTCGCTCATTTCCCATCCTATTTACTGTGCCTGGTCCAACTACTGTCCACTAGCACATTGTTCTGCTTTTGTGCCGTATTTTGCACAATAAAAAACACATTTTGAATCTCAGCTACACTCCTCAACTTGTGTGATTTTATACACATTTTTTCCCACTTTTTGTCTCCAAATATCTTCAAAATCTTCAGACATAATATATAGCACTGGGAACATCTCTCCCTTGCTTGACACCTGTCTACTGTGCACATTTATTTAGTGCAAATGTATAGATTTTCCTATATTTTGCACTTCATGCTATCATTTTATGGCAATATTTCTCTTCTTCTCAACTCTCGGTCATGGCACAACATAAAAAAACATTTTTTTGAAAGGAATAACATGCCTCCTTCTCTTCTCATTTGCAGTGTATGACACCAAATAACTTATAGGTATTTCTCACAATGCATTTATCAAAAAGCATTCATTGTCACCTAGTTTTAAAATGACCAAAACACTGCCCTCACAATGAGGCATAGTTCATACAAAAATATTTCAAATAACATGATAGTTTCATCATTATTTCACCATATAATCAGTCAACCTTTTTATAATTCATAAAAGGCTTCTGTAATTCTTAAACACTGTGTCAGCGTGGCTTTCCCCCACTTCCACACATGCCTTTTAACTTCAACTATTCAATTTTCCTCAGTCTAAAAACATCACCTCTTTCAACAAATTAATCACAAAAGAGTCAACTTGCTCCATTCAAAAACAAGAGCTTCCCTAGCATCTGTTAAACTAACCATTATTTATTGTCATGTCTTTCGCGCACACAGTTCTGAATCACATTCCATTCAAGAGACTGTTTGCTGCGAACATCAATTATCTCATCTAACTGAGTAGGTTGTTAGTGTGGGTCTTATCTTGGCCAACTGTCAAGCTACGAACTTCCAAAAATAAATCTCTTTTCCACAAGAGTTACCTTTAAACCCTGCATGTTTCTCTGCTCCATTCTTTAAGCAAGAAAGGAATGCTCTGGCACATTTACAGCTCCCTGTCTGCGAGCTACGCAGCTGGCTGAGAAACCTCAAAGGCACAATTTTTCATCTCGTGTCAAGTCTTTTATTGTCTGCTCTTCGATTTTAATAAAGCGAGTGTGGATTTTAGTTGTGTGAAGTTAATTAAGCAGCTTTGCTTGTCTATTTTTGGCAAATACAAGAATTAACCCCGTACTTGCTGGATTTTAGTTTTTACCAGTGTTCAAAGGTTACCACTTTTTAAAGCTTTTTTTTCTACTTTCTCTTACTAAATATTGCATTTACAATAATTTTAAACAATGCGCCCCTGTGCACTTTTATCCATAGCTCATATTTATATCCTATTTCCTCCATAATTGATCACTCTAATTTCTGGCTTGATGCCAATTTTTCTGACTCAATTAAAAAAAAAGCATTTTCTTACTTTCCATAATATAAATAACTGTACAGTGCACACATATAACAAATCAAACAACACATAAATACAATTTAGACAAACATAACAGACTGGCTGGCACATAAATCATTGCCTACGCTCATCGAGTCTCTCTTATCTGCCCCTAATAGATATTCCGATTGGGATGTAAGTCATTCTCTTTAAACCGTCTTTAAAAGACTTCGTAGCCTACGTCATCCACAAATGGGACCCTAGATACGACTTCTTCTAACGTTCTTTTTTTTAAAACTTTTATATTTTCACAGTTGGAGCCACCACATTATATGAACCAACATTACAGTCGCTTTGACAATAGCAAACATGCAGGCCTGCCCACTATCCCCCTTCCGTTCCCTCCTGTCAACCAGTGTTCCACATCACTGTATCCCTCTCCGTTGACTTCATATCGACCCAAATGTTGTCTCACCAAACGTGGCTTAAAGGTCATGGCTGGGTATTCATGGTCAAATTCAATCAGCAGTGACCACACTGTCTGGAAGTGAAGCAGCTTTCCCTCTTTTGCAACAGATATTCTTTCGACCACTAGAATATCCCAGACCTAATCCACCATCGCCCCATGTCTGGTCCCTCTTCTTTTTTCCAGCATCGGGCCGTGGTTATGCATGCTGCCAACAACAGGTGGGTTATTAACTTTGCCCGGGGCCCCGATTTAGGGTATATCTCTTGACATGGGGCTCCTAGCAGAATAGTTTTTGGGTACAGCGGTAGACGACTACCTGTAATATTGTGAATCAGTTGCTCTATGTTCTCCCAAAAGGTGTGTATACGAGGACATTCCCACCACATATGGAAGTACGAACCCTAGGTTCCACACTTTCGCCAACAGGTAGGGGGGAATAGGGCCTGGAAGGGGTGAATCTGCACCGGCGGATAATACCACCGGAAAAGCAATTTCAGAGCACACTCATTATTTGTCACATATTTCGATGAGGCACGAGCTCTAGCCCATATTTCCAACCAGGATATGTCGTCTAATTGTGAGCCTAGGTCCTCTTCCCAGTGAGCCATGTATTCCAGGAGACGCTGGGACAACAGGTCCTCCTCCTTCAATCTATATAGTTTTGAGATACCCCCTTTATTCGTGTCTTCCCCCATATTAAGTTCCAGTGGGCTCAGGGGTCGAGTGTCTCTTACTTTTATATCGGGATGTGTAATCCAGTGGTGGATCTGGGCATAAGAGAACCGTTCCTTCTCAGAGAGTTTAAATTCCTTCTTACATTGCTCAAACGTGCGTGGCTGACCCTCCTCGAAAAGCTGACCCAGTGTAAGAAGGCCCCCTATTTTCCAGCTCCCAAATGCACCTGGAGGCATGCCCGGGGCAAAGTTGGGGCTACCAAAGACCAGGGAAAGTGGACCTATACCCCTAGGAATCTTCATTCTCGGGAGAGCCTCATCCCATATTTTCAAAGTAAGTTTTGTCGATGACAGCAGGTGAGGCCGTTGCTGCTTTGACGAATGCGGGATATAGGGTAGGAAGCACAGGGGTAGGGGGCAATGTGCTTGTTCTATTTCTATCCATCTAGGGGGTCAGAGGCTCAGTGGACCACATGGGCAAATGCTTAAATTGGGCTGCTCCAGCATATCTCAGCACGTTTGGAGCCTCCCAACCCGAAGCCCCCCCATCATCACTCTTTTTGGAATCCTGGACTTTTTCCCCCGCCAAATAAATCCCAACAATTTGCATTGTAGTCTATCAAGTAAGGGCTTTGGGATTTCCACTGGGAGGGATGCACAACAATATAACAAGCGGGGAGGAGGTTAATTTTTACGGCAGCAAAGTTAGCATCAGTGAGATCTCTTGACCCGCCCATCGTTCCAGATCTTGTTCTAGTATTTTAATCAGAGGAGGAAAGTTTTCCCCATGTAAATCTTTCAGAGTGCCCGTTAAGCGCACTCCTAGATAAGCTATGGCAGTCTTTTCCCAGCGGATGGGGCAGGTGCCTTGGTTGGCACTCAACTCGTGCGTAGTGAGGCTGATCCCCAGTGCCACGGATTTCCCAAAATTGATATCAAACGATGCTACTTGACCAAACGCTCTGAGCTTCCGCAATGCCGTCTGCATGGAGGGGATGATGCTGGTGATCGATAAGAGAACATCATCGACATAAAGAGACATTTTATGTGGAGAGTTCCGTAATACCGGGCCCTGAATTGCGTCATTCCTCCGTATATGTTGCGCCAGCGGCTACATAATGAGAGCAAATAAAAGAGGTGAAAGCGGGCATCCCTGACGTGTCCCGCTTGTGAGAGGGATCAGTGGAGAACGCTCCCTATTAACCTGGAGTGAAGTATTCAGAGCCTAGTAGTTGGTGGCTATCGCTTTCCTGAACTGGGGTCCGAAAGCGAATGCCTCCAGAGTCAGGTGCATCAACGACCAGTCCACCCAATCAAATGCTTTTGTAGCGTCCAGGGCCAGGAGGGCCAGGATGGCCAGTTTCTCGTTATTCTTGGCACCCCATTCTATCAAATTCACCGCCCTCCTGAAATCCCCAGTTTTCAACCTAATATGAATCCCGTTTGTTCGGGGTTAATCAGACGCGGGAGTAGAGGGGCAAGTCAATTCGCCATCACCTTAGAATAGATGTTGGCATCTATATTCATAAGCGCAATTGGCCTATATGAAGCGCAGTCCTTCGGATCCTTCCTAGGTTTTAGCGCTAGAATTGTGGTAGAGTGCTGCAGTGAGGGTGTGACACATCCTGTCTCCCGGAATGTGTTAAATAGGGACGTCAGGGGAGTCAGATGCTGGGGTCTAAAGAGTTTATAAAATCTAGAAGAGAAGCCATCAGCGCCCGGGGCGTGGGCTTTCAGTGATATGATGACGGTCTCCACTTCTTCCCGTTGAATCGGGACCTCCAGCGATTCCTTGTCTTCCTGGACCAGTTGGGGTAGAGAAGCCTCTGCGATATATTGTCTCTGTGCCTCAGTCGATCTACTTCCACTAGTCATGTTCTCTAGTAAATGCGCTTGGGCTAACTGGATTTTATCCTGCTCTTCGTAGTGGATGACTCCTTCACGGTCTCGTAGTCCTATGATATAGTTCCTCTTCTTGGTCTTCGCCAGTTTCGCTTTCAGGAGATGATTCGCTCTGTTACTTTTAGCATAATATGCCTGCTTCACTGCCAACAGGGTCTGCGCCGTCTCCTCTGCATATAGTGCCTCTAGTTTGTTGCGGGCCACCCGTAGGGCAGCGTGACTCCTTGGGGACCAACCCTTCTTCTTAGCTTTGTCCTCTATGCTCTGAACCTCTTGTTCTAGGAGGGTTCTTGACTGTTTCTTCCTCCTGTGATAAGCTGCTGCGTGTGCTATTAGGACCCCTTTCACCACTGCTTTCATGGCGTCCCACGTTGTAGCTGGGGAGGTCAATTCCATGGGGTTTTCCTGAAAATAGTTCTTAATTATTCCAGGCTCTGATCTGCAGCTCCACAGGAGCGTGGTCCGTGAGCACCATTGGGGCAATGTCCACCTTATTAGTGTAGAATAGGAATTGGGGCGAGACCAGGAGCAGATCAGTGCGTGAGGTCGTGCGATGGACATGTAAAAAGAAGGAATATTCTCTTTCTCCCGGATGCAGTACCCTCCGTGTGTCCACCAATCCCAGGGTTCTGAAAATATGGAGCATTCCCTGTGCGATCTTGTAGTCTCTGGGAGCGGGCGCATGTGATTTATCTTGCTCCGTGTTTGGGACCCCATTAAAATCACCCCCGATGACAACTTGACCCTCCACGAATGGGAGGAGGATTGATTCCAAGTCCGATAGAAAGCGCTCTTGGCCTTCATTTGGAGCATATATGGAGACCAATGAATATAGATGGCCTAGGAGCCTCCCCTTCACCGTAATCTAGCGTTCCTCCAGGTCTATCATAGAATCCATATCCTCAAATGCGATATCCCTGGTCACCAAAATGGCTGTGCCCCCCCCCACCTTTAGGAGCCATCTGAGGCCAGGAACTGTTTTGGGAAGTCCCTGTTCTGCAGATGGGAGTAGTCTACCGGAAGTAGGTGAGTCTCCTGGATAAAGATCATCGCACCATTCAGGTCCTTCCGGTGTTTTAATATGGCTTTTCTCTTTACCGGTGAGTTGAGGCCCTTAACATTCAATGTGACTAAGTTCAGATGTTGCGAAAGAAATTCAGGATCAATCCCTGGAGATGTTGTGAGGGGTCGGCAGTGGCCGGCGGTTAGATTGTCAGTGTTCGCCATTGAACGCGTAATCCTTCCATTGAATATGCTCCAACTGTCTTTTCTATTAACTGAACGGCAAAAAAAAACTAAACTGAGTCTGAACCTTGGACTCTAACTACTGTACCGTCTCCTGTCTTCGGCAGGGCTCCCCAAGGGTCTTCAGGGGTCATCCATCTTGGAGTCGGGTTTCGACCGAGTGGTGCCCCTTCTCACTTTCATCTTGTTTGCTGCTTCCACGGGTTTTGTCGAATCCGGCCTGATCCGTGGTCATGATTTGCGAGGGCCCGGTCATCTCCTGTTACGGCCCTTCTGGACTTTTGACCAAGCTGTCTGTCTAAGTTTCGGGGGGGAGGGTCTCCGGATCACCTGGGGAGCCGGGCCGGGCGTCATATCGCTTATCCAGTGAAGTGGAATGTGCGGGATACCCCCTTAAAGGAGAACTGAACAGCCGTTGGGAACAGCCACCGATATTGTATCTTTTGATCCCGTAGAAATAGTGCTGGTGGCCTAAGGGCCCTCTGCTTCAGTAACATCACCGCCAATAGACCCTGATAGATTTGTAGGGGGGATCCTTGGAACGACAGTTCGTCTTGGGAGCGACCTATCTCCATTATTGCCTCCTTTGTTGTAAAGAAATGGATGCGGGTGATCACATCTGGGGGGACTTCCTCTCCAGGCCCTTTCGCGGATGTAGCCTGTGGTTACGATCCAGCAGTAGTTGAGACCTCTCCACGTTCGGCAGGAGGGATTGAAACAAGTCACCTACATATCCAGCCAGGCCATGGTCCGGAACCGTCGAGGGCATCTCTCTAATGCGTATGTTGTTCTTTCGGGCCCTGTTCTCCAAATCCTCCTGCTTGTATTTCAGAATGTTGTTTCTATCTGTAAAGTCCTGGATCTTCCTTTGAACTTTGAAGAGCGTTGTGGAGTGCTCCTGTGTCAGGTCCTCCACCTCTCCTAGCCTCTGCTCTGCTTCCGTCACCCTCTGGTCAGTGTATTCGAGCTTGATGGTGAGTTCAGACATACATAAGCGGAATTCAGACTTCATGTCCAACATAAATGCCTGTATGTCTTCTCTGGTGGCCAGCTGTCAGACTCCCCCCGGGATGGTTTGTGGGGGTGATTCTGTTGCCTCTGTTTTTCCCCCCTTACCCACAGTGAATAACATGGCAGAGATGTCCCCACTTTTTGTGGTCTTAAGTTGTTTGGACATGGTGCCGGGCTTCAGATGTACACTGCAGGATCACTGTTATTGAAGGTGGCCACCACCGGCTGCTGTTCAGAATTTGGGGGGAAATGCTTCATTTGTTGCCGTCTGAAAGTCCCACCAGACTGCGGTAGAGGTTCCACTGGCCAGCAATCCAGAGCTTGATAAAAGTACTGAGGGGGGAGGGGTCACCCAAAGGAACTTAGGTTGGCTGGCACTGTAGCCAGGAAGATCCCCCAAGGACTCAATGCAGGGAGGAAGCAGGACCTGAGGACCCAGCATTAGTTGAAGAAGGCGGGAAAGAGGAAGGTTTCCACTACCTCCCAGTTGGCTCACCTCAGCGCGCCACTTCGGAGTGTCTCCTGTGGATCGTTGTTCATCTAAGAGAACACTGGTGATCAGCCTTGTCCACGCCAGGGGCATTTGCGTGTCTCTAGCTATATTGCCCTCCAGAGGACTGCAGGTCACCCCCTAGAGGGTTCAGGGGCCTCCTCGCTCCAGAACGCCTCACCTTTCTGCGGGTTGCTCCATGGGGGCTCCAGGAGCCTGCTTGTGCCACCTCAGCTGCTGGTGCTTTCTCGTGGTAGCTTCTCCCTCCTTGCCGTCTCGCTGCCCCAGCTGACCGTGGTGTGGGGCATCAGGCTGGGAGGACGTGCTGGGGTGTTGTGCAGCTGCCCAGTTGTCCAGGGCATCTGAGGAGCCAGAATCCATGGCCTGCGGAGCTCAGTTACCTCCCCCGGGGGCGACCCGGGCTCCGGATTTGCATATCCCTCCCCGGGAACACCGCGAGGTTGCAGTCGGCATCCGCGTTGCATAATCAGCTGTTGCGGGGATCTCCACAGTGTCGAGTCCCCCACCACAGTCTAAGGAATGTCCGTTGCACTCCCTTTAGGCATTGTGCTCCGATACTGGGTCTGGGCTTCCAGACTCGAGCGCCACCGTAAACCCGGCTGCTCCTCCTCCCAAGTCAGCTTGTCGGGTCCAGTGTGCGGAGGAATCGGACGCCTCACGACAGCTTACGGAGCTGACTCAACGCGTCTGCCGAGGCTCCCCTACACCTCACCCCTAGTGGATCCGAAGTGTTAAACAAATGGGTCCGTTCGGTGCCTCTTCCACGGACTGTACATTTCAGGGCTCTGCTTTACAGGGGGCGCTCCTCCTCCCACTCAAATCACTGCTGCGAGCCGCCATCTTGGTGTGACGGGCCGGGTCGTCTCAGGCTTAACCCCCATTTTCATGATTCTACGAGGTTTGTCAGAGTCGGCAGTAGGTTTGTTTGTTGCACGGCATCTTCCGACTACGGGTTCTACTTTATGTGGGCACAATGTTCTGTGGAAACAGCAGAATATTTAGAGAGCTAAAGGCTACACTCAGAGGCGATCAGCAGAGCTGCCACATCGGTGGCACTACTGGCCACACCCCCTCTGATGTTCTTTGAAACTGAGGAAACTGAGCTTATCCCACTTTTACGCTCATCGTCTCACAGGGTTCGTTGCTTGGCGCTGTTCGTCTCAAGTCAACTGTCTTAAATAACTCGACGCTCCAATCGTCTTGAGTTATTCTCCCCTACTTAAACTCGACGTTCATTGTCTCGAGTTGATCCTTCCACTTCCCGTTACTACTTCTACCCCTACTATATTTACACTGGTAACCATTGGTTATTTCAAAGAAAAATATTTTTCTAAAAAGGCCTCCCTCAGTAATAGTTAGTTTATCCTAAAAAGATGTTTGAAAAATAGTTAGTTTTTCTAGAAAATCATCCAAAAATAATCACCCAATCAATAATTATTTTCCAAAAAGATCATTCCAAAATATCACCTAATCCATCAATAGTTTTTTTTCTAAAAAGTTCCCCCAAAATAATTTTTTGGGAAGTCCAACCAATCCATTGGTACCAATGTGCCCACCCATGCTACCATGTCTGGGAGATCCCTTCCCTTAATGATGTGTGAGCATCTGCAGTTTTCCCCCACCATCCCCGTCTGTTATGCTCACCTGGTATCCACGGGGACGCCATCCAGCCCTGGTTGGATGATTTGCACTCTCGAACCCTCTCCCGGTCCCTTGGTAAGGCCTCTGGTTAAAGATGGGTCTTAATATTGTAAAAGATAGATTCTCCCTCCTGCTCCTCATGGCAGGTGCGCGTAGATGTGGGGGGCGAGCAGCGACCAAGTTACTTCACTGGTGCAAGCCCCCCTGTGGGAATCCAGGCCTGCTGCGACTCGGTAGGTTTGCTGCTTTACAGTCTTTATATGTAGTTCTTATGTTCCTCTTAGTTCGAATAATAATGTCTTGCTTCTTTCCTTTTAGGTATGGAAAGGTATTTGGTGTTGTCATGCAGTTTGAAGATGAGCATGGGCCGGTAGGCGAAAGCGCGGTGTACGCGATGCTGTCTGGTTAGTAATGCACGATGCGCTGCGCTGTTTCGCCTTTTATATTGCTAACCTGTGTCTTTTCTCTCCTTGCAGGTTGCGATGTTCCTTGCCGAGCGCCGTAATGTTCCAGCAATGATACTGACCAGGAGATGACTACCCAGGTAAGAATTGTGTGGCTTTCTTCATTCAGCAGGAAACGTGAGTAAACGCTTACTAATGCTGTCTTTCTTTCTCCTCTTTTCAGGTTATGGTATTCCAGGATGCATGCAGTGCCGGATGATGGAGTTCGTACCTTCAGGTGAGTGGAACTGAAGTCAGCGATGGATTGAAGACAGGATACTGTTCCAGGTAAGTTTCGTAGTGTTCTTTCTCTCTGCAGGTCCTTGGTTTCAGGTAAACTGGCATCAAAGAACTGGACACGGTGAGCATTACGCTGCCCACAGCAGAATAACGCAAAGCATGTTCTGCTGTTTGGGTGCGGTTTAAATATCTCAGGTAAAGTAGTCCAGGTAAAATAGTCCCAGGCCTGGCAGACCCAAAAGACTAGACCGCATAGCTCAGTTCCTTGTAACTGAGCTATGTGTGTGCCACATGTTGGCTGAACCCCCCCCCCACCCCCCAGTTAAATAGTCCCAAGTAAATAGTCCCATTCTAATGTTGGTCTTCATGATGGTTATGAACCTGGCGCCAAAGGCACCAGGACTGACTCCAAGAGAGTCTTGGATGAGGTTTTAGGGCCTTTGACCTGGCCCTAATTGGAAGACTGACTTGCCGGTGAGGGCCAGGGGCAAGGGTCATGACAGCACCCCCCCACCCCCCCAAAGGGCCCTTTCACAGTGGCACTTCTGCCTGGTCCTGGTTTGGCTGGGTAATTCTGATGGAACTTTTTAATTAAGCGAGGTGCATGGATGTATTCACTAGGTTCCCATGATCTGTCTTGAGGGCCGTATCCCTTCCAACGACCAATCAACTAAGTAGTATAGTTTGGGTCTGGTGTATTTTGAGTCTAGGATATCCTTTACTTCAAACTCTGGTTCTCAGTCAACTAATACTGGTTTTGGTGGTGTTGTAACCCGAGTACCAGGTCTTACCGGTTTCAGGAGTGATACGTGAAACACAGGATGAGGAGATGAATCTGTATAGTGGGTGGTAGGGCTAATTTAACTGCCACTGGATTTATTATGGATTGCATAGAATAAGGTCCCAGATATCGGGGACGAAAGGTCCGAGTCCCTTTTATGGGCACATATTTTGATGCTAACCAGACCTCGTCTCCAATTTGATAGTCGGGGGCTTTACTACGATGTTGGTGAGCGAATTTCTTTTGTCTGTTCTTAGCTTGGAGTAAATGTTCTGCTGCTTCTTTGAAGGCCTGGGAAGTAGTCGTATGTAGGGTTTTAACTGCTGGCATTTCCAAAGGGGTTGGGAGATCCATTTCTGAAGTATGTGGATGTCTACCATATATAATGTAGAAAGGGGTTTGTCCACTGCTGGTGTGTAATGAATTATTATCGCCCTATTCAGCTATCATAATAAGTCCTTCCAATTTCTTTCCACTTGATGTAACATGCAACGTAAGTATTGCTTGAGGGTTTGGTTTGTTCTTTCTGTTTGGCCATCTGTTTGAGGATGGTGACTTGTGGATAGTCGAATGTCAATTTGGACTATTGAACAGCATTTCCTCCAGAAGTTGGATACAAACTTACTACCTCGATCTGAGGTAAAGACCGATGGAAAGCCATGTAGCCGTATGATTTCCTCCAGGAATACTTTTGCTAAATTGGATGCATTTGGAAGACCCTTAAAAAGAATAAAGTGTGCCATTTTAGAGAACAAGTCTACAACTACTAAGATGGTGTTGAATCCTTGACTGGGAGGTAGATCTGTAATGAAATCGAGGGACAGTGTGTGCCATGGTGCGGGAGGAATTTCCAATGGTTGGAGAAGACCAGCTGCTTTCTGCTTTTGGGACTTGTTTTGTGCACACACACCGCAAGATTGGATAAATTGTATGATGTCTTTACGCCATGTGGGCCACCAATAGTTTCGTTTTACTTTAGCTAGGGTTTTGGCAATTCCAGGATGTCCTTCAATCAGGGAGTCATGATAACCCGAAATAACCTGCTCTTGTAAAACTTTACTTGGCAAATATACACGGTTCCTAAAATAGGGTAACTGGTCTTTAATGGTGTAATGTTCTCCTTGAGTACACCACTCTTGTGAGAAAGTGGGATCCATTAAGAGTTGGATCTTGTTTTGGAGTTCACCCTGTGTCATTGTTGTTGTAAGACCCAGGAGTTTGTCTTCTGGAATGATGGCTACTGGATCAGGAGTTATGTATACCTTTTCATCAACACCCATGCGGGACAAGGCGTCAGCCTTTCCGTTTCGGACTCCTTGCCGGTAGGTGATCACATAGTCATATTCAGGGTGATCACATAGTCATATTCAGCGAAGAAAAGAGCCCACCGCAGTTGACGGGATGATTGAGCCTTGGCTGTTTTTAGGTATTGCAGGTTTCGATGATCAGTTATGACCGTGACAGTATGTCTAGCACCAAGGAGATAGTGTCGCCATGCTTTGAAAGCTGATTTTATAGCCAAGAGTTCTTTGTCTGTGATAGCATAGTTGAGTTCGGGAGGTGAGAATTTTCGTGACCAGAAGACCACAGGGTGTAACTGGCCAGTTCCTGGGTACCTTTGTGAGAGAACGGCTCCCATAGCCATGCTAGAGGCATCCGTTTCAACTATATAAGGGAGGTCTGGGCGAGGATGCCGTAGAACTGGAGCAGAAGTGAATTTTTTCTTAAGTTCTTGAAAGGCCTTCTCTGCTTCTTTGGTCCAATGGAACTGTTTATTGTTTTTTCTCAATAGTGTTGTAATTGGACGCACTATTTTGGCAAAATCTGGGATGAATCGGCGGTAAAAGTTTGCCCAACATACTCTGGATTCCTTTAAATGAAGTTGGTGACGGCAAGTTAAGAATGGCATCTACCTTGTGCCTATCCATTCTGATACCTTTTGGTGTGAGGATAAAACCGAGGAACTCCACATCGGTGACATGAAAAGAGGATTTTTCGAGTTGAGCATACAGTTTATGTTGGCGGAGTTTAGTAAGGACGGAGTGGACATGCCTGACATGCTCTTCTTTTGTAGCAGAATACACTAAGATGTCATCAATGTAAACCAGGGTGCAAACGTCGATTAACTCCTGCAAAACATCATTCATAAAGCACTGGAATGCGGCAGGAGCGTTGCAAAGTCCAAAAGGCATTACCTGGTATTCATACAAGCCGTATTTGGTACGAAAGGCGGTTTTCCATTCGTCTCCTTTCTTCACTCGAACAAGATGGTACGCCACTCTAAGGTCCAGTTTGGTATAGATTTGGGCGTCTTGGATTTGATCCAATAATTCGGGACTAAGGGGCAGTGGATAACGTTTTTTTACTGTGATCTGGTTTAATGCGCGATAGTCGATGCAAGTCCTCAGTTCTCCTTCCTTCTTTGGTACGAAGAATAAGGGACTGGCTGCCGGTGATTTAGATGGGTGGATAAATCCATTTGCGAGGTCCTGATCAAGATAAGATTTCAAATGGAGGTTTTCTGGTTCAGTAAGTGCATAGATTCGACCACAAGGAATTTGCGCACCAGGTATGAGGTCGATCTGACAATCGTAGGGCCTGTGCGGTGGTAAAGTATTGGCTTGTTCTTTCTGGAACACGTCTTGAAAATCTTGGTATTCATTTGGTAGAGTACAAGTCACACCTAGGACAATCGCCACCGTACTGGGAGTAGCAGATGTACATAAGTCTGTTTTCCCCTTTTCTTGGTAATAACAGGTGTGAGCACAATCATCAGAAAAGGCCAACTTCTTGGCACACCCATCTTTTAGAGGGTTGTGAGCTACCAACCATGGCATCCCTAAGATTAGTCGAAACTGAGGAGCTTTGGTGAGATCGAATGCAATAGATTCTGTGTCCATCCTGGCACAGTAGGGTTAGTGCTGCTGTACATTGGGTTACTGGTCCAGAAGCTATTTCTGTCCCATCAACAGTAGTAACTTTTTAAGTAGTCGATTTAGAGCATAAGGGAAGCCCCATCTCTGCTTCCAGATCTTGGTCTACATAATTCCCAACTGCTCCGCTGTCTATGTATGCTTCGATAGCATGCATCCGAGACGGTTGTTGGTGATTGATAAAAATTACTGGTAATGCGAAGTGTGAGGTCTGTGGCTCATCCTTCTCGCTCGACAAGCGGACCTCTACGCTTTCCGGGCTTGGTAGTTTTCCAACTCCTTGTTATTATCTTCCTTCTTTGTGGCTCCAACAGTTCTCCTGGGTGGTTTCACTGGACATTCTTTAAGGAAGTGGCCTGATTTTCCGCAATATAAGCATACTTGCTGTTGCCTTCTCTTGTCTCTTTCAGTTTTAGTTAAAGGGGGCCGTACACCTCCAATTTGCATGGGTTCTACCGTGTTTTCCAATGTACGTGGAACATTATCCTCTGACCGGACATACACAGCTCGAGTGTCTAACCTTATCCGGTCTGCTTTTCGGTCTTGTAATCTGTGATCTAATTGCACCACAAGGGTGATGAATTCTCCAGTCTTTAGGTGGGTTAACCACTTGAGCAAGGACATCCTTTAGTTCCCCTCGTAGATCTCGATGAAATAGCCTGGTCCTTTTTTCCTCAGGCCACCCAGCTTCAACGACTAGTCTGTTAAATGTTGCTAAATATGTAAGCAAGTCTTGACTTCCTTGACGGAGTGACAAAAG
Organism: Ambystoma mexicanum; assembly: GCF_040938575.1. Lineage (NCBI taxonomy): Eukaryota > Metazoa > Chordata > Amphibia > Caudata > Ambystomatidae > Ambystoma > Ambystoma mexicanum. The sequence goes on from NC_090938.1 coordinate 339,756,886, forward strand.
TTTGTTGCTAATGCTTGGCCTTGGGTATGACGAGCAAAGAGTTTTTCCATTTCCATCTGGAAACCCCCAAAGTCATCTAACAACGGGTTATCCTGACTTACCAATGGTACTGACGAATCTGCAGCACTGCCACTCAGATATGACAAGACAAAAGCACTTGGTCGTTAGGAAAATCCCCAGGTCTGCCAAGGAAATGAAGACGACACTGGTTCATGAACGTTGCTTACTTCTTGGGGTCCCCTGTAAATCGTTCAGGTGGAGATAAAGGAACTGCCCCAGGAAGGGTTATTTGTACCGGATTGGTGGAAGAAGTTGGTACAGGTGCTGGCGGAATGTTTCCAGGCAATGGGGTCTGTCCTGCCTGTGATTGGAGCAATTGTCTACTTCTCCAGCATGGGGTCTGGCATGGATTCACATGCTCATGAATATTCCCCGTCGTCGGGCTGGGAATCCTCGGTAAAGAAAAAACCAGTATCAGTTTCGTTTCTGATCTGTCTTTCGTAGTAATATCCAATCACTGGTCTCTGCGTCATACTGACCACAGCCAATGACTGCCCTCTACCTAAGCACCGCCTCTGGCAGCCATCTTCAGATTTTTACCGCACGTTCATGTGTTGGGATCCTCGTGCTATTGCTCTCGAGCGTTAGTGCTATTTTTTCACGTTTTTTCTCAAAAACTTCGTTTTTTCGGTCAAAAGAGCCTCAAGCTCCACCGACTCTCCATCCGATCAACGGGGACCCGTGTCGGATTCGTCTGCGCCCCTCAAGGGTGAAGATTTCGTCGAGCTACGCTTTTGGAGGACTCCAGAAGTTTCTCAGGCCCGGACATGGCCCAGGAGAAGGGATGCTCGACGCCCGGAAAGCTGTTCAGGGTCTCCCTGGATGCCAGCTGCAGAACGTCTTTAAGGAGGATGAACACTCCTTTTGTCTCTACTGCTTACATGAGGACAAGACGCACGTGGAGAAGGACTGTGCGTTTTGCGGCAACATGTCGGAGCAGACCATGAAGGACCGCCATCAACGTCTCGCCAACTGGCTGGAAGGGAAGAGCCCGTCAGGCGAGAAGAAGAAGAAGAAATCCGAGCGGTCTTCTAAGACCTTTGAGGACGCCCCGGCGACGGGGGTCCAACACAAGGCAAAGCACCGCGAGTCCGCTGGCACCGGGAGCGCCGAACGGTCGGGCTCTACGGGCGCCAGGCAGGGCGCACCCTCCCCGGCACCATCAACCACGAGCCAACGCTCTGGGTCGGGTAAGAGGAAGGCCGAGCACCCGGCGAAGCTCCTGGAGAGGCCCCGGTCGAGCTCGAAGGCCCCATCGGAGGGGGAGCGAGGCAGTGTCCCCCCCCTCAAGGATAAGGCGGTGAGCGCACCTAAGGTGGTGAAGGCCTTAATCCATCTGGCCAAGCCCTCTATCGAAACTGTCGCGGCGGCCCTGGCTCAGCCTGTGGGGGCTACACCAGTGGTGGCGACCTCGGGGCTCAGAGTCTCCCTGCCACCTCGGAGGGAGTCCTCTTTTGTGCCCATCGATAGGGCCCCCGTGAAATCCCCCGTGGGGAAGAAAAAGGGGGGGCAGGGCGTCGTCGTAGATTCAGCCTCAACCTCGGAGGAGGAGCTGGTCGAAGTCTTAAGCCACGGCCTCGGCGTGGAAGAAGACCGGCCCGTCGGGATGGATCCCGACGCAGGTGACGACGACATCGTCGAGGGTACCGACGGGGCCCCTGATCGCCCGTCGGATTCCCCTCTGCCAGCGCCGCGAGACAACTCGGCGGCCATTTTGTTGGCTATACAGTCCTTATGCTCAGAGATAAGGACGAGACTACCGTTGCCGACGGAACCTCTCCCGTCGGGGGACCCAGAACCGGGACCTTCTGGTGTTCCCCCTACCAAGAAAAGAAGGATCCACCCTCCGCCTCCTTTTCAGCCGTCGCGCCCCTTCCAGCCCTCCTCCCCGTCCACCCGAGGGGATGATACGGGGACTGACACGGCAGCGACGGGTACGGACGACGAGGTATACGACGAGGATGTACCGTCGTCGCCTCCCACCAGGGCTTCTCCGCCCGACGAGATTGGATCGTTCCACTCCATGATCACCAGGGCATCCGAGCTTTTCCAACTCTGCCCTGAGGAGAAGAAGAAGGAAGGTTTCCTTTATCAGCGGCGCGAGGCCAAGAGGAAGACGGTCCTCTCAGTGCCTCTATTGGACGACATTTGGGATGAGGGCCTCACCCTCCTCAAGAACCCTTCCACGACGCCAGCTAGAAGAGACCGGTACGAGAAGAAGTACCGGGTCCCGGACACGGCCCCCCTGTGCCTCCGGGCGCAGCCTACCCCGGACTCCGTCGTCTCCGCGGCGGCCAGGAAAAAAGCGGGGGTGGAGGTGTGCGGCCTCCACATCGACTTCCCCACCGGACGGCGAGGGAAAGAAATTGGACGCTACGGGACGCAGAGTCATCTCGTCTGCGGCGACGACGATTAAAGCGGCCAACGCCTTGGCTATCGTGGCCCGCTACAACAGGGAGCTCTGGTACAAACTGGCTCCCCTACTGGACTTCTTGCCGGACGACAAGAGGGCAGAGGCCCTGGAGATCCTGCAGGAAGGTGAGATGGCTTCGGACCACGCCATTACCGTTGCGACGGACATCGCCGACACTGGGTTCCGCCAGTTGGGCAACGGCGTTTGCCTTAGGCGGCGTGGATGGCTCAAGGCTACCGACTTCCGTCAAGACGTTCAGACCAGAGTCCTGGACATGCCCTTCGATGGGAACAACCTGTTTGGGAAAACAGTGGACGATTCCCTTCAGGCCATTAAAGCGGACACCGAGACGGCCCGGGCCCTTGGAGTTCTGCAACAACGACGGACGCCCTTTCGGAGCAGCGGAGGCAAGGGTGCCTCCAAAAGTTCAGGCGGCGGTTTCTCCACCTACCGTCAAGCGGCCCGCTCGTCGGCTCAGGAGGCCTACAGAGGACGAGGCAAGTCTGGCGGACCCCGCCGTCGTCGCCAAGGAGGTCAAGGCGGCAAAGCCTCGTCGAAGCAGGATTGAACCGACCGTGGGGTCGGGCCCCCACCGAAGCACCCCGGTGGGAGGCCGGCTGGCGAGATTCGTCAGCGTGTGGGAGTCCATCTCCACCGACCGTTGGGTGCTGGACGCCTTGGCCCGGGGCCACGCGCTCGAATTTCAAAGAAGGTGTCCGCGCGTCCCCCCCGTGCCCAGGAAAGAACTTCACGTCCCTCAACTTCTCCTGGAGGTAAAGGCGATGCTGAGGAAGGGCGCCATCGAACTCGTCCCAAAGAAACTTCGGGGCTCCGGAGTTTACTCGAGATACTTCCTCGTGAAGAAGAAGACGGGGGGATGGCACCCCATCCTGGACCTGCGACGTCTGAACAAGTTCATCAAGGCGCAAAAGTTCCGGATGGTCACCCTCCAGCACGTCCTGGGTCAGCTGGAGGAAGGAGACTTCCTGTCGTCGTTGGATTTGGAGGATGCCTACTTCCATATTCCCATCCTAAAGGGGCACCGAAAATTCCTCAGGTTTGTGGTCCAAGGGCGTCACTACCAGTTCAAAGCCCTCCCCTTCGGACTACGGTCGGCCCCCAGGGTATTCACCAAGTGCCTTGCACCGGTGGCGGCGCAGCTGCGCCGCGAGGGGATCCACGTCTACCCCTACCTGGACGACTGGCTCATCCGAGCCAAGACGAGGGAGCTCGCCCTGGATCACACGGCAAGGACCGTCCGACTTCTCACGGACCTGGGATTCTCCGTGAACTACGCCAAGTCTCACCTGGTACCGGGCGCAAAACGCACTGTTTCTGGGAGCGAAGCTCGACACAGTGTCTCTTCTGGCCTCCCCGTCGGAGGAAAGGACCAGGTCCATCCTGGGCAAGGTACAGCGGATGTTGGTTTCCGACGCGGCCAAGGTGAGGTCCATCAAGTCCCTCCTCGGAATGATGTCTTCCTGCATCTACCTCATTCCCATGTGCAGGCTCCAGATGCGCCCGTTGCAGGAGTTCCTGGACGCGCGCTGGATCCAAACGACGGGCAGCTTCGAGGAGAGGATCAAACTCGACGAGAATTTCCGCCGAGCGGTCCGGTGGTGGGGCAACCGCACGCATCTGACGGCGGGCATGGACTTCCAGACCCCAGACCACCAGGAGACAGTGACCACCGATGCCTCCCTGGAAGGGTGGGGAGCGCACACCGAAAATCTGCACGCGAGAGGCCTTTGGCTCCCGATGGAGAAGTCCCTCCATATCGACGTCCTGGAGCTCCGTGCAGTGTTCTGGGCCCTCAGGTCCTTCCTTCCGTCCCTCAAGGGCAAGGTGGTGAGGATCTTCACCGACAACACCACCACCATGTTTTACATCAGGAAACAGGGCGGAACCAGGTCCCCAGCGCTGTCCAAGGAGGCGCAGGACCTGTGGCATTGGGCCGTCGCCCAAAGGATGTTTCTGGTGCCGTTTCATCTGGCAGGGATAAAAAACACCATCGCCGACTCACTCAGCAGGGAGCTGCGCTCGTGCCACGAGTGGGAACTACGGCAGGATCTAGTGGATCGCCTCTTCCGACGGTGGGGCACACCCCAGATCGACCTGTTCGCGACGGCGACGAACTCCAAGTGCCGAAGGTTCGCCAGCAGGTTTCCCCAGGCGAGGAGCATGGGCAATGCCTTCTCGTTCCCCTGGGAGGGCCTGTTCCTCTACGCGTTCCCTCCTTTGCCACTGCTAATCCGGCTCGTCAACCAGCTCAAGAGGTCACGGTGCAGGATGATCCTCGTCGCACCTGCGTGGCCGAGGCAGATATGGTTCCCGGACCTTCTGGACTTGTCAGCGTCCCCGCCAATCAAGCTGCCGGTGGACGCGGATCTTCTCTCCAGGGAAGGAGGCGCCATCCTCCACCACGACCCGAAATCGCTGAACTTGCAGGCCTGGCTCCTGCAGCGCTAGAGTTTGGAGGATACGACATACCGGCCGACTGCAGAGAAGTTCTTGCAGAGGCCAGGGCGTCCTCGACTCTTAAATGCTACGGACACAAATGGAAGAGGTTCTCTGTCTGGTGCCACGCACAGAAGATTAACCCTCTACGGATTACGGCTCCCCAGGTACTGCCGTACCTGCTGACGCTGGCCAAAGCTGGACTGGCACACGCGTCCATCAAGATTCATCTTGCTGCGATCTCCCGATACACCAGAACCACGGGCCGGACGTCCTTGTGGTCTCATCGTCTGGTGAAAGAGTTCATGAAGGGACTGTTCAGATCGTTCCCGCCGGTGAAGGCTCCGGCCCCGGCGTGGGAGCTCAACGTGGTGCTGACCAAGCTCATGGGACCTCCGTTCGAGCCTCTGCACTCGGCCCCGTTGAAGTTTCTGTCGTGGAAAGCAGCGTTTCTTGTGGCCATCACCTCCGCACGACGGGTGGGAGAGATCCAGGCCCTTTCATGCAAGGCCCCGTACTTGACTTTTCACGACACGAGGGTAGTGCTCAGGACACACCCCTTCTTCATGCCCAAGGTACCGTCGGACTTCCATCTCAACGAACCCTTGGTGTTGCCTGTGTTCTTCCCGTCGCCTTCGTCGCCGGCTGAGAGGACTTTGCACTCGCTGGATGTGGCTAGAGCGCTGAAGTTCTACGTGGACCGCACGAAGTGTTTTCGGAAGACGTCACAACTCTTTGTGAACTTTGGACCTGTCAATCAGGGGAAGGCTCTCTCGAAGGCTTCCATTTCCAGATGGCTCTCCGGCTGTATCATGTACTGTCATCGGTTGGCAAACCGACCGCTGCCTGGCCGTCCGAGAGCCCATTCCACCAGAGCGATCGCAGCTACCACGGCGTTCCTTTCTGGTGTGCCCCTGCTGGACATATGCAGGGCTGCTACGTGGAGGTCGACGCACACCTTCACGAAATTCTACTGCGTCGATCGGGATTCCAGGGAGGAGTCCAGGGTCGGCCAAGCAGTGCTGCGCAACCTGTTCGCCTGAGGTGAGCCTGGTGAGGAGGTAAGATGCTTAATGTTGAGTTGGATGTACTGCTTAATGTTGAGCCTTTGCCACCTCCCGTGGTTGTGCATGTGTGTACTGCTATGTATTCTTTATTCATGAGCATGTGAATCCATGCCAGACCCCATGCTGGAGAAGGAACAAGTTACTTACCTGTAACTGTTGTTCTCCAGCATGGGTCTGGCATGAATTCACATGCGAACCCTCCCGCCTACCCCTCTGCGGCTCTTCACTTGGTCATACTGCCACTTCACGTGCTTCCAAATCTGAAGATGGCTGCCAGAGGCGGTGCTTAGGTAGAGGGCAGTCATTGGCTGTGGTCAGTATGACGCAGAGACCAGTGATTGGATATTACTACGAAAGACAGATCAGAAACGAAACTGATACTGGTTTTTTCTTTACCGAGGATTCCCAGCCTGACGACGGGGAATATTCATGAGCATGTGAATCCATGCCAGACCCATGCTGGAGAACAACAGTTACAGGTAAGTAACTTGTTCCTTATTTCGTCGGTTTGATCCTTAGTAACAATCAAATCCCTCCTCAGAGCGTCGGTTTCTTGCCTGACTGAATGTACTTTGGCGCGTAATTGTCCCAACAACTGAACTAACTGGTCAGTCTCCATGACGGCCAGGTGGATAATATTATTGAGGCTTTGCTTTCTGTTACGCTCACCTGGTATCCACGGGGACGCCACCCAGCCCTGGTTGGAAGATTTGCACTCTCGAACCCTCTCCCGGTCCCTTGCTAAGACCTCTGGTTAAAGATGGGTCTTAATGTTGTAAAAGGTGGATTCTTCGCCCTGCTCCTTGTGGCAGAGGCGCGTAGATGTGGGGGGCGAGCAGCGAACAAGTTACTTCACTGGTGCAAGCCCCCTGTGGGAATCGAGTCCTGCTGCGACTCAGTAGGTTTGCTGCTTTACAGTCTTTATATGCAGTTCTTATGTTCTTCTTAGTTCGAATAATAATGTCTTGCTTCTTTCCTTTTAGGTATGGAAGGTATTTTGGTGTTGTCATGCAGTTTGAAGATGAGCAGGTAGGCGAAAGCGCGGTGTGCGCGATGCTGTCCGGTGAGTAATGCACCATGCGTGGCGCTGTTTCGCCTTTTATATTGCTAACCTGTGTCTTTTCCCTCCTTGCAGGTTGCAAAGTTCCTTGCCGAGCGCCGTAATGTTCCAGCAATGACACTGACCAGGAGATGACTACCCAGGTAAGAATTGTGAGGCTTTCTCCATTCAGCAGGAAACGTGAGTAAACGCTTACTAATGCTGTCTTTCTTTCTCCTCTTTTCAGGTTATGGTATTCCAGGATGCATGCAGTGCCGGATGATGGAGTTCGTACCGTCAGGTGAGTGGAACTGAAGTCAGCAATGGATTGAAGACTGGATACTGTTCCAGGTAAGTTTCGTAGTGTTCTTTCTCTCTCTGCAGGTCCTTGGTTTCAGGTAAGCTGGCATCAAAGAACTGGACACAGTGAGCATTACGCTGCCCACAGCAGAATAAAGCAAAGCATGTTCTGCTGTTTGGGTGCGGTTTAAATAGTCTCAGGTAAAGTAGTCCAGTAGTCCAGGTAAAATAGTCCCAGGCCTGCCACACCCAAAAGACTAGACCGCATAGCTCAGTTCCTTGTAAATGAGCTATGTGTGTGCCTCATGTTGGCTGAACCCCTCGCCCCCAGTAAAATAGTCCCAAGTAAATAGTCCCATTCTAATGTTGGTCTTCATGATGGTTATGAGCCTGGTGCCAAAGGTGCCAGGACTGACTCCAAGAGAGTCTTGGATGAGGTTTTAAGGCCTTTGACCTGGCCCTAACTGGAAGGATGACTTGCCAGTGAGGGCCAGGGGCAAGGGTCATGACACCGTCTCCCAGACCCCATAGCATGCATGTACCTGTATGTCCAGATTCTTTGGAGTTGAAGAAATATCATCTTAAGCCTCCTGGACTTTGGCTCGCTAAATGTAAAGATTGTCCCAACACCATCTCTCTGGGCCCTGGCACTCCTGGATGAGGAAAGGGACTCTGAAGCACATCAGGACAATGGAAGCAGGATTTTTCAAAGACATCCGTTTTATTTCTTCCAACAGGCAGAACACAGCTTACAGCACACCAAGACATCTCTGCAACTCCTCTCCAAGTTATACATTTTCCCTCCTTATGTATCCTTCTTGTTTGGCTCAGTTCCCTATTATGCAGAGCACTCTCATAGGTTCAGGCACTCCAAGACAAGCCCCTTCATCCTCTAGGGTTGGTTTACTGAGCTGTCAATTCACAAAGCTCCCATGTTCGACTAACGCATGCAACTGATTAAAATTGTGTGAAATGTATCTAACCTTTAAAATGGGAACACTACTGTCAATCCTGAGATAATTTTAACAACAGCATCATGGCTTCCTGTCCGAAAAGCCCAAATATGGGCATCAGCTCTATCTTCTCTGCTAATTGAAACAGCTGTATGCAACACTCACGATCTTCCCTTGAATGCTACCTCGGCACATCACTGCCAAGATTAGAGAAAGGAAGCCCAGACACAATGTCATTGACTACTGAACTCTCACTGAACCACCATGAGGTAATTCTTTCTTTGTTTCAGCATGGCTTTACAGAAATCCACTATTTGTATGCCCAGCCTTATCTCAGAGTTTGCCTGACTTTGTCCCAATCAAAAATGGCTGATCAATTACAAAATGCCTGACCAACCTATTTTTACTTATAACGTGGGACCTGGTCCGTTTTGGATCTAGTTTTTCAGTAATTTATCCTAAGCATATACTACTTAACAAACCTATCACACAAGACATTCGGGCCCCATGAAATAGATCGCCTTTCACAGCGCTCTCCTGAAAGGCACTAGATTTCTGTTTTTTGCAACTTGTCATTGATCAACCCAACAAGTTATCTACGTTCGGTTTGAGGGGGTAGGAGCCTATCTCCAGTGTATTCAGTTTAAGGGGGGATACAACCAGCTCCTGTACAACATTGTGTTTGCTAGCATGCGTCAAACCCTATGGAATTGTTCATATTGACCTGATTCATATCTAGAAAGCTCCACACTGTGATAATATTTATTTATTACATTTGTTACTCGCCCAGACCCGGAGGTATCACGGCGGGGTTACAGACAGCTTAAAAATGCATACATTAAGGAGGCCGGTGTGGCCGATTTTGAATGTTAGTCTGCACCACAACGTGATAGTTTGCGACTGCTAGCCTGCGTCGCACCCTATAGAATTGTCCATATTGACATGTTTCATATCTGGAAGGCTCCACACTTTTATGGTATTGTGAATATCAGCCCGCACCACATCGTGATTGTATTGTGGTTGCTGGCCTGCGTTGCGCCCTATAGGATTGTTCATGTTGACCTGATTCATAGCTGGAGGGCTCCACCTTGTGATAGTTTTGTGAATATCAGCCTCCACCACACCGTGATAGTATTGCGGATACTGGCCGCTTCATTCTTTGATAGTATTGTGATTACTAGCCTGCGCTGCAACCCAGAGAACTGTTGAAACAGACCTGATCCATACCTAGACAGCCCGTCTCTGTGACACTACCGTGAAAACTAGCTTGCGCCACACCGGTGTCGTATTGTGATTGCTGGCCTGCGTTGCCCCCTGGAGAATTGTTCATATTGACACATCTGGAGAGCTCCACATGGTAATAGTGATGTGAATGTTGGCCTGCGCCACACTGTGATGGTATTGTGATTACTAATCCGCGTCGCACCCCAGAGAATTGTTTGAATTGACTCGAATCATATCGGGAAGGTACCGCATTGTGATCATACGGTGAACATCAGCCTGCACCACACTGTGATGGTTTTGTGACTGCTGGTCTGCAGCGCACTCTAGAGAGTTGTTTGCACTGACTTGATTCACTCCTGGAGAGCCCCACACAGTGATAGTACTATGAATGCTGGCTCGCATCACACTGTCATGGTATCGTGGTTGCTAGCCTGCGCCGCAGCCTAGCAAAATTGTTCATGTCGCACTAAGATGGTGCTGTGAATACTAACCTGCGCCGCCTCCTACTGTATAATACTAGGCCACTCTCCCACTTTCCAGGAGCCCTAATTTCGAGACGTCCTAATACTGCCTGCCACTAACTGAAGCCTACACCTTCCCCTGTTGTCTAGGTGCCTCAGTTCTAGGTATTCTACCAATGCCTGCCACCCTGGAAACCCAGACCTTCTTCCGTTATGAGGGTGTTGCGGACCTAGCTACTTTAATCACTTCCTGCGACTGTCTGAAACCTGGGCCCTTTCCTCGCCACCAGGTGTCTCAAGTCAAGGCGTTAAGTACTGTGTGCTATTCTCTATTTAGAACACCAGTGAAACCTAGGCCCATCACCCTTGACTCTGCATAGCTCTGGCCACTCCATTAATACATACCTTAATTGAGTCCTAGACCACCCGACGATCTAGAACACCCAGTACTCCCCCCGCACCTCTGATTTCCCTGGACACTGCTCATGTACGAACATACATAACCAACCGACGGAAAGACAGACCGCATCTGATAGCACCCAGGCATAGCAACATAAGAGGCAACATCAATACTGCTTTAACACAAGACACGACAGAGGAGCATCTGCCCTGTAAACTCTGCAACAAGACCAACCCTCATCTCTGAAAGCAGGAAAATGGAACAACTAATACGGATAACAAATCCAACTGCCCCCAGTAGAAGCGGCCTTGAATACAGAACACACCCTGCCAAGCACCGCTATCAACAGAACAAACATTGTAAGAGAAAAATCCTTATATCTTACACTGTACCTCGGACAATCGCAGATCCTCGATACCTCAGTGACACTGACATCTCGAGACAAGCAAAGAACCCCCCCAAACTGCTGGTAAACGGACGAGAGTATCGAAGAAGAGATTGGGGGGGATCGCAATCCCCTCACTCCATACACCACAATAACAGAAGGGCACCATTGATACCCACAACACACCATACAGGACGTAGTAGTCAACAACCCAACCACTAACCTAACAGACCGATTCAATGAAGAAGCAGCCTTCGCTGATCCTCAACCAATCGGCACCAATAGAGAAGCACCACGATTGAACAGCCCAACTAGCAATCTGGCAGGCGGATTCAATGAAGAAGCAGCCTTCGCTGATCTTCATCCAATCAACGTAAATACATAAGCACCTTGACTGAACAACCACAAACCAAAACTAGGAACAACAAATAAACTAAACTACACCAAAAATATCCACTGTAACCTTATCAACGCAAGGTCAATGTCCAAACATGCCACCGAAATCTACGACCTCCTATGCGACGGAGGCATTGACATCCTATTTGTAACTGAAACACGGCTAGCCGACAACTACAAGATAACCCTCAACAACTGCCTGCCTGATAACTTCAAATGCATCCAAGTAAATAGGAAAACCAAAAGAGGCGGTTGACTGGCAATTGTCCACAATGAATATCTGGTTATCAAACTGGAAGACCCGTTAAACATCAACAAATGCGAATCCCTAATCCTATGCCTATCAGTAAACCCCAAAACAAACCTGAAATCCATATTGATATACAGACCTCTGACCTACGATGCAACATTCGTAGACGTCTTCACGGATGCAATCACCAATCTAGCTATCGAGCATAATCATCCAATCGTCCTCGGAAACTTGAACATCTGATTCGATGAAGAAACCACAACCACACAAAATTCTCTAACCAGTCAACTAGCAGCAATGAATCTACAACAACTATTCAAAGGAGCAACCCACACGGCAGGGCATACACTTGACTCAATCTTTGCCAATAAAAAGCTTATTATCACGGCATGACAAATTCAACTACTATGGCGCTACCTACTGATAATTCCCTTCATAATCACACTGACCACCCCAATAAACAAGCAGCAAAACAAACTATCGATCACCATTAAAAGAAATTGGAGAACCATCAATAACTCCAACTTAACTGAACTTCTGGAACTCAGCAAACCGCAAGCAACAACTATGGCAGAAGCTGACCTGGACAAAAAAGTAGCTCTACTCTACAACTGGATCACAACAACGATTGACGAAATCGCCAAAGAAAAACCTTTCACCCCTTAAAGCAAAAGATCAACGGCAAAATGGTTCACCCCACTACTCAGCGCCATTAAACGGAAAAAACAAAAACTAGAATGGAGGATCAAAAATGACACAGGAAATAAACTGAAATTTCAACAACATATCCGCTCATACAAAAAGCAAAAAGGAAATACTACGTCAGCCGAATATTCAAAGCACCAAACACCCAAAGAGAACACTTTAAAATCATAAATGAAATTAAAAAAAACACCTGGCTGTAACATGGCAATACCATCGATTAAACTATGCAATGACCTAGCAGACCATTTCAAAAACAAAATCACTACCCATCCAACAAACCATGCAAAACAGACCATGCAATCATACTATGGAACACACCGACCCTTACGAGGAACGCCTGAACAAACTTCGAAGCTTTCCCGAAATATCAGTGGAGACTTTCGTCAAACTGGTAAACCAAAGAAACAAAACAGGTTCTACTGCGGATCCCTGCCCCCCGGACATTTACAAATCAATCCTCAAACAAGGAACACCCTTGGAATACCACAGGAATGTCCTCAAACTGTCAATCTCAACAAGGAAAGTACCACAATCCTTCAAATCAGCATACATCAGGCCAATACTCAAAAATACAGCAGGAAATGTAGAGCACCTCTCCAACTACAGACCCATCTCCAACATCCCGTATCTAGCTAAACTGCGTGAAACACAAATACATCAAATAACTGAAGAATTCGTAGAAGAGCACTGCCTACTAGACCAGGCACAAGTAGGTTTCAGACCAATGAGAGGAACAGAATCAGCACTCCTCTCAATTTGGGATGACCTAAAAGCAAACACAGACTCAGATAACAGTACCGCGTTGATACTTCTAGACCTCTCTGCAGCATTCGACACAGTTAACCACGACATTGTCACCACAAGATTGGAAGGACTGGGAATAACCGACAACGCCCTACTATGGATCAAATCCTTCTTAACAAACAGAACAGAGACCATTTGGATGAAACCTTTCAAATCCAACCCAAAATAATCCACTTGCAGAGTACCACAATGATCATCCTTTTCCCCATTATTATTCAACATCTACCTATCCCTATTAATCAAAATCATGAAAAGACAGGGCCTTAGTTCCTACAACTACGCTGACGATACACAAATAGTCTACAAAATACAAGACACTCAAGAAGAAAACACAACATTAGAGAAATGCCTTCATGATATATACAACTGGATGAACTCGAACTACCTCAAACTCAACCCAGGCAAAACAGAAATAATGATCATCACAAAAAACGGAGGAGACAACCACTACATCCCTTGGCCAAGGGAACTAGGTACAACCCCAGCCCCATCGTCGACTGTAAAAAATCTGGGCGAACACATCACACCAGCGCTAAAAACACTACATTGGCTACAGGTAAAACAACAAATCAAATTCAAATCAATGTGCATCACGCAGAGAGCAATTCACATCCAAGGAGCAGAGTTCCTGACAGACAAAGTAAGCCTACATCACCCAACAAGAACGCTCAGATCAAGCAACGACATCCGCTTGGAGCCAAAATGCTACAACAAAAGAAAACTTGGATCTTCTTTCTCTCACCTCGCACCAATAACTTGGAACGACTTACCAAAGAACATACGTAACAAAAGAAATCACCTACTATTCAGAAAACTCCTCAAATCCTCGCTCTTCACTGCATAACTAGAAGAACACCCACAGGGGCATATACATAGGTGAAACAATGATTAAAGAAACCAATCCCGGATCCCACTAAACAATCGACTACAAACAGAATTCAAGGAAGACATACCAAGATTACCAACTGAGAGATAGCTATGACAGGACAAAACTAAAGATTGCATTCACAGCTAGACTAGTATGGAAGGATTCTATGTGTTAATTCCGCCGCAAAAATATTGCGATGCAAAAATATTGACATATTTTTGTGGCGAAATTCACACATGGACCCTGTGGGGGACATCCCTGCAACCCCCGCATCATTTTTTTTAATGTGCGGGGGACACCCTTGCAACCCCCGCTCCCACATAATATCCCCCACAAAAATATTGCCTATGGCGAACCAAACGGCCAGATCTATGGCGATATTTTTGTTGGGGATATTATGTAATGATACCGATGTAAAGACAAGGACGACCACCAATAGCACCCTGGTCCGAATTACACAATAGCACACACAGACCAGCAAAAGAAATAGACAGCAAGGAATAGGGGACTGCTAATTTACAGCACCAATACTAGAGTGGGAGACTAGACGCACCCCATCCCATTACACTAAGTCCAAACACAACACAGCCGAGAGCATGCCACGCTATCACTCACAACAATGAGATGGTCAAGAAAGGAAAGTGGCTATAAGCTTACCTAGAGGAATGGCAGTTAAATAGAACGAGTCCTGCAGTGGCCTAGAATATATAACCCTCTAACCCAAGCTCAAACCTCTGCATACATAACTCACCCGAAAATCCACACAACCATCTCTTGCCCAGCAAACCGCACGCACTTCACCACACCGCAACAACAAGAAAGCAAACAACACATAAACCAAACCAACAGCACACAAGGTCTTACATGGGTCCGATACTCACACCAAAGCTAAGCGCACGGTGAAAACCGAACTGAAGCCGCCAACAGCACACCACTTCTCTCACTTTCCTCCTCCTTCTTCATCCGACTAACCTAACCCACCCACCTCTTGTTTTACAGATCCGCCTGAGTGCCTGGGGACCAATTCCGTTGGTCACGGTGTGTGGTATGAATACCTTTAACATATGTTGGTCCTTCAAGATGTTTGTTCCACCATACTGGTCTTAGGCTTGGCATAAATAGGGTTGCTTCAGTGTAGCCTTGCTTTCTTTGGGGGTGGCACAGACACAGTGCTTTGGTGTACCCCTACATTCTTTGTTCACTCTTTTTCTTGGTGTGCATTAGTGTTCCCCCTCTTTTTGGGGAGCTCAAGCTTACCTCCTGTTTCTTGGGGAGCTTCAGAGTAGCCCCTCTTCATTGGGGTTCTTCTCTCTTTTTGACCCCACTCTGGGATTCAGACTTTTATTTTACTTTAATAAATGCATAACGCGCATCAAGGGGCCCAAATAAACTGTGGCAGGGATTCAATAGATATTACTTCTTTCAGCGTCTGAATATTTATTTCCTTTCTTCTTTTTGCAGCATCGCTTATTCTCTGGCCAATGTTTTGATTTTAAGGGAAGGCTGGTATCTCCCCTTCTGGATATTTAAAATGGTATACGTCTTCTCTCAAGGTTTTATTTGGGAATTTGTTGTTCAAATTAGTTCTACACCGACCAGAGCTTCGGGACAGCATTTGGTTTCATGACCATTGTCTCCTCAATAAAGACTGAGTAGTTCTTCTTCCTTCCAGATCTCTTGTCTGCCTGTACCCATTGTTCCAATGCCGGTACAAAGGGTGGTTGGAACTGGAATTTTCCTTGGGTCTACATCTTCCCTCCCCACAGATGGAACCCTTTTCTCTAGTGGTGATAAGAAGAGGGCAATTTTGAACAGGGTGCCCTGATCCTCCATGGGGGATTTTCTTTTTGAGATTCTCCTGGAGCTCAGTTGCCCATATACCTATTAAAAGACACGATGGATGGCACTTGCAGTACCAGGGGTTTTATCACCTCCCAACTGGGTGTTTTTGGGTCTTATCCTGTACAGAGAGGGATTTTGAGGACCCTATTGTCTCTGGCCATAACTGCTGAAGTTCTTAAGGTCTCGTGCTCCCCTAGATCTACAGCTATCTTTTTAGGGGTCTTACCCAGGTCTTTATGAAGACTGTGATTAGGTACGGTGAGCATAGTGTTATCCCCGTCTACAAAGGTAGGTGTCCGTAGTCTCAAAATGTGGTTGGATGGGGGTTTTATTGCCTCCTTTAGCTAATGGTTGGCTCTGCCCTTAATAATTTTCACGGGTCCATTTCTGAGGTCACTAATTTCCTTGTATCTGATCCTAGCTCCCTTAATAGGTTTCCCAGATCTTCATTGGATTTAGGCTCTAGTCGAACAGATCTTTGCCTGCCTCCTTCTATTATATAGCCTAATTCTGGGGGAAACTAAATGGGAGGGTAGATGGTATGGTCTCCCCTATTCTGTCTCTGCAGTGGAACACCCGGCATGGCCACTCGGCTTCAAAGTCACCAGACCCATGAAAAGAGTGACAGCGGCTGCCTTTGCCTCCACCTACTATCCTCCTCCTATTCTTGTGGCTGACTCTCACCCTAACACAGCGCTCGCTAACTTCAATCTCTCTATCACCAACACTCTTGATACTCTTGCCCCTGCCATGAGGGTCCGGCTGAAGCCTTCCAAAAAGTGCAGCTCTTGGTACGACTCCGATCTGGCTGCACACTTCATCACAAAAAACCAAGACATCCTTTCCTCTCTCTTTTCCACACCACAAAAACACCAACACAGTGTTGGCCACCCCTTCCACTTCCCCCTCCCCTCTCTTCTCTCTCACACATCCCACCTGTCAAGGTTGCCAGACAAGTCTGGTCTATGAAGGCTTCATCCATACTGGTGGACCCCTCCCCTCCAAAACCATTAAGGACCACATTGACTTCCTTGCTCCAGCCTTTGCTGATATCTGCAATCTCTTTTGCCACTGGCGTTTTCCCAACTGCTCTTAAGCACTCCCTTGTGCACCCTCTGCCCTATCTCTTATCACTCCTTTCCTGGGCAAACTCCTGGAGAAGTCGGCTATCTCTCAGCTGACCCACCACATTGAATCTATTGGTTGCTTCCATGACAATCAGTCTGGCTTTAGAGCATCCAGAGGCACGGATCCAGCATCCAGACTGCTCTTCTGAAAACCTGTGAAGACCTGCTCTCAAATCTTGACACTAACACTCCCTCTGTCCTAATTCTACTTGACCTCTCATCTGCCTTTGACACAGTTAACCACAACATCCTGATTGCACGTTATCCGTTATCCTGATTGCACGTCTCCGTCACCCTGGGAATCACAGGTCAAGGAGTGGCATGGTTAACCTCCTTTCTTTCCGATCACTCACGCCAGCTGGAACTCGAAGCCTTTCTCTCCACTATCGGTCTCTTTCAACCTGTGGCGTTCCCCTGGTTCTTCAACGTCTATATGGCTGCCTTGGCACGTGTGATTGCCTCTTTCACCTCTAACTTCCAGTGTTATACGGATGGCACACAACTATCTTTCAGGCTACCCTCAGCCGCCTCCTCTTCCCCGCTCATATCCGACTGCCCACTATTCAGTCATGGTGGGCTGCAAACAACCTCTGCCTCAACGCCAGTAAGACTGAGATTGTTCGCATTGGGACCTCTGCTCCCACTTTCACACTTTCATTGGCCCTGCGCCCGCACCCACCTGCAAGGCTAAAAACCTTGGGGTCATCTTCGACTCTGCTCTCTCTTTCGGACATCTCTAAAAAGTCTAAGCATCTACTACACCTCCTCAGCGGCACTCTACCTTTTCTCACTTTCCCCCACCGGCTCACTGTCTCCAGAGCCCTGGTTCTCTCAAACTGGAATACTGCAACAGCCTCTTTCTCAACCTCCCTGTTTCTGCTCTGCGCCCTCTGCAACTCATCCTGAACAGAACCACAAGACTTATCCTTGGCCTCAAGCCCAGGTACCGCCGCTCTCTGGTGCTGAAATCCCTCCACTGGCTCCCCGTGGCTGCAAGGATGAAGTTCAAGACTTTCTGCATTGTCCACAAAGCTTTCTGGGGCCTGGGACCTACCTATCTGCAATGATGCCTACCCAAATACTGTCACTCCCGAGCCCTCTGCTCATCTATCTCAACCTTCCGCAAGTGAGCCGGTTCTCCAAGCAGAGATTTGGAGGGAGATCTTTATCCTCAGCAGGGGCCTCCCTCTGGAATAGTCTCCCTGCTGCCCATTGTCTAGAGCCTGATCTCCTTAAGTTCTGGAAACTCCTCAAGACTTTCCTCTTTCTTCTCTCTCCCTCTACCCTGCTAACCTACCACTCTGCTTTTTCCCTCTCTCCCTCCTTTTCTGTACAGCCTGCTGACTGGCCGCCTGGTGTACCTCAGAGTTTCACAGGTGCACTTGGACCCCTGCCCACTCCACCTCATCCACCCCCTGTAACTGTCTGTGCACTTGCGCAATCCGTATGCACCATGCCTGAAGATCATCGGTCTGTTCTCCCTTGTCTTCACTCCCTGCATGGTGCGCCTTATGCGCTTGGAAAAACTGCAGAATCGTCGTTGGGCCTGTTTTGTTCTTATCTCCACTGTAAATTGTATGATATGCACTTACTCTGCCTGTGCAGACGATTATTATCATTTCAGAATTTCAAGGGCTCTGAATGACTGTTGTTTTTCCCCTTGTTCCCTCCCTCCTTGAGTGCTTTGAAACACTTGCCTTGTGTATAGGCGCTTTACAAATAAACATTACCATACCATACCATTCAAATCCCCTTTTTAGCCCAGTCTGGGTAAAGGCAACATTTTGGGCTGGTCTTTCAAATGACTTCCCCTTAGAGCCCCCTGTCTTTGCTGCTATGGTATCTAAGTCTGAAGGGTTCTGCAGGGATATTTCATAATTGATATAGCCCAAAATATCATGCCTATCAAACCCTTTAAAATGGTTCGATAAATAAACTCTCTTTCATAGGAAATGATGGGCATGAATACTAGGCCTTTTCTTTGCCATGGGCCTACTGGTGGGGTCAAATAAACTGCCAGGTGGAATTGTACCTGTAAGTATAGGCCAGCAAAGATCTTATCTGTCTGGAACTCAGTACTTTCAGGTATTAAAAAGCTGGTAACTATTTTCCTCTACGACTTTCCGGGTAGAAAGGATGGCTTCTGGGCTTAGGAGATGGAATGTTAAACCTAAGCTGTTATATGGGCTATTAGTTAAACACTCTCTGAAGTACGGCCAAGACTGCGCTTGGTCTCCCTGAACTAACAGGCTGTGGGCAGACTATTTTGGATCTGAAACATCCCTCTTCTGGGACCACTTGTGGTAGTTAAGACTTAGGAGTCGGACGCAGCAACATGTTATCAGGTTAAGAATCTTTGAGTTAGCAGTTGGCTTGATCTCCTGGTCAGTAAACAAAAGAAAAAAACAAAAATAATAACTTTTTCTGGATATTAAGAGTCCATTTCCTAAACTAGTAACACAAAGTTCAAAACCGTTATTTTTCAGGATGTCCAAGATAATAAATTCTCTGGTCCAAAAGCTAACCTGAACAATCCACTTTTCCCTACTCCAAAAGTTAAAGTAAATGATGTCTTGATCCTCGTCAATATCTCTTGTGGTCTGTTTTTAATCCACAAAAATAAGTCTTTCATATGTTGGACCTTCAAGATGTTGACCCAGCAAAACCTCCACCTTACTTGTTTTTAGCTTTGCATTAATAGAGTTCTCTTTGTCCTATGAAACATGCTCCTACAACACGCTCCTGCGACATACACTCCTATAACACATACTCCTACCACACAGGCGCCTACAAGATGCGCTGCTATGACTCAGTCTTTCGACACACAATTCTATGACACATGCTCCTGACACATGCTCCTGACACATGCCCTTATGACACTGCACCTACGACAGGTGCACCTCGGGCACATGCACCTACAACACATGCAGCTACGACACATACACCTACGGCACGTGCTTCTATGACACATGCTCCTACCACACACACTATTATGACACACTCCTGCAACACACCTATTACACATACCATGTGGACGTAAAATTCGTGCTCCTACGACATATGCTCTAAGCAGATGGAACAAATGTACACTTTTCATGCAAACTGTACCAAGAGGCATATGAGTTTCACAGTTCGTACATTACACAGTTTACATCTGAAAACTAACATCAAAGTCAGGGCTGATTTTGATGTTAGTTTTCCTGGGATGTAATGAATGTACATTTTTCATAGAAACTGTTCCAGGGGTCATATGAGTTTATCATGCACCCAGGCTATTGGCGCCTGTGGCCCCGGTGGTGACTACATCGCCATTGATTGTTCCATTACGTTGCTCTCACGTACTGTGGGTAACAGGCAGGCCTTTCCCAACATGGCTGTTGCTGGGAGGTACTTATTCCCGATACTCCCAGCATACAGCACATTGCAACCGCTAGGATAGTTTTCTCCTTTTCGGTGTACACGCTAAAAGTAATTTTCTCTTTGTGTTCCACTTTGGGAACGACTTTTCTTGCACTTCCTGACCGGCTTCTATCTGGTCCTCTCCTCAATGCGAGTCTCGTCCCTGCTTTTTTTCTCGATTTTCTCTCTCTCTTTTCTCCCCTTCTGTTTCTCCTTGCTATCAGCCCGTCTTACTTGGCGGCTCTCCGGTCTTTCTCCCTCTCTCGTTCTCGTCGCCCAACGGCTCTCTCCCTCTGCTGCGCCTTTTTCTCTCCAGCCGCGTTCCTTGTGTGTTACTCCCCCCACGACTGCTGTCAGGGTTTCTCCTTCCGTACTGCTGCCTTTTGTGGGTTGCATTCCCTTGCTCACCCCTGTACTTTCTCAGGGCCTGAATCTTGAAGGACTCTTTCATTGGCTCAGGATGTTTGTCAACTGAACTTTGGGAACTTCATCTTGCCCGGAGGCACGATATACACTGCAAATAGGAGGACTCCTGCAGTTCACGTTGCCGGACTATCAGGGTTTTTTCTGCCTCTCATGCTTTTTCCCTGTGCCAAGCCTTCTCCAGGAGAGGAGTCACAGGGCTGCAGCTTACAGGCGGCCACTGTGGCTTCCTCCCGAGGCAGGCCCATTCCTTTTCTTTTTTATGAGGACTACCTTTCCCGGCGATGCCTGGTTCAGAACAACTCAGAGTTAAGTGAATCGGGTGAGGAGGGAGTGGAATGTTGTGGGTCGGGGGAGGTCAAGCAGGAATTGGACAGTTTCACAGATTGTAGGTTATGCAACTTACATCTTTTGATAACTGGCGGCAATGTCAGGGCTTACTTTGATGTAAGTTAACAGGACCTATAAATCACATACAAGTACTAATTGGAGAAGACATATACACCTCATACGTATTAAAAGTGCATGTTAAAGTTGACCTTAATGTGCGCTATCATATGTATTGGAGGCATACAATGCATTCTGAAAAGAAATGTACATTTTATATAAAAATTCTAGATGTACGTGTTGGAAATTAACAATTTGTGTATGTACACTAGCATACTTCTAAAAACGTTATACAACATTCAGAACTAACTCTGAAGTTGATTTAAGTAAGTTTTCATACATATAAAAGGCATCTAGTGCATTTTATGGCTTTATACCAAACACTCATGTGCTACTTATACGCCGTACATTCGCATGCCAAACACTTATACACCAATCACTCCTACACCTTACACCACAGAGTCTACCAACACACACTCTTAAGACGCACACTTCTATGACAGATACCCCTACACACATGCTTCCACAACACACGCTCCTTTGGCATATGCTCCCATAACACCTTATCTAACGACACACTCTTATCACACACTGTTAGGACTCATGCTCCTATAACACACACTCCTACACCACACACAATATTACAACACACACACAACACAAAAGCATACAACACTTAATCCACGCACGGTTATGCAACATGCTCTTATGCCACACACCCACTTATACTACATGCTCTTGCAGCACACGCTAGTATATGACAAACACTCAATCAATAATCACATAAACGTTGACATTATTTTATTTGAAGAAAACTAAATTTACAAATAAATGAAGAGCAGAAATAACAGTGTTAAGGTAACCGCATAATAAACGTTATCAATACATTTGAATAAATTATATTAAAATCAAATATCATGGTATCCTTAACTCTCCCACACAATTAGAACAAGACAATATTACCATGAAATGATAACTATTTCATGCATGAGAACAAATAATTGCATAAAATGTAAAATCATTCAAAAGTACATTAAATTTAGACCTATAATAAATGTTGCAAGAAAGTATAACGTATGTTTGTAATACAAAATTACTACATAATAAAGCCTAAATTATACACAAGCATAATTCCTCCAAATCATTTTTTAAACATTTTTTTGTGTTATTCTTGGTTGATAAAAAAATCAACCTTTAATAAAAGCTTCAAACATAAAACATGTGATACAATAATACAAAGTTTAAAATCCAACATACATGTTTACAAATAAATAAATGTCATTTTAAATCAGCAGCATTCCTCAGCAATAATAAAACTGATCATGGTTGTTGAGCATACTAAAAATCCTCTAAGTTGAGTGCTGTAATATATACTGATTACTAAAGATGTGTTACGGTCCGCCAAACATGTTTGCCAAAGTGCATTTAATTCAAATTCCGAAGCCGAATGAAGAAACTTGCCCAGATACAAGACACAAAGTGTGTTTAGCCCTCGCACAGATTGTTACCCAGTGTTCCGTAGTTTCTACAGTTCCTACAACCTTGCAAAACCTGCACCCTCTCAAGTTTGCTGGGATCTTCGTATGTCTTATCATAATTAGTTTTGTATTAAGCAGGTTCTAATAGAAACAGATAAAAGTGGCACGGGTCAGTTTATTGGGATAAATGCTAAGAAAAGGAGCTAATAACCCCCTCCTTTTGAAATCTTCCCTAAGGAAGACTAAAGATGGATAGGAGTGAAATTGGTCCATGATCTCCAACCACTCATGGCAATATAACGAGGATTTGACCATGCTTGGATGCTCTACCAGTACATCTAAGGAGCAATCAATCTTTTCCAAAACTAAAGTGCAAAGTGCTCCAAGAGCCCTCATTCTCGGGCAAAACTGTGTGAGATAGAGAACTTTAAAATCAGCATATAGTGAGTTCTCGGCCGTTATCAACATTTTCCTTAGGAGAGATAAAATTCTTCACTCGGCACGAGATTTAAGAGAAACTATACCCAAATCATAACGGATCGCAGCTACAGGAACCCTTGTAGATATGCTTAATGTTTGTTTCCAAATGTTCCCCTCAATCACAGACAGGTGTTCCAAGATAGCAAACGGGTGAGTTTCAATGCCATACAGTATCTTGGGAATCACCTTAGCTTCATAATATTTTATAACTGGTTTGAGGGAGAACCTACCAAACTTTGTCAATAATTTTGGTATGTGATATCAGCTTCTTCATGATGTGATTCAGCCAAATTACACTAGTTTTAGTGGAAGCTCTTGCAAATACTTTGAAGCCCAAATAAACCAGGGAATCAACGCATGGAATTATAGATTTGCCTAACGTCCACTTAAGAGTACATTTCTTTTTGCCATTGGAGAATCAAATTATTTTAATTTGGAAGGATTGACTATCAGATAATGATTGCCCATAAATTGGGCAAATGAGGAAATCCGACATTGCAGGCCGATTTTACTAGCATCGAACAGAAAAAAATCGTCCTCATAAGAGTGCCACTGGAAACAGAGCTGATACAATTTCGGGATGATCATAGAGGCCCCCTGAAAGGCCACCATGATATCCGCCAAATATAAATTAAATATACACTCAGCCACAACACAACCTTGTCTCATCCCTCCGTAAGTCGCAATCGACCTTGACAGGGATCCCAAATTGTTTAAACAAACTTGGATTGGAGTTCTTGCGTGAAGGGCCATGAGCAGACGTAACAGACCACCTGGGATGCCCCAACTAGGTAACTTCTTCCACAATAGTCAGTACAAAAAAGAAGGTGGGTGAGGCGCGCACTCCCGGTCCTGGTCAATTGAACCTGTTGTAAAAAATAAGTAGCTGGGTCAAATCCCAAAATGGACAAAAATTCACAGGTTTAGATCCCTTCTGCTGCAAATCAGGTACTTAGTAATAACAGGGTTAGATCCCTCGGCTGCATTTCTGTGGTCTGTAGTTGTTCTCCTCCTAGCGCTTTCTTATCTCAAATAATCATCAGGGAGGCTGTTGAGCAGGTGTGTCTAATTAGACTCAAAGGATTCTGGTAGCTGTAGTGAAAACGTTTTTTTCTGTTCAGGTGACCAGCAACCGACACCCCTCCAAAGCACAAGTCCTTCCCAAATTTGGGGGAGGGGAGAGAACCATCTTTATGATTCTCCAAAGTGGGGCACAGTCACCCCGTGGCGCTGCCTCAGGAGCCCGGGACTCCCATAGCATTCAGTACAAAAAAGAAGGTGGGTGAGGCGCGCACTCCCGGTCCTGGTCAATTGAACCTGTTGTAAAAAATAAGTAGCTGGGTCAAATCCCAAAATGGACAAAAATTCACAGGGTTAGATCCCTTCTGCTGCAAATCAGGTACTTAGTAATAACAGGGTTAGATCCCTTGCTGCAAATAAGGTACTCAGTAATAACAGGATTAGATCCCTCGGCTGCATTTCTGTGGTCTGTAGTTGTTCTCCTCCTAGCGCTTTCTTATCTCAAATAATCATCAGGGAGGCAGCACCACGGGGTGACTGTGCCCCACTTTGGAGAATCATAAAGATGGTTCTCTCCCCTCCCCCAAATTTGGGAAGGACTTGTGCTTTGGAGGGGTGTCGGTTGCTGGTCACCTGAACAGAAAAAAACGTTTTCACTACAGCTACCAGAATCCTTTAAGTCTAATTAGACACACCTGCTCAACAGCCTCCCTGATGATTATTTGAGATAAGAAAGCGCTATGAGGAGAACAACTACAGACCACAGAAATGCAGCCCAGGGATCTAACCCTGTTATTACTGAGTACCTGATTTGCAGCAAGGGATCTAACCCTGTGAATTTTTGTCCATTTTGGGATTTGACCCAGCTACTTATATTTTTTACAACAGGTTCAATTGACCAGGACCGGGAGTGCGCGCCTCACCCACCTTCTTTTTTGTTCTTCCATAATAGCCCACGATCCAGTGCATCAAAGACAGATCTTATGTCGAGAGAGGCTCCATAGACTGCTTCATACTTGCCACTCCACGCAAGATGCTGAACAGTACTAATGACCAGACCATTTAACAAGGTCCCCATAAGTCTCCTGAATCGCGTTTGCCATTTCGAGAGTTGCCCCGACCCTGCAGCCCATGCTTCTAGCTGGTGTAGTACAATTGAAGCAAAGAGTTTACTGTCTGCATCAAGGAGCGCTATTGGATGATAGCAGGCTGGATTAGTTCTATCTCCTCGTTTAAAGATGGGCACTGTATAAGCATTAGACCATGAGGGTGGGAAAACTCCGGAAGCCAGGATATTGGCAAACAAAACTGAAAGTGTCCTTTCCCAAGCAACCCTGTCAGTTTTCAATACGAAATTGGCCAGTCCATAAGGGCCCGGGGCCCTAGAAGAACTGATAGTTAATTACCCTGAGGATCACGTCCTCATCAACATCCATCTGTACAATTGCAGTCTAGTCCCATTCCAGTTGAGGAACATCCCGGTTTAAACCAATATTATCACTGAAGACCCGGCCAAAGTGCAGCACCCAGTCTAACTCTGAGACCCCATTTATTTGGAGCCGCGATTGGAGAGCAGCACTAGAATTCATTATTTGCCAGAAGGCTTTCAAATTATTATCCTTTAGGCACATTAGCATTGCTTCACCATCCATTTGCTCTCTTGCTGCTTTGGATTGTCTCACCCAGTACCGATAAGCCTGCCTTATTTTGAGAATTCTTTCAGACATTACATCAGGGGAGACCCTGTCCTCTTTTTTTAATTGGGCTATCTTCTGGCGCATCTCTTTTTTTGCGCGCAACAACCTCTTGTTGTAAGTGTGCTTATGATTAATTCTTGATGCACTCCAGCCTCCCCCCCGACAGAACACTGCCTTCCTTTTAATTGGCGGCAAACAAAATCCTCAAACTCATTCAGAATAAAAGTGTTGAATTTCCACGCCAGGTCTGTAGATTTCAGGTATGTGTCTAAGAGAGAGTTCAACCTGGCAACCATACCCAATGAATCTGTGAACCCAAACAGCTGGCTACTAAACCAGATACACACTTTGAATCAGATGCTAACCCGCCTGGCTTTAAGTGCAGTTTTGAAAAACTTTCGAATGCTGCCTCTATTAATGCATAGTCGCTATATGGCGTAAACTCCACAGTAAATTTTGAGCAGCAGGCCCCAAGCCCATCATCCACGAAGATGTAATCAAGCGTTGAACTTGCTGCACCGTTTGACCAAGTTGAGCTGATTGGGATGCCACTACAGAAGCGCTTGTTCAATGACCAAAGCCCCATAACTTCCATAGCAGAAAGCCAGCCGATAATTCCTCCCTTTGGAGGAGTGCTGCGATCCCAAACTAATGCAATCAGAGTTGAGATACCCTACTAGCAGAATGTGTCCCCCAAAACAGCTTCCTGCCAATTCGACACAGAAGATGCGATAGCCTAGAGGAACTGTTCCAGACACCCTATACCGGTGTGCCCGTAGATGTTCACCAATAGCAGCTCGTATGAGTGATACCCCCCACCCAGAACAACATGGGTAGTAAGTGCTCCTCTTACAATACTGAAAGAGTCTTTAACTATTACATTACCGGAGGAGCAAATTAAGGTTATGAAGCCCCCTGATGGGCGTGTCCGGATACCCTGTGTAGCCGGCTGGATAGTGACAACAAAACCGTCCAGTATAGGTGGCTGTGTTAGCTTAGTCTCCTGGAGGGTAATTATATGAGCGGTCTTAAACTTAACCCCCCAGAGCTGGCTCTGTGAATAAATGCCTTTGTGCCTGTGACCCCCTAGTGTTCCAGGAGATCAGCGGAGGGACTTGCCTCCCATGTTCCCTAAGGGCGGAGGAGCGTCCACCTTTCCTGAGTCAAGCTTCGAGCAGCCACGCCCAATTATTAGTGGCTTATGAGTGTTGCATTTTTTGTTTCAACTTTGCAATCTCTTGTATCAGGGTTTGAAATCTTATTTTGCTCCTGCTTCTACCCTAGAAGAGCCTGGTTAGTTTAAAACCAACAGTTATGAGGAGCTACTTTTGGCTCTCAAGTTCAGCTAGTGCCTTATAAATATGCGTTTTAAAAAAAATGTTTAAATGGTTTTTTATTTTTTTTATAAACAACACTCCAAACAATGAGGACTTCTTTGTTTAAACTTCACAACATTACTTTACATGATACTCGTTTCGGTCCTCCCCCTCACCCGCCCCATTAACTCGAGCCCCTACTTCTGTGTCAATGTCGTGCTTATAATCAGGCGCGTCTACCGCTGTTATCTCATTCGTATCATCATCATTATGATCGATCTGAGCAGGTCCCATCATCGAAGCCACCAGTTGTCTCCATGCTGTTAGGGGTCCTACCGCCTTCTCCCCCCCCCCCTCTGTTGACTGCTTCGTACCAGGCTGCCGTTTCAGCCTCCGCCCACTTCATAAGGTCCGCCCACCACATCTCAATTTTAGGCCGCTGGGCTGCTTTCCAGCTCATTGCAATTCTCCGTTTGGCCAGGATGTAGGCCAGATCTTTCATCTTGCTGATGTGACTCAGATTGCGTGGTCTGGTAAAGCCCCCAAGCATGCATGCCCAAGCTGACTCCACATCCAGCGTGATCCCTTTCCCCGCTAAACGTATCTTCAGCTCCATCCAAAACCTTCTCACCTCCGGGCAAGCCCAAAACATGTGTAACATCCCAGCTTCCTCCTCCCCGCACCTAGGGTATTTCTGGATCACCGGGCCACCAAACCTGGCGATTTTACTGGGGGTCATATATGCTCTATGAGTAACATATAATTGTATCTGCTGAAGCCTCGCATTTTGGGACACCTTCTTATGGTACCTTTGGGCTCTGTCCCATTGTCCATCCGACATGGGTTCTCCCACCTCCTCTTCCCAGTCTTGTCTCAATTGAAGCAGCTCCTTCCCCACCCTAGTCCCCAATAGGTCCTATAGGCGAGATATCTCATGCCCACCTTCCGAAATGTCATGCATCGTCTCGATGGTTGCATCGGGTTGTTCCGCAAGCACTGCCTCTGGCCACCTTTCTCATACCCGTTTGATAATTCTAGAATAAGTGATGTGTTGGCCTACGTGCACTCCAGTGTCCTCCATTAGCCTCTGAAAGTCTACTGCCGCCCCCTCCTGCCATATATCCCCAAGGGTAGCCAGGCCCGATGGTTCCCAGTATCTACGGATCCCTGTTGTCATTTGGGAGTCTCCCCACATAGTGCCACTAACGGCACCTGCAGGGAGAATGGGGCCGGGGTCCCCATAATTTGCCATGCTCTACGCCACACTTCCCAGCCAAGCACCAACGGTCTCGCCATTCCTAGTACCCTTGGTTTAGGCAACCACACTGTCTCTCTAAGGAAGAAGGAAGCGGGGTCTTTACCCAACTAATTTCAGCCGTTTCTTCATCAGACAACCACCTGACCACATATTGCAGCTGTCCCACCAAGTAGTATAACTCAAAATCCGGCAGGTTTATGCCCCTCCTGTCACACGAGTTTTGCAGTTTCCAGAGGGCCACCCAGCTCCTGGAGTTGTGCCATATGAACCCCCTACACAAGCTATGGAGTTTGGCAAAGAAACACTTGGGGATCACGTACGGGATATTTACAAAGAAGTGTAGCAGTCTGGGCAGGACTACCATCTTAATCAGAGCCGCTCTACTCATCATGGCCAGGGGTAGTCTGGTACAGAATCCCATGCTATTTTTGATACCTTTGACAGCCTTTTCCGTATTGTGTTTGTATTCGTCTTCTGTCGTGTGGTATATATTAATACCTAAGTACTGGAACGTCACGTTTCGCATGGGTATTGGCAAAACAGGTAAACTCCTCGGCAAGGCACATCTGTACCTCCCCAGGGGGAACATGCTAGATTTCTTGGGGTTTACTGCTATACCCGTGAGGGTAGCATAACGTTCCATCACCTCCAGGACATATTGTAGGTTTTCCTCCGGGGAACGCAGGTATAAAAGCATGTCATGGACATACAGCGATATGAGATGCAAGCCTTCCACAGTCTGGATCCCTATCTCCCCGTATTGTTGCCTGAGGCAGACTGCCAATGGCTCCAACGCAAGGATATAGAGCATGGTCGACCAGGGGAAACCTTGTCTAGTGCCCCTGCTGAGTTGCCATTTGTCTGAGATTGTAGCACCCGTTTTGACTCTTGCGATTGGGGAACCTGTATAGCATTTTAACCCACCTCAGATACCCCGGCCCCATCCTGTACTCTCTCAGGGCCACCAGCAACCAAGGCCATCTCACTGAGTCGAAGGCCTTAATTGCATCCAACGAGACAATTGCCAGTTCGCCGGGATCATTCTCTGTATGGTCGTTAATGTGGTGGAGTCTCCTGTGATTATCGGGTATGTTCCTGCCAGCAACATAGCCTCTTTGGTCTGGGTGTATCATTTTACCGATGACTCGCTTAAGCCTGTTTGCCAGCACTGCTGTGAGGATTTTGCTGTCCTGATTAAGCATCGACAGGGGTCTGTATGACCCGCAGTCTGTGCTTGGCTTACCTGGTTTTAAGAGCGGGATGATCACCGCCTCCCGTCGGGACCCCGGCAACCCACCGTGCTCAAACGCCTCATTAAGCATGGCCAGCATCGGGGGGGAAGCAACTCTTGTTTGTATGTTTTATAGAATTTGCTGGGAAGTCCGTCCGCCTCTGGGGCTTTGCATGTGGGCAGATGCTGAATCACTGTCTCTATCTCTTCCGAGGTGATTGGGGCGTCCAGGTCTGCACGCTCCTGATCATCTAATTTGGGCAAACCTATGTCTTCTAATGTTTCCTGAATTTCTTGATCCAGTTCTTCTCCTGCGTCCCCATAAAGACGTTTATAGTATCTAAGGAACTCATAGTTTACTCCCTCCCGGGTATCCCAAGTCTGGCTATCTTCTCATTTGATTTCCCTTATCACTGGTTGTGATGTTTCATTTTTATACAACCATGCCAGCAATCTGCCCGGCTTGTCACCTCCCGCGTGCTGCCTTTTGACATATTTCTTATATCTCAACTTACATAATCTATTCCAGTGCTCTCTACTGGCCTGTTGTAGCACCTTCATCCTCATCTCATCCTGCTGTGAGGTGCTCCCCTTATGCATTATGTCTTCCAGCTCCCTCTCTGTTTTCTGCAACTCTCGTTCTATGCCCCCCTGGACCCCTCTAGATTTCGATATGGCTACGCCCCGCACTACTACTTTGAATGCCTCCCATAAGGTTCCCACCAATTGAAATCTTCCGGTGTTCGTTTTCGAAATACTCAGTGATGCCTCCCTCAGGGGTCCCAGAATCACGAGTCCTGCAGGGCCTCAGCTCTGAGCTTCTACGTCGGGATTCGCGCTCTGGGGGGCTGGTGTCGCCACACCAGGACCAGGGGGGAGTGGTCCGAGAGCACTCTGACCTTATACTCCGCGCTCGTCACTTCTCCTACCAACTCAGCAGCCACAAATACATAATCCAGCCTCGTATGCAGGTCATGTGGGACTGTATAGTGTGAGTACTGCCTATCTGCTGGGTGTAACTGCTTCCAGGCGTCTACTAGTCCTAAGTCTCTTATCAGGGCCTGCAATGCCTTTGCGGCCAGAGTGGGCTTTTCTGATTTACTGTCTGATCTGTCTATTTTAGGATTTATTGAACAATTAAAGTCCCCTCCCCACAGGATCACGCCACCCAATAGGTGGCTTATTTTGCCATATAAGGTCCTAAAGTAAGCCGCTGTATCTTGGTTATGTGCGTATACGTTTACAATGCTTACTTCCCTGTTTTCCAGCATCCCCCGCATTACTATCATTCTGCCTTCTGGGTCCGTTGTAGACTGCAGCAGCTGAAATGGTACATGCGATGCCACCCATGTGATAACTCCCCTCGTGTAAGATGAGTATGTAGCTCATGTGGTACTCCCTCTCCACTTTCTTTTGACCACCTCCAATTTCTCCCTAGTAAGGTGGGTTTCCTGCAATAATGCAATATCCACCCTCATCCTTCTGAGGTACATCATTACCTTATTACGCTTCAAATAGCTGTTGAGGCCCCTCACGTTCCAGGTCACTACTCTAAGGCTACCCGATGCCATTGATGAGGTTTCCCACCTCCTCCCCCGCTTCCCCTCACGCCTGATTTGACACAAGATTTGGCTTGTTTCCCTCCCCTTACCAGCAAACTCCCCCTCCCCCCCTTCCCAACTCTAAACCACTGCACACACCCCTTCCCTCCCTCCACCCTACCCAACCCCAACAAGTGCCCAGCTCCATCCCTGGATCTCAGGCCCCCCCGCGTTTGGTCCTGCCTCGGGTTGCGGAGGTCAGGAACCCAGCAGGGTGTCATCGGACTACTGGCGACCTAACTAAACTACACGTTGTGGGAATATGAGGGCTGGCTCTGTGGGGCTCTCGCGCAATATCAAAATTTCTAGTGCTACCGGATCATGTATACATGCATAGCCCTCATTGCATCCTCCAACATGCTACGTCCCATACTATAATCAAGTCCCATTGTCTTAGGTTCTTAGGTTGTGACACCCTGAGTGCCACAGTCCCATGTAACTTATCTTTGTCTTCTCCTGACTGGATAGCCGATTCTTGGGGGCAGCTCTGCGCGGCAACCATCCCATGGCATCTTCCGGGGTCTCAAAGAACAAGGTTCTGCTTTTGTGGAACACCTTAACTTTTGCCGGGTAGAGCAGCATATACTTGTGGCCTGTTTCGCGCAATCTTCTTTTCACAGCCCCGAAGTTCATGCGTCGGCGCTGCACCTGCAAGGTGTAATCCGGGTATGCAGTTATATTTGCCGACCCCCTTTCTATTGTTCCGCCCTTCTGAAAGTGTTCAAGAATTTTTTCCCCGTCCCGGTAGTTCAGGATCTTGGCTATCACCGGTCTGGGGCGGGGTTCCCGTTGGCGGCTTCCTCATCAGGGCTCTATGCACTCTTTCCACAGCAAACCCCTAAGTCAACACTCCCCCGGTTATCATCTGCAATAGCATTGATTCAATGAACTCCGTGGGGTTGGATCCCTCAGCTCCTTCCGGCAATCCAACAGTCCGTATGTTGTTTCTTCGGGCACGTCTCTCCACCTCCTCCGCCCTGCTTTCTAGGTTGCCTACGCGTTGTACTAAGGCATGAAGTTCAGATTTATGGGCTGCGCAGTCCGCTCTGTTCGGAGCAACTTCTTTTTCTAGGTCACTCGTGCGTTCAGCCAATGACCTGACATCTTGCCGGAGAAAGTTCACCTCCTCTTGTACTGCCCCACCTTTTGAGCTCAAGTGCCGCTTTCAGCTCGTCCATGGCCAGTCCCAGTTTAGTTTCCCAGGCTACCTTCAGGTCAGCAATTGCAGCAAGGATCTCCTGGTCTTTGCCCATAGTGTCTGTGCTCGCCGCAGTGGGTGGTGGGGTTCTCTTTGCTCCTAGCCCCTTCTGCACCCAGCGATGTTCTGGCATATTCGTCAAGCGTGGGTTGCTTGCCCTTTGTTCTGGGGAGTTTGCTAGTCATTGTGGTGTGTCTGGGCCGTTTGGGCTAGCCCTACAACTTGTGGTCCCCTGCCCTAGCTGGGTTATGCTGCCATTGGTGTCAAGGCCCCGCACGGCTGTGTCAGGGGTATCTCCAAGATGCCGATTGTGTTCCCGGAATGGGCTGTGTCCTCCCACGTAGCTATGCAGGTTTATTCAATCTGTTCTAGCCCGGAGCCTCAGCCCTAGTCGGTCTGGGTCGTCGGGCGCACTCCCCAGCGCTTATGGAGCCCTCCAGGCGTATATGCTGGCCCAACGTGCGTCACCCGCGAGCCCCAGCGGCACACTGATGCTTCCCACCCGGAGGGGGTGTTTGTGGCACACCATGCATGCTACACTGTGCCCCTCTATCCGTCTCTAGCCCAGGCGGGGGGTGTCTCCCACCCTTTGCTTTTGGCACTGCTGTTCCTAGTCCAGAACCAAATGGGGTGCCACGCCAGCTCCTTGGTGTCTCCGGCACCTTATTTATGTCCGTGTATACTGGCACAGCCCAGGGCTCCATTGCAGGGCCAGTCTCAGTGCAGCTGTGTGTATCACTTATATGGGGCCTGTGCCCGTCTGGTCTGTGTGGGTCCTGTGCACTGCTCAGCGCTCCCACTCCCCAGCTAAATTACTCCGCCACGGGCATGCCTGTCCGCCACAGTGGAGCTGTCTCCTTATCCTCGGTAGTTCAGGCTCACCGCTCTTGTCCTAGCCCCTAGTAACGTGCACCACTCGTAATGCTTGGGGAAATTATATTGGTGCGCTTGGGGGGACTCGCCTCTTGTGATGGGCGCAAGAACGTGGTGGCAGCAGCTCTGTGTTCCTTACAAACATGCATATGTGACATTAACTTTGAGTATTTGAAAATTTAAATAAAGAATAATTATGATGCATATAGGACACATTTAAATGTAATGGATCATACTTAATGGCAAAAAGTTAGTGTGTATCTCATGTGGAAGTTGGATTTTCAGTGTGCTGTGTACTTGCTCCTAGTTTGCCAAGGCGGTAGTTCCTGCCTCCTGATTGATGCTTGCTATCCAGCTACTGCTCATTGAATCTTATTTTCGAACCCTCCACATAATTTACTAAACAATAAACATAACATTATAAAAAGAAAACATGCACTAAACTAAAAAGGTATTCAAATGAATACAGTAAATTAGTCATGTATAGTCTTTGCACTGTGTATAAAAAATGCAAACATGTAATATGTGTGCTAAATTACATTTAGTAAATAATACAAACAGTAAATACTAACTAAAGCAGCACAAATGCATTAAAAACATAAATAAAACAGTTTAACATTTTTATTAAAAACAAACAAATATTCACACAACACATTACATAACTCTCACTATAAAGCATTTTATAGCAAAAACAAAATATTTAAAAATAGAGCGTGCGTTAAGGATACCATGATATTTGATTTTAATATATATTTTTGAAGTTATTGATGACGTTTATTATGTTACCTTAATGGTATTATTGTTGATGTTTGCAGACTTTTTTGGGAGGGAGTTTAACCTTAACTCGCAAATATACATGTGGGTATGTAGTTATGGTTAAGTTGCTCATAAAAACAATCTGAGGGTCCTATACGCGTGAGGGATCATGGGTACAGTGGACGTCACACTGGGGATAGTATTACTGGCACGCCCTGTGTCGACGCCCATTTTCGAGTTTCGAAAAACAAACTGTAATACTCCGCAGCTTCCACTAGATGTCGGCCTATGCACAGCATGTGAATCTAAGCAGATACAAGCATCAGAAATACGATTACGGTGAGTAATGTATCATATCGAAAACAAAGAAAGGTAAAAGCTGGTTAAAGCTTTTTAGGCGGCACTCTCCTCATAGATAGAAATCAGCCAGATGCAAAGAAAGGATCTCCATCAAATGTCCTTTATTTTGCAAAACACGGTGGACAAGCAGGTCAGGAGAGCACAAACAATTACGCGTTTCACCCTTACAGGCTTTATCAGATTGTGAACATAGAAGACAGGTTTCTCTTTTTTGTCATTTTACAAATGATGTTGTCCTTCTTTACTTTCCATTGAACAGTGGATTTAAAACCATTCCCTGTTAACATGGCTGCCATGTTGGAAGTGTCTTATATAATAGATATTATTACTCTATTCATACATTATGCACCCATTTGGAGGTTAGGACAGGCCTAATACAAACAGCAAAATATCTTTGTTAATTCTG
This sequence comes from Ambystoma mexicanum, assembly GCF_040938575.1. NCBI lineage: Eukaryota > Metazoa > Chordata > Amphibia > Caudata > Ambystomatidae > Ambystoma > Ambystoma mexicanum. Next base: position 339,791,520 of record NC_090938.1, read on the forward strand.
TCTTTTTACCAATGCGTGCCTTATGTCACATTTGGATTGCGTCAACGTTATGGTCATATCCCATTGGTGTTACTAAGGTGCCTAGTGCTTTAATAAAGTTCCTAGTGCTCACAATATAAAAGCAGTTACACATCAATGTTAATATCACATTAGTGTTACTAAGGTGCCTGGTGCATTTGATAAAGTGCATGGTGCTCACAATATAGGGACCATTACACATCAATGTTAATATATTTATTACACTTGGCTCCATTTGAATTCACTAATCATTCGTTTTTGCCATATGCAGATGTTCTTAAAGTGCATAGTGCTCACATAAATATCTTTTGCAGATGGCACAAACTCATTGGGATTTACATATATTCGTTTTTACCATATAATTATGTTGATAAAGTGCATAGTGCTTGCAAATTCAAAACAAAATTATGGTTATACAATTTATCATGCAGTTGGTAACTATTGATCTTCAGAAAAGTAAAGCATGCCATTATGTTATGTTATTTTGCACTTATATAGAGGCTTATATACCATTGGTATGGTGTGAAAGCGCTGGTAGTTTGAACGCCCTTGGGAACCGAAGTTCAGGTCAGTAGAGGGAGTAGGGGGGAGTCAACGGGGCGTGTGTGCACCGGGTATGTGTGCAGCTGGTGCGGTATTCTTTAAACAGCAGCTTCTTAGCGGTAGATGTGGTGGTTGAGATCAGGGGTATGTGTTAGTTCTGGCAGGATTTATCCAGACCGACTGTGGCTGCGTTAGGCCTGAGGAGAACGCCTGGCCTGGGGGTGTGTAACCAGCAGTGTTTACTTAGAGAGATGGGGAGTGAGCGGGAGGTGTTGGTATGAGAACAGTTATACCGAATGGTGTCATAGTATCTCTGTGTTCTAGTTGAGTGGTGGTGTAAAGAAGAGAGTAAGCGTGGGGTGTGATATGATGGGTTACAGGCTCTTTCATATGTGCTCTGCATTCCAGACCATACTATGTATGTCGCGCAGTTCTATGCGCTCCAGTCCATTCTATGGACTTTTATTCATTCCATGCGTCTCTGTCAGTGCTACACACTCCGGTCTGCTCGATGCACTCATGCATTCCAGTCCACCCCGCGCGCTCCTAACAGCCCCACGCATGCACTCCTGTCTGCCCCTCGCAAGCACCCTGTCTGCACCTGTACTTCGCATTCACCCACTGTGCGCATTCACCCACTCCCGGCACTCACCAGCTCCCTGCTCCCACCAGCTCCCTGCACTCACCAGCTCCGCACACTCATCCTCTCTATGCACTCATGCTTTTCCTGCATTCAACATCAGTATGCACTCATCAGCCCCTTAGAGTCATTCGTTCGTACGCAGTAATCCTGTTCTATGAATCCATTTGCTCTCTAACCTCATCCGCTCTCTAACCTCATCCGCTCTCTAACCTCATCCGCTCTATGGCCTCATCCGCTCTATGGCCTCATCCGCTCTATGGCCTCATCCGCTCTATGGCCTCATCCGCTCTATGGCCTCATCCGCTCTATGGCCTCATCGGCTCTATGACCTCATCGGCTCTCTAACCTCCCCCACTCTACACGCTCCCCCACTCTACACGCTCATACGTTCTGTGCAATCATCAGTTCTACATTTGCTTGTCTGTATCTATGCCCTTGTTCGCCATGCGCACTCGTCTGATCTACGTACCCAACCACTCTACATGCTCATCCGACTTATCATGTTTATCCATTCTATACCTTCATCCGATCTACATGCTCATTCGATTTACACACTCATTCGATCTATGTAGTCATCTGTTCCTCACTCATGCATTCTTCCACTTAGTGCATTCAACTGTTTACACTCAACCACTCTACACACTTGGCCGTTTAACATGTTCATCCATTCTAAACACTTAACCGGTGTACTTACTCATTCGATTTACACACTTATTCAATGGATATAGTCATCTGTTCTTCCACTCATGCATTCTTTCATTCAGTGCATTCATCTGTTCACACGCTTCATCCATTCTAACTATTTCATCGATGCTATTCACTTCGTTCCCTCCTCATGCATTATGTGCATTTCAGCAGTTTACATCTCCTTACTGTTTCCATATGATTTATTCTTATTATCCACTTCACTGTTTTGATCTACTTTACTCTTTTAATTCTGTTTGTCTTTCTAGTTTATATTCGGGGTTATCAGCTGTCCATTTCATGCCTCAGGTAGTTTGATGGGTTGGTGTTGTTGAGATGCTGTTTGTCTGTTTGGGTTAGTTTGGTTACCGGTTGGTTTTAGGGGAAGAGCCAAGTTTTCAGCAGTTTGCGGAAAAGAGGTTAAATCCTCAGTTTGGCGGATGTGGGGTGGGAGTGAGTTCCACAGGGTGGGGGCCAAGGCTGAGAATGATGATCCGCCTAATCTGACTGAGTTTGTTTTAGGTATGACTAGGAGGCCGGCTGAGCTTGATCTTACGGTGCGAGGGGGGTGATAGGGTTTTAGTTTGTTTTGAAGATATTGAGGTCCGGTTTTATGCAGTGCTCGAAGAGGAGTTGCATAAGCTTTTGAAAGTCACCCTTCGGGCTACTGGAAGCCATTGCAGTGTCTTAAGGGCTGGGGAGATGTGATCTCTTGGGCCGAGCGCAAGCAGCAATTTGGCTGCCGCGTTTTATGCCCTTTGGAGTTTATTCAGTTGGTACGCGTGGAGTCCGAGGTATAGGGGGTTTGCATAGTCCTGTCCACCTTAAAACTCTTAGGCACATCTTTCCATATCTCTCATTTCCCAACAGACTCTCCGCGGTCCAATCAATTGTTATATCAAGACTGGACTACGCAAACCCCCTCTACCTCGGAGTCCACGCTTACCAACTGAATAAACTTCAAAGGGCCCAAAACGCTGCAGCCAAACTGCTACTTGCGCTTGGATAATGTCACATTATTTGGGCCTATATATTTGTCTATCTTCCCAAATAAATATTTGTGCAAAAAAGTGCGCTATTGTTTGTAACAACCTCAGTAAAGTGCATAGTGCTTACCAATTCGATGACATACGATTTGTGCATTCCATAGTACATTAAATTCCCATATAAAAATATCAATAAAATACACAATAGATTTGGTCAATTCCCATGTAAAAATATCAAATAAAATGTACAGTATGTTTGATTAACCTCATTAGGCAAACCTTTGATTAATTGGAGATTAAAAGCACAGAGATGTTTGTAAGTGCCAGATTTTTGCAATTCCATAGTTATTCTACCTCCCAAATCCAAAAAAAGGGAGGAAAAAGGGAATTTAAAAAATTGACTATTCAATGTTGAAAAAGAAACCTGTGATTTTCATGTAGTGCAATATGTTAAAAAAGCTCCTTACTTGTTAAAAAGTATGTAAAAAGTATATACGGAAAATGTGCTGAAAAGTATCAAATTCAAGAAATGGTATAATAGTTTCATATTTCCAAGCATGGGATAATTGGCTTGTTACAACAACTTATTCTCAGAGTGTTCTAATCTCCCACAAAGGTATAGAGTTCCTCATCTTTGTTGTGGCCTCCCGGGTTTTTGGTGTGGTAATCAATGATGTATTTGCATTCGGTTTGTCTCAGTCTTCGTTCCCAATTACCACCTCCCGGGTGTGGGGAAATCCTGTCTATTCCGAAGTATTTTAAAGAGGATATGTCCCCATTATGTTTTTCTTCTAAATGCTTTGCGGGGGGGTAAGATGGATCTCTATTTTTGATGGCTCAGACGTGTTGCAACACACAAACTTTCACTTCTAACTTGGTGCTTCCAGTATACCAAAGATTGCAATCACATGTAATTGCGTAGATAACCTAAGTTGTTGAACAAGTGATGTGTTTGGTAATTGTTACTTTCCTCTGAGTTCGTGGATGTATGTAATGTTTGAGGGATACCCCATATTTGCAAGCCTTGCATTTTGTGCATTTCTAAAAACCGACTTGATTCTCGCTAACCATTGAGTTGTAGATTGTACAAGGGTTACGAAGAGACTTGGCAATAACTCTGATTGTAATGATTTTGCTTTCCTGAATGTCACACTGGCATTCGTCTGAATGCATTTTTTGATATCCGGATCTCTATAGCAAAGACCAATGTTTGGCAAGGATTTTCTGAATTTCTTTAGCTCCGTTATTATAGGTTGTAATAAACCATATATTTTCAGATTTGGTTTCCTGTGATTTCAGTTTGCTTTTCTCTTTGTTTTTTCTTAAGATGTCTTCTTGAGTTTATTTGGCACATTGATTGAATGCGCTGTTAATTGTCGTCTTTTTGTAGCCTCTAGCTGCAAAATTGGCCGCTGTTATAATTGCAATCTCTTCAAATGTCTTGCTCTCACTGCAATTTCTTTTCATTCTCAAAAATTCACTGTACGGTATACTATTCTTTAGACATCTTGGATGTGCACTTTCTGCGTGAAGTAATGAATTAGTGCTGGTTGGTTTGCGGTAAGTTTCCGTTGTAATTACTTCATTTTTTACTTTGATCTTGATGTCTAAAAATACCACTTCTGTTGAATCGTGTTGCTCTATGAATTTGAGATTGCTGTACTGTGCATGCAAAACATTGAAGAAACGCATCCATTCTATGTCACTGCCTTTCCATATTATAAATAGGTCGTCAATGTAGCGACGCCATAGGGCCACCTTGTTGATGTATATATGCATGGTTTCTTCTGCAAAAATTTTGCTTCCCAGGTTTGCATACGTGGGTGCCACTGTTGTACCCATAGCAGTTCCACATAGTTGCTTGTAATGTTGCCCATCAAACATAAAGGCATTTTGTGTGAGACAAAAGAGGAGCATGTCTAGTAGCATCTGGGAATGGTCTCTGAAGCTTAATGATCTGGTGGATAAGTAACTTCTGACAGCTTCTATGCCTTCTTGATGTTCAATGCACCTATATAAGGAAACAACATCAAGTGTTTTAAGCAAATATCCTGATTTCCATGGTATCTGGTCAATTTGCTGAAGAAAGTCTGACGTGTCTTTAATATAGGATGGCAGTGTTTGAACAAACGGGAAAAGAAATTGATCCAGATATTTCAATGTGTTTTCAAGCAAAGAATCAATTGATGCAACTATTGGTCTGCCTGATGGTCTCCTCATACATGTGTGGATCTTGGGTATAAAGTGTATGATTGGTAAAATTGGAAAATCTTTTACTAGAAATGTAATTTCTTGTGTAGTTAATCGTCCCATTGCATGCCAGTTTGACAGTTTTAGGTCATATTCTGTTTTGTATATTTTGTACGGATCTGCAGGTAACTTTTCATAGTTGTTGGTTTGTTTAAGTTGACGCATGGCCTCCCGTTTGTAATCTTATGTATTTAGAATAACAATGTTTCCTCCTTTATCGGAAGAGCGGATGACAATTGACTTATCTTGTTTCAAGTTGATTATTGCTGCACGTTCTTCTGAGGTTACATTGTGATTCATTTTGTAATTCGTGGAGGCCAATTTTTTCAAATCGTCTATGATTAAGTCCTCAAAGAAATCTATGTGTGCCATATTATTGGTTGGAGGGATACATTTCGATTTTTTTTCCCTTAGATGACTAGACGCTGGCATGCTTGTGGATAGATTCTGCGATATGTTTAAACTCCATTCTGATTCAGGTGGATTGGGTTCTGTCGCAGCCTCATCATCTTCTTGTAATGATGTTAAAGTACATAGTGTTGGTATATCTCTAATGGTTAATTCAGAGGGTACTTCAGATCTCGTATTACTGGATGTTTCAGTGTTGTTTATATTGGCAAAAAATGTGGCCAATCTGATTTTTCTAACAAAGAAATGCAAGTCCCCTCTACACTGGGCATAATCAAAATTGGAGGTTAGACAGAAAGATAGTCCTTTAGACAAAACTTTAATTTCTATATCAGTTAGTATTTTCTCTGATAGGTTGACAACTTGTGAATTTTGAGTCGTCATTACTGTTTGTTTTTTGGTCTTGCCATAGCGTGTCTGCTGGGCTCCTGATTGTCCTCTTTTTTTTGGGATTTGTCTTGGACTTTGCTCCCCCGTTTGTTATTCCTCTTATATATTTTGCATGGATTGTGTCGTCCCACGTATTCCTCATCTTTGACATGTAATGTCCAACTTCAGCTGCTTCTGTAATTATTTAATTTCTCCGCAGAGGGCGATGTGCGTCGATGGTGTCGAGCCGATGTCCCTCGAAGGCCTCAGTCGAGGGTGATCTCATTGAAGGACATATATAGCTCGCGCAGCGTCTGTTTTTCCGTGTTAGCACTTGCTTCGAGTGAAATTCAGCATGCCTCTTCAGTGACGTACATTACAAAAAGTCTTTGAAAAAACCATTGAAAATATGTTTTAAGAAATGCAGATATTGTGGCTCGAAAATGTCACTAACTGACCCGCATCGCATCTGCCTGTGGTGCCTCTGGGACGGACACGATACTACTGAGTGTTCCAAGTGTCAGTCGATGACGGGAAAGGCCTTGAGGGAACGGAAGGGGAAACTCAAGTTAGGGAAAATTCCCCAAAAGTCATCTTCCCATACCGCTAGACCTTTGACCGACGAGTCGAGGGAACACTCTCGTCAGAGGAAGGCAACCAAACGGCCTAGGTCGAGGAGTGGTTCCCACCACTTCTCCTCGTCTTCGAAGAAGGCGAAGAGTAGGCACCGACAGTTGCCTTCATCGTCTTCTTCTTGGGACGATTCCCCTAAAAGGGTTGCATGTCCCTCAGAATATTCAACACCAGCTGAATGGGAAGCGTTCAGGGTGAGATGTTGAAAATATTTGATAAACAGAGCCATACTCTGACCGTGCCTTCGGATAAAGCCGGCAAGGAGAGGTCTTGGTCGCGAAGACCAAGGATCATAAGAGACATGGTGATAAATCGAGATCATCAACGCCATCGACACCCTTGACGCCGACGATGCCTTCCATGCCCACCAGGCTATCGACGCCTATTAAGTCCTCGACATTGGGGCCGAAGTCTTCGACGCCGGCTGAGTCACGTTTGCCAGCCGCACCGTTGGCGCCCAGTGTTCCTCACGTATCGACGTTGACAAAGAAAGCGTTGACGCCTTCCACTACACTGAAGCCTGTGGTATCTAAACAGGACAAACTTTTATGAAAAAGGATTTTTTCAAGTCCTTGACTACTATTTTTGAGGAGGAGGAACATTCCGATAATGAGGAAGCACCATTTGGGTTACAATACGGTACACTCAATGTACCATAGAGCTTTATCTCTGAGGTTAGCAGAATGCAAGACTTGTATGAAAACTTACAAATAGCAAGTGGGGTTGACACCTCCCCAGAACTGGAATTTGGAAAGCCTGAACCAGGAGAACATGCTGACTCTTCCTATCGTCAACTTCTCCAGCATGGAGTCTGGCATTGATTCACATGCTCATGAATATCCCCCGTCGTCAGGCTGGGAATCCTCGGTAAAGAAAAAAATCCATTTCGATTTCGTTTCTGAACTGTCTTTCTACTAATAACCCATCACTGGTCTCTGGGTCATACTGCCCCCAGCCAATGACTGCCCTCTACCTAAGCCCCTCATCTGGCAGCCATCTTCAGATTTTACCGCACATTCAAGTGTTGGGAGTCCTCGTGCTTAGCTCTTGAGCTTTTACTGCGTGTTGCATTTTTTCAAAGAGTTTACTCTCATTTGTTGGTCAAATTCGAGCTTCAAGCTCCACCGATTCATCTTCCGATTAACGGGAACCCGTTTCAGAATTTTCTACGCCCCTCCAAGGTGCCAAATCTCACTTCTTGGAGGATTCTGGAAGATCTTTGAGGCCTACCCCGCATGGTAATGGCTCAAGACAAAGGAGACTCGACGCTCGTTGGATCCAATCTGTTCAGGAACTGGCCAGGATTTGGACTACAGAGCGTCTTCAAGGAGGATGAGCACTCTGTGTCTCTACTGCCTGCACTGCGACAAGTCACACGTGGAGGAGAACTGTGCGTTCTGCAAGAACATGTCCGTCCGGACCATGAAGGACCGTCGGAAACGACTCGCTGACTGGCTGGAGGCGAAGAGCCTGGCAGCAGGTGAGAAGAAGTCTGAGCGGTCTTCTAAGACCTTTGAGGGCGCTCCAGTGACGGGGGCCCAACAGAAGTCAAAGCACTGCGAGTCCGCGGGCACCGGGAGCGCCGTTGGTTCGGGCTCCTCGGCTGCCATGCCGGGCACAATGTCACCCACGCCGTCAACCACGAGCGAACGCTCCGGCTTGGTGAAAAGGAAGTCTGAGAACCCGGGTAAGCTTCGGGAGAAGCCACGGTCGATCCTGACGGAGAATGCCAAGGGGGAGCGAAGTGGTGACCCTCCCCCCATGGTGAAGGCCTCTGACGCGCCTAAGGTTGGAAGGCCCAGATTCACCCAGCTAAGGCCTCGATTGAGGGAGTCGTTGCGGGCGTCCCTGGCGAAGCCCGCAGAGGCGACCCCAGTGGAGACAGCCTCCAGGCCTAGAGTTTCCCTGCCATCCCGGAGGGAATCGTCTTTCCAAGCGATCGAAAAGACCCCCGTGAAGCCCCAGACCGAGAAGGATGTGGTGGCGAGGTAGTCCTAGTGGACTCAGATACCTCCTCCGAGGACGAGCTGTCTCTCATAAAGGCTGTCCTGGACAAGAGGTTCGAGGAGGCCAGGGCCTGCGGGAAGGATCCTGACGAGGCGGACGTAGAGAGCGAGGAGGGAGCTGATGAGGAACGGCAGTTTGAGGAGGAACCGGAGGAGTCTCAACCGAGGCCTACACCGCCCGACGGGTCGGAAGACATCTGGCTGGTACTGCGCACCTTGTGCACAGAGATAAAGACAAGACTGCCCTTACCGCCGGTGGACGATCCAGCAGCGCCTGGACCGTCAGAGAGCCCTCCAGGCAAACAGAGGCGAGTCCATCCTCCCCCACCTTTCCATCCTTCACCCCCATCCCCTCCTCCGAGGGTGAGACTGAGACAGAGACGGCGACGACGGGGACGGACAACAGCAGAGACGACAGAACAGATCTCCCATCGTCCCCTCCCCGGGCTTCCCCTCCCGACGAAATTGGCGTGTTTCACGCCATGACCGCCAGGGCCTCTGACCTCTTCCAGCTATGCCCCGAAGACCAGAAGGAGGAGGGATTCCTGTATCAACGAAGGGAGGCCAAGAGGAAGACCGTACTTTCAGTCCTGCTGTTGGACGACATCTGGGACGAGGGTCTGTCCCTTCTGAAGAACCCGTCCACGGCCCCTACGAAGAGAGACCGGTACGAGAAAAAGTACCGGGTCCCAGATTCCTCCCCTATGTGCCTTAGGGCACAGTCGTCTCCGGACTCGGTAGTCTGCGGCGGCCAAGAAGAAATCAACAGGGGCGATGGCATTGTCTTCCACTTCCCCGCCAGACTGCGAGGGGAAGAAGCTGGACGCCATGGGACAACGGGGTCATATCGTTGCAGCAATGACGATTAAGGCGGCCAATGCTCTAGCTATCGTGGCCTACTACGATAGGGAGCTGTGGTCTAAAATCACCCCCCTCCTGGACTTCCTCCCGAACAACAAGAGAGCGGAGGCCCTTGAAATCCTGCAAGAGGGCAAAGTGGCTTCGGATCACGCCATCATGGTAGCCACGGACATCGCCGACACCGGGTTTCGCCATATGGGCAACGGCGTTTGCCTTCGCCGGCACGGTTGGCTCAGGGCCACCGACTTCCGTTGGGACATGCAGAGCAGGATATTAGAAATGCCATTCGACGGGAACAATCTGTTCGGCAAGGCAGTGGACGAATCACTGCAGGCCATCAAAGCGGACACCGAGACGGCCTGTGCCCTGTGCACACTACATCACCGACGGCCGTCCTTTCGGACCTCCACAGGCAAGTCCCAAGGTGCCTCTAAAGGATTCGGCGGCAGCTCTTTGTCATACCGCCAGGCGGCCCGTTCCTCGTTGCAAGAGGCCTACAGAGGCGGCAACAAGACCGGTGGACATCGTCGCCAAGGGGGCAAGGCATCGGCGAAGCAGGAATGAACCGGCTGTGACGTCGGGCCCCCACCCGAACACCCCGGCTGGCGAAAGTCGTCAGCGTGTGGGAATCAATCTCCACCGACCGTTGGGTGCTGGATGCCCTGGCCCACGGGCAAACTCTGGAGTTCCAAAGGAAGTGCCCAGACTTTCCACCGGTGGCCTGGAAAGAGAATCACATCCCACAACTACTTCTGGAGGTACGAGCGATGCTGGCAAAGGGTGCAAAAGAACTCATCCCGAAGAGGCTTCGGAGCTCCGGAGTATACTCACGGTACTTCCTTGTCCGAAAGAAGACTGGCGGCTGGCGGCCTATCCTGGACCTCTGCCACCTCAACAGGTACAGAAAATCCCAAAAATTCCAGATGGTCACCCTATGGCACGGGCTGGGACAGCTGGAAGAAGGGGACTTCCTGTCGTTGCTGGACCTGGAGGATGCATGCTTCCACATCCCCATACACAAGGGACATCCGAGGTTTCTACGCTTCGTGGTCCAGGGGCGGCACTACCAGTTCAAGACACTGCCCTTCAGTTTGAAGTCAGCGCCAAGAGTCTTCACCAAGTGCCTGGCGCCCGTGGCGGCGCGGCTGCGCCTGCAGGGGATCCACGTTTACCCCTATCTGGACGATTGGATCATCCGAGCGAAGTCAAGGGAGCTTGTCGTTGACCACACAGCGAGGACCGTCCGCCTGCTCACGGAACTGGGGTTCTCGATCAACTTTGTGAAGTCCTGTTTGGTCCCATCACAGGGCGCCCTAGCCCTAGGGGCCAGGCTCAACACGGTGGCGCGGCTAGCTACACCGTCGGCGTAGAGGATAAAGGCCATCCTGGTAAAGTTACAATGGCTGTTGACCATGGAAGTAGCAAGGGGGAGGTCCATCAAGTCCCTACTCGGCATGATGTTGTCGTGCATCTACCTCGTGCATCCGTGCAGGCTGCAGATGCTGCCGCTGCAGGAGTTCCTCAACGCCCGTTGGATGCAAGTGGCGGGAAGCTTCGAAGACAAGATCTCCCTCAACGAGACTTTCCGTCAAGCGATCCGGTGGTGGGGAACCCACGGACATCTCGCGGCGGGCACGGACTTCCAGACCCCAGCACATCAGGAAACGGTGATGACGGACGCCTCCCTGGTGGGATGGGGCGCGCACACCGGAGATCTCCACGCAAGAGGCCTTTGGCTCCCGGAGGAGAGATCACTGCACATCAACATCCTGGGGCTCTGGGCTGTGTTCAGGGCCCTCAGGTCTTTCCTTCCGTCCCTCAAGGACAAGGTGGTACGGGTCTTCACCGAAAACACCACCACGATGTTCTACATCCGGAAGCAGCGGGGCACCAGATCTCCAGCTCTATCCAAAGAAGCAAAGGATCTGTAGCGCTGGGCCGTCGCCCAGGGGATGTTCCTGGTACACTTTCACCTGGCAGGAGTGAAGAACACTGTCGCCGACTCACTCAGCAGGGAGCTGCTCTCTTGCCACGAGTGAGAGCTTCGGCAGGATCAAGTGGATCTTCTATTCCGACAGTGGGGCAGTCCCCAGATCAATCTGTTTGCGATGGCCACAAACACTAAGTGCCGGAGGTTCGCCAGCAGGTTTCCCCAGCCGTGGAGCATGGGGAATGCATTCTCCTTCCCCTGGGAATTCCCCTGCATTCCCACCGTTGCCACTTGTACTGCGACTCATCAGTCAACTCAGACGGTCCTGGTGCAGGATGATCCTCGTCGCACCAGCGTGGACAAGGCAGATATGGTTCCCAGACCTTCTGGAAAAAATAAATGGTGTGGGATGTGCTGACCAATCTGCGGATCACATTTGCAATGGCCAAACAAATACAGATGTGGCTCCTACAAGCTCTAGGAGAGGATTCATGGCCAGAGAAGGCAAGAAAGTAAAATTAGACAAATAAACATACTGTATCTGAAAAGAAGTGAGAGTTTCAAGCAGCAAGGAGAGGCAGGGCAGATCAGTAAAATCCAAAATGGCTGGCCCACCTCTTTTAGCCTCTGTTTAATTTGCCACACACTATAGGAGTTGCAGGACAGAAGCTTCAGCAAACAATTGTATCAGAGCTCTACAAATAAGCCACAGCTCAACCCCATCTATCTTTTTGTCAGCTCAGAGTGGGGCCAGGGCACCATAAAACAAGCTCCAGTGATTTGATTGGCTGTAGGAGAGGAAGGTGGGTGGAGTTTGGCAAAAGCTAGAGTTTATCCCAAGGAAGAAAGGAGACTAGAGAAGTGAGTGCAGTGGTGGTTTGGTTAGAGGACAAAGGGGAAGAAAGAGGTTGAGAAAAATAGACCATTTGACCAGACAGCCAAGCAGGCAGATGCTATGTAGCACATGGAGGCAGTTTGCAAGAAAGCCAATCACCCAGGAAGCTAGGTGGAGGAACCCAGGAGGACCAGGGAGCGAGCTGTTCAGTGAAGAAGTCTGAACATGGCACTAGTAGTACGAAGTGCACATAATAATGAATTGACAGAGGCGATAACAGCACAGGTGATTGGAGGTATTGATGTGAAGATGGTGGTTAAGGAGAAGGAATCTGTGAAATCAGAAGAGAAGGTGGTGTGACAAATCCAGAGTATTTGTCCCTTCTCCCCAAGGGGGAGCCACTCCCTTTGAGGCTAGGTAGGTGAGCTTGCTCCACAAGACCCTGCCTAGGGGTCTGGGCAAGTGTGACCTCACTGGGAGTTACTCTCCTGTACCGGACAAGGACTCCCATGCCCAAAGGTGACTCCCTATGCAGGACACGTTCTCTGCATACATGGGAATGCCTTGCATCCAAAACACTGTGTCCTCCTTCTGTTTGGCTGTAGGTAATGTGGGAACCAACACATTATCTGAAAACAAAGGCAATATCCCTTTAAGAAGGAATGAGTATGAATGCAGGACAAGGTGACCCAAATGGTTAGAGAGAGCACCGTATGCAGGGGAAGCCACCTGAAGTCGGAACTCCAAGGAGAGGCAGTGCTGAGTGCAGCCGAGGAGCATGCAGCAGTCCAAGAAGCAGGGAAGGCAATTCAGAGACGCCGGAGGACCAGCGTAGCAGACAGTAGTAAAACGACTATCAGGATGGAAACGGAGGAATCATCCGAAGAGGTGGCATGACCACAGAGGTGCCGAGGTGGGCCTGGGCCCCTCCTATCTATGCCAAAACCTGTATGATAGGAAGCGAGAAAAGCATTCACCAGCCGGCTTTCAGGGAACTCAGTGTAAGGAACTCATGGTGGCAACAGTAAAGACAGACACAAGTGATCACAGTACAAGTGTGTTTATTAAACTGTATGAATGGGTGAGAAAAACACCTAATCTAAACATAAAACTAAGATGGGAGCAAGCTACAACCATCAAATAATAGGGCAGTCCTAGTAGTGTCTTGTAAACAAAAAAGGGGCCTATACAAAAGAGTGTGGGATAATGTTCACCAGAAAAGAAAGTGTTCACAAAATGATAGGCCAGGATGGTATGGCTGGGTCTCCCTTCCCCACGTTTTGGGCACGGGACCAGGCATAACTCATGGGCACAGCACACTCCTGTGCCTCTCTAGCACGAGGTTCACAATTCCACTCAACGATATCGGAACCTTCAGTGGCCAAGTCCCTTTTCTACAAAGTCACTTGCCTCAGAAGGCCTGATTGATCAAAAACAACAAATCTGCCACCACAAAGGTGACATCTGCTGCCTCCTTGAAGAACTACACCTTGATGTCCTTGGTCTTACTGCAACATGGTTCACGGCCAGCTCTGTCACAAGCTTTGACACTCTCCTCCCTCATGGCTACAAGATCCTCTCCGCACCAAGATCCTCCCGGTCCGGTAGGGGGTAGCCCTGATCTTTCCTGAGTGGATTCCTGCCTCTATCATTCCCACTCAGACCTACTCCTCTTTTGAATGCCTTGTCTGTAGGCTCTCTCTCTCCTACCCATTCTCTTACTGTGGCTACCATCTACCGGCCTCCTGGTCAAATCACCTAATTTTTCTCTAAGTGGACTGACCTCTCCTCCTCCCTTCTGACCTCTACCACTCAACTATTCCTCCTCAGTGACCTCAATATCCATTTAGACTGTCCTTGTTCCTCCTCTGTACTCTTCTGTGACCTCTGCAACTCCCTCTCCCTGTCCATCCTCCCCTCTGGCCCGACTCACTCTGCAGGGCACACACTTGAAGTCGCGATCTCCTCTGACCTCCCCCTCTCCATTCCTCTGACCACTCCTTCCTCCTGGAGCGATCACTCCCTCCTCTCCGCTCATCTCTCCCTCTCTTCCCCCCCCCAAGCCAAGCCGACCCCAACACTGCCACCTACCTTCTCGGACATCCGGCCCATGAAGCGTGTGTCAGTTGAGGCTTTTGCTGCCACCTTCTCGCCACCCCTCTACCTCTGGCTGTCTCACATCCTGACACAGCCCTGTCTCTGCTCTACTCTTCAATTTCTGATAATCTTGATGCTCTTTCCCATGTCATGAGGATCCGTTTGAAGTCCAAAGCCAAGTGCAATTCGTGGTATGACTCCGACCTAGCTACACTTAAATGTAAGTGTAGGGCAGGTGAGAGGAAATGGAGGGCTTCTTGTTCATCCTCAAACTGGCCTGTCGCCTGCTCCAATGGCAATACCGACTCTCTGTCCTCACCAAGAAGAGAGTCCACATTCAAGCTTGTGTCTCTGCTGCATCTAACAACTCGGCCGAACTCTTTAAAATCTACAAAGAGTTGGCCAACCCTGCTGCAGTCTCTACCCGTCCTGTTGCCTCCCAGGCTCTTTGCAATGCCCTTGCCTCTCACTTTATCTCAAAAACCCAGGACATCCTGTCCACCCTCTCCACCTCTTCCCCTCCTCTCCCCTCTCCGTCTGTGCTTGCTGACCCTCCTTCAGCCACCCCCTCACCCTCCTTCTCGTCCTTCCCGCTTTTCTCCCCTGATGAGGTCGCTAGACCAGCCGATCTATGAAAGCCTCATCAAAACGGGTTCATCCCTGTTCCTCTAAAACCATCAAGGACCACATTGACACCCTCGCTCCGGCCCTTGCTGATTTTTGCAACCACTCCTTTGCCTTAGGATCCTTCCCCTCCCCTCTGAAGCACTCCTTTGTGCATCCTCTTCTCAAGAAAGCCACACTGATCCTTCTTGTCCGGCTAACTATCGCCCAATTTCCATTACTCCCTTTCTGGGCAAACTCTTGGAAAAGTTGGCGATCTCTCAGCTTAACCTTCATTCCAATTCTGTTGGCTGTCTCCATGACCACCAGTCTGCCTCCAGAGCTGCCAGAAGCACAGACATTACTCTTCTGAACATCTGTGAAGATCTGCTCTCTAACATTATCTCGGGAGGATAGCTCAGCGGCAACGTGATCGCCTTGGAAGCAAGACGACACGGAGCAACACAGGTTCGATTCCTGGGTCCGCGCTAAGAAACCTCTGGGTATTAAGCGTGTTATAAATAACCTTTCATATGATCATATAAACATTCCCCCTGTCCTCATCCTTCTCGATCTCTCTTCTGCCTTCGACATTGTCAACCATACCATCCTGCTCAACCGTCTCCATGATAACTTTGGTATCACTGATCAGGCTCTGGTCGGGCTGACCTCTTTCCTCTCTGATCGACTCTCCCAGGTCCAACTTGGGTCCTTCCTATCATCTACCTTCCTCTCTACCTGTGGTGTTCCACAGCGGTCTAACCTCTCGTGCTGGCTTTTCAACCAATACCTGGTAACTCTTGCCCACTGCATTGCCATTTTCTGCTCAAATTTCCAGTGCTACGCTGACGACACTCGACTCATTTTCAGGCTGCCCTCGGCCACCTCCTCTCCCATCTCTGATTGCCTAACTGCCATTCAAGATTGGTGTGCCGCCAATGATCTTTGTCTGAAGGCCAGCAAGACGGAGATCTTCTTCATCGGCATACCTTCACCATCCTTTCCCCTCACTCTCTGGCCGGCCGGCCTCCCTTGGCCCTCCTCCTACCCCCACCTGCGAAGCTAAGAACCTCTGGATCATCTTTGACTCCACCCTTTCCTTCTCCGCCCACATCTCTGAGGTCTCTAAAAAGTCAAACTTCCTACTGCACCTCCTCAGAGGTACTCTGCCTTTCTTCTCCTTCCCCAGAAGCTCATGGTCTCCGAAGCTCTGGTTCTCTCTAGGTTGGACTATTGTAACAGCCTTTCTAAATCTACCTGCCTCTCCTCTTCGCCCTCTGCAACTAATCCAGAACAGGATTGCAAGACTTGTCCTTGGTATCTCTCCAGCTCTGAGATCTCCCCATTGGCTCCCAGTGGATGCAAGCATGCAAGGATTAAATTCCATTCCTTCTGCATTGTCCACAAGGCTTTCTGGGGTCTGGGTCCAAAATACCTTCAGCTATCCCTCCGCAAATACCTCACCTCTCAAGCTCTTCTCTCCTCTAACTCCCTCAGGGTCAGTCATTTTTCAAAGAAACAAGCTGAGGGTAGATCTCTGTCTTTGGCTGGGGCCTCCCTCTGGACAGCCTCCCTGCCACTCTAAAACTTGAGGAGTACCATCTCCGGTTCCGGAAGCACCTCAAGACCATCCTCTTTGCTTCTGCCTTCGCTCCCCCTCTACCCTGCTGATCTGTTCTCTCTTGGCACTGTGCACTTGGCCACCCTCTGTGCTTTGGATCCAGGTACCTGCTCACCCTGCCACCCTCCCGCACTGCCTCTGGGCCACCCCTTGCAATGTGATCTGTATCTGTACCCATACAGCCCCCCCTTTTTTCTTCCTGCACTTATCAGACCTACCCTGTCTGCTGCCTTAAACCCAACACTTGCCAATTGCTGGCTGCACTACCACTGTTTGTTGCCTTTATTTATTATTATTTATCTGTTTCTCCTTTGCTCCGCACTCTCCACTTCTCCCCCCCTTGCATGCACTTTAACCCCTCTCCCATGCACTTGCACATACTCAATGTCACTGGGCCTAGTAAGATTGTTTTGTTCTCACCTGTTCCCCTCCTTTGCCTTGTCGCGCTCTGAAACACTTGTGTACGAGCGCCATATAAATAAAATATCAATATCAATATAAAAAATAAACAAACAAAAGTTCCCCAGTGGTCTTTGGGCAATTGCTTTTCACCCCTTGGATCTCCCTCCGCTGTGCTCGGATCCTTCTTGCAAGGTGGGCCTCACTCTGACGGGTTCACTACAGCCTATTACTCTGAAAATCAATACTATCACGAAGCAGGATTTACTTCTTAGCTTTTCCCTTGGCATCCTTCCGTCGGGTTCACATAGCCATCTTTAACACAGTTCATGGATTTCTAACACAATTCATGCTTTGCTTCATCTCATCAGAAAGCGTGTCAACATAATGTCCTTGATCAGTAACATGTCATGCAAAGGGTGGGATGCAGAGTAACTCTTACACCAAATAATCAGACCGACTCAGGAAGTTGGCAAAGTCTCATTTGACTGTTTTAATATCAATTGTCTAAAACAGGGAGTTGCAACGTACATCAACGGGCGTTCACCCGAGCTCTCAGTCCATTTCACATAAAAACAAACTTACATACTAAAAATGTGTCATAAATGACGTTATACTACGTGGCAAATAAGAAAAACCTACGGGGGATTGTGGTTGGCTCAAGGGGAACATCTAAGTATACTTTCTATAGGGACTGGGATTGTGATAGGACATCTACTGTCAGGTGGACAATTTAAGCCTGCCTCGAGTGCAAGTCAGCCTCAACACTTAAGTACACAGAATACTATTGGCTCTTTAACTATAAGGCCATTCGTTATATGGCCTTCTACAATTGGTTGGTACGCCCGTACCATGTCTGGAACATTCGGCTCACTAGCAACACTGAAGCTCAGACCCAGGTGCCAGGGGGTGAACTTGATTTCACCTCCCCACCCAATTAGCCCCACATCTCTCATCGTCCATGCCTTCTGCCATGCAGACTGTGGCCTTGCAGTAGATTCTCTTTTCTGGGAATACAAGGGAGTACGGGTACATGCTTATCACAGTTATGGTCGGCATGCCCAACTCCTATTTCCATCCTCGGCTCACGTGACAGGAGATCGCAATTTGGGCCATTTAATTGTCTCAAATTAATAAACTTGGCACTCATGGTGTTCCTTCCATGCACCTTGATGAGGTATAATTCAGCGTTTCACGTTCACTGCTCTTTAGATAACCAGTTCTTGACTGCCTTTAGTCTTGACACCAGGCCAGACGGCCCTTCTCGCTTCTTCCATGCTCCCAGCTAATTCTTTGCTGCGACACAGTTTTCGATCCGTCTTTCTCCGTGGGTATGAGTTTACTAAAATTGTGACACTGATGTCCAGTTTCTATACATATAGTGGCGGATTCGCCTGCAGTATAGCCAGCTTCTATGATCACTTAGTCTAGTTGCGTGGCTGCATCTGTACATTCATTGAACAGTTTGCATCTTCTGCAGTGTGTCACACACATGCAATCTTCTTATCTGCTCAGGAACGTTCACTTGATTCCTTATTTCATGAGTTTCTATAAGATCCATACATCATCTTCTTAATATTTTCTTAGTGCATCACTCTCACTTCTTCCGAGAGATTATCATCTCTTCAAGCATACATCTGGTATGGCTTTCTTAACAGATACCCTTTCTCGAACATTTGTTGCAGTATGGCCACAATTAATGGTGTCAAGCATGGTGCAGTTTCAGACTTCCAACATACCGGCAGTAGGGGGGCGGGACTTCCTACAGAAGCATTCGGTTGCTCCTCTACACACGGTTTCCCTTCTCCTAGCTTTCTTTTGGCAGTGGGTCAGACTTTCGATTGTAAAAGGGATTTGATGTGACCCTTGTAGGCCCACTGTGACACCTCACGCTGCCCTTTCCTAGGGCCTTCTGGTACTTTTCAACACAAAACAAAAGGGACCAGCGAGAGTCCTTCAAGTGAGCACTTCGGCGACACCTGACCTCTCTGCGTCTGGCCCTTCTTGGGCTGTCCCAAAAGTTCAAACACACACAAGTTCTTTGTTCCCAAGTTTCTTGCGTTCATATAATGTTGCCACTTGCAATCTTGGGCTCAACACAGTTCGGTTTGCGATCAGCTTCCTCCGACTTTTGTATAAATTTTGCAGTCCTTTGCGTTTTTGATTTCCTGTAATTGGCGATTTCTTACTGTGCAGTAGTGAGTGATTTCTTTGTTACCTGGATGCTGCACTTGTTGGAGTGTATATTGCAGCTGCTGCAATATTAAAAAAACAATTCTTTTTAACTGTACACTTCCTTGGAGTGCGCTTCCGGTATTCCTTTTCTGAACTTTTAAATCATACAAAGATACATCTTTGATTGGTTATGCACATCTTTGTTTTTTATTTCCTTTCAAACATAAACTTTCTTCTTTAAATAGCCATATCCCTTTTGTCTCTCGACACGTGTTTCTCCACGTTTAACGCATGTGGTTCATCAGGAGAGTTTTCAGTTTTTTCGAATTCAGTAATATTCTCAACTTTTAAATCCTTTTGTTAAAGTTATTTTTTTCCCATTTATAGCAAAACATTTATCCTTTCTTATCTTCCAGAAAAAATATATGGGATTTCTTATTTATCCCGGTATGATTGCCTTCAATCCTTCTCATTCCGTGCTTCCTCCGACTCACCGGTTGTGCTGAACCCGTTGGCTTGTCTTGCTTCTGGAGTCAAGGATGGTACCACGGTAGCCAGCATGCCTCCCCACCTGTGTTATCAATGCGGGAGGCCCCCTTGTACCGTTGAAACCTGCCACACCACACGCCAGCTGTACTTCCCGGTCTTGTGATTCCCTTTTCGGAGGCTTCGCAGGTCTGAGTTGAAAAGGGCAAGGACAGTTCCCCCTTCGTCGTCCCTCCAGGTCTCGCCGCTTTTCTCCTCCGTTTGAACTGCCGGCCCGGTGTAGCTGTTTCCTCGTGCGGTCGTCCTTGCTCGTAGTGTGCTCTCATGATCTTTTATCCTTGTGGGGAAGGTAAAGGGCCGTCAGGTGTGCGTGGTCACTGTCAATTGCCTGACTCTGCTTGATCCATGTATTGGGACATGCCAGGTAAACAGAGTTAGTCTGTTGTCTTTCTCTCTGTAAGTGCTTGTGTCGGAAAAGGGGGGGTGGAGCTTCTAAATATCCTACAGAGTAAGATGGGGACAAGGTGTTACAAGGAAGGGGGTACCGCATCTCAACCTTTGGTCTCCCTCTTCCACTCCCTGAAGACCCTCCATCCAGGTGATACTTCCCCACTGGTTCACCCCCAGGAACTGGATCCAATAGCGATGGTCGTGTCTTGGCCACCTGGATAACAGATCTCCGGGGACTAGCGGGTGAGACACCTTCAGGTTTCTCAGAGCAGTGAGTTGTAGAGAAGCCGAGACCAGAGCAACGAGAGACGAAATGGAAGAGAGGAAATTGACCTGCGTGAGCTGAGCCTCGCGAGTCACCCATTGCTGATGTAGGTACAGGGGTGGCCAGGAGAAGCAGGTGCCTGCCGAGAGAGAGAATAAATAAGCAAAGAGGTTATGATTGTGATACATGTGGGAACGGAATAATGAATGAGTAGAAACTGATATGAGGAGCTATTCAAAAACCTAAAGCAAGGAAAAGGTTGTGAATCTGTAACGCTCACCTGACTCCCACGGGGGCGCTGGCCTGGTTCGCGCTGCTGTGACCTCGTCTAAGGTGATGCGCAGGGTTCGGAAGACGGACTGGACCGGGCCCCAGATCTGGCTTGTCTGACTCGCAGAAGTATCCTTCTGTAGGTGAGAATAGGGGGTTAACTGTCTGCGGGGTAATGCAATCGACCTCCCACTTACCCCTCTCACCCTCCTCAAAACCCTGCTGTGCTTCCCCGTAGCGTCTCACCTTAGGGTCTGGAAGGACGAGCTCTCCATCCTGCTTCTGATGCAGGGGCGCGTTGGTATCCAGTTACGTCACTGGATTTTCGGATGGGTGAGAAACAAACTTGCTTGGCTTCCAGGTAAGTTTTTCTATAAGTGGTTCCCCTTGTGTCCATGCATTAATGTTCTAATGCTAGTGTCTTTTTCCCCATAGGGGCCGGGGTACGGAATGCCGGGGAACAGGCACCGACCCGAGGTGAGCGGTGAAATCCTTGTGGAAATCAGGTAAGTCTTTAATGAGTGTTTTGGTAATGTCTTTTCATTCACTCATTAACGCTGATGTCTTTTTCCCCTTAGGGGCTGGGGTCCGAAAATGCCTGGATGCGGCGCGGACCCGAAATGAAAAGGGAATGACCCAACAGGTAAGTCTTGACATGGAGTTTTAGCTTCCCTTTTCCCTTATTTCTCTCACCTTTGTTCTTGTCTTTTTCTCCCTAGGCGCGGGGGCGCGACTGCGAATACGGATGGTCGCTGCTGAACACGGAGGCGCCCTGTAAAGGTGAGTAGAATGCGGCGCTGCAGCGATCGATGCGATGTGCTTTAAAAAATAAATGTCTTCCTTTTCAGGATTGTCGGCGAAATGTCTCTGGGATGCAGATTTAGCAGGTGAGGCCTTTTCCTTCTTCTGTTCTCTTGTTCCCTTCCTTTGCAGGTGATTCAGGATGCTGGCAGGTGTGGCAGAAGTCAGGATGCAGGAGCAGACACGGTGAGCGTCCAGCTGCTAGATGCAGAACAACGCGAAGCACGTGTGGCTGATCGGGTGTGGTTTAAATAGCCTTGGAAGAAGTTCTTAGAATGTGTCCTTCCTCCAATCAGGTATGTATCCTTCCCCGACCACGCCCGGGTGGTAAATGAGTCCCACAGGTAAAGTAGTTCCTTTCAGGCCTCAAGGAGGCCGGGGTTCTGCAGCATGGTCTGCATCAGGTAAGTACACCCAAACACTTTCATAATGAGCCTGGCGCCTGTGGCGCCAGGACTGACGCTTTCTATAAGCCTGGCGCCATAGGCCAGGACGCTGTCCAAAGGGCCCCCATAAGGGGTTGCTGGGACCTTCCCAGGGGACTTGATGTCTGCTTTCGGGGACGCAGGGCCTGAGCCGGCTCCCCGGGAGCGGGCATCGTGACAGAATCGTTAAGATAGTGGAAACAACTATTGTGGGGAAGAGAGCAAACACCAAGAAGTGATTTCAGGAGAGACATTTGTTGAGTGGGAGACCCCTTTAAGAAAAGTTGTGAAACGTATTGGGAGTTGGGAGTACACAGTGAAATACACCAAGAAAGAAGGAACCTGATAAAGCCATTGCAGAGATGGGGAACTTTCAAAACTAATAAGTCAAAGGAACAACTCTGAGCGAAAGGACGGTGTTTAGGAGACTACACTCAAAAGAACAATTTTAAGGGTCACTTGATCAGGAAAACAAGCCCCACCAATAGTTGGGAACAGCTGCATGAGTTCATGAAAGAGACAGTACATTAAGAGAGGAGATCATCCTAAGGAGTGGTTTTGGGATACAAGAGAAATTTATATATTACACACTTGTACAAAACCAGAAAACTCTTGAAGAAGCCGCAAAACAAAACGGCAAAAGGGAGGCCACCAGAAGAGAGAGACTCTTTTGCATCCAGTTTGGTCAGTATTATTAGTGGTAGGGTCAGGTAGCTTTAGGTTTGGGCTGAGGACATTTTTGATTTGTGTCTTCCTCACGACAGACGACCTTAATGTAATTGTCAGGTAGGGAATTTCCCTATGGAGATAGGGTAAAATGGGCCTTTTATATTATTTCAAATAAAAGCTCTTCCAAATGTCTGTGTGTGTTGTGTCCGTCTCCTTCTTCCGACTCGCCAACGTGGTTACAGCAGAGGGGGTAGAAGATGTATTGTTGTGAAGGAAGTAGGAGGAAGAGATCAGCAGGAGGCAAAGAAAGCTTGAGAAGCATTATTGGAGAAGGTTGCTGAGTGAAAGGAGGAAGTTGGTGAGCTTCAGGAATAGGTTGCCATTCTGTCAGAGAAACTGAATATTAAATGGGGAGTATAAAAAGAATGTGTTAGCACTAGTATAATGAAGAATTTACAGAAGGGTTGGCTCCAAAGTATTACAAAATTGGCACTCATATCCCAAGTGTCATTATCAGACACTTATCAGACATATCATTATAGAGTAGAAAAAGGTTCTTGTAATTTTTTGTGCCTCTACCAAAGAATTTATCATTGAGTCTTCATTTAATGAATGGTGTCATTTTAATGTGGATTGAGAACTGTGACTTTAAAAGAACTTTACAATGTCCACATTTGCACAAAATAGGATTAATCGTAAAATAATGGATGTATTTTGTCCCGTCCTCTGCAATCCTCTGGCCTACACATGTTTCACTTTGAAAAGAGCTTTTCAGGGCCATATAATGTCATTTAGAAAGTGCAGTTAGTGCTTGACTGGTTACTTCCACCATTTCCAATATGAAATCAGAAAAGTTTCTATACGAATAAATGTCTAGCTGCTGACAAAGAATCCAGACAATACAGTGATGAAATGATTATCAACACTGGTAATAAGTATAATTATTTCACATTTAAATAAAAATGGAAAACATTTTAAGAGGTACGTAAAGATATTTAAAGAGCTAAATATGAAATATCAGTTAGTGACACATAGCAAATAGATGGACGGTAGCATAAATTATACAATTTGTTATAGACTTTTAAGGCATAATTAAGGGAAATAAATAAGCCATTATAATGTACATTATATTTATAGATGATTATATTGCCGGGTCATCAAACCTCACCCTAGTTGGGGGTCGAAGGTTAATAACTTTGAGATTGTATTGATCCATTATGTTCAAAAGTACATAATGGATATTAGTTTTCTAGACATGAAATTAAAAGTGACTTGTATCTTTTGGAGGGATGATTAGTAATCAAATACCATTGAAGAATATGGCCATCTCTTAAGGTGCGTGTTCTTAATTATTGCTATTGTTTTTAGATGTTGAGCTCTGTTAAAAGAATTATCTGCTATGTGAGCGAAAATAAAACCCAAATGTTAACAAATGAGAAAACATCTCTACAAAGATTTATTGCCATTAAAGGTTTACAGTTCTGACACATTTAGTAACATGTTGATGCCTTTAATAATTCATACTCCTTAAAAGTGAAGCATTAATCATATAGGCTTATAGACCTTCCCAGTCAGTTTTATTAATGCTCTTGTATACAGTGCTCCAGATAAGATTTTGAACTGGGAGTATTTAACTCCCTATTTTTAAAGTTGTGAGTGCAATGTTAGCGAGTAAAAAAGCAAGTTTCTTTCCCAATGGGATTATTTTATAAGCGAGTAAAAGCAAGTTTTAACTATAAAACAAATGTTTAGTAATAAATATTTCTTTGCACCTAGTTATTCATCCACATTAAAAGATACATGTGTACCTCTTCTGATCAGACAGTAGCAATAATAGTGTTTCCTGTGGAACTACTGGCCCAAACATATCCAACCGGCTGTGTGTGGAAAGCAGGGAGATAAGCTTCTGTGTGTCAGTTTCCTATTTTTTGTTGTTGTAATTTTACTCCCTGTTTTTCTTTTTTGGGAGTATTTGCCAATTTTTAGGCAGTAAAAGTGGCCGATATACTCCCAGCCCTACAGATAAGGGGTGTATCTGTGCCTACAGATTTTGTGTGATTTCTATGCATATGTACAAATATTATAGTGAGAATGATGTAAAACAAATACTGTTTCATTTCCCTTACTTGAGAGGAACTTGCTAGTTCCTGATTCAAACCGGAGTGGTGTGTAAACCTCAGGGAAACACAGAATGCTTGTGTTGACGTTGCGAGAAACGTCTTTGTGATGTTCAACATGAAGACATCACGTATTGCAAATCTGGGTTTTCATTCTTAAGCGAGTGAGAGTGCCATCTTGGAATGGAAGAATCCTTTTAGAAAGAATGTTGCACTAGCTTTGCCATGTTAACGTCAGATAGATGATGGTACAAGCTACAAGTTGCAATATATTAATGCAATTTACCACTTCCAATAAGTATATTTGATACATTTTAGTAATTGACTGTGAGAGCAATTGAATATAATGAGAATAATATTGTGTTGAAATGGGTCGGTTGAGGTTTTCATGCTCGGAAATACATATCATTTGCACTATCAAATATTTTGAAAATTGAAAGGTACATTTTTCTCGGTGATTTTATTTTCGAGTGTTCAAGTGAAAACAAAGATATAACAAAAATGTAATATCAATTCAGAACTGGGATGGCAATGTTACTGATAGGAACACATTGTGTTCATGATCTATGTTGAGTCCTCTCATGACACTGTCTGTATAAAATATCAATTTTGCTTCCTTTTGTTTTTAATTTGTTGTGATAATGGTTCACTGTTCTTGCAATGTGTAGTTCGAACCATCATCCGTATGATTAGGACAGTACATGAGCCTACCGATCCAGGCTCAAAATTTAAAGATGAATTTACTGCTAGAAGCATTTTAATTTTATTCTATTATAAAAAATGTATGTAGCGTGAACATGGCACAAGTGCATCTGATCTCTGTAAAGATAAACATACAATATTTCTGAAAATACATACAAAACAAAAACCATTAACAATGCCTAAGCAGAACATCAAACAGTAAAAGAATTACACAATATCTACAAAAATCATTTATCAAATTCAGATAACAATGACAAATGAATTGAAAACAGACTTCCATCGCCATGTTTTCAGAGCTTTCTTGAATTTCAAGTAATCAGGAATCAAAGGAAGATATGGAGGCAGGGGATTCTATGGTGACACTGCAATGCTGGAAAAAGCCCTCTTCATGGTAGAAGAGTGTGTACATATCAGAGCTTCAAGTCATTACAAATCCTGGCTCTTAAGGTTTGTGTGCCAGGTAAATGGGATCCTGCAAATGTAGTGCTTTGTTTCAAATACAGATTAATGTAAGACTTGATCAAACATCATAGCATCTGAAGTCCGCCGGTTAGCAGCATGAAACATAGCTTTCAAAGGTGCCAGGGTAGCATGAGGGAACCCTGCTAAAACAGAGTTCCCAAAATCAATTTGTGACAAAACTAAGGATTGTGTCATGAACCATGGACATAGCCCCTTCCGGTCTTCCTGGTCCTGGTCCAGATGGAGAATGTGCTCCTTGATACTTCCAACATGGCCGTGCCCAGTGCCGTGTTCCGTACGTCGGACACTGCACGTTCTATAAATGGGCCACGCCTCCGCGCGTCTCAACGCTATCTCTAGGTAGTGTCTCGACGTGTGTGTACTGCTCGGCGTTACCCTTCCAAGTTCCTGGCCAACTCCCTTATTCTTTCTTCCCTTTTCCCCTGTTTCCAGTATCTCTTACCTTTCTTCGATCCTCTTCCTGGACGTCCTGGAACACGCGACTACCTGGAACTTTGAATGCTCGCGCTGGAGTCAGACTCGACTCTCGCGCACTTATACAAGTCCCGGTCCGGCCAGGAGAAGGAGTCCTCTGCGGAACGCCACAAGAAGAGAACTCAGGTGAGCCGGGGGGAAACCTTTGACAGATTGAGACGCCAAACGATCAACACTGATACCGCTATAGAGAAAGCGGTCCAGGACCTCATGCACGGCATGCAGGAGCTAACGACCGAGGTACAGAACTTAAAGGCAGAGAACGCAGCCTTGAAACAATTAGTGCTGTCACGTGACTCTGCCAATAAGGAAAGCGTGATACTGGGTGGCGTGGTAGACAAATACGATGGCTCGCCAAAATGCTTACATGGATTTCTGGATTCCTGCTTGGTGCATTTTACATTCAAGCCCTATTATTTTTCAACTTCCATGGCCAAGGTGGGCTTCATAATCTCCCATCTTACAGGGAATGCGTTATCTTGGGCCACTCCCCTAGTGAACTCTGGAGACGTCCTCCTGGACGATTATGATGCATTTATCCAGGCGCTCAAGTCTATGTTTGACCGCCCCGAACAAGGGTTCAGCGCCCAGGAACGCCTACTTGATTTTCGGCAAGGATCCCAGGATATGCTAACGTTCGTTACCAGATTCAAACAGCTGGTAAAGGAGGCTGATAGGTGCCCTGAAGCGAGTTTCACCTTATTTCGCAGGGGTCTAAATGACGATATCAAGGATGAATTAGCCAGAGTGGCTCACCCCAGTTCGTTTCAGACTTTGGTAGATCTAGCCTTACAAATAGACATTCATATCCAGGAAAGAAGGGCTGAAAGGAAAAAGGCTAAGACTGCCTTTCAACGAACCCCTCCGGAGTCGACTGTGAAATCCGATCCTGTCTCAACCCCTGATAACAACTCTGAACCAATGCAAATAGGTGCCTTTCGTGGGCCAATTACTCCACAAGAAACGATGAGAAGAATTCACAACGGCCTGTGTATGTATTGGGCCTCAGACAAGCATCTCGTTAGAGAATGTCCTTTAGCCCCTCCACGGCGTTCGGGAAATGCCAGCTCCCGGCTCTAGATGGAGCGAGGTTTCGGGAGAAAGATGTCTGCTCCACATCAATCACATCCTTGAACTCTCCTGGACAGAATAACCTGGTGGTGCTACAGGCCTTTCTATCGCCCTCCAAGCACAAGACCTATCCTATACTGGCCCTGGTGGACTGTGGAGCTATGGGAATTTTCATTGATCAAGACTGGGTTATCAGACATAAAATACCATATGAGTCATGGAACATTAAACAGCCGGTAGAAGCAATTGATGGGAGACCTCTCTCTTCAGAACCCATAACCCTACAGACAAAAGAGGTCCGTCTCTCCATAAAACACCACCAAGAGCAGATTACATTCGACATCATCAAATCAGCCCATTACCCAATGGTTCTGGGTATGCCCTGGCTTCAAAGACATAATCCGTACATTAATTGGACAGCAGGGTCATTGTTTCTGGGCTCTGAGTTTTGTATGCCCCACTGTTTATCCCTGGATCTCTCCTTAACACCAGCTATTGAACATTCAGGAGAGCAAAAAACCTCACTCATGGTATCCAACATTGTACAAGTCCCAGAGGTCTACCAAGGATATACTGATGTCTTTTTGACTGCCATAGTCCAGGCTTTACCCCCTCACAGACCCGAAGATTGTGCCATTGAGACAGATCCCTCGGCAGTAATTCCCTTTGGCAGAATGTTTATCCTTTCAGAACCTGAGAAAAAGGCCCTCCGAGAATACCTGGACATCAATTTGGAAAATGGCACCATAAGACCCTCAAAATCTCCAGCGGGTGCCTCATTGTTCTTAGTTCCTAAGAAGGATTCCAAGGAACTCAGACCCTGCCTCGACTACCGTGGTCTAAATCAATGCACCCTCAAAGATCGGTACCCTCTGCCTCTGATTTCAGATATCCTGGAAGCTGTCAGAGGCGCCGTAATATTCACGAAGTTGGACCTCCGGGGTGCCTATCACTTAATCCGTATCCGGGAAGGGGACGAATGGAAGACCGCCTTTAGAACGCCCTTTGGTCACTTTGAATATCTAGTCATGCCCTTTGGATTAGCTAATGCCCCTGCAGTTTTTCAACGTCTCATGGATAGGGTGTTTTCTGACATGCTTTTTCTCTTTGTCATTGTCTATCTAGACGACATTTTGATTTATTCCAAGGATCCCTTGAAACGTGAAGAACATGTCATGGCGGTACTACAACGGCTCCGTGAAAACAAGCTCTTGGTCAAACCTGAGAAATGTCTTTTTCACGTGACTTCAGTTCATTACCTTGGATTCATCCTCAGCCCAGAAGGAGTTGGAATGGACCCTTCAAAGGTAAAGGCCATACTGGCCTGGCCTGCTCCTACATGGTGAAACAGGTTCAGTCTTTCTTGGGACTTGCTAACTTTTATCGAAAGTTCATTCCTACCTTTTCTGAGCTCGTCCAACCGATCGTTGCTCTGCTGAAGAAGGATGTTCCCTTCATCTGGTCTTCCTCGCAAGAGAAGGCTTTTCAACGCTTGAAGACAAGATTCACGCAAGCCCCCGTCCTGGCTCAGCCTGACTTAGATCGCCCTTTCATAGTGGAGACGGATGCCTCCAACCATGCCATAGGAGCAGTCTTGAAACAGGTGCTTGAGGACAAGATGGACCACCCAGTGGCTTACCTCTCTAGAACCCTAACAACCAGCGAAACCCATTACTCCGTCCTGGAAAAGGAGCTGTTGGCAATCTGCCAAGCCTTCACAGAATGGCGACATTTACTCCTGGGTGCTAGATATCCAGTCCAGGTCCGTACGGACCATCGAAATCTACAAATTCTCCAATCTATGGAGTGCAGGAACAGTCGTCGGGCGCATTGGGCCTACTTCTTCGCCCAGTACCAATTCCAAATCACTCATGTTCCTGGATCACAAAACGTGATTGCGGACTCCTTGTCCCGACATCCTGACTATTTAACCACTGAAGATAGGACCTATCCTACAATGTTTCCCAACACAATCTTTATAGCTCAAGCAATCAACCTCTTGGAAGAGATTCGAGCCAAAACCCAGTCCTCTGACCTCTGGAAGGACGTCTCTAGGAAGAATCCCTGGAACTTAAGAATCAAGGAAGGATACTTTTTCAAGGACAATGCCTTGGTCATTCCCACACCGAAACTTCAACATAAAATAATAACTCTCTGCCATGATACTTTTCATTCTGGACATCGTGGTGTAACCAACACGCTCCGTCTTATACAAAGACAGTTTTGGTGGCCGGAAATGAAATGCAAGGTACAAGAGTACATCAAGACCTGTACTGTCTGCAGTCAGAATAAGCACGACAATAAGAGACCGGCGGGCCTTCTATTGCAACCTACACTGCCAACAAGACCATGGGAATGTATAGCTACAGACTTCATCGTGGAATTACCACCTTCCCGGGGTTACACGACCATCATGGTAACCATAGACTTGTTTACTCATATGGCACATTTCACGCCTCTCTATAAACTTCCTTCCTCTTCAGAGCTCACAGGAATTTTCCTAGAACACATTTTCCGTCTTCATGGACTCCCTTCCAAGATCATATCGGACCGAGGACGCAATATATTTCACAATTCTGGAAACATCTCTGTCGTGTTCTAGGGATTCAACGCGCTCTTTCATCTGGATATCATCCACAGACCAACGGGGCCACAGAACGTGTTAATCAAACCCTGGAGCAATATCTTCGTTGTTTCGCAACCAAGGTACAGGATGATTGGTCCCTCCTTATACCCTTGGCCGAATTTGCCTATAACAATTCAGATCACTCAGCGATCAACGTTAGCCCCTTCTATTGCAGTCAAGGTTTTCATCCCTCGGTGTTACCTTCAGTTCTACCACATCCAACTCCAGTACCTTCACTTGATTCCTGGATTGAAACTCTCCTCAACATCCACAAGGAAGCCAAGGAACAATTGGGAAAGGCCCAGATTCGCACTAAGCGATATGCTGATTCCAAAAGAAGACCAGCACCCTCCTATTCTATTGGTGACCAGGTCTGGTTGTCCTCGAAACTATTACCACGACATCTACGCCCTAACAAGTTAGCCCCCCGATATTATGGTCCATTTTCCATAAAAGAAATCATCAATCCTGTTTCTTATCGGCTCAAGCTACCAGACTCCTGGAAGAGAATACATCCAGTTTTTCACACTTCTCTACTCAAACCCTACATCCACTCCACCCGGAAAACCGGCAGACCCAGTACTGTGATTGTGGACAATCAGCTGGAATATGAAGTATCCAGAATATGTGACTCCAGGTACAAACGGGGTCGGCTTCAATACCTGGTCGAGTGGAAAGGCTATCCTCCTAGCGAGAGAACATGGGAACCACTATCCAACCTAAACACCCCTCGATTGCTGAGAAGATTCCATCTCATACACCCTGGCAAGCCTGGTGGGACGGGGTTTCGGAGGAGGCATGCTGTCATGAACCACTGCAATGCTGGAAAAAGCCCTCTTCATGGTAGAAGAGTGTGTACATTTCGGAGCTTCAAGTCATTACAAATCCTGACTCTTAAGGTTTGTGTGCCAGGTAAATGGGATCCTGCAAATGTAGTGCTTTGTTTCAAATACAGATTAATGTAAGACTTGATCAAACATCATAGCATCTGAAGTCTGCCGGTTAGCAGCATGAAACATAGCTTTCAAAGGTGCCAGGGTAGCATGAGGGAACCCTGCTAAGACAGAGTTCCCAAAATCAATTTGTGACAAAAGTAAGGATTGTGTCATGAACCATGGAAATAGCCCCTTCTGGTCTTCCTGGTCCTGGTCCAGACGGAGAGTGTGCTCCTTGATACTTCCAACATGGCCGTGCCCAGTGCCATGTTCCGTACTAGCCTGTACGTCGGACACGGCACGTTCTATAAATGGGCCACGCCCCCGCGCCTCAGCGCATCTCAACGCTATCTCTAGGTAGTGTCTCGACGTGTGTGTGCTGCTCGGCGTTACCCTTCCAAGTTCCTGGCCAACTCCCTTATTCTTTCTTCCCTTTTCCCCTGTTTCCAGTATCTCTTACCTTTCTTCGATCCTCTTCCTGGACGTCCTGGAACACGCGACTTCCTGGAACTTTAAATGCTCGCGCTGGAGTCAGACTCGACTCGCGCGCACTTATACAAGTCCCGGTCCGGCCAGGAGAAGGAGTCCTCCGCGGAACGCCACAAGAAGAGAACTCAGGTGAGCCGGGGGGAAACCTTTGACAGATTGAACTAATAGACAAAAATGAGCAGAAGGCAAATAAACTTAACAGATCTCAAGGAATGCAAATGATAACTATCAGATTTCACTAATATGGACAGACAGACGAAAAGCTAAAGTAAAACCCAAAGATTTAGCTGTAGATGTAAACGCTATAGAAGCCCTTAGAGTATTAGCCTCAAAGAACCAATTACAAAAATGAATTTGTGGAGTAGATACGATCACACATAAAACAGTCTTGGCGTGATTTCATTTTTAAAAAATGGGACACCATCCAAGCTTCAGTGTCCAATAAGCAATCATCGAGACGATGTAAGTCACCCTCAGAAGAAAGATAGTGATGTATATTGACAGAATACTATGCCAGATGGTTCCATATATAAATAGAAAATCATAGGCAACAGGATTGACCCCCTGGGGTACCTCAAATAGCACAGGGAGCAGAAAAGAATGGGCCTGTCCTGCAACAAATAATAGCCTACGATTAGACAAAACAAAGAGTCGGCCATTGAATAACCCATCCTGAATGCCCATTTGCTGAAATAAAATATCAAGGAGCCCTCTGAGGGTACTCTTAACAACTACTCCCCAGGGATCTTCTGCTCAGGTAGCCAGGGAAGGGCCATCGCTTTTGGATCCCGACCATGGGGGTGCAAAAGCGAGGGAGGATCACCTGGGTGGAGGGTCCTTCGGTACTGGGGAGAGAGTGCCTGAAGGCGAGACATGGCATCCCCCCTTTTCTAACACAGGCCTAACTTACCTAACCTCCCTCAGTCTTCATGAGATATTGTCAATCTTATCCCATTTGTCCCTGTAGTTTCCTACCAACTACTCAGAAGAGGAAAAAGCAACTAAGAGTAGTATACACTTCCTATTGCAAACACCACTGCAGTACTGGGACAAAGAAGAGGAACCTGGAGGCACCCAGTACGGAAAATCAGGCATGTCCCCCTAACAGGCTTATACAAGATCAGGCAATTGAGCCTAAGCCCCTGCACCTGCAGCCCGTTAATAGTAGTCAAGAGTATAAAAGGTGGAGCCCAGAATTATGCAAGCTGGGAGAGGAGAGAATTTGCTGTGTTGGGACAAGACCAGAAAGTCGAGATGCCGGCAGCAATCCCGGGAGACCTGCAAGACGGGCTTTGCAGGACCAGGAGGCAGGCAGCAGGCATTGCTGTACAGCAGAGGAACGAGAAAAGCTGTCCGTGCCCAAGTCCGGGTGCAGCTGGAGCTGCGGAAGCCGTTGGGACCAGAGGGGAAGCGGACCGCATGCAGAGCAGAGTAGAGAAGCCGCCATGTGTGGAGCCATGCCCGAAGTGGCAGGCTTTTCCCCAATTCTGGTGAAGACCAGCAGGAGCAGTGGAAACCGCTGTGAGGATCCACGAAAAACCGGAAAGTGTCAGGGGACACTGGGGCACTGGAGCGCTCAGAGGGGACCGTTAATAAACAAGGGTTCACAAGCACAAGCAAGTGCTAAATATATTGAATAACGAACTGAAAGGAATCGTTACTTGAATAGAGCTGCTTGATATTGAAACCGAACTGAAAGAAAACTGCTAAATTGAGCAAACCATGGTGTGTAGAATGGTAAATTAACATTTAAAGTCAAATAGACATATCGAAAGAGCCCACTGCCAGCAAAAGACTAAAGACATATGAAGAATTGAAAAGTGGTTTGAACATTATAACTGCAAAATTGAGAAAGGCTGTTTAAGTATTATAACTGCAAACGTGAGGAAAAGCCGCAAGTA
Organism: Ambystoma mexicanum; assembly: GCF_040938575.1. Lineage (NCBI taxonomy): Eukaryota > Metazoa > Chordata > Amphibia > Caudata > Ambystomatidae > Ambystoma > Ambystoma mexicanum. The sequence goes on from NC_090938.1 coordinate 339,824,745, forward strand.
TACGATACGCCAAGAATTAGTACAAAAGAGTATTACAAGGAATATAAGTGTGGAAAGTAAAAGCTCAAGACAGAAGAGCCTGTGAGGGGCCCAACAGCATTGGGGAGACTTATGGTTGCGCAACCTGTGATGGGTGGACTGTGTGGTCGGACAACTGCGCCTAGACCAAAGAGTCGCCTACTGTGAAAAGTATAGTCATCAGGAATCAAGCCAAGAAAAAGTATAGGGTTACTGGTTGCATGACCTGTGATGGGTGGGCCGTGTGGTCTGACAACTACACCTAGACCAGGAAACCTTAAATAGTGACAAGCAAAGAACATTGTGAACAAGCTATAAAAAACTGAAACAATTGGTGAAGCAAGCAAAAAGATAAGTGGACCTGTTTTCTTTTGAACATTGAGCAGATGAAACCAGCATGAGTGCAATGCTGAAGTTTGGGGAAGGGAACCCTGAGATTCAGACAACGAGAGTACGCTGTCTTAAGTGAACTGTGCTACATTTGAACTTGGGAAAGGCAATCCCAACACCTCCTCAGTGTGAACTGTGATACATTAGAACTTGGTGAAGGTAAGTTCAGACCTTGATAGAACACTATTGAAGTAAAACTCTATTGGGACCGTATTGAACTTGGGATAGGGAACCCAAGAAGAACTCGAGCTGAAAGCAGCTTAGACTTTACTTTTGAACACTTATTTTGGTTAAGAAAATTCCCACACCATGTTTAGTTATAGTTGTGAGGGTAAGCATAGGTTTTGACACAGACCGACTTTCTGCTTTGGACACTGGGCCTCATCATAAGTTGGGCAGAGCAGTAAAAATGCGCTGGTAATGCTATTACTGCAGCATTACTGCTCTGCTCAACTATTAGTAGGACGGTAAGTCGCCCAGCTTTACCTCTAGGTTGGAGCTGGAGATAAATCTGGTGAGTTACCACCCATTTATGGGTGCTAAATTATGCCACTGTAATTGTGCCCAATATCCCCCATTTGGTCCAGTGGACCCAATGGGAATGGGGGACTTCCCGCCCCCTGCGCACTTCGGGATCCGGCGCAATTTGCGCCAGACCGAGATGCGGTATCGCTAATAGAGTTGTGCGGTATCCCAGCGCATTAACCACTGGGATACCGCCCAACTCCTGATGACCCCAACAGACTTTCCCTAGTTTCTGTAGGCAAGGAAAATCCCACTACAGTTATAGGGCAAGTTAGGAGTTACACCATCTTCATAATTAATAAAGCTGTGTTTGAAATTTCACATCTGTTGTCTGTGTCATCTCTCTTAATACCATGCCTGTCTCACATATGGTGTTAGGAGTGGGCTGCAGCTCCACCGATACAGGTTGGGGGACCCTGAAGTAGGGGAAATTGAGCAACAGAGCTTCAGATCCTGCGGGAGCCACAAAGAGGTCAGTTGGATTCAATATCTGCAGCAGTAGACAGGAAACCATTCCTCCAGGGGAAAGAAGGCTGATTACAGACTAAGTCTTGATACCACCCTCTGGGACTTATATTCGACTGGCACCCAAGTCAGGACTCGCCTGGAAATTAGGGATGCATGTCCTGGCTGGGGTCATTGATCCAGATTTTAGAGGAGACATAAAAGTGCTATTGCAGAATCATGGGAAGGATATCTTCCAAGACCAACCAGGAGATAAAATCGCTCAAGGGGTACTCAAAAAGGTAGTGCTTCCCATGCTTAAGGAAGAGAGCATAAAAGGAGAAACTGAGAGACGTGTTCTGGGTTTCGGAGCAGCAGATGGAAAATCTAAGACTTCCTTGACTCCTAAAACTAGTGAGGAATAACCTGACGCTCCTCCTGACTTATCCTTCGCCGAGAGGAACAATCCTTTGTTAGCTGAAGCCTTCTTCCAATTAGTACCTGAACCTGAAGGTCCGGGACAGGGTGGGCCTTTATTTTCATGAAACATGAGTTGTTATATAGAGGAGACATTACATCGGATGGCTTGATTAAAAACCCAGTTATTTGTTCCCAGAAGTCACAAACAAGTGGTTCTTGAAATAGCCCACTCACACCGAAGAGGGGGACATCTAGGTCAAGCGAAAACTAAGTCCAAATGAGTACTAAATTATATTGGCCAGGAATCCATGCAGACATCAAAACCTTTGTCCAGGCATGTGACATATGCCAAAGAACAAGTATCTATATACCACCACGGCTCCACTAAACTCATTATTCATTATTGAGATGCTTTCTCAAGAATCTGGATCGACATCCTAGATCCTCTTGAAGCTTCAAGATTGGGTAACAAGTACATCTTGGTAATCGTGGACTGTGCCACTCGGTACCCTGATGCTTTCCCTCTAAGAACTAACACCATCCAGCAGATTTTAAAACACCTTCTCCCCTTCTTTTCCCCAGTTGGATTTTCCAAAGAGATATTAACAGACCAAGGCTCTAATTTCATGAGTTCACTCATGGGGGAGGTTCAAGAGTTGCTACACATCACCACACTGCAGACATCTGCATATCATCCCCAAACAGATTGTCACTACGGAAATTGGTAGATCAGGACGGGAAGAACTGGGGCCAAATGATTCCATGGACATTGTTTGCAATTAGAAGAAACCCTCAGGCCTCTACTGGGTTTTCCCCATTTGAATTGCTTTACGGAACGGAACCCTGGGACGTCTTAGACATGCTTAGGGAAACATGGGAAGAAAGGAAGGAGGCCTCAATACCACTCTCCCAAACCACGACCAGACTTAAATAGCATATGGCAACAGTTCGATCAGTAGTACAAACCCAAATGGTTAAAGTCCACGAACAGCAGAAAACTTCTTGCTATCAAAGTTTCATTACAATCCTTTTCTATTGGCCAAAAAGTACTAGTACTCCTACCCACATCTGATAACAAGCTAGTTTCTAAATGGCATGGGCCATATGAGGTAGTCGAGCAGATGGAGCCCTGTAATTACAAAATCCTTCAACCAGATCATTGGCAAAAGACTGAGGTTTATCATATAAATCTTTTGAAGGAATGGAAAGAGAACCCCTCTGAGTCCAATGCCACTACATTGTCCTGTCTGGTACTTGGAGAGATAGAAAATGCAGTTCTAATTCCCCCTGATCTCACAAATAATCAAAAGCAAGACCAACTGGATCTCGTAAATCAATTTCCAGACGTGTTCCGTGAGGAGCCTGGAAGGGTGAAAGGCATCTATCACCACATTCATACTTCAGTAGGCAAGGTGGTGCATTTAAAACCCCATCAGCTACCAGAATCCCTCAAAGTTGTCATCGTTAACGAGGTGGAACAGATGCTAAAGGCCAATATCATCAAGCCCTCAACCAGCCCCTGGTCCTCCCCCCATCGTATTAGAGGCAAATCCCGATGGCAGTTGAAGGTTTTGTATAGATTTTAGGAAGGTAAACAACATCTCTACCTTTGATGCTTACCCAATGGCACGTATCGACGACTTGATCGATAAATTGGGTAATGCTGTCTATCTATCAAACTGGATATTACAAGGGGATGCTGGCAGGTTTTGCTCTTCGAACGTGACAAAGAAAAAACTGCATTTGCCACTCCTATATGTTCTCTTTCAAAGTCTTACTCTTTGGTCTCCATTGTGCCCCGGCAACATTTGTCCCAGCGATTCTGGAGGTGCTAGATAAGTATGCGAAAGGATCTGGGATTTGTTTCAGCAAACTAAAATCCTGCATATTTCCGCTGGCGGGCCTGAGGATAAGGGGTGTGGAGGAACTGCCAGAAGTAGGGCTCCAGTGGCAGCTGGAATCATTCAAGTACTTGGGAGTGAACATACGACACACACCAGAGCAAATGCATGAGAGTAACACAGTGGCAGTGGTGAAGGGCTTAAGGAAGTCAATTAAGTTCTGGTCCAGGTTGCCATTATCGCTGATGGGCAAGGTAGCCATTACCAAAATTATTCTGCCATGATTCTTATACCACTTCATAAATGTCCCCTGCTACATTAAAACTTCCTTCTTTCGATTATTGGAAGTATTGCTACGAGAATTCCTGTTGGGGGCAGCCCGGCATAAACTGTCACTTGCCACACTAAGCCTGCCGTATAGGGAGGGAGGGATGCAACTGCCAGACCTTGAAAAATACTATCTTGCAGCACAGCTTAGTTTTGTAGCTAGATGGCTGTCAAATGAGGCTACGTCAGAAACAGCACTGCTTCAGCAACTGCTAGCTCTTGCACGCCTGAAAGAAATATTATGGGTACCACTGGGCTGCTTGAACCACGACATAGCTGAATCTTGCGCACCCTTACTCGCCCGAGACCCCGATTGCTGCTGATGCCTGCAAAGATAAAGTGGATCTAGCAGTGGTGAGGCACTCGGAAAGGTGGGGTATCTACACTTGGGGTAATTTATTCGAGCAAGGGGTTTTCAGAGAGTTTGAAGGAGATACAAGGGTTGCCAAAAGGGCAGTTCCTGTGGCATCAGAGAGCCAGAAAAGTGGCAAAAGAGAAATGGGAAAAATGTCCAGAAAAGCCGGCAGCGAATCCCTTAATGACCCTAATGCGATGGCTGAAAGCCGGTGTCCAGATTATATGGTCTATTGATAGATAGACCCATCCCCAAAAGTTCAATGCTAAAAGAGAGGTGGGAGAAAGACCTAGGAATAGACATATCGGAAAAGGAATGGGATAGGATACTGAAGTACCCCCGGGAAGTGTCTAGAAACTCCCGATTTAGGCTGATTCAGTTGAATGTCTTGTATGACACCACACAGAATAGCTAAATTTAGCAGCAACACACAGCCTCTATGCCCCTGGTGCGGCATGGGGGAAGAAGGCATGGGGGAAGCAGGGTTAATACACAGGTTCTGGGGATGTGTACATGTACAGTGGTTCTGGGCAGTAAATAGAACAAGCCTGCAGGAAGGCTGGAATAGTAAAATATGGCTTGACCCATAAGGAATGCTTGTTAGGTGCATACTCTAGAATTAGCAAATTCAGGCATGTGGTCAAATTCATGGACATGGTGTGCATACTGGCCAAAAGATCCATTGCAATGGCATGGAAATCAGTGGGGGTCCGCAGCATGTAAGCTGGCACAAAGAATTTGAACATTGGGCAGAGGCAGAAACCAGAGTATGGAGTGAAGGGGTAACCAGGTCAGAGGAGAATGTGAGCGATACTTACGAAGCCTGGAAAACACTGGTTTGGGACATGTTCCATCTATCCGACGACAAACACCCATGAACGCACACTGGCTTTTCCAAAGACATCCAAAACAGGACACTGTTGAAAGCAGTATATAGACGGTTTGTTTGTTTTTTTATTTATTTGTATGGCGCGCCTGACCCGAGGTTATCTGGGCGCCTTTAGCCCAGAGGATACAGTTATACTTTTAGCTTGGTTACAGTAGATGCAATATACAATATGAAAACAGATATATACAGTTGATACAGGAAGAACATATCTACATACTGTGCAAGGAGTAATACATTGGAGAACTATATACAACGGCAGCAATGGAAAGGTGTGCCAGGTGAGGTAAATGGTACAGGATAAGGTAAAGGGAGAGTAAATATGATGCATCAGGGCAAGGATAGCCAGTCCTAATCAGAATATGTAATAGGCAAGTCAGGAGGTCATGTAACCTAGTATAGGGCAGGGCAGGTGTTATCCCGAGTCGTTGGTAACCAACCAGTTTATGGTGTTACGCCTGAACATATGGAATGGTTGGTTGGTTCTCAGTGAGATGGGTAAAGAGTTCCCGGCTAGTGCTGCCTTGATGGGGAAGCTACTTCCTCCTGGTTTTTTTAGTTTAAATCTAGGTACGACTAGACCGGATGAGTTTATTGTCCTTGTAGCTCGTGAGGAGGATTTTTTCATGATTCTCTGAGAGGCAAGTAGGGGCAGCTTGATTGAGTCATTTGTGTGTTAGAGATACCGTTTTAAGCATGATTTTGTCCTTGGTGGAGAGCCATTTGATCTGTTTTCTCAGGTGCGATATGTGGTCTCTCTTGGGGATACCATGGGCAGCTCTAAGGGCATTATTTTGCAGGACTTGGAATTTGTTGGTGATGTAGTTATTTTCTCCCAAATACAAAGCATTACAATAATCCAATTTGGAGAGGATGACGGCTCTGGCTAAGGTAGTGCAGTTATTTTTTGAAAGGAAGGGTCTACATGCCCTGATCAGTTTATAAGTGTACGCCGTGGAGGAAGCCAAGGCGCTGACTTGTTTATTGAATGTATAAGTGGAATCAAGGTAAAAACCTAGGGCTTTTACTTCTTTGACCCCTTTGATGCTGTTACCGTCTATATTAAAGGTGGAGTAATTTGGGCTTAATTTGTTGAGGTTGGCTGTGTTTCCAAGTATTAGCGGTTCGGTCTTGTCATCATTCAGGCATAAGCTGTGTTTGGCCATCCATGCCTGAATGATGAGGTATATGCTATTCACCCGGGCCATGTCCTTGTCTTCATCTCCCGTGAGAGGAATGAGGATCTGGGTGTCATCCGCATAATTAGTGTAGGTGACGCCCAGATCATATAGCTCGAACAAGGGCTTGGTGAATAAATTATACATGCTCAGGCATAATCCCGAGGTTATCGGGATTGAATCAGCCACTGCTAGAGGAGAGCAGACTCTCATGGCCCTTTTGTTTAGAAAAAATGTAATCCAGGTGATCGCGTCTTGTGAGAAGTGTGCCGCTGATGCAAGGTGTTTGCAGGGAACATGGTGGTCGACCAGGTCGAAGGCAGCCGAGAGATCAAGGAGTAGCAGTAGTGCTGCTTTTCCTCGGTGCTTGAGTGAGCCAATTTGTGTTTTTAAGTCTATTAGGGCAGTCTCCGTGCCATGACGTGGCGGTCACCGAGGAGGTGGTTGCTCTCTAGGTAATCCTGAATTTGTGCTAATCAAGTTGTCACCCCCCAACAGAGAATAATATTTACCTCAAGTAGAACCCCCACACACCTATACAGGAAAAAGGATGCTTAAAGCAGGTTGTTGCCTGACTAGCCTAGTGAAGAAAGTTATCTGTTTGTTAATGTGTTATGTTATTAATAATAAGACACAACTTGTGCATGTAAATATGCGACAAAATGTGAAACACTGGATACATGCATAACTGTTTTTATATAAATGCCAATAAAAACATTTTTAAATAAACAGTCGGAAACTGTTCCCTAGGAAGAATAATTACTCAGCCATCCAGTTGGAATCTCTAACTATAAGGTGGGCCATTCTCCATCTTAAGTATTATCTACTGGGTTGAAAATTCTGACTAGTCACTGACCAGTCTCCACTAGTCTGGATTAGCCAGACAAAAGACTACTACCCTAGGGTTATGCAATGGTTCTTGGACTTTCAACCGTATTGCTTTTCGGGAGAACATCAGAGAGGTCGGGAACATGGTAAAGTCGACTATCTCTCGAGGTTCCCCTGCGAAGCCCCCAGGTCCAACCCGCATAGGGGAAGGGTATGTGAGAAACCTGAGCGTACTCTCACAACTACGCCCAGGGATCTTCTGCTAAGGTGGCCTGGTAATGGCCATCACTCTTTAGGATCCTGACCCTGGGGGTAGACAAGCAAGGTAGGATCACCTGGGTGGAGGGTCCTTGGGGATTTGGGAGAGAGTGCCCGAAGGCAAGACATGGTATCCCCCCCTTTCCTAACACAGACCTACTCTACCCTCCCTCAGTCTTCATGGGATATTTTCAACCTTATCCCATTTATCCCTGTAGTTTCTCACCAAGTACTGAGAATAGGAAGAAGCAGCTAAGAGCAGTATACACCTATTGCAAACGCCACTCTAGTAAGGGGAAGAAGAGCAGCCTTGGGGGCATCCAGTACTAAAAATCAGGCATGTCCCACTAACAGGCTTATACAAGGTCAGCTAATTCAGTTTGACCCTCTGCAGCCCGTTAATAGTAGTCAAGAGTATAAAAGGTGGAGCCCAAAACTATACTAGGCGAGAATCTGCCGTGTCGGGACACGACGAGGAAGTCAAGATGCCGGCAGTGATCCCGGGAGACTTGCAAGAGACGCTTTGCAGGACTGGGATCCTTCATACTGGGAGGCAGACAGCAGGCGCTGCCATACAGCAGAGGAATGTGAAAAGTCGTCTGCGCCCAAGCCTGGGTGCAGCTGGAGCTGCAGAAATCGCCGGGACCAGAAGGGACATGGACCACGTGCTGAGCAGAGTAGAGAAACCAGCGTGTGTGGAGCCATGCCTGACGAACTGGCCGTCTGTTCCCCAGCTCTGGAGAAGACAAGTGGGAGCAGTGGAAGTCGCTTTGAGGAGCCACAAAGAACCAGTAAGTGTCAGAGGACACAGGGGAACCGCAGCGCTCTTATGGGAATGCTAATAAACGGTCCACGAGCATAAGAAAGTGCTAAATATATTGAATACCGAAATGAAAGAAAACTGCTAAATTGAGTAAACTATGGTGTGTTAAACGGTGAATGAACATTTTGAACATTACAACTCCAAAGATGAGAAAGGTTTTTTAAATATTATAACTGCAAACATGAGGAAAAGTCACAAGTATATGGTAAAACAAGAATTGGTACAAAAGAGTATTACAAGGAATACAAGTGTGGAAAGTAAAAGCCCAAGGCAGAAGAGCTGGGGGGGGGCAAACGGATTTGGGGGTTTTTATCGTTGTCACCTGTGATGGGTGGACCGTGTGGTCTGACAGCTGTACCTAGACAAGGAAACCCTAAATAGTGACCAGCAAAAAACATTGTGATCAAGCTATAAAGAACTGTGAAACAATTGTTGAAGCAAGCCAGAAGATGGTCAAGTGGACCTGTTGTTTTCTTTTGAACATTGAGCAGATGAAACCAGTGTGAGTGCTATGCTGAAGTCTTGGGGACGGGAACCCTAATATTCAGACAACAGGAGTACGCTGTCCTGGGGAAGTGAATCCCCAGACCTCTTTTTGAGTGAACTGTGCTACATTTGACCTTGGGAAAGGGCATCCTAAGACCACCTCTTTGTGTGAACTGTGATACATTTGAACTTGGAGAAGGTAATTTCAGACCTTAATAGAACACTATTGAAGTAAACCTCTATTGAGACTGTATTGAACTTGGGATAGGGAACCCAAGAAGAACTCAAGCTGAAAGCATCTTGGACTTTACTTTTGAACATTTATTTTGGTAAAGAAAATTCCCACACCATATTTAGTTATAGTTGTGAGGGCAAGCATAGGTTTTGGTAGAGTGTATAGAGATTGTGAGGTAACTAGTTTCTGTGTGCGCTGAGACTTCAATGTATAATTTGATGAATTGTTAAAGGTGACTAAAGTGTGTGATAATGAGGAAGTGGTAGCTGCGATTTGGGTGGAACTGAAGGGCTACCCCAGCCCAACCGCAACATTTAGGCAATTTTGTTCATGCACTGAATATATAGATTTGGAGAGCTAAACTCTAATTATTAATTATGCACATGTACTAATGCTATATGCAATTTGATTGTCCATGTATTTACATAGATTTGTAGAGCGAAACTAACTAGCATTTATGCACCTGTATCAATGCCAAATAAATTTCAACTTTCTTCAGGCACTACATGTTAAATGGCTCTTAATTTACACAAGTATAACATTGTTGATACAAATATCTAAGTGTTTAGCGCGTATCAGTGGAACCACTGGAATCTTTACGTTTTGACACAGAAAGACGTTTTACTTTGGACTTACACAGACTTTCTTCAGGCAAGGAAAATCCCACTATAGTTATAGGGCCAGTTAGGCGTTAAACCATCCAGATAATTAATAAATTTGTGTTTGAAACTTCACATCTGTTATCTGTGTCATCTCTCTTGATACCATGCCTGTCTCACAGCACCCATGGTCAATTGTGCCGCCCATCCTTCTGAAGGATAGAGTAAAACAAGCCCTCCCTCCATCTAAAATTCTATGACCATCATCAATGATGTGAAAAATGTCTGTCCCAATGCTACAGACCTGGCAAAAACTGAATTGAAAAGTAGGCAGTAATTGTTGGTTATTAGTCTAGCAATTTAATTGGTCAGACCCCACTCTTTCTAAAGATTTATACAAAAAAGGTAAGGATGTCTCTGGGTGCAAAACAGAAAAACATTAAGCCTCCAGATTAGGTTTTGTCAAATTGGGGGACATAGGCCTCTCCACAATATACACCCATTAAACTTTTAATGACATTACAACTTTGTAGAGACTTTCACATATTGTTACATTTTGTTTTTCTTTCTGTTCGCTTACAAGATCTGTTGCTAGAGCTTATCATCTAAGAACAATAATGATGATTAATAACATGCACCATATGAGATGGACATATTCATAAAGGTATTGGATTAATCAACATCTATCTGAATGTGTTTCCCTATCTATATAATACCTACTGATTTTCATTATGTAATTATGAACTTCATAGATCACTACAATCTCAAATGTATTCACGTTCAAGCCCCATCTGGGGTGAGGTTTGATAACCCAGCAATATATAAATATAACATTAATTAGTTTCATACTTCTTTCTGTTAATTTTGCCTTGAAATATCTATGTACTAATTTGTTTCATCACATGTTGCAGTCCATCTATTTGCTATTTGTCACTAACATGTATTGATTATTTATGTCTTTTATTTATATCTGGTTAATGAAGGAGAAAATGTTAGAAGGCTTTGCATGGTGAAATACTGAAATCACCAAAAAAGGCATTGGCACTGGGGGGGGGGGGGGGGGCAATGGCAGTTAAAAAATAATTGTTTTGATTTTCTTATTGTTTTTCTTTTAATACTCATTTTAACACTGTATTTTCCGTATTCCTTCTTGTCAGCTAGATATTTATGAAGACTGTTGAAATCGCAACATTTCTAAATTCATATTGGAACTGGTGGATGTAACAAGTAAGGAAATTATTGTATTGTTTAAATGATATTGAATTATCCTGAACAAAAGTATTAAGTGAAAATGCATATTCAAACATAACAAAACCATGATCCGGTATAGATTCACAAATGATGCATGTAGCAGTGCATAAGGTTATAAAATCAACATGAAAACCGTACATCAGAGTAATATAAGGGGTTGGTACAGGGGAAGATAAAAAGGGAGGAAAAACGAAAAGAGGAAGAAACAATGGCCATAAGTAACTGGAGTTAATCGAGATTGCATCTTTCAAACAATTGTTCAAAGTTAACTAAATAGTGAGCATGCTATGATGCGCAATTGCCCAGGATTGGAGTGCTAGGGAATGTGCAATGGTGACTAATTAAGTCAAACAAAGGTGCCATGCTTCGATCATGTAAGGAAATGCGCCAAAAGTTGCACTCACCTAAAATAGTCTTCCCACTCTGGAGGAGTGTGAAGTCAGTATGTGCCCATGTTATGGGGTTAAGTCCCTGGGTCCTGTAAATAAAGTCAGAAGCATTTGTCATGCGTCCATGTTTGAGCCTGCCTCATTTAATGTATGTATCACAGTGTGCGTATCAATTTTAAAGCTGCTTGAGAAAATATCTGAGCGTAAGAGTGCTCGTAAGAGTCAAGTGTTTTATTCCCCTTATTTAAAAATAATAATATGCAGACTCTGGAGCCTATATATTAATTCTATTGAAACATTCACATACTGTGGATCCTGCTGCCCATGAGTATGATGGCGCTGCAGGCATTGAGCAAGATGACGGCTGCCATTATCTCTGCGCACATAGTAAGTCTGCAGTTAAAATGTTTAAGGTTCCCTTGCTCGCATGTCTATGAATATGATTATAAGGCCATATTGGAGGCTGGTAAAATCCTGCCTGGTTGGATATGTCCACACTACAATTGTGTGCTAGACGGTTGCGTGTGCTAAGCTGGTAAGCCGAGCACAGCCTATCTCTGGTGAGCAGCACCCCCTGAGTCACTCTGTACTGGGAGAGAAAATAATGCATTTAAGGTGGGCCTATGTCCTCGCCCAACATCCCAAATACATCGGTAAACCATAGTTGACTCCTGTGCCTATTAGGACAGCATACTTGCCAACCCTACCGATTTAGGCTGTAGGATACCGCTTTTTAAGCAGTCCTACCGCCTACCGATTTTCATGTCAACAACTACGGATTTACAGGCCTGGCTACCTCTCTCTGTCTGAGGCCCAGAGAGCAGAGGGGCCTGTTAATGGCCCATCATCTCATCATTTTGATTGATGACAGTCAGAGTGAGCGTGTGCCTGGCCAGGCCGGCGTGAAACAGACACTCTGCCCTATGCAATACAGGCAGACTTAGTGTCAGAGCACGGAAACGCTGCCTGTGAAATCCCGCGCCTCTCAGCTGCCAGCCACTTGCAGGGTGAGCAGTTATTCTTACGAATTCATCTGAGCTGTGCCTCTGCTGTAGTACATACAGCTTGCCAGCTGCTCTGCGAAAGAAACGCCGTTTCATGTCCAAATCAAAGGTGAAATCATTACTTTTTAAACTTGAGGGGTTGTTGTCACTTGTGACATGTGTCTGGCGAAGTCCATCAAGTAAGGCCACGGTTCACCCCTCTGAAAAAAAAAGTCCGCCCCCAGTCCGATCTTGATGCTTTTTTCTGTGTGTCTGGCAGATTAAGGGACAGTTGCCTTGCTTTGCTCTGCACAATTAATTAACGACTCCTAAATACAGACCGGATAGAATCTGCTCTATGTGGGATGGGTCTGGTAGCTCCGTCTTTGGTGGCGCTCACCTTGTGCATCAGCATCTGTTGAGGAATTGAGCACAGCTTGATGGTCATTTCCCCTTTGTATTGGGCCAAAACGTGCAGGCATAAAGCTGCTTATGGAAACATAATGGCCATGTTTAAATGAGGACTGTATTGAATAATCTAGCAAATATAATGCGGGTGGAAGGAGGTAGTAAGGGTTTGCTCTGCCCTAAGTGGTACAGGATAGCCTGACCCAGGTTTCATGACACTGTTCGGGCCTATTTTAAGTGAACACTGGGGTCGAGGTGAGGGTATTATGAAATACATTAACATCTCAGGCATGGTGAATGTGCTTATAGCTCCAGGGGGGTCCCAAGGCGCGGGTGGGGAACAAATAAGGGGGCACAAAACAAGGGGGCTGTGGGTTCACAAACAAGTGACTCGTTTAAGGAAACCGATCTGTTTGTAGTTATTAAAAATGTGGCCTACAATTTCAGAGACCGTTTGAGAAAATGAAAGATTTGCAGATGTTAATATACACCCTGCTAAGGTAACATGTTTAAAAATTGCAAAAGGTCCACCCAAAAACCTCCCAGAGTCGTACAAAAATATTTTACTGTTTTTTTTCTCCAGTGAACACATTTTGTCATCTTTTGTTGCTGTCGCTTGGTATCAACTATTGAACAAATACATAACAAAAGAAATGAACAGTCTGCAATCACCACCACTCTTCCTTCCCCTTCATCAGATACCTTGAAGGACACACTGAATTTCAACTCAGCCAATCAAATGTTACAAGTCCATGCTTGCCAACACTACCAATTTGGGTGGTAGGCTCCTGCTTTTTACACTGCCTCCTACCACCTACAGATTTCAGTATCCAATTCTTCCGCTTTCCAGGCCTGCCTGTCTGCCTCAGGCCCAGCCATCCCAGCATGAGCAGAGCACCACGCCGGCATTCACAAGGTGGGCTTGATAAATGGCCCATTCATTTGATGGATGTGTGCCTGGCTACAGATGATGTGACACAGACTCAGGTGCACAAAAACGAATCCAGGAAGCGAGGAACAAGAAGTTCATGTGTCAAGGGCAGGGACGTCATCAGGGCCTTTCAACTTTTTCAGTTGAAAGGGGCCTTGAGCCTCAGGGATGTACCCATCAACTGCCCCATGTTTCCAGTTGGCAGTCTTTTAACACAGCACTATATTTTTCTCTATATTACTTTTGTTCTAGGGCTTGCCTTACAAGCTGAATTTGTGGGTGCCCTTGCAGCCATCACTTTCTTTGGGGTATACCAAAGGGTTATCACCTTGTTGCCTTTTCACACCGGTTCTTCCACAGCAGGCATTTGCTGACATAGAAGGATGTATAGCTTTTCAGTGAGTATTTCTTGATTCAGCTCCCTGCTGCCTGGCTATCTCGTGATAATCGGTGGCTGGTAACCCCCAGATGTATTTCTTTGCCATTAAATTGTGTAAAATTGATGTGACATCATTTCCTGTGATGTCATCATTATGCTACTTACTATTTTTTAAACTTTAAGATTCCTACAGATTTTTGGTCACAGAATGTTGGCATGTATGGGACAGTGCTGACTGATCTGGACTTACCTGATGTTACACGGATCCTGTGTTATCGTGGAATCCAGCCCCTGATGGCGTTCCGTGTTTGGTTTCGATCGCGTCGCCATTTGGTATGCTGTAAAAGTAAACGCAAGCAACGGCGACGTCACGTGTATGCACGTGACATCACGGGTTGCTCACCATCTACCAGCGCAGCCATATTGGGAGAGATAGTGCAAAGATAATTGCCTCTAACCAATTAGTGTGTGTTCTGCACAAGGGGACCTTAAACAAACGTTCATTTGTATGAAGAGACAGAAATGTATAAGCTTTGAATAGTTCTAATTAATTGAATAATAAAGAATTGGAATGAAATCGTATTATATTCAGGGTTGAGGCAACCTGTATGTAATTAGCAGGACCAGGACTGAATGTTCTTCTAATATACTCAACTAGTCTGAAATGTTATTAGATCAGGAGGTTTGATAAGGGCCTGCCGGGAACACATGGGGGTTATGTTGATTGGTGAGGTAATGCCTGTATTATCGTCGTTATTGTGACAAATATATTGCACTAATGTCCTAGCTATTGGTACGGTGTAGGTACCTAGTGTTCAATAGCATATATCTAGAAGGTATTGTCCAAATAGTTTTGTCTAATAGTTGTCACATTGGAAAAGAGTTTTAATGCACGCAAAAGGAGTGCCTATCCATGCCCTGCTGTTTTCAGTCATTAATTACTAAGAAAGCAATACAAATATTTTAACATACCAAATGGCTTGTATCAAAGTTATATACACACATTTGGGCATCTGTGCATTCACGTTTGCTCTTATTCATCACTGTGCGTCCACTTCAGTTCTGTAGGATTAATCATAGGATACAAAGAAAGAGATAAACTGGTTGAACATATAGACGCTATTAGTGGCCTTATAGGTGGCCAATATTGTCACAGAAAAAAGGCCTATTTAGTTTTCCAACTGATGATTTGTCTGCCAATGTATTGCAAGTGGGAATTTTCGGGTCTTGACTGCCAATAGATGACAGATGCTCCCAGATACGGGTTCCGAGCTTCTGTATTGTGCTGCCAATGTATATTGTTTGACAAATGCATCGAATAGCGTAAACAAACATATTTGGATCTACAGTCAATGTTATTCGTGATCTTGATGCTTATTCCTTGCTGGTTGGCAAAATGCTGAGTGTGCATATTTGCACATTGTGCAAGTGCATTTGAAGGACCCCTGTCTTGGCGGCTGTATCCATTTAATATGCGGTCTGACGTCAATATTAGGCAAAAATTACGGACTAAGCCTGCTCCTGTGTTGGTGCCTTAGTGAAGATGATCTTAGGAATTTTGTCCAAATGTTTACGAAGGTCCTCATCTAATAGGAGTAGATGCCAGTGCTTCTTGAGAATCTTATGGACAAGATGGCTTTTCTTCGGAAATTGGGTCGGAAAACGAGTGGTATTTAATACTTCATCAGTTGGTAATTGTTTGGCTAACAGCGTGTTCTCTCTTTCTATCCTGCTGGCTTTGTCCTGAGCTTTCTCTATGCATAAATCCGAATAGCCTCTCTCCTGAAATCTGCTTGTAAGAAGTTCACACTCTTTCTTTAACACATCTTGATCTGAGCAGTTCCAATGGGCTTTTATGAATTCACCTGTGGGGATGTTGTCAATAACTGATTTGCGGTGGCAGCTGCTGGTGTAAAGCATAGCATTAACTTCAGTATGTTTTCTGAATGTGCGAGTCTTGTGATTGGGACCATCAACATAGATTGTAAGATCTAAAAAGTCAATGTGGTTCTTATGGCTGTTGCAAGTGAACGTGATACCGTAATCATTAATGTTCAGATTGGCCACAACAGTCATTAGATCTTCACTATTACCTTTCCATATTATAAGAAAATAATCGATATATCTGTGCCATATTACTACATGCGAGATATACCTGCGGCCTTGATAGACTATTAGATCCTCAAACATACCCATGAACAGGTTTGCTAGTGCTAGCGTTTATTTAGAACCCATTGCTACTCCTTGGGTTTAGCAGTAGTATGTGTTGTTGAAAATGACTAGATTGTGGTCTAGTGTCACTTGTAACATCTCTTTGAGCATCTCTACATGTCTGTAATATGACGCAGAGCTTCCCTTAAGAGTATAATCAATGGTTTTAATAGCCAAATATTGTTTGTGTGACGTCTAATGTTACCAGCAGATAGTCCAGTTCCCAATGAATTTGCCGCAGTATGCTGAGTACCTGCATAGTGTCTTTGAGATATGAAGGTAGTTTGAGCATAAACAGACTGAGGACTATGTTGAGGTACTCCAAGACTTTTTCTGTCACCTAGCCGATTCCATTGACAATAGGTCGTGCTTCAGGTATTGTTTGGTAATCCTTGTGAATTTTCATCAAGAAGTACATTGTTGGCGTTGTAGGTTCTTTCACAGTCAGATACATTCTTTCTGAGTACGTCAGTAACCCTTGCCTATACCAATTAAGAATGTATTTGTAACAGGTGTTATAGCTCATTGGCAACACGCTCTTCCTCGAAGCAAGACGACGCAGAACAACACAGGTTCGAATTCAGGGTTCGCGCTTAGAAACCGCTAGGGTATTAAGCGCGTTATAAAAAAAACAATTATAATTATTCTTGAAGAACGAGTACTGATGCCTGTCTTGGGTCTGATTTGAGGACTTGATAACAACCCAGAGTATCCAAGTGTTTCTGTGCGATCTACAGGTAATTCTTGTGATTCATAATGACTATATTACCGCCTTTATTGGCTTCCTTGATTACTATTGATGTATCAGTTCTCAGGTTGTTCAAGGCATGTTGTTCTGTATTAGTAAGTTTACCCCCATGGTAAGACCTTGAGTTGTGTCTATCTATGGCTTGATGAATATCTTTTGTAACAGCTTGGTGAAACCTCTCAATCACATTGTCAGATACAATGGGTGGTATGAAATTGGTCCTTTGCTTAAGTTCAATGATTTCCAAATGTGTGGATCTGATATTAATATCTTGTAATGTTTTGCTAATGTCTATATCCATTTGTTCATCCAACATTGCTAGTAGTTCAGTGTTCTCAATGTCTTGTATGGTGAATCTGCCAGGGGTTACCATTTCTTCCTCCTGTTGAAACTGGGATACTCTGGCCGCAAAAATGTTTTGGAGTTTCAATTTTCTGGTAAATTTGAAAAGGTCTATTTTCATATTGGGGAAGTCTGATCACTGATAACATCAATTGTAGATGCACATATGTTGTTTACGCTATTCGATGAATTTGCCAAAAAATATACATTGGCAGCACAATACGGGAGCTCAGAACCCGTATCCGGGAGCATCTGTTGTCTATTGGCAGTCAAGACCCGAAATTGCCACTTGCATTGCATTGGCAGACTAATCATCAGTTGTCAAACAAAAAAGATTTAAGATTCATCGGGCTCAAGAAAGTCTCCTTGGGGCAACAAGGAGGGAACAGGTATCGAAGACTTTGACAAATTGAGTCAAAGATTATATGTCCAATGCGAACAATACAGTCGGGATTTAACACAGACCATGCTTTCTTAGTAATTAATGACTGAAAACAGCAGGGCAGATTCCAAGATGGCCGCCAACACCTGATGGACGTGTGTCGACTGCGCTCTGGAGCCCTCCAGCCGAACAAAGCGGTTCCACCACCCCTAGTAGGCTAGCGAGTGGCTGAAAACAACGAACGGCGGTCCCCGCACCGGTTGATAACCTCAGGCTTAACTACGATCAGCAGAGGACGAGCACCTGAGGCATAAGGGAGGAGGGGGAGCTATAATAGCAAAACAGTACTTGAGGCTATTCACCACCAGAATATTTTGCACTTGTTGTGAAGTCCTTCATCTCAAACTTACACCCTCTAATAATCATTGCATCAACCTTATCATTATATACAGGCCCCCATCACTGATTTCAGAATTCAATGATGAACTCTGTCATATTTTGAATAACCTAAAGGGAACTAACACGGGAACTGTCCTGCTGGGTGATCTAAATAGATGGCCAGGAAACCCCAGCGACAAAGATGCTATAAGCCTAGAAAACAGCTTGGAAAACATGAACTTCTTTATTGCTAATAAGGGCCCTACTAGTCACTCTGACAACCAGCTTGACTGGATTATCACTAATAACATTCAACTGACAGTGACAAACACCCTACCTTGCATCTGGACAGACCATTATAAAATCAAAGCCACACTCTCACTCAAATTCAAATCTGACTATTTTGACAACTCCCCCCAAATCCATCCTAAGTAGGAATCTCAAGAAAATCACACCAGACATTTTAAAAGAAGGACTCACACATGTCATGAACAACACCACAGATAATGATCCCTGCGATATTATTACTCTTAATTTCAGCAACCACTTCCAGGATTTACTTGATAAACACGCTCCACTCAAAAACAAACAGGTTCGTCCAAAAACCTAACCAGCAAAATTGGTAGACGTCTGAATTGAGCACTCTCAAAACAGCAAAAAGGAAACTAGAGAGAATATGGCACAAAACCCCTACCGAACAAAACAAAGAAAATTGGAAAACATTTGATCTTTCTTACAGAACCAAATTGGCAGAAGTCAAAAAAGATTACTATAATAATCAAATCACTAGTGCTTCAAATTCTACTGGCAAAATGTTTCAAATTCTAACATCCTTTGAAAAACCACCCAGTCTTTCCTCGCCTTTCCAGCCAACCTTGATTGACTGTGAAGCAGTCCAAACCGCCTTCTCAAATAAAATCAAAAAAGCCAGAGATACCATCATAAACTGCAAAGTAATAGATCCATTACCACCTCCTCAATCCAAGGTTGCGAACCTTGAGCTAACACTCCTAAATTTACATTCTCGCCAGTCTCCATCGAAGACATGCAGGATATTCTTTCTTTTATGAACTGCACTACTTGCGCTGAAAGAATCTTACCTCCGAAACTGATCTTAGACAACGCAGAAATCGTCTCCCCCTTTTTATGTCGCAGGACAAACGCTTCTTTTAAGGACCGGAAAGTCCCGGTAGGAATCAAAACAGTCACAGTCACCCCTCTGGTGAAAAAACCTGGACTAGACCAACAAGATCCGACAAACCTCAGGCCTATTACAAAATGTAATTTCCTATTAAAAGTACTCGATAAAATCGCTACTAAACAGCTACAAGAATACATAGACCAGCATAGCCTATTACACCCACAACAATCAGGCTTTAGAAGTGCAATCTTCTAATTGTAGAGTATTACATGTTACATTAAAGAAAGTTCTATCAATATTAGGGGACATGAACGGTTGCTCTCCTTCCTCTGCGTCCTCTTCACCAACTGACTCTCCTTCAACGTTCTCTCCTTCCTCGAGTCTCCCCCCTTCTTTCTTCTTCTCGACGCGAGGAACGCTCCTGAGGTTCGCTCAGCTAGCGCATGCAGCATCCACATCATGACCGTATGCTAGCGTCCATAACTAAATGTTAGGACACTACACATCCCCTTTCCTTATATAATGGAAGCATAACTACAAATTCATATAGTCTAACAAATGCTTAGGTCGTCTAGAACGTCTTCCTGCTCTGGATCTTCTGCTGGGCATCGATGGACACTCATCTGGAATGTTTGCCAAGGACAAAGTGCTTGTTGAGTCTTGAACACCGCTCCTATCTCCTCTGTCACATTCTCCTTCTCCTATACACCTTTCACCACTACACACCTTGGTTTTACCATTCTCTTCATCTCTCCTCTCCTCCAACCTGGTCCACTCAGTAGCTTCTCTCTCACCTAACACCATCACTCTTTCGTTATTCCAGACTCTGCCATCATTGGTTTTCACAGCGTGGGAGTATACTTCCACTACTCTGAACGGTTCAGACCAATGACAGTCATTCTTCCTCAGGGTTACAGGAAGCTTGATTCTCACATAACAACCCACCTGTGGCACAATTCCATGTTTGAATTTCTTTACATCATGTAATAACTTATTGGACATCTGGGCTTTCATTATATTGTCTTTCACACCTTCCAAATTGACATCTGTACCAACCATCTTATTCATCCAGCCAGGGAAAAGCTTAATGTTGGCACGCCTGCCTCTGCTCAGTTCGAAGGGAGACACCCCTGTGGTAGTGTGAACAGTGCATCTATGTGCTAATAATGTTTGTCTCACAAATGTCTTCCACTCTTTCCCACTGGCCCAAGCCAACTTCACAGCATCTTTGATCACACGATTAAACCTCTCAACAATTCCATTAGACTGGGGATGATATATCGGCGAACACACATGCCTAATAGATCTTTCAACAAAATATTTCTCCATCATCTTGGATTTAAACTGAGATCCATTGTCCGTCAGGACCTCCTCAGGATAACCCTCTCTTTCACACACCTCCTCCATGAATTCAATAATTTTCTGTGTAGTCACCTGTGGAAAATCTATCTCTACCCACCTAGTCAACATGTCAATAATGACCAGGCAAAACGTAGCACAACCACCACTCCATATTGGACCAATCACATCCATAGCAATTTTCCTCCAAGGTGTTTCAGGAATATCTCTCAGAACCATCGGATATTTTGCCCCCACACATACTTTGTCACTCCTCATACAAAGGATACATTTCTTGATGAGTTCTTCGGCTTGACGATCACAACCAGGCCACCAGTATGTGTTCCTGACTCTTCTCTTTGTTTTGACAATTCCTTGGTGGCCTTCATGGCCCATCTGTAAATTCTTTCTCGGAGACCACTCGGAGGCACTACTTTATCCTTCCTCATCAGATATCCACTTTGCAGGTATAACTCTCCACAGACTTCCCAGAAGGCCTCAATACCTTCATGCCAGGCTTTATTTCTTTTCCATTTTCCTTCTTAAACCTGTTTAATGACTTCTGTCAAAGTCACATCTTTTTTTTAACTCCTCATCCCATTCTTCTTTAGAGATAGATCGCTCAGATATTTCACAAACAACTTCTTCCTCTTCTGTGTTGTCCTCTTCTGCAGCAACACCAGACAGCCGTGACAGACAGTCCGCTGTGTAATTCTTAGATCCCGGGACGTGTATAACTTTGAAATCGAACTCCTGAAGTCTGGAAACCCACTTCCTGATTCTGCTGGATACCTTATCAAGCCCTTTTGTGTTGAATGTCTCCACCAACGGTTTATGATCAGTGTGAATATTGAATCGTAAACCCCAAACAAAACTTCTAAATTTCTCTGTGGCCCATTTTATTGCCAATGCCTCTTTTTCTATTGTCGAGTAGTTTTTCTCCGCTCCTTTGAGAAGTCTAGAAGCAAAAGCAATTACTGATTCCTACCCATCATAAAACTGGGATAGGGAGGCACATAACCCAACTTCGCTCGCATCTGTTGTAATAATTGTTTTTCTCCCCCTTACAAAACTCTTGAGAGAGGGTGCTTTGGCGAGTGCCTCCTTGATGAACCGAAACTCCTTGTCACATTTAATATTCCACATTAATTTTTTGTTCATTTTTAAAAGACTCCTCAATTCCACCGTGTGGTCAGAGACATTTTCAATTAATTTCTCATAATACTCTGCCATGCCCAGGAATGTTCTTAGTTGATCCTTGCTGCATGGTGTAATCATCAGTTTGATGGAATCAGCTGACTCTTTCTTTGGTGCAATGCCATCTCCTGATATCACATGTCCCAGGTATTTGATTTCCTTTCTGTTCAGTTTGGACTTTTCTTTACGGAGTACAAGGCCTGCCTGGTGTAATTTCTTGAGAACCTTGTTCAGTCTCATGTCATGCTCCGCCTGGTCATTGCCATAAATCAAAACATCATCTTGGAAGAATGCCACCCCTTTTTCTCCAGCTAGGATCTTCTACATCACTTTCTGAAATGCTGATGCCGCCAATATCAAACCAAAAGGCATTCTACAGTATTGGTATAGACATTCTGGCGTTATGAAAGCTGTCAAATGCTTGGAATGATCATGTAATCGAATTTGATGATATGCGGCTGTGAGGTCTAACGTAGAAAAAATCTTTGCTGGACCTAGAGTCAATATGAGTTCTTGAATGTTGGATAAAGGGTGGCGATCTGGGATTACGCATTTATTTAGTTCTCTCATGTCAACACATAATCTCACTTTCCCAGAACTTTTCCTTACAATTACCATTGGTGATACCCACTCAGCTGCATCGATCCTCTCGATCACTCCTTGACTTTCTAATTTCTGCAGTTCTTTCTTCACCTCATTTCTGAGGGCTAGAGGTACGTTGCGTAATTTCTGAGCAATGGGCTTTGAACCTGATCTAAGTAGAATGCGATGCGAAAACCCTTTCAAACATCCTATTATATTTTCTCTGAATATTTCATCCTTTATCTTGTGGAGATTGTCACTTGTTTCACTGTCAATCTGGTACACTGTATCATTGGCATTGGGATCCAGACAGACTTTCAAAAGTTTCTGGTGGTTCCAGCTGAGTAATGATGTCTCTCCATTTCTTGAAACATATATTCGGCCATTTGCTAGTCTGTCCTTGAATTCAATTGTAGCCATGAACCAACCGATCAGGTCTATTCTAGCTCCACCATATGCTTTGGGCTTTACATCAACTTCACGTAAATACTCTGGCCCGCACTTCTTCCATACCTCCTCAGGAATCAGGGTATATTTGGCCGCTGAGTCAATCATCATTTCTATAGGGCAGCCATTCACTTTTATCTCTGCCCTGGGACTTTCAATCTGTGCACCTTCATCGGAGACTAGAAATACACATTCTTCCTCTTCATCGCTGCCCTCAATCCAATTAAGTGTTGGATTTTCACAGAGTGAACTCCTGCAGCACTTAGCTACGTGACCTTTACCGCCACATTTCCTGCAAATCAATTTTAAAGCAGGGCATATGTTGCTGTTTTCCCAGTGAGAAGGGCTCCCACATCTATAGCCTGCCCTCTGTCTGGTTCTACTCCTTCTCCCTTGGGAGTGTAGTCCTTTATTTTGATTCTCCACACCTGGGATGGACATTCTGGTGTCATCTCTGTCCGATTTGTATCTTCTAGAGTTCTGTGTGGGCTTTCCTTTTGAGGATTTTTGATACGATTTACTGTGTCTGGGATTTACTATCCTGTTGCTGCTGCCGCTTATTTCTCCCACTTCTTCATCATGGTCAGATTGTATCGAACTGATAGATGGTTTGATAGTAGCTTCTCTCACTCGATTTTCCAATGCAAGAACACATGTCTCTGTGTGTTCGACTTCTTTGGCTAACCTTAGGACCACATCAAGTGAAGGATCATCTTCGGACCAGAGTTTTTCTCTGACTTTGCTGCTTCTGCATTCAAGCATAAATTGGTCTCTGATTCTCTCCTCTAATTGTTCATTGAACTTGCAATTGCGAGCTAGTTTCCTCAATGCAGAGATGTATTCTTCTATTGTCTCGTCCTTTTCCTGGACTCTCTTCCCGAATCTGTACCTCTCCAATATGGTACTGATTTTCTTTTCATAGTGTTTGTCAAGTTTATAGATTGCAACATCATATTCATTCATGTCCCCTCTTTCATGATCTGTCAAATCAGGAAGGTCTTCGTATTTCTCTTGGCCCGCTGGTCCTAGACAGTGCAAAAGTAAAGACTTCTTTCTCGCTATACTATATGTAGTTCCGCATACTACATGTGCATTGTGTTCAAAGGATTTGAGCCAGCGCTTCCATCGTAGGGCTGGTTCCCTACTTCTGGAAGAAACATGTTTGGAGGGTGAACACCTTGCATTGCCATGGCGGTGATATTACAATTGGGTACCTTCACGAACTTTTATTATATATATTTTTCTTTTGGTAGATTGTGTATATGCAGAAATGTCACCTTTTTTTATTTTTTTATTTGAATTCCACACTCGTCCAACTTCAACAGCTGTAACTAATGTGTGTGATGACTTCACTGTTGGTATGTCTCTAGGGTGTGTGCATTCCTTGCACTTCCAGTTCTCAGGCTTGTGAGGTGAGATCACGTACAAATTGCTTCAGGTGGCGAAGAGGGAGAGTGTGTGTTTCAGTTTCGGTGTTACATAGTGTGTGGGATTGGCTCCTCTCCCACAACAGGGATACCCCTCCAGGCAGCAGTCACTCGTTGTGGTTAACTCGGCGCAGGTAGCGTGTGTCTTCAGGTTTCAGACGTGTTTTTTTTAATGCAATACGCGGCGGCGGAAGGGTGCTGCAAAGGGCGCGTTTGAAGTGTAGCATCCCAAAATTGGCCCTTGCGCACGTGCGCGAACAGGAAGAGAAACGGGGAAAACGAAAGCGGCAACTGTATGTAAATTCCGGTAGGGTAGCGGAGTGTGCCGGGACGTTGGCGGCGTTGCTCCTACCTTCGTGGCGGCCGGAGATCCTTCTCAACGGCCGCAAGGTTCGAGTATCCTCGTCGCCATTGAAGTATAATGGGGCACATAGGGGTTGGAATAAACGTATGTTTATTTATCTTAATTGTAGAGTATTACACGTTACATTAAAGAAAGCTCTATCAATATTAGGGGACATGAACTGTAGCTCTCCTTCCTCTGCGTCCTCTTCACCAACTGACTCTGCTTCAACGTTCTCTCCTTCCTCGAGTCTCCCCCCTCCTTTCTTCTTCTCTTGACGCGAGGAACGCTCTTGAGGTTCGCTCAGCTAGCGCATGCAGCATCCGCATCATGACCGTATGCTAGTGTCCATAACTAAATGTTAGGAAAGGTACAAAAGAAGGTTTATTGAGTAAAATCAAAATGAATAGCTGGCACTGCTACTCCGGACGCTCTCTCCAACTGCAACCGAACTCTTCACAAACTGGGAACCTCGGTCAGAGGTAAACATACACACACATAGAACCTCTGACATCATAATATGTAAACTAGAAGACCTTCACTTAAAGCATAAGCAAATATGAAAATAAACGGGAAGAAAGTACTACTAAACCTAACAGGAGCCTTGTACGTTTTAACTACAGACTTATTATATGCGCAGAGATAACGACAGCTGTCTTCATGCTCAATGCCTGCAGCGCCATCATAAATGTGCCACAGGATCCACAGTATGTGAATGTTTTGATGGAATTAATATGTAGACTTCGGAGTCTGCATGTTAAACAAGGGGAATAAAACACGCGACTCTTACTGGCACGCTTACGCTCAGATATTTTCTCAAGCAGCTTTAAAATTGATACGCACACTGTGATACGTACATTAAATGAGGCAGGCTCAAGCATGGACGCATGACAAATGCTTCTGACTTTATTTACAGGCCCCAGGGACTTAACCCCATAACATGGGCACAAACTGACTTCACACTCCTCCAGAGTGGAAAGACTATTTAAGGTGAGTGCAACTTTTGGCACATTGCCTTACATGATCGAAGCATGGCACGTTTGTTTGACTTAATTAGTCACCATTGCACATTCCCTAGCACTCCTATCCTGGGCAATTGTGCATCGGAGCATGCTCACTATTTAGTTAACTTTGAACAATTGTTTGAAAGTTGCAATCTCGATTAACTCCAGTTACTTATGGCCATTGTTTCTTCCTCTTTTCGTTTTTCCTCCCTTTTTATCTTCCCCTGTACCAACCCCTTATATTACTCTGATGTACGGTTTTCATGTTGATTTTATAACCTTATGCACTGCTACATGCATCATTTGTGAATCTATACCGGATCATGGTTTTGTTATGTTTGAATATGCATTTTCACTTAATACTTTTGTTCAGGATAATTCAATATCATTTAAACAATACAATAATTTCCTTACTTGTTACATCCACCAGTTCCAATATGAATTTAGAAATGTTGTGATTTCAACAGTCTTAATAAATATCTAGCTGACAAGAAGGAATACGGAAAATACAGTGTTAAAATGAGTATTAAAAACAAAACAATGTGAAAATCAAAAAAATTAACCAGATATAATTAAAAAAGATAAATAATCAATACATGATAGTGACAAATAGCAAATAGATGAACTGCAGCATGTGATGAAACAAATGAGTACATTGATATTTCAAGGCAAAATTAAGGGAAAGAAGTATGACACACTAATTCATGTTATACACACACACACACACACACACACACACACACATATATATATATATATATATATATATATATATATATATATATATATATATATATATATATATATATATATATATTGCTGGGTCATCAAACCTCACCCAGGATGGGGCTTGAAAGTTAATGCAATTGAGATTGTAGTGATCTATGAAGTTCAAAATTACATAATGAAAATCAGTAGGTATTATATAGATAGGAAAACACATTTAGACATTAATCCAATACCTTTATGGAAAATGTCAATCTAATATGGTTCATTTTATTATTCATCATTATTGTTCTTAGATGATAAGCTCTAGCAACAGATCTTGTATGCGAACGGAAAGAAAAACAAAATGTAACAATATGTGAAAAGTCTCTACAAAGATGTAATGTCATTAAAAGTTTAATGGGTGTATATTGTGGAGAGGCCTATGTCCCCCAATTTGACAAAGCCTAATCTGAAGGCTGAATGTTTTTCTATTTTGCACCAAGTGACACCTTACCTTTTTTTGGGTAAATCTTTAGAAATAGTGAGGCCTGACCAATTAAATTGCTGGACTAATAACCAACAATTACTGTCTACTTTTAATTCGGTTTTTGCCAGGTCCGTAGCATTGAGACAGACATTTTTCACATCATTGATGATGATCATAGAATTTTAGATGGAGGGAGTGCTTGTTTTACTCTCTTTCAGAAGGATGGGCGGCACAATTGACCATGGGTTCTGTGAGACAGGCATGGTATCAAGAGAGATGACACAGACAACAGATGACCATTGTTTCTTTCTCTTTTCTTTTTTCCTCCTTTTATCCTCCCCTGTATCAACCCCTTATAGTCCTCTGACGTACGGCGTTCATGTTTATTTTATAACCCTATGCACTGCTACATGTGTCATTTGTGACTCTATACCCGATCATGGTTTTGTTATGTTTGAATATGCATTTTCACTTAATACTTTTGTTCATGATAATTTATGTTGACATTCTCTTGTGAATAATCCAGAATCAGTGCCCAGTGTTGATAAAGGCCAGAGTTGGTCGAAACACACTTCAACCAAGGGGCACACTTGTAATTTATTTATTTATTTAGAAATATGTATAGCGCACCCAACCCAGAGACATCTAAGCGCTGTCCTTGACAATAAAAAACACAATAGTTACATGTTTACACATATACATAGAGAGGTACCTTACATCCTCCATCTTAAGTTTCAGTGATCATTTAGTTGTTAATACAGTACTGTTTGCTGATGGAGATTTATTTTAGTAGTTCCTGTGTGAAGAGCCGTGCTTGCGAAAGATCCAAAAGAAGGCTTCTGACCCTAATGCAGCTGGCAATGTGTCCCAGTGTTTGACAGCTACCACTGGGAAGCTACTGCCCCTGGCTTTCTGAAGCTTGAATCGGGGTGGAGAGCAAGTGACAGTATGCTGAGCGCGTAGGCCTATTAGATTGGTTTGTGGTGAATTTGTCTGGCAGATGTTTTGGCTGACTTATGTAGACATTTATACGTCATAGTGAGTGTTTAGAAGAGGAATCGCTGCTTGACAGGTAGCCAGTGGGAGTGCTGTCTAGTCATGGAGATGTGAGTATTTTTAGGGATGTTTAGAGCTGCTCTTAGGGCGTTATTTTGAATCACTTGCAGTTTTTTGATATTATGGTTTTTGGTACCAGCGTAGAGGGCATTACAATAGTCCAGTCTGGACAAGATGAGGGCTCTAGCTAGTGTGATGCAGCTGTCGAGTGACAGAAAAGGTCTGCAGGCATTAATAAGTTTAGACGTGTAGGCTGCTGCTGATGCCGTGGCGTTGACTTGTCTGGTTAAAGTGAGAGCCGAGTTTGGGTAAAAACCAAGGGTTTTTACTTCCTTAGACACCTTGATAGTGTTGCCGTCTATATTTAAGGATTTAAAGGAGTCACAAAGCTTGTTAAGACGGTATTGTGATCCTATAAGAAGTTGTTCAGTTTTCTCATCATTTGGGCATAATCCATGTTCGGCCATCCAGGCCTGGATGGTTTGATAGATTATGTTAAGTGATTTGGAGTCTGTCGTAAGAGCCAGAGCTAGGTATGAAGATTTAAGTGTGTTTGCGTGATTAGTGTAAGTGACACCCAAGTTGCCAAGACGGTCAAATAGTGGTTTCACGAATATATTATAGAGTGTTGGTGAGACACAGGTGCCTTGGGGTACACTGCAGGTCACCAGGGCTGGCAATGCTGCAGAGATAGGTAAGAAAGCTCTCATGATTCTGTCCGTAAGGAAGGATTGTATCCACTGTATGGCTTTCGGTGAGAAGTGGGTCGCTGAACCTAGATTACAGAGTATGTTATGATTGACTCTGCCAAACGCAGCGGAAAGGAGGAGGAGAGCTGGCTTGCCGTTGTCTTTAAACTCATCCATTTGTATTTTCAGGTCCAGTAATGCTGTTTCAGTCCCATGTCTTGGGCGTAAACCGGATTGGTGTAGCCCAAGGAGGTTATTAGTTTCCAGATGGTTTTGGATCTGGAGGTACACTGCTCTGTCCAATATTTTGAGGAGGAATGGCACTGTGGTTATAGGTCGATAGTTTGTCGGTATGTTAGGGTCTAGAGTAGATTTCTTTAGTAGAGGAAGGACCCATGCGTCTTTGAGATTGATTGGGACAGAGCTACTTTCAAAGGAGGCGTTGATTAGTCTTGTGATGAACGGTGTCAGTTCAGGTGCACAGTCTTTGATAAGCAAAGCCTGGCATATGTCACCTTAACATCTTGAGGGTTTGAGACTGGATAAGATTTGCAGGACTTCCGTGTTTGAGACAGGTGTGAATTTGAATAGTGCTGCAGTTTTATGATTAGCGTGACTAGGAGTCAGTTGAGGTTGGGAAGGTTTAAGGTTGATTTAAAAAAAAAAAAGAAATCTTCAATTTTGGATTGTAGAAGGGCTATTTTGTCAGGAAGAGCGTTTGGAATGCCGGTGCACCAGCTCATATCTCTGAGGCTGACTTCTGGTGGTGGCACTGGCGACTCGAGTTCTCTCAAGACAAGATGGCGAAGATTTTCTTAGTCCCTGATTTTAGCTTTGGACATTCTTTCATTGTATGTGGCGCTTTTAGTTTGAAGGATAGCCAGTTTATAATCTTTGGAAGCCTTGGGTAATAAAGGCTTTTTTGAACATTCATCGTGTGACATTGTGTTGCATAGTATGTGGGACCAGCACCACACTCGGGTGCTCAACCCAATTCAATTCAGGCTAAGGTTTGGGTATACCTTATTGTACCTGCGGCAGCGAAAGTCCAAACCAACATATTACTTCAACAGTTGGCACAGAAAGAACAGAACTACCCGGCACCCATACTTTAAATGATATTGTATGGCTCTGACACAGCTCTTTTCAGAGTGAAACACAGGTAGGCAGAAGTATAGACAAAGACTCCTTTATTGTATGATCAATCTTATTTCATGTAAATGAGGACATTGTAAAGTACTTTTAGAGTCGCAATTGTCAATCTACATTAATAATATGCCATTCACTATGTCACGATTCAATGATACATTCTTTGGTCTAGACGCAGACATTACAAGAGTCTTTTTCTACCTCTCTCTGGGGAGATTGGCAAATTAGAGAAGAGGGAGTCACATGAAGAGGTTGGGAGTTAAAGGAGAAGATCAGTCTGTTGTTGCAGGAGGCTGGAAGAGTTCAGGCAGAGCTTTGGAGATTTTTGGAAGGGATAGGGAAATTGGAGGCGATGGTCAGAGAATTTGAAGATCTGGGACATCGTCAGAGGGGGCTAGGAAGCAGCAGGAAGAAAGTAGTGGAGACACGGAATTAGTACAACATCAGGAAGCGGAGAAGCCGAATATTGAGGAAGCAAAAGTAAGATAAGAAATTAGTTTTGCAAAGTGGAGTGAGACGAAATGCAGTGGCGGATGTGCGGGAGGTGTTATCCGTGAAGGAGTGGTACTGGATCACAGGGGATAAGGTACTGTACCTCAAATGTTGCACTCAAAACTAGACATTGGCGAGCAATGATTGACTCCTGGCAAGTAAGAAATGGTGTGCTGTGTTCATGTGGAGAATTTAGGTGGCAAGTGACTTTTTCGCCTGGATTGTAGCTTGCAATTTGGCATTTATACCCCTGAGAGTACCATGAAAGACAGTGTTTATTAATGATGAGGAGGCTATAGAGAGTCCAGAGGAGGTGAATATAGATCTTGAGAGAGTTTTAAAGTGTTAGGAGATCTGTGAATAGCAGAGGTGTGTAGCAGCTTTTGAGAACCACTGGTATCGAGAATGATAGCAAAGTTTGTAGTGTTGACTGCACACCCATCCTTGGGATGGCTGTCTAGCATCAAATATTAAAGCAATGGTTCGGTCAGAAATTTTTATTGTGCCTACGGGTCGGCCATGTGTTTTTAAGCCTAAGTTGGTCGATATTAGAAAAATTTCCTATGGACCTTACCCGAGTTTTCGTCCATTAAACAGACGCGAAAACAGGCAGTAGGGCGCCGCCATTTTGTGATAATCTTATCACTTGCCGCATCGCCCTGTGTGACGTGCTTTTGCGGCACTAAATCATATCCCCCGCCCCTGAGCCTGTCATTATCAAAACATTCATATTCCCCGCCTCTCTCCGTGAAGTTACTGTGCTGCGTAGGCAAACGCGCCCAGTCGTCTTCTACGCGACTTCACACAGAACCCGGAAACCAACACAGATCAACTCACAACACAGCGCGCCACAATTCGGAATATGAAACTGTACTTTAAAATCAAACAGCAAGATTGTACATTTGGTAAAGTACATTTATTTGACATAAAATGTTTACAGAATATTCAGCCATTGGCATATTAAATCGGAATGGAATTTTTTTTCTTTGCTCTCGATCCGCAAATCCACTAAAGTTTATCGTGAGTCACACGCTGTTCCTTTATGGTACACAGGGTGTTGGTTTTCGTTAAAAGAAGCACTTTGGTCGCACGGTGAATCACAAGGCTGTTCCATCAACTAGGCACTACGCCACGGTAAAGGTTGATATGTTGCTTCTAGCCGCTAGTACTGCATAAGGGAATATGGACCCTTGGCGATCGTCCCATAAGATAGTCAGGGTAGTGCAGTTGTTTACAAGAAGCTGCAGCTGGCGATTGAAGAGTCCATCGGCCGGGGTCTGGAATAGGTGGCAGTCGCAGTACGGTAGGATGTACCTGTTTTGAAAACATAAAAATTGAAATTAGTCTTGCCAGCCGATCTTTATTACTATTATTCATTTTATTTATTAGGGCCGAGGTGAAACTATTTGCTTGCGAGGATAGTGAAATGGAGTATGTTCGGCTCTAAAAGCAATGCGAAAACTGACGAAAGAAATCGAGGTTAACACACAATGTAATGATTTATTAACGTTGAACCACTGAGAAACGACTATTTGTCTACATGCGTGTCGAATGGGCAAATGCATGCCCATGTGCCCGGTAGAAAGACAATCCCACAAATGTTTTACTTGCTCTTCATTGTAATATGCCACACAGAACGAACAAGTACAACTTAACTTGTCTTTAACTGAACGCTATTGTTATTATATTCCGGTATAAAATCGTCTTCAGAGTTACTTACATTATATTTGCCATTTCCATCTCTCTGAGTAATGCAGTCCGCAAATTGCACTCTGTTTGTGGCAACGATTTTTCATATACTGAACTAACATGAAACTCGGTGTAGTTTCAGAATTTTCAGCTGTATCGACTGTTACGTTATTGCACCCGTCCTTCAGATGAAGTCCTTTCGGCATGGTCCCTGTCTCTCAAGGTAAAAAAACAATAGAACCTTATACTGCCAGTGCGAGTCGTAGGCCTCTCCAGCCAGCCAGCAAAAAATCAAAGCTGCTGACCTTCACTCTGCATGAGCATACATTCTTACTTTACAACATCCCGTGTAAAGCCATCTGTGAGAACTTGAATTTTCGACTCCATCTTTGTACTAAGCCTCACTGTGCTAATGCGAACTGGCTTCTCTCCCATCTGCAACACCTCGCTTGGCATGTTCCAAGACCCCCAAGTTTGTCCTTGTTGTCCGCAAGCTTTGCAGCCCTACAGAACCATAACTATGGAGACATTGACTTTTTGGGGGAAGGTGAGAAAAAGTATAAAGTACCCGACGAGTCTAGTTGAAAGTGAGATTTATTGTTTGTTTGTTTTATTATTTGTAATGCGCAAGCCTCCCCTCAGGTAACAGTGTGCAGCATTTACATGAGATTGCGAAGCTTAGTTACAGCAACAAAAATATATACATACACATATTGACAAGGTCAGCGATATGAGGTGAATAGAGAGAGAAGTCAAAGATGACACCCAGGTTGTTCGCCACCCAGGATGGTGAAGGGAGGGGTTAGGGTTAGCATACTTTGTATGTACACTGTACAATTAAAAAAATTTCAAAAAGACAATCAGATTATAATGATTTAAACCGGGATTTGTACTTCTCAACGAGCTCTTCTTTGGGTGGTAATGTTTGGTGGCAATGTATCTGTGCTCTGCACAGAATCGCTCAAAATTCCATGCGTGTGCTTCTCTAGTACATTAAAAATAAGGCCTTTAACAAAGTCGAACTCTATTTCCTCATATACTGGTTTGACCAACCATTTCTTACTTCTTTTTGCAAAGGCCGTAGTGTAGCGAAGCATCCCTACATTTCCCGTAGTCCTAGATTGTTCACGGCACACATTCTCGTTATGGGCCAAGACCGCTAGTAGAGTCCTATGTTTCATGCCCTGTATGCCGAAATGCAATCGCTTTGGCCTGTACTTTAGGCACATATTGTGGAACACCTCCAAACCTCCTGTGTGACAGCATTCTGTCAGTCCCCTCAAATCTCTTGACAGAGTTTTATCAAAAACAATCTTCTCAATGGCTTTGTGTGTAGGTGAAGATGGAATCAACCACTTCTTCTTCCGTGCCTCCTCTGGGGACAAAGGGCCATGTTCACATTGGTGGAAATGTTGGTTTTCTGTCCAGCGGTGAACGTTGGTACAGTGGTGCATCAGTGACCGCCATTTTTCAAGTAGGATTTCCACTGACCCTTCACAAGTTTTGAGCTCCACCACAGATGGTTGCTGATAGACTGGGACCACTGTGAAATACTTTCCAAACCTTTTTTTTCCCTGCAGCCGAGATTTTCTTATTAATTGATTTAGCAAGATGCCATACGTCAAATTGATGTTTAATATGTGGGAACTGCTCTTCATTGTCTTGGCTATTGAAACGTGTCTGTCCGTGGCTATGAGGTCGATGTGCATTCCCCTCGATTGTAGATATTCCAATGATTTTATAAATCCTAGTTTCTCCATGGCCACTGAGGATTTACATTGGGACACCTGCATGACCACCGAACTCACAATTTTCTTACTATCCATGTCCTGAAAGTGGTAGGTGCAGGACTTGGCAGAAAATCCAGGGCTGTCGCACTGTACATCACTCGCTAGCCTGAATCGTTTGCCTTCGAATGTACTTTCTAGAGAGAATTGTTCAATTTTCCAAGCATCACTAATGGCCGGAAATAGATAATCATGTTGGAATTTGTAGTACTGCGTTTTAGAAATGAAATGGAGTCCCACAAACTGAAAGAAATACTCTTAACTTTTAAAAACTGGACCCACTAAAAAGTTAGGCAGCTGCACACAGTAGATTGCCTGCTGGCAGTTTCCCCAGCATCGGTTGTGCAGACCATGGGAACGTATGATGTAATGTACAGGCGGCATGTATTTTGACGTTACTGCCTTGTGTTTGACGAGTCAAATGAATCAATGTCTTCCCACATACTTCCCCTCTAACTGAATGCCCACATTTCAGCATACTTAAAATATCCATCAAACAACTGTCGAATACTATGTATTTGCCCTCTTGCATTTGACTGTCATCCTGCATCACAGTTGTTTCGGACTGTATCGTTGTGTACATATCACCAGAATTGAAACTAATATCGCTGAGATCATGTTCTGATGCGTCGGTGAATAGTGCTGCTGGTTCATTCTCTGTCATTTCAACATCTGTTACTTGAACATTGATGGGAGAACACAACCATGTCGACATCTTTTTGGGTGGCATTTTTTTTGCTGGTGTAGATTGTGTGAATTGATCTGCGACTACTTCAGAGCTATTGTGAATACATCCAGTATCATCATCTTGTGGTGGTGCAGTCGCACTGTAGCAATAATCCAATAAAACTTTGCTGGATTCTCTGGACACATTCAATTCATGTTCTGGCCATTGGACCATCGCACCTCGAGTCTGAACACACCGCGCCTGAATTAATAGTTCCTCCATAGTGTAAATGGTCTGGCAAGCAACATCTCTCATTTGCTTCACTGTCTATGTATGTATAGTTCGTACACCCACGGGTAACTAGAGGACAGATTGGAAAAGGGATGATCAGTTTAAATACAAGATAAAGTATAGTACAATTCACAGAAAAAAAAATAGTCCCCAGCACAAAACAATTTATGAAAATATGAACTGTTTGTAAGTAACCTTATTTTGTTTTCTTTTCCTTGCAACTTTCTTGACTCGAACTTCAACATCTGCAAGTTGTTGCTCCGATTCGTTTCTGCATGTCTTCCTTTGCTCTTGCGCTGCAACGACTATATTTTCTGGATCCGCATAGACAGCACGGAATGACGCTCCATCGACTCCCTGAAACATAGTACTTTCATTACTATGTATCACAATATTGAAAACATAAAACACGTGAGGACGACCACACAGGTACATCGCAATAGCTAAACACTAATTAAACATTGTGTAGAACAATCAAACGACAAGTATTCGAGCTCTGATGATCTAGATCGATGGAACTGTCAGTATCCATACCTCTGGCTCTGCAAAGACTGCCATGAATGATTTTATTGGAGTGGACGCCTCAGCAACTCCCTGAAACACAGTACTTGCATTAGTAGGGTTTTCAATATTGTAAACATAACACACACTTGGGGTCG
Source organism: Ambystoma mexicanum (assembly GCF_040938575.1). Classification (NCBI taxonomy): domain Eukaryota; kingdom Metazoa; phylum Chordata; class Amphibia; order Caudata; family Ambystomatidae; genus Ambystoma; species Ambystoma mexicanum. Next base: position 339,859,913 of record NC_090938.1, read on the forward strand.
ACGGGACAGTTACATATAAAGAGATAACCACAAATGATGCATTGTCTAAAAGAATCAATGGATATCTAAATATGATCCGATTTAATCAACTTATTTCTCCGATTTATTTACATCTGCAGCATCTAAATGGGATGTTATGATTGTAGAGGAAGTTCTGTCGTCTCCCTGAAACACAGTACTTGCGTTAATAAGGAAGAAAGTATAGCAAATGGAATCACGTTATATGATCACCCTCGATGGAACTGTCAGTATCCATACCTTGTGTTGCTGAAGAATATCTTATGGATGTTGCAAATGTAGTGCACACTTCTGAAAGTCTGAAAGCTGTTGCACTGATTCGTATACTCATGGTGCCACTTCCACTTCCCCTGGAATTACTTGAATGTCAGGCTCTGCATCAAGTGCAGGGGTTGACGCTCCATCTACTGCCTGAAACATAGTACTTGCATTAGTAAGGATTACAATATTGAAAACATAAAACACACTTGGGGACGAACGCACAGGTACATATCAATGGCTAACCACGAATGAAACATTGTGTAGAACAATCAAACGACAAGTATCCAGCTCTGATGATCTAGTTCGATGGAGCTGTCAGTATCCATACCTCGTGCTGCTGAAGAATATCTATGGGTGTTGTCAATGTGGTGGACGCTTCTGCATCTCCCTGAAAGACAGTACTTGCATTAGTATGGATAACACTAATTATAACTGAAAACAAACACTAGGGGACGACAACTAACGTGTATATCAATTGGAAAGCATTAACCAAGCATTCGGTAAAATAATTACACGATGCATAAAAACTATTACTTGACATGCATAAAACAAGTCTGTAGCGTAATAGCTAAGTAAGATTACCTGATACGCGCTAGAAGTGGTTGATAACTGCGGGCACGTCACGGATGTAGAATGTTCTTGCTTCAGATTCAGTGGATAGTCAAGCAGGTGTAACGGTAAATTATTGTTTGATAATGAAATGCCAATATTAAAAATTGCCATGTAAGGCGACAGAATACTTGAGAATAATGCTATTGAAAATCCACAATATAGCACAGTTCCCTGAGTCCATAAATAGATTTCCTTTATGGGTTATAAAATCGAAAAATAATGTATTGATAAATGTCATTATTCAAAAAGCTATACACTCATATCAATATCGAAAGTATTACAAGGGATACAACACCTAAAATATCAATTAATCCATTTGGCTACCTACACACTACCGCAAGGCATAAAGCTAAATCCGGACACTTGACTCACCAGTGGCGGAATGTGGACGAATAGAGTGGGAATAGCGTTTGCGAGCAATTTTCGTGTCGTTAGCTGTTTATTCTTCTTTGTTACCCAAGATGTGGTGTACATGTTCGAGGAAAAGTGCCGGCTGCAGATGCAGTATCTATCACCCCTCTTGTCCTCAAAGATTTGTTGGACTCTACTTTCAATCTCTTCAGGTGGATATCCGCAATGTCTGACCAATTCTCTTATTCGATCAACAGTTTTAGGGAATACATGCATTGTAGTGCCTTCAGATTTAGCATCGGTCTTCGAAGGGCAACAGCTAATCGAACAGGCAGGCATTGTTGAAAATTCTGAAAAGTAAATATCAAGATTATTATAAAACCTTGATGAATAAAAATGCCATAAAAAAGTAAATGAACCATACAATGTTCAATGCAAGGTTTGTTTTGGTCGCCGGAACAATACCAGTTCATCAAGTGCGGATTAGTATTTGCATTACTTTCACAAATTAAAAAATGATGGAACTAAACTCTGAACATGTGACTCGTCCCTTGGATGTACTGTCTTGCGCAAGAAGGAAAGATGCTTACATTATAGACAGGACCCGCGAAGGATGCAATTCGATGACAATTGACACAAATGAAAATAAATAGATCTATTGATAGCATAACAATTGAAACTCAAGTCAATAGCAATGAGACCAATGAACATAGCACTATTGAGTACTCTACTCTCAAATAGATAGAAATTTAAAAATGACCGAAATATGACTGATACATGGCCTTAACTTGACCAACAAACAGATTCAGCAAGCCCAGTAGTTTGTGGCAGGAGAACAGGTAGATGGCCACAGCTAGCACACTGATGAGTTTGCTCGAAGCGGTCACAGAAGTTCACAGATAGCACGACGACAAGCAGATTAGCATCGCTCTGTGGTTCTCAGGTAGCACGTTCAGGAGTTGACTTGCAAAGCACAAAGATGTTCTCATGAGACATATCAAGTGGTTTCTAAAGTATTAGAAACGGAGGTGTGTTTGTGAATGAATTACGTGTATATGTCGTGGTATTATGTGGTTTGCAGGGGGCCGGGGTGGATGGGCCGGTGGGCGTGCAGACACGGCACAGGAAGACTCTTGAATGGAGACACACTTATGTGGATTGCAGGGGGGCGGCCTGCTCCAGGGGAGGCCTGCCTGGAGACACAGGGTCTGAGGAGGCCATGTGAGCAATGGCCCCTGGGCGTGGGATACCTTTTGAAGTGTACATGGTGTTTGGCACCTTGGCCGTTATCGCCCCTGACAGCACACCATGGCAGCGCTCATCCCCGGGTGCGAACTGCCTTTGATAAGGGGGGGGGTGGATGGGCCGGTGTGCGTGCAGACAAGGCACAGGAAGACTCTTGAATGGAGACACACTTGATTCATTAAAAAAATCGAAACAACCGTTGTTAAAATATGTGTTGTTTTATTTTGTTTCTTATTTTGATGCCACAAAAATACAAAACTTTACACATTGTACAGGTCAGGTTGCAGCACAGCGAGGGAAAATCCCCTGTACTGACCGCTGTCACTGGGGAAAGTTTGTCTTATGGCACCAACGGCACAGGCGGGTATTACTCCTTGAACGCGGTGTCCAAGCCTCCCGGGAAGCCACCATGTAAAGGAACGATAGGCCACCAGCCTATACCACCTGTGAAAAAGAATGATACAAACTGTTTTTAAATGACCAAGATAAGTTTATTAAACCTTTGTTGTCAATGACAATTCTTGTAACTAATGGCATTCTGCGCGGACAAATGCTATCTAGACACTGCACACTATTGAACGACTTTCATGCGTTACAATGATATGTAGATGTAATTTTGAAAATAGGAAATTACTATGAAATAGTAGTGGCATCACAACCAGAGTATACTTACTCGTTACTCGGATTACGAGGACGAACAGTTGCGCGAAGTTCGTGCATAAGCACCATCATTATCCTCAACACGCACCGTGTGAGGCAGGCTGCCCTGAAGTCTGGCAGCTCGGTGATGCATTGCGACCGTGGCTCGACTTCCGAAATGTAGGCCACGCATCCAGAGTTTTCACAGCAGCAGCAGTTCCCGTCCTCGGTTGGCATTAGCTTGCACCGATTGCATGTGCACCAGGTGGAAACAACGTCCATGCGATTAGGTCCAGTGTCTTCATCCGTTGATTCGTCCTGCCAACTGCCGTCCGAAACCCCATCGTTTTCGCATGTTTCCCTTTCCAGTAGTTCCTCCTCGGTATACTCTGGCACGTACATGTAGGGCATTATTGTAGCCATTGTGTGGTAAACAAACTAAAATAATTTATAGCGATGGTACTGTTATCTGTTCACACGGGCTACAAGCGGCGAAGGTAGCTGACCAGAGCACAGAAACAAGTCACAGAATACTCAAAGTAACACAGAGAGAGGAATGGAATCGAAAATCTGCTGTTGTGTGTTGTCAAACGGTCTGTTTATACTTATTGAGTAAAGAGGCGTCCTTCCATTTCCATGGCGACACGTCATTAGCTGAAGCGCAGCGAATGTTGACACGAGATGTGTTTTGGAGTTGTGAAATGGGCGGTACGCGTCTGCTGATGACAGGCTCAGGGGCGGGGGATATGATTTAGTGCTGCAAAAGCAGGGCACACAGGGTGATGCGGCAAGTGATAAGATTATCACAAAATGGCGGCGCCCTACTGCCTGTTTTCGCGTGTATTTAATGGACGAAAACTCGGGTAAGGTCCATAGGAATTTTTCTAATATTGACCGACTTGGGCTTAAAAACACATGGCCGACCCGTAGGGACAATAAAAATTTCTGACCGAACCATTCCTTCAAATGAATATCTTTTGCTTATCCCACAGTTATGTAACACGTGTACTTGCTGCTGTTGAGATTGTACTACAAATGACAGCACGTGGGTGTTTGTGTGTTGGGGGGCAGGAATCCTACTCCAGTAGGCTAGATAACAAAAAGTGTGGCACATCATTTATAGCACGGACAGTTCTGAAAGGAGCAGTTGGGAGTGTAATTGACAGCTCTGTGAATGAAGCGGTAGGGAGTGAAATGAGATCTGTTCTCTTTAGGGAGCTGGGAAAGAGAAAACCGATCTGCAAAGAGGCGTGCATTTGTGAAAGGTTGCGATGAAAACCCTACATGACTGGGCAGCAAAGACACAATTGCTATCCCAACAGGTGTAAAAGTTGATGACAGATTTTAATAGATGAATGTTCTAGGATAGATGTAATGCCAAATTGGAGACGATGGTCAGAGAATTTGAGGATCTGGGACATCGTCAGAGGGGGCTAGGAAGCAGCAGGACGAAAGTAGTGGAGACAAGGTATTAGTACATCATCAGGAAGAGAAGAGTGTATTGAGGAAGTGGAAGTAAGATAAGAAATTAGTTTTGCAGAGTTGGAGGAAAGTAGTGGAGTGAGATGAAATGCAGTGTCAGATGTGCGGGAGGTGTTATCCGTGGAGGAGTGGTACTGGATCCCTGGGGATAAGGTACCATACCTCAAAAGGTGCACTCGAAATAGACATTGGCGAGCAATGATTGACTCCTGGCAAGTAAGAAATGGTGTGCTGTGTTCATGTGGATAATTTAGGTGGAATTACCTTTTTGGCCTGAATTGTAGCTTGCAATTTTGCATTTATATCCCTGAGAATACTATGGAAAGGCAGCATTTCTTAGTGATGAGGAGGCTATGAAGAGTCCAGAGGAGGAGGATATACATCTTGAGAGGGTTTTGAAGTGGTAGGAGATCTGTGAAGAGCAGAGGTGTGCAGCAGCTTTTGAGAAACACTGGTATCGAGAAGGATAGCAAAGTTTGTGGTGTTGAGCAAATAGACACTTCTGAAGACCAGAGCCATTGGACTGTCAAGTTTGGATTAGGGGTAAGACCTTTAACGGAAGGGGTTGACTACACAGTGGAAGAATGCAAAAAGGTAATGAGATGGGCATGGCCGAACCGGAGCTTAGAGCACCAGTGAGGGGGGAAAAGGGAAGCATTATTTTGCCTGATAACCATCCCTGCTCTCTGCTGATACAGAAACCTCACCTGCCAAACCCACAATAATCATCCAACCCAGGCAATAGTGCTGGGGCTGATTTATGGCCTTCTTAGGAGAGCTGGGACATTCAAGAGACTACCATAAATGTGACTCAGGAACGCCTCAAAGTTTCACCTAACTAAAGTATCCTTAGAGCGGATAGAGTTCTGAGAACCGTGGAGGGCATAAAGAACTGTGAATCTACAAAACAAACCTTTTTTGTTGGAAAATATATCCAGAAATTTGAGTTGAGCACATCTTTTTATTTTGATAGCCTTGGAGAATTAAGACACTTTTCCACAAAACGTTTTGGTATTTTACCCACTGTTTTTATTTTTCCTCAATCAGTTAAAGTAACATAAAGTCCTAGTGTGGGTCTAGTCCTTTGACCCTGTGGCTATTCTGACAAGCAGTGAGGAGGAGAGAAGAGAGACTGGAGAATGAAGGAAACCCCATCTCCACAAACGGAAATGGAGTGTAAGAAAAGGAGGAATAATTCTGTAGCAGTGGATCCTGTTGAGCAAGTGGTTTGAAAAGAGATGTCCACGAATAGGCACAGGAGAAGCATAGGTGACTGGGAGCCGTGCAGGCACAGCCAGGCCACATATGACGGACTACTCTAAGAGGTGGAGTACCAGGAGTATATCTAGAGACGCAAAGGAAGGGTCTGAGAGCCCCACAGCATTAAAGTGGGGCAGAAGGAAAGAGAGAGCCTAGGGTATGCCAGTTGGCTCGGAGAGAGAAGCATATGCATGATAGCTGGCTGAAAAGAATTGGATTGAGACACTGGGCAATGAGGGGAAAGTGCTGTATGTTTGAATCAGTTTGATTTAATTCCTACAGCAACTAATGAACGAATTATTGATATTAAAGTACTTCATGTTCGAATTTGTACAAATAGTTTCTTCAGCCATTGAGAAAAGTGTTGAGAGAAAAGGGCTACATGTTTGAATGTGTCTGAATAGTTCCTAGAGCCATTGAAAGACTGAGCATTGAGAGCAGAACATTGCATGCTGAATCTTGTTGAAATAGTACCTGGGACCATTGAGAAACTGATCACTTACAGAAACCCAACATGCTGGAACATGTGGAAATAGTTCCATGAGTCATTAAATAACTACACTTTGAAAGAATGAGCCTGACGAGAAAGTGCTTCCTACAGGAACTTGAAGGCAGACTTCCTATAGAACATTTTGAGAAATTGACCTAAAAGAGAAATGCAGCATGCTAGAACTTGAAGGCTGAGATGCTCGAGCCTTTGAGGAATTGAGTGAAAAAGAAGACCCTGCATGATGGAACATCAAGGACAAGTTCTTGGAGACATTAAGAAAGTTAAAGACCAAAGTAACAATACACATTGGAACTTTAGGTTAAAGTTCCCGAGGACACTTGATAAAAACCCTACAAGGAAACCCTATGGTAACTAAAGAGATCAGAGTTACTGACCAGCCATAACACTGTGGACTCTATTGTATTGTCTGTTGTCATATGATAATGTGCAGAGATAAAGATTGGTGGAGTGTTAGTCCAGTTCTAAAATCAAATAAAATCCACGTTTTGATACTTTTTATTGGACTGGCTGAAAATATTAAGCTGAGGTTGTAGTTCCATTAACATTTGAAGTCCCAGAGACCTCTTCATCGGATGGTGGTCACACAAGAAATAGGTAAGCAAAGAAAATCACACACAGCACACAGAGCTGCACATCACTTTCACATATAAAGAAGAAGAAAAAGGAAAGACAAAGGTGTGCCTTACTTTAAATTCTGCTCACTCCAGGAAGAGTGTATGCTAGGAATTCATTCCTGCGTGGTCCCTTTATCTAAAGGGCCATAAAGTTAGAAAGGAAAAGACACGAGCTCAAACACTGAGAAGCAGCAGTTCTCATCACTCAGAAATTAGGCTCCGCTTGAAATATAATTTCTTGAGCGATGAGAACTGCTTCTCAGTGTTTTTGTCTGTTCCTTTCTAACTTTATGGCCCTTTATCTAAAGGGAATATTAGGTACAGTGGGCCTGTCTGGCGGAAAAAAACTTTGATTTAACATGTTATAGCTAGACTGACCTCCAGATTGCACACGGAGGAAAGACTCAATTGGACCAACAACTCATGAGGCATTTTGAAAAAAAATATACACTTTTATTTCTTGAACAAATTGGTAAAATACATATTAAATCTTTATGACCCTTAATGCATATTGGGCCTTATTCAACAAAATACTGTGCATACAAATCACTATATTTCCTCTGTGATAACCCATAGTGCAAATATCAAAGTGTCTAGCGTACTAGAGGAATTATAAATTCGGAATAAAGCTGCATTTAAAAAGACCTGTACACCCCATTCGATTTTATCTATAATTTGACAGGAAGATGAATTTTAATTATTATACAGGCTCAAATTGCTGTAAAAACTTTAAACAGGGCCCAACCATAGGGTCCAAGTTCCACAGAGACAGTTGGGAAGGCGGGACTCCAAACTCAGGCGAAGGGGATCGCGCGAATTAAGGGGACCGGTATTCGCAAGTGTGTTTGTGGTCAATTGATTCCGTTTATACGTAGATATCAGAACAATTAGAACATTGGTAGAAGTAGAACAGAGCCTAAATTGAGAAGTGGGTGTACTAGATGGCAAAATAATTCCAACTGTGCAGATAGGCCGTTCAAACGGATCTTACAACAAACAGGCATAGTACGGTGGCAAGGGAGTGCTGCATGTCCTATCTAAAGGGGTCATGCAAGACTGAATTTCTTGCATACTTACTTCCTCGAGCCAACAGAATTTAAAGCGGGCTAATCGTTGGTCTTTTTTTTCTTCTTTCTATGTTTGTCCAACTCTGTGTGTGATTTACTTTGTTTGCTCATTTGTCGTGTGACCACCATCCGATGATGTCTCCAGGACTTCAAAAGCTAATGGAACTACCATCTCAGAGTAATATATTCAGTTAGTCCAATAAAAGGTATAAAAACCTTGATTTTGTTGGTTCGTATGATAAGAAAATGCCACAAGGCTGGGGTGAGAGGCAGCACTCTGTAGAGTTTACAATAAAAAAAAGTTATAGAGGCACAGTAGGTTACCACTGCTCCCACAAAGCTTTCAAAACGGATATAAAGTATGTACAGGGAGCCCTTCCTGCAGTGTTTACAGTAACAGGCTTGTTGTTGGCACAGGTGTGAGATAAATTATCAAATTTTCACAGTAGCACAAGTAGGTGGCGTTGAGGTAAGAGAACCTCAAAGTGCTAAAAGTAATGTAAATCATACAGGTTCTGTGGTTGAGGGGGAGCTCCCGGAAGAGATTATGTAAAAATACCTGGGATCCAAGGGAAAAGAATGTCCCTGAACAGTTTACAGTAACATGTACAATAAAGGCACAGTTGGTGAAAAGGGGGCCCACTGCAGAGCTCATAGGAACATCAGATGACGGGCAGCTTTCCCTGCATGCTTGAGTAACACAGGTTGTATGGACACAAAGGTTGAATGGGAGATTTATAATGAGCTTAAATGAAATGACATGGAACCAAAGTAACGTGTTACATATGCACAAAGAGTGGAAAGGCGCTCCCTGGAGAATGCACAGTAACACAAGTTGCACAGGGCGCGAGAAACAGTACCCTGCAGATTTCAGTTAATAGTCACAAAGACACAGAGTCAAATCCCCTGAGGGGATAACTACAATGGTGTTTTTAGGGTCTCGGTAATGGAATGGGGGTACAGCTGCTTGAGGAGTGTTAGTGGGGTTTTTTCAGTGGGCATGGCCTTGAACATGATTGAACATGGCCCCTTTAATCTGCTTTTCATTCCTTTCACTTCTTTGCTTAGAAACTGGTGCACAACGTCCACAATCATGTCTCCAACAATACACGCTTCAACGGCTCAGAGAGGTAAGAGCTTAGAACCAGTGCACTAATCTTTTTCTTGTACACTGTACATTCACTGTGTAATCCCCATCTGTCCTTTTTTGTATTTTGCAAACTCTGCTCCTGATGAGGCCTTCCACTTTATTTGCTCCGCCTTTGCCAATTTTCTTTACATACACCTTATGTTCCTTTCTCCTCCTCCTTCTTGTGATAATTATCTTTGTGCTCTTTTTCTGCTCCTTATCTTCCTGGGTCATTCTCTTTAACTGTTCTTCCTTATTTTCTGTCTCTTTTCTTGTTCTTTTCATATGCCTCTGCTCCTCCTCTTTCTGCCCTTTCTTTTCTTAAGTTGCTCTTCTTCTTCCTATTTCTCATTTTCTGTTTGCCATTCCACCTTTCTTCCTGTAATTCTCTGTTCCTCCTTTTCCCCTTCTTTTGCCTCTACCTTTCTTTTGCCTTTCCTCTCCACTGCTCTTTTTCTTCCTTTCTTTCTTCATCTACTTGCCATGTTCCTCTGCACCACCTATTCCTCTACTGCTAGTCTTCTTAGCTCCTCCTGTCTCTGCTCCATCTCTTCCTATGTTCTTGGTCTCACTCTGCATTCCATTCTATTTCTCTGTTGACTCTTCTGCTCTTTCTGAGCTGAGCATCTGTCCTTCCTAAAATAAATAGTCCCATTCATCTACTTAGTTGTTTTACCTTCTTACTCTGCTCATTTTCATAGAGGCCTCCCACACTTCACTTGGTCCTCCTCTTCATCGGTTTCTTTTCTTTCTCTACTCTGCTTCTCTTATTTCTCCTCTGTGTCTCTCTTTCTTTCCGTTCCACTCCTCCCACGTCCTCCTTCCGCTTTCCCAATACTATGCAGCATATCAATGACATTTGTATTGGTGAAAGAGAACTATTAAATTTGTGTATTGTGAATGAAAAAGAATGCTGGTGTCCACCTGAGTGATCATTCTCATTGTTCCTGCTCATTTCTTGCAACCATTGGCTTCCCTTTCGCAGTCCTTTCCTCTGTGTGTCATGAAACAAGCTGTGCAGCAGCTGTTACATATGTTTTCGTTCAAGATAATTCCTTGTTTGGAAATCCTCTCTTATGGCGACTTCCTGTTTTTACACATCGTTCAATATTTATTGTCTGGATAATATGTAAATGGATGTATTATGCACTGCAAGTGAGGCATCCCAATCATGGCGCTACACTTCCTGGAACAAAAAGGTAAAGCTATGGAAAGAGTTTGAAATGTTGATAAAAGAATTCCCTTCTGACAAACAATATCTTTCACTTTAGGTTTAGCAGAGGGAAAACAAATTCCAATATCTCTTTGTGATTCCTGTGTAAACCATGTAGCAACAGCCGGACCATGTACATACATTGTAGCATCAAGCTTGACTAAAAGCATCAAAGCTATCAGAAGATGCTCAGGGCAAAGTCATTGATTTCTCTGTTGATGGTAAAAAATGGTTTGCTAACACTACAGGCAACTTTCTTTTGCATTTGTATTTCATTGTATAGAGCACACACATCCATAGTGGTTTCCTTGAGCTAGGCTCCCAAGGATATAATGGATTGCCAGGGAAAGCCGAAGAGAAAAGTCATACCATCAGTTTCTGACAGAAAGCAGTGAGTGTGTGAGTAGTGCAAATGGACACGGAAAGGGAGTTCCAAAGGGTGGGAGCAAGAAAAGAAAATGCCTGCTTTTTCCCTTTAGGCCCTATGATCCATGAGGTTAAAAAAAGGAACAAATAGTCATGCGAGAAAACTGGGGGCCGCTCTTAGAGAGCCAGCAAACGACTGTACAGAGAGGCTTGAAGATTACCCTCTGCTTGATTGTTAGCCAATGATCAGAGTCCATGTGATCCTCTCCCATTATTCCCAGTGGAAGGGTAATTCTCAGTTTGTTACAGGAGGTGCTACACTAGTGCATATTATGTCATATCCCTCATTCATGGGTTTAGGGGTTCACGTTACATCAACCAAATAGTTTATTTCTACACTTGATACTGAGCTGTTCCTTCCCAGGCTAAACAATAGCTGTATCAAATGTGTTTCAATCGATTTCAAACACAATTGCGATAATGTAATGGGAACTGAGTTCCGCCCACTAAATTTTCTCCATATTGATTGGAAGTAGGCACATTTTCTGTTGTATTTTCAGACCTACAGCCTGGTCTATTTAAACGCAAGATGGGTTCCCGTATATCATTCAATTTTTGTTATACATCTCCAATTTTGCATTTACAAAATTTGATGTAAATCACATATGTCATTTTTAAATCCTAATTGCAATTTCTTCTATCATCCTTTCAATTGTACAAGCCAATGTGCTGTTCTGGACATATAAGAACATATGAATATACCATACTCAAAGGTCTAGGCCCTATTATGTTTTACCAGCAGCAAAGAACACAACACATGAAAAGTTAGCAATGATTGTGAATTGCAACCCCACAGGTGCTCACTTGCCAGTAAAACCTAGTGGTTCATGATTTCACCCAGAATAAACAGATCAGTGCCTGCTTTTGAACCACTGTGTGCTGTGGAACATATACCTGAACTGTCACTCGTACTTATGTATTCAGCCAAATTGTGTACATGTTGGGAAATTCATTTTTGTGTATGCTCTTGAAATTCATTCCGTGCATATCTGACAAACTCTCTAAAAGGAAGGTAGTAAGAGAGAGGTTCCATGATTTAATGGGGATAATTATCTTTCAATGAGTATGAGCCAACCCTAAAAGGTTCACGATGCCAATGAGGCTCTCATGACTGATTCTAGTTCGGCACCAAGAATGCCCAACCTATGGCATTGCATCTATCCTACAAAATTCATCTATTAAAATCTGTCATCAACTTTTATACCTGTTGGTATCGCAATTGTGTCTTCGCTGCCCATTCATGTAGGGATTGCATTGCAACCTTTCACAAATCTACGCCTCTTTGCACATGGTTTTCTCTTTCCTAGTTCCCTAAAGAGAACAGATCTCAGCTCACTCCCTACTGCTTCATTCACAGAGCTGCCAATTACACTCCTAAATGCTCCTTTCTGAACCGTCCGTGCTACAAATGATGTGCCACACTTTCTGTTATCTAGTCTCCTGGAGTAGGATTCCTGCCCCACAACTCTCTCTCTTTCTCTCTCTTTCTCTCTCTTTCTCTCTCTTTCTCTCTCTTTCTCTTTCTCTCTCTCTCTCTCTCTCTCTCTCTCTCTCTCTCTGAAAGTGCTGTATCACTAGAGGTACATTTCATGCTCTTTCAAAAACTGTTCTTTACACGTGCAGCTTTGGAAGTTTTTGGCAAGAATGAAACACACACCATAATATAGGCTGTTGAATATTACCCACTTCCAAACCAACATTCTTAAAGTATATTGCAACGTATACATACAGCATGCTGCATCAACATGTAGGACTAGTAACTGAGACCCTTTTCTAAATACAAATAAAGAAATCAAGAGATGTAATTAATGTGTCTGTAGATTTATTTATGGGTGAAGTTGATTTCTCAAACATTTTGCACAGTTGGGCAAGAGGATTTTAACAAAAATTCCACACCTCTGCAGATGCCATTACTGATCTGCGGCGATCCCGTGCAAAGGAAGGGGGCGAGCTTAAAGGGCCTTATAAAAGTGTTCCTTTATGCAACACCTCTTGGGCATGGAAGACACGCCCAGATTGTCCAGTGAAAGCACACCAACCAGCCAACAGGGAGGGGGTTAAAAACAACCCAACAAAGCAAGAAGTTGTTCGGGTGACGTCATAGGAGGTGGAGGTGGCAGACCAAGAGACCAGCTGGAGGATGGACGGTGGACCATGGAGGCTATTTCTGTTGCGGGTGAAGCATTGGTTAGTGCATGCAAGTGATTGTGTTTGTGTGTGTGTGTGTGTGTGTGTAGAGTAGCAAATGTGGTCAGGAGAGTAAGTGTAAGGAGTGACTGGAGTGCTTGTGTGAGTGAAAGGAGAGTGTCTAAATAGGAGGTATTGTGAAGTTGTAGTGTGGAGGAGGGAGGGGCAGTGTAGGGGAGGGGAGTAGTAGTGTTTTGTAGAAAGTAGTAACATGAAATGGTGGAGGTAAGGCTTAGAAAGAGTGAAAGATTTAGTAGGGACAGAGAAGGAAGCACCAGAGGCAGGTGGAGTTGGAAGGAGGAAAGTAGTGAGAGAAGAACATCTGATAGTGAGAGGGAAAGAAATGTGTGGGCACGTTGGAAAAGAGAATTACTAACCACTGGATAGTATAGAAATATCGTAAGAATTCCCTGATCGAGTTTAGACAGGAAAGGCAAGCTGTCTTTAGGTCTTCACCTCCAGCGGAAGTTAGAAGCTATACAGTAGGGGCCAATAAACACTAATTTTCTAACATGGGGTTATGGACTTCTGCATTAAGGAGGAAGTGCTTTTCGATACTGAAGTAGCCTCGGAGGAATGGCAGTCTTTCCTCCCAACCGCACTGCATAAGCCCAACAAAATAAACTGCTTATGTGGAGAGATAAGTTGAAAAAGGCAGAGGTAGTCCGTGGGCTAGCTTCTAACCCATAAAGAACTAACACATGGTTATCCTGACTGCCTCTGATTGGTATCCCTAACCTCACCCTCTTCGAACTCACCTTACCTTGGTCCAAAACAATTAGAACTGATAAACGACAGATATACCAATGGGCAAGGATCATTGTCCATAGACCACGAACACGTTTCCTTATAAAAGTGAAAAGAAAAAAAGCACCAGGCCACATGTCTCAGACCAAGCCGCTGGATGCACTCGAAAGAGTCCCAGAGTCATCCTATGGCTAGGCAGACGTCCCCCGGGGGTGCTATGTTGCAACAGGCGCTGTCCCCAGTTGAGCCTTGCGACTCTGCAGATCCTTAGCTTATAGAATAAGAAGCATGGCTCTGAAGTTGCAGCTCTCCACCACAAAGAGTGGCCTTGCAGGACCAGGTTTCTTTTTTTTCCGTCATTGGGGTCGTATTCTGCCATTTTTTTAAAAATGCTCATCGCTGCCTGCATTGCATTTTATGTGTCCTTTGAAGTTGTCGTTACGGTGGTGATCCAGTATTCAGTGTGCCCTGGGTGTCGAGTTGTCCAGAATCCAGAACCGATACATCATTGTCTGGAACAATGATCTAGCCAGACCCAATAACCTGAAGCCTGAAGTGACCTCTACACCCACAGCCTGGGGACTTCTCCAACAAAACCAAGGTACAAATCCAGAGCACCCATCCAATTCAGGAACTCCTTCGGTCGACCCTGAGCGAATCGGAGTACAGGGGGTGAATAGTCTTACCTTTTTTGGCCCTATCTGTCTCCAGAGGGTTGTATGGGCGTAAAGTCCTAACCCTACCTCTCCCTTGCTCTAACCGTAAATTATGGTGTTCTGGTCTGATATCCTCCTGTGTGTGTATCACACTCCCCCTTAAGGTGGTTGGATTGGGGAAGAATCTGTTCAAGACTTTTTTCTTGTTTCTATTGAACTTTCGAATACTTACAAACTACTTGTTGGCTCCAGCTAACACTTGTTGAAACTTCCTTAAGAGTCTTCTAGCCCCCTGAAAAGACTGTTATTCGGACCTGTGACTCTAAGGGTGCTCGTCCTCGTCTTTTCTTGCTAGGGGAGAACTTTTTAATGGTAGCTCTATTTCTAAGGTTTTGTCTAGTGCTTGATAACCTCTAGTTCTAAAAGTGTTGAATATTTACCTGGTTCTATTTCTATATTCTTTTGCTTTACTGCACTTAAAGTATTCTGAAAAAAGATTCAAGCTCTATTTTAAAAGTGAGGTTTTAGTGCTCTTAGCAAAGCACACCAAGATGAAGGTGTCAAAAATAGAAGTCAGTGTTTTAGGGTGTTACTTACCTGTGTTTTTTTTTATTGCTAAGGGGTTGTCTAAGGCCTAAATAAATAACTGTATTTTCATACATTCTGCCTACTTTGTATTTTTAAGAGTGCACTGTGTTTGCTTAAATGACTCCTTCACCACTCCCCCACCATCTAAGCCTAAGCCTTGCTGTTCAATCACACTGCCCAGACAGAGTTTGGCTAGACATTGTGCTTGTTCCTGTTCATCAGAATAGGGTGGCCTCTCAGAATCTGTTCTGTCCACTGGGGTGATTCTGAAATTCCATCTTAACAATTACCATAACCCAATGCCTGGTGCTGGACTTGGCATCTTTGTTGCCTTTTCCAACAAACGGAGAACCACTTGATAGTGAACCACACGATTGCTTTCCCATTACCAATTACCTGCTAACACCTAGAAAGGATGTCTCTGATACACCAATACACAATGCTGACCTGGTATACTTTGTGTATGGTTGTTGGTGTGCTGATAAAGATGGTCAGTTTTTGGCATGGTGCACAGTATTTACGCCGGGAGATGTGCTTGAAAGTGAGAAATTGTCCAATGTGACATCAGCACAAGTAGTAGAACTGGTCATACTAACCCGTGCCTGTAAATTGGCAGAACAGCAAACAGTAACAAATACACAGACTGTACGTATGCATTTGGGGTTGCACACTATTTTGGTCAGCTTTGGAAGCAAAGGGTCTTATTATTTATTTATTGTGCATTTCTTATGATATGGCATTTATAACAAGCCTATACACAAGTGGTTCAAGGCACGACAAGGCATTGTAAGGGAACAGAGGGAAGACGGAGCCAACAATCCTACTAGGCCAGGTGACATTGAGATTGTGCAAGTGCAAGGGAGGGGGGGGGCAGTGCAAGGGAAAAGGGGAGGGGACGTGCAGCACATAGGATACACAGTAATAAATAAAAAAAAAAATAAGAACAATAAATAAGCACGGCCAGCTGGTGGCAGGTGCAAGGGTAAGTGCAGACATCAGGTGTCAAGTTCTGGTAGGGGGGGCTATAGGAATATAGAACAGCCCCAGAGTGCAAGGGTTGCCAGGGGGGCAGTGCTGGAATGCAACTGGTGGGGAGGGGATCTGGGCCCATGAACAGAGGGTTGCCATGTGACCAGTGCACTTTAAGTTTCAGCCAGAAGTTCAGCAGGGGAGAGGGGGAGAGAAAGCCGAAGGAATGAGGAAAGTTTTGAGGTGCTTCAATTTTCAGAGAGGCCGGGAGGCTGTTCCAGGGGGAAGTCCTCAACCGAAGAAAGAGATCTAGCACCAACTCGTTGCTTGGAGAAGCGACTGACCCTGAGAGAGTTGGAGGTGGATGAGCGAAGAGCTCAAGAAGGAAGATATTTAGTAAGAGAGGGTTGAAGGTATTGAGGCCCCAGGCCCCAGAAGCCCTTGTGGACAATGCAGAGGGTTTTGAACTTAATCCTTGCAGCCACTGGGAGCCAGTGCTGAGATTTCAGTCCTGGAGAGATACGATCCCTGGGCTTCAGGCCAAGGACAAGTCTTGCAGTCCTTTGGATGAGTTGCAAAGGGCAGAGAGTAGAGGCAGGCAGATTTAGAAAGAGGCTGTTGCAGTAATCCAGCCAAGAGAGAACCAGAGCTCTGGAGACAGTGAGCTTATGGGGGAAGGAGAGGAGAGGAAAGGAAGAATACCTCTGAGGAGGATGAGCTGGTAGTGTGACTTCTTAGAGACGTCAGAGATATGAGGAGAGAAGGAAAGTGTGGAGTTGAAGATGACACCATAGTTTTTATCCCCACAGGTGGGAGCCGGAAGGGGGCCAAGAGAGGCCAGCCAGAGGGTGACAGGAAAGGAGGGAGCAGGTGTGCCGATGAGGAGAATCTCGGTCTTACTGGCATTAAGGCAGAGATCATTGGCGGCACACCACTCCTGGATGGCGGACAGACCGAGATGAGAAGGAGAAGAGGTGGCTCAAGGGAGCCTTAAAATGAGCTGAGTGTCACCCGCATAGCACTGAAATTTGGGGCAAAGAGTGGCAATGCTGTGGGCGAGAAGTGCCAGGTATTGGTTGAACAGCCAGGGAGAGAGGTTAGATCGCTGGGGAACACTGCACGTAGCGATCAAGATAGAGGGCAGGAAGGACCAAAGTTGGACCTGGGAGGGTCGATCGGAGAGGAATGAGGGTCAGCCAAGCCAGGGCCTGATCGGTGATGCCCAGGTTATCACGGAGACGGTTGAGTAGGATGGCATGGTTGACCGTGTCAAAGGCAGAAAAGAGATCAAGTAAGATGAGGACACAGGGGGTGCTGGAATCGAGGTTGGAGAGCAGGTCTTCGTGGATCTTCAGGAGAGCAGTTTCCGTGCTTCTGACCGCTCAGAAGCCGGACTGATGGTCATGGAGACAACCAACAGATTCAGAGTGGAGATTAAGCTGAGAGATGGCCAGCTTTTCCAGGAGTTTGCCCAGGAAAGGAGTGATTAGAGTTAGTGGGGCAGGAAGGGTAGGCAGAGGGTTTATTAAGAAGAGGGTGCACATGGGAGTGCTTTAGGGGGGGAAGGGAAGACTCCAGTGGCAAAGGAGTGGTTGCAAAAGTCAGCCAGAGCGGGGGCCAGGGTTTCAATGTGGAGCTTGATGGTTTTGGAGTAACAGGGGTGAACCTGTTTTGATGAGACTTTCATAGATCGGACTTGTCTAGAAACGTCATCTGGGGAGAAAAGGGGAAGGGCGGAGAAGGCGGGAGGAGGGGTGGCTGAAGGAGGGCCAGAGGGAGAGCAGGAAGTAGAGGGAGGAGGGGTTGAGGTAGAGAGAGAGGACATGATGTCCTGAGTTTTAGAGATGAAATTAAAACCCAGAGCCGTGCAGAGGGCCTTGGAGGGGACAGGAGAGGTAGAGACTGCAGAAGGATTGGCCAGCTCCTTGCAGATTTTAAAGAGTTCGGCCGAGTTATTAGATGCCGCAGAGACGCAGGCTTGGATGTGAGCTCTCTTCTTGGTGCGGACAGAGAGCCAGTATTGCCTTTGGAGCAGGCGGCAGGCCAGTTTGTCAGAGTATGTAACGGAAGCACACCATTTCCTCTCAGCCACCCTGCACTTAAGTTTGAGGGTGACGAGGTCTGAGTCGTACCAGGAATTGCACTTGGCTTTGGGCTTTAAACGGATCTTCCTGACAGGGGCAAGAACATCAAGAGTATCCGATATACCAGAGTGGAGCAAGGAAAGGGCTGAGTCAGCCAAAGTGGGAGGGGGGGGCTGAGAAAGTGGCGGCAAAAGCCTCAACCAACACACGCTTATGGGTCAGATAACAGAGAAGGTAGGTGGCAGTGTTGGAGGTGGCTTGGCATGAGGGGTAGCGAGGGTGAGCTGGGAGGAAAGGAGAAAGTGATCACTCCAGTAGAGAGGAGTGGTGAGAGGGCTGGAAAGGGGAAGGTCTGAGGAGATCAGAACATCCAGTGTCTTCCCTGCAGAGTGAGTCGGCTAGAGGGGAGAATAGAGAGTGAGAGAGAGTAGCAGAGGTCACAAAAGAGTACAGAGGAAGGACAGGAAGCCTCCAGGTGGATGTTAAAGTCTCGGAGAAGGAGGAGTTGAGTGGTTGAGACCAGGAGGGAAGAGGGGTGGTCCGCCCACTCAGAGAGTAAAGAGGAGATCTGACCAGGTGGCCGATAGATGGTAGCCACAGTAAGTGAATGGCCAGTAGAGAGAGGGAGAGCTTGCAGACGAGGCATTTGAAAAAGGAGTAGGCCTGTGTAGGATTGACAGAGACAGGGATCCAGTCAGGGAAGATCAGGGTCACACCACCTCCTCTCCGAGCCCAGATCCGGATCTTGTAGCCATTAGGGAAGAGAGTGTTAAAGCTTGTGACAGATCGGGCCGTGAACCATATCTCGGTAAGGCCGAGAACATTGAGGTCACGTTCCTCCAGGAGGCGACAGATGTCAGAGGAGTGTTTGACAGCAGAGCAAGAGTTGAGAGTGGCAATATGTAGAAGTTTGCTGTTCTTTTAAGACTTCCGGGGAGGGGTACTAATCAGAGGTACGCCCTGCAGAAGTGTAGAAGAAGCCTGAGAGGTGTGGGGGGCAGAAGAGGAAGGAGGAGAGGGCAGGGTAGCCAAGGACAAGACAGTAGGGGGAGGCAAGGAAGCCGTGGGGGGAGAGAGAGGAAAGGAAATAGATGAGGCGCGGGAAGCGTCTGTCAAAGAGGAGAAGGTTGGCCTGAGAGCCTTGGACCAAGACGATAACATTCAGATAAACATTAATGATGACCTTAGAGGAGTGGAAGGGGTCAAGGAGGGCCTCCCACTGGGTGCCACCATTAATAGGAGAAGAAGAGAAAGGAGAACGCACAGAGACCATATGAAGAGTCTATAGGTCTGGCGAGGGAACGAGAAAGAGGATGTCGGTGAGGTTTTGTCTGGAGAAAGTACTGGTATAGGTGTCAGAGATGGGGAGACCTGGGTTGGAGACCAGGATATCCTTTTTGAACTTCTTCCTACCAGACTTAGTGAGGAGAGCAGGATAGTCGATAGAGAAGCAGTTTGAAAAGATAGGCGAAACAGAGAGCACCATAGAGTAGGTGGGGGAAGAGGAGAGAGGAAGAGGGTTGGTGGGGAAAGGTGGGGGGAGACACTATGGGAGGACACAAGTTCTTACATACCCAACACGTCCGCACGGGAAGTGGCCTTTAATTGGGTTCCGCCCCCAGGAACTCTGTTGTATGGTGTTCTCGTTAGTCTTCGCATTTTCCAACCTACCTTTACTCACTAGGTTCCCGATCAATGCACTTTTTCGATATGCAAAAAGCAGTCTTTCTTCTTTAGTTGCCTGTTGTTGGATGCACCAGATACCCATGCCTCGATGTGGGCCCTTTTCTTGGCACAGATGAAGGGTCTGTATTGCCTTTGGAGCAGGCGACAGACCAATTTGTCAGAGGGTGAGCCTGAAGTTTGCCACTTCCGTTCCGCAGCTGTACACTTGCGTTTCAGGGCTGCAAGTTTGGAGTTGTACCAGGTATTACACTTAGAGGTAGGTTTCAGACAGATCCTCATGACTGGGGCAAGAATGTCCAGAGTGTTAGTAATGCCCAGATGAAGGTTGCTGAGAGCAGTGTCAATGGTAGAGTCAGGGTGGAGGGCAGAGGGGTGGGGTGAAGGTGGATGTGAATGCAGCAGCTGACACTTGTTTCATCGAATGGATGTTCATTAACGAGGTTGGCACGGCTGGAGTTGGTGTGGTCAGAGGGCCAAGGGGACCCAGGTAAGAGGAGAGAGTTGTCTGACCAGGAGAGAGGAGTGATCCGTGCTGGGGGGAGGGGGTGAAAACATCTGTGTGGATGAGGCCGTCAAGAGTGTGGCCTGCCCAATGGGTTGGATCAGAAGGGAGAATTGAGAGGGAGAGCAAGGTGCAGAGGTCAAGGAAGAGCGTCAATGCTGTGACAGAGGAGTACAGGTGGATGTTGAAGTAGCCCAAGAGGAGATTGTTAGAGGAGGTTGAGAGGAGAGAGGAGCATAAATCGGCCCATTCAGAGAGGAATAGGGTGGTAGCGCCGGAGCGCCTGTAGATAGTAGCAGTGATCTGAGAGGAGGAGGGAGAGATGACCAACTTGCAAACCAGGCTCTCAAAGGAAGAGTACAGCTGGGTTGGGTATGAGGGAGGAAGGAACCCACTCAAGGAAGATTAAGGCAACCACATCACCAGCACGGATCGGTTGTGGCTTGGAAATGATCTTGTAGCCATTGGGGAGAAGGGAGTCAAAAGCAGTTACTGAGCTGGCATTGAACCATGTCTCGGTAAGAGGGAGTATGTCGAGGTCAATGTCTTCAAGAAGGAGGCAGATGTCGACAGAGTGTTTGTTGGCTGAGCGGTTAAGTGTGGCCACGTGAAGGACGTCTCACCCTTTGATGGTTTTCTGAGGAGGAGTAAAGCGGCATGATACACCAGTCAGAGGGGCAGGGACATCGAGAGTGGTTGGGGGAGAGGAAGGTGAGGTTAGGAAGTTAATGCAGGGCTATAGGTGCCAGTCGAGAAGAAGGTTGGGTTGAAGACCCTGTACCAAGATTGTGCCAGTCTGGTCACTACTATCACGCTTATGGAGGTGCCTGGTTGGAAGCAGTCCAAGCCATAATCAATTGCACAGCATGTCAACCATTTGATATTGAGGTTGCTCGTTGATAAGATCTAGCGGTCTCAACAGCTAAATTAGTGACCAGATCCAGCTCTCAAGCTCAGTAAGACTGAAAGGAGCATCACAAACACTTCCCTTCCAAACACATGAATAATTAGCACACATCCAGGATGCAGCTTCTGCTGTAGAAAACGGCTATTGGGCAAGAAAGTATTTTCAACTGCACGAGGACTCCTTGTGGCGGGACGAACATGGCTGTCTTGTCACGGGGAAAATTCTCTCATCTTACTTGACCAGAATATACCACAGACTTGCACATGTGGAAAACGCATGTATTATACAAACTTTGAACCGGGATTGGTTTACACCAACTTTTCCAGCCATGGCCCAGACCTATGTTAGACCATGTGCTCTCTGCCAGCAAAGCAACATTGGAAAAAAGTGCACACTACACAAGGAGCACACCCACCACCACGCAGACAATTTATTCATATGCAAATTGAATTCATTCAAATTCCTCAATATAATAACTTCATTACATACTGGTTGTCCTCTAGGTTTTTTCCAGATGGGTGGAAGCATACAATGGAGGAGAACAGCTCCTATCTCATTTGCTAAGGGGTTGATAAAATACTTCATAGCCAGGCTTGGAGTTCCAATCAGTATAAACATTGGTAGGGGTACTCACTTTATCAACCATCTTATCAAGGAGCAGCCTTAAACATGTTATGTTATGTTATGACTACTTATATAGCTCACGGTCGCCCAAAGTCATCATGGCGCTTCAGGAGAGAGAGAGCAGGCAACTAGGAGAGTTAGAAATAGTGGGTTTCGATCCTCTTTCTGAACTGAAGATAGTTAGAGATTTGTTTGATGGCCAGTGGGAGTTTATTCCACAGAGTAGCTGCGGCAATCGAGTAGGCTTGCCCGCCTACACGTTCATGCTTGTATCTAGGAACTAGAAGCATTTCGGCAGCGGTGGAATGAAGATTGCGAGTGGGATAATAGCAAAAAGATTTCGCTTGGAGATACTCTGCACCCTGATTGTGAAGAGCACGATGAACAATACATAGGGCATTAAACTCAACCCGTTGGGCCACCGGAAGCCAGTGCAGAGTCCGGAGCACCAGTGAGATGTGGACTACGTAAGGGGTATCAGTGGCCACCCGAGCGGCCAGGTTCTGTAGACGCTGCAGTCGTTTTATCATCTTCTTAGGTTGGGCCAGGTATAGAGAATTACAGTAGTTTATCTGCGATAGTACCAAGGTAGCAACTACCGGGGGACGAAGAGGGGCCGGGATCAGGGGCAATACCTTTCTAAGGGTTTTTAATTGGAGGTGGCCAGCCTGACACACTGCTGTAACCTGTTGGTCCATAGACAGAGAGGCTGATAGCATGACACCCAGGTTTTTTACTTTCTTAACCGGGGTAGGTAAGGGACCCAAAGAGGAGGGCCAGAAAGAAGACATCCAGAGTTTAGGATTAGGAGGGCAGCCCACCATCATCACCTCAGTCTTATCACCGTTCAGCTTGAGCCAGTTGTGGCTCATCCAGTCCCCCACCGCCACCAGACACCCTCGCAGGCACAACGACACCTCAGATTGATCCCGATCTAATCGAATCAGTATCTGGGTGCCGTTGGCGTACGAGTAGCATCTGACGCCAAAGGAGCGGATGAGACACACCAGGGCCCAGATATAGATGTTGAACAGGATAGGCGACAGGGTGGAGCCCTGAGGAAACCCACAGCTCAGGTGGCAGGGAGAGGAAAGGAAGGGTGGCATTGCTAAGGTCTATGAATGCTCCGCAAGGAACGACCTGAACCAGGCTAGTACCTGCCCTGAGATACCAAACTGGGCGAGGCGGGACAACAAGATGGAGTCGTCGACCGTGTCGAAGGCCGCTGATAAGTCCAATAAGATCATGGCCCCCACACCACCAGTGTCCACCAGCCTGGTCATGTCATCCAGAATGGCTACCAGAACACTCTCCGTGCCTCGGCCAGGGCGGAAACCGGATTGAACTGTGTCCAAAAGCTTGTTGGATTCCAGATGAGAGGAGAGCAGAGGAGACCCCAGTGACTCCAGGAGTTTAGCCAGGAGAGGGAGTAGAGAGATAGGGTAAAAATTAGATGGGATAGCTGGGTCCAGAGTCGGTTTCTTCAGCAGAGGGACCACTCTTGCTCATTTCAATTCCTGTGGGATGCGCTCTGTCAGAAGTGAGTTGTTAACCTCAAGAGTGATCTCAGATAGTAAAAAAGGAGCTATCTCTTTCATGAGCCTCAAAGGGATGGCATCAGAGGGGGAGCAGGATTTAATCTTATTAATAGCCGTCAGGACTGCTTCCTCAGACAACTGGGAACGTGGACCAGATATTATTTGTATTAGGAGCTGTAGTGCTGGGAGAGAAAATAGAAGATGTCGGGCCGCCCCGATAATAGTAGAAGAAATGTTTTCCCTGATGCAACTCAATCTCCACTGTTCACACCATCCTTAGTCGGACGGTGCAGTAGAGAGGCAAAATGGGGTCCTCAAGAATACATTGGCCAAGTTGTGCCCCGAGAGCATCCTCAACTAGGTCTGGTATTGCTCGGCATGATGAGCACAGCCAATAGAAAGACGGGATTGAGCCCAGATGAAATCCTTTATGAAGGGGCCATGCATTTACCCTCTGGCACGACTGAGAAGAATGCATATATTTACATTCTCCAGCATGGCGTCTGGCATGGATTCACATGCTCATGAATAATCCCAGTCGTCGGGCTGGGAATCCTCGGTAAAGAAAAAATCAATATCAGTTTTGTTTCTGATCTGTCTTTCTTAGTAGTAACCAATCGCTGGTCTCTGGGTCATACTGCCCCCAGCCAATGACTGCCCTCTCCCTAAGCCCCGCCCCTGGCATCCATCCTCAGATTTTTACCGCACGTTCAAGTGTTGGGAGTCTTCGTGCTATAGCTCTAGAGCTTTTACCGTGTTTTGCGCTTTTTCAAAGAGATTTATCTCATTTTCCGGTTTAATCGAGCCTCAAGCTCCACCGTTTCTATTTCCGATCAACGGGGACCCGTTTCGGATTTTTTCTACGTCCCTCAAGGGTGAAGTTTTCGTCGAGTTACACTTCTTGGAGGATTCCAGAAGTTTCTGAGGCCTACCTCATGGACGAGAAGAACATGGCCCAGGAGAAGGGAAGCTCAACTCCCGGCAAACTGTTCAGGATCTGCCCTGGATGCAACCTACAAAATGTGTTCAAGGAGGACGAGCATTCGAAATGCCTTTACTGCCTCCACAAGGACAAAACGCATGTGGAGAAGGACTGTGCGTTTTGCTTTAACATGTCGGATCGGACGATGAGGGATCGCCGGACCAGTCTCTCCAACTGGCTGGAATGCAAGAGCCCAACAGGTGAGAAGAAGAAGTCTGAGCGGTCTTCTAAGTCCTGTGAGGGCGCCCCAGGGACGGGGGCCCAACAGAAGGCAAAGCACTGCGAGTCAGCGGGCACAGGGAGCGCCGACTGGTCGGGCTCCTCGGCTGCCAGGCAGGGCGCACCTTCAGACGCCATCAACCGCGAGCCAACCCTCTGGCTCGGGGAAGAGAAAATCAGAGAACCCGGCTAAGCTTCTGGAGAGGCCCCGGTCGATCTCGGGGGAACCGGGTGAGGGGTAGCGAGGCGTTGACCTTCCTCCTAAGGTGAAGGCCTCAAGCGCTCCCAAGGCGGCGAAGGCCTTGATCCACCCGGCTAAGGCCTCTATCGAGGGAGTCGCTGCGGCCCTGGCGAAGCCTGTAGAGGCTTTCCCAGTGGAAGTGACCTCGGGGCCCAGGGTTTCCCTGCCCCCGTGGAGGGAATCCTCTTTTAAGCCCATCGAGAAGACCCCGGTGGGAAAAGAGGGGGGGGGGGCGGTCACCGTTACAGACATGGACACAACCTCCGAGGAGGAACTGGCCGAGAATTTGGAAGAGGCCCAGCCCTACGGGAGGAATCCCGAGGAGGGGGACGACGAGAGCGAGGGTGGCAACGACCACGAGGTTCCCGTGGAGGAACAACCGTCGCTCCCGGCACACCTGTCGCAACCCAAGCCTCAGGACAACTCGGTGGCCATTTTGACGGCAATCCAAGCCTTATGCACGGAGATAAGGACGAGATTGCCCCTACCCCCGACGGACGACCCAGCTGTACCGGGTCCATCAGGAAGCCCTCCGAACAAGAGGAGGAGAATTCATCCAGTGCCCCTTCAGCCCACACGGCCTTCTCAGCCTTTGTCGCCTTCCCCGATCCCGAGGGACGACACGGGAACGGACACGGCCACGACAGGGACGGATGACAACGGCAGTGATGACGGGCCTGGTCTGCCGTCTCCGATTCCTCGGGCGTCCCCGCCCGACGAGATTGGCTCCTTCCATGCCATGATTGCCAGGGCATCCAAGCTATTTCAACACTGCACTGAGGAGAAGAAGAAGGAAGGCTTCTACCGGCGCAAGGCCAAGAGGAAGACGGTCCTCGCGGTGGCGTTGCTGGATGACATCTGGGACGAGGGACTTGCCCTCCTCAAGAACCCGTCCACGACACCTACCAAGAGGGACCGTTACAAGAAGTACCGGGTCCCCGACGCCGCCCCGTTGTGCCTTAGGGCGCAGCTGACCCCAGATTCGGTCGTCTCAGCAAGCGGCCAAGAAGAAAGCGGGGGGGCATCGGCTTCATCCTCAACTTCCCCACCAGACGGCGAAGGAAATGAGCTGGACACCGTGGAACGAAGAGTCATCTCGTCGGCGGCAACGACGATTAAGGCGGCCAACGCCCTAGCGATTGTGGCCCGCTACGACAGGTAATTGTGGTACAAGATCGCCCCCCTGTTGGACTTCCTCCCAGACGACAAGAGGGCAGAGGCACTGGCGATCCTACAGGAGGGTGAGGTGGCATCGAACCACGCCATATGTGGGGCCACGGACATTGCTGACACCGGTTCCCGCCAGTTGGGCAACAGCGTTTGCCTTCGACAGCGGGGGTGGCTCAAGGCGACGGATTTCCGCCAGGACATGCAAGCCAAGGTTTTGGACATGCCCTTCGACAGGAACAATCTGTTTGGAAAGACTGTGGATGAGTCGCTGCAGGCCATCAAGACCGACACGGAGACGGCTCGGCCCTTGGAAGTTCTGCAGCAACGGCGGCTGCCCTTTCGGAACTCCGGAGGCAAGCAAGGTGCCTCCAAAGGATTCGGCGACGGCTCCTCGACCTACCATCAGGTGGCCCTCTCCTCGTCACAAGAAGCCTACAGGGGACGAGGCAAGTCCAGTGGATTTCGCCGTCGTCGCCAGGGAAGCCAAGGCGGCAAGGCTGCTTCCAAGCAAGACTGAACTGGCCCTTCGCGTCAAAGTTCGTCACGTGTAGAAGTCCATCTCCACCGACTGTTGGGTGCTGGATGCCCTGGCCCACGGGCACACTCTGGAATTTCTAAAGAAGTTCCCCTGAATTCCTCCCGTGGCCAGGAAGGAAAACCACGTCCCTCAACTACTGTTAGAGGTAAGGGCGATGCTCAAGAAAGGAGCCATCGAGCTCGTCCCAAAGAGGCTCCAGGGCTCCGGAGTATAGTCAAGATACTTCCTTGTCAGAAAGAAGACAGGAGGTTGGCGTCCCATCCTGGACTTGCGTCGGCTAAACAAATACATCAAGGCGCAGAAGTTCCGGATGGTCACCCTCCAGCCCATGCTGGGCCAGCTGGAGGAAGGCGACTTCCTATCGTCGTTGGATTTGGAGGATGCGTACTTTCACATCCCCATCCTAAAAGGACACCGAAGGTTTCTCAGGTTCGTTGTCCAAGGGCGGCACTACCAGTTCAAGGCCCTCCCATTCGGATTGAAGTTGGTGCCCAGGGTGTTCACCAAGTGCCTAGCACCAGTGGCGGCGCAGCTGCGCCTGCAGGGGATCCACGTCTACCCCTACCTGGACTGGCTCATCCGAGCAGGGACAAAGGAACTTGCCGTAGAACACACAGCAAAGACTGTCCGGCTGCTCACAGACCTGGGATTCTCCATCAACTTCCCCGAATCCCACCTGGTTCCATCGCAGGTCGCGCTGTTTCTGGGAGCCAAGCTCGATACAGTAGCGCAGTTGGCCTCGCCGTTGGAGGAAAGAACGCAGGCCATCCTGGGCAAGGGACAGCGTCTGCTGGCCACAGATGGGCCAGAGTGAGGTCCATCAAGTCCCTTCTCAGGATGATGTCCTCTTGCATCTATCTGGTGCGCCTGTGCAGGCTTCGGATGCGTCCCCTGCAGGAGTTCCTCGATGCCCGTTGGACGCAAGCGACGGACAGCTTCGAGGACAAGATCTCGCTCAACTAAGTATTCCGCCATGCAATTCGATGGTGGGGCACCCGCGCGCATCTCGCCACCGGCACGGACTTTCAGACCCCAGCATACCCGATGACGGTGACGACGGATGCCTCCCTGGAGGGGTGGGGAGCGCACACCAGAGATCTTCACGCGAGAGGCCTGTGGCTCCCGGAGGAGAGGCCTCCACATCAACATACTAGAGCTCCGAGCAGTGTTTTGTGCCCTCAAGTCATTCCTCCCGTCCCTCAAGGGCAAGGTGGTGAGGATCTTCACCGACAACACCACCACAATGTTCTACATCCAGAAGCAGGGAGGAACCAGATCCCCAGCCCTGTCCAAGGAAGCCCAGGATCTGTGGCACTGGGCCGTTGCCCAGGGGATGTTCCTGGTGCCTTTTCATCTAGCGGGGATAAAAACACCATCGCCGACTCACTCAGCAGGGAGCTGCGCTCGTGCCACGAGTGGGAACTACGCCAGGATCAAGTGGATCATCTCTTCTGGCGATGGGGCAATCCCCAAATCGACCTGTTCGCGACGGCGACACACTCCAAGTGCCAGAGGTTCGCCAGCAGGTTCCCCAAGCCGAGGAGCATGGGTGATGCTTTCTCGTTCCCCTGGGACGGCCTGTTCCTGTATTAGTTCCCGCTGTTGCTGTTGCTGCTCAGGCTCATCAACCAACTCAAGAGGTCCCGGTGCAGGATGATCATCGTCGCACCGAGGTGGCCGAGACAGATATGGTTCCCGGACCTTCTGGACTTGTCGGCGTCCCCGCCAGTCAAACTGTCAATGGGCGCAGGTCTTCTCTCCAGAGAAGGAAGCACCATTCTTCATCACGACCTGGAGTCACTGAACTTGCAGGCCTGGCTCCTGCAGCACTAGAGTTTGGAGGGTACGATATCCCGGCTGACTGCAGAGAAGTTCTTGCAAAGGCCAGGGCGTCCTCAACTCTCAAGTGCTACGGACACAAGTGGAAGAGGTTCTCTGTCTGGTGCCGTGCACAGAAGATTAACCCTCTACGGATTACAGCCCCTCAAGTGCTACCGTACTTACTGTCGCTGGCCAAAGCTGGACTAGCTCACGCTTCCATTAAGATACATCCGGCAGAGATTTCCCGATACACCAGAACTGCAGGACGGTCGTCCCTGTGGTCTCATCGCCTGGTGAAGGAGTTTATGAAAGGACTGTTCGGATCATTCCCGCCGGTGAAAGCTCCAGCCCCGGCGTGGGAGCTCAACGTGGTGCTGACCAGGCTCATGGGCCCGCCATTCGAGCCTTTGCATTCGGCTCCGTTGAAGTTCCTTTCGTGGAAGACAGCGTTCCTTGTGGATATTACCTCTGCACGATGCGTGGGAGAGATTCAGACCCTTTCCTGCAAGCCTCCCTACTTGACTTTCCACGAGACGAGGGTGGTGCTGAGGACGCACCCCTGCTTCATGCCCAAGGTGCCGTCGGACTTCCATCTCAACGAGCCCTTGGTGTTACCAGTCTTTTTCCCGTCGCCTTCGTCACCGGCCGAGAGGACTTTGCACTTGCTGGATGTAGCTAGAGCGCTGAAGTTCTACGTGGACCGAACTAAGAGTTTTCGGAAGACATCACAGCTGTTTGTGAACTTTGGACCTGTGAACCAAGGGAAGACTCTCTCGAAGGCTTCCATTTCCAGATATCTCTCCGGCTGCATCATGCACTGTCATCGGTTGGCAAACCGACCGTTGCACGGCCATCCGAGAGCCCATTCGACCAGAGCGATCGCTGCTACCACGGCGTTCTCGTCTGGTGTGCCCCTGCTGGACATCTGCAGGGCTGCTACGTGGAGGTCGACGCACACCTTCACGAGATTCTCCTGCGTCGACCAGGATTCCAGGGAGGAGTCCAGAGTCGGCCAGGCTGTGCTGTGCAAACTGTTCGCTTAAGGTGAGCCTTGTGAGGAGGTAAGAGATGCTTAATGTTGAGTTTTATGTAATGCTTAATGTTGAGTCTTGCCACCTCCCGTGGTTGTGCATGTGTGTACTGCTATGTTTTCTTATATTCATGAGCATGTGAATCCATGCCAGACCCCATGCTGGAGAAGGAACAAGTTACTTACCTGTAACTGTTGTTCTGCAGCATGGGTCTGGCATGGATTCACATGCGAACCCTCCCTCCTTCCCCTCTGCAGCTCTTCACTTGGTCATACTGCCACTTTGCGTGCTACCAAATCTGAGGATGGCTGCCAGAGGTGGGGCTTAGGGAGAGGGCAGTCATTGTCTGGGGCAGTATGACCCAGAGACCAGTGATTCGTTACTACTAAGAAAGACAGATCAGAACCGAAACCGATACCGATTTTTTCTTTACCGAGGATTCCCAGCCTGACGACGGGGAATATTCATGAGCAGGTGAATCCATGCCAGACCCATGCTGGAGAACAACAGTTACAGGTAAGTAACTTGTTCCTTCATCTCACTGTTGATATGCTCCTAAATTACTGCAGGCTGATTTTCACAGCCCAGCATCTTCATATGCAGAACGTCCTACTAAATGATCCAGAGGAAGCCCGTCATTCACTTCAGCCCGGTCAATTTGTGATGGTGTGTCATTTCCAGTTGAAGACAGCATTAGCACCCAGTGGTGTGGCTCCTTTCAGATACTGTTGGTTACCGGAACGGGTAATTAAGTGAGATACCTGTTTTGGTGCACTCCTCCTATTGCAAGAGGAGAGTTGCACCTGAAAATTAGGTCTAAATGTTGCGTGATCTGTGCGATGGTGGGACTTTATTAAGCGTTGTTCAGCGCAAATGGCTCTTTTTCTTGCACAGACAGGAACTGTCACCAGTTAAATACATATATAATTGAAAAATGGACCAATAGAACAAGAGTAACAGGAATATGTTTCTTTCACATTACTTTTTCATAAAACGAAATTTTATTTTCTAGGTTTTCACATAATATGTACATATCTTATAACGTAAAAAGGCTAAAAAATACTGTTCCCATCTTTCACAGTTCATTCATATCTCATCTATACCAATTTTATGTTCAGCAACTCTCGTTACACAGTGAATGTTGTTTTGTTTCCCAATAATGTAACCAACAAATGTGATTTCCAAAATGTAACACTCTTATATTTCAGAGGTGTGGGTCCCTGTTTCCAGTTTACAGGAACTTGGGGTATGTCGACACGTGTTTCGTATGTGTAACAAAATGGGTGGAAAATTCCTCGCCCTGATTGTTCTAGCCAACCTTCATCAGGATGGAGTACAGCATTAAGTATATGATGTCTCAATTATAGATAAGATGAGCCTGGTAGCCTAAAAACTTACATTCACCCATCCTCCCACTCTTACAATCTACCTCCCAGCCCCTGCTCTCCTCGCACACACACTCACAATTACTACAATCTTTCCAGCTTGGTACCACTCTAGCTCACACTTAGTACCTTACCTATACTTTCATCCAACACTCCCATAAACTCCTCAGTACTCTGCTTCACCTTCCTCTCTCTGTAGCCTAGTCTCTTGGGCCACCTCCTCTCTGTCTGACGCCAACCAAACACCTCTCATTCTTGCCTCTGAGCGCTGGGCTTTTCTACCCCTGTCTGTCTTGGTATTGACCCCCCTACCCCTTCCCATTCGTCCCTATGGTCACCTGTTCCATTTCGTCATCTTCCCAGGTGCTTTCCCCTGGGGCAGGGCTTCATGGCACAAAGTTTGAAAGGCCATTGTTGGCCTCGCCCCTTTTCCTTTCACCTGTGTTCTCGCTGGTTTCCCGGACGGTGCCTGTGGTGGTTTCTCTCTCTCTCTCTTTCTGGTGAACGATGCCTCTTTGTGGGTGTATTTGCTGTCTTTAGTGGAGGCCTCCTAATTATGTTTGGCGCAATCTGTTGACGCAGTAGTTTCTGGAAGTCGGAGTTCTGAAAGGAGAAAAAAGAACTTTGGCCAGAAAGAAGGCAGGTGGGCACAATGGAAGAGACATTGGTACCAATCCATGTACAAAATAAGGCACACTCAAGGGTAGGGGTCTGCAACCTTTGGGCCTCCAGATGTTTCAGACTACAATTCCCATGATATCTGGCTATTGACTATGTTGGTTAGGGATGATGGGAGTTGTAGTCTGAAATATCTCTAGAGCCAGAGGTTGCAGACCCTCGCTCAATGAGGTCAGGGACTAGGGCTATCAATGCTCTGGCTCCACTAAAAACCATGCAGGCTGTGGAGAGAAATGCTAAGGCCTGATTCTCCCCAGACGTACAAAAACTTAAGACCATTAAAACCAAGCGCTTCTATGCATGGAGATTCTCCCAGGATGCCCATGATAAGGAGGCTTATAAGATGGGGGGCTAAAAAGTTTAAAGAACCCGTCCTAGTTGCCAAAATAAAAAAAAAAACTTTGAGGCCTGGATCGACAAAGCTCTAAGTCCAAAGAACTCTTCAAGATTTTGCAAGAGCTCTAGAACTGCCAGCTTCAGGAATGGCTGCTTAGGTGCTGAGCTCCTGTGCCAACTGTAACTATTTGAGTACTATCCATCTTGATTATGGCTGAGGAATCACTTGTGATTAAGACTGTTCAACCAGCCAAAAGACAGAAAGGAGAGGAGGAGGGACATGATGACAAGATCTTGGACATGCTTAACAGATTGATGGCAGACATGTCTGACATCAAGGCTAAGCTGATCACCTGAAGAGAGGTACTTGGATCTTACCTCAAAGGTAGTCTCTATGGAGAAACACCTTACAACAGTGGATGACCAGGTTACTCTTTTGGCGGATCGAGTCAGACATCTGGAAGTGGCGAATGAGAAATTGTCATCAAAGCTTTCTGAGCAAGAACATTTTTCAAGGCGCAACAATGTGAGGATTGCTGGTTTTCCTGAAAATGCTGAGCATGGCAATCCTATCGCATTTCTGGAGAAAGCACTTGTTTCCATGCTTCATTTGGACCCGAAGCAGCCATTGGAAATTGAGAGGGCACACAGGTCACTTGGTCAGAAGCCTGCCCTGGGCCAGAGACCTAGACATTTCATTGTAAAGTTTCTGAGATACCCAACAAGAGAGCTCATTCTGAGAAAATCCCATAAAAAGGATGATCTTGCCTGGGGAGGACACAAAATGATGATTTTTGCTGATTTGAGTAAGGACATTATAGAGAAAAGGAGATGCTTCCAAGTAGCTAAGGAGAAAGCTAGAAACAAACATCTTAAATACTATATGATCTACCCTGCAATACTCCATATTGTGGTTGAAGGCAGAGTACATTCATTTATGGATTGCAGGCAAGCTGAAGCCTTTTTAACTGACCTGGATGTGGAACCTATGGAAGCAAGTACTGCACCTACTTCTCAAAAGTGTATGCAACAACAGAAAAAGAAAAGGGATAAATAATAGTATTGGATTGCGCTTGTTTGTTTTTATTTATTGTTGTGTTGTATTTATTTTAATTTTTACTTATGCCGTGCTATTTCTCTCTGAAATCTATGGGTTTTTTTTCTTTTTTTTTGTCAAACCGTTAGCTTAAAACGGTTTCTTTTTCTCGTGCACTGTTGTAAATTCGGCGTCGCCGTGGGAATCTGTTAAAGGAAGGTACCTTCTGTGTTTACTTGTAAGCGTGCTGTACGTGATGCGACGCATGCCGTACTACGCATTGCTTATGGAGGCCTGGCGAGTGGATTGCGAGGAACAGCGGTCTTCAGCAATTGGAAGAAATGTATTTGGCCGCGACGGTGACGGACAAAGGGATGTGGACTTGGATGATCTCTGGGGTACATGGTCAAGCGTATTTCTTCCTGTGATGAGCGGCTATGATGGAAACAGTGATTTCCGATGTCGGGAAAAAGGTATGACTGAGTCTCTCAATCGATGCGTATATGAAGCTGTTTACCGGACTTTGGGGGCTGTTCATGCCGCACAGCGCCATTGCCTGTCTTGTGCTGACACTTTGCGTTTTTTTTTTTTTACTCATTTGTATCACACACAGCCTTCCCATGCATGTTGGCGCTCTTGTTCTTCTTGGAGAATGTTTTCTATTCCGAGCTTGTTTGTGATCAGCAACTTGAGACATATGTGCAGCCTTATACATCTTTACGCACGGCCTGTTACATGTGGATGTATGGTAATGTTGGTTAGGAACAACCAGTCCTCCAAATATGCACCATACCTGTCTGTGTGGCTCTTTAAAAATGGGCAATGACTTCCAAGTAGGGGGTAAACAGTGAACGGGCGTTGTGCTGCCGCCTGCAATGCTACGTCGATGTGTTTCTGTCAGCGGCATGAGCAGCACTTTTCACAAAGAAAGCACACCATTTCTTTCACCGTCATTTGTGGCTCATTCACCTTAAGTGCCCCAGGTTTGAGATTCGATTTGTCGGGGCTTTTCAATATATAAAGATGCTTCCTGATAATCCGGGAAACACAGGAGGTTACTGTGACATGTATACATCCTGCACATTCTATGACTTCCTTTTCTCTCTCTTTTGCAATATGAGAGTATGTATCTTATTAGACCTTGTATGATTTTGGTATAATTTATGTAAATACTCATTAGAATGACATGTGATACAACCAAACATTTACCTTTGTGTTAGGGGATTGGTGGGCGGGATATGTTTTTGCATATTACTTGACGAG
Source organism: Ambystoma mexicanum (assembly GCF_040938575.1). Classification (NCBI taxonomy): domain Eukaryota; kingdom Metazoa; phylum Chordata; class Amphibia; order Caudata; family Ambystomatidae; genus Ambystoma; species Ambystoma mexicanum. The sequence goes on from NC_090938.1 coordinate 339,893,929, forward strand.
TGATACTATTGTGTTGATACTGTATGCAGGGCGCCTTTCTCTGGGTCTTGTGTGTCACTGTTTGTGCACTAGTTTTGGGAACACCCTTGTGGTAATACATCTTGTGGTTGCTGGGGTTGGTGCAAGTAGTCTATGGTGCTGTTATGGCTAAGCGGTTTGGTGGTGTGTGTTTACTTTTCTCATGTGATCTAGCAATCTTGTGCTGATGTGTGTATTGTAGGAATGGTTGTCTGCGCTTTTGTGTAGGGTTAATGTGGAGTACTACTCTCTTTCCCTTTCTCTTCTATTCAATCGTTTGCACACTGTAGTCATTGTGTCACTAAGCACGGACAAGATGTTATTTTGTATATATCTTGATTTGGTCTTCGGTCGCTTGTTTTGAGTGGCTGCTGATGGATAAATGTTTGTTTGCGGTGGCAAGTTTGTTTAAGACTATATACATAGCAGCGCCAGCATATTTGGAGTGATGGGTCTTTTGGGGCTTTGTTGAGGCTTTCTCAGGTTCCTGTTTGGGGGGGAATATTACTCGTTGTTCATGATTTGTGCTTGTTGCACTGTTTAGATGGATAGTTTATACCTTTTAAATATGGGCACAGCTTTCTGGAGGGTGGTCATGAATAGGTCTAGTTTTGTACATATTGTAACTCATAGTGGGCCCGATTGCTGTTGGGCTCTCTTTTGTTCAATTTACTTGTATGTTTGTGTCTTTTCTTTTGTTTGTCTGTTTAGCAAGGTGTGTGTTGTTTTTTACTCGATTGTCCATTGTTCATCATTCATCATTTTGATGTAATGCACTTTATTGAGGTCATGTGAATGGTGGTTCTGCTAATTTTTGCTTTATAGGGATCTAAAGTATGGGCTTATTAACTATTGGTACTTGGAATGTTAAGGGTCTGAGGTGTCCTTCTAAAAGGAAAAAAATTCTATCCAGATTATGGAGGGAAAAGATTGATGTGGTTCTATTTCAAGAGATACATTTTGAGGTTGGCACTGAGAACCTCCTTACTAATTCTAGATATACGAATGTGTGGTTGAATGGTTATTCTACTAATTCACGAGGAGTTGGAATTTTGGTTAGAAGGGGGTTGGGGGCAAGTGTTAAGATAGTTATGGATGATGCAGGTCGGGTTATTTTAGTTGATATGAAATTTGAAGATAGACTGTTTACAATCGGCTCAGTTTATGGCCCATGCGCAGTGGGGAGTCTCTTTTTTATGCTGTAACTAAACTTCTGGCTGACATGAGGGGAGAAGTAATCATTTTAGGTGTGGATTTCAATTGTGTTATGGACTTCAAATTGGATAGATCTTCGGCATGCTCTTTTACTGGCCGCAGATCTAGTAGAGAATTTTGTGATTTTGTGGATACCTTTGATTTGATTGACTCTTGGAGAGTTTTGCATTCAAAGACAGTAGAATATCCATTTTACTCTCCGGTTCATGATTCCTTTTCAAGGATTGACTATTTACTTATATCAGATCATATAGCTGAGATGATAATCAAAGCTAGAATGTGTGAGCGGCATCTTTCGGATCATTCTTTAGTTTTGGTTTGATTGAGTCTTGCTCCGCACTCTCCGGATTCTGCTAGGTGGAGGCTGAAACCATTTGTTCTGAAAGAGGAAAAAGCATTACAATCGCTTTCTGGTTTTGTGTCCGGCTATTTTACTGTTAATAAGGGTTCGGCTGATAGTTTAATGGTTTGGGATGCGTCTGGGTAAATCACAATCATGCTCGTACTGGATCAGTGAGGGATCGCTTAAAGATGGATAGGTTGCATGAGCAGTTGCGTTTGGAGTCTGAGATGCAAGCGGACCGTGGGACTTTTTATTCTAAACAACGCTTCTGGGAGAGAGGGGATTCTGGGGGTAAACTGCTTGTGAATAGGTTGAGTGGTTTGTGTGAGAGGTCTTTTGTCCAGAGAGTAAAAGATGAGTCTGATAGGATTATTGTGAAAAGGAAGGATATTGGTGAATGTTTTCGCATTTATTATGAATCTTTATAATCTGAAGAGCATGTGCTGTTAGAAAGTGATCTGGTGGAGTTCTTTGATAAGATTGATGTTCCTTGTCTGTCTGATGAGGCCAGAGAATTTCTGGATGCTCCTATTTTGGTGGAAGAGGTGATGGAGGCCATTAATAAAATGAAATCTGGTAAGTCGCCTGGCCCAGATGGATTGCCGACTGAGTTTTACCAATCTTTTGCTGAACAGTTAGCTCCGGAATTATGTGAACTCTATAATCGGTTTCTTATGGAGGGTGTTTTATATCCTTCAATGAGGGAGGCAGTGATTACGGTAATCCCCAAGGAGGGGGAAGATGCATCGAACTGTTGTAATTATCGCCCCATTTCACTTTTGAATGTGGATACAAAATTATTTACGAAGATTTTGACTTCCAGGTTGGATAAATATATGGGTTCGTTAATTGGTAGGTCTCAAGTGGGTTTTATGAAACAACGTCATGGATATGACAATATTAGGACTCTCTTGATATTTTGAATTTGTCACCCTCAGGACTTGATGATTTAATTTTCATATTTCTTGACGCTGAGAAGGCATTTGATAATGTGGCTTGGGCTGTTTTAAATTTTACTTTGGTTAAGATGGGTTTTGGTCCCCTATTTATAAACGCTGTTGGGGTATTACAGTCGGGTATTAGTGCCAGGGTCTGGGTGAATGAGGTGCTTTCATCTTCTTTTAGATTATTTAAAGGCACACGTCAAGGATGTCCACTATCGCCTTACCTTTTTAATTTGGCCCTTGAGCCTTTTTTGTTATATATTCGGCAGTCGGATTGCCTATCCGTTTTTAAAGTCGGTGAAGGTGAAGTTAAGGTTTTGGCGTATGCTGATGATATAGTGATTGTTCTTGGTAATCCTATGGAAGAGGGTAACATCTTGAAGAATATGATTTCTGAGTTTGGTGGGCTCTCAGGTTATAAAATTAATTGGGAGAAGACAGTTGTGTTTCCAGCTCGAGACGCTCGGGTGTGTAGACGATTATTAGATTGGAATTGTAAATGGGAAAACTGTAGGGTGAAATATTTAGGTGTATTTTTGTCTAGAGATGTGAAGGGTATGGCGGAGTTCAATGTAGATAAAATTCTGGAAAGCATGGGGTCTATGCTCCGTAGGTGGAGTAGGGTCTCTTTATCCATCTGGGCAAAGGTTAATTCTATTAAAATGGTGCTCCTACACAAGGTTCTGTACATTATTCAGTCGCTACCTTTAAGGTTTACGAAAAAGTTTTGGGCTGTGGATCGGGTCTTTCAGGAGTTTCTATGGGGAGTTTCAAAGAAACCAAGGATACCCAGGTATTTAATGGTTAGGAGTGTACATGAGGGGGGTTTTGGTTATCCTAGCATTGAAAATTACTACAAAAGTTTTTTGATTTTAAAAAAATGCGTATCCTATTTCTCGCTGAATGAATCAGACGTTCCAGTTTGGGCTCAGATAGAAGAGTTTAAGATGAGACCCTTCCGAATTGAATCACTGTACTCTCTTGGGAAGTTACCTAAATCAGTAAGTACATTACAGACTGTCCTTGCTTCCAAAGATGCAGTCACATCATTGATTATAAGTGGGGGGCAGGGACTTCATTTCTATGGGGAGGCCTCCATTTGGCAGAATCCGGGGTTGCGGATCAATAATAAGATGTTATGCTGGAGGACTTGGATGAACAAGGGTATATTGCTTATTAGAGACGTATGGGATGATGACGGTATGATATCTTTTGAGTCTCTGAAGCGGAAGTTTATGCTACATAATAGGGAAAGGAGGAGATATACATTGTTGAGAGATTTGATTTCTGAGAGATTATTAATGCTTACTGACCCTTTGTTACAAAGACCAGAAAGGTGTAGTTTTATTGTAGTTGCGCCTCGTGCAGTGTCTAGTTATTTGAGGTTGTTCCCGGTAGAAGTGAAATTTAGATCTTCATGGAATGCTCTTTGACTTATGTGGTGTGCTGAACTGGGTGGGGATATTTCTATGAAGGAATGGGAGGTTCTATGGAAGGTTCCAGTTAGGATGAAAATTGATCTAAATTTACGATATATTCAACAGAGGCTTTTGGGGCGTCTGTTTTGGACTCCAGTTAAAATGCAAAGATTTGGCTTAAGGGAGGATAGTATGTGTTGGAGTTGTTCTACGGAGGAAGGCACTTTGCTTCACATGTTATGGGATTGTTCGAGGGTTAAAGGTTTTTGGAGTGATTCTTTGGATAGCGTTGATTTGGTCGGGAACGTCTCTTTTCCAAGGACACCATCATCAGTTCTTTTGAAATCACCAGTGGGCACTCGTCACTTTAACTATGCGACTCTGTGTTGGGCTAATAAGGTGTTTTTGGTGGCTACTCGTCAAATTTCACGCCTCTGGAAGACGAGAAAGAAACCAAGTATTGATGAATGGTTATTGCAGGTGCAGTTGCTCTCAAGATTTGAGAGGATTAACTATTCTACTTTACATAAAGAAGAATTATATAAGGAGCAGTGGGAGGCTTTTAATGAGCTCTATGTGTAAATTAAGTGCTGATGGGCGATGGGTTTTGTTTCGGAGTGGTTAATTTTCTATTGTGTTCTTTTTGTTGTGTTTGTCTTGTGTTGTGTGGTTGTGTGTTTGTGTTTTTTCTTGTTTTCCTCAGATTTTTGGCTAGGTATCATTTCAAATTAGGTTTGTTACGATTAGTAGACATAATTGATTGATTTTTCTTATTTATTCTGTTGTATTTGTATCAACTTATATAATGTTTTTTTTCGTTTTAGTTGTAGTTTTCCTGTTATCGTAATTGTTATTTTAGAATGATATGTATTTCTTTTGATACATCTTTAAATAAAGTTGTCAAAAAAAAATATAATTTGCAAGAGCTCGAACATCCGTGTCCGAATAATTTGGGCACAATTACTAAAGACTCCCCTGGTGCATGACCCTTCAGGAAGCAATGTTAGGAAAGCTTAATCGAATAAAACACAATCGAGACGAGCAAGAAGATCAGTGAATTGGTAGTAGACAGTCATGATGCGGCAGTATGCACACCTGAGATGCTAGTAAACCAGTTCAATTTTAAACCTATATTAGAATCTGAACTTGAATTGATTATCGATTGTCTCAAACCGACCAGTTGTAAAGGGGATGTTTGCCCTGCAATCGTTATAAAGGCATGTACTCCTACACTGATAGGCATTGTTTGTAAATTTGTCAATGACTTTTAGAGAAAACAATGTTCCTACAGGCCTCAAGAATGCCTGGATCACTCCGTTATTAAAAAAGGCAGGCTTGTGCCCAGAAACACCAGCAAACTACCAGCCTATTACTAATACTTTGTTTCTGCTGCAAATGTTATACTGTGTAGCTTATACTCAAATCTTGGCACATTTGAGTGCAAATTGGATGGGATCTTAAATAAATGGCAGTGGCAGGGGCATGGGACAGAAATTACTTTGCTTGATCTGAAATCCAGACCATTACAGATCATGGACAGGGGGCAAACTGCATTACTTATGCTGCTGGATCTGTCAGTGGCTTTTGACCTGGTGGACCACAGGCTGCTGGTCACCTGGCTAAAGTAAGTTGCAAGATTCTCAGATAGTGCTGACCTCAGGATTAGCTCATTCTTGAGCAATCGTTGGTGCAGAGTGTGTAGCAAGGACGCAGAAGTTGAACCGGCTCTCCTGGACTATGCTGTGCCACACTGGGCTTGTTTATCACCCTTACTCTACAATATTTTTACGGTGCTCTTTTCAATCTCTTGGAAGAAAACAGTGCTGGTTGGCTTTTACAATTATGCTGATGACACCCAATGTGTTATCCCACTGTCTGGCAATCATCTAGATGATGAAAAGTCTGTTAACAAAATAAATGAACTCGTCCAAACTTGGATGGTAAATAATGGTCTGGCACTTAATAATGAAAAGAACCAAATTCATGGTGATGGATGCAGAGGCAAAAATACGGAAGTTAGGATCAGATTACACTCACTTTCTAGTGGCAGTATGCGATCTCAAAACCAAAGAAAAAGTGAAAACACTGGGGGTCTATTTGGACCAGAACCTTAATATGCAGGCCCACATGTGTAGTCTGGTCTCTTCCACTGCCTACTATATCAAGATGCTAGTGCAGCTTTGTCCATACATCTCCCGGCCCAACTGTGAGACCATAGCAAGAGCTATTATAGGGTCAAAATTGACTACTGTAGCAGCCTGTTAGTAGGTATAACCAAGTCAGATTGTGAAAGATTGCAAACCCTGCAAAATAGTGCGGTAAAAGTGATCAGAGGTCTCAATAGGAGGGATCATGTGTCGGAGGACAGATGCATTCTACACTGGTTGCCAATCGAAGCAAGAATTGAATTCCACCTCCTATTGATTACTCATAAATGCCTGGTAGGGTCAAACCCTTTATATCAGAGTGAAGTATTGGTTAATAAATCCAGCATAAGGACAATACGAATCAGCTTAAAATACCTGCCTGTAAACTGGCTCAGGTTAAGTAATGTGCCTTCTCTCTGGCTGCCCCTCGAGCATGGAATGCCATCCCACCAGACCTTATGGAAATGAGATCCACAGCAATGTTAACAAAAAAGGGAAGACCCTGTTGTTTATATGGTGCTGCTTGGCTGTGCTGAGAGGAGTATCTGTTCTTCTTTTACATCTTGTTGGCCCTGTTATGTCCCTGTGTATTCACAGCGACCCACCTAGCCTATGTATAACCTTGTTATATGTTTGTCCGCGCCTGTAAGCCTCAGGGTGATTTGGTGCGCTTTATAAATGTATTAAAGTAAAAGTAAAGGCCTCCCCAACTTCCTCACTCAGTCTCTGGAGTAGGATTAGTTCTGGCATACTCCCAGATAGGCCGTTTAGCCCAGGGTCGGAGACAGTTCTTGTTATGTGCTAACCTATATGAATTCAAAGAACGTGCCGCTAATGAACCAGCTGTGTGTATATGACTTCTATTAACTTTGTCACCATGAGGCTAGCAAGGGAGATCATTCATGCTCTATTCATTAACCATCAGTGTCTCATAATAAATGGGTCTGAATTTCAAAGTGTGACTAGAGTATCATCCCAATCCATCTGGTACAATATGGCAGGCGGGATAAATAGGTTGGGGTACAGACATACTATTGTGAGTACATCGTTAGGTATGATTAGCTTTTCAATTTCTTCCTCTGCTTTCTGGGTAATGGCCCAGTTTCCTAATTGCTTGAGAGATGCAGCTATATGGTTAGCTCAGCGGCAACAAGTATTACCATCTAGTAGGAGTAAGAGTGAGCTCTGTGACAAAGTGTGGAATAAAGCAAATACATCCTTTGCAGCATGGAGTGTGTAAAGGAGCCAGTCGCTTAGTGGCCGTTTACGTTTGCTTAAACAGACCAAAGGGTCTACTAGGGTACAACTCACAAACGCTGCTGGCAACATAGGGGAGCTTGGCATCATATTCATCCTTAGTTCAACTACCAGAGAGCTCCTGACTCAACTACTCTAGAATATCACTGCTTCAGGAGTGGACTTGGTCTCTGCTGAGGTGCAAGATTTCCTAAAGAGCCAACACAGAAACATTAGAGAGGAAGTGTAGCATTCTGGCCATGGGAACTTGGCAAAGACTCTGCTACTCCAGATGAACTCTGGCCATTAACGAACATTTGGAATTATGGGGATCTATGTGATCACTGCGCCGCCCATAATGCCGACTTTCAAATTGTCGACTCCCATTATGACATGGTGCAGTGATCACACAGATCACTGTGCCCTGCAGCACGCCTACCCGCCCCTCACCCACATACCTTCTTTGGCGACACACTTCTGTGTGTGCCGCTGTCTCTCCTACTTCCCTGCAGCGTCCGTTCTCTCCCACTAACGTGGGTCTGAACAGGCGCTGCAGGGTCCTTTTTAAAAAAAAGTAAAAAAAACAATCAAATGGTTTTTTATTGTCCCCGGCTTCATCGAATGGAAGCAGGGGACACCCCTGCATCACTTGACCCCTACTACACTGACTAAGGGGAGCGGGGGACAGCCCTGCAACCCCTGCTCACATTAGTCTGTGTAGTGGGGGGGGGGGTCGGTATTTTAGTAGGGCGCAAAGGTGCAGTAAAGGTAAGGTTGCAGTGTTAAGGGCAACATTTTTGTATGTTTCCGAATTATAGCAGCTGGAAATGCAGAGGGGTGCTGTTCACCTTTCAATCTAAAGGCATATTCGATGGTGTACAGGCTCCAACGGGTCAGATCATACCAGGTCTGTGGGCTTACTGCAACTAGGACTGTATGACTCACTATGCAGTATGGGACGTGCTATCGCCTGGAAGTCCAGCTCGATACCTTGGAAGTGCCCCAGAAGCTACCTCTGATTTGTCGATAGGATTAGGCACCAATTGGTTATTGGGCCCCTTCAGCCTCTACAGCTGCAATAGCTTAGGAAATTAGCAAGAGGTCATTTTTATTAGTGGGAAATCAAATAGGCTCAGAAAGATTTGTAGACGGTACTACTCCCCAAGGTATGGTCTTATGGCAGATGAATTATAATTGCATACAAATGATTGCTTTATCTTCAGTTGATATTCATTTCTTACTCTGAACCAGTACCATAATGCACATTGTGTTCTGGCCAGCTGAGAGGTCCCAGGTGGTAAGTTGCAACCCAATTTTGGGTTGAGTTGGACCAAACTGATCCCGCATAGGTTTGACAACTTTTTGAAACTGTTGCCAAAGATACAGAAAATTGAATAGGTTAAAAAGGAGCATCACATATTAGAAGTTTTTTTTTTAATGAAGAGAAACAAGCATTCCGGTTAGTGCATCAGTATGCCTCCTTTTGCACACCCTCATACGTTTTAGTCCCCACTGTCTTGAGTATGATGCTGTTCTTTGTTCTCATATCCGGTATATTGTTGTGTTACTGCAAATGCAAACATAATCAGAACCTTGTATCAAAAGTCACCTCCCGACACCATCAAACCTCGAAAATTAATATGTTGCATTCCAGTGTAAGATTCAATATGGGCATATTTGCTGATCAAGATGAAATGGAGAAAAGCCTTAGTATTGAAATTTAGATTGTAATATAGGGGAGAATTAAAGGTCTTTCCGCATTAACCTTCTTCCCATTAAACCTTTACTATTTGTAACAGGGTGAGGGACTGTTGTAACGCTGCATAAAATGAATGCTCTGTCTAATATTTAAAACATACCTGTTGCAACATTTTGAGTGTGGAAACAACATTTTCCTATTGTATATACCCCCTGCTACACCATATGATGATCTCCTTCTGTCTCCATTGTTTTTCCTTTTGAGCAGACTTTATTGCATTAAAACATAGTTTAATAGATTGGCTTGAAGCAATGATCGTTCCCTGCCAAACTCTTGAGCAAGTCCATAATGTAGAGCTGAAAAAGTGCTATCTTGCAGGAAATGAAGCCAGGTTTTTCTAGATCCACGTGACTGCATAAACTGGTTGTGTCCGAAACAGACAAAGAATTGCTCCAAGAGCATGGATATCAAAGAAGGAAGCTGTGGAAAGTATGGCACCCGTAATAGACTCCCTGTTGAAACAGGGAATAATAGTCCCTATAAGCAACTCTTGTAATAACTGTAACCGTGTCTCGGCCTTAACTGTGTCAGGGAGCACAGGGACCCCTTCTAACCTGGGCTAGTCGCACTAAAAGGGAGTATGCCAGAGCCAATCCAACTCAAGAGGTAAGTAAGAGAGTTGGGTGGCAGTTCCTGAACCTCCTGCGTGTGACTTGTCTGTAACGTTTGGTATCACTGTCCTTCACGCAGAACTACAAGATCCAGAAGCCGCCTCGGGTGCACTTGAGTGCACCGAGTGGAGTTTGGAAGACGGCGACCAAGCGTCTTTGCCGGCAAAGACATCCAGATGTGCGGCAGGAATGTCAGCGTTCCAGGTCAGATGAAAGGCAACCCACTTGGCGAATGCTGACAAAACCGAGCCGCAATAACAGTTTTAACACCAAAGAGCAAAAAGAGCCCGGGGTCAAGGAGGAATTTTAAAAGTATGGGTCATTGTAATCCAGCCCCTGGCGAATGGCTAGATTTACAGTGGCCAGAGCAGACATGTGACTCAGAAGACCAATGGGAATGAGGAGGTGGCAGAGGTCAGGATAGGTCAGGGTATAAAAGCTCAGGACACAGAGGCATGAATGTTGTTTGGGTGAGGTCAGGCAGAGTGGAGCAGGTCCGAGAAACCAGGCTGGGGGCAGAAGGTGGGGTGGACTGCTGAGAAGTCTGTGGGGGTGTTGGATCTGAGTGCAGGTTAAGGAATTGTATGTGACAGAGTGTTTGAGACTGATGGGGTGGTTGTGACAGTGTATGGTAGGGTGAATGATAGTCGGGAGGGTTATGTGAAATGGGAGAGAGGGATTAGGGCTAGAAGGTAAATAGTGGCAGAGAGAGAGAGGGAGTGAAACGGGAACGGTGAGTAAAAGAGATAGGAGGGTGGTAAGACAGCAAGTACATGCAGTGGGGAGTAGGTAGAAGTATTAGTTGGAGAGAGGAGGTGTGCGAAGATTGGAAGGACTGAAAAGGAGAGAGGAGATTTGGATATAGGAGAGAGAAAAAGAAGGGTGAGAAGACTGGAGGGACATAGGAGAAGAGAATGGAGAGAGGAAGTTCAAAACCGGAGGGAGGAGTAAGAGAAGAAAAAGAGGGGAAATAGAAAGACTAGAGGTAGGAGGAGAGACATAGAGAGAGGTGTGGGAGAAGAAGCAAGCAAGAGGGAGAGAGAGGGAGGAGAACAAGATAGAAAGTGAAAGAGGGTATAGTGGGTCAGAGTCTGCCACAAATAACACTGATGCCACCTGTTAGTCCAAGGGTGTTTATTTTTGTAATAGACAGATTGGTTTTGGGATACTTGGGATTTTAGTGCCGACCAAATGTCTGGGGGTGTTCTTGGTTTTAGGGCTGTTCCGCTCTCACTCGACTTCCCCGGCCTTACCCTGCCTATCCGAGGCGTACTCAGCGGGTGTTAGTGATACTGATAGGTGACCCTCTGCCTGTTAGTCTTCTTATGGCTATCGATGGTATCCCTGAAACGTTGGCTTACTTACTTCCTAGGGATGTTCTAGCTGTCCCTCTCCTATCCCCACTTAGTGTTCTAAGAGAGTTTTTGGGATGGTGCCTTCTTCCACACAGGGTCACTTGCAGGGTCGCCACATATGCAGGATCTCGCCTGACCCTCTACTCCTCTGGCGTTCCAAGAAGCTCTCCTCCGACCATGCTACCATCCCTCCTATTTTACACTCTGTCTTCCCACCTTCACCCTTAGATGTTACTTCTCTTCTCAACTCCTTTGCTTCCTAATACCATAACTTCCAACTGTTACCCTCTCCGCTATTATTTTCTCCTTCCTCTTTCCAACTACTCTGCCTCCTTGCTACTACTACTACTACTTCTCTGTTACTACTAATATCTCTTCTTACTCCTACCGCCTCTCTACTACCACTACCGCTCTACTACTTTGACTACTTTACACAGTGCTTCAGATACAATTTTGATGTGGAGTATTTTACTCCCTAGTTTTGAAAGTTGGGAGTAAAATTATTTTTATGGGAGTAAAAACATAAGTCCATTCCCACTCAGAGCATTTTATAAGTGAGTAAAATGTTTTTGACTGTAAAACAAAATGTTTTTGTAATATTTATTTGTCGCGTTATTCATGCAGATTAAAAGATTGTTGTTTACCTCTTTGGCTCAGACAGTAATAACAGGTTTCTTCCTGTGGTATGACATGCACTACTGGTCCAAACATATCCATGGAACTATTTGGGGCGAGAAGAGACTGAAGTTCCAATGTCTGTTTCTTATTTTTTGTTGGGTGTAATTTTACACCCTTTTTTGTTTTTTGTGAGTATTTAGTAAAAGTGGCTGATACACCCCTTATCTGTAGGGCTGACTTTACTACTTTTGATCTCTCTCTCCGGTCTACTCTTTACCACTGCTACTCTTACTACTTCTTAGAATTATGACTACCTCTCTCTCCCGCTACTACTCTGCTACTCTCACTGCCACTATCTCCACTTCCAATTACTACCACTGCCTCTCTACTTCTACTCTAGCCCAACTACACTTACTCCTCCCTCTCACACACAATCACTTTACTGACCCCTCTGTCCAATAACCTCCACACTCATTCTCTCGGATGTCCTCCTCCACCTCCTGTCCTCACCCAACTAACCTACAGTGAACAACTCCCAAGCTTACCCTTAAATATCCCACACTCTCCCCTGATTGGCCCAATTAACCTGACCAGTGATTTACCTTTCTGTAGGGAGTGTGACAGAGGAAGGGCTGGGGAGGGCTTAAGAGGTCTTGTAAATCCCTCCCCCTTTTTATGATCCTGCTACATTTCTTGTATGCCAATTCAAGCAGTTGATGGGGACAACTGTCACTTCTTTTACCCTACGATTTTTAAATAAATCACTGGTGGTGTAGTGGGTTTCCCTTCATATGGCCTTCGTGGAGGCCTTTGTTCAGTAAGCCGTATCCCTGGTGGTTTAGTGGGTTTTATCCTTGTGGCCTTTCTCGAGGTCTTTCATTAATAAAATATTCCCTGGTGAGCCAGTGGGTTATGCGCGGGCCCCAGCAGCAGTCCGCAGCAAGAGCCGCGCTCCTGTTCTCACACGGGCTCCAGCAGGGAGCCAAGCTCCCTGTCCGGCCACTGTGCTCTCTGTCCCAGCATGGCTTCCATCGGCGTGTCCTCCGACGAGTAAAGCCCACAAGCCGCCTCTTCCTCACCTGCCACGGGGTTCGCCTGCGTGTGTTATGATACTAGCTGCATCCCGCGGGTGGCCGTCGTGCCTGGTCGCTGTGCGCGGCCTGGACTCTCCTCTCAGTCTTCTCCTTGGGTCGCTGCTGCCATCCGTCCAGGCAAGGAGGATTGGGAGGGGGTACTGTATACATTCTGGCACCCTCTGGATTGGGCACTCTCTCACCCTCGACAAGACCTCAGGATCCCACTCATGACAAGGCTTGGGGACAGGCCTTGTCGAGAGATATATATATATATATATATATATATATATATATTGGAAACAGGCACCATATTTACCATCATTGATATTGGTGTAGGAGAATCTGTATTGCAGGATGTACTTAGAAATTCCCAGAGCCAGTAAGAAGGGTAAGGCCTTGTCCTTAAGGCCCTCACCACCAGAATAAGATAGCCTAGAGAGTAGGTATTTACTATCACTGGTTTTCGTCGCATCCAGCTGGAGAGATAGGGAAGACTGGTTTAGGGCCTCGAAAGGGAATCCCCTTAGTCGGACCTGCCCACAGTCTGTCAAACCAATCCACGTAATTTAAGATTTGACAATAAAAATCTTTGAATTCTGGAGTCTGGTGTTGTTAAAGTCATGTGTGGCATACTACAATACTTCCAGTTAAAATGTCAGGAAGAGATGTATACAGATTTGTTTAGACCAGAGAGCTGTTAATGCTGAAATCAACCAGCTTTCCCAGCCAAACAAATCAACTATAATATCCTGTATTCGCCAACCACCACTCAATTCATGGCAGTTGATTTATGTTCAGCATTCTTCACAATCCCCATGCACATAGATGACCAGTTGTTAGGACACCCATCTGGTTGGGGAAGTAGGGAGGACCTGCACGTCGGGTCCGGGCCAGGAGGGTTTACCCTCGATTTCGTTTGTGGGGGCCACGCTCCCTCACGTCCTTCGTTGCGTGGGGCAACGCTAATTCCAGTTCACGTATGCGCTGTCCTCTCAGGACGGCGGCGCACTGGCTTGTGTTCCAAGCCTCGTTTTCGTTAAGACCTCGCCCGTGCTGATTGGAGGACGTAGGTTATGTGTCAAGCCTCGGTTCCCCGACAGCCCCTTATCAAGCGGTTAGATCGGGATCTAGCCGTGTTTCAACGTGGTTTGGTTCCTGACCCTCCGCTTCGCTCCTGGCCTTCCAGCCTGCCTGTTTTCTCTTGCTCTCCTGCCTATCCTTTGGAGTTCTGCCCCTTGATCCTGGGGTCCTCGCCCTCCCTGGAACCTGAGCCCTGTGTCCTTTAGGCTCTGCCCCCTGTTGGTTCCCTGGCTTCTTGGTTCCCTGCCTCCTAGGCTTGTTGGTTACTTGGCTCCCAGGCTTCCTGCCTCCTAGGCTCCCTGGTTCCCTGGCCCTTGGGTTCCCTGGCCCTTGGTTTCAATCTTTCTCCAGCATCTTTGGCCCCAGCCTCCTTCTCTCTCTGGCCTTGCCAGGCTTTCCCAGTCTGTCCTGGTTTCTGTTTGACAGCAGTTCTTGTTTGGGGAATTCCTCTCCACTTCAGCCTGTCCTTGCCTGCCTCCTGCCTTTTGCTTGGGTACCTGGGCTCGGAGGACGACTCCACATTTCTACGCACCTTTTCAAGACAGCGTTCTTCTACCAGTCCAGAATACCATCTGAAGACGGCCTTCACTGCCAGTGCTTTCACTTTCCTGGTGTCACATTAAAAACAGGAAAGTGCCTATCTGTGGCGTCGGGAGCTGGTCCCCCTTCAGCCCTGTGTTGCACGGGTGGAAGTGGGACTGGTTCTTTGCGTCACCTCCCATTGTTTCACCGATCTACCGGACAGACTGGCTACTAAGTTGCGCAAGTCTTCTGGGAGCACAGGTATGCAGCGCTCATGGGACGCACACCTTAACACCAGTATTTGTTCTCTTTTTCCTATCGTGGAATTCAGCACATGTAGACTAAGCTGCCACAGAGGTACGAAGAATCAACTGCACTCTTCTCACAGCAGCCTAAGAAGGACCTACATGATAATAGATTCCCTGGAAATGCACCTCTGGTTCAGTACGTAGATCAACTCTTACTTGCTTCACCCTCATATGATGCCTGCAAACAGAACCCATAAGTATTGCTAACCACGGTGGGGCGTGGTCTGCAACCATGCATTAGGCAGCTCCAAGTGAACTCCCGCCAGATCCTTAATAGATGTCGCTGTAATCTTACTTGTTTTTAAAATCTGCAAGGTTTTCTGAGCACCGGAACGTGCCTGGAGTGTTCTCCCTGCAGCGGTGTAGCTCGAGAATGCTGGGCTGGTTGTGGTGCCGTCGGAGGTTCTGTGCCAGGAGATCCCAATATGGTGGCTACATCTGCAGTGGTGAGAGCTGTGTGCGCCTGCTCCGGCGGTGTGTGGCGGAGAATGGCCCGGTGGTGTCCAAAAGGCATGCCCAGAGACGGATGCTGGCTGGGAGCTCTCCTGATGAGCTCATATGTGGGGGCTTTCTGGCTGTGAGCATATCCTACGAGGCAGTGAATTTCTCCTGACAGGGAATGGTATCAGGCAGGTACCACGAGGCGGCTGATTACTCCTGTCGAGGGAACAGCAGTGGGAAGCTGAAATCACGCTCCAGTTGATATTGGGTCAGGTGGGAGGCAGTACTTCCCTTATAACGGGGCCTTAACTTACCTGCCAAGGACAATAGTGCTTGCGGACCAGCACAAGCAGGGGGGCGCTTGATCTTGGATTCATATCAGGACGGTGGCAGGAACCCACAAGGAGACCGCAGCAAGCGAAAGGCGGTAAAGTGAGGTGAGCGCACAGCAATAGCACGGGAGGCCTGTGGGATCTGTATGGCTGGGAAGGAGCAGCCCACAACAGCAGAGGTGGACAGGGTTCCCATGGAGTGAGGGACATACCACTGAGGATAGCAAGCACCCTGAGGGAAGCCATAGGAAAGGGTGATCACCAAGGAGATCAGCAGCCACCCCTGCAGGGTAGCGCTGAAGAGCAGAAGAGGATTGCACACGCGCACAGTGTCCTGGCTGGGGTGCTGGCACTCCCAGGGGAGGCTGTGAGCGACCGTGCTTGGTGGGCTGGCCAGGCCCTGACGGACAGCAAGCAACATCAAACACAGGGCTCAGGCCCCTGGGTAAGGTCTTGAAGGCGCAGAGACAGACGTGGAGTAGTAGTACAGACAGGGGCAGGAGAGGAGCAGACCCTGCTAAGAGAGGCACCCTAAAGCACTGCCAAGGGGGACCACTCACGCACAAATAGCCAGCAGCCCCAACAAGACACCCTCCCTAGGGCCACCGGAACCCAGCATAAAGGAGACATCACTAAGGCATGCTGGGATCACCCACACTGCTCTTTAGGCCACTGAAGCACCGCCCCAAATGTCGGAAAAGGCAAGGAAGAGCAAAGGTAAGCAAACAGTGATGGAAGCATGTGCCCAGAAAGGAGAGAACGCGGTGTCCCCACCATCAGTCAATGATGCTGGCACGGGTAACCCACAGGTCAGCCCACAAGAGGAAGGCCCGATCTTGACGGCCATAGCAGTGCAAAAAACAGCACTTGAGCATAAGATAGATTCGGTGATAGTGGATGTGGGGCTACTGTGCCAGGACTTCTGCAGAGAACACTACCAATATAGCCAACACAAGGACCCACATGGCAGAGGTGTTGGAGAGAGTATAGACACTAGAACATCGAGTGGAGGATGCCGAGGGGAGAGCTAAAAGAAACATCATCAGAATACTAGGACTGCCAGAAGGAGAAGAAGGCAAAGACCTGACAAGCTATGTGGAAAACCTCCTCCTGCAGGAGATAAGGCCTGGCATGCTGACCCAAGGATTCACATTCGGGAGAGCACATAGATCCCTGGCTAGAAGACCACCGCCGGAGCACCCCGCGGCATATGATAGCGAAAATCATGAATTTCAAAGACCGGGAGAGAATCTTGGCTTTCTCGAGAGAAGGAGGTAAGATCACGCGCAACTCCTCCAACCTGTTAATCTACCCAGGCTGCACGGCTCTGGGGCAAAAACAAAGAGCGATGTTCGGAAGGACTAATGAGAGACTGGGGAAGGCCCATCTAAGATTCATGCTGAGATTTCCAGCCGAGCTAAAAGTCCTACACAACGGCAGAACGCATTTCTTTTAAAACATGCAAGAGGCACATGCGTGGATGGACGAACAAGGACTACCACAACTGCCGGGTAGGAACAATGAAAGTCCCTGAGGCGTAAGATCAGAAGCACAGAGAGAAAGACCAAGAGGACAACGGAGCGCACCATGGAAGGGCACTAATGACGACCTTTGACGCTTAGGAGGTGGGAGCTCAACACCGACGTCGCCGTGCTACAACACCAACAACCGCACGACGGCCACCACAGCAACAATTGGACCCACCCTTGTTGACCCAGATGCCTGTGGGAGGCTTGGAGCTGCTGCACGCCACCCAAGTGATGGGAAGGGAAGGCGGGAGAAGCGGCTGCACCAGAGCACCCGGTACGCAGCTGGGCAAGTTCTACACAGTTCACAAAAGGTTATTGTTGATGGTTGGTTATTAGGGTCAGTGGACGTGAAAACGACTAGGACGAACAGTCGATGTATGAGGGTGGGGGAGGTTACTAGTTACCTCATCTGTGACAAGCAAGAAGCCAAAAGATGCAGAGAAAACATGGACAATAATGAGACACCTAAATGATGCACAGGAAAAGTACCCACACAAGGGAGGAGCACGGCGAATGGGAGGATTGGGCAGTGGGATGGACGCAGCCCTGTGAGAATGACGAGATGGGGAGTATTGGCTTGGGGCTGGTCACCTGGAATGTTAGGGGACTAAATAACTAAATAAAGAGATTTCGAGTACATGCATACTTGAAAAGGAAGGGGATACAAATAGTGATGCTACAGGAAACGCACCTCATGCTGGAGAAGAAGGCTGTAATCGCTAAGAAGTGGGGAGGCAAACTCTATGGATCAACATATTCGGTTTATGCTAGAGGGGTCCTGGTGTGGGTAGCACCCACATCCCCTTTCCAGCTCCTGGATTTCAAGAAAGGCGAGGAGGGCAGGCTGGTGGTGGTGCATCGCATACTAGAAAATAAGGAAGTATGTCTGATAAACGCGTACGCCCTGAACCACGACGCGACCCTGTTCTTTAAGCCACTATACCTGAAACTAGCTACATATAGGGGAGCGACGTGGGTGTGGGGCGGCGACATTAATTTTACCTTAAATCCCAAACTAGACAGCTCTGATGAGAAACGCAAGAAGCCGGCACCCCGGGCTAGGGCACTGGGAGACCTGCTGGAACACCTACAACTAGTGGCCATATGGAGAGAAAGGCATAGTGGAGAGAGGGGATACTCGCATTACTCGGCCCCACATCGTACGCACACGGGAATAACCTATATCTTCACGGGAACAGAGACTTTTGGCGAATTTGAAGAGATTGAGTACAAAGCTAGGGTACTGTCGGACCACGCCCCGCTCATAGCACACTGGCATGTGACGGCGCTGAGATCGCTAATACCCACATCGCAGTTAAGGACTGAAGCACTGCTAGAAGACAGTTTCAAGAACCACCTGAGCGACAAAATAGAAGAATACTTTGAGACCAACATAGTGAGCGTAGAAGAAACAGGAACACTGTGGGAAGCTTTCAAGGTTGTCATGAGGCGAGAGGCGATAGGCAGAATGGGGGGCCTGAAAGCAGAAATACAGAGGTCACTGAAGAATACAGAAAAGGACATAGAACTGGAGGAAAGGATGCTAGTAGAAGGGCAGGATGAGGGGGCAAAACTGATGAAATTGCAACAGAAAGGCTTAGCAGACTGGGAAAGACTGGGGAAACTTGACTACGCAAAGTGCACCCACAATTTACATGCAGCAGGTGACAAGCCCGGGGGACTCCTGGCCTGGCTATGCAAATGAGAGGCACCAAGGGAGATGATTACTAGCATAAGGGATGAAGATGTAAAGGTAGCCAGGACACAGAGGGAAATAAATGATATATTCTCTAGGTACTACGAGGCACTGTACACAAGTGACGAGAAAGGTGACGACATGGATATAAAGGAGCCCTGAGCCAAGTAGATATGCCACGACTTGGGAGGGAACAGACAATAGTATTGGACTCCCCACTCATGCTCGAGGAAATTAGGGAAATGATAGCTGAATCCCGACCGCTAAAACACCGGGGCCTGATGGCCTACCCAGAGAATTCTATAAGACATACGGAGAGGCGCTAGTGCCCAAACTACTAGAAGTCTTCACAGAGGCGTATGAGGTGGGTGCACTGCCAAGCAGCCTCCGGGAATCAATAATAGTGCCCATACTTAAACCAGGGAAGCCACTGCAACACTGCAGATCTTGCAGGCCACTATCCATGATGAACCAGGATAGTAAAATCTTAGCAGCAGCATTGGCGAACAGACTCAGGAAAGTGATTCATGAAGACCAAACGGGGGTATGTATTGGGGCGATGCACCTCATGGAACCTCGGGCGGCTGCATCATGTAATCGACAGCACAAACCATCAGGGGGGGGGACTGTGCAGTGGCCTCACTGGATGCGGTCTGAGCCTTTGACCCGGTCAGGTGGGACGGGCTATTAGGGACCCTGGAAAGATTTGGGATGGGCAACGCTTTTATAAAATGGGTGAGGCTAATGTACCCGGCTCCCAGGGCAAGAGTGCAAACAGGGAAACCGATATCCGGGGCATGGGAGGTAAGGAAAGGCTCTAAGCAGGGCTGCCCGGTGTCGCCAATGCTATACATACTGGCCTTGGAGCCGCTGGCGGCCTTCCTGAGGACACAGTATGTGGAACTGAGATTGAGATAGACGGGATGGCGCACACAGTGCCCCTCTATGCAGACGACATGCTATTGTATGTCAGTCGACCTGAGGAGAACATACTGCACTTACTAGATATAATAGACCAGATTGCCAGGCTCTTGGGCATCCCATAAAACGGGAAAAGTCTAACTTATTCCCGCTGGGGAGACTGAGAGCACTAGCCATAGGCCAATTGCCAAACCTAGGGCTTAGATGACAAAAAAATCCTTTCGATACCTAGGGATTAACGTGTGGCAAGACCCAGCCTTGGCACACACGAACAACACGAGGAAAGCCCTCAAGGGGATGGAAAAATCTATGGGGTTCTAGGAGAAACTACCCCTTTGAGTGCCAGGCAGAGCAGCCTTGCTGAAAATGGTGGCACTCCCGTGCCTGCTGTACCACTTCACTAACGTGCCCTACGCTGTACCCAGGGGTTTCTTCAGTCGGCTAGGTGGATTAACGTGTAGATTCCTATGGGAAAGGGGATAAACAGAATAGCCCTAAGCGCGTTGCAAAGAGACTAAAGCAACAGAGGAATGAGAGCGCCCAACTTTGAGCTGTACTATCTGGCCGGGCAACTGCAGTTTGTAAGAAACTGGCTCGGAGACGAGGCGACCCTAGACACCCAGCTACTGCGGCCAATGCTAAAAAATCACTACCTAAAAGAAATACTATGGGTGAGGGATTTGGAATTACCTAGACCATCCGGGCTACTGAAACTAGGTTGTGAACTGTGGAAAAAAGCCTGGAGACTCCTGGACTCTTACTCCGGGACTATTCCCTTAGCAGGGATCACAGGAACACAGCGTGGTGTGATGAGACAGATTAGGAAGCACTGAGAGACAAAAGGGATAGCAACATTGGGGGACCTCATTGAGGACAGTAAAATGCTGGAATTCCCAACCCTGTAGAGAGAAAATGGGATGCATAAGGGACAGTTCCTGACGTATTTGGGAATAACGAGCAGGATAGACAAGAGATAGCCGGGTACTGGTAAGGGGCCCAACGCAACACTGGACACCTTATACAACGTAACAGAGGGGGTGGGGACACATGGTCTCCAGGATTTACAACCTACTACTGGAAAGAGCGGAGTCCGAGACCTGGAGGTGCGCAGGCAGTGGGAACGGGACATAGAGAGAACCTTCAGTCACTGAATGACAAAGAGTGCTGCTGTACACTAAGAAAGTCTCAAGGAATGCAAGATTCAAACTTACCCAGACATACGTGACATACAGAGCGTACCTAACACCACACAGAATGTCAAGCATCCATAGAGGTACTGACCCAGTTTGCCCCAGATGCACCCAGGGGAACACTGACATGATGCATATGTTTTGGAGATGCCCGGTCATAGCTAGTTTCTGGCTGAACATAGCTGAGAGAGTGAGAAAAGGAGGGATCATGATGCATGCATGGCCACCTGAGTCTTGTCTGTTGGGAGTGTTCCCGAGAGGGGGGAAGTCGGCTGCCCATATATCTAAAATGAAGGACCTGATTTGCATCCTGGCCAAGCGTAGGATAGCAATGGCCTGGAAATCGGCTGAGGGACCCAGGATAGAGGCTTGGTGGGCAGACCTGAAACATTGGTCACTGGCGGAAACGTCAGTGTGGCACAGAGCGCTGCAAAAGGGGATGCATGAGGGAAGCGAAGGTGTGGAAGCATTGAATGAACTGACACAGAGAATGTTCACCAGTGAGGACACGGAAAGCCCAGACCTAAGAACTGAAGAGGCTACTTAGCAATTGTACACAGGCTAGGCACTTCCATTGAGAGGGGGAATGGGAAAGAGGCACGTGCACAAGCTGCACTATGGGTGTGCTACAGTATTGAGCAAATACAGAGGGATATAATGCCCATGTGGAACATATTTGGAAATGCATTGTCACAGTGAAGTCACTTGGTGTTTGTTTGTTTGCACCTTTAATTAGAAAATAAAAACGGTTTAAAACAAAGTATTGCTAACCACATTAGCCAAGAAAGGAAACAAAGCATCTAAAGGTAAACTACAGCTGTGCATGTAAACAGTACATTATTCAGGGCACAATATCATGTTAGGCTACCGGTTCATAGCAAGTTCCCGCATGGATGCTATTCTGAAGGAACCCAAACTCCAGCCCATAACGCAGTTGATAGTACTTTTGTGGATGTAGGATACTGTAAGCATATTAGGTTATGCAGAAATAGTCAAACCCCTACTGAAGTGTACCAATGTTAACATGCCAGACCCCCGTCAATGTACACAATAGGCATTTGACAAAGTTGAGAGCGCATTATCAAGTACACCAACACTAGGGTTTCCAGATTACCAGTAGAAATGTATTCTCTACTGCCACTAGAGAAATGCATTTGCATCAGCTTTCCTTACGCAGGCACACGGGCACTATCAACAGCCAATTGCATACTGTGAGACAGCCTTGGATCCATTTGCGGTAGGGCTGCACCCATGTCTTAACTTAGTGGTATCAGCCACCAGGGCTGTACAGCAATGTGAAAATATTCTATTATGAACATCCTTAGAAGCTGAAGTTCCACATGCAGTAGTTGCCCTGTTAATGAAATCATAAACACAGTGCATGAGCCGGACACGATCCACAAAGCATGTGATACTGTTGTTGAATTCATCAAAAATTACCCTGACTTGCTGCCCAGTACTCAACCCAGCTTCCCTACTAGGTAACCCACTGGAAAGGGATCCCCATGACTGTGAGCCTCATGACTGTATAGCCATCACTGACTAAACCTTTGCAACCAAGGCAAGTCATGTTTGATACACTCTTTCAGAATAGAGGTATTATATGTCGCGGATGGATTGTATTGCATAGACCAAAACAGCCAGTTTGTGGCTTTGTAAGCAGTTTGTTCCATAGCAGCCATTAGCGAGATTGGAAAACAGCCCATTGTCACTTCACACAGGTAGCCGAAATAGTAGCATTGACAAGAGCATGAAAATTAGCTGAGCAACAGGCGGTCCATATTTACAGATTCCATGCATTCATTTGATGGATCACATGATTTTCATCAGTTGTGGAAAGCGATAGGATTTCTAATATCAACTGGTTCACTGATTAAAACCCATGAATATGTAGCCAATCTCAGGGAAGCTGTGATGTTGCCCAAACAGATAGATGTTATCAAGTGCCCAGCGCACTAGCTCCTAAATGTCAAAGTCTCTCACGGAAATGCCTTAGCAGAAGGAGCTGCTAAGCAGGTAGCCATTTCTGACTCTCAGACTAAATGGAGCTCATGTTCCTTGTGCCGTAATGCGAATGTAAGGCATACAAGCCTTGCTTGAGTAAGGCTTTAAGGACTTCAGTTCACGCCACAACACATTTTCATTCATTTGTATAGTGGAGAGGAGGGGTGGAAAGCAACTTGCATTGCCACCACCTTCCTTCCTCTCCGCCATACAAATGCTCCAGCATTGGCGCCGGCATGGACTTTCATGCCGGCGCTAATGCTGGAGATCTCTATGGAGTCTGCCTGCTTTATGCAAAAACATAAAGCAGGAGGGGCCCATAAGGATCCTTTATGCAATCTGCCTGGCAGCCATCCTGCACAATTACAATTAAACGCTGTCCGACATGCTCTCGTGTCGGACAGCGTTTATTTGTAATTGTGAACACTGCTTATGCGAGCATAGCAAGTGGCGCTCACATTCAAAGCATGCAAGTCAGCGTTTACTCATTTTACACATGTCGCAGTGCAAAGGTGTAAGGCAATACGCCTGTAAAGCACCTTTTACCCTGCACCTTTGCACTATGCCATGCAAACTACCAAACTTTGGCTGCTGGGACCCGTCTACGTGTATGTCTACACATAACGGGTCCCCGCCGCTGAATTACAAGACGCAATAAAATGAAATCCTTTGTGGCGGGACGAGCAAGATCACCTACTTTTGTCCTATTTGCCTCATATTTATCATGGAATCACTTATGCAGGAAAGGGGGTTGTGATTGCAACGCTTCACCAAGACCGGTATGCTCTAGACCTTTCCACTATGGAACAGGCATGTTGCAGACAGTGCATTATATGCCAGCAAAATGATGTGGAAAAGACTGTTCCCTAATTGCAAAGAGGGCATCCGTGGCCCCACCGGCCCTTTTGTAAAACTAAAAGTGGATTTTGTACAGCTCCTGAAATGCAACAATTTCCAGTACATCCGTTTGACACTGGACACCTTTTCAGGTTGAGTGAAACCCTTCCCATGTAGAAGGGCAGATGCTATGACTGCAGCAAATACCTTAGTCAGGGATTTTATACCAAGATTTGAAGTGCCGGTCAGCAGAAATAGTAATAGATGGACACATTTTATGGGACTGTTAATGTGGGAACTGTGTACTGCTCTGAACATCCAGCACATGTTCTACTCCCTGCACCTTCCAGAATCAGCGGAGAGATGACATTGAGTCTTAAAAAAGTGCCTGGATCAGAGACTGGCCTCAATTGGCCCAAGGCGTTGACACTAGTGCATAGCCCATTTAATAGATAGACATGCCTTAGCCCCCCCACAAGGTGCTCTTTGGATGTCTAATGCATCTTCTCTCATTGCCACCACTAAACAGAACTTTTAACTGTATCCATTTGGTGAAGGACTGTGTTATCAAGTAATGTCAAAGAATTGCTGGTAAGTAAAGTGAATATGCTGCCTGTGCACCATCCTTTACCAATTTTTGGGGTTAGTGTATACTTTGTATCTTTGCTGCAGTCTCCTAACTAAGACAGATATTCACTTATGGTCAGAGGGTAAATCATATTTTAGTTTGCAAATAGTTGGGTTGGTTTCTGCGATAGGAAATATGACAGTAGGTTTGATTCATATTTGGTTCAAATGGAACTGACACACAGTACCTAGTGTTCCACATGGAAACTACAATAAACTACAAAACTGTGTTCATATAAATCAAACCTACTGTCATATTTCCTAGCACAGAAACCAACCTAACTATTTGCAAACTAAAATAATGTCAAAGAATGATTGCTTTTATTAAGCATGTTTACACACAAGTGTTGTGAGAAACCTGAAGGTCTCTCCCTGACTAGTCCCCAGGATCTGTCATTCAGGTGGCCAGGACACGGCCATCGCTATTGGATCCATTTCCTTGGGGTGGACCAGTGAGGCAGGATCACCTGTATGGGGGTCCTCAGGGAGTGGAAGTGGGACACCGACGGGTGAGACGCGGTATCCCCCTTCTTATGACACCTTTTCCCTAACCTACCACGTAGGATACGCAAACACTCTACTTCCCCCCCTTTTCTGATGCGAATACTTTCGCATATCACGAAGGACGACAGACTAACACCGAGCCATTTACCTGACATGTCCCAACACAAGGGTCAGGAAAAGTCAGGCGATTGACCAGAAACGGACACACCTGACTGCCCTTTCCCTTCCCCACAGGGATAAAAGGTGGAGCACGAAAGCACAATACGAGCAAGGCAGACCGCACATCGAGAGAGCCAACGCAGCACAGCAGTTCAAGAGGAGGAGAAAGACTGTGCAAACCGAAAGGGTGACAGGGAGAGAAGCGACCTTGCCCTTTCCAACCAAGGCCTGTGAAACCTCTGCAGAAGGAATCTTAAGACCACAAACTATAGCCAGTGTGTGTTGCAGAAGATGTCAATGATGCATGGGACCCTCCTCTATTAATAACCAAGCTAGGGAGAGACACTTGTCTCCGTGGTACCAACCTTGACTCCAGAGAGGTTCATCACAGTAGGTTCATCACAGCGGTTCATCACAGCCGTTGATTCGAGGGGAAAGCCGATAAGAAACCGAACTGTGTTCAACGAAAAGTAGCAAATGGCTAATTGAACTGTAAAAGTACAAAGAACTATTGACACAAAAAAGGGGGAAAACCAGCAAGAGAGGAGTCCGGCACCACATGGTTGCTCACTCAGGAAACTCTGGGCGATTACCCGATTGTAAAAACTACCATTACCAGAAGACCTTGGGAAAGGCGAGAAAGAGGGTCAAAGTGGTCATAGAGGGGTCCAGTAAAATCCTCTGTACGGTCAAGTCTTTGACCGACAGATGATTGTGAAGCTAAGGGAAGTGATTCCCGCCTCGTAAAAACTGATGACAAAGTTGGCAAGAGGAAACCTGAAGGAGGTATGCTGATAAACAGGGGGCGAAGTCTGAAATCGCGATATACAGTGTGTTGACAAGAGTGAACCCGGCAGAGGGATGTCCACAGAAAACTGTTTAACAGACAATAAGATTTATGAATGTCAATGAAGAAATTGTTTTGAGAAACCGTTTTGAACAAGACAGAGGGAGACAAAGAGTAGAGTGGGATCTGAGCCCAGAATAGGGGGATCCCAGGGTGAGAAGCCAACACCCACCGAGCCGTGAATATGATAGAGAAAAGTGCAACAGAGAAAGTCTTCTGAATGCATGTTAGAGAAAACCCAACAGAGGGAAGCTGATATTTCGAGAGGGGTCTGAACCTGGAAGAGGGGGGCCCAGGGGTGAAGAGTTATCACCCAAGTACAACCAGAGAAGGATTTTAGAACTTTGTATTAACCTTTTGTTTGTTATTTTGAATCGGTCAGACCCTCAAAAGTAAGAAACTGCACTATCGAAGGTCCTGATATCGGTAATAACTTTTGGTGGGCCTGAACCTGGAAGAGGGGGGATCCAGGGGTGAAAGGCATCACCCTTCTTATAAGCAGAAAGGAACTTTGTTTATTATTTTGAAACGCATCAGGTCCTCATAGGCAAGAGACTTTTTGTAGAAAAGTGACCTAACCACCTAAGGCCCTGCTTGCTGGGAGCAGAACTGTTGACTCGTGCTGGCTAAGTTCGAGCGTGTGCTGTGCTCCATAATCCTACCTTGTCCTGTGCTGAAAACGCAGGGAAGGGAGACCCCGACTACCGCATCCTGACTTAATATTTGTGAACAATTTCTTCTTTCTAAGGAACTTTATCCCACACTTCTTTTGTATTTAGCGTAAGGATTGGCAATAGGTTTTTCTTAGTATAGTCCCATTTTATTTGTCAAAGACACCACTAGGACTGCCTTATTATTGTTTGATGGTTGAAGCTTGCTCCCATCTTAGATTAAGGTTTACAATAGACGTTTGTCCAACCTACCTATACAGTTTAATAAACACCCTTGAACTGTGATCACTTCTGTCTGACTTTACTGTTGTCACCATGAGTTCCTTATAGTGTGGGACACCCTACCGAAGGACCCCGAGAATGCTAGCCACTCTATTCAAATTGGAGAGTTTATGTCAGTGAGTTCCAATGCAAGATGGTGGTGGCACTCCGATGACGTGGGCCTTTCCAGGTAATCCTAGTTATGGGTGTTGCTATTAAGATCAGAGTGCTAGTCGCCAGTGTGCCTGCTTCCCACTGTAAGAAAAGCGTTATGCCAGACCTTGGACACCAGTACATTGTTGAGTTTTGGGCTTTGGTATTTCCTTGTGATATTGAATTTTTGCCAATGGCAAGACAAGTGCAGTTACAGAGCCTATTGAGATCAACAAAAGGGTCAATCTAACAAATCTTGTCACCAAGTGAAATGTAGAATCTTTACATTGGTATCGTAGGTAATATGAAAAGTCCTGTCGAGGAGGCACATTTGATTTGGGGGGCACATGGGAGTGCAGGGTGAACATGCTTCTGGGATTCATTTTGGTACTGGCCAAATGTGTGGACGTACATGTTATACACCCATGTCATGCATTCCCTACTGGTTGTTCGATGTGGACTATGATAAAGCCCTGGAGGACGCTGAACCTTTACTGACAGCTGCTCCAATTCACCAAACTCAGGCCCCTATTACTGTTTTTTTTTCTTTTAAACAATTTTTATTCGTTTTTACAACACACAAATAACAACCAACTCTCCCGACAGTTTCGATTTCCAGCTTCTTAGTATACAATTTGCATATCTTTATTGCTGTCTTCCCCCACCCTCCCCCGTTAACTCTAGCTTCCTCCACTATTCCTACAAATATCATGTCTCATGGGGCTCTTCCCCTTCACTGCCCTCGGGTGTATCCTGTTCGCTTGGGCTAGTTCAGGTGGGTCCCGCGGGCCCCCATCAATGTTATTACAATTGCAACCATCCCAAATGAGCGGAATGGACCTAAGCTATCACACTTGTCTAATCTGTATTCCTGTTGTGTTTCCACTTGTTATTTAATAGGTGGTGGTCGGCATGAAGAGAGAATAATTAGATGGTACTGGAATGGTATTGTTCCGATATTGGCATGGGTTCTCCTGGCTCACCTTGTTGCCAGACGGAAATCGAGAAAGAGTCTTGATTGCACTGAAGCAGTGGGTATGGTGGTGATACCCGCCCCCTGTGATGTAGAAAGAGAGGAATTAGAGGCTGGTGGGAAGGTTAATAGGTGCAATCCCAACTATTGTTATCTGGTGTCTCACCTGACCATGGAACACAAGACAGTAGTGGGAAGGATATGTGTGAATTAGCCTTTTCTGTACTGTTTCTGCAGTACAGGCGTTTCTCATGCTGTGAATGTGACGGAGTTAAAAGGTATGAGGACAGAGTCCCCACGGTCATCATTATGGTATGAAATGGTTAGTAAGATAGATGGGTCTGGGCATAGGTATACTCTAGTTAATGCATCTTTAGGAACTATTTGTTTTTCTTTGCCTTTGTCTGCCTTTCAGGTATCTCGCAATTTCCTAAATGCATGTAAATTGCAGGCAGGCATCCAATTAGCTCAACCATTGCACAAATTACAATATTGACGAAATTAAAGGGATCCGAGAGATAAAGTATGTGATGGGGCAAATAAAGCCATTGCAGCATGGAGTGTGTATTGGGGCCAGTCCCATGGTGACTGTTTGGTTTGGTTCAAGCGAATCAATGAGCTCATTACTATAGCCAACACTGATGCTAATATTGGGAACCTGGGGATAATTTTTTCTGCACTCAATTCAGCATCAAAGGAACTGTTGACAAACCTTATCTGGAACATTTCAACCGCAGGAGCTGCTCGGAAATGGGACTTTGCCTGTGCCAAAATTAAAGACTTTCTGAAGGACCAGTTTGTAGGCATCCATAAACATGTGGGGCCTCAAACCTGGCCGTGGCCGCTTGGTAGCAATTCTGGGATTCCTGAACATCTATTGCCCTAGAGGAAGATGTGGCAAAACAGCAGCTGGAGGTGCCCAGGAATTCTGTGCACATTTCAAGCCAGAGGACCAGTTGACGGCATCTGTGTTATGGCCTTTCAGATCTTACCTTGTCCATGGGCTGGCTGCACTTGGGACTGGGTGACTCACCGAAGTGTCTGGAAAGCTCCTGGATCACCAACCCGATATTTAACAATTGCATCAGGAATAACCTCAAATTTCTTGATAGGTGCAGGTGCCAACTGGTTATTATGGCCCCTACAACCTCCACAGCTGTAATGTCTTAGGAAGGTAGCTAGAGGATAGGTGACATGGTAGAAAGTAGCATATGTTGGGATGGACTGGGAGTAGTTACCACGCTGTAAGTTGTAGAAGTGAAGGCCAGACGAAAAGCCCACATGAGATCAGCATGAACTCTGATGACATGTTCTATGCTCTTGAAAATCTGCTGACGCAGTTAATTTCAAAATGTGAAAATTTGGAAAAAAAGATCAACATCCAATCACTGATTATAGATAAGAATATGTGTGGATGTTGCGTGTAGTGGTGAGTCTTTTAGATCACTGCGCAAATCTAGTGTGATGGTAAACCCGGTGAATAAGAAACATAGAAAAATAACACGGGCACCATTACTTGCCCTTGTTCATCATGTGTTTATGTATAGCAACAGGACAATAAGCAGGCAACAAAAAGACAATAAGTTATCAAAAGAGCAGGATCTCCGAAGTAGAGCGTCCGGCAGTCATGCTCCCGCTGTCACCCCCCTTCCCAGCGTCATTGTAGTTAGCCCATCCTTGGTGCTTACTCCTGTCGTTGGGGACGGGGATGTAATCCTGGTTCAAGCCTTGCTGGTGGGATCAGCTAATACAAACAAATCCACCAAAACGCCAATGCAAAGAGCTCCCAAATTAAAATAGAGTAGAAAAACAACCTGTGCTAATAAGATCAGTAATGCACAACCTACCCTTCTGGCAGTTTGGGCCCCCACCCCTTGCACCTCGGCAGCATATAACTGTCCGCCAACAAGTCCCAGACTTGCAGTGACAAAAATGATGGTGCCTGCCCTTCAGCTGGTAAAATTGTACCAGGGGAACTCCCCTTCACCTTTGAATAGGTCAGCTGTGTTATGTATTTTTAAATCTATTGTACTGTTAAGAGTCATTACATCTAGTGATATAAGTATAGTTGATCAGGTTGAACTAAAAAATCAGTTTATATCAAACATATGTTTCGAAGTAGAGGCCTCCCTAAACTATGTCCTAAGTTTTGAATCTGATTTCCTTCGACTGGGATATAATGTCTGTTGTTTCGAAATCCTGTTACACAAATCAAGTATTGCAGCATCATCAAGTGGTATTAACAGCGGCCAGAATACTGTCACTGGTGCCGTGAAAACGTGTCATATTCCTATTCCATCTGGCTTAACTCCATCTGCAGACATGTCTAAGATCACTGTAAACAAAATGGCTACTAGCTCAGTGAATAATTTGCCCAGACCAGTATGTCCCCCTGTCACTACCCCGTCTAATGATATTCCTGAGGGTTACTGTCAGTGGCTACCTGTATCATTAAAGCCCCATTTTGCCACTGAATGACAGTGATATGATACAGTGGATATGCTCTATTCCTGGAACACCAGAGGGCATACCCATCTGTTTGAGAATGATGGACTGGTGAGTAAAATGGAAATATTTGGCGTTGTTGTCTTACAGGAAACCGGGCTGATGACCGAAGTGCAGTTAGATGGTAGAAGTACAGTCCACCAGACGGTCACCCAAGGCCCCTTGGGGAGACTGAAAGGTGGCCTTCTTGTTTCTATCCTACCACCATGCAAGATAGTGAAATTGAATCAGTCTACTCAGCATTTCTTAGTTACTAAGTTATCGTTGCCATCATTTGATATCATTTTGATAAATGTCTACGATCTGCCGAATATGGCTACGACAACTGAGAATATTAGGTTTGTCGACATAGTGCTACAGAGATATAACCAGCAACTGCCTGTTTGGGTGGTCGGTGATTTCAATGGGTTATATGGAAATCTCCCTTAAGTAGAAGATTGTACATTAAATTTCACATCCTCTGTTTTGTCTCCTAGGAAGACCAATAGGCAGGGCTCTAAATGGCACTCCTTGTTGGGTGCCCATAGGATTGCAAAACTGAATGGTATAATGCCTAGCAATCCCTTAATGGCTTTCACTAGAATTGAGGGTCGTTCAGCCTCGACCATTGACTACGCTGTCTCCAACATAAGTGGGCTAAAGTATATCAAGGATATGAGCACAGTTGCTAGACACGAAAGCGATCATGTCCCTCTATGCTGGCTTTAGTGTTAACTAAGCAGAGGAATATCGTAAAGTATTTTGATGAAAATGGGCAATTGTTTAAGGAGGGCCAGAATTGTATTTGATGGCATCAATGTAACATCGATCTAGCCAATACCTTAGTATCTGTATTACTACCGCATTTTATACAGACAGGATCCGACGGGGCAGGTTGTTATCCAGACCGATTCTGGCTGCATTAGGCCTGAGGAGAACGCCTAGGCTGGAGGGTGTGTAACCAGCTGTGTTTAGTTAGGATGATGGGGAATATGAGGCAAGTGATGGTATGAGAACAGCTATACCGATGGTGTCATAGTATCGATGTGTTCTAGTTGAGTGGTGGTGTAAGGAAGAGAGTAAGCGTGGAGATGTGATTTGGTGGTTTACTTTAGGTGCTCGAGATTGAGCACATTCCAATAGTTCCATGCACTCCAAACCGTTCCATGCACTCCACTCCATCAGTTCTAAGTATTCTTTCTGATCAATGCACTTTGTCCGATCTATACATGTTATCCTTCATCATCCGGTCTGCTCATTTCCATGTTATCCGTCGTTCTCCATGCATCATCCATCCACATACTTGACCCGTTCCATATACCTGGTTTCACCCGTTCCATCCACATACGACATCCGTTCATCCACATACATCATCCGTTCATCCACCTACTTTATCCGTTTCAACCACTTCACTCGTTTCATCCACTCACTGCACCCGTTCCACCCACTTCACTGATTCGTCTACACACTTAATTCGTTTCATCCACTTCACCCGTTCCACCCACTCCACCCGTTGCACCCTGTTCCTCCGTTTCGCCCGCATGCTTCCCGGTTCCAACCCCATACTTTGTCTTTTCCATCCACATACTTCACCTGTTCCTTCCGTATACTTCACTCGTTCCATCCACATACTTTTTTTTTAAACATTGTATTGATTTATAAACACAACCAAACAATACAAACCATACAAGCAGTGCATGTTTCAACAGTTTCATTATACCTTCTTAACTTCTAGCCACTAGTTCCCTCATCCCACCCCCCTTTACGAGTCTATTGCTTTGAACATTCTGTTTCCGCAACCTGTGGTAGGGTCTCCTCTTCTACAGGTTCCGCCGGGTCACCTGTTGACCCAAACAGCTCGGCTATCAATGATTTCCAGGCCATCAGGGACTCAGTCTCCTCCTCCCCCCCTGTGCTACTCGCCTCTTGCCATACCATGGTTTCCGCTTCCGCCCATTTTTGCAAATCTCTCCACCACACCTCCACATTTGGCATGTGGCATGTCTTCCATCCCATGGCAATTCTCCTTTTTGCAAGCACATAAGCCAGATCCTTTAGTTTACTCACATGCTTGAGCTTCTGCGATCTTGGGCACCCCCCCAGCAGACAGGCCCAAACTGTATCCACTACAATCTTGACTCCCTTGTTTTCCAGTTTCCCTTTCACTTCCCTCCAGAAGCGTTCTATAACTGGGCATGACCAGAACATATGCACCATGCCCGCGTTCTCCTCATCACATTTGGGGCATGCTTGCCGTCCTGCATTCTCAAACCTCAATATCCTCGGAGGCGTCATATATGCCCTATGCGTTATGTACAGTTGAATCTGTTTCAGCCTTGCGTTTCTAGACACCTTTTTATGATACCCCTGCGCCCGTTCCCACATCCTGTCCTCCATCAGGGCTCCGACTTACGTTTCCCAATCTAGTCTCAACTGCGTGACCTCCTTCCCCACTTTAAACATCAGCATTTCATATAATCTGGAAATCTCATGGCCCCCTTCAGCTATGTCGTATATCATATCTGTCGTGGCATCCGATTCCTCCTCCAATACAGTTTCAGGCCATGTTCTCTTAATCCTCTGTACCATTCTATAATATGTAATGTACTGGCCCTCGTGCAACCCAGTTTCTTCCCGCAGCCCCTCAAAAGTGATACTAGAGCCCTCCCACCAAATGTCCCCCATTGTTGCCACCCCAGCCGGTTCCCAGTGGTTCCTAAGTATCATTCGTAGTTGCCCATCTGCCCCCGTTAGTGCAACCAGTGGTATCTGCGGAGAGCATGGGGACGGGTTCTCCATCATCTGGCATGCCCTGCGCCACATCTTCCACCCAAGTAGCATCATTTTAGGGCGCCCCCTCATTTCCGCCCTGGGTACCCACATCATCTCTTTCAAATAAAATGGCGCACAATTGCGCCCGAACAGCCTAAATTCTGAGGTCTCCTCGTCAGAGAGCCATTTGGCAACATATTGTAATTGACTTGCCATGTAGTACACCTCATAGTTGGGCAGTTTTATCCCTCCTTTGTCATGGAAGTTCTGTAGCTTCCATAACGCCACTCTGTTTCGCGTGCCATGCCACAAAAAGTCCCTGCACATGCTATTCAGTTTGGTGAAAAACTTCTTAGGAATCCGGTACGGTATATTCCCAAAGTAGTGTAGGAGCCTTGGCAGAACCACCATCTTTAGCATTGCTCCCCGCCCCATCATTGCCAAGAGTAGCTTGGCCCAAAATTGCATGAACTTCTCAATTTTTTTAACGGCTACTTCTGTGTTGCACCCATGTTCCTCTTCCACGGTGTGGTATATATTTATTCCCAGATACCGAAATGTGCTAACCGCCCATGGTACTTGCAATACAGGTAATCGCTCCAATGGAATCCCCATGTACCCCCCCTAATGGGAACATGCTGGACTTCTGGGGGTTCACTGCTATACCGGACAACACAGCGTACCTCTCCATCACTTCTAAGATGTACTGGAGATTTTCTTCCGGGAATCGCAAGTACAGTAACATGTCATCTGTGTATAGGGAGATCAGATGCCGCTCCCCTTTCACCTCGATGCCTATGGTGTCATATTGCTGCCTCAGGTATATTGCTAGAGGTTCCAGGGCCAGTATGTAGAGCATTGAAGACCAGGGACATCCCTGTCTGGTACCCCTGCTAAGCTGCCACCTTCCCGATATCACAGATCCTGTCTTAACTCAAGCCAGTGGTACCCTATATAATATTTTCGCCCACCTTACATATCCAGGCCCCAACCTGTAGCACTCCAGGGCCGCAAGCAACCATGGCCATTTAACTGAATCAAAGACCTTAATTGCGTCCAAAGACACAATTGCCATTTCATCATCCCTTTCGCTGCCACACTCAATAATTCTTTGGAGTCGCCTATGGTTATTGGTAATATTTCTATTTGGGACATAGCCCGTTTGATCCGGGTGTATTAGTTTGCCAATAACATTCTTCAGTCTTATTTGCTAAGACAGCGGTCAATATCTTGCTGTCTTGATTCAGCATCGACAAGGGTCTATAGAAGCCGCAGCTGTGCCCAGGTTTATTAGGTTTGGGGAGTGGTACTATGACAGGCTCTCTTAGTGACTCTGGTAAGCTACCCGTCTCGAATGAACGCTTCGTTTAACATCTCTAACAGTTGGGGGAGGACCTCTGACATGTATACTTTGTAAAACTCACTTGGGAGTCCATCTGTCCCTGGGGTTTTACTAGTAGGCAATTGCCTCACCACTTCCCCTAATTCTTCTAAGTTAATCGGGGCATCTAGTTCCTCTCTCTCCTCCTCACTTATCTTGGGCAACCCTATGTCCTCCAGCGTTTCTCCCATCATAGCGCGGCTGCTCTCACCATCGTCCCCGTATGGTACCTTATAATAATCTACAAATGCTTGATTAACTCCCTCCTGGGTGTCTACCACGCTACCGTCTTCTCTCCCTATGGTCCTGATCGTGACTCTGGGGGTCTCACTCTTATATAACCACGCTAAGTCTCCCCGGTTTATCACCTCCCGCATGCTGTCTCTCTACGTACTTTTTATAATTGAGGGTACACAATCTATCCCAATATTCTGCAAATTTTTGCTGTAGCCTGAGTGTCAATTCTAACTTCTCTGCTGTATCATCGTCGCCCCTTAAAGCTTCTTCAAGTTTCTTCTCTGTCTCCTATAGTTCAACCAAAATCCCACCTTGCAGACCATTAGATTTTGCTATGGCTACCCCCCTCATCACAACTTTAAAGGCCTCCCATAGTGTTTCCGCCGAGTCCACACTCCCGGTATTTGTTTCAAAATAATTTACAATCTCCTCCCCCAAGTCCTCCGGTCTCTCAGTGCTTCCGCTCGTAGACGCCATGTCGGGATCCTCGCTCTCGGGGGGGCAGTATTGCCATTCGAGAATCCGGGGCGAGTGGTCCGAAAGGACCCTGGCTTTGTACTCTATTCGTGTAATCTCCGCTATCGTTTCAGGTGATGTGAAGACATAATCCAGCCTCGTGGATAATTGCTGTGGGGCAGAATAATGTGAATATTGCCTTTCCTGGGGGTGTCTCACTCTCCATGCATCCTCCAAACCAAAGTCACTCAGCAATCTCTGTAACGCTTTGGCTGCGGGGGCCGGTCTGTCCATCCTCCCATCCGATCTGTCTACCCTCGGGTTCAGTACGCAGTTGAAATCCCCTCCCCAGATCATCGCGTTTCCTACACATGCGCTCAGGTTAGTACACAATGTTCTAATGTATGCCGCTGTGTTCTTGTTCGGGGCGTATGTATTGACTATGCGGATCTCCCTATTCTCCACCAGTCCCCTCAGTATAACCATCTTCCCGTCAGTCTCAGCTACCACTTGCAATAGCTGGAAAGGGACATGCGGCGCCACCCAAATAAGCACTCCCCTCGCGTAAGCAGAGTACGATGAGCCCACCAGCACTCCCTTCCATTTCCCAGCAATCGTGTCCATTCTCTCCCGTGTAAGATGGGTTTCCTGCAGCAATGCAATGTCTATTTTTTGCCTGCGCAGGTACAACATGACTTTGTTCCTCTTTAAATAACTATTGAGCCCCCGTACGTTCCATGTAACTATTTTAAGGTCACCCATGGTCTATGCAAGTTCCATTCCTCCCCCCACAGGTGCAGTCTGACTCCAAATTCCAATAAAATCTGTTAGGCACGTTTCCCATTTTAAACTCTCCGTAACCAAAAACACCCCAAACTTTCCGTCCCCTCCCCCCGCCTCCCTTCCCTTCCCCAACATCACTCCCCTCAACTGTTGCTTAGCTCCATCCCTGGATCTCAGGCTCCCCCGCATCTAGCTCTTTCCGGCTCCCGCCTGTACTCGAAGCTCCGCAGGGTGAGGCCGCCCTAGTGGCTAACCTACTACTACTACTACAATTCGTGGGGTAGGGTGCTTTCGCCCTGCCGCTCCTATTTCACTTTGGGTTAACTACACATTGCTACACAATTTGCGCATATGTACACTCTGCTATATTCCATTCCTTCAAATCCGTTACAATCAGCAATGTCCTATCAAAATATCAGCCTCACTTAGCAACACCCATTAATCTCAATCTTCATCTAGGCAACCCTGGAGTGCTCACTCTACGCCTTAACAGTATGCATACGTTATCTCAGTCACTTATCGTGTTCCTCTTGAGCCTCCTCCGTGTCTCGTTCCGGGCAACTCTGCAGATTCAGCCATGTCGTTGCCTCTTCCGGAGTATCAAAAAAATACATTTTGCTCTTGTGCACCACCTTCAATTTCGCAGGGTACAGAAGCATATATTTTATCCCGGCCGTGCGTAGCTTCCTTTTGACTGCCATATAGCTGTACCGTTGCCTCTGGACCAACATTGTGTAGTCCGGATACGCCGCGATGGTGCTTGAAGCCCTTTCGATTGTTCCACCTTTTCGGAAGTACTCCAGTATCTTCTCACGATCTTTATAGTTTAATATTTTGGCGATTATCGCCCGGGGAGGGGCCCCCGGCCTCGGCTTCCTCATAAGGGCTCTGTGTGCGCGCTCCACTGCAAATACCTGCGAGAGTTTTCCAGCCCCTATTCCTTGTAAGAGTAGGTTCTCAACATAGTCTGTCGGATCCTGTCCTTCCTCTCCTTCCAGCAAGCCTACCAGGCGGATATTGTTCATTCTTGCTCTCCCTTCTGCTTCCTCCGCCCGAGACTCCAGGTTAGCTACCTGTTGTTTAAGTACATGGATCTCCTTTGCGTTGTTGGTGCTGGTGTCCGTGTTGGTTTTCACCGCGCTTTCCAGGCTGCTCGTTCGTTCCGCCAGCCCCCTGACATCTTGCCTCAACAGGGTGACTTCTATGCCTACTGCGTCTATTTTAACCTCCAGGGAAGTACGCAGGTCCGACATCGCTATCCCCCATGAGTCTTTCAGCTCTGTGATGGCCGCTAGTATCTGATGGTTTTCAGTCGCTGCGGTGCCCTCCGCTGGTGCTGTCGGGCCTTTGGGCGTTATGGCCTCAGGAGATTGTTACGTTTTGGCGAAAATATCCATTGTGGACTGCTTATTCTTGTTCTTGCTCACAGCCCCTCGTGCCGCCATCCTACGGCCTCCGTTATGCACCTGAGGTTACCTGAACTCTGGTGTGTCAGTCCTGCTTCACTGTATCAATTCAGTACCGGTGTGCCTCCCCAACCGTGGAGCAATTATCCAGGAGGAGCACCGGCGTTAGCTTATGTTGCTGAGCCCACACGGAGAATGGGTTGTGCCCTCCCACTTTTCAGTGTGTCTCACCATGTCCTAGAGACCACGCTTTCCAGTGATGTGACCACCTAGCTCCCAGGCTCCTCGTGGTCTGTGTCCCACTTCTATGTGTCAGCATCCACTGTTCACTCCTTGGCTTCTCAGGGGACAGCTACATCTTGTAGCCCTCCATTGCATCAACAGCTCCTCTTATTATATTGTTCTCTGCTGCCAGGAGCACAATAGCCCTTCAATAGAACCAGTTTAGTGTTGCCCACTGTGTTTTCCAGCGGACATCAATGCTGGGTGTCCTTTCCCACCCTTATCAGCCGCTGCAGCACTCCTTAGGCAGCCGCCGTGCACCATTCGCCGCCTCTTGCAGCGGTCTCCCGCTTATCAATCACTGCCGGGCGAGCACTTCATCTGTCCGACTCAGCGCAGCTCCCCTGTTCCAGCGGAGCCGCGCAGGCTTCACTCCGCCTCGTATCACGCGGGCGCGCGCCTCGTGCCAATGCTGTGTCCCGGTGCACCCGGTCTGATTCCTCACGGGATTCCCCCGCTCGCACATCCAGCATTGTGCTGCCTGGGCTCCCGTCGCGTGTGTACCGGGACTGCACAGCGCTGTGTGCCAGCCCCTCGCTTCGCACCCCCACTGTCTCCGGGCACTTCCCGTCCGGGTCGGCCCGCCCCCAGTTTGGTCCGCGTCACGGGCCGATGAAATACAATGCAGTCACACGGGTTGCCGCCGCGGGGGTTCCGCTTTGCCTACGCTCGCCATCAGCTTTCTTTCCCCACGGCTGCCAGCTCTATTCTGCCACTCCGGGCGCTTTAGTTTCGTTTCCATTGTTGTCGGCCATCTTGTGCAACAATGTATCCAGCAGCGGCCGTCTCCAACGAGCGATTCCTCCTGGATTCCACACACGATTCTCTCGAACTTTATACAGTGTGCAGGGCACACGTTCCCATGCATGTACTGTCAGTCCTGGACCCAATAGAGCGTTTTTGTAAGTAGTTTGCACGGATCATTTGTCGGATCCTCCGGAGCTGCCAGGAAGCACGTCCTACTCCATGGCTGCCCAAGCCACGCCATCCACATACTTCACCCGTTCCATTCACATACTTCACCCGTTCCATTCATCCATTTCCCCCAATTCATCCACATATTTCACCGGTCCTTCCATCCACTTCTTCCGTTCCAGCCACATACTTCATCCGTTACATCCACATATTTCACTCGTCCTTCCACATACTTCATCCGTTCCATCCATCCACTTCATCCGTTCCATCCACCCATTTCGCCCGATCCATCCACATACTTCACCCGTTCCAGTCAACATACTTCTCCCGTTCCAGTCAACATACTTCACCCGTTCCTTCCAGATAAATCACCCGTTCCTTACACTGGACACAATCTTCGCCAACAGAAAACGAATTACGACGGCGCCACTGATTAATTAACATCCTCAGGAGCGACCACTTCATCATCCCCTTCGTAATCACACTGCTCTCCCCAATAAACAAGAAATAAGAAAAACTGCTGATCATCATGAAAAGAAACTGGAGAACCATAAAAAAAACTCCAACTTAATGGAACGACTGGAGATTACCTAACCACAAACAACAACCATGGGCGAAGCTGATTTAGACACTAAAATAGATATACTTCACAACTGGATCACCACAACAATCGACGAGATCGCAAAAGAAAAACCTTTCAATCCATCCTGCAAAAGAGCAACGACAAAATGTTTCACCCCGCTACTAGGCACCACGAAAAGGAAAAAACGAAAACTACAATGGAGGATCAATAAAGACTGCAGAAAAAAAATGAAGACTGCAACAACATGCCCGTTCATATAAAAAGGAAATATAAAACGCAAAAAGGTAATACCACAACATAATCCACAAAGCACCAAACACCCAAAAATAACTATTTAAAATCATAAACTAAATAAAAAAAACCACCCGGCTGCAACAACACTCCAATACCATCAGAGAAATTATGCTGTGACCTTGCAGACCACTTCAAAAATAAAATGACCATCCAACAGACCATACAAAACAGACCATGCAACCACAACACTGAAGACACCCACTGATGCAAGGAACGCCAGAACAAAATCTGATACTTCCTGCACATATGAATGGAGACTTTAATCAAACTGGTAAATCAAAGCAACAAATCAGGCTCCCCCTGACATCTACAAATCAATCCTCTCACAAGGAACACCAATGGAATACTATAGGAACGCCCTCAACCAATCAATCTCAACAGGAATAGTGCCTCAAGTCTCGAATTCAGCATACATCAAACTACTCCTCAATGATGCTGCAGGAAACGTAGAGGACCTCTCCAACTACAGACTCATCTCCAACATCCGCTACCCAGCTAAACTCCTGGAAACATATATAGGACAACCCAAGAATTCATAGAATAACACTGCCTATTAAACCAGGCACAAGTAGGCTTCAGAGCGATGGGCATAAGAAAAGGGCTCCTGGAGGATCAACCCTATTCTGCCCAGCAGGGCATTAGTCTATAAAACTCAAATGAAAGGGTTGGGAAAGAGCAACCAAATGAGGAGCCTCACCCCTGCCACCCACCCAAAGCACCCGCACGCCAAAGTGTAGAACAAGAAACACAACACAAAGGGTATGTAGAGCGTCCATTCTAGATATAATAGTGATTATTGCAAACCTAAAAAAATCCCGATGGGGTGTGCAATTTGCTATAAAAAAAAAGCAACCAGATCTTTGGGCTGCAGCTCTGCACCTACTGTTCGTTCAAATAGGCATGATGGGTACTATTCCCAAATCCTGGCAGTCTAGCCACATATTAACAGTACATAAAAAAAGGTGCTTGGGATTGCCTGAGTAACTTTCGCATGTTAGCAATGCTCGACACATCAGCTAAGATTTTCACTCGTGTCCTATTGCAGGAACTGAATGTGTGGATCAGAGGAAAAAAAAAATCTTGCCACCTAACCAAATCGGATTCCGAGAGGGGTCTAGCACTGTTCATGGTCTGCTTTTACTATCCACTGCGGTTGAACACTCCTGGGAGAAATGTAACCTTGATGTGTACTCTGCATATATCGATTTCTCTGCAGCGTTCGATAAGGTGCAGAGAAATCGATTATGGAAGAAGTTGAATGTATGGGGCATCCCTAAGGGTCTCCTTAAGATGCTCATGTTGCTGCATATCGACACTACAGTGCAGATTCGTTTAAGTGCAGAGGGCAAATTATCAGCATCTATGGAAACATCTAGTGGTGTAGAACAGGGGTGTATGGTCGCCGCAATATTATTCAATCTTTATTCGTCTTAATACTGCCAATCCTGTGAAGATCACCAATGTTATCTTCGGATGGCTAGCGTATGCCGATGATCTCATGCTTTTAAATTATACACCTGCAGGTCTCCAGCAAATGCTGGATGCCCTTGTCAAATATTGTACTGACAATGGATTGTCAATCAACATTGACAAAAGTACAGTGATGGCATTTACAAAAAAATGCAGGCCAAAATAATGTGTGGACGCTGCATGGTAAAATAGTGGAACAAATGACGACCTATAAATATCTGGGAATTATTGTGGATGATCGACTAACGTGGGCTCCACACTGGGCTTCTCTTCAAGCTCAGACTTACAATTTCTGACCTTTCCACTGGCCAGGAGATATTGTGCACTTTAATACTGGTTTTAAGCGGAAAGTGTTTGCCTACTGATGGTGTCTCAGTCATGTGAATGGGACTGCTGTTCGCTCTAAGCACTTCTACAACTCAGAGTTTCAGAGTTTATTTGTATACTTATAGCAATAAAAGCTTTGTATAACACAGATTAAAATATGTACATCTCCAATATTAAAACAAACATAGTTTAAGACAGTCATATCTCTCATCAATTTACAATTCAATACATCGTAAAATCAGTACGATCCTTTCATAAAATACAACCATAAAATATATCAGATTAATATCATTTCCACTCATGAATGGATTCCATAATGCATCTACTAAATCGAGATCAAAAAGATTATTGTATGACTTCATGTACTTATAACGCAGTGCGTTCAGATGGTCACACACAATCAAAAGGTGGTATATTGATTCGGTTACTTCATTACCACACAAACGACACATTCGGCTGTCGCGTAGTATGCCCATCTGGGCACCCTTTGTTTCCAGCGCTTCAGATCTATTGAATTTCAGCAGCAAATATAGCCGGACAGTGTGTGGACTGGGATAGGCATTAATATAGCCGGTGGGGGGGGCATCTGGCAATGCGTTCTTGACAGTAATCGCTACTATGTGATTTTGTTGTTAGGGTAGTTAAGTATTGTTCATAACTAACTTCTTTCAGTTTACGTTTTAGCGTATGTTTCATGCTGTACACACTGGTTTGGCCGGGAATTAAAGATACACCAACCCACTTAATGTGTAACATTTTTAATTTACCCATGGTACCAATCAGTGCTTTGCCATCCAGCCTCAAAAACGCTGCAACATAGGGTGCCGTAATTGTGTCTATTTTTAATCTAATTAGCTTCTCAAAACCCATCACACAGTGATTGATAAATGCATATGAGATACCGAGCAGATCAAATTCCAAGTAAAGATACTCCACACTTGCATTCGATGGTAAACGGAGCAATTTACGCAGCAAGCGAGCTTCAAAGCACTCCACACGCTTAGTTAGATTGTTCCACCATATAATGATAGCATACAGTAAAATCAGTCTTATTTTTGCTATATATATGGTCAACACCGCAGAGACAGAATATCCACAGTTTCTTCCGATAAATCTACTCAGAGCATTAGTTGAGGAAAACTGGGCACCGCTCATTCCACACAGGTTTGAAAACTGCTTGGGATTTTTGCTCCAAGCGCAGAGAAAGGGTTTGGCCCCATGTCAGTCCAGTTTTAAAATCAAGCAAAATCCAAGTTTTATTTTTTTGGGGGGGAAAATCACATTTTATTAACATTTTATTACAAGTCTTTAAGTCGCTTGAAGAAAAAGATGAACAAGAATTGCAAAAACATTGCTTGCCTTGCCCTTACTATACTTTCATTACCCCTCCCATGCCTTCCCCCTCTCGGCGTGCTACACTTACAACCACAATACCACTTTCAGAGGTGGTTGTGGGCACCTTGATTCACCAGAACCTGTACTTTGCAAAAAATGGTAACCATAGTTCTCTGATTTTGACCCTGCACTCATTGAGTACGTGTGTCAGGTGCTCCATTTCATAAATCGTCCTGACCTTCCCTAGCCACTCCCTTTCTGTAGGGGCTTTATTCCGCTTGCAGAACTGCGCCTCACATCGGGCTGCCGCCAGAAGGGTACAGGTCATATGGTTTCCCTGCTCCTCCTCCTCGCCCTCCTCCCATATCCCGAACAGGAGCCCCCATGGGGATAAGCGGCGCGTGATCCTGTCAACCCCTTTAACCCAGGAGAGAACCTTCTCCAATAGGTCTGCATATGGGCACAATCCCACCACATGTGATAATAGTCTGCGCTGGGGGCACAACATTTCTAGCACTTTGAGTCTGCTCCTGGGTACATTTTAGTCAGGTGCATCAGGGGGAGATGCAACGGTGCAGGATCTTGATGGCCTGCATTCTGAACTGGAGGAAGAATGTGGATTGTGAAACCTTTTTACACATGTGGCTCATCCAATATGTCTTTCTATCTCGGCCCATCTCTCCCTGGCCGGTCAGCACCTGCAGGGGCTCAGCTTTCATACGTACATTGTAGATGCTTGCTATGTGGCCCGTCGTGTCACCCTCTTGTACTAACAGGGATTGATTCGAATGTGGTGAGCTCCGGTCCCAAGTTGTGCCCCCATCGGCGGGCCATAAGCGCTCCCTTCAATTGGAGATAGCAGAAAGGGGAGAGCTGGCCAATCTGTAAGAGTTCCTCTAGGGTTCCCATAGGCAGGAATTCTGCCCCGTCTCACATCTGTCCCGCCCTACTAAGCCCTGCCTCATACCATTTCTGAAATTACAGTGATTCTGCTATTAGGTTCCTTAACGGGGGGGCCAGATGCAACTGAGGGGGGAGGGCCAGGTCATGATACACCTCGTGTCGCGTCCCTCCAGAGTGACCACAGTACTTCCAACACAGGGTGGAGGAGGATTCTACCTGGTATCTCCCTTTGCAGCACCCACAGCCATTTGCCCAGGGTCATAGGTGCAAGGATTGAGTTGTCCATTGCAACCCATAGTTTCTCTGATTGAGGCTCCAGATTATCGACTAGTACCTGCAGCTCGGTTGCCCTATAGTATGTTCCCAGGTCTGGGAGGCCCCCCCTCCCTTAGCAGGGTGAGAGTCCCATATGCTATCCTGGACCTCTTGCCCGGCCAAAAAATGTCCAAACTCTACATTTAACCATTTCCAGGAAGGACATAGGGACTGCCACTGGAAGCATCTGGAATAAGAAAAAGAATTTGGGGAGAATAACCATTTTGATGCAGTTGTGTCTCGCCATCCAGGAGAGGTTAAGCCTAGCCACAGGTCGAGGTCCTCCTTTATTTTCACCCACAGTGAGGGGACGTTTCTGTCAAATAGGTCATCGAGGTATTCCGGGGTCTTCACCCCTAAGTAACGGAACCCATCCCCCTGCACCTGGAATCCCAGTTCTTTCATATATTCCCCAGTCTGAGATTTCTCGGGCCCTACAGGGTATGCCACAGACTTACCAAGGTTCACCTTGAAACCCGACAATCATCCATATACCTCAAGCTTTTCCAACAAGGCTGGGAGGGAGACTCGGTGGCGTGTTATATATAAGAGGGCGACATCCGCAAATAGGCTTAGCTTATATTCCGCCGTTCCCACCTGAACCCCCCAAATATGCTCATCGGTCCTAATTTCTATTGCCCATGGTTCCATGATTAACGCGTATAAGAGCGGTGAAAGGGGGCACCTCTGCCTGGTTCCCCTACCCAGACCAAACAGACGCGACTCTTCCCCGTTAACCACCACTCTTGCCCTGGGAGAGGAGTACAAGGCTGCTATCCAATTCTCCTATTTCTCCCCCATCCCCACTGATGCCAATACCCCTTTCAGAAAGGACCAGTTTACGCGGTCA
This sequence comes from Ambystoma mexicanum, assembly GCF_040938575.1. Lineage (NCBI taxonomy): Eukaryota > Metazoa > Chordata > Amphibia > Caudata > Ambystomatidae > Ambystoma > Ambystoma mexicanum. Next base: position 339,938,517 of record NC_090938.1, read on the forward strand.
AAAGCCTTCTCGGCATCTAAAGACAACATCAGGGTTCCCTTTCATTTAACCATGGGTGAATGTAGTATGTGTATGGTCTTGTGCAGATTGTATGCCCCCTGCAGGTTCTTAACAAAGCCTGTCTGGTCTGGGTGGAGCAATCTGGGGAGAACCCTCTCAAGCCTGGTGGCCAGAACCTCGCAAAGATCTTAGCATCAACATTTAAAAGAGAGATGGTCTGTACGCCTGACATTGCGTGGGGTCCTTACCACGTTGGGTATGACCACTATTCTGGCTTCCAAAAAGATGGGGGGGAACCCTGCCTATGTCGCCCACAGAGTTAAAAACTTTGGCTAGTGGGGCTGCCAGCAACTCCTGGGATTGTCTGTAGTGTACCCGTCCTCCCCCGGGGCTTTATCTGCCTTCAGTCTACCACTAGAAGCCACTACCTCTTTGGCCGTGACTTCGGCCTACAGGGCTGCTAATTCACCCGGGGGAAAGCTTTGGGTTTGGCAATCTATCCAGGAAAGCCCCGATTGCCTGGTCCCCTGGCTCAGGCGCCCTCCTGTGTAGCTCCTCATAATATTCAGCAAAACACCCAGGTATCCCGCCTAGTGGGCCGACCTTACCTCCCCCTTCGTCTCAGATCATCTCCACCCTTCTGTCCCCTCTGCACACCATGACCCTGTTCGCCAGCAGGGATCCCACCCGGTCGCCCCTCTCATAATACCGCTGCTTCATATATCTCAATTTCTTCAGGACCTCTCCAATGAGTGTGACGTATAGGGCCTGCCTTTTGTCATGGATGAGAGGAGCAAGTCAGTCCTGTCCCCCCCGTCCCTCCTCCACTGAGCTGCGCCCTGAGTCCCCGGATATCTTCCCGCAGCTTCCTCTCAATGAGTCCCCTCTCCCATTTTCTCCTGGCTCCCTCCACTGTTAATAGTCCCTGTATTGTGGCCTTGGCTGCTTCCCACACACTATTGGGTTGAACCTCCCCTGTCTCATCGACCTCGAAAAAGGATCGAATGTAGTTCCCCAGGAACTCCCAGAAAACCGGGTCCCGAAGAAGAACATCATTGCAGCGCCACCCCTGGTTAACCCTTCTTTTTGCTTCGAACTGCCAGGATGCCATCGTCATCTCATGGTCCGACCATGTAACAGTTTCCACTGTGGGGGATGTGATGTCTTCCACCTGCTCCCTGGGGATTAGTAATAGATCTATTCTAGTGTAGGTAGAATGTATATTCCCCCGCCTGGGGGTGAGAAGCCCTCCACATGTCTGCCCAGAAGTGGTCCTTGAGGAGGGCCTTAAATTCTCTGTTCTCCTTTACCATCATGCTTCTGAGCTCACCCTCTCGCTGACCACCAGTTCAGACCCGGGTCCTGCATCAGATTGAAATCGCCCCCAAGCAGGACGTGTCCCTCGTCCCATTCCTCCAGTGTGGCGGATCCTCATAAGGAAGCAAATCTGGCCCACGTTGGGTGCGTACACCGTGGCCAAGGTAAACCGGACCCCCATCCACTTGACCCTTGATTGCCAGGAATCTCCCTCCAAAATCCCTCTTAATTTGGGGTCCCATGCAAAAGGATCTCGCCAGAATAATACCCACCCCTTTTTACACTCCCTAATGGAAGCCCAGAACATTTGTCCGACCACCCTTTTCTGCAGGGGACGCTCCATCCCTTGTTTAAAATGCGTTTCCTGCAAGAACAGGACTGACTGCTTGAGGGACCGAAACATGTTATAGATTAGGGACCTCTTATTTGGTGATTTCAGCCCCTTGAGATTGAGGGTCGCGACTTTCAAATCAACCATATCCCTGTCTGGGAAAGTCACCTGTGCCCCAGGTCGTTGACCTCTCATATGCCACAAAAGCCCCTAGATTCTGCATTCCGATCCCCCCGTCCCTCACTGTTCCGACCCTGCCTCCCCTCATTCCCCCTCTACCCCACAACAATAATCCCACCCCCGAAGCCCCCAAACAATAGGGCATGGAGCCCAACAAGGTTGAGACAGCTGGATTTCGCCAGGTCACCAGGGTGTGTGGAGAGCAACGATCGGCCAGACCGTCTTTTCCCCCATTGAACAAGTCCATGCCCGGTGGGGAGGTGACTCACTTGCCTCCTCATCTCCAACAGAATACTTCCATAGAAGTATCATTTCGGGGGCAGCGAGTGCCGAACCCTTGACTTCCTTGCTCGTCTAGAACTGCCGTCTCTTTTGAGCCCACTAGGCTGCATGAATGCACTTTTGAAGCGCTCCCTCAGCTATCACTGACTCTCTTTTTCCGGTTGCACCTCCTCACTCTGTAGTCCCTTTAGCCGGTTGTCCGCTTCCTCGCCTTGATTGAGAACATAGTTTTCATCCTTATGTTCGAACATGAGGCCGAAGGGGAAGCACCAGCAGTACCTCACTCCCTTGTCTTGTATCCCTTTCGTTAGCGGTTTAAATTTATGTCGCTGGTCCAGGGTATAGGTGGATAGGTCCTGAAAAATCCTGATCTGCCCTCCTTCCCACTGTGCCATGCGCCCTTGCCTTCTGTAAAATGTCCTTCTTGTCGGTGTAGTAGTGGCATTTGGCAACCACTGAGCGCGGTCCACCACTGGGCTCTGCTCCCCTATGGACCCTGTCAAATGTAATGTGTCTCTCTGGTGGGGGGGGGCAGCAGGTCCTGCATTAGATGCTGTAGGGACTTTTCCAGCTCCTGTGGGGTTTCTGTCTCTCGGCCCGGGAGCCCCTACACATGCATATTGTTCCTCCTCTCTCTGTTTTTGATATTGTCAACTTTGGATCTCACCTCTCGGTCCCAACGCTCAAATTCCTACACTCGCATCTCGACCTCCACCTCCATGGCGCGGTGAGTGTGTTCCAGGGCCTCCGCTTGGTCCTCCACCTTCGTGACTCTCTCAGTGAGCACGCCCAGCGAGCCCTGGACCTCCACCCGAAATGCTTGCAGCTCTGACAGTACTGTGTGTATATCTTGTTGTATTCCCCCTAGGGCCTCCTTGTCCATTCCAGCCCCAGCCTCTCCTGCCATGGTGCTTCCACAACCTTTTGCGCCTCTCCTGGTATCCCTGATGCGATGCTGTCCACTGGCCCCCCTTTACCTTTCTCCCCCTCTTTGTCAGGTTTTAATCGGCCTTAATCCATGGTTCCTAGGGCTGAGTGGTGGTCCTACTAGCCCTAACGCCCGCCGCCCTGCTGTCCCAGCGGACAGGGCTTGCGAGACTTGTGGGGAAGGGTCCCTCCCGTCGTCCAGGGGGCTCTGGGATCCCCTTGTCGCTGCCTTTGGTGGGCCCGGTCAGGCTTCCCGCCAGCCAGCTGCTACCAGTTTGCCCCTCTGTGAAATGATGCTGGGTGTGTGAGCCTTCCACCTGACGGAGTCCAATTTGGTTCCCCCTGCTTATAATGGTGCCAACGCTTCCTCACTTGGAGATTTATGCGGGGGAGGAGGTCTCCAACGGGGTGTGAGCGGGCCTCCTCCTCCTCCTCCTCCTCCTCCTGTTGCTCTTGTTAGCTAGGCGTTGGTGCTGGAGGGGAGGGGCCACCTCCCAGTGTTTAGGGCGGTGACAGCGCTCCCCACAATCATACATTTACAGTGGGGGGGGGGGGCACCCACCCGCATCTCAGTCTGATACGTGGTGCTGGTAGTTCCCCGCTATTGCACCTGGGGGGCCTCTGTGGAGGTGGGGGGGTGCTCTTGCTTGGGGGTGTGGATGGACGGAGGGATGCCCACTCACCCATCACTGTGGGGTCCTTTTCTGCAGGCTTGCTCGCTTCTGCACACTGTGGTTTGCGAAGATGGTGCCAGAGGCCCTTGCCGGCGGTGCGAGGGCCTGGAACAGCCTGACTCTGCAAGCCCTACAAGGGCCACGCCAAAATGAGGGTCAGATGCCCACCACTGCCCCCTGGTAGGCTCCCAAAATCCAGGTTTTGATACCTCTTATTGGACTAAAAAAATATTATACTATCTTAGCATAATATTTTATTAGTCCTATAAAAGGTATTGTGAGGAACCTGAGGGCATCCTCCCATCTACTCCTCTTGGGTCTTCCTCTCAGGTGGCCAGGGAAAGGCCATCATTTTTGGATCCCTACCCTGGGGGTAGATATGCAGGGGGGGGAAATCACCTGAGTGGAGGGTCTTGGGGAGTGGAGAAAAGATGCTTTTAGGTGAGGCATGCTATCCCCCTTTCCTTTGTCAGAATACACTCTACCCTCCCTATACCTTTTATAGGTTATTACCAGTCTTCCCCACTATCGCACACACCAACTGTCCCATATTCATACTCCTTTAAGACTGGGACGAGGAAGTATTAACTAGGAGTAATGCACACTTCCATCTCTGCACACCACTTTGGTACTGGGAAGAGGAAGATGAAGAGGACTGTGGAACACCACTCTGAAGGTCAGTCCTGTCCCATTGACAATAATGATTATGGCCAGGCAAAGGACTTGGACCTGCAGCCACTTGAGAGGCTACAGATGCATAAAAAGGAGAGACCTGCCTGGATAAGGGGACCCACCTGGGAAGCCAGGACGACGTGGAGCAGGCTGGAGAGGGGCCGGTTAAAAGGACACCAAAGGCTGAAGGAGAGCGAGAAAGACACAGAGGCAGAGTGGGCCACCAGAGGGTCGAGAGCACTACAGAGCCCTGAGCCGCGTGTGCCCAGCTGGAGCTAGGGGACACAGAATTCGCCACTACACTGCAGGCAACAGCAATAAGGTTTGGAAGAGGCGAGCGTTGCTCGCCTGAGCTCCCGACGAGGGAGAGGGGACCGTGCGAACACAGGAAAGGAGGAGCGGCCGTACACCGGTGAGTGAAAGAGGGAACACTCATGCCGGGGCACTTCAGGGGCTTAGTATGAGCAAAGGAAGATGCTGATTGGGTGAAAACCTCTAATGCATGGGTCTGGATACGAATAGAAATTATACCGAACAAGCTGCAAAGTACTTAATGAGTTTTTGAATACCGAAATAAGGAAAAGATATGCAAAAGATATAAAAATACCACACGACTGGAAAGAAAGTGATGTGCTTTTATGAGCTAAGTGAAAACAAGTGAAAAGCATTTATGGACAATATGAAAGTCCAAGGCAGGTGAAAACCAGTAATGAGAGTTTGTGAAGCAAGTGAAAGGCAAATGATAAGCACTATTGGATAGTGTTAAAGCAAGGTGGTGGCAAGGAAGTCCAATGAGAATCAATTAAGTGTCAAAGGTTATCGGTTGCGTGACCTGTGATGGGTGGACCGTGTGGTCCGACGCTGTGCCTGGACCGAGTAACCCCGGCTTGGAGTGAGCCAAGAAATTCAAGAGGCTGAAGTTATTTTGCCTAATGAGTGTTAAAGTGACTAACGAGAGGAACAAGTTAAATGCATTAATGAAAAGCCTGAAAGGTTACAAAGTGGATTTTGAATCAGTATTGAAACCTGAGAAAGTTGAATTAACTGTGTTGAATTTAGGGAAGGGACTCCCGAGGCCTTTTGGAACTTTGTGGAACTTGGGGAAGGCAACCCCAGGGCCTTTTGGAACTGCTGTGAACTTGGGGAAGAGGAAGCTGAAAAGCAAGCCAGGAGCTCTAAGAAGCTCAGAACTTTATTTTGAACACTGTTTCTTTGGTTGCAGATATCCCTACACATTGTGAATTTTTAGTTTTGAGGGCAAGTACACAGACAGACTTTTAAGTTGAACTTTATGACACAGACTATCCTTAGTTTCTTTTTAGGTTGGGAAATCCACACCTTAGCATAGGGAAAGTTAGATTTTACTCCATCCTGACATTTAAGAAATAAACCATTCATGTTAGAAAAGTGAATCTGTTGTCTGTGGCTTACTTCATGATGCATTCACGGTATACAAACTTGGATTTTGTACCAAGTGGAAACCCAATTGCATGTGATAGAAGTAGTATTTCATTAAAAAACACGCTTTTTCTGTTTTCTTTGCAAGATAGATAATATGTTGCTACAAATGTAGACAAAGTGTAAATAAAGTGTGTGTGTTTGTCTCCAGACAGCCGAGAAGTACCGACAGTATGGTACTCTAGTATTAGGATTGATAAAGACATCTGTGACTCTGAAATTGACATATAGAAAGAATCTGACATTCTGACGGCAAGGGAGTTTTAGCATATATTGAGAGGATTAACAAAGGTCTATCTCCATAGATCCGGTGGCCATGAAACCCTTGTATTTTGTGCAACAGGGTGAGGGACAAGTTAATTAATTAAATGTTACAATAGAGTGTAAAAAGGGGGGGGAGTGTGAGTACAGATAGTTTGCTTACATCTTTTGCTTTTTTCTACACTAGCAAAAAGTACCCGTACTCTGCACAGGTTCTGCAGACTGGCATGATGACACTCATCAATTGTTGAAAATCAATGATCCTGTAGGTCGCTGTTCCGAGTCGCTCATCGCTTGATGAGCTTTGCACTCTGAAGTAAACTGCACTGAGAATGGGCACGTGTGGCTGGATGGCATACCCCGGAGCAGACATGAAGGAGAGGCGAGAGTTGGCAAGCTGCAGCATACTGGGATCTTCTGTGTGTGCTCTCCACCTGTCGCCTCACCCTGGCACGGTGCGTTGCACTGCAAATATCTCAGAAAAGGTGTGTCCTAGGGCTTTGAAACATGGTTGTCAAGGACTCATTTTGTTCTTCGCGTCGAGATGCTTAAAATGAGCTTTGGCTAGTCATTCTACGACCACATTGTTTTGCTGATTTCAAGCAACCGTCTCATGTGTGAAGGGGCTGAAATCTGGTTGGGGTGTCCAAATGTCATGTAGCCAGGATTGTCCGGAGGGTCCTAACCGGTAATTGTACAAAATGTGGTGCACATTGGTGGAACAGTGTGGAAATGTATAAGGAACAAACTAACAGATTATCTGCTTTATATAGAGGGAGATTACAGTTCAACTTTACAACAATATTGTTGCCATTCTTTACTAACCCTATTCTCTTGTAGTGGACTCCTTTGTTTGCATTCTAGATCTAAGAATTTGCTGTTGACAATGCTGGTTTATGTTTATTTTACTCTATTTGACATGCAGAGACTAGAAATCAAAACTGCTGTCTGGCACTTTTGTGTGCTTTTGTGTGCATGTGATCCAAGGGACTAATATGAACCAGAATGCACAAACAGACTGTATGAAGGAATTCGAGGATGTGTAATGAGAGGCAGGTTTGTACGTTTCTTCGGCTGTGGGATACATAGGAACTCATCATGTGATATGTCCAATGGTCACCTGCATTGACAACACACCATTACAGTGAGGTTTCTAGTGAATTAACTGGGGTTGGAGGCGCTCTTTCCACCGGGTAGGCCTAGTCTGGAAGTGACCTATAATTGGAGGTGGGTCAGGTTGTTTATAGTCAATTGCAGAGCTCTGAAGATGTATCTGTTCTTTTGGCTTACAAAACAAATAAAGCGGTTTCTGTTTGCTACTACCCTAAACTGCTGTGCAAGCTTGCTTTCTCTGACAATTCCACCACATACTTTTTTGTGTCAAAACATTCATCCAAACTAAAACAATACATTCGAGGGGATTGGGTCCTCCGACATATTCCATATCTATGACGGTAATCACCACAGCTGTGCTGCTTTGGAAAATCTTCGGCGTCCTGCGTCGATGACGTCGATACGCCGCCCTTGAGGACCTCCTCCGACAGCCGACGTCACTGGATGTTATAAGTAGGACGCACGACGGCCATAGCCTCAGTCCGTTTTTTTTCCACGAACGTGTTCGCTTCGGGAATCTCGGCACGCCTCGACTCCTTTTGGAGTTTATGTTGCTTTCTCGGTTCTTTGAACGTGTTTGTGTATTATTTCTTCGTGAAAATGTCTACCTCGTCTTCCACACCACGTCCGGGCTTTAAGAAGTGCGGGGACTGTGGGTCCAATATGTCGTTCACAGACTCACGCGACGCCTGCCTCTGGTGCCTCGGGGAGGCCCATGACACGGATGGCTGTGTCGACTGCCAGTCGCTCACGTCGAAAGCCTTGCGGGAGCGCAAGAAGAAGTTATCGGTAGGTAAGGTGTCCAAGCCCCGGAAATCGAGGTCTGTGGGGCTTTTGACGGACGACTCGAGGGGCGACTCTCCGCGTCGTCATCGGAAGTCCAGTGGGTCTCGGTCCCGGAGTCGGTCTCGCCACTCCTCTGCCTCTTCGAGGCTCTCCCGGAAGCACCGTCATTGGTCGCCTTCCTCGTCCGAGGCCTCCGCCCGTTGGCGGGTCGCTTCCCCACCAAGCATGCGACACGGAGGAAAGGGCTTCCTTCGGGAAGAAAATTTTGGCGATTCTCGAATTGCAGGGCACTGGTCCGTCCGCGCCTCCGAGTGGGGTCGGTCGTGATCAGCCGAGAGACGCTGCTCAGGCTCGGGTGGTCGTCACGATTCGCGGGAAAGGTCCCGCTCTGACAAGGGGAATCGTTCTCGGCATGCCCGGTCCAGATCCCGGTCCTCGACGCGCTCGAGACCGCGTGAACCTGTGAAGTCTTCGAGGAAGACATCGACGCCTGTGGCGCTGAGGCCATCGACGGACTCTCTCGAGGCTCTGCCTCCGAGGAAGTCGTCGATGCCTTCGGCGCCCAGGATGTTGAGGGACACACTCGGGGCTCCACCTTCGAGGCCTGTGTCGACGCCGTCGATGCTGTCGGCGCTGTATCTGTCGTTGACGCCGAGTCTCTCGACGCCGGCGCCGATTCACTCGGCGCCCTCGACGCCTTTTGGGGCTGTGTCGACAGGGTTACCCCGTGGCACGGGGGAACCACCTAGAAAGGCTCTGGCCAAGGTCGAGCATGGCTTTGGTTCCAGTTCTGTGCCTTCTTACCACCATCTGGGGTTCATTTCAGAGGTGGATGAGGGCACTGATGATGGCATGGTGCCTGACACAGTGCCTGACGAGATTATCTCGGGCCATAGCCAGTTTGAGGACCTGAGGCAGTCCCTGCATGATGCTAGTGGGCTGGACACCTCTCCGGAGGTGGAGTTTTGTAAGCCTGAGCCTGGCACTCATGCCGATTCTTTGTACCGGCGCCTTATGTCACGCGTCACCAAGTACTTGGGATGGTCTGCTCCCCCAGGGGAGTTTGTTCAGGATGACCTTACAGATATCCTCGACATTGGTCCACCAACTGACCTGTTACTGCCATTTCATATGCCTCTACAGAGGAGGGTGGCAGCGGCTTGGACTGCTCTTGAGAGTCTCCAGGCAGTGAGCAAGTCTTTGCCACGAAAATACCGCCCAGCCAGTAGTGACCCCTGCTACTTGTCCAAGCACCCTACTCCGGAGAGTTTGGTGGTGCAGGCGGCTACGGCCCCGGCAAAGCAGGCGTCGTACCCTACAATCCCTCCTGATAGGGACGACAAGCGTTTTGACGGCTGGGCGAAGAAACTGTTTTCTGCAGGGGGTATGGCGCTTCAGGCGGCCAACTCCATTTGTGCCTTGTCTCGTTTCACGCACACTCTGTGGAACTGTGTTTCCTTGGCGGCTGAACATATTCCTGAAGGGGATGAACGGGATGGTTTCCTGGTCATGGTTCAGGATGGCAAGGATGCCATGTGTGAGGCCGTTCAGTCGGGTTTGGACATGGCAGATTGCGTCAGCCGGTCCATGGCGGCGAGCACCGTGATACGCAGGTTTGCGTGGTTGCGGAAGTCGGGGTTTGCTCCTGATGTGCAGGCCCGGCTCCTAAACATGCCCTTTGACGGGGAACATCTTTTTGGCAGCAAAGCTGACTAGAGCCTTGAGAGGTTGCAGACCTCAAAAGCTGCAGCAAAGTCGTTGGGCGCTGCAGTTCGACAACCTCTGCCTTTTCGTCCTAGGGGACAGCAATGGAGGGGAGGTTCCTTTCGTTATTCCTCATCCTTTGGTAAAGCGAGAGGAGCTGCCAGTCAAAGGGGCCACCGTAGGAGTGCCAGAGGTGGAAAGCAAGGTACTCAAGGTGCCAGAGCCGCTCGGGCTGTTGCCTCTTTGCCCTCAGGCAACGCCGCAACCGCTTCAGCTCAGTCATGAGGCCATGTCCCATGGTTCGCCGGTTGGGGGAAGGCTGGCGCAGCATCTTGCAGAGTGGCGCGTCATTACTTCAGATGTGTGGGTTCTGGAGATCATAACCCACGGCTACTGTCTTTCTTTCCGGCAGAGGCCTCAAGACACTCCAACGGGAAACTCTCTTTGAAGAGTCCGGATCCGCTCCTTGCGCAGGAAATTCAATCCCTGCTGGAGAAAGGCGCCATAGAACTGGTGCCTGTAGCGGAGAGGAACAAGGGATGGTATTCCCATTATTTTTTTTTTTTAAGAAAGACTGGGGATTGAGACCCATCATGGACTTGCGCGTTTTGAACAAACTCCTCAGGAAGGACAAGTTCAAGATGGTTACTCTTTCTGAAGTCCTCCAGGCCCTTCAACTTCAGGACTGGTTGGTGTCTCTCAACCTCTAGGACGCTTATTTTCATGTGCCGATCCATCCGAAGCACAAGAAGTACCTGAGGTTTGCGGTTGGCGACTCGCACTTTCAGTTTCGGGTCCTGACGTTCGAATTGACCTCCGCCCCAAGGGTCTTCACCAAGCTCATGGTAGTGGTGGCAGCGCACCTCAAGAAAGGCAGATTCACGTCTACCCCTACCTGGACGATGGGTTGATCAGGGCGCGCTCTTCCGAGCAAGTCCTGGATCATCTGTCAGTCACCTGCCACTCCCTCCACAAGCTGGGCTTCTCCCTGAACTTAAAGAAGTCCCACTTGATGCCAACTCAGAGGCTCCAGTACATCGGAGCAGTGATCGACACGTCCCAGGGAGCAGTGTTTTCCTCCCCAGGTGAGGGCTCATCACATTCAGCAGATGGTGCACAAGTTTCAACTTGCCCAGACTCTCCCAACGTTCGAGTTCTTGAGACTGCTCGGCCTCATGGCATCCTGCATTCTTCTGGTGCCAGAGGCCAGGTTGCGGATGAGATCTTTGCAATGGGCACTCAAGCTCCAGTGGTCTCAGTCCTCCGGCAGGATGACTGTTCAGGTGCCGTCTTCGGTCACCCAGGACCTTCTGTGGTGGGCCGACGAAGGCAATCTGATGAGGGGGGCTCCATTTTGGCTGCCCTGGCCAGAGGTGACGATCGTGACAGACGCATCCCTCACGGGATGGGGAGTTCATGCCAACGAGTTGACAGTCAGCGGTCGTTGGTCTCCGTCGGAGGTTCTGCTTGTGGGAATTTCCTCCAAATGGAGCCTTAGGAGACGCGTTCGTGGTGGAGAGGTCATTCCCACTGCTGTACGCGTTCCCTCCAGTCCCTGTCATCCCGCAAGTACTGCAGAGGTTCAGTTCCCGGATGATCCTCATTGCTCCGGTGTGGGCCCGGAGGACGTGGTACCCGGACCTTCTCGAATTGTCCATCTGCCCTCCACGTCGTCTTCCCTACCGAGACGATCTGCTCTCACGGGAGGGGGGTCAGGTTCTCCATCCAGAGGTCAGGTCCCTCAACCTTCACGCTTGGTTTCTGAAAGGTTGAGGTATAAGGTTTGGGACCTCCCTGAAGACGTGATTGAGGTGTTGCTTTCGGCCAGAAGGCCCGCAACAAAGTCCCTGTAGCGTTGCTGTTGGAGAAAGTTCTGCGACTGGTGCAGGGTTAAGAATGTGGATCCTTTTGCATGTGAAATTCCCATGGTTGCTTTCTTTGGCCCACAGGGGCCTTCAAGTGGGTACCATTAAAGGTTACCTGGCAGTGCCGTCCATATTTAAGCGCTCGTCTGAAGAGTGTTCCTATTTTAAAATTCCTTTAATTTCTCAGTTTCTGAACAGGCTCACTAATGTGTTCCCTCCGTCACCTTTCCAGGTGCCCGGTTGGGATTTGAACCTTGTTCTCAAGTTTTTGATGGGTGCTCCGTTTGAACCTTTGCATTCATGCCCTTTGAGACTGTTAACTCTGAAATCTGTATTTTTAGTTGCGGTCACTTCTGCTCGCAGAGTGAGTGAGTTACAGGCACTTTCAGTTAAGCCACCCTTCACTGTGTTTCATAAGGACAGGGTTGTCTTTAGAGTTTGTCCTTCTTTTCTTCCGAAGGTGGTGTCGGAATTTCATTTAGGCCAGAAGGTTGTTCTTCCAGCATTTTATCCTCCTCCAGATCCTGGTAAGGAAGAGGAGAGGCTCCATAGGCTTGATCCTAGGAGAGCGCTAAGCTTTTATATTTCACGCATGTCCCGGGTCAGAGTGGACGATTAGCTCTTTATTGTTTACGCTGGAAAGCGTTTGGGACAGGCTGTGACGAAACAGACTTTGTCTCGCTGGATTATTTTGGCTATCTCCGAGTGTTACCGTTTGGCTGGTAAGGACCCACCGGTCTGCTTACGGGCCCATTCTACCAGGGGTGTGGCTGCCTCTACTGCCCTGCAGAGGGGTGTTCCTATTCGCAACATCTGTGATGCAGCCACCTGGGCTTCGGTACATACTTTTGTACGTCACTATTCCCTCGATTCCATACGGGGGCAGGATCTGGCCTTTGGCAAGGCGGTCCTTTACTCCGCAATTTGATTGGGCATGCTAAATTTCAGTTTTCTAAATTCTTTTCCCACCTCCTTGCATTGGTACTGCTTTGGGAGTCTGTCATAGATATGGAATACGTCGGAGGACCCAATCCCCTCGAAGAACAAGTTACTCTCTTACCTGGTAACATTCTTTCGATGGGATGGTCCGATGACGTATTCCATATCGCTCCCTCCCTGCCTTCTCCGCTACAGAATTTCTTATGCGATTGCAGCTTACGTTTCCGAAAGGCTTTGTGTGTCAGACTGGCAGAAGACTGGTGGCACACATTCTGGGGAAAAAACTACAACTGAGGCTGCGGGCGTCGTGCGTCCTACTTATAACATCCAGTGACGTCGGAGGAGATCCTCGAGGGCGGCGTATCTACGTCATCAACGCAGGACGCAGACGCTGAAGATTTTCCGAAGCAACACAGCTGTGGTGATTACTGTCATAGATATGGAATACGTCGTCGGACCATCCCATCAAAAGAACGTTACCAGGTAAGAGAGTAACTTGTTCTTTTCCCCCAGTCTGACTCATATTTTCGTCTACAACCTCCTTCCTGCTTTCCCTTACTTCACTCTTGCTCGCCTTCCCAGCAGACTATGTACTTGCTTACGCCACAGATGAGCATCAGCCCTTTGAAATTTCTATAGTGATGATTGACAGCAGTACAAAAGCATATTAACATCACATTTCCTTTCTCATGCATTATGAGTGGTTTGTATCTCATGCATTATGAGTGGTTTGCACACTAGACCTATTGATCCCAAACATATTTGTGTGTATTTTAATTGCAGTGGTTGACTCGTCAGACATTTGGAATAAAAGTTGAATTGATACTCTCTATATTTCTCTATATATGTTCTGCAGGAACATAACATCATATCAGTTCATCGTTCCTTGTTGGCTTAAATCAAATTTCAGAAACTTTGATGTGCCTCTCCGATTCCTCCTCAGTTCACCCTTTCTACTCTGAACCTTTCCTCACTATGTCTTCTATTTTCCTTTTCATTGCACCCCTTTTTCTGGGCAAATCACATCTTCTCCATTCAACCCCATTCACATCTTTCTTTCCATATTACATTGTATCCTTTCAACCACAGCTCAATTGGCCTTGCTTTCTTCCACATCATTCCTGCTTGTGTCTGCACCTCGTTACCTTCTTTCTTTGTAACTATTGCCTCCTTTCCTTTTTCCCCCCCCCCCATGTCCTTTCCTTTCGACAACACCACGTTTCATCTTTTATTCTGTCCCTTACATCTGTTCTTTTTCTTCTTACATCTTGGTCTTTTGCTTGCACCTTATGTTGCCTCCCTTCCACTGCACCTCACTTTGCCTTCTTTCCACTGTACATCAGGAATTTCTTCCCTTTTCACCTCCATTCTTCTTCATCTTGATTTTTTGATTTATGTCATGCTAAACGACTCAACACATGTAAACATTATCAAAACACTGTCATTGGAACTGATACCACAGCTTAAGTTGGGAAATGGGAGTCAATCTACTGGAGAAGAATAGTTTGCAAGGGCTTCCGAAAAACAAATAATTTGTTCTTCTGGCAGGCCACTCCAGTGTTTAACCAATTGAAATTAACATCCCATAGCCCTAGCCCATTTAAAGCTGGGGTGACAACATTAATATATTGGTTTAATAGGGTTGTACTGGGAATGTACCATTTTACCTTGTTTTTAAGGTAGAATGGTGCCGATCCATATAGGATATCATGTGCCAGAGTCAATGCCTTAAAAGCTATGCAAGCTCTTACCGGGAGACAGTGTATTCAACTCAAAATAGATTAAATATGATCACAACATCCCTTAATTGCTATTACCATTGTAGCTGTGTTCTAGAGGACCTGTAATAGTAAAATAGATTGTTTAGTGCCAAGGTAGATCACATTGGAATGTTCCACATTTGCTCCAATAATTGCTCTGGCTATAATTGCAAAGCTGGCTTTTAACAGGAACAGCCACATTTAATGTAGTAAATTGATAGCTGCATGAGTTAATGGTTGTTTTTGCCTGCAGAGCCATGGATAAAGAGTAATCAAAAATGACCCCCAATTACTTTATGGTAGTCTGAGTTTTTATATTAAATTGAGAGTGCAATATCTGCACATGCACTCTTCAGGTTGACTGGGATGTTCTGGGTAGTAAATTGAAGCAATTTGTTGTTAGTGATTAAGGCTAAACCAGCTTCCCTTCATCCATCTTTCAATGATATTGAAAATATTTTGGATGTATGCCACATTTTCAGACATTTTGCCTGCCAATTTCAGAAGACCCTGGATGTCATCTGCATAACTTCCCCAATTACTGTGTCATTAAGCAGTTTAATATATTCATTAAACAGTGTGGGTGACAGACATCGGCCCTGTGCAACTCCACACTTTATTGATACTGGATAGGAATGTTGCAGATCCGCTTTAACTATTGAGGTTCTGCCCGACAAAAATGATCATAGCCAATCATTCTCCTGTAAACCCAGGCTCAATTGTTCATCCAGTCTGTTCAACAGAATCCAACGGCAGACAATATTGAACACACCTGACAGATCTTGCAACTTATGTATTCTAGATCGGTCTGCCTCTAAATGTTGGAACAGTTTGTCTCTTACATTTAACAGAGCTGTCTTAGTATTTCTTTTAGCTCTGAATCCGGACTGTCTTTCATTCAGGGGATGATTTTCTTACGGATAAGCTTGTAATTGTCTAGATGCAATTTCATCTAAAACCTTCAGATGAAAGGAACAATAGAAATAAATGGAAAGTGCATTCAGTATTCAATGTGGATGTTTTCAGTAATGGGGAAATCCAATTCTGCTTCAAAGAAGTTTGATACTAAACTTTCTGCGATGGACTGATTGATAACCTGTGATTTGAGGTACTTATACAGAAGCACAGTCCTTTTTATTTCCAGTGCAGCTGGAAATCATTTTTCTATAATGATTTCAGAAGTGTGTCGCATCTAATTGTTTTTAGTATTAATTCATTCCAAATTCTTTTTAGTCTTCTGTCCGCACATCCTAGGTTATGCAGATGAACAGGAAACGGAGCCTGAGGTTTTGGTGATGCATTCACATATTTAACCTTTAATTAAGCCACTCTGTCCAGAACTGATAAGGAACTATGAAATGAAATGTACATTAAGGAACTATTATATGAATCTAAATGAGTACTGAGTTTGGATTTAAAGTGTGTGTTTTTTATAGCCTTTGATTGCTTTATTACAATATTTGGCGCGATTTAACCAACTCGCTGCCAACACCAGGTGTCCTGAACTCAAGAAAGCGGCTGTTTTTTTATCGTGGGCTGTCGGACGAATTGAAGGATGCTCTTTAAGTAGTTCTTTCCCTTCCTTCTTCTTTTCCGGACCCTCTTGATTTTGTGCTTCAGGTAGATGCACAACAAAGGGAGCGCAAAAAAGTATATAAAGCTTCTGAAATGAGGATTGGGAAAACAGACTTTGGGTCATTCCCAGTTACTAGGGAACCTGAACCTATGTAAATCGGGGCTACTAGAGGCCCATTGATTAAAGAGGAAAGGGAGCGGCAATGCTACCAGAATGGGTGTATATATTGTGGCCAGAAGGGTCACTTTATTTGCGCATGTCCCAAAAGACCACTAGAAAAGTCAGGAAACACAGAGACTCATCCCTAGACCAAGCCACAGGGATGAGTCTTGAGGATTCAGGCTCACATCCGACTCCATCTTTGGTTCATATTTACATTCAGATGGTCTTTACCATGTGCAATGCTCGTAAATTGTCTGTTCCTGTTCTGATCAATTCAGGAGCTACGGGTAATTATATTGATAGTCGTTTTGCCAGAGAATGCAGCTTTCCTGTTTGCCCTAAGACTGTGCCCGAATCAGTTTGAGCAGTAGACGGCACTCCTCTTACTTCTGGGAAGGTGACAGAACAAACCGAACATATTCTTATGAGTACTCACCAAGGACACAATTAAATCCTTTCTTTTGACCTTATTTCAGCTCCCCAGTTCAATATGATACTTGGCATTCAGTGGATTTGTGCCCATAATCCTGTTATTGATCAGAATGAACAGACTGTTGCGTGCTCCTCTCCATATTGTCAGGACCCTTGTTCTGAATCGCCAACAGCCCTGCATTGTTCTCCATGCCTGACGTTGTTGTCAGGAATTCCTAGGGTGGGGGCCAGCACAGGATCATGATCACATCATCCCTCAAAAATATCTATCCTTTAAGGATGTATTCAACAAGAAACAAGCAGAGCATTACCTCCTCATCGGGCATATGATTGTCCCATAAATCTTCAATCCAATGCTACCATTCCTCATTGTCACATTTACTCAACTTATAAGGAGAATCCGATTCTCAAGGAATATATTGACCATGCTCATTGGATAGGCCACATCTGACCTTCTGTTTCTCCTGCTGTCTCGCCCATATTCTTTGTTCCAAAAAAGGGCAGGGATTACGTCCCTGTGTAGACTATTCAGCCCTGAACGCTGTAACGGTTAAAAACCAGTACTCCATTCCATTAATTTCCGAACTACTTGTTCAACTACAGTCCTCCACAATATTCACCAAAATCGCTCTTCGGAGGCTTACAACCTGGTGCAAGTGCGTAAGGGTGACGAGTGGAACACCGCATTCAAAACCCGCAATGGGTTGTATGAATACCAGGTTATGCCTTTTGGCTATGTAACGGTATAGCTACTTTTCAGTATTTCATCAATAATATCTTTAGGGATATGCTGGACCAGTTTGTGGTAATATATCTCAACAATATCTTAAACTTTTCCACCTTCTATGAACAATACCTACAACATATTACGCAGGTCCTACAACGTCTACGTGATAACACATTGTTCGCTAAAGTAGAAACATTTATTTTCCATGCCTCTGAGGTGGAATTTCTTGGCTTCCAATTAACCTATGGACGTATACGCATGAGCAAAGCAAAAATCAAGGTCGTCCGTGATTGGCCTCCTCCCTCGGTCAAAGCCTTACAATCGTGTTTGAGGTTTGCCAATTTTTACAGGCGGTTTGGTTCTTTTTATTCCATTGTGGCCCTGTTAACCCATCTTACCAGCCCTCCAGGTATTTTTCTGGGGACTGAACAGACCCAAAACGCCTTACAAACCTTGAAACAGGCATTTACCACAGCCCCAGTACTACAGCATCCAGACCCCTCATCGCCTTTTATTGTTGAGGCCGAGGCATCTGCCGTTGCCCTTGGGGGCTGTCTTATCACAAAAATGCCCTACTACTCAGGCATTACATCCGGTGGCCTACTATACCCGTACCCATACAGCTGCCGAAAAGAACTATACCATCATGGAACGGGAACTGATGGCCATCACGGATGCTTTCAAGGAATGGCATCACCATCTTTTGGGTGCTGGACACCCAGTTACTGTCTACACAGATCACTGCAATCTACAAGCCTTAGCCTGCGCTATATGCACACAAGATAAATCCCTCATGGGTCCAAAAAGAGGATTTCTCCAACTCATGCCCATACCACACAAACCATGAGTGTCTGTTTCCATGGATTTTATTGTGGCCATGCCACCTGTCAACAATCTCACTTCTATACTTGTTGTTGTCGATGCGTTTGCCAAAATGGCTCGCTTTACACCATGTCATGGCCTCCCCACTGCATATGAATTGGTTGCCCTGCTTTTGACATTATCTGCTTTTTTGGCCTCCTGTCCCTTTATAGTATCCGATCGTGGTTCCCAATTCACTAAATAATAGTGCTATTATTCAAGACCTCTTTTTAGAGCCGGTAGAATACAGCTGACGTCTAAAGCTCTAAAATTCTGTAAGATTCCACTGAACAACACGTGGTCTTTACTGTGACCCGTTATATCCATAGGGCCTGGTTGCTCAGAATTAAATTATCAGAGACAGCTGGGTGATATAAGTGTTCTTGTATAAGGAAGTGATTAATTACATACTCTAATTGAGGCTGCAAGCTTGCTCTCCTCCTAGACTACATGAATAGTCTTTCTTTTTTTCAGTTTTTTAGTATATGGTTTGGTATTTTATAACTGGTGCCAATATTTGATGATGTTTCTATGATGTTTTATATATGTAATTGATTTCTATTTTATTTCAAGATCTTTTACCTGGAATGTTGTGTATGTATTTGTTTTGGCTCTGAGACAAAATAAAGATGAACTGATTGGTATAGCCTTTGACCGGATATAAGTCACTATTTCAGCTCTTAAATCCCTCTTCAGTACTGGCTCTCTTTCCAATGTTTCCCCGTCTACTAAGTCTGATCCATATCCTCTATCTTAAATAGTGCTGCACAATGGTCTGTCCAGTCCCAGCAATGCTGATGTATATATTACATATTAATATCCAATCTAGAATTCAGCCTTTATTATGTGTGGGATGGTGTATTTTATATTGAAAGTGTAGATTTTGAAGTGAGGTTCACAGATCCTCAACACTTTACCATACCATCATTAAAAACCTAACTTGAAATCAATACGAATGAACATGTCACTTGTTGTTTTCATTGTAGATTATATAAGCTCTAAGAAACCCCAGAGAAAGAAGGTTATAGCAGGACAACAATATGACCATTATCATTGTTGCAGCATTCTTAGAGTTAAAAAATGTTGCAGCTAGTATATCTCGCCTATCTACGGGGGCATGCTTGCAACACTCAATCTTAGCTGTTCCACTGCCACGGCCAGTCGATCTATCCATGTTACAGATAGCAAACTCTGCCAGAGCCAAAGATGACATAGGGGCTGAATGGGGCTGCAACAATGTTTCTTATACCGGCAACAATTAGAGTTGGTATAAATAATGAAATCATGCATTTCAAAAGCATGACCTGGTAGGAATTGGCCATTTACAAAATGCACATTTTAAAATGTTATCTTTGAGACATCTGTTATTGGAAGCTTTTATTGTATCAGTCAGGGGTCAAGAATAATCACCATTCTCCAGCATGGGGTCTGGCATGGAGTCACATGCTCATGAATATTCCCTGTCGTCAGGCTGGAAATCCTCGGTAAAGAAAAAATCTGTTTGTATTGTTTCTGAACTGTCTGTCTACTATTAGCCAATCACTGGTCTCTGGGTCATGCTGCCCCCAGGCCAATGACTGCCCTCTACCTAAACCCCTCCTCTGGCAGCCATCTTCAGATATTTACTGCACGTTCAAGTGTTTAGAGTCCTCGGGCTGTAGCTCTCAAGCTTTTACTGCGTATTGCATTTTTTCGAAGAGTTTACTCTTATTTTTTCAGTCAATTCGAGCCTGAAGCTCCCCCGATTCTTCTTCCGATCAACGGGGACCCATTTCGGAAATGTCTACGCCCCTTAAGGGCGGATTCTCGTCGATATACACTTCTTGGAGGATTCCGGAAGACCTTTGAAGCCTACCCCGTTTTGGACATGGCCCAGGACAAAGGAGATTCGACGCCTACTGGATCCAAACTGTTGAGGAACTGCCCAGGATGTGGACTGCAGAACGTCTTTGAGGACGAGAACTCCCGGTGCCTCTACTGCCTACACGCCGACAAGTCGCATGTGGAGGAGGACTGTGCGTTCTGCAAGAACATGTCCGTCCGGACCATGAAGGGCCGTCGTAAACGACTCGCTGACTGGCTGGAGGCGAATAGCCCAGCAGCAGGTGAGAAGAAGTCCGAGCGGTCTTCTAAGACCTTTGAGGGCGCTCTGGCGACCTAACAAAAGGCAAAGCACTGGGAGTCCGCAGGCACCGGGAGCGCCGTTGGTTCGGGCTCCTCGGCTGCCAGGCAGGGCGCGATGTCACCAACACCATAATCCACCAACCGATGCTCTGGCTCGGTGACACGGAAGTCAGAGAACCCGGGTAAGCTTCGGGAGATGCCCCGGTCGATCCCGACAGAGAAAGCCAAAGGGGGGCGTGGTGGTGACCATCCCCCTAAGGTGAAGGCCCCAGACGCGGCCTAGGTCGTGAAGGCCCTGATTCACCCGGCTAAGGCCTCGATTGAAGGAGTCGTGGCAGCCCTTGCAAAGCCGGCAGGGGCTACCCCAGTGGAGACTATCTCCGGGCCTAGAGTTTCCCTGCCACCCCGGAGGAAATCATCTTTCCTGCCTATAGAGAAGACCCCCGTGAAACCCCGGGTCGAGAAAGGGGGGAGGCACAGTAGCCCTAACAGACTCAGATACCTCCTCCGAGGATGAGCTGGCTGGCGTCAAAGCTAGCCTGGACAAGAAGTTCGAGGAGGCCAGGACCCACGGGAAGAATCCCGGCGAGGCAGACGTAGAGAGTGACGGTGGAGCCAATGAGGAGCCACAGGCCGTGGAGGAAATGGAGGAACCCACTCCCCAGCCGTCGCTCCCGTCGCAACCGATGCCTACGCCACAGGACAACTCAGGAGCAATCTTGATGGCTTTACAGACCCTGTGTATGGAGATTAGGACAAGGCTGCCCTTACCTCCAACGGACGATCCAGCGGTGCCTGGACCGTCAGGGAGTCCTCCGAACAAGCGGAGGCGAGTCCATCCTCTCCCTCCCTACCAGCCTTCACCCCCATCCACTCCGCCGAGGGACGAGACGGAGATGGGGACGGAGATGGCGACGATGGGGACTGACGATGGTGATGACGACGGAATGGATCTACCGTCACCTCCCCTTCGGGCTTCTCCCCCCGACGAAATTGGCTCCTTTCACGCCATGATCGCCAGGGGCTCTGAGCTTTTCCAGCTGTGCCCTGAGGAACAGAAGAAAGAGGGATTTCTTTACCAATGGTGGGAAGCCAAGAGGAAGACGGTACTCTCAGTCCTGCTGTTGGACGACATATGGGACGAAGGACTGTCCCTTTTGAAGAACCCGTCCACGGCCCCTGCTAAGAGAGACCGGTACGAGAAGAAATAATGGGTCCCGGACTCTGCTCCTATGTGCCTGTGGGCGCAACGACACCGGATTCCGTAGTCTCCGTGGCAGCCAAGAAGAAGGGGCACGGGTGATGGCGTCATCCTCTACTTCCCCGCCGGACAGCGAGGGAAAGAAGCTAGATGCTATGGGATGTCGAGTCATCTCGTCGGCAGCGACGACCATCAAAGCGGCCAACACCCTTGCGATCGTGGCCCGCTATGATAGGGAGCTGTGGTTCAAGATCGCCCCTATCCTAGACTTCATCCCGGACGACAAGAGGGCGGAGGCCCTGGAAATCCTGCAAGAAGGCGAGGTGGCGCCAGATCACACTATCACGACGGACATCGCGGATACTGGATTTCGCCAGATGGGCAATAGCATTTGCCTGCAATGGTGTGGTTGGCTCAGGGCCACCGACTTCCGTCAGGACGTGCAGACCGGGGTACTGGACATGCCCTTCAACGGAAACAACATGTTCGGGAAAGCAGTGGACGAGAGTCTGCAGGCCATCAAAGCAGACACCGAGATGCCCCGTGCCTTGGGCACTCTCCATCAACGACGGCCTTCCTTTCGGACCTGCAGAGGCAAATCCCAAGGTGCCTCCAAAAGATTAGGCGGCAGTTCATCATTGTACCGACAAGCTGCCCGTTCCTTGTCGCAGGAATCTTAGAGGCCGCAGCAACGCCGGTGGATACCGTCGTCGTTGCCAAGGAGCCCAGGGTGGCAAGGCCTCTGCAAAACAGGACTGAACCGGCCGTGTCGTTGGGCGCCCACCGAAGCACCCCGGTGGGAGTCCGGCTGGCGAACTTCGTCGGCGTGTGGGAGTCCATCTCCACCGACCGTTGGGTGCTGGATGCCCTGGCCCGCGGGCACACTCTGGAGTTCCAAAGGAAGTGCCGCCGTTTTCCACCTGTGGCCAGGAAAGTAAACCACATTCCACAGCTTCTTCTGGAGGTACGAGCCATGCTGAGAAAGGGCGCAATAGAACTCGTCCCAAAGAGGCTCTGGGGCTCCGGAGTATACTTGCGGTACTTCCTCGTCCGAAAGAAGACCGGCGACTGGTGGCCCATCCTGGACCTTCGACGCCTCAACAAATACATCAAAGCACAGAAGTTCTGGTTTGTTACCGTTCAGCACATGCTGGGACAGCTGGAGGAAGGCGACTTCCTATCGTCGCTGGACTTGGAGGATGCTTACTTCCACATCCCCATACACAAAGGACATCGAAAGTTCCTACGGTTCGTGGTCCAAGGGCGGCACTACCAGTTCAAGGCTCTGCCCTTCGCATTGAAGTCAGTTTCAAGGGTGTTTACCAAGTGCCTGGCACCGCTAGCGGCGCTGCTGCACCTGCAGGGTGTCCACGTATACCCCTACCTGGGCGATTGGCTCATCCAAGCAAAGTCAAGAGAACTCGCCGTCGACCACACAGCGAAGACTGTCCACCTGCTCACAGAGCTGGAATTCTCGATCAATTTTGCGAAGTCCCACTTGGCACCGTCGCAGGACACCCTGTTCCTGGGAGCCAGGCTTGACAGAGAGGCGCGGTTGGCCTCGCCATCGGAGGAAAGGACGAGGGCCATCCTAGGCAAGGTACCACGGCTGTTGACCATGAAAGTGGCCAGGGAGAGGTCCATCAAGTCCCTGCTTGCCATGATGTCATCTTGCATCTACCTCGTGCGTCTGTGCAGGTTGCGGATGCAGCCACTGCAGGAGTTCCTCGACGCCTGTTGGAGGCAAGCGACGGGAAGCATCGAAGACAAGATCCCACTCAACGAGACTTTCTGTCAAGCAATACGGTGGTGGGCCATCCGCGCGCATCTCGCGGCAGGCACGGACTTACAGACCCCAGCGCACCAGGAGACAGTGACGACGGACGCCTCCCTGGAGGGATGGGAAGCACACACCGGAGATCTCCACGCAAGAGGCCTTTGGCTCCCGGAGGAGAGGTCCCTGCACATCAAGGTCCTGGAGGTTTGGGCCGTGTTCTGGGCCCTCAGGTCTTTCCTTCCATCCCTCAAGGGCAAGGTGGTACGGGTCTTCACCGACAACACCACCACGATGTTCTACATCCGG
This sequence comes from Ambystoma mexicanum, assembly GCF_040938575.1. Taxonomy (NCBI): domain Eukaryota; kingdom Metazoa; phylum Chordata; class Amphibia; order Caudata; family Ambystomatidae; genus Ambystoma; species Ambystoma mexicanum. The sequence continues at coordinate 339,961,952 of NC_090938.1, forward strand.
AAGCAGGGAGGTACCAGATCCCCAGCTCTATCCAAGGAAGTGCAGGATCTGAGGCACTGGGCCATCGCCTAGGGAATGTTCCTGGTACCCTTTTATCTGGCAGGAGTGAAAAATGCTGTTGCTGACTCACTCAGCTGGGAGCTGCGCTCTTGCCACAAGTGGAAACTTCGGCAGGATCAAGTGGATCTCCTATTGCAACGGTGGGGCAATCCCCAGATAAACCTGTTTGCGATGGCGATGAACACCAAGTGCCAGAGGTTCGCTAGCAGGTTTCCCCAGCCGGGGAGCATGGGCGATGCATTCTCCTTCTCCTGAGATGGCCTGTTCCTGTATGCGTTCCCACCGTTGCCTTTGCTTCTGTTACTCATCAGTCAACTCAGACGGTCCCGGTGCAGGATGATCCTCGTCGCACTGGCGTGGCCGAGGATGATATGGTTCCCGTACCTTCTGGATATGTCTGCGTCTCCCCCGGTCAGTCTGCCAACTGACGCGGATCTTCTCGCCAGGGAAGGAGGTGCCATCCTACATCACGACCCGGGATCACTGAACCTGCAGGCCTGGCTCCTGCAGCACTAGAGTCCGGAGGTTACGACATCCCGGCAGACTGCAAGGAGGCTCTTGCAAAGGCCAGGGCTTCCTCGACTCTTAAGTGCTATGGACATAAGTAGAAGAGGTTCTCTGTCTGGTGCCGTGCACAGAAGATCAACCCTCTACGGATCACGACCCCTGCCGTACTTTCTGTCGCTGGCTAAGCCGGGGCTGGCACATGCCTCCATCAAAATCCATCTGGCGGCTATTTCCCGCTACACCAGGACTCCGGGTCGGTCGTCGCTGTGGTCGCATCGCCTGGTGAAGGAGTTCCTGAAGGGACTGTTCCGCTTGTTCCTGCCGGTGAAAGCCACGGCCCCTGCGTGGAGCACAACGTAGTGCTGACCAGGCTCATGGGTCCGCCATTCGAGCCCTTGCATTCGGCGCCGCTGAAGTTCCTATCGTGGAAGACAGCTTTTCTTGTGGCCATCACCTCCGCACAACGAGTGGGAGAGATCCAGGCCCTCTCCTGTAAGCCTCCATATCTGACATTCCACGAGACGAGGATAGTGCTGAGGACGCACCCCTCCTTCATGCCCAAGGTGCCGTTGAACTTCCATCTCAACGAGCCCTTGGTGTTACCTGTTTTCTTCCTGTCACTTTTGTCGACGGCTGAGAGGACTTTGCACTCGCTGGACGTGGCTAGAGCGCTGAAGTTCTACGTGGACCGCACAAAGAGTTTTCGAAAGACATCACAGCTGTTTGTGAACTTTGGCCCTGTGAACCAAGGGAAGGCCCTCTTGAAGGCTTCCATTTCCAGATGGCTCTCCGGCTGCATCAACGCACTGTCACCGGTTGGCAAACCGACCGTTGCCCGGCCGGCCGAGAGCCCATTCGGCCAGAGCGATCGTTGCTACCACGGCGTTCCTATCTGGTGTGCCCCTGCTGGACATCTCTAGGGCTACTACTTGGAGGTTGACGCACACTTCACGAGATTCTACTGCGTCGACCGGGATTCCAGGGAGGAGTCCAGAGTCGGCCAGGCAGTGCTGCGCAACCTGTTTGCTTGAAGGTGAGCCTGGTGAGGAGATAAGAGATGCGTAATGTTGAGTTGTTGAAATGCTTAATGTTGAGCCTTGCCACCTCCCGTGGTTGTGCATGTGTGTACTGCTATGTATTCATGAACATGTGAATCCATGCCAGACCCCATGCTGGAGAAGGAACAAGTTACTTACCTGTAACTGTTGTTCTCCAGCATGGGTCTGGCATGGATTCACATGCCAACCCTCCCGCCTACCCCTCTGCGGCTCTTCTCTTGGTCCTACTGTCACTTTAGTTGCTACCAAATCTGAAGATGGCTGCCAGAGGAGGGGTTCAGGGAGAGGGCAGTATGACCCAGAGACCAGCGATTAGTTCATAGTAGAAAGACAGTTCAGAAACGAAACTGAAACTGATTTTTTCTTTACCGAGGATTCCCAGCCTGACGACGGGGAATATTCATGAGCATGCAAATCCATGCCAGACCCATGCTGGAGAACAGTCACAGGTAAGTAACTTGTTCCTACGATTTAGAAATAACCAATTGTGAAAAGACAACAGGACGCTTAGTGGAATACATGATAATTAGTTTCTATTTTGTACAATATGCAGGTCTTTTAGCAGATGGCTGGAGGTTTGAGAGGGTCTACTGTTACCACTAGTAATGGGATACAAATCCTGTAGCTTCTTATTAAACCCATTGTTGCACATCTCCCATTTAGCCATCTAAATATATTTAAGAACCAATGTTATCCTAGAAGAACCTAGCAAAGTACCGATATTACAGCAAGCAATATGATCTAATTTAGCGAAGGAATGGGCCAAATAGCTGTCTTTAATGTACAGATTTGCTCTAAGTGTAACACAAGCCTTAGTGCATCTAAATACCTGAAGGGAAGGGACCAGACAAGAATGTGAAACTAAAGTAAGGATGCAAAAAAGGTCTAAGAAATTACATAAAATCAACAGAGAGATCAAATGGCCAATGTATCCAGCAGCACTTGCTTGAACAGGCACAAACGGATGCAGATGCAAAATGTCTGTGCTGTGAGAAACCTGAGGGCATCTCACTGTCTGAACCTTGGGGATCTCTTTCTCAGGTGGCCAGGGCACGGCCATCACCCTTGGGTCCAGACCCTGGGGGTGGACATGTGTGCGAGGATCAACCTGAGTGTGGGGTCCTTGGGGAGTGGGGGTGAGACATCCGATGGCGAGACATGGTATTCCCCCCTTTCCAACACTTCCTCGAACTTCATAGGTTATTCTGAATCCTGTCCCGTTGCCCCCTCCCCAATTCCAACAAATAACCAACTCAGAAAGGAGCCATGGGAGAATCGGGAGAAGGAAATTACATATGTCACCCCATGTACTTCAACTACAAGACAATCACCCTGTTTTCCAACAACAATTTTCCGGACTTAACTAACATGAAAAGTGAAAACTACAACTCCCACAATTCCTACTTCCATTCTAGAAATCCAACTACTGGGATGAAGAAGAGGCAGATGGGAGTCATGAGGATTACCCAAAGGAATGTTGTCCTGATAATGAGGTTCAGGCAGAGTCAGGCAGGGAGAGAGAACTACTCGCACCTGACTCCAATCAACTCTAACTGGGAGTATAAAAGCAGCAGCCAGAAACAGCATTTTGAGCGAGCTGAGGATGCCGGAGGGTGCCAGAAAGCCAGAGAGAGACCCAGATAGCTGAGAGGAACTGGAATGTCTGGAGAAGGAGGTACTACCTAGACACTGAGCCTGACTGCGGACGGGAGGCTGCAGTGTGGAGTGGAAGCTGTGCCTCCAGGAAGCCTACACCAGGGGCAGCTGGGGTTGCCTGGTGGCTCCCACAACAGACACCTCCCCTATGAAAAAGGAGAGCCCAGGTCTCTGGAGGGCAGCTGGCAATACCCTGACCACAGTTAAAAACCCAGAGTGCTCCTGCTGCTCCTTAAACCACAAGACTGCTGTTTTCGGGAGCTACCGAAGTAGGAGAAAAATATCTAGAAGTGAATTATGGGACTGGAAGTCCAAAGACATTTTTTTCAGTTTTTGAATAAATCGAAGAGGGGTCCGAGCCCAGCAGAGGGAGACCATTGGTGAAGAAGAAGAAGAAAAAGCTGAATCTTCAACACAGCCGGTGAGTCGGAGGCAATATGCACGAAACCGGTCTGTGAATGAAAACACAGTGGAACTAAACAGCAGATGAGTGATTGAACTTTGAAGCCAATATACGATGCCGTTGATGGAGTGGTCCGGCACCACGTGGGTGCTCATTCGAAAGTGTCTGTTAGGTATACAGCTGAAAGGTGGCAAATGTGAAGAGTGATAAAGAATTGTGAAATCGAAGTGGTCCTGCAATGGGTCAAGCTAAATTTGATGCACATTCGAAAGTCTTCAATAGTTGATGTAAAAGTATATGAAGTTGGTCTGAGCCCGGCGTAGGGAGATTTGCTAAAAGCTTTTGGTTAAAGCAAGTTTGTGTAAAGTTGCGTTGGAAATTGGAATTAGTCAGAGCCCGGCGGAGGGAGACTAATTGAACATTGTGTTAAAAGGAATCTGAGCCTGACTGAAGGGGATCCAAGATCTGAGCCCGACTGAGGGGGATCCAAGTTCTGAGCCCGACTGATGGGGATCCGAGATCTGAACCCAACTGAGATCTTAGCCCAGCTGAGGGGTATCCGGGGTGAATCGTGAGTCACCCGAGAAAGAATATCCTATGAGAAATTGGATGCATAAATAATTTACGAACATTGCGTTGAGAGAATGTGAGCCTGGCTGAGGGGGATCTGAGGTCAATAGTGAATCTCCTAAGAAATTGAGTACTTGTAAAAATCTGAAAGAGGAAAAGAACGTATTGTTTGTCGCATCAGGCCCTCTGAATGAAGAGACTTTGAAAGGCAAAGAGATTTGGGCACGGAAGGCCCTGATGCTAATGATTGAACTGTATCTTCGTGCTAGAGAAGCCAGAGACTTTGCTAAGGTCGAAAGTTACCACCTTGTCCCGTGTTGAAAACGTGGGGAAGGGAGGCCAACGGCCTGAACATCCTGGCATATCATTTTGTGACCACTTATTTCTTTTTAGTAAAATATTTTCCCACACTATTTGTATTTAAACGTAAGGACTGGCTAATGGTTTTAGAATAGGCCCTTTTATTTTGACAAGACACTACTAGCGTTTTTATTATTTGATGGTCGTAGCTTGCTCCCATACATAGATTTAGGATTAGATAGGCGTTTTTCAAAACCTTTAGTTCAATAAACACCCTTGAACTGTGGTCACTTGTGTCTGTTTTATTGTTGATACCATGACTCCCTTACAGTATAGCTTTATAGACCTGCATCGATGGGCGTACCGAGCGTTATAGGCTCTGAAGACCGAGTTAATGGCCTGAGGGAAGCAATGGCCATTAACGAGGTATGAGGGACCATAACGCCCGGTACGGCCCTCGCTGCAGGTCTATAAAGCTATTAGAACACCCTCGGTGTTTAATTTAAGTAGAATACATGAGACAGGTTTAAAGTAGAAAACATTGAAAATACTGCTGCCATTGCCTTGGTTCTGCTTTTTTTTATAGGATGGTGCAAGGTGATTGGGTGGGAGGAGTTTGCCATTGGGCAGAAATCTGGTGTGTGTATGCCTGCCTATTGTCCTAATTAAGTACATTTCAGGTGTTTATTTTTTTATATACACTCCAAAACCTTTACCTTTCAATCAATGCACATTTACTTTTCCGAGGTGTCTTTCCACACACACTAAATTAACATGCAAATAAAGAAAGCACCATCAACTTACCTTTACATCTTCCATTTGATTTGCCATTCCCATAGAACGCTGCACCGAGGACGTCAGGGCAAGGTTCCTCTTAACATGATTGCGCAGAAAAATGAAAGCACACACGTTTTATATTAGCCAAACCTTCTGCTTTTACTTTATTTCAAACGCTTTCCTTGCGAAAGCGTTTCTTCCTGTTTAATTTGAGTGGGTGGGGCTACGTGGCTCACGTTGGTTTCCTACATGTAATACGGAACGTCAACTCTTTCTGTTCTGCAATTACACGGGAAGCAACTTTTCAGCCTTCAATGGCCTGTAGCTGCGGCGCGGCCACAGGTAAGCAACTCCACTTACTATTGCGGGCTGGAATCAATCTGCGGGCTATACTGGTTAGTAGTTAGGGAAAAGTCCTCTCCCAGGTTGCCAGGGACCGGCAGACACTTTCTGATCCTGACCTTGAGCGTGGTGTTCTGCAGGAGGTTCGCCTGGAAGGAAAAAGGGCCCAGGGGAATAAGAGGACTCTGCTGGGTGAGACGCAGTATTTATCTTCCTCTAGGGAAGAAATGTCAGTGATGCCAAAATCTGTAATGGCTTGTTGTTAGCGAGAGCTTTTAATTTCCCAAGTTGAACATCTTAATGTGGGTGAAAACATTCATAGACCCGTAGGCATTTGAAGAAATGAAAACTCTTTTAAAATAGGGAGACTCATAAAGCTGGATGCTCCCCTAAATCCCAAAGGAATAGTATAAAGAAAAGTCTAAAAATAATACCAATTTAGACTTTAAAAATCTTTATTTCTGTGTAAAGCCAAGTCTGTCAAATTATCCTTGTGATATTCCCTTACAAAATATAATTAGTTAAAAAAAATGAGCATGGGAGGACACCAGGGGGCGCAGGCAAGATGGCTGCCCGATTCGATTGCTGTGCTCCTCTCCTAACCCGGGGAATATCGTGAACAGCAGGCTATTAGCACTCAAACTATTGAAATTCGTGCATAAGAACCTGAAGCCGACCTGAGGGGCAAGCAAAGATCTCCTGCAACGACCTGGGCGCACTGGAAACATCCTGGTGCACGCTGGAGTCCTTCCCACCCGCTGTGCCTTGTATCCTGAGTGAAGGAAAGGGACTCTGCTCGGCCCGCTCAGCTTATGGACATGGATGTGGTTGCAGTGACGTTCCGAGCAACGGCCGAGATCAGCTCAGGAAGGAAGCTGATGAGGAGGTGCGCCGGCCGTAAGTGACCCTACACAACCCGATGAGTGCAGTAAGCAACCCCCCGTTGCCCCGCTGGGGGGGCGCCCCACATCGAGGCAGACGCGGGAGCAGCCCAGCCCGGTGCCGGTGGCGGATGAGGTGAGGAGGAGTAAGGGGGGAACCCGCCTCCCCTGTGGGGGTGCTGTGCCGACTCCTGCAGTCCCTGCGGCACCTGCAGTAGGCCAAGCCCACATAGTAGAAGCCTTGAGGCTGCCCGCCGGGAGGCTGAGAGGGACGGCTGGCCCACAAGGCACCCCCCGCTCCTCCCACACGCTGAACACCTGTGCCACCCCAGGGGTTAACATGTCAGATGGGGAACCCTGCTTGAAAACCCAATCCCAGTAACAATTGAAAAACGTACAAGTCAGACTACAACGCTACAACTAGCCACCCTCTATGCACCCAATGTGGGCCAGGTGGGATTCATATGCCAGGTGCTTAGGGTAATGGATGAATGGGCGGAGGGAGAGATGCACCTGGGGGGGATTTCAATCTGATATTGGACCCCAAATTCGACTGCTGGTCTGCAAAGGGGCTGGGGACAATCGGGGAGATTAGGGACAACCTCACCCTGAGAGATCCGCTTCAGGATTATTTTTGGGTTGACGTCTGGTGCAGAGCTTGACCGGGGCCTAGGAGGTGCATGTTTTTCTCCCCCCCCCCCCCTCCGCACCAGACATACACAAGGATCGATCTCCTCCTGATACAGAGGGGACAGGAGGGTGAGGAACCCAAGGGTGGAGGCCATCACATGGTCAGACCATGAATTAGTGGTGGCAGACTGGCAACTACCGGAGGTTCGGAGGACATATAGGTGGAGGTGCAACAATACTTTGTTGAGAGACCAAGTCTTTAGGGATTTCTTTAAGGGGGAGATACGGGCTTATTTCGATGCCAACGACACCGGGGATGTGGGTTTGGCAATGGTCTGGGGCCTATTGATTGTGGAAGGTTTTCGGAAGAAACGAGAAAGGGCACTGATTGAAAATAGGCTGCGTGGGCAACTGAGAGCCCTCCGCCTTCAACTAAACCAGCGAGACGCAGACAGGGAGGCCTTATTGAGTGATATGAGGGACAAGATGCAGGAGCTTCACACATTCCTAATTGGGAAGGTCATCAAGAGAATGCAATATACCCGGTGGAGATATTATGAAAGGGGCGACATGGCGGGGACCCTCCTGGCGAACAGGGTGAGAGGCAGTAGAGCGGAAAGGATAGTGGAGGGAATCCGAGAGGGAGGGGGACGGATCTGGAAGGGTGGGAAGGACATAGCGGGTTGATTCGCGGAATTCTATGAGGAGTTATATGTTAGGTCGGTGGAGGAGTCTTTGGAAGATATGCAACCGTACCTAAACAAGCGAGACCTCCCCAAGCTCACGGTAACGGAGAGGGACGCTCTGGATGGGGAGATAACTGGGGAGGAGGTGCTCGGAGCTATCAAGAGGTTGAAGGTGGGGAAAGCTCCGGGAGAGGATGGCTTAATGGCTGACTTCTATAAGCTGTTTCAGACGATCCTAGCGAAGCCACTGGCCAAGTTGTTCAATAAAATAGCGGGGTGGGGCACGATCCCACGATCCCATCGACGTTCCTACAGGTCATGATAGCCGTTATACCAAAGGAGGGAAAGGACCTAACGGACTGTACCTCTTATAGGCCTATCTCCCTCCTCAACGTCGACGCAAACATTTTCTCCAGAATTATGGCGACGAGTTTGGAAGCACACCTCCCCCAACTGATCCATCCGGATCCGGTAGGGTTCGGGCTCGATAGGCAAGGCGCGGACAGCATGAGAAAAACCCTTCATGTGCTGAATTCGTGGACTGTGGGAAGGGATGGGGCGCTCCTCTTGTCCCTGGACGCTGAGAAGGCATTTGACCGGGTGAGCTGGGCTTTTATGTGGAAGGTCATGGTGTTCTTCGGAATTAGGCTGCAGTGGTTGGGTTGGCTGGCGGCCCTATACACTGATTCCGCGGCTAGGGCCGTGGTTAATGGGAACGAATCAGGGTCTTTTCCACTAAGGCGGGGTACATGCCGTTTATATACGCGATTTAACCCGAGATCAGGGAAACGGTTAGTTGCTATGCCTAATGAGGTACTGGCCCCGCTCACGCTGGACGAGTGGTTATGGGTTCCCAAAACACGCATTCCGAACAGGTTCCTGCACCATCCGGTTCTGGAGGCTCTGTGGTTCATTTGGATAGAGGGAGGAGATAGCAGATGGATAACAACATGGCCGTCGCCGCTGAGCTGTATATGGGCGCCTCCTCTCAGGGATGGGGTTGAGGAGCCCTTGGCGTTCGAATCTTGGTACGAAGCTGGGCTTAGTATGGTGGGGCAACTATGGGTTGATGAATCCTTCATATCCCTAGAGGGTTTGGATGAAGAAATCCAAAAGGTGGTCTCCTTGAAGCTCTATAAAAAGAGATTGGACACACTAATGTTGGAAATGACGAGCTTTAAAGTAGACACACTGAGACAAAGAGTTTGGCGAATGATCAAAGATCTAACTAACTTGACTCATGAAAAAGCCGTAACTACAACACCCCACATCACACCAACAACATAGACACCCACCTAAACACCAGCACCCGCAAAAATATGAAGCCCTGCACACCAACCTCCGCCAAACCAAATTGTAAACAACATGCAAGGCCCGCAGTCGGCCCCACTCCCACCACAAGCACACCCCCCAGCACCCAAAAAACAAAAATCCACCCCAACCTGAATACACCACCATTAAAAGGTGCTTTGATCAATGCAAGATCATTGAGAGCACATGCCATTGACATTCATGATCTCATCCTTGAACATGAACTGGACTTCCTAGTCCTAACGGAAACTTGGCTGCATTCAGCCTCGGGCCCATTACTCACCATCGCCATTCCACCAGACTATACGATACTCGGAGCAGATCGTCAAGACACTACAGGTGGAGGAGTAGCCATCATATCAAAATGCGCCCTCAAGTTTAGAGAATGTAAAACAGAAGCCCTACCACGGTAGGAACTCCTAGCTGTCAAACTAACCACTGACCCAAAAACCAATATCAACTTTCTCATAGTCTACAGAACCCGCAGCTCAACTAGCAATCCAGACACCGTACTTCCTCTCCTCATTTTCCCCTCTCTCAAGCCAAATACCAAATATATTCTTCTAGGAGACATCAATCTAGGGTTCAATGATACCTCCGACCTCAAGGCCACCGCCCTCCACAATGCATTCCTAGAAATGCAATTTTTGCAAATTGTCAACGCTCCAACCCACGCGAAAGGTTGAATCCTAGACTGGATTCTGTCACTGAGATCTCCTGGACAGATCACTACCTTATCAGATTCAAAATTGTCCTTACCAAGAACACCACGCCCACTAACACACCCTCCATCCCTGTAATAGCAAGAAACTCCAGGAAACTTACCACTGAAAACTTAACCCCGTTGTTGGACAAGCTACTCTACGCGCATCCCATAGATGACTCCAACCCAGACAACATCTCATTACATTACCACATTTGCCTTAAAACTGCCGTAGACGATCTAGCACCTCTCAAACTTAAGAACCCCAAGCTTAAACGTAATAACACATGGTTCAATGACCACCTTATCGAACTTAGAAGAAAAAAAGAGCACTTGAACATCTCCACAGGAAAAACCCTACCAACGAGTCCAAACAACAACTTGAGCACATATCCAAAGCCTATAAAGCAGAAGTATTTACACAGAAAGCGAACTCCCTCAACATACGGATCACCAATGCCACCTCCAACAGTAAATAGCTATTTTCTATCATCTGAGGACTAGAAACTCCTATCCTCCCTCCCTGCCTAGTCAATGTAAATAAGGACTGGTGCACCACCATCCAGGAAGCCCTAGCATCCAAGATAAACACACTCCAAAATAAAATAGATTCACACAGAAAACTCCTAGCACCCACCACCGAGCCAGCCTCATTACCACTGGCACACAACACCACCAACTTTCCCAAATTTCAGTTCAAACCAGTGAACTCTGATTCTGTACTGAAAACAATAGCCGCGCTAGTCAAGGACTGCACCCCCATACTATCACCAATTTTGTTAATGCCTCTTTTAAGACAAATACCGTCCCAACCAATATCAAAGAAGCTTGGGTCACCCCACTTCTCAAAGAACCATCACTAGACCCGACCATCCCCACTAACTATAGGCCCATCACCACAGTGCCATTCCTTCTCAAAATAATAGACAAAATCGCATACACACAAGTCCCACCTTGAAAATAACCAGTTACTGCGAGAAAGACAGTCGGGCTTCCGCCCTAGGTGTTAGGCAGAAACCTGTGCAGTTCCCTTAGGGACCACTGCAAAAGATTTAGGACTACAGGTGGTTGGCAGTAAACCCAATTGGTAGCAGTCTGTGCCACCCAGATTTACCTGGTAGCTATGGCTGAGCAGTCAGACTTCTCTCAAGATGAGTTTGGCAGTATACAGAGTATACACAATAGGTACAGAGACACAATAGCACAAGCAAACACTGGCCAGAGCTTTGGTGTAAAAGTATATAATTATTTATTTAAAGACACACTTGTAAATTACACTAGCACAAAGAGGTAAGTAAATTCAACACACAGTCACTATTATATATATATACAACCCTAATTACTTATTAGACAAGTCTTACTGAGAAAAACCACTTATTTTCAGACAGAGGTGAGCGCTTAACATAAGATGGCACTCTAATAAGTTATTAAAAAGGGAGGGGAAAAGGCAGAGTTATGAAAGCACACAAATTTCAATACTTTTCAAAGGACCACAGTGAGGCAGGTTAGGCCAAGTCTACTGGAGAGCAAGGAAGTTCAAATGCCAGGCCTACTCTTAGAGAGAGCAAGCGGAATGGGTCCAGGATCACACAGTGGGGTTATGCCCAAAGAGTCTTTGTAGGAAGTTCACAAAAGATTGAGATCAAGTCAGGAAAAATTAGTTAACAGGTCCCAGGCTATCCCAGGTTAGAAAGTCGAGGATTTAATGTCACCCCGAACGATCTGTTGCAAGGGAAGCCAGGCGGGACACAGTACCTGAAAGTGGGAAGAACGCTTCAACGGGGGCAGTTGTTCCTGGCAGCGGGTGCAAGTCGGTGTTTCGTCCAGAGGAAGAGGAGGTCTCGACGTGGAGGAAAGCTGAAGGTCGTTGCGCTGCCAGGGAAGAAACCAGCCGCGGCGTTTCCCGGTTACAAGGTACCACCCTTTTCTTCGTGATAGTGGTAATCCGTGGTATTCCGGTTGCCGGGGTGCTTGGCACAAGCAAGGCGGCCACGAGATGGTCCAGGAAGGCGAAAAGACGGGCAAACTGGTTATCCCCACCAGTCAAAGGAAGAAGACTCCCCAGACTGGAGATCTCCTCTGTCGTCGGGAAAAGTGGTGAGACGGTTCCGCAGGGCTCCACCGGTGGTGTCGTCGTTGCAGGTTGGCTCGGCTTCTCCCTCCTCGGATTATTTAGGTCCTGTGGCGACTTCTGAAGTTCAAATCCCCAAAGCCCTGCTTTTATGCAGAAAACCCCCATTCATTCAGCCTAGCTGTCAATCAAACATGCTATCGCACAAGAGTGCGACTTGAGTTGCTGCGGGAACTCAGTCCAGGGTGCCTAAACCCCCTCCCACACCCCATGTTTTACTCAGACAGAGTGGCACCACTTTTGGAGGCTTCTGTGGAGAAGCCTGCCAAAAAGTGGAACAAAGGGCTCGACTTGGGTTGGAGTCACAGAAGCGAACACAAACGCCATTTTGGAACCAAGTTTCGTCAAAAATTACCAACCGGTGAATTAATATTAATTTAATAAACCGGCGGTATGTTCGAGGCTATTTTAAAAAGTGGTAGCCTCGAACAATGGGAAAATCCCATAGGAATATATTCACGGTCGAATATAAAAAGTAGTTTCGAGGGGATTGGGTCCTCCGATGTATTCCATATCTATGACATGTAATCACCACAGCTGTGCTGCTTCGGAAACTTTTTTTGGCGTCTGCGTCCTGCGTCGATGACGTAGATGCGCCGTCGTCGAGGACCTCCTCCGACGTCATCCGATGTGATAAGTAGGACGCACAACGCCCGTAGCCTTAGTTCCGTTTTTTCTGCAAACGTGTTGCTTCTTGAATCTCGGTTAACGTCTCGACTCTTTGGAGTCTATTCTTCTCGGTTCTTCGAACCTGTTCGTTTTTGTGAAAATCCTTCGTGGGAAGATGTCTTCTACTTCGTCTTCAACCCCGCGTCCGGGCTTCAAGAAGTGCAGGGAGTGTGGGTCCAAGATGTCGGTGACAGACTCGCATGACACCTGCCTCTGGTGCCTCGGGGAGGCCCACGACATGGATGACTGTATCGACTGCCAGTCGCTCACATCCAAAGCCTTACGCGAACGTAAGAAGAAGTTGTCGGTAGGTCGGGTGTCCAAGCCCTGGAAGTCGAGGTCTGCGGGGCTTTCGATGGATGATTCGAGGGGTGACTCTCCGCGTCATCGTCGGAAGTCTCTTGGGTCTCCTTCTAGGAGTCGGTCTCGCCACTCCTCAGCCTCTTCGAGGCATTCTCGGAAGCGCAGACACCGGTCGTCTTCCAGGTCCTCTTGGGAGGACTCTGCCCGGCACGTCGCTTACCCCACCAGCCGTGCGACGCCGGAGGAATGGGCTTCCTTCGGGAAGAAAATGCTGGCGATTCTTGAGTCGCAGGGTACTAAGCCGTCCGCGCCCCCGAGTGGGGTCGGTCGTGAGAGGTCGAGAGACACCGCTCACAAGAGTGGTCGGCACGAGTCACAGGAGAGGTCCCGTTCGGACAAGGAGACTCGTTCTCGACGTACCCCGCTCCAGGTCCCAGTCCTCGACGCGTTCGAGACCGTGTGCACTTGTGAGGTCTTCGAGGAAGACATCGACGTCTGAGGCGTCGAGGGCGTCGACAGGCTTTCTCGAGGCCCCGGCTCCGAGGAAGTCGTCGAAGCCGTCGATGCTCAGGTCGTCGAAGGACACGCTCGGGGCTCCGGCTTCGAGAGCTGTGTCGACGCCGCCAATGCTGGCTGCGCTGCATCTGACGTCGACGCCGATTTCCTCGACACCGATCCTCTCGGCGCCGATGCCTGTTCTCTCGACGCCGGCGCTGATTCGCTCGACGCCATCGACGCCTTTCGTGTCGGAGGTACCCCGTGGCACGGGGGAACCCCCTAGGAAGGCTCTGGTTAAGAGCAAGCACTCTCGGGTGCCTTCTTTTCGCCACCTGGACTATATTTCAGAGATGGATGAGGATTCTGATGGCCTGGTTCCTAGTCAGGTTCCAGATGATATTGTCTCGGGCCATAGTCAGTTTGACGATTTGAGGCAGTCACTGCATGATGCCAGTGGACTGGACACCTGTCCGGAGGTGGAGTTTTGTAGGCCTGAGCCTGGCTCTCATGCCGATTCCTCATACCGGCGCCTTATGGCTAGGGTTTCTGAGTACTTGGGATGGTCTGCTCCCCCAGGGGAGTTTGTGCAGGATGATCTAACGGACATACTTGATGGTTGTCCCCCAACTGACCCGGTACTGCCATTCCATATGGCTTTACAGAGAAGGGTGGCGGCGGCTTGGACTGCTCCGGAGAGTCTCCCGGCGGTGGGCAGATCCTTGTCGCGAAAATACCGTCCAGCCAGTAGCGACCCCTGCTACTTGACCAGGCACCCCACTCCGGAGAGTTTGGTGGTGCAGGCGGCCACGGCCCCGGCAAAGCAGGCGTCGTACCCTACCATCCCTCCTGATAGGGACGACAAACGTTTTGATGGCTGGGCGAAGAAAGTGTTTTCTTCTGGTGGTATGGCGCTTCAGGCAGCCAACTCCATTTGTGCCTTGTCTCGTTTCACACACACTCTGTGGAACTGTGTTGCGTTAGCGGCTGAACATGTTCCCGAAGGGGACGAACGGGATGGTTTCCTTGCTATGGTCCAGGATGGTAAGGAGGCCATGTGTGAGTCCGTTCAGTCGGGTTTGGACTTAGCTGAATGCGTCAGTAGGTCCATGGCGGCGAGCACCGTGATACGCAGGTTTGCGTGGTTGCGGAAGTCGGGGTTTGCTCCTGATGTGCAGTCCCGGCTCCTCAACATGCCCTTTGACGGTGAACACCTTTTTGGCAGCAAGGCTGACGAGAGCCTTGAGAGGTTGCAGACCTCAAAAACTGCAGCGAAGTCGTTGGGCGCTACAGTTCGCCAACCTCCGCCTTTTCGTCCTAGGGGACAGCAGTGGAGGGGTGGTTCCTTTCGCTATTACTCGTCCTTCAGTAAAGCGAGAGGAGCTGGCAGTCAAAGAGGCCAACGCAGGGGTACCAGAGGTGGACGACAGGGTACCCGTGGTGCCAAGGCCGCTCGGGCAGTTGCCTCTTTGCCCTCAGGTAACGCAGCAGCCGCTCCCACTCAGTCATGAGGCCATGCCCCATGGTTCGCCGGTTGGGAGAAGGCTGGCGCAGCATCTTGTAGAGTGGCAAGCCATTACTTCAGATGTGTGGGTTCTGGAGATCATAACCCACGGCTACTGTCTTCCCTTTCGGCACAGGCCTCGATACAATCCACCGTGGAACCTCTCTTTGCAGAGTCCGGATCCGCTCCTTGCGCAGGAAATTCAAGCCCTGCTGGAGAAAGGCGCCATAGAACTGGTGCCTGTAGCGGAGAGGAACAAGGGATGGCATTCCCCTTATTTTTTGATTTAGAAGAAAGACGGGGGATTGAGACCCATCATGGACTTGCGCGGTTTGAACAAACTCCTCAGGAAGGACAGGTTCAAGATGGTTACTCTCTCTCAAGTCCTCCAGGCCCTTCAGCTTCAGGACTGGTTGGTGTCACTCGACCTCAAGGATGCTTACATCCATGTGCCGATCCATCCCAAGCACAAGAAGTACCTGAGGTTCGCGGTTGGCGACTCGCACTTTCAGTTTCGGGTCCTGCCGTTCGGATTGACCTCCGCCCGAGGGTTTTCACCAAGCTCATGGTGGTGGTGGCAGCGCATCTCAGGCAAGGGGGGATTCATGTCTACCCCTACCTGGACGATTGGTTGATCAGGGGGAGCTCTCCCGAGCAAGTCCTGGATTATCTGTCCGTCACCTGCCACTCCCTTCATAGGCTGGGCTTCTCCCTCAATTTAAAGAAGTTCCATTTGATGCCAACACATCGGCTCCAGTACATCGGAGCAGTGCTCGACACTTCCCTGGGGCGGTGTTTTCCTCCCCAGGTGAGGGCTCTTCACATTCAGCAGATGGTGCACAAGTTTCAGCATGCCCAGACGCTCCCAGCGTTAGAGTTCTTGAGGTTGCTCGGCCTCATGGCATCCTGCATTCTTCTGGTGCCAGAGGCTCGCCTGCGGATGAGATCTTTGCAGTGGGCACTCAAGACGCAATGGTCGCAGTCCTCTGGCAGGATGTCGGACCCGGTTCAAGTGCCGCCCTCGGTCGCCCGGGACCTTCTGTGGTGGGCCGTCGAAGGCAACTTGATGAAGGGGGCTTCGTTTTGGCTTCCCTGGCCGGAGGTGACGATCATGACGGATGCATCCCTCACGGGATGGGGAGCTCATGCCAAAGGGCTGACAGTCAGCGGTCGTTGGTCTCCGTCGGAGTCCAGACTCCATATCAATCTGTTGGAGCTGAGGGCCGTCAGGCTAGTCACTTCCTCTGTGCAGGGAGGCGATGCAGCTCGAGTTCTGGGCCATCCAGCAGGAAGTTTCGATCTCGGCAGTTCATCTGGCCGGAGACGAAAACGTGACGGCGGATGCTCTGAGCAGGCAAAGCGCGATCTCTCATGAGTGGGAGTTGGCTCAGGAGATTCTCCTGGAGATCTTCGCCCTTTGGGGGACCCCTCAAGTGGATCTCTTCGCCTCCAGTGTCAACCGGAAGTGCGAAAGGTTTTGCTCGCGGGAATTTCCTCCAAAAGGAGCCTTAGGAGAAGCGTTCGTGGTGGAGTGGTCATTCCCGCTGCTGTACGCGTTTCCTCCAGTCCCCGTCATCCCGCAAGTGCTGCGGAGGTTACGGAAGTTCGGTTCCCGGATGATCCTCATTGCCCCGGCGTGGGCTCGGAGGACGTGGTACCCGGACCTTCTCGACTTGTCCATCTGCCCTCCACGTCGTCTTCCCTACCGAGACGATCTGCTCTCACGGGAGGGGGGTCAGGTTCTCCATCCAGAGGTCAGATCCCTCAACCTTCACGCTTGGCTTCTGAAAGGTTGAGGTATAAGGATTGGGACCTCCCTGAAGACGTGATGGAGGTGTTGCTTTCGGCCCGAAGGCCAGCAACAAAGTCTCTATACCGTTGCCATTGGCGTAAGTTCTGCAACTGGTGCAGAGTTCAGAATGTGGATCCTTTTGCATGTGACATCCCCATGGTTCTGTCCTTTTTACTTTCTTTGGCCCACAGGGGCTTGCAAGTGGGTACCATTAAAGGTTACCTGGCGGCGCTGTCCATCTTTAATCGCTCGTCTGAATTGTGTTCTTACTTTAAAATCCATTTAATTTCACAGTTTCTGAAAGGGCTCACTAATGTGTTCCCTCCGTCACCTTTCCTGGTGCCCGGTTGGGATTTGAACTTTGTTCTTAAGTTTCTTATGGGTGCTCCGTTTGAGCCTTTACATTCTTGCCCTTTGAGGCTGTTAACTCTGAAAACTGTGTTTTTAGTTGCGGTTACTTCCGCTCGCAGAGTGAGTAAGTTACAGGCACTTTTAGTTAAGACACCCTTCACTGTATTTCACAAGGACAGGGTTGTCCTTAGAGTTCGTCCTTCTTTTCTTCCGAAGGTAGTGACGGAATTTTATTTGATCCAGAAGGTTGTTCTTCCGGCATTCTATCCTCCTCCGCATCCTGGTAAGGAAGAGGAGAGGCTCCATAGGCTTGATCCTAGGAGAGCTTTAAGCTTTTATGTTTCACGCATGTCCCGGGTCAGAGTGGACGATCAACGCTTTATTGGTTACGCTGGAAAGCGTTTGGGGCAAGCTGTGACGAAACAGACTTTGTCTCGCTGGATTATTTTGGCCATCTCGGAGTGTTACCGCTTGGCGGGTAAGGACCCACCGGCTGGCTTGCGGGCCCATTCTACCAGGGGTATGGCTGCATCTACTGCCCTGCAGAGGGGTGTTCCTATTCGCAACATCTGTGATGCAGCCACCTGGGCTTCAGTACATACATTTGTACGTCACTATTCCCTCGATTCCATCCGAGGACAGGATCTGGCCTTTGGAAAGGCGGTCCTTTGCTCTGCTATTTGATTGGCTATTCTAAATTTTGATTCTAAATTCTTTCCCTCCTCCTTGCTCTGGTACTGCTTTGGGAGTCTGTCATAGATATGGAATACGTCGGAGGACCCAATCCCCTCGAAGAACAAGTTACTTTCTTACCTGGTAACGTTCTTTCGATGGGATGGTCCGACGACTTATTCCATATCGCTCCCGCCCTGCCTTCCCCGCTGCAGAATTTCTTTTGCGATTGCAGCTTACGTTCCGCAAGGCTTTGTGTCTGACTGGCAGTTGACTAATGTCACACGTTCTGGGGAAAAAAACTACAACTGAGGCTATGGGCGTCGTGCGTCCTACTTATCACATCGGATGACGTCGGACGTCGGAGGAGGTCCTCGACGACGGCGCATCAACGTCATCGACGCAGGACGCAGACGCCGAAAAAAGTTTCCGAAGCAGCACAGCTGTGGTGATTACATGTCATAGATATGGAATACGTCGTCGGACCATCCCATCGAAAGAACGTTACCAGGTAAGAAAGTAACTTGTTCATCCACTGCCACCAGTCAAAACTCGGTCGGGGGGGACTGGACAGTGCCCCCTCGAACAACAGACCCCGGGGCAATCGAATTGCCCCGACCAGTACATCCACAATAGGATGGTTTGTACTGGTTCTGTTCACAATTTGAGACTAGTAAAGCCAATGGTGACTTTACATGCCCTGGGAGACAGTAGTCAGTCCCAGGGTATGGAGTCTATGTTTGGGGATCGCTACGACATCCCTGGGTTACGGCACGGAGGGTGCTGTGTAACCCACATAACAAAAACACATGAAGCCCTATGGGGTAAAGGACCCCGTAGCCCATAGAACACATACAAAGTCAAAGGAACACCTCCAATCATGTCTAAGAGTGGGAGGAAAAGAGTCTCGCTCTTAGCAGGAGAAAAAAATAAACCCCAAAAATCCAGCAAAGCTGCTGGGGGACTCACTAGGTTTGGGAAATTGGGCTTTACAGAGAATTCTCCCTAACACTAGGCATAGTACGGAGACTGCATTACTGGACCTAAAAAAACAGATGGATGCTATTAGGGACTCAAATTGTGTATCCTACTACATCTAGACCTTTCCGCTGCCTTCGATTTAGTAGACCATAACAAATTCTGCCTTACGCTTGCTAACAACTTCCATTTCTCAAAAGAGGCCATTGCTTGGATCAAGTCATTCCTTGCAGACCGCACATCGAGAGTAGCAATAAGTGATGTTGCAGCAGACCCAATCACAGTCCCACTGGGAGTTCCCCAAGGCTCGTGCCTCTCCCTGACACTTTATAACACATACACAAAATGACTCTTTGCAGCACTCAATGCCATGGGTGTAATATATACCAACTTTGCAGATGACACTCAAATACTCATCCCAATCTCGGGCAACCTCAAACAGGACACTATCACTATAAATAAAATCTACTCCATCATCCAGAACTGGATGGTGACCAACAGCCTCTGCCTCAATGGAGAAAAGACAGATTCTCATTGTAAGTTCCCCAGACCGACTAAGTAAACTTCACCCACAATACTCAGCCATAGTCATTGAGGGCACACCAATCAATATCTCCAAACAAGTTAAAACATTAGGGGTCTATCTAGACTCTAGCCTTACTACGTGCAAACACATAAGTGCAATCTCCTCATCCACAGCATACACAGCCAAGCTCAATAGCCCTAAGCAGACATTCCTTCCACCGCAAAACTGCACTACCCTTGCCAGAGCCCTCATTTTGGCTAAAATGGACTACTCCAATATACTTCTACTAGGGACATAAAAAAAACTTGAACAAAATGCAACTAATTCAGAACAAAGCCCTCCAAGCAGCACTAGGCATAAAAAAAAGAGACCATATTACGCATCATCGGAGAGAAGCCCACTGGCTACCCATACAAACCAGGATCTTGCACAAAACCCTTACCATAGAATGCAAATGTGTAGCAGGCACAGCAGCAAGTTACCTCAACCAATGCCTAACTCGCAAAATCCCATTGAGAACACTCAGATCGAACACAGATACACTCTTGTGCATCCCACGCTTCAGAAATGTAAGAACAGGTAATACTAGCTTACCTGTAGCAGCCCCAAGACTCTGGAATTCACTCCCAGCCTCCATTACTAATGAGCCATCCTTCCCTAAATTCAAGAAAATCCTCAAAATCTGTCTTTTTAATAAATTCTAACACGCACACAACCTCCAGCACAACTACTAACCCTTGAAAGTAAATACCAAGTGTAAAAATGTACCTCTGTGAAGCCCGGTGGTGGCAATGTAACTCCATGCAAATATTTTTTTGGTAATTCGCTTACAATAATAATGTTGTATGCTCACAAATATTCCAACATGTAACAACTAAGCACTAAGTATCCTTGTAACATAGCCGTCATACCCAAGGGTTTGGGCCTATAACGAAATTCAATAAATAAATAAAGATACACTCAAGAAAACTACCACCAAATTGAACAACAAGATGAAGGAACAGGAAGGAAGAAAGTGAGTTTTA
Organism: Ambystoma mexicanum; assembly: GCF_040938575.1. Classification (NCBI taxonomy): domain Eukaryota; kingdom Metazoa; phylum Chordata; class Amphibia; order Caudata; family Ambystomatidae; genus Ambystoma; species Ambystoma mexicanum. Next base: position 339,982,282 of record NC_090938.1, read on the forward strand.
GAAACACTTCGTTCAGTTCTAGTGATGGCAGACGTAACCATTATCACGGCAGAAACAGCAACCGCAGTAACCAAATGAATAGAGGTAACAGTACACAATCTTTTTTAGAGAGGCGCATAGAAGACTGGGTTTTCGAACCACAGGTAACCCGCAGTATGCAGGCATTGCAGTGAATTTATCGGCATACTGCCCTACTGAAGATTAGTCTAGAGTGTTAGAAAGAGGAATGGGTTTTGCACCACCTATACTCATGATTCTTTTTCTTTTGGCCAAGAGTTCTTCCAATTCAGGCGCAAAATCCATCTTTTTCAATACTTTCAAGATGTATGTTAGAGAATGCAACAAACAACTTCTGGACTTAAATTGCTATGTACACCTGGAAACAGATCGGACTAAGAGACTTGAAGACATCATTAGTCTCAAGGTTGATAAGGCTAAACATAGAGGGTGGATCTCACTCAAGGAGTCAGAGTTCCTGATTAAGGAGAAACCTTGAGTGCCACAATTTTATACGCTTGCAAAGATGCACAAATCCATGCAGGACCCTCTGGGTAGGCCTATTGTTTCGGGTGTAAACTCAGTACTTGAACCCTTTTCTAGGTTGGCGGATGCCTTTTTGTAACCTATGGTACGTCGAATGGCATTGTACGTTCAAGACACCGCACAAATGATTAAGGAAATTGAAGGGGTGTCGTTTGACCCACTACTGATATTCTTCTTGGCCTTGATGTTGTGGCTCTCTACACCAGCATTCCTCAGAGAGCATCTCTTGAGATATTGGAGGAATAGCTACTCCAAGACCACACAGTAGGTACCACCCCCATTTCATTCATTATGTCGTGTGCAGAATTGAGCCTCACAGAAAGCTACTTTCATTTCAACATGGACTTCTACAAACGGATACATGGAACCGCCATGGGGGCCACACTGGCACCCAGTATAGCGAATCTTTATATGGAGGCCTTTGAACGCAGAAGAATAATGCATATAAACAACACATATGCCAAGAACATATGAGCATGGAGGCTCTATATAGACGACATTTAGAATGGATTGTGTCCTCCAACGTATTCCACATCTTTAAAATATAATTTCCGCAGCTGTGCACTTTGGAAACTTTTTCAGCAGGGGGTGTCCTGCGTCGATGACGTCGGGTCGATGTCCCTCAAAGGCTCCCGTTGAGGGCGACGTCACCGGATGTTATAAATAGGACGCACGGCGCCCGTAACCTCAGTTCCGTTTTTTCTGCGAATGTGTTACTTCGTGAAACTCTGCGGTTCTAAATGCCAGTCGCTAACTGACAAGGCCTTGTGGGAGCGGAAGGGGGAGCTCCAGGTAGGTAGGGGTTCTAAGCCGAGTAAGTCCCATAAATCCAAGTCAAAATCCAAAGGGGTGTCCACCGACGACTTGAGGGGCGACTCTCCGCATTGGGAAGAAGCCTGGGGTTCTCTGTCCCAGAGTGGTTCCCGACATTCTTCTTCCTCATCGTGGCATTCGCGGAAGCGCCGTCACCGGTCGCCTTCCCCATCCTCCTCGGAGGATGGAGCAGCGAGGAAAGTGGCATGCCCGACAAAGTCCTCGACCCCAGAGCAATGGGCTGCCTTTAAGAAGCAAATGTTAGCGATGTTTCAATCGCAGGGCACGGGTCCAGTCGCGCCTTCTCACGAAGCCAGCCAGTTTCGGTCTTGTACCGTTGCTCGCATGCCTTCGGGTCGGGTCCGCGACGCGACTCGCATTGGGAGCCTTCGAGATCCCGTTCGGACAAGGTTTCGGAAGGTCGCAAGAGACATGCTTCTAGGTCTCGGTCCTCGTCCCCAGGGAGACCGCAGCAACCTACTAAGGGCTCGAAGCCGGCATCGACTCGGTAGGCGCTGTGTTCGTCCGACTCGGATGTCGACACTTTGCCATCTTATCAGCCCACGGTGCCGTCGGCACCAGTGTCGACGCCGAAGCCTTCGGCGCTCACGACGTTTGTTTGTCGATGCTCTCGGCGTCGAAGCCTTCGCCGCTCTCGATGCCTTCAGGGATTTTTGACCGAAATTTGCCATTGGAGTACCCCGATGTGGTGGATCCTCCTAGGAAGGCTTCTGCGACATCTGTGAGGCTAGTATTGGACTCCAGGCCCTCTTCTGTCTCCAGGCCAGGGTTTCAACTCCCTCTGGATGACATTTATGAAGAGGAAGAAATGTCTGATTTCGCGGACCCTAGTGAAATTGATGTGGCTCCAATTTTTTTATGGAGACAGTCAGTTGGAGGAGTTGAGGCACACCCTTCATGATGCCAGTGGGTTGGACACTTCTCCGGAGGTGGAATTTGGTAGGCCTGAGCCTGGGGTTCATGCTGAGTCTTCATCCTGGAGGCTCATGGCTAGGGTCTCGGAGTATCTGGGCTGGTCCAGTCCTCCTGAAGACTTTGTACAGGATGATCTTACGGACATCTTAGATCAATGTCCGTCCTCTGACCCGGTGTTACCGTTTCATCACACCTTACAAGAAAAGGGTGGCAGCTGCTTGGCAGTCCCCGAACTCTCTTCCGGCTGTTAATAAATCTTTGACAAAAAAGTACTGCCCTTCCGTTAGCGACCCCAGCTATTTATCCACTCACCCCACTCCTGAGAGTTTGGTGGTTCAGGCGGCTACGGCCACCTCGAGGCAGGCCTACCATCCCTCTGGATAGGGACAAGCGCTTCGACTGTTGGGCTCGGAAGGTATTTTCTGCAGGGAGCATGGCATTGAAAGTGGGCAACTCCACTTGTGCCTTGGCAAGGTTCTCACACACTCTGTGGAACTGTCTCTTTAGCGGCTGAACATTTTCTCGAGGGGGAAGAAAGGGGCGGCTTCCTTACTCTCGTGCAAGACGGCAAGGATGCCATGTGCGAATCCCTTCAGTCGGGTTTGGATACGGCCGACAGTGTTAGCCGGTCCATGGCTGCGAGCACCGTTATATGCAGATTTGTGTGGTTGCGGAAGTCGGGTTTTGCTCCGGATGTGCAAGCCCGTCTTCTGAACATGCCCTTTGATGGTGCACATTTGTTCGGCAACAAGGCTGATGAGAGCCTTGAGAGGTTGAAGACCTCGAAATCTGCGGCAAAATCTTTAAGCGCAGCTGTGTGTCAACCTCTGCCTTTTCGTCCTTGGGGACAGCAGTGGAGGGTAGGTTACTTTCGTTACTACTCCTCCTTTGGTAGAACGAGAGGGGCTGCCAGTCAAAGGGGCCAGCGAAAAAGTACCCGTGGTGGTCGAGGAAATGGAGGTTCCAAAGCCGCTCGGGCAGCTGCCTCTTTGCCTTCAGGCACTGCCGCAGCCGCTTCCAAACAGTCATGAGGCCATGTGCCATGGTTCGCCGGTTGGGGGCAGACTGTCTCAGCATTTCGAAGAATGGCGAGCCATTACTTCAGATGCGTGGGTTCTGGATACCATAGCCCACGGCTACTGCGTTCCCTTCCTTCAGCGGCCTCACAACAATCCACTGCGGAAAATCTCTTTGAAGCTTCCGGATCCGCTCCTTGCGCAGGACATCTTAACCCTGCTGGAGAAAGGCGCTATAGAACTGGTGCCTGTAGCGGAGAGGAACAATGGATATTATTCCCCTTCATTTTTTATCCCAAAGAAAGACGGGGGATTGAGACCTATCATGGACTTGCATTGGTTGAACAAACTTCTCAGGAAGGACAAGTTCAAGATGGTTACTCTTTCTCAAGTCCTCCAGGCCCTTCCACTTCAGGATTGGTTTGTGTCTCTGGACCTACAGGATGCTTACTTTCATGTGCCAAATCATCTCAAGCACAGAAAGTATCTGAGGTTTGCGGCTGGCGACTCGCCCTTTCAGTCTTGGGTCCTGCCGTTTAGATTGACCTCCGCCCCAAGGGTCTTCACCAAGCTAATGGTGGTGGTGGCAGCGTACCTCAGGCGAGGAGGGATTCACATCTACCCCTACCTGGACGACTGGCTGATCCGAGCGCGCTCTCCCGAGCAAGCATTGGATCACCTCGGTCTCACCTGCCGGAACCTCCACAGGCTGGGCTTCTCCCTGAATTTCAAGAAGTCGCATCTGACACCTTCCTAACTGCTCCAGTACATCGAGTGTTCGCCTCCCAAGGTGAGGGCTCATCACATTGTGCAGATGGTGGACAAGTTTCAACATGCCCAGAGTCTCCCAGCTTTCGAATCCTTACGGTTGCTCGGCCTCATGGCATCCTGCATTTTTCTGGTGCCAAAGGCCCAGCTGAGGATGAGATCCCTGCAATAGGTCCTCAAGATACAGTGGTCGCGCAATTCTCAGGCAAGATGTCGGATCCCGTTCAAATTCCACTCTGTCTCGCAGGATCTTTTGTGGTGGGCCAATGAGGGGAACCTGATGAGCCATTTTGGCACCCATGGCCGGAGGTGACTGTAGTGACGGATGCTTCCCTCAAAGGATGGGGAGCTCATGCCAACGACTTGACTGCCAGCGGTCGTTGGTCTCCGTGGGAGTCCAAACACTACATCAATCTGTTAGAGCTGAGGGCCTTCAGGCTAGTCCTGAAGGCTTTCCTGTCGTCTGTGCGGGGGAGAAGTGTCCTAATCATGACGGACAACACAGTGGCCATGCATTAACTCAACAAAAAAGGGACGGTAGGGTCACTCCCGTTGTGCAGAGAGGCAATGCAGCTCTGGTTCTGGGCCATCCAGCAGGGATTTTTGATCTCTGCAGTTCATCTGGCCAGAGACGAAAATGCAGTGGCGGACGCTCTGAGCAGGCAGAGCATGATCTCTCACGAGTGGGAGTTGGCTCAGGAAGTCCTTCTGGAGATCTTTGCCCTTTGGGGAAACCCACAAGTGGATCTCTTCGCCACCAGTGTCAACCGGAAGTGCAAGAGATTCTGCTTAAGGGAATTTCCTCCGAGAGGAGCCTTAGGAGAAGCGTTCGCAGTGGATTGGTAGTTCCCGCTGCTGTACGCATTTCCTTCCAGCCCCTGTAATTCCTCAAGTGGTGCGGAGGTTACGGAGGTTCGGTTCCCACATGATCCTCATTGCTCCGGATTGGGCCAGGAGAGCGTGGTCCCCGGCCTTTCTAGAAATGTCCATCTTCCCTCCACGCCATCTTCTCTACCGAGAGGATCTGCTCTTGCGCGATTGAGGGCTGGGGAGAGGGCAGGTTCTCCATCCAGAGGTCAAGACCCTCAACCTTCACGCTTGGTATCTGAAAGGTTGAGGTATAAGGATTGGGACCTCCGGGATGACGTAATGGAGGCGTTGCTTTCGGCCAGGCAGCCTGCAACAAAATCCCTGTACCGTTACTGTTTGCATATATTCCGAGACTGGTGCAGAGGACGCAATTTTGATCCTTTTCAGTGCTATGGTTTTGTCTTTCTTACTTTCATTGGCCCACAGGGGTCTTCAAGTGGGTACCATTAAGGGTTACCTGGCGGCGCTGTCTATCTTTAAGCGCTCGTCTGAAGAATGTTCTTACTTTAAGATTCCTTTGATTTCTCAATTTCTTAAAGGACTGACTAATGTGTTCCCGCCGTCCCCTTTTCAGGTGCCGGATTGGGATTTAAATTTGGTTTTGAAATTTCTCATGGGTACTCCGTTTGAACCTTTGCACTCTTGTCCTTTGAGATTATTGTCCTTCAAGACTGTGTTCTTGGTTTCGGTTACTTCCGCTCGCAGAGTGAGTGAATTGCAGGCACTTTCTTCTAAGCCATCCTTTACTGTGTTTCACAAGGACAGGGTTGTACTGCGGGTACGCCCTTCCTTTCTACTTAAGGTAGTATCTGAATTTCATTTGAGTCAGAATGTGGTTCTCCCATCCTTCTATCCTCCTCCTCATCCTGGTAAGGAAGAGGAGCGACTCCATCGGTTGTATCCTAGGAGAGCTCTGAGCTTTTACATTTCTAGGATGTCCAGGGTCAGAGTGGACGATCAACTCTTTGTAGGATATGCTGGACACCGATTGGGCCAGGCCTGTCCAGGTGGATTATCTTCACCATTATGGAGTGTTACCGATTGGCGGGTAAGGACCCTCTTGAAGGGCTGCATGCTCATTCCACTAGGGGCATGGCTACTTCCACCGCTCACAGCGGGGTGTTCCTATTAGGTATATTTGTGATGCCGCTACATGGGCTTCGCTCCACACCTTTGTTAAACATTACTCCCTGGATACGATCCATGGTCAGGATATGGCTTTTGGGAAGGCGGTTCTTTATTCCGCAATCTGATTGGGTACTCCTAAATTATTTTTCCTCCTCCATTTACTGGTACTGCTTTGGGAGTCTGTCAAAGATGTGGAATACGTTGGAGGACACAATCCATTCGAAGAACATGTTACTTACCAACTGGTAACGTTCTTTCGACTGGATGTTCCTCCAACGTATTCCACATCGCCCTCCCAGCCTGCCCCTCTGGAGAATATCCTATGCGATTGCAGCTTCCGTTTCCGCAAGGCTGTGTGCAGTCAAGCAGGCATGAGACTGATGCCACACGTTCTGAGGGAAAAACATAAACTGAGGCTATGGGCGCCGTGCGTCCTATTTATAACATCCGGTGACGTCGCCTTCGACGGAGGCCTTCGAGGGACATGGACCTGACGTCATCGACTCGTAAGATCCCATAATACCCGAAGTATTGGGACAAAGAAGAGGATTGACGAAGAACAAAACTGCAAAGTGCAGCTTGTTAATGGAAATGGCCCACACCTGACGGAGACTGCCAGACTTAAAATGTCCCTCAGGTGCAGGCTATGAGTAAGAAGGAGGAGCAGATCAGTAGTCGTTGGTGGAGGAGTTGTGAACGCTCCACGTTGCAGCAGAAGCTGAGATTGAAGGAGAAAGAAGACGCTGGGGACACTGTCAAGTGTCCTGAGCGGGTCATCACCTCCTGAAGCCTGAATTGCAGAGGCTGCGCAGCATGAAGCGAACGTTTGAAAAGCTTCCCCGATACGAGGCTGCCTACAAGTAGCAGATTGCCGGACCGCGAGGAGCAGCTGAGCCAGATGACCTGGGAGCAGCGAGGGAAACGGACGCACATGCCATACCCAGTGAGTTCACTAAGCTATTGTGACACCAAAGCGCTCTGTAACCGCTTGCGTGCTCAGAACAGGTACCTTAACAACAGAAAGCAAAAGTGTTGTATAAACTGGTGCAGAAGTGTATAATTATTTCTAAACAAATGTGGTTAAAGAAAAATTCTGACAAAGACAACTTATGTTCATTCCACTGAATTCAGGAATTGATCTGGGTTTATGCAAAGAAGATTATGTTTCTTAATATTACAAGTGGAAGAGAAAGAAACCTTGTTGAACGATTCTGAAATGTTGGAACTTTTTGTTGCTAAGTGGAAATCAAAAGAATTACATTGGAATTTTGATACAAGCAGGATTTCCTTATTCTTTTGGAACTGTTGAACAGAATCCTGCTTGAATCTGGGGAAGGGAAATTTGCCCAGGTTATAAGGAGAGACAGTTATCATACTGTGAATTTTACTGTTATATTTGTTGCTTTTGAACTGCCATATATATTACCTTGTTGAGTTGGTGTATGTACAAGTGTGAAGGACGTAAACCTTTTGTTAGAGTGTTTTCCTTAGTTTATTTTAGGTAGGGCAATCTTCGCCACAGTAGGGATAGTGAGGTGTTGTACAAACTTTCGAGTAAATAAAATGGCAACTTTCAGAAAGTTGTCCGCCTCACATTTCTGACCCCTCACAGTAGCCTCACACTAGCTGGAACGCTGCCACTCAGCCATTAAAAACAATTGTTTATATGGAATCTTAATCGCAGGAACCCCCAATCTGGCGGCCAGCTGAAGAACTTAACAATCCCTTCACTTCTCTATCCGTTCCATCCCCACCTATTCCTCCTTTCGTGTCTCCTTGAAATCTCTTCTTCTCCACTCCCCTCCCTGACACTCTTCTCCCCTCCTTCCACCTTCTCCTCTGCTCCCTTTTACCCTCCTCTTCTTACCTCTCTCTCACTGCAGCAAAATACTTAAGATGGCCGCCATGGAGCTGGAACCCACAGCTCCATGTGGAGCCCATCTTCCATTTCTCCAGCATTGGATCTTTCATGGATTCACATGCTTAGAATATTCCCCGTCGTCAGACTGGGAACCCTCGGTACACATATATAGTCGTTTTCTATAGGAAAAAACTTCCGACACTTGTGTGTCCTATCCACATCTACGTCCTCTCCGGGGCCGTCCACGCAAGCCCCGTTGGACGTAACGGTATAAAAGGCCCCGCCCCCGCGGGTCCGTCAGATTTCAACCGTCTCCAAAGATAGTGGGATCTCCTCGCGTAATCTCTACTGCTAGAATTTGTCAAATTGTCGAACTCCTGTGAGTTTGGGAGTTTTATCGGAATGTCGGGAAAACCTCTATTTCGCCCGTGTGCCACGTGCGGATTGAAGAAGGTTTATGAGGGGGACGGTCATTTAGACTGTATTTATTGCCTCCACCCTCACCACTCGGCAGACCAGTGTGAAATATGTAAGGGTTTTTCCCAGAAAACCCTGAAGGATCGAAACCGACGACTGGTATCCTGGTTAAATGACGGTGCGGGAGCGTACCCTCAGTCTGAGGTGGGCTCTGTGCGCAGCGTGGCCTCGGCGAAAACATCAGGAGCTCCCTGCCGCTCAACTTCGTCGGAGCCTCCGGCTAAGAAGTCACGACCTGTGGAAAAGGACGTTCCACGAAGTCACTTTTCTAAGGGTTCTGCTAAAGACTCAAGAAAGACATCTTCGTCAACTTCGTTGAAGAAAGGAAAGGAGAGGCCTAAATCCTCCTCGGGCGATCAACACAGATCAGCCACGAGTAGAGATTCGGAGAAACGCAGGGAGAGTGCTGTGAAGGCGGGACTGCCTAAACCACCTGCAGGCCCAACGTCGACGACGACGATCCAGTCGGTGTCCTCACTGCCTCTGACGCAGTCGATTTCACCCGTCGTCAACCCAGCGACAACCTCGATGACGACGACCTCGTCGACGGAAGTTCTGGCTTGGAGACCAGAAGTATTTGATGTGGAGTTGCCTGACACATTGCTACAGGAACAGGCAGCTTCGATTGCCTCGAAAGAAGACGACGGCTTCAGAATTGTGAGCCCGGAGGACCTCGGTCTACGAGCCAGGTTTCCAGCAGGAGCAACCTGCTCTCAGGTGTTTACCCAGCCTCCAAGCTCTCAGGCGACCCTGTCCATGGAGGTACTGTCCTCTTTGCACTCACTGCTGAAATCGCTGGACGAAAGGCTTCCACCTATACCGTCGACACCCCCCGTCGACGAGCCCGGCCCTTCACACCGCCCGACCAAGTTGATCGGGGTTCCAACTACTCCAGCGGTCCAGGAGGAAGGTGAGCTTTCGGACTCCCTATCTGACCACGGGTCAGTGTCGGATATATCCCTCTCACCATCTAGGGATCCATCCTGGGTGTCGGATGTGGAAATGGAAACACCAAAGAGTCCTACTCACCCGTCGCCACCGGACGATATAGGTTCCTTTCATTCTATGATGGAAAAAGCGTGCAAGGAGTTTGGCCTGGTCCAGCAGGAGGAGAAAAAGGACTGTTTTCTCTTTGACCATATGGGCAAGAGTAGACGCTCAATATTTTCAATACCCATTTTAGACCATGTCTGGAAAGAAGGTGTTCAAACCATGCGTCACCCTTTTTCTGAGCCGGCTGTCAAAGGCCGCATTGAAAAGAAATTTAAAGTCCCAGACTCTACACCGAAGTGTCTTTCGTCTCAACCTACACCGGACTCGGTGGTGTCGTCAGCGGCGACGAGAAAAGCAAAGGCCCAACATAAATGTTCTACCCCTCCAGATAACGAGGCGCCAGGACGTGTTTGGAAAGAAGGTTCTTTCTGTAGGGGCCTCGGCGGTGAAAGCAGCTAACTCCCTGGCGATTGTGGCCAGATATGACAGGGAGATGTGGCACAGACTGGCTCCTATCCTGGACCACCTCCCGGAAGAACATAGAAGAACGGCGATGTCCCTGGTTCGAGAAGGCTAAGAAGCATCGAATCATGCTATTAATATAGCGGTGGACCTGGCAGATTCGGGGTTTAAACAAATTAATAACGGAGTTGTTCTAAGACGCCAGGCTTGGCTTAAGTGCACCAACTTCAGACCCGAAGTACAGTATAAAGTCTTGGACATGCCCTTTGAAGGTGATCTTCTTTTCGGAGAAAAGGTGGATGAGGCCTTGAAGGGCATGAAGGAGCACTCAGATACAGCACGCTTGTTGGGTTCGCTCCAGAGCGGTAAGCCTTTTCGTTCTTTTCGTCCCTTTAGAGGAGCATCTGGAAACTCAAGATTCTCAGCGACCAGGGATAGATCTTTTGGTAGATCAGCGTATCCTTCCCAGGGATATAGACGCGCCTCTCAGACCTCAAACCGGCGCAGAAACTTCCAGTCTTCCAAGAGACGACCAACTTATTCGTCGTCGACGAGCAAGCAGAAAGACCAGCAATGACGGGAAGCGTACCGTTCTGGGAGGAAGAGTGTCAAGCTGCATCGAGGAATGGGAGTCCATCACAACAGATCAGTGGGTTTTGGACACGGTGAGGTACGGGCATTCCCTACTATTCAAATGCAAACCCCCAAAGTGTCCACCAATACACCTATCCCAGCCACATCTAAACATCTTGCGGCAGGAAGTAACACTCATGTTACAGAAAGGCGCCATCGAATTAGTCCCTGCATCGCAGAAAGGCCTAGGGGTATACTCACGGTGTTTTGTGGTAAAGAAACCCAACGGAAAATGGCGCCCTATTCTCGACCTGCGAGACCTCAACAAGACCCTACAGAGTAAAAAATTCAAAATGCTTACACTGCAGGAGGTGATCAAATCCGTCCAAAAGGACGATTTTCTGGCTTCACTAGATCTACAGGACGCCTACTTCCACATTCCGGTGTGTCAAAAACACAGGAGGTTTCTGAGGTTCATGGTAGGTCAGACACACTACCAATTTGCGGTGCTCCCATTTGGTCTAAAGTCCTCCCCAAGAACGTTTACAAAATGTTTAGCACCCGTGGCAGCCTGGCTGCGAAAGAGAGGGCATCATGTATACCCGTACCTCGATGACTGGCTTGTGAGGGGATCCTCCCCAGCGTCGACCAACAACAGCGTACAAGCTACCTTACAACTTCTGCAACGATTGGGGTTCGCAGTGAACTTCGAAAAGTCTTCTCTAAAGCCCTCAAGGAGCTTGAAGTTCTTGGGAGCTCAATTCGAAACCCACTCGGGAATAGTGAAACCGTCCCTAGACAGAATATTGAAGATCGAACAACTGACGAGTCAACTTCGCCTACAGAGCACATTTTCTGTGAGAAAATATGTGGCAATCTTGGGTTCCATGGCGTCATGCATCCACCTAGTAGCGAACTGCCGATTATTCATGAGGCCACTACAGGAATTCCTGTCGGACAGATGGAAGCAGGCCACGGGCCGGTGGTCAGACAAGATCCTCGTCGACGACGAGGGTGTCATCAGATCCCTCCAATGGTGGAAAATCTTTCACAACCTGGACAGAGGGGTTCCTCTACAAGAGCCGGAATTTCAGAACACCATCATCACGGATGCCTCCCCGACGGGCTGGGGTGCACACATGAACGATCATCAAACCCAGGGCAGATGGTCTTCGACCGAATTGCACCTACACATCAACGTGCTGGAACTGAGGGCAGTGAAATGGGCCTTGAAATCATTCCTGCCACATATCAAAGGATCAAGAGTAAGAGTGCTGACAGACAACACGACAGCCATGTTCTACTTGATAAAGCAAGGAGGCACCAGATCCAGGACCCTCTCGGCGGAAGCACAAAAGATCTGGCACTGGGCGTTGAAACACAACATATCCTTAGTAGCTTACCATCTCCCGGGTGTGAAGAATGTGCAAGCGGATTCCCTGAGCAGGACAATGACTCAAATACACGAGTGGGAGCTGGACACCGGTCAGATACAAATAATCTTCGGAAGGTGGGGGACCCCCTCAATCGACCTCTTCGCAACGAAAGAAAACAGGAAATGCGATCAGTTCGCGAGCAGATGGCCTCAAAAAGGATCCCTGGGGGAAGCGTTCTCGTTTCCTTGGACGGACAAATTCCTGTACGCTTTCCCTCCGTTCCCCCTTATACGGAGGACAATCCAGGGGATTCTCAGGTACAAATGCCGGGTCATTCTAGTGGCCCCGTACTGGCCGAGACAACCATGGTTTTCCGACCTCCTACATCTGTCATTGGAACGGCCTATAACTCTCCAGAAAGGGCCGAACCTACTGTCCAGGGACAAGGGAACGGTGTGGCATCACAATCCGGACAGCCTCAACTTAACAGCATGGCTCCTGACTTCTCAGAGTTTGGCAGCTTGAAAGTCTCGTCGGATTGCCGGAGAATTCTACAGGCGGCTAGGGCCCCTTCGACTAACAAATCATACATATACAAATGGCGAAGGTTCTGTACGTGGTGTCAAACCCAACACGAAATTCAACCTTTAGAAGTAACCCCGGAACAAATTCTTCCGTATCTTCTTCACCTAGCTGAGAGTGGGCTGTCATCATCGTCCATCAAAGTACACTTGGCGGCCGTTTCAAGGTTTACGAGGAGGAGACAGTCTTCACCATTATTCAGTGACAGACTGGTGAAACATTTCATGAGGGGTCTCTTTAGAACTTTCCCCCCTACGAAACGGTTCCCACCGTCGTAGAGTTTAAATGTGGTGTTGGCTGCCTTAATGAAGCCTCCGTTTGAGCCAATGTCCTCTTCATCCATGCAGTTCCTATCGTGGAAACTGGCTTTCTTAATTGCCATTACATTGGCTAGAAGAATGTCGGAATTACAGGCACTGGTCATAGATCCTCCGTATATGAGATTCTTTAAGGACAAAGTAATTTTATCAAATAACCCTACTTTCATCCCGAAAGTGCCGACAGTCTATCACAAGCACTCGACCCTGGTCCTTCCTACTTTCTTTGCGTCCCCGTCGTCGACGGCGGAAAAAGCCCTTCATACTCTGGATGTCAAAAGGGCGTTAAAATTTTACCTGCAAAGGACGCTGGATATCAGAACTACCAGACAGCTGTTCATTGCCTATGGCCCGTCGGTGAGAGGAAGGGCAATTTCCAAGCAAGGGCTGGCTCGATGGGTCTCTTCGGCGATTACTTTTAGTCACTCCAAGGCCGGGAGACCCCTACAAGAGTACCCTAGAGCCCATTCCACGAGATCGACAGCCTCCTCCGCGGCTCTATGGGCTGGAATTCCTCTAACAGACATCTGCCAGGCGGCGGCATGGTCTGTTCCACACACGTTTACACGCCATTACTGCCTGGAAAGGCAGCAAGCGGATGAGGTACAGATGGGAAGGGCAGTGCTGCGCCGTCTGTTTCAATGAGGTAAGCCAAATACGGTGAAGCTGTTGTCTCTTACCTTGCCTATTTTGTTCCTTGATCTTATTTATGTATTATGAATATGTTTATATCTGAAAATATGTTGCTGCTTACACACATATATATATATATGTACACACATATTGGACTGAGAGTGTTTCTTGTAAAAGTAAGTTACATTGCATTCTCACCCCCGTCTTCAATGATACTGCTATACAATCTATTCTAAGCATGTGAATCCATGAAAGATCCAATGCTGGAGAAGGGAGTAGTTTCTTACCTGTAACTCCATTTCTCCAGCGTTGGTATCTTTCATGGATTCACATGCGCCCTCCAGCCTCCCCGGATTGCAATGTGCAAGATATGTGCATAAGCAGCTTTCCCTTTTTTCTACTTTGGAGGGGCCGAAATCTGACGGGACCAGCGGGGGCGGGGCCTTTTATACCGTTACGTCCAACGGGGCTTGCGTGGACAGCCCCGGAGAGGACGTAGATGTGGAAAGGACACACAAATGTCGGAAGTTTTTTCCTATAGAAAACGACTATATATGTGTACCGAGGGTTCCCAGTCTGACGACGGGGAATATTCTAAGCATGTGAATCCATGAAAGATACCAACGCTGGAGAAATGGAGTTACAGGTAAGAAACTACTCCCTTCCATGGCGGCCGGCGGGCCAGGTTAGGTGACTGGGGTAAGGGGTGGGGAGGAAACGGTGACCGGAGGGGATGGGGGGGAGGGGGAAGATGGCTCAGCGGGAAGCAGCTGTCGGGCTGCTTGGAACATGGACTGGGATCGTGGAATTCAGCCTGCGATCCAAGCAACCTGATTGGTTTGCTCTCCCATCCAATAAAAGTTAAATGATGACTCTAAACATATATCCACAAATTTATACGGCTTTAGGTAATTTTAAGAGGGCTAGAATTATGATTTGAGCAAAGTAAAAGAAAAAACTCCTTAAACAGTGAATCATAATAGGAATGTTGCTAACACAGTGGCAATGATATCAGAAAGGTTTCATCATACCGACGTAGCATAGGCACAGAATAACTGAATAAACACTGAATCCTATGTCTCCTCCTTTCCTTCACTACTAATGCACTTCCTTTTCTTATGCAGCATCAAGTCTTCCTGGAACATGTCGGTGGTGAAATTCCTTGTGGAGAAACTAAGGCAAGAATTAATGTCCAGCGGACATCACTACACTGACCGGGAGCTTAAAGGTATGAAGTCTGACTGATAGGTTGCGGGGTCACTGCCGCTTCTCCTGACATCACTTTGTAATACTGGTCACTGTCATTCCACCTCACCAATCAATCAATGCAGCCCAGTGCTGACTTGCAGCTCACCATGCTATTACAGAACTAGTACCCACAGAGAGCTCTCCCAGTATTCCTCAGTTCTGATGTGAAGAACACTCTAATAGTTGATCATTGGTACTCATGCATATATCTGTCAATGCACACCAGGCCTAATGTGCAACAATATATTCTACTCCAGTTCTGTGTGCCACACCCATCTCTGCCCTTCCACCTTAATTCTGATCTGTGTGTGCGTGTAAGTGATGGCAGCTATGATATGCTGCGATCTGCTGTCCTACCCTCCAGCACCCAAGCCTAGTCAAATAGTGGGGCCCATACACAGCTCTCCAAACCAATACATGTCCATCCCTGCCTCATGGTACCTCCCTAGATTACATCACAGGGTGCCTGCATATATCATAAAACAGATGACCGCATCAATAGCATCCCTTGTATTCCTCAACCTCCCCAACTGCACCCTCTTCCCCTCTACACACTTTATTCCATATTACGTTCGGATTGTGTCAAGCCTAGATTTCTTTCACATTGCTCATATGTGGTCCCACTGCATGGACTGACACTCTGCTTAGATACAGTTCAAGCTGCCTTGCTTACATTTGAAGATGTCCAGCTATTCACACCAGTATTACTGGCTGCAAAGTTGAAGATGTTATAAGGCGTAGAAACCTGTGTTCTCTCAGGGCGCCTAAATTCCTTTAATTTATCAAGATATATTTGGTGCTTGACTAAAGTAATGTCTTTCAATTCACTCATAGCTGTGAAGCGTACTCCGTTTTCACTCTGTGAACCCACCAAAAAGCCACAACAAGATAAATGCATATATGTATGTATTGGGTTTTATGTAAGGCAGTGCAAGCTGGCAAGTACAGCACGCTCCATGACAAGAGGATGCAGTAACTGCATGTAGTATTTTGGCTAGAATGTCATGGGGAAGTTATCAGTTTATGTAGAGAGGCGGTATGTAGGGTTACAGGCAGAAGAAACAGGCAGCCCCAGTCTGTGCAAAGGAATGTATAGTTATTACAACTAGAGAAAACACCTTCGATATTAAAACTAAATTAATTATTTTACATTCTATCATTGATCAAACATTGTTTGTCTTTGTTACTACTATTTGGGCCAGTAGTAAATAGTATGCCCCAAGAGGAAACTGTACTTATATTGCAGATAACATTCTTTAATTGTCAGGCGGAGTTTGGCAGTGAGTTCAGTCTGCCCCAGACGCTGTGCTGTTGTGTTACTGAGAGGAGCTGCAACGACTGATTGAATTTGTTGGAACACAAATTAGGTCGATATACCTTTAATTTTCAAGGACTGCCAGGTGCAGAGCGGAGTTCGGCAGTGAGTTTAGTCGCCCCAGTCCGCTCTGGCTTCCGTGAAGACAGAATGACACGCGGCACACCAATAGTAGCCGATCTTCCGAAAAAACAGCCTGTGCAGCATGGCCCCCGCAGACGCGGTATAAATCCTTACAGTACCGCAGGAACCCGAAATGTGGCACTGAGACAGAGGTAAGCACAATCTCAACGCTTGAAATTCATGCTGATTGCTCTCGAAATGCCAAATTAACAATTCCTTCGCTAGCACTCTTAACATCAGTGGTACTTAACAAGATAAAAGACATTGACTCACAGGAATACGAGCCACAACCAAGTCTAATTCTTGCAAGCGCGATCCATACCGAGCCAAAATGTGGATTATCCGAGGCGAGTAAAACGCTCTTAGTTTCAACTTTACCGTCACCATCGGTATACGTCGATGCCAGTGACTCGATGTGTGTCTCTCCGTTCAAAATAACGGACTCAGACCTACTAACATTGCACTTAGCGAGTGACTCAGACCGGCGAGTGAATATCCCAAGCGGCGTTGCTGTATCCAACATCCACCGGAAAGTGACTGAAGCGCAGGGAGTTCACCAGCCGCTCGCGGGACAGAAAAGTGCCCGTGCGACGAATACCTTACCAGCTCAGGGCTCGACGGCGGTGTTCGACGATTTTGCCCCACCTAGACGGCCATCATCGAACGACTCGCAACACATGATTCAAAAAAACAAGGCAAGAAATTGCGACTCCTCCCTGAATGTAAACAAATCGAAAAACAAACCAAATTCAACTGAGAAATCGAGATATGAACAGCGGCCGCCCGTTGTGTCTGTGGTGGCAAAGAGCAACAACGATATTCCTGTAAAAGAAACTCCCTGAAGCATGATGCAAACTTAGAATAAACAAACCTTGTAGAATCAGAGATTGTAACTCACAACGCCGACGCATCTGAAGAAAGTCCATTGGCCCTAAAAACGGAAAAGCACACTCGCAATCTCTCCTCAAATGATATGTCTGCTTCAGAGCTTGCTGCAAGAGAAGCTTGGTTAACAGAAAGGCTAAAAAGCGGATTTTCTAATGATGCAGGAGCGTCTAGAGGAAAGTTGCACTCAAAAATACGCAAAAGCTGGTGAAAAGACTAAGCCAGACAATTTACTGGCCATTGCCAACTTGCCCTCCAAGACAAGCACGCCAAATGGGAAAACATCTCTCCAAAATGGAAACAATGGAGACGACAGAAGGAGAGTAAATTTGTGCTTAAATATAAACGAAGTTTCCAATCCAAGTCAACAGCCAGTTCTTCAGTATTGCAGGAGAGTGATCCAGATACCGAATCCAAGAACAAGGCACTTCTATCAACAGCGGCCAGGCTCCAAATACATAATAATGTTCTTGCAGCAGCGTCAATTGCCATGCTACCATTTATGAAGTTGTATGAGTCAATACATGACTCACTAAAAGATCATACCTCGCTGTTGACAACAATAAACAGTAAGCTCATAATGATGGAAAAGCTGATGCAAAATATCACGCAAAGACTTGAGTATGAGGAGGACACTTCACGGAGTTGGCAATTACGATTAAGTGATATAGCCAGACAAGAAGCAAAGGAAAAAGCTGACCTTATAGATGCAGTCATAGAATGTACCAAATGGATGCAGCATAGCAGAACAAATGGGCTACAATCAATGGCCTGCTTGCCACACGAAGCTAATGAAAAGGAACCAAGGATACTAGCAACAGCCAAAATTAATGCAACAAATGATACGTGTAAAGTCTTGCATACCACCAAGAATGATATTACGCAACTTGGGAACTGTTCCACTACATTGAACAAAAAGTAAACGAATCAAATGCCAATAAAGAGTGCCTCAACGATAAAAGTTAATTTAGGTCCACAGATCCCTACTGCGAAAGGCTCAGAGAAAGTCTTGATGCCCGAAGTCTTAGTGGAAGGTGCGACTGGTGTCGCAGAGTCTGAAACACCAATCGCTACCGCAGAAATGAACATGAGATCTAATCCAATATTGCCTGACCTTGGCTTGCAAAATCTGACTGGTAAACTATCATTTGGAATATTTAAAGGTGATGCAAAAACAATAAATCCCGGTTAAACCCATACAAAAATCTAGGCTAAAACCGAAGGCTCAAGTGTCTAAATTGAGGCTTGAACCGATGGCTAAGAGTCCACGAACCAATGAAGCAAAAAAATTAATAAGGAACATCTCAACTCCTCCGCGAATCAGTTTATTTGAACGAACTGAGAAAAAGCAAAAATTGCCAAAGAAACAACCAAAAGAAAACCCACAGACCATGGAGGCTGTGCCATGTACAAAGACAGAGAGAAGAGTCTCAGGACGTTGAAGATGTGTCCTCCGAATCATCCATTGATCTCTGTGATCTCTCAACGTATTCCACCGAGGATGATGAGGAGGGATCTATAATGTTGGACGATGGAAAGACAACTCTGTCATGTATCAATGAAAAATAGACGCACGCAAAACTCGTCAAGACAACACAAAATGTACTGCTAAAAAATGTGGCCCCAAAAAATCAAACCTCTAGGGTGCCTGCACAACCTGAGAAGGACAGGTTGGCGATGAGAGCGATCTCTCCCAAAGTCAAAACAGTCATCAAATCACAGACGCTGTCTTCAAATTTAAACCCGAAACAGACAATGGCTCAAAAGTCCAAATGCAAACGACAACATAAAGATATATCGCATCAATCAATGGAGCCACAAAAAGTAGCATTTGGAAATTACAAGTTGAAAACATATTAAATGAAAAAAATGAAGTGAATACAAACCGCCGTAACATAATTAAGTTGATACACAGTATCCTGATGCTATGCACAATAGGATCCGATGACATTGCTGTGGTTGAATACATGTCAGTAGATCGATTAGATTGGGTCACTCTACACATTCAATCAAAGCTCATAGCGAAGCAATTACCTGACGCTAAAGAAGACCTGATGTTTTTTGGTTTTGATTTACAGCTCTTTGAGGAAAACAAAATACCTAGAAACAGTCTTTAAATCACCCCTCCTGCGCAAGAGAGTAATGAACAAAGAAGGGAAGAACTGCGTGACTAACTAAAGTCTTCCTTCTCTTCCGCATAAAATGGTACTCTCAGTACATCGTGGAAATCACAATTACCAAAAAAGAATCATCACTAGGATAAGATCAGGGAAAAGGACTTCACTTACCATCTGGCTTCATGGAATACAAGATGCTTTGCTCATTTATTTCAAGAGAAATGGCCGCTATTAGATCAGTGCTCCATACTGTGTTTACAGGAAACTTGGATGCGTGAGATGCCAGCAAGTGACGGATACTGAATCCTTTTTAATGCTGCGGGAAAGAATTTGTTTGGGCGCCCGTATGCTGGGTTCATCACGATGATCAGAACCAACCTGAATTGGATTATACTAAAATCTGAAAATCCAAATATGTTTACTCGAGCAACCACGTTACAACTAACAAAGACCAACAACCGTCCTAAGCGTCATTTTGTTGATAATCAACGTCTACTGGAATCCAGCGATGATTGTGCAAAACAAATTTATATTGTCAGTAACTGCTTTGATTGATGAGTGCTTAATATCTTTTGATGACCCGGCGATCATAGTGTGCAGTGATTTGAACTACTCTTGGTTTAATGAGCAATTAGACCTGCGTAAAACAAATAGTTCAAAAGGCTTTTCACAGACACTCGACAGAGGTGATCGTTGGATGAATGAGATGACGATGAGAGATTGTTTTATGCAAAATGGCTGCACCAAAGGAGATATTCCTGCTTCACATACATGGCATCGCGGTAACAGCTCAAAGACCCTTGATTACATCTGGGCCTCAGGCAATCTAAAAAGTAAAATCATGGGGGGGGCGTGGCCTGGAGCGCCAGCGATGAGGCAGCTCCTCTGATGGCCTCTGCTCGGATCCGCGGCTCAAGGTTAATTTTACCCGTTTCCAGCTAAGTTTGTTGGTCGTGATGGGGAGCTTTCACCTGCTGTGGTCCTGGGCAGTGGATGGCAGCGTTTTGAGGGTATAACGCCTTCGCTAACGGCGAAAACGCGACGGGAGTGCCAAGGCCTGCTCCCGTAACACGACCTAAAATGGCCGCCACATCTTCGCGACCCGCTCTAGGCTGGCGGCTGGCTGCCATCGTCTGCCCATGAGACGCGTATGAGGCTCATCCTGCCCGACAACCTGCACCGGAACGTCTCCCCCCCCGTGCCTGGTCTTCGACGGGGCGAGGTCTGCCGCCGGGGCCCCTGAGATCACGCCTCGCTGGGATTGCTCTCTCTGCGGACCCTCCACCCTCGTCTTCCTGGGGCGCCCCTGCCCACTTTCTGCCTGCTGCCTCTCCCGGCTACCACCGGAGGCCCCCCCGTGATCCCGGCTCGAGTGAGAGCCACACACGTCGCCTGGCTGAGATTGGCGGCCCCTCAGCTCCACCGCAGCATCCTCTTCGATTCCTGGGGCGCCCCTGCCCATCTTCGGCCTGCTGCTCTCGGGGTGGGGCCCTGCCTCCCCCAGCTACCATCGACGGCCTACTTGTTACAGCGTGGCCCCGGCTCGGGGGTCGGCCACGCACAGGTGAGGTGAGCTGCCCCTCAGCCCTGTCCCAGCAACCCCTCCTCCTCCCCCTCCACCGGCCGGCCTTCACTCCGGAGGCCCTCCATCTCCAGCTACAGCGTGGCCCCGATTAGAGCAACACACACCGCCCTGGGATGACTTTGTGTCTTCTGACCCCTCTGCTACCTGCTCTCTGCCCCCCCACCCCGGGGTTACCCTGAGGCCTACCACAACACCCCCTCCAGGCGCCTAATATCCCCGCCGGGAGGGCCCTCGAGCTCTACCTATTCCGACCCCACACGCAGTGTGTCCCCCCCTGCGACTTCCTGCAGCGCCCCTTCCCACGTCGGCTCACCACCGCCACCTTCCCTCCCCGCGGAACGATGGCCAAAGCACTAAAGCCTCCTAAATCAGCCGACATCTCTGCTATGCTGCAGGCCCCAGGGAGGGGTGGAAAGGCGGACCCCCTCAAGCTCACCCCCCAGAAAACGTCTGAGGGCGACGGAACGCTCGCAACTAAGGAGGATCTTCAGGCTTTCATGAGCGATATTAAATCTGAATTCAGAGCCTGCATGTCGGAACTCACCGCCAAATTGGAACAGACCGAACAAAGAGTCGCCGGCATCGAACTGAGGGTTGGCGAGGTCCAGGACCTGACCACGGACCACTCCGCTTCACTGACGGAAATTCAACGCACCGTCCAATCGCTGGTGGCAAGAACCGAAATCCTCGAACATAAACAGGAGGACTTGGAGAACCGATCCCGCCGCAACAACCTACGTCTTCGCGGGGTGCCCGCCTCGATCTCTGATCGGGAGCTCCCGGAATACGTTAGCACCCTCTTCCAGTCCCTCCTGCTAGACCTGAACGAGACTCAACTGCTGCTGGATCGGACCCACAGACTGCGCCCTCCCTGGGGAGTCTATACGGACTCCCCCCCCCCCCCCGGACGTGATCACTAGGGTCAACTTCTACACCACTAAGAAGGCCATAGCAGCGATTGGCCGCTCTAAGGACAAGCTCTCATTTCAGGGAATCCCGATACAGATCTTCCAGGACCTCTCCCCGCTGACTCTTCAAAAGCGCAGAATGCTCCGGCCTCTGTCACTCTTTCTTCGGGATCATCAGATCCGTTATCGACGGCTCTTTCCTACGGCCCTACAGTTTTCATACAAAGGCACTCGGCGCACCATCAGCCACCTCGATGATGCGACGTCAATCCTCCGCCCGGACTCCGCAGAGACCTTGGACCTCTCCGCTCCGGGCCGATCAAGCCCAGCCTCGGAAGCAACCTCCCCAAAACCGAAACGGACCTCATGGTCCAGAGTGCAGAGAAACCGCAAACCCAAATGACACGCCTTAACAGCTGCACTGGAACCATGACGCTGGAACGACCCTAGGCTTCACATCTTGACGTGGTCCATAACCCCCTCCAAGGCGGATGACACCACTTTACCCTTGGAGAGACTTTCGAACATGTTGGTGCTGTCAAATGACAGCCCTGGGGCCTAGGGGACATGTCGATGGTTCTAAATCGACCCCCCTGGCCGCACTTTGGTCCTCCCATTGGAGATCGCTTTTGAATATGTTTTCTCCCGTTGCAGACCAGTTAGGCCAGTTTAAAAAACCCTCGACCACAGGAGACTCCAACTCGATCATGCTCTCACGTCTATGGCTGACCTAACCCCCCCACAACCTCTTTCCCCCCAGCAAGAGGATCGCCCCGACCAACCCCCTCACTTGAAACTCAAGTTCACCTCCTTGAACGTTAGGGGCCTGAACTCCCCCCGAAGAGGAAATCGATCCTACGGAGGCTACAAGACAACGGGTCGTTGATCGCTTTTCTGCAAGAGACACACCTGATCCCGGTGGACTTTTCACACCTGCGAAGCAAACTCTTCCCGCTACAATTCCTCGCCTCTAACGGCACTAAGAAGGGGGGCACCGCTATTTTATTTGCAAAAGACCTGAAGCCTCAGATCCTTGACTCACTACAGTGCCAGGAGGGTCGCTTTATTGCAGTCAAATGCTCCATACATGGCCAGCTCTACACCCTCATTTCGGTTTACGCCCGAACGAATATCAGGAGAGCTTCTACCAGGATCTGGAGGTCTCTCTCCTCCCATTCATCGAGGGGCATGTCGTCATGGGAGGTGACTTTACGGGGGCTCCGGACCCTCTCAAGGACAGATCTCACCCCCGTCTTCTAGAGATTTGAAGTTGGCCGCTGGCTTGCTCCACCTGTTTCGCACACTAAACATTGTGGATTCTTGGGGGGTTCTGTCCCCGGACGAACATGACTTTACCTTCTATTCATATGTGCATCATACCTTCTCCAGAATTGACCTAATCCTGACCTCCCCACAGATCCTGTCCTTCACGGATGATGTGATAATTGCTCCAGTTACTCTGACCCTGTGGTCTCATGACCCGGACCCCCCTCCGCGCCGCCGGTGGTGCCTCTATGACCCTATCCTGGGAGACATGGCAGTGAGGGACTCAATCGCCAAATCCATTAGGAACTTTTTTGTTGAAAACCGGGACGAGGACACTTCCACGGCTAACACCTGGGACGCAATGAAGGCAGTCCTCAGAGGCGAGCTGATTGCCCAGGGAGCCGCATACCACAAAAGGAAGAGGGAGTCGCGCGACACTTTGGAAGCAGCGGTCCGAGAGGCTGAGGCTACACATAAAAGGAAGGGCTGGGCCCCTAAATCCTACAGGATCCTACAAATGGCCAGGAAACGGCTGCAAACCCACTACGCTGAGGCGACGGCGAACCTGCTAACCAAGTCTAAGCAATAGTCCTACGCTCACAACAACAAGGCCAACAAGCTTCTGGTTAGCAAACTGGCAAAGGCGAAGAGCAGAAATACTATCTTAGGCCTCCGTGATCCGCAGGGGGTGATCCACTATGCTGACCAGGAGAAAATACGCTTGGCAACAGCCCACCACCTGGAAATAATGACGGCAGCCCCGAGAGATCCAATTAAGCAGCACTCATACATCCAAGAGGCGACCCTACCACACCTAACTCAGACGGCCGGGGAAGACCTGGAGGCCCCGATTACAATCGAGGAGGTGGAGGCCGGCCATTAAGAGCTTAAAACCCAGAGCCCCGGGCCCGGACGGATTTTCCACTCGCTTCTACAAAATCTTCCGGCCCTAACTAGCGACCCCCCTGGCCCGCCTCTTCAATTAATTTGCGGCCACTGGCACCGTCGCCCCAACAATGCAAGAGTCTATTACAGTCCTTATCCCCACGCCCGGGAAAGACCCCCACAATATTGGCTCATATAGACCTGTTGCGTTGCTAAATTTGGACGCCAACATATACTCTAAAGTCTTGACCAACCATCTGGCACCTATCCTCCCTAATATCATAGACCCGGATCAAACAGGCTTTATAAACCACAGGTTGACGAAAGACAACATCCGCAGAGCCCTGGATCTCATTGAAATCGCCACTCGGGATTCCCAACAGCTAGCCCTATTGGCATTGGACGCAACTAAAGCGTTCGACAAGGTGGACTGGTCCTATCTGCGCCTCACTCTGGGGGCCTTTGGCTTCGGTCCGACCTTTCAGAAGATGATCCTGGCGAACTACCAGTCCCCCAGGACGAGGCTGAGAGTCAACGGCCGCTTGTCAGACCCAATCCTCCTCACGTGCGGAACGAGGCAGGGATGTCCTCTATCCCCTCTGCTTTTTGCTTTGGCCATGGAGCCGCTGGCTCAGCGAGTCCAGAAGAACCCCCGAATCAGTGGCCTGTGCACCGGCTCTTCACAACATAAAGTGGCCCTCTACGCGGATGATGTTTTGCTTACCATCACAAACCTTGAGAGATCCATGAGCGAGGCCTTAACTGAAATCCACAACTTTGGGATGGTCTCGGGATTCACGATTAACTATCAAAAGTCGGCGGCGCTGGGAGTGGGCATCACACCAGCTGAACGGGAGGCCCTGGTGAAGAGAGGTCCCTTTCAATGGAGCATCAAATCGATCCCCTACTTGGGGGTTCATATCCCCGCACGCCCAACGGAAGTTTACCGAGCTAACTTCTCGCCACTCTTCGAGGAATTTGAAAAGGATCTGACCCGCTAGCAACCCCAAGAGATCTCCCTCCTAGGCCGGATCACGGCATGCAAAATGAACTTACTCCCGCGCTTCCTCTATGCCTGTGCCGCCCTCCCGATTACCATCCCGCTTCCCCCCTTGCAGCGGCTCCAAAGGAAGATGGTGGACTTTATCTGGAAAGGGAAGAAACTGCGCATCCCGCGGCGTACAATGGTGGCCAGCACGAGATTGGGAGGCCTGGGAGTCCCCGACCTCCGCAAATATCATATGGCGGCACAACTGGCCCACCTCCAAGCATGGGGACTTGCTGCGGGTCGACCGAAATGGGTGGAGATCGAACAATCCTGCCTCCCTCTTCCCCTTCGCTTCCTCCCGTTCTTACCCACAGCTTTACGCCGCAGCTGGCCAGGCACTCTCACAGCTACAAAACAAACAATTAGGGCCTGGGAGTGGGCTCGCAGACACCGGGGTGTACCAGGAGATTTGAGTGCACTCTTCCCAACCTTCCTCAACCCAGCTTTCTCTCCAGGGGCCCGTCCCCAAAACTTCAGAAACTGGGTCACAGGGGGCCTCGCCACCTTAGGACAACTTTTTGAAGGGTAATCCCCCCTAACCTTTGAACGCTGCAATATGACTTTTCAGTTAGCGGAAACGGATAGGTACTCCTACGCTCAGCTCAGACACTGGTGCTCTCACCCACAGACCCGAGCGGCGGTCACAAGACCCCTTACCTCACTGGAACTGACGGTGAGCGACCTACCGGCCCGGGGGAAAATATCGACCCTGTATAGGCTACTACAGGAGGACCCCCTCCAGTCCAGGCCTTCCTACATGTCCCAATGGGAAACGGACCTTGGACACGCCATTGAGGACCATACATGGGTAGACATTTGGACAAGAACGCGGACGTCTTCCCGCTGTATAACCAACAGGGAGTGTGCCCATAAACTACTCCTGCGCTGGTATTACCCCCCTCTACGCCTTCATCATTTCCAACCAGCACTACACCCTCTCTGTTGGCGACTTTGCGGCTTCCCAGGATCCTACTTCCACATGTGGTGGACCTGTCCCCGGGTGCAGGAGTTTTGGTCTCTCTGTCTAGCCACCATTAAAGACGTCACCCAGGCGATCATTCCGCTCACGCCCGAACAGGTCCTTTTAGGGATTCCATTGTCAGGCTCATACCCGCGGTCGGGGAGAAGAGCGGCCCTGATATCCCAGTTCCTATTGGTGGCTAAGATCACGGTGGCCCGCACCTGGAAGTCCGCGGACGGACCCTTGATGGCCCTTTGCTGGGTCAAACTTTGGGATATTTTAATAGCGGAGAAAGTCACGGCAGCCAGGGCGGGACTGCTTCATCGTTTTCAGGATATCTGGGAACCAGTGCTAGACTATGACCGGAAGTACCCGGCCCTGACCTACAAACCGCCCCTGATTGCAAGGGCCCTTCACACTACAGAGGACCCACCTAAGGCCGAGAACTATGCTTGCCGGGGAACGTACGGGGTGGGTGATGGGGACTTTGGGTTTCATGACTTGAGATACCATATGTAATGTCTTCGTATAATCTCTCCTGTGCGTCGATTGATAAATAAATTTTAAAAAAAGTAAAATCACAAACTTGACAGCATTAAAAACTATGAGAAGTGATCATGATGCATTACTGCTAACTTGGCAAGGGACATTGAAGACGAGTTCAGATGACAAATATAGTGGATACATAACCACCAGCAACTCTGCAACCAGGTTAAGAATAAATGCAAAGCAACTGAGCACTTTCACGGAAATATATGTTGCAAACAATTGGTTGGCAGACAGTATAAACTATAGCTTGTTATTGTTGCAGTTCAAAGCCGGGAAAATTAATTATAAGAGTGGAAACATATCCAACAAACATCCTTTCAGTGCAATTGTACGCCAAGCCAAGAAAGCATTAAGCAGATATCTGATACAGCTAAAAAGAAGCCAAGAAAAAAATTGCGCCATTCAAATGAAAAAGCGGCGCCTTCAATATCGAAATTGGCTCAAATCATTTAACATCATGCGAGATCAGGAACAAGCTGAAACGATTTTGCAGCTTATAATACACAATGATACCCGATTGCTATGGGAAATAATTAACACAGGCACAGTGAAATCATCCTATGAAATGGCAAACGGAGTAAATGGTGCAAGATGGGTCGCCCTTTATTCAGTTGTATTTGAAACACAGCGTGTTATGAGTGTAATACCTGATTCCTCAGTAAACTTTAAATGGCATATTGTCGAAACCCCGGCGTATATAGAATGGGCCATTCAAAGATTAAACCACTCCAGAGCAGCCGGTCCAGACGGCATCTCTAATGTAATGCTCAAAACAAACAGCTCATTATGGGCCAAGTTCATTGCCGCCCTGTTTGAGAAGATTGCCACGAGTAAGATCATACCCGATTCTTGGAGAAAAGCAATCGTAGTACCTGTATTTAAGAAAGGCGATCGTAATGATCCGACAAATTATCGTTCCATCGCGCTTCTCGATACTACAGGGAAGTTGTTCGCTGAATTTCTTCATAACAAATTGGCAGATTAGGCTGATCAAACAATTGTGATGGACAAGCGCCAAACGGGTTTCACCAAAGGCGTAGGCATAGAACTAAATCTGATTCTCCTAAACGCAATCAAACTTGAAACCATGAAGAGCAATACAAATTTATTTCTCGCTTTCGTAGACCTAAAACAGGCTTTTGACACCATCAATTGAGAGAAATTATGGGAAAAACTATACTCCTGGGTGTGCCCTTTAGAGCTGTTACAACCTATTATAGCATTACATTTGAACACCACATCCTGTGTAAGATTAAATGCACAAGGCGATCTCTCTGACCAAATCTACACAAAGAAGGGGGTCAAACAAGGCTGCCCCCTAGCAGCATTATTATTTAAACTTTTCATATCGGATCGCCCTAAAACAACCGAGGACGTTTCCTCCGAGACAGCACGTCTCCTGGGTCATCTATGCAGACGATATTGTCTTGTTAGACACCACACAAATTGGTCTGCAAAGATCACTTGATGCATTTCAAGGCTATTGCGACAAAAATGACTTAATAATGAATAAGAAGAAATCAAAGACAATGACTTTTGGTCTCAGAGGAAACGGGCGCAAAGAAATTCACCTGGAACCTAAAACAGGAAAAACTAGATTCAACTGGTTCCATACGTTATTTAGGAGTACAATTTTTAATACGTCAACACGAGAATGGGAATGGACTCAGGATCTACATGCCCGAATGCAGATGTTTACCCTGCAAGGATTCAAACTGCATGCTGCTTATCGCAAATTTACATTAAAACCGTTACTTTCATTCTACCTACAAAAAGTAGTACCTGCCATATCGTTTGGTAGTGAAGCAGGATGAAACGTACCAGCTGAAACCTGGTGTAAATTAGAGGGAAGGTTTTGGCGTAAAGTCCTCCGATTGCCACAAAATCTTTCAATAGCAGTCATTCGATACGAACTAGGCATAGACTCTTTATATGGCGCAGTTTTGTGGAAGTCAATCGCAGCTTGGCGCAAAATGAGAATGGTCCCAGTAGCTGGCCCATATGAAATCTTACAAAAAAGAAACAACGATCAAATGTATGATTTAATAAGCAAATGGGAACAAAAACTCCTTGACATAATGTGCAGTGCAGATCTGACCAATGAACTAGAGTTAAAAATGCCTCAAAGAGCCAAAAAAAATGGAGATGTTGGAACTGGATCCAGAACAACGAAAAGCAAAAAAACCTAGTCTCTACTTTGGACTTTGGGACAGCGACACATGGACTTGATGAAACACCCAAGTACCTGTCTAATTCCCTTCCCGCTACCATCGGAACCAGTTCATGAGATTGAGCTTCAACCTATGTAAGACCAAAGAAATGTTGATGGTGATGCACAATCCGAAAACAGTCGATAATCAGTGCAGACACTGCAAAAAAGCTGTAGAATCAGTTAAACATCTGATAACTGAGTGCATGGACATCTCTGCACAAAGGTCGTTGCATCTTGCAGATTTTGCGCCAAAAAACAATAACCTGGATGAATGGTGGAGTTACTTAATCTCTGGAACCAACACACTGTTGACGTGTCCAGTAGTTAATTTTATAGACTCTATACTGTTAGAAAAGTGATGTAACCTATGAAAAAATCATGTAATGAAAAGTTTGTTTTTTAATTAATTAAACTGAGATTACAATTAAAAAATAAAAAATAGTCAGGTGTACTTATGGTCCTACCACATTGCCCAATTTGTCTAAACCCAAATATAGCCAGATGTAATCTGTCTTCACATATAACGTAAGAGTACACACGATTCATTTTATGGTAGTGAATATAGAATCGCAAAGCCCAGTATGCAACAGCGCACCCATACCGCATTAAAGTTGTCATTTAAATAATGTTTGCGTTCATTATCGAGATCCGTTTGGAAAACATCCCCAAACTCTACACATTCTTAATGCTCTCGTAACTACTCTGCCAGATATTCGAACATGCGCCTGCAAGGGTTCCAGATTTGTCCTGTGTCCCTCTCCATAGTATATATTTTAGCTAGATTGATCGCTGCTGTGAGAGTGGAGTAGAGTTAAGGAGAGCAAGTAACAGCCTCCAAGATCTACCCTAAATTCTTCACGAAAGTAGAACACATGCATGAATCCTGATGTTAATTGGTGGCCCTAACCAGCTCTGTTTGCTCTTACCAAGGAAGACCGTGAACACCGAGGTCTAGAAAATATTTTTACCACCTACAACTTTATTAACCTTCTTTACTATGGTTACAAAATGGGTCCCCAGTTCAGATTTGAAGAGAGATTACACAAAAGTACTTCCTAAAGTTTGTTAATTTTTAGAGAAAACCAAATTCTTTTGGTTTTTATGTGTAGGAACTTGAAGTTAAATAATGTCTATTTCTGATGCTTGTTAATCTGCTTAGAATCCCATGCTGTGCATATAGTCCGACATCTAGTGGAAACCGCAGAGTTTGTCTTTCGAGGACAAAATCCTTCACGCGTCGAGGTCCCTCAGATTGTTTTTTTCCGCCCAGCTAGCTGGTCGCCTTATGCGAAGCTCTTTCAAAAAGTAAATATTGCAATATTGTTATATTCCCGACCTCTGGTCGTTTTTCTATCACCTCTTCCCTTTGACGGTTCCTTCCGATACCACTGCGTAAGACTACTGAGGACTGAATTTCGATCTCTGGGACTCCAGTCAGCGCTGCCGACCACGTGGCCGGGCCTTCTGGCCGGCCTAGACAGTAGGGAGAGTAGGGACTGGGGTGTTTATATTCTTTTGAGAATGTCTTTCCTTTTCCTCTTTGTTCCCTTGGTTTTGTCGTCACATCCCAGATGCTGAGCTATGGACAGGACACCATTTAGATTTTGTCCTTCTTGTAAGGCGAAATTTCCATGGAAAGACAAGCTCTGCCGGTGCAATAATTGTCTTCCCCTCGATCACAAAGAGGCGTCCTGTGAGGCCGAGAGTAACTCCCCTACCGCCACAGCCGCCGAGTGTGACGAGGGCCTTAGTGACGACCAAGGCTCTTCTTCGGATGCCATTGACCCAACGCAGGAGCGGTCTCACTCCACGCCGTCCGGCTCCGATATGTGCAACGAGAGTCCCGCTATGGGGAATATACATCTCGCCGACAAGGACGCACATGATTCCCACACTTAGGACACAACCCCCGGTTCTGCTATGACAGTTTAGTCAAAAAGGTCCAAGGCGCCAACGGGTACGTCGACCAGTTTGGTGGTACCCACCGGTTCTTGTGATCGGCAGCCCTCCCTGCAACCGCGTCAGCGGCCTGCGTCTGGGCAGTACAAAAGTAAGGGTGCAGCACCAAAAGCCATGTGGCCATCAAAAACGCCTTAAAGGAGTGTGTTGGCGCCGCTCAGGGGCCCGGTTGCACAGAAATCCACTACGCATCAGCTTACACAGTCAGTACACCTACCTGTGATGCCGAGCTTTGATGATAGCATCACAGAAATCATTTGGCGGTCAATCGCAAGGAACAGGCTAAGGATACATCGAGAGACGCGTCCAAACACCTGGAAAGTCAAAAAGATTATGCTGAAAGCATTGAGTCTTTGTCTAAGACTCTTAGGGATAAATCTCGATGCCCCAGGGATGAAAATCGGCCAGGAGAGCCCTTTCCACCTTTAGAGCCCCATGGTTCCTAAAGACTAGAAAGGTTTATTGAACTGTCTGAAAGGTTTGCTCCAAAAAGGCCTTGTGAAGATAGCCCTTATACGCCTGTGACTAAATTTCAAAGGACTTTTGACCCACATCAGGATGAAGACCTTCTGGACATCACTGATGATGAGTTCCATGTTATACCTATACACAGGATGATGGCCCCTTTGATGATCCTTCTGATCCCAATAAGGGATCCTGTTCACCCCTGTTCCTCCAAACCCATCAAGGACCACCTTGACACCCTGACTCCTGCTCTGGCTCATTTCTGCAACCACTCCTTCGCCACTTGGTTCTTCCCCTCTCCTCCGAAGCATTCCCTTGTGCACCCTCTTCTTAAGAAACCCTCTGCCGACCATTCCTGCCTGGCTAACTATCGCACAATCTCCATCACTCCTTTCCTGGGAAAATGCCTGGAAAAGCTGGCCATCTCCCAGCTTAATCTCCTCTCTGAATCTGTTGGTTGTCTCCATTACCATCAGTCCGGCTTCAGAGCTGCCAGAAGCACGGAAACTGCTCTCCTGAACATCCATGAAGACCTGCTCTCCAACCTCGATTCCAGAACCCCCTGTGTCCTCATCTTACTTGATCTCTCTTCTGCCTTTGACACGGTCAACCATGCCATCCTGCTCAACCGTCTCCGTGATAACCTGGGCATCACTGATCGACCCTCCCAGGTCCAACTTGGGTCCTTCCTGTCCTCCATCTCTACCTGTTCCCCAGGGATCTAACCTTTCTCCCTGGCTGTTCAACCAATACCTGGCACTTCTCGCCCACCGCACTGCCACTCTCTGCCCCAACTTTCAATGCTATGCGGATGACACTCCGCTCATTTTCAGGCTCCATTCAGCCACCTCTTCTCCTTCTCTCATCTCGGACTGTCTGTCCGCCATCCAGGAGTGGTGTGCCGCCAGTGATCTCTGCCTTAATGCCAGTAAGACTGAGATTCCCCTCATTGGCACACTTGCTCCCTCCTTTCCTGTCACCCTCTGGCTGGCCTCTCTTGGCCCCCTTCCTGCTCCCACCTGTGGAGCTAAACTCCTTGGTGCATTCTTCAACTCCACACTTTCCTTCTCTCCTCATATCTCTGACGTCTCTAAGAAGTCACACAACCAGCTGCAACTCCTCAGAGGTATTCTTCCTTTCCTCTCCTTCTCCCAGAAGCTCAATGTCTCCAGAGCTCTGGTTCTCTCCAGGCTGGACTACTGCAACAGCCTCTTTCTGAATCTGTCTGCCTCTACTCTCTGCCCTCTTCAACTCATCCAAAACAGGACTTCGAGACTTGTCCTTGGCCTCAAGCCCAGGTATCGTATCTCTCCAGGACTGAAATCTCTGCACTGGCTCCCAGTGGCGGCGAGGATTAAGTTCGAAACCCTCTGCACTGTGCACAAGGCCTTCTAGGGCCTGGGACCTCAATACCTTCAACTCCCTCTTCCTAAATATCTTCCTTCTCAAGCTCTTTGCTCATCTGCCTCCAACTCCATCAGGTTTAGTTGCTTCTCCAAGCAACTACATGTACATAGGCGCGTTATAAATGCAATATCATATATCAATCAGGGATGGGAGGACGACCCTATAGTTGATAATCAGTCTTGGGCGTCCCCTACCCCGGAACCCGACACCTTGTTTGTGGACTCCCCTCCCTCCCCACCAGTCCGACAGGCGTCACCTGTTGACGACCAGATGGCGTTTAACGCTATCTTAAAGAAGGCAGCGGAACATTTCCAAATTGGCACACAGGAGGCAATGCCAGATTCAGTTGAGGACATCCTAAAAGAGAAGCCTCTTGCCAGTCAGGCTATCCCTTTATTAAAT
The DNA here is from genome assembly GCF_040938575.1 of Ambystoma mexicanum. Taxonomy (NCBI): domain Eukaryota; kingdom Metazoa; phylum Chordata; class Amphibia; order Caudata; family Ambystomatidae; genus Ambystoma; species Ambystoma mexicanum. The sequence goes on from NC_090938.1 coordinate 340,014,965, forward strand.
TCTATAAAGAGGCGCCTTGCTCCTTCCCTGTTATCACCCGCTCAGACCAGAGCTGTTAATCCAAGAGTGGAGCAATTGTTTCGTCCTTTTCCACTACTCACCCCCTCTACATTAGGGGGCATGCCACTCTGGATTCGTTGGTGGTTACGACAACGAGGAAGAGAGCAGGCGTCCCCTTGTCCACAGGCAAGGCACCGCCTGATAAAGATTCTAAAAAGCTTTACATACTGGGAAAAAGGATTACCACTGCTGCAGCGTATTCCACACGCATAGCCAACAATACTACACTGTTGGCAAGCTACTCAGATGTTCATTGGAATTTATTACAAGAGGGCCTTCAATAGGTCCCTGAACTCGTGCAAGCTCGATTGCTTGCAATTGTGTCGGAAGGCAAGCACGTGAACTACAATATTTTGAAGAATACCTTAGATGCTGCTGAAACAGCAGGAAGGTCTTTAGCCCAAGGCACATTATTAAAACGGCATGGCTGGTTGAGGAATTCCAGTTTTAAGCCAGAAACCCAAGTGTCTTTAATCAGTAAGCCGGTGGAGGAGGCCGATGTATTTGGCAAGGCTGTCGAAGAGGCGCTGGAGACAGCAAAGAAGGCGCACAAGACGGAAAAGTTTAAACCAGATTACTAAAAAGCCTTTTCAGCAAAGAAGTGGAGGGTCTCGTTGGTCCTTTCGTGGGCAATCCTACTCCCGCTCCCATCACAGCCGGTACAATTCTGGAAACAATTGGTCCTCAGGTCAGGGATCTACCTCCACCACTACGTATCCACCTAGAGGACAACGCTGTGGGAAAGGAAGGGGGCGGAACTCCACCCCAAGAGGCTCCCTGGCCTCCAGTCAAAGATGACTTCCAGATCCGGGTCCCCTCCCATGCCTCCACGGTCGGGGACGCTTCACATCATTCCTGCAAGCATGGGAGAGGATTACATCAGACCAGTGGGTGCTCAAGACCGTCGCCCACGTGTACTGCAGCGAGTTCTGCCGACCACCACGATTCAGACCTCTGAGATAAAGACGCCTAACATCAGAACACCTCAGTATCCTGCTGCAAGAGGTCGAGATCCTGCAGGAAAAGGGTGCTATCTAAGTCGTCCCTCTTGTACCGGTAAACAAGGGTATTTATTCAGTGTACTTCCTTGTACCCAAGAAGGATCTAACCATACACCCTGTGCTGGACTTGCACCCAAGGAACAAATGTGTCAAACCTCAGAAATGTCGTATTGTCACACTGCAAGAAGTAATTCCTCTTCTAACACAGGGGGATTATATGACAACATTGGACATGAAAGATACATACTTTCATATTTCGATGTTGCCAGCACACAGAAAATACCTAAAGTTCATGATAGAGGCCAAGCACTATCAGTTCAAACTACTTCCCTTCGGCATTGCCTCAGCCCCAAAGCTATTTACAAAGGTACTTGCATTTGCAGCAGCACATCTGCGCAGGCAAGCCATCCCAGTTTATCCTTACCTCGATGACTGGCTCATAAAAGGGGACTCCTACAGAACATGCCTGTCATACTCATAGGACGATAGACCTCTTATTCAGTCTGGTATTCTCCATAAACAACAAGAAATCCAGCCTGTTCCCCAGTCAAGTCAAACAGTTTCTGGGAGCTCTAATTCGGACAGAAGACGGCCTGGTCTTCCCCTCCAATGAGAGGGTTCAAAACATGCTATTTAAAATCCCTCAGTTATGTAGCCAGTCAAGAGGTGACGGTACGCTAGGCCATGCAACTGTTAGGTACGATGTGTCCTGCATTTACTTGGTGCCTCACGCGCATCTGCGAATGCGCCCCATGCAAGAGTGGCTCAGCAGCCAATGGTGTCAGTCCAGCGAACAATGGTACGATCTAGTGGTTGTCTCGGCAGCCCTCGTTCTCTCTCTGCAGTGGTGGTCGAGGGAAAACCTCTTGGAGGGGAAGACCTGCACCACACCCGCAGTTGAAGCCACTCTCACGACGGACATATGCCTCATGGGGTGGGGGGCTCACCTGCTTCAGCAGACAGCGCACAATCTCTGGTCACCAGAGGTAGCATCCAACCATATAAATCTGTTGGAGCCCCTAGTGGTATTCAAAGCACTGAAGGCTTTTCAGACACAGTTGCAGGGGAAGACGGTCCTGATCCTCACAGTCAGCACCACAGCCATGTACTACCTGAACAAACAAGGGGTCACTCAATCTCCAGGACTATCCAAACTGTCCCAGAACATGGAAGTGGGCTCTCAAACACAAGATGTTCCTGTTGTCCCAACACGTTCCCGGGGAACTCAATCTTCTGGCAGACCAACTCGGCAGAGACTTCTCGCTGCCCTTAGAGTACAAATGGCGACTACACAAAGACATTTTCTTCAACGTTTTTGCAGAATGGGGCTTCCCAGAGATTGACTTGTTCGCAACTCTGGAGAACGTGCAATGCCAAGATTACGCTTCCAGGTACCCACAGAACCGATCCAAGGGGAAACGGTCTCTGGATAACATGGTCAGGGAAATGTGTTTACGCTTTTCGCCCGACTCAACAAGATCGTGCACAAGATGCATCAGGAACCAGTCACTATGATTTTGGTGACCCCCGATGTGGGCCCGCCAACCCTGGTTCTCGCATTTCATGGAGATGTCTCTATCTCCTCCAAGGAAACTGCCTTGCCCTTACAACATGTTAGTTCAGGACAAGGAGGAAACACTTCATCCATGCCCGCAAACTCTGAACTTAGAGGCCTGGCTCCTGAGGTCCTAGAGTTCGGGCTCCTCCAACTTCCTCAGAGATGCATGGACATTCTTAGGGAGGCAATAAAACCTAATACACGATATTGCTACTCCAGTAAATGGAAGCGCTTTGTTATCTGGTGTAATTCCAAGAGCATCAATCCAATTGAATGCTCACCTACACATATTGTAGTGTACCTTACTCACTTACTAGACTCAGGCCTGGTTTTTAATTCAATGAAAGTTCACTTAGCGGCACTCTGAGCTTACACTACGTCACAACAAAAGGTGTTGTGGTGGAAAAGACCAGTTATTAAGGCTTTCATAGAAGGGGTTAAAAGGATTCATCCCCCCACTTCTAACCCGGCTCCCGGATGGGACCTAAATGTGGTACTGACTAGACTTATGGGGTCTCCTTTTGAGCCCATGCATAAAGCAAGTCTCAAGGCTCTTACCTACAAGACCGACTTCCTAGTGGAAATCACTTCAATAAGAAGAGTCAGTGAACTACAGGCCCTTTCAGTTCTAGACCCTTTTGTTAGAGTTCACAGAGAGAAGGTAGTTCTGCGCACTCACCCTCGATTTGCGCCCAAGTTTATTACCAAGTTCCATGTGAACCAGTCTATAGAACTGCCAACTTTCTTCCAGAACCTCACTAATGTGGTGGAGAGAAGCCTACACACACTAGATGTGCGCAGGGCAGTCATGTTCTATCTGGAAAAGACTAAACCACTAAGGAAAACAAACCAGTTTTTCGTGTCAGTGGCAGCTGGTAGAGAAGGGGACCCTGTCTCTAAATCAGCCATCTCAAGGTGGATTGTCAATTGCATCACACTCTGTTAGACTCTTGCTAAGAGAGAACTGCCCTTCAAGCCTAGAGCACACTCTTCTTGAAGCACTGGGGCTTCCAGAGCATTCATTGCAAATGTTCCACTCGCATCTATTTGCAAAGCGGTAACCTGGAGTTCTGTACACACCTTTACAAAACACTATAGTTTAGTTTATTTATCTGTATAGCGCACCTAGCCCAGAGGCATCTGGGCGCATGACATAGTATGCACAAAAAGCAGTCATACATAGTATGCACAAAACAATCATCAATAAAGGAAATCATACATAATAGTGAAGCTAGTTACATACATAATACTTACAGGATAGTTACAGTGATATATATATTCATATTTACAAGGAGATGCTGATAGGTGACTTAAGGAAGTCAAGTTATGTGGTAGGATTGTGGAAGATGACTGGTAGTTTGCATGTCTTGTTCAGTAAGCCATAGTTTAGCTTTGTTTTTGAAGCAGTGGAAGGAAGGTTTGGATTTTAGATGGTTGGGAAGTGAATTCCATAATTTGGAAGCAAGGAACGGGAAGCTGGTCCTGCAGCTTGAATCTAGGTATGGATAGGCAATTCACTTGGGCCACTCTCTGAGGTCGGCAAGAGGTGTGGGGTAAGAACCGGCGCACCAAATAGTTGAGAGCCTGGTTGGCAAGACACTTGTGAGTAAGAGCAAGTGATTTGAGGGAGACTCTTTGGGCTACTGAGAGCCAGTGAAGGCTATGTCTGCTGTCCGAAATGTGCTGATTAATAGGAATATTCAATGCTGCCCTGATAGCATTATTTTGGGTGACCTGAAGCTTGGTGAGATTTTGTTGGCTTGTCCCTAAGTAGAGTGCTTTGCAGTAGTCGAGTTTCGACATAACAAGGGTTCTAGCAAGATTGATGCAATTCGGTGAGGAGAGGAAGGGGCGAGAGGCTGTGATCAGTTTGCCGGTGTAGGCGGATGCTGAAATTACAGCATTAGTTTGTCTGGAGTGTGATAGGGTAGAATTGAGATAGATGCCCAAGGTTTTAGTATCGTTGGACACTTTAATGGAATTGCCATCGATGATGAAGGATTTGAAGATGGGATTAAGTCTGCTGAGTCGTGGTGGGAACCCAGTATGAGGAGCTCTCTTTTATCGTTGTTAAGACAGAGCTCGTGTTGGCCCATCCAGGCCTGAATGACCATGTATACATAATTTAAGGCTTTGGTGTCCAATGTGTGGTCTCCTGTAATAGGGATGAGTATCTGGGTGTCATCCGCATAATTAGTGTAAGTGACACTCAGATAATCAAAGAGTGGTTTTGTGAACATATTGTAAAGAGTGGGTGAGACGCAGGATCCCTGAGGGACCCCGCAAGGGACTGGAGAGGGTTCAGCTGAGGCAGACGGGGAGAAGACCTTCATGGATCTATTGGCCCGGAATGAGCTAATCCACATGGTAGCTTTGTCTGAGAAATGGGCTGCTAATTTTTCGATGTCGGCATAGTATTTGGTGGTTGACCAGGTCAAATGCAGCCAATAGGTCAAGTAATAGCAGAAGGGCCATTTTGCAGTTGTCTTTTAAATCCTCAATTTGGGTTTTTAAGTCAGTGAGTGCAGTTTCAGTTCCGTGCCTAGGTCGGAAGCCGGATTGTCTAAAACCGAGTAGTTTGTTGGTTTCCAAATAATCCTGGATCTGTGAATAGGCAGCTCTCTCCAGAATTTTTAACAGGAAGAGGACGGTGCCTAGACACTCATTCTAGGTCTGATTCTCAGGTGGGACAAGCAGTACTAAGACATCTTTTCACTACTGTTCCTTCTCACAACCCACCTCCAACTCCGGGTACCGCTCGCTAGTCTATGCACAGCATGTGATTCTAAGCAGATTAACAAGCATCAGAAGACATGCATAACTTACTGTAATAGCATTTCTGATGATTGTATCTGCTTAGATTCCTCCCCGCTCGGATGGAAGGTACCTAGATGTCTTACTACTTTTCTCTCTTTTCTGTACTCACTCACTCTTTTCTGTACTCACTCACGATAGTCATAAGGCTCCCTCATGGCAGAAAACATACAATTGGAGGGACCTCGACGCGTGAGGGATTTTGGGTACACTACACGTCACGTTAAGGATAGTGTTACAGGCATGCCCATGTCAACATCCCCTTTCGATCCTCTAAAGACAAGATACAATACTCTGCAGTTTACACTAGATGTCAGACTATATGCACATCATGTGAATCTAAGCAGATACAATCATCAGAAATGCTATTACGGTAAGTAATGCATGTGATATTTTTCAAGAGACAAATGACGCTGAAGGCTTAAGGGAGGGGAGAGAAAAATAATGGTGTCATTGGCAAGGAGTAAGCACTGAAAAGAAATGGCAATCTTTTCAGTAAAGTCACATTTCTATCTATTAAATTATTCTAAAACATTTCAATTGGAGCATTGACGACAAACATCAGCAGGAATTTACAAGCGAGTAACAAAAAACAAAATGTTATCAAAACAAAAGTAGCAGAAAGGTTGTTGGTTATACAATCTATTATATTTCCTCTTTGGATGTGCAAGAATTGCACAGTAGTCCAGGTTTAAAAAAGTAATTTGAAATTCTGTCTATACATTTAACATATTGCGATTGGTATGGTGTTTTTATATGTTTATAGGATTTATATTTTGTGTTTGTTGTGCATTTTGTATGTTTTATGGATTTAATCTCAAATAAACATATTGTTAGTGGCCGTTCCAGGCATGACATACACCTTTCTAGCATATCTTAAAGGTCAATATCGGTCGGTAATTCATAAGGTCACTTCTGTCCCTCTTCTTAAATATCGAAATGACCACTGATCGCTTCCAGGGTGGGGGCATAGGTCCCTGTGACTTATTTATGGTCATTGAAAATGCTAAATGTATAAGTAACAGTCTTCTTTTGAATTTGAAAGGCATATTTGTATCTGATGGAATGAGAGGCATGCGCAGTATAAGAACAGTATCTAAGTTCATTGATTACACGGGCCTCTATGATGTGTCTTTGTAGATGTGTAATTGTCAACCTTGTTCCATTGCAGAGTCCCTGTGATCGCGTAAGATTGCGTAGTAGCATAATTACAGCACCTGCTTTCAGTTTAAGCTTGTGAGGAGGCGTTCGCCTACAGCGTTTCGCTCTTTAGAGACTCCAACGTTCAGCCAGTAATTAACTGTTGATTGACACTGGAACTGCTGTGCCCTGTGTGAAGAGGAGTGGGGTGGAAAGAAGTAACTTAAAATTATTCTGAATGTTTGCGATAGTGGAAGGTGAAGGTGACTGTGTAGAACGGTGCTCATTCTGTTTGTTAAAATTATAGCTGTTGTTGAAGTGGAAGGGCACACAGAGATGCACTTTGCCATTTGGACAGCAGAGGGCAACCTAGCATTGACAAATTACATCAGCGGAGTACAGAAACACATATATAGTGTTTGCCCATGGGTACTGCGTTCACATGTGGTTACTGTTAAAGTGGCAGCAGGCGAGCAGAGGTTCAGTAGTCACCCACCCCACTCAGTATCATGCCCCTGGAATTTGCAATAAATGTCTGTCTGGAACCCCCCTCTATGCTTGAGCACAATTGTCAGTGGGCGGCATCATACCTTAAAGCAGAGTGTGTGTCCTGTCTGCACCCCCTGCAGCATAGCTGCATTCCTCTCCTTCCTTCCAGCCCCCTTGGTATCATAGGTGGTAGTCTGCCTGCTTTCCTCCCCACATCTCTGATTTCATCTCACATGCAGAAAACAAGTGTGCCACGAAGCACCTGCCACCCCTAACAGGCAGGACACTCCCCTCAATTCCTCTACCAAACACAGAAGCACCACCCACCTCCCAACCCCCTCCACAGCAGACATGTAAGCACTGCCAACCATCCCCCACACCACACAAGAAAGCACTACCAGCACCCCACTTACAGGAGCGCCACCAACCCCAAAATGGAAGCACCACCAATCCACTCCACCCATAGCAAACAGAAAAGCACTGCCATTGCCCCTCTGTACCAAACACGTAAGCATTAACACTGCTCTCTGCACCAAACACAGATGCACCACCAACCCCACTACTCACACTAAACAGAACCCACAGTAAAACAGAAGCACCACCAACTCCTAAACACCAAACACAAAGCCCGACCAACCCACATGCATCAAACATGAAAGCTCTACCACCAGGGGACGCAGAAGCTCGGTCGCCTGAACCGGCGTCTCCCTCTGTCGGGCCGATTCAAACCTTACAATTCAATATATACACCAATTTTCCGGAGCCCCTCTCTCCGTTCCTGCTTCTTCACCCTTGGGGCACCTTCGGGTCAAGTTTCTCTCTGAATCACATTTTCTTTCCACCTGATTCCAGCTTGAAGATTCTCGCTGCGTCTCCGGCAGTTAGGCCTCTTCCCGCTCAACTTCTAAAGCAGGCGCACCTGTTTTCCTCCTGCCACGCCTCATCCCTACCTCCTCCTGCTGCACCTGGATTATCCCTCCTGCCCGCTCCGCTCCGACCGTAGCCCGCCTGTTACCACCAGTGCCTCCTCTGGCCTACACCAGTCCTCTCAACATCGCCTGTTGTGGACGTGCAGCGGCTGTAGCTGGTCCCCTCCTCCCGGAGATTGCCTCTGCTCCGGCCTTCAGGTGAGTCGCCACTGGGCCCTGTCAGGCGGTACCCAGCCCCTTCTGCCTCTCAGGTGGACGCACTGCGGTCATGCTGTTCCCCCTTCCCCCGGAGTCTCCTCTTGCTCTGGTCCTCCTGCGAGGTGACTCCACGCCTCCTCTGGACTTGCTTGTGCGGGCTGTGCTCAATGGACAGCGCCTCTACCTCCAGCCTGCGCCTCCTCCACTGCCACGCACCTGCTCGCCACTGGGCCTTGTCAGGCAGTACCTAGCCCCTTCTGTTTCCCAGGTTGACACACTGCAGCTGTGCTGGTCCCCCTCGAGTCTTCTCTTGCTCTGGTTCTCTTGCGGGGTGACTCCACGCCTCCTCTGGACTTGCAGGTGCGGGCCATGCCCAACCGGCCTGCACCCCTACCTCCAGCCCCCACCTCCTCCGCTGCTGCTCACCTGCTCGCCTGCAGCGATCAGGCCTCTGAAAACCCCTTCATTCTGGTTTGCCTCCTCCTGACTGCTCTTCTCCTGCATTACTGGCTCAAAGGGTTCGGATCTACGCAGGCCGCCTTCTTGGAGCTCCCCTCCTCCTAAGGCCGCTTTTTCCTTCGTGTGTCTTTCGTTTGGATGCCTGTGCCTGCCCAGACTGCATCATCGCTCCTCCCGCTCCTGATCTCCTGTCCTCTTGCGTGTTGCTCCCCCGGGCTGCGCCTTTATCTTCTAGACCCCGACCACGTCCGTTACTGTGCACCTGCTAGTCCACGGATTCGGAGCCCCGCTGACTCTCTCCACCCTGGTCTGCCTCCTCCCACTCTACTGACTGTTCCACTCCTCTGTGCTGGATCAAGGGGTCCTGTTCTCCGCTAGCCCTCTCAATGGATCTGCCCTCCTCCTATGATCTGCTTTTTTTTTTTCAACGTGGGACTTTTGGTCAGTTGGTTGTGCATGCCTGGACTACAGCACTACTCCTCCTGCTACTGACTTTCACTGCTGACTCCAAGTTAATTATCAATGCTGACTGCAACTTAACTCCTGCTCCTGTTTATCACTGCTGAGCGCAAGTTAACTTTCACTGCTGCAACTGATCTATTTTGACCCTCTCCTTCGCTAGTCTGTCTCTTGCAGCCTGCCTCTTCCACATTGTGGGTCTTGCCAGTGTAGCGCTTTTGCCCGGGACATAGCGCTATCCTTCTGCCTATTGACTTCCTCCTCTACTGACCCTTTCACGTTCCCTGCAGCACTCAGATCTCCGTAGGTCTCCTCCACCTTGGGCTTGCCCACCACCACCGTCCTGCCTCTTTACCTGCTTGGTCCTCCCAGCCTACCATCTGTGTTCTCCTGTCTGCTGGCCTCAACTGCTGCGGGGCACGCTGGCTGCTCTGCTACGTCCTGACCCCTCCAGCCTCTCTTAATCCTGCTGCTGCCTTAGACCTTCATAGCCCTGGCACTGTGTCTTCTCCCCTGAGCCCTCATCCTCTTCCCCCCTCTACAGCCCTCTCCCCTTTGGGCCTGCCAACCACCAGCGATTTCCCTCTTCACCCGCTTGGGCCCTGCCAGACTCTCATCTGTATTCTGACTGCTGGCTACAGCTTGCTTACCACCTCAGGACGCCATTATCAGTACTGCCTCGGCTGGTTCCTTTTTCCCCACTAACTCTACCAGCTCCCTGCCCCTCCTCCTACTACACCTCCTCCCCTTTCATTCCCAACAGCTCCTCGGTGTTCTCACCTCCTGAGTCCCCCTAATTCCCTTCTCCTCCTTGCTCCCAGCGCTTCTTCTCTCCACTCTCCCCTCCCCTCCTCTCATTAGCTCCCTTTGCCAGTACTCTCACCATCCCTCCCGGTCCATCACTTTCTCCTCCCCCTCTTGACATGGGTGTTTCTAGATGCCACTCTCCTCTCCCGCCTTACTCTTTGCTCTCTTCCCCCCTCTTCTCACCCTTACTTCTGGCCCCTTCTCCTATTCCTCTCCCTTATCCTCATGCCCATCCCCACGCTCAACCTCTTCCCCTGTTCACGCCATTCCTGTTACGCTCACCTGGTATCCACGGGAACGCCACTCAGCCCTGGTTGGATGATTTGCACTCTCGAACCCTCTCCCGGTCCCTTGGTAAGGCCTCTGGTTAAAGATGGGTCTGCAATATAGGAAAGCTGGATTCAATACCAGATTCTTTGTTTTCCCACCTCCCTTGGCCTCAACTCCTTCCTCCCCCTTTGGCCCTCTCCTCACCTTAATATTGTAGATGGTGGATTCTCCGTCCCGCTCCTCGTGGCAGGTGCGCGTAGATGTGGGGGGCGAGCAGCGACCAGTTACTTCACTAGTGCAAAATCCCCCCCCCCTGTGGGAATCCAGGCCTGCTGCGACTCGTAGGTTTGCTGCTTTAAAGTCTTTATATGCAGTTCTTATGTTCCTCTTAGTTCGAATAATGTCTTGCTTCTTTCCTTTTAGGTATGGAAAGGTATTTTGGAGTTGTCATGCAGTTTGAAGATGAGCATGGGCCGGTAGGCGAAAGCGCGGTGTGCGCGATGCTGTCTGGTGAGTAATGCACGATGCACAGCGCTGTTTCGCCTTTTATATTGCTAACCTGTGTCTTTTCTCTACTTGCAGGTTGCGATGTTCCTCGCCAAGCACCGTAATGTTCCAGCAATGATACGGACCAGGTGATGACTACCCAGGTAAGAATTGTGTGGCTTTCTTCATTCGGAAGGAAACTTGAGTAAACGCTTACTAATGCTCTTTCTTTCTCCTCTTTCCAGGTTATGGTATTCCAGGATGCATGCAGTGGCGGATGATGGAGTTCGTACCTTTAGGTGAGTGGAACTGAAGTCGGCGATGGATTGAAGACAGGATACTGTTCCAGGTAAGTTTCGTAGTGTTCTTTCTCTCTCTGCAGGTCCTTGGTTTCAGGTAAGCTGGCATCAAAGAACTGGACATGGTGGCGTTACGCTGCCCACAGCAGAATAACGCAAAGCATGTTCTGCTGTCTGGGTGTGGTTTAAATAGTCTCAGGTAAAGTAGTCCAGGTAAAATAGTCCCAGGCCTGCCACACCCAAGGTAGTCCAGGTAAAGTAGTCCCAGGCCTGCCACACCCAAAGTAGTCCAGGTAAAGTAGTCCCAGGCCTGCCACACCCAAAAGACTAGACCGCATAGCTCAGTTCCTTGCTTGTAACTGAGCTATGTGTGTGCCTCCATGATGGCTGAACCCCCCCCCCAAGTTAAATAGTCCCAAGTAAATAGTCCCATTCTAATGTTGGTCTTCATGATGGTTATGAGCCTGGCGCCAAAGGCGCCAGGACTGACTCCAAGAGAGTCTTGGATGAGGTTTTAAGGCCTTTGACCTGGCCCTAACTGGAAGGCTGACTTGCCAGTGAGGGCCAGGGGCAAGGGTCATGACAATTCCCCTTCTACCCTCCCTCATTGTCCCAACCTCATCCATCCCCCTATCGTTGAACCCTTCAGCCTACTCAATATCGCCCTCTGGAACGCAAGATCCCTCTGCAAGACCGCAGCTGTTCTATACATGTTCTTGCGACTTAACCTTCAATTCTTCTGTATAACCGAAACTTGGATCCCCTTCACAACTCTACTGTACCTGCTTCCCTCACCACCACCTCCTCCTCCTTCTCTCATGTCTCCCACCCCTCTGGTCACGGTGGCGGCATCAGTCTCTTCCATCACCCTTAATGTCTATCCTCTCCCTCTAAAACTCCTCTTCCTACCTTCCCTTCCTTTGAATACCTGTACAAATCCTTCACTTCACATCACGCTATTTCCTTTCTAATTATCTGCAGACCACCTGGCCCCCTCTCCTCCTTCTATGATGACCTGGACCACCTTCTCTCTCTCATCTCCCCCTCCCCCTCTCCCCTTACTGTACTCGGCGACTTCAACCTTCACCTCCCCTCTTCCCTACAACCTTCCCCTCTTCTTTCCATTCTTGACTCCTACCTCCTCACTCCCCTCCCTACTTCTACTCACTCCTCTGGCTCCACTCTTGACCTTATCTTTATCTCAACCTTCTTCTCCTCCCCAGTTTCTACCCTCTCCAACTATCTCTCTGACCATGCATTACTCTCCTTCTCCCTCACTCCCCCTCTCCCTCTGCCCACTCCCTCCTCTTCGCCCATTTCTTTCTCTCGACGGGATCGCCGTCGAGAGAAACTTTAGCCCTTAACTCTTCCTCAACAACTGCTCTTCCTCCCTCCCCCTCTTTCTGACTTACCTTCTCTCTCTGCCAACAAAGCTTTATCCTCTCTGTACTCCTCTTTCTCTTCCAGCCTCGATCAACTTTACCCCCCTTCCTATTTTCGCCCTACCCGTAAACCCTCTCAACCCTGGCTCTCCCCTCACCTTCTTTCTATGCGTCGCCTCTATCGTCGTCTTGAGCGACGCTGGCTCAAGCTCCGCTCTCCCGCTAATCAAGTCTCCTATTACTCATACCGCTCTCTTTATGACTCCTGACTCAGCTTAGCTCAACGTACCTAGTACTCTAACCTTCTCCAATCCCAAGCCTCCCATCCTCCTCGTATCTTTCAGACCCTATCTCGTCTACTCTCCGCGCCTATTCCTGACCTTTCTACTACTTTTTCCCTCTCCCCTTTCGACTTCGCCAACTTATCTCTTCCAAAATACTCTCTATACGCCAAAACATTCTTTGCTCCCCTTCCTACACCCCTCCTCCCCCTTCTCTCTCCACCCCTTCCTCTTACTTGCCTGACTTCTCTCCTGTTACTCCTTCCGACGTTTCCCTCCTCCTGTCCAAAATTCACCCTACTGCTGCCCTCTCTGATCTCCTCCACACCCCCCTGATTCCTAAAATCTACCGTCTTCTCATTCCCTACCTCACCTCCTTCTTCAATATCTGTCTCTCCTCTGTCACCTTCCCTTCCGCCTTCAAACACGCTACTATCATCCCTATTTTGAAGACACCCTCTGCTAACCCCCTCCTTGCATCCAACTTTCGTCCAATCTTGCTTCTACCATTCTCTACAACTATATGTATTGAAACCTATCGATTGTTCAGTAGCTATAGTGGGAGTAGAGGCTCTTTTGCTAAGTTTGGCAAATGTAAGGGTTCCCCTATTTGTATCAATTGATTCCGATCCCATTCCTAACCCCATATGTCAGGGGTCAGAAATGTGAGGTGGACCACTTTGTGAGATTTTCTCAATAAATGCTGTTTTATTAGAATATAAGGTTGGATGAACGCCTCACTATCCCTAACCTGATGAGGATTTCCCTGCCTAAAATAAACTAAAGGGAACTTCAGGTCCAGTGACCATGCTTCCGCTAGAGTAGAGTTTCTCCCCACGTTAATTGGGATGGTCATTGCGTAGATGGTTCGGAGTCGTGGGTAGCCACTTGTCTGACGCTTGAGCTCTAACTCACAGGGGGCAAGGGTTGCTCGTCTAGAGAGCTCAGTGTTGTGCCTGGATATCGCTGCTCGAATAGTGTTATATAGTAATCAGTGCCCTTTAAGCAAGGATAAGGTTGCCTGCGGCCTCCGAAAGAGTATGAACTGTCGTGCCATCACAAATGTCTTTGTATTTTCATTTGCTCCCATGTGGTGTTCTGTAGTGGATGCAGTGTTGGTGTACGTTCTAATGTGAGGAGGCCTTTGATCGACATTCATGTGGGTGCTGCTTTGGTGTCGATGCCCTGCTGGGCACGGAGCTTGTGCCACTGGGTTACTGTCGGTCCCACTACTAGGTGTGTTCTAAGTCGTCGCGTTAGTTTCCTGAGGGGAGTGGCCAAAGCGTCCAACGGGGAAAGAGGGGCAATCAATGCTAGTTCCATCGCCCTCCAGCTGAATTCATCACCCGGATTCAGCCAGCAGTGCTTGGCTCAGCAAATCTGGGCTGCCATGTAGTCGCTCCTCCAGGACGGTAATGCAAGGCTGCCATCCTGCTTTGAGGCAGTGAGAATCCTGAGTCGGATACGCGCCTTCTTTCCCGCCAAATGAATTTAGAAAAGGCGGCTTCTACAGTCTTGTACATCTTCAGGCTGGGGGAGCAGGGTATCCTCATCCCCAGATAGATAAGTTTAGGGATCGAGTTCATTTTGATCGCGTTGATTCTACAGGTCATCAATAGGGGCAAGGTGTCCCATTTGGTGAGATCTCCCCGGATCCGTTCAATTGTCTGCAAGTAATTCAGATCTCGTAGGTCTTTTGTGTGTGCGCTGATATTGACAACCAGGTATTTAATATGGCCTGTCTGAAGCCAGAATGATGCAACCCCCCCCCCCCCGGATCCCAGGGAATATCCGGTCGAAGTGGCATGATCTCTGACTTGGCCCAGTTTACCCAGTAGCTGGCTATTGGGCCATATTCTTGCAAGAGGAAGCGCACTCTGGGGAGGGACCCATGGGTGTCTGCTATGTACAGAAGGAGGTCATCGGTATAGAGTGAGACTCGGTGCTCTGTGCCACCTCTCCATAGTCCCTGACATAAGGGGTCTGATCGTAGGATCGTGGCCACCGGTTCGATAGACAGAGCATATAAGAGGAGCGAGAGCGGGCAGCCCTGGCGCATGCCTGAATAAAGGGCAAAGGGGGGAAAGTCTGGCCATTGGTGGTCACTGTGGCCTCAGGATCGGAGTACAGGAGGCGTATCATGTGTATCAAGCATGGAGGTAGACCAAAAGCAGCGAGGGTGAGGAACATAAAGTCCCATTTGACTTTATCAAAGGCCTTCTCCGCGTCTATTGTCAGGACCGAGTCCCCCCGTTCCGGTTCCTCCGCTATGACATGTAGAAGTCGCCGCACATTATCCCCTGAATGCCTTTTGCGGATGAATCCTGTCTGATCTGCATGGATCAGATCTGGCAGTACTGTCTCACGTTTCTGAGCCAAACATTTTGCCAGGATCTTGGTGTCCGAATTTATGAGGGGGTATGACCCACATTCGTCGTTGGGCCTCCCTTTTTTGTGAAACACCACTATATTAGCGGTCAGCATTGACTTCGGAAGGCGGCCGCCCGCAGCCGCCTCGATAAACACTGCGTGGAGTTTCGGAGCCATGTCGTCAATAAGGGCTTTGTACATGTCTATCAGGATCCTGTCGGGTTCCGAGGCTTTTCCTGAATTTAGAGCTTTGATTGCCCATTGGACATCTGCCACTGTCAAGGGGGTGCTTAACGCCTCAAATTGGATTTGGGTGATTTTAGGGAGTTTGACGGCGTTCAGAAATCTTTGCATTGCCTGCGGAGGGAGAGGTTCTGGTTTTGCGTAGAGGTGCGAGTAAAACTCTCTGAATCTGGCGTTTATCCCCTATTCCCCCACTTATTGGATTCCCTTCCGCATCTTGTATTGTAGAGATTGCCGTGGTCACTTGCCGTTGCTTTAGGGCCAGTGCCATAAGGTGCAGAGGCCTGTCACTGTCAAGGTAATATTTCTGGGCCCATCTGGAGAATGATTTTTGGGCTCTAGTGGTTTTGATCTCTTTGATGTCCATGCGTGTTTTGCGTAGTAGTGTGAGGGTTTGTTGGTCTGGGGATGTCTTATGCTGTTTTTCTAGACTCTGCAGTGTGTGTGTGTGAGTTGCTCCTCCTGGGTGCGCCATTGCTTCTGCTTGTGTGCCCACCTGGAAATACATTGGCCTCTCATATAGGCCTTGAACGCGTCCCAGCAAGAGAGAATCATGTGAGAGGGGCTGAGGTTGGTGTCTGTCACAAATTCGGTATCCGCGTAGACTATGTATACCTCCGTCCCCAAGCACTGGTAAGCCAGATTTGGGTAAACTAGCTGACCAGTTATTGAGACCACAGGTGACAGGAACAAGAACATCGGGATCCCAGGTAGCTACAATGGAAATAGACAGGATAAGGGTTAAACGGTACAATGCAGAATAACCAGAATATGGTAAGAACAAATAACACCTATCCATGTTCTACGTGGGAGATGAATACCTGGGGAGTGGTTGGACCTGGTCCCCCCCTGTGTGGGTGTGTATCTTGTTCCTATGGAGTGCAGGGTCACCAGAAGAGATCAGGAGTTTTCAAGTTTCAAAGGCAATGGCAGGGGGAAATTGCCCAATCGTACAGTTCCACGAGGGCACCCCCAAACTTGGAAGAAGACGATCTCTGTAGGAAAAAAATGCCACTGAGATTCAAGATTGAGATCCAAACAAAGTGCAAAAGTTTTCCGTGACAAAATCAGAACGTAAGGCAGTCCGCGTAGCATTCCGAGTTCGAGCAGTTCAGGGTAATCCACAAGAGTCCAGACGTCGTAACAGAAGGACGAGGCAGAAAGAGAAAACCGTGACAGAGTTCCAATGGTCAAAATCCGAGAAAACGCATAGTTTCAGAAGCGCCACTTGCCAGGGTAAAGCACAGCTAAGAAGCACTGCGTTCAGCAACCCGCGTAGCTTTATACTGTAGTCATGGATGCACGTCGACGTGCGCAGGTCCTCCAGGCTAATGGATCACGTGAACGGTCACGTGAGCGGAATCGTGTCACGTGTGCACCTTTCCGGGATCCTTGACTGCCGTACCTCTTCCATGGTAGTTTCCATCGTGACCAAAGCCGCCAAGGTGAACGATTCCGTGCCAGTAAGGGACCGCCACCCCGGACAGCAGTGGGGCGTGTCACCTTCCCCTGTGTCGAGTCGGGTACCACGTAACCTGCATCAGTGATTTGCTGGGGTGAGTGTGCAGTGGTATGGTGTGGTGTATACCATGTGGGATGACGGAACCCCCCCCCAAAGGCCCACGACCCCGTGGGCTAAAGGGATTAGATCTATGAAAGCGGGCAACCAGGACTGGGGCAGGACATTAGCAGCAGGTTCCCAGGTCCTTTCCTCAGGGCCAAAACCCAACCAATCCACTAGGTATTGCAACCTGACAAAACAGGAACCAGGAATCTCATTAACCTC
Organism: Ambystoma mexicanum; assembly: GCF_040938575.1. Lineage (NCBI taxonomy): Eukaryota > Metazoa > Chordata > Amphibia > Caudata > Ambystomatidae > Ambystoma > Ambystoma mexicanum. The sequence continues at coordinate 340,031,996 of NC_090938.1, forward strand.
CTACTCAGCGGAGGAACCTGGAAGGACTGGTGTAGGAGGCAGAATTATACGTGTGGAAGGTGGGCAGGGTTTCAGAAGGGAGGTATGGAAGACGGGTGAATGGGCCAAACAGCAGACACAGAGACATGGTAGGCAACAGGGTTGATTACCCGGGTGACCCTGTAGGGTCCGATGTAGCAAGGAACGAGTTTCCTACAGCCAGGAATACAAAGGTGTCTAGTAGATAACTAGACCCTGTCGCCTGTTACGTAGGACGGAGCTGGAGCATGTCTCTTGTCAGCTGCATGCCGCATAACTGATTGAGCCTCTTGAAGATGCGAGATGACCGGGCCATGGACAGTACTAAAGTCTCTAATACCTGCATCAGCTGCCGGAGTAGAGGAAGCTGGAAGATCAAGGAATGTAAGAATACGTGGGTGTCGACCATATAACACAAAAAAGGGTGAAAAGCCTTTGGCAGAGTGTGGGGTGGTGTTGTAGGCAAATTCGGCTATATACAATAGATGGAGCCATGATTGTTGGTTTGTGCAGGGAAAGACCACGAAGATATTGTTCCAGTGTCTGATTGACCCGTTCTTTCTGGCCGTCAGTCTCTGGGTGATATGAGGAAGAGAACCGGGCATCGATACCTAAGAGTTTCATGAGGGAACGCCAGAACCTGGAGGTGAACTGGGTCCCACGGTCAGTGATGATGATAATGGGAAGACCAAAGAGGCAGAACACTGAACGGAAAAACAGCTTGGCTAGCATAGGAGCAGACAAGATGCCAGAGCAAGGAATAAAACGGGCCATTTTGGTGAACGAGTCCACAACCACCCAGATGGTATCACAGCCCTGTACCCGTGGCATGTCAGTGATGAAATCCATGGTTATTGAATGCCAGGGCTTGGGTGATATGGGTAAGGGCTGTGAAAGACCAAGTGGGGGCCCCTTGCAGTGTTTGTGTTGGGCACAGACAGAACAGTTACTGACATAATCATTCACATCCTTGCGCATAGTTGACCACCTGCACCATCGTTGTAATAGTGTTAGTGTGCGTCCCTGACCTGGGTGTCCATTAATAGGGGAGTCATGCGACCACTCTAGAGCGAGACGGCGGACATCATGGTTTGGTAGGAATAGCCTGTTTTGCACGAAGGGTAGACCGTCCACAATGACTGGATCCCACTCTCGTATTTGTTCAGGATGAAGTGAAACCCACTGGCGGATTGTTGTTAACATACAAGCAGGAGGGGTACAGAGGCATATAAAGTGTTTCTTGTCAATTACTGTCTCGGGAAAGACGGGAAGCAATTCACCTCCCGGTAGATGAGAGAGGGCGTCTCCTTTGCCATGGGTAGAGCCGGGACAATGCTTAATGATGAAATCATAGGAGGAGAAGAAGAAGAGGTGCCACCGGACATGACGGCTATTGGCACATTTTAGGGCCGCTAGATCCTGCAGATTACGGTGGTCTGTAAACACCGTAATCTGATGTTTGGCTCCCAACAAATGGTGTCTCCAGGTTTGGAATGCGTCTTTAAACGCCAAGAGTTCCTTCTCAGTTACTGTATAATGGGCTTCGGTGGTTGTGAACTTGCGGGAGTGATAGGCCCAGGATGAAGGAGACTGGTGGCAGGGCAGGTCTGTGACAGGAACGGCACCGAAGGCATAAGAGGATGCATCTGCTTCTACCACAAATGGCAGCTCCTCGTTTGGGTGCCTTAGTATAGGGGCTGTGGTGAAGGCAGTCTTTAGAGCCACGAAAGCCTCTTGTTGTGCATGGGACCAGACAAAGGGTATATATTAGTGCTAGTAAACCTGGTTAATGGTGAGGCGATGGTTGAGAAATCTGCTATAAATTAGCGATATAAGTTTGCAAAGCCTAGAAAAGATTGCAGTGTTTTTACTGTAGTGGGAGCGGGCCAATCGAGCACGCTGCAAACTTTGGTGGTATTCATAGAAAGCCCCTCAGAAGTGATATGGAAGCCCAGGAAATCTACAGCCTTGGCGTGGAACAAACATTTCTAAGGTTTCGCGAAAAGAGCGTTCTTTTTCAGCCGCGACAACACTTCTCGGACATGTACTATGTGTTCTTGCATGGAAGGGGAGAAGATCAAGATGTCATCCAGGTAAATGACAACGTAAACATCTATAATGTCATGAAACAAGTCATTCATTTACCTTTGGAACGTTACCGGGCCGTTGCATAGGCTGAAAGGCATGACTGTGTATTCATATAAGCCATGTCGGGTACAGAACCCCGTCTTCCATTCGTCACCCCGTCTGTTGCGTACCAAGTTATATGCTCCTCGTAAATCTAGTTTAGTAAAGATGGTAGCATGAGTAAGCCTATCAAGCAATCGTGTAATAAGAGGTATAGGATATCTATTTTTCACTGTGACTTTGTTCAACCGCCTGTAATCTACACAAGGACGTAGGTCGCCCTCCTTCTTGAGGACAAAAAAGATGGGACTGGCTGCCGGGGATTGCGATGGTCAGATGTGCCCTAGACGAAGAGAAGTCTGCAGATAATCCTTCAAGGCAAGATCTTCTGTCGGAGACAAAGAGTAAATCCGACCACATGGAACGACCGCCTGAGGGACTAAATCGATGGGGAAATCGTAAGGGCAGTGAGATGGGAGATGTTCTGCACAACCTTTGTCAAACACCTCGAGGAACTCGTATTCCGAGGGTATACCAGGGGCAACAGTACCAATGAAATGACCTCGAGAATCCAGGTCCATTCCTTGGGGGTCCTCTGTCATTTGAGCCAAGGCTCCTAGTGCTTGCGAGGGTGCAGACATGTCCTTGGGGGATACCAGACATACTGTTTGGCAATGGGGAGATTCGAAAAACACCTGACTCTGAGGTTATTCTATGACTGGGTTGTGCACCCGTAGCCAGGGTATCCCAAGGAACAAACCGAACTGGGGCGGGGTGATCAGGTCAAAAGCTATGGTTTCTTTGTGTTTTTCATAAATGGTAGGCGTCAGAGGGGCTGTTTGCTGTCTGACGGGTCCTGAAACCAAAGACGAACCGTCTACCGCTTGAACCGGTTCCGGATGTCTCTTGTTCTGCAGAGGTAGGTTCAGAGATGCAGCCAATGAGATATCTACATAATTGCCTGTGGCACCAGAATCAATAACCAACTGGACGTGATGCCGGATTCCATCTGTGGACTGTAATTGTGCTTGTATCAACATGGGTCGCGTAAGAACAAGAGGAGGCATGGGAGAGAGCGGATATAGGCTCATCCGTGCCCCTGTGTTAGGGACGAGCCTTCGGAAAACCGAGGGGTCAGGGTTTTGGATGTCTCGGACACCCCTTCACAAAGTGGCCATTCAAGCCACAGTAAAAACAGGCCTTGGAGGACTGTCGCCTCTCCCGTTCCGTGGCTGATATCGGACTACGGATACCCCCGATCTGCATAGGTTCTCCAGCAGCTTCTGCTGTAAAGACCGATGGACCAGGTGTCTTGCCTGATTCAGATTTGCACTCAGTTCTTCGTGCATTCACCTGGAGTGCCAGATCAACCAGGTCTAGGTATTGGGCAGGTAATGAAGGTACCACAGAGAGAGTGTCCTTCATGGTATCACTTAATCCCCTGTAGAATATGACGCCCTTCTTGTTATCTGGCCAGGCGGTTTCTACTGCCAACTGATTGAACCGAGTGATATACTCTATCAGGGGAGTCTTCCCCTGTGTTAGATCTAGGAGTTCCAAATCCCAAGCCTGGGCCTCATGGCGAGTGTCAAACACCCGGGTCATTTCTTCTACCAGTAAATCGAAATCATACAGTACTGGATCGCCCCCCTCTAGTAATGGGTTAGCCCATGCGGCCGCTATGCCGCTAAGGTGTGAAAGAGTGAGTGCTGCTTTAGTAGTTGAGTCAGGGAAGGCTTGAGGGCGACATAGAAAATGTAGTTTGCATTGGTTCAAAAATGTACGGACTTGCGTGGGTCACCCTGGAACCTATCAGGGGCTGCCAAGGGAAACGGGGTAGGCACATATACAGGAGCCCGGGTGGGAGCGTTACCAGAGGGGCTGTGGTTGGGGATCGAATTCTGGGTCTGCAGGTAGGGCATCGCGTTCACTCTGAATGGTATCTAAGTGCTGATGTATGGAGGATGTGGCCGCAGACATATCAACCCTTTATACACCGGGATAGCCTGGACCAGTGCAGCAACTGGGTCCCTGGTAGCGGTATCCCTAGTCTAGGTGAAAGTGGCTTCTTAGTCTAACAATAATTCTGTATCCGCGTAGACTATGTATACCTCTGTCACCAAGCATCGGTAAGCCAGATTTGGGTTAACTAGCTGACCAGTTATTGAGGCCACAGGTAACAGGAACAAGAACCCCGGGATCCCAGGTAGCTGCAATGGAAATGGGCAGGGTAAGGGTTAAACAGTACAATGCAGAATAACCAGAATATGGAAAGAACAAATAACACCTATCCATGTTCTGCGTGGGAGATGAATACCTGGGGAGTGGTTGGACCTGGTCCCCCCCTGTGTGGGTGTGTATCTTGTTCCTATGGAGTGCAGGGTCACCAGAAGAGATCAGGAGTTTTCAAGTTTCAAAGGCAATGGCAGGGGGAAATTGCCCACTCTTACAGTTCCAGGAGGGCACCCCCAAAATTGGAAGAAGATGATCTCTGTAGGAATAAAATGCCACTGAGATTCTAGATTGAAATCCATACAAATTGAAAAAGTTTTCAGTGACAAAATAGGAACGTAGGCAGGCCGCATAGCAGTCTGAGTTCGAGCAGTTCAGGGTAATCCACAAGAGTCCAGACGTCGTAACAGAAGGATGAGGCAGAAAGAGAAAACCGTGACAGAGTTCCAATGGTCAAAATCAGAGAAGACGCATAGTTTCAGAAGCGCCACTTGCCGAGGTAAAGCACAGCTAAGAAGCACTGCGTTCAGCAACCCGCATAGCTTTATACTGTAGTCCTAGATGCACGTTGACGTGCGCAGGTCCTCCAGGCTAATGGATCACATGAACGGTCACGTGAGCGGACCCGTGTCACGTGTGCACCTTTCCGGGATCCTTGACTGCTGTACCGCTTCCATGGCAGTTTCCATCGTGACCAAAGCCGCCAAGGTGAACGATCCCGTGCCAGGAAGGGACCGCCACCCCGGACAGAAGTGGGGCGTGTCACCTTCCCCTGTGTCGAGTCGAGTACCACGTAACCTGCATCAGTGATTTGCTGGAGTGAGTGTGCAGTGGGATGGTGTGGTGTATACCGTGTGGGCATGACAGTGTCCCAGAACGTTGTCATATCCCCCCTGAGATGTTCCACATAATCGGGATACGATAGGGCCCTGAGATTAAGACACCAGTGCAAGAGTTTTTGTGGTGTGACTGGGACACTGAGCCTGATCTTGACCGGTGCATGGTCAGAGAGGGTGGTGATGCATTCATCTATGGCATGTGTCAGTGTGCGAGGGGTTAACCAGAGTCTAGAGTAGCTCTGGTGTCTAAAGGAGTAAAAGGTGTAATCCTTGTGGCGACTGTGTTTTTGCCTCCAGGTGTCTTCTAGGCCCAGGTCTGTGAGCAAAGATGTGAGGGCGGATATTTTTCTAGGTCTGTTCGTGGTCTGTAGGCCGGAGGTTTGTCTGTCTAGCTCGGGGTCGAGGGCCACATTTAGGTCCCCACCAATCAGTGAAAGTCTTCTCATATAGGGTGCGCACTCCGCGAACGCATGTGTGAAGAAGCAGGGAGAGTCAGATGTTGGGGCGTATAGGTTGAGGAGTGTAATCTGATTACTGTGTAGTAAACCCTGCACCAGAACGTATCTCCCCTCTTTGTCAGCAATGGTGTTTTGAATTAACAGGGGGACATGTTTGTGAACCAGAATAGATACCCCTCGTTTGCCCCGGTATGGGGCATGTGCGGCCGCCCCCGCCCAGCCGCTTCCAAGTTTCTTGGATTCTCCATCATTGAGGTGGGTCTCCTGGAGGAAGACAATGGGCCTCATTACGAGGTTGGAGGTAGCCATGGTGATATTAGCACCATGGCTACCCCCTTACCGCATTCCGGGTTGTCGGAATAGGGATTTACCGGGTCATTCCAACCTTGGAGGACCCGGTAACTCCCCATTCTGAAAACCATTCCCCATTCCCATTCGAACTCCCATAGGGCTCAATGGGAATGGGGAAGGAGCTAATAACGGGCCCGCAAATAACGGGCCCGTTATTAGCTCCATGGTCTCTTAGCGGCTCCTGCTAAGGGCGGCTGGTAAAACCAGCCGGCCTAGTGGGACCCGCTAAGGGACCTCGGAATACGGAGGTAAGGGGTTACCGGCACCGGCATCCTTACCGGTGCCGGTAACCCCTTACCTCCAATCTCGTAATGAGGCCCAATATCTGCTTGGAGGTCTCTATGGTGGTTCAGTACCCACCTGCGCTTGATTCGATGACCCAGCCCCTGCACATTGAGAGTTATCAAAGTGACTTTAACCATCTATCAGCCCCGCTTTTCTTCACCTTGATGACTCTTAGAGAATGATTTAACCTTAGTAGTCGCCCCACGTATTTAACCCCAGCTGGGTTATCATCTTCTGTTTCCCAGCTACCATACACAGTGCTTATTTCCCTGGATTCTACTAACCAATAACCATTAACTAAAACTTTTGAGAGAGCCGTCTGTCTAAGAACATTGGGCGTAGGGGAACCATGCCCAATACTTGGCCTGTAAGCCCATGCATGGTGATGTTGGGCGAGAATGAATGAATTTGCGCTCCTTGCCATGCATTATGAGTATTCCTCCCACGTATGTTCAGAATCGCGTGGGACAGGCAGAATGCCCGCTCCTCGCGGTCTGGTTAGCACTGCGGTTGGTTTTATTGTTGCTCGGAGCAGCGAGCACCTTTCAGGCTGGCCGTCGGTGATGTCGGTGATGGGGGAGCTTGTCTGAACCATGATACTGGGGGGGGGGGGTGAAAGCTGCAGTCCCCGTAAAGCATGCGGGCCCGGCCTCTGCCTTGGTAGTAGTTTCGAAGACCCCCTAACCCCCCAGAGCTGGTGGATGCGAAGTGGTCATTAGCCAGGGTAGAAGCCAGTAGCACATTTCAGTTGCAGATGAAAGCGAGCAGGACCCACTATTGCGTTCCAGATCTTGAGTGCCTTCAGAGACCTATAATATCATACTAGACACTTTTTTGACTAGACTGTTTTGCGTCCCCTGTCTGGGCCTTTCATGCCCCATCTCAGTCTTTGCCATCTATTGCTGTTCCGGGGCGTGGGGGACTCGGATGAGGTCGCCGCACGTGATGCCAGCACCCACGGTCCAGATTCTCGTGGGTATTCTGTGGTGACTAGGTTCTGATGCTGCAGAAATCGCCAGGCGTCCTCCGGATCGTCACAAGTATGCCATTGCCGGTCGAACTGCATACACCAGACCGCCGGGAACTTCAAGTAGTGTCTCAATTCGCGGTGCCTCAAACAACGGGTTGAAGCCTCTCCTCCGGCGGGTCACCTCGACTGAATAGTCATTGAAGAGCCGTATGGGGGTTTCATCGATGCTCACCTGCCCCACCGCTCTGTCCGCTTTTGGTATCGTCACCTTGTGCTGGAAGTTTAAAAGACTGAGTGTTATTGGTCTAGAACATTCGCCGGCCGCCGGTTTGTGGGTGGGTGTGCGGTAGATTCTCTCTATTGTAAGCTCCCTGGAGTTTTCAATGTGCAGAACATCCTGCAAAAAAATATACATAAAGGTCTCCAGGTCCAGTCCCTTGGCATTCTCCGGAAGTCCAATTAACCTAAGATTGTTGCGTCTGGACCGATTTTCTTGGTCTTCCATTTTTGCGCTCAGTCGCTGGACTTCCTTAATGACTCCATCCAGTTCTGTGGCCGTCGATTTTTGGTTGTCCTCCAGAGAGCTGATGCGTTGTTCATTATCGGTCGTCCTTTCCGCTTGAATGGTAAGCCTTGCCTGCACGTCTTGTAGATCCCATTTTATGTCTTGGACCGTGGTATTGGTCTCCTGTGTTCTCTGGCCAATAAGCTTCATTTCCGTTAGGATGGCTGAAGTTACGCCTGGACATCAATGTCTGTCTTGCATCTGGCAGAGCGTCAGAGTTTGGCTGTTGAGGCGGTTGTATCTTCTGCCGGCGCTGATAGTTTCCCGATTGGTTCATTTATCATAGCCCCTCGGATGCTATCAGTCAGTGGTGGCCTTTGCGGTCTGGGCTGATGCTGTAGCCAGCTGGGGGCAGGATCGCGCTATTGTGGTTACTGTGCCTGAGCTTCCACTCCGCAGCTACGTTGGGAGCCGGGCCCCCTACTTTGCTGTTGGTCCCTTCTGTGCAGGGGCCTCACTGGTGCCTGTTATACAGCGGGTGCCATCCGTGTGACAGGGATAGTTAGCTTGGTTACCGGTCTCCTCTGCGTGAGCTTTGGGGTTCTGACACTCAGCAATTTTGTCCTTCGCCAGGATTGAGGTCCCTACCGTCTGGCCAGGGTCGCAGCCCTCTTGCGTCTTCACTATGGGAGCCTAAGCTTCCAGAGGGTGAGGGCACTTTGTTGTCAAAATGCCGGGGTTAGGGGCTCGCTCATGCACCGTGCGGTTTTCTGCCGGGGCTGGAGTATGTGATGGCAGGTCGACCCACCCCTCGGGTTGTGACGAATGGGAGCTCAAAGGTGCCAAGAAGAAGGAGGCTCCCCCGAGCCAGGTCTGGCCACATCCGCCTATATGAGTCCCCGGCGGGGGAAGCCTGTGGTGCTGTAGACCGGCCCCTTGTATCTGATTGCCTGCCAAGGGTAGCAGCCGCACTGTTCTCGGGTTGTTTACGATTTGTGGGCCTCCTAGGCTGCTTCGAGTGTTCTCTGGGCACCTGAATGTCTGATCCTTTCTCCGCAGCCTGCGGGACGCGGTGGACCAGTTGGTCCGTACCTCGCAAATCGCAGGGAAGGGGAAAGGAGTCAGCCGCGAGGTCCCCAAGCACTCCACATCCACCCCGGCAGGCCACTCCTCACCTGTTCCTCCTGGTGCAGTTCTAGTGAGGGTGCCTCCGGCCGGAGAGTCTAGCCGCTAGGTGATGTGTAAGGTGGTTGGCCGCTCCCTCGAGTCGTGAGCTGATGCTGTAGCAATGGCATAGAGGCGCCACTATATGCTGCTTGGTGACCTGCACTCAATGTAAGCCCGACAGGCCGCTCAGCAGTATCGTGCACATGACTGGTGCAAAGGCTGACCGTCGGCTGCAGCTCTGAGGATTTGGCGGTCCGGCTGGTCAGCGATGCCACCGATGCGGGGGCGGGGAAAGGAGCCGTCTGAATGGTCCCATGTCTGTCCCGGTGGACCGCTCCTAATCCACCCCCACCGGTGCAGCTCCACCATGGCAAGGCCGTCGGATCACAGCTCCCACGAGGGCGGGCTCGGCCCCGCACCACGACAGTTAGCAGGAAGGACTCCATGTTGGGTGTTGCGTGGTGGCTGAGTGTGCCCTGTCTGTTGTCACGCACAGGCGGCCACGTGGGAGAGTTGGTCGTTCCCCCTATCCGTGTGCTGATGCTGCGGCAGAGGGTCGGAGGCACTCCAGCAGTCGCGGCTATCCTTTCATCTCCACCGCTGTGCCGGTTGGGGGCTGCGTTCACTCTGTTTCATTTAGTTCGCACCATTCACAGGCCCCGCCTGCCCCTGGCTAGCCACACTGATACAGGTGTTGGCAGCAGTGTAGGTGGCTGAAGCTTGCCACGTGGGTGCCCCGTAGGGTCTGGCTTCCGTAGGACGTCATTTCCACCGCTTGTAGGGGGTCAGGGACATTTATTTATACATTGCAGTGGTGGGCCAACACAGAGTCTCACAAACCCGTGGCCATCTTACTCGGACTCTAGAGCGCCCCCTGCCCCCATACCCACCAGTTTCTTGAGCTGTTTCTGCACTTGGTCTGGCGGCCCCTGACATAATATATGGTAGAACACAGGTATAGATTTCCCCCATGGTTCCTGCGTTTCCAAACTCCATTCTTCCTGAACATTTTTTATGTAAACAAGAGGATCATCCCCTTCCTGCATTTTTTGTGCCACTATAGCTCCCATATCTGACGTATCTGGATACTGCACTCGCAGCGCTTTCCAAACTGTTGCTCTACAATTATTAAATGGTGCTCCATCGTGCCTTGTATTCTGCGCAGGGACACTCGCGTATCCTGCTCTTGACCAAATGTCGTCCACCCTCTCCCCAAGGATAGTAGCTGGAAGACCTTTAATGTGTCCTATGGCTAACGTGTTTCCTACTGTCATTTTTTCGAGTTCATGTATCCATTTCCCAGCACCGGAAGTTAAACTGGGGGGTTTACACCTTAAATTATCCTTATCCATCTGCGGCCAAGGTATATATTGTGGTTGCACCCCTCCTTTTTCTACTAACAAGAGAAACTGTGAAACCCCAAAATCACATTCATCCCCGTCGTCTGCCTGTCCATAGCAGGGACAATGATTCCACACCGCCTTCTCCCGGTAGTGGCCTTAGCCTACTCACATAAGGTGGCGAGTCCCCCCTCACACTATGGGATCGCCCTTTAGGTCGATCTGGCTGCGCCAGGGTTTCTGGTGCCCGCGATATAGGTAGGTCCAGATCTGACCATCTCACTTCCCTATCTGTCGGAGAACACCCTTTCTTCCAGGCCACATGCATCAACTCCCTCTTTTTGTTCCCTGGCCCCAGAATCTGCTAAAGTGCGTTGTGGAATCATCCCTAAGTTCATACGTTCCTATACATATACGTTTGGCGCATTCCACAATCTATTCACGTCGTAGCTAGCCTTAAGAATGCTTTGTCTGCTTGCATTGCCTGCATCTGTACACGTGTGCAATGACTTGATATCTTCATCGTTTCGGTAACATGAGCCATCTTCATCTTGAGCCTGAAATGTTGCTCATCCTCGACACTTCTTCCTTAGTGCTTATTGAATATCTATAGTCTTTCACCTCTGCATCTTTTCTGGTTGCGTCAGTCCTGCTTCGCGTGACATCACCAATCGTCTCTTTTGCTCATTTTTCACACTTCCTCTGGGATTTCATTAAAATGGCCATCATATTGTTGTGAGTGCTTCTATGGCTTCCTTAATGGGTACCTTACTTCCATGATCCTTTGCGGTATTGGTATTTTCATTGGCACTGCAGGCGTTTCACACTCTGGTCCCCAACATATAGGTGAAAACGGGGCAGTGCTTGGGGTGGGGTTCTTGGCTCCTCCTCTACAAAGTGATGCTTTGCAAGGAGAAGACTCCTGGTATGCCCGGGTCCTCAGCACCTCAGAGGCGTCGAGCCTGGGCTCGACCCCACTCACCTCCCACTGCACACTGTTTCAGGATAGGCACTTCCCACCACAAACTAATCTTCATCTTCGGGTCACCACGCCTCTCCAGGTCTTTGATGTCTGTCACGGGCGAACACCAGCACCTTCATGCATCATGAGACCCGCGTCACCACTGAACTTGTTCCACCTGGGGGGAGGACGTCTTTTGCCAACCGACAAACTCCTGGCCGGGAAGCCAACATTCCAACCTGCCTGCAAAGTGCCACACGCAATACGAGGGCTGAGGTCTTGCCCCGGATCAGGGGGGTCAATCAGCTCTGTCCCACGGCGTGAGGCTGCTGGGGGCTATCACGTAGTGCTTGCTGCAATCGGGAGCGGCCCCGGGGTGATCCACGGCAAAAATGCAGCTAAGTAAGAGCTGGAGCGCTCGCACGCACGTCTTCACAGTGCAGCGGCCATCTTTGCCTGCCCTCTTTCTAATACAATATATGTATAAAGGGAATGTGTAATGCAAAAAGGAAAATCAGTGTTCAAAAGAAATGTCAGTATGGCTGAGTAAACTCCGTTCCCCACGTTTTGTAGCACGGGGTAAAATGGCACACTTGGACCTTGTGACACACTCTGGCTTTGGACACCAGGCTACTGTTCATTTCGAGGACCAGGGCCCACTTGGCCTTCCACGAGAAGTCACTAGTTTATCTGCTGGACCTCTCAGCTTTCTCTCACTCCAGCCCAGGTCACAGTTTAGCTTGTCATACAGTTCAACAAAGTTTTGTTTCCTTCTGGTTACCACAATTCAGTACAGGTTTCCCTCTGCCAGGCTCAAACCTTTCAATCACAATTTGTGGGAGTTCCCTTCCCCAAGCTTCAATAACACCTTCATAGACTTCCCTCCGTCGGGCTCAAGCCTCCTTTCACTTTCCTTCCGCTGTCGAAGACTTTCGAAACTGCAAAGCTTTTCTCTTATCTCGGCATGACCACTTCGACCTTCTTTCCTCAAACGTCACTTTTTCTCTCCTACAACAAGGCCTCTTGGTAAATGTAGTTTAGAGAACAGTACTTATTTCAAAGTTCAAAGACATCTCTCACATCCAGGTTTCCCTCTGCCGGGATCAAAACTAACAGTTCAAATCTTGCATCTCAGTTTCTTTCTCTTCCCGCTACTTCTGCGGCATCACATTTCACATAGACTTTCGATTGGGCAATCTTCTTTCACCGGACCAATCTGTTACTTTGTATCTTTAATTTACAGTTCTTTAGAATGTTTGCCTTTCTCTCGTATCTTATCGGCACACGCGCAACCTTCATTCGTCGGATACTGTTGCCATCAAGTTTCATTTAACACAGACTAGACTTTCATTGCTTTCATCAACTCACTGGCTGTGTTAATTCATTTTCGTCTTTTGCTGCTTTGATCCTGAAGTCAAGGCTGATACCACAACTGCTGCTACACCTCCCCAACTCTGCCGTTCACCCGGGAGGGTGGATGGTATCTTTAAAACACTCTTCTCTCTGGCTGGGCTTCCTAGAGCAACCTTCAAGGCCTGCCAGAGTTAACGACCTCTGTACCTCAGTTCCGTCCCTCGGCCTGTTGCTCTGCTCCTCCTGGTTCGGTGTTGCCCTGGAAGAACTTGCTCAGTGTGTGTCTTAGTGTTTTACCTTTTAACCATGTGGTGAGAGCTAATAGGTACTGAAGGGGCCTCTAGGGGACCCTCGCATATGGAAACAAGGCACAATCACCACACATGAACTGATACGACAGACTTGAGGTTGTATTCCCAAAAGCTAGGGTTTATTGCAAAGCAAATAGTCTCAGTTGGCCAACTGGGTCTCATGCCCCGCGACGTGTGTTTCCAGACCCGGGGGACACAAGAGAGAGCGAATCGTACAACAGTTACATATATACAAAGCAAGCATCTTACAATCAGTGGTGACACTTTCAATACGGCCCATAATGTATTTCCTTTGAACTGGGTTCGATGATTGACAATTGTGACGAGTATGACACCGTCAGACATTTATTTAGCAACAGTTGGCAATTTCATGAGCCTGCAGACACAATTCTTTGTTATAAGAACACACTGCTTCTGTTCTCTGCAAGCAAGCTGCGTGCAGGGGAGAGACACAATCCAGGCGTCGCTATCTCCTAGTTTCTATTCGTGTACTGGGGGTCAACTCGCTCCCCAGAGCTCTACAGGGCTCAGGGAAGGGGGGCCGTAAAGGAGAGCATATTTCAAGCCACTAAATGTTTGTTTCTAACATTTCTACTGTATTAGCGAGACTAGCTGGCACCTGTGTACTGATTAAATGCCTGCTGCTTACTTCCAAGGACTTGTGAGGGAGGAGACCGGGCATTTCTGTCTGACTCGCTGCATTATGTTTCAACAAATCTCTCGCGGCCTTGCTCTATGCATGAACAATAATGTACTAGTGGAGCAGAATACGTTTTCAGCAAAGCAGTTTTAACATAAAGCAAGAGGCTTTATGTTCTAAAACAAAATGGAACTTTTCAGTCACTTCAAAATGGCCATACTTTAGTCAAGCTTATGGCTATGTATTTCTAACACTAAACACATGAGGCAATTGGTCTTCGGCCAACAGAATACATTCCCTCCATCGTTGAGGAGTGTCTACTTTTCTGGACTGACAAACCCTCCTTTTGGCCGTATGCCAAACGCCTCATCCGTACATTGCATCCTCTTCCCACCAAGTATCTGATTCTGAATCTTGCATACTACTAGTCTCCTCCTCGTCGGCATTGTCATCAATATTGATTGACATGAATTCTTTCACTGTCTTCAATTCATCATTTTCCTGAGTACCTGATTTAGTAGTGCTCTTTTTTTGTTACCATCTGTACACACTCCTCACTTATTTCTGTACACACTATGGGTAAGCAGTGTATACAACAACAACATGTCATGAATATTCCTAGCACTGCTACTAGGATCGCAAATAATTTCCATCCCCATGAGCGTAATACCTCCCTGAACCAAGAGCTTATGTTCAATTCCCAACTTCCTTCAGGGGGTGTAGGTCAGAGCTTAAAACGTGCAACTTTCTTATCGCTTCGAAAATCGTAGGGGAGGAGTCGCTTACGAATACGCAACACGCTGATCTCACGATTTTACAAACTCCCCCACGATCAACCAAGATTACATCAAGAGCCATCCTATTTTGGAATGTCATTAATCTAATTCCTTTTTCCTCTAATGTCATATTGTATTATATATCTGTCGTTCCATTTATTGTTTTCTCTAATATTCTGGACAGTTGTCTTATATTATAGGAGTTTATTGCTTGGCCCCAAAATGGTATGAATGATTTTGCTATGTCTTCAGCGATCAAACCTCCTTCCTCATTTCGCCGTGGTCTTGACCTGGCCAATTTGGCTATATCGGCTGTTCTTGAAAGGAATACCCCCGGGAACAAAAATCCGAAGTAACAAGTACCTCCCGAGTTTCTAGGTAACCAGGGATACGCTTTTTCTCCACATATAAAATAAACAGGATCACCTACATAAACTGGCTCTACCTCCTTATCAAGAAATGCTATATTCATGCATCTAGTGAATGTCCCTACTGAATAGGAGCCCTTTTTCTGTAAGCAAAAAGGAACAGAACGTGGACTGTAATTTACTGTGTAGGAGGGGGGCACTGTGTCTTTATTTCCTTCTGGGTTCATATGAAACGTGATTACAGATGATTTATAAGGCACAAATAATCTGTCTTGTGGCATCACTACTGGTGTGACCAGTCGTGCTTTGTCAAATATAGAACAACCTACAAGTTTCATAATAATCCCTTCGAATTCATTCATATTTGTTCTATCTAATTGACCAGTTTCACTTTCGTTCCATTTCCCATAATATAATGCACTCAAGGATGCATAACATGCAGAACTCAATGGCAACGGCTGCATATACCAACCAATTCCCTTACCACCATGCTGCGGCAAGTGGGCATATACCCATCAATTATTCTTTCTCAATATCGAATGAGTCATATTCATTATTAGCAGTAATGTGTTATTCCCATAACCTTCCCTGTGTCTTTCTTCCATGGGGGACAGAGTGTGAGTAATTACCTGAACCGGGCTTTCAGTAGTGGAGGTGTTTCCAACAGGCAAGAGTACTTCCAAGGGGTGTATTTCTTCTAAGTACCATAATACCAGTACTGTCATTATCGGGGCTAATATACTCATTACACACATTACAATGGTTAAGATCAGCATACAATTTTTTCGGCAATTGCTTTTTTGTAACCTTCCACTCTCTATAGTTAACTCATTATCAGCAGTAGTGCAGGAGGGGGCAAAAGCTGGTTCCGGCATTTTTCTCTCGCTATTCTTCTCCACCAATGTTCGTCGTGAATGTTTCTTGTCACGGCACTCGTTCGAATGTCAATAAGTTCAGTAAAAGTCAACATTATGTCCTGTCAGTTCTTAGCAGCCTGGATTTCTATACATTGGGCAAGATCTCTGTGCATCTGCACATTGCTCAAAGAACTCCATAGCAGTTATCAATTGCCTTCGTACCATGTGAGCCCCTCTTGTCCGTAAGGGGTGATCTGCACATGGATTTATTTTTAGCACTGAGGCGCCTCACTCTTGGGCTGTCCGATTTGCACAACCTTCACGCCGCTGCGCTCTAGGCCTCCGGTTCTTACTTCATCCGCAAAAGGAAACAGAGGCAACAATGATCAAAAGAAATGAAGATTTGATCACTCCTTCTTCCGGTTCCGTAAATTATACCGCCTTGCTCCTGGTATCGTGTGATCAATGAATAGTGCGGGTTCACTTCCAGACTCAAGCTCGGAGTCAGCCTGTGGCGCAATGGCAGATGATGGTGGGCACCAAAGTAATGATGCAGGTTTCGTTTCAGGCTGCGGCGCAATGGAAGATGGTGGGCGCCAAAGTGGTACACGTTTTGTGTCTGCCAGCAATGATGCAGGTTCTGCTGGACAACGTTGGGGCACTCTTTGCCCTTCCTCTTTTTTATAACAATCTTTTCAGGCTTTGTTCCAGGCTTTATTTCAGGATCAGACACATTTTGTGGCAAGGAACTGGCAACAGTTTCTTTCGTTTCTGGGACCGCTGTCTCTTTCTGGTCATCTCGATCAGGCTGCTTTTCAGACGGTGATGGGACCTTTTTAGCGTGCGTTGCATGTATCCACGCTTTCCTTCTGTCTACACGAATTGCCGTTTGTGTTACTAAAAGTATCTGGTAGGGTCCACGCCATCTGGGTGCAAGTGATGTTTTTCTCTCAAAATTTTTGATCAGAACCCATTCTCTGGGTTCCAGTGGATGCCCCAGACCATTGTATCTGATAGGTAGAGCCTCCTGCACCTGCTGATGAATCAAACGCAATTTTTGAATTAACAGATTACAATAAATGCTGAGCACAGGATATTTAATCTCCTTTAGCCGCTTTGGCTGTGGTGCACACCCAACATTTGCCGGCCTCCCCATCACTATCTTGTATTGGGAGAGCCCAGTTCTTGCCTGCACAGATGTGCGCATGCACAGTAATGCTAGCGGTAATGCGTCTACCCAGCTCAACTAGTTTCCTGCACAAATTGTACTTATTTTGGCCTTTAAAATGCCGTTGTGGCATTCATTAAGACCGCCACTCATGGGATGTCTAGAACAATGGAATCTTTTGTCAATCTGGAGACCTGCGCAAATCTGTAATATCGCTGCGCTCACAAAATGTGGGCCATTATCTGACCATATGACACAGGGCAGACCAAATCGTGAAAAATACTCTTTTAACATTACTTTTGCAGTGCTCATCGCGGTGCAGTCTTTTAATGGATATGCTTCCACCCACTTACTGAATGCACATATGACCACTAAAACCTACTTTAAGTTTTGGCACCTCTGCATCTCTATGAAATCAAAATGGATTACCTCAAATGGCATAGAGGGAGGGCCGAAACTGCCTGTTGGAGTCACCATTCCCTTCCCCACATTGTGTTGTAGGCATGTGATACAATTTTGGATCAGCCTCTCTGCATTTTTCTTTGTGTGTGTTCTCCCATACTGTGGCTAGATGCTGGACTATCTTTTTGGCACAAATGTGAGTAGGGCTGTGGGCCATCGTGACCATTGCAGTTACATAGGACTTGGGTAGCATCCAATTTTTACTTTTCTTGTCTTCCCAGCAACCTTCTAGATCTAATTACGCAGGGCCCTCAGCCCACCCTTGTATCTCGCCAGCAGTGGCTTCTGGCTGCATCTCTTTGACAGTAGCAATTGCATTTTCTACCATGCAGGGCACTTCCTCAGATTGTACCGTCAACATCTTGGTATTTAAATCAGTGGCAGTTTGCTTAACAATCCTGTCTGCAAATGCGTTTCCCTCTCCCACTTTATATGTTACTTTTTTATGCGCTTCGCATTTCACTATTGCTAGGCGCTTTGGACACGTAAGTGCAGACAGTAACCGTACAATCAAAGGGCCATGTTGAATCCTGGCCCCATGTGATGTCAAGAATCCCCTCTCAGCCCAGAGTCAACCTTAGCCAATACGCCTTTGGCGTGGTTCATAACTGTCAGTATATATATTTACACTCAGATGTTCAGATATCTCACAGGCTATGGTTAAAGCTATTATCTCTGCGGCTTGTGCAGAGTTGTAGGGGATTCTTTTGCTTTCTACAATACTCTTTAACGTAGTGATAGCATAGGCAGCAGTTGATGTGCCATCAGGTAATTTAAAACAGGAGCCGTCACAAAACATTTCTCCATCTGGCTCTTTTTGTGGGGTATCTGTTAAATCAATTATTCCTTTCGTTTCTTCCTCAGTAACCATTAAACAATCATGGGGAGGTGATTCATCCTCACCTAGTTCTTCCGTGGGCAGTGGCATTAATTCTGCAGGATTCAAAGCGCTACACCTCATAATTTGGATGTGTGGCGCGAAGAGGACATTTTCGTATCTAGTCAATCTAGCAGAGGTGAGGTGTTGTGTCTGCGTTCTATTCAATAGAACGTCTATGGCATGTGGCACCATCAAAATCAAGGTGTGCCCTAACACCATTCCTTCGGTTTGTTTCACTGACGCAGCAGCCGCTGCAACAGCTCGCAAACAACGTGGTAGTGCGCGCGCTACAGGGTCCAGCGCGGAAGAAAAATAGCCGCATGGCCTATTTCTTCCACCTTGTTCCTGTGTCAAAACAGCCAACGCACAGCCTTCAGTCTCGTGTACAAACAATCTGAAAATCTTCTCATAATTTGGTGTGCCCAAAACAGGAGCAGAACACAATACAGTTTTGAGCAGGTCAAATGCTCTCTGGCATTCTTCATTCCACTGCAAAGGCATCACAGCATCCTTTTTTGTCAATGCCACCATTGGCTTCACAATCAATGCAAAGTTCACAATCCACTGCCGGAAATAGGAAGCCATGCCTATTATAGCTCTGACTCCTTTTTGTGTTTTTGGAATAGGCATACCAGAAATACTCTCTATTCGTTCTGGCGTCAGTCTTCTCCCCTCTCTCGAAAGTAGTTAGCCCAAATAAGCCACCTCCTTTCAACAATATTGGAATTTCTTTAAGCTTGCTTTATGGCCATGCGCTGCTAAATGTGTCAATAATAAAACAGTACTTTTTTTACAACTCTCCTCTGTATCAGCAGCAATTAGTAAATCATCTATATACTGTAGCAATACACAACCTGTTGTTAATTCTAGCATATCTAGCGGTTCTTTCAATGCTCTGCTGTAAATACTCGGACGCTCTGTGTAGCCCTGTGGAATGCGCGTGAATGTAAATGATCGCCCTCCTAATGTGAAGGCAAACAGATATCTGCTTTCCTTGTGTACTGGAATGCTAAAGAAGGCATTTTTCAAGTCAATAACACTAAGGTACTCTGCCGAGGCGGGTATCATTGTCAAAATTGTGATAATGTCTGAACCCATGGGAATTGAGGATCTACTACTTTGTTTAATGCGCGCAGATCAATTATGAAACGGTACAGTACCTCATTACCTCCTTTCTTATACACCGGAAGAATGGGGCTGTTACATGTACTGGCTGTAATCTCTTCAATCGCCCCCAATTTGACCAAATCAGAAACAATACTTTTCAATCCTTTCTCTCCTTCTGCTAAAATGTTGTACTGTGGAATACGTGGTAACGTTACTCCTTCTTTTAAAACAATTTTTACTGGGTCCACTTTCAAGCATCCCACATCATTGTCATTCATCACCCATATACAAGTTGGCACTTTACTCATTTCTCCTGGCAAGGGTTTGGACAGAAATTCAGATACTGATACATTTTGTGGAGAAATTGTTAAAAACACTCCATCAGGAGTGCAATGGATAACTGCAATCAGTTTTTTCAATAGGTTTAAACCCAAAAGGTTTTCCCCACAATTTTCTGTTAAGAGAAATGGACAATATTCAGTGAATGGACCTAATGTCACTGCTACTGGTTGGGACACTGGATTTATCACTGGGGGTACCTGCGAGCCCTACTGAAATATTTCTTTGCCCTGACAGTGGTATTTCTGGAACCAGGTGATGGTCTATCGAGCACTTTTGCGCTCCTGTATCTACGAGAAAGCTGTGCTCCCTATTCCCGACTTTCATTTCTACATAGGGTCCTTTTTGATTCACGGGAATAGACACAGGTTCCGACCCCTACCTTGGGCTGTCCTATTGAGGAAATAACACATCATCTGATGTGTAATCACTACTATTACTATAGTACGTATTTGGTTGGGTATCAAAAATGTTCCCGCCCCTTCCTCTATTTCCACTTTGCGTGTTCTGTTGGCTGTGATTTTGGCTAAAAGCAGTCTGATTTTGAGCTTGGTTCTGATTCTGGGTACCATTTCCTTGACTATTTTGGTGCTGCTGCATGTGGCTTCTATTTGGTTCATTTGTTCCAGGGTGACCCCTGTGCTTTCTTCTCTATCCGTACCATTTATATTTTGTAAATGTGGACATTGTGCTCGCCAGTGACTTTCTGCAGTACGCACATTGATTTAATCCCAGAGGACCTGCATGCATGTTCGAATTACTTCTACTTTGTGCGTTTTCTCTCCCTCTATTGTGTCCCGCTACTTGCAGAAGTAGAACTTCAACCATTGTCCGTAGTGCTTCTCTTTTCATGGGCAAGGGGTATTCATCAAATATTTAATGTATTTCCATTGTGGGAATACTAGGATCTGAAATCCATTTTAACGCCTCTCGTATACATACTTTCAGTTTATCACCCGTTTGTATTGGCGACGGCAGAAATCGCTGCTGTACATATGGTAGTGCTGCTTCCCCCCTATCTCTCTTAATATCTTTATTCCTCTTCTCCGGCGTGGCAAACATTTCAGCATATTCATCATCAAGTTAATTCTTAAATTCAAAAAGTCTATCCACATGCTCCCTTATTTCTTCATCTCTCTCTACAAAGTGCTAATGCATTCAAATCCAACAACTGTTGCAGTGGTAGCCTCCCAATTAACTGTTCCCATCTCCCCGTTAAATATTCCCCCATGCATTCCAACAATACCCGTCTTTCATTGCTCCTCCTGAAATCATACATCGAAGCTAGCATTGACGTTTCATCATTCCTGTTTATATACATCGCTGCCTGTTCTTGCAACTCTCGTTTTCTCTCCTTGCTGATCTCACTACGGGTCACTCTAGCGCATTCACTTCATTTGGTCCCCTCTCTCGTTTCAATGAGTTCAAATTCAGTTATTGGAGGGGCGGATGGGACAGAAACAATCTCTTGGGAGGGAGGTGCGGATGGGACAACGGGAACGGGAAGTGATTGTTGCGGCGCTGGCTGGCTAGTGGGAGGCGCTGATTGTAGAATCTCTGGCTGCGCTGGGGTTTGATCAGTAGGGAGGGGCTGAGCAACTGGAGGGGGCTGAACAATAGTCACTGGCGTGGTCTTTTTAGTCTCTCTCCTTGGGCCTTGCCTTGTGTCGGTTAATATTTTATTTATTAATTCATCTGATGAATGCAACTCTTGTTGTGGGTATATTTTATCTATACTCAATTGTCTATTTGATTTTCTCAAACTATCATTCCACTCCTCCTCCTGCTTTTCTTTCACTCTTTCTGCTTTTGACTTATGCCTGCGCGCACTCTTCTGTCTACTTTTCCAACGAAGCATAGCTTCCCTTCTCCAGTCTCTAAGGATATCAAATGCCACAGGACGTGTTTTCTTTTTCATCAACACCTTCTCCAAGTAATCTATCCTCATAATTTCAAAACTCCCTTGATTCGGCCATTGCAAATCTTCCTCTTTTCTGGTTTACCTATGCCAATTCTCACAAAACATTATCGCTCCTACACCATACTACACATACATCTCATATGTGTCGTAAATCTCCCCCCGTCTCACCTGGGATCGCTTCTTGCTCTGTTCCGCGGGAGGATTCCTCTTGTGGACGGGTCGGGTCTTGTATAGACTCGCTCGAGTCTCGTCCGGCTGCGTTCAGAGTTCCGGGAAGGCCGCCGTTCCAGGATGTCCAGGAAAGTAGTTAGCGGTCGTTATAAATGGGGATTCCAGGAGTCGAATAGAGGGAAAGGGAGAAGGAAGGAAGAAGGAAACCAGGATCTTGGATAGAAGAATCGCCGAACAGCACACACTCGTCAAGTCGCTACCTAATGATAGCGTTGAGACGTGCGGGGCTGCGGGGCATGGCCAATTTAGAGGACGTGCCATGTGCGACATGAAAGCTGGTGAGAGGCAAGTCGCTTGTTGCAGCCATGTTGGGAGTAACAAGGAATACAAGGCCCGGCACGATAAGGACCAGGAGGTCCAGAAAGGGCAAGTTCTATGGGTCATGACAGCATGCCTCCTCCGAAGACCTGTTCCACCAGGTTTGCCCGGGTGTATGAGATGGAATCTTGTAAGCAGTCGAGGGGTATTTAAGTTAGAAACTGGTTCCCAGGTTCTCTCGCTAGGAGGGTATACTTTCCATTCAACCAGGTATTGAAGTCGACCCCGTTTATACCTGGAATCGCATATTCGGGACACTTCATATTCTAGCTGATCATTCACAACAACAGGACTGGGTCTGCAGGATTTTCGGGAGGATTGGATGTAAGGTTTCAATAGGGAGGTGTGAAAGACTGGGTGTATTTTCTTCCAGGAATCGGGTAGCTTGAGTCGGAATGAGACAGGATTGACGGCTTCCTTTATGGAAAATGGTCCATAGTACTGAGGAGCCAATTTGTTTGGCCGTATATGTCGGGGTAATAGTTTCGAGGACAACCGGACTTGATCACCAACAGAATAAGAGGGCGCTGGTCTTCTCTTGGAATCCGCATAGAGCTTAGTGCGTGTTTGAGCCTCTTTCAATTGTTCCTTGGCTTCCTTGTGAATATTGATGAGTCTGTATCCAAGAGTCGAGAGTAGGTACTGGAGTGGGATGTGGAAGAACAGAAGGTAAAATGGACAGGTGAAAACCTTGACTGCAATAGAAAGGGCTGGCCTTGAGTGCTGAGTGATCAGAATTGTTGTAGGCAAACTCGGCCAGGGGTATGAGGAGAGACCAGTCATCCTGAACCTTGGTGGCAAAACAACAAAGATATGCTCCAGAGTTTGATTTACATGTTCTGTGGCTCTGTTGGTTTGTGGTTGATAACCTGATGAGAGAGCGCGTTGGATCCCCAGAATATGACAGAGATGTTTCCAGAATTGTGAGACATATTGGGGTCCTCGGTCCGATATGATCTTGGAAGGAAGTCCATGGAGACGGAAAATATGTTCCAGGAAGATTCCACCAAGTTCTGAGGAGGATGGTAGTTTATACAAAGGTGTTAAATGAGCCATATGGGTGAACAAGTCTATGGTTACCATGATGGTCGTGTACCCTCGGGAAGGTGGTAACTCCACAATGAAGTCTGTAGCAATAAACTCCCATGGTTTTGTTGGCAGCGATGGTTGCAGTAGAAGACCCGCTGGTCTCTTGTTATCCTGTTTGTTTTGACTGCAGACAGTACAAGCCTTGACGTACTGTTGTACGTCGGTCTTCATTTGAGGCCACCAAAACTGTCTTTGTATAAGACAGAGGGTGTTAGTTATACCACGATGACCGGAGTGAGGGGTATCATGGCAGAGGTTTATTACCTTGTGTTGTAATTTCTGCGTAGGAATGACCAGTGCATTGTCCTTGAATAGATATTCTTCCTTGACTCTTAGATTCCATGGATTCTTCCTTGAAATTTCCTTCCAGAGGTCAGAGGACTGGGTTTGCACTCGGATTTCTTCCAGGAGGTTGATTGCTTGAGCTACAAAGATAGTTTGGGGAAACATCTTAGGATAGGCCTTGTCCTCAGTGGCTGCGTAGTTTGGACGTCGAGATAAGGCGTCAGCAATCATGTTTTGTGATCCGGGAACGTGAGTGATTTGAAACTGGCACTGGGCAAAGAAGTAGGCCCAACGGGCCTGACGACTGTTCTTGCACTCCAATGACTGTATGATTTGGAGATTACGATGATCTGTGCGGACCTGAACTGGATATCTAGCACCCAGATGTAGGTGTCGCCATTCAGGGAAGGCTTGGCGGATGGCCAAGAGTTCCTTTTCCAGGACGGAATAGTGAGTCTCACTGGGGGTCAGGGTTCGTGAAAGGTAAGCAATGGGGTGTTCCAGTCCATCCTCAAGTTCCTGTTTCAATACCGCCCCTATGGCGTAGTTAGAGGCATCCGTTTCCACTAGAAATGGGCGATTTGTGTCGGGCTGGGTCAGGATGGGGGCTTGCGTGAACTCTGTCTTCAATCATTGGAATGCTTTATCTTGCGATGTAAACCAGATAAAGGGGGTGTCCTTCTTCAGTAGAGCTACGATCGGCTGAACAATCTCAGAAAAGGTAGAAATAAACATCCGATAGAAGTTGGCGAGCCCCAGGAAGGATTGCACCTGTTTCACAGAAGTGGGAGCGGGCCAAGCCAGTATGGCCTTTATCTTCGAAGGGTACATGCCAATTCCTTCTGGGCTAAGGATGAATCCTAGGTAGTGAACAGAAGTAACGTGGAACAAGCATTTTTCGGGTTTGGCTAACAGTTTGTTTTCACGAAGTCGTTGTAGTACTGCCTTTAACTGTTCTTCATGTTTTAGAGGATCTTTGGAAAAAATCAGTATGTCATCCAGATAGACAATGACGAAGAGGAACAACATATCAGAGAACACCCTGTCCATAAAACGCTGAAAGACTGCGGGAGCATTGGCTAGTCCAAAAGGCATGACTGGGTATTCAAAGTGACTAAAAGGGTGTTCTAAAGGCTGTCTTCCATTCGTCCCCTTCTCAGACTCGAATTAAATGGTAGGCAACCCGGAGATCCAGCTTCGTGAAAATTACGGCTCCTCTCACAGCTTCCAGGATATCCGAAATCAGGGGCAGTGGGTATCGATCTTTGAGGGTGCATTGGTTTAAGCCTCGATAGTCGAGGCATGGTCTGAGCTCCTTGGTGTCCTTCTTGGGAACGAAGAACATCGAAGCACCCGCTGGAGATTTCGAGGGTCTTATGGTGCCGTTTTCAAGATTGGTGTCGAGGTATTCCCGAAGGGCCTTTTTCTCAGGTTCGGAAAGGATGAACATTCGGCCGAAGGGAATTACAGCTGAGGGATCTGTATCTATGGCACAGTCTTCAGGCCTGTGAGGGGGTAAGGCTTGGACTATGGCGGTAGAAAATACATCAGCATACTCCTGATAGGACTATGGAACTTGTATGATATTGGAAACCATGAATGGTGTTTCTTGGTCTCTAGGAGGTTCTTTAGGAGCTATCGAGTAAGGGTCCAGGGATAGACAGTGGGACATACAGAACTCTGAGCCCAGGAATAATGATCCTGCTGTCCAATTGATATACGGATTGTGCTTTTGTAACCAGGGCATACCCAAAACCATGGGGTAATGGGCTGACTTAATGATGTCGAATGTAATCCACTCTTGATGATGATTTATGGAAAGTTGGATCCCTCTAGTCTGCAGGCTTATGGGTCCTGAAGAGAGGGGTCTTCCGTCAATTGCTTCCACCGGCTGCATGGTGTTTCGTGTCTCATACGGAATATGATGACTAACAACCCAGTCTTGATCAATGAAAATTCCCATAGCTCCGCAGTCCACCAAGGCCAGAATGGGATAGGTCTTGTCTTTGGAGGGCGAAATGAAGGCCTGTAGTATCACCAAACTATTTTGTCCAGGAGAGTTCAAGGATGGAATTGATGTGGAGCAAACATCTCTCTCCCGACACCTCGCTCCATCTAGGATTGGGAGCTGGTGTTTCCCGAACGCCGTGGAGGGGCTAGAGGGCATTCTCTAACAAGATGTTTATCCGAGGCACAATACATGCACATGCCTGTGTGGATCCTTCTCATCCTTTCTTGAGGGGAAATAGGCCCACGGAAGGCTCCGATTTGCACGGGTTCCGGATCTGTTGTCAGGGATTGGGTCAGAATCGGTTTTAACAGAGGTCTCGAGGGAATTCTTTTGAAAAGGTGTCTTGGTCTTTCTTCTTTCAGCCTTTCTTTCCTGGATTCGAAAGTCTATTTGCAGGGCTAGATCCATAAGAGCCTGGAAGGAACTAGGACGAGCCACCCAGGCTAATTCATCCTTAATGTCCTTGTTTAGACCCCTGCGAAATAGAGTGAAACTTGCTTCAGAGGACCAATCCGCTTCCTTGACCAGTTGTTTGAATCTAGTAACGTATGTTAGCATATCCTGGGTACCCTGTCGGAAATCAAGTAAGCGTTCTTGAGCACTAAAAACCTGTTCTGGGCAGTCGAACATAGTCTTGAGTGCCTGAATGAATCCATCATAATCATCCAGGAGGGCATCCCCTGAGTTGACTAAGGGCGTAGCCCAGGTTAACGCGTTCCCTGTGAGGTGTGAAATAATGAAGCCCACCTTCGCCCTAGAAGTTGAAAAATAATAGAGCTTAAAGGTAAAATGCACCAAGCAGGAATCCAGGAATCTACGTAAGGATTTTGCGGATCCAT
Organism: Ambystoma mexicanum; assembly: GCF_040938575.1. Taxonomy (NCBI): domain Eukaryota; kingdom Metazoa; phylum Chordata; class Amphibia; order Caudata; family Ambystomatidae; genus Ambystoma; species Ambystoma mexicanum. The sequence continues at coordinate 340,058,204 of NC_090938.1, forward strand.
CATATTTGTCCACCACTCCACCAAGTAACACACTGTCCTTGTTAGCGCGGTCGCGAGACAAAACTAGCTGCTTTAGCGCAGCATTCTCAGCCTTTAAGTTCTGTACTTCAGTTGTGAGCTCTTGCATGCCACGCATAAGGTCCTGGACTGCTTTCTCCATAGCAGTATCAGTGTCGGTCGTTTGGCGTCTCAAACTGTCGTAAATCTCCCCCCCGACTCACCCGGGATTCGCTACTTGCTCTGTTCCGCGGGAGGATGCCTCTTGTGGACGGATCGGGTCTTGTTTAGACTCGCTCGAGTCTTGTCCGGCTGCAGAGCGCGTTCAGAGTTCCGGGAAGGCCGCCTTTCCAGGATGTCCAGGAAAATATGTAGCGGTCGCTATGAATGGGGATTCCAGGAGTCGAATAGAGGGAAAGGGAGAAGGAAGGAAGAAGGAAACCAGGATCTTGGATAGAAGAATCGTCAAACAGCAAAGACACGTCAAGTCACTGCCTAATGATAGCGTTGAGACGCGCGGGGGCGTGGCCAATTTATAGGACGTGCCGTATGCGACGTGAAAGCTGGTGTGAGGCAAGTCGGTTGCTGCGGCCATGTTGGGAGTAACAAGGAATACAAGCCCCCGCGCGATAAGGACCAGGAGGTCCAGAAAGGGGAAGTTCTATGGGTCATGACAATACGCCGGCGACCCCTCGGGTGGTTGCAACCTGGTCAGTTTCCAAAGATTGTCTACCACGGTGGAAAAATCCTGCTAAGGTGGACAATACCCCAGGCATGTTTTAACCTTACCATTGGCTAATCAACCTTACACTGGGTGTTTGATTTTGCAAAACCGACTCTCAACCAATATCAGGGTTACTTCGAATCGGGGCATGACTCACCTGATCAATCAAATCGTCTCTCAAGACGCGATTTGTCCGTATACTGACGCAACCAATAACGTCGTGTCTGCGTATCTTGGCTCACTCTGCCTCGTTTCGGGACCCTCGCCTCCTTGTTCTCTGGCCATGCACGTCGATCAGGGATCAGTTGTGTGCAGATCTGCAAAGGAGTCGCATCACTTTCACAGGGGCACCCCGAACACCTCTTGATCCCGGCTCGATCGTTCCATCCTCGCCGTTCTCTCCGCCTTCCTTATTTTACAACGTACACGATGGAACAAGTGAGGGACGGTCCCTATTCGGGCGCCATCTTGAAGGGGCCCCTAGGGGACCCTCGCGTATGGAAACAAAGCACAATCACCACACACAAACTGATACGACAGACTCGAGGTTGTATTTCTAAAAGCTAGGGTTTATTGCAAAGCAAATAGTCTCAGTTGGCCAACTGGGTCCCACGCCCCACGACGTGCGTTTCCAGACCCCGGGGGACGCAAGAGAGAGAGAATCCTACAACAGTCACATATATACAAAACAAGCATCTTACAATCAGTGCTGACACATTCAATACGGCCCATAATGTATTTCCTTTGAACTGGGTTTGATGATTGACAATTGTGACGAGTATGACACCTTCAGACATTTATTTAGCAACAGTTTGCAATTTCATGAGCCTGCAGACACACTGCTTCTGTTCTCTGCAAGCAAGCTGCGTGCAGGGGAGAGACACATTCCAGGCCTCGCTATCTCCTAGTTTCTATTCATGTACTGGGGGTCAACTAGCTCTCTGGGGCTCTACAGGGCTGAGGGAAGGGGGGGCCCTAAAGGAAAGCATAATTCAAGCCATTAAATGTTTGTTTGTAACATTTCTACTGTATTAGCGAGACTAGCTGGCACCTGTGTACTGATTAAATGCCTGCTGCTTACTTCCAAGGACTTGTGAGGGAGGAGACCGGGCATTTCTGCCTGGCTCGCTGCGTTATGTTTCAACAAATCTCTTGCGGCCTTGCTCTATGCATGAACAATAATGTACTAGTGGAGCAGAATAAGTTTTCAGCCAAGCAGTTTTAACAGAAAGCAAGAGGCGAACGTTAGAAAACAAAATGGCGATTTTCAGTCACTTCAAAATGGCCGCACTTTAGTTAAGCTTATGGCTATGTATTTCTAATACTAAACACATGAGGCGATTGGTCTTCGGCCAACAGAATACATTCCCTCCATCGTTGAGGGGTGTCTACTTTTCTGGACTGACAGTACCAGGTGTTTGTAATTAAGGTCAAGTGCCTGACTCTACCTTAGCTTATTAGTGGGACATGCCCAATGTATAGCATGGGTGGTACTCCTTTCGTTCTCAGACCTCCTCAGTGTTTGTGTAGGAAAGGGGAGGGGGTATCTGGGAAGTTAGAATATCCTATAAAATAGGATGGGACAGGGTTATTTGGAAAGGGGGAATACCATGTCTCGCCATCGGGCGTTCCTCCCCCACTACCCGAGGACCCCTCCCCCAGGTGAACGTCCCGCACTTGTCCACCACCACGGTTTGCATCCAAAGACCATGGATGTGCCCTGGCCACCTGAGTAAGGAATCCCTGGGGTCTAGGCAGTGACACACCCTCTGGTTTTTCACATACTCTTCCTCTATGTGGTATGGACGGATCTGTTTCGCTGGGGAACCGGGAAAGGAAGTGAACATTCCCCTGGCCCTTACCCTTTCGATGTTCCACCGCAAACAGTATGGTTGCAAGTCCAGTACCCAACACATGACTCTAGGGTTAGATTATTTCCTCTGACGTATCCAAACTAAGGGTGAATGATAAGTAATAAGGGTACATTTCCTTCCCAATAGGTAAGGGATCCCCAGGGTCTAGGCAGTGAAACACCCTCTGGTTTTTCAGAGACCCAAGAGAAGAAAGCGGATACTACAGGAGTCAAGGAACCAACCTTGCAGGATAGTGAACCTGATATAAAGCCAAAGGGGGCGGGAACCTGAAAGCAAGATACCAAAGGGGTCTGGGACCCAAGAGAAGAAAGCAAATACTACAGGGGATTGGGACCCAAGAACAATACAAACTGTTAAGAACCAAGAAAAGTCAAGACGGAATAGGGATTCACAGCCAATAATAAACCACTCACAAAACCTTTGTAAAAGACTGTGAGAAACCTGAAGGTGTCTCCCCCGCTAGTCCCGCAGATCTATCATCCAGGTGGCCTGGACACGGCCATCACTATTGGATCCAGTTCCTGGGGGTAGACCTGTGCGGCAGGATCACCTGGATGAGGGGCCTTCAGGGAGTGGAAGTGGGACACCAAAGGGTGATACGCGGTATCCCCTTCCCTGTAACACCTTTTCCCCATCCTACCAGGTAGGATACCTAGAAGATCAACCCCCCCCCCCCCCCTTCCCAACATGAACACTTTTTCACGGACAGTTCATCGTGAGCAACAACGGACTAACACCAGAGAAGTATACCTGACATGTACCAACACAAGGGCCAGGCAGAGTTATGCAATTAGTGATAATTACACACATCGGACTTCCATCACACTTCCCCACAGGGATAAAAGGCGGAGAACAAAAGCACACACTGAGCAAGACAAAACGCATGAGGAAGCTTCAATTCGGAGATGGCAGTTTAAACCGATGAGAAAGGCGGCGAGACCAGAGAGGGCTGCAAGGAGGGAACTGACCGTGACCTTTTTGGAGAAGAACCACGACTTTCTAGACAACTCGAGGAAAAGAAACATAGGACTGGGAATTGCAGCTGAACAACAGTGCAGTGTGTGTCGAAGGTACACAGGGCACTCCTGCGTTGATAGCCAAGGCAGGGAGAAGCAATTGCCGCTGTGTTACTCTCCTTGGCTCCGAAAACAAAGCTGCGACAGTGAATTCAGCACAGCCGGTCACCGGAGAGACTGACAGCAGACCGGACTGTGTGGTGATCAAGGTTGCAAGCAGCAACATTGTATGAGAAAAGATGACTCATATGTGATTGAACTTTATGAAACAAAAGTAGGTACCTGATACAAAGTGGTCTGGCACTACGTCGGTGCTCACTCGAAGGTCTCCAACTGAGCATGTGAGAATTATTGAACTGTGAAATCAAAGTGGTCCTGCAACGGGTCAAGCCAAATTCTGTGCACATTCGAAAGTCTTTGATAGCCAATGAAGTGAAATTGGTCTGAGCCAGACTGAGGGAGATTAATTGTATAAAAGGGGATCTGAGTCCGGAACAGGGGATCCGGAGTGAACCGTGAGTCGCCAGAGAAGATGTTACTGTGGCAAACGTGAACCCGACTGAGGGATGCCTGCAAACTAAAATTGGTCTGAGCCCGGCTGAGGGAGGATAATAGTATAAAGAAGGATCTGAGCCTGGCTGAGTGGGATCCAGGCTGAAGAGTGGTACATCAGGCCCTCTGAATCAAGAGACTTTGAACGTAAGAGACTTGGCCACAGAATGCGCTGATGTTGGTAAAAGGAACTGTTTCCTCATGGCGAAGAAGCCCAAGAGTGTTCTATGCTTGAGTGAGCCACCTTGTCCCGTGCTAAAAACATTTGGAAGGGAGGCCAACGGCCTCAACATACTGACTTATCATTTTGTGAACACTTCTTTCTTTTTCATGAACATTACCCCACACTATTTGTAACTTAGGAGTAGGCATGGGCAAAAGTTTTTTTAGTATAGGCCCTTTTTATTTGATGAGACTCCACTGGGACTGCAGTATTATTTGATGGCCGTAGCTTGCTCCCATCTTAGATTTAGGTTTAGATGGGTGTTTTTCACACCCTTGCTAAAGTTCAATAAACTTCCTTGAACTGTGGTAACTTGTGTCTATCTTACTTTGATACCATGCCTTCCTTACATATGGTGTCAGGTGTGGGATGTGACTCAATAGAAACAAATTGGGGAACTCTACAATTTCAGAAGCTTAGTCATAGAGCTTCCAACCCCTCTGTTGCCACGATCAAATCAATAGGCTTCGATATCTGTAGCAGTAGAGAAGCTATTATCCCTCCTGGGAAAAGAGGAATGATTGCCACAGACTTGGTTTTAATACCCCCTTTTGGGTGTTACATAATTTGGCCCCAAAATCTGGCCTGGCTTGGAAGTTCGGTATAGACATCCTAGCATGCGTCATCGATACCGACTTTGTGGGAGACATGAAGGTTCTCTTACAGAATCATGGTGAAATCCCATTTGAAGTATGCCGTGTGGACCAAATTGCCCAAGGAATTCTTGAAAGGGCTCTATTTCCTAATTTTAAAGAAAGTGAACCAGACAAAACAGAAAGAGGTACCTTGGGCTTTGGGGAAGCTGATAAACATCGAAGAGAGAAAGGGAGAAGAGCCTTCCATCTATCCCGACCTAGCCTTCGTCAAGCGTAATGATCCAGCTCTTGCTGAAGCTTTTTTGCAAGCTATTCCAGAGGGACAAGGTATAGAAAAGGGCAGCCCCTTTTTTTCTTAAAGCAGGGGCTGCTTTATAGAAAAGAAACATCTATAGAAGGCCTCGGAAAAACACAATTAGTAATCCCCAAAACCCACCGAAAGGTCGTACTCGAGATTGCACATTCCCGTCTGACCGGTGGGCACTTAGGACAATCCAAAACCCAGGCACACATCAGTGGGAAGTTTTACTAGCTTGGTATCCACGCTGATGTAAAACCTTTATTCAGACGTACGAAATATGTCAAAAAACCAGCACTCACATCCCATTCCTGCCCCTCTGAATCCTTTACCAATCATAGAAGTCCCTCTTTCAAGAATCGGGATGGGCATCATTGGACCTTTAGACACATCTACACTGGGCAACAAATATGTCCCTGTGATTGTTGACTACGCAACCAGATAACCAGAGGCATTCCCCATGTGGAAATAATACCACCCAGCAAATTCTCGAGCACCTCCTACCATATTTTTCCAGGGTTGGCTTTCCTAAGGAAATACTGACAGATCAAGGTTCAAATTTTATGAGCAAGCTCATGACTGAAGTCAAAGAGCTACTCCATATTATTTATTTGTATTTATTTTTGTTTATATAGCGCTTTACACCAAAGCACTATATTACCACCTTACAAACTTCTTTGTTCCATCCCCAAACAGATGGCTTGGTAGAAAGAATCAGTAAAATGCTTAAAATGATCCTAAGAAAGTTGGTAGATAAAGACGGCAAGGACTGGGACCGAATGATCCCCTGGGCACTATTTGCACTAAGGAAATCCCCTCTGGCATCTACTGGATTCTCTCTCCTTTTGAACTACTCTATGGTACAGAACCTAGAGATTGTCATGAACCGTCGCCTACGTCCCTTCTGGACTTCGTGGTCCCTGACACATAGGGGATTGAATGCAGTAATCCTTCCGTATCAGGCGGCCATGTTGGAACGCTGCTTGCCAGTCCTTGCGCTCCACGCTCTACGTTCTACTAGACAGACAAGCCCCCGCGGCTCTGCGTGTCTCAACGCTACCGCTTGCTGTAGTTGGACATGTGTTGCCGAAGTTCGCTCTGGGCTTTCTTCCGAATCCTGTTTCCCGGTTCCTTGAATCCGCCTTCCTTTCTTCTTTTCCTCAATTCTTACCTCCAAACTTTCTGGATTTTCGATCGCGCTCGGGTCGCGGCGCTCTGTGTCTGGGAGCTCGGACATTGTGCCTTCCTGGTCTGCGTCCTGGACATCTGAACGTATCCTGGAATTGGATTGTCATCCTCACGCTGGAATTTGAAGATCAGCACACGGGTTTATACAAATCCCGGACCGTGCAAAAGAAGTCACCAAAGAAGGTCTCAAACAAACAACAAAAACAGGTGAGAACGGGAGAGACTTGTGACAGATTGAGACGCCTAAAAAAAGATCCAGACACAGAGATGGAAGCCGCGGTTCAAGACCTCATGCGAGGCATGCAGGAACTAACCACAGAAGTCCAGAACCTTAAGGCTGAGAATGCTGAATTAAAACAGCTAGTCTTGTCACGTGACTGTGCAACTAAGGAAAGCGTGCTATTTGGGAGGAGTAGTGGACAAATATGATGGTTCTTCAAAGAACCTCCGTGCCTTCCATGATTCATGTTTGGTACACTTCACCTTCAAACCCTACTACTTTTCCACTCCTAGAGCAAAGGTGGGGTTCATGATATCACACCTCACTGGTAACGCCTTGACCTGGGCAACCCCCCTAGTCAATTTGGGCGATGCCCTCCTGGATAACTATGATGGGTACGTGGAAACCCTAAAAGCCATGTTTGATCGCCCAGAGCAGGTTTACAGCGCTCATGAACGTTTGCTTGAATTTCAACAAGGATCCCAGGATATGCTTACCTATGTGACCCGCTTTAAACAACTTGTGAATGAAGCTGATTGGTCTCAAGAAGCCAGCTTCACCCTCTTCCGAAGAGGCCTGAATGAAGAAATAAAGGGCGAGTTAGCCAGGGTAGCTCGCCCAAACTCCTTCCAGGCTCTCATGGACCTTTCCTTGCAAATCAACTTTCGAATCCAGGAAAGAAAGGCGGAGAAAAAGAAGTCTAAATCAATTTTCCAAAAGGCTGCCACAGACCACCCATCCAGACTAGAGCCCACAGCTTCTCTAACCTCGGATCCAGAACCCATGCAACTGGGGCCCTTCCGTGGACCCATTACTCCACAAGAAAGAATGCGCCGGATTCACACTGGTCTGTGCATGTATTGCGCCTCCGATAAACATCTCGTGAGAGAGTGCCCTATTGCTCCTCCACGGCGTTCGGGAAACGCCAGCTCCCGATCCTAGATGGGGCACAGTTTCGGGAGAGAGATGTCTGCTCCACATTAATTCCATCCTTGAACTCTCCTGGACAAAATAATCTTGTGATTCTACAGGCATTCCTATCGCCTTCCAAGAAATAATCTTACCCCATCCTGCCATTAGTAGCTTGCAGAGCCATGGGCATATTCATAGATCATGATTGGGTCACTACTCACAACATTCCACATGAAACTTGAGAGACAATGCAACCCATAGAGGCTATTGATGGGAGACCCCTGTCTTCGGGACCCATAACCCTTCAAACTAAAGAGATCCTACTTTCTATAAACCACCATCAAGAGAGGATTAAATTTGACATTATAAGATCGGCCCACTGTCCAATGGTTCTAGGCATGCCCTGGTTACAGAAGCATAACCCCTACATCAATTGGGCCGCAGGCTATTTGTTTCTTGGTTCTGAACATTGTATGTCCCACTGCTTATCCCTAGATACCTTACCAAGGTCTCCTGTAGACCCCCAAGAAACTCAGCAAAATCCAGTCACTGTTTCTAACATCATCCAGTTCAAGCTCTTCCACCACACAGACCTGAGGATTGTGCCATTGATACTGAACCTTCAGCAGTTATTCCATTCGGGAGAATGTTTATTTTGTCAGAACCCGAAAAGAGGGCCCTCCGGGAATACCTGGATACCAACTTGGAAAATGGGACTATACGACCATCAAAGTCCCCGGCGGGTGCTTCTCTATTTTTCGCCCCAAGAAGAATTCTAAGGAGCTCAGACCATGCCTAGACTACCGTGGCTTAAACCAGTGTACTCTCAAGGATCGTTACCCATTGCCTCTCATCTCGGACATCCTGGAAGCAGTCAGAGGTGCAGTAGTCTTCACAAAATTAGATCTCAGGGGTGCCTACCATCTTATTCGTATAAAGGACGGTGACGAATGGAAAACAGCCTTTAGAACACCCTTTGGGCACTTTGAATACTTGGTTATGCCCTTTGGACTTGCTAATGCCCCAGCAATTTTCCAACGTTTTATGGATCGGTGTTTTCTGATATGCTGTTCCTCTTCGTCATTGTATATCTGGACGACATACTGATATACTCCAAGGACCACCTGAAACATGAAGAGCACGTTAAGACAGTCTTACAGCGTCTACGTGAACATAAGTTCCTGGCTAAACCCGAGAAGTGTCTTTTCCATGTATCAATTGTTCACTATCTCGGATTCGTTCTTAGCCCAAAGGGAATTGGAATGGACCCCTCAAAGGTTGATTCCATTCTATCCTGGCCTGTTCCAACCACTGTGAAACAAATTCAATCCTTTCTAGGGCTTGCTAACTTCTACCGGAAATGTATACCAGCATTTTCTGAGATTGTGCATCCTATTGTTACATTGTTAAAGAAAGATGCCCCTTTTCGGTGGACCTCGGCCCAAGATTCGGCGTTCGTACGCTTGAAATCGAAGTTCACACAAGCTCCCATCCTGGCTCAACCCGACATTGATCGACCTTTTCTTGTCCAAACTGATGCCTCCAACTACGCCATAGGGGCAGTCCAGAAACAGGAACTTGGCGACAAGTTAGAACACCCCATCGCCTATCTCTCTCGCACCTTAACCCCCAGTGAAAATCATTATTCCGTCCTGGAAAAGGAACTGCTAGCCATCCGTCAAGCCTTCACTGATTGGCGTCATCTTCTTTTGGGAGCCAAACACCCGGTACAAGTCCGCACGCACCATCGGAATTTTCAAGTCCTGCAAGCCCTAGAATGTAGAAACAGTCATCAAACTCGTTGGGCCTTCTTTTTTGCCCAATACCAATTTCAAATCCATCACGCCCCTGGAACACATAACATTATAGCAGATGCCTTATCCAGATGTCCTGATTATGAACCCCTTGAAGATCGGACTTTTCCTAAGATGTTTTCCCACACAATATTTGTTGCCCAAGCAATTACCCTCCTGGAGGATATTCGAATTCAAACCCAGTCCTCTGAACCTTGGAAGGAGTTCAAGAGAAACAATCGATGGATCTCAAAACAAAGGACGGATACCTGTTCAAGGACAATCGCTTGGTCATTCCCACTCCTGGACTGAGACAAAAGATCACAAGCCTATGTCATGATACTCTCCATTCAGGACACCGTGGCATCACCAACACTCTCCATCTAATCCAAAGACAGTTTTGATGGCCAATGATGAAGGATGATATCACGATCCATATCCAGACATGTGCAGTCTGCAATCAGAACAAACATGATAACAAAAGACCAGCAGGTCTCCTGCTCCAACCAGCAATACCAACAAGACCCTGGGAAATCATTGCCACGGATTTTATCATGGAACTACCCTCTTCCAGGGGCTAGACAACCATAATGGTTACCATTGATTTGTTCACTCCTATGGCTCATTTTACATCCTTATACAAACTACCATCTTCATCTGAATTTGCTGGAATTTTCCTGGAACACATATTCCGGCTTCATGGGCTACCTTCCAAGATCATTTCTGACTGAGGACCCCAGTACATATCCCAGTTCTGGAAACAGTTATGTCGAATACTGGGAATCAAACGTGCCTTGTCTTCGGCTTATCACCCACAGACCAATGGAGCCACTGAACGAGTAAACCAAACCCTGGAACAGTATCTTTGTTGTTTTGCCACCAAGGTCCAGGATGATTGGTCACTTTTAATACCTGTGGCCGAATTCGCATACAACAATTCGGATCATTCGGCTATCAAAACCAGTCCTTTGTTCTGTAGTCAAGGATTTCATCCTTCAGTCCTACCGTCCATTCTCCCACACCCTACCCCAGTGCCTGCGGTTGATTCCTGATTGAAACACTAATGTGCACAAAGAAGCCAAGGAACAACTGGAAAAGGCCTGAAGAAACGTTAAACATTATGCTGACTCCAAAAGAAGACCTGGGCCTTCCTATTCAGTAGGCGATAAAGTCTGGTTATCCTCAAAACTCCTTCCCCGCCACCTATGACCAAATAAATTGGCTCCCAGGTATTACGGGCCTTTTTCTATAAAAAAGAAATCGTCAATCCAGTGGCCTTTCGACTCCAACTACCAGAATCATGGAAAAGGATCCTTCCAGTCTTCCACACCTCTCTGTTAAAACCATATGTTCAGTCCTCTCGAACTGCTCCAAGATCTACCCCAGTGATCGTCAATAACCAACTTGAATAGGAGGTCTCCCGAATCTGTGATTCCAGGTACCGACGTGGTCAACTACAATATTTGGTCGAGTGGAAAGGTTATCCTCCCAGTGAGCGCACCTGGGAACCCGTGTCAAACATGAATGCCCCCAGGCTGATTCGAAGATACCATTTTATCCATCTGGGCAAACCCGGAGGAGCTGGGCTTCAGAGGGGGCATACTGTCATGAACCGTCGCCTACGTGCCTTCTAGACTTCGTGGTCCCTGACCCATAGGGGATTGAATGCAGTAATCCTTCCAACATGGCCGCCTGATGCAGAACGCTGCTTGCCAGCAGTCCACGCTCTACGTTCTACTAAACAGACACACCCCCGCAGCTCTGCGCATCTCAACGCTACCGCTTGCTGTACTTGGATGTGTGTTGCCGAAGTTCGCTCAGGGTTTTCTTCCGAATCCTGTTTCCCAGTTCCTTGAATCCCCCTTCCTTCCTTCTTTTCCTCAGTTCTTACCTCCGAACTTCCTGGATGTCTGCCCCTGCTCGGGACATGGCGCTCGGTGTCTCCGAGCTCAGAAATTGTGCCTTCCTGGTCTCCGTCCTGGACATCTGAATGTATCCTGGAATTGATTTGTCATCCTCACACTGGAATCCGAAGACCAGCACACGGGTTTATACAAATCCCGGACCGTGCAAAAGAAGGTCTCAAACAAACAACGAAAACAGGTGAGAAGGGGAAAGACTTGTGACAGAGATGTCCTGGACATACTCCGGGAGACCTCGGAAGAATGAGAAGAGGCACCCATTCCCCTGCCACAAACCACTACCAGATTGCAAGAGCATACAAGACTTGTTCGAGATCTAGTCTGTACTCATATGGAAAAAGCCCAAATCCAACAAAAATCCACTTATGACAAGAAGGTGATCTTAAGATCGTTTTCCATAGAACAAAAAGGATTAGTCCTTTTACCCACCTCAGAAAACAAGCTTGTCTCCAAGTGGCAAAGGCCATATGAAATACTGGAACAAAAGGGAACCTATACTTATAAGGTAGCCCAACCTGACGGGAAACAGAAGGTCCATCTAATGGATGTAAATCTCTTAAGAGAGTGGAAGGAGAATCCGTCGGCCACTCATGCCACAATACTATCCTGTTTGGTTCCAAAAGAGATAGACCACTTTGAATTAATTCCTCCACAGCCATCATTCAACAACAAGAAGTTTTAAAAAATGTAGTTGCATCGTTACCCCATGTATTCTCAGGGAAACCAGGAAGAGTAAAAGGGACCTATCAATATATTGGAACACCTCATGGAAAAGTGGTTCATCTAAAACTGTATAGACTCCCGAAAGCCCATAAGCCATTAGTGGTTGAGGAAGTGAATAAGATGTTAAGAGCAAATAATATCGAGCCCTCTTCGAGCCCATGGTCCTCCCCTATCGTACTGGTCACCAAACTGACCATTCCTGGAGGTTTCACGTAGATTTCCGCCAAGTGAATGCCATTTCCGACTTCGATTACCTAATTGATAAACCACGCATCAATGACCTAATTGATGAACTCAAACACCACTTTTCTATCCACCCCAGATTTAATGAAAGGGTACTGACACGTCCCAGTATATGGGCCTGATAGGGAAAAGACAGCTTTCCCAACGCCGCTAGGACTATTTCAGTTCAAAGTCCTCCCTTTTGGGGTACATGGCGCTCCAACCACTTTCCAACGACTTGTGGACAAAATATTACTGCCCTACTCCGATTTCTGTGGAGTTTATATTGACAATATCGTCATTTATAGTAAAACCTGGGAGGACCACCATTTCCATTTTTTTACTATTATGAGAGCCCTCGGAGAGGCCAGCCTAAATGCCAATCCATTCAAATGCAGACTGGCCCAGTCAGCCGTGAAATACCTCAGCTTCTTTATAGGGAATAGTAGTGTACAACCTGAACGCGAGAAAGTAAAAGCCGTCTTAGACACCCCTAAACCTAAAACTAAAATAGATCTCAGAGCATTTCTAGGGTTAATAGGTTATTACCATAGGTTTATCCCAAACTTCTCGGACAGAACAGCTAGGCTGACAGACAAGCTAAAGAACGCAGAATCCCAGAAAATTCATTGGTCTGACGAGGATGATATATATTACAACTTAAAACAAACCCTGTGCCAGTACACAATCCTAAAGGTAGTAGATTTCTCAAAAGAATTTGTATTGCAAACAGACGCGTCCCTTACTGGGTTAAGAGCAGTCCTGTTACAAGTCTGCGATGGACTAGAACATCCCATCTTGTTTACGAGTCGCAAACTTTTCCTATGGGAAAATAATTACTCCGTGCTGGAATTAGAGGCCCTTGCCATCAAGTGGGCCATTCTCTACCTTCGATACTACCTCCTGGGAAGAAAGTTCACACTAGTCACAGACCATTCTCCACTCGTTTGGATTAGCCAACGAAAAGACTCCAACCCTCGGGTCATACAATGGTTCTTAGACCTGCATCCCTACTGTTTCACTGTGGAGCACAGAAAAGGTAAAGACCAAGGGAATGTAGATTTCCTCTCCCAGTTCCCCTGTGAAACAGATGCGGCTACATTGCATAGGGGAAGGGTATGTGAGATACCTGAAGTGTCTCACCCGCTAGTCCCTGGGGATCTGTCATCCAGGTGGCCAAGACACGGCCATCACTATTGGATCCAGTTCCTGGGGGTGGACCAGTGCGGGAGGATCAACTGGATGAGGGGTCTTCGGGGAGTGGAAGTGGGATACCGAAGTTTGAGACGCTGTATCCCCTTCCCTGTAACACCTTTTCCCCATCCTACTAGGTAGGATACCTAGAAGCTCAAACCCCCCCCTTCCCGACACAATCACGTTCTCACTGACAGTTCATCATGAGCAACAACAGACTAACAATGGACTAACTCTTGATTCCATCTCCTCTTCTCTCACCTCTCTAGGTTGGCTCTCTTTTCACTCCCAGCTCAAATTCAAGTTCCTCTGTCTCGTCTTCATATCCCTCTATGGTCTTGCCCCCCCACCTCTCCTCCCTTCTTACTTTCTATACCCCTTCTCGTTCTCTCCGCTCTGCTAATCTTTTCCTACTCTCTCCTCCTCCACCACCCTGCGCCCCCTCCCGCTTCCACTCTTTCCCACTCCTTGCTCCCTTCCACTGGAACCGCCTTCCCCTTCACATCCGCTCTTTTCCCTCCTACCCTTCCTTTCGTTCTTCTCTAAAATCTTATCTTTTTCACTCACCTCCCTAACACCCTTCGCTTCCTCTCCTTCTTTTCCTTACCCCTCTCTTCTCACCTCTTACTCCTGCTCTTCCTCACCCTCTCCATTCTAGCTACCTCCTTCCTCCCTACCCCCTGCTCTCATCTAGTCTTACTTTTTCCTCTCTTCTTCCTCACACATTCTTGCATTCCCTCTTACTCCTGCTCGTACCTCCACTAACATCTACCATTCCCTTGCACACCTCTGTGCCTCCCTGCTCCCTCCTCACCTCTGCAATATTGTAAATTGTTCTTTATACTGTTTTTGAGTTGTGATTCAATTGTCATCTTATGCTTGTTGTATTTCTTTTATTTTTTTTATTTTTTAATCATTTTTATTTGTTTTTGGTAGTAAAATGTATTACACCTTTACAAACATTCACAGAAAATAAGACTCAGAATTTACATTCATACAAATCACTAAAATACGATTCCGTTATTTCATCTCTTAAACAGAAAAACCCCTCGCCAAGTTAAAATAATCACAGGTTTCCTGGACCTAAACACATCACGTATTATACATAGGAAATGCGAGGCTAGTTTTCCCACATTCCGAAGTTAGAAAGAAAAAAGAAGAGAAGAGAAGAAAAACAAAAAAGAGGTCTTAACTACCCAATTACATCCAGTCTAGCCCTGGTGGTCTTAACTATCAAGGCATCCAGCAATATGATTATATTTCTTCACTTTCAATTTGCAAATCACCATTTAATTCATTCAATGCTACTTCAATTACTCCGACGAGTCTCACAGTTGTCAAAATGATAGAGTTGCTGTGTCCCCACATACATCGCAGCCAAACCATATGGCGGTCACAACCAGATTTCTCTCCCAAATAAGTTCTTAAGCATACAAATCTTTGCGTTTCAAAATGCATACAATACATAAATAAATGCTCCAAGGATTCAGGCTCATTTTGCTTTGCACAGAATCTGCAGGACTCTCCAATTTCAGATTCTTGCTTACCAGACCACTTTCTGATACGAGTGCCTGGCATTCTTGTTTGTTGTATTTTACTTGTTCTCATGTAAAGCACTTTGGATTAAAGGGCTATATAAATTAAATAAAATACAAATACAAATAGAATAACGTGAATTGCGCATTTCAGCAATTAGCGCAAATGGAAAAAGCAAATTCTCTGTGCTTTTTTTATTTACGCTAATTTTTGAGAATATGTCCCATAGAAGCTTAATCCATGCTTCCAACCACAACATTAGAATTTGGGATAGAGCACACAGGTCCTCTAGATGTACAACTATCAGGGAGTGTGCACTTAAAATATGTTATCAATGGTACTATAAGTGTGAATACATGATTCTGAATAGTAATTATTGAATCAACTTGCTTGAATGATATTTCATGACATTCTAGCAATGTGAGCAGGATTAATCCAGTAACTAACAATTCCAGTGTGAGCAGGATTAATCCAGTAACTAACTGGCTGATATCTCTGGACCTTCAGGATGCTTATTTCCATGTGCCAATCCATCTCAAACACAGGAAATACCTGAGGTTCGCAATTGGCGGTTCTCATCAATTTCGAGTTCTGCCATTTGGGTTGACCTCCGCCCCTAGGGTCTTCACCAAGCTAATGTCGGTAGTTGCTGCAAGTCTAAGGAGGGAAGGGATTCACGTCTACCCCTACCTGGACGATTGGCTGATCAGAGCTGTATCTCCGGAACAAGCTCAGATCCAGCTAGATTATGTCTGCCACTTCCTTCACAAACTGGGCTTCTCCCTCAATTTAAAGAAGTCCCAGATGATACCATCACAGAGACTCCAGTTCATTGGAGTGGTCCTGGACACTTCCCTGGGAAAAGCCTCGCCACCAGAGGTGAGGGCTCAAGATATTCTGCAAATGGTCACCAAGTTTCAAAATGCCCAACGTCTCCCAGCCTTCGGCTTTTTGAGGTTGCTAGGCCTCATGGCATCCTGCATCTTCCTTGTGCCAGAGGCTCGCCTGAGAATGAGATCTTCAGTGAGCACTAAGAACTCAGTGGTCGCAATTCTCAGGGCGAATGACAGATCTCCTTCAGGTTCCGGACAAGGTGGCTCGAGACCTTCAGTGGTGGGCCTGTCAGGAAAACATTTTGAAAGGAGAACTGTTTTGGCAACCATGGCCAGAGATAACAGTAGTCACAGATGCCTCACTCACGGGGTGGGGAGCCCATGGAAACGACTGGACCATCAGCGGTCGTTGGTCTCCATCGGAGTCCAGACTACATATCAACCTGTTAGAGCTGAGAGAAATCAGACTAGCGCTGAAGGCTTTTCTCCCATCTGTATAGGGGAAAAATGTCCTGATAATGACGGACAATACAGTGGCCATGCACTACCCCAACAAAAGAGGAGGCGCAGGATCACTGCCTCTGTGCAGAGAGGCGATGCAGCTGTGGTTTTGGGCAATCCACGAAGGAATCTCTCTATCGGCAGTTCACTTAGCCGGAGAGAAAAACTTGATGGCAGATGCTCTGAGCAGGCTGAGTACAGTCTCCCACGAGTGGGAACAAGCTCAGGAAGTCCTTCAACAGATCTTCACCCTTTGGGGAACCCCTCAAGTGGATCTGTTCGTCACCAGCATCAACAGGAAGTGCAATCAGTTTTGTTCAAGGGAATTTCCCCCGAGAGGAGCTCTAGGGGATGCGTTCGTAGTGGACTGGGAGTTTCCACTTCTGTACGCGTTTCCTCCAGTCCCTGTCATTCCTCAAATGATCAGGAGGTTGAGAAGGTTCCGGAAAGCCATGATCCTAATTGCCCCGGACTGGGTCAGGAGAACGTGGTACCCGGACCTTCTGGACATGTCCATCTGCCCTCCAATTCGTCTTCCACTCAAGGAGAATCTTCTTTCGCAGAAGGGAGGTCAGGTTCTCCATCCAGACATCAGAACCCTCAACCTTCACGCTTGGTTTCTGAAAGGTTGAGATACAAGGATTGGGACCTCCCAGATGACGTCATGGAGGTGTTGCTTTCGGCCAGAAAGCCAGCAACAAAGACTTTATACTGCTGCCGTTGGAACACATTTTGCAGCTGGTGTAGAGAAAAGAATATCGATCCCTTTTCATGTGGTACACCAACGGTGTTATCTTTTCTACTCTATTTGGCAAATTCGGGCCTTCAGGTTGGCACTATCAAGGGCTATCTCGCAGCGCTATCGATCTTCAAGCGCACTGCAGAGGAACCATCGTATTTCAAGTTACCCTTAGTAATGCAATTTCTGAAGGGATTAACCAATGTCTATCCTCCAAGACCATTCCAGGTTCCCTTATGGGACTTAAATTTAGTCTTAAATTTCCTGATGGGTACTCCTTTTGAACCACTCCACTCTTGTTCGCTAAGATTTCTCACCCTTAAAACTGTCCTATTAGTGGCATTGACATCTGCTAGGAGGGTGAGCGAATTACAAGTTCTATCTTGTAAACCCCCTCATACAATTTTTCATAAAGACAAAGTTGTCCTACAAGTGAAGCCTAATTTTCTCCCAAAGGTGGTTTCTGAATTCCACATCACTCAGAAGATTACCTTACCTTCATTCTATCCCCCTCCCCTTCCGGGGAAAGAGGAAGAAAGGCTACATAGGCTGGACCCAAGGCGGGCTTTGAGCTTTTACATCAGCAGACTTGCTAGGATTAGGCAAGCAGACCAACTGTTCGTAGGTTACTCAGGGCACAAATTGGGATTACCGATAACAAAACAGACCATTTCCAGATGGATTATTTTGGCCATTCTGGAATGTTACAAACTGGCAGGGAAAGAGCCACCTCAAAATCTTAGGGCTCATTCAACCAGTGGTATCGCAGCCTCTTCGGCCCTCCAAAGAGGGGTACCGATTCGAGACATATGTGCGGCTGCCACATGGTCGTCTGCACATACCTTCACAAAATTTTACAACCTGGATTCCTCCTCTAGCCAAGAGACTAGATTTGGCAAAGCTGTGTTGCACTTTGTTCGTTATTGAAGGGAAACATGGCAATTTCACTCCCACCTCCAGTTACACACCACTGGTATGGGAGTCTATCAAGATGAGGAATACGTCAGAGGACACAATCCCTTCGAAGAACAAGTTACTTATTACCTGGTAACGTCTTTCGATGGGATGTACCTCCGACGTATTCCTTATCGCCCCTCCCATCCATCCCCTCAGTAAAACTTCCCTCGTGGTTACAGCTTACGCTCCTTCAGGGTCAATAACCAATTCATGTAAATCAACTGTTAAACGTCAAAACGGAACTGACCAACGGACGCTAAGTGAGTCTATTTATACGCATGATGACGTTGGTGCCGATACGGAGGCTGTCGAGGGACATTGGCTCGAGGGACGTTGACGCGCAGCGCCCTCTACTGGAAAAAAATTATATATTTTTTCCGAGGCCAGCAAGCTGGAGATGATCTATCAAGATAAGGAATACGTCAGAGGAACATCCCATCGAAAGAATGTTACCAGGTAAGAAGTAACTTATTCTTGTCTTTAATCACTGTGCACCTTTCACATTAGGGAGCCTTAAATTATTATATATACAGATATTTTCTCCCTCTCTACTGACATTCACTCGTCATCCACCGCAGTGTGATTTGTTAATCGCCTGGGCGCAATTTAATATCTTATCTGCAAGCCTTACTATAGTCCTGGGCCCATTGAGTAAAACTTCCTAAGTGTGCTCATGGTCTGAACCCTGCATAATGCTAGTTCATGTTATATGCCGCCTCAGAGCATGACACACAGACTATTTAATTAATGGAAACCCCCCACGGTCATGTACATCATTCTGAAACGCTTTTCGTTAGCTGTCTCAACTAGCAAGCACTTACCTTTTGCTCTGTCTCGCTGTTCACCTCCAAACCTTCTTGCGTACAATAATTCCGTCACGTCCGAGATAGCTACCATCGATATCTGGACTGCCCGTTTTTAAACCCAAAAATCATGGATCTAGATAGACTAAACATAGTCCGCCTCTCCATAGTTGCTAGAGCTCAAAGACAGACTTCAAATCTAATTGTCTTTCAAACTTCCGACATCGGTGATATGTCTTGTCACTACAGGTTTATTGTAGATACTCATCGGTATGGAAGATATTCTTGGAAATCCATCACAATAAACATTTGTAATTTGGAATATATGCACACAACTACAAATGTCGATGTAAGTATTTGAGTGCATCCAGTGGAGTAATGATTACCCAGGATCTTAGAAGATCTTTAAATAGTTTTCCTGTATTGTAGGAAGTGAATCACGATCTCAGCCACCTGATGATCAACATTTTAAAGATGCAGGTTGGAGATTGAATAACCTCTCTTGGAGGTTCAAGGAAATGCTCTGAGCATTGTCATCAAAAACATTTTCGTTTGACGTTTTTGAGTAAGTATAGTGGCAATTTGCAATGCCAATAATTGAAAACGGAAATCACAGAGGTTGATTTTGCATTTGTTTGTATCGTGGGTGGGGTTAGACGGTGTTGACCACCACACAGAGGTATGAGCAGGATTAATCCAGCAACTAACATTGCTAGAATGTCATGAAATATAATTCAAGCATGTCGATTCAATGATTACTATTCAGAATCATGTATTCACACTTATAGTGATTAAATAAATAAGAGGGAATTGTCTTGAATAATTTTAATATTTGTGTAATATATTTCTAGATTTCTTATATTGTGTATTATTTTCTAGGTGGTGTAACTCACCCTACTCGTTTAAATGGGAATGAGGAAACTCCCCATATTGGTCCTGATGAAGGTAGCAGTACTAAGTGGACGAATGTGAGATGGTGGGAGAAGTGCAGTGCGAAGAGTGTGGCTCATCCGGTGCGTGAATGTTTGAAGTATAATTGGAGGTTTGACTATTACAGGGATCGGTGGAGGAGGAAGGGGGGCACTTTTGGGTTTCACATGTGGGAGAAGGGAGTGCAGTGGGGTGTAGGTGATTTGATGATTGTGACAGATACGGATTTGGAGAGAAGGCCGAGGTGGATGATGAGATCTCCAAAGGTGTTTTTGGAGTTGGCGAATGTGGTATCGAAGAAGAGAGGTTTTGGAGTTGGCGAATGTGGTATCGAAGAAGAGAGGTATGCGGGGTGAGATCAAAGCTTTGGGTCAGGAGTATGTGGCAGGAAAGGAAGGATACAAGGTGTTTACGGATGGTTCAAAGGATCCTGTGTCTGGGAGAGTGGGAATGGCGTATTATCTAGAAAGCATTGGGGAGTATAAAATAGGACGACTGACGAATGATGTGTCTATTTGTACGGCTGAGTTGGTGGCGATTGCATTGGTGATTGATAGGGTGTGTGAGTTGGGGTATGAGAAAGTGGTGGTGATCTCAGACTCATTGAGTGGGTTACAGGCGATTGTGGCAGGGGATGGTGATAGGAAGGATGTGATTTTGAACATTAGGATGAAGATTGATCGGTGTGTGCGTGGGGGTATGGATTTGGAGTTGGCGTGGGTTCCCAGTCACAGTGGCATTTTGGGAAATGAGTTGGTGGATCTGGCGGCGGGTGAGGGTATGAGGAGGGGAGCGATTGATGTGAGGTTGCCTTTGAGTGTGGATGAGGTGAAGGCTGTGATGGTGAGACGGGTCCTGGATGAGTGGCAGGAGAGGTGGGTGAGTGGGGTGAAGGGCAGGTGGATGTTCGGTGTTCGTGGGAAAGTGTCGTTGAAGGTGGATGCAGGGAGTTCAGAATGAAGGAGGGGGGAGGAGATGATGCTGAATCGGTTGAGGATAGGTCATGTGGGGCTGAATGACTGTCTATTTCGAATAGGGAAGCGTGAATCAAGGGACTGTGCGGTGTGTGGGGTGCCTGAAATGGAGGGACATTTCTCCAGCATGGGGTCTGGCATGGATTCACATGCTCATGAATATTCCCCGTCGTCAGGCTGGGAATCCTCGGTAAAGAAAAAACCAGTATCAGTTTCGTTTCTGATCTGTCTTTCGTAGTAACAACCAATCACTGGTCTCTGCGTCATACTGACCACAGCCAATGACTGCCCTCTACCTAAGCACCGCCTCTGGCAGCCATCTTCAGATTTTTACCGCACGTTCATGTGTTGGGATCCTCGTGCTATTGCTCTCGAGCGTTAGTGCTATTTTTTCACGTTTTTTCTCAAAAACTTCGTTTTTTCGGTCAAAAGAGCCTCAAGCTCCACCGACTCTCCATCCGATCAACGGGGACCCGTGTCGGATTCGTCTGCGCCCCTCAAGGGTGAAGATTTCGTCGAGCTACGCTTTTGGAGGACTCCAGAAGTTTCTCAGGCCCGGACATGGCCCAGGAGAAGGGATGCTCGACGCCCGGAAAGCTGTTCAGGGTCTGCCCTGGATGCCAGCTGCAGAACGTCTTTAAGGAGGACGAACACTCCTTTTGTCTCTACTGCTTACATGAGGACAAGACGCACGTGGAGAAGGACTGTGTGTTTTGCAGCAACATGTCGGAGCGGACCATGAAGGACCGCCATCAACGTCTCGCCAACTGGCTGGAAGGGAAGAGCCCGTCAGGCGAGAAGAAGAGGAAGAAATCCGAGCGGTCTTCTAAGACCTTTGAGGACGCCCCGGCGACGGGGGTCCAACACAAGGCAAAGCACCGCGAGTCCGCTGGCACCGGGAGCGCCGAACGGTCGGGCTCTACGGGCGCCAGGCAGGGCGCACCCTCCCCGGCACCATCAACCACGAGCCAACGCTCTGGGTCGGGTAAGAGGAAGGCCGAGCACCCGGCAAAGCTCCTGGAGAGGCCCCGGTCGAGCTCGAAGGCCCCATCGGAGGGGGAGCGAGGCAGTGTCCCCCCCCTCAAGGATAAGGCGGTGAGCGCACCTAAGGTGGTGAAGGCCTTAATCCATCCGGCCAAGCCCTCTATCGAAACTGTCGCGGCGGCCCTGGCTCAGCCTGTGGGGGCTACACCAGTGGTGGCGACCTCGGGGCTCAGAGTCTCCCTGCCACCTCGGAGGGAGTCCTCTTTTGTGCCCATCGATAGGACCCACGTGAAATCCCCCGTGGGGAAGAAAAAGGGGGGGCAGGGCGTCGTCGTAGATTCGGCCTCAACCTCGGAGGAGGAGCTGGTCGAAGTCTTAAGCCACGGCCTCGGCGTGGAAGAAGACCGGCCCGTCGGGATGGATCCCGACGCAGGTGACGACGACGACATCGTCGAGGGTACCGACGGGGCCCCTGATCGCCCGTCGGATTCCCCTCTGCCAGCGCCGCGAGACAACTCGGCGGCCATTTTGTTGGCTATACAGTCCTTATGCTCAGAGATAAGGACGAGACTACCGTTGCCGACGGAACCTCTCCCGTCGGGGGACCCAGAACCGGGACCTTCTGGTGTTCCCCCTACCAAGAAAAGAAGGATCCACCCTCCGCCTCCTTTTCAGCCGTCGCGCCCCTTCCAGCCCTCCTCCCCGTCCACCCGAGGGGATGATACGGGGACTGACACGGCAGCGACGGATACGGACGACGAGGTATACGACGAGGATGTACCGTCGTCGCCTCCCACCAGGGCTTCTCCGCCCGACGAGATTGGATCGTTCCACTCCATGATCACCAGGGCATCCGAGCTTTTCCAACTCTGCCCTGAGGAGAAGAAGAAGGAAGGTTTCCTTTATCAGCGGCGCGAGGCCAAGAGGAAGACGGTCCTCTCAGTGCCTCTATTGGACGACATTTGGGATGAGGGCCTCACCCTCCTCAAGAACCCTTCCACGACGCCAGCTAGAAGAGACCGGTACGAGAAGAAGTACCGGGTCCCGGACACGGCCCCCCTGTGCCTCCGGGCGCAGCCTACCCCGGACTCCGTCGTCTCCGCGGCGGCCAGGAAAAAAGCGGGGGGGGTGCAGCCTCCACATCGACTTCCCCACCGGACGGCGAGGGAAAGAAATTGGACGCTATGGGACGCAGAGTCATCTCGTCTGCGGCGACGACGATTAAAGCGGCCAACGCCTTGGCTATCGTGGCCCGCTACGACAGGGAGCTCTGGTACAAACTGGCTCCCCTACTGGACTTCTTGCCGGACGACAAGAGGGCAGAGGCCCTGGAGATCCTGCAGGAAGGTGAGGTGGCTTCGGACCACGCCATTACCGTTGCGACGGACATCGCCGACACTGGGTTCCGCCAGTTGGGCAACGGCGTTTGCCTTAGGCGGCGTGGATGGCTCAAGGCTACGGACTTCCGTCAAGACGTTCAGACCAGAGTCCTGGACATGCCCTTCGATGGGAACAACCTGTTGGGCAAAACAGTGGACGATTCCCTTCAGGCCATTAAAGCAGACACCGAGACGGCCCGGGCCCTTGGAGTTCTGCAACAACGACGGACGCCCTTTCGGAGCAGCGGAGGCAAGGGCGCCTCCAAAAGTTCAGGCGGCGGTTTCTCCACCTACCGTCAAGCGGCCCGCTCGTCGGCTCAGGAGGCCTACAGAGGACGAGGCAAGTCTGGCGGACCCCGCCGTCGTCGCCAAGGAGGTCAAGGCGGCAAAGCCTCGTCGAAGCAGGATTGAACCGACCGTGGGTTCGGGCCCCCACCGAAGCACCCCGGTGGGAGGCCGGCTGGCGAGCTTCGTCAGCGTGTGGGAGTCCATCTCCACCGACCGTTGGGTGCTGGACGCCTTGGCCCGGGGCCACGCGCTCGAGTTTCAAAGAAGGTGTCCGCGCGTCCCCCCCGTGGCCAGGAAAGAACTTCACGTCCCTCAACTTCTCCTGGAGGTAAAGGCGACGCTCAGGAAGGGCGCCATCGAACTCGTCCCAAAGAGACTTCGGGGCTCCGGAGTTTACTCGAGATACTTCCTCGTGAAGAAGAAGACGGGGGGATGGCGCCCCATCCTGGACCTGCGACGTCTGAACAAGTTCATCAAGGCGCAAAAGTTCCGGATGGTCACCCTCCAGCACGTCCTGGGTCAGCTGGAGGAAGGAGACTTCCTGTCGTCGTTGGATTTGGAGGATGCCTACTTCCATATTCCCATCCTAAAGGGGCACCGAAAATTCCTCAGGTTTGTGGTCCAAGGGCGTCACTACCAGTTCAAAGCCCTCCCCTTCGGACTACGGTCGGCACCCAGGGTATTCACCAAGTGCCTTGCACCGGTGGCGGCGCAGCTGCGCCGCGAGGGGATCCACGTCTACCCCTACCTGGACGACTGGCTCATCCGAGCCAAGACGAGGGAGCTCGCCCTGGATCACACGGCAAGGACCGTCCGACTTCTCACGGACCTGGGA
This sequence comes from Ambystoma mexicanum, assembly GCF_040938575.1. NCBI lineage: Eukaryota > Metazoa > Chordata > Amphibia > Caudata > Ambystomatidae > Ambystoma > Ambystoma mexicanum. Next base: position 340,082,417 of record NC_090938.1, read on the forward strand.
TTCTCCGTGAACTACGCCAAGTCTCACCTGGTACCCACGCAAGACGCACTGTTTCTGGGAGCGAAGCTCGACACAGTGTCTCTTCTGGCCTCCCCGTCGGAGGAAAGGACCAGGTCCATCCTGGGCAAGGTACAGCGGATGTTGGTTTCCGACGCGGCCAAGGTGAGGTCCATCAAGTCCCTCCTCGGAATGATGTCTTCCTGCATCTACCTCATTCCCATGTGCAGGCTCCGGATGCGCCCGTTGCAGGAGTTCCTGGACGCGCGCTGGATCCAAGCGACGGGCAGCTTCGAGGAGAGGATCACACTCGACGAGAGTTTCCGCCGAGCGGTCCGGTGGTGGGGCAACCGCACGCATCTGACGGCGGGCATGGACTTCCAGACCCCAGACCACCAGGAGACAGTGACCACCGATGCCTCCCTGGAAGGGTGGGGAGCGCACACCGAAAATCTGCACGCGAGAGGCCTTTGGCTCCCGACGGAGAAGTCCCTCCATATCAACGTCCTGGAGCTCCGTGCAGTGTTCTGGGCCCTCAGGTCCTTCCTTCCGTCCCTCAAGGGCAAGGTGGTGAGGATCTTCACCGACAACACCACCACCATGTTTTACATCAGGAAACAGGGCGGAACCAGGTCCCCAGCGCTGTCCAAGGAGGCGCAGGACCTGTGGCATTGGGCCGTCGCCCAAAGGATGTTTCTGGTGCCGTTTCATCTGGCAGGGATAAAAAACACCATCGCCGACTCACTCAGCAGGGAGCTGCGCTCGTGCCACGAGTGGGAACTACGGCAGGATCTAGTGGATCGCCTCTTCCGACGGTGGGGCACACCCCAGATCGACCTGTTCGCGACGGCGACGGACTCCAAGTGCCGGAGGTTCGCCAGCAGGTTTCCCCAGGCGAGGAGCATGGGCGATGCCTTCTCGTTCCCCTGGGAGGGCCTGTTCCTCTACGCGTTCCCTCCTTTGCCACTGCTAATCCGGCTCGTCAACCAGCTCAAGAGGTCACGGTGCAGGATGATCCTCGTCGCACCTGCGTGGCCGAGGCAGATATGGTTCCTGGACCTTCTGGACTTGTCAGCGTCCCCGCCAATCAAGCTGCCGGTGGACGCGGATCTTCTCTCCAGGGAAGGAGGCGCCATCCTCCACCACGACCCGAAATCGCTGAACTTGCAGGCCTGGCTCCTGCAGCGCTAGAGTTTGGAGGATACGACATACCGGCCGACTGCAGAGAGGTTCTTGCAAAGGCCAGGGCGTCCTCGACTCTTAAATGCTACGGACACAAATGGAAGAGGTTCTCTGTCTGGTGCCACGCACAGAAGATTAACCCTCTACGGATTACGGCTCCCCAGGTACTGCCGTACCTGCTGACGCTGGCCAAAGCTGGACTGGCACACGCGTCCATCAAGATTCATCTTGCTGCGATCTCCCGATACACCAGAACCACGGGCCGGACGTCCTTGTGGTCTCATCGTCTGGTGAAAGAGTTCATGAAGGGACTGTTCAGATCGTTCCCGCCGGTGAAGGCTCCGGCCCCGGCGTGGGAGCTCAACGTGGTGCTGACCAAGCTCATGGGACCTCCGTTCGAGCCTCTGCACTCGGCCCCGTTGAAGTTTCTGTCGTGGAAAACAGCGTTTCTTGTGGCCATCACCTCCGCACGACGGGTGGGAGAGATCCAGGCCCTTTCATGCAAGGCCCCGTACTTGACTTTTCACGACACGAGGGTAGTGCTCAGGACGCACCCCTCCTTCATGCCCAAGGTACCGTCGGACTTCCATCTCAACGAACCCTTGGTGTTGCCTGTGTTCTTCCCGTCGCCTTCGTCGCCGGCTGAGAGGACTTTGCACTCGCTGGATGTGGCTAGAGCGCTGAAGTTCTACGTGGACCGCACGAAGTGTTTTCGGAAGACGTCACAACTCTTTGTGAACTTTGGACCTGTCAATCAGGGGAAGGCTCTCTCGAAGGCTTCCATTTCCAGATGGCTCTCCGGCTGTATCATGTACTGTCATCGGTTGGCAAACCGACCGCTGCCTGGCCGTCCGAGAGCCCATTCCACCAGAGCGATCGCAGCTACCACGGCGTTCCTTTCTGGTGTGCCCCTGCTGGACATATGCAGGGCTGCTACGTGGAGGTCGACGCACACCTTCACGAAATTCTACTGCGTCGATCGGGATTCCAGGGAGGAGTCCAGGGTCGGCCAAGCAGTGCTGCGCAACCTGTTCGCCTGAGGTGAGCCTGGTGAGGAGGTAAGATGCTTAATGTTGAGTTTGATGTACTGCTTAATGTTGAGCCGTTGCCACCTCCCGTGGTTGTGCATGTGTGTACTGCTATGTATTCTTTATTCATGAGCATGTGAATCCATGCCAGACCCCATGCTGGAGAAGGAACAAGTTACTTACCTGTAACTGTTGTTCTCCAGCATGGGTCTGGCATGGATTCACATGCGAACCCTCCCGCCTACCCCTCTGCGGCTCTTCACTTGGTCATACTGCCACTTCACGTGCTTCCAAATCTGAAGATGGCTGCCAGAGGCGGTGCTTAGGTAGAGGGCAGTCATTGGCTGTGGTCAGTATGACGCAGAGACCAGTGATTGGTTGTTACTACGAAAGACAGATCAGAAACGAAACTGATACTGGTTTTTTCTTTACCGAGGATTCCCAGCCTGACGACGGGGAATATTCATGAGCATGTGAACCCATGCCAGACCCATGCTGGAGAACAACAGTTACAGGTAAGTAACTTGTTCCTTTTTGATTAGGTGTGAGAGACATGTTGCAGAGAGAGAATTGATGAGGGTTCGGTTGACTGCATTGGGTGTGGCTGAGCCGAGTGGGAGGAATTTACTGGGAGGTGATGGAGAGAGAGGCAGGAGGAGGAGTAGTGTGATGTTGGATTTTGTGAGGCAGACGGGGAGGTGGGAGGAGTTGTGAGCTTAAATGGAGCTAAATAATAATTAGTGGGTACGGTGCACATCATCCGCCCACGCCTCCGATAATTAAGAAGAAGAAGAATGTATTGATGTCCAAACAGACAACCGAAACACGTGTAGACAGATATATTGGTGTAACTAACAGTACACGAATAGAACCATCAGAGCATTTGGTGAAGGACTTTTCACAGTGCAAGAAGGATATTTTGTTGACTACTTTGTCAAAAAGATGTGTTATTTGTTTTAGAAAATAACAGTGAATCAATGCTAGGAGTCAATCAGTATGAGTTGAATATGCAAGGAAATATTTTGGTTTAAATGTTTTAAGAATTTACATTTTATATTTTGATATGAAAATAAAAGAATGTGAATTCAATGATTGGCATTTATTGATATATTTAAAAATATAAATGTGTGAAGTTAGCTATTCCCTATCCTAGTGGTCCACATTTTTGCTGATTGCTAATGTATTGAGCCTGGAGGACCAGGGATTAAGACCAAGCACCCCTTAGTTTTGAAGTATGTTAGCTCTATTATATACATCACAAATCACCAGCCCTGATAATCAAGTTGGTACAAAACATGTCTGCTTTATTATACAGCAGGCGATCTGTAAATCATTCACGGAAAACAAAATGGAACCATTGTGCTTGGAATAAAAAGTTATCAAAAAATGAAAACCAATCCGTATAGAGTGCACATGATTTTTTGCGGATCAAATATTTATTTGCAACATCCCCTACCCTGAACCCTGTTGGATAGGGTTATACAAGGTCTCAGTTATACAGCTGATTACAAGAGAGATCAGTTGCCATAGATAGCATTCATTAGCATCTATATCCAAAGGAACTCTGAAAGCTTGGCACATATACAGACTCTTTGAAGTATCGATTTCCCTAATTCTGTAAAATATTGTCATACCAATATTCCTTTTTAGGTCAAGTAAGCAATATTGCAATTTTCCTTTACCCTTGTATGCTATATTAACACATTTTTCTATTTTTTATTTAATTGATAAACACTTTTTCTACAGCATGGGGTCTGGCATGGATTCACATGCTCATGAATATTCCCCGTCGTCAGGGTGGGAATCCTCGGTAAAGAAAAAATCAGTATCAGTTTCTTTTCAGATCTGTCTTTCTTAGTAGTAACCAATCACTGGGTCATACTGCCCCAGCCAATAACTGCCCTTTCCCTAAGCCCCACCCCTGGCAGCCATCCTCAGATTTTTACCGCACGTTCAAGTGTTGGGAGTCCTCGTGCTATAGCCTTCGAGCTTTTACTTCGTTTTGTGATTTTTCAAAGAGTTTAATCTCATTTTTCGGTCAATCGAGCCTCAAGCTGCACCGTTTCTACTTCCGATCAACGGGGACCCGTTTCGGAATTTTCTACACCCCTCTAGGGTGAAGTTTTCGCCGAGTTACGCTTCTTGGAGGATTCCAGAAGTTTCTGAGGCCTACCCCTCGGACATGGCCCAGGAGAAAGAAAGCTCGACACCCGGATCCAAGCTGTTTAGGAACTGTCCTGGATGCGGATTACAGAATGTGTTCAAGGAGGACGAGCACTCGAGGTGCCTCTACTGTCTTCACGAGGACAAAACGCACGTGGAGAAGGACTGTGCGTTTTGCATGAACATGTCGGTTTGGACTATGAAGGATCGTCGGACCCGTCTCGCCAACTGGCTGGAAGGCAAGAGCCCAGCAGGTGAGAAGAAGAAGTCCGAGCGGTCTTCTAAGTCCTGTGAGGGCGCCCCGGCGACTGGGGCCCAACAGAAGGCAAAGCACTGTGAGTCCGCGGGCACCGGGAGCGCCAAACATTCGGGCTCCTCGGCTGCCAGGCAGGGCACACCTTCACCGACGCCATCAACCATGAGCCAACGCACTGGCTCGGGGAAGAGAAAATCCGAGAACCCGGCTAAGCTTCTGGAGAGGCCCCGGTCGATCTCGAAGGAACCGGCCGAAAGGGAGCGAGGCGGTGATCCTCCCCCTAAGGTGAAGGCCTCAAGCGCGCCCAAGGTGGTGAAGGCCTTGATTCAACCGGCCAAGGCCTCTATTGAGGGAGTCGCTGTGGCCCTGGCAAAGCCTGTGGAGGCTACCCCAGTGGAGGTGACCTGGGGGCCCAGAGTTTCCCTGCCTCTGCGGAGGGAATCCTCTTTTAAGCCTGTCGAGAAGACCCCTGTGAAGCTCCCGTTGGGAAAAGAGGGAGGGGGCGGTGCCCGTTACGGACAAGGACACAGCCTCCGAGGGGGAGCTGGTCGAAGTCAAAGAGGGACTCGACAAGAATTTGGAAGAGGCCCGGTCCCGCGGGAGGGATCCCGACGAGGGGGATGACGAGAGCGAGGGTGGCGATGACGAGGCTCCTGTGGAGGAGGAGCTACCGTCGCGCCCGTCGCAGCCCGAGCCACAGGACAACTCGGCGTCCATTTTGATGGCAATCCAAGCCTTATGCACGGAGATAAGGACGAGATTGCCCCTACCCCCAACGGACGACTGTCATGATTCTTGCCCCTCATGTCCCCAGACCTCCAAGATGTCAGGCTGGAGCCAGGCCACGATCACCTACATGGCCCTCAATGGCCTCTCCATCCCTCCAAAGACCCACTTGGAGTCAGACTTGGTGCTTGTGGCACCAGACTCACTCACTCCCATAGGATAACATTGGGGATTGGACTTGTAGTGCATTTATGGGGACAAGATGGATGCCCCCACATATTTCGGTTCCCACAACTGCATGTGCGGTCTAGTCTTTTGGGTGTGGTTCAGCCCACAGGCACCTGGGATACCTAGAGACTATTTAAGCCACACCCAGGCTGAGAAACATGCTTTGCGTTTTCTGCACCTGCAGCGTGACACTCACCGTGTTCGGATCGGTCTCCAGTAGGCCTGCATCTTTCTTCTGCGCTCAGCTACTGCAAAAACAAGAACACTGTTAGGAACCAGCCTTACCTTGCGGCGCTTCTGCCCATCAGTCATCGCTCCTTCTGTTCTACGGGCATCTTCGGCAGTGTCATTCCCATCCCGGCACGCCGCTTCCTGAGGAAAAGGGAAAAGAACAGAAAATGGCATTAGTAAGCATTCTGCAAATCTTCGCTTATTTTTTAAATACTGTACGAGCTTTAAACGCTTACCTGAATCCCAGCCGCTCTGGTGGAACTCTGTCTCCGGAACTCCTCATCCATCTGCAAGAGGGAAAAGACACTCCAGGTTAGCGTGGAAACATCTGGAGGCGCTGCATACCGCGCTTACCCATTGCATTTGTTCTTCATAACCGGCATCCACGCTGAAAACGTTGCGGCACCTAAAAGACACAGAAAAAGAACTCTGTTCAATGCAAATACGAAAGGGGTGCATCGTGCATCGCGCTCTCACTCACCTTTATCGCTACTCATCTCAGCAGCACGCCGCTGCCACCCCCTGACGCCGGCCATCACGACGAAGTTAGAGAACTGTTCAAAAGACTCATTATACTTACCTGTCGGACTCTTGCCAGTGAAGTAACTAGGCAGCAACGAGCCTGCATCAATCAATGCGCCCCTGCGCTGAAGGCAGGACGGAGAGCACACTATCCAAGAAAACAAGGTGAGCTGTGGATCAAAGGGAAGGGTTGGACCCCGGGGAAGAAGGGGTTCAAGCACACAGATACAATAGGGAGTTAAACTCTACCAATCCTGTGTTTCAGGCCCAGTCTCCAGTCGAATAGCCTCCAGGGAAGGGTTTGAGGTTGTAAGAGGTTGAGTGACGTCCCCGTGGATACCAGGTGAGCGTTACAACGACCCAACTGAACCGGGTCCGTCGGGGAGCCCTCCAAACAAGAGAAGGAGGATTCATCCAGCCCCACCCTTTCAGCCCCCACGGCCCTCTCAGCCTTTGTCTCCTTCCCCGGTCCCGAGGGATGACACGGGAACAGATACGGCCACAATGGGGACGGATGACGACGGGACTGACCTCCCCTCGCCGATTCCTCGGGCATTCCCGCCCGATGAAATTGGCTCTTTCCACGCCATGATTGCCAGGGCATCCAAGCTTTTCCAGCTCTGCCCTGAGGAAAAGAAGAAGGAAGGCTTCCTCTACCAACGGCGCGAGGCCAAGAGGAAGACGGTCCTCCCGGTGCTGCTGCTAGATGACATCTGGGACAAGGGACTTGCGCTTCTGAAGAACCCGTCCACGACGCCTGCCAAGAGGGACCAGTACGAGAAGAACTACCGGGTCCCCGATGCCGCCCCCTTGTGCCTGAGGGCACAGCCGACCCCGGATTCGGTCGTCTCGGCAGCGGCCAAGAAGAAAGCAGGGGGGGCATCGGCCTCATCTTCAACTTCCCCACCGGACGGCGAGGGAAAGAAACTGGACACCATGGGGCGACGAGTCATCGCGTCGGCCGCGACGACGATCAAGGCGGCCAACGCCCTAGCGATTGTGGCACGCTAAGACAGGGAATTGTGGTAAAAGATCACACCCCTGTTGGACTTCCTACCGGATGACAAGAGGGCGGAGGCCCTGGCGATCCTACAGGAAGGTATTTTGTATTTGTATTTATTTGTATAGCGCAGACCAGGCCCGGAGGCTACCGGGCGCATATCTTGGAAACAGTGGTTACATTGGTTACATAACAGTACGATAATTCAAGTAGCATTTAAGTTGAACATAGTAATAAAACACGTTGGTAATTTGTACAGCAATACATAGGTTATCAAATGTTTCAGAGTGCAGCTTGGGCATCGGATGTGACTAGTCAACATTTGGCTCTGTGTTTGAATAGATTAAGGGAAGGAAGGTTTCTGATAGTAAGGGGGACAGAGTTCCACAATTTGGCTGCCAGGACTGGGAAGCTGGATCCACCGGCTGTTTGGAGCTTGTATCTCGGGATCAGTAGGCTCTGGTTCAGGGTAGATCTTAGAGAACGAGATGGGGTATACTGCGAGAACCGTGAGGAGAGATAGATGGGGGCCAGGTTATTCATGCATTTGTAGGTCAGGGCAAGCGATTTTAGTGAGATCCTTTGGGTGACTGACAACCAATGAAGTTTCTTCCTGGTTTCCGAAATGTGTGCAGATCTAGGGATGTTGAGGACTGCTCTAATGGCGTTATTTTGTATGATCTGGAGTTTGTCTAGGTTACTTTGATTGGTGCCTTGGTATAGTGCATTGCAGTAGTCCAGTTTGGACATGACCAAAGTCCTAGCAAGGGTAGTACAGTTATGAGTGGAAAGAAAAGGGCGACATGCTGTGATCAACTTGCAGGTGTAAGCGGCGGCGGAGGCGGCGGCCGCAACTGCATTCGTTTGTCTGTGAAGGGAGAGAGTGGAATCGAGGTAGATTCCAAGAGTTTTGGTATCTTTGGAGACTTTTATGGAATTTCCGTTGATGTTAAAGGAGCTAAACATGGGGTTCAGCTTGTTGAGTCTTTGCTGTGTACCTAGGATGAGGAGCTCTGTCTTGTCGTCGTTTAGACAGAGCTCATGTTGGGCCATCCAGGTTTGGATGACAAGGTATATGTCATTTAAGGCTTTCAAGTCTACCGTGTAATCACCCGTGATAGGGATGAGTATCTGGGTGTCATCAGCATAGTTAGTGTAGGTGACACCCAGATAGTCAAGCACATCAAACAGGGGTTTAGTAAACACATTGTAGAGGGTGGGGGGTATGCACGATCCTTGGGGGACCCCGCAAGGGACTGGCGCAGGGTCAGCAGAGGAGGTAGGGGAGAATACCCTCATCTGTCTATTATCCAGGAAGGATTGAATCCAGTTAGTGGCCTTGTCGGAGAAGTGAGCTGCCGTTTTCAGGTGGTGACAGAGGATTTGGTGGTTGACCAGATCAAAGGCAGCAGATAAGTCTAATAGTAGTAACAGGGCTAGTTTACCTTTGTCTTTAAGGTCCTCAATTTGGGTTTTGAGATCAAGGAGGGCTGTCTCCGTACCGTGCTTGGGTCTGAAGCCGGATTGTCTCGTGCCTAGTAGGTTGTTCGATTCCAGATAGTTCTGTATCTGAAGATAAGCTGCTCTACCTAAGATTTTTAGCAGAAATGGGACCGTCGTGATGGGCCTGTAGTTTGTTGGGACCTCCGGGTCTAAGGTAGGTTTTTTTAGGAGAGGGATGACCCATGCATCCTTCAGGTTGTTGGGGACCACTCCCGATTGAAAGGAGGAATTGATAAATGTGGTAATAAAAGGAGCGAGGTCATGAGCCGATTCCTTAATGATCGGGGCTGGACAAGCATCCCCTTGGCAATTGGAGGGTTTTAAGTTACAGATGATTTTTTCAACCTCCAGAACGGTGAGCTGTGTGAAGCTGAACGGCAACGGGGAGTCTGGGGTAGTTATTTTAGGTGGTCTGCTATTGCTAAATATGGGGGTGTGGAGGGTGTTTTGTTTGGCGTTGATTTTGGATTGCAAAGTGGATATTTTGTTGAGAAGGGCATTTTGTATGTTATTGCACCAAGTGCTGTCTTTGGTGCACATGTCCGGGGCAGGTGAGGGGGATTCGAACTCTTTGAGAATTTTAAATAATTCTCTAGTTTTGGATTCTGCTTGGGATATGCGTAAATTATATGTCTCCTTTTTGGCTTGAAGGATGGCCTCCTTATAATTAAGAGAGGTGATCAGGAGGGGAGGCTTTATTAGCTGAGCTGCGGTGACTTTTCCAAAGGGCTTCGGCCTTGCGCTTTTCTTTACGCAGATCGTTAAGCTGCGGGGTGAACCAAGAGTTCAGGTGAGACTGTTGTTTGGCCTTGCAAATCTTTAGTGGGGCTATGCTCTCAATGGCTTTGGTCATTAGGCTGTTAAAGGCATCTACTAAGACAGTGGGGTCCTTGTCCTTGTGCTGCGAAGCAAGAGTGTTCAGGCAGGGGAGGATGAGAGGAAGCAGTTTCTCCCTGGTGATGTCCTTTTTTATTTCTGGTGGGTATAGCGGGGGCTATGGTAGGTGTGGGCTGGGGGTTGGTGGCTGGCAAGAGGAAGGTAATAACATGATGGTCAGACCAAGCGCAGACATCGTTGGAGATGACATTGGTGTTGCAATTGAGGTCAGCTAACCAGTCGAGCGTTCTACCCTTGTTGTGTGTAGGATCACGAATGCGCTGCTGGAAGCCTAGGTTGGATAGGGTGGTGTCTACTTCAGCGGCCATGTGGTCCTTGGGATCTGAGAGGCCTAGGTTGAGGTCGCCTAGTCGCAATATCTGGGAATTAGGCTTGGTGTTAGCCCGACAAGGTGGATGCAACATCATCAATAAATTAGCCCAATGGTCCTGGAGATCTATATACAAGGTGGAGTGTTGCTGTGTTAGTGGGAGAGAGGGATAGTTTCACTGATAGTGATTCTGCAGAGCTGAGTTGTGTGTAGGGAGCAGCTCTCATAGTGATCTTGTTGCTATGTATGAAAGCATCTCCTCCTCCTTTAGACAAATTGGATTGACGGTCATTTCTAATAATGGTATAACCCTTGGGCAGGGATAGAGCGAGGAGTGGGCCAGAGGCATCATGTAGCCAGGTTTCGGTAATGGCTAGGAAATCAAGGTTCTGGATAGTGATGAGGTCTGCGATGTCAAGGGCATGAGCCGTGAGGGATCTTGCATTGATAAGGGCTCCCTTTAGCGCTGAAGTGGGTGTGGTGGTGGGGGGAGGGCTAGGTGCTATGGGTAAGTTAGGCAGTGGAAGGGCGGTGTAGCTGCGCTGAGTACAAGGTGGTCTGGGCAGTCTAGTTCTAAGTCTGATGTTCCTTTGTTGTATTGTACATGGAATGTTTGGTGTAGGTTTGGTTGTAAAGGGCTTAAGCCAAAGAGCTGGGTCATTGAGGTAAGGGTTCGATGGAGGGACAGGGTGGTGGAGCATGGTTGCGGGGCGAATAAATTGGCTGTTGTGGTATGTCTTAAGGATGCTGGCAAGGTAACTGGCTGCAGTGAAGGATAATGATCCTAAAATGACTGAGTATAAGGTAAAGGCTGGCAGAGGGCCTTGGCTGCACGGTGTGTCTTGTTAGTTCTCAAGAGACTTAAGGTGTAATCATTTGGGTTCAAAGCAAAAGGATATCTAGATTGCAATTAAGCAACAATCAGCAGTTCTATCAGATCATTTAGGCACAATGCAGAGGGACATCTAGATTCGAGATAGTGCAATTAGGCAACAATCAGCAGTTCTATCAGATCATTTAGGCACAATGCAAAGGGACATCTAGATTCGAGATAGTGCAATTAGGCAACAATCAGCAGTTCTATCAGATCATTTAGGCACAATGCATAGGGACATCTAGATTAGGCTAGACTCTGCAATTCTTAGATGCGTGGGTGAACACTAGGCCTCTAATGCGTGCTTGACTAAGACACAATCAATAATAATACATAGCTTAGATAGATATACCTTTGGTGATTAAAGTGAACATGTGGTTTGGCAATAGAGGGATTTACAGCATATACTGGTGACTCGTGGGGGACGTAATGAGGAACATAGTGGAGATGAGCAGGTAAGAGATGTACAGCATGCTGCAGTGGTTGTAGACCATGCGGCCTGTGATAGTTACAGCCACGAATGAGCGGCAGGGTCGGCAAGCGTGGTGGTTAAGTAGGATGGTGAGACACGAGGCAACAGTGTGCCGCGGCACGTTGTGGGCATGGACAGCATACGTGTGTACGGTCGTACAGAATGGTAAAATGAATTTAAGTAAGAGCGAAGGAGAGTCGAATGATGTTACGGCGATTCTAGTCAGTGTACATTGATTTGCGTGTAACACCAAGCTTACCTGGAGCAGAGCGGGCAGAGTTTGGGGCCCCAGCGGCTCCGGAGAGGCTCTAGACAGGGGTAGCCTTTGTGTTACAGCCTTCGTGTGGAAGCCGGCTCTCGCCTGCCGGCTCTCATTGGCCAAGAAGTATGGGGCTGGGGCCAATCGGTGGCCGGGATGGTGCAGCAGAGAATTTCAGAGTGCTGCTGGTCTGTAGAAACTACAGGCGGCCATCTTGGAAGGGTGTTAGCCTCGTGGTGATGAATGAAGGTCGGCTGGCTATTGCCAGGGAGGATTCTGCATGTGAGCTGATTTAGAGATGCAAGAAAAGGCAGTGCAGTGCGGGTTAAAGCGCGACCAATCCGCAAATTAAAGAATGGAAATCCTATTTCCAAAAGCGGCGTGCGTAGGAGCCATCCGGCTTACCTAGCTGCTGGTGAATGCATGGGCTCCTTGTAGCACTGCTCCTGCAGTGCTGTGAGTGTGAGCTCCTGCTCCAACACGGGTCGAGTGATCTAAACAGGCTCAGACAGGGGTAGCGCCATAACGGTAGCCACGGACATTGCCGACACCGGTTTCTGCCAGTTGGGCAACAGCGTTTGCCTTAGACGGTGGGGGTGGCTCAAAGCGACAGATTTCCACCAATACGTGCAAGCCAAGGTTTTGGACATGCCCTTCGACGGGAACAATCTGTTTGGAAAGACAGTGGATGAGTCACTGCAGGCCATCAAGACAGACACAGAGACGGCTCGGGCCTTGGGAGCTCTGCAGCAATGACGGCCGCCCTTTCGGAACTCTGGAGGCAAGCAAGGTGCCTCCAAAGGATTCGGCGGCGGCTCCTCAACGTACCATCAGGCAGCCCACTCCTCGTCGCAAGAAGCTTACAGGGGTCGAGGCAAGTCGGGCAGATCTCGCCATCGTCGCCAGGGAGGCCAAGGCGGCAAGGCCGCTTCCAAGCAATACTGAACCAGCCGTTGCGTCGGGCCCCCACCGAAGCACCCCGGTGGGAGGCCGGCTGACGAAGTTCGTCAGCATGTGGTAGTCGATCTCCACCGACCGTTGGGTGCTGGATGCCCTGGCCCACGGGCACACTCTGGAATTTCTCAATAAGTGCCCCCGAATTCCTCCCGTGGCCAGGAACGAAAACCACGTCCCTCAACTGCTGTTAGAGGTAAGTGCGATGCTCAAGAAAGGAGCCATCGAGCTCGTCCCAAAGAGGCTCCGGGGCTCCTGAGTATACTCAAGATACTTCCTCGTCAGAAAGAAGACAGGAGGTTGGCGTCCCTTCCTGGACCTGCCTCGACTAAACAGATACATCAAGGCACAGAAGTTGCGGATGGTCACCCTCCAGCACGTGCTTGGCCAGCTGGAAGGAAGGCGACTTCCTATCGTCGTTGGATTTGGAGGATGCGTACATTCACATCCCCATACTAAAAGGACACCAAAAGTTTCTCAGGTTCGTGGTCCAGGGACGGCACTACTAGTTCAAGGCCCTCGCATTCGGATTAAAGTCGGCGCCCAGGGTACTCACCAAGTGCCTAGCGCCGGTGGCGGCGCGGCTGCGCCTGCAGGGGACCCACGTCTACCCCTACCTGGATGATTGGCTCATCCGAGCAAGAACAAGGGAACTCGTCGTCGAACACACAGCGAAGACCGTCCGGCTTCTCACGGACCTGCGATTCTCCATCAACTTCCCCAAATCCCACCTGGCTCCGTCACAGGTCGCACTGTTTCTGGGAGCCAGGCTCGATACAGTGGTGCGAATGGCCTCGCCGTCCGAGGAAAGGACGAAGACCATCCTGGATAAGGTGCAGCGTCTGCTGGCCACGGACGTGGCCAGGGTGCGGTCCATCAAGTCCCTCCTCGGGATGATGTCCTCGTGCATCTACCTGGTGCGCCTGTGCAGGCTTTGGATGCGCCCTCTACAGGAGTTCCTTGACGCCCATTGGATGCAAGCGACGGGCAGCTTCGAGGACAAGATCTCGCTCAACGAGGTATTCCGCCAAGCAATTCGGTGGTGGGGCACCCGCGCGCATCTCGCGGCAGGCACAGACTTTCAAACCCCAGCACACCAGGTGACGGTGACGACGGATGCCTCCTTGGAGGGGTGGGGAGCACACACTGGAGATCTTCACACAAGAGGCCTCTGGCTCCCGGAGGAGAGGACGCTCCACATCACCATACTGGAGCTCCGAGCAGTGTTCTGAGCCCTCAGGTCGTTTCTCCCGTCCCTCAAGGGCAAGGTGGTGAGGCTCTTCTCCGACAACACCACCACAATGGTCTACATCCGGAAGCAGGGAGGAACAAGATCCCCAGCCCTGTCCAAGGAAGCCCAGGATCTGTGGCACTGGGCCGTTGCCCAGGGGATGTTTCTGGTACTCTTTCATCTGGCAGGGACAAACAACACAATCGCCGACTCGCTCATCAGGGAGCTGCGCTCGTGCCACAAGTGGGAACTGCGTCAGGATCAAGTGGATCAACTCTTTCAACGATGGGGCAAACCCCAGATAGACCTGTTTGCGACGGCAACGAACTCCAAGTGCCAGAGGTTCGCAAGCAGGTTTCCCCAGCCGAGGAGCATGGGCGATGCTTTCTCGTTCCCCTGGGACGGCCTGTTCCTGTATGCGTTCCCTCTGTTGCCATTGCTACTGTGACTTGTCAACCAGCTCAAGAGGTCGCGGTGCAGGATGATCCTCGTCGCACCAGCGTGGCTGAGGCAGATCTGATTCCCAAACCTTCTGGACTTGTCAGCGTCCCCACCAGTCAAACTTTCAACGGATGCAGATCTTCTCTCCAGAGAAGATGGCGCCATTCTTCATCACGACCGGAGTCACTGAACTTGCAGGCCTGGTTCCTGCAGCACTAGAGTTTGGAGGGTACGATATCCCGGCGGACTGCAGAGAGGTTCTTGCAAAGGCCAGGGCGTCCTCAACTCTCAAGTGCTACGGACACAAGTGGAAGAGGTCCTCTGTCTGGTGCTGTGCACAGAAGATTAACCTTATACGGATTACGGCCCCTCAAGTGCTACTGTACTTACTGTCGCTGGCCAAAGCTGGACTAGCTCATGCTTCCATCAAGATACATCTGGCAGCGATTTCCCGATACACCAGAAATGCAGGACGGTCATCCCTGTGGTCGCATCGCCTGGTGAAGGAGTTTATGAAAGAACTCTTCCGAACGTTCCCGCCGGTGAAGGCTCCAGCTCCAGTGGTGCTGACCAGGCTCATGGGCCTGCCATTCGAGCCTTTGCGTTTGGCTCCGTTGAAGTTCCTGTCGTGGAAGACAGCGTTCCTTGTGGCCATCACCTCGGCACGACACGTGGGAGAGATTCAGGCCCTATCCTGCAAGCCTCCGTACTTGACTTTTCACGAGACGAGGGTGGTGCTGAGGACGCACCCCTCCTTCATGCCCAAGGTGCCGTTGGACTTCCATCTCAACAAGCCCTTGGTGTTAACAGTTTTCTTCCCATCGCCTTCGTCGCCGGCCAAGAGGACTTTGCACTCGCTGGATGTAGCTAGAGCGCTGAAGTTCTATGTGGACCGAACGAAGAGTTTTCGGAAGACATCACATCTGTTTGTGAACTTTGGACCTGTGAACCAAGGGAACGCTCTCTCGAAAGCTTCCATTTCCAGATGGCTCTCCGGCTGCATCATGCACTGTCACCGGTAGTCAAACCGACCGTTGCCCGTCCGTCCGAGAGCCCATTTGAACAGAGCGATCGCTGATACCACAGCATTCTTGTCTGGTGCACCTCTGCTGGACATCTGCAGGGCTGCTACGTGGAAGTCGACGCACATCTTCACGAAATTCTACTGCGTCGACCGGGATTCCAGGGAGGAGTCCAGAGTCGGCAAAGCAGTGCTGCGCAACCTGTTCGCCTGAAGGTGGGCCTGGTGAGTAGGTAAAAGTTGCTTAATGTTGAGTTTATGTAATGCTTAATGTTGAGCCTTGCCACCTCCCGTGGTTGTGCATGTGTACACTGCTATGTATTCTTATATTCATGAGCATGTGAATCCATGCCAGACCCCATGCTGGAGAAGGAACAAGTTACTTACCTGTAACTGTTGTTCTCCAGCATGGGTCTGGCATGGATTCACATGCGAACCCTCCCTCCTACCTCTCTGCGGCTCTTCACTTGGTCATACTGCCACTTTACGTGCTACCAAATCTGAGGATGGCTGCCAGGGGCGGGGCTTAGGGAGAGGGCAGTCATTGGCTGGGGGCAGTATGACCCAGAGACCAGTGATTGGTTACTACTAAGAAAGACAGATCAGAACAAAAAACTGGTACTGATTTTTTTCTTTACAGAGGATTTCCAGCCTGACGAAGGGGAATATTCATGATCATGTGAATCCATGCTGGAGAATAACAGTTACAGGTAAGTAACTTGTTCCTTACAAAGGAATACAGATATCCATTGCTTTAGTCCATTCCAGAATCAATTGCTAGTCCAGTTCTTTTAGTCTCTCTATACTCTATACTTCATTGCCATTGCCTAGCGATGTTCTTGCTAACATGAGTGGATTTTATAAGTTAGTTCCACACCCCTGAGTTTGCAACTCATTCCTCAAGAGGCCTGTCTATACCTAATGATTGGAAAAAGTGAACAGTGGCCACCACCCAGCTTGGCTTCTCATCACTCATTAGCCTGCACCACCATTCTTCTCTATCCATAATGGTGCAAGTTTTTGAATAGGTGGGCCAGGTGCATGTCACGTGCTTCTCGTGTCCTCGGGCATTCCAGGAGTAGATGTTTGGTTTCCACTTGATCCTGAATATTGCATTATCTGCAGTTGTCTTTACTCGTTTCACCTTGTGCTGCTAATATTTCATTAGTTTATAATAAATTCAAATGGACCCTGAGAAAAGTCTGCCAGATTTTTCTGCCTGAAATTTCGCTAAGTAGGTCCTGGTTTCGTTTAATTTTATCGGGTTGTATGGCAAGGCCTTAGAAAGTTTTAGAACTGCTGTTTCTGCGGGGACGCTGTTGCACTCGAAGATGGTCACCTAAGTGTGAGTTCTGAGCTGGGAAGCTGCATCCTCATGAATATCTGCGTTGGTACACCATATTTTGCTAAGGTGTCACCAGAGACTTGCAGCTAAAGGTCCTTACCAAACACTTTCTGAACCTGGAGTCACAGCTCGACCCCGAACTGCTGATTTGAGCTGCTTTGTGAAGACCGGGGAGCGGACTCCGCTCGACCCGACCCTAGTTTCCAACCGGGACGGCCTCTGCGGGCGGCGACGACGAGGATCTGAGGCCTTATTGGCGGGTGCAGCGTCTGCCCACCTGATAATGCTCGCCCTTGCTGATCTGGCAGCCGCTAACCCCTGGAGGAGAGAGGCAGCCCGCCGCTCCGCTGCTGGAGCCGCGGACCATGACGTGAGCTGATGCCGGTTTCCATAATCAAGCTCAACCATACTGAACGAACTGCCCCGCTGACTCCCCTGCTTTGATCTGCTGAAGCGGGTGGCCCCCGGAGCGGGTACCCGTGCGCCCGCGCTGTCTGGTGGGAGCCTTGCCTGCACAGCCTAGCGGGCAGAGTGAAGACGTGATCTGTGGCGGCCTGCCGGAGCGGGGCGCCACACCCTCTGCACTAACAATGAGTCCCTGGAGCTAAGGGGGTCGCGCCCGTGCCCCTCCTGCGGCGACTACTCCGCATCCCCCCTTCCTAACCCCCCCTCGGGGGTTGTTGCACCGCAAGTGGGTACTCGCCCTCTCCTCCGGCTGTGGGCCACTGCTCTGGCTGTGACTGCGCCCTAACCCGGCCCTCACCGACTCCCCCATCACTGCGGCCACCCGGGGATTGGAGCTCTTCCACGGGACCTGCCGGTCGCTGCTGCTGGCGATAAAGGACACTGCCCATACGACCACTGGTAAACCATTGCCCTTGTGGGTGGGCACTTTTACACTTGTACCTTACGTTAGAGGCCGCAACCCAAGCATACAGTCACAAGGCCTTCTGAAACAAACATTTTAACTTGAGTCACCACACTGTCTCGAAGACTCTATCTATCAGCACTGAACCTGTAGGAAGCCATCCTGATAGGGGTTACAGGTACAGTCTCTCTGGTTGCCTGGGCCCCTTCACCCCCACTCAGCCGCTGCAAGCCCACCTCTTGTGACCCGCAGGGTGGGTGCGATCTTGCCGAGTGTGATTGCAACTACCTATGACATACAACTGTTAAACATGCTACATTGCCTGTTCTCCTTGTAACTCAGGATACAGAAGCTTTTGCAATTAATCGCTGTGCGCTATTGGTACCCACCTGCCTGTTACTCGGGGTGGTTAAAATTGAACTCCGGTCTGTCTACTTCCCCTCCACCACCCAGGGATACTACTTCCATCTTGGTCACAAACTCTCTCTGTCCCCTGGATCCCAGCTGTCGCTTCACATAGCCACTTCCCCCTGATATCCTCGGCGCTAAGTCTGCACCCGTAGATCACATGCAAGTACACTGGATCTCCTGGGTCCCCATCTGGGGATCCGCTTAGACACATTCATTGCCCCAGACCCGTCCCGCCCATAGAGCCCCGAGCACTGACTGATACAATCCCTACAACTAATTCATTGTGGGCTCTGGTTTCTTTACCTTTACCTGACGGCCTCTTCCCTGCTGTCTCTGAGGCCTGCATTTAATCCCCCTACATCATCCTTGTGCATACTTAAACATATTGGACATTGCAATATCTACTCCCCTGGGGGGACCTCCTCCTCCCGGTCTTCCACCTGTGTTTCTCCCCCAGGCTTCTCGGACCCTTATCTCCCTACTAGGGGCCCGTTCCTATACACACGGCTATTTCAGCCCCGAGCCCGGTCCGTGGGCCCAATCTATGGTCCAGATGCGCGCCTAGTTCCCTGGGTCCCATACCTATTGCCTCCAGTCCACGTGCTCTAAACCGATCCTGCAGTCGACCTGGGACGCAGCCTTGCACAATCGTCCTAGCTGCCCCTCCAGCGATCCACTCGCTGTATGTGAAGTCTGCTGGAGTCATGACCAAAGGGGCTGGCAAAAAACAAAGCTCCATCAACATGTTTGCCAAAGCCCCATCTAAGCCGATTGAGCCTGGTTCGGAACCTGACTCTACCACATCTGCACCTCCTGACCCCACTGAGTCCCAGAAGATGTTCGAATTCATGAGAGAAGGGTTCACTGCCCTCCATTCTGAGCTCAATATAAATGAGACCATCTCATCGATCAAAGCCCATATGGAAAAAACGGATGGCCGGGTTACTGAGGTTGAGTCCAGGGTAGGCACGGCAGAGGATGACATAGTGACTCTCCACTCGGATGTTTCCACATTGGCCAGACAGATGTCGGAGGTCCCCAAGAAGAATGAGGATCTCGAATCACGCTCCAGGCGCAATAACCTCTGCATCATCGGAATTCCTGAGGACAGGATTGAAGGCCCCATGCAAGATTACATCGAACGCACCTTGCTCCAACTGCTTGATTACCCCAAGATATCCCCACAATTTGCTGTGAATGGGGCCACCGAGCTCTTACAGCAAAGCCTAAATCTGGTGCACTCCCACGCCCCATCATTGCAAGGGTTTTGAACTATCACGATCGTGATGCACAACTCAGGGGGGGTAACTACTGGGGGTAAAGTATGCTATGCAAGCTCCGGATCGAACACTCATATCAGGTCATTTTCTTTAAATCTCCCAGAATAGGCTTCCAGATTTATAGATGAACACTTCCCTGGATAGCCACATCGATCCCAGCGAATTACCACTGAGACACATTCCTTGAAGGGGAGTGCATGTCCCGCTCCTAGGCACCCCGAACTATTCGGAGTATGTGGTGGGGCCTTTGGTCGACCTCCCTCATTGAATAAGCGTTTTTGCTCATTAATAATCCAAACTGCACGGTGCACTCAAACCACCAGCCTTGGTCATTACCTAGTTTGTTCTATATGAATCCTGACCAGGTATCCAGCAAGGTGATGAAGCCACCCGACCAGCGCATGGGTCCCCTGGCGAAGGTGCCACTGTTTCTAATGTATAGATCCTAGTAAAGCATTGTACTGTATGCATCAGTGGAAAAAGTTTGCTCTGATCCGAGCAACCCCCGACTGGTTTGGTCTATGTTGCGAGGCCCTTGTCTGAACCATTCTGTTGAGAGGGGACTCTTGTTCACTACTGTTCTAACTTGCCATCATACTGGACCCTCCAGTCTTGGTTATTTCCTATGCTGTACCATAACTATCGTAATCGTGCTCCCAGCTAACGAGCGGAGCCGTCTAATCAGCGCACAAGCTCCCAGGCGATGATCCCACTGTTTTGGGTTTTGTTTGTTGGGTATCGGGTTTTCACCCCTCTGGTTGGAAGAGGGTTGTGGGTGGGGGTGGGTTTGTTTGGGTGTTCTGAGAAAAAATGCTTGACATGTGCGATGGAGGAGGAGCGCGAGGCTATACCATGGAGGACATGCCTCCTTAATAAACATGTCCTCTCCTATTCATACTGGGTGCCCTGAATGCTGCCACCAGACCTAGCATTACCCCTCTCTTCTATCTACCTCAATGGCTGACCATACCCTGGCCTGGATGAGTTGGAATGTAAGGGGTCTTGGGAATTACCGTAAGATGAGGAATGTACAATTTTATGTAGAACGTTATGGAATTAAAATAATCTCCCTACAAGAAACGGATGCTCGAACTGAGGGCTGCTTGAAATTTGCGAAGTCATGGGGCCCACAGAGATACTATACTAACTACTCTACTCAGAACAGGTGAGTCATGATACTGATCCATAAAAGTGTTAAGTTCCAGCACGTCGTCTCGCATGTGGACCCCTCTGGGCGATAAGTTTTACTTTATGGTAGGCTACCCAGCAAAGCGATTGTACCCCTCAATGAAAACGGGCCCAACATCGATGACCCGGAGTTCTATTCCCACCTTACTGACCTGCTTGCTGGATTCTCCCTGTTAGGGAGAATTCTCTGTAAAGGCTAATTTCCCAAACCTAGTGAGTCCCCGTGCAGCTTTGCTGGATTTTTGGGGTTTATTTTTTCTCCTGCTAAGAGTGTGAGACTCTTTTCCTCCCACTCTTAGACATGATTTAAGGTGTTCCTTTGACTCTGTATGTGTTCTATGGGCTATGGGGTCCTTTTCCCCATAGGATTTCATGTGTTTTTGATATGTGGGCTACACAGCACCCTCCGTGCAGTAACCCAGGGGTGTCGTAGCGACCCCCAAACATAGACTCCATACCCTGGGACTGACTACTGTCTCCCAGGGTATGTAAAGTTACCATTGGCTTTACTAGTCTCACATTGTGAACAGAACCAGTACAAACCATCATATTGTGGACGTACTGGTCGGGGCAATTCGATTGCCCCGGGGTCTGTTGTTCGAGGGGGCACTGTCCAGTCCACCCCGACCGAGTTTTGGCTGGTGGCGGTGGGTACTACTTTTTGTATTCGACCGCGAATTATTCCTATGGGATTTTCCCATTGTTCGAGGCTACCACTTTTTAAAATAGCCTCGAACATACCGCCGGTTTATTACATTAATATAAAGTCACCGGTTGGTATTTTTTGCCGAAACTTGGTTCAAAAATGGCGTTTGTGTTCGCTTCTGTGACTCCAACCCAAGTCGAGCCCTTTTTTCCACTTTTTGGCTGGATTCTCCACAGAAGCCCCCAAAAGCGATGCCACTCTGTCTGGGTACCACAGGAGGTGTGGGAGGGGGTTTAGGCGCCCTGGACTGAGTTGCCTCGGCAACTCAAGTCGCACTCTTGTGTGATTGCCCCAAGTGGTGAGCCGCCCGGCTCATCACTTAGCATGTTTGAGTGACAGCTAGGCTGAATGAATGGGGGTTTTCTGCATAAAAGCAGAGCTTTGGGGACTGGAACTTAAGAAGTCGCCACAGGACCTAAAGAATCCGAGGAGGGAGAAGCCGAGCCGACCTGCAACGACGACACCACCGTGTGGAGCCCTGCTGAACCGTCTCACCACTTTTCCCGATGACAGAGGAGATCTCCAGCCCGCAGAGTCTTCTTCCTTTGACTGGTGGGGATAACCAGTTTGCCCGTCTTTTCGCCTTCCTGGACCATCTCGTGGGCGCCTTGCTCGTGCCAAGCACCTCGGCAACCGGAATACCACGGTTTACCACTACCGCGAAGAAAAGGGTGGTACCTTGTAACTGGGAAACTCCGCGGCTGTTTTCTTCACTGGCAATGCAACGACCTTCAGCTTTCCTCCACGTCGAGACCTCCTCTTCCTCTGGACGAAACACTGACTTGCACCCGCTGCCAGGAACAACTGCCCCCGCTGGAACGTTCTTCCCATTTTCAGGTACTGTGTCCCGCCTGGCTTCCCTTGCGACAGATCGTTCGGGGTGACAGTAAATCCTCGACTTTCTAACCTGGGTCAGCGTGGGGCCTGTTAACTAACCTTTCCTGACTTGATCTCAATCTTTTGTGAACTATTTACAAAGACTCTTTGGGCATAACCCCACTGTGTGATCCTGGACACATTTCGCTTGCTTTCTCTAAGAGTGGGCCTGGCATTTGAACTTCCTTGCTCTCCAGTAGACTTTGCCTAACCTGCCTGACTGTGGTTCTGTGAAAAGTATTGAGATTTGTGTGCTTTCATAACTCTGCCTTTTCCCCTCCCATTTTAATAACTTATTAGAGTGCCATTTTATGTTAAGCGCACACCTCTGTCTGAAAATAAGTGGCGTTTCTCACTAAGACTTGTCTAATAAGTAATTAGGGTTGTATATATATAATAGTGACTGTGTGTTGAATTTACTTACCTCTTTTTGTGCTAGTGTAATTTACAAGTGTGTCTTTAAATAAATAATTATATACTTTTACACCAAAGCTCTGGTCAGTGTTTGCTTGTGCTACTGTATCTCTGTACCTATTGTGTATACTCTATATACTGCCTGACTCATCGTGAGAGAAGTCTGACTGCTCAGCCACAGCTACCAGGTAAATCTGGGTGGTACAGACCGCTACCAATTGGGTTTACTGCCAACCACCTGTAGTCTTAAATCTTTTGCAGTGGTCCCTAAGGGAACTGTACAGGTTTCCCATCTTGGGAACTAACACCCCCTTGTTCCCATCCTCTGGGTGGGGACTTTAATACTATTCTTGATGTAAATTGGGATAGATCAGGTTCCAGACCCTGCCAACTCTCCAGGGCCGCCAAAATTATTATGGAGTCTCTCTCACGGTTGGAGGTCTGGGATGCATGGAGGCTTGTGCACCCTGATTCCAGATCGTTTTCTTTCTACTCATCTGTGGATGACTCTCATTCCAGGATAGACAGATGGCTCACATCCGACATACATGTGTCAATCCTCCGGAGAGCATACTCGGATCATTCCCCAGTGACCATCTCTCTCAATTGGGGCACTGACTAC
Organism: Ambystoma mexicanum; assembly: GCF_040938575.1. NCBI lineage: Eukaryota > Metazoa > Chordata > Amphibia > Caudata > Ambystomatidae > Ambystoma > Ambystoma mexicanum. Next base: position 340,105,422 of record NC_090938.1, read on the forward strand.
AATGCCACCCGCTAGTGGAGGCTAAAACCCCATTCATTATCGGATGTGGCCTTCAGAGCTGACCTCGAATCTGCTATTGATGAATATTTTTTTATTAAACTTCGGGTCGGTCCATAACAGTCCACCCTGTGGGAATCGTTTAAGGCCTATATCAGGGGAATAGCTATCTCCAATCTCCAAGGAGTCCGGGATCCTTAAGGTTATCCGGAGGGACATATCGAAAAGCGAAGCAGCACTCGCCTCCCTTGAGGTTCAATGCATCCAACTTCAGTCCCCACCTATCCTCTCCAGCATTGGCACCGAATCGGATACATTTCGTGCCCACGCTGAAAGGGAGAGAAAGTTCATTGATAACCCCAGACTTGCAAGGCGATATGGGGAGGGCGAGCGACCAGGTCGCGTATTGGCCAGACTTATCCTTCAAGAAACGGGATCCCCGCACATCCCGGCCATTGAGAAGCCTGATGGCTCCTTGGCCCTTCTCCCGCAAGACATTAATGCAGAGTTTCAATAGTTCTACGCAGCCCTATATACAAATGTTGACACTCTCCATGAGTCCGAAATCGACACATACTTAGACAGTCTACCCCTGTCTATTCTTTCTGACGAAACTAGTACCAGTCTGGACACCCCTATCCCGGCTAAAGAGATATCGGAGGCCATTGACTCCCTCGCCTCTGGTAAAACCCCCGGCTCTGACGGCTTCCCGATTGAATTTTATAAACAATTCAAATCCTGACTGGTCCCCCAACTCCTTACATTATGGGATGAATCCTGCGTGGCGGGTACGCTTTCTCCCTCCCTCCCTCCGGGAAGCCATTATAACTGTCTTACTCAAACCTGGCAAGCCTCCCACTCAATGTGGGTCATATTTTCCTCTTTCGCTCATTAACTGCGATGTTAAGATTTATGCTAAGATCCTGGCCTTGCGGTTGACCCCATATATGCCAGTCAGGATTGATCCCAGGTAGGTCCACATCCCTAAACATACGCCACCTATTCGAATTGACCCCAACACTAAGGCAGTGGCGGCAGTCCTTGACATGCAGAAGCCTTTTGATTCCGTATCATGGAACTATCTTTGGTGGGTGCTCGAGAAATGCAACTTTGGGCCCCGTTTTCTCTCTTGGGGCAAAGTGCTATGCACAGACCCGGCTGCCAGGGTCCGCACAGAAGACAGAGGCACAAGGCAGGGCTGCACCTGTTCTCCCCTGATTTTCACCACAGCTATTGAACCATTGGCAGATAGGATATGACAGACACATTCACACAGAGGCCTGAGACTGCGGGACACACCTGACATTATCTCCCTATATGCAGACGATTCCTTGCTCTTCATTTGATCTCCCGAATGCAACCTTGTCCCGATCCTAGAAGATGACATCCATATTGGTGTACTGTCTGGTCTCAGGGTCAATTGTACGAAATCGACACTCTTTACACCACTCACCAACGCCGCTCCCCCCACCCCCTGATGGGATTCACCTGGGTACAAACAGAATTCACATACCTGGGGACGGTAGTCGCACGTCATCCTGACAGGGTATACAAGACCAGTTATCATAATTATCTGACCGTGCTCACTAAGAAATGCCTGGGCTGGACCAAACTCCCATTGTCCCTTGCAGGCAAAGTTGATATCTTAAAAAATAGTTGTAGTTCCCCAACTCCTCTATCGTTTTCTCAATCTCCCTTTGTGGCCCGGCAGAGAATGTTTCCAATCTCTAAATCGCACACTCAACACATTTCTATGGCACGCCGGGGGAGTTTGTCTCAAATTTTCCACTCTGGCCACTCCCATGGAGCGTGGAGGCATCGGAGCTCCCGACTTTGAGAAATACTGGTTGGTCGCCCTAGTCCAATTTGCGTCTTACCGGTTTACCATCTCGAATCCCCCCGCGCATATAAGAATCGAGCGCAGTGTGGTGGGAGACCGTGATATTTGCCCCTTAGTCCTTTCCCCCCTACCCTTAACTGTAGCCCTCTTGACCCGGTAGACACCACGTTCTCTACTCTTACTAAAATGTGGACACTGTCCGGTGCCTTGCGCCCCTTCCATAGTTGCCTACATATCTGGAATTTCTTTCCGGGGGCTCCCTACATCCCCCTGGCCGAGGCGTGCCACTGGTTTCGAGGCCATCCGAGATGTCTTTGATCAAGGCAACTTCCTGGAATGGTCGGACTTGCCAGAAGCTTTACGACGGAAATCATCCATTTGGCTGCAATATTCAGTCCTCCGCTGATTCCTCAAGGGCAGATATCCGACTTTCCCTATTATGCCCCCTGACAACCCTATTTTAGGTGAAATAATGAACGCCACAACCACTAGGGGGGGAAAAACCTCCAGATTATACACCCTACTACAGTCCGAAACTTCCCCCACTTTTGATAAGTTGAAACATTCTTTGGCGAGGGACCTAGAACATGATATAACCGATCAATGCTGGAAACGTATGTGTGCCCTCACCCACAATGTGTCATTTAATTCCCGACTTGAACTCATCCAATTTAAAATCTTACACAGATTCCACTACACCCCACTCCGACTACATCGGATGTTACCAGACCACTCTCCTAATGTGCCCCAGGTGTAGTTCTGAAGATACAACCTATATCCATATGATATGGTCTTACCCCTGCCTTACCCAATTTTGGTCTGAGGTCTGCTCAACACACTCGGCTATCCTAGCCCACGCGATTATTCCATCCCTGTTGAATTGCCTCTTGCATGATTTTCCCGGCCTTAGCCGAGACTCCCAAAAGCTTGCTGGGCTATGCGTGCTGCTCGCTGTGCGCTGTATTCTGCTGTGTTGGCTCCGTCCCCGAATACCCACACATGCACAGTGGCTGCCCGCCGTAACCTGGGCCTCCGATACGGAAGAGGTTTGGGCAACCCATCAACCGTCAACGTCCAAACCCAGGGATATATGGTCCCAGTTCCGCTCTTACATCTCCTCTATCTCCACTGATACCGAAGACTGTTCATCTGCAACTCCCTCGCCTAGAAACATCCCTACTTAAGTGATAACATTGAATGCTAGATCATATGTGTGTGGAGACCGGTAGCTGTTCGGGTGCCCCTCTGTTTTGCTTGTTGAAACTGTAACAGACTGTGGGCCTCATTAAGACCCAGGCGGTAATTAATGGACATTACCGGCATGGCGCAACTAACGTGTCCGTGCTGGCCAGAAACCGTTAAAAGCGGTACATTACGACCTCTCGGGCACGAGCATTGCGCCATGCCGGTAATGCAATCTGCGCCATGCCGGTAACATCCCAAAAACGGCACCTACTGGCATCGTATGCCGTGCAAGGTGCACTACCGCCACCCTACCCACCGATATTAGCGATCACCACAAATAGCGGTGACCGCTATTAGCGGTGACCGTAAAGAAGCGGATCCGGAAGTTGCGCCATCGCACTGGAACGGGAAAGAGCACGGCGGCCATCTTTAAAAACTCAATCCATTGCCATCCTCCACAACCATTGCACATCTGACCCCAAGACCCGCCACAAACCTTCACCCACATCCACCCATCGTCAGAATGCTGACAGTTGTTAAAAAAAAAAAAGTTGCGATCGGCAGCGGCAGGAGCGCTTCACTAGGGAAGAGCTCACCATGTTGGCCAAAACCCTACAGGAAAACGCGGACGTTGTTTTCTCAACAGAAATGACCAGACCGGCAATAGCACGGAAGAAGGCCATATGGGACCTAATCGCACAGCGGGTCAGTGCAGTTGGAACAACACCCCGCACCACAAGACAGTGCCGGAAAAGGTGGGACGACCTCCGGCTCTGTGTAAGGAGTATACTGTCTGCCAACAGAAACCTGGGCATGGCAACTGGTGGAGGAGCAGACTCACCGATAAAATTGCAGCCCTGGGAGGAGATATGTGCCACAACCATTGCCATCGAGAGCATCGAGGGGGTCAAAGAAATGGAGAGAGGAGCCCCCACATCAGGTGACGCAGGTAGGTGCCTCAAATCAAGCCATGCAAAACTCTCTGAAGTCCAGTTTCATGGGAAGCACAATGTTGCCTAATAGGGTTAACGCGACACATCAGCAGAAGACTGCCTACAGGCATTATTGACCTACACCCTGTACACATGCAGTATGCACACTCTCACTGTAGGCAACCACATTCCTGCATGCTTCTCCCACCCAAAAGGGAGACAACCTGTATGTCACTGCCTCCAATGTGCACCATCTAGTTATCAAAATGATGGGAGTCATCACAATGCCTGCTTGTTCGCAGACCTATCAATAACACTTTCCCTCCTTTGCTCCACCACAGGCTCCCATTCGGACCTTGGCGAGGAAGACACTGGCACCACACCTGCCAAGAAGGCCAGGCCCGAAGTGACACCACACCAACCCTCCACCTCTGCTGGACCAAACAAACCCCCACAGCAGCCAAAATCGACAGCCACAACACAGGCCAGGGCACCGATAAGCACCAAGGCAAGCAGCACAGTACCACCAGCAACAGACATCCAACAACTGGTGGCCACTGAAGGGACTGTCTGCAGGAAGCAGCACGATTGGGGAGACTGCTGCCATTGCAGCTTGCTCGGATAGTGATGTGGGGAATGATGATGATGTCGTTGAATGTCCCCCCACTGCCCACCTTCATTCCCCCTACCTGTCCCCATGTAGCCTGCATGATGATGGCACACAGAGGCAATCCCCTGATGACTCCTGGCCAGCCACTCCATGCCCAGTGGAAGGTGTGGAGGAGGGGAGTAGCCCAATGAACACGCCACTGGCATTATCCAATGCCCAAAAAAACCAAGAGTCGCTGGACCAAATCTTAACACGCCAACACCAACTGTCCTCACTCCTGACTCAGCATGTGGCCGAATGTGGAGGTGCAAGTGCGGAAATGGTAAAATGTGCCGAGACTGTGAAGGCAGCCATACAATCCTCCACCAAGGATATCTGTGCCGAACTTGCCGCGGTGCGGCACGTGCTCTCGGAGCTTGTACAGACAATGAGGGACATGCGTCCTAGTGAGCAGCCGAGTACCTCCTCCGCTGCAAGTTCTGCCCCAAGCAGCCCCGTCCGCAGGTCGGCCAGGAACCTGCGGAGTACAGGCAGGGGTGCCCCGGGGGCCGGCAGAGGGGGCTGCCAATAGAGGCCGCCCAGAGGAACAATCCCACATTAGGCACTTCATCACAGGCATTCACGCACTTTTGCGGGAAGTTGTGGGGGGAGTGGGTGTGTTGGGGGGGTTCAGGGGGTAGGGGGGAGTGGGTGTGTTGGGGAGTTGAGGGGGGAGTGGGTGTGTTGGGGGAATTGAGGGGGGAGTGGGTGTGTTAATTGAATTCACATTTACAATACAATTTTTGCTTGAGCACAAATCACATGTGTGGACATTGCTTATTGCGTATGTGTGCTTTATTGGTGAACAGTCCACAGTGTGCATATCCCAGACACACACAGTGCCCCAATTGCCATATCCATGTGACACCCCCTATCCGTGTGTGCTAGAAAAATGTGTTGATCAGAGTCCGACGCATGTCACGTCCCTCCTGTGCATCGCTGCCTCCCTGAGGTGCTGCCCCACCCCCACCCTCCTCATCCTCATCGTCAGGTGGTTGCAGTTCAGCGTCAGGGGGCAGGGGCACGTTCCGTCTGATGCACATATTGTGTAGCATGACACAAGCCATGACGATCTTTGCCACCTTCTCATGGCGGTACAGGAGTGCCCCACCAGACCTGCTGAGGCAGCGAAACCGTGCCTTCAATAGGCCGAATGTCTGCTCAATCACCACACGGGTTCGTGTATGTGCACGATTGAAGTCCTCCTCGTGCTGGGTCTGTGGGTTCCGGACTGGGGTAAGGAGCCACCTCTTCAGGGGATAGCCTGCATCACCTGTATGTGGGAACAATGTATGTGTCAGTCATGACATCAAATCTCAAATCATGACTTGCCACCATGGCATGCATTCATCTCTTACTTTGTTCCACATTTACATGCACAAATGGAGTCACACTATGTGACCGGTATATGTGTATTCCTCTCATGGACTGTTTTGCATGCCATCAACCAGTGTATGCAGGGGGGTCCAGTGCCTTGTGAGTGCCCATCCACTGTGTTAGTCCATGGCGTTTGTTTTGTTGACCTGGCAGGTGTCCAGTGATATCAATGCTCTCATCATGGCAACATTGCTGTCAGCCTCATGATGACCCCAATGAGCACTACTAATGTTGCTAGGCAATTTTTTGGGGCCTTGGTGTCTGTGTAGTGGTGTATTGATGTTTTTGTCCGTCATGTGCCTCCTTTGTGCGCAGCAATGGGGGACTGGCCTTTCAGTTGATGGTGTTTGGTGCCGTGTATTGGCTGAAGTCATTGCATGTAGGTGCATTTCGTTGAGGTCGATGTGGTCCGATTCGGTACAGTGCACTTGCAGATGGTTGTGTCATGGTTGGGACACACCTTCATTCACATGGTAGGGCTGCTTACATCGGGCATTATGTGTTCAGGTGTCAGTTGACGTTTGGGCTGCTTTAGGGTATGAGCTGGCTCCATTGCCTCTGGTACTCGCAGCCAGGTAAGGTATGCATCACTCCCCCCCCCCCTTTCAGCCAGGTAAAGTATGCATCTCTCCCCCCCGTTTCAGCCAGGTAAAGTATGCATCTCTCCCCCCCCCCGCCCCTTTCAGCCATGTAAAGTATGCATTGATACATCAATCACCTACCCACTTCACATTTCCATGGCCAAATCCTGTCTGTGTCTGGGAAGGAATTTGGGGGGTATGAGTCTCCTAGCACCCTCTACATGGCTTTGCCCTTGGGCTAGGTACACCACATGCTAAACAGGTACGACTTCACACACTGGTGCGACATCCTGTTGATGTGGATTCTGCCCTAGACCAACTCCTTTGATCAAATGAACATTTGCGTTTGAAAAATATGTTTTTTTGCACGCTGCAATTTGTGACCTACTGCTAAATGTGGCATGGTGGGCAGGATGTTGCCGAAGATGCTGCGCATTTTGACTGCCCTGCATGCGCATTGCGCACGAGGCCCCTTGCCAGTTAAGAGGGACCGAGCACCATGCGAAGGCATTGGTGAGGGTGCCAAACCTACATTGTGTTTTGCTCGAGCCACATCCACCTGCACCTCGCAGAGGCACGCACCGCAGTACAATGTTGGTCTGCACCCACCACGAGGACGCAAAGCTGTGCGTCAGTCACATGGGCGAATATGTGCCTAGTCGCCAAAAAACAATTGGAGGAATTATCACCGAAAAGGTGACTCTGCCAAGATGGACATGCAAGCCATTTACACACATCACCCGGATCCAACATGATTTGGAAATTAAACCCTGTTTCTCCTATCTTTAATGACAGGTGCACCACAACAATAGTACAGAAAAGTTAACTATCGGTACATTCCTGAGCACACATTTGCAACGCTGAAAAATGATGGACAGACGCACAAATGTATAGATCATTTGCCACAGTGGTTAGCAAGTGGTTGGTGGCAGGTTTTTCGGAGAAACCAGGCATGCATTTGATAAGATACATGTTCCATAACATCACGCAATAGACCAATGACCTTAGGAAAGCCTATGTATCCATTTTAAAAACTTGTGGATTTGAACATTTGACTGAGCAATTTATTAGTGACCAATTGATCATTATTTTTTTAGTCACAAAATGCAAGGAATTCTGTTCTAAGAATTTACTGTTAGTAAGCAAAAGTACCACCAAGCAAGTTAGAGTGTTATGCTGAGCCAGTCCAGGTCTTCAGGAAAGCTTCAAATGAGGAATAGGCCGAGTACACTGTTTAGAGGAGTAGTGCAAGCGTGCTTCAAGAGAGGGTGGGGGGCAGAGGTCCTTGACTGTCTCATGGGCCGCTTTCTAGGCATGGCACACTATGCTGGGGCTTCTGCTGCTGGCCTTCCACTTAGGCCGTTTGGGTCTGTGTGCTATGGCTATGGCCCACTGTTCCGGGGGTGCAAACCAAGAGGGCCCCTGCCCGCTTCTTGCTGCCCTGACTCAGCATTGAGACTCATCCCCCTGAGTATCACAGCAAATAGCTATGAGAATTCTGCTGAGTCAGTCCCGGAGCTAGGAAAACCCCCAAATTATGAAGGTGCTGTGCGTACTGTTCGAAGGAGTAGCGCAAATGTGCTAGGCAGAAAAAGAGAAATTAAAAAGGACGAGGAAGGATGCTTCTGGCATGGCTGTAGGACTGATAGTATGTCAGCAAAAGGGTGTCCTGCATATTACAGAGAATGCTGGGAGTGTGGCATCGTAATTGCACTTGATCAATGCAAAGCTTTTGAAATAGGGCCCAGGAACTTGATGTTGGACAGGTCAGTTGGTTGTGAGCGGGGTTTGCTGGTGGTGGGTATGCAATCAGACAGCGGTTTGGCCCGTGGCGTCAACTGAACCAATACCGACAACGACGACACCTACCTTAGCTGCTGCCGGGTGCATATGCCGCCGGCACGGGGCTCGGTCCCGGAGTCGGCGGCAGCTTCACAGAGGTGGGGGGGGGCGCGGTGACATGACTGTGGGCCCGGGTCACACAGAGTAAATAGTGGCACTGGCAACTGGTGTCGTCGGACTCCTGGCTCATGGCAGCTCACGTTCAGTGCAGGTACGGGCCTGGGCGTGACCTGCGATGCTACTGGATTGATATATTCTGCGCAAGTGCGCATGCAGGGAAAGACCCAGGGCACGTGCGTTTGTGCCTGGGTGGTGGCTCGGCTCCCTGCTGCACAAGCGCAGACAGACTGTTATCATGAGCATGAGTAGCAGCCCAGGGACAGGAGGCAGCTATGTTCGAATCGTGTCAGTGACATTTTTTTTATTGATATCACGACACGAACAAACGTTGCTGCGCTGCCTCCTGGCCTGCCTGCATGCTTAATTTGCTGCATCTACGTACCTGCTGTGTGGTGCACAGTGCCGCCCACCCGCCTTTCCAGCACTGCAGGCGGCAGAAAAGAACTTCAGATGTTCGGCCCGGGGCTAGCCTTTGCTTGTAGCCCCGTGATCTTCATCCGGGGCTACAAGCAAATGATCTGGGGCTATAGCCCCTCTAGCCCCCCCTAGCGACGCCCCTGGCCACAAAACATAACACACTGACCTGGTGAAACCGTGAAGAAGCGTGCTCTGGGAAGCTAGCCACACAATTTTAGCCTCGGAAGCTCAGTCAGCGCGTGTCGCTGCCTGCTGCTGCTGGCTTGTTCTTCTAAAGGTGAGGAGGAGGCTGCAAGCTGCGCAGCAGTGCGCACTCCAGCCCAGTGGGCTGGCACGTGCCGAATTCCCTGCGGGGTGGGGGAGGGGAACGCACGGCTCGTGGTCCTGCGTCGTTCTCCTCCCCCTCCCCCACTGTTGTTGTTCAGTCAGAATCAACATTGCCATTGGGAATCGAAACCACGGCTTCACAGGTCACAGAAGTGTCAAGATTCAGGAACAGGGGCCCTGTTCCTGAATCTGGACATTTCTGTGATCTGTGAAGCCGTGGTTTCGATTCCCAATGTTGATAAAGGGGCCGGGGCTGCACTGCCTGCACGCACACGCACATACGTTTTAAAAAAACACACACAACGTGTTCAGCACCAGGGGCCGGGGGCCCCCCTCCAGGACCACCAGGATGGGGGACCCGGGGCACGTGCCCCGTTTGCCCCCCCATAGAGACGTCCCTAGCCCCGGGCCCCCAAAACTGTTAAGATGGCCCTGCTGGTAGAAAGTGGAGCACGGACACTACCTTCAGTAGGGGGGGGGGGGTGGCGGTGGGTGTTTCAATCATGGTGACGATGTCGTTGTGTATCATGTCCACAATGGTGTTGATGGTGTCCCGGTCCAAACGGTACAAGGTGTGGATCTGCTCAGCAGTGAGGTTGAATGGACTGGCTCTGATGCGTGGGATTGGGGGCTGCCTGCGTGGTGGCATTGGCTGTGCTGGTGGGGCTTGCTGGCCCTGCCTTGCCCTCCTTCTCCTCCTGCGTCTCCTCTGTGCTGCCTGTTGTTGTTGCTGTTGTAGCACTTGCATTGCAATCAGGTCCTCCAGCCCCAACATTGCTAGTCCTATTGGAATCATTGTGGAGTGTGACTGGGTGCGGGAAGGGGTGGGGTGTGCTCTTTTTGTACTTGGTGAGTCTGTATTGCCTCCACCTGTGCTGATTGTGTGCACCTGTGGCAGCTGGGAACACTGCACATGGCCGTTTATGGCGGTAAGGTACTTTACGGCCTTCGCAAGGGCGTTAAGAGCATGTCCGCTTGACTCGTGATGTTCCCCAATTTGCGCCATGCCGCTATTTCCGGCATGGGGGGTCGCGTGCTCACGCCCTTGGTGCTGTTAGCGGCACCGTTAACTACGGTGCCGCTAATTGCACTTACTCGGATCGTAATCGGACCTAGCAGTAAGCGATGCCGGTAATCCTTTACCGGCATCGTTTTCCACTTACCGCCAGGGTCGTAATGAGGCCCTGTATATGTTATTACTGTAAATGCTGAATACTGCTCACTGCTCACTCCTCTAATGCTATGTCAAGCACAAAAAATAAAGTTGTAAAAAAAAGAACTGCTGTTTCTTCTAAAGTGTGAATCCAATCCAGTAGAAGCAGTCGCTTGGAGACCTTTGTCGGGTTGTTCCTCAATTCATCTTCCAAACTTTCAAGCGATTCAAGAAGAAGCCTGTTCTTTTCAGCCCATCCCGTGAGCATTTTACAAGTTGCACCTTTAATTTGTTCATTTAATACCTCCCGGATGAGTGGTGGATTTGGAAGAGTCATCTTCCTGAACATGATAAGCCCATTTCGTGCCACTGTTCCTCTCAGTGACATTATTCCCAGCTCCCGTCGAATTGCTGCAACTGGGGTTGATTTTGGCAGCTGCAGAAATCTGCGCCAAAACAGCCCTTCTAGTTTGGGCAATACGGAGTCTGGAATCATTGGCATTGCTTCCGCTCCATAGCTTAAACTTGGTACCACCTTTGCTTTATAGAATTTAATGATCGGGATAAGCGAGAAGCGTCGGTATTTCTTGTTGACGGCTTTGGTTTGCACTGCCAATGACTCGGTTTTAGTGTAAAGGAGCTCCTGCATTGGAGTTTCATTTGCACTATTGCTCAATGCTACTCCCAGGTAACGAAAGCTGGAGACCTTTTCCAGTTACATCCCGTCCAGCCTTATTTTTCTTCGGTCTTTTCGGTTCTGACATTTCTCAAAAGACATTATTTTCATTTTTTCTTTGTTTAATTCCAAGTTGTTAACTGTCAGATATTGTTGTAGGTTGGATAGCTGTCTCTGAAGGACAATCATGGTCTGATCCATTAAGATGATATCATCTACATAAATAAGCTTGGACAGCTTCTCTTCTCCCAGTGTTCGTGGAAATGATCTGACTAGTTTTTCGATGCCTTTCAAGTCACATATATACGCGTTATATAGGGCTGGGACCAGTAGGCATCCTTGCTTGACTCCCCTTTCAGTTGTTATTGCTTTCGATAGTAGCCCTGCTTTGTTTAGTCTTACGCGCATAGATGTTGTTGAATATAGGGCTCTTATGGGGTCCAGGATTGACCACTGGCACTTTTGGATGTTTAGTTTCCTCCATAGAGTTTCCCTGTTGACCTGGTCAAACGACTGGACCAGGTCAACGAATGAGAGGAATACGGACGGTTTGTTCTCCTTGCACGTCGCCTTCAGAGTGCTTAGCACTAAAATGTTCACTGTTGTCCCCAACCCCTTAACAAATCCAGCTTGCAGGGGTTCAGCGGTGGCACTAGCTCTTGTCCAGTCTTGGAATTTATCCTAGGTCAATGTTCCAAAGATGTTCCCTATAGTGTCTGGAAGAGCTATTGGCCTATGCTATCGGGGCTTGTCTCGGCACCTTTTTTTGAAAATCGGTATCACGTGGGCCGTTTTTCACGATGTTGGTATTGATTTTGTAGATTTGCAATTTTTCAAAAACCTTACTTATGAACACGGTCCATGCCTCTGTGTGTTGTTTCAGGTCAAAGTTGGTGATCCCATCCGGCCCTCCTGCTCTGGAGCTGGTTAGTCTCTTTATTTTGCTTAGAATTGTTTCCAAGTCATGCGATATTGCCCAGCTACTCCCTGGTTGCTTCCTTTCGGGTGATAAATCATTATCTGTTTTTTTATACCTGTAAAGTGGTCAATCCACTTTTGTTCAGCCACATTATTCTGGAGGGTTTTGTTTGTTTCTTTTGAGGTTTTCTTGATAAGTGACCAAAATGCTCGCAAGGATTACCATAGATGGTTCGTAGCATGGATTCCGAGTCTGTCTAATACAGCTTGATCTTATACTGTCTGAGCCATGATTTATATCTTTGTTCTACTTCTTTGGCTTCCTTGTTTTTTCTTTGGTGTTATAATAGCTTGTTTTTCTTTTTACTTTCCTTACAACCCTTCTTTTTTCCAACAGCTCTTGATTGTATTCATGTAGATGAGACTTTGGCTCTTTATTACTAGACTTTATTGTCTTTTTGAATACCTGAAGTAGTGGTTGGTAGTTTACTACTATTGGTCCACTCTTTAGTTGAGGGGCACTATCTTTAACATATTTAGCCATCAAAATCTGTATTGCTGTTTCGGTTCATCTCAAACATGTACAAGAGCCGCAGCTTTCTAGATCTGCACACATTTTCCTGAGAACTGAGTGAACGGCTTGCCAAGAGGTCTTTAAGAAATTGTGATCACTGTGGGATGTTCTCTGGACTGCAAACTCAATCATCAATGTTAATAACTCTCTTGACACATAGGTGTGTTCAATACATGCTCCCTTCCCCTCACGTTCCCATGTTGGAATCTTGGGCAGAGTATTAATCCCCAACCAATGCATATTGTGAAGGTCTTTCGAATCCATTAAGGCTGACCATAGTCGACCACTTTCTTCTGAATCACTCGTGCCTGTCTTACTTGTATAGGCCTCCCCAGGATCTTGGCATACTGCGTTTAGGTCCCCAGTGATAATCACATGATTAATTTCATGTTCGTCTTGCGCTTCATCGTTGCTAGAATTTATTTCCTCTAGAAAGGATTTGTTGGTGATAAGACTCTGGTTCCAGTATGTATTGATCAATAAGATTAGTTCAAAGGGATTGGTTCCTCCGAAGTATTCCACATCTATGACAGGTAATCACCACAGCTGTGCTGCTTCAGAACATTTTCGGCTCCTGGGTCGATAACGTCGATACACTGTCCTGGAGGGCCTCCGTCGAGCTGACGTCACCAGATGTTATAAGTAGGACGCACGATGCCCGTAGCCTCAGTTCCATTTTTTCTGCGAACGTGTTTGCTTCGGAGATCTCGGCGCGCCTCGGTTCTTCTGATATTCTATCGGTTCTTCGAACTTGGTTTGTGAAGTATATCATGTCTTCATCTTCTTCTACCCCGCGGTCGGGATTCAAGAAGTATCGGGACTGCGGTTCCAAGAGGTCACTTACAGACCCGCACGACGTCGGCCTCTGGAGCCTCGGCGAGGACCACGCCACCGATGACTGTGACGAATGCCAGTCTTCAACGTCGAAGGCCTTGCGGGAACGGAAGAAGAAGCTGACGGTAGGTAGGGTTTCCAAGCCCCGAAAGTCGAAATCCGTGGGGCTTTCGACCGACGATTCGAGGGGCGATTCTCTGCGTCGGCGTAAGTCCAGGGGGTCTTGGGCCCGGAGTGGTTCCTGCCATTCCTCCGCCTCTTCTAGGCACTTGCAGAAGCGCCGTCGCCGGTCGTCTTCCCCGTCCGAGTCTGAGGACTCCGCCAGACGGTGGTTAGCTTGTCCTACCAAGCATTCCTCTCCTGCGGAATGGGAGGCATTTCGTAAGGAAATGATGGCGATTTTCGAGTCGCAGGGCTCCGTTCCGTCCGCGCCTTCGAGAGAAGCCGGCAAGGAACGTGCTAGGACCACCGTTCGCACGCCTTTGGGCTCGGGCGGTCGGCGCGATCAACGGGAACCTTCGAGGTCCCGGTCGGACAAGGTAGATCGCTCTAGCCATGCCCGCTCCAGCTCCCGGTCCTTGACGCCCTTGAGACCGTCGGAGCCTGTGAGGTCTTCTAAGAAGACGTCGACGCCATCGGCGCCATGTCCGTCGAGGGACTCTCTTGAGGCTCCGCCTCCGAGGAAGTCATCAATGCCATCGCCGCTGAGGCCATCGAATGACACGCTCGGTGCACCGCCCTCGAGGCCTGTGTCGAAGCAATCAGCACCACGCTCGACGTCGACGCAGATTCCGTCGACGCCCTCAACGCCTTTTGTGGAGGCTTTACTGGAGGTACCCCGTGCATTGGTAGAAACTCTGAGAAAGGCCCTGAAGAAGTCAGTGAGGCCTGTACTTGAAACTTTTTCTGTGCCCTCATCCAGGGATTTATTCCAGCCTCTGGATTACATCTTTTAGGTGGATGAAGGGTCTGATGAAGGTCTGGTTCCTGATGAGGTTCCTGATGAACTCTTGTCTGGTCATAGCCAGTTGGAAGACCTGCGTCAGTCTTTGCACGACGCCAGTGGTCTGGACACCTCTCCGGAGGTTGAGTTCTGTAGGCCTGAGCCTGGCACACACGCCGAGTCTTCATATCGGCGTCTCATGTCGAGGGTGACGGAGTACTTGGGGTGGTCTGCGTCACCAGTGGATTTTCTGCAGCATGACCTGACAGATATCCTTGACCGAGGTCCACCCACTGACCCGGTGCTGCCATTTCATATGGCTTTACATAGAAGGGTGGCGGTGGCTTGGACTGCTCCGGAGAGTCTCCCGGCAGTGAACAAGTCGTTGCCGAAAAAATACCGCCCTGCCAGTAGCGACCCCTGTTACTTGACTACACACCTCACTCCGGAGAGTTTGGTGGTGCAGGCTGCTACGGCCCCAGCAAATCAGGCGTCATACCCTACCATCCCTCCAGATCGGGATTACAAACGTTTTGATGGCTGGGCGAAGAAAGTGTTTTCTTCAGGGGGTATGGCTTTACAGGCAGCCAACTCTGTGTGTGCCTTAGCACGTTTCACTCACACTGTGGAATTGTGTGTCTTTGGCGGCTGAACATATTCCCGAAGGGGAGGAACGGGATGGTTTTCTTGCCCTAGTTCAGGATGGCAAGGATGCCATGTGTGAATCAGTTCAGTCGGGTCTGGACATGGCAGACTGTGTTAGCCGGTCCATGGCAGCGAGCACCGTGATGCACAGATTTGCGTGTTTGCCGAAGTCGTGGTTTGCTCCCGACGTACAAGCCCGGCTTCTCAACATGCCTTTTGATGGTGTACATCTTTTTGGCAGCAAGGCTGACGAGAGCCTTGAGAGGTTGCAGACCTCCAAAGCTGCAGCGAAGTCATTGAGCGCTGCAGTTCGCCAACCTCTGCCTTTTCGTCCTAGGGGACAGCAATGGAGGGGAGGTTCCTTTCGATATTACTCTTCCTTTGGTAGATCGAGGGGAGCTGCAAGTCAAAGGGGCCAGCGTAGGAGTACCAGAGGTGGAAAACAAGGTACTCAAGGTGCCAAGGCCGCTCTGGCAGTTGCCTCTTTGCCCTCAGGCACTGCCGCAGCCGTTTCAGCTCAGTCATGAGGCCATGTCCCATGGTTCACCGGTTGGGGGAAGGCTGGCGGAGCATCTTGTAGAATGGCGTGCCATTACTTCAGATGTATGGGTTCTGGAGATCCTAGCCCACGGCTACTGTCTTCCTTTCCGGCAGAGGCTTAACGACAATCCACCAGGGAATCTCTCTTTGAAGAGTCTGGATCCGCTACTTGCACAGGAAATCAAATCCCTGCTGGAGAAAGGCACCATATAACTGGTGCATGTAGTGGAGAGGAACAAGGGATGGTATTCCCCATATTTTTTGATTCCGAAAAAAGACGGGGGATTGAGACCCATCATGGACTTGTGTGGTTTGAACAAGCTCCTCAGGAAGGACAAGTTCAAGATGGTTACTCTTTCTCAAGTCCTCCAGGCCCTTCAACCTCAGGACTGGTTGGTGTCTCTCGACTTCAAGGACGCTTACTTTCATGTGCCGATTCATCCCAAGCACAAGAAGTACCTGAGGTTTGCGGTTGTCGACTCGCATTTTTAGAGTTTCAGATCCTGCCGTTCGGGTTGACCTTGGCCCCGAGGGTCTTCACCAAGCTCATGGTGGTGGTGGCAGCGTATCTCAGGAAAGGGGGGATTCATGTCTACCACTACCTGGACGATTGGCTGATCAGGGCGCTCTCTCCCGAGCAAGTCCTGGATCATCTGTCAGTCACATGCCACTCCCTTCACAAGCTGGGCTTCTCTGTCAACTTAAAGAAGTCCCACTTGACACCTACCCAGCGGCTCCAGTACATCGGAGCAGTGCTTGACACATCCCTGGGGCAGTGTTCGCCTCCCCAGGTGTGGGCTCATCACATTTTGCAGATGGTGTGCAAGTTTCAACATGCCCAAAGTCTCCCGGTGTTCAAGTTCTTGAGGTTGCTCAGCCTCCTGGCATCCTGCATTCTTCTGGTGCCAGAGGCCAGGTTGCGGATGAGATCTCTGCAATGGGCTCTCAAGCTGCAGTGGTCGCAGTCCTCCGGCAGAATGTCGGACCCCTTTCAAGTGCCGCCCTCGGTCACCCAGGATCTTCTGTGGTGGGCCATCGAAGGCAATCTGTTGAAGGGGGCGCCATTTTGGCTACCCTGGCCGGAGGTAACGATCGTGACGGACGCGCCCCTCTCGGGATGGGGAGCTCATGCCAACGAGTTGACAGTCAGCGGTCATTGGTCTCCGTCGGAGTTCAGACTCCATATCAATCTGTTGGAGCTGAGGGCATTCTGGCTAGCCCTGAAGGCTTGTCTGCTGTCTGTGTGGGGGAAAAATGTCCCGATTCTGACGGACAATACAGTGGCCATACACTACCTCAACAAAAAGGGGGGGGCAGGG
Source organism: Ambystoma mexicanum (assembly GCF_040938575.1). Lineage (NCBI taxonomy): Eukaryota > Metazoa > Chordata > Amphibia > Caudata > Ambystomatidae > Ambystoma > Ambystoma mexicanum. The sequence goes on from NC_090938.1 coordinate 340,122,291, forward strand.
TCTCTCCTTCTGTGCAGAGAGGCGATGCAGCTCTGGTTCTGGGCCATTCATCAGGAAATTTCGATCTCGGCAGTTCATCTGGCCGGAGATAAAAACGAGACGGCGGACGCTCTGAGCAGGCACAGCACGGTCTCTCACGAGTGGGAGCTGGCTCAGGAGATTCTCCTGGAGATCTTCGCCCTTTGGGGGACCCCACAAGTGGATCTCTTCCCCACCAGTGTCAACCGGAAGTGCGAACGATTCTGCTTGCGGGAATTTTCTCCAAGAGGATACTTAGGGGACGCGTTTGTACTGGAGTGGTCCTTCCCACTGCTGTACGCGTTTCCTCCAGTCCCCGTCATTCCGCAAGTGCTGTGGAGGTTACGGAGGTTCGGTTCCTGAATGATCCTCATTGCTCCGGCATGGGCCAGGAGAACGTGGTACCCGGACCTTCTCGACATCTGCTCTCCACGCCATCTTCCCTACCGGGGCGATGTGTTCTCACGGGAGGGGGGTCGGGTTCTCCATCCAGAGGTCAAGTCCCTTAATCTTCATGCTTGGCTTCTGAAAGGTTGAGGTATAAGGATTGGGACCTCCCTGAAGACGTGATGGAGGTGTTGCTTTCGGCCAGAAGGCCCGCAACAAAGTCCCTGTACTGTTTCCGTTGGAGAAAGTTCTGCGACTGGTGCAGGGTTAAGAATGTGCATCCTTTTTCATGTGCCATTCCTGTGGTTCTGTCTTTTTTGCTTTCGTTAGCCCACAAGGGCCTGCAAGTGGGCTGTCCATATTTAAGCGCTCGTCTGAGGAGTGTTCTTATTTTAAGATTCCTTTGATTTCTCAGTTTCTGAAAGGGCTCACTAATATGTTTCCACCGTCACCTTTCCAGGTGCCCGGTTGGGATTTGAACCTGGTTCGAAAAATTCCTCATGGGAGCTCCGTTTGAGCCTTTACATTCTTGCCCTTTGAGACTGTTGACCTTTAAAAATGTATTTTTAGTTGCGGTTACTTCCGCTCGCAGAGTGAGTGAGTTGCAGGCACTATCCGCCAAGCCACCCTTCACGGTGTTCCATAAGGACAGGGTTGTCCTTAGGGTTCGTCCTTCTTTTCTTCTGAAGGTTTTGTCGGAATTTCATTTAAGCCAGAAGTTCATTCTTCCGGTGTTCTGTCCTCCTCCACATCCTGGTAAGGAAGAGGAGAGACTCCATAGGTTGGATCCTAGCAGAGCTTTAAGTTTCTACATCTCACGCATGTCCCGGGTCAGAGTGGACGATGAGCTATTTGTAGGATACGCTGGAAGGCGTTTAGGTCAAGCTGTTTCTAAGCAGACCTTGTCACGTTGGATCATCTTGACTGAATGCTACCGTCTGGTGGGTAAGGACCCTCCGGTGGGCTTACGGGCTCATTCTACTAGAGGTGTGGCTGCCTCCACTGCTCTGCAGAGGGGTGTTGCCATTCGTAATATTTGTGAAGCAGCCACATGGGCCTCTGTCCATACTTTTGTAAAACACTACTCCCTGGATTCTATCCATGGGCAAGATTTGGCCTTTGGTAAGGCGGTCCTCTATTCTGCAATTTGTTTGGGCATTCTAAAATTCTAAATTCTTTTCCCACCTCCATACGTTGGAACTGCTTTGGGAGTCTGTCATAGATGTGGAATACGTTGGAGGACACTATTCCCTCGAAGAACAAGTTACTTTCTTACCTGGTAACGTTCTGTCGATGGGATGTTCCTCCGACGTATTCCACATCGCACCGTCCTAGCCTGCCCCTTTACTGAATTTCTTATGCGATTGCAGCTTTCGTTTCCGCAAGGCATTCTGTAGTCATTCTGGCAGGAGATTGGTGCCACACGTTCTGGGAAAAAACTACAACTGAGGCTACGGGCGTCGTGCATCTTACTTATAACATCCGGTGACGTCGGCTCAACGGAGGCTATCGATGTCATTGAAGCAGAATGCAGACGCCGCAAATGTTCCGAAGCAGCACAGCTGTGGTGATTACCTGTCATAGATGTGGAATACGTCGTCGGAACATCCCATCGAAAGAACGTTACCAGGTAAGAAAGTAACTTGTTCTTCTACTTGGTTCTTAGTCTCATCCACTGCTAATCGCTGCCAAGCTATCAGGTTCGCCTGGGTGAGTTCCGATGATCAAAGAGTTTTTCTTATTTGTAACCCACATCCCATACCGATTGCAGTGATCAATCCCGATCTAGGGCAGCCTTTGGGACCTTTCAGTGCCCTAGAGAAGGCTATTTCATATTCGTCTAATGTTGGTTTTGTGTAAAGTCAGGTCTCTTGAAGACAAAGTACGTCAAACTTTCCCAAATTGACGTCACTTTGTACAGTAAGGTGACTGAAACCTCTTGTATTCCATGATCCCATTAAGAGGGAGCCGTTGTGGAGTTTTGACTGATTTGTGTGTTTTTTCCCAGTCAAAACTTCTCCTTCCTTCTTTTCTAATGGCTAAGCGCTCTGTTTTCTCCTGGAGGCTGTCGAATTCCATGTCCAATCTCTTGGTGCCAACCGTTGAGTCACTGGCTTTGCTTGCGCTTTGAGTTGCTTTTGTCTCAAAATTTGTGGCTCGTGGTCAGTGGTTGTTTTACGCCAGTGCTGGGGGCCTTTTGCGGCTCGCTCAATGGATTCCTCACCCGATGAATCTGGGTCTGTTCTTAGAGAATCCAGCCGGTTGTTCCTCCTTGTACATTGTCTAGGAGAATACTGCCTCTGCGAGTACCTGTGTTTATCTTCGAGTTGTGTGTGTCCCTTAATCTGGTCATTTGCTGGCCGGGGCGAGGACTTATCCATTTGTTCCCTGCTTGTACGGCACTGTCTTCCTCTTTCTGCAGGGTCATCTCTTAATGCATCTTCTCTGGGTTTTTCTTGCGGTTTGAACTTTTTAATTGTTTTTTATTTTTATTACTGAACCGTCCGGGTTTGTTTCACTCAGATCATAGCCCAGCTCTTTGAGGTGCTCTGTTGCCTCAAGTATGATTCTCTTTATCACTGGAGAATCACGTGAAGAAAGGCACAGTCATTCGCCCCGTTTGGATTTAGTTCTACCACCTTTAGGTCATTTGATATTAAATGCCTCAAACTCAGGACTTGATTAAATAGTTTGGATATTGTTCTTCAATTCAGGATCACATTGTCCTTCAGATCAACTATTCTTTCTAATTTAAAAATTCGATTGCGTTGTGGTTCCAAGAGACTGTTCGAGGGTAAAGTTGTTTTCAGATTTTGCTGTCAGACAGGATTTGTAAGCGTCTGACTGGTCTTTTGTTGTTTTGGGACTGAAGTTCCTTGAGTTTTACTTTTGTGGGAAGTTAATGGGCCTCATTACGAGTCCATTGGTAGCCGTGCCGGAAAAAACGGCAGGCTGCCGCCTGACCACTAATACCATTCGCCCTGCGTGATTGCCGGAATCACCGAGGCTTTACAACCCCGGTAATTACGGAGGTGGAATTCCTTAAATCCCCATTCCCATGGAGTCCAAGGGATGGAAACACTGGTTCCGTCTGACGAAGCCGGTGTTTCCATTTCTGCCTGCAGGCGGGTGGCGTTACTCCCGCCAGATCAGACCTGGCGCGAGTGACACCTCCCGCCTGCAGAACTCGGAATCAGCCAGTCCGGAAACAACGGTGGCGGCGGATTTACTGCCACCGTTGTTTCCGGACCGGAAGGGTCATAATGAGGCCCAATGAGTTTGTGTCATTACTGCACTGTCTTCGCTGTTTTTTAAGAGTATCCACTTTTTCCCATATTGAGGGTCTTTTTCTTGTTTCCTGTTTTGAGTCAGTTCTTAGAACCTGTGATTTATTTCTCTTTCCTGTCTGGGCTTTTGCTACAGTTCATTCTACATTAGCTAACTCGGCTGCCATTCTCTGTGCTTCCTCATATCTCCAGGTTCCTTCCTTCGGTACCCAAACTCTACATACATCTTGCAAACTGTCCTCAACCTGGGCATATTGTTCTGGAGTGCAGGTCATGTAAATACATCCCCCATCCCCGGATAAGTCTACCCAGTATTCAGTATAGTTTTCAGGATCGGGTGGAAGTGTGGTGACAGTCCCTGGGGAGTCTGTGGGTCTCTCGATTCTCACAAACCCACATTTCGTGGGATCATCTGTCTGTGCTTGCCCATCTTTTGTGCCATGAGGTGTGCTATTTACCCCAATTGTAACCATTATCATTGCGCTATTTGGAAGAGTCTTCGCACAGCAATGAAGGATCATCTGGCATGTGTAGAACATCACCAACAAAAGTACCACGATGGGAACCAATATCGTCGCTAGTGCTCCCATCCAGGATGGAGCCCACGAGAACAGGTCGTCGAACCAGTCATCCGCCTCAATAGCACCTTGAAATCTGCATAGCTATCTTTAGCTTGTGCAGGGCCCCTATGATGTTAGGGACCAATTTTCTGCATCATTTGGGTGTATGTATGTGCAACATGATGACCCTATCATATTGCATTCCCCTCCCATCATTGCTGTGAGGAGATCTAAGACGTATCTGTTCTGGAGTGTCCTCAACCTGATCACTCTCATCTCGCTTTTAATGGCATTGAGTCCATGTTTGGTGTCATTGCCAGCTGGATCACTTTCCACCTATTTGTAACCATTTCACATTTGCTGAAGCCTGCACTTCTGGCTACAGTACGGATGTAAAAAATGCTTCAGTCTTGTTGTATAGCCGATATTGGTCAGTTATTTCCTACAGTAGCTTCGACAAATCTTCAGACCGGTAGTTGGACCGTCTTTTGTCATCTGAGTGAGCGCTTGCTTCTTGCAGCTTGGAGGGCCTTGGGTGTGGGTGGTTCCGGTTTTCACAGGCACGTGATTCCTGCATCGAGCTTGAAACTGGAAGTAACATCAGGTAAAATATTTAGGAGTTGTGCAACATGGAGTTGGGGACATATGTTCTAGTACATTTGCTGTTTGAGTGATAAATCTAGAATAAGTGTGAGACTTAAACTTAATTTTAATTTGGTTTACAGTCTATGACACATAGGAGAGGTACTGACTGGAGAACTGTAAGGTTGAGAGACAACTCCCCTCCATGATTTGCATACCCATTGAAGTAGGTCACTTTGAACTACATATTTTGGCTTAAAATAATACATGTGTATGTGTATACACACAGTGAGGTACTTGTATAAATAGGTGCATCATATATTTTACAGCTTTTGGAACTAGCGAGTTTCCACTGAGTGCTGACAAATGGAATTGGGATTACAAGATTAAACAGGTTGGTGCACAAGTATTGAGCACTTAGACTATTGACACCAGATTGACTTGGTAATATACTTACAGACACTTTCTTTTTTTATACCCTGTATAGTTCACAACCTATGACAGCAGTTACACCTGAAGAAGGGGTAACACACCCCGAAATGCGCAGTGTGGTGTCTACAGCAAGCATCACATTAGGAACACTTATGCTGATGTGGTGCAGCTTGGATTGGACACAGAACTGTGATTCGCTTATATGTAAACATGTATTTGCAATGTATATTGTGAATTACTTGATGAACAATATTGCCTGACGCAAAAACTCTTCAGTTGAATGAATTGAGGGGAGCAACAAAACCCAGTTGGGTATTAAGTTAGTTATTTTCATGTTAGATTATTCTTTTGGAAAAAGAATTAGCAAATAGGTTACTGAATCTATATGTACCTTTTGATGCATGAATAGCGTGAACAAACTGGTTTTATTTATGTTAATAAATTGTTTTAACACAACAGAGGAAGAGGTTTCTTTGGTACCTCGCAAAGAGTGACTGGGTCATTTATCAGTGTGACTGTTGAATTGTGCTGGTATCAACCTGATCACTCTCATCTCACGTTTAATGGTATTGAGTCCTTGTTTGGTGTCATTGGCCAGCTGGATCACTTTCCAACTATTTGTAACCATTTTACATTTGCTAAAGTCTGCACTTCTGGCAACAGTGTGGATGCAAAAAATACTTCAGCCTTGTTGTATAGCCGATATTGTTCAGGAATTTCCGTCAGTAGCTTCAATGAATCTTCAGACGGGCAGTTGGACCGTCTTTTGGCATCTCAGTGGGCGCTTCCTTCTTGTAGCTTGCAGTGCCTTGGGTGTGTGTGGTTTCGGTTGTATTGTGCTCGCTTTTGGCGCTCTGATGAGATGTGCTTCCGGAACCACAGGGATTGGTGAATGTAGAGTGGCGAGCAAACATATGCCCCTCCATGATGGTGGGAGGTGCAAAAACGCCTGCTGGTTACACAATCAGTACATATGCATAAGTGCTGCAGTGCCTTTTTTGAGATCTGGGATGTATAAAGTCTTGTTTTACTTGACATTGTTCCCCACGGGAACAGTTTCTTTTCCTTCGAAGCACACTTGGTGTTCTCTTTTGCTTCAATCCATGTTAGTTTGGAAACATGCGCTACCCAAACATCTTGACATTTGTTGTTGACTTCCCATATTACTTCTTCGCCAAACCCAACCAGGCCCCCAACTGTGCAGCTAACTACTGCCTCCTCCCATCGGTTGGATACAAACAATGCACCATTCATCCTTATGAGCTGACGCGGCATACACCAAGGGACTTTATTGTTACTGTTCTTGGCACAATTTTCGTTGTCTTTATCCATCAACACCAATTGCACTCCATGCATCTGGAACAAACTCTGCACAGCTCAAGATGGACTAAACACTGAGCATCTAACAATGACATTTATTAAGGTACTAGCATCTTGGGGCGGGGGGGCTTATGCATGGGGAATTAAGGCGCAGACATAGCAGCTTCCATTTGTTCTCTGTTTCCCCGCCGAGCTCATGTCGTCGTACCACATATTGTTAAATTCTGGATGATCAACATTCTCCATTGTATCCAAAGTAAGGCCTCTATATGCATCATGTTGCATTTTGGGTGTTTCCCTTTTTAATCTGTGCACATCCATATTTGTACTAATTTGTACTGTGGGCAATACTTCACAATTCACATTTGAAGCTGGTCCTCATTCTTTTTTTTTTTATTTGTTTATTGCCATTTTCCAAACACAAAGTTAAACAGCATTCATACATCCAATTGTATGATCATACTTTATAGTACAACAGGCCAATAAGCTTGAACAATTTATAGTGAACGGAACAAAGAAGGGAAGGAGGTGGGGAGACAACCAGTATTGGGGAAGCGGAAAAGAAAAACCAACCAAGTTCGTTAGTATGATGCGTAATTCCACAGCCCTCTGTTCATACTGCTTCACATCACAAGTAAGGGGTCAGTATTTAAAGTTGCACTCTCCATGAGAAGGGGGGTATATAGTATATTTCACAGATAACAAGTTACGCAATCTGAATCAACACAAGTTTCATTCTCCTCTGTGGGAGTTCATGGTGGTTTATCATCAGAAGGGTAGAGGGCAGTATTAACCAGTGCCTTCCATGCCTCAAAAAGGAGCCCCACCTCCCCGCCGTGTACATTTATGGTGTGTCCCCAGGCTGTTGTCTCTGCCGTGCTCCAGCACTGCATTTCCTTTAGCCATACTTCATGCAGTGGGTCTTTTTTTGATTTCCAAGTCATGGCTATGCATCTCTTGCCTAATATGCAGGCTAAGTCCATGAACCTGGTGATGTGCTTGCATTTACTATTTCTGGTGTACATACCCAGTATACATTCCTGCGGCGTCCATTTGCATCTGGTAATCCCTGCACTTTCGCAGGTGCGTCTATCTAATTCTAGACCAAAACCTTTGTAAGGAATCACATTCCCAGAACATGTGCATTACACGAGCATCGGCTCGATTACATCTAGGACAGGTGGAAGTCGCTTCCTTATTAAATTTAGCAACCTTGATGGGGTTAGGTATGTGCGATGGAGGACATTTACCTGTAGGAGCCGGAACCTTGCATTTTGTGAGACATGTTTGCCGTGACTGAGCGCCCACACCCACTGTCTGTCTATAATTTCTTCCCCCAGATCAGCCTCCCATTTGGCCCTGAGCTTTGCTTGGTCTGTGATCGTGCTATCTACTAAGGCCTTATATACTCTGGACACCAGTCTCCATCCATCTTCTAAGTCGTGCATGAGTGTAAGGAGCATATTAGGTTGTGGTTCCGTTGGTCAGTCAGGCCAAACGCGTTTGACGAATTTAGTTATCTGCATGTACCTCAGGAACTGTCCTTTCGGGAGACCACCTTTTTGGGTAAGGTCCGAAAACTCTCTGTATACTCCACTCTCGTACATATATCCCCACGTTGCTATGCCAATGTCCTCCCAGCACCTCACCACTTTCAACTCCCGCAGGTCCAATTGTGTGTTGATCAGTAAGGGGCTATGCAGGGAATATGGTTGTGTAAGCTTCAGAATTTTCATGGTCCGTTTCCAGATTGGTCTGCTTGATGTCAGCAATAGTGGGTGTAGTGCCTGCCTATTTAAAGGATGCCAAAGGGCGTCCCGTAGTCGTACGCGTCGGATCAGTGCCTCTAGCGAGGTATGTTCCATGTTAAGTTTGTCTATTAACCATTTGACCGTGAAGCTAAGCTGTGCAGCCAGATAGTATTATTCTAATCTTGGTAGTTGTATTCCGCCTTGTTCTGAGGTGAGTGTCAGTGTTGCTGTAGATAATCTGTTTCTGTTGGGGCCCCACAAAAAGGTTCTTAGAGATGTGTCCAAATCTCGGAAGAAGGAAGCTGTTATATAATAGATAACATTTGTGAATCTGTATAACAATCGCGGTAGTATGATCATCTTTGTAATGGCCACTCTGCCCATATGCAAGAGAGGTAGCCGAGACCAAAATCCCATTGATTTCTTTACTCCTTCCACTGCTCTCAGTGTATTTAGGGCATGTGTTTGTTCTGAGGAGTGTGTAATCTTTATGCCCAGATAGCTGAATGATTCGTGTTTCCACTTCAATCCCCAATCCAATTTTTGGGTCAGTGTGATGTCATTAAGTCTTGCTAGGGGGAAAAGACATGATTTTTACTTGTTAAATGAGATTCCGGAGAACCGTGCATAGTTGTCCAATATTTCTAATGTCAGGGGAAGGTTATGATGTGGTTGGGTCAAATAAAGCAGCACATCATCAGCATACATTGCGAGTAGGTGTGTAGTATCTCCTATATGTAGCCCGGCTTCTAAGTAATTCTGGCTGAGGTATACAGCAACAGGTTCCAGTGCTAATATATAAAGCATTGGAGAGAGAGGGCACCCTTGGCGAGTCCCTCTCTCTATGTCCCATAGTTTGGATAGGTAACGCCTGGGTCTGACTCTGGCAGTGGAGAAGTGTATAGTATCTCAACCCATCTTCTGAAATGTGCCCCAAATCCAAAGCTTTTTAAAGAAACCTCGATCCATTCCCAATAAACAGAATCAAAATCTTTAACTGCATCTAGTGATGCCACTACATAATGTTCCAGGCGCTCTTTCGGCTGTTCAATGACATGTTGTAGTCTGCGTAAGTTCAACGTAGTATTGCAGCCTGGGGCGTAACCAGTTAGATCTGGGTGTATTAGTGTCGATATGAATTGCCGGAGTCTGGATGCCAGCATTGTGGTCAGGAGTTTCACGTAGGGCATGGCCAATGGTCTATATGAATCACACATGTCTGCAGGCTTCCCAGGTTTAAGGATGGGAACTATCCACGTTTTTCTCATCGTGTCTGGGAGTTTTCCTGTCTCAAAGGCTTCCTCAAACACCTTCAGAAATGTCGGGACTACTATGCTTTGATAAGTTTTGTACAACTTTGCAGGTAACCCATCACTACCCGGCTTTTTTCCCGAGGCAGTTGCTGTGACTGCGCTTTCTAATTCTAGTAGGGTAAAGGGTTAGTTTAAGAGGTCACTTTGGGCAGTAGTGAGTGTGGGGAGCTGAATTTAGGTGAAGGCTTCTTCTATGTCGTCTACAGGGACTTGAGTGTTGTGACTATATAGCTTGGCGTAGTAAGTGGCAAATATGTTGTTTATTGCTGATTGCGCTCGCTATGGTTCTCCGCATTCATCTTTCAATAAAGTGATCAGTGTTTTGGGATGTTCCCTGTGGCATAGTCAAGCGAGGAGCCTGCCTGATTTGTCTCCTTCGGTGTGTGTGCGCGCGCTGTGCTGGCTGTGTAGTCACATTTGGATAAACGCTGCCAAGTGGTTTGGTGGTCTTGTCAGGCTTCTCGAAGGGTACGCTTCAGTGACTCCCCCTGTAGGTTGTGTCATTTCTAGCTCTCTTACTTTACGTTCAAGAGCTTCAAGCTCCATCTTTAGTTGTCTCCGAACTCCTCCTGCCCCAGCAATTACCTCCCCTATAGTAACCACCTTAAGGGTTTCCCAGACTGTCCTCCATGTTTCTTTGCTGCCAACGTTCTCCTTGAAGAAAGGTGTCAGTGTGTCCCTGAGTTGTTCTCTAAAGGCCAGGTCTGACAATGCATCAGTAGGCATGTACCATGTCGGGAAAGGAGCCTTTGGAGCCTCAAAAGTCCACGTCACAATGAGGGGGGAGTGGTCAGATATTACACGAGCCATGTATTCAGCAACAGCAAAGTTTTGTAGTTGTTCAGCGCTCTCAAAGATGTAATCTAGCCTTTTGAAGGGCGTGTGGGGGAGGAGTAATAGGAATATTCTTGCAGGTCTGGATGAATCTCTCGCATACATCTGTTTGGACTAGACCCGTCAGTGCAGTGTTGAGGGCTGTCGTTGCCGGGGAGGCCTGGTGCTTAGGTGGGATGGACCTATTGTGTGCGATGTCATTCATGCAATTGAAATCCCCACCCCATATGAAGAAGGCATCCCTGTGTGGAATTATGCGGGCAGTGACTGTTTGTATGTATGCTGGTATAGCATGGTACGGGAAGTATGAATTGACTGTAACTACCCGCATATTACCTATTTTACCCTTGTAGAATGACGTATCTGATCGCTGTGGCCGTATCACAGCTGAGAAACTGAAAGGGTAGTGAGCCATCAACCCATGTGAGAACGCCTCTTGTGTATTTAGAATATGGGGCCCCATATGCTGGGCCTCCCCAGTATTTTGCTACGGCTTCTTGTTCCTTGCCTGTCAGGTGGGTCTCTTGTAGAAGGGCTATCGAGATCTTCTTGCTTTGAAGAAATGACTGTGTCATTTCGTCATATTTCCATGTGTGTATTGCCGGATGGGAGGCGTTAGTGCTCCGTGTGCCAGGGTGTGCTAGGATGTGGGATCGCAAGCAGTGTGATACCTGATTTACACAGTGATTTTCTCCTTTCTCTCTCAAATTCATGCAGTATAACGAACAAAGGGCATCCAATTTCATCTTGGTTGGGTAGGACAAACTAAACTTCAAGAACCAACCCCAGAACGTGGGGTTCCAACTATGCCCAACAGATATGTTCTGCTCTGGCTTGCTGGTGCTCGCTTTCTTGAGCAGGCACCGGCCAAGAGGTTCAGCAGGTGTGACCTGCCAATGGATCGGGGGGATTCCATCAGAACTCAGTGGGCTGGGTCTCCGGCTCTGGCGTATTAGCTGCTCGTGCAACGGCTTCAATCTAGTCTTGTCTCAATCCGTGATGCAGTTTTAGGAGTTCTGTCGTCGATGTCCATATGTTTTCGGCAGTCAGGTGTAGCACTGTTTACCGACTCTGGTGTCTAAATGACCGTAGCCCATGTCCCCTGTTCCGCTGCATCCTCGTACGTGTCCAGGTTATTATGTTCTAGCCACATTGTTACTGCCTCCGGAGTCTCAAAGAACCTGGCTCTGCCATTGTATATCACCATGAGCCTTGAAGGGTATGTGAGCATGTATCTTATTCCTTTCTTACGGAGCCTGGCTTTGACTGCGATGAACCGATTTCGCTGTTGTTGCACTAGTGGGGTGTAATCTGGATATATGGCCACCTTGGAGCCACTGTGTTCAATCTCCGCCCTTCCCCCCCATCTCTGGAGAACTGCAGCAGCACTTCCCTGTCACAAACGTTCAGTATTTTGGCTATGATCGGACGGGGGTGTGACCCGGGTGAAGGCTTTCTTAAAAAGAGATCTGTGCTCCCTCCAGTGCTCCAGATAAGATTTTGCGGTGGGAGTATTTTACTCTCTATTTTTAAACTTTGAGAGTAAATGTGTTTTTAAGAGAGTAAGAATTACTTTTCTCCTTCGCAAGAGAGCTAAATGTATGCGACATCCAGCCGACGTGTGAAAAAACTGTATGGAAATCATTACTATGCGGCAGCTTTTTGCATTGTGACAGAATACACCTTTCATTATTTCTGGCCATTTGATCTCTCCTGTATATATTTAAATGTTGAAATCACAAAAACGGAGCCAATTATATAGTAAAGCATACATGAATGTGTATTGTGTGTTTTGAGATTCGATAGCACAATTGTCTTTTGACGTTTAATGAAAGTCCTAATTTCCTGGAGCTATTACTACCTAATGATATGCCAATGTTATGATACAACAGTGCAGAGAGGCAAGGACTCCATGCTAAATTCTATATCTAATCTAGTGGTCAAATGGTTATTTATATAGCTCTTTTGGCAAAGCGCTGTACATAGAAAATATTTATCACAATTACCACCAAACCAAAGTCGGTACTCCTTTATGGACCTCGAAAGGATGAAAGCCTGAGTTGGACTTGCCCGGATACGAACCCGCAACCCACAGATCACGCAGAGATTGCAGCAACGAGTGCTCAACCGGCTGAGCTATCTTATTGGCTAGCATCCTTCAGAGGTTGGTTAACTGAGTATCAATTGAGGTATAGTGATCACAGTACCTAGATGCATGACAAACCATTTATGAAGTGCTACATAAAGTTAAATACCTATCTGGATTATCACAGGGACAGGTTTTGCTGAGTTTCTATTTCAATTACCAATGTAACTTTCATTTGTTTGTTTTTAAACAGCACTTGCACTTTCTTCAGAGTCAGGTTTTGGATGTTTTATTTGTAGTCTTGAAGATTTGAGAGGTTAGAACACATGTGATCAGTGAAATGACAGTTACTCACCCTTGAGCAAAGACTCTGCTGCCACTGCCCATTTATAGTAATGTACCCCATTGACTGCAAGGTTGAATGGATGTTAACTAGACTATGCATAGTCATCATTTTACACACTGTTTTTATAATTAGACTGTAAATGAAATTAGAAGTGTAAAAATGATCTGCTTCTGCATGATTATGCACACAGCACCGGAACTCTGAAAAATATAATTGTGCAATACTGGTTTGCTTTCACTAGAAAAAAAGCATAACTTATTAAAAAAAATAATAATTCTCAATTACAACTTAGTTTTGCATCTGTCTGTAGCACAACTTGCTCCTACATGAAACAGCGTTTGGCTTAATATTTCGTCCTGTCTCTTTGGAGCAGGCCAGTCCTCTGGGAGGTTTCTCAATGCGTGAGCCTTTATGCACTTCAACCAGCAGCCGTCCGGGTGGTACTATTCTGCCCCTTCCTTCCTCCTGGCTCTGCGCACCAATGCTGGGATGTTGCCCAATGTATTCATGAAGCGTGAAAAGGGCCTATCAAGGGCAGCGGGCAACGCTGAGGGTAGCATGTAGTTGGGAGCAGGCAGCACAGCCACTTACCAAATTCACAATCTTGGCTCCACCGTCTTTTACCTGGCAATGCAGTGACCGACGCTCTGTGGTCGACTATTAGCAGCTGCTGCTGGGTGCCCCGCCTTATGGGCCCGTTGTGAGGATAAGGGGGGGTGTCATGCCATGCAGTGGGAAAAGTAGCCCCTGCTGGCTTCTAGGCTGCGTGGTCCACTCTGCGTGTGCTTTCTAATGGCTCCGTTGTGTGCTTTTTTCTCCTCCAGGCCACCTCATGTATGCAGCCAAAGGCGGCGCAGCTTCCAGTGCTGCAATAGGCCACCAAGCATCCGGCTGAAGTTGTGGTCTCGGCAGGTGTCTGCCGACCGCAGCTTGTATACGGGGCTAGCAGAGCGGATTTCCCTTGTGCAGCTCATCACGGCTTTCCGAATAACTTCTGGTTGCGGAGAGCAGGTGGGCCTGTGTTCCCCTGGCAGGCCAGTGTACAATGGGGTGCGGGCTCTATCAAAATAGCTGGGAAGTGTTATGGGCTGCCCGCTGTGCTCTGCTACAGTGCTGGTGTTCACCCCCCAGCGCTCAGCTTGTGTCAGGTTGGTCCCACTGGACAGTGACTTACTGTGTTACCACAGGGCACTCCGGTGATTAATCCAGGCAGTCCCTGGGCAGCCTTTGACGCCTGAGGATCTCCTTAGGGTTGACGCCTGGCCGCAGATCAAGACGTTTCGGTGGTGTTCAGGATCTGCTTCCACTGCCACTAAAAGCACTGCATGTTGCGAGTAAGCTCTTCGCAGTCCTGCCGTCGGAGCCGTCCTGGCAATCCCCAGCATCATGCAGGCATTCTGCTATCTCCCCTACCACAGCTTCTGCAAAATGAAACCTCACGCATGTGCCGCCATCTTGTATTAATTTTCATACGTGTTCATCCGGCTGAGGATGGCTTATCTACACTTCTGCAGTTGTTGTCACGCCCAATTTAGCTCGATCTCGGCAGCAGAGATTATCCGTCAGCTGTCACGGCAAGGCAGGAGTCCAAAAATAGCGAATAGATCGCCGTTTTCAAGGATCTGTTTAGGATGAACGCCGGAGCTCAGTGTCAACGCAGCCTCACACCATGAGCTCCAGGCTAGCCCCCCCCCTTGAAGCCGGTCCCTCATAATGTTGAACCTTGTCTATACACCTATTTCTATAACCCCCTTTTATATTCTCTACTAATATAAAACTAGTGCTAATCATACAAGAAGCATGCAATTATATACATTATCCATTCATAATACGAATAATAGTCTTTTTCCCCGAGTAATAATGCTTTACATATTGGGCGGTGCACAGTAGTATTTGTGTATTTTGGCAGCAATCATAATATGCATTAAGATAGAGGAGTACTCCTTATTATTTCTATTTGTTTTTCTTTTGTTACAGAGAAAGTGCAATGTTGTGAAAAGCAGTTCTTTGTTGATGAGGTAGTGGTGAAGGTAGGGGGACGCTTGGGGAACAGACAGTTACATACATAAATACACAACTTCTATTGGGTACCTTTTGTTGATGCTGGCATAAACAGTGTCTTTATGAGGGCAATGAATGGAGCAGTTATGCAGTGGCTGTAGGCAACACAGTAGATTCAGATACAGGAGGGACGTACGGGAGCCCTACCGACATCCGAAAGGTGCACCCAATAATGTAGCACCTTTACTTTTACCACAAATGGAGTGTCATACATGACGGTGAACTGCCCCTTATACCTTGGCTCACACAACCTGCGTACAAAATTCCTAATGTATATTAAATCCTCATACAACAGTTGGGTAGGTGGTGAACTCGCAGGATCTGGTGCAGCGCTGGTCTCTTCTTCAGTCCGTCGAGGAGCTATCTGTTGAGAGAAGTTTTATTGAGCGTATCATGACCAATAGATATTGCTTAAACTCCTCCACCAAGATGGGCGCAGCCCTATGAGCATCACAAGCTCTCCTAATGGAAGATACTGGCTGTGTATATGCCGGCCCGTAACTATTTAGTGTGGCCGGAGATGATGATTCTTACAGGGTTAGGTCCACATGCCGAATAGTGAAAGGGGCAGACGGTGGATCCAATTTCTTTTAAGGGTAAGACATAACTTGGAAAGCTTTGCCTTTAATAGGCCATTGATCCGTTCAACTACACTGTTGGCCTGAGGATGGTAAATAGAACACATCCAATGTTTTATTCCCAAGAGGGCTCTTATTTCCTCAAACAAATCATTAAAGAAATACGTGTCATTATCAGACCGTAGTGTGTCACACACACCCCGTCGAGGAAACGCCTCGCGTACTAAAAATTTGACAGCTGACTTGGCATCTGGGTGTATACATGGGCCCGCCTCAACCCAATGAGAAAAGGGGCATACTACAAATGTAAGAGATCTGTATGTGTTGTACCATAGTCGATGTGGAGCTGTCATGATCTCTGCTTCCAAAAGGTCAGGGTTTTCCCAACTCCCTTGGAAGCAGATCCATAACCCAGGTTCCGAGTGCCAACCAGTCCCAATTGGGACCTTTTGGACCCAGTCCTGGCGCCAGTTGCACCAGGCTCATAAATATGCCCATTCCCAGCGCTGGAAGCGCCGGGCTCATAATGCTTGGGTGGACTTACCTGCAGCAGACCATGCTGCTTACTTGCCTGCCAGTTGAGCCTCTGATCCTCTTCTGTTTGGAACTACTTTTCCTGTTGGGTGGGGCAGGAGCCACTCCCTAGATTCAGAACACTGGAACTCTTCTGGAAAGCAGGAACTCTTTTCTTACCTAGGCGTGGCTGTGGAAGGAGACACCTAAGCACTACAGGAGGCTATTTAAACCACACCCGATGGTTGAATCTTGCTTTGCGTTATTCTGCATCCTCTGCAGCAGAACGCTTATCGTGTCTTCTGCATCTGATCCTGGGCCTAAGGAAAAAGGCTTACCATCCTGAATCCAGTCTTCAGCAACACCTATAAAGACAAGAAAGAACAGGTTAGCATTACGGTCTTCAGTGACAGCTCTTCACTTACCTGGTCCATCGGCTGTCACCAACGCCTCGCGCTGCATTCAGGCATCTGAAAGACAAAGGCTTACCTACTCTTCGTGCGCTCCGGAGGTCTTCACACTGCATTCCGGCATCTGAAAGACAAAAGCTTACCAACTCTTCGCACGCTCCGGAGGCCTTCGGCGCTGCATCCCACATCTGAAAGACAAAACAAGGTGCGTTTAAAGACATTGGGGAACTTTAATACTCACGTGCCATTACTCCTTTCCACATCTAACCCAGTGGGTATTCCGGCACCCTGCAGCCGCTCCGAACTTGTACCTGCAAAATAAAAAGACAGTTAGAGCGCATCGTGAAGCAGGCAACTAGCGCTTACTTACGTGCTTCCAGGCGCTTCTATTCATCACACGGGCTCCATCTTCAACTCACTTCAGCCCGTAATCCGCCATCGCCGGAACCCTGCAAAACAAGAAACATCATAACTAAAGACTTTAAAGACATTAGAATTACTCGAAACTTACCGTTCGTGCAGTAAACGATGGACAGCAGTCCTCTGAAGTCAAGAGGCCTGCTCCCCTTATCCAGTGAAGAAACTGGTTACAGCACCCTGCCCCGAGGCAGATGGAGAGCACGGCGTTCACTTACCTAAGGTGAGAGCGTTAACCTTTGGGGTTCTACAGGAGAAGAGAAAGGGAAGAAGAGAGAGACATTCAATAACCCAGTTCCTTAATCCCATATTTTCTATCTGCAGACATCTTACCCTTCGAGTCAAACATACAGTGCACAGAGGTCCAGCCCAAAAAACCAGCCGTGTGTTACACATCACCTTTGAAGATACGGTATACGCCCAGTCAAGACCGGCGCCTCTACGGGAATCAGGTGAGCGTTACAGGAGCTCCCTGGACGGCCCAGTAGGGCAGGGAAAGGTGCCCCTTAACGTTCTAAGCGTTTGTCCAGTGCTATAACTCTGGCACACTGTACAATTGATGACAAACACATTTAAGAGCTTGTGCAGATTGGGGACAAACAGCCCTCCTGCAAATCTGCAGCAATATGCTGTTAAGACACATGATACGGATAATGCAGCTGGACAAAAGCAATGACCAGCAATTTATAAGGCATCCCAACTTTCCCGGTTGAGCCTTGCCTCCAAACCAAATCAGTAGGTGACTGCACAAACCCACCCTTTTGCCATAACAAGTTTTCTTCCTGGGGAGCCCTCCCCTGTAGTTATATTATTTCAGCTGTTGGCAAGAAAGTATAGGGTGGTGGTAACTGCAATTGCATCTTCGCAATCACTGGGTATTCACGGGTATGGGGAGATATGCTGTATGTTTGGCTGCTGCGCCAGTGTTTGCCAAGAGAAATGTAATCTGTGTTGTTAGTATGGGCAGGACACGGCCATCACTATTGTATCCAGTTCCTGGGGGTTGACTAATGGGGGAGGATCACCTGAATGGGGGGGGTCTTCGGAGAGTGGAAGTGGGACACTGACAGGTGAGACGTGGTACCCCTTTCCTTATAACACCATTTCCCCATCCTACCCCGTAGGAAATTTAGAAGCTCTGTCCCCCCCACCCCTTTCCGACACAAACCCTTTCTTACACCACTGTGAAAGATGATGGATTAACACCAGAGCCGTTTACCTGACATGCCCCAACACAATGGTCAAGCTGAGTCCGGCAATTGACAATAACTACATACACCTGAGGGTCCTTTTCCTTTCCCCACAGGTATAAAAGGCGGAGCACGAGAGCACACTTTGAGGAAGGCCAAACGCACGAGGAAGCATCTATTTCAAGACGACAGTTCAAACGGAGGTGAAAGGCAGCAAGACCTGAAAGGATGAAAAGGAGGGAAGTGTCCTTGCCCTTTTCGACCCAGACCTGCGAAGTCTGTGTGAATGGAATCATAAGACCGGAAACTACAACTGGCGTGTGGTGTAGCAGATGTCAACGGTGCATGCGGTTCTCCGCACTGATAACCAATGCTAGGCGACGCGCTTGCTACCGTGGTACCATCGTTGACTCCAGAGACAAACGCCAAGGAGTTCAACACAGCCAGTGAGTCGGAGGGAGAACCGATAGTAAGCCAGACTGTATTGAGCGAAGGTTGCAAACAGCAACATAATATGAATTGAAATAACTTGTAAACAAAGATAAAGTAAAGTGTTAATGAACTTTTAAGAAAACCCAGGGAAAGACAAGCTGCAGAGTGGTTCGACGCCACGTGGGCGCTCTTTTGAAAGACTCTGGCTGGTCCCCATTTGTTGAAACTACACATACCAGGAGGTCCTAGGAGAGCCCGACAAAAGAGGTCAAAGTGGTCATACAAGGGTCATATAAAACCCCTTGTACAATCGAAAGTCTTTGACACGTTGCCAAGAGGAAACCTAAGGGAAATGAATCCCGTATTGTGATAAAGAAAAGTGAATGGTGTATCTGGCAAATGTGAACCCGGCTGAAGGATGCCTGCAAGTCGGGGTGAAGCATAATAACCCTATGAACACTGTGTTGACAAAAGTGAACCCAGCTGAGGGATGTCTGCAGTGAATGATTGTTTAAAAAGACATTGAGACGCATGAACATTACAGGTGAAAATATAAAGAGTGACAGGCTGTAGTGAACCAACAGAGGGAGGCTAACATTGTCAAAAGGATCGGATCCCAGTTGAGGGGATCCAGGGGTGAAGAGTCATCACACAATGTAAAAGATTACGGAAAGGAACTTTTGTTTTTGTTATTTTTGACACATCAGGCCCCCGGAGGCAAGATACTTTGTATGAAAGAGACTTGGCTACAGAAGGTCCTGATATGGCTGAAGATAACTGTAGCCTCATGCCGGAGAAGCCCAGTTGTGTGTTGTGCTCAGGAGTCCAGCCTTGTCCCGTGCTAAAAATGTGGGGAACGGAAACCACAGCTATACCATCCTGACTTATCATTTTGCAAACACTTTTCTCTTTTCTGGTGAACATTATCCCACACTATTTTTGTAACTTAGCGGCAAGGATTGGCAATCGTTTTTTTTGTGTGTAGACGAGAAGCCACTAGGACTGCCTTATTATTATTGGATGGTTGTAGCCTGCTCCCATCTTAGGTTTAGGTTTAAATTAGGCATTTTTCTCACCCATTTATACAGTTTAATAAACACCCTTGAACTGTCATCACGTGTCTGTCTTTACTGTTGCCACCATGAGTTCTCTATAGTATCAGGATACACATGGTGCTGGGCTGCCCACACCTGTGCTCTAATGTTGAAGTGGGCGCCGTCATGAATGTCTTCCCCAATCGTACACCCAGGTATCCCACCTTTACCCAAATGTCATCTGCCTGGTCCCCCAGTATAGCGACAAATAAGCTCTTCAGATCTCCCACAGCTAGGGTGACCCCCCGCCATCTGCTTCTCAAATGTGTAGATCCATTTCCCTGCCCCAGTAGTATGGGACAGCAAATGTTTTATTAGGTTATTGTTGTCCACCCATGGCCACTGAATATACTGTTGCCCCCCTGGCCCTTTGTGCAGTAAGGGGAACTGTGTCCCTGTCACCTTCCTTATCTTGTTCTCCACAACTTTCCCTTTAGCTACCGCTATGCACCCATATCCATTCTGCAATCAGGGCCCCCATAAACTCTCCACTCGCTGTGATATCGAGGGTGGGGCCTCTCCTTCCCCTATTCATCCGCTGTATCCCATTCCTCTTTCCCTGCATCCTTACCCTTCTCATCTTCTGACCTTACTTTCCCGTAATCCAAACTTCCTGCTCACTGTCTTTCAACTCCCTTGCCCTCCTTTTCCAAATGTGCATCCTTGATAGCTGTGCTATCGATCCTAAACAAAATATCTCCCGTCCTCCACTTGTCCAAGCCACATAACGCTTTCTGACCTTCCCTCTTTTCCAGTCTCAATCGTGCCAATTCTTCCTGTGCCGCTTTTAAAACATCTTCTACCTCCTGGGTTTTCGTATCCCAGGCCCCTCTCCATTTTGCTTGATTTTGTCAAAGAGCATTGTGTTGGGAATATTTTTATACTGTGCCGATGATAGTGAGAGGGGTGGGGCAGTAGCAGGCGGGGGGCATACGTGGGGTTTGTGTAGCCCAGGGCAGCACAGGTGCAGCCGCACGGGTGCCGTAGCACCCTAGCGGGGGTTGGCGTGTGGTGCTGTGCTCATTGTTTTCTGCACCTTGTTTGGATGAGGTACGACAATCCGTCCCGGGTGGGGCCATGGGTTATTTTTGCCTTCCACCATGGCCACTCCCGTGGATGACTTCGCCTGACTCGCGGTAGCATCCTCTAAATCTCCACTATTTTCCACAATTCTGACCCCTCCTTCCTCTTTTGAAGATTTTTACCCTTACATCGTGATGCCAGAAACATGCACATGTGTCGCATTATTTCTTTGGCTCGGGCCATGATCGAGACACGGGGAGGGTTGTTTCAGACACCCACTGCTTCAAGATCTTATCTTTATACAGAGGCAAAGCAGCACACATATACTCTAACGGGGTACTCAGCACTATCTTCAAGGCCGCCCCTTGGGTTCGTTTTATGCTCAAGAGATGGCCCAGTAATTCCTCATTCAAGGAACCCGGACCCGGTACCCGGTAATGTCGCAAATAGCGGCATGGCTACCTCCAAAGTCGTAATGACCCCCAATGTCTAAGTAGAATCATTGTGTATTTCACTGTGTGGACTCATTGTGAACGCCTGACCTCACTCATTTCTCATGAGACTAGCCTTGACCACACTCCACGCTTATCTTGATTTGGTTTGGTTAAACTCCCAGAGTCCCCTGTTCACTATGACAAGGGAGGCCTCTTGAAATCTGTCCACCAGGCCAGATTTTAGAAATCCATCTGAACACCCGCCAACCCTGATGAGACTCTTGCCTTACTCCTCATGACTTACCGATCCTGTGCCTCCACTGACCAACTGTCCCACACATTGTGAAGCACATAGCTCCGAGTGTTGCTCCACATCTTACTTCCCTCTTCAACTCCTCTCTTGATCATGCTACATTTCCCTCATCCTATATGTCAGCTACTGTCACCCCTCCCCTTAAGAAACTGTGTCTCGTTCCTAACCTGGCAACTTTCATCCGGTCTCTCTTTTACAACACTTCCAAAATTCTAGAGCGAGTAGTATTCAGTCGCCTCACTGATTTCCTTCATACTCTCAACCTCCGGAACCCTCTTCAATCTGGCTTCCGACCTCTGCATTCTACCAAGACAGCTCTCCTCAATGTCAGCAACTTCATCTCTTCCGCACGTCATGCGAACCGTTGATCTATTCTTATTCTTCTCAACCTCTCAATACGCTTGACCATTCTGACTTCTCTCTGCATTATCTCTTCTTGTCATCGCAGATAAGGCCTTTGCTTAGTTTGCTTTCTACCTTGCCCATAGACACTTTCATGTGTCCTGGAACAACCTTAACTCCACACTCACTGCTCCCCCCCTTGCTGTTGGTGTTTCCCAAGGGTCTCTCTTTGGTCCACTTTTCTTCACACTCTATAGTTCAGCTCTTGTCGCCTTGATCTCCTTTTATGGCTTCTCCTATCAACTCTTCACTGACTACACTCGGCTATTCCTCTCCTTTCCTCTTTATCCGACAAGCTGTTCTCAAAAAGTTCAAACTGTTTCTTCGTCATCAAATATTGGATGGCGTCTCACTCACTCATGCGCAACTCCACTAAGCGCGAAGTTCTCTACTTTCCAGCCAAACAGACGTTCTCTTCCCTTCTGACAACCTTCCTTACTCTGCCTCAACTCATCACCTTGGTGTCATCTTCAGCCCATCTCACAACTTCTCGCTCTTCTTCTCCAAATCTAACACTGCACGCAGACTCAACCTCCTCAATATCAGAACAATCTGTCATCTTCTTCCTTTCAATACTGCTAAGCAGGTAGTCCTCCTTAGTTCTTTCTATATTTGACTACTATGCCAATCTCCCCTTTGGACTTCCAAACTATGCTTTTTCACCAATGGACAAAGTTCTCAACTTTGCAGTCTTCACACTTTTCAAACTGTCTCTCTGTGCCTCTACCACCTCTGCCTGTCGCCGGATTGGCTGGCTATCTAGGAAACAAAGAGCTTAGTATAAACTTCTTCTCATCATTTTCATAACTATCCATGGACTTATCCCACTCTACCTATCTGTTCACCTCACTTGCTACTCTCCCCCTTGCTCATTACTATCATCCTCAGCTCTCCTCCTTGCCACTACTCAAGCCCCCTGCACTTCCCCTTGTGTCTGCTTTCTCCCTCTCCTTGCTCCCCTACTCTGGAATGCTCTTCCTCTCCCTCTCTGTACTTCTCCAACTCTACCACTATTTAAGTCTAACCTCAAAGCCTTCCCCCTTTCTGAAGAACCTGTTTCCTAGCACTCAGTCACTCCATCACCTTGCTTCCTTCTCTCCCAACCCTCACTGACAATCCTACAGGACTTTTCCATCACCCCTCCCTCCTTAATTTATCACTTCCTCCACTATCCCGTTCCTATGTTATTCTTTCCTGTCCTCATCCCTGATCTATGATTCCACCTTGCCCTGCAGCATCTGGTATTCAAGTCACATTGTCTCACCACATTGTCATGGACCCATGTCCTCTGCTCTATCAATTTGACATTCTTTTAGATTTTTTGTGCCAAAAATGCATTGCTTTCCTGTGAGTTCTATAAATAAATAAACTGTTTAATAGCATTATATTACTGTGTCCTCCATCCCATTTAGGTGCGTGTGTGGCCTATTTCCTGACAAAGCGGAGAGAATATCGCAACTCCATGAACCCATTCAAGAGTCTAAAAGAGAAAGAGGAGAAAAAGCTGAGAAGTCGAAGATACAGGGTAAGTAAGGGCCGACCAGAGGTAATTTACTGGGGAATGAATGGCAAGTCACAGATTATCTACAGGAGAAGGACTAGTGGGTGAGATGAGATAGAACTGTACAACTTCAGCCTGTCATTGTGTTCCCAGAACTAAAACTCAGAAACAAAAATATAGTTTAAGTACCCTTTGTGTACAGACATAAACAAAATATGTTCGAATAGTGGAAAAACTCAGTGAGCAAAATGTCAGGATTATTTTGACTCCATGTGCCAAGGGGTAATGTGAGGGAAGGGCCTAGTATCTGTGAGGGGTCAGAAATAACAGGCGGACACAAAGTGGTAGTGTTTTCAACATCAGACATCTTTATTAAACTAAAACGGTTGAATAAAGTCCTCTCTGTCCCTATCCTTCAAGAGAGTTTCCCTACATAGGACACTAAAACTAAAGATCAGTCTGTGGGCCTCAGTCTGACCCTGCCGGTCCGGAAACAAGGGTGCCGGTAAGCTTATCAGCACCGTTGTTTCCGGACCGGCATATACAGGTCTGCCTCCAGGAGCCACCGTCCCCAACAGGCCTGACCCTGTCGGGCACAGCGGCCACGGTACGAAGCCTGGTCACGGAAGCACCGGCACCGTTAGCAACAGTGCCAGTGCTTCGAGGGGATTGGGTCCTCCGACGTATTCCATATCTATGACATGTAATCACCACAGCTGTGCTGCTTCGGAAACTTTTTTCGGCGTCTGTGTCCTGCGTCGATGCGCCGTCGTCGAGGGCCTCTTCCGACGTCCGACGTCATCCGATGTGATAAGTAGGACGCACGACGCCTGTAGCCTCAGTTCCGTTTTTTCCGCGAACGTGTTGCTTCGTGAATCTCGGTTAGCGCCTTGACTCTTTGGAGTTCTGTTCTTCGAACCTCTTCGTTTTGTGAAAATCCTTCGTGTGAAGATGTCTTCTACTTCGTCTTCGACCCCACGTCCGGGTTTCAAGAAGTGCGGGTGTGGGTCCAAGATGTCGGTGACGGACTTGCACGACGCCTGCCTCTGGTGCCTCGGGGAGGCCCACGACACGGATGACTGTATCGACTGCCAGTCGCTCACGTCCAAAGCCTTACGCAAACGTAAGAAGAAGTTGTCGGTAGGTCGGGTGTCCAAGCCCAGGAAGTCGAAGTCTGCGGGGCTTTCGACGGATGACTCGAGGGGTGACTCTCCGCGTCATCGTCGGAAGTCTCGTGGGTCTCCTTCTAGGAGTCGGTCTCGCCACTCCTCAGCCTCTTCGATGCATTCTCGGAAGCGCCGACACCGGTCGTCTTCCAGGTCCTCTTCGGAGGACTCTGCCCGGCACGTCGCTTACCCCACCAGCCGTGTGACGCCGGAGGAATGGGCTTCCTTCGGGAAGAAAATGCTGGCGATTCTTGAGTCGCAGGGTACTAAGCCGTCCGCGCCCCCGAGTGGGGTCGGTCGTGAGGGGTCGAGAGACACCGCTCGCTAGAGTGGTCGGCACGAGTCACGGGAGAGGTCCCGTTCGGACAAGGAGGCTCGTTCTCGATGTACCCGTTCCAGGTCCCGGTCCTCGACGCGTTCGAGACCGCATGCACCTGTGAGGTCTTCGAGGAAGACATCGACGTCTGAGGCGTCGAGGGCGTCGACAGGCTTTCTCGAGGCTCTGGCTCCGAGGAAGTCGTCGAAGCCGTCGACGCTCAGGTCGTCGAGGGACACGCTCGGGGCTCCGGCTTCGAGGGCTGTGTCGACGCCGCCGATGCTGGAGGCGCTGCATCTGACGTCGACGCCGATTTCCTCGACGCCGATCCTCTCGGCGCCGATGCCGGTTCTCTCGACGCCGGCGCCGATTCGTTTGACGCCATCGACGCCTTTCGTGTCGGAGGTACCCCGTGGCACGGGAGAACCCCCTAGGAAGGCTCTGGTTAAGAGCAAGCACTCTCGGGTGCCTTCTTTTCGCCACCTGGACTATATTTCAGAGGCGGATGAGGATTCTGATGGCCTGGTTCCTAGTCAGGTTCCAGATGAAATTGTCTCGGGCCATAGTCAGTTTGACGATCTGAGACAGTCACTGCATGATGCCAGTGGACTGGACACCTCTCCAGAGGTGGAGATTTGTAGGCCTGAGCCTGGCTCTCATGCCGATTCCTCGTACCGGCGCCTTATGGCTAGGGTTTCTGAGTACTTGGGATGGTCTGCTCCCCCAGGGGAGTTTGTGCAGGATGATCTGACGGACATCCTTGATGTTGGTCCCCCAACTGATCCGGTACTGCCGTTCCATATGGCTTTACAGAGAAGGGTGGCGGCGGCTTGGACTGCTCCGGAGAGTCTCCCGGCGGTGGGCAGATCCTTGTCGCGAAAATACCGTCCAGCCAGTAGCGACCCCTGCTACTTGACCAGGCACCCCACTCCGGAGAGTTTGGTGGTGCAGGCGGCCAAGGCCCCGGCAAAGCAGGCGTCGTACCCTACCATCCCTCCTGATAGGGACGACAAACGTTTTGATGGCTGGGCGAAGAAAGTGTTTTCTTCTGGTGGTATGGCGCTTCAGGCGGCCAACTCCATTTGTGCCTTGTCTCGTTTCACACACACTCTGTGGAACTGTGTTGCATTAGCGGCTGAACATATTCCCCAAGGGGACGAACGGGATGGTTTCCTTGCTATGGTCCAGGATGGTAAGGATGCCATGTGTGAGTCCGTTCAGTCGGGTTTGGACTTAGCTGAATGCGTCAGTAGGTCCATGGCGGCGAGCACCGTAATACGCAAGTTTGCCTGGTTGCGGAAGTCGGGGTTTGCTCCTGATGTGCAGTCCCGGCTCCTCAACATGCCCTTTGACGGTGAACACCTTTTTGGCAGCAAGGCTGACGAGAGCCTTGAGAGGTTGCAGACCTCAAAAGCTGCAGTGAAGTCGTTGGGCGCTGCAGTTCGCCAACCTCTGCCTTTTCGTCCTAGGGGACAGCAGTGGAGGGGTGGTTCCTTTCGCTATTACTCCTTCAGTAAAGCGAGAGGAGCTGGCAGTCAAAGAGGCCAACGCAGGGGTACCAGAGGTGGACGACAGGGTACCCGTGGTGCCAAGGCCGCTCGGGCAGTTGCCTCTTTGCCCTCAGGTAACGCCGCAGCCGCTCCCATTCAGTTATGAGGCCATGTCCCATGGATCGCCGGTTGGGGGAAGGCTGGCGCAGCATCTTGTAGAGTGGCAAGCCATTACTTCAGATGTGTGGGTTCTGGAGATCATAACCCACGGCTACTGTCTTCCCTTTCGGCACAGGCCTCGCGACAATCCACCGGGGAACCTCTCTTTGCAGAGTCCGGATCCGCTCCTTGCGCAGGAACTTCAAGCCCTGCTGGAGAAAGGTGCAATAGAACTGGTGCCTGTAGCGGAGTGGAACAAGGTATTCCCCTTATTTTTTGATTTCGAAGAAAGACGGGGGATTGAGACCCATCATGGACTTGCGCGGTTTGAACAAACTCCTCAGGAAGGACAAGTTCAAGATGGTTACTCTCTCTCAAGTCCTCCAGGCCCTTCAGCTTCAGGACTGGTTGGTGTCACTCGACCTCAAGGATGCTTACTTCCATGTGCCGATCCATCCCAAGCACAAGAAGTACCTGAGGTTCGCGGTTGGCGACTCGCACTTTCAGTTTCGGGTCCTGCCGTTCGGATTGACCTCCGCCCCGAGGGTTTTCACCAAGCTCATGGTGGTGGTGGCAGCGCATCTCAGGCAAGGGGGGATTCACGTCTACCCCTACCTGGACGATTGGTTGATCAGGGGGAGCTCTCCCGAGCAAGTCCTGGATCATCTGTCCGTCACCTGCCACTCCCTTCACAGGCTGGGCTTCTCCCTCAATTTAAAGAAGTCCCATTTGACGCCAACACAGCGGCTCCAGTACATCGGAGCAGTGCTCGACACTTCCCTGGGGCAGTGTTTTCCTCCCCAGGTGAGGGCTCTTCACATTCAGCAGATGGTGCACAAGTTTCAGCATGCCCAGATGCTCCCAGCGTTCGAGTTCTTGAGGTTGCTCGTCCTCATGGCATCCTGCATTCTTCTGGTTGCAGAGGCTCGCCTGCGGATGAGATCTTTGCAGTGGGCGCTCAAGACGCAATGATCGCAGTCCTCCGGCAGGATGTCGGACCCGGTTCAGGTGCCGCCCTCGGTCGCCCGGGACCTTCTGTGGAGGGCCGTCAAAGGCAACTTGATGAAGGGGGCTCCATTTTGGCTTCCCTGGCTGGAGGTGACGATTGTGACGGATGCATCCCTCACGGGTTGGGGAGCTCATGCCAACGGGCTGAGAGTCAGCAGTCGTTGGTCTCCGTCGGAGTCCAGACTCCATATCAATCTGTTGGAGCTGAGGGCCGTCAGGCTAGCCCTGAAGGCTTTTCTGCCGACTGTGCGAGGAAAGAGTGTCCTGATCCTGACGGACAACACAGTGGCCATGCACTACCTCAACAAAAAGGGGGGGGGGGCAGGGTCACTTCCTCTGTGCAGGGAGGCGATGCAGCTCGAGTTCTGGGCCATCCAGCAGGAAGTTTCGATCTCGGCAGTTCATCTGGCCGGAGACGAAAACGTGACGGCGGACGCTCTGGCAGGTACGAGTGGGAGTTGGCTCAGGAGATTCTCCTGGAAATCTTCGCCCTTTGGGGGACCCCTCAAGTGGATCTCTTCGCCTCCAGTGTCAACCGGAAGTGCGAAAGGTTTTGCTCGCGGGAATTTCCTCCAAAAGGAGCCTTAGGAGACGCGTTCGTGGTGGAGTGGTCATTCCCGCTGCTGTATGCGTTTCCTCCAGTCCCCGTCATCCCGCAAGTGCTGCGGAGGTTACGGAAGTTCGGTTCCCGGATGATCCTCATTGCTCCGGCGTGGGCTTGGAGGACGTGGTACCCGGACCTTCTCGACTTGTCCATCTGCCCTCCGCGTCGTCTTCCCTACCGAGACGATCTGCTCTCACGGGAGGGGGGGGGTCAGGTTCTCCATCCAGAGGTCAGATCCCTCAACCTTCACGCTTGACTTCTGAAAGGTTGAGGTATAGGGATTGGGACCTCCCTGAAGACGTGATGGAGGTGTTGCTTTCGGCCCGAAGGCCAGCAACAAAGTCTCTGTACCGTTGCCGTTGGCGTAAGTTTAGCGACTGGTGCAGAGTTCAGAATGTGGATCCTTTTGCATGTGACATCCCCATGGTTCTGTCCTTTTTACTTTCTTTGGCCCACAGGGGCTTGCAAGTGGGTACCATTAAAGGTTACCTGGCGGCGCTGTCCATCTTTAAGCGCTCGTCTGAAGAGTGTTCTTACTTTAAAATCCCTTTAATTTCACAGTTTCTGAAAGGGCTCACTAATGTGTTCCCTCTGTCACCTTTCCTGGTGCCCGGTTGGGATTTAAACCTTGTTCTTAAGTTTCTTATGGGTGCTCCGTTTGAGCCTTTACATTCTTGCCCTTTGAGGCTGTTAACGCTGAAAACTGTGTTTTTAGTTGCGGTTACTTCCGCTCGCAGAGTGAGTGAGTTACAGGCACTTTCAGTTAAGCCACCCTTCACTGTTTTTCACAAGGACAGGGTTGTCCTTAGAGTTCGTCCTTCTTTTCTTCCGAAGGTAGTGACGGAATTTCATTTGGCCCAGAAGGTTGTTCTTCCGGCATTCTATCCTCCTCCGCATCCTGGTAAGGAAGAGGAGCGGCTCCATAGGCTTGATCCTAGGAGAGCTTTAAACTTTTATGTTTCACGCATGTCCCGGGTCAGAGTGGACGATCAACTCTTTATTGGGTACGCTGGAAAGCGTTTGGGGCAAGCTGTGACGAAACAGACTTTGTCTCGCTGGATTATTTTGGCCATCTCGGAGTGCTACCGCTTGGCGGTTAAGGACCCACCGGCTGGCTTGCTGGCCCATTCTACCAGGGGTATGGCTGCGTCTACTGCCCTGCAGAGGGGTGTTCCTATTCGCAACATCTGTGATGCAGCCACCTGGGCTTCAGTACATACATTTGTACGTCACTATTCCCTCGATTCCATCCGAGCACAGGATCTGGCCTTTGGCAAGGCGGTCCTTTGCTCTGCTATTTGATTGGCTATTCTAAATTTTGATTCTAAATTCTTTCCCTCCTCCTTGCTCTGTTACTGCTTTGGGAGTCTGTCATAGATATGGAATACGTCGGAGGACCCAATCCCCTCGAAGAACAAGTTACTTTCTTACCTGGTAACGTTCTTTCGATGGGATGGTCCGACGAAGTATTCCATATCGCTCCCGCCCTGCCTTCCCCGCTGCAGAATTTCTTTTGCGATTGCAGCTTACGTTCCGCAAGGCTTTGTGTCTGACTGGCAGTTGACTAGTGTCACACGTTCTGGGGGAAAAAACTACAACTGAGGCTACGGGCGTCGTGCGTCCTACTTATCACATCGGATGACGTCGGACGAGGCCCTCGACGACGGCGCATCGACGTCACCGACGCAGGACGCAGACGCCGAAAAAAGTTTCCTAAGCAGCACAGCTGTGGTGATTACATGTCATAGATATGGAATACGTTGTCGGACCATCCCATCGAAAGAACGTTACCAGGTAAGAAAGTAACTTGTTCTTCTGTGGTCCCCACTCACATAGTCCTATAGGACTCTATGGGAATGGGGACTTACATTTTACCGCCGCCTGACTTTCTGGGTCGCCGGGTTTGTAATCGCCCGGTGGCACCAGGAAGTCAGGCGCCGGTAAATATTTACGGGTCCAGCGGCAACCCGCCGGTTGCACCGGCACTCTTACCGCTGGGGGGGCCCTAATGAGGCCCAGTGTCTCGTCAAAATTATACACAATGTCCTTGTATCCAAAACATACTAATCTGACCCTCATACTAGAAATGAACAACTAAGGGTACAGGGAAATTTCTCTGGATTAACTTTGCCAAAAAGTGTTCATAATTAAAGTAAGTAGAACAATTTAACAAAAATAGTCTTTTCCAAGGAGAAATCCTAGAATCCAGAAGGTGGTTCCCTTCCCGTGGATATCACAAGTAGGATGGCAAAAGTATTTTTCCGAACAACAATTCCTTAAGGATGGCAAAAAGTGTCTCTCTAGAACAGTTACTTTGGTTCCTTATACATTGTTCAGGAGGTTTCTGTGCTAACGATATATCCCACACAATTTAGCTCTTTCTGAGATTTCTTTGCACTGAGTTTACAAATGAAAGGGGTTTATTCACAATGAGAGGTTCCACATATAGTTCTCTTCAATCTCTTTGATACATTAGCGGACCACCTGATCTACTTGTCCATCAGAAGTCCTCCTGTGAACTATCTAGGTATTTGTCTATAATCCTTCTACCAGGTATTTGGATTTGTTCAATTTCACAACTTTCACTTGCCTGTTTTCTTAGAGTCTCTGGTATATTTGTTTTGCCATGTGTTTTATAAAAGTATATACGTTTCTTCCTTTAACTTTAGTGGACTTCCTGGTATACTCCTCTATCAGGAATCCTTTAGTAGATTAATCTGATTCCCTGGTATACTCTCCTGCCAGGTATCATCCCACACTTTTAACATGCTTTTTCAACTTCAACTTGCCTGTTGTCTCGATTGCCAGGGCTTCCTTTCACCTAGTTCTTAGATTCCTGGCATACTCCCTGGCCAGGTATCTTGACACAATGTTCCATTCTTCCTTATATTTCGAATGGATTGTCTTGTATACTCCCTTGCCCGGAATCCCTCTCTGGGGTCTTAAAGATCGCCTGGTATGCTTCTCTACCAGGTATCTGCCTCAAATTTCTCACTACCTGGGCGCTTCTTTCACCAGGGCTTCTTTCAATGTTATCACTGTCTTTTCGTATAGCACAGTTGTATTCCTTTACTGTGTATACTTCATTGGTTTGGGGTACTACTTGTTACAACTTTTCCCACATTGATATCTCATATATGGAGAGATTTGTTTAAGTTTTGTCTTTTAACTTCTTCATCAACATTCATCTGCTTGTGATAACACTTGCTCCAACTTCGCCCATATTGACATTTCATACATGAGGATTTGTGTAAATGTTGTCTTAGTAATTCACTTGTTCGGTATTCAAAATAGTTTCTGAATTGCCCACATGTTTGTCGATATGCCCCAGGGTCCCCAATGGCTCTGGACAGACTCACTGGTATCTGGTAATGTTCCCGACCCGTGGCATGCTGCTGTGGTGAAGCTTTCCCTCTGGGACAGCGTTTCCTGCTCTGCAGACCTTCTCTCAGCTCCCCTGCCAGCTATGTGTTCACCCGCCGGTAAAACGTGCTGCTTGTCCCGACCGCGTCTCTGGTAGCTTTGCTGCTGCTACCGGCTTCCCAGCGGTTCTGCCAGGGTGCCTGCTGTGTCTCCTGTAGCCTCACGTCATGCCGGTAGGTAATACTAGCTTCTCCAGCATTTTATCTTTCATAGATAGTGCTGTGAATATTACCAGTGGAGAGGCTGGGAATCCCCTGTTACTTATATTATAATACATTTCCTAAAGGAAAACTTCGACACTTTGAGTGTCCTACCCATATCGTTGTGGGTGATTTTGGTCCCCACCAATAGGACATTGAGTGTATAGTTCCTGCTGGTAGGAATCCTTGTGTTCGTCTCTCCAAAGAGAGAAGTTCTTTTCAACAAATAAAGGTTAATCGTACAAAACACAATTATCCTATCTACACGTTTAAAAAGTCCTTGTTTAGGGCCTGTGGAACTTGTGACCTGAAAAACATCTATGAAGGAGACAAGCACCTGGACCAATCATTCGTCTGAGAACTGCGAAATCTGCCTAGGATTCTCGCAAAAAACCCTCAAGGACGGGAAACGTCGCCTAATCTGCTAGCTCAATGAAGGTACTTATCCAGCCTCAGAAGCAGGCTCTTAACGGAGTGTCAGAGCTACAACTGCCTCTGGAAAGCGAACCCTGTCGGTCCACAGATCTAGGTCAGAAGAGAGACCTGTCAAGAGGCATTACACGCAGGAGGCATTGTCTAAACAAGGTGAGAACTCCAGTGCACCAAAGCAGAGGGCAGAGTCGTCTACGGGACAGGGCGCGGTGGTCCAACAGTCGCAGTCTCCCTCTCAACAAGGGCCACTAGGCCACGATAACTCACCGTCCACGAAGAGACTGTCGTCGGGCCAAAAGACAATGGCCCAATCATCAACAACAACAAAGAAGTCACACCCAGTGACAACGTCCAAAACACGGTCATCTTTGGACCGGCCACCGAGTAAAGGCTCCCATAAACCAACAGCTCACATTCACTCTTGAGATAAGCCTGGCTGCTCGGCTCGCTACCAGAAACTGTGTGGTACAGACTTATACCAAAGGTTGGTCTTGCTTACCCCTGTAGTCCTAATTGTGTGTGGTGGTCCCAGAGGGTACTGCATGCAATTCTGCCTAACACTGGTGTACAGTGGTGTGGATAAAGTATAGTTATTATATTGAGAGTGCTGCTCCTACTTTTGTTCAAATAACCTTCACAAGGATAAGCACCACTAGAAAAGCAATTGTTTTATAATGCCAGGTATTGATAACTTCAAACAGGAAGCCCTGATCATTCTAACAGTAGATCAACTGAAAGATATGTGTAAAGTCAGGTCTCTCTCTGTTAAAGGCAAGAAAAACGAATTGATTGAGAAATTGTTGAATCATCAAAGACTGTGTTACACTCACCTGGTCTCTGCGGGGATGTTGGGGCACGGTTGCAGCACTCCGAGGATCTGGCTCCCCTGGATCAGGCTTCTTCCCCTGCTCCTGTGTTGTGAACTGCTCTGGTGGTTGGAACGAGAGGTTGTGAGGGTGCTGTGATATGGCTGTAGTTCTCAAACCCTTCTTCCCAGAACGTGGTGAGCATGCGTTTGCCCATATAGTCTCACCTGTTAAACTATGAGGATGAGCTCTCCGTCCTTCTTCTCGAGTTTAGGGGCGCTTTAATTTGGCCTAGTTCCTTCACTGGGCCATGTGCGTTGCAGCCCAGACCGGCTGTGACTGATCCACTTCTAAGGTAAGTGTTCTTCAACAATGATTATCGTCCGTATTCATTAGCAATTTCTTTTCCCCATGATTAGTGTTCATATCCCTAGTAATGTCTTTCTTTCTCCCCAGTATGTGATGAAGACCCAGCGGAGTCGCGCTGCTGGAAGTGAGCCCGAATAGAGCCCTAAGGAGCTTACAATGTCCCAAATAGACAGTAAGTTTGGGACCTACGGTCAGCACGCGGGTTATGTAGCGTGCAACCTTAGCGAATTGTCTTTATGTAGTTTCTGACCTTAATTGTCCTTTTCTCCTGCAGGTATGGCCTGGCGATGCTAGACGAGGAGCAGCTGTCTGAAGATCTGTCGGCGGGTGATGGGTGACTGTAGCTGCGAGGATGCTGGCCGAGAAGAACTCCTGCGTAAGCCTTCAAACTGCGGAACAGGTAAGGAGCGCTGCAGGCGATATTATGGCTGGAGTCAGGTAGGTGCGCTCTAGGCGATGGTAGCTGGTGTTGCTGAAAGCAGGTAAGATGCGCTTCAGGCGATGGTTTTGCTGGAAACAGGTGCGCTTCAGAGATGGTTTTGCTGGAAACAGGTAAGATGCGCTTCATGCGTAGGTAGGATGTGCTTCAGGCGATGGTTTTGCTGGAAACAGGTAAGATGCGCTTCAGAGATGGTTTTGCTGGAAACAGGTAAGATGCGCTTCAGCGATGGTTTTGATGGAAACAGGTAAGATGTGCTTCAGCAATGGTTTTGCTGGAAACAGGTAAGAAGCGTTTCATATGGCAGTGAGCATTACGCTGCATGAGCAGATTAACGTGACGCGCTGGCATGCGGGCGAGGCAGGCTTAAATAGCCTGGTCCCAGCCACGCCCCTTTGCTCTGCTTGATGGCTCCACCCTGCCACTCCCAGAAGATGCTGCACGTGTAGCCCAATGCATTCTTATGGCCATGCCCAGACTGGATGCACGTGGGGGCTCTGCAAGAGATGAAATAGCACGTGCCCTAGGAAACAAGTGTGCAGAGCACACTTTCTCATGAGCCTGGTGCCAAAGGCACCAGCACTGGGTCCAACTGGACCCTTTAAGTGATGTCAGTTGTGATTCTCACCCTGTGGCCATGACAGACTGGGAGTTAGAGCTATAACCCCTATCCCCCCAGCAAATGTGGATAATGTTGATGAGAATGATAATGATTCAGAGTCTGGCTCTAATGTTATTGATGAGTTAGAAGAGTCAGAGGAGTCTCAGGATGTGAGCCCCACTACACCTCTACTTGCTTTAGGTCCTCAAGCTATAACCACAGGGACCCTGCCAGGTCCAGTACTGAGTCCAGAATGTGTCTCTCTTGAAAAAATGAGACTTGAGTTAGAGTTCAAAAGAATTCAAATGCAAACTGATAGTAAACATCAAGAACTCAGGCTCAGAGAAATGGAATTGAATCATGGACTTGAAATGAAGAAATTGACTCTTGAAAATGGTTCTCTCCCAGAGTCTTCTAGGTCTTCCAGTCCTAAGAGGCCTAGCATGCCTAAAGAAGCTGCGAGTATGTACGAGGTGAGACTTGATATTTTAGATTGGTTGGCTGCTTTTGAATATAACTATGGGATTCATGGTTTTACAGGGAATCAGTTGATTGCTTGGCTTTTGTCTAGGCTCCCCCCAGGTTGCAACTAATGTTGTAATGGAGGTAGGGGAACTTGAAAGATTTGAGTATGAAAATGTGAAACTAGCTTTGATAGCTAGATTTGGGAAAACTCCTTCCCAGTACCTTAAGAGATTTAGGACCCACAAAAAGCATGATGTTACCCCTTGGACTACCTGGGTGTGTGAATGTTTGAAAAACTTAGATGGTTGGGTAAAGGGTTACAGAGTTAACACTTTTGAAGGAATGAGAAATCTATTTTTGTTAGAATCTATTTTTGATGCCTGTTCTCCTGAGCTGAGACAGCACTTGGCCGACTCTAAGGAAATTGATCCAAAGAAGTTAGCAAAGGCTGCTGACTTGTGGGTTGCCAACAGGGCCACTCACAAGGATTCTGGGGCAACTCAGAAGAAGAATGATGGGAAGCAGCAACAGAAAGATGGCAAAGAGAATTCTAATACCTCCAATCCAAAAGAAGGCCCCAAACATAAGAAGGGTAAGCCACAAGGGAAACCGAATCAGGCTAGTGAAACCTCTGGTGCCAAACCAGAGGTAGGTCAGCAGAGACCCTAATTTGTCAGAACATTTGGAAAATGTTATTCTTGTGGGTCGACCATGTGAAAGGGGATCCCAGATGCAAGGGTAGACCTTCAGGGATCCACACTGTCTCCTTAGCCTTCTCCCCAGAGGAAGAAGTACATGTGACAAGTAGTAATTTTCAAGTACTGGCTGAAGACCCCATTGGAGTCTCTGCCAGTGTTTCTTTAGTGTCCCTGGGTCTGTGGGAACAGCAGAATTTAGATGTCTATAATTCGATTCCAGATAACACAAAAAATTATTACAAGGACAGTGTACTTGTAAATGGTCAGGAGACCCCTGCCATTAGAGACACTGGGGCCTGCATTACTGTAGTGGATGAATCTTTTTTCAAGGCTAAGGATGTTGCTAAGGCACCCAAAAGCTTCACTAAGCTTGCTGGAGGCCCTGTCCAAATGCTTCCTAGACTACCAGCGCTCATCCAGTGCAACAACATGACTGTCAAGATACCTGTTAGTGTGCAAAGTGAGGTGCCTGGGAGAGTCCTGTTGTGGAATGATTAAAAAACTGTGGAGTTGTATCAACCACCCCCAGGTCTCCCAGTAAAAGGAAACAGGAGCCGACATGGAGGGCCATGGAGAGTACCTTAGATGGCTCTCCAGAGGATGTTACAGAAGAATCTCTAACACCTAGCCCACAGGAATTACTAACTGTTATTTCCAGGAAGAATGAGGCAAAGGGGAAACCCAAAGCCTCAAGGGCAAAACCAGAAAGCACCCCTGTGCTACCAAGAAGGACATCCCCGAGAGGACTGTCCAAAGTCACACCTGTGACTGCTCCACCAGCTGAGGCTGAGTGTGAGGAACAACCAAGAAAGGCTGAATCAGCTTCTGAAGATTCAGAGCTGGAAGAAGACCTGACCCCTTTTGGAGATCTGGATCCTAAAGACCATCCTGAGCTGCAGTCTTTACTGGCAGAAGGTGGCCCCTGTAGAGCAGACTTCAGCAGAGGCCAGAGAGAGAGTCCTACTCTTGGGGGTCTTCACCAACAGGCAGCTTCCCAGCTGGACAGGCAAGAGCCAGGGAAGCATAGGTTGTACTGGGAAGATGGCATCTTCTACAGTGAACCAACTGAGTCTATCCAAGGGGACTACAGAAAACTTGTAGTGCCTCTGGAGACAAGACACCAGTTCCTACAGTTAGCCCACAAGATCCCTTTGGCTGGTCACTTAAGCTTCCAGAAGACCAAGGAAAGGCTTTCTCTATATTTCTACTGACCTAGGTTGGGGTCTGATGTAGATTAATTCTGTAGGAGCTGTCACACTCAGACATCTGGCAAGAGTGGAGACAAGAATGTGGCACCCTTGGTGCCTCTCCCAGTGGTGGGAGTATCTTTTGAGAGGGTAGGAATCAACATTGTTGGTCCCTTCGACCCTCCAATCTCTTCAGGCAATCGATTTATATTGGTTGTAGTAGACCATGCTACTAGGTTCCTGAAGCCATACCGATGAGGACTGTTAAAGCTCAGGCAGTTGCTAAGGCCCTACTTGGTATTTTTACTAGGGTAGGTTTTCCTAAGGAAGTCCTCTTTGACAGGGGATCAAACTTTATGCCCCACTACATGCAGGCCATGTGGAAAAACTGTGGAGTGACTTACAAGTTCTCAACTGCCAACCATCCACAGACAAATGGATTGGTAGAGAGGTTTAACAATACTGTGGGCCTCATTACACGGATGGCGGAGAACCATGGCACTATTAACACCATGGTTCATGCCGGTAAAATACCGGCACCGCCTTGGCAGAAAGGGGAATTACCGCCCCATTCCAAGGTTGGCGGGCCGGTAATTCCCCCTTCCACCATTGCCCTTCCCCATTCCCATTTTTGCCCCATAGGGCATAATGGGAATGGGGAAGGCGCTAATTACGGTACCGCAAATTGCGGTACCGTAATTAGCTCCCTGGGTCCCTTTGCGGGTTGGGTTTTAACGCCTGCAAAAAGCAGGCGTTAAATTTGCCAACCCGCAAAGGGACCTCGTAGTAAGGTGGTAAGGATTTACTGGTACCGGTAAAATACCGGTACCAGTAAACCTTTACCGCCATCCGTGTAATGAGGCCCTATGAAGAGCAAGGAACCCCTTAGAAGAAAGTGTGATCTTCTACTGCCATGCCTTCTATTTGCTTATAGAGAAGTCCCTCTGGAGGGAGTTGGATTCAGTCCCTTTGAGCTTCTCTATGGTGATCCAGTTAGAGGTCCATTGACCCTAATTAAGGAGTGGTTGCAGATTGCTCCTTTTCTCAAACTAGTGAGAGTCATTGCCTATGTGTTAGGTCTCCGGAGGAGAATGAAACACATGATGACAGAAGCATCTGATAACTTAAAAGCAGGTCATGCTCTGGTGAAGCATTGGCATGACCAGAAGGCCAACATGGTTGAGTTTACTCAAGACCAGCAAGTTTTAGTTATGATACCTACAAGGCAGAGGGCCTTACAGGACAAATGGATAGGACCCTTCAAGGTTGTGGGAAAAATTGGAGAGGTCAACTACCCAGGGTCTTTCACACCAACCGCCTAAAAGCTTATGTCACCAGACCAGAAGGGGGAGCTTTGCTTCTAGCTTCAGCTCAAGACGAGGAAGAGAGTGAACCTCTACCTGATCTCCTCATGGGACAACCTTTAGATGAGAAAATATGAGTTAATCTCTCTTCTAAACTGACACTGGAAGAACGGGAGGAGTGCAAGTTTCTGTTAAATCAGTTTGCCTCTGTGTTTTCACTATCACCAGGCTTGACCCTTGGGGCCAGCATGATCCTCTCACTGGTGACTGTTTACCTGTTAAAAGCAGAGGTTACAGGATGTCAGATAATGTCAGAACCCTCATAAAGGAAGAGGTCAACAAGATGCTTTATCTCGGGGTAATAGAACCCTCTACCCGTCCATGGTCTAGTCCAGTTGTACTAGTGCCAAAGGCAGGATCCAAGGAGTTGAGATTTTGTGTGGACTATAGAGCTCTAAATGCAGTCACAAAGACTGATGCCCATCCTTTACATAGGACAGATGATCTGGTGGACAAACTTGGTTCAATACCTCCGTACATTTGACCTAACATCAGGCTATTGGCAAATAGCCCTGACAGACCATGCTAAGGAGAAAACTGCATTTTCAACCCCAGCAGGCCGCTACCAGTTTAAGGTAATGCCTTTTGGACTAAAGAATGCACCTGCAACATTCCAAAGGATGGTTAATCAAGTTCTGAATGGGATGGAAGACTTCTGCATGGCATACTTTGATGACATAGCAGTGTTCAGCCCTACTTGGAAAGAACATGTTGACCACTTAGGATATGTTTTACAGGCTCTTGAGCAGGCCCATCTGACCATAAAGGCAAGTAAATGTCAAATTGGTCAGAGCAAAGTGGTCTACCTTGGACATGAGGTAGGAGGAGGTGAACTTTGCTGGATTTTGAGGACTTGATTTATTTACCTGGAAAGAGTGTGAGCCTTTTTTTCCCACTTTCATGTATTTTGATGTGTGTTTTACCTGTGTGTTCTTTGATTATGGAGTTTTAAGACAACACCATAGGCATCCTCTTTCTATGTGTGTTACACAGCACCTTCAGTGCAGTGACACAGGGATGTCTTTTAGACTTCCCAAAGGTTTAAATACCTTCTCTGGGATAAACTACTGTTTCCCAGAGAATGTAAAGTGAAATTGACTTTACTAGTCTTTCCAAATTCCTAGACCAAGCACACACCATCTTACAATGGCATGCTGGAGGAGTTACAAAGTATCCCCTGTGTCTAGATACTCATGTTGCAGTCAAATGCTACCCCTTTCTACTGAAAATGCTGGTGGCAGTGGTTTTACAACGAACTACCATGATTTGTCCCGAGCGCGAACACCGGTAGCTAAAAATCACGGGAACCATGTTTTTCAAGATGGAGCCTTAAGCCCCTTTGTTTAAAAGGGTACCAGTCTTTTTTTTTTCGCCATTTCTTTTTGGAAAGGTCCTTCTAGTGTTTGTCTCTGCGTGGCAAACCAGGTTTGGTCCCTTTGTTCGTGTGCCTTTGGCGGGCTTCAGGACTGAAGACTGCCTCTGGCGTCTGAGTGTCTGGGGTGGGCAGGAAGTGAGGGAGGTGCCCGAAACTCCCTGTGCTTAATCTCCTAGGAGACCCAAATGCACTCTGGCGTTATTGTCTGGCTGACCGCCCGGCAAATACAGCCACCCTGCTGGGTGAGTGACAGCTAGGCTGGAATGAAAAGGAGAGAACTGTTTAAAAGTTGAGTCTCTTGTACTGGAAAGCAGAGCCGACCACTGGAACGAAAGAACCGAAGATGAGCTGGAAGAGGACGCCTGCTGAAACTCCTTGACAGTTAGTTTGCCCGGTGAAGCCCTGCTGCAGGCCCGAATTGCAAAACTCCATTTGACAGAGAAGCTCCTTCAAGGATGGCTTCTTCCTTTGAGTTGGTGGGCCCAATCAACTCATAAGACACCTGGATACCATTCTCCAGGGAGAGGGACACCAGTTTGTGTTCTTGAATCTACAGCTACTGGAACTGAAGTGACCCCATTTTGTTTGCTTTATTCAACGATCCCGTGCAGTGCAGGAGTCGCACGCCGTCCTCCCTCTTGTCCCCAGTGACTGAAGCTCAGGAACAGCGAGATCTGCAGGAACTGCCAGGAACCACGACTTCAGCAACATTTGTTTCTACATACAAAGGTACTGTGCCAATCCGATTGAGAGAACGCCACTCTCGCGGTGAAAGTTTGTTTAACTTTCCCAATTTACAGGCCTAATCAGCTTGTGACCCCACAAATGATTCTTTTTCGCCTAAACTACTTCTGAGAACTTTTGCAAAGACTTTACCGTTTGATACCAGAACTGCTCTTTCCTATCCAGAACACTAGCCCATTGACTTTGGCCTGGCCCATTGACTTGAATTGAACTCTTCTGGTGAGCTGAAACTATTTGCACTGACTAGAAAGTTTATGTGATCTATTCTACTTACTTTTGTCCTTTTTGCTCACTGCTAAGTAACTGAGCTGCCATTTGGTTCCTATTTCAGGGGAACTCAAACTGTCTCAAAAGCTTAGAGTTTTGTATTGAAGTGTATTGGTATATAATAAGTTTTCTTCTAGTGAAATGTTTTCTAAATGATTGTGTAATAAATGAAGTGTTTTTTACCAAGAAACCTTGAGTATAAGTGTCTACTTGAACCACTGTGATTGCAAGTCCTCTGTGTAACTACTTGTGTTGCTCACATTCACTCTTGAGATAAGCCTGGCTGCTCAGCTCGCTACCAAAAACTATGTGGTAAAGACTTATACCAAAGGCTGGTCTTGCTTACACCTGTAGTCCTAATTGTGTGTAGTGGCCCCAGAGGGTACTGCATGCAATTCTGCCTAACACACCCTCATTGTGAACCCTCTGCCGAAGCATGGTGACACTTCGAACAGAAAAAGTAACCCTCATTTGGAGAAAGGTCCAAATCCTGTAAGACACCATAAGTCACAGTCTTGTGGCGTGAGTGGAGGTGCAATTTCTGGATCGTGATGATGAGTCTGATGTTCAGCAAGTCCAGTAACTCTGAGCTGTGCACACAAAAGCATTACTTTCCACTCCTTTGCAAATCACTGTACTAACCCCATTCTCTCAACAATAATACCCGACTCTCCGTCCACCCCATACAGAACTCGGCCTGGATAAATACAGACCTATTCAGCACAATAATTAAGAACCTCGGGGTCATCTTTGACTCCACCCTTTCCTTCTCCGCCTACATCTCTGAGGTCTCAAAAAAGTCAAATTTCCGACTGCACCTCCTCAGAGGTACTCTGCCTTTCCTCTCCTTCCCCCAGAAGCTCATGGTATCCCAGGCTCTGGTTCTCTCTAGCTTGAACTATTGTAACAGCCTCTTTCTAAATCTACCTGCCTCTACTCTCCGCCCTCTGCAACTAATCCAAAACAGGACTGCGAGACTTGTCCTTGGCCTCAAGCCCTGGGATTGTATCTCTCCAGCTCTGAAATCTCTCCACTGGCTCCCAGTGGATGCAAGGATTAAATTCAAAACCCTCTGCATTGTCCACAAGGCTTTCTGGGGCCTGGGTCCAAAATACCTTCAGCTATCCCTCTGCAAATACCTCCCCTCTCGAGCTCTTCGCTCCTCTACCTCCAACTCACTCAGGGTCAGTTGTTTTTCTAAGAAACGAGCTGGGGGTATATCTCTGTCTTTCGCTGGGGCCTCCCTCTGGAACAGCCTCCCTGCCACTCTAAAACTTGAGGAGAACCATCTCCGGTTCCGGAAGCACCTCAAGACCTTCCTCTTTTCATCTGTCTTCACTCCCCCTCTCCCCTGCTGAGCTGTTCTCTCTTGGACCGTGCACCTGGCCACCCTCTGTCTTTTGGGCCCAGGTACCTGCTCATCCTGCCACCCTCCCGCACTGCCTCCAGGCCACCCCTTGCACTGGGGTCTGTATCTGTACACATACAGCCCCCCCCTTTTTCTTCCTGCACTTATCAGACCTACCCTGTCTGCTGCCTTAAGCCTAGCACTTGCAAATTGCTTACTGCATTACCACTGTTTGTTGCCTTTATTATTTATTTATTGTTATTTATCTGTTTCTCCTCTGCTTCGCACTTTCCACCTCTCCCCCCTTCCATGCACTTTTCCCCTCCCCCCTCTCCCATGCACTTGCGCGTTCTCAATGTCACTGGGCCTAGTAAGATCGCTGTTTTGTTCTCCCCTGTTCCCCTCCCCTCCCCTCCCCTCCCTTGCCTTGTCGCGCTCTGAAACACTTGTGTACGAGCGCGATAGAAATAAAATATCAATCAATCAATAGATTCATTACGAGTCAATGGGCCTCATTACACGGATGGCGGTAAGGATTTACCGGTACCGGTAAAATACCGAAAATCCTTACCGCCTTACTACGAGGTCCCTTTGCGTGTTGGGGGATTTAACGCCTGCTTTTTGCAGGTGTTAAAAACCAACCCGCAAAGGGACCCAGGGTGCTAATTACGGTAGCGCAATTTGCGGTACCATAATTAGCGCCTTCCCCATTCCCATTGAGCCCTATGTGGCAAAAATGGGAATGGGGAAGGGCAATGGTGGAAGGGGGAATTACCGCCCCGCCAACCTTGGAATGGGGCGGTAATTCCCCTTTCCGCCAAGGCGGTGCCGGTATTTTACCGGCATGAACCATGGCGCTAATAGCGCCATGGTTCTCCGCCATCCGTGTAATGAGGCCCATTATCAGCAGCATCTTTATGAAACAGTATCTCCAAATAAACAACACATGCCAAACTGGTTATGTCCTTAAACTTGGGTGGGGGGGTATACCTACACATAAGGTAGTCGAATTACAATGTACACATTTTCATGGGCGGAGTGAAGGACTGCCTTGCCAAAGGCACCATCCCGACCATGGGAAGAATCCAGGCAATAATGTTTAGTAAACGTGTGGATGGAAGACCACCGTTGCAGCTTCACAAATGTTCTAATAAAGGTTGCAGCAATTGGCATTATAAATAATTACTTTAACCATTACATCACTACTAAATGCGGCATACTGTATGCATACCAAACCCAGAAAAGCAGTGGTTTGAAGTTGCTGCCTGCCTGTAGTGAGATGTCTCAAACTAAACTTTCCATCAGCTTCTTTCCATTGATTATCTGGGAATGGCTGTTGGTAGTGCAGAGAAAAAGCACACTGTTCATCTCAATGCATGCAGCCCGGTCGAATCCAGAAATGGAAAAAGGTCCCTTTAATTGATATAATTAGACATTACTTATTACATTACTACTGTATGTGGGCATACTGTACGCATACCGAAGCGGTGACAGAAGGGTTTGAAGATGCTACCTGCTGCTCACAATATCTTTTTGCCCAGAACTCTAATCAGGTCTCCCCATTGAATGTGTGTAGCATCTGGGCAGATGGCAAGTGAACAAGGACGCACTAATTGACATAAGTAAGCATTACCAAACACAAAGTGCACTGTTAAACCCCATCATCGCCAAAACTGCTATACAGTACAGGGCACCACACACCTAAGCATAGTTATGTGACTGTGCCATCATAGTTGCAGAATCAGGACATCGGTTAAAAGAATGAGTGCTGCATGGGGGCCAACTGGAGCTTGCTCTCTAAAGTCAACAGAAGTAACACACCTCCAAATGGAAGATGGGCCAGTAAAAGGGTTTGGTATTTCTGCAACATAAACACATTGACAACTTGTATCAGTGGAAGGGGGGGGGGCTGAATTAGTTGTGTGTTCTGGAGTACCATAATGCGCTTTATCAAAACAAAGTCTTGCTCTATATGGGTTTGTTGAAAGACTTGTACAGGGGTGGGCATGCCGTTGGTCTTTAAGAGTACTGTAATACAGACAATTAGAAAATTAGAAGCAATTTACCTTAACGTCATGTACTGTACTTCTGACAACTAATTACTATGGCAACAAATTAATTGGGTTGTGTTAGCACATACCTGATCAGAGGCATTGACCGCATGCCACAAGTAATAAAGAGTCCTTTAAGAAGTGTTGTGTTCTACAATATATTGTCTATTGGTAGAGGACAAGGCAACTTTCTTTCAGTAGGCAACTTT
Source organism: Ambystoma mexicanum (assembly GCF_040938575.1). Classification (NCBI taxonomy): domain Eukaryota; kingdom Metazoa; phylum Chordata; class Amphibia; order Caudata; family Ambystomatidae; genus Ambystoma; species Ambystoma mexicanum. The sequence continues at coordinate 340,166,296 of NC_090938.1, forward strand.
CCTTGAGCACAGCACAATATGGCTGCTATAATGTTCCCTGGATTGCTTGAGGGGCACATCACACAGTGGATGCGGTTCTCAAGCGGAGTGTGGAAGCTGCTCCACTGAATGAATGCATGTCCTAGTTGCTTGAGTATAAACGCTATACATATATATGGCCATTATTGTAGCCTCAAAGGGACCTTGTGTACTGAGACAGAAGGTCTGATTAACAAAGATGTGTACTCGTGTCATTTAGGAGGTGCCATGGGCATCTGATCTGCTCTGCTGACGCATAACTGCAGCATAACCGCTCATGCATATGCAGCCCTGTATGAAATTGCTAACCCCAATCAGGCAGCCTCTGGAACTATTTGTGCCAAATTCCATCTCTATACATCCGTAGGCTTTGAGCCCATATTGACTACAGTATTTGTTTTTGTTCCTTTTCAAGCGGCCTCCCCTCACAACAATCAAACACAATTCCATGAAAATGTGTTTTTAAAGAGGCAGCCCAAACGGTTTGTGGAGAGGGATTGGCCAGGCCTCCATATTTGTTTTCAGCTAATTATTTATATTTTGCAAAAAACAAAAATGGCATTGGTAGGTTGAATTCCAAACCTTTGCTATTTAATTCTTGGATGCATTTTTTTGACCCATCCTGGACAATTCAATCAACGGGACTTCCTTCATTTAGCAAGTGTGTGCACAAACCTCTTTGCTTGGTATACCCTTGTTTTAACGAAATAAATTACTTCGAGGGGCTTTACTTTGCTGTAGTTACTTCATGGAGAAGTCATTGTGTAGATGTATTTAATGAGTGGGGAATTACAAGGAAGTAAAATACCACAAAGTCATTTAATTTGCTTTTATAACATAGAATCCTTGACTTGCTGCATTAGAATATCAAGAAGTGTAGACTGTGAAATAAGAAAAAGCAGTGTAGATTATCAAGGGGCTCATTTTCCTGGGGCGCAATGTAAGGACAATTCATAAAAGCTTGCATAAAGGCTGTTACGCATGTTCTTTACGTTACCCCCCATTTTCATTCATTTGTATGATGGAGAGGTGAGGTGGAACGCAACTTGCATTTCCGCTGCCTCCCTTCCTCTCTGCCCTACAAATGCTCCAGAATTTGCACCGGCAAGGATTTTCATGCCAGCACAAACGCTGGAAATCCCTATGGGGTCGACCAGCTTTATACACGAGCATAAGGCAGGCAGACCCCATCGCGATCCATTGTAAATGTCTCTTGCCATGCTCATGTCACGTGGCAGGTGGCGTTTACAGTTACAATAAACATTGCATACTGGGCAAAGTTTATTTTTATTTGTTAGCACTTCGTCTATTCACAATGATAATTAAACGCTGTCCGACATGCAATCATGTCAGACACCATTTAATTGTAATTTTGAGTGACGCTTGCCATGTGAACATGGCCAGTGCCGCTCACAATCAAAAGTAAATGACGCCTGGCAGCGTTTACTCACTTTGGGGGGCAAAGGTGAACAGCAAAAGGTGGCATACACGCTTGTGCTCCACATTTTCCCCTTACATTTGCAGCCCGCAGTGCAAATGACTAGAATTTGGTGGCGAGGACCCGCTTACTTTAAAGTGAAAACATAACGGGTCCCCGCCGCCAAATTACGGGAGACTCGAAAATGACCTCCATAGAATTTTGGTCGCTGGAGGGACTTGCACAGTATAGCATCCCGTCGGCCTCTGAGTCGTTAGACAAAGTCCTGTTCCAAAGATACGTAAGCTTTAAGCCCAGCAGTTGTTTTTGTTCCATTTGTTCAATTTGTCAATGGGCAAGCAAAAGCAATAAAAAATAAATAAAAAAAAACAGTAGGCCAGCTCATAAAAGTTATTGTAGGGGGCTTCATTGAACTTAGCTTTCACGACTTCACATCATTTGATGACCACTGTCCTAACCACTTCACTTCCAACATCATATGCATTAAGCCTGTAAAAGCATAGATGAGCGTTCACACATCCTCGTTTCTTACTATGCTCTCGATCTGCCCAAAACCTTGTGCAAGAGCAGCGTGTGTTCTATCTAGCGCCACCAAATGAGGAGGTGCTGTTCATTTTCTTTTAGCCAGTCTGCAAAGGAAACCTGAAATAAACCAGCCAAAGGTCACTTGCCAAGGCAACAGGTCTTGCATTGGGGCAAAGAGTGTATTGTGTGTCAGACAATATTACAAATGTCGATGACAAGTACTGTATCACTGCCCTGAATTGAAAGGGGCATACAAGAAGAGAGATAAGTCAGTGTCTCACCCTGGCTCTGCAATGTCCATTTGGCCCCTTTGGCCCATCTGATCTCCACCTTCTCTTCTAACTTTCAGTGTTATACGTATGACACTCAGCTCTCTATCAGACTTTCCTCAGCCTCCTCTCCTTCCTCGCTCATTCCTGATTGTCTATCCGTGATTCAGAATTGGTGCACCTCCAATGATCTCTACCTTAATGCCAGTAAGACTGAGATCCTTCTCATTGGGACCCCTTGTCCCGCTTTCCCTTTCCCCCTCTGGCCGCCCTCCTTGAGCCCTCTTCCCTCGCCTTCCTGTGAGACAAAAAACCTTGGTGTTATCTTCAACTCCACTCTCTCCTTCTCTTCTCACAGCAGACATTGCCAAGAAGGCCCACTTCCAGCTGCACCTCATCAGAGATATTCTACCTTTTCATACCTTCCCCCAGAAGCTCACTGTCTCAAGAGCCCTGGTTCTCTCCAGGCTGGACTTGCAACACCCTCTTTTTCAAAATTCCTAACTCTACTCTTCGCCCCCATGAAACTAATCCAGAACAGGACTGCAAGACTCATCCTTGGCCTCAAGCCCAGGGACTGCATCTCTCTTGCCCTGAAATCTCTCCACTGGCTCCTGGTTGCAGCAAGGATCAAGTTCAAGACCCTCTGCATCGTCCACAAGGACTTCTGGGGCCAGGGCCCGCACTATATCCAACTCTTTCTGCCTAAATACCTTCCTTCTAGAGCCCTTCGCTCAGTTACCTCGAACTCTCTGAGGGTCAGGCGCTTCCCAAAGCAAAGAGTGGGGGGGGTGTAGATCTCTCTCGTCTGCAGGTGCCTCCCTCTGGAATGGCCTGGCCTCCCTGCACTTCTCAAACTTGAGCCGGACCACCTGAAGTTCCGGAACCGGTTGAAGACCTTCCTCTGCCTTCTCTCTCAAACTTCCTTGGTAACGTACCTGTCTGCGGCGCCGACTGGTTGCTTGGTACCCTCAGAGTCTCACTGGGTACCAGGCTCCTCCTTGACCAGTCTTCCGTGCACTGCCTCCTGGCCTACCGCGCACTCAGGGGATGTAACTGTAACCCCTACAATCTCCTTGCACTTACCCAGAGCCACAATGGCCTGGCTGCACTTACTCAGAACCATGCTGCCCTGATTGCACTTCCCCCTACCTTTCCCCTACACTTCCCCTTCTCCCTCCACCCCTGCAATTCTCGTTTTGCACTTGCACGATCCCAGTGTCACATGGTCTAGTAGAAATGTTTGTCTCCCCTCCCCTCTGTCTTCCCTCTCTTGTGGCGCCTAGAAACACTTGTGTACAGGCGCGTTATAAATATATCATATCATATCGTGGAAACTGACCCTCTTTGCCTTATCCCCGAACTGATTGACCAACAAGTCGAAAGAGTGTTGTCAAACGGAAGGGAATCGTCAGCCAACCAGGTTTCAGTTAGTCACAGCAAGTTAAGGTGCTCATGTAGTATAAAAGACAATGTATAATAATCAATGATCCGGTCATTATTATTTTTTAGACATTATGGACTGACATGCTACAGTTGAGAAGGCCAACTTGCAGAACCCGACCGGGCGTAATAGATCTGTTAATACCAAGATTACAGATACAGGGGAGACTGGAATTGTTCAGTTTGGCTGGGCTGTGGCAGAATGTAAAAAAGAAGGCAAGCACAAAGGAGGCATGTTAGATGGGGTTGCTAGAACCAGAAAAATTAGTACAAGTGCAAGGAACACCATCAACAGGCTCTGACAGGAATTATCCTCTCTTGTTTGTTCCTTCTCACACGCGCCTGACTGAGCGCACCTGGTGGGGGTAGAAATATGTTCCCTTTCTGATTTACTTGACTGTCCAGGTCCTCTAGAGAAATTGCATTTTGAATGGATTGTGTTCTCCCATGTATTCCTCATCTTTGACGCTTGTTGTCCAGCTTCAGCTGCTTCAGAAAAGAATTTCGGCAAAGGGTGCTTTGCGTCGATGGCGTTGAGTTGATGTCCCTCGAAGGCCTCCGTCGAGGGTGATGTCATCGAAGGCATATATAGCACGCGCAGTGCCCGTTGGCCTCCGTTCAGTTTTTCCGCCACAGCGATTGCTTTGAGTGAAATTCGCCACGCCTCATGTTGTGACGTCTTGTTACAAAAACATCAATAAATGTCTTCTTCTTCGACGCCGAAGTCCGGTTTCAAGAAATGCCGGGATTGCGCGTCGAAAATGTCACTCACTGACCCGCACCGTATCTGTTTGTGGTGCCTCGGGGAGGGCCACGATACCTCTGACTGTTTCAAATGCCAATCCATGACGGGAAAAGCTTTAAGGGAACAGAAGGGGAAACTTAAGGTAGGAAAAATCCCTAAAAAATCACCTACCCAACCCGCTAGGTCTTCGACCGACGACTTCAGAGGCGACTCTCATCGGAGGAAGAAGGCCAAGCGATCTAGGTTGAGGAGTGGTTCCCACCACTCTTCTTCGTCTTCAAAGAAATCGAAGAGAAGGCACCGAAGGCCGCCTTTGTCGACTTCGTCGTCTGACGTTTCCCCCAAAAGGGTTGCTTGCCCTACAAAGAAATGAACCCCGGCTGAATGGGAAGCCTTCAGGGCGGAAATGTTAAAGATTTTCGAAAAACAAAGCCATGCTCCTACCGAGCCTTCGAAAGAAGCCGGAAAGGAAAGGTGTCGTCCGAAAACCTGTGCGCCTTCGAGCCCGGGTAAAAGGCCTGATCTACATTGGGAGCCCTCGATCCAAAAAATCAAAGGATCACACGAGACATAAGGAGAAGTTGAGGTCGTCGATGCCATCGACACCTTCGACGCCGGCAGTGCCTTCGACCCCCGCCAGGCCATCGACATCGACGCCAAAGCCTACGACGCTAAAGCCTTCGACGCCAGCTGCGCAGTCAGTGCCAAGCGCCCCTCCAAAATCGGCGCTGATAAAGAAAATATCGACGACTTCGGCAACGTCGAAGCCTGTTAGTACAAAACCTGACAAAATATATGCTCCACTTGCGAAGAAAGAGTTCTTCAAATCTCTTGCATCCATTTTTGAAGAGGAGCATTCTGAGGGTGATGAAGCCCCATTTGGCTTGCAATACGGTACACCCAATGTACCAGAGAGCTTTATCTCTGAAGAATCAAGAATGCAGGACCTGTATGAGAACTTGCAAACAGCAGGCAAGTGGGGTAGATACCTTGCCAGAACTTGAGTTTGGAAAACCATAGGCTGGGGAACATGAAGACTAACCTTATAGACAACTTATGTCAAAAGTGGTCGAATACTTGGGTTGGAGTAGGCCCCCATTGCCCTATGACCAAGACGACCTCACAGACATTCTGGACAAGGGTCCACAAACTGATCCTATTTTGCCTTTTCATGTGGCACTACAAAAAAGGGTGGCTAGGAACTCAGAGACTCGAGAATCTAATCCGACAGTCGACAAGAACTTGACAAAAAAAATACCGCCCCTCCAGTAGCGACCCTGACTACTTGGAGAGTTTGGTGGTGCAGACACCTCTGGCTACTTCTAAACAAGCAGCATACGCTACCATCCCTCCTGATAGGGACGACAAGCGCATAGATGGATGGCGAGGAATGTATTTTCTGCAGGGAGCATGGCACTAAAATCTGGCAACGACACTTGTGCCCTCGCAAAGTTTTCATATGCTCTATGGGACTGTAGCTCCATGGCAGAAGAGCACATCCCCAGGGGGGATGAAAGGGACGGCTTCTTAGCTATTGTTAGGGACGGCAAAGAGGACATGTGCGGGTCCCATCAATCAGGATTGGATTCTGTGGATAGCATCAGCAAATCCCAGGCTACCTGCACCGTTATGCACAGATTTGCATAGTTGAGGAAGTCAGGTTTTGCACCTGATGTGCAATCTAGGCTTCTCAACATGCCTTTTGACGGGTCTCATTTTTTTGGCAACAAGGCTGACAACCAAATCTTTAGGCGCCGCTATTAGGCAACCTCAGCCTTTTCGTCCTAGTGGGCTACCTTGGAGGGGTAGATCTTTTCGTTACTACTCCTCAATTGAAAGAGCGAGAGGAATGGCCAGTCAAAGAGGCCAGAGAAGATTTCCTCGCGGTGCACGAGGTAGAAGTGACAAGCCAGCTCAAGCAGGATCCTCACCATCGGCTTCTGCATGAGTCGCCACAAAACCACTATGAGGTCTTCAGTCACAGCTCACCTGTGGGGGGCAGACTGTCTCAGCATCTAGAAAAATGGTGAGGCATTACTTCGGATGCTTGGGCTCTGGAAACTGTAGCCCACGGTTTCTGCCTTCCTTTTATAAAGAGACCTTGAACAATCCACCGAGAACCGCTCTTTGAGGATTCCGGATCCGCACCTTGTGCAGGAGATTTTAACCCTGCTAGAGAAAGGTGCTATAGAACCAGTGCCTGTAGCGGAGAGGAACAAGGGATGGTCGTCCCCATATTTTTTGATACCCAAGAAGGACGGAGGACTGAGACCCATCTTGGACTTGAGATACTTGAACAAGTTCCTCAGAAAGGACAAGTTCAAGATGGTCACACTTGCTCAGATCCTTCAGACCTTCCAACTCCAGGATTGGTTGATGTCATTGGACCGTCAGGATGCTTATTTTCATGTGCTAATCCATCTCTAGCACAGAAAATACCAAAGGTTCGCAGTTGGCGGTTCTCATTATTAATTTCGAGTTCTGCCATTCTGCCTGACCTCCGCCCCTACGGTTTTCACCAAACTGATTGCAGTGGTGGCAGCGAGTCTCAGGAGAGGGTGGATTCACGTCTACCCCTACCTGGACGATTGGCTGATCAGGGCGTGCTTTCCCCAACAAGCCCGGGATCATCTCACCATCACCTGCCACTCTCTTCACAGACTGGGCTTCTCCATCAAATACAAGAAGTCCCATATGACACCTTCCCAAAAGCTCCAATACATCGGAGCAGTGCTAGATACATCCTTGGCAAAGAGCTCGCCAACCGAGGTGAGGGCTCAAGATATTCTTCAGATGATGACCAAATTTCAGAATGCCCACAGTCTACCGGCCTTTGATTTTCTGAGGTTGCTCAGCCTCATGGCATCCTGCATTTTTCTGGTGCCAGAGGCTCACCTGAGAATGAGATCCCTTCAGTGGGCTCTAAGAACCCAATGGTCCCAGTTCTCAGGAAAGATATCGGACCAGTTTCAGATTCCAAATAGGGTCTCACAGGATCTTCTGTGGTGGGCCTGCAAGGACAATATTCGGAATGGAGAACCCTTTTCGCAACCATGGCCGGAGATTACAGTAGTGACGGATGCCTCACTCATGGGGTGGGGGAGCACATGCTGTCACGCCACGGGACTCGAAACGGTTTCCAAAAAACCCGCCATTCACCAAGTGTCTCGCTAAACCTATTGTAAAACGGAAAGGCAGCAAAAGAATCCTGCATTTCCGACCCGATTCACGCAGAAGGGCTTGGAAGTTGCCTTGGCAACGGTGGAAGCCGTTGTCAAGGGGAGGGAGTCGGTATCCAGGAAGAAAGCACTAGTCACATGACTTCCTCTTCTTAAACTCCGCCCTGTCCTAAGTTCAGTGCTTCTGAATGAGCTTTCTTTGGTTTACTGCTTCAATTCGTGCATTGTTGTGATTCTGCTTACGCTTTCTCGGACCTGCTTTTTGGATTTCCCTAGTCTGTTTTGGTACCTGGAACTTCTGGTTTTTTCGACTTACGGCACTCGTCCCTGGACTCGCTACTTGCCTGCTCCCTGGTTCTGTCACCGCCCGCTTGTGTTTTGATTCGGACTGGACTTCGGCTTGCTGTTCTTGACCCCCTTGTTTTTGACGCCTTTTGAATTCGGATTTTCCGTGTGTTTGACTTCTTCTTCTTTCTCTTACTCGCCTCCTTGCGGGTTTGGAGAGGTTCAGCCGCTGCTGCACCGCGGAATAGTACCAGCCTCCGCTGCATCGTGGGATTAGGAGTTCTCAGCCTCAGCTGCACCGCGGGATCTTGCCAGCCTCCGCTGCTACGTGGGAGTGTTGTGTTTCCATCCTAACCTCCTCGTGGGGACTCGTTGACGATCTAGACCCGAACTCAGCCTCAGCTGCACCGTGGGAGAGATCTAGAGGATCTATTCTGACTTCACGTACGGTAACTCTTGCTTCATTCTTATTTTTCTTTTCCTTTTTTTTTGTTCGGGAAAGTGGGTCACACCAATCCATACGGGTAGATAGGACCTTTCCCTCACATTGGCTGTCCAAGGGTTATTCTTACCTGTCCATACTGTTATCTAACATAGCGGTTAGGAAGTTCGCTATTGAAATTTCCTTATTAATGAATGTATCTTTCTTCACAGCCACGAGGTCTCCAAGGATTCCAGTCTTTCGATTAATCGATCTTTCTGGATGTTCCTTTATCCATTCAGAGAGGTATATTGATAGAAAGAATTCTTCCTCTACACTACGTGGTCAAGTTTGTGAGGAAGAATTCTGACAAATTCAGAAGCCTCACAAATGGAACCTAATGAGACCCTGGCCAATTTGTTTCAGTTAGTGGCAGACCTGCGCACTGACATGGCTAATGCACATGCCACGACCCAACAACAGATCTTAGAGATACAAACGGCCATGCATCCCCCCTCCCTTCCGGCTCATCCACCTCCGTCCACTTCGGGTGTAGGTGCTGCAGCCGCACAGGCCGAGGCAGGACCGGTTTATGTCACCTCACAGTTTCCGCTAGCTCCTCCTGAGCGGTTTCATGGGGATCCTAAACACTTCAGGACCTTTTTGAATCAATGCCGGTTACATTACTTATGTCGCCCAGGTTCTTTCCCTGATTCCGCAACTAAAGCAGCCTTCCTGTTATCCCACCTTGGGGGTACTGCTGCAGCATGGGCTAACCCTTTATTGGAAGAGGGTAATCCTCTACTGTTTGACTGCGATGCATTAATTGCAGCCATGGGTAAAGTGTTCGATACACGGTACAAGGCCCAGGTTATGGAGTTGGAGCTGTTAAATTTGCAACAGGGGGATTCAACCCTTCTGGCGTATTTGGCCAAGTTTAATCAACTGGCTGCTGAGACAGGGTGGCCAGATGATAAGAAGGCCTCGCTCTTTTACAAAGGGTTGTCCGATTCATTGAAAGACACTCTTGCTTTAGTACCAGTTGTTCCTAACACATTTCCAGGATTGTTGGAACTGGTTCTGCAGATCGATGCCCGTAAGGCCGCCAGAAAGGGTGAGAAAAAGGGGTTACCTCCTCCAGAATCGATTAACCCCATTCCAACTGCAGGAGGTCCTGAGCCCATGCAAATTGGAGCAGCCAAACGGGGACCCCTTTCTCCAGAAGAAAGGGAAAACAGACGAAAGAATCATTTATGTTTCTATTGTGGTGCTTCCGATCATCTCTTGAAAGAATGTACTAAGAAACCCATAAAGAAACAGGGAAACTGGAAAGCTCGACAATAAGAGGAGTCCGTTTGTCGAGTCCTTCTTTGTTTATGGACTCCAACTTGGTAATGCCTTTCACTATCCAAGTTATGTTCCTGTTCCCTCCTGGGAAGTCAATTCCAGCTACTGCGGTGCTTGATTCGGGTGCCACAGGAAATTATATTGATTCACTATATGCCAAGGAGTTAGCCTTACCTATTCTTGCGAAGGACAAACCAGTGGCTGTTAATGCTGTTGATGGTTCTTCCTTGTTGTCTGGTATGGTTACCCATCAAACCATTGACCTGGTTATGGAAATCTGTCAGGGGCACACTGAGACCATGGGATTCGATGTAATTTCAGCCCCACAGCTCAAGTTAATCCTAGGGATTCCCTGGCTTCGAACACATAATCCAACCATTGATTGGTTCACGAACACTATTGAATTCCTGTCTGAACATTGTGAAAACCAGTGTTGGCAGTCGAAATCTCCAGTAGATAACCCATGTCTTCCATTGCTGGAGGTTACGTCCACCATCGGAGCAGTGCTCACAGGGGAATTACCTAAAGAATATGCTGAATTCCAAGACGTATTTGATGAAGGAAGTGCCATGGTTTTACCACCTCATAGACCCTATGACTGCCCCATAGATCTTATTCCCGGAGCCAAGATACCTTCCGGGAGGGTTTATTCATTGACGCACAAGGAGGACCAAGTACTCAAAGAATACATTGACCAGTCTCTTCAGTCTGGGTTTATTTGTCCTTCTCGATCTCCCGCGGCTTCTCCCCTATTTTTTGTTCCAAAGAAGGAAGGGGATCTGTGTCCATGTATCGACTACAGGGCTCTGAATCTAATCACTATTAGGAATCAATATCCTATTCCTCTAATCTCTGTCTTGTTGGAGCAGCTGGGTTCTTCAGCTATTTTTACCAAATTAGATCTCCGAGGAGCCTACAATTTGGTTAGAATCCGTAGTGGGGATGAATGGAAGACTGCATTCAAAACTAAATATGGCCTTTTTGAATACAGAGTTATGCCATTCGGACTTTGTAATGCCCCTGCTACCTTCCAATACTTCATAAATGATGTCTTTCATGATATGATCGATCAATTCCTTGTAATCTACTTGGATGACATTTTGATATACTCAGCTAGTTATGATATTCATGTACAACATGTCACCCAGGTCTTACAACGGCTTCGAGAGAACCGCCTGTATGCTAAATTAGAGAAGTGTATCTTCCATGCCACGGAAGTGGAATTCCTTGGGTATGATATCACGTCCAAGGGAATACAAATGAGCCAATCTAAAGTCAAAGCAGTGTTAGATTGGCCAATCCCTAAATCACTTAAGGCTCTCCAATCCTTTTTGGGATTTGCAAACTTCTATAGAAGATTCATTAGGGACTTCTCTACAGTGGCGGCTCCTTTAACTGCTCTCACAAGCAGTAAAAAGCCGTTTATATGGGAAGAGGATTGTACTAAAGCTTTTGTTAATCTCAAGACAGCGTTTACAACTGCTCCCATTCTTCAACATCCTGATCCTTCCCTTCCTTTTGTGGTTGAAGCTGATGCTTCTGACATAGCTCTGGGTGCGATCCTGTCTCAGGTATGCCCAGATACTCATGGGTTGCACCCAGTCGCTTTTCATTCACGAAAATTAACATCTTATGAAAGCAACTATACCATAACAGAAAAAGAGTTGTTGGCCATCAGGGATGCGTTTACGACCTGGCGACATCACTTATTAGGTTCAGCAGTACCAGTCCAGGTATTCACAGATCACAAGAACTTACTAGCCTTACAATCGATTAAATGTTCCATGGCTCGACATGCAAGGTGGCATGAATTCTTTTCGATGTTTAACTTTACCATAACATACAGACCTGGGTCTTTACATACCAAAGCTGATGCATTGTCACGTATGCATGGTGTTCCTTCTGTGAACCGACCCGAGAAGCAGTTGCTTCTACCCCATCAGGTGGTATGTGCTTGTACTCTGAAACCCACTCTTCGTTCTGAACTACTGGTTTGGGTGCAGAAAAGTCCAGACGAGGTTAGACGATTGAGTCTTGATATTATCAGGGGTCTTCCGTATGCCAAATGTTTGTTATACTTGCCAGACGAGACTACCCGAAAGAAAGCAGTTAGTTGGTGCCATGATTCTAAGGTGGCAGCACATCCCGGTACTAAGAAAACCATGGATCTATTACATCGATGGTGTTGGTGGCCATCCATGGGTAAAGATATTACTGAATACATCGCTCGTTGTTATGTTTGCGCCCAATGTAAATGTACCCATGCTAAACCAGTAGGTCTACTTCAATCCATGCCCATACCAGACCAGCCTTGGTATATGATATCCATGGACTTCGTGGTTGAACTGCCTTCGGTGTCCGGTTTCGATACTATTTGGGTCGTCATTGACTATTTTACCAAGTTAGCCTTGTTTGTACCTTGTCATGGGATACCTACTGCTCCGGTGTTGGCGGAGTTGTTTCTAAAGAACGTCTTCCGTTTCTTTGGTCTTCCCTCTATTATCATCTCGGATAGGGGTTCACAATTCACCTCTCATTTTTGGAAATCCTTGACTGCCTCTTTTGGTATTGATGACAGGTATTCTAGCTCTTATCATCCCCAGACAGATGGACAAACGGAACGTTTGAATTCCACCATGGAGCAATACCTAAGATGTCTGACCCATCAATATCAGGACGACTGGCTCTCAGTCCTTACTATGGCGGAGTTTGCATATAATAATTCTCTGCACTCCTCTACTCAGTCCTCGCCCTTTTTTGCATTATTTGGACGTCATCCTAGGTCTTTGCCGATGTCCCCTGTTTGTCCTTCTAACCATCCCGCAGCAGCCTCTTGTGTGGAGCGTTTGGTGTCGATCCGCGGTCAGGTTAAACGACATTTGGAACTGGCTCAGGAACGCACCAAACACTATGCTGATGCTCATCGTTCTCCAGCCCCTAACTATTCTGTGGGTGGGAAGGTGTGGTTATCTACAAAAAATCTGCACTTGCCAGGGAGAAGGGCCCTCTTGCCTCGTTATGTGGGTCCTTATTTGGTCACTGCATTAATTAATCCAGTGACGGTGCGTCTGCGCCTTCCTGTGAAGTGGCGGATACATCCAGTATTCCATGTGTCCCTTCTGAAACCTTTCTACCCAAACACCTCCCTGCCTTCACGTCCGCTACCTCTACAGATACAGGGCGAGGAGGAATACGAGGTTCGCAAGATCCTCTCTACTAAGGTATCCAAGGGCATTCGATGGTATTTCGTTGATTGGAAGGGTTATGGGCCAGAGGACCGTACTTGGGAACCCGTGGGACATATCCATGCCCCACGCTTGATTGCCGACTTCTGGGCTTCCCGGAGAGGGGGTCTACCTTTTGGGGAGGGTACTGTCACGCCACGGGACTCGAAACGGTTTCCAAAAAACCCGCCATTCACCAAGTGTCTCGCTAAACCTATTGTAAAACGGAAAGGCAGCAAAAGAATCCTGCATTTCCGACCCGATTCACGCAGAAGGGCTTGGAAGTTGCCTTGGCAACGGTGGAAGCCGTTGTCAAGGGGAGGGAGTCGGTATCCAGGAAGAAAGCACTAGTCACATGACTTCCTCTTCTTAAACTCCGCCCTGTCCTAAGTTCAGTGCTTCTGAATGAGCTTTCTTTGGTTTACTGCTTCAATTCGTGCATTGTTGTGATTCTGCTTACGCTTTCTCGGACCTGCTTTTTGGATTTCCCTAGTCTGTTTTGGTACCTGGAACTTCTGGTTTTTTCGACTTACGGCACTCGTCCCTGGACTCGCTACTTGCCTGCTCCCTGGTTCTGTCACCGCCCGCTTGTGTTTTGATTCGGACTGGACTTCGGCTTGCTGTTCTTGACCCCCTTGTTTTTGACGCCTTTTGAATTCGGATTTTCCGTGTGTTTGACTTCTTCTTCTTTCTCTTACTCGCCTCCTTGCGGGTTTGGAGAGGTTCAGCCGCTGCTGCACCGCGGAATAGTACCAGCCTCCGCTGCATCGTGGGATTAGGAGTTCTCAGCCTCAGGTGCACCGCGGGATCTTGCCAGCCTCCGCTGCTACGTGGGAGTGTTGTGTTTCCATCCTAACCTCCTCGTGGGGACTCGTTGACGATCTAGACCCGAACTCAGCCTCAGCTGCACCGTGGGAGAGATCTAGAGGATCTATTCTGACTTCACGTACGGTAACTCTTGCTTCATTCTTATTTTTCTTTTCCTTTTTTTTTGTTCGGGAAAGTGGGTCACACCAATCCATACGGGTAGATAGGACCTTTCCCTCACATTGGCTGTCCAAGGGTTATTCTTACCTGTCCATACTGTTATCTAACATAGCGGTTAGGAAGTTCGCTATTGAAATTTCCTTATTAATTAATGTATCTTTCTTCACAGCCACGAGGTCTCCAAGGATTCCAGTCTTTCGATTAATCGATCTTTCTGGATGTTCCTTTATCCATTCAGAGAGGTATATTGATAGAAAGAATTCTTCCTCTACACTACGTGGTCAAGTTTGTGAGGAAGAATTCTGACACATGCCAACGATATGACAGTCAGCGGTCGTTGGTCTTCATCAGATTCCAAACTACATATCAATATGCTGGAGCTGAGGGCAATCATACTAGCGCTGAAGGCCTTCCTGCCTTTTGTCCGGGGAAAGAATGTCCTGATAATGACAGTCAACACATTGGCCATGCACTACCTCAACAAGAGAGGAGGCGTTATGTCACTACCACTGTGCAGAGAGGCAATGCAGCTCTGGTACTGGGCAATTCAAGAAGAAATCTCCCTATCGGCAGTTCACCTGAGAACACGTAGAACACGGCAGCAGATGCTCTGAGCAGGCAGAGCACAGTCTCCCACGAGAGGGAACTAGCTCAGGAAGTCCTTCATGTGATCTTCACCCTTTGGGGAACCCCTCAAATAGATCGGTTTGCGACTGAGATCAACCGCAAGTGCGAAGGAAATTGCTCCAGGGCATTTCCTACGAGAGGAGCTCTAGGAGACGCGTTCGTAGTGGACTGGGATTTTCCACTCCTGTACGCATTTCCTCCAGTCCCCGTCATTCCTCATGTAATCAGGAGGTTGAGAAGGTTCTGGAAATGCATGATCCTAATTGCCCCGGATAGGGCCAGGAGGATGTGGTAACCAGACCTTCTGGACATGTCCATCTGTCCTCCGATGAGTCTTCCACAAAGAGATGACCTTCTCTCGCGAGAGGGAGGTCAGGTTCTCGATCCCAAGGTCAAAACGCTCAACCTTCTTGCTTGGTATCTGAAAGGCGGAGATATAAAGATTGGGACCTCCCGGGTGATGTAATGGAGGTGTTGCTTTCGGCCAGAAGGCCAGCAACAAAGTCTTTGTACCATTGCCGTTGGAATAAGTTCTGCAACTGGTGCAAGAAAAACAATGTTGATCCTTTTTATATGTAAAACTCCTGCTGTTTCATCTTTCCTTCTATCCTTGGCTAATCTGGGGCTCTAGATTGCCACCATTAAAGGCTACTTGGCGGCGCTGTCCATTTTTAAGCGCTCGTCAGAGGAATGTTACTTTTTCAAAATTCCACTGGTGACTCAATTTCTGAAAGGGCTCACTAATGTGTTCCCTCCATCTCCTTTCCAAGTTCTGGTTTGGGACCTAAATCTGGTCTTAAAATTCCTAATGTGTGCACCCTTTGAACCTCTGCACACATGTCCTCTAAGGTTATTAACCTTTAAAACCATCCTATTGGTTTCTCTAACATCAGCCCGTAGAGTGAGCGAGTTGCAGGCAATGTCATCCAAGCCACCCTTTACCATCTTTCACAAAGATAGGGTTGTTTTGAAGGTCAAACATTCCTTTTTGCCCAAAATAATTTCGGATTTTCATTTAGGTCAGAACATTTTTCTAGCCTCCTTCTATCCCCCACCTAACCCGGGTAAGGAGCAGGAAAGACTTCATAGGTTAGATCCTTGGAAAGCGCTAAGCTTTTACATTTCGAGAATGTCCAAGTTACGAGTTGATGATCAGCTTTTCATCGGATATACAGGACACAGACTAGGTCAGGCTGTTACCAAACAGCCCTTATCTAGGTGGATAATTCTGGCAATATCAGAATGCTATAGGCTGGCAGGAAAAGACCCTACTGGAGGTTTAAGAGCTCATTCCACCAGGGACATGGCTACATCTACAGCCCTTCAAAGGGGTGTTCCAATTAGAAACATTTGTGAAGCTGCAACGGTGGTCTTCCATCCACACGTTTACTAAACATTATTGCCTGGATTCTTCCCATGGTCGGGATGGTGCCTTTGGCAAGGCAGTCCTTCACTCCGCCCATGAAAATGTGTACATTGTAATTCGACTACCTCCTGCAAATGTAATATTGCTTTGGGAGTCTGTCAAAGATGAGGAATACGTGGGAGCACACAATCCATTCGGAGAACAAGTTACTTACCCCTAGTAACGTTCTTTCGACTGGATGTTCCTGCCACGTATTCCTCCTCGCACTCCCAACCTACCCCTCAGTAGAATTTCCTGTGCTATTACAGCTTCCGTTCCAACAAGGCTGAGTACGGTCACGCCCGTATTTGCGGGTATTTCTGCTGCAACAGGAGGAAAAGCAGAACTGAGGCCAACGGGCACTGCGCGTGCTATGTATGCCTTCAATGACACCCTCGACGCAGGCCTTCAAGTGACATCGACTCGACGCACAGCACCCTCTGACAAAATTGTTTTCTGAAGCAGCTGAAGCTGGACAACAAGTGTCAAAGATGAGGAATACGTGGGAGGAACATCAGGTCGAAAGAACGTTACCAGGGCTAAGTAACTTGTTCTTCTAGACGAAGTAATAAATGGTGAAGTCCCTGGCAATTCCCTTGTCCCTTTTAGAGAGGAGAGGGTGGCAGCATAAGGATATGACCTGAAAGGCTCTGTCAAATCAGAGGGATCAACAGGCAAGTCACAGCCAGCTATGAGTTTACTTTCTCATTTTGTATTCTTCCCAAGCAATTCAGGAGGTAATCTTAACTGAGCCCATGCAATTGGTGTTAACTTTTTATTACAATGTAGTGTGGGTTCCTTGCAACCATGGCCCTCAGTTCCCCCTATACCTACCCCCTGCCCACGCAGGGCGACATTTGGTGTGGCAAACTGTCAGACTCTGGGCTCTTATAGTGTTCCACACCTCATTTTCTGCCCTCACTTCACATTTTTTCTGTATATTGTCAGGGTTTGCAGTGTTCATTCAGGACTTGCAGTTTACCTAATGCCACCATACCTGGTGCCTTTGATCAACTTGACATGATTCAGGTGTCAGTCTCTCCGATTTTGTGGTGGGTGGCATGGCTATGCAGCAGAGCATGGAGGTGTGCCCCATAGAGCTCAGGGAAGCCATAGATCTGAAACCCCCTCCAGATCTGCATAGAAATGATAAGTGTTGCCCCAAGTATTCCGCCCCCTTCTTAAACATTGGACAGGATAGGAGGGGCCGGTCAACCCAATGAGAGTCACTGGGAAAGAGGCAGCCATGGCGGCAGTTTGGCAGCTAGTCTGTAAGATGAAGCAGCACAGAATACTAGGGTGACTGCTGAGCAAAGAAGGGACTCAGCGCTGGCCTCTGACTGTGCGAGACGGAGGGGGTCGACTTTGACAGCTGCAGCACCCCCCTGCAGGGGATCCTTAACCAGTACTGACATTGGAGGCCATATCTCTGCCCCCTGCACCCAACTCACTCTAGGTCACCTCCTTTGGTGATGACCTAGCATACCACACGCTGTGATGGAGGACAAGGTTTGACCCCCAGCTGGATGAAAGGCAGGCGCTGAGCGAGAATCTATTCAAGACTGTCAAGACTGTTCTGGAGTTATCCTCTTGGTGGAGTGAGAACACTGAAGGAAAATGTGCCAGAGCTGGTGCGGAGCTCCTGAAATACAGTTCAGCACGGCCCACTGTAGGGCTTGAAGACGGAAGAACGACAGTGGTGCTTCCCTATGGCAAAAAAAAGTGGAGCGTCTGCGGCCCCATCATTACCCAGGAACAATAGGGGCAGCAAGGGGGCCCTTGAGGGGATTCAAGACAGAGAGCCGTTAAGAGAGCATGGTGTGCTGCTGCGAACCACTGGGAGGGGCCGTCTGAAGGAGAGAGAGCTAAATCGCTCAGCAATGCAAGTGAAAATAAATGTGTCCATATGGCGAGTAAGCTGATGACAGGGAAAAATGTAACAGGTGGTGCAACAGCGAATGAAGGCAAAGAACATAAATAGCTTGAATTTGATAGAGCGTTGGGATGCTAAGATCCACCTGTCCAAGACAGATTGTCAAGGTAACCATTATATCGCTGTTTAACATTAAGGCACAACCCAACATGTCCAAAACCACGTTTAAAGTCAAAATGGCAGATATACCATCAATCCTACAAGAGCAGGCAAAGAAACAGCCTCACATAATGGAAGCACAGATTTATGAGGATCTAATGGAGAGAGAAAGTGCTGATTCCCCAGCAACTATATAGGACTTATGTTGCTGTCTGAATGTAAGCAGACAATCAAAGGAAATGGCGAGAAACTCTACAAATCAATCATGGAATTGAATAAACATGTGTTGGCAGAGGAAAAGACTGGATTATATGGAAAATTACATATGTGGACAGACCCAAGAGCAGGCAGAACTAGCTGGTAAAATAGAAAGCTTGGAAGATCAAATGGAGGCCCTAGTAACAAAAATCACTCCAGAAAATACAACATAAGTGTGAGGGAAATTCTGCGATATGTAAAGGATCCGAACCTAGTGAAATTCGTGCAGAACCTTTTCTGGCATTTGAGCAAAACTCCGGACCAGACTGAAGTGGTGTTGGACAGAACACACAGAGCATATTTGTCACTTCAGCAGGAGAAAACTTTGATTCCAGACGTACTCACTAGGGTTTATTTCTATCAGTTGAAGGATAGGATCGAAACAGTAACCAGATCCTTGAAAGTCATCAAGTTCCATGGCAAAGACATCTCCCTCTTTCAACATTTATCTCAACTTGCCCATCCTACTACAGTCTCTACTTCTCCTCTTTCTTCCCAGGCCCTCTGCATGACTGGCCTCTCACTTCACAACTAAAACTCAGGACATCCTGTCTGCACTCTCCTCTACTCTACTCCCTCTTCCGCCTTCACCTAGGCCTCTCTTGTCCCCATTCTCTCCATCCCTCCTACTCTCCTCCTTCTTACCCATAGTACCTGGCGAGGTCACCAAGACTGTCAGTTCTATGATAATCTCCTCTAAACAGGTGCTCCCCTGTTCTCAAGAAATTTCAAAGACAATATTGCCCCCCTCTTTCCCTCTTTGGCTGAGTTCTACAATCCCTCTTTCGCCACTGGCACCTTCCCATTATCTCTCAAGCACTCCCTTGTGCACACCCTCCTAAAAAAAGGCATTTGCGGACCCTTCCTTCCCGGCTAACTACCGCCCTATTTCCAATATTTCTTCCTGTGCAAACCTTTAGAGAAGTTGGTCACCCCCCAACTAATCCACCACACTGAGTCTGTTGGTTGTCTCCACAACCACCAGTCTGGCATCAAAGCAAGTCAGAGGCACGGAAACTGCTCCCTTGAACACCCGTGAACACCTGCTCTCAAACCTTGACTCTAACTCTTCCTCTGTTCAAATTCTCCTTGATCTGTTCTCTATCTTCGACACCGTCAATCATGCCACCCTTTTAAATTGTCTCTGGGATACTCTGGGTATCACGGACCAGGCACTGGTTTGGCTGACCTCTTTCCTGTCGAATCGGCCCTCAACTGGGCCCTTTTCTCTCTTCTACCTCAATCTCTACTTGCAGCGTCCCTCAAGGTTCTATTCTCTTGCTGTGGAACTTCAATGTTTACCTTGCCCCTCTTGCTCACCTGACCTCTGCCTTCTCTCCTCATTTCCAGTGTTATGCGGATGACACTCCGCTCTCCTTTAAGCTTCCCTCATATACCTCCTCTCCCTCCTCTCTCATTCCTGACTACCTGACTACTATTCAGACATGGTGTGCTGCTAATGATCTCTGTCTTAATGCCAGTAAGACCGAGATCCTTCTCATTGGCACCTCACCCCCTTTAATCCCCCCTACTCTCTAGCTGCCCTCCTTGGGGCCCCCTCCCTTCACGCTATTGTGAGGCAAAAAACCTGAGTGTTATCTTTGACTCCTCTGTCTCCTCTCCCCATATTGCTGACCTTACCAAGAAGGCTCACTTTCAGCTTCACCTCCTCAGAGGCATTCTCCCTTTCCTCGCCTTCCCCCAGAAACTCAGTGTCTCAACAAGAGCTCTAGTTCTCTCTAGGCTGGACTACTGTAACAGCCTCTTCCTCAATCTGCCTCTTTCCTTCCTCCGCCCTCCAACTAATCCAGAATAGGACTGCGAGACTTATCCTTGGCCTCAAGCTCAGGGACTGCATCTCTCCAGCCCTAGAATCTCTCTGGTGGCTGCAAGGATCACATTCAAGACTCTCTGCATTGTCCATAAGGCTTTCTGGGGCCTGGGACCACGCTGCATCCAACTTTCGTTCCCTAAATACCTCCCTGCTAGTGTCCTTTGGTCCTCTAGCTCCAACTCTGCAGGTCTGACGTTTCTCCAAGCAGAGAGTGGGGCCCGATTTCTTTTTTCGGCGGATGCCTCTCTCTGAAATGGTCTGCCTGCCCCTCTCAGGCTTGAGCCGGATCTCCTTAAGTTTCGGAAACTTCTCAAGACCTTCCTTTTCTCTTCCTTCTTCCCTCTCCCTTCCTTGCTAATGCCCCCTCGATGCTGCGACTTGGCTTCCTGTTCCCTTGTGAGTCATACAGGGGCCAGGTCCTCCCCCGACTAGTCTGCTCCAGCACCCCTTTCCAGCACTTGCCCTCTGGCGCCCTTCCCGGACTAGACTACTGAGTCCGGTCTACCCCCCAACCCCCGCCTTGCACTAGCTTACTCTCATCCTGTCCCCCTGCGCACTGCTAGACTACTGAGCCTGGCACCCCCACCTCACCACACTTGACCCGTCCCCCAGCACACTTGCCCTCCTGCCTCCCCCCTAGCACTCACCCAGTCCTCCCTCCACTTACTGTATCCTTCCTCCTGACCTGTTCCCCCCCCCTGCAACTCCTGCTTGCTGAACAATCCAAATGTTACAAGACTTAGTAGGACCGTTTCATTGGTTATTGTCCCCTGTTCCCCCCCTCCTTGTTTTGTGGCGCCTGGAAACACTTCCTGTTGTATAGGAGCCTTTCAAATTCTCAATAAATAAAAAAATAAAAAATCATCACCCTGCACACCTGCCCAAAAGAAGAAGATTGACACTTTGTTTGGAGGGCGAACAGAGGCTTTCCTGGAATTACACCCACTTGGGCGAATATTGTTAAATGTTAAGGTATCCCTGGATTGGTTTCAATTACAGGAGGTAATTTACAGACAAATGTGATGTGGGTTAATGGGATTGTTTTATCTTAAGTTTGATTGTTGGTTTTTACTTCTGAGATTTGTAAAAACAATCTGAAATTTGGTGGAATGTGCTGACTTGGGTATGGATGGAGATGAGAATCAGACAGCTGACGGTTGATCTCTTACACAGGAATTGCAACCCCTGACCTTACATTGATTACCTTGAATGTTCAGAGACTTAATTCACCAATTAAGGGCAGCTTGTTTATCCAGAGGCTGCTATCGATGAATGCAACCATAGCATTTCTGCAAGAAACGCATTTACTTAAAGGCCGATGAACAAACGATAGTAAAAAATAATTTACAAGCAATTATTTCACAATGAGTGGTATAAAGAGGAGGTGGTTGCCATCCTATGCGTGGGGGGTCCCATTCTGCAGATCTGATGTGAGGGGAGGTATTAATGACCAGCAGTAGACTTGGAGGTCAAACTGTCACAATAGTTTTAGATTATTCCTTGAATGAAGGCCATAATGTCTTCCTTGGTGATTGGATCTAGGTCCTGGGTCATTGTGTTGAAGGTTAAGTCATTATAGGGGATGATTTTAACTGTATTATGACCAGAGTTTAGTTTATTTACTTAAATAGCGCACCCCACCCAAAGGTATCTGGGCGCTTTTACTTAGGTACATGGTAGTTACAGAAATAATACACAGGCCCCCAAAAGAGCGGGGGAGGAGGTGTGCTACAGAACTAAGCAGTAAAGGAGCAATGAGAAACATAGGGGAAGCAACTATGCAGTCAAACATATTTACAGACAGAAGTACAATATTATAGATATACAATCACTAGGCCTAAGTAACATTTACAAAGGAAAGCGAGCAGCACTGGGAAGCTGGATCCTCCTGCTGTTTTTAGGTTGAATTTAGGGATAGTGAGTTGGTTGAGGTAGTTGGATCTGGTAGGTCTATTGGTCTGATGTCTCGAGAATGTAATTTGCTAGGAACTTATGGGTGATGACAAGTGCCCGAGTGTCATTCTGTCACAATGGGTAACCAATGAGCTTCTCTTCTGAAAGATGAGATGTGAATGGAGCGAGGGATATTTAGGGCCGATCTTAAAGCATTGTTTTGCAGAACTTGGAGTTTGTTTAAGTTCTGCACAGAGGTCCCGAGGATAAGAGTATTACAGTAGTCCAGCTTAGAGAGGATTAGTGCTCTCGCTAATGTAATACAGCTGGTGGTGGATAAGAAGGGCTTACACGCATTGATAACTTAGTTAGTGTAGGCCGTGGACGAGGCTAATAAATTTAGCGTCAATGTGGAGTCGAGGTAGATATCCAGAGTTTTGACTTCCCTTGAGACTCTAATGATATTCCCATCAATGTTGAAGGAATCATAGCATTTATCTAATTTATTTAATCGAGTTTGGGAACCAATGATCAGTAGTTCGGTGTTTTTTAATTGTTTAAACACAGACTGAGTAGCCATCCAGGCTTGGATCTCTAGATAGATGTTGTTGATTAGTTTAGTGTCTTTAGTGTGGCATCCGGTGAGTGTGATGAGAATCTGGGCGTCATCCGCATAATTGGTGTACGTGACACCCAGTTTGTCGAGGCGGTCGAATAGGAGCTTCGTGAAGATATTGTATAGCGTGGGCGATACACGCAATCCTTGTGGGACTCCACAGTTGATGGGCACTGGCGGCACTGAGGCCGTGGGTGAGAAAACCCTTGTGGTTCTGTTAGAGAGGAAGGATTGGATGCATCTGGCTGCATTCAGTGAGAAAGCAGCTGCTGAAGATAGTTGTTGGGTCAGGATTTTATGGTCTACCAGATCGAAGGCTGCTGATAGATCCAAGAGCAAGAGGATGGCTAACTTGCCTCTATCTTTAAGTTCATCCACCTGAATCTTGAGATCTAGCAGCGCCGTCTCGTGCCATGTCTCGGTCTATACCCGGATTGCCGGAGGCCAATAAATTATTGTCTTCAAGGTGTATATAGGCCGTACGGTCCATAATCTTTAAGAGAAAGGGGACCGTTGTAATGGGCCTATAATTTGTGGGCACATTTGGGTCTAGATTCGGCTTTTTTTGTAGTGGCATGACCCAGGCTTCCTTGAGGTTATCGGGGACTGAGCAGTTTTTGAAAGACGCGTTTATCAGAGTTGTGGTAAATGGTGCTAGCATTCTTGCGCTGTCCTTGATGATAGCCACAGGGTATATGTCACCCTGACAGTTGGAAGGTTTAATTCCCAGGATAATCTTTTCCACATCTTTGATGGAGACTGGGGAGAATTGGAAGAGGCTAGTACAATGTGGAACTTGATGATTAGGGGTTTCAGAGGTATTTGAACCAGGGGTAAGTTATTTCCTTTTGTATCTCTTTTGGATTGTAAAAGTGCAATTTTATCTGAGAGTGCCTTGTGAATATTTGCGCACCATGCCTCGTCTTTGTAGCAGCTGTCAGTGATTGGTGCAGGCGACTCAAGTTCCCTAAGGATTGTGAAAAGTTCCTTAGTACTTGATTTGGCATTTTGGATTCTTTCATTGTAAATTTCTTTTTTGGTTCTAATGATGGCTGCTTTATTGGAAGAGGCAATGGACACATCATTTTCCTTGTTAGTGATAGATGGGGTTTTCCTCCAAACAGTTTCAGCTGATCTTTTTTAATTACGAAGCAATTTTAGATCAGGGGTAAACCATTAATTTAGGTGGGAGGTAGGTTTGGCCTTTCGCAGTTTTAGAGGAGCAATCTTGTTGATTGCTTGCTTCATTGTGGTATTGTATCTATCGACTAAACCGGCAGGGTCTTTATCGGCATTCAGTGGAATGTTGGCAATAGTTTGTAGCAGAGATAATAATTGGTCTGGCGTTAGGTTACGCTTATTCCTAGCTAGATTAGGGGGGGCAGTAGTTATGTCGGGATACGGGGGAGCTTTTTCCTGAATTGAAAAGGTGATGCAGTGGTGGTCGTACCATGCACAAGATTGATCAAGAGATGTTGATCAAGAGAGGTGGATAAGTCCTTACGTCGTTGTAGGGGGGTACCTTTTCTCTCAATGTTAAATTTGACAGGTGGCCTCATCCCTTTTCCCGCCCCTTTCTATGCACCCTCAACCCCTATAAATGTAATTGACCCCCAAAATGTTTATATATTTTTTGACCCCCAAAAAATGTTATACAAATTTGATTGACCAGCCAAAAATGTTAGACATTTTATTGAGCCCCACAAACTTTATATAAATTGCATTGACCCCTAAAATGCTAATATAAATTTTATCGACCCCCACATTTTTTTTAGATGAATTTGATATACATTTGATTGAACCCCAAAAAATTCTATATACATTTTATATAAACGCAATAAGAACTTTAACGGATGGGTAATAAATATGTATAGGCCTAGGGTCGGTTGTAAGGCTATGATGCTGTTGGGGGAGGGTATTATAACACGGTTATATATAGCTTTTATTGTAGGTCTGGGAAACACATGCTCCCTTCCGATTTCCCAAGGGCTATTCAGCATAGTGTGAGGCCAACAGGTGTAGGGGTGCGGCAAACTCCATGCCTTCTTGATCAAACATTCCCGTGGTGGCAGACACCAAGACCCATTAACGAAACATTTGCAAGATTTGATGGTAGTTGTGGTCCTGTTCTGAGACCCATTGCTGAAGCAACAAACCCATTCTGTGCCGACATTGGCACAGATTCCAATGGCCCTTGCTGAATAAAAAAAAAAAACTTTGCTCCGACGTATGCCCCCCAGACTCAGGTGGCCATTGGCAGAAGCAGATACACCACTTGATAATATATTGGGGGTACCCATTCCAACTAACCTTGGTGAACCACAAAAACATTTCCTTCCATTGGCACATTCGCCACATCCTCAGCGTCTTGATGGCCGTGCAATCCCACAATTACCATTCAAGGGCAAGCATATATCCATATCAACAGCGTCTTACAGTTGCGCATTCCCACAAATAGAATCAAATGTACTTCTAAATAAATACAAAAAGAATATGGATGTAAAATACAATCTCCAATATCACAATAAAATATAGCCCTTTGACATTGGCCGCTAACAATAGGACCTGCCCCACAAAAATGGCATTTGCTTAATTTATCACAGGTCTTAAATATAGTGCACAATACACAGAGGCTACAAAGCCTACCAAAGAACTGGTATCTCTTCAAATATAACTTTTATATCAAATATAAACTAGGTCCCTCAATAATCTGCAGCTTTTTTGGGGGGGGGTCCCATTCAATTTATAAGTGTTCAGTACACCTTTATCACAGTCAACCACATAGTTTTAATTGGCTCCCACTGCATGAGATCTGACAAGCCTCAGAGAGAGAGACACGCACACACACGGGCAGGCAGCAAAGCTAGCAAAAAGAAAGAATGCTCTTTCCTTGCTATTACATTGATAAAGCTTAAACAACCCCTTCCAAAAATCAATAGAGCGCTCAACTGAACTGAAATAAAGCACTTGTTGAGATTTTCACATGCAAATTAGATTGCTCAACCCCATGTATTCCTTGTAAATGCTCAATCAAAGCTCACCTATGCTTCAACAAGTAAGGTAGTGTAAGATAGCAGGTCCAATCAGGTAAGGCAGGACGTGTAGTAGATTGTGTCACCACTTGAGAAACATATAGAGGGACTGATTTACAAAAGCGTTTTACAATGGTGTAATCCCACTGAAAAAACCTTTGTAAATCAGACCCGGAGTTTGAGATACCATATGCACATTGGAAAGCATGGCATGTGAGATACATGAGTATCCATGGATGACATGGAGAGTAATGTAGCGTGTCCTCCATTCGGAGAAATGAAGTATGAGATGGTGTTCCCTTGGGAACCATGGAGAGTGAGATTACTTGTCCGCCCAAGGTAAACTAGCCTACAGTGCACCGTATCTGCCACCTTTCTTGCATTCCAGGACCTAAGCAGCTGGATGTGGTTCATATCACACAAGCCATAAGAAAAGACAGCATATGATATATTCGAAATATACTATGAGACTAATGTACTTTCAGGCTAATCCATGCAGGATCACCAGTAGTTCCATCAGAGCTACATAAGAACACAAATGCATAAAAAGTCTGTTTCTGCGCATACCATTTACTTTCATGTTTACTGCTGCCATTAACTGTGTCACCCTCCCTAACACGCCCTGTGATGTTATGGTAATCGATGTTTATACTGTGCGTATCACCACCACAGTGGTCGTATGGCACCCTTCCTTGTCCAAAAAGGTGGCGTATTGTGGCAACGCCAGGGTGTCGCCAGATGCCCTGCAGCACAATAATGGCACATTGCCATGTGTCATACCAAACAATACAATAAAGCATAACCTTGCATTCAGGCCTCCAGCTGTGAAGTTGAAATATTGTACTCATTTTTTCGAAGTTGGGAGGAAAACGATATTTGGTAAAAGTAGTTCCCGTTCTCAGAGGGGATCATTGTTAGGTGATGTATCTAAACAGATGCAGATAAAACATTGCCTTCAAATTCATCTTCATCAGACAGTAAAGATATTGGAGCTCCTTCCTCTAAAGCTGCTCTGCTGGTACCCCTGTTTTTTGTTTGGGATATTTGTATTCCCTATTCCTAGTTGTAAATATTTGCCTATTTTTAGGTAGTAAAAGTGTCTCATCTGCCGCGTAGGTCTACGTTACATTCAGTGGTCGAAGTGTACGAAAAGAAATAGTGGAACTATGTTCCCTGCTGCCTGCCCCCGCTCCCCACAAACCCCATTGCCACACCCCATCCCAAGCGCAATCCAAACCCCTAACACAAACCTGCTGTTTAAGGGAATGCTCTGTGCATTGCACTTTAGTGCAAGCTTCAACTTCTTCCTACACTTTTATTTTAAAATGAAACCATTCCGGAACGGTTTCTTTTTCAAATAAAAGTATAGGAACAGTAAAACATTTTATTTTTTATTTTTTAAAGTAGAGGAGCACTGCATTCACTATTATCTGCTCTTACATGGTGGGGTCTGATTACATATATGCGAGTGTGTATATGGGTGCCCATGTGCACAGCTACTCCAAGAGTCCGGACTTGCATCCAACAGATGGGCACCGTGTATACCCAGGTGCTGGTTTAGCATTTTAGATCTGGGCTCTTAGAGATCAGGCAGTAACCAATAGGTCCTCTTCCTGGCCAACCCCAGGCCTGCTTTATAATCTCCAGCAGGGAAAAGTCCAAAACCATAGTGTTTTGAAAGTAAATTGACACAACTGGGGAGCTTCTCTCTGAAGTAGGCCGAATTCGTGGCGATTAGACACTGGCTAAGATAGATGAATGCATGTGTTCAGAGATAAAACAATGAACAAAAAACAGAGAATAACTTCTTCCAGCTCCCTGAGCATGAATTTACAGGTCGAGTGATTTTGATTGCATCAACTGTTAACATGTATTTTATGTTCCTGTAGCCCAGGCCTTTTAAACATAGTAGCAAGAACAGATGACCTACCTGCCACCAGTATTAAGTGCTGTGTAATCAAGCTATGCACATAGTACATGGCATACCAGCTGTTTTGCGTGGTTACTTACACCTGCTGAACAGGCGCGCAGCAGGCTCTCAGCAAGACACATCAGGAAGAGATGCTCTTTATTTGTATTGGGATGTAGGAATGCTTTTTCCCTAGTTAATTTAGGAATGTGTTTCTGACATGATTTATAAGTATGCGGTGCAAAGCAACCTACTGTTATGTAGCCGATGTTTCGCACTGTGTGCTACCTGCCCGGTCCTCGCAGCGCACTACCAAATTGCAATATGGAGAGCACCCAGGGGTTGGCCGAGAACGAGTGAGGTTTTAAGAGGATCATTAACAGGGGCCATCACTGCCATTGTGTTGAGAAGGTGTTCACAGTATTTGGTACGTTTTCAATTAACCTTCAAAGAGTGACACTTAACAGAGTTTGTTAGAGAAGTGTTAAATGTTAATGACATTGGGCCTCATTCTAAGTGTGCCGGTCCAGAAACAACGGTGCCGGCAAGCTTACAGCCACCGCTGTTTCCAGACCAGAACACTACAACTCTGCGGGTGGGTGCTGTCCCGCTCGCAGAGTTATCACGGAAGCACCTTTGTTAACGGTGCCGGTGCTTCTGTGGTCCCCAATCCATAGAGTCCTATGGAACTCTATCAGAATGAGGACTTACAATTTACCGACGCCTGACTTTTCGGGCCGCCTGGGTTGTAATCCCGCTGTGGCACAGGAAAGTCAGGCGCAGGTAAATCATTACGGGTCCGACGGCAACCCACCGGTAGCACCGGCACTGTTACCGCTGGACCCGTAATGAGCCCCAATGTGTGGGGAATGCCCTCTTTTGTGTGTGCTAGCAGTTTGGCCACACACTATACATGAATGTAACTTAAGTAACAAAAACACAAAAAAGCTTGGTAGATCTATCAGTGGAAGGTAACCTCTGCTGAAGTTCTGGAGATTGCAATATTGTAACACGCTCCCAAATTTACAAGATAAGAAAACAGAGGCAAAATATGCTAATGATAATGTTGCTTGCCCAAGCTCACACAATTTGGTAAAGTTGGGAAGCCTCTATTAGAACCTGGTTGCTTGGTTACTGCACATCCGAGGACTGACCCATTAACACTGATCCTCTGATATCAGCAGAGTCGGCCTGATTTTTCCTCACCTATAAGCAAGGGCCAGGCTCACCACAAGCGACAAAAACGGAAGTATAAGCGCAAAAGTGCAAAGGCCTGCCTGCCACCATCATTGTTGAAAATAAGTATGAACTCAGGGCCTTTGGCAGAAACGAATAATTATAGGATCCTTTGCCCTGAAGGTCATTCTGGCGATGTCCGCTCTATTAATAGCATGAAAAGTACTATACCCGCGTAGGTTCGGTGAGCCGAATGCCCCCTGTCGCCATCCTTGATAAATGGCAGCAGTCCCGGACACAGGAGACGCTGCCCCTGGCGCTCCAGTTTCCAGGGAAGCTGCTTTGCCGTCGCCCTCTGGCAAGCTCAGCATCGGTGTTCAGTGCGACTCTCACCTGCTGCACCATGGTTCGGGAAAGTTGCAGGCTTCCCTGACTAAGGCCCCACCACAGAGTCCCAATGAGCCCAAAGTCGGGATGCAAAGCGATTTATTCTGTCCTACTGCTCAGTTTGTTGAAGCTGTTAAAGATCTTGCACTCGTTTGCCGCACTCCTCTGCCTTTTTCTGCCATGAGCCCCAGGGGAGGACATTGCGCATTTTGGAATCCTCTCCTACCAATGAGAGTCCGTTTATGACCCGTTCTCGACCCTTAAGTTTGTAGGATTAAATTTCCTAGTTGAGAATCATAGACATTGAATTAATCGAACCGGAAGTAAATAGCCATACTAACTGGTGATTGCCACTTTTATATCTCCTGTGATTGTGTGCTGGAAGTGTCTCTTTTCACTGTCCTCATTAAACCTGTGGTTTGAGGATCAGCTGCAAAAGTCGGAACAGATATCTTTACCCTCATTGACTCCTGTATACACATAGAGGGGCTCGGATCGTGGCTGACGGGGAGGTCGAGCCTCTCTGCGCTCAGAGCATGTGTATTCTTTGCCAACGAAATGCGTCCGCAATGGAAGCATGAACAACCTGGAGGTTCATTACTGGGTCTTGGCTACAAACTCTTTACAAAGAGAATGACAAGCGCATCCAAGCCGTACTTTGCAATTTCTCGCATGGAATTCTCGTCTTTTGTTAATCATCCTTGCGGCCTTAAGTTGCTGTGCTTTGCAGATCTGTTCTTCTTGCAGTAAACTTGGCTTCGTAATGAGTTTGCATTAGATGGTTACACCATCTGGTCCTGCACGGCCACAAGCAACGGTGTTGGCCGGCCTAGAGTGGGGCTGTGTATTGGTGCGGAGGGTGGGACACATACCAACTATGCATGTGCTGTGATTCACAACTTCCCCAGGGCTAGGATAGAAAGGCTAGCTATGACCGTTTATGACCCCCCTGATGCTACTCTCACAGTTGATCTGTGGGCATGCATTGTTAGGACCCTACATGGCTGGAACGATTCCTTTCCTGCCCGGGCCGTTTTATCACATTGTATTGGGGTGGAGGACTAGTTGCTTCTTGAATCTACTGAACCAGACCCGAACCCTGGCCATTCTAGCAGTTCTTGCCACCAGCAGAAACAATTGCGTAGGTGGTCCGATATGCTGTTGGATTTTGATTTAATTATTGTGGGTGCCCTCCCTTCTCTCCATCACCACCTGGCAGAATGGAAGGAGCGCATCCTGTCTGCACGCTGTATAGGCTGCCCATAGTTTGCGTTCTCAGATTATGGAATATAACCCTTCATTCACCCCTTTGAGTGATCACGCTGGGCTAAATTTGACCTCGCTCCCCAACAAACGAATTGTGGCAGGAGGTCATCTGGACAGGGCCCCTGTAAAGCCCAGAGCAACCGAATTGTTTAGTTCGAGGTTAATGTGGGAAAGGCCAACATTGGCTAATATAGGCATTTTTCCAGACAGGCTGCTTCAGATCTGCCATTGGGATCTCGGGCTACTGCTGGAATTTATACGGCCTGCACAGTTAGGACGCTCATAAAGTACCCTGCTCTTTTTCACAGCACCATTAATTACGATAAAAAACGCTTATGTAAAGCCATACATGCAATGAAGTGTTCCAAATCCCTCTCCTCCCCTGATAGGCAGCCGGGTATGCATCTTGAGAACTCAGTATAAAAACTGGCTGCGGGGGCACAGATACGATCTGAAATCTTAAACTTGGAAAATTAGTTTTGGCCTCGTTAGAACCCACAATGCCAGTAAATTCTGGTTATTTATACCACACCTTTATCTCTGACCTGTCACCGAAGGAGATATGTAGCATCTCAGAGTATTCCTGGTGCCCACACATAAAGATACTCTATCAGGATACTGAGCAAGATAAGTGTGCCATTTCAGATATCAAAAGTCAGCTGCCTAAGGAGGCATTTGATCTTGATGAAATCTTACTGATCGTTAGCAGACGTAAGGCATCCAGAGCAGCCGGCCCTGACGGCCTTGCCAATGTCAAAAAGGGACCCCACTTTATGGGCCGAATACCTCTATGCCCTTTTTCTAAAAATAGCGCACGTTGGCAAGATACCTGGCAGCTGGTGCACATCGATACTTTTCCAATTCATAAAAAGGGCTGATGCTCTGATCCTTGTAATTTCTGTCTGTTGGCTATGCTCGACTCTAGCAGTAAGATATTTGCCTCCCTCCTTCTGTGTCACCTTAATAGATGGGCGGAGTCAAAAAATGCAAACAGAAGCCAACAGGCTGTATTTAGAAAAAATTACAGCACGGCACACAGCATATGGGCTTCACGCCTTCTTGCCACCGATAGCTCTCAACAGCCGAAGGGTCGTCTATACTTATGCTTTGTGGACTATTCCGCAGCCTTCAACGTGTATCTCGCCCGCGATTATTGGAGAAGCAGAAAGGTTGGGGCATCCATCCCACTCTGCTAGATTACAAGTTAATATACACTAAGACCTGTATCTCTATTCAATTTCCCCAAGACGGCTCTGTTTCTCACCACATTGCCACTAACTGTGCCTCAAGCAGGGCTGCGTTCTTGCCCCCGCCCTATACAATCTTTATGTTGCAGACATTGATATTGATATTTTATTTATATCGTGCTCGTACACAAGTGTTTCAGAGCGCGACAAGGCAAGGGAGGGGAATAAAGGAGAACAAAACAACGATCTTACTAGGCCCAGTGACATTGAGAACGCGCAAGTGCATGGAAGGGGGGAGAAGTGGAAAAGTGCGAAGCAATGGAGAAACAGATAAATAATAAATAAATAATAAAGGCAACAAACAGTTGTAATGCAGCCAGCAAGTGGCAAGTGCTGTGTTGAAGGCAGCAGGCAAGGTAGGTCTGTTAAGTGCACGAAGAAAAAAGGGGTGGGGCTGTATGGGTACAGATACAGACTCCAGTGCAAGGGGTGGCCCTGAGACAGTGCGGGTGTCAGGGTGAGCAGGTACCTGGGCCCGGAGGACAGAGGGTAGCCAGCCGGACGGTACTAAAAGAGAAACCTATCAGCAGGAGAGAGGGGGGGGCAAAGGCAGAAACAAGGAGGAAGGTCTTGAGGGTCTTCCGGAATCAGAGATGGTTCATCTCAAGTTTTAGAGTGGCAGGGAGGCTGTTCCAGAGGGAGGCCCCAGCCAAAGAAGGAGATCTACCGCAGCTCGTTCCTTTGAAAAACGACTGACCCTGAGGGAGTTAGTGGAAGAGGAGCGAAGGGCTCGAGAGGGGAGGTATTTGCGGAGGGTTAGCTGAAGGTATTTTGGACCCAGAAAGCCTTGTGGACAATGCAGATGGTTTTGAATTTAATCCAAAAAATCTAACTTTTTACTTCACCTCCTTAGAGGTACTCTACCTTTCCTCTCCTTCCGTCAAAAGCTCACTGTCTCCCAAGCTCTGGTTCTTTCCAAACTGGATTACTGTAACAGCCTCTTCCTAAATCTACCTGCCTCCACTCTCCGCCCTCTACAACTAATCCAGAACAGGATTGCAAGACCTGTCCTTGGCCTCAAACCCTGGGATCGTATCTCTCCAGCCTTGAAATCCCTCCATTGGCTCCCAGTGGATGCAAGGATTACATTTAAAGCCCTCTGCATTATCCACAAGGCTTTCTGGGGCCTGGGTCCAATATACCTTCAACTATCCCTCCGTAAATACCTCCCCTCTCGAGCCCTTCGCTCCTCTACTTCTAACTCCGTCAGGGTTAGTCGTTTTGCAAAAAAACGAGCTGGGGGTAGATCCCTGTCTTCGGCTGGTGCCTCCCTTTGGAACAGCCTCCCGGCCACCTTGAAACCTGAGGAAAAACATCTTCGGTTCCGGAAACTTTTCAGGACCTTCCTCTTTGCCTCTGCCTTTGCCCCTTTCTCCCCTGTTGATCTGTTTCTTCTCATGGCATTGTGCACCCGGCCACCCTCTGTTCTTTCGGGCCCAGGTATCTGCTCACCCTGCCACCCTCCTTCACTGCCTCCAGGCCACCATCTGTACTAGGGTTCTGTATCTGTACCCATACAGTCCCCCTCCCACGTTTCATCTGCACTTATCAGATATACCTTTCTGACTAACTTTCACCTGTCACTTGCTGGCTGCACTACCATGGTTTAAAGCCCTTATTTATTATTTATTCCATTTAATATTTATTTATGTTTTCTCTCCTCTGCTTCGCACTTTTCACTCCCCCCCCGACCCCTCTTCTTGCACTTTTCCCCCATTTTCCTTTCCCATGCACTTGTGCTTTTTTAAATGTCGCTGGGTCTAGTAAGATCGCTGTTTTTTCTGTTTTTTCTCTCCCTTGTTCCCCTCCCTTTTTGCCTGGTCACGCTCTGAAACACTTGTGTACGAGCGCGATATAAATAAAATATTTCATTTCATTTCTTGCATCCACTGGGAGCCAATGGAGGGATTTCAGAGCTGGAGAGATACACCATGGACATGGAAGGACATGGATGCTTCCTTACATAGGGCCCACAATGTTCCCCCCACACTCGCCAGCGAACCTATTTCATCTCTATTGTACACAGACAATACTGTTCTGATTGACCTTACTCCCCTGGGTTTGCATCGATCTATTGACTCTCTCTATCAGTATACATTGGCTAATAAGCTTAAGATCAACCAGCTCATGACTAAAATCATGAATTATGCTTGGTTGGAGCTTGCAATGAAGACACCCTTCTGTTGACATATGGTGCATCAACAATATATTTATTATGTTGTTGATACTTAAACCTATCTAGGACTTCATATAAAGTCTTGGCCTAGGCGCAGTTTTCGCAGCATGCTCTGCCCCCCCCAAGCTTACAGAAAGTGGTCGTTCATCAGAAACCTTATCATGCATAAGGGTGATGGATCTATTGAAGGCCTTTTGGGAGGGAACTTGTATGGCCTCAGAACACTCCCTGGCAACATAAAAAATGGTTGACCTGCTCTGAGGGAAAACTGTTACACTCCCTACTGGGCTAATCCAGCATAGTACCCATGGAAGCCTTGCGCCTGGCCTTGCGCCTGGAAGTACGCTTACCTTCACTACTATCACATTGGTAAGTGGCTTGCTGCAGGCTTTTTGCCATTATCGAATGGGCAGAGGATATGCAGGACTCTTTATTGGCCCTGTTCTCCAAGTATGTTCGATGTAGAACCAATGATAGGGCCTATGTAGGCCTAAGTAATATTGTGAAGTCTCACATAACACTCATTGATCTCCAGCTCCACAGGGCATCTGAATCTGGTGTCTTTCTTTCTAAAATAAAAGCCAAGACTTGGGACTGGGACCGTGCTCAATCCATTGCGACCTTGGTGACTAAGAAAAGGTACACAGAATACTGCACGCAGAGCATCCCACCTGAGTTACCAGTTACCTTTGAAAATCTGTAAGGTGCCACTGAGGCGTTTTATATTATAAATGCGTTTTAATTTGCTCCCTGTTCTTGAATTCACTGGAACATAGGCA
Organism: Ambystoma mexicanum; assembly: GCF_040938575.1. Lineage (NCBI taxonomy): Eukaryota > Metazoa > Chordata > Amphibia > Caudata > Ambystomatidae > Ambystoma > Ambystoma mexicanum. The sequence continues at coordinate 340,200,814 of NC_090938.1, forward strand.
GGCATTCCTTGTGAGCAAAGGATATGCCGATTTTGCAAATTGGCCGTGGAGCCAGCCAGGCACATTCTAACCAATTGTTCTGCCTTAGCTGATCGCTGGGGTTATGGAGAACTCTTCCCGGCAAATGATAGTTCTAGTTCATTTTTTGCATCCATTTACTCGGCTGACTCATTGGTTATTTCCGAAGCGGCACCTGATGTCTGGGGTGTGGCTTTATTGAAGTTCAATGGATTTTAAGGAAATTTATTTTTTCTATAATCATTTTATTTTGTATTCATGAACACACTATTTGGGATTATATGTATATATTGTGCTATTCTCCCTGTGTTCTAATCCTTTTTTGTCTTCAAGTGTTTGTTCCTATTTTTATTGCATATGCTGTATTTTAATTAATTTCTGATAGTGCAAAGGCTTGATTTTAGCCAAATCCACTGTTATAAAAACAAATAAAAACATCTGTTCCATTGTTGCCACAATATTAAGAGCAGTCAGTCCTCTTGCTCTTTTGAGACAGTATGATGGTGTGCTTTGGGTGTCAGCGACAGTGCAGAGCCTTATTCATGTTCCACCCTCTCATGCACCACAAGCCAAACACATCCCCATCCCCGGATCATCAATGCACATACTCTGTAGCAAAACATACTTCCGTAGACATCACTGACCTCATTCCACACATAGCCTCTTGCCACACTTCATCACAGAGACTTGGTTCATCCCTACCTCAACACACATCTTTGAAATCCAAATCTCCTCGGGGTGCAGCACACAGAGCACAAATCATAAAAGGAAAAGTGGCAGAGCCATCCACAAGACCTTATGGTATCAGAAAGTAGCTCCTCACCTGACACGTTTTACTCTCAAATTTGAAGGCAACCACTCTACAACGGATCTACAGAGCTCAGCAGACTGACATGTAATCCCTTGTAGAAATAAGGACCAAGGCTATCTAACCTTCGGTGTGAGCTGCACTCCCTATCACCCACTATGTGGTTAAGTTAAAAAGTTATGGTAGAGTGTCTCATATAGTTGCTGAGTAGAGTTTCTTGGAAATAACATTCTTCTTCATACTGTTTTGCTCTAAAGGTTTGCTACAGTTTATTAATTAGAACGTAAGTGCAGAAGCAACAATTGCCAATGCATTTCGAACTATATGTAGTCCTTCATCAGGGCATAATACGGTCATCTGATCATTGCAACAGTGGTCAATTAATGCAATCACAATTATGTATAAACCCCATTCATAAACCACAGTATTGTCGCAACGTAATCCCCCAATCCCATATAGCAGAAAGGAATGTTGGTCACATAGGTGTGAATCACTGCCAATTAATTTGTCGTCCAAAATCAATAGTTCAATTATATAAATCCATGAGTATAAACACCACAGTAAAATGGGTTACATAACAGGCATGTGCAAAGTGTCGCCAATGGATCACCCAGGAAAATTGAATTTGCAAGTTAGGTGACAGTCAAATATGGTTCCACAGGTGTGGTCCCATAATTGCAGCCTTAAGCAGATAGTTCAAGGTACGGCATGAATGTACATGCACAGATGTTCGCACAATTATCCCACGCCACATCGAAAATAAAATAAAATGAAGCATTCATATCGAATAGTTGCAGCAGTAAATCACACCATTTACAATGTATAATGTGCATTTGGCCACAAGACAAATGTCAACACACAACGTGCAAAGAAAACAAATGAGAAAAATAAGAACAATACATTTCTCCAGCATGGGGTCTGGCATGGATTCACATGCTCTTGAATATTCCCTGTCGTCAGGCTGGGAATGCTAGGTAAAGAAAAAATCAGTTTGTTTCGTTTGTGAACTGTCTTTCTCCTAATAACCAATCACTGGTCTCTGGGTCATACTGCCCCCAGCCAATGACTGCCCTCTACCTAAGCCCCTCCTCTGGCAGCCATCTTCAGATTTTTACCGCACGTTCAAGTGTTGGGAGTCCTCGTGCTATAGCTCTCGAGCTTTTACTGCGTTTTCCGATTTTTCAAAGAGGTAAACCTCATTTTTTCGGTCAATCGAGCCTTGAGCTCCACCGTTTAAACTTCCGATCAACGGGGCCCCTTTTCTGAATTTTCTACGCCCCTCAAGGGAGAAGTTTTCATCGAGTTTCGGTTCTTGGAGGATTCCGGAAGATCTTTGAGGCCTCAATATGGACATGGCCCAGGACAAGGGAAACACGACGCCCGGATCCAAGCTGTTCAGGAGCTGGCTTGGATGCGGATTGCAGAATGTTTTCAAGGAGGATGAGCATTCTAGGTGTTTCTACTGCCTTCACAAAGACAAAACACACGTGGAGAAGGACTGTGCGTTTTGCAAGAACATGTCCAAACGGACTATGAGGGATCGGTGTATCCGACTCCCCAACTGGCTGGAAGCGAAGAGCCCAGCAGCAGGTGAGAAGAAGTCGTCCGAGCGGTCTTTTAAGACCTTTGAGGGCTCTCCGGCAACGGGGGCTCAAAAGAAGGCAAAGCACCGTGAGTCCGCGGGCACCGGGAGCGCCGATCGGTCGGGCTCCTCGGCTTCCAGGCAGGGTGCACTTTCACCGACGCCATCAACCACGAGCCAACGCTCTGGCTCGGGGAAGAGGAAAACGGAGAACCCGGGTAAGCTTCGGGAGAAGCCCCGGTCGATCCCGATGGAGACAGCCGAGGGGGAGCGAGGCGGTGACCCTCCCCCCAAGATGAAGGCCTAAGGCGCGCCTAAAGTCACGAAGGCCCTGATTCACCCGGCTAAGGCCTCTATCGAGGGAGTCGTGGCAGCCCTGGCGAAGCCTGTGGAGGCTACCCCAGTGGAGGCGACCTCGGGGCCTAGAGTTTCCCTGCCACCGTGGAGGGAATCCTCTTTTCAGCCCATCCATAAGACCCCCATGAAACACCCGGGTGGAAAAGGGGGGGGCGGTGGCCATTACGGACACATATACCGCCTCTGAAGAGGAGCTGGCTGGAGTCGCAAAGATCCTGAACAAGAAGTTCGAGGAGGTCCGGTCCCACAGGAGGGATCCCGACGAGGCGGACAAAGAAAGCGACGGCAGTGCCGACGAGGAGCCCATGGAGGTGGAGGATTCCACTCCCCAACCGTCGCGCCCGTCGCAGCCGGTGCCTGGGCCACAAGACAACTCGGGAGCAATCTTGATGGCGATCCAGGCCTTGTGTATGGAGATAAGGACAAGGTTGCCCTTACCCCCAGCGGACGATCCGGCAGAGCCTGGACAGTCGGGAAGCCCTCCAAGCAAGCAGAGGAGAATTCACCCCCCCCTCCCTTCCAGCCTTCACGGCCTTCGCAGCCCTCATCTCCTTCCCCTGATCCGAGGGATGATATGGGAACGGAGACGGCCACGACGGGGACAGATGACAACAGTGGTGACGACGGGATGGGCCTTCCATCACCACCTCCTCGGGCCTCCCCGCCCGACGAAATTGGCTCCTTCCACGCCATGATCGCCAGGGCATCCGAGCTCTTCCAGCTCTGCCCGAAGAACAGAAAAAGCAAGGTTTCCTCTATCAACGGCGTGAGGCCAAGAGGAAGACGGTCCTCTCGGTTCCATTACTGGATGGCATCTGGCACGAGGGGCTGTCGCTCCTGAAGAACCCATCCACGGCTCCTGCCAAGAGAGACCGGTACGAGAAGAAGTACTGGGTCCCGGATTCCGCCCCCATGTGCCTTAGGTCGCAGCCGACCCCGGACTCGGCTTCAACTTCGACCTCCCCGCTGGACGGCGGCGACGACGATTAAGGCGGCCAACGCCCTCGCGATTGTGGCTCGCTATGACAGGGAGCTGTGGTTTAAGATCGCTCCCCTGCTGGACTTCCTCCCGGACGACAAGAGGGCTGAGGCCCTGGAGATCCTACAGGAAGGCGAGGTGGCATCGGACCATGCCATAACGGTGGCCACGGACATTGCTGACACCGGTTTTCACCAGATGGGCAATGGTGTTTCTGCCAATACGTGTAGACCAGGGTTCTGGACATGCCTTTCGACGGGAACAACCTGTTTGGCAAGACAGAGGACGAGTCGCTGCAGGCCATCAAGGCCGACACGGAGACGGCTCGGGCCTTGGGTGTTCTTCAACGACGACGGCCGCCCTTTCGGAACTCCGGAGGCAAGCCGGGTGCCTCCAAAGGATTTGGCAGCGGCTCCTCGACGTACCGCCAAGCGGGCCCGCTCCTCATCGCAGGAGGCCTACAGAGGACGCGGCAAGACAGGAGGATCTCGTCGTCCCCAAGGAGGCCAGGGTGGCCGCCGCTAAGCAGGACTGAACCGGCCATAGCGTCGGGCCCCCACCTGAGCACCCCGGTGGGAGGCCAGCTGACGAAGTTCATCAGCGTGTGGGAGTCCATCTCCACCGGCCGTTGGGTGCTGGATGCCCTGACCCGCGGGCACACTCTCGAGTTTCTAAGGAAGTGTCCCCGCATTCCACCCATAGCCAGGAAGGAAAACCACGTCCCTCAACTGCTGCCGGAAGTAAAGGCGATGCTGATGAAAGGAGCCATCAAGATCGTCCCAAAGAGGCTCAGGGGCTCCGGAGTGCACTCACGATACTTCCTCGTAAGAAAAAAGACCGGCGGCTGGCGACCCATCCTGGACCTTTGTCGTCTGAACAAGTACATGAAGTGCCAGAAGTTCCGGATGGTCACCCTCCAGCACGTACTGGGACAGCTGGTGGAAGGCGATTTCCTATCATCGCTGGACTTGGAGGATGCCAACTTTCACATCCCCATTCTAAAAGGACATCAAAAGTTCCTGCGATTCGTGGTCCAAGGGCGACACTATCAGTTTAAGGACCTTCCCTTCGGATTGAAGTCGGCGCCCAGGGTGTTCACCAAGTGCCTAGCATCAGTGGCGGCGCGGCTGTGCCTGCGGGGGATCCACGTCTACCCCTACCTGGACGATTGGCTCATCCGAGCAAAGACAATAGAACTTGCTGTCGTGCACACAGCAAAGACCGTCCAACTGCTCACGGATCTGGGTTTCTCAATCAACTTCGCGAAATCCCACTGGGTACCATCGCAAGTCGCCCTGTTCCTGGGAGCCAAGCTCGACACAGTGGCGCGATTGGCTTCTCCGTCGGAGGAAAGGACGAAGGCCATCCTGGGCAAGGTGCAACGGCTGTCGACCATGGACGTGGCCAGAGTGAGGTCCATCAAGTCCCTGCTCGGCATGATGTCCTCGTGCATCTACCTCGTGCGCCTGTGCAGGCTGCGGATGCGTCCACTGCAAGAGTTCCTCGACGCCCATTGGATGCAAGCGGCGGGCAGCTTCGAAGACAGGATCTCTCTCAACGAGACCTTCCGGCAAGCGATCCGGTGGTGGGGCACCCTGCGCGCATCTGGCGGCGGGTATGGAGTTCCAGACCCCGGCACATCAGGAGACGGTGACGACGGACGCCTCCCTGGAGGGATGGGGAGTGCACACCGGAGATCTCCACGCAAGAGGCCTTTGGTCCCCTGGAGGAGAGGGCACTACACACCAACGTCCTGGAGCTCCGAGCTGTGTTCTGGGCCCTCAGGTCGTTCCTCCCGTCCCTCAAGGGCAAGGTGGTGAGGATCTTCACCGACAATACCACCACGATGTTCTTCATTCGGAAGCAGGGAGGCACCAGATCCCCAGCCCTATCCAAGGAGGCCCAGGTCTGTGGCACTGGGCCGTCACCCAAGGGATGTTTCTGGTACCCTTCCATCCGGCAGGAATAAAGAACACCATCGCCGACTCACTCAGCAGGGAGCTGCGCTCGTGCCACAAGTGGGAACTGCGGCAGGATCAAGTGGATCTGCTATTCCAACGATGGGGCAATCCCCAGATCGACCTATTCACAACGGAGTGCCGGAGGTTCGCTAGCAGGTTTCCCCAGCAGGGGAGCATGGGTGATGCCTTCTCATTCCCCTGGGATGGCCTGTTCCTGTATGCGTTCCCACCGTTGCCGTTGTTGCTGCGACTCATCAATCAACTCAGACGGTCCCGGTGCAGGATGATCCTCGTCGCACCGGCGTGGCCAAGGCAGATCTGGTTCCCGGACCTTCTGGACATGTCAGCGTCCCCCCCAGTCAAACTGCCGACGGACGAAGATCTTCTCGCCAGAGAAGGAGGTGCCATCCTCCACCACGACCCGGGGTTGCTGAACTTGCAGGCCTGGCTCCTGCAGCACTAGAGTTTGGAGGATACGATATCCCGGCGGACTGCAAGGAGGTGCTTGCAAAAAGGCCAGGGCGTCCTCGACCCTCAAGTACTATGGACAGAAAATGGAAGAGGTTCTCTGTCTGGTGCCGTGCACAGAAGATTAACCCTCTGCGGATTACGGCCCCTCAAGTGCTGCCGTACCTACTGTAGCTGGCCAAGGCGGGGCTAGCTCATGCCTCCATCAAAATCCATCTAGCGGCGATTTCCCGCTACACCAGAACTCCGGGGCGATCATCTCTGTGGTCTCATCGCCTGGTGAAGGAGTTTATGAAAGGACTGTTCCGATCATTCCCGCCGGTGACGGCTCTGGCCCCGGCGTGGGAGCTCAACGTGGTGCTGAGCGGGCTCATGGGGCCGCCATTCGAGCCACTGCATGCGGCACCGTTGAAGTTCCTATCGTGGAAGTCAGCGTTTCTTGTGGCCATCACCTCTGCATGACGAGTGGGAGAGATCTGGGCCCTCTCCTGTAAACCACCCTACCTGGCATTCCACGAGACGAGGGTGGTGCTGAGGACGCACCCCTCCTTCATACCCAAGGTGCTGTCGGACTTCCACCTCAACGAGCCCTTGGTGTTACCTGTTTTGTTCCCGTCGCCTTCGTCGCCGGGCGAGAGGACTTTGCACTCGCTGGATGTAGCTAGAGCGCTGAAGTTCTACGTGGACCGCACAAAGAGCCTTCGGAAGACATCACAACTGTTTGTGAATTTTGGACCTGTGAACCAAGGGAAGGCCCTTTCGAAGGCTTCCATTTCCAGATGGCTCTCCGGCTGCATCATGCACTTTCACCGGTTGGCAAACCGACCGTTGCCCGGCCGTCCGAGAGCCCATTCAACCAGACCAATCGCTGCTACCACGGCATTCCTGACAGGTGTGCCCCTGCTGGATATCCCCAGGGCTGCTACGTGGAGGTCGACGCACACCTTCACGAGATTCTACTGCGTCGACCGGGATTCCAGGGAGGAGTCCAGAGTCGGCCAGGCAGTGCTGCGCAACCTGTTCGCCTGAAGGTGGGCCTGGTGAGGAGGTAAGAGGTGCTTAATGTTGAGTTGATGTAATGCTTAATGTTGAGCCTTGCCACCTCCCCTGGTTGTGCATGTGTGTACTGCTATGTATTCTTGTATTCATGAGCATTTGAATGCATGCCAGACCCCATGCTGGAGAAGGAACAAGTTACTTACCTGAAAGTGTTGTTCTCCAGCATGGGTCTGGCATGGATTCACATGCGAACCCCCCCCTACTCCTCTGCGGCTATTCTCTTGGTCCTACTGCCACTTTACGTGCTACCAAATCTGAAGATGGCTGCCAGAGGAGGGGCTTAGGTAGAGGGCAGTCATTGGCTGGGGGCAGTATGACCCAGAGACCAGTGATTGGTCATTAGGAGAAAGACAGTTCAGAAACAAAACCGAAACTGATTTTTTTCTTTGCAGAGGATTCCCAGCCCGACGACGGGGAATATTCATGAGCGTGTGAATCCATGCCAGACCCATGCTGGAGAACAACAGTTACAGGTAAGTAACTTGTTCCTTAGTAACATTCTACCTAGTGATCCAGTGTATTCAACTGATCTGAAACATAGAATTCGAACAATGGAGCCCAGGCTACCCCACCCTTTCACACCACACGGTTAGGTATCCAGCAACAGCTCAGACAGGATATCAATTCCCCTGATCTGATTCTGTACAGTTCAATAGAGTGATAACATGATCAGGCGTGAACACTTGGAGGCAGGGAACCATGAACCATGTGGACTGAGTGCCATCTCTATCGAATGCAATATATAGTGGACAGCTTGAGTAACGGCCTCGAGCCCTTAGATACCATTCGTGTATGACGCATACTTTAGACTAATGCTCTTGTGGAAAAGTGAATCCTATGCGTTGTCCCTCGTCATGCATAGTGCTAGTCTAATTGATAGCAGAGTTTGTGCTCAGTCAACCAGGGAGGAAATAAAAGGACATCCGACCTGCATAAGTACTAGATTTCGGGATATTCGATTATCTGTAAGGAAATGTATGCAATCAGTAAATGTGTCGTTTGGGAATAGACGGTTTTAGGAGATCCTAACATGAAAAACTTGTACTGTGAAGTGCAATGATCTGCTAGTGTCCTGCACAGTCAAAAAGTCGACACGCTGCAGGAGAAGCGTTATAGTTGCTCAGGCGCCCTGGCTAATGTAAACTAGAAGGTTACTATGGTAACCTTGGCTCCGATACCGTAATGTCTGTACGTCACCGGAGTGTAGGGCAACGACCTACAAACTAGGTCAGATCGTGATCCACCGAATCAGCCATGTTGGAGTCATGAGTGGAGTTGTGTGATGGGTGGCAGATACTCATTCTCGTGCTATTACGTATAAACATGTTGATTGGGATTCTTCCACGCCTTCTCGCTGGTGATAAAATCTGCAAATAATCTAACATCCCTGACAGCCTATAATATCCTGGCTCTTTTCAGTGGCAGAGCTTCCATGATGAGGCACGGAGGGCCCGCTGCAGGATCCGGGTGCTAACGGATGCAAGCTACGGTAGACTCATGGTGTGGAGGGTGGCAAAGACCTGAAGGAAAATATCCTTGTGGGCGACGCTGGCTGCAAGAGCCCGGTCCGCTACGACAGGCTGAGGAGGTGCCGCTGTAGCACTTATGCTGAGGAGCTGGTGCTTGGCTACCAGTGTCGGTAGCGCTGCTGAGTACAAGCATGGGCCGGCTGGTCCTCCCGTGGAGTGGCTCAGGCCTGAGCGAGCACAGAGAGGTGCTCCAATTGAGGCAGACAGTTGGCAGGGATCGAGGGCTGGCATCCTTCCTGCCTGCACGCTGGCTTGCTGCAGAGCCGATCAGGGAGGAACAGGAGACGCGCAGAAGCTCAGATCCTCATTGTGGCTGCATTGGCTTGATGCCAAGTACTCTACATCGGACACAGGAGGGGGCCACTTGTTGTAGACTGGTGTGGGGGCATGTGTGGCGCGGGGCACCTCGCTTGCACTTCTATGTGTCTTGAGGTGTGACGCAGCTGAGGGGGCACTCGGAACAGCCCTCGTTGACTGTGCTGGGACAGTTTTTGGTCCGGTGAGTGGAAGAAAGTGTGCTGGCAATGGGGGGCTGATGCTGGGGGCACGACCTGCTGCAGTTAGTCTACCTGGGGGGCTTTTCACTCTAGTGATTGACCTGGACTGGGCTCCCAGGCTGCAGAGTGCAGTTGGGCCGTGTTGAGTGCGGCTAAGGAGGGGGACACTTGGCAGGGTGCAGCTCCCCTCAGCTGGGCACAGATATCTGGAGCCAAATGTGGGGGTGTCTGGGGGTAAAGAGAGCCATGCCAGAGGGGGCTGTCTTGGCGATGGGCCCTCCAGTGGAGTGGAGTGTGGTGTGCTGGGCCCTTGTCGTGCGAAGGTTTCACCATGGTCAAGGGTCAGCAGCAGAAGCTGTAGCAGTGCGTGGGTGGGTAGGGCTGGTGGCCGCAGCAGGTCACGGAGGAGCCGCAGCTTCAGAAGGCACTGTAGTCATAAGAAGGTTACTAGAGGCGATCCAGTTCCTCACTGGAGAATAAGGCCCAGACATTGTCCATTGAGCTCTCACTGGTCAGAATGGACCCGAAGAAGGTGGGTGAGAAGGTGACTGAAGTGGAAAGGAGAGTGGGAGATGTTGAGGACGACACTATGATGGTGCTGCAGTCGAGGCTTAATGCTCTCACAGCAGCTATGAGATTACTGGAGGAAAGGGGCGGAGTATGGGAAGGGCCACTCCAGGCATAATAATATCAGAATTATTGCAGTGGCTGAAGGGGAGGAGCTATTTTTTGAGAAGTTCTTTATGGATACTCTCCAAATTAAAGGCCTTTCAATGTGGTTCTCAATAGAGAGGGCACAATGGGTTCTGGGCAGGAGGCCACGGGTGGGAAAACCCCTGCGGGCCATTGTGGCTAAGCTACTGAACTTTCGGAACAGGGATGCTAGTGTCCAAGACGCTAGGCAGTGCTCAGTTTACACTGTGTGCAGTGCAAACATCATGGTTTTCCCAGATTTCACCTAGGAGGTGAAAAGACACCGTAAATCATATGACGCAGTGAAGAGGAGGCTTAGGGAGCCGAGCCATAAATATGTGTTGTTCTATCCTACAAAATTGAAAGTGCTGGCTGATGGGCCCCCTTTCTTTCACAAAACAAGCAAGCTCTGGGATTGGCTGGAAGCCAGACCATCATATGGTACTAGAGCCAGAAGTAGGAGCAAGTTCACGCCTGGTCTGGCCCATGGTACTATCACCTGATCCGCAGCAAGTGCGGCTTAAGTGTCGGCTGGAAGGATTTGTGTGGGCATTGATGGCACCCTGTCTCTGAGGGAGAGATTGTAGTTCGATGGGAGTGATGCTGGCTATGAGGGTGATCCAGCTGTTCTTTCAGGCCAAGAACTAAATAGGATATGAGAAGTCCGATTCTTGTATGGGAGATGGTGGGGGTGTGGTCAAGATGGTTCCTTGACTGAGAGTCGATTGGGCTGCAGGAAGGAAACAGTGTTGTGATGCAATGGCTGTGGTAATAGGGGGACAGCACCGAAATAAATGTGTGCAGTAATACATGGTTGTTATGAAAACATGAGGTCTGGCAGAATGGAGAGGGTATTAGTGTTTTGTTCTGCATGGGAGGGGAGCAGAGGGTGGTGCTCACCCTAGTGTTCTGCCTCTTGCCTGTTCAGTTGGCCTTGGTGAGGCCAGGCTTGGGTATTCAGGGTGGAATCTCTCTCTAGTCCAGGTTTATCTCAGGGTGGGCATGCTGATGCCTCTGGGACGGGGAGTTGGATTGCGTCCAAAGTTGGTGGACCTGGATACGTGGTGGGAGGTGGCGAGGGAGAGTGTTCATTGGTTTTGTGTTCACTCATGTTTTCCTTCTATGCATATGGTGATTTTGACAGTTTTCGCATCTATGAGGGAGTGAGTCTTAGTGTATGGTGGGTTTCTTATGGCTGCTCTGAATGTACTTAGCTGGAATGTGTGGGGTATTAACAATATGGTGAAGCGAAGCACGGTTCACTCATATTTAGTCAGCTACATAGTGGATTTGGCAGTGCTGCAAGAGACTCACCTCAATGCTCAAGGGTTGGGGCGAGATGGAGAGGTCAAGTGATTGGGTCCACCTTTTCCTCCTCTTCCAGGGAGGTCCTTATATGGGTTAGGGAGGCATTGGGGCTGAGAATTAAGCAGTCTATGGTTGACGTAGAGGGGTGGTATATGGCCATAGTGGGAGATTTGCTGGCGTGCTCCATACTTCTGCTGGCTCCAAATGTGGAACAGGCTGAGTCCTTTCAGAGAATGCACAACTTAACAATCTGGCATTAAGCAGACTGCATTTTATGGGTTGGAGGATTTCAATTGTGTGCTATGGCATGATGGAGTAAGGAGGATGACAAGATGATATAGTTTTCGCTATTGACTTTTATTCAAATGAACAGAGTTTATTTATTTATTTTAACATTTTTGACACGGCCAGACCCAAGGGTATCACAGCATTTGTACAGAACATTAGTACAGAACATGGGTATGAGTGCAGGTACATGTTAGAAAACTTGGCAATACATAGAGGTCAAACTGTTACTCATATTTGTCATACATTTGTTGAAGGTGTGGAACGATTGTTAATTTCAGATGTAGGTGGGTAGCGAGCTCCAGAGTGTGGGTGCCGTGATGCAGACACTGACTTCACCAGCCCTTTTATTCTTGAAGCAGGTGGTAAACAGTGAGTTACTGGCGCTGGATCTGAGCAGGCGAACGGGGACAATTTGGGTGATAGTTTTTGAGGTACCGGGGGGCCTCATTGTGCATGTAATGATGAGTGATGGATAAGATTTTAAATTCCGCATAAGCTTTGATGGGTAGCCAATGGGATTTGCATCTGGTAGATGAGATGCAGTCTGAGCGTTTGGAGCTAAGAGCTGAGCAAACTGCTTTATTTTGGAGTAGTTGGAGTTTGGACAAGTTGGCAGTTGAGGTACCCAAAGGTAAAATGTTCCAGTAGTCTAGTTCCGAGAAGATCAGAGCTTGTGCAAGTGTAATGCAGTAGTTGGGCGAGGGGAACTGTCTACACAGGGAAATTAGTCTGGCTGTGTAGGCAGTGGATGATGCTAGGGCATTGATCTGTCAAGTCATGGATAAGTCAGCTTCCAAGTATACCCTCAGGGTCTTTATTTGTTTCGACACCGGAATGGAAGTGCTGTTGATACAGAAGGAGGAGAAGCTGGTGTCTAATACGGTGTGTGGAGCCTGCGATGAGAAGCTCTGTTTTTTGGTTGTTGAGGCATAAACTATGATTGGCCATCCAGTCTTGTTTGGTGCTGTAAATTGTATTAATTTGGATGGTGTCAATGCTGTGATCACCAGTGAGTGGGATGAGAATTTGTGTATAGTCCCCAAAATTGGCATAACCGATCCCTCTGGAGTTGAGATCAAAAAGGGGCGTTGTGTAGGTCTTGTAGAGGGTGGGCGAGAGAGACAACCCTTGTGGAACGCCCTATCAACACTCGTAAGGTCCGACCACTACAGAAAGGATTTGACCCACGAAGTGGCCGCCGGAGAGAAATGATAGTGCTGGTTGAGATATTGTCATAGGATGTTGTGATCAACCAGGTCAAAGGCTGCTGAGACATCTAGCAGGAGGAGGATAGCTAGATTACCAGAATCCCGGATTGAACCCATTTGTATTTTTAGGTCAAGGAGGGCTGTTTCTGTACTGTGCGTAGGATGTAAAGCCTGATTGCCTTTTGCCATGCAGTTGGTTACTCTCTAAGAACTGCTGATCTTGTGCAAAGGTTAGGTGCTCCAGAATTTTAAGTAGGAACGGGACAGTGCTAATGGGGTGGTAGTTGGTGGTGATAGATGGGTCAAGGGAAGACTTCTTTAGTAATGGTGTGACCCAGGTGAATTCTTTGGTGGCGGGTACTATGCATGTAAACAAAGATGCGTTGGCAAACTGGGTGATGATAGGTGTGGGCATGGGAGCACAGAGCTTCACAATATGGGGAGGGCATGAGTCGCCTTTACAGTTAGAGGATTTGAGTGTTCTAAGGGTAGCTTCTATGTGCGACTTGTATCGTAGTACACCAGGCTTTGTCGATGCTTGTACGGACGATAGGAGGTATGGGTGTTTCCAGCTCCCGAAGAATTGCAAATAATTCTTTCCTATTAGAGCTTGTGTTGGCGGATTTGAATTTGAATTTTTATATTTGTTTAGCGCACATCCAACATGGAGTCAAGCAAATAATTGAATCTGGGCACAGATGAAATAGCAAGGAGAGCCAGAAAGTCAGCACTGTCAAACTCATTTAATCAAAGAGATACGTTTACAGCTTTTTCCTAAATTCAAGAAAGGAGTCCATTTTCCAAAGGTCACGGGCCAGGCCATTCCATGCTCGGGGGCCCTGCCCCTGAAAAATGTCCATCACTCTAGGTCACAGATCTTGAAGGAGGAACCACCAATAAGTGCTGTCCTGACAATCGTAGAGAGTGATCCGTGTGATATAAGGACATTTTTTGCGACAAGATATCTTGGGGCAGTCCCATGGAGGCATTTAAAAGTCAAACAAAGGGTCTTAAACATACCCTTTGCTGTATTGGCAACCAATGAAGGTTCCTCTGGAACTGAGAAATGTGTGAACGTCGAGGCAATGAGAAAACCAGCCTAACGGCTGTATTTTCAGCAACCTGCAGACGGTGGATTTGACTTTTTGGAATTCCCTTTAAGAGGGCATTGCAACAGTCTAACATGGAATTTACCAGTGCACCGACAACCGATGGCCGGTCTTTGTGTGAAATCAGTGATAGAAAAGTTTTTTGCAGTTTAAGGTGGTAATATACAGATATACCATATTGTTTACCTGCAAATTATAGCTTATAATTTGCCTGCCAAGTGCATCCAAGATTCTTTACCTTAGTTGCAAATGATGTGGGTACCTCAAAGAGTTTAGGGTAGGGCAGGTGTTGAAGGGTTTTAACCAATTTTGTCTTGAATACAAATAAAATTATCTCTGTTTTATTTGGATTTAGTTCGAGTTTATTAGCCATCATCCATCTTTTTATTTTTTTAACCGAACATAAATCTGTGTATCATCGGCATAGGAACGGTAATGCAAGCCACATTCCAAGAAGATATCCAGCAAAGGGCAAATATAAATGTTAAATAACAATGGTGACAAGAGCAAGAGTTATTGGCTTTATGGGTTTTGGCATTTTAGATTTGATTGGTGCATGTAGGTCCAGGGCTTGGAGCAGGCACGTGCGGTATAGGGTGGCCAAGTCATATGCATTGTGTGTAGGAGCTAAGGTGTTGGTGTAGAGCTGCAAGGAGAGATGGCTTAAGATCCTCGTCTTTCAACTTGCGTGTGTTGCAGACCTGTATGAGGTTCAATGACCCAGGAGTGATTTTGTGGAGCTTCATGAGGGAGAGATTAAAGTAGATGATGAAGTGGTCAAACCAGGGTACCGTGTCAATGGCAGAGATGTTAATATGGGCATTGGCCGCAAGTTTCCAGTACGGCATATGTCCTGAGCGGGTGGGGGTCAAGATAAGTTGGGTGAAGCACATGGTACTAAGAGCAGCTGATAGGGTGGCTACTTTGGGGTCAGTAGCATCATTAAATCTGAGGTTAATGTCTCCCGATATGAAGCATTTGGTAGATGGTTTCCTGAAGGGCGTAACCAGGAGTGGGATGTCGAGATCAGGGAGTCTCGGACCATTAGGTTGCCTGTAGATCAAGAGCAAGTTGAATGTGGTTTGCGGGTCTGTGGTCTGCTTCAAGAGTAGCATTTCCTACCCAGGAGTGGTGGGCAGGTCCTGATTTGTAGTGAGGATTTAGCTATAAGGGCATATCGTCCTATCACGTCGAGTCTGTCTGATCTATAGATAGCATAGTTAGGTGGGATGCCAAGGAAAGCAGAGGACCTGAGGCGTCATGGAGCCAGGACTCTGTGGTGGCTAAAATATCTAGCTCAAGCTCTAGGATGAGGTCATGGATTTCAACTGCTTGGGCGCCTAGGGGCCTCAAATGAATTAGTGCACACTTAAGGGATTCTATTAGTTGTGTGGTCCTTGGTGTTCTCATGGGCGATGGCAAGAGCTGTGTTTTAGGAGCGGATGATGGTAGGGGAGAATTAGTCTTGGGTCTGAGTCTTGAAGCTCCTGGTGATGTGGCGGTACTTTTGGCCTGTGTTCTGGAGCACAGTCTGTGTATGCAGGGTTCACCCTGGCATGGCAGCATGTGGCCCGGGACCAGAAGACTGGTGGAGGGTGTCATGATGCCTACCCCCGGGCATCAGGACCAAGGCCATCAGCTCCGGGAGCAGGCATCCAGACATTTATTTAAACCTCAGCAGCCCCGGCTAGGGGCTGTCTGGGTTCAGTCCTGGCGCCTTAGGCGCCAGGCTCATAGACTTTACTTACCTGACCATGCTGCAAAAGAGTCCAAGCCTACATGAGGCCTGGATGGGACTATTTTGTTATAGGGACTATTTTTTACTCGGGCGTGGCTCTAGGGAACTTCTTACCTGGAGCTACTTTGGAGGCTATTTAAACCACGTCCGAACAACAGCACATGATTCGCGTTATTCTGCATCCAGCAGCGTGACGCTCACTGTGCCTGCAGCCAGCATCCAGTCTTCTGCCACGCCCGCCTCTAATCCGGAGCTCCTAGAATAACAAGGAAGAAAAGGACAAGGTTAGAAAACGAACTTTTACAAAGGTAGCGGGCGCCCCTCTCTCGCAAGAACAGACATGATAACCTGTTCAGTGGTTATTAACCACTTGAGAGTTCCCAGCCACTGCTTTTACTCACTGTGCCTTTCACAGATGGGAAATATCCATTTGCATATCAGTCTTTGTCCTGCCCAGGCGTGGTCTCCCTCTCACTGTGTTTAGAGAGGCATCAGCTTCACCTCACTGATGATCCCCAACAAGGGTGAAACACGTGTATGGGGTTGCTGGTGGTACTCTCGTTCAGATTGGAATTGCCATTGTATTTCGGTGCTGGACTGCCCCTGGGCAGGACAAAGACTGATATGCAAATGGATATTTCCCATCTGTGAAAGGCACAGTGAGTAAAAGCAGTGGCTGCGAACTCTCAAGTGGTTAATAACCACTGAACAGGTTATCATGTCTGTTCTTGCGAGAGAGGGGCGCCCGCTACCTTTGTAAAACTATTTTATAAGGAACCTGGAATTGGTAACCCTAGGTCTCCTGGGGGCAACCAGACGTGGTCTCCCTCTCACTGTGTTTAGAGAGGCATCAGCTTCACCTCACTGATGATCCCCAACAAGGGTGAAACACGTGTATGGGGTTGCTGGTGGTACTCTCGTTCAGATTGGAATTGCCATTGTATTTCGGTGCTGGACTGCCCCTGGGCAGGACAAAGACTGATATGCAAATGGATATTTCCCATCTGTGAAAGGCACAGTGAGTAAAAGCAGTGGCTGCGAACTCTCAAGTGGTTAATAACCACTGAACAGGTTATCATGTCTGTTCTTGCGAGAGAGGGGCGCCCGCTACCTTTGTAAAACTATTTTATAAGGAACCTGGGATTGGTAACCCTAGGTCTCCTGGGGGCAACCAGACGTGGTCTCCCTCTCACTGTGTTTAGAGAGGCATCAGCTTCACCTCACTGATGATCCCCAACAAGGGTGAAACACGTGTATGGGGTTGCTGGTGGTACTCTCGTTCAGATTGGAATTGCCATTGTATTTCGGTGCTGGACTGCCCCTGGGCAGGACAAAGACTGATATGCAAATGGATATTTCCCATCTGTGAAAGGCACAGTGAGTAAAAGCAGTGGCTGCGAACTCTCAAGTGGTTAATAACCACTGAACAGGTTATCATGTCTGTTCTTGCGAGAGAGGGGCGCCCGCTACCTTTGTAAAACTAGAAAACGAACTTATTTCAATTTCCTCACCTGACTCCGGATCCATTTCATCTCCGGACCTGGAAAGTACATTAATCCTGCACGCGCCGCTTCGCCAGCTCCAGCGCTGCGCCATACTCACCAGCCCTCACAGCACCTTTCGATCCGGCACTGTCTCCATCATTTCTTCGCCGCACTCCGGTGTTGGGGAGAATTCTCTCTTTAGGCTGAATTTCCTAACCTAGTGAGTCCCCCAGCAGCTTTGCTGGATTTCGGGAGTTTGTTTTTTTCTCCTGCCAAGAGTGAGACTCTTTTTCTCCCACTCTTGGACATGATTGATGGTGTTCCTTTGACTGTTAATGTGTTTTATGGGCTATGGGGTCCTTCACTCCACAGGGTCTCATGTGTTTTTACTGTGTGTTACACAGCACCCTCCGTGCAGTAACACAGGGGTGTCATAGTGACACCCACCATAGACTCCATACCCTGGGACTGACTACTGTCTCCCAGGGCATGTAAAGTCACCATTGGCTTTACTAGTCCCAAATTATTAACAGAAACCAGTACAAACCATTATATTGTGGACGTACTGGTCGGGGCAATTCGATTGCCCCGGGGTCTGTTAGTCGAGGGGGCACGTCTCCGTCCCCCCTGATCGAGTTTTGGCTGGTGGCAGTGGAAACTACTTTTTATATTCGACCGCGAATATTTCCCTATGGGATTTTCCCATTGTTCGAGGCTACCAACTTTAATTATTTAATTCTCATAGCCTCGAACATACCGCCGGTTTATTTAATTAATATTAATTCGCCGGTTGGTATTTTTTGCCAAGACTCGATTCTAAAATGGCGTTTGTGTTCTCTTCTGTGACTCCAACCCAAGTCGAGCCCTTTGTTCCACTTTTTGGCGGGCTTCTCCACAGAAGCCTCCAAAAGTGGTGCCACTCTGTCTGGGTACCACAGGGGGTGTGGGAGGGGGTTTAGGCACCCTGGACTGAGTTACCTTGGTAACTCAAGTCGCACTCTTGTGTGATTGGCCCAAGTGGTGAGCCGGCCGGCTCACCACTTAGCATGTTTGATTGACAGCTAGGCTGAGTGAATGGGGGTATGCTGCATAAAAGCAGGGCTTTGGGGACTGGAACTTCAGAAGTCGCCACAGGACCCGAGAATCCGACGAGGGAGAAGCTGAGCCGACCTACCACGACGACACCACCGGTGGAGCCCTGCAGAACCGACTCACCACTTCCCGACGACAGAGGAGATCTCCCGGCTGGAGAGGCTTCTTCCCCTGACTGGTGGGCACAACCAGTTTACCTTCTTCTCTTCGCACCCCAGACCGGTTTGTGGTCGAATTGCCTGTGCTAAGCACCCCGGCAGCCGGATAGCCACTTACCACTGGACCGCGAATCAACGGACCGCTCCTTGTACCTGAGAAACTCTGCAGTTGGTTTCTTTCCTGGCAGTGCAACGGACTCCTGTCTTCCTCCCGACGAGATCCTCTCTTCCCCCGGACGAAGCACCGACTTGCATCCGCTGCCAGGAACAACTGCCCCCGCTGGAGTATTCTCACCAAATTAAGGTACCGTGTCCGCCAGGCCTCCCTTTCTAAAGATTGCTACAAGGTAATAATAACCCCTTAACCTTCTGGACTGGTCTGGCCGCCTTGACCCTCTAACTGGTCCCTTTCTTTGGTCCAACTCCTTTTTGAACCGTTACAAGACTTTTGTGCACTGCAACCGTGTGACTTTGGACACATTTCGTTTTGATCCTCTTAAAGCAGATCCGGCCTACTGACTCTGAATTCACTGTGTTACTTTGCCTTCCTCTCTTGTTGTGTTCGTGAAAAAGTGTTGGGATCTGTTTCAATTTATTCTCTGCTTTTCTCTCCCTTTTTAAAACAAATTATTAGAGTGCCATCTACGTTAAGCACTCACCGCTGTCTGAAAATAAATGGGGCTTTACTTAAGACTTGTCTAATATTCTTTTAAGGGAGTGTATATCTTTTAATGACCGTGTTTTTTAATTGCTTACTATTAGTGCCTGTGTGTTTTTCTAGATGTGGTTTTAAATAAGTAATTATATCTTTTACTCCAAGCCCTGGTCAGTGTTTGCTTGTTCTATTGTGTTCTCTTGACCTATTGTGAATACTCTGTATACTGCCTAACTCTTCTTGAGGGAAGTCTGACTGCTCAGCCACAGCTACCAAGTGAATCTGTGTGGTACAGGCTGCTACCAAGTGGGTTTACTGCCATACACCTGTAGTCCTAAATCTTTTGCAGTGGTCCCAGAGGGAACTGCACAGGTTTCTGCCTAACATCCGGCACCTAGAGGACACAAGAAAGAACAAGGTGAGCCAAGGGAATCAACAAATACTACCTCTTTACCACCATAGACTTACCTGATTTACCACCGGAGGCATTATACTATAACTCTCCACATTTTCATATGCCACACCTGTAAAGAGGGAGAAAAACAACACGTTAAAGCATGCAATAGTTACCGGACTGCATTGGGTAATACAGACTCTTACCTGAACTCCATCAGCAGCCACAAGACTTTCTTCTCACGAACTCCGCTGCAAGATAAAGAAGGAAGGGGACAAGAGTGAATATCAGACACATTGAACTCTTTGAACTTGATACTTACTAATCCCGCCAGGAACCTCAGAGTCAATACTCTCTGGAACTCTCCCAACGCCTTCAAACCAGTGAAGTAACTGGTATCTACGCTCCCCTGCAAGACTCGCAGGATGGAGAGCTCATCATTTAAAAATATAAGGTGAGGTTACTAGAGGGGGTATCGGAGGGGATTAGTGGGGGGAAAACGAGAACAGTGGGGCGGGGCATCAATAAAACCCACGGGTAGCTAAATCCCTGTCTCCACTTGCAGGAAAATACTTCTTCGGGTCCAGCAGACAAGACTAGGCAGGCCAGTCCAGACAGTCATCTCTGCACTACGAATCACGTTAGCGGAGACCGCAGCTGTCTGGGTCCGATCAACGCCTCTGTGGGGTCCAGATGAGCGTAACAGAGGGCAGAGGGTGCCGTGTGGCCGGTGTGATGGGATAGTTAGGGGTGGTTGTGCCCTGATGACGAGTGTAGCAAGGTGGTGTGGTGCCTAGGCTATTAGAGACAGTGATTGCTGGAAAAATAGGAAGATCAGTACATTGAGAGAGGAATGCAGTTGGTGCTGATGAGGCGGGAAGAGAAAGGGTGTGCCACAGCTGTCTGGGCGTGGAGTGCCCAAGGGGGTCCTTGGGGCTTTCCTGGTGTGGCTGAGGCAAGTGGTAGGCACCTGGAAGATACTGATGGAGCTGACCCATGTGGTGCAGAGCCAATGCATTGTAAGGTGGGCATAAAGGGTGTGCCACAGCTGATGTCTGGGCACGGAGTATCCAAGGGTGTCCTCGGGGACGGTCCCGGTGCTGCTGGTGCAAGTGGTAGGCACCTGGTAGATACTGATGGTGCTGACCCGTGTGGTACAGTGCCAATCCATTATAAGGTGGGCAGGAATGGTGAAGGGGGGCGGAAGGGGTCCAATAGTGGATCAGAAGGTTCGTCATGAGCTGGAGCCACCTCACAGTGTGCAGAAGAGCAGAGAGTTCTACCCAGGAAGGGCGACGGGGGTGAGCAGAGGCCATCATAGACGGGAAAAGGCAAGATGCATGGTGCAGCCTTGCTGTGTGCCGCCCCACCGAAAACAGCATTTCCTGCGAAAAGCTGGTGGTGGGCGGGGGCCAATATGGGAAACAGGGGGTAAATATGATGCAGCATCAAGGCAGCATGTATTTAAGGAATCTGGTGTTGGAGGCGGGCAAGGGCTGTTGATAATATCATGGGGCACAGAACAGGTACAGGAGGAGTCAACATTGCTGAGTATTGCCGCACCAAAGCAGCATTATGTACAAGTATTTGGTGAGGGTGCGAGCGTGGGTAGTTCAACAGGTTATAGAACATAGTGCATTCAATAACAAGGTTACAGAGTGATGCAGCGCCACCGCCAAAACCACATTTTTTAAATGAGGCTGGTGTAATAGACTTAGAGGGGCCATTTTGATAGGCATGGGGAGCATCAGGTGTTGGGTCAATAACAAAGTGCGCTGCCGCATCTAAACAGCATTTTTTGCATTATCATGACAGAGGTACGCATTGGCAATTTGCAAGGTGATGTTGTACAGTACAAGAGCACATATCTTCATTGTCGAACGCTGCAGTGCCAATACAGACTTTGTTTTTACCTGAGACTGGAGTTGGACGCAGGTATGGGCAATTGCGAAGGTCACGCAACACACTACAGGAGTAGGTAATGTTCACATTTTCAATCACTGCAGCGTCAAAGCAGCAATATTTGCATGAGACTGGTGTCCAAGTCAAGCATGAACAGATTGCAAAGTCAAAGGGCTGAATATAAGAACACATAGTATCTATAATCCTGAGCGTGGCCGCGCCAATACAAACGTCATTTCCTAAGATCGTTATCGGCTGCCGGTGTGGAACTTTTAAAGGAACCATAAAGTACAGTTTAGAAAGATAAAAAAAAAAATAATGTTCTAATACAACACTATGAAAAAAGGAGTCCACTCTGCCTATGATTCAGGTAATGGGGGGACATTAATGTGCAGTTCGAGACAGTTAGCACTTTGTCGTGCCTTTGCCCTCCCCTCCCCCTTGTGCGATCGAGGTGGCTAGACTATTCTATGACAACGGACTAACTCCCTTTAATGGTAGGTTACTCCCAGACAAGCCCGCAGAAGAAACTTATGTCGGACATCAGGGGAGTTTTATGATTGATTATATTTTGATAAGCTTGAGTGACTGGGACTGTGTGGTCAGTACGGAGGTTCTCAATCGGTGTAAAAGTGACCACTATGCACTCAGTTGTGCTCTGCGGGGCCAGTGGGGGAGAATTAGCAGTAATCATGTCTGCAAGGGAGCCAATCAGGTTTCTTTCTTGGGCCATGTGAGAAAAACTGCGAAATGGCCCGCTTTGGACGGTTCTACGTGATTTCGCCGACCTATTTTTGGTCGTGGTACTTTTCATCGCCGGATTTTACATCGCCAGAAACCCTGTTTTGTTTTTTTTTTATTCTTGGGGGAGAGAGGGGCTCACCCCCCCAGACGCCCCCTTACTATGATAATGATACCCCAACAAAACACCCCCCAAAATAAAAAAATAAAAAAACGGGGTTTCTGGCGATGTAAAATCCGGCGATGAAAAGTACCACGACCAAAAATAGGTCGGCGAAATGCGTGTATACCGCTTTGGACCTACCCGTTGTGAAGCCATCCCTGTATGCATCCATTGAGCCATATATTGTGAGCATTTGCTCAGTGGATGGAGTGTTCATATGCCCAGTTTATACTAACAATTATACTAGCAATTACATGTTGAAGGTACTTTATTCTTATTTCTCTAAACCGATGGGGAAACTCAGGAAGGGGGCCCCGGGAATTGGGGTTGGTATGATGCTGACTGTCAACTGGATAAACGAGGCCTTTTGGCCTGTCTCAAGAATATGTGTTCGTCAGATAGAACACATCTTAGAATGCTAAGGGCCAAATATAAAGCGCTGATCAAAGCTAAGAAAAGGGTCTATGTTTTAAATAAATGGGAGGCATTACAGTCCTGCTGTGCCAGAGTGGATTATATCATCTTCTGGAAGTTGATAGGTGGCAGAGGCTTGGATGCCAAAGAACAGGTGCATAGCCAAATATCCCTAGACATCTGGTTTTGTTACTCTAGTGGGTTATACAGGTCTGAACAGGGGGAATAATCTGTGTTGCAGGGGGTTTAATGTAATCCCTACCCAATTGAAGAATTTCCAACCATAACCATTGAGGACGTTTAGTTGGCTATTGGTGGTCTTGGCGTCCCGAACCTGATAAAATCCCCATTGACGTGTTGCAAGACGAGCTTGGCATTTGGGCTCCCTGTTAAGATGGATTTCTAAACTATGACCTAGTGGGCAGAAGTTTAGGAGGCCACCCTAGTTTAGTGGAACAGGGGAACCTTGTTAACAAGCCAGACCAATCGTGACAGCTTGGCAGGTGGTCAAGACCAAGTCTCAGGAGGGGTGAGAGTGATCGGAAGCCCACAATGAGCACACAGTAAACTTCCACAAAATACTCTTAGACAAGTGTATATCAAAAATACATATACATTTATTATAGTCCTTATAATTAAACACAAATAAGCCACAGTAATATAAAACAGTTACAACACATGCCTTTTACTATTTAAAATATATACAGATACGTTTTGCCTAATGCGGTAAAGGGGAAACACAGACACAACCTGTAACAGATGGGTGGGTTAGCACAAATATAGCATTAGGCAGTTCTTCAGAATCGATCCCTAACTTGAGCAGTCCAGCCCTATGAAGTGGGGAGCCCTGTGCTCAAAAGTACAGTAGTGCGTTAACAACGCACAACCGTGCATTAAGAGCGAAAGCCGCTGCTCTCAGGGAGCTGTAGCAGTTCAAGAATGGGCTTGAGGTGATGAATAACAGTGTCCCGCTATTTGAGGAGGGTTAACTCTAGCAGGCAGACAGACTTTCGAGTTTCGGGAATATCTAGGGAGTGTAGGCTAGCCCAGCTAAGGTGAGTATATTTTTAGGGATTCACTGGTAAGTGATGCAAATACTCACCGACCGTCAACACAGTCTGGACCAAACTTTGCCCGTCTAGTCCTGGTCGCTTGTAGGTTCAACCCCTGCAGTTGCACGTCACTCTGGCTCTCAGCGGCAGTGGGACGATCTTCCATAGTGGGACAGCAGCTGCTTATCAGCTCACAATGAAGATAAGAGGACAGTTTAGTGCAGCACATCTCAGGGCACAGGGGGGCAGGAAGGCAAGGCTCCTACAGCGACCGTCACAACAGCAGGGTGCTGCATGAACCACAAATGCTTGCGGTGTGGCACACTTTCCTAAATCGCGACCCAGAGAAGCTAGGTCTACAGAATTTGGCGGGAGAGGGCCCAGGACCACAAGTTAGCGATTCCCCAAGTTACGAGTGTCAACTCAGGATGGCTGCGCTCCTATGCGATACCCCGGGATCGAGCTGGTCAGTTCACAGGATGGCCCAGGAACACTTCCGATGAGGCTCTTTTAGAGGGTAATCAGGAGGTGCCACAACTTCAAAGGGTCGTATCGCCCTTGCAGGCCTTCTCTGATCAATGCTAAAGCAGGGGTCCGATGGGACAACAGCGGGCTCAGGATACCAAACCTTCCAGCACGTCTCTGGCGGCTTTACAGGTCTGCTTCAGCCTTTCAGGATACTTGCTCCTTCTGTAGTTTGGAGAGAACTTCAGTTGATCGACCTGGAATGGATGCAGAGACCCTTCTCTTATCCAAGATTAGCTTTGCGCCAACAGAAGTAAAGAAGTACCTGCCTTTGGTACCGGAACTACAGGACTGGACCATGGACTACTGGAAGGCTCAATCACCCCAAGATCCACCATCCTGTTGACCTCTGTTTTGATTTAGGATCTCACCTTGTCTGACATCATATACCGCCTACTTTTAATAGGTACACTATCCCCAGTGTCAATGTTGTGTTTGCACCAAGGTGTCAAACCTGGGGTTAGTGAGAACAAGGGGGAGAACTGCCTCAGCAAAGTTCTTACTTCCCTTTGTTGATTAGGAGTCAGGTGAGGGGCCACTTTGACACCCTCAATGGAGCCATCTGAAGGGCTACTTTGGAATAACTCAGCAAGAGGTTCTGATTCCTCCTCTTCAATGTCAGACGCCAAAAGAAGGGCAGCTTTTTCAACCCTAGGGATGAAAGCCTTCAGCCTATTTATGAGGAACACTTTGTTGGCTTGGACCGGCCTCCTAAAGTCCACTAAATAGTTCACCTCACCCAGCTGCTCCACAACTGTGTAAGGGCCTGACCATTTATCCTCTAGGGCTCTAGACCTTTTAGGGTTCATAAATAGAACTTCTTGGCCTGGAGTAAAGTTAATAAGTGAAGCCTTCTGATCATACCAATGTTTTACCAAAGCTTGACCAGCCTTCAACTTATCACTGGCCTGAACCATCAGGAGGACCATTCTCTTCCTTATTCCTAGCACATAACCCACTACATTGGTTTGGTAGTGGTAGAAGGAGTAGGGAGCTCCCATCCTTCCTTGACTATGGCCAGTGGTCCCCTAACAGCGTGACCAAAAAGAAGCTCAAAGCGACTGAAACCAACACCCTCTTGAGGTACCTCTCTGTAGGAAAAGAGTAAGCATGGTAACAGGAGATCCCACAGTTAGAACCAGCACCAGATGGTGTGCAAATAATGTAGCAACCAGTTCCCATTGTTCATGCAACAAAATGAAATTGCACTTGCCTGTTCCTTTGGACTGTAAGTGGTCTTTCTTGTCTGTGGAACTCGTGTCTCTGGACTTCTAGCTGAAGGTGGACAAAGCCCTTAAAAGCCTCTCTGGTTCCAGTGATAATACTGAAACACAAGAGGTGCCCTTGCAGCTAAGCCCTTCAGGAAACCCCCCCTAGGGGGGAAAAACCTCGGGATAAGTTTCTTGGAAGTTGCAAGAGCTAGTAAATTGGAAATCCAATCAAGTCCACGTGTGAAATAAGTCAGTGAAGACACTGCAGAAAGGCTGATAATCCAAACAAGTCCAATGTGAAACAGAAGTCTGTGTGCCGTGAAGGAAGGCTGGTCTCTATAGAGCAGGAAATCCGGAACCCAGCTGTGAATCAATCTTAGTGGAGGCTCGATACCATGAAACGAACGGCGAAGGCAGCCGTAGCGAACCACAGAGATGATGCAAGCTGCCGCGTGAGAATACAGAGGTACACGAACGCAGCTGAAGTGAATTAATCACATAGGCGAGCCGCAGAACAACGCAGATGCCTGAAATGGAAAGTATTGGGAATAGAAAGGTATAAAGAAAGAGAGATAGCACGAGTGAAGCTCAGAAAAAGTAGAAGTAGATGGAAAGCGGTGAACGGAATGCCACAACCAGTAATATAATACCAGCG
Organism: Ambystoma mexicanum; assembly: GCF_040938575.1. Classification (NCBI taxonomy): domain Eukaryota; kingdom Metazoa; phylum Chordata; class Amphibia; order Caudata; family Ambystomatidae; genus Ambystoma; species Ambystoma mexicanum. The sequence continues at coordinate 340,226,862 of NC_090938.1, forward strand.
ACCAAACGCTCAGAAAATAGTATCAAGATGTGAAAGTAGAATTGCTTACCCAGTGGAATGGGAAAACTAGCGTGAAGGCTAAGGCAAAAAAGCTTGTAGCAATGTGCCGGCTGCTTGTGCTTGATTGCTTATGAACCTGCTGATGCTATTTATCTGTAGCCCTCTAGTGGCATGACTAGATCCCTGTAATAAGTCTTGCATCAGGGAGCAACTTGTGGCCATCTTGGGAAGGTCAGCAACCAACCCATAGACTGGCCTCCTACGCCAACGCTGCCAGAGGGACCATGAAGACCCTCAATCCCTAACACCCACATTTTCTGTTGGGGTTCTTCCAGATCCCCAATCATGTTCTTGGGAGTTCTATTAAACCTATCAACTAAGCCATTTGTTTGTGGATGATAAGCAGATGAAAACCTATAAGTGACCCCACACTCTGTGCACATGTCTTGCATATACTTGGTCTCAGACACAACTTCCTTAGGGAAGCCAACCCTAGTAAAGATTCCAAGGAATGCTTTAGCAACTGACTTGGCAGTCACTGTCTTCAATGGGTTGGCTTCAGGATATCTGGTGGCATGGTCAACCATCACCTATTGCCAGAGGATGTCTGAGGGTCAAGGGGACCAACAATGTCAATCCCTACCGTCTCAAAGGGCACTCCCGCAACAGGGAGTGGCACCAATGGAGCCTGGATTGTTGAACCACTTTTTCCAGAAATCTGGCAAGTGGCACAGCTCCAACAATTACCTTCTACCTGGACCCCATCTTGGGCCAGTACAAATGCATGGATAGCTTCTGCTCGGTTCTCTTGATCCCAAGGTGACCAGCTAGAGGAACATCATGAGCCAGTTGTAGGAGGAAGGGAAGGGTCTTACTTGGAGGGGACCACCAACCTCCTGTGGTCACCTTCAGTAGACTCTGTGGGTTCACTGTACAGGAGCCCACCTTCCCAATAAATCCTATGTTTCCCAGGAGGTTCACCCTCAAGCTGGGAACAGGCCTTTCTCCTTAGGCTTTCCAAAGATGGGCACTCAACTTTGGCATTCAACCAATAAACATTGGAGTTCAGGATGGTCATGTGGGTTGAGAATTTCCAGCAGCACCTCTACCTCGTCAGGTTCATGTGCTTGGCCAACTACCTCCACCTCAGTGGTAGGTGAGTTAGGGGGAATGTTTTCTTTTCCTCTTTTGAGTTTCATGACTCCCTTAACCTTGGGTTTCCCCTTTGGCTTTGCCTCAGCCTTGGACTTGGCAAGGGCAGCCTTTGTTTGTGACCTTGTGCATGGTCTTTTTGCTGCGTCCCCCACAAGACCTCAGTGTCTGAGATCATTCACCAGCAGAAACTTTCCAGGGACTTGCCTCTGTACACTCACAGGTGTTGTTACTACTGCACCATTTATCCATTTATGGTTACATTTACAGGCATTACTGGGAACTTGAGAGTGGGGCCTCTGGCAAGCTCTTCTTGGTTTGCAAAGTGGAATCCACCACAGTTCTGCTGGCCCCTCTATCCCTAAGGACAGGAGTGTCAACTCAATTTACTAGCACACTATCTTTGAAGTAGTGCTTGGTATTATCAGATATACTAGCATAGGCCTCTGAAACTGTAGGTTTCAGTAACCCAGGGATACTAACACTACTTCAGATACTATCCGACTTGGGAAGGAGTCTGAAAAGAAGGATGCCCCTGTGATTATTTCTTCCTCATAGGAGGGGAAGGCCAGACTCGAAGAGTGGACCCCCAAGGTTTTGTAATGACATCTGGCATCCCCCATTACGTGATCACTTGCTCCACAAGCCATTCAAGATCCACTGGGTCTTGGGACATAGAGGGGCTTGCTGTAACCAGAGCTATGCTTTGGAGGGCGACTCCCACTACCCTGAACATTCTCATGGGACCGACCCCTATTATACTTTTTGTGGGCCTTTTGTGAGGAAGATTTGTCAGTACCCCCACCCTCTTTATCTTTGTGCTTTCTCCCCTCCTCCTGCTTACCAGAAGCAAGCTTGTCCTTTTGGGACACTCTGTGTGACACCCATATATCTGCTGCAATGACTAACTTCTTTGGATCTATCTCCTTAGAATCAGCCAAGTGCTGCTTAAGCACAGGGGAACAAGAAGTAAAAATATGTTCAAGCATGATTAAATAAATCATATCCTCAAAGGTGGTGACCTTTTAACATTCCACCCAACCAGTCAAGTTTTTTAAGGTATCACTTACGTACGAAATCAAAGTATTACCGTCTTTCTTTGTGTATTCTCTGAATCATTTCAAGTATTGGGCAGGAGTCTTCCCATACTCCAGGACCAGAGTTTGCTTCAATTTCACAAAGTATTTTCTGTCAGCCTTTGACATCTCCATAATAGCACTGCAGCCAGAATGGGGTAGTCGACTTAGCAACCATGTAATCCTATCAGCTTCCACAACTTCTTGCACTTCACATGCATACTCAAATGCAGTTAACCAGCCCATGATGTCATTCAAGTCATCATACATGTTCAGCAGATCTTTTGGAAAACTTGGCTTGGATGAGATGAGGAGCTAGACCCATTATCAGATCCTTTAAGAGAGCAATTGGCAGCTTGTCACTTGGCAAGCTCCAACTGGTGATCCCTGTCCTTTTGTTTCTCTGCTTTCTCCAGTTCTAGCTTAGCCATTCGAAATTCAAGCTCCTTCTGCTTAAACAGCAGCACTTGCTTCTTGAATTACAGCATGGCATCAGAGCCAGCAATAGAGACTTGGACTTTTCATCATCCCTATGTTCATCAACCCCCTCTCTGATGGCAGCAACAGTTCTTTCAGCACTGTTACTGGGAGCAGCCTCAGCACATTCTGCACTGTCATAAGAGGGTAAAGCTGTGATTTGGCTTTCCTGCCAATCCATGATCTTTTGGATCATTTCAGCTTTTGTGTCAGAAGCTGACAAGCCGCTTTCTGCACAGATCTTCCTTATTGTCTCAGATTTGGAAGCACTTAAAGTTACATTCGCAATTGCTTCCATGCTATAAGTGAGGCAGTTGGCTTACAGTATAATTTAAACTAAGGTCACTGTGTTTCTTGTGTACTTATAACATGGGTTTTTCACTAGTGCACAACATAGAGTACCACCGATTTTATGTCACCGCTGTACACCAATTTGTTAAGATGGATTTCTACACTCTGACCTGGTGAGCAGAAGTTTAGGAGGCCACCCTAGTTTAGTGGAACAGGTGTACCTTCTTGACAAGCCAGATCAATCACGGTAGCTTGGCAGGCAGCCAAGACTAAGTCTCAGGAGGGGGTGAGAGTAATTGGAAGCCCACAATGAGCACACACAGTAAAACTCCACAGAATACTCTTAGACAAGTGTATATCAAAAATACATATACATTTATTATAAGCCTTATAATTAAGCACAAATAAACCACAGTAAAGGAAAACAGTTACCACACAAGCCTTTCACTATTTAACATATTTACAGTTATGTTTCACCTAATACGGTAAAGGGGAAAACACAGCCACAACCTGTAACAGAAGGGTGGGTTAGCACAAATAGATTAGGCAGTTCTTTAGAATTGATCCCTAATTTGAGCCGTCCAGCCCTACAAAGTGGTGAGCCTTGTGCCCGAAAATACAGTAGTGCTTAAAAAATGCGCAGTCGTGCGTTAAGAGCGAAAGCAGGTCCTCTCAGGGAGTTGTAGCAGTTCAGATAGGGGCTTGAGGTGATGAAGAATAGTGTCCCACTATTCGAGGATGGTCTACCCTTGCAGGCAGAGCGACATTCGTGTTTTGGGAATAGCTAGGGAGTGCAGGCTAGCCCAGCTAAGGTGAGTATCTGTTTAGGGATTCTCGTGCATAAAGAACAATGGCTGTGCCAGGGGGCCACCGGTAAGTGATGCAAGTCTGGAACAAACTTTGCCAGTCTAGTCCAGGTCGCTTGTAGGTTCAACCCCTGCAGTTGCACATCACTCAACTCTCAGCGGCAATGGGGACGGGACGGGACGATCGTCCGTAGCGGGACAGTAGCCGTTTATCAGCTCACGGTGAAGAAAAGAATACAGTTCCAGTGCAGCACATCCCAGAGCACAGGGGAGCAGGCAGGCAAGACTCCTACAATGACCGTCACCACAGCAGGGCGACGCAGGGACCGCAAATGCTTGCGCCGTGGCGCACTTTCCTTAATCACGACCCAGAAGAGCTAGGACTACAGAATCTGGTGTGAGAGGGCCCAGGACCACAAACTAGCGATTCCCTAAGTCTCGAGTGTCAACTCGGGATGGTAGGGCTCCTATACGATACCCCGGGTTCGAGCTGGTCAGTTCGCTAGATGGCCCAGGAACACTTCTGATGAGGCTCTTTTCGAGGTTAATCAGGAGGGTTCCATGTGTTAATATTCCCTAAACAATATTGCCATACAAAAATATTGCCATATTTGTGCAGCGATATTAAGGCATGGAACCTTGGGGGACACCCCCGCAACCCCATATTATTTTTAAAGGAGCGGGGGACAACCCCAGCAACCCCCACTCCCAATAACCCCAAATATTATCCCCACTAAAAATTTTGCCTATGGCCGTTCCCGACGACCATATATACAGCAATATTTTTGGTGGGGATAATATTACCTGATACCATCAGGAGGTGTCGAGAGTAGTTGTTCCCACTACTCCAAAGGGTCGAAGCGTACTTGCAGGCCTTCTGTGATCGATGCAAAAGGAGGGGTTCGACGGGACAACAATGGCTCAGGATGCCAAACCTTCCAGCACATCTCTGGCGGTTCCACTGGTCTGCTTTAGCGTTTCAGGATACTTGGCTCCTTCTGTAGTTCGGAGAGAACGTCAGTTGATCAACCTGGAATAGATGCAGAGTCCCTTCTCTTATCCAAGATTAGCTTTGTGCCAGAATCTGGGATAACCTATGAAAGATCGGCTCTCTTGCATGCATGCCAGGCATTGACCAATGACAGTCCATGGTGGTCCCACTCATTCAGGCACACCAGACACTGGCACCAGTAGTGTGGATTGGGACGAGACAGTCCCAGCCCTCTTCCTAAGCACAAACACACATGGCATGCAGAAGCCCGCGAATGCTAGAGTTTGCGCAGGAGGCTGCATGCCCAAATAAGGAAAGCCTGGGTCTGCTCGACCTGGAAGAAGGCAAAGGGACAAAATGGCCAAAGGACAGAATAAAAGACTTTGTGGCACGGGCATTGTCAGCACTGGCCAAAGTCCTGAGCCAAATGCGGTAAACGCTATATGGTTCATTAAAAAGAAGTAAAAACACTTTAAAAGTAAACTGATGCCACCAGCTCGTCCTAGGCACACTTGTACAATCGGCAACAAATCCTTAGAGGATGTATAGGGCCATAAAACAAAAAGGGCCCCTATGCATGGTACGGTAAGGTACTTGGCACATATATAAAGAGTTATCAAAAAAGGGCGACATAGTAAAAGACTAAGGGAAACAGTTTCCCAGTACTGACGGTCTGAAGGACGTGTCAGTTTCCCCATAGCAGATGAGCAAAAGCCCAGAGGAGCGCAGCTGAAGGGTCTGCTCCACTGGAAACAATCAGGTTAGGTTAGCCAAACAAAAAGATTTGGGGGGTCAATAAATGGAAGGATAATTGCACCTAAGGGAAATCTTTCCTAACACTCCCCTGTTGTCACAGGTGTTTAATTCTGTAGTTTGGTCTGGAAATGTCCCCGAAACCTCGAGTGAGGCTGTCATCTTGCCCATCTTTAAAAAGGGCGATAAGAAGCTCCCCGAGAACTATCGCCTCATCTCCCTGCTGGATTCTGTGGGCAAGGTATTTGCCAAGGTACTGTTGGTGCTGGTCCAAAGGTGGGCACAGGAGGGCCTGAGGATTAATCATCTCCAGGCCAGGTTTCAGTGTGAGCTCAGTACGATAGACCAATGTTTTAGGCCTAATACTAGCAACATGTGTGTCTTTACTCCATGTTAAGTTATATGCTATTTTTGTAGACCTGTAGACCTGCCTTTGACTTTGTCTCGAGGAATTTGCTATGGGAAATCTTGGGAAGTAAGTGTGTACCAGGATACCTTTTGGCTTGTATGTGCTCCCGATATACTGATAATCGGGCATCAGCTTGATGAGGTCTGGGGGGCGAACAAACAGAGCTCTTCAAGGTCAAACGGGTGGTCCACCAGGGTTGTGCGTTGCCCCCATCTTATTTTGTTTGTATATGAATTAAATTATAGAGGACCTGATGGGGCACTGTCTTGATCCGCCCAAATTGGGGGGCGACATGTTTCCTGCATTGTTCTGCGCAGACAATACTGTGATTTTGGCGACCACCCCAATTGGTGTTAAACGTGGCCTGGAGGTTTTCATGGGGGAATTGTAGTTAGCTTCGTATGAATCTAAACATCAGCTATACCAACGTCATGGTTTTTGTCCAGTGGTGTGGCAAGGCGACCAAATTGCAGATCTCCATTGAAGGCTCTGTGCTTGATCAAGTGAGTTCATTTGATTATCTTGGGGTCAGACTGTCTGAAGATCTATCTTGGTCGGCTCAGCATCACAAGGCAATATTGACTCTGGAGAAATATGCTGGGGGAATCTGCCGTTTTTTCTCTGAGCACGGCAGGTGGGCGGTTTTCCCATTATTAACAGTATACTGATCTCAGGCTCCCTTGGCAACTTTGTATCGGGATGAGCTATGTGGACATGGTAGGGTGCCTGCGCTATGTGTAACAGAAAATGACTTCCTGAGAGCTGTCTTAATGCAATATAGGGGGGCTCCGATGGCCAGTCTCCACTGGGAGTGCAACCTCTCCCCAATTTCTGGGGTTCTGGGGACTAAACCTATGTTATAGTGGGTGAGGATTTAGAGTGCCCCTGGGCTTGGCAAATACAGGGAAGCTCTGGGTAATCTATTAAGCATACCCCACTCAGGCTCCCTTCCCTGGCTTAAATATGTGCGCATTGGCCTTGCTGGTGTGAGCTTGGAGGCCTTTTAGTCAAACTCTGCGGTGTTAACGCCAAACTCCAAGTTGGTGGTTAAGCGAGCATGTAAGGAGTCTATTTCTGCTGGTATGAAACAAGCCTGTTGGGCTTTGAGTACTGGGGCCAATTATTATGACTTTAAAACGACCCAGGGTTTCAAGGATAATTTGGATTGTGTGGCCTGCGGTTATGCTTGTGTGCTATTTTTACAGCTATGCACTAATAGCCTCAAACTAGCTAATTACACAGCTAAGTGGACACCACACAATGACATACAATGTAAGGTTTGTGGAGTGTAAGCGGAAACAGTTACCCGTTTTTTGCTATTTTGCCCACGTTATTTGGATCTAAGGAAGCGGTATCTGTTTCCACTTTCTAGACTTCACAAAAACACACAGTAGTAGTTTCAGGTTGGGAGGGAGAAGGAGTCAACAAGGCCATAGCTTCTGGGAACAAGGGTTTAGGGAGGTCTTTCACTGCACAGGAGCCCTTATCTGAGGGGAGTCTCCCTTTGAGGTCCTCCCGCTTTTTACCACTCCTAGGGGGACTATTGGACTATTGGTTAGCAGCCTCACCTAACTAGCCTCATAGGGAAGGGCTTCCTTCTGGGGAAAAGTGACGAGGTCCCATGAATCATCACATACCCTTCCCCTAATTGATTTGGGTCCCCTGTCTTCCTCTAGGGGAAATCGAGATATGAAGTCTTCATTCCCCTGTTCTTTACCCTTCCTATGTTTGACAAAAAAACAGAAGGGTTGGAGGTATGAGAACCAACAAATTATGCAGGGAATGGTATCCTTCCCTAAGCTAAGCCACGTCAATGGAGAATGGTCAGTTACCAATTTAAATTCACAACCAGTTAGATAATATTGTATATATACTACGGCCCACTTGATGTCAAGGGCTTTCAGCTTGATGGTGGCATTGTTTTTTTTCCGCAGAGGAAATAGCTTCCTGCTCGCATATAGAACTGGATGTTCTACCCCATCACATTCTTGGGGAAAAAACAGCCCCAAGACCCACCTTGGACACATCTGTCTGTAATATAAATTCCTTGTTGAAATTGGGAACAGGTTTGCTACAGAGGATGTGTTTCAAGGTGTTAAAACTGGCCGATTCCAAGATGGCTGCCTGCAACAACTGACAATGCCGATGGCTGCTCCAAGACCCCGGGCCCTGACTTGCTGAAGGTTCCACCACCCCCTCGGCAAACGGGCTCCGGTGTAATGTTGGAGCTGCCGCAGAGACCTAGGAGAGAGGCGACGAGTTCCTGGCGGTCCTCCCCTTGTGAAGGCGGCGCACACCATCGTGAGTGGAGACGGGCCTGTCCGCCTCGCGGGAAGAGCCGGGTCGCCCCCGGCGCTGGACTTTACTGCCTGCGGGGGTCCGAGCGAGACCTCGCGGCCTGCGGGGGGCCGGGCGGGCGGCCGTGGAGGAAGTTGGCCCTGCCCCCTCAACGTGGCTTGAGACTCGCTAGGCGGCCTCTCTCCAGGAGCGGACTCAGCGGGCGCCGGGCCCTCCCGAGGCTTTGGCGCCGCAAGGTTAGTGGAGGCAACCGGCCCCGATGTGTAAGCCCAGCGGGATTGTGCTGGGGTGGAATGGACCCCTTACCTGGGTCAGCTTTTAAGGGGGAGGTGGGTAAACGTCTTGCCTCCTCCCAGCGCGCACGAACTGTCGAGGGAGGAGAGGGCAGCTGGAATCAACCTGACCCCGGGAGGGCAGTGGGGCCCGGGCGGAAGGTGTGCGAGAAGAACCTGCGGCGCCGGGCTCCCCCGCGGAGCCCCAAGTGGATAACTTTGGGAACTGCTATGCGGCCCGAGGAGAGGACTCTTCTCCCCCCCCCTGGGTGCTCTGGCTTTGGGGGGGCGTTCTGAGCGGTGGGTCTGGAGGTGCTGATCCTTGGATCCTTTCGCCGAGGCGGGGGCTGGACGGGGTCTGTTCCCGGTGCTGCAGGGGAGTGGGCACCCGAGACTTACCCTTGGGCTGTGGCCCGCCCTGGGGTCCGCCTGCGGGGGTGGTGGAGCCCCGGTTTTCCCCCGCAGTGCGGCTCCATGTTGGAACCCAAGAACGTAAGGGAGTCCGGCCCTGTGTAGTCTCTGAGGCAACGAGAATCCCCCATTGTGTGGGTGCGCACCAGGCCGGAGTAGGGGCCCTCAGGTATTCCCTGGTTGCGACTGGTACATCGGTTTTCCTTCCCGGACGCTTTAGGGGCCGCTCCTGGGCCCCTCACGGATGTCTTCCAGACATAAGCAGAAATCGGATAAGCCCGGGTCCTCTCCCAAGGCACCCCAGGGTTCGCTGTCACTACTTTGGCCCATGATGGGGAGCAAGGATTCTAACAAATTGAGCGGAGGCCAACCCAAGGAGAATAGGAGAGCGGCGCTGGAGGCGGATGGAGATCAGATGACCAGACAGGACATCAGGGGGGAATTGCAATCCCTGAGGGAGTCCCTAGCGCAAACCTGCCAGGATCAGGTTCAGCTCATGCGGTCGGACCTCAATACGCCGCTGGGTGAAATTCGGCATGAAGTAGCACAACTCGGGAAAAGAACCGATTTGTTAGAAAGGGGCTTCCAGGACACTGTGAAGGACACTACGGCTAATAGCGAGGCCATAGACTGCCTGGACATTGCCACTAGGAACATGGAGGTGATGTTGGAGGACTTGGAAAACAGGTCTCGGAGAAGTAACATTCGGATAAAGGAGCTCCCTGAGTCAGTATTAGACAAGCTTTTGAAGGAGGAATGCCAACACATCTTTGCGGATCTTTTGAGGGTGGAAGACTCGAGCTCAATAACATTGGACAGGGCCCACAGACCCCGGAAAGTAGTGGTTGATTTTGCTAGTTACGGCCAGAAGGAAGCGGTGTTGCGGGCGGCCAGGCAAAGCAAGCCCGTTCTCTATAAAGGGCGGGAGATCTTGTTGTTCCAGGATCTGGCCACGAGCACTCTTGTGAAAAGAAGGTCCATGGGTCCTGGTCCAAAAGAGCTATCTAAGAAGGGGATAAAATCAGGTGGGCCTTTCCATTTGGCCTGGTTTTCGATTGGGAGGCGGTACAGAAAAGGGCGACCTCGGTTCAGGAAGCAGCCAGTATTGTTGGCTTGGAAGTGGAGGTGGAGGCGGGGGGACGTGCGGGGGCCTCGGGACCCCGTGGGGAACTGAGGGAGGTGAGCAGACATTGGGAATGGGCCTCTGTGGGAGAGCAGGGTAGGAGAAGGAGGGCGCTGCGGGGCCCCATGGGAGGGGGGGTATCTGTCTGGGGCTCCCCGGGGGAAGGGGGCCAAAACTCGGGGGGGAGGGAGGGGGGGGAGTGACCCTAGTTGGGCCATCGGCTTTCTATTTTCTTCAGGGGGGTGGTGGTCTATAGGGCTGCGTATGGAGCCAGGGAGACAGAGTTAAACATGTTGGATCGAGTTGCAATGGGACTAGCTGGGGGGACAAGGGGGTGGGAGGGAACTGGTGGGGGGAGTTTTAGTTTAAGCCCGAAGTTGGGGATTCCGGGCCAGAGGGGTAGGGAGGGAGACGGGTGGGGGTAGGGGCCCATATGTATAGTTGGGTGGGTCGGGTACTCTGGGGGAACAGCAGGGAGTCGGGAAGGTCGCTGGGAGGAGGGTTCGCTGGGGTTGGATATCTCCTTCTTTCGGTTTCAAGTGGCTGACTCTTAATGTGAGAGGCCTAAATTCTCCTCTCAAAAGGGCGAAACTAGAACACTTCACCTGTACGCACGCTCCGGATGTCCTGGCGCTGCAGGAGACTCACTTGTTGTGCGTAGATCAACGCCGTCTGCGCCTGAGGGGCTACTCGCAGGTTGTCTTTGCGTCAGGTCCTTCAAATAAGGGGGGGTGGCATTCAGAAGTGGCATGGATATTAGAATCCAGGATATTCGGAGGGATAAAAACGGGAGGTTTATCATGGTGAGGGGGGAATGCATGAGCGCCACCTACACGATCGCCTTGGTGTACGGTCCAAACGCGGGGCAAGATAACTTTGAGGGAGACACTGACTATGTTGGGAGTGTTTGCAAGCAGGCAGGTTATTTTAATGGGGGTTTTCAACCTGGCCTGGGACAAGAGGTTAGATCGGATGCGGCATGCGGGTGGGAGGGGCGGTGGCTTCCCCGCGGCTGAAGGAGCGATTCCAGGAGGCAGGCTTAAGAGATGTGTGGAGGGTATTAAGACGGGAGGAAGAGGAGTTTACTTATCTCTCAGATGTTCACCGAACTAAATCCTGGATTGATTATATTTGGGTGTTGGCTAGTTTATTGGGGGGGTGGGGGGTAGAGACCGGCCCTATGGGAATCGCCGACCACAAGGCGGTGCAAATGAATATGCGGTTGGGCAGGCGTAGGCCGGGGGTTTGGAGTTGGCATTTTCCTGGGGACCTCCTGAGGGATAAGGTGATTAGGGAAGAGATAGGTAACAACATCAAAGCCTTTTTTGTCAGAAAAATGAGATCGACACGATCTTAGCACGAGATGGGATGCATTCAAAGCCACGTTGAGGGGGGACCACATCGCCCTTAAGGCAGAGAGGAATAGACAGCTGCGGCTGTTAGAGGCCCAGTTTGAGGACGAGGTGGAGGCCGCGAGGGTCAGGCCCAAAGGGGACCCCTCAAGGAAAGCATACAGGGAGTACAGGTTAGCCGGGGGGCAATTGAGACTCCTTAGGACTAAAAGCGGAGGGTGCGTTATTGAGGGTCAGACAGAATCTATATGCTAAGGCCAACAAGGCGGACTCGCTGTTGGCGCGCCTACTGAGGGGCATCAGGGAACAAAACGTGATAGCTGCCCTGAGGGGGGGGTAATCACCGGTTCGGAGGAATTCAGGGACTGTCTAACCGGGTTCTATGAAGCCCTGTACACATCCCAGGGCCCTATCGGTCAGTTGCAGGGGAAGTTCTTGGAGAGCCTGCCTTTAACGCGTCTGTCCGGGGAAGAGGGGGAGGACCTGGGAAAGCCAATCAAGGAGGATGAGGTGCGGGCTGTCATTGCTACCCTTCCTGCCAACAAAGCTCCGGGTCCTGATGGCTTCCCGGTCTCCTTTTACAAGTCTTTTTCCTCCATATTGGTCCCACACCTAACCCAACTCTTTAACTCTTTCGAGCCTGCGGGCGGTATCACCCCTTCCATGGAGGAGGCTAAAATCATGCTTATACATAAGGTGGGCAAGGATCCAGAGGAATGTACCTCGTATAGGCCTATCGCTCTTATAAACTCTGACGCGAAGATTTACACCAAAATTTTGGCTAAGCGTCTAGAGGCTCGTCTACCAGAGCTGATCGAACAAGATCAGTCTGGGTTCGTACGGGGACGACAAACAGCCGATAATATCAGGAGAGTCTCCCATTTGGTCGAAAAGGTACAGAAGACCCCCACTCCGGCGATTCTTTTAGCCCTGGATGCCGAGAAGGCGTTCGACCGGGTGGAGTGGTCCTTTCTGTTCCGGGTGATGGAGCCAATGGGTCTTGGGCGTAAGTTTATTGATATGATTTGTGCGAATTATTGAGCCCCCTCCGCGTGGCTACTTATTAACGGCGCGATGTCCCAGCCCTTTAGGCTCGGACGTGGCACGAGGCAGGGGTGCCCCTTGTCCCTGCTTTTGTTTGCCTTATATCTGGAGCCTCGGCTCGTGGCAATTCGGGAAGCCAAGGATATCCAGGGAATCCCCTTTGGAGGGACGCAGCATAAGGTGGCGGCTTTTATCGATGATATGCTCCTCACCCTGACAAACCCATCAGTGTTGCTGGAGGGATGCACAACTTTGTTGTCCACCTTCGGGGAGGTCTCTGGTTTGAGGGTGAACGTGCATAAGTCCGAAATCATGAACTTGTCGCTGCAGGGTGACGAGTTAAGGGCCCTGAGGGCCTCTTCTCAGTTCAAGTGGAGTCCTGGTGGGATTCGCTACCTGGGGCTCTGGGTTACCCCTCGGTTGTCGGGATGCTACGGAGCGAATTATACCCCTGCTCTCGCATCCATTAAAAGGGACCTTAGGAAGTGAGGTACTCTAAAGATATTGTGGTTGGGAAGGGGGGCGGCTCTAAAGATGGTGACTCTCCCGCGCTTACTCTACCTCTTTCAGGCGGTCCCGTTGCTCGTTCCCGCATCCTTTTTCAAGGAGCTAGACAAGGTGGCGAAGGAATTCATCTGGGAGGGCAGGACGCCGCGCTTGGCGAAAGGACTCATGACAGCCTCCAAGGGGGAAGGGGGCTTAGCATTACCGGACTTTAGGCGCTACTACAGAGCGGCACAGCTCAGGGTGATCCGTGAGTGGTTCTCTGAGGAATACAACAAACATTGGGTCAGGATGGATAGAGCGGTGGCGCATCACCACTTGGGTGAGGCACATTGGCTACCCCGCATGTTGAGGCCGGCTCACTTGTACTTAACTTTCATAACCAAAGGACTGGTTGATATCTGGGACTGGGCGGTGGAGAAGTTGGGGATCAGTACTTTCCCGTCGCCTTTCACCCCCATTTTTAATAATGGTGACTTTGCCCCGGGGCTGGAGAAGGAGGCCTTTCGGAAATGGAAAAGTGGAGGGTGTAGGGTCATCAGAGACCTATTTCGGGGGCAGGAAGTGAAATCTTTTGAGGACTGCAAGCGGGAGTTCGGGGTGGGCGAAGGAGAGCGGCTTCGATATTACCAGATCAGGCATTGGATGTTTTCCAGGGAGATCAGAAGTGCGGCAACGCAGGGTTTGACTCATTTTGAACGGTTCCTGTTGACAAACGAGGGATCCAGGGGGCTGATATCAAATATATATAAGCTTCTACGAAGCGCTGGCCCCACTATAAAGTGGCCGTACATGTCTATATGGGAGGGGCTCTTAGGGAGGGAGATGGAACGGGAGGAATGGGAGAGGCTCTGGAATTTGATCCCGAAGGTGGCTAAGGCGACCCAGCTACATGAGGCCTGGTATAAATATCTAATGGGTTGGCACTATGCCTCAGCGCGCCTCCGGGCAATTTTCCAACCGTTTCTGGGGCATGTTGGAGGGGCTGCGCGAAGGCGCGTATGGAAGCCCATATTGGGTGGGATTGTCCCAGCATTAGCCCCTTTTGGAAGAGTATCTCTTGCGAGCTGGACCAGGCATTCAGTATAGGCGCGGGTCAAGACCCCCGCGAGATTCTGGCTGGGAGGTGGAGGGAGTCTGGGAGGGGGCAAGGTGGGGGACCGTGTAAGGCGAAGGTAGTTTTCACCCTGACGGCTATGTCTCTCCTTGCCCAAAGGTGGAAAAGTTCATTGATCCCAACATAGCAGGACTGGTTGAGGAAACTGTGGGAGGTTGTATCATTGGAATGGGCTTCGTTCGCGGCCGCTGACAATTTGAGGTGTTTTGCCGCGGAATGGGGAGAAACTTTGGACTTCTTGAAGGGCGAGTTCCGGGAGCAATGGCACCCTCACAGACTGAGACTCCTGGACCTGTCTGTTTAATCGTTGGAAGGGAAGGGAAGGGGAGGTCGGGGGTTGAAGAGTTATGGGCTCCCTGGAGGGAGGGGGGGTGTATTCTGTTGGTTCTTTTTCTGTATTATTAAAAACAATAAAGAGAAGCAGCAGAATGTCAAGAGCCTGGTCACTGGGTTTTTGCTTACCGGATCACTGATTGGAGGTTAGGGATGACTTATCCATCTTCTTGGAGGCACCGGCTCGTGGGACATCCAGGATGCTGTGGTCAGTGCACCCATGAGACCCAGTCCTCCTTTCCTCCTGGGCAACTGCAACCCCAGGCTGGGTTAGGGACCGGTTCTCCCACAGTACGGGCTCACCTCCCGGAATTATCAAGGTGTGAAGGCAGTGGAAACCACTGAACTGAGAGGTGGTGGGTCTCGGTGCTAAAGGGCCAATAGGGAGCCAACCCTATGGCAAACGGCAATGGTGGTAGAAAAGGAAAGGCCAAGGCAGAGAAAGGGATAAGACAAGAAAATGGAGAAGACCTGAAGTGGAGGATGGACCAGAAGCATAGGATGGAGCAGAAGGAGGCCAAACAAAGGGCAAGGTAAGAGCAAAGAAGCGAGGGTCAGAACAAGACAACCAATGGGAAGGAACAGGAGTGTTAAGACACACAGTTTCTAGTCTCTGCCAGCCTTAAATTGATGAATTCTGGATATTCCGGCATAGGCCGATGTCCGGATGACCACAAGCCGTAATGTCACGTGATCCGACATTATAAGGCAGTGCTGTAACGTAGGCGCGTTGCCCGTCGGCACTGGAGGATGTCCTGAATAATCGCAGTGCCTCCCTGGGACTAGGGAAGTGGAAAATTGCCGCCAGCACCACCGCGGATACAATCACCAACAGTCTGTGACTGTGCAGTGACGCTGTGCAGAGTTCCCATGACCTGCATCTGCAGGTAAGTTAGCGCGAAACATGACAGAACAACAAAGCCACTACCGAATGCAATAGGAGGTGGGGGAGGGTGCAGTACGGTTTAATAGATAGGAATGTTTTTTGCTTGCTGCATTTCTCCTTACGGTATTAACAAATAGAAAGAAAATGAAAAACATTTGAGAAGACATCCAAATCTGAAAGCACATAGGCGCTATTTAGTTTCAAGGTCACTTTGAAAAAAAGAAAAATAACTTTGTAAGCACATTGTTACAATAAAAGACTAACAATTAAAGAATTTAACAAAATTAAAAAAACTGGCCTAGTCTTCTTTTTCCCAATGCAATTTCTGGGGCTTGGTATTTTTCAACATATCTGTCGGACAAGATGTTATTGTACAAAATCTAGGGATTAATCGTAAGTCCCAATAATGCCCAAAGATCTCTCTTCGTCTTGGGGGAGGTGTTCCTCAGACAGCCTTAACTTTCTCTTGTTGCGGTTGTAGTAGGCCATTCCCCACAAAGAACCCAAGATACTTTTACGGTCAACTGAGCTAGATGCCACTTTTTAGGATTGGCTGTTATTCCGGCTTGTCTCAGGGCCCTTACAACCTCATTCAAATGGGAAAAGGTGTTACTCCCAGGTGTTACTGTGGATCAGTATATCATCCAGGTATGCGCTGCAGAAGTGTGAAAAGGGCCTCAATACCTTGTCCATCAGAGTTTGAAACGTTGCTGGGGACCATTTAGTCCAAAAGGGAAGACTTTAAATTGAAATTATCCCTGGGGAGAGAAGAAGGCTTTTTTGTCTTCGTCGGAGGGATTCAATAAAATCTGCCAATAGCGCTTTGTCAGATCAATCGTGGAGATATAGACAGCTGGTCCCAGCTTGTCAATTAGATAGTCAATCCTAGGCATAGGATAATTGGCAAAGTGAGAGATAGAGTTCAGCTTTCTAAAGTCTATAAAGAACCTCCACGACTGATGTGGTTTGGCAACTAGGACTATTGGTGAGGACCACAGGCTTTCTAACGTCCCTATAATATTCACCTCCAACATTTTCTCCACTTTCTGAAGGATTATTTCCTTTCTCACCTCAGGGATCCTATAGGGTTTCAAATTAACCACTTTCACAGGAAGGGTGTGAATGCATTGCATAAAATCCAGAACTCTCCATGGCTCACTGTTAAAGACTTCTGGAAATTGGTCTAACAAATCCTGGATGTCTTGTTGTTATTGAGATGTTAAATCAGGAGAGATTACGCTGTTTTCTGGTGCCCCTCCGTTAGCAACGTGGCCATCAAAACTGAAGAGGTTTCTACTGGATCCACCCTCTACTCCTTCAGGAGGTTTGTATGATATGCCTGGGTTTTTACTTTCCACTCGGGTTGAGCTACCCGATAATTGTATGGTCCGGTCTTTTCCAATATTTCGTTTGGTCCATACCATTTTCGAAAGTATCTTGTGTTCCAATGTGGGCAAAAGAACCAATACCATTTGCCCTACAGAAAAGGAGTGATGAACAGTCCTCTGATCGTACTGAGCCTTCTGGCTTTCCTGGGCTCGTCCCAGATGCTTATTTACTAGCTCCCTTAACAAAAGCCATCTGTTCTTGCAGGCGTTGTGCGGTTTGTGACATGGGGAGGGTAGCTTCTTCCCTCTCTTCCCAGGTCTCACGGAACATGTTTAAGACTTCTCCGGATCATGCCCATAGATATGTTCAAAGTGAGAGAAACCTAAGGAAGCTTGGGGAGACTTTCGGATGGTGAATAGAGCCCAAGGGATCATAGTGTCCTAATTGTGCCCATTACCTTCAACCAGCCTGTAAAGGATGTTTTTCAAAGTCTGGTTGAAGCGCTCCACTAAACCATCCATTGGCAGATGAAACACAGATGTGCGTAAGGTCTTTATCTGGAGCATCTCTTTAACTTCTGTCATTAGCTTGGACATAAAAATGTACTGCCCTGATCCGTCAAAATCTCCTTATGAAAGGAATTGAATGTTTCAGGATCTTTTGGGAGGTGTTGTTTTTCAGTGGGAATGCTTCCGGATACTGGCAGCATAATCTAAAATGACCAATATATATTTGCTCGCCAATTTCGAAGGCTCCAACGGAACCACACTATCCATTCTAACTCTTGAGAATGGCACCACAGTAACAGGGAGAGGTTGTAATGGTGCTGGCGGTACCAAATGGGTAGCTGTCTTTTGGCATAGGGCACACGTAGTGGCAAAGATCTTAAAGTCAACATGAATCCCTGGCCAATAGAAACAAGGAACGATCTGACTGGGTTTTTGTAATTCCCAAAGGTCCTGATGTTAAATGGGTATGGGCCATTTCTAGAACTATCCATCTGTTGCTACGGGGAACCACCATCTGGTTTCTAGACACCCGTTCAGGTGTCATATCAGGGGATATAAGAACCCCTTTTTGAGAAAAAAGAAAGATGCCCCTTGTGTTCTACCCTCACCCTCTGAGATAACTTTTGAAAAAACTTCCGTCAGGATTGGATCATTGCGTTGTGCAAAGGCCAAATCCGGAATAATCTCCATCCCTTCAGCTACCGGTCTAGGTGTTTCTACGGTAGTTGCATCACCTTTTGTTTCTAAGGGTCTTGATCTTTTTGCGAGTTTTATGTTGTCTTCCCCAAAACCCTTGGTGCCCCTCTGTGAGTTCCTGTTCTTTTCACCTGTTTGTACATGATATGCTTGCTTCCCATTATTATGAAGCAGAATGTGTATGTATCCTCGATAGTTGGGTTCTATCACACGTGCCATAACATCCAGGCTGTTTCCAAGCCAACCCTAACTTGGACACCAACCAGATGTGTGTACCTTTTGGGGGAGATGGAATGAACCCAGTGGGAATTAGTTGGCATTCTCTTACCTGAATGGTCACTACTGCTGTGAAGGTCGAACCCAATGGATTTGGTAGTGGCAACAGTTGGGCTGGAGGCTTTAGCACTCAGTTTGCTAAATGTAACTGTCCCCAATTTATATCAGTTGGGCAGGATCCCATGATGAAGTAAGGAAGTGACAAGATGGTATCATTTTGACTATATACTTTTATTCAAATAAAGAAAAGAAATGGTCTCTCCCTATTTTTAGAGGGGCTTTCCCTACCTCAACACAGAATAACTCTGGTGCTCATCAGGGTGTAAGTAACAAAAATATATAAATACCGTCCTCTGTCCAAACCAACGTCTCCATCCCACTAACCAATAAACCACGAAGAAAAGGGTTCAATGAACTTCTGTTCCAAGCCACCAGGAGAAAGGCTCCCTTCTCCTGGGGAAAGAATCTAGTCTTAGGTTGGCTTAACGACAGTCTCTTGCAATAGGGTATGATTTACTAAATAAGCTTAGGCCAGGAGAATGACTGCCTTCTCCTTGTCTATCTGGAAGAGTTCTGGAGACTATTCCTTGATAGTCCTTTGGACAAGTCTTTAGAAGTAGCTTTACTTCTTCCCAAGGTTTTGTGAACAACAGAGTTAAGAATTTATCAACTCTTCTTCTCATTGCTGGAGCTTTGTCAGGAATTGTTATACTTTGACTATAGTTCTTGGTCCTTTTGGTATCTTTCACATATGTTGGGTTTCCTACTGTGACGAGGGAGTTCTCGCCTGAGGCTTACTACTACTTGCCTACTTACATGCCTGCCGAGTTACATAGCCTCCGCTCTTCTGCCTGGTCGCGCGTCAGCTACCCTCCTCAATAACTTGCTTGGATTACAGCAGTGCCACACGTATGATACTGCCCACTGAAACTGTCTGTCGCTGAATACATATTCGCCTCACATAGTGCATAGCCATAGCACTGTGAGCTGTACTCTCGCATTGTATGCACCAACTGTATTGTACTAATTAAGGCTTTGTCACACGTTTGCTACAATCTACAGTAACTTGCTGTCACTGCATTTATATATATCTAATATCGTGCGTAGCCTTACCTCGTTGAGTTCTAGTTTCACTTTTGTATGCGGCACCCACGTGGTACTGATTTACGGCTCCTCATGGCATTGACCTTACCGTAATCTGTATCAACTGTTTTCCCTGCCATTACCGTTGCTACCTTCCTCTGAACTGACCATTGTTGCATTAGCATGCGCTGACTATACTTAAATCCACGTTGTCAATCAGTGTTAGATTGACCCATCTTGATGTTATTAGAGCAGCGCTAGCAATGTATGCTTATAACCCATTGTCACACATTGGAGCTTCGCGGAGCACTACAAGGTACTGCACTTCACCCGCTCTAATGCTCTGTCTTGCTATAATGTGATGCACTAATAGCGTATTACTCTGTGTTAAACTCTATTGCCCTATTTTAGAGGTCACCTCCCAATGTTAATTCCACCTTGCCTATGCCTACAGTTCACTACATAGCACGATAAGAGTTTGTATGTCCTTAGAGATTCTATGTCATGTCGTAGTGTTCCATTTGTTATGTCTCTCCTACTGTCATGCATTTCAAATTACTCTTTATTGTGTTGCCATGTAATACTCACATTTGTTATGTCTAATTCACTATGATGCTTATTATCACGCTCTCCCAATGAGACCCTGTATCTAGTCTGCCATTACCCTGTACTTAACTGGTACGGTCCTGATAGATACTGATAGTTACTGTTGCTTGGAGTGACTTATCTGCACTAAAGCGACCCATGAAGCCACCCTCCACGGTGTCCTATAAACCTTGGCAATCAGCAGCCATTACAGCCATGAAGGCACAATACCTTGCCCTAACTACCATTGATAGCGGCCTAGCTTATCTGAGCCTGGTATTCAGTGTTCACTGCATCCAGTTTAACTCTCGCACCCATGAATTCCCCTACCAACCTCAATGCGCCTACCATTAGCCTATCTATGTCATCTAATCTACCACCACCCACCCTCATACCTGCATCTTATTTCTTACCATCCTGTATTGATAATGTACCAGCGCAGCCATTAAAGATAACGCCATTAGGCTTGTGCACAAAACCAATAGTCAGCCACTTGCCCAAAGCCTCATCCTCTGACCCCCAGGTACCACCAATGCCATTGACTCCTTAGGCCCCACTAATGGCCCATTTCACTTAGCTTCCACAATCCCCATACTTCCCACCTAGCCTTGCACCATATCCTACAGAAACCTCAGACTTTGCTCCAGACTTACACAACAATACTCTACTCCCAACACACAGAATACCATTACAGCAATGACTACAGCCAAGCATTCGGCCCTACATGTAACTGAACTTAGTCCCAAACTACTTAACAGTAAACAAAACCATAGTTTAGCGCCGATAAAAGCAGCCCATATTAATGCCACATCACTTCAGGCACATGCCTTAGATATTGCAGATCTCATCACCGCACATGTCCTTGATTTTATCGCCATCAAGGAGACCTGGCTGCATACAGCGTCTGGCCCCTCACTTGCCCTTGCCATTCCAGACAAATACTCAATTATCCGCGAAGACAGAGATGTCAACATCTCCAAAGGAGGAGACATTGCATTTATTTACAAGACATCATTAGGTCTAAAAAAATGCACTAATCATCTATTACCCTCAGCAGAACTTTTATCTGTCAAACTCCCTACATCACCCACCTCGACCATTACCATCCATCTTGTTTATCGCCCACCAGGTCCCACCACCACCTTTGACAATGATATTTTGCACTAATTATCCACCAACACTAAGAACAAGTGCCAAATCATCATCCTCAGCGATTTCAACTTAGGCTTACATGACCCCAATGACCAGATAGCATCGGACCTCAAGAATACCATGACCGAATTAGGATTCTCCCAGCACATTGCTGAACCTACCCACAATAAAGGTAGAATCCTTGATTGGTTAGCAGAGCTGAACTACAACATCGACACCTTATCTAACACCCCCTGCGCTTGTACCGACCATCACCTCATTCTATTCAATATCAAAGAAACTGCCATTTCTACCCCACATTTCCAAGCACCAGCTATGATGACCAGAAATAAACGCAACCTAACATTAGACAAACTTATCCCTTTTGTACAGCCTATTACCAACCCACCACGACCACTTCTTACCCCTCAGTTCTAGTCGATTTATATAATCACACCATTCTTAAGGCTATCACTACACTAGCACCCATGAAATTATGTAAATCCAAACCACGTTTTCATTTAAACACTTGGTACACCCCACACCTCAAGTCGCTTAGGAAAATCAAAAGATAAGCCGAGTCCTCTTGGAAAAATACCCCGTCCTTATTTAATAAGGCCGACTTTGCCGTAGCTTCTTTAAATTACAAAACAGCCATAACTCAAGCCAAAAAAGACAACTAAAATGACCATATTTCCAAAGCTGAGTCTAATACTAAAGAACTTTTCAACATTCCGAAAGAATTAGAATCTCCTGTCCCACCTCCTGACACTTGCATTAGAGACACCCAATGGTGCACAAATATACAGAATGCACTCCAGGACAAAATTAAGATGCTCTAAGATAAAATAGAAATGAAGAAATCGCTCATCTTGAATGTTGACCCCATCCTGAACTTACATGCCACTAACATTCAACCTCAATTCAATTTCTCACTGCTGTCCATTAAAGAGGTTGAAACCATTATACAGAAACTCAAACCGTCCGATTGTAAGGGAGACGCTTGCCCTGCTCCTTTAGTCAAGGAAGCGGTCAAAGAACTAGCCCCCTTTATCACCTCAGTAATCAACACATCTTTCAAATCCAGCACAGTAGCCAATAACCTAAAGGATGCCTGGGTACTTCCGCTCCTTAAGAAACCCACCCTTGACCCCAACAACCCAGCCAACTACAGACCTATCACAACGGTTCCTTTTCTCTTAAAAATACTTCACTGTGCTGCATATCTGCAAATACAACAGTACCTAGAATCTAATAACTTACTAGGACTGAGCCAATCAGGTTTCAGACCCAGACACGGAACCAAAACCGCCCTTATCGACCTCAACACTCAAATTCAGTCTCTGAAAGATAAAGGTAATCTGGCTCTACTTTTCCTACTAGATTTATCAACGGCTTTCGATTTGGTAAATCATAAAAATATTATCTAAACACCTTTCTACAGCTGCTCACTTTTCAGACCATGCGAACGCTTGGATTGAATGCTTCCTCAATAACAGATCTATGAGGGTCTTTGCACCCTCTGCCTCTCCTACTCCTGTCACCTGTGGTGTACCACAAGGCTCGTGTGTGTCCCCTACTCTCTATAATGTATTTACCAAACCACTTTTTGATGAGCTTGACTATCTGGGTGTCACGTATACCAATTACGCCGACGACACTCAGATACTCATCCCTATAACTGGTGACTACATAGTGGGACACTCAACAACATCTACCTTATTATACAAGCCTGGATGGCAAAGCATGGGCTCTGTCTTAACGATGACAAGACAGTGCTGCTCCTCCTCGGCTCTCCTGCTAAGCTGAACAAATTGGATGCCCTATTCTCGTCCTTCAACATCGACGGCAACATAATTAAAGTAGCTAATGTGGTGAAAACATTAGGTATTTACCTAGACTCAGCACTAACACCAACGAGACAAACTAACGCCATGGCCTCTTCTTCCGCCTATACTTGTAAGCTTATTACAGCTTCCAGACCTTATCTATCCTCAGCCAATTGCATTACACTAGCTAGAGCTTTAGTCCTCTTAAACTGGATTATTGTAATGCACTTTACCTTGGCACCTCTCAACAAAACCTCAATAAAATGCAAGTTCTGCAGAATCATGCCATTCGAGCAGCGCTAAATATCCCAAGGAATCTACACATCTCTGAAACTAGACGCTTGCTAAACTGGCTCAACATCAAACAAAGAATAACCTACAGAACACTGTCCCTTACTCACAAGTGCCTTTCTAACCTAGCCCCCACATACTTGTCTGACACCTTCTACCGCCACACATCAACACGCCCTATTAGATCCACCATGAGGCAGTGCGTTAATATTCCTCGCTTAAGGCAACAACAAGCAGGTGGGGCCAACTTCCCTGTCCTGGCGGCCAAAACTTGGAATACCCTCCCACTGTCCTTAAGAGACGAACCTTCTTTCCACCTATTCCGCAAAAAGAACAAAGCATGGCTCCATGAGCAAGATTCCTGCCTAGCATTTAACCTGCACTGTGAGTCACGTTTTGTATATTTTCTACTCATGTCAAACTTGATGCAAATGTTTGTTTTGTAAAAATAAATCTCAATCTTTGATCCATAGGTTTGCTCCCATATGTATATACTGAAATCGTGTAAATATTATGTCTTGTCTATCGCTGCATATTTGTATAGCTTATAATATCTGTGTTATTGTTGGTCATCCTCTATAAACTGTCTGTATCCTCGTAACATGCAAGTTTAGCGCCCAGCTGCCTAAGGGGTCAGAGCCCTCTATAAATAAATGAAATCAAATCAAATCAGATTTATGGTTTCTCATGTCACCACCATTGGTCAAAGTGTATGTAAAGAAATAGTGGAACTATGTTCCCTGCTGGCCTGCCCCACTCCCCACAAACCCCATCGCCACACCCTTCCCACACACAGTCCAAACCCCCAAACCAACGTGCTTGCTGTTTTAAGGGCATGTTCAGTGCAGTGCACTGAAGTGTAAGTTTCAACTGCTTCCTACACTTTTATTTTTAAATGAAACTATTCCGGAATGGTTTCTTTTTCAAATAAAAGTATAGGAACAGTAAAACTTAATTTAAGAAAGTAGAGGAGCACTGCTCCCAACCGCTCCCGCCCACTTCGACCACTGGTCACCACTGGGACGATGGAGATTACCGCAGAGGAATATTTGGCTCTTAGTTTTCTGAGTATACCTACTGTGACAAGGGAGATTAATACTGAGGAAAAACTTGAATCTTGAAGCTTTGTGTATTACTAGTGTGACAAGGGAGATGACTCTCGAGGAATACTTGACTCTTTGGGCTCCATAGACCCCACTTAGCATTTTCGCAACTCCTGTTACTTTTATCTTCACTGGGAAGTGCTACCAGTTCTTCCCAGGGTCTTGGGTTGCTATTGGTTCTGCATGCGCTCAGCACGTCTTCCTGCTTTTCTCCCCTCTGGTCTGTGCGTCTCTGCTGAGCTGTTGCTGTGGCAATCACGCCGTGTTTAATAGACCACACGGTACACCTCAGAGAGGCCACACTGCTGCTGGGTCCTTCTGGCTTCTGCAGCAAGTCAGGCTCACATAATTCCTTTCTGCCTCTACTTCAGAGACCAACTGTCTCTCAATGCTTTTGACCGCACAGGTTTGAATTTCCCGGTCCCTGCAGGACAGACTCCAGCTTTCTACACTGCTCTTCCTGCTCCTGAACACACTTAGTCCTTCCTCAGCCTTAACTTTATACTGCTAGATCCGCCTCAGCGTAGCGTCATTCTTTGGGAGGGAGAAGGAGTCAACAGGACCATAGCTTCTGGAAACAAGGGTTTAGGGTGGTCTTTCACAGGACAGAAGTCCTTATCCCCATGAAGGAGTCTTTCCCTGTGAGGTCCTCCCGCTTTTTACCACCACCTAGGGGGACTTTTGTGTCATGGCCTCACCTCCCTAGCCTCATAGGAAAGGGCTCCCCTTTGGGGAGAAGTGACAAGATCCTGTGAATCGTCGCAGTGCTTGACAGTGTACTGAAAGCTAAGTGCGCCAAGGTGCGACACAGGGTAACAGTATGAAAGACCTTGTCAAAAATGATGTCTGATTTGTGTTTGCGGGATGTATGGTGGGTGGGGCATGGGGAGAAGCGAAGTTACTCCTATTATTCTGCAGTGCATGGTTCCTGCTCACACATAGAGTATACCTTTGTGGGGGAGGAGGAGCTTGAACTTGTTGCGAAGTGAGGAGGAGCTTGAACTGGTTGCGGAAAGGACTCTCTCGAACCATGTGCAAAGGTGTAGTAGGCCACCTGTTCGCAGGTGGAGATTTGACAGAAAGATGTTGATGGACTAGATGTGTCAGTTCCTGGGATTACAGTTGTGGCTTTACGAAGAATAGGTCCACTGAGTGGGAAGTCCTGAAGGTGTTTAATGGTGCGGGAGGGTGGTGTATCTCTGCAATGGTTGGGATTCATTGAGTCTTATCAGCTGAAGTCCTGGGTCTCAAACGTAAGATGGCTTCTCTAGAACTAGAACTGGCCAGGGGGGAGATTGTGCAGGATGTATTGGTGGATGCCGCAAGTGATTTGCAAGGGCCAAGGGAGAGACTGAACGACTATGACTATGCCGGGTATGTTGGAAGACATCACTCGTATGGGAATAGCGCAGGTGACTTTTGGCTTGGGTGTTTAGGATGGAGTGTGGGCAGCGCGTGTGCAAATGTGTTAGGGATGTGAATTGCGATCTGGTCACGGATCCGGAGGGTATCAGTGACGTGTTTTGAGAATTTTATTCAAGCCTATATGCCAGGAAGCGCGGGTTTGATGTGGAGCTGGCGGCCTCATGGTTGGAGGAGGCAGGCCTGCATGGACTGACGGAGGAGCAAAGGGAGCAAGAAGAGGAGGATATAGATGCTCATGATGTGGAATGTGCTGTAGAGAGCCTGAGCTTGGAGAAGACTCCTGTGCTGGATGGTCTCACTTTAGAGGTGTATAAAAACGACATGGAGTTAGTACCAAAACTATTGGAGGTTTTCCTGGAGGATAAGGCGGTGTGTAGCATGCTCCTGGGGTCCATGCTGGAGGCTCTGGTGGCACTTTTGCCTAAGGAGATCAGGGATAGTAGGGATTGTGGCTCCTATAGACCCCTCTGCATGATAAATATGGACATTAAAATGCTGTGCAAAATCTTGGCTGGTGGACTGAACCCAGTTATGCAAGTCCTGGTCCATCCAGACCAGACTGAATTTATTCCTGGCTGGAGCACTACGCATAATTTGAGAAGACTATTCCTGGTCCTAGATAAATATAGGAACTCTACTGAGAAATTGGTAGTGGTCAGCTTTGATTCTTATAAGGCCTTCGGGCTCGGTTAACTGGGAATTCCTATGTATGGTACTGGGAAAGGTGGGGATGGGGATGGCGCTGGGGACCCAGTTTATAGATTGGGTTAGGCTTTTGTATGAGAGCTCGATGTTCAGGGTGCAGGTTAATGGGCCATCTCGAGTCCTTGGCGAGTGCGTCTGGAAGGACGACAGGGCTGCCCCTTGTCCACGCTGACTTTTGCATTGGTTTTTGGACCCTTGGTGAAGGTCTATCAGGATAGGCATAAAGCAGTGGGGTTGCAGATGGGCAGGGTGAGGCACTGCATCTCCTTATATGCGGACAACATGCTTTTGTATGTCCAAGATCCGGCTGCAAACTTCGAGTGGGCTGTGTTGACAGACAGGAATTTGGGAGTTTCTCTGGACTAGTGATGAATAGCTCAGAGTCTCCAAGCCACATCATAACGGAGGAGATGTGGGGTTATACTCGGCCATCTACAGATGCAGATTCCAGAAGATGGGGGTTCAGGTGCCTGGGTATTATGGTGAGTGCGAATTGGGAATGGCTGTATCGGAGTATTGTGGAATGGGCAGTGGTGGCTTTTGACAAGCTGGCAGAATTCTGGGAGAGGTTCCCTATCTCATTGATGGGGCGGGTGGTACTGGTAAAGATAATTGTGTTGCCGAGGCTGCTGTACATGTTTCAGATGATGTCCATGCCTATACCAGCCTCTAGTTTTTGAGCGCTTCACAGGACTTTGTCCAAACTACTCTGAAAGTGGGTTCTCAGAGCATAGCATTGACTACTTTGCAATTGCCAGTAGGTAAGGAGGGTGTTGGAGTACCTGATTTTAGATCCTATTATTGAGCACTCATGCTTCAGCATATGGTGGACTGGTTCATTTGTCCACATATGGACCTGATTAGCGACTGGATTAAAGTGGAATCCGGCTTCAAATAACTGCTTGAATTGCTATGTGGGCGGGTGAGGGAGCTTAAGCCGCTTCTGACTCCAGTAAGTAAAATTAGATGCAGGCTACTAAACGTCCGGGACAGAAGATACCCTTTGTGCTAGAAATTTTTCTCACTTGCAGCACGTTGGGTTACGGATGCAAGCATTAAGGGGCGGGAGTTGTATAGGACGAATAGGATATGGGGGCTGATGGGAGACATCTGCAAAGATGACAGCCCATCACGTTTCAAGAGTTTAGGGCTGCACACCTGTATGTCCACCTCAACTTTCTGGAGTTTGCTACTCTGATGTCTAGCGGTTAGTGTAGCTTGGGAAGGATTTCCAGAGGCCTCGGGTCCATGGGCTTAATTTGGCACTCATTCAACTGGCTGGCGGTGGTAGGAATGTTTCTCAAATGTATGCAGTGGATGAAGCAGAACAGAAAGTAGAGGCAGCGGCCTTCAGGCTAAAATGGGAAGGAGGTATAGGGGAACAGTTTACGGATGGGGAATGGAGTGGAGTGTTACTACATATGAAGCAGGTGTCCAGGAATGTCTGGTTCCAGTGACTTCAATATATAATTGGGAGGCACGCATACTAACACTGGTGACAGTTGCCAAAATGGCCCTGGGTGCTGGTCCGAAGTGTTGGAGGTGGAAGAGGGCACTACCATAATATTTGCACATGTGGTGGGATTGCGACCTAGTTACAGGGTTTTGGGTCACTGTATGGGAGGAAATGTTTGAGTTGCCGAAGGGACGGGTTTAGCCGACGCAGAAGCAGTGTTACACTTTTTTTATTTTTTAAACCAACATCTTTCATCGAAGACTTCAGCCTCCCAGACACCCATGCAACAAAGAAAACAAGAAAACAAAATAAGCACTTATAAAGCTGCTAAAATCCGTTAACTTAAAACAACTAAACACTGAACCCACCCAGAGCAAATAATCTCACTCCACTTAACTCACCTTCTCTCCTAGCATCCTCTAACTACAACCCTTGCCCTTAGACTGAACTCACAATTCCCATTGCATCACATTAAAGAATTTCCATCTAGAACCACTGGGAAACAACCTCGCCCCCAGGGAGCTAGTTACAAGCCCTCAGGAACATAAATTACCTGCTTAATGGCCCAACGCCAACCTGACGCAGTCAACTCCTTGGTCTCACTAAAACCACTCCGTATCACACCAAAGTTCTTTGCATCTTATTACTGAAAGTCTGACTTTTCTTCATTCAGCCTGCATGTCAAAGGCCTTCATCAAGCTGGAAGCCCGAATTCACCCTACTCACCAACATACCCAAGTACATCCAAGTTTTAAATACTGGTTTTACATAAATTAAGCTTGATGTATTTCTCCCCCACCTCCATTTCTCACAAGCTTGGTGCTAGCTCCAAATCACGTGACTTCACCATTGATATCAACTTCTTCAAAGCTCACATTTCCAAGAAAACTCTAAAGACCTGGTAGCTGTTGCCTCTTCCCCCTGCAAGGTCAAGCCCTGAATCCCAAACATTCAGGACCATTGTCCATGTTCTTATTCTGGAGAATGTAAGCTTTCTGGTTTGCAGATGTCCTTTGCATGCAACCCGTTGCCTCATTAGAGAAAAGACATGCCCATCCTGAGGGAGGTACAAGAGCTGCCACTGCAGGCTATAATCACCCTTAAGATAGCCTGAAACACAAAAGGCAGTAACTGCCCAGACACTGTCCTACCTGACTGATCGACTCACCATCTCTGGAAGCCAGCACAACACAGGAATCCTTAACATTGCCTGAGCAGAGCTGGAAAGGGGAAGACATGTCTTCTGCTATGCACCCACAATCTGGAACAACATTCCAAAGGACTAGGAAGTTAACCTCGCTCACGCATTTCAGGAAGCACAATAACAATCCTGCTCTACAAAACTCCTGATCTGCCCCTGATCTGAGACTTCAGTTGCCCCTCCCCCTTCCTGTTATGTACCGTTTCCCTCATTTGTACAGTTATCTCTTGTTTTGTAGTGAGATAGGTACTATAGAATACCCCCATACATCAATATATATATATACATACATTGTGCGGTTTCTGGTCATTATGAATTTATAAAAAATAGAGGCTAGGTTATATGTTCCAGAACATTTCAGTGTGTGTTGAGGGTTTGAGGGGGGGGGGATATCAAAGGTGCCATCAAGGCTCTTGGCAGCAGATTAATAAATTAGATGGAACATAAGACTCTAAAGATGTGTTCTTCAGGTTTGGGGTTGTTTGTTCGTCTAATTGTTTGCAGCGAACTGTTCGAAATAAATCTGCTCGCATTCGAACAATTACCAGATGAAGAAACGACCCTAATCCTTGTTCACATTCAACCAAAATGAGCCCGCCCCCAAACCCACCCCCGCTCCCCTACTTACCTGCTTGCTCGCCTCCACGTCCCCTACAGCATCAGATCCATGCCTCTAACGCGGGTCGGATCCAACGCTGCAGGGTCCCTTTTTCATTTTTTTCATTTATTTTTGGTCCGTCGCCTCCCATGTTGAGGAAGCGGGGGACACCTCCGCAACACCCAAGGCCAAAAATACCAAACATGGGGGGAGCAGGAGACACCCCCGCTCCTCATGTTCGGTATGTTTTATAATTGATCGAATGGTACTCGCTGAATTCGGTCAAATGCACCATTTGATCGATTATAAATGATCAATTAGGCTAATACCGTTCTTTATTTAATGAATTATTTATTTATACATTTATAACAAGCGCACATAACCCAGAGGCATCTAGGTGCTGGTTACAGAAAAGGACAAGGGGGGCAGGGGGACGTTGGGATTAGTTGAAGATAAAAGTCTTTAGATGTTTCCTGAAGGTGTAGTATGAAGGTTCATTTCGAAGATGTGGAAGGAGCTCATTCCAGAGGGTCGGCGCACAGGCTGTGAAGCTTGCCCCCCTCTCTGCTTGTTTCCTCTTGAATCATGGTGTGATAAGGCAATGTTTGTAGGCTGATCTGAAAGGCCTGGTAGAGGAATGTTTTTTAATTTTCTCAGTGAGATATTGTGGTGCCTCGTTGGTGATGCATTTGTAAGTAAGTGAGAGTGTCTTGAACTTGATTCTGTCTTTTACGGGCAGCCAGTGGACGGCGTTCCTGGCCTCAGAGATGTGATTGCATCTCCCGATGTCGAGAGCTGCTCAGAGAGCATTGTTTTGAGTTCTTTGTAGTTTGTGCAAGTTTGTGTCAGAGGTCCCACAGAGTCGGGAGTTGTAGTAGTCCAATTTAGAGCCTATTAGGGCCCTTGCAATTTCGAGACGGTTCTGGGAGGAGGGGAAGGATTTACTTGCATTGATCATTTTTTTTTTTTTTTTTTTTTATTTACTTGTCTATAATCAACAGAAAAGTTTGATTTTTACAAGAGATCATATCTCCGATATGAATAGATCGTTAGAACTGTTAAGTTGCAGAACAGGTAAGATCAGAATGAAAGAAGAAAAAAGAAGAGGAAGAAGACAGTGCAACATGAAGGGAAGAAGAGATGAAATGTCCGGCTCCATCGTGGAGGTTTTGTTAAGTGGAACCAGATGCGGGACCACTCTCTGATGCTCGCTTAAGAGCTGCCTCCAAAATGTTTACCGCCGCGGTTGCCCATTTAGTTTTTTCACCTGCAACCAGTCTACACCACCATGTTTCTTCTTCTCGGAGTGGCGCGTCATGCATTAGTGGTAGCATAAAAGCTTCACGTAAATATGCTGTATTCGCACAATTTAAAAGTAAGTGTTTTACAGTTTCCTCCACTTTGGGCTCTGAGCATAGTCTGCATGTTTTTATGGTGGATTTTGACCGGATCGCTTTAATTTCCTGAGTTAGCATGAGATTTAGCCTCAATTTCATGAAGTTCTTCTGTAGCCTTTTGTCAGGGAATTTTATGCAATAGTTCAGCGGTCTATTCAGCTTGTTTGTAGTTGGCGGCAAGTGGGTGAGTAATTTATTTGCCGTAGCTGCCTCGCATGTTTGTATCCAGTCCTCCTGGGCAATTTTTCTCTTTATCTTGGCAGGATTGTGAATTAGGTCTTCTGATGAACAAGCCAAATCAGCTAGATTTTCCTGTAATTCTCGCTCCCATTTCTTCAGGGCGATGCAATGGCCTTGGGTAAGTTCATTATGAATTGCTTTAAATAAAGGTAAAGCGTCTGGAGAAATTATTTTGCACAGAAGTCTCATTCGGCTTTGCTTGACCGACGCTTTCATCGATAGGAGGCCCAAATCCCGCCTGATAGCTGCAATAGATGTTGATTTTGGGAGGCCCAATACTGCCTTCCATAAAAAGCCCTCCAATTTCGGCCATAACGAGTCTTGGATGTTTAGTGCTGAATCCATTGCATAGGTCATTGATGGGACCACCTTCTGTTTATAGAATTGTATCGCTGGCAGAAGAGAAAATTTTCCATATTTCCGATCAACAAGTTTGGTCTGAGTGGTTAATGATTTTATTTTCAGCCACAAGGCCAGACGTGCGGCTTTTTCTGACCGCGTTGCATCGAACATTATTCCTAAGTATTTTATACTAGGGACTGTTTCAATTTTCTTGTTGTTCAAAAACCAGCGGTCGTTACTGCGTGTAGATTGGCGGGTTTTCCCCATGATCAGAATCTTAGATTTGGCGATGTTTATTTCCAAATCGTTCTCCTCAACATATTTGGCCAGATTGTTAAGTTGACGCTGGAGCCCAATTTGTGTCTGATCCATAAGGATTAGATCGTCCGCGTAGAGTAGTCTAGATATTGCCATATTTCCTACTTTTGGCGGAAAGACTCTTAGCGCCGTTTGGGTGTGTTGGTAATCACCCAAAAATGCTATGAAGAGGGCTGGGGCAAGCGGACATCCCTGCTTCACGCCTCGTTCCGATGGAAATTGCGCTGACATCAGGCCTTGTTTATTGAGGCGGACTCTCAGCTTTGTGTTCGTGTGTAGAGCGATCATCGGTCCTAAAATTTCTTCCGGGCAATTCCAGTTCGATAATTTTGACCAGAGCTTCCGTCGCCCAACTCTGTCGAAAGCCTGCGTCAGATCAACGAATGCTATGAATACTTTCGGTGCACCGTTCTTCACGTTTTCCTTTATGATATTCAGTATCATAATGTTTATACTTGTACTCGCGTTTTTCACAAAGCCTGTTTGAAGTTCGTCGAGGCATGGTGCAGTTCTTGCCCACCCGTGGAAGCGCGAGAGGAGAAGAGTTGCGAAGATCTTGCCCATGATGTCTAACAGGGCTATTGGTCTATAATTCGCTGGATTGTCTCTGCTTCCCTTTTTGAAGATGGGCACTATCAGTGCTTCCGTCCATGTTCTAGGGATCTGTTTCTTTACCTGGCATTCGTTGAAAATTTTAGATATTAATAAGGACCATTCTTTGGGATGTTGCTTTAAGTCCATATTTGTTAAACCGTCGGGGCCCGGTGCCCTGGACGTTTTCAGTTTAAGAATTGCGGACAAAATTTCGTCTCGATCAGCTAGATCTGCCCATGTGGTCGTTATCGGCAGAGCAGATGGTTCTGATTCAGGCAGAGATGCAAATTGGGCAGAAAAGAAGGATGTCCAAGTTGATTCTGGTATCACATTAGATAGTTGATTAACTTTCTCATTGCTTTTGTTTTTGATCAGCGCCCAGAAATCTTTCGATTTTTTTGTCATCAAGGTTTTAAGCATTTTTTCGGCATCGTTCTGATACATGACTCCTTTGTGGTGTTTCAGCCATGCTTTGTAGGATTTTGCGGCGACTATAGCAGATTCTTTTTGCTTGTCATTGTCAGAGACTCTAGCCTTACGCCTTAGTTTGCGGAGTTCTCTTCTTCTCAATACTAATTGAGAATCGAATTCATGAGGTCTGTTGTCATTTGATGAATTTTGGGTTCTTTGCTTTTTCCTGTATTTCTCAAATAACGGCAGATAATTTGGCCTGGTTTGTGAGGAAGTGTTGTTGTCATCTACCTCATCAAATTTCCGAGCAATGTCTATGATATTTGATGCTGAAAGTTGTATTCGCGAAAGGTTACTTGAAATCTCTAAATCAAATGGATAGAAATCTTTTGGAGTCCATACTGACTTTAATGTCATAGATAGCAGATTGTGGTCGCTAGCTTTTGTGCGATAGACTTCATAGAAGTCAATAAATGACAAAAGAGAATGGGAAGCAAAAATGTAGTCCAGAGTTGCGAAGGTATCAAGTCGTTCCCAAGTTGGGATCAAAGGAGGGCTGCCACGTAGCATTCCCACATTGTGGAAATTTCTAGAGTCCATGAGATCCGACCAAAGTACACCTCGTTCCGAGGATGGTAATAAATGAAGACTTGTCTCAGATTGTTCACACCTAGCATTTAGGTCTCCACAGATGAGAATATAATCGGTGGCCAATTCGATGGTAAATTTGTCTAAAGTGTCTATGATCGCATTGCAGAAATCCAAATTTGTTGTTCTTTGTGGATTCCAATAAACGTTTATGATGGCTAAGCTGGATTTAATTTTCTTTTGTGATGGGTTTTCATGGTGGATCCATTCTGTTTGTAGAGCCAGAATACCGTAGGTTTCTGCCACTTTCTTTTTAATGGAGATGCCTGATCCGAGTTTTACTGCGGTTAGAAGGCCAGACGATGGTCTGCCGAACAGGCCCTTACTTGCCGGAGAAATGCAGGTTTCATAGCCGTCAATCGTTGGGAGGTCCATCAGCCAAGTCTCTTGGAGGCAGATGATGTCGAACTGTGCTAGGTCAAACGCGTCTTGCTTGGTTAAATGTTCATGACCTCTCGTGTTCCACGAGCACAATGATGCTTCTTTTGATACAAGAGATTGGCGAGATTCAGGCGTTGTATTGTCGGTTGGCGTTTGTACGATGTTTCGTTGTTATGTTTGAATGTTGGGATTTAACACCTTCTTTAGCCATCTCCATGGTCCCGCAGATTCACGTTTTTTATCGTGGGACCCTTCCGCACTTTGCTCCGACGATGATCCCTGTCCTCGTTTATTCTCCCCTCTACCGTTCTTACTCGTATTTTCTATGTAGTTTGATCTCTCATGGCCTTCGGTCCTCTTTGTTGCATAGTGTCTAGACTGAAGTCTACCTCGTTGCCTTTCCTCCTCCCTCCTGTACGTATGGATTCTTTTCTTTGTCATCTGGGATTCTGTGCCCAATCGATAATCGTGCTGGATTTCTGTCAGTTCACTCGAGGAATGCAAGCGTTTTTCAAAAGGGGACGGCGGTGGTTTTGTAATTTCTTCCAGGGCAAAGCCCATTTCCTTCAAGGATGTAATCACGTCTGGTTTAAGATGGTTGCTTGCTGTCTTTGTTACGTGAAGATACGCTTTGGCCCTCTTGTGTCTATGATAGGGTTCAATCAGCACGAGATCCGTCGTCTCCAAGGTTTTCAGCTTCGGTATTTTTGCTAGGATTTTGAGAATTGTTCTTCTGTTTAATACTACGTAGTTTTTCCCGGCCGTCAATTGCTCCATCTTAAAGGTTCGTGCTTGAGGGAGCCTTGCACTCATGGATAAACCATTCCGAGATTTCACCATGTTTTGTTCCTTACTGGCGTTCTGCTTTTGTTTAGGGATTTCAGTTTTCGCTACAGTAGAATTCTTGTTATGTTGGATTTTCTTTGAAGGGGCCAATATAGCTCTCTCTGCTTTTTCACTCGAGATGTCTGTCGGTCTCTGAATTTCAGATGTGACTGTAGTTATAAGTGGTAATGTTTTCTGGTGTATTTGTTTGCAAATCTCGATTTTGATCAGAATCTTCTTGTGGATCATGGATTCCTTCATAATCGAGGTGAACTGTTAGATCTGAAAGTGATACATTTCCCGATGAATCAGCTGAAGATGCACAGGAAATATCCAATTCAATTATCTCTTGTTCTTTTGTTGAGTTTCGACAGACCGGACCTTTAGACATAATGGTAGTTTTTGGTGATAGTGAAGAATCGGTGGAAATTGGCAAAGTTGCCTTTGCGATGTTGAAGATTGTCGCTATTTTAGTTTGGTTGTCGCTTCTATTCCCCTTTCGGTGTTCTAAACCAGGGCGTTGGGCCGTCTTCATAGGAATAGTATTTGTTCCATCAGTTTTTGGATTCCTCAAAATCGGCATTAAGTTCTGTTCCTTTTGGGGCATCAAATGTACTTCTTGAGGGGAGGTTTCAGTAAATTTAGCTTCAATCAGTTTATGAAGCTGAGCAAATTTGGCATCTTGCTGTTTTTCTTTTTCTGTGTTTTGTTGAATTAGCGCTGTAATAAAGCCCTCTAAGAACGTTACTTTGGTGTTTATTGAGGCTGACAGGGTTATAGAGTCTTTCATTGAGTCATTTATTGACTCGTACAGCTTGACAAAAGGAGCTAGTCCCACCGTAATTGCTGACATAATAGTGAGAAGATCAGTTTTTTTTGATGGAGTCTCTTTATACAAGGTTCCAGAATTACTGCTTGGTCTTTCGCTTCTTAGTGGGGTTGAGATGTTATGTTGGGAACCACTTTGAGTAGAAGGTCTCCGGACTGGGGAGTCTATGTTGTTCGTTCTTTGGCCCGATTGAAACGGGACTGGTTGGTTCTGTAGTGAAGAGCGTGAACTTCTTTGCTCCCGTCCCTCAATTGTAGAAGTGTTAATTGACGGAATTAAGAACTCATTTCCAAGTCTTGACCTCTCCGTGTAATACGATGGAACATCGTCATCGAGCAGGTTAATTCGAGGGAGGACTGTGTCTGTAGACGGTAAGTTTTGAACGTTTTCTCTCTCCTTCATCTCAACATAAGTTTCTGGATCTGGGACAATGTCCTGCACCCCCGTCGGGGCTTCTTGAAGGAGAGGAAATGGTGCAGGTGTAGTTTTTCCCTGATTTGAGACTAAAGCAGCTAGGGGTGCTTCGGCGACTGCATCTAATAATTCTGCGTCTGAAAGTTCAACCTCAGATTCTGATTTCCTTTTGGTTTGTTTGAAGAAGAAATCTTTTAAGGAGTGATTCGTCAGAGGATTTTGTAGAAATAACTTTCCCGATTCTCCCTTTTGAGTTGTTCCTCTGGAACCTTTTCTTTGATGTTGACGATCTTGGTTTGGGAGATCTCCTTGTTCCTTGAGGATCTTTTTTGTTTGCGCTCTTTTTTTTAACAGTGCTAAAGCTATATCTCTTTTCTGTTTAATTAGTTCATTTGTAGTCGCATTCAATGGGGTGAATGTGGGTTCTCGATCAAGATCTGAGTCCATGTATTCCTTCCCCTCTAAATTATGGGGGGTGTTTGGCATACTTTTCCTCTCTTTACTTACGAGAGTGGGGCGCACTACGGCCCCCAAGACAGTAGAGGGCGCCTCCATTCCCACGCCACATTCGCCAGGCGGCTTTCTCGCCTGGTTAGGCTGGGGCGCCGTCAGGGGGGCGGTGCGCAAGGCCACTCCCTTCGCCGTTTTACCCGTGTCCGGGTCCGATTCCTGGATTTCGCACACGGTACCCGCGGCCACTTTCTGTGAATGGTCGCACATGGTGCCATCCGACCCCCTCCCCACTGAAGATTCCACGGTCCGCGGGCTGAGGTTGGCCTCGCTGCGTCCTCCGACACTGCTTGGCTCCGCCTCACTCGCCACGGCGGAGGCTCTCGGACCGTAGGCAAACAGCAGCGGGAGGGGTCGGTCCGCTCCAGGCTCCTCCACAGGGGAAGGCGACCGCAGTTTAGATGACGGAAGCGGCGAAGACTCTGCGGAGTGGCACACCGCGTCTAGTATTGCAGGTAAGGGCAAGGGCGGCGATTTTGTATTCAAAGTAGTAGCAGTTAATTGGGGAGATAGTGAGTCGGGTGATCGGAAGGGTGTTTTGGGGGGAGGTGAATCGTCCCCACTCACGTCCTCGTAGCTCTCCTCCCCCTCCTCCACGTCCCGCAAATCCTGCATATTTTTAGAAAATGGGCACATTTGTGCCATCACAATAGATGCTGTTTTCCGGGTAGGTGTGCTCAAAGTAGAATTAGTAGCGCCATCAGACCCCACACTCAATGAGCACGGTTTCAAAATTTTACTGATTTCTTTCCGATTTTGCAAAGGGGCATACTTGCTCCTCAGCACTCTACCGGAGGGGCTTTTCTGTAGAGCCCGGGGAGCCAGTTTGTCCAAGATGGGTGGATTGTCACGGTGTGATTGGGTCGTTTTAGGGGGCAGCAGCAAAGTTCTAGAAGCATCTTGCACCGACATGGCCTCTCACCTCCGAGCCTCTGTAGACTGCTGAAGACTGCTCGCACCTCAGCGAGCCAACTCCGCGTGCCGCTCCGCGTAGTTTCCAGGGGTTTTAACCTCTGAAACAGGTCCAGTAAACAGGGTAGACAGACTACCAGGCAGGAAAGCAGGGACTGCTGAAGACTGCTCGCACCTCAGCGAGCCAACTCCGCGTGCCGCTCCGCGTAGTTTCCAGGGGTTTTAACCTCTGAAACAGGTCCAGTAAACAGGGTAGACAGACTACCAGGCAGGAAAGCAGGGACTGCTGAAGACTGCTCGCACCTCAGCGAGCCAACTCCGCGTGCCGCTCCGCGTAGTTTCCAGGGGTTTTAACCTCTGAAACAGGTCCAGTAAACAGGGTAGACAGACTACCAGGCAGGAAAGCAGGGACTGCTGAAGACTGCTCGCATTGATCATTTTGATTGCGTACCCTGATGAGGAGGCAATTTCATTGACTTGGCGGGTCATGGTGAGGGCAGAGTCATGGTAAACATCCAGAGTTTTGACATAGGGAGCTACTGGTATCTTGTGTCTGTCAATGGTGAAGGATTTGTAGGAGACATCCAATCTGGACAGGCGGGACGGTAGGCCAGTAATGAGGAGCTCAGTAATGAGGAGCTCAGTTTTCTCGTTGTTAAGGCAGAGGTTATGTGCAGCCATCCAGGATTGGATTGTTTTGTAGATAATGTTGATACAACGTGAGTCAGAGAGGTAATCACTAGAGAGGGGTATGATAATTTGTGTGTCATCAGCGTAGTTGGTATATGAAATGCTGAGGGCGTCTAAATGGTTAAAGAGGGGTTTTGGTGTACACACTGTATAGTGTAGGAAAAACACAGGAACCTAGAGGAACACCACAAGAGGTAGGGATAGAGGTGTCAGAGGCTTCTCCCGCAAAGGCTCTGGAGGATCTATTGGCCAGGAAGGAGGCTGTCCATTTAGTTGTGTCCGGTGAGAAGTGGGTTGAGGTAGATAGTGTCATGTTGGTTTTTGAGGTCAAGAAGGGCTGTTTCTGTGCCATGTTTGGGGCAGAAGGGGGGCCATTGGCGGGTCCCCTAAATGTCCTGGCATTCTAGGTTTGCCTAGATGTGCAGGTAGGCAACTCTGTCCATGATTCTGAGGAGGAAAGGGACCGTTGTAAAAGGGCCATTGTTGGTGAGGATGGTGGGGTCAAGTGTAGGTTATTTTATCAGTGGGGCTACCCAGGATTCTTTAAGCATGACAGGAACGAGGCCAGAAGCAAAGTTGTTGATGATGGCAGCAATGTTGGGTACTAGGGGTTCTGCACAGTCTTTGACTAGCATGGCGGAGCAGGAGTCTCCCTTGCAGCGTGATTGCTTAAGACCTTTGATGATGTTGCCTAGGCAGGTGGTGTTGATAGACTGGAACTCGAAAGGGGTGATTCCAGGTAGGGATGGGGAAGGGGGGTGGGGGGACGGGGCAGGGGTGGTGAGGGTGTTTTGTTAGATTTTTATTTTCCCTTGTTGTTGGCTTATTTTTCTCATGAGGGTGTCTTGGATGCTGTTGCACCATGTGTTGTCTTTGATGAAGACAAGTGCGGAGGAGATGGGTGTCTCTAGTTCCTTAAGGATGGAGAAGAGCTCACAGGAACTTGAAGTAGATTTAGATATTCTCTCGTTGTAGGTTGTCGCTTTGGAAGTTAGAATAGCTTGTTTGTACTGAAGGAACATCTTCGTGAGAATTGCTTTCTTAATGCTGGTGGGATCTTTCCACCCTGCGGCTTCCGCTGCTGTTTAGTATTGTACTGTATTTGGTTATTTATATAGTACTCTTTCCCCACTTGTGTGGCCTCAATGCGCTTTCTGGTAGGAACGCCAGAGGTGAACATAGTCAATGTGGTGAAAAAATCTAAGGGGTTTAGTTCAGGAGATGCGTGTGTGCATTTTGCCGTTCTAGGAATTAGGTGGCTGGCTAGGCTCGACTAAGCAGCCCAAAGAGAGGACAGGCTCATGGGTGGGGGCTGTTGGTGGCTTGAGATAGATTGCTATTGTATAGAGGGTCGATATGTGGCCAGCTATACCAAGCTCCTTTCGGATGTTAGTTGCTGTATGCTAGTGGCAGAGGTGTTGAAGTAAGTTGGGTGTTTCAGTCTGGACGGCTATGTGTGTTGCTAGGCCAGATGTGCAGTATCATTATTCTACGGTGCATGGTTGCATGCCCGTGCCTGCGGCCTGTGTCCACAGTGGTGGTGTGTATACGTACTGTAGACTTAGAAGTTATTCGGCTGGGGGTTTCACAATATAATAGGGTGAGAAAGGGACTAAACCTAAATCTGGGGATTCCTATACAGTTGAAGAGAAGCCTACATTTCACAGTGCAGTTTGAGTACAAGAGACAGCCCACCTAGATTTGAGAGTCCTGCACAGTGGGAGTGGAGCCAAGCCCCACAATGCAGCACTAGTCCAATAGCATAGTGGGAGAGAGGCCTAGTTTTCACAATGCAGTTTGCGTATAAGATTAGAAGGGACAATAAACCTATGACTGAGAATCCTGTATAGTGGGAGAGAGGCCTAAGTTCCACAATGCAGTTTAAAACTTATCAATGCAGTTTGAGGACAAGATTAGAAGGAACAACACACCTAGATTTGAGAATCCTGCATAGTGGGAGAGAGGCATAGGTTTCACAATGCAGTTTGAGTACGAGATTACAAGGGACAGCACAACTAGAACCGATAATCCTGTATAGTGGGAGAGAGGCCTACGTTCCACAATGCAGTTTGAGTACAGGAGCATAGTGGGAGAGGGGCCCAAGTTTCACAATGCAGTTTGAGGACAAGATTACAAGGGAAAACACACCTAGATTTGAGACTATTGTATAGTGGGAGAGAGGCCTAAGTTTCACAATGCAGTTTGTGGACAAGATTAAAAGGAACAACACACCTAGATTTGAGAATCCTGTATAGTGGGAGAGAGGCCCAACTTTCACAATGCAGTTTGTGGACAAGATTAAAAGGAACAACACACCTAGATTTGAGAATCCTGTATAGTGGGAGAGAGGCCCAACTTTCACAATGCAGTTTGAGTACAAGATTACATGGCACCACACAGTAGCTAGTATTCACAATTCTAGCCGAATGCAACGCACGTTAGTAGTATTAGCCATATATGAAGATGGGGCTATGCCTAGATGTGCGAGTCTAGTATAGTCGGAGAGAGTCCTAGGTTTTCATAATACAGCAGGTTTAGTATGTAGTAGACACAGACCTATGACAGAACTATACCTGAGAGTGAATTTATAATGGGTGATGGCTAGCGTTGAGCATTCCCTAGGAGGGTGATGCAGATGGCATTTGCCTTGCAGGCTATGCTCTGAGGTAAGCTAAGGTCCAGTGGCAGAGCTTTCTGGAGTAGAGTGATTGCTCTACTCCCCACCCAAGCCACACTTACTTTGGTAGTTGCTGCTGGTAGACGGCTGGCTTCATTGGCTTCCCCTGCTGACACCTGCAGACACTTTCTGGAGCCGCCTCTGTTGGAGCTGCCCTTTGCCTTGGGGCCCTTACCCGCAGGGGCTGCCGGGCAGAGGGCTGCCCTGATCGAGTCCTGGATAAGTACGGGAGGGCCAATAACAGCCGGGGGGAGGTCGTGGGAGGCGGGACTCGGCAGGGGAAGCTGCAAGGGGCCACCTCGGACGTGAGGGTCGCCAGCAGGGTGAAAATACAACGCCATGATGGAAAAGTGGGGCAGGGTCCAACATTAGCTGCTTAACTGAAAACCACAATGTTAAATGGCCCAGGAAGCGTCTGTGCAGCAGCTTAGGCCATCCAGCACAACACAAGCATTTTGGCCAATAAGGGCCGGGGGAGGTCGCGGTAGGTGGGATTCGGCAGGGGAAGCTACGAGGGTCCATCCCGGACTGCGAGGGTCACCAGCAGGGTGAAAATACAATGCCATGATGGAGAAGTGGGGTAGGGCCCAACATTTAGCTGCTTACCTGAAAGCCACGATGCAAGGGGTGAACCATGAGTTGAGGTGTGCAGATTTTTTTTACTTTTTTCTAACTTTGAGGGGAGCTAGTTGGTTGACTGCTGAGTTTAACAAGGCATTGTAGTGCTCGACTAGGGTGGTGGTAGTGTCAGACGTGGAGGGGAGTGGTTGGCTGCGAAGGGGGCCAGGTGGTTCGGTAGGTGTGAGCTTCTGCAAACTGTGGGCCAGGGTGTTGGCGTCGCTAGGTATTGGCTTGGTGGTAGCTGCAGGGGCAGTTAGGAGAAGGTAATGATATGGTGGTCGGACCATGAGCAGGGGCTGATGGAGAGGATATTGATGTCACAGTTGTGGTCTGCAATCCAGTCAAGGGTGAGGCTGAGACTGTGCATAGTTTGTGTGATATGTTGGGTGCAGCCTAGGGCTTCAAGTGAGGTGGAGAGGGAGGCAGCTTCAGTGTCAGTGGGGTCATTGAACCCTAGGTTGAGATCGCGGAGCAGGAGGAGATGAGTGGATGGTTTGAGGCTGGAGGTAATGATTTGGATGAGGTCATCTTCAAAGGAGTGGGTAGGTCCGGGAGGTCGGTAAATGAGGTGAATGGTGATAGAGGCCGTGCGAGGAGCAAGACAGTGTGTAAGGGAGAGATGCTTGCTGTTATGCGGGGCAGTGAATGTAGTGTAGAGGGAGTGTGTCCCTGAAGATGACGGCAACCCCCCCGCCTTTTTTTGTGATCTATCACAACGCAGGATAGAGTAGCCTGGTGGAATGGCTATCGATGGGAGGGGGCTGGATGCCAGGTTTAGCCAGGTTTCAGTGAGGGCTAGGAGTTCGAGTTTTTCATCTGCGATGAGGTTGTGAATCTCGTGTGCATGGGCTGCTAGGGACTAGTGTTTAGGAGGGTGCAGCGGAGAAGGGTAAAGAGGGGGGAGGAGGTTGGGGTGACCGGGCTTGTCACGGCGTAGGGGGATGTTGGGAAGCTCACAGTAGACTGGGGATATATCCAGGGCTGGTACGCAGTTGGAGGAGGCTATTCTGTGTAGAGATGTTCTGTGGACTGGATGAAGGTCGCAGGAGGCTGGTGCGGGCTGCGAGGTGGCTAGTCCTTTCTGTGTTTGCGGTTGTGTTCTGCTCTGGTGAGGGGGAATTTAATGGTTTTGGCGGAGCATGCCTGGCTAAAGGAGGCTTGTCTGGGTGCAGGGTGGAGCTGAAATAGCTTTGATGCAGAGTGCGTGGGTGTTGGCTTGGAAAATGGATCAGCTATGGTGTGTGAGGGTAGCATTTTAGTCCTGAAGGAGGAGGCGTATGAAGTGTACTGAGTTATGTTTGCAGTATGCAACTTGATGGCTGGTGGGAGGGGAGGGATAGACGAGGGGCTGTGGCGCAACTCTTCCAATGCTGGGAGGAAAAGAGTAGCTGGCGGGGAAGTGGTCTCTGTTGCCAGGTGAGGTGGTAGGCAAAGCTGGGACAAGCCAGCGGGTCGGTAAGTGAAGGTTGGTGTGTTCATACCCTTCCAACAGCAGATTGAAAAGGGTTTCACTCTGAGAGTGCTCCCTCAGAGATACATTGATTAACTTTGAGGTTAGTGTAAGTTATTCACCAGAGGATAGGAACTGGACAATCCACATAGGTGAAATAAGTATACAGAAAAGGTTCAGTTCACAGGGTGTTGCTTCTGTTTGGTTGGATGTTTGAT
Organism: Ambystoma mexicanum; assembly: GCF_040938575.1. Lineage (NCBI taxonomy): Eukaryota > Metazoa > Chordata > Amphibia > Caudata > Ambystomatidae > Ambystoma > Ambystoma mexicanum. The sequence continues at coordinate 340,269,851 of NC_090938.1, forward strand.
GATCATATTGAAGGGGTTCATAACATACTCTGTTTTCTTTTATCTCCTTTTGGGACCATTCTTAGCTCTTCGCCAACCGCTCATCCATCATCCATCACTTCCCCCTGGAAGAGCAGCAACTGTGGAAGGAGGTGACGGAGGAGCTGATGTCAGATGAGGAGGACAGTCTGAGTGAACCAGGTGTCTGGGTGGCCCGGCCACCGCGCTTTCGATCACGGGCCCTGACTGAACTATGCTACCACATTGATGCAAACTCTCGTCATGGAACCAAAGCTAATCGTGTCTACGGGCCTCCCTCGGAACGCTTGCCCTCTGCTGAGGTGCAGATCCTCCCACTCAGCCTCTACAACCCCAACTTCCAAGAGGAGGAAGAGGAGGAAGAAAGGGAGGATGTGTCTGATCCTCGATTTATGCAGGGCAATAAGACTTTCTGCCCAGAGCTTAACTCATTTATTGAGGTCAAGCTGGAGCAGGACGAATAAGGGCATTGATGCTAGGTGCATCAAGGGTTCTCTGCCTTCTTGTAGGGCATTGAGCTGCACTGACGAGGTGATCCCCTCCAGCGAGGCATCATGCTGAGCAGTGGCATGATAGGGGCTGCAGCTGTAAAGGCAGCCACGGAAAGTGAGAGGTCATCAATTGGCTATCTGCATCTACTCTCACCAGCTCTGAACAGGATAAGTGGCTGACACAGGACAGTGGGGAAGAAGAAATGGCTGCCTCTATTCTTGTCATACCTGAGGAACGTTGGCAGTGATGGGTCCTCCAGTTCTTCAATAATCTACCTTTCTTTTGGCATTCCAAGTCTGGCTGACATGCTGTAATGGGTGGCACCCTTGGGTTGTCCATCGTCCCTGTGTTTTCCCCCGACAGTGTGGGTTTTCAGCCTCCTCTGATCCTGTGAGCTGCAATGAATGGCAGTGAGGTGCCTTATGCCCCCTTAACCTCCAAGGAACTACACTTTGACCCATAAGACTAGGATGGTAAGAGAGAGGAACGGGTCCTTTTTGCATTTCAGCAGACTGAGTAATGAATTGCTCGACAGTGAGACTTGTGCTAGTTGAACTCATTTGGGGACAATACTCTAATAAACTGTTGGTTTTATGCATGTGTTCTTGAGTCTTTGATTGTTGTGCATCTTGTTAATGCATGGGTAAGTTTGCCATGGGAATGCACTAAAAGTTAAAGAAGCCGGGAGAGGGCTTAGCTCGCAGATGGGATCTTTCACAGGCACTTGATAATGTGAAGTGAGTCACTGCACCTGAGTGAAGCCGAAAGCAGTACCAGGACCTAAAGCAAGTGGAAGAAAGCAGCTGTACCTGAGGGTGAGTAAAGTTAATGGAGGTACCTGAAAGAGTTTGAAGGAAGTGCTGTGGTTGATAGGGTGAAAGGAACAACTAGGCCTGAGAATGTAGAGGGGTAGGCAATACATTAAGAGAATGTACTGGCAGTGACTGAGACTAAAGTAGGGTGAAGGCAGGTGCTGATCCTGGGAAATAGAAGATAGCTGCTGAGCTTAAGCAGGAGCAATGCAGCATCTGGGTGTTGAACTGAGAGAGTGTGAAGGAAGCAGTAGGGCTTGGCAGAAGGTAAAGGGAGAAAGTGGGCCGTAGAGAGTGCAAGGAGAGCCAAGGCACGTGTGAGAGAATTTGAAAGGAGTTGTAACACTTGGGAAGGGAGTAGATGGGTCTACTTGGCCACAGAATGCAAGAAAGTGGCTTGGCCTGAGATACATGAAAGGGGTGGCTGAAGTTTAAAGGTAGTAAAAAGGAGCAGCTTAGCTTGAGAGGGTAAAAAGAAATGGAGACACCCGAGAGAGTCATGGGAATACACCAAGAGGGTGAAGGGAGGCCAGAAAAAGTGAGTGCTAGGTCTGAATGAGTCTGATGGAAACAGGTATTTCCGGGCTTCTGTGGGGGAAGGAATTGTCAGGGTCTTAAATACTGGTAATGGGAGTCTGCTCGCGCCTGTGTAAAAGAAAAAGCTTAGTTTGGGTGCACAAGAAAAGGGAGCCAATGGTTTTAAGCCTTAGCCATTAAAGCAGTTTTGTCAGTGAAAGGCTGGAGGGATCTGCTGCCCTTGAATGTCTTAAGTCCAGGCAGACCTGTTTTATTTGGTCTAAGGGAGCTTGAAGTTGGTGGAGTCTAACAGGGCTGAATTTCCGACCAAGCATGAGTCTCAGCATGCTAGCACCTAAGGAGCTCCATATCACCAGCTATGTTCATTCCATTGTGTGATTAACAGCATGTAAGAATCAATATGTGTCCTCTGTTCGATTGGTGCCAACACACCAACCAGGATGTTTCAAAGATGTGATATGGCTCTTTCTTGTAATGTACAGGAATAATTTGGTACAGTGATACAGTAAGGCTTCCGAGGTTGTATGCTTTGGGCACTGTAACTTGCACATAGATTGTATGTGGTCTCAAGCTTCACAGTTAAAACACAACGTAGGTATCCCAACATATCACACATACCACACAACATTCATCATTAAGTACATATACTACCTAAATATATCTGCCAGCGCAGTACAAACACATTCCAGCTACCACACAATGCCCACACCCTTGTGTGGGGATGCGCATCGGCACCCGCCGGGGGTGATGGGCGCACCCGGTATTGGGGGCACCAAGAGCCGAGGCAGCGGACCGGCCGCTCCTCTCGCGTCGGTCGCCTGCGCCGGCAGCGGGGAAGCCCGAGCCGTTGCTCGGGGACGCGGCGTGTCACTGCTGCACTTACCTGCCGGAGGGCGGGCCGTTGCTCGGGGACGCGGCGCGTCGCTGCCGCACTCGCCTGTTGGAGGTCCCAGACCCAGGGACGGGAGGGGAGCAAAGACCCTCCATGACAAGGAGGGGGGGCGACCAGCCCTTCAGTGTGCCGCGGATCGCGGCTGGAAGATGCCCAGAGCCAGGGCCCACCCATACCCAACGCGACCACGTTTTTGGTCACGTGATCGCCTCAGCAGTTCCCCGCGGATTGGATGGGATCATGCAGCCACGACAGCCTTTATGGGAGGCAGGTCAACACGGCAGCAGCCAATAGGATGTCGGCTGGTCAGGGCTGATGGCGACTGGTGGGGGCTTGATTCTAAGGTAGTCCATAAAAGCCCGCCAGAAGAAACTGACGAGGTTCTCTCATTTTGCAGGGAAGAGAAGAAGAGGAGGAACGAAGACCAGAGTGGTGGGCCTATCCAGACACCACGGTATAGAATAAGCTTGAAGACTGCCTCACCATATTCTGAAGGGATCAAACACTGGTGAAGTGAACCAGAGGACATTATATTTTGTTTTATTAAGGACCCTTTATCCAGTTGGAATAAATATAATTTTCAGCACCTGCCTGTCTCCTGAAGGTTATTTCCCACACTGGCGACGAAGGTGGGATCGACAACGACATGGAGGCACTGATCAAGACCCTATCGGAGGGGCAGCAGCAACTGCAGCAATTGGTACAACTGCAAACCCAACAAGCGGCCGCGGATAGGCAAGCTTTTCAGCAAGCCATCCAGTTACAGGGCTCCCTACAAACCACAGCCCAGGACAAACAACATGAGACCATCACCCGCCTCACGGATGTGGTGGCCAATGCAAGAAACCAACCACTGGTGCCATCTGCTCTGCTCCAGAAATACAAGGAGGGGGAAGACCCTGCCTTCTTTTTCACCAGTTTCGAGAGGATCGCCAGGAATGCCCAATGGCCTCCCGACCGTTGGGGACAGTACGTCGCCCCCTACTTTCTGGGGTGATGCAGGGTGCCTACCAGGCGGTGAACCCCAACGGCAGTACACCTTACGGGGAAATTAAGGCCGCGGTCCTGGATCGTCTAGGCTTGGACGAAGAAGCCTACCGGATACAGCTGAGAGAGACCAGACTCAGGGTGTGGGAAAGCCCGCGCCAGTTATATTACCGGACTTGGTCGAGAAATGGCTACTTCCTCCGACCCCAGCTAATCAACCCATTCTTGACAAAATAATTCTGGAGCAGTTCATCGAAGCCCTACCAGGACAGATGCAGAGGTGGGTCAGGCAGCACCATCGACCCACCTTGACTGAGGCGGTGGATATTGCCTCGGCATACCAGAAGGCGGGTCACCAGAAGATACAGCCAACTGCGGTGACAGCCCGGATAGCGATCCCGATGTCTGATCCCCTTGCGTTTATGGGTGGCAGAACCCTGACCATGAGATGGAGACACGCTGACGACATCCCCAGAAGGCCTGAAGACAAGAAGACAGGAGTCGATGAAAAACATCCATTGGCAGCGCCAGGTTACAAGCAACCACAATGCTATGAGTGTAACGAATGGGGGCATATTGTCAGGTTTTGCCCCAGAAGGAGAACAGCCGAACCGATGGACATTGGATACCTGAATCCTGGATCGGAGGAGAGCATCCCGGGACCCTACGTGGTGGACATTAGGGTGGATGGCAGACCATCGCGCGCTCTACTCGACAGCGGCAGCCGACAGACCGCCATTGCACCAACCGTGAGTAGCACACCATACTTGTCTAAAATAACAGTGCCTATTAGGTGTATTCACGGGGATGTAAAGTGTTACCCAATGAAGAATGTGGTGGTAGAACTAAACAACACAACTCTCCCTTGAGGGCTGCCGTCCTGCCATGTCTACCTGCCCCGGTGGTGATAGGAACTGACCTACCCGGGTTTGAACAGGCCTTGAAGGCTCTGGAGGATAGGAAGAACCCTCCGCCCGAGCCCAAATACCCCAGGGACGGAATCCGCTTCCCGGGGCCCCTTGCAAGGACGGAAAAGGCGAACCCGGATGGAATGGTGTCAGGCTAGCTACATGACCAGACCCATCAACTGGAGTTTGGAGGAGAATGAAGACACCATTAGGGGGGAAACCCTAACAGACCCGACTCTACGGGTGGCACGAGAAAGGGCAACGCAAGAAGCGGAACCAGATCTAGCCAGGGGACTGGGGTTCCTACTACGCCGGGGTCTGCTGTATCGCAGATATAAGGGCGAAGACGGGGTCGCCAAGGAGCAGTTGGTGCTGCCCCAAAAACATCGTGCTATAGTGGTACAACTGGCTCACAACCATCCTTGCGGCGGGCATATGGCTTCCCTCAAGACCCAGCAAAACTTATTGAAACGGTTCTACTGGCCGGGCATTTACGGGGGAGTGGCCCAATTCTGTAAAACCTGCCCTACATGTCAGTTGACCAGCAGTGTCCTACCAGCGAAGGCGCCTCTGCAGAAAATGCCTCTCATAGCGGTTCCTTTCCAGAGGATCGGCATGGATATCGTCAGTCCTTTGGAACCCGCTAGCAGGGGGTACAAATATCTGTTAGTGATCATCTACTACGCCACCCGATACCCGGAAGCATTTCCGTTAAAAGGGACATCGGCCAGGGTTCTGTGCGACCAACTTATCCCGTTTTTTGCTGGGGTGGGGTTGCCTTCGGAAGTAATCACGGATCAAGGCACGAATTTCATGTCTGTCCTCTTAAGACAGGTATGCGAACGACTCCAGATCAAACAACTAAGGACCTCGGTATATCTGTCACACCGCCCCCCGCACAAAAGACACGCCCCTCTATGTCCTCCTCTCAAGCAGCACTCAAATCCACACATCCCAACAGAGGTACCTTACTGCCTCAACAGGTTCCACACTGTAGGGCGCGACATGGCACGCTTGACAAAACTGGAGTTTATCGCCCTTCACGTTTGTGGCAAGTTAATTGGAGGCTCCTTCATCACAAACAATCACACTGTTCACAGAGGACTGTCCGACACAACACGGCGCGGATCACGTGACTAGTTGCCTAGCAATACTGCAACGCTTTGGTAACTTGCGTCACGTGACCGTTGTCACGTGTTTCCCTACGTCGGATAAAAGGAGTCCAGTTACTGACAGCCTTGCTTCACAGCTGTTCTTTTGGGATCACGTGTTGCTCGCGCTTCGTTCAGGACTTTTTTCACTTTGGACCACGGCTTTTGTACTACGGATTATTCTTCGTCTAAACCCTGTCAACTTTGGAACTTTGGATATATTTGGCTGCCGAACTGTTTTTCCATAACGGACTGCCTCGTGTCTTGCCCTTACTTGCCTTGGAACTTTGATCATCTGTTGCCGACCTCCACGCTGCTCTACGGACTGCCTTGTGTCTAGCCCTTATTTGTTTTGGACCTCGGTCCTGCCTTAGGTGGTTGCCTGCCAGGACTTTATCAAGCTTCACCCGGACCTGTTGTCCTTAGAACCTCCCTGGGTCCACGCTCCAACACTCACAGGTATTTCAGTGGTTCAGGTGTTTATACTCAGATACTGCATTCTGTAACATTACATAACCATATACCTTCCCTTACAGCTCTCCAGGGGTTCTTCCGGTTGTTCCTGCGTCCTGACTCCACGGACTACCATCTTTGGCCCTAACATTCATTCTGACAGGTATTACTGTGGATGTCAGTTTGATATTTGGGGACAGAGGGATAGCCCATACTCTGCACGACCATCAACTTTGTAACAATACCATCCCCAGACAGATGGGCTGGTCGAACGGTATAACCAGACCATCAAGAAAATGCTGAGGAGAGTGACGGGACCAGACGCCAAGAATTGGGATCGGGTGTTGCCTCTGGTATTGATGGTGTTAAGGGACACACCCCAATCGTCCACTGGTTTCTCCCCCTTCGAACTTCTATTCGGAAGGCAACCCAGGACAATACTGGATCTGGTGAAGGAGGAATGGGAAGCCAGCGAGGAGATGTCACTCACTGAATACACAGAGGAGCTAAAAACCCATCTGACGGCTCTATGCGCCTTGGCCGAAGCCAACCTCGACCAGGCTCAATCGTCCCAAGAAAAGAACTACAATAAGGGAAGCCGGATGAGGACTTTCAAACCCGGGGACAGAGTACTGGTACTCTTGCCTACCTCTGCCCACAAGTTATTGGCCAGATGGCGAGGTCCATACGAGATCACCGACGTACTCAGCCCAGTCACATATCAGGTGCATCAACCCGATAGGACCACCACCGACAAGGTATAGCATATCAACTTGTTGAAGGAGTGGAACGAACCAAGTATGAGTGCGTTCGCAGAACCCGAGGAACCAGGTTCAGAGGAAACCGTGAACACCGTTCCTGATACCCTCAGAGCCATCAATTGGGGCGACGTCGTCTCTCCGGACATGAAATCAGACGTTATGGACAAGTTATCTCCCTACGCCGATGCCTTTTCTACGCTGCCCGGTCGCACCAGTAGGCTAGAACACGGGATCAACACAGAGCCCGGACAGACTATAAGGCTTAGGCCCTATCGGTTCCCCGAAGCCAGACGACGGATCATCACTGCCGAAGTAGACGAAATGCTGCGGATGGACATCATAGAGCCATCCAACAGTGTATGGTCATCCCCCACAGTGCTGGTTCCCAAGCTGGACGGATCCATACGCTTCTGTATGGACTACAGACAACTCAACTCTATTTCTCAGTACGAAGCGTATCCGATGCCGCGCATGGACGAGCTCTTGGAAGGCCTTGGAGCGGCCCTCTTTCTAAGCACTTTACATCTAACCAAGGGATATTGGCAGATTCCCTTGCGCTCCCAGGACAAGGAGAAAACTGCCTTTTCCACGCCGAAGGGACTGTATCATTACAAGGTCCTACCCTTTGGACTACACGGCGCCCCCGCCACATTCCAAAGGCTAATGGATATCGTCCTACGACCACACGACGGATATGCGGCCGCTTATTTGGGCGACATTGTGGTTTACAGCGAATCTTGGGAAGCTCATCTGTGTCATCTGGAAGCGGTAGTGACCGATCTGCACAAGGCGGGTTTACATATAAAGCCCAAAAAAAGCACGATCGGAACTCGCGAAACCAAGTATCTGGGACATATAGTAGGTGGGGGTGTCCTGAAACCGCAACTATCCAAGACTCAGGCGATACTTGACATTCCGACTCCCACCAATAGGAAGCAGATCCAGGCTTTCTTGGGGCTCGTTGGGTATTACAGAAGGTTCATACCTGACTTTTCTTCTGTGGCCACCTCCTTCACCGATGCTTTGAGGCTCAAGGGTGCTCCAAACCTGACCAACAACAAGGACGCCTTGGCCACCATCGAACACCTGAAACTTAGGATTTCTTCAAACCGTGTTCTTTGTTGCCCAGACTTCCAACAACACTTCTATCTGCAGACGAACGCCTCAAACCAGGGTTTGGGGGCTGTGCTCTTGCAGGACCAGGGGGGTGATCTGCGTCCTGTATGCTTCATCAGCCGGAAACTGCTGCCACATGAGGCTGTATATTCCACCATAGAGAAGGCATGTTTGGCGATCAAGTGGGCCGTGGACTCCCTCAGATACTACCTGTTGGGTCGCCGGTTCACCTTGTACACGGGCCATGCTCCCTTGCAATGGCTTGCGCAGCATAAGGACACTAATCAAAGAGTGCTCCGCTGGTTTCTGTTTCTCCAACCTTTTGACTTCCTCACGCTTCACAAACCGGCCCGGTTCCAGATGGTGGCTGATTACCTGTCTAGGTACGCTTCCCGGCCCGATCGGCCTGGGACTGGGGTGGGTATGTGTGGGGATGCGCATCGGCACCCGCAGGGGGTGATGGGCGCACCTGGGATTGGGGGCACCAAGAGCCGAGGCAGCGGACCGGCCGCTCCTCTCGCGGCGGTCGCCTGCGCCGGCAGCGGGGAAGCCCGAGCCGATGCTCAGAGACACGGCGTGTCACCGCTGCACTTACCTGCCGGAGGGCGGGCCGTTGCTCGGGGACACGGCGCGTCGCTGCCGCACTCGCCTGTTGGAGGTCCCAGACCCAGGGACGGGAGGGGAGCGAAGACCCTCCATGACAAGGAGGGGGGGGGGCGACCAGCCCTTCAGCGTGCCGCGGATCGCGGCTGGAAGACACCCGGAGCCAGGGCCCACCCATACCCAACGCGACCACGTGATTGCCTCAGCAGTTCCCCGCGGATTGGATGGGATCATGCAGGCACTGCAGCCTTTATGGGAGGCGGGTCACCACGGCAGCAGCCAATAGGATGTCGGCTGGTCAGTGCTGATGGCGATTGTTGGGGGCTTGATTCTAAGGTAGTCCATAAAAGCCCGCCAGAAGAAACTGACGAGGTTCTCTCATTTTGCAGGGAAGAGAAGAAGAGGAGGAACGAAGACCAGAGTGGTGGGCCTATCAAGACACCACGGTATAGAATAAGCTTGAGGACTGCCTCACCGTATTCTGAAGGGATCAAACCCTGGTGAAGTGAACCAGAGGACATTATATTTTGTTTTATTAAGGACCCTTTATCCAGTTGGAATAAATATAATTTTCAGCACCTGCCTGTATCCTGAAGGTTATTTCCCACACCTTGCCACAAAGCACACAAAGAGTGTCACTTCCATTAAACACAGAAACTAAGAGACACCCACACTGACGCCTAAGAGTCACGGAAGCCCTCAAAGCCTGATAATCCTCTTCCAAATACCCAAAGTTATTACCCACTCGAAGGGTTAGGGAAATGGCATGCTACTTCTCCTTCAACCTTACATGAGGTCAACCCTACCAAAAAAACGTGTCTCCCCACAAATAACACTGATAGCTCCAAGAGGACATGAGAATGGCATAGGTTGCAGTACATAAATGACACCTAACATAACACAATCCCCCATCAAACACCTTCTCAAAATAGTCAAGACTCAAGCTTGTCACCTCGTAAAACATTTTACCTACAGTAATAATTCATTAGTCACTGCATTTAGAGAACAGGGGCTTGTCTTCTGCTCGTATATTTCAACTTTGTTAACCAGCACACACCTTGATTCAGTGAAGTAGAAATTATGCCCCATCTTTCTGGCTTTTCAAGATAAATTTGTTGTCAATCCTCTGTCTGCTGCCTTTTGATTGTGCATTATCTGCTTCTGTCCTGTAATATTCCATCATCCTGTCTTTATTTTTCTAATTCATATTGGCTAGACCCTTGAGTAGCTCACAGTCCAGTTTTGCTTAGGCTTTTTTTTGCCTGAGACCCACCCCATTGAGCACTTGATATTTCATAGATCCAAAGGCTTTCAGTATTACAGTATTCAGTAGCTTACTCAGTATCAATCTGGAAATGCCTGACGCAGTAAGCCAGACGTTTAAACTAACTTGTTATCATGAAAGCAGGTTATCACTTAATTTTGGGACTTCCTCTGCAAGCCAGTGAGGTGGATGTGGCCTACGCTCCTGCCGCTGAGACCTGATTGCACACTCTGCACCATCCTTTCGGTTTGTTTCCTCCAAAGCAGTCTTAAGAGGTATGCAGACTTCTTTGGAACTCCCTCACCATTCCGGTTCCTCATCTATATAATGTAAGGAACTCATGGTGGCAATAGTAAAGACAGACACAAGTGATCACAGTTCAAGGGTGTTTATTAAGGTTGAGCAGGCACCGGATGAAGACGTAGTCCTCTGCTGCTCCGTTTGGGCCGCCTGTAATCCTGCGAAAATCCTGCAAAGAAAAGGAATTAACTGGCGAACAAACACTGCACGCCGCAAATATAGAGGTCCAACCCCATATGGTTGAAATCTGGGGGAAAATCGGAGCTGCCTAGCGGGAGAACCAACGATCCACAGCTCCGGTAGTGCAGCGCGGGAAGAGGGACGAACACCAGCACTGCAGGGAGAGCGGCCTGCTCAGGGGGGAGGGGACCGTGACTACCGCGCTCCGCTGCACGAACAGGAGCGCCATCAGAGTTTCCCCTGCCTGCCGCTGCCCCAGTGGACCACAGGCGGAGCAAGAAATTGCTGCAGGGGCAAGAAACAAGAAACACGACGGAGGAGGAAGGGCAGCGGTGGGGGGGACAGGCCCGTACCGACGCGACCACCTGGGACACCGTCCTTCTCCCTGCCCGCGCGACCCCATAAAACTGCGCCCGGGGCTGCTGGGGAGCCACGGCCTCGGAGGGGGCAAGGCGCGGTAAGGAAAGCACCAGACAGCCACAGGCGGACCCTCAGTCACCCACACGGAGCCGCAGGCCTGGGCATCAACAACAGCCCACCCCCCCAGGAGGCAGCCCATCTAGTGCCCGAAGCTGCTGCCTGGCTGCCGTGACACTCCGGGAAAACCGGACCTCTGAGAGGGGGAGGCACAACAAGGGAAAAATCTGGACATTTGCAAGGAGCCCCGAGCGGTGGGCCTCCTCAGCTCCATTCGGCCGCAGTCTCGGAGCTCCGAATACCCGTGGGAGGGCGGGGAGCCGCGGATCAGGGCTGCTGCAATTTTCAGGACTACGAGCCTCCCCGAACCCAACAGAATACACGGGCCTGCAAGGGAGAGGCACTGCAGCAAACAGGGCCTCACACTCACCCACGAGAACCCTGGACAGGACAGGCCTAAGCGGTCAGGGGCACTCACCAGCACCGGATCTGGAGAGAAGGACCGGAGTGGCTGCACCCAAGTAAGAGCGATAACCTGGGGGGTGGAGTGACAGCCCTGTGGGGATCTTCACACAAACAAGGTTGGGGAAGACGGGGGTAAGGAGTGGTGGAGCCCGAAGGGGCACAGAGCAGAACCCCCCTGCCACCCAGCATCAAATGAGACCGGTGGAGGCATATAGGTCCAGGAACTCTTCCTCACTCCGGCCTGAAGCGGCTGGAACCATAAAGGAGTGGCCCCCTCTGCATCATTACCACACCCATAGTGTCTGGGGAGCTAGGACAGCCGCCAGGGCTGCTACACCCCGGACTCTGCTCCTGGGACCGGATGGGGCGACATATGCTCCGAAAGACTACGGTACAAAACAAAATAGATAGATACAGCATGTCCGATCCGGGAAACCCTCCCCCCCGCCGCCATGGATCACGTTGGAGGGGGCACTCCAGCTAGCGAAACAAACCAGGCACTGTGGGGAATCGAGGAAGTCTGTGGAATTCAAAATAGATGGCCTGTCCTCAGAGGTCTCCATCCTCCGCCAGGACTTGCGGAACCTGACGTCCCGGGTGGGGGAAACAGAGCAGAGAATTTCTGATGCCGAGGATACGACCAAAAGGATGGAGGAGCGCCTGGGGCAGGTGGAGAAAAAACTTGACACTCTCAGGGCCAGGGCCGAGGACAGCGAAGGCTGCTCCCGGCGCAATAACCTTCGCATCCTCGGGCTCCTGGAACGGGAGGAAGGCCCGTCTATGAAACTCTTCCTAGAAGGCTGGCTCGCAGACCTAATGGCCCCCCTTAAGCTCTCAAAATTCTTCTCCATTGAAACGGCGCACAGAGTCCTGATGGGCAGACCAGTACCCGGAGCACCACCAAGAACGGTAATTGCTAAACTCATGAATTACCAAGACAGGGACACAATTCTTCAAATGACACGCGCAAAGGGCCAGATCACGTACAACGGGAATAAGATCAGGTTGTTCCCCGACTACACACGAGAGGTCCAGAAAGCCCATCAATCATACGACTCCATCAAGCGGAAGCTGGCATCACTGAACATCAAATATGCACTGTTCTTCCCGGCTACCCTCAGGCTGCACCACAATAATATAGTTCACGTTTTCCAGAATCCCAAAGAAGCATGGGACTGGTTGGAGATCCAGGTTCTATCCTCACCGAGATCCAGAGACCACACGCCGAGGAAGGGGAACGGCTACACCACCCCGACGTGAGGACAAACACCCATCCCAAGTATGGAGGGCACAGAGGACACCTCGCCCGGGGAAAATGGGAAGGCTAACGAGACATAAGGTACTGGAGGATACCCATTGCTTTGCTACAGATCGCCCTGAGGGAAGGTGCACACGGCCCTCCTCTTGTTCCCTCCTATGGCATAGGCAGGAGACGCACAACCAGTGCGACACGTGTGATCAAACGGGCGGCCCGGTACGGGCGAACTGGGCAGCAACCCGAGCCCCTGGGAATCTCCCCTGAATAAGTTCTTATTGTTTTAAGGTTGTAAGTTTGGGCGACAGGTGCTTCCGTTTGAGGGGGGGAGTACACAGTGGGGGGAGTTCACGGGGGTTGGCTATCAGGCACCACAGAACTTGATGCTATGATAGCAATTGTTATGGGCGCCAGTTGCGCTGGAACAAGGGATCCGGTGTTGGGGAGACCGGAGGTTGTTTTGGTTTATGAAGTGCATTCATTTGGTGGTGACGCGGAAGACACTGTCCGGGCTTTGGGGGGCAGAATGGGGGGGACACACGGCACATATGACCCTCCTTGAATGCCGATTGGACTCCATCACAATAACAGGCCACAAACAGGTTGGTTGTCCCTGCTGACCTGGAACGTGAACGGCCTGGGTTCAAGCATCAAACGAAAGTTAACATTGCAGTACCTTAATAGACACTCCCCGGACATGGCCCTCCTTACGGAGACCCATTTGGCTGGGACGGAATGCAGGTTTTTTAGGAGAACCAACTATTCGCAGTCATACCAAGCAGGATTCTCAAAGGGCGCCAGGGGCACAATGGCACTCTTCCACAAACGCACCCCCTTTCTGGTTAAAAAAGTTCACACTGACCCCGGGGGCCGGTATGTCGCAGTCCTGGGTGACTTATGGGGAGAGCGGTGGGGCTTCATCGCAGCAATGCACCCCCCACGCTCACAAAGGACCTTTTTCGAGACCTGCAATTGATATTGAGGGAGGAGGAGGCGGATGTATGGGCCCTAGGGGGGAACTTCAATGATGTAATGGCGGCTGCCAGAGACAGGTCACACAAGGGGAACACAACCCGGGAGGGCCCAACGGTACTCTACAGCTTCGCCGAATCCACTGGGTTACTAGACACCTGGAGGGCTTTACACACGAATGAGGTGGGGTTCCCATTCTACTCCCATGCGCATAAAACAATGTCCAGAATTGATTACACCCTCATCCCCCAGAATACATCCCACAGACTCACATCTGCGGATATGCTAGAGATATGTAACAGCTACAGATATATTTTGGTTGTAGTATGTTCTTTTTCTAGATGGATCAAGGCAGGTACATGCACACACCCTGATGCCTCGTGCAATACCAAGTTCCTGGCACGCAAGGTGTTCTATAGGTGGGGGTGTGCAAAGGCTTGCGGTCTGACAGTGGACCGCATTTTATAAATGAACTCTTTGAACAGATCACTCTTTTATTAGGTATAAAACGCACATGTTCATCTGCTTATCACCCACAGGCAAATGGTATCTGCGAGAGACTAAACTGACGTCTTAAAGAGAGAATAGCCAAAGTTAAGATCACTCTAAAGAAGGGGTGGCTGCATTGTCTGCCCCTTGCGTTGTGTGCCCTGAGAAATCAACCTGGTTCAGATCACCATTTGACTCCTCATGAGTTGGAGACTGGATGTTGTATGAGAACCCCATTGACTCCTCCAACTAGGGTAAGAACTGATGCTGACAGTATAGCGAGGGCATTAGGTGACGAGATGCATGATTATTTAACAACAATGATTGCAAGTGTTTTTTTATGTATCAACAGATACAACCAGAAGGGAGGGGTCAAACAGAAGCAATAAAGTCAATTCATCTCATGAAACAGAAGATCTGCTAAAACCTCCAAAACTGTATCCAGGAAACCAGGTGATAGTGTGAAAATTCATACGCACCTGACGCACATCCAGTTTTGAGGGTCCACACAAGGTCAAGGAAGCTAGCCCCACTGCAGTGACTTTAAAGGGACGAAGAGCGTGGTTACATTTACACGACGCAAACCATACAAAGGGTGAAATATCTGCCCCTCCCGAAGACATCCCTAGAGAAGTTGTTCTGTGCATGGGGATTTAACATCTTTTTGAATCAATTGAAGATTGTTGGTTTTCAAATTTCACAAGGAGAAAATAGACTTGCAGTAACTTGGAGCACTCCATTTAGACAGGTTTTAGGAGGCAATGTGAGAAGAGTCTGACCTTTGAAGGAGAAGGAAGAGTATCAACAATTGTTCATGATACTTATAATCACACTTGTATATACATTCTTATCTGTTCTTCTTTCTTACAAGTTGCAGACTTATCCAGCTTTAATACGAAGAGGAATACATACCTTCACCTTCCTGGAGGATCTAAAAACAACTCTATTGTTTGAAAAGTGATAATTGCAGTAATACTCTAATTTCTGATATAGAATTGATTTAAAAGGAGACATTAAATTTGCATTTTGAAGTGAACATAAAATGGAGAGTTCAACATTTTAGATGTTCATTGCCATCTAGAAAGTCAATAGGTTTTTATGGAATATTGATGATGATTTCAATCGGTTTTATGATTTGCATTTTTCTCATTATTATAGCAATTCGAAATGTGGCAAAAGCTAGTACTGATATAGGAGTTATTAATGAAACATCCATTATTGTGCCTACTAGAGGCTCAGACAGCTTGTTTTACAATATAACTAGGAGTTTATTTCGATTTAAAAGAGATATTAAGGAAGATCGTGAAGATATAAACACATACCTTGATAATTCAGCTCATTTAAAAAATAACCTATGTACCAGCACATGAAAAAGGTGGGAAGAAGAAAGTCAGATGAAAGCGGTTACGTGTGTTCCCTTATACCTTATGCTTTGGGAACATCTAAAATATTCATAGCTGAAGAAGTATCAGTGAAAAAGGCACATTGCCTTATGCACCTTGCACTTAGCCTGACAAGAGGACAGTTCCAAGGCAGAACAGCATCCATAGTGTGGGTGAATAAAGTAACATCCTCAAGAGAAGACAATTATGTACAGGATATAAAGTCAAGGGGAAAGTTAAGAGACAAAGCATCAAATAATAAAATATGAACAGCATGGAATGAATGGAGCAGGAATGAAGACAGAAGAAAATAAGGTGCTCAAATGTGAAGACGAAACTGGGAAGGAAAGACGGGAATACTTGGAACGAGGCCAGCTACAGATTAAAGGAACCGTGCTTGCTCCTGAAGGATGGGCTGATGGATTGATTGTGTGTAAAATACTAGCATTAACTAGACAATGGGAAGCTGTTGTTATGAACGCAGAAAAAGAATGCAAAGACCAGTGACCTAGGACTGCAAGATTGTTGACTTGGGTCTATGATGAGGGTGGGACCTTTGCAGATACTAACCCTGAAAAAAGCGTCTTTATGCTTAATAAACAATGGCACAATGAAAGTAGGAGAAAATCTGAATTGTGGTGAGTTTTTGACGTTTCAGGCATGAAGGAAGGAACAGCAGTTCTAATAGATCACTATTGGGCCTGCAGATCCCAACCTGTCAAGTCTTGCTTGTCGTGAAGATTAGGAATACCTCCGTCCACAAGTACCACACAGAGAGAAGGGAAAAATACTCTCTATGTAATCATTGAGGCCACAGGTGGGAGATGTTCGAAGCCCGGAACCGCGGAACACTGGAACCCCAAGGCCAGTGAAAAGCAAAATGCTGATTAGCACCAGGTGATCACAATAAACATGAAAGCACGAAAAAGGCTGTTAACAAGCTTACCTAAAAGGGGTAGTGATGTGGCTCCTAACCCCCAAAGGCCTAGGGTGCAGTTCCGAGGGAACACGTGAGCAGGATCCCAGAAGGATGAGAATGAGGGATATCAGCCGGGAGTACTGAGCCCGACTGGCCCACCTGTAGCTGAGTCGTGAAGCTATTCAGAGTCCGTGGTAAGTATCCTGAGGGAAACAATGGAGACCAGAAGGAAGTGCAGAAGGCGAAATGCCAAGACAAAAGGGTAATCCGATAGCAGTCCGTATGGCCAGTCCGTGATCAGGTAATCCGTGGTATCAGAAGAAAGAGTAACTAGGCACAATCCAAAAAGCAGGTCCGTAAGAGAGTTCTGAGGTCTTGATCCGTGAAGCAGGTAAGATTTGTGATCGCCGTACAGAGTCCAAAGGAACAGCTGTGAAGCAATGAACCGCGGGTGATTTAGCGTTTAAATAGTAAACGCTTCTGTGTCACGTGACCCGCTATTGCGGCACGTGAATGGGAGAGTAGCGGAACGCGACGCGGAAGTGAACGCCCGAGGATGCCTTCTCCTATGCGCCATGGCAGGCGCCACCGAAGGTAGGGAGAGGTCCAAGAGCGGAACCTGCGCCCAGCAGATCCCGCATAGGTGCTGCGGCTCAGAGGGAATCTGGGAATCCGCTGCTCATGTGACCATGGCCCTATGTGAGAGACAGAGGAGGGGAACGGAGGGACAGCGGGTGCTGTGGGTGCAATAGGACAGGTTACTGTTGTGGATGTATGTGTGTGGTGCGAAGCTGACGGGAGCGTGACACAACCATATATGGGATATGACGTTACCGCCAAAATGGGGAGGAGTCTGCTCATTGGTACTAATAAGTATAGCAGCCTTTGCAGTACCACAAAGTGGCTTGCAGACAATACATTTCCCAAAAATTGATGCACACCTGAAAAAGAAGAGATCGCTTAGCCTCTATCGCAAGAAGAGAGAATTACTTTTCAGCAAAATCAGAAGATGCATACTATGACATTCCAGATTAACAAACTGTTTAGCAAAACAGCAGTGATATTAATATCTTTAGAATGGATTGTGTCCTCCAACGTATTCCTCATCTTTGACATGTAATGTCCAGCTTCAGCTGCCTCGGAAAACTTTTTCGGCAGAGGGCGCTGTGCGTCAATGGTGTTGAGTCGATGTCCCTCGAACGCCTTCGTCGAGGTTGATGTCATCGGAGAGCATATATAGCACGCGCGGCCCCCGTTGGCCTGAGTTCCGTTTTTCCGTGACAGCATGTGCTTGGATGACAAAATTCAGCACGCCTCACTGTCTGACGATTTCTTTTGAGAAATTCTTTGAAAATCCTTTGTCTTCATCTTTGACACCGAAGACCGGCTTTAAAAAATGTCGAGACTTCGGGTCCAAGATGTCTCTTACCGACCTGCACCGTGTCTGCTTGTGGTGCCTCGACATGTCCAGTTGTACCAAGTGCCAGTCCATGACAAGAAAGGCCTTGAGGAAGCGGAAGGGGAAACTCCAGGTAGGGAAAATAGCCAAATCCCCTAAACCCCGACCCGCTAGGCCTTCGACCGACGAGTAGAGAGGAGACTCTTCCCGAAGGAAGAAAGCAAAGCGCTCAAGGTCTAGGAGTGGCTCCCACCACTCATCGTCATCTTCGAAGAAGTCGGAGAGAAGGCACCGGAGGTCTCCGTCGATTTCTTCATCCTACGCCTCTCCCAAAAGGGTTGCCTCTCCCACAAAAAACTGTACACCAGCTGAATGGTAAACTTTCCAAAAGGAAATGTTGAAAATCTTCGAAAAAGGTCATGCTCCTACCAAGCCTTCTAAGCAAGCTGGTAAGGATAGGTCTTGCTCGAAAACCTGTGCGCCATCAAGCCCAGTAAAACGGCCTGACAAACATCAGTGGCCCTCGAGGCCTTCATCCGATGACAAGCACAGAAAAAATCGAGATCGAGGTCCTTGACGCCATCAAGACCTTCGACGCCTGCAAGGCCCTTGACGATGAAGGTGTCTTTGACGACCGTCAGGCTCTCGACATCGACGTCGAACACTTAGAAGCCAGCTGCGCCACATACGCCAGATGTCCCAGCGAAGTCGAGCGCCCCTCCTCTGTCGACGCCTATAAAGCCTTTGGCGTTATCGAAGCCTGTATCTTCCATTCCTGAGAAAAATTATACTACTCTTCCCAGAAAGGAGTTTTTCAAATCACTCTCTTCAATTTATGAAGATGAGGAATGCTTTGATGAGGAAAATGCCCCCTTTGGGTTGCAATGTGGGACACCCAATGTTCTAAAGTATCTAATATCAGAGGGGTCCAGAATGAAGGATTTATATGATAATTTACAGTTTGCGAGTGAAGTTGATACTTCACCCGAAGAGGAGTTTGGAAGACCTCAGCCTGGAGAACACGCTGATGCTTCATACAGACAACTCATGTCCAGAGTTGAGAACATGTGATGGAGCAGACCACCACTCCCTTATGAACTTGATGACCTAACCAATATTTTTGATAAGGGTCCTCAGACACCCTGTTTTTGCCCTTCCATATCGCATTACAAAAAAGGATGGGAAACTCTGCAGACCAATCCGGTAGTTAATAAGAATCTGACAAAAAAAATACCACCCCTTCAGTAGTAACCCCTACTACTTGTCAAAACGCCCCACTCCGGAAAGTCTGGTGGTGCAGGCAGCTTCAGCTACTTCGAAACAGGCGGCGTACCCTACAATCCCTCCTGAGGATGGGCAAGAAAGGTATTTTCAGCAGGGAGCATGGCACTGAAATCTGCCAACTCCACTTGTGCCCTGGCAACATTTTCATACACTCTGTGGGATTGCATATCTATGGCGGCAGAGCATATTCCCGAGGGTGAAGAAAGGAATGGCTTCTTCGCTATAATTAAGGATGGCAAAGAAGATAGTTGTGAATCCCTTCAGTCAGGATTGGATACTGCAGATAGTGTCAGCAGATCCATGGCTACCAGCACCGTTGTCCGCAGATATGCAAGGTTGAGGAAGTCAGGTTTTGCACCGGATGTGCAGTCTAGGCTTCTCAACATGTCTTTTGCCGGTCTCATCTTTTTGGCAGCAAGGCTGACGAGAACCTTGAGCAGTTGCAGACCTTGAAGGCGGCAGCCAAGTCTTTAGGTGCCGCTGTTAGGCAACCTCAGCCTTTTCGTACTAGTGGACAACCTTAGAGGGGTAGATCTTTTTGCTACTACTCAGTTGCAAGTGCGAGAGGAATGCCCAGTCAAAGGGGCCAGAGAAAATGTCCTTGTGGTGGACGAAATAGAGGTGTTAAGCCAGCTGAAGCAGCAGCCTCCTTACCATCGGCCTCTGCAGGAGCCGCCACAAAACCACTCTGAGGTCTTGAGTCACAGTTCACCTGTGGAGGGCCGATTGTCTCTGCATTTAGAAGAATGGCGAGACATTACTTTGGATGCTTGGGCTCTGGAAACCGTAGCCCATGGTTACTGCTTTCCCTTTATATGAAGACCTCAGAACAATCCACCGGGGAACCGCTCTTTGATGGTTCCGGACCCGCTCCTTGTGCAGAAAGTTTTAACCCGGCTAGAGAAAGGTGCTAAAGAACCGGTACCTTTAGCGGAGAGGAATAAGGGATGGCACTCCCCATATGTTTTGATCCCCAAATAGGATGGAGGACTGAGACCTATCTTGGACTTGAGATACTTGAACAAGTTCCTCAGGAAGGACAAGTTCAAGATGGTCACACTTTCTCAGATGCTTCAGGCCCTCCAACTTCAGGATTGGTTGGTGTCATTGGCCCTCCAGGATGCTTATTTTCATGTCCCAATCCATCTCAAGCATAGAAAATACCTGAGGTTTGCAGTTGGCGGTTCTAATTATCAGTTTCGAATTCGGCCTTTCGGGCTGACCTCCGCCTGAGTGTTTTCACCAAACTGATGGCGATAGTGGCAGCGAATCTCAGGAGAGGGGGGATTCATGTCTACCCTTACCTGTATTAGACACATCCTTGGGAAAGAGCTTGCCACCCAAGATGAGGGCTCAAGGCATTCTTCAGATGGTTACCAAATTTCAGAGTACCCAGAACCTTCCGGCCTTCGATTTCTTGCAGTTGCTCGGCCTTATGGCATCCTGCATTTTTCTGGTGCCAGAAGCCAGCCTGAGAATGACAACCCTTCAATGTGCTCTAATAACACAATGGTCCCAGTTTTCAGGAAAGATGTCGACCCGACTTCAGATTCCAGCCAGGGTCTCACAAGATCTTCTGTGGTGGGCCTGCGAGGAAAATATTCTGAAGGGAAAACCCTTTTGGTAACCATGGCCAGAGATTACAGTAGTGACAGACGTCTCGCCCACAGGGTGGGGAGCCCACGCCAATTATCTGACAGTGTCGTTGGTCTCTATCGGAGTCCAAACTACACATCAATCTTTTGGAGCTGAGGGCAATCAGACTAGCTCTGAAGGCCTTCCTGCCCTTTGTACAGGGAAAGAATGACCTGATAATTCTGGACAACACAGTGGCCATGAACTACCTCAACAAGACAGGAGGTGTAGGCTCACTACCGCTGTGCAGAGAGGCAATGCAGCTCTGGTACTGGGAAATTCAAGAAGAAATATCTCTATCGGCATTTCGCCTAGCCGGAGAGGAGAACACGGCGGCCGATGCTCTGAGCAGGCAGAGCACAGTCTGCCACGAGTGGGAACTAGCTCAGGAAGTCCTTCAAGAGATCTTCACCCTTTGGGGAACCCCTCAAGTGGATCTGTTCGCGACCAGTGTCAACCTGGAAGTGCGAACTGTACTGCTCCAGGGAATTTCCCCCAAGAGGAGCTCTAGGAGACGCTTTCATGGTGGACTGGAAGTTTCTGCTCCTATATGGGTTTCCCCCAGTCCCCGTCATTCCTCGTGTGATCAGGAGGTTGAGAAAGTTCAGGAAACGCATGATCCTAATCGCCCCGGATTGGGCCAGGAGGACATGGTACCTGGACCTTCTAGACATGCTCATCTGTCCCCCGATATGTCTTCCACAGAGAGAGGATCTTCTCCCGCGAAAGGAGGGTCGGGCTCTCCATCCAGAGGTCAACATTCTCAACCTTCACGCTTGGTTTCTGAAAGGTTGGGATATAAGGATGGGGACCTCCCGGGTGACGTTATGGAGGTGTTGCTTTTGGCTAGAAGACCAGAACCATTGCCTTTGGAACAAGTTTTGCGACTGGTGCAAGGAAAATAATGTAGACCCTTTTCTGTGTAAAACACTGGACGGATTGTCTTTTCTTCTATCCTTAGCCAATTTGGGGCTCCAGATTGGTACCTTAAAGGCTAAATGGCGGCGCTGTCCATTTTTTCGTCAGAGGAATTCTCTTATTTCAAAATCCCTCTGGTGACTCAATTCCTGAAAGGACACACTAATGTGTATCCTCCATCTCCTCTCCAGGTTATTTGAACCCCAGCACATGTGTCCTCTAAGGTTATTAACCTTTAAAACCATTTTATTTGCTGCTCCCAAATCAGCACGCAGAGTGAGCGAGTTGCAGGCACTATCAGTAAAGCCACCCTTTACAGTCTTCTACAAGGACATGGTTGTCTTAAAGGTCAAACCTTCATTTTTACCAAAAATCATTTCGGATTTTAATTTGAACCATACAGTTGTCCTGCCTACCTTCTACCCTCCACCTCACCCTGGTAAGGAGGAAGAAAGACTTCATAGGTAAGATCCTAGAAGAGCATTAAGCTTTTATTTCAAGAACATCCAAAATGTGGTTTGATGATCAGTTGTTCATAGATTATACAGGATACAAACTTGGTCAGGCTGTTACCAAACAGACATTATCTAGGTGGATAATTTTGTCAATTTCTGAGTGCTGCAGGCTTGCAGGGAAAGACCCTCCTGAAGGTGTGTGGGCTCATTCCACCATGGGCATGGCCACATCTACAGCCCTTCAAAGGGGAGTTCCTATTAGGAATATTTGTGACGCTGCAACATAGTCATCAATACACACGTTTACAAAACCTTATGCTCTGGATGCTTCCCATTCTCAAGATCTTGCTTTTGGCAAGGCATTACTTTGCTCTGCCCTTGAAAATGTGTAATATATAGAATTCTACACCCTCCTCCAAGCATAAACACTGCTTTGGGAGTCTGTCAAAGATGAGGAATACATTGGAGGACACAATCCATTTGAAGAACAAGTTACTTACCCCCGGTAACGTTTTTTCGACTATTACAGCTTCCGCTCCACCAAGATTCAGTACTATCATGCCCGTATTTATGGGCATCTCTGCTGCATGGGAAGGAGGAAAAACAGAACTGAGGCCAACTGGCGCCTCGCATGCTATATATGCTCTCCGATGACATCACCCTCGACAGAGGCCTTTGAGGGACATCGACTTGATGACATCGACGCAGAGCACCCTCTGCCAAAAAGTTTTCTGAGGCAGCTGAAGCTGATCATTACATGTCAAAGATGTGGAATACATCGTAGAAACATCCAGTCGAAACAACTTTACCAGGGGTAAGTAACTTGTTCATCTTTCTGCCAGGACTCCAGGCTGCAACGAATATCAAGTGGTTGCAGATAACTAGATGGGAGCTGCTGCAAACGATAAACATGACAATATTATGATTTAATGCAATTCGAGAAGAAATGAGGGTGATCAGGCTCATGGCACTCCAGAACAGACACTTTGTGCACTTGATTACAGCAATGCAAGGAGGTGCGTGCGCCAAGATCGGGCCTTCTTGTTGTACATTCAAACCATCCCATGATGAAGAAAATGAAACCCTGACAGAAGCAATAACCCTGTTGTCAATTTTGCACACAAAGATAGTGGAGGAAGTAGACAAAATTGAAGATGGCAGTTGGTTTACATCTCTGTTCTCATGGAGTCCAACCTGGCTAGCAAATTATTTCAAAGTGCTTGGAGTAATATTAGTGTTCGTGTTGCTGAGATTCTGTCTCATAAAGATCATCATGGGACAATGCAAGAAGACAGCCAAGAAAGCTATTGGCATGAAGATATTGATTGACACTGGAACGGGTGAACATATGCACAACGAAGCCAGTACCTGTGAGAATATAAAGAAAAGTACCATTGCCCCTCCAGGAACTATGTTCCATTACCCTAAGGATTGGAAAAGTTATGTTGGACGTTGGATATGCTGTTCACCATCTGGAGAGTGCTGTTGAATGACCTGGAGTGTGGATGAACACCTAAAGAATGCAGGTCACCTGAGGGGGGTGACAAAGATTTGGATCCCAAACAAGATGCAGGATGAAGAGAAGATGCTGATGAATGACAGAGGATATACAAATCATGGAAGAGGAGAATCTGGTCAAAAATTCGACTAGAGGGGGGAATGTAGAGGAGCAGATAGAAGCCATCCTGCCAGTGCCCGCCTCCTCACCACCATCATATTGGAGCAGTCAGAGAAAAGCTACAGATGGGATCTCCTGTATCATTTCTACACCGCATCAAGTGTATGTGAGATGTTATAAACTCAGACAGCCATGCAGAATGTATCCTCACACTGAAAGCGTGGAAGGATATCGTATGGAAGAAAGTTACATGGAAGGATGTTGCCTGCCCAGATGTCAGAATGGGTCAATGAATATCGTGGATGGACACTAAAGTGAAATCCGATGAAGACAAAGTGATGTCATGAAGAAGATATATGAATCTATGCTGAAACGATATGAAAAAAAATCCGTCTGAGTCCTTTGTGTCCTTGGGACCCTGCGTGAGAGAGAAGAGCTGTGAAGCTGTGAAGGGGTTAACTTTCGGATGGAGGCTGGAGGCGGCCTCTGAGGATTCATAATCCCCTGCCAGCGCGGAGCGCGCGGAGTCCGTCGGAGTCCTTTGCGTCCTTCGCGTTCGGCGTGTTGTGTCGTGTGTGTTGTGGAGGCGTTGTAACGCTCACCTGATTCCCGTAGAGGCGCCGGTCTTGACTGGGCGTATACCGTATCTTCAAAGGTGATGTGTAACACACGGCTGGCTCTTTGGGCTGGACCTCTGTGCACTGTATGTCTGACTCGAAGGGTAAGATGTCTTAGGTAAGTGAACGCCGTGCTCTCCATCTGCCTCGGGGCAGGGTGCTGTAACCAGTTTCTTCACTGGGTAAGGGGAGCAGGCCTCTTGACTTCAGAGGACTGCTGTCCGTCGTTTACTGCACGAACGGTAAGTTTCGAGTAATTCTAATGTCTTTAAAGTCTTTAGTAATGATGTTTCTTGTTTTGCAGGGTTCCGGCGATGGCGGATGACGGGCTGAAGTGAGTTGAAGATGGAGCCTGTGTGATGAATAGAAGCGCCTGGAAGCACGTAAGTAAGCGCTTGTTGCCTGCTTCACGATGCGCTCTAACTGTCTTTTTATTTTGCAGGTACAAGTTCGGAGCGGCTGCAGGGTGCCGGAATACCCACTGGGTTAGATGTGGAAAGGAGTAATGGCACGTGAGTATTAAAGTTCCCCAATGTCTTAAACGCACCTTGTTTTGTCTTTCAGATGCGGGATGCAGCGCCGAAGGCCTCCGGAGCGTGCGAAGAGTTGGTAAGCTTTTGTCTTTCAGATGCCGGAATGCAGTGTGAAGACCTCCGGAGCGCACGAAGAGTAGGTAAGCCTTTGTCTTTCAGATGCCGGAATGCAGCGCGAGGCGTTGGTGACAGCCGATGGACCAGGTAAGTGAAGAGCTGTCACTGAAGACCGTAATGCTAACCTGTTCTTTCTTGTCTTTATAGGTGTTGCTGAAGACTGGATTCAGGATGGTAAGCCTTTTTCCTTAGGCCCAGGATCAGATGCAGAAGACACGATGAGCGTTCTGCTGCAGAGGATGCAGAATAACGCAAAGCAAGATTCATCCATCGTGTGTGGTTTAAATAGCCTCCTGTAGTGCTTAGGTGCCTCCTTCCACAGCCACGCCTAGGTAAGAAAAGAGTTCCTGCTTTCCAGAAGAGTTCCAGTGTTCTGAATCTAGGGAGTGGCTCCTGCCCCACCCAACAGGAAAGGTAGTTCCAAACAGAAGAGGATTAGAGGCTCAACTGGCAGGCAAGTAAGCAGCATGGTCTGCTGCAGGTAAGTCCACCCAAGCATTATGAGCCCGGCGCTTCCAGTGCTGGGACTGGGCATATTTATGAGCCTGGTGCCACTGGCGCCAGGACTGGGTCCAAAAGGTCCCAATTGGGACTGGTTGGCACTCGGAACCTGGGTTATGGATCTGCTTCCAAGGGAGTTGGGAAAACCCTGACCTTTTGGAAGCAGAGATCATGACAGTACCCCCCTCAAGGCCCCTCCCAAACCGGGCTTCTCCGGGGGTTTTGGCTTGTCAGGAAATGTTCGGTGAAATCTTTTGATTAGGCGAGGAGCGTGGACATATTCAGCAGGTTCCCAGGATCTCTCTTGGGGGTCGTAGCCTTTCCAGTCAATTAGGTAAAATAGTTTAGATTTGGAGATCTTGGAGTCCAGAATGCTTTTGACTTCAAACTCGAGTTCTCCATCAACTAGAATAGGTTTTGGAGATTTAGTTAGTCGGGTTTGAGGTTGCACGGGTTTTAATAGAGAGACGTGGAAGACCGGATGTATCTTCATGTGCGGGGGCAAGTCCAACTTGACCGCTACTGGGTTTACTATGGTAGTGATGGAATAGGGACCAAGGTATCTTGGGTTGAATGTGCATGGCCCTTTTAGAGGTAGATATTTGGTGGATAACCAGACTTGATCCCCTACTTGATATTGAGGGGCTTCCTTCCGATGTTGATCTGCTCCTTTCTTGTATTGTTCTTTAGCCCTTTGAAGGTGAGAAACAGCTTCCTTAAAGGCTTGGGTGATTGTAGAATGCAGGTAGTCTACTGCTGGTGTTTCAAGATCTTGGAGGGGATCCAACTCCGAGGTTCGAGGGTGACTGCCGTACAAAAGAAAAAACGGGGTTCTCCCAGTTCCCGAATGGACAGAGTTATTGTAGGCATATTCGGCTATCCAAAGGATGTCTTTCCAAGTTTTTTCAGTTTGTTGCAGCATGCAGCGTAAATACTGTTCCAGAGTTTGATTGGTCCTCTCGGGTTGTCCGTCGGTCTGAGGGTGGTGACTGGTCGATAGTCTCACATCAATTTGAGCCGACCGACAGCAACTTCGCCAAAAATGAGAAATAAATTGACTACCTCGATCCGAAATTAGAACCGAAGGAAAACCGTGCAGTCGGACGATGTTTTCGAGAAATTCTCGGGCCAGAGTTGCTGCTGTTGGCAAGCCTTTGAGCGGAATGAAATGCGCCATCTTGGAGAATAAGTCCACGATTACTAGAATCGTATTGTATCCGGAGCATGGAGGTAGATCGGTGATGAAGTCCATAGAAGGCGTATGCCAAGGGCGAGGTGGGATGTCAATAGGGCGTAAGAGGCCTGCTGGTCTTTCCTTTTGACTCTTGTTTTGGGCGCATACTCCACAGGACATTATAAAGTCTCTGATATCTTTTTTCCAAGACGGCCACCAGAAGTAGCGCTTGATCTTTTCTGAGGTCTTGGCCATACCGGGATGTCCTTCCATTAAAGAATCGTGATAACAAGAGATTACTTTTTTCTGTAAATCTGTGCTGGGTAGGTATAATCGTTCTTGGAAATACAATAAGTTGTCCTTTACTGCAAAGTCCTTTCCCTGCAGATGCCAATTCTGTATGTCTGCTGGAGTTACAAGTTGCCTGGCTTTATCCTTAACTTCCTCTATGGATTCTGTGGCGATTACACCCAGAATTCTTTGTTCGGGAATGATTGGTACAGGTTTAGGGTTGATCAAGTGTTCTTCCACTCCTATCCGAGAAAGGGCATCAGCTTTACCGTTCTTTGTACCAGGTCGATAGGTAATTATGAAGTCAAACTCGGCAAAGAATAATGCCCAACGGAGTTGTCTAGAGGATTGGGCTTTTGCGGTTTTCAAATATTGCAGGTTTCGGTGATCCGTAATCACAGTAACGGTGTGTCGGGCCCCCAGCAGATAATGCCGCCAAGCCTTAAAGGCAGACTTGATAGCCAGACGTTCCTTGTCAGTAATCGTGTAATTGATTTCAGGAGGCGAGAATTTGCGGGACCAAAATGCCACGGGATGCAACTGATTGGTTACCGGGTCCTTTTGTGATAGAACTGCCCCCATGGCAAGGCTTGAAGCATCAGTTTCCACGATGTAGGGGAGTTCGGGGCGAGGGTGTTTTAAGATTGGTGCAGAGATAAATTTAGTCTTCAAATCCTGGAAAGCTTGTTCCGCCTCGGTAGACCATTCAAAACGTTTGTTTTTCTTTAACAAGGCAGTGATGGGCTGGACTATTCGAGAGAATTCGGGGATGAACCTGCGGTAAAAGTTAGCGAAGCCTAACATGCTTTGCACACCTTTTACGGAGGATGGTGATGGCCATTTGAGAACTGCATCGACCTTCTTTGAATCCATACGCACTCCGCCAGGTGATAATATGAATCCCAAGAATTCAACTTCAGTCACGTTGAAAACACATTTTTCCAACTTAGCGAAAAGTTTGTGTTGACGCAATCTTTCGAGGACCATTTTCACGTGTTTCCGATGTTCAGATTCCGATGAAGAATAAACGAGGATGTCGTCAATGTAAACAACAACACACACATCTATGAGCTCTCTGAGGACATCGTTCATAAAATATTGAAAGGCGGCCGGGGCATTGCAAAGTCCGAAGGGCATGACCTGATATTCAAATAGCCCATACTTGGTGCGGAAGGCCGTCTTCCATTCATCGCCCTCTTTTACTCGTACCAAGTGGTAAGCTCCTCTAAGATCCAGCTTTGTATATATGCATGCTTTTCTGACTTGGTCCAGGAGTTCAGGGATCAAAGGTAACGGATATCTATTCTTAACGGTGATCTGGTTCAGGGAGCGATAATCTATACAAGTTCTAAGGTCTCCTTTCTTTTTTGGAATGAAGAACAAAGCTGAAGAAACAGGGGACTTGGAAGGACGAATAAACCCATTTGCCAGGTATTGATCCAGGTATTGTCGAAGGTGAAGGTTCTCAGGCTCGGTGAGGGCATAAATTCTACTACAAGGAGGAGTAGATCCAGGTATCGGGTCTATCTGGCAGTCATAAGACCTATGAGGAGGTAGAGAGTTAGCCTGATCCTTCCGGAAAACATCTTGGTATTCTAGGTATTCGGGAGGTAACTGGGGAGTCTCTGAAGAAATTGCTGCCAGTGCAACACCAGGTGGAGGGTGACAAGTAGAGACACATTCTGGAAACTGGACCGTT
The DNA here is from genome assembly GCF_040938575.1 of Ambystoma mexicanum. Classification (NCBI taxonomy): domain Eukaryota; kingdom Metazoa; phylum Chordata; class Amphibia; order Caudata; family Ambystomatidae; genus Ambystoma; species Ambystoma mexicanum. The sequence continues at coordinate 340,298,465 of NC_090938.1, forward strand.
CTTGCTCGCCAATCGATCAGAGGATTGTGTTTCTCTAACCAAGGTATTCCTAGAATAATCTGAAACTGAGGGGCCTTGATCACATCGAACACGATCTTCTCATGGTGTCCATCTTGACTTACTAGCGTCACCTCTTGAGTGGTATGCGTTACTGGCCCGGAGGCTATCTCCGTACCATCCACCGTAGTAATGATGTCCTTTACAGCCTTGGGACAAAGAGTTAGATTCATCCTCAAAACCATTTCATGATCCACATAATTGCCGATGGCACCGCTGTCGACGTAAGCTTCAATTGCATGTAATCGATCCGGATTATCAGGGCTAATGAGGACCATAGGTATCACGAAATGCGAGGTCACGGAACTGGTTTTCACGCTCGGCAAGAGGACCTCTATTCTTGTCGGGCGAGGTCGTTTCCCTGCTCAGAGTTTGTAACTTTGGTAACTGCAGCTCCTACTGCCTTCTTGGCAGGTTTCACCGGACAGTCTCGAAGAAAGTGCCCTGAGTTTCCGCAATAGAGGCATAATTGCAACTGTTTTCTCCTTTCCCGCTCCTTTTGTGTTAGAGGACCTTTCGGACCCCCTATTTGCATGGGTTCCCCGGAGTCTACTCCTTTGGAAGGAGTTGACGGTTTGGAAAATACTCGAGCATCAAACTTGGAACGATCGGCCTTCCTGTTCTGCAGTCTGTGATCTATTTGAACGACTAAGTCTATATAGTCCGAACAATCTTGTGGGGGATTCACTACTTGGGCTAACACATCTTTGAGCTCTCCACGTAGACCTCTATAAAACAGCGTAATCCTTTTGTCCTCAGGCCATTGAGTTTCCACTATCAGTCTGTTGAAAGACGCAATATAAGCCAAAAGGTCTTGATTACCTTGTCGCAACGAAAGAAGCTCATTGTCCAAGGCCTGCCCCTGTGAATGTCTTGCGAACAGTTTTTCCATACTGAGCTGAAAAGCTTGAAAATCATGGAGGACCGGATCATCTTGATTTACTAGAGGGATCGACCAGTCTGCCGCATTGCCACTAAGGTACGAAAGCATGAAAGCTACTTTAGCTTGATCAGTTGGAAAGGCTGCTGGCCGGCATAAGAAATGCAACCGGCACTGATTGATAAATACTGCAAACCTCTTTGGGTCACCAGAAAATCGTTCGGGCGGAGCCAGAGGTACATTCCCAGGTAGGTTGATCTGCACTGGATTCATAGAGGATGTAGAAGGAAGATTTCCCCTAGATGTGGGTAACGGGGTCTGTCCGGCTTGTGACTGTAGCAATTGTCTAGCGAGATCATCTGTTCGCTCCTTGGAAATAATCAGTTCCCTTCTTAGAGCGTTCGTTTCCTGACGGGCTGCATGCACTTCTGCCCTTAGTTCCCCAAGTAACTGGGCTAGCTGGTCGGCATCCGAGGTTTCCATAGCGCCTGGACGGGAGTTTTGTGGTAGGCTTTGCGTTCTGTAACGCTCACCTGATTCCCGTAGAGGCGCCGGTCTTGACTGGGCGTATACCGTATCTTCAAAGGTGATGTGTAACACACGGCTGGCTCTTTGGGCTGGACCTCTGTGCACTGTATGTCTGACTCGAAGGGTAAGATGTCTTAGGTAAGTGAACGCCGTGCTCTCCATCTGCCTCGGGGCAAGGTGCTGTAACCAGTTTCTTCACTGGATCAGGGGAGCAGGCCTCTTGACTTCAGAGGACTGCTGTCCGTCGTTTACTGCACGAACGGTAAGTTTCGAGTAATTCTAATGTCTTTAAAGTCTTTAGTAATGATGTTTCTTGTTTTGCAGGGTTCCGGCGATGGCGGATGACGGGCTGAAGTGAGTTGAAGATGGAGCCCGTGTGATGAATAGAAGCGCCTGGAAGCACGTAAGTAAGCGCTTGTTGCCTGCTTCACGATGCGCTCTAACTGTCTTTTTATTTTGCAGGTACAAGTTCGGAGCGGCTGCAGGGTGCCGGAATACCCACTGGGTTAGATGTGGAAAGGAGTAATGGCACGTGAGTATTAAAGTTCCCCAATGTCTTTAAACACACCTTGTTTTGTCTTTCAGATGCGGGATGCAGCGCCGAAGGCCTCCGGAGCGGGCAAAGAGTTGGTAAGCTTTTGTCTTTCAGATGCCGGAATGCAGTGTGAAGACCTCCGGAGCGCACGAAGAGTAGGTAAGCCTTTGTCTTTCAGATGCCGGAATGCAGCGCGAGGCGTTGGTGACAGCCGATGGACCAGGTAAGTGAAGAGCTGTCACTGAAGACCGTAATGCTAACCTGTTCTTTCTTGTCTTTATAGGTGTTGCTGAAGAATGGATTCAGGATGGTAAGCCTTTTTCCTTAGGCCCAGGATCAGATGCAGAAGACACGATGAGCGTTCTGCTGCAGAGGATGCAGAATAACGCAAAGCAAGATTCATCCATCGGGTGTGGTTTAAATAGCCTCCTGTAGTGCTTAGGTGTCTCCTTCCACAGCCACGCCTAGGTAAGAAAAGAGTTCCTGCTTTCCAGAAGAGTTCCAGTGTTCTGAATCTAGGGAGTGGCTCCTGCCCCACCCAACAGGAAAAGTAGTTCCAAACAGAAGAGGATCAGAGGCTCAACTGGCAGGCAAGTAAGCAGCATGGTCTGCTGCAGGTAAGTCCACCCAAGCATTATGAGCCCGGCGCTTCCAGCGCTGGGACTGGGCATATTTATGAGCCTGGTGCCACTGGCGCCAGGACTGGGTCCAAAAGGTCCCAATTGGGACTGGTTGGCACTCGGAACCTGGGTTATGGATCTGCTTCCAAGGGAGTTGGGAAAACCCTGACCTTTTGGAAGCAGAGATCATGACAGGCGTGGAGGAGGATCAGAAAACACTGCCTCCGCGGATATACCCGGACACTTTTGGATTCCCGTGTTATCCAGTCAGCCAGCCAGCGTGGGAGTGAAGCCTGCGTGGGATGCCTACCGGCAGTAAGGTATTCTATTTTCTTTGCCGGGCAGCTCGGCAACTCTTAAGGCAACACTTAAGGAACGCTAGAGGGTGGGGGGGAGAGTCTGACTATGGCAGCTCCTCAAGCTGCCGGGCGTTCCCCGCCCTCTAGCCTCTGGCTCAGCTTGGCCCTTTGCTGGAACCTGCTGTTGGACTGTTGTTGTTGTACAGTTGTTTTTTTTTCCTACGGACATTGGTTGTTTTACATCCAAACCCTGGATTTGGACTTACTTGTGGACACGAACATCTGCAATATTTGATATTTGATTTAACCTGCAATAATTTTAAAAATATCTGCATAAACATCATTTTTTACTTCTTTTAAACATGCTAATATTTTTAATACAGTGATAGCAGGCAAAATAGCCAGTCAGTAAAGTTGAACAAAGGAGGGGGCTCCGAGATATTTCTCTCCCCCTTTCCTCCCCCTAAAGGTCTCTTTTCCTTAGGCGAGCCACCCACTGTGCCTTGGGTCACCACACTGATGGTGCAGGGTATCTAATTAACAGCCATATATTGCGAGTCTTCTGCCACGTTTTGTGATTTTTGACCTCCAATTGGTCCTAGCTATCCTGGTCAAGTCGGCCAAGTTGGAGTCTGGGCCTCTGAGTATAACCCCCACAACCTGCATATGGGGAAGAGAAAGGCAGGGGAAACGGGTGGGAGGGTCGCTGGGAAACGGGCGAAGAAACCCAAGAACGCCCTAACCACAAAAATTGCCAAACCCACAAAAACTGTGAAATCACTTCCCAATTCTGGTCCTAAAGTAGCCAAACCAGCCCCCAATTCATCACAAAGATCCCTGGACTCTTACATGGATGTTATGGCCAACAAAATAGTAAACTGCATGAATGAAGCCGAGGCAGCCTCTAGAGAGGTTGTTCCTCGGATAGAGGGATCGGGTATTGAGTGTGTGGGGGAAAAAGACAAAGGTCTTGGCCTCTCGTTGGCTGGTGGTGTTGAATTTGGGGTTAAAAATGGAGGGGGGATAACCCAGGCGTCACTGCCTCCCCAGCATCCCAGGGAGGGGGCGCACGGGATAAACACTTCAGCCTACGAGGTCAGGGAGGCTACGCCATTGGATAGCTCCACGGCCAGTGAGGGGGACAAAGAATGGCTGGAGGCTTTATTGGACGAAAAACTGAGACCCCTGCAGCTGTTGCTGACCTCCTTGAGAGGGCTAAAAGAGGGGGTTCTAAACACCCTGGCAATTATGGATGATTCAATTAGGGCAGTCTCCCTTAAACTGTGTGACCTGGTCAGCATTGTTGAGGAAAGGGGAGCAGCTGACAGGCACTGTCAGTGCCCCTCAATTGTATCCCCAACTGGTGACGATTCCTCTAGTGCTAAGGCCACTGACACAAAAGACAGACAAGCTGATGTTGTCGTTTTAGTGGAACAGGAGGTGGTCCCAGTAGAACAAGAGGGGGTGAGTGGGTCTGGAAGGGACACGATGGCAAGTAACCAGACAGAAAGTACACCTGCACAGGGGTTTGGGAGTGGCAGGGGAATGCTATAACCCTGAATTTACCACCGGAAGCGGTCCCCTTTGTGGGGATTATTACCGGATTACCTGGGCTCCCTATGGGGAGTTTTGAATCAACACTTTCCCTGATCAATAAGGCATCCCACTGGATAAATTCGAACTTGATGGGGCCCAAGATAGACCCCAAAATTATCCTTATGGCAAGGCGAGTGGGTTGGGTAGGGAATAGGCCCAAGCACCTGAATGGGGATTGTGTGGTGGTAACCTTTTCTGACTCACAGATAACTGACTACCTTTTGAACACCAATTTAGCCTGGGGCCTTAAGCCCAATGGTAATAAATTGGTAAGTAAACTTTTACCCCTGGACTATTTCTATGTCCAGAATGTGGGGCAGGTGGCGCGTAACCAGTCAATGGCCAATAGGACTGGTAGGGGTCATGTAGAGAGGAATACTGCCCCAGGTCGGCCGGGCTTAACCAATTTACCGTTGGCCGGCTGGAGTACCATCCCCATGAATAAGAGACAGTGTAATGCCACGGAGAGGAACGACGTGGCCTCCCTGCCACTAGACAATCCCTATGAGATCCTAACTTCCTGTGAGGATGTAGATTGACAGGAGGCTGTGGTTGAGGACAGTGCAGCCTTGCAAACGCCATTTGTACCCGGTGGAGACTCCCCAAGTAAGAGCTGAGAGTTCCGTCTGCTCTCGTGGAACATTGCGGGGTCAATTAGGAAGATGAACCTCGGGCCAGTCATAGAGCTTTTGCAATCAAACTCAGTGATCCTACTCCAAGAAACCTGGGCCATAGAACCCCCACACCTTGATGGTTTTATTTCTTTTGGCATCCCGGCGAAGAAAAATCTGAGAGGCAGACATTATGGTGGTTTGTGCATTCTGATTAAGGCTTCCATCGAGTGTAGGTTTGAGGTGATTCCGACAGGGCTGGACTTTGTGCAGGTGGTGCTGTTATCAGCTGAAAAGGGGGTTGAAGTATGTATTATCCATTTTTATAATAGCCCCCATATCTCTGATCTTGATAGATTAATCAAGGTTAAGAGGTTCATAGAGGACCTACTGCACAAGGGCATGAATAAACCAATCTCATATGTTTGGGGGGGGGAGCAGTCAGGGATATTTTGGACCCTCAGGAGGACATGGTGGAGAATATCCCGCCCAGGTGTATGAGGGATGAGAGAACGTGCCAAAAAGGCCTACAGTTTGGCCTATGGTTGTTGGAATGGGGCTTTCGCATAGTCAATGGCCGCTTAGCACCAGATATTCCAGGTGAGGTGACCTTCAATAATCATCAAGGCATCTCTACAATAGACTATTTTTGCATTTCGGTGAACCTATGGCAACATACTGTAAGTTTTGAGGTGATGGCAGATCTCAATAGCGACCATTTTCCCATCTGTCTGTCATTTAAGGGCTTGTTGGGGGAAGGGGTTTCAAAGTATATAGCCCCTAGCCCATTGCTGGGAGTACCTACTGGCTCGAGAAGAATTAAATGGGGGACAATCCTAGAAGAAGAGCTACACTTTAAGACAATTAGTGAGAACAAGCCCCTTGTGATGGACATCTTGGGTGACCACTTACCTGCAAGGAGTGTAGTTGAGACATTTGAAGAACTGTCAGATGCTTTCACAATCAAATTCACTATAGCCGCAAGGGCTACGGGGAAGGTATTGAAGAGAGGGTGGTTTGATGAGGCCTGCAAAAGGGCGAAGAAAACTTTGCTGCTGACACTCAAGGATGCTTCGAGCAGCAGATCTGTGATTGCCCTAGCTAGGAAGGCATACAACCACGAGCTAAAGAGAAGGAAACTGGAGAACGAAAGGTCAGCTTGGGAAGGTTTTCTGAGTGCTGCTTTGAGAGGGGACCAGAAGGCCTTTTGGGCCTTTGTAAAAAGTGGGCCGGAGAGCTGTTGGTCCAATGTGGGTAGTGGCACCCACGTGGAAGATGGAGCCTGGTTAACTCATTTTGGGAGCCTGTTTGGGTCAACAAGTATACAGGCCCATATAGACTTTGTCGGGCCTTGCCTGAAATTTGAGGTGGAGGAGATAGAAAAGGCCATTAAGCTTCAAGCTCATAATAGAGCCCCGGGCCCTGACATGATTCCCTCTGATCTATTTCAACATCCGGTAGATTTATGGGCCCCACTCTTAACGGTGGTGTTTAACACTTGCCTACAATCAGGGAAGTATCCTCCCTCTTGGAAAAAGGCTATAATCTTCCCTATCTTCAGAAAGGGGGACATGTCCAGCCCTGGCGCATACAGGCCAATATCTTTGTTGGACGGCTCCTTCAAAATTTTTGGAAGAATTTTGTTGGCCCAATTAGAAACCTGAATTGGTGAACAGTCTATCCTCTCTGACATTCAATTTGGGTTTCGCCCAGGAGTGGGCACGATGGAACAGAGCCTCAACCTATATCTTCTAGTGGCTAACTCAGTCTTTATCCGGGGTGAGGCAGTTTATCTGGCCTTCATGGACCTGAGCACAGCTTTTGATAAAGTGTACAGAGCTAAACTCTGGGCTGTGCTCGGGTCCCTCGGTTGCCCTGGGGATATCCTGTGGGTGTTGGTCGACTTACACACAGATAATAAGGCATGTGTGCGTAGTGGTCCAGGGGGGCATTGTAAGGCCTGCTTCCAGGTGGGGTGTGGTGTAAGACAGGGCTGTGTGTTGGCCCCCATTTGCTTCTGTCTCTACATCAATGGCCTTTCCCAGGACCTTATCGACATTCTCGCAGATTTCTTAGTTCTGGGGGGCAGGGGCTTCCTGGTACTGGCTTAGGCGGATGATACAGTCCTTCTTGCGAGAACGCCTAGGGCTCTACAGGCCCTGATTAATGCTTAAGCAACCTTCATGAATAATCTGGGCCTAAAAATAAACACTAAGAAATCAGCAGTAATGGCCTGTGTAGGTAGAAAACGCTCAGCCCCCATGAAACCAATGCTCTGTGATGGGGAAATTATACCCAGAGTTAAGGTTTTTGACTACCTGGGAATTAGTTTCTCAGAAGCACTAAATGGTGGGGCCCACGTGGCCAAACAATCTGCGAAGATGAGCCAACAACTAGGAGGCATTTATAGATTTATGTCCAAGTGCAAGGGACAACCACTAGACGTAATCACTAAGATTTATGGAGTACAAACCGTAGCTACCACTATGTACGGTGCACCCATTTGGGGCCTCCAGAATGCAGCTGAGATACAAAGGAAGGAGACCAAATTTTTCTAAAGCTTGCTGGGGTTCCCATCCAGTGCCTCTGGAACAGCAACGCACAGAGAACTGGGTGTGGAGTTCTGGGAGGATCAGTGGGCAATGGCTCCACGTTTATTATGGGTCCGGTTATGGGCCAATGAACATGCCTCTCTTTGCCATTTCATCATTCATGCTGTGTTGGATAGAGTTGGATGGAAAAAAATCCCTGGCTTGCATATGTTTCGAAAACTTTGGGGGAAGTTAACCTAAGCTCCCTCTTTCCGCCCGCCACATTAATTACCAAGAGGGAGGGGGCGCAATATAAAATAGCATTGGGTGGGATTGCAGTGAGGAAAAGAATCCTCGAGGAGTATGGCCACAGATCTGGACAATTTCACACTAGTATCAGTAGACTCACAGGAATACAACCCTACCTGACCTGGAGTCCGCACAAAAAAGACAGGTGGCTGATTACGAGGGCACGGTTTGATTCCCTTCAGCTACAAGGGAACACTTACAAATGGAAAGGCTTTCCCGACTCGGCGGGTTGCCCGATCTGTGGCCACCACCTCGAGGATCTATCCCACCAATTGTTTTTTTGTGCAGGTTATGCCGGCATTCGTAGAGCGACCTTGATTCCCGCCCTTAGGAAGACAGCGATACGTTCGCACAGGGCAGCTCTCGTGTTTCTTTTGAGTGCCGACACGCCCTACACAGCGTGGGCACCGCTCATGTTTTTGAAGAGAAATATGTTCTTCAGAAAGGGCATATTAAAACTGCAAGGTGATGCTAGCTAGTACTATGAATTTTATAACACTTTTTATCAATTGGTATTTAACGTTTATTCTGTGCTTTTAACTGATGTTGTTAGTGCTGTTATGGGGCCATTATCTATGAAACTTCACGACCAATGATCCTATTGCAGGATATCCATTTTGAATGTTCATGGTTCTTAATTATTTAGAAGTTTTGATGAAACTGTAATTTTATATGTGCATAACAGTGTTTTTGTCGTTTAATGTATTCTTTATTAATCCAAATAAACTTGTTTGACTTGACTTGAAAATACTAAGTAACAAAGTAACTCAAGCACTAAGAGTAACATGAACTTGAAGCTAAAGTAATCATGGTTCTCCAGCATGGGGTCTGGCATGGATTCAAATGTTCATGAATATTCCCCGTCGTCAGGCTGGGAATCCTCGGTAAAGAAAAAATCAGTTTCAGTTTCGTTTCTGAACGGTCTTTCTACTAGTATCCAATCACAGATCTCTGGGTCATACTGCCCCCAGCCAATGACTGTCCTCTATCTAAGCCCTTCCTCTGGCAGCCATCTTAAGATTTTTACCGCACGTTCAAGTGTTGGGAGTCCTTGTGCTGTAGCTCTCGAGCTTTTACTGCGTTTTGTGTTTTTTTGAAGAGTTTACTCTCATAATTTCAGTCAATCGAGCCTCAAGCTCCACCGATTCTACTTGCGATCAATGGGGACCCGTTTTCGGAATTTTCAACGTCCTTCAAGGACGAATTTCCATCAAGTTTTCACTTCTTGGAGGATTCCAGAAGATCTTTGACGCCTGTTGGATCCAAGCTGTTCAGGAGCTGCCCTGGATGGGGATTACAGAATGTCTTCAAGGAAGATGAGCACTCACAGTGCCTCTACTGCCTTCACAATGACAAATTGCACGTGGAAAAGGACTGTGCGTTTTGTAAGAACATGTCCGAATGGACAATGAAGGATCGTTGCGTTCGACTCACCAACTGGCTGAAGGGGAGAAGAGGAAGAAGTCAGAGCGGTCTTCTAAGACCTTTGAGGGTGCTCCATTGACGGGGGCCCAACAAAAGGCTAAGCACCGCGAGTCCGTGGGCACCGGGAGCGCCGATCGGTCGGGCTCCTCGGCTGCCAGGCAGGGCGCATTATCACCCACGCCATCAACCACGAGCCAACGCTCTGGCTCGGTGAAGAGGCAGTCGGATAAACCCGGGTAAGCTACGGGAGAAGCCCCGGTTGATCCAGCTAAGGGGGAGCGAGGCAGTGACCCTGCCCCCAAGGTGAAGGCCTCAGGAGCGCCCAAGGTCGTGAAGGCCCTGATTCACCCGGCTAAGGCCTCGATAGAAGGAGTTGTGGCAGACCTGGCGAAACCTATGGAGGCTTTTCTAGTGGAGATGGCTCCAGGGGCTAGAGTTTCCCTGGCACCCCGGAGGGAATTTTCTTTTCTGCCTATCGAGAAGACCCCCGTGAAACCCCAGCAGGAGAAAGAGTGGGGGGGGGGACGGTAGACATAATGGACACAGATACCACCTCTGAGGATGAGTTTGCTAGCGTCCAAAGGATCCTGGACAGGAAGTCCAAAGAATCCAGGGCCCACGGGAAGGATCCCGACGAGGCCAACGAAGAGAGCAACGGGGGAGCCGATGAGGAGGATAGGGCCGCGGAGAGCCCCACGGCCCAGCCTTCGGCCCCGATGCAGCCGGTACCCGTACCAGGGGACAATTCAGGAGGTATCTTGATGGCTATACAGGCCCTATGTACGGAGATAATGACAAGGATGCCCTTACCCCCCACCCACGACCCAGCGGAGCCTGGACCGTTGGGGAGACCACCTAACAAGCGGAGATGAGTCCATCCTCCTCGCCCCTTCCAACCTTCACCCCCATCCCCTCCTCTGAGGGATGAGACGGAGACAACAGATGACGACAGTGTTGACGGCGGGATGGACCTCCCATCACCACCTCCCTGTGCCTCCCCGCTGACGAAATTGGCTCCTTCCAGGCCATGATCGCCAGGGCATCCAAGCACTTCCAGCTCTGCCCCGAAGAACAGAAGAAGGAGGGCTTCCTCTACCAACGTCGGGAGGCCAAGAGGAAGACTGTCCTCTCAGTCCCGCTACTGGACGACATCTGGGACGAGGGGCTGGCACTCCTAAAGAACCCGGCCACGGCTCCCGCTACGAGGGACCAGTATGAGAAGAAGTACCGGGTCCCGGACTCTGCCCCTATGTGCCTCAGAGCACAGCCGTCCCCGGATTCGGTGGTCTCTGCAGCGGCCAAGAAGAAATCGGCAGGAGCGACGGCCTCAACTTCTACATCTCCCCCCCCCCCGGATGGCGAGGGGAAGAAGCTGGACGCCATGGGACAACAGGTCATCTCGTCGGCGGTGATGACTATTAAAGTGACCAACGCCCTCGCGATCGTGGCACACTACGACGGGGAGCTGTGGTTCAAGATCGCTCCCCTGCTGGACTTCCTCCCAGACGACAAAAGGGCTGAGGCCCTGGAATTCCTACAGGAAGGCGAGGTAGCGTCAGACCATGCCATTACGGTGGCCACGGACATTGCCGACACCGGCTTTTGTCAGATGGGCAACAGCATTTGCCTTCCCCGGCGCGGTTGGCTCAAGGCCACCGACTTCCGCCAGGACGTGCAGACCAAGGTTCTGGACATGCCTTTCGACGGTGACAACCTGTTCGGAAAGACAGTGGACGAGTCACTGCAGGCCATCAAGGCGGACACTGAGACGGCTCGGGCATTGGGTGTTCTTCAACAACGACGGCCGTCCTTTCGGAACTCTGGAGGCAAGCAAGGTGCCTCCAAAGGATTCGGCGGTGGTTCTTCGTCGTACCGCCAAGCGGCCCACTCCTCATCGCAGGAAGCCTACAGAGGACACAGCAAGACAGGAGGATCGCGTCGTCGTTCGCCAAGGAGGCAAGGCCGCAATGAAGCAGGCCTGAACCGGCCGTGGCGTTGGGTCCCCACCCGACCACCCCGGTGGGAGGCCAGCTGGTGAAATTCGTCGGCGTGTGGGAGTCCATCTCCACCGACCGTTGGGTGCTAGAGAAGGTGTCCCTGTGTACCCTGTATACCACCCGTGGCCGGGAAGAAAAACCACGTCCCACAACTACTCCTGGAGGTACGAGCGATGCTAAGAAAGGGGGGGTCATAGAACTCGTCCTAAAAAGGCTCTGGGTATCCGGAGTGTACTCGCGGTACTTCCTCGTCCGGAAGAAGACAGGCAGTTGACGACCCATCCTGGACCCATCCTGGACCATCGTCGTCTAAACAAGTACATCAAGTCTCAGAAATTTCGGATGGTCACCCTCTAGCACGTACTGGGACAGCTGGAGGAAGGCGACCTCTTATCGTCGCTGGACCTGAAAGATGCCTACTTCCACATCCCCATTCTAAAGGGACATCGCAAATTCCTACGATTCGTGGTCCAGGGGCAGCACTATCAGTTCAAGGCCCTTCCCTTCGGATTGAAGTCAGTGCCCAGGGTATTCACCAAGTGCCTGGCACCAGTGGCGGCGCAGCTGCGCCTGCAGGGGATACACGTCTACCTCTAGTCAGGAGATCTCACCGTCAATCACACAGCGAAGACTGTCCAACTGATCACGGATCTGGGATTCTCGATCAACTTCGCAAAATCCCACTTGGTACTGTCGCAAGTCACCCTGTTCCTGGGAGCCAGACTCGACACAGTGGCGCGATTGGCTTCACCGTCGGAGGAAAGGACGAAGGCCATCCTGGGCAAGGTACAACGGCTGTTGACCATGGACATGGCCAGGGTGAGGTCCATCAAGTCCCTACTCGGCATGAGGTCCTCGTGCATCTACCTTGTGCGCCTATGCAGGCGGCGGGTGCGACCACTGCAGGAGTTCCGCGACGCCCGTTGGATGCAAGCGGCGGGCAGTTTTGAAGACAGGGGGCCTCATTACAAGTACATTGGTCCGGACTTAACGCCGCTGGTATAACCATACCGGAACAGTTTCTGCATCTGCCCAATCATGACCTGCGGACCCAGAAATAGCACCACCCTCAACCGCCACCGTGGAGTTTAGGCTCCCGTAAACTCCGCCTGCATTGAAACCCCTCTGTTACCGGCAATACCAAACACTGCGAGCATCACAACTAGCGTGGACATGGAAACACCGCCTGAAAAATGGCATTAAAACCGTGATCACGGTGGCGGTACCGCCGCAACCGCAAACATGACGTTAAACAGTGCCTGCTGACCTGAATCAGGGCACAGGTGCACCAAATCGGCCCAGCTGGACCCAGCAGGCCACTGGGAGCCTACAAAAGGGCCACATCCAGCCCAACACAAAACAGAACCATGCAGGCAGCAGCTCTAGTGGCATTGGGACTGGGCCTACTCAACCATCAGGCAGCACTGCACTTTGATGGCAGTAATGTTGCAGAGGAGGAGGAGGAGGCGTAGGAGACGCAGACGGCAACCAGCTAACCCTGTACCCATGGCAAACCCCATTGTCCAGCCGGCACCACCCCGCAGGCAGCCTGCAATACCACGCATCAGGGCCTCACCCTGGAACCTTACCCCAGGACAGATCCACACACTATACCGGCTCAACCGTCCAACAATCCTGTACATCACTGCCATGATAGAGGATGACATCAGCAGCCACATCGACACCCCCGCCGCCACCCCCCCCCCCCTCCTGAAGGTTGTGTCTGTTCTGCATTTTCTTGGCGCCGGCACCCATCAACACACAGTTGATGAGCTGCACGGCCTATCACAACCCTGTTTCTCCAAAATCCTGGTACAGGTACTGGATGCCCTGTTGCGCCATGTGTCGGAACAGATAGCCCTACCCCGTACCCTCCCCCAGGTTATTGCCACCAACTTGGCCTTCCATGCCATACCAGGCATGCCAAATTGCATAGGTGCAGTCGACTGCACCCACATTGAGCTGACAGTACCACGTGCAATCGAGATGGTGTTCCGCAATAGGAAACAGTACCACTCACTGAATGTACAGATGGTATGTGATGCCACGCAAGTGATAACACATTGCTGCGCACGTTTCCCGGGCTCAACCCATGACTCAATGGCACTGCGGAATTCCACATTGCCACGGTACATGGAACGCTATGCTGGACAAAGCACATGGCTATTGGGTGAGTACAGCTGCCAATGCACCGGCCCTGTGGAAGTGGTGTGTGTGTGTCCAGGGCAATGAGCAATGTGAGTGTGCTGCTGTGACTGCACATGCATCACCCCCCGCCCATCAACTGAATAGACAGCAGAACCCAAACATCACAAAGCAACACATGACAGGTTGCCACAGTGTCCCAGTACACACCCTGCCACATTGACACACACAGCCTGAACTGCTGCTGGCACATACACCTGGAGCCACTGCAAACACCCACCCACAATATGCAACACTGCCCTCCCAATGCACATGATGCCTGTACATGAGACGTCCTGCATCGACGACATTATCACGGTGGACTGACTCTGCCATGTGTGCATATCACTGAACAATGCCATACTCAAAAGCCAATGTCACCCGCAGGGCAGAGTACACATGCACACCAATGCGTTGGTCAATGTCCAGTTGCCAAAGTCCTCTACGATGGCCAAAGAACAGAACCACCCACCGGTCCAACCACTGCATGCCACATATGCATGAATGAACAATGACACAAGATTGCACTGCATCTGATGAAGACATGAAGACATGATACCACAAACACTGACATGTCCCCCCCATCTACATCCCATGTAGGTGATGCTGGATATGCACTCACGCCATGGCTGATGATGCCTGTACAGAGGCCAAGGAACAGGCATGAAGTGGCGTACAACAGGACACATGTCCGCACACGTGGCATGATTGAGAGGACATTTGGACTACTGAAGGCCCGGTACCGCTGTTTGAGCAGATCTGGCGGATCACTACAGTACAGCCCAGTGAAGACGGGCAAAATCACGCTTGTTTGTGCCATGCTGCACAATCTGCCTGCGCAGGAACATTCCAATGCCCCCAGACACAGATGATTAGGATGGGGATGTGGATGGGGATGGGGATGGGATGGAACCACCACCTCCTGGGGGTCCAGTAGATGGACAACGAGCACGGGATGCACTGATTCGCATTTACTTTTGAGAGACAGCACATTCACAGCATTGCATGGATATGATGATGCCAATAAATTAATTGTTGTACTGGAAATGAAATGATGGATGTCCACACATGTATGTTTTTTTGAAATGATGATGTATTCATGAATTAACAGGGAAGGAGGTGCAATGGTTAGGGAAGCTGTAAACCCGTGCCCACCCACCACCCAAACGTACCCAACCCCAACCAGGCCCCAATACTCAAACCCCCTAATGATCCTCCCCCACCACCCAAACGTACCCACCGCCTCACACCCTCTAGTCCACATGTGTCCTTCAGTGCCCGACACACATGCCATCATTTCCATGTGCGCTTATGTGCTTGTGCATCCTTGCCCGAGAGCCCTGTTAGTCGATTTGAGCACCTCCGTGGACTGGCAGTGTAGGAGCTGGATGGGGTGGTGGTATTGGATGGCACAGAATCTGGAATAGGTGGCATATGTGCAAGATTTGCCTGTTGGCCAATCAACATGGACTCAATAATCCTCGAGGTGTTGTCATTGCCCTCCCGCACATGGCGTGCCAGGGTGACTATAGTGCTGGCAAAGCATACAATGGAACTTGAAAGGCGACATACAGATGTGCTGTAGCACTCCCTCTGCAGCCTAGATTCCTCGAGCTGCCTCTCCACCAGCTGGGTGAGGGTATCCTGGTGCTCCTCCATCCGCTGCATGCGGGAATTTAGCTCTGCCATTGAGGGGGTAGGTGACCTCATAGGACTGTGGAGTGATGTGGGGCTGAACTCCAGCTGTTGGAACGATTCCAAGTCATCCAGGGTGGGCACCTCCCCCTGTGGCCCTGTATCAGACTGCACTGCCAGGGCACTGTTGTCACTACATGCTGCCTCTTCTGCAGTGCAGATGCTCTCTGTGGTGGGTTGCATTGGCATGATGGGTGCCCGTGGCACCTGTGTTGCATCAGGCAGCGTGGAGATGGTGGAGATGTTGGTGATCGTGGCCGGCACATGTGTTGCAGTTGCTACTGGGGGCTGAGATGCCGAACTGCTGGCAGCATCCTCCTGGGCAGGGGCGCTGGCTTGCAAATGTGCAGGAGCTGATTGCCTGGGCTGTTGTGCAGTATCACTGTCACTCGATACGGCTGTGGGGACACAGAGGGAATGCATTTAGTTATGTGGTGGTGCATGATGGGTGCATCACATGCATCATACAGGTTGATCATTAAATAGTAGCATTTACATGCATCTGCTTGTTGCCGTTAATGCATTGTAGTGATATGGTTCACCATCTGGTTCATGATGGGTCCTTTGGCCCAGTCATGCACTGCCTGGGGGCGGGGGGGTTGTTAATGGGTCCTTTGGCCCAGTCATGCACTGCCTGGGGGGGGGTTGTTAATGTGTCCTTTGGCCCAGTCATGAACTGCCTGGGGGGGGTGGGGGTTGTTAATGGGTCCATTGGGCCACTCCTGGCCTCAACATATACTCATATGGCATTCAAATTTGCACACTTAACCAGCATCTGCAGGTGAACTCCCTCCTGCCTCAGCATCCCGATCCCATGGATGCCCTTAAGGTGGAGGACACTGCTGCAGCGCTCTTCCCATGTTTGCAGCCTCAGTGGGGAAGGGGGTCCTCCACCTGTCCCACTGCTGCATTGGCGGTGTGTGGCGATCAGGTTCCGCACCCTTAGCCTGAGGTCGTCCCACCGCTTGTGGCAGTCCTTTAAGCTCCTCACAGTCACGCCCACAGCGGTGCACTTGCGTGCTACTTCCGCCCACACTTCCTTCCTCCGCTGCTGTGTAGCACGCCGTTGATCGGCACTGAACAGCATCTCAGCATGCTCCACTATGTGCTCGACCAGAACAGTTAGCTCCGCCTCGCTAAAGCGCTGTTTGCGCTGCCTCTGGGCTGGAATCCTGGCAGACATGCTGGTGGTCCCTTTTGGCTTCTCACAGTGTGGATTTTGCTTGTGCTGTCTCTGGATGGCAATGGATTGTGCTTTATATGATGGCCCCCTCTCTGTTTCCTGTTTTGGCGATCATGGTATTTCCGGTTCCATGTCCGTGGCGACGGTGGCGGAAACAGGTTTTACGCTACTTGTGGCACCGCTATGTCCATTTCCGTGGGTTTTTCCGTGACGGCGGTTACACCATTTCCGCGTCCGTGTGGTGCGCGCGACCAACAGCATGTAATCGGCCAGTCTTTCCGCAACCTTTCGGACACGGAAACTTTGTTACCGGCACCGCGGTATCACCGCAGTCCGGACCAGGCAAGTTGTAATGAGGCCCAGGATCTCACTCAACGAGACTTTCCGCCAAGCGATCCGGTGGTGGGGCACCCACGCGCATCTAGCGATGGGTATGGACTTCCAGACCCCGGCACATCAGGAAACTGTGACGACGGATGCCTCCCTGGAGGGATGGGGAGCGCACAACGGAGATCTCCACGCAAGAGGCCTTTGGCTCCCGGAGGAGAGGTCACTACACATCAATGTCCTGGAGCTCCGAGCCGTGTTCTGGGTCCTCGGGTCATTCCTTCCGTCCCTCAAGGGCAAGGTGGTAAGGGTCTTCACCGACAACACCACCACGATGTTCTGCATCCTGAAGCAGGGGGGCACCAGATCCCCAGCCCTATCCAAGAAAGCACAGTATCTGTGGCACTGGGCCGTCACCCAAGGGATGTTTCTGGTACCCTTCCATCTGGCAGGAATAAAGAACACCATTGCCGACTCACTCAGCAGGAAGCTGCGCTCGTGCCACGAGTGGGAGCTGCGGCAGGATCAAGTGGATCTCCTATTCTGACGATGGGGCAATCCCCAGATCGACCTATTCTCGACGGCGACGAACGCCAATTGCCAGAGTTTCGCCAGCAGATTTCCGCAGCCAGGGAGCATGGGCGATGTCTTCTCATTTCCCTGGGACGGCCTGTTCCTGTATGCGTTCCCACCGTTGCCGTTGCTGCTGCGATTCATCAGTCAACTCAGACGGTCCCGGTGCAGGATGATCTTCGTCGCACCGGCGTGGCTGAGGCAGATTTGGTTCCCGGACCTTCTGGACATGTCAGCTTCCCCCCCAGTCAAACTGCAGATGGACGCGGATCTTCTCGCCAGAGAAGGAGGCGCCATCCTCCACCACGACCCGGGGTCGCTGAACCTGCAGGCCTGGCTCCTGCAGCACTAGAGTTCAGAGGGTACGATATCCCGGCGGATTGCAAGGAGGTGCTTGCAAAGGCCAGGGCGACCTCGACTCTAAAGTGCTATGGACACAAATGGAAGCGGCCCTCTGTCTGGTGCCGTGCACAGAAGATTAACCCTCTGAGGATTGCGGCCCCTCAAGTGCTGCTGTACTTGCTATCGCTGGCTAAGGCGGGGCTGGCACATGCCTCCATAAAGATCCATCTGGCGGCTATCTCCAGCTACACCAGAACTCCGGGGCGGTCATCTCTATGGTCTCATCGCCTGGTGAAGGAGTTCATGAAGGACTGTTCCGATCGTTCCCGCCGGTGAAGGCCCCCGTGTGGGAACTCAACGTGGTGCTGACCAGGCTCATGGGGCCGCCATTCCAGCTGCTGCATTCGGCACTGTTGAAGTTCCTGTCGTGGAAGACGGCGTTTCCTGTGGCCATCACCTCCGCACGACGAGTGGGAGAGATCCAGGCCCTCTCCTGTAAACCTCCATACCTGACATTTCACGACACGAGAGTGGGGCTGAGGACGCACCCCTCCTTCATGCCCATGGTGCCGTCGGACTTCCATCTCAACGAGCCCTTGGTGTTACCAGTTTTCTTCCCGTCGCCTTCGTCGCAGGCCGAGAGGACTTTGCACTCGCTGGATGTGGCTAGTGCGCTGAAGTTCTACGTGGACTGCACTAAGAGTTTTCGGAAGACATCACAGCTGTTTATGAACTTTCCACCTGATAACAAAGGGAAGGCCCTCTCGAAGCCTTCCATTTCCAGATGGCTCTCCGGCTGCATCATGCCCTGTCACCGGTTGGAAAACCGACCGTTGCCCGGCCGTCTGAGAGCCCATTCAACCAGAACGATCGCTGCTACCACGGCGTTCATCTCTGGTGTGCCCCTGCTGGACATCTGCAGGGCTGCTACGTGGAGGTCGATGCACACCTTCACGAGATTCTACTGCGTCGACCGGGATTCCAGGGAGGAGTTCAGAGTCGGCCAAGCAGTGCTGTGCAACCTGTTCGCCTGAAGGTGAGCCTTGTGAGGAGGCAAGAGATGCTTAATGTTGAGCTGTTGAAATGCTTAATGTTGAGCCTTGCCACCTCCCGTGGTTGTGCATGTGTGTACTGCTATGTATTTTTGTATTTATGAGCATGTGAATCCATGCCAGACCCCATGCTGGAGAAGGAATAAGTTATTTACCTGTAACTGTTGTTCTCCAGCATGGGTCTGGCATGGATTCACATGCAAACCCTCCCGCCTAACCCTCTGCGGCTCTTCTCTTGGTTCTACTGCCACTTTACGTGCTACCAAATCTGAAGATGGCTGCCAGAGGAGGGGCTTAGGTAGAGGGGAGTCATTGGCTGGGGGCAGTATGACCCAGAGATCAGTGATTGGTAACTAGTAGAAAGACAGTTCAGAAACAAAACTGAAACTAATTTCTTTCTTTACCGAGGATTCCCAGTCTGACGACAGGGAATATTCATGAGCATGTGAATCCATGCCAGACCCATGCTGGAGAACAACAGTTACAGGTAAGTAACTTGTTCCATCTAAAACCTGAAGTAACTTACTGACCAATAACTGTAAATGCAGTAACACAAGGTAAAAAGACAACGTATAGAACTTGCTATAGAGAAATATATAACTTAGTAGTGACGGCTATTTTAGGAAAATGGACGATGGGTCATGTAAACAAGCTACCTAAGAAACAGGCGAAGGCTGTAGTATCGGGAGACATCGAGAAAACAGCTCCGTGAGCAGACCCGGCAATCAGCGATAAGTCAAGGTTGGCCCAGAACGAAGATGCTATTTTGAGGTGTAAGTGCAGAGCACGGAGGGAGTACATGGATAAGCTTTGAACATTCATTCATAGATGAAGAAAGATGAAAACTCGTGGTCCACTCACATGTGACTCAGGAGTTCAAAACAAAGACTATTCATTAGAGCCTCAGGTGAAGATAGTGGTGTGCTCATACTCCTTTGAATGTTCCCTGACAGTGAGCAGCAACAAGGTCAACTACAAATGAGAGACTTTGGGTTGTGGCCTACCTGTGAGAGATGATATACTAATTGGGAAAATGCGGAGTAGTCTGATGGGATTCATACACCCAGGTTCTGTTTCACGTTACTGCTGCTAAGAAGCCAAAATGTCAAGGTTGGGATAGTATGCCAAACAATCAGCGGAGTTGAGGGACAACCTAACACACAAAGTTGCAGGAGCCAATCCACTGAGGTTTTGTCTGCTATAATCAGTACTGTATGCATTTAGAGGTAGTTCAAGGCATGCCCTACAGACAAGGAGTAGCCAATGAAGCACTAGCCCTTATATGTTCTATAAGTAGATATGTTCCTTTCACCAATCCCTACCCTTCATAGTTTTTGTATTTTGCCACGTAGTATGATGTCATAGATGACACATATTGAAGTATAAGACCTCCATGTGATCAAACTTTGTCGTGCGTGTACATGCATCAGTCCGATGTTTGTCAGGTCTCCCTGCTTTATTAAACTGAAAATAAAGTAGTACTTTGCCATATTCCTTGAATCTGTTCGGTTATTGGGTTTGTGACCATTATTGTAATTCCTACTTGCATAAAAGACGCTTCAAGGTGCTACAGCACAATTTGGTAGCAGTGCGCATGGTTACGGTCTAGTTGTCCTAGGCCAGATCCAAGCCCCCGGACATTCAGCTGCTCCCGCCATTAGCCAGAAGAGCACAGAGTTTGCTGTGTAGAGCGGTATATAGAGTCACATTTGAAGACGATTTGGTCAGCAGGTCTCTCTTTGATGAAATTCCTGTCCGGCCCCTCAGGTGCCCAGTGGAAGGAAGGCAAACTGGTCAGTTGAGGGGAGAGTAGATGCCGGAGGACTCGAATCGATTCGTGGATGTAAGTAGAAAAATTAGCATGGCAAAAATGGGTGGGGGATTGTGTTGTAAATAATATGTGTAAAAAGTAACAGGATTTTTGGGAACATTATACAGAAGAAAAGATACTGCGCTCCTGATCCCAAGGGTGCATAAGGGTACGCACTAAGTTATTAAAGATTCCTAAGGCAAGGCCTGCAGAAGAGTGCGCAGCAAACTCCGAAACCGGATGAAACGGAGAAGGGATATATTTACTAAAATAGTAGAGGAAGGCGTACGCTGTAAAATAATTTTAAAGACACATGTATGGGGTTATGAAACTATTAAAATAAATATTTGTTTGTGTCTAGACTAGTTAATATAACACTGTAGTAAAAAATTGAAGCGATTGGTGAACATTTTGACCAAGAGATTGACTTCAATTAGGAAGGAAAAAATCAAAGGAAAGTAATATATAATTTAAGAAGAGACTCTTAATATTCAAATAATACAGAATGATATAAAAAAACATTTGTAGAAAGTGTTAACGAAGACGGAAACAAAATAACATTGTATAAATCTTTTATTAAATAAAAATAGGTAAAATATATTTTGATTGGTATAATAAACAGTGATTGATGGTGCCTGCGCTAATTGATCGGTGTGGTATATTTGATAAAATAAAGAATTGAATAAAACAACGGGTAAGTATCGATGATTAAAACCGATCTGTCATCATGGTGGAGACACACCTTTTACATTTATGTACGACATTACTGAGGTACACAGTTAAAATAACGTAATGCCATTCAGAATGGGTTCGAGGCACGACGAATAAGACACTTATGCAGTGGCTTCAGGAGGGTTTGTTGTCAAAAGATGTATTGCGACATATTTGCATGCCACATATAAAGGGAAAAATGTGCAGAAAAGGTTAGCCATTTTACAGCTATGGAAAATGTACCAGAGTGAGAAGGAAGATCCAGCCTATAGGGAGTGGATGCTCAATCAGCATAAAGGGGAGGATAAAACTTGTTCGGCTACCCTTTCCCCCCTTGAAGAGAAGAGCACAGATACAGAGGAGAAGGGATTTTATCCTTTAAGGAATTTAAAGCAGCAGCATGGTATGTTAATCCAACGTATGTGCCCCTGCATATAGCAATGAAGATAATGCGGAAGAGAGCAAGCAGAGAAGGCAAAAATATATCAGCACACAATGAAAGTAAACAGCGTGATGAAAGGAAGGAGACCAGATAGACGAATAGAGATAGAGGAAGTAGCAGGAAGACTGAAAGAAGTAAAGGACAAAGCTAAGGAAATAACAATAATACAGAATTAATGGATGGGAGGACAAATATTGCTTAAGGTAGATGATAAGGGCATTGATGGGGTTCGAGAAAGAGGAGATAGAAGAGCAGGAAAAGAAAGAGAAGGAAGAAGAGTGCTCACAAGGAAGAGAGGATTAAAGAGTGCAAGCAAAGGGAAGATCGAAGAAGATATGATGCAAGAAAAGAAAAGGAGAGATTAGAAGAGAAGAAACAAGAAGAGATAGAAGCTCAAAGAATGAAAGTACATAGGTTGCAACAAAGGCGTAAGGGAGATTAATTGAGGGAGATGAGGAGAGGGGAGAAGAAGAAATTAACATGAGTAGTGGATTAAAAGACAATGAAGTAAAATATTTATGGCATAGTGCCGATTGAGGCACAAGAACGACTGCAGGTAGAGAGAGGGTTACAACAGCCCCAAAGGGAGCTGCAAGGAATGCTGCGATCAGCATGGACTGGTAGGCAGGATACAGAAGACATAGAGCAGAGGCTTGGGAAGCTGTACAGGCAAATCAGGGACAGGGTAAGGTATGGAACTCGAGAGCATACTGAAAGCTCACGATTAAAAGAAACTTAAGGAAGATCAGGTGACGTCATACGGAACATTGGCCCTCATTACGACCCTGGCGGAAAGCGACTGACCGGACCGCCACAGCGTAAATAGCGTTTCCGCCATTGCACGATGGAGCAAAGTGCGGCCCATTCCGACCCATCGGGCACGAGCACCACGCCATGGCGGAAGTGCAAAGTCCGCGATGGCGGAAATGACCCCAAAACGGCCCACACCGCCGCCGTACGGCGCCCTAGGTGCAATACCGCCACCCATCATAGCGGACACCGCAGTGAGCGCCAACCGGAAAGTACGGCGACCGTAAATATACGGAAACGGAAGTAAAAACATGGGCCCGGAACGGGAAACAACACCCCGTACACCTATAAAACCACTAAATACACACAACCACTAAAAACACCACCCTGAGACACATCCCAACCCGTCATCCACCCTAGTGAAACCAAGAAAAATGGGAAAAGTAGCGAAGAAAGCGTGCGACCGCAAGCGGCAGGTCCACTTCTCCCGTGAGGAACTCACCGTGCTAACAGAGACCCTCCAGGAGAATGCCGCCGCCGTCTTCTCCACGCAAATGACCAGGACGGCACTAGCGAACAAGAAGGCCATATGGGCCCTGGTGGCACAGCGGGTAAGTGCGGTGGGGACCGCACCCCGCAACCCACAGCAATGCAGGAAGCGGTGGGACGACCTGCGGATACGCGTCCGTAGCATACTTTCTGCCAACCGCAACATTGCCACAGCCACCGGGGGAGGGTCGGAATCACCCATCAAGTTGACCCCCTGGGAAGAAATCTGTGCCTCCACCATTGGAATGGAGAGCATAAAGGGAGTCGGAGGGATGGAGAAAGGAGTGCAGACATCCGGAGAATCAGGTAGGTGGCCCAAATAAAACCATGCCAAATCCACAATGTCCAATCATGTGACTCACATGTGTCCACATAGCGCAACAGCAACACATGGCCAGGAGAACGTCCACACACATTGGCCTGATAGCGCACTTTAAAACCACAATAAATACATAAATAATTAAAAACCCCAAAAACACCCACTACACGTGCAGCAGGCACACTCTAACTGCAGGCTGCCAAACAACTGCACCCTCACTCCACACACAAATGAAAGCACCTCCAAGGCCCCGACCCAAATCACCCTCAGGTACCACCCCAATGCATGTGATACATTGCCATTCCAATTCCCACAGACCCATTAATAACGCTCGCCCTCCTTTACTCCACCACAGGGTCCGATCCAAACGACGAGCTCCAGGACACCCCTACCAGCACACCTGCAAAGAGGGCCAAGACCGACGGCCAAAGACCCTCCACCTCAGCTGCACGCATCAAGACACGGCAGCAGCACATATCAAGTGGCAGCACACAGGAGGGAACATCAACAGGCACCCCAGCAGCCAGCATGCCCACAACAGCACCACCACAGGTCCCCCCAATGGATGCCACAGAAGGTACTGCCTCTGGTGGCAGCAGCACCATAGGTGACACCCCATTAATGGCAGCATGCTCCGACACAGAAGACGGGGATGTCGAAGTCAGATCCATCCATGACCTGTCCCAATCCCCCTGTCTGTTCCATCCCGTACACCATGAGGATGCCACGCAGGGGCACCCACAAGACGACGACTGGCCATCCCCCACAAGCCCTGTGGCAGGGCAACATGATGCGAACAGCCCCTCTGTGACACCACCGCAAATGGCCATGGCCCAGCAGAGGCAACAGTCCCTCGACCAGTTAATCGTGCAACAGCAGCAACTGGCCACGCTCCTCAAGGACCATGCCGATGGATGTGGGGGCACTAAGGCAGACATAGAAACATCAACTGAGACACTTAGGGCACAAATGGAGAGTAGCACCGAGAGCCTGAGAGTCCAAATGGAGAGTAGCACCGAGAGCCTGAGAGTCCAAATGGAGAGAAGCACCGAGAGCCTGAGAGTCCAAATGGAGAGTAGCACCGAGAGCCTGAGAGTCCAAATGGAGAGAAGCACCGAGAGCCTCAGGGGGGAACTGCATGCGACGTCCAAAGACGTATGTGCCGAACTTGCCGCAGTGCGCCGTGTGCTCACTGAGCTCTCACAAACCCTTAGGGACATGCATGGACGTGAGCAGGCAGAGACATCATCCGTTGCAAGTTCCGTCCAGGGCAGCCCCCAACGTAGATCTGGGAGGAACCTGCGCTCCACAGGCAGGGGTGCCCCTGATACCCGCAGAGGGGGCTTGCAATAGCGACTGCCCACTGACAATGAGCATCTTTGGACACTGGTGTCCGGGGGGGAGGTAGGAGGGTGGAGGGGGTGTGTTGGGCTCACTTGGGTGGCGGGTCGATAGGGTGTTCAACATGATATCACATATGCCATAAACAATGCACGATCAAACAATGAGATGTGTGGACAATGATCTTTGTGTACTAGGCCATCATAGGCGTACAGTCCATATTGTGCATGTACCAGACACACACAGTGCCACGAGTCCCGTGTCCATGTATCAGCCACCAGGCGTGAGTGCTAGAAGCATGCATCTATGAGATGCTGACGAATGTCACGGCCCTCCTGTGCCTCGCAGACTCCTTGAGGTGCTGCCACATCCCCACCCTCATCATGACCATCTTCAGGTGCTTGCAGTTCTGCGTCAGGGGGCATGGGCACATTTCTACGTACGCACATGTTGTGGAGCATGACACATGCCATCACCATCTTTGCAACCTTCTCATGGCGGTACAGGAGTGCCCCGCCAGACCTGCTGAGGCACCGGAAACGAGTCTTCAGTAGGCCGAATGCCTGTTCAATGACTACACGGGTACGTGAGTGGGCATGGTTGTAGTCCTCCTCATGCTGGTCCCGTGGGTTCCGGACTGGTGTGAGGAGCCATCTCTACAGTGGATATCCGGCATCACCTGTATGTGGACGATAAACGAATTATGTGGAATGCCATTGCTACGTACGCACCCCCCCCCCTTCCTGCCAGGTCATTGCCGCATCACATACCCCACATCATCATGCATGAAATGAGACTCACCGAGTAGCCAGGATCTGTTCCCTGCGTGTCGCTCCATGTAGCGTGGTATTGTAGAGTTCCTCATGACCATAGAATCATGGGTTGATCCAGGGAATCGGGCACAACAATGTGTAATGATCCTGTTGGAGTCACACACCATTTGTACATTCAGTGAATGAAATTGTTTTCGGTTGCGGTACTGGGCCTCCATGGCATGTGGGACGACCAATTCCACATGGGTGCAGTCGATGGCACCAAGGCAACCCGGTATGCCGCCAAGTGCATGGAATCCCACTTTTGTGTTGGTAATTTCCTGCTCCGAGCGTGGTAGAGAGATGTAGTCGTCTGCGTGCTGCAGGAGGGCATCGAGCACTTGCAATAGTGTCCGTGAGAACAGTGGCTGAGAAATGCCATGCAACTGTCCGACTGTGTGCTGGTAGGTGCCTGTGGCCAGGAAGTGGAGTACAGACACCACCTTCAGTAGGGGTGGGATGGCGGTTGGGCTATCTATCATGCTGACAAGGTCAGCCTGTGTCATGTCCACAATGGCGGCTATGGTGTCCCGGTCCAAACGGTAGAGGGTGTGGATCTGCTCATCAGTGAGGTTGAACGGATGTGCTCGGAGGCGTGGGATTGCGGGCTGCCTGCGTGGTGGTAGTGGCTGTGCTGGCAGCCCTTGCTGGCCCTGCCTTGCCCTCCTCCTCCTCCTCCTGCGTCTCCTCCGTGCGGCCGGTTGTAGTTGGTGTTCGTCTTCTTCTTGGAGTTGGAGTACTTGCAGTGCTATCAGGTCCCCCAGGGCCAACATCGCGAGTCCTGCCGGTAGCATTTCGGAGTGGTTGTGGGAGGAGACTGGGCGTGCAATTTATGTGTTTTCAGGCTGTATGGCCTCCACCTGTGGTGATTCATTCCACCTGTGCAAGCTGCTCTCCCCTTTGGGCGAGCACGTCCCGCACACAACGCTGCAATTCGAGTAATGGCATCTTGCTATTGCAATCATGTATTTGTACCCGATGGCCGTGTAACATTGGTTGATATGTACATTCGGCTATGGTCCCATTGTTTCACATACAATCTTTGCAGTCGCGAACAGACTTGTGAAGGGTCAGTGGAACGTAGTACTCGAGTAACGGTGGACCCTCATGCATCACTGTACCGAGGTTCACCGACGGGCGGGGCCTCCCATTTGTGAGTGAAGGCAGTTGCCATTTTCACACACAGCCGCACTAGATGGATTAATTTGCGATTTCAAGCGGCCACAGATGCCTTTTCGACGTGATGTTGCAAATGAGGAATTCGAAGGGCGGCGCTTTCGGTCTTCAGCTAGCGGCGAGGAGATGCCCACAGGTCTGACTGCAAATATAACATTCTATTGTTCAGTGTCCTTGGGACAGGGGCCATGGCGAGGATGCAATGATTGATATGAATAGTTTGGGATGCGCAATAGCGAAGTGGATGATGAGGCCGGACGTTCCCAAATACATGTTACTTCACAACACTGGAATTACGGGCTGGGGCACGGTGGATTTTGCAGGCTGCATAACGCACAGACTCAATGGAATTCTCACATGTTATGTGAGTATGGTAACAGGCGTTCTCATTACGGGATGAGGGAATGATGAATGGATGCATGGGCAGATAATTTGATACGGTGTTTGCCATGTACAGGGCTTCTTGGAATCTGTCCGCCTCCCCTGCGCTATGTGATGCAGGGCTGCCATAGTGGGACCATCGTCTATCTGGCCTTGTTGAGCCCTCCCTGTCTCGACGCGCCTTCAGACACTTGTGTCCATGCACGTTACCAATCCTATCTGATGGATTCTGTTTTCACAGACGCATGCACAGGTACACTCGTTTGTGATGGTGTTTTCACCTCGATATGGATAGTCATGAGTCGCAAGTGGTTTTGGGGTGGTGATGATCCTTTGGAGTGGGCTAGCATGCATATGGCTGTGGATTTAGTGTGATCATTGAGGTGAGTTGTTCGGATGTAGTTCTGATGGCCATTCTTTTCTTTTTCTTTTCTTTTGGTTGACAGGTATCTCCTCCCCTTTTGCCACTGCCATCTGTATGCCACTCCTGCAGATGGGTTTTACTCCCGACACCTGCTGCTTCGTGTTAATCAGTGGAGCAGCATTACGATCTTATGGGACGATCGCCAATGGGCCACATGCCCTTACGCAGTACTAGTGGCTCGGAGCAACATTTCGGCCTTTCAGCTGGACTAGTGCCTCCCTATTGGGACGGCCCTGCGGTTCTAGGCCCTTCCATGTTGCCTTTTCGTACGGAATGTAGCCCCTGTGTACCATGAAGGAACAGGGCGTCACACAAGAAGTAGCTGGTCATTTCTTGCGGATGCAGCCCACAATGGTGAAATGTGTTTTGGAGTTCATGGCCTAATGGCTGTATGGGCTTGGTGAATTTGTTGTGCATTAAATTTCTATTCTGATATGGGCCGTGTAGCGTTCTTCTTTGCAAGTGATGTGGCATATTCCTATTTGGGGAGCGATGTATTGTGAGGAGATCTGCATTGGGTTCCAGCTTCGGAGTATAGTTGCGTGGTACTGTGCTGGGCGCGTTTGCCTACGAAGCCCAGTGAGGTCAGGGGTGAGGGCTGCCAATATGACTGTTTGGATGATGTCATGCTCAGGGGCGGGGGATTAGGTTTTGTGTAACAGATGCCGGTCAGCCAGGTGGATTGGTGGAATGATGTGATTATCGGAATATTGCTGGTCACAGGTGCCTGTGTTTGCGTGCGTTTCTTGGTGGGAGTCTGAGGTCATGTCCATTGGAATAGCTTCTGTGTTCGTGCCATCTGTGCCCTGCAGCTCCCATTGGCCCCTCTTGTGATTCTTTTGTTCGTTGGCATGCATGGGTGACTTGTACATTTCACTGGTTGCATTGTGACTTCGTTGCACCTACGGGGAGTTGTACTATGTGGCCAGGGAGCGGTGTACAGGCACTCAGTGGGGCCGTTTACGGTTGATTCGCGATGCCGTACTTCTCACCATGGCGGAATGGTACTTTCCGCCGTGCTTGATGGCGTTAAGTACATGTCCGCTAGGGTCGGAATTCGCGTACCCTTGCGCCATGGTGCTAATTACGGTTTGGCATGGCGCGCGCGTACTTGGTGCAGTTAGCGTTGGCGTTCACTACGGTGTCGCTAATGGCATCGTACTTTACGGTGACGGGTCATAGTCGCACCGAGCGCTCTTCGATGGCGGTATTGCATTTCCGCCATCGTTTTTCGCTTTCCGCAAGGGTCGTAATGAGGGCCATTGTCTTTAAAAAGATTACACCTTGATGCGGAAGAGGATAACAGTCGCACGAGTTGGGGCATAATGTCACACGAGGAATGGGAGGAGAATGAGATGGCGCAAAGAGAGGGCGCATGCAGGTTTTCAAAATAATTGAGTGTAGATAAAGGGGTTAAATGGTCAGATTTAGAGGACCCTAAAGAGAGGACACTAGTACCAACACCATACCTTGAGCGACCACCAGCACGATCAGGTAGTAGAGGGGATATATCCCTGTCATATGGTAGCAGGTTAAGACCAATACCAGGAAGGAAACAAATGGGCAAAGCTAGCTCTGCCTCGATGACAAGGAGCATCGGTAAATATGATTTAGAATTAGGGCACTCACAATTGCCATTATTGGAGAAAGGGGGCAGGCGTCCACAATATATACTATGGCCGCAGATGGAGAAGGATAATTTAAGGTGTAAATTGCCAAGTTTATCTTCCGGTACTGGGAAATGGATTCATGAATTAGAGAGGATATCAGGAATTACACTATCTTTAGGTCAAATAAAAGGGCTGCTTGATGCTATCCTAGGAGAGAGAGCTGGCGACATTTGGAAGCGAGCAGGATATGCAGGTGTGACTGTGCAAAACAAGACACACGATGGAGCACCATTTAATAATTGCAGAGCAGATGTATGGTGAGGGCTGAGAGTGCAATATCCTGATACATCAGACATGGGTGCGATTATGACTAGGAAAATCGGATAGGGTGAAGAGCTAATTGTTTATATTCAAGATATTTATGACAGATGGAGGCAGGTGACTTGTGAACCGTGGGATAAAATAGTAGCAATATTTTACCACATTTTGCATCTGGGGCTGCCCAAGCCAGTGCAGTGACAGTTGAAAAAGCAGGTGGGAATGGAAGCAAAGCTATGGGCAGAGATACAATTGACAATCGTGCATCACTGACGATTAATGCAGGAGAACAATAAGAAGAAAACTGAGAATAGAAAGCAGGAGGAAGCAAAGTTAGTTCAGAAAAAGTTGTCTTAAATAGCCATCGAGGGAGAGGTATTGACATCTAATGAAGGAGGGGTGGCACAGGAGACACAGCCAGGGCAGCAGGGTATTCTGCAGATCAGAGTGGGTATAATCTTTGGCCTAGAGAAAGAGGGAATGGGCCTAGAGGAGGACGACAAGGCGGATTTCAAAACTTTCAAGTGAGAGGAGGATTTAATAGGGGACAGCCACAACGATGTTGGAATTGTCGGAGAGTGGGACATATAGTTAGGACATGCAGAAGCAGAGGAGGCATGCAACAGAACTGTCCAAGCAGGGGGGATGGGTTATGCTCCACAATATAATGGACAACTGCAGGAATATTATGCCCAAGATCACACGTATGCTCAGACATATGCTCTGCAACCCCAACAAATGCAGCAAGCATCGCTGCAAGTGCAATCATCGCAAGGGCAACCACAGCAGGCACCCATGCAAACACAAGTACAACCGCAGCAAGCACAGACACGTCAGGCTATGGTACCACAATGGAGCATGACCCCACGAACACAACAGGCACCTGCACCCAAAATGGGGAGTGTGACCGTGATTGGAGGAAATCCTTTCACCGGTACAGGGATGAATTTATATCCACAATAGGACAACCCAATGAGTCACTTGATGTGTTCAGTACTATCAGTGACACCAGACCCCCAAGAGGAACCAAGGGTCAAGGTGACGATAGGAGGCAAGGCATTTTCATTTTAGTAGACACAGGAGCTACTCGTTCTTGAGTACGTGAGGAGAAATACCCAATATCAGGTACTGCCATGAATGCTCAAAGGTTCTCTGGGGCGACGAATTTAGTTCCTTTTACAGACGAATTGCCAACTTCTATAGGAGAACATGACATATCAATGCCATTATTCTATTCTCTGCAGACGCCAGTCAACATATTGGGACATGACTTAATGACGAAACTTAACCTGATGATATCTTTTACTGACAAATGGATAGTGTGCTCTACTCCAGGGATACACTATATTAAACTGAGAGTGTTTATATTTGCTTTTACAGGCCAGAAGGCATTACAAGGAATACCTTTAGATTCAGAAGTATTTCTATATGGAGTAACTATTCTATTATCTTGTTTGCCAAGGTTGGAAGGTAAAATATTGAGAATACCTGATGAAGTTTTGTTCAGACCAGAAATCCCTGTGGACGATTAGGAAGGGCAGGTCATTCCCTTAGAATTGGAAGCAGCAGTGGTCCGAGAAGAAAGGGTGATGCTGCATGGAACAGATGATGAGGGAAGGGGATCGAGGACAGTGATAGCCCTCAGTGAAAGGTACAGGTTGACAGACAAACTGTTTAGCGATGACTACTCTGATGATGAACTGGTGTTTTTTTTATAAGTATCACTTATTGGATTAAAGTGAAGAATATAGAGACACTGCAGAGAATGGCATTGGTAAACAGAAATACCCCATTTTTTCAGGAAGACGTAGAGATAGTGCCAGAGATTTTAGGGACTAAGAGACCATATGATGTGGGGCTATTAAAAGGGATAGGTGCAGTTAAAATTAAATTAAAACCAGGAGCTTGTTTACTATAAGCAAAGCAATAACCCATGTCCAGGGAGGCGGATAGAAGTATATTTGACACCATATACGCATTAATGAAGCAAGGCAAATTAGTGCCATCAGACTCATGCAACACAGCTGTGTACCCTGTCAAAAAATCAAAGGGGGTTCATGGAGAATTATCCAGGACCTTCGCCCCTGAACAATATAGTCGAAGCTGACTTTCCTTTGGTTCCAAGCCCTGCGACAATATTATGTAATATCCCATCCACGGCCAAGTATTTTACAATTATCGATTTTAAAAAATGCCTTTTTCTCGATTCCCCTTCATGAAGACTCACAAGATTTTACCTTCTTTTTGTATAGAAATACGTATCTGAAACGTACTAGGCTGCCTCAAGGGTACTGTGAGTCCCCTTTGATCTTTAACAGAGTTCTCCAGATGGACTTGGGTAATGCAGTAATTCAGTACGTAGATGACATTTTGGTGTGTAGACAAAAGAAAGGTGCAGAGAAGACCCAGTCAAACTCATGACCATACTCTCAGAGAAAGGATATAAGGTAGACAAGGAGAAACTACAATATTGTCAGGAAGAAGTCTTATACATAGGATAATTGATCCCTTAGGAGGGGAGAAAAGTGACACCTGAAAGAGCAGAGGCGATCATGAAAACTGTGGCACCAAAGACAGTGAGGGAAATGCTTAAAGAAACACAGGTAGACAAGAAAACAATAGCATGGACAGATGAGATGACTGAAGGGTTTGAAAACTTGAAGAGGGCAATCAGTACAGCCCCTGTGTCAGGAATCCCAGATTACAATGAAGAATTGTATGTATTCTCCCATTCATATTGAGAAGTCATGACAGCAGTTCTTACATAGAAGACGACATTAGGACATGCACATAAACCATTGGCATACTACAGTGGGATTTTAGATCCAGTAATGAAAGGACGTTATCCCTCTGAGCAATCTTTAGCTGCTGCTGCATTTGCAATTGAAAAGGCATTAAATATATCAATGGGATGCCCAATAATGTTATTTGTAGAGCATGCACTATTTGCAATTTTAGCGAAGCCTAAAAGTACATTGACCACGCAAAGAGCATTGGAGTACGAGGTGATTATTTCCAACCCTGCAGTTAAAATTGTTAGATTCAAGATAGTGAATCCAGCAATGTTTATAGCAGAACCAATAGGAGAGGATGACGGCACTCCAGTGCAGCATGTGGCCCTTTTGAATAGGTTTATTGAAGCATTGGGTCTCCCATTAACCCTAGCAGTCTTAAAATGCTCCGCACATTCTAAACAAGTAGATTTAATTTCCAGCGGAAACGAAGCTGCAGACCTAGAGGCCAAAAAAGCAGCCTATTATTCATTTACATCTAGTTTCGAAAAAGAAAATGTTAAATAAGTGATAGGATGATGCATGTTGTTAAAGGAGGGCTTTAACATACTGTCTATTGTCTAGTTAACTGAAACACAAAGCCAAGCTCCACAAGAAGAACAGGATTTATGGAGAAAGCGGGGGTGTTCTTTATTCCCCACTGAGGCAATTTGGAGGCAGGCTAGCCAGTTATGCCTCTAGCATTATTGAGAGTAGTGGTGGAGCTGCTTCACTAACCAGCAAACACTACTCGAGAGAGTCTAGCTGCAACAATTTCAGAAGAATGGTTCACACCCAATCTCCTGGAACATGTGGCAGAGTTCATTGTAAATTGCATAGTATGCCAGAAATGTTCAGCAGGGCATACTTTGCTAATAGTGAGAGGAGTTATCCCTAGAGCCAATGTCCCATTCCAGCATCTCCATATAGAGTATGTAGCTATGCTACAGATATGTAACGGCTACAGAAATATTTTGATCATAGTGTGTCCCTTTTCTAGATGGATCAAGGCGGTCTATGCACATACCATCATGCTTCGTGCGCTGCCAAGTTCCAGGTACGTGAAGTGTTCTCCAGGTGGAGGTGTGCAAAGTCTTGCTGTCTGACAGTGGACCGCATTTTGTAAATTAACTCTTTGGACAGATCACTCTTTTATTAGGCATAAAATGCGCATTTTCATCTGCTTATCACCAACAGGCCAATGGTATCTGCAAGAGACTAAACTGACTTCTTAAAGAGAGAATAGCCAAAGTTAAGATCACTCTAAAGAAGAGGTGGCTGCGTTGTCTGCCCCTTGCGTTGTGTGCCGTGAGAAACCAACCTGGTTCAGATCACCATTTGACTCCCCATGAGTTGGTGACTGGACGTTGTATGAGAACCCCATTGACTACTCCAACTAGGGTAAGAACTGATGCTGACAGTATAGCAAGGGCATTAGGTGACAATATGCGTGATTATAAGTTTTGTTTATGAATCCCAGATCAAAACCAGAAGGGTGGGGTCAAAAAGAAGCAATAAAGACAATTCATCTCATGAAATAGAAGATCCGCTAAAACCTCAAACTGTATCCAGGAGACCAGGTGCTAGTGCAAAAATTCATATGCACCTGAAACACATCCAGTTTTGAGGGTCCACACGAGGTCAAGGAAGCTAGCCCCCCCGCAGTGAAATTAAAGGGACAAAGAGCTTGGTTACATATACACAACGTCAAACCATACAAAGGTAAAATATCAGCCCCTCCCGAAGACATCCCAAGAGAAGCAAGAGAAGTAGTTCTGCGCACGGGGATTTAACATCTTTTTGAATCAATTGAAGATTGTTGCTTTTCAAATTTCACAAGTAGAAAATAGACTTTCAGTAACTTTGGAGCGCTCTATTTAGACAGGTTTCAAGAGACCATGTGAGAAGAGTCCGAACTTTGAAGGAGAACGAAGAGTGTCGACAATTGTTCATGATACCTATAATCACAAATGTATATACATTCTAATCTGTTCTTCTTTCCTACATGTTGCAGACTTATCCAGCTTAAATACGAAGAGGAACAGATACCATCACCTTCCTGGAGGATCTAAAAAGACTCTATTGTTTGAAGAGTGATAATTGCACTAATACTCCAGTTTCTGATATAGAATCGATTAAAAAGGAGACATTAAATTTGCATTTTGAAGTGAACATAAAATGGAGAGTTCAAAATTTTAGATGTTCATTGCCATCCAGAAAGTGAATAGTTTTCGTGGAATATTGATGATGATTTCAATTGGTGTTATGATTTGCATTTTTCTCATTATTATGGCAATTCGAAATGTGGCAAAAGGTAGCACCAATATAGGAGTTATTAACCCCTTTAGTGCCAAGGGCGAGCTATCTTGTCCTTAGCATTACGCTTGCAGTGTCAAGAACGGGCTAGCTCGTCCTTTTTGGCACTTCACTTTGTGCGATCGCTGCAAAGCAGCAATTGTACAAAAGTGTAATCCAAGCCCCGGCCTATGTGAGGAGGAGGTTCCTCCTCATGGCCTGTGGGTAGGATTTCTTTCAGTTTCACGGCAGCGTGCGTAACGCACGCTGACATAAAACTGAAAGTAATTTTCACAGCGGTAGCCATTTTCAGCTGCCGCAGTGAAAAGAGAAGGTGAGTATCCACCTTTCTCTCCCATGATCTGCGGTATTATTGTGCCGTTCAGATCGAGGGAGGAGTCGTTGGAAAGGGGAGACTCTCCCCTTTCCAATAAAACCTTTTTTGAAGCATTGAGGGGCGCGGATCGGGCGCAGATCGCTTGATCCATGCCCAACAATGCCACTAGACCACCATGGATCGGTTTGTCACATGAGGGGGTAAGTGGCCCTCTCCCCCACACCCCAAGTGGATGGGGAGCACCTCATGTAGCCCTCCTAGAAAGGGCTACATGAGATGCCCTCCTATCCATTTGAGGTGGGGTTGAGAGGGCCATCAGAAATCTTGCCACAGGGCCCCCAAGCATGGAGTAGTACGTTTTGCCCCCGCGCCCCTCCTTAGAGCAGATGGGCACAGTAATGTGCCCATCTGCCTCAAGGGAAGGGCAAAACATTATAGCAAATATATAAAAAAAAAGATGGGGTTTTTCGTGGGTGGTGGAGGCACCCTAAACCACCAGAGATATAGGTAATGAAAAGGGTGGTGGCCCTCTAACCCCCACCGCAAGTAGATGGGGGGGCACCTCATGTATCCCTCCCGTGGAGGCAGATTTCTGCCCCTAGGAAGGGGTACATGCAATGCCCCCCTTCCATTTGGGGTGGGGGGATAGGGCCACCAGAAATCTTGCCACAAGCCCAGCCAAGCATGGGGCTGTATGTTTTGCCCCCCCCCCATTGGGGCAGATGGGCACAGTAATGTGCCCATCTGCCTCAATTGAAGGGGCAAAACATTTTTTTTTATTATAAAAAACATGGGGTTTGGGGCCGTGGCCTGGAGTGCCAGCGATGTGGCTGCTCCTTTAATGGCCTCCACATGGACCCGCAGCGTCCGTACAAAATACACTGGTTCCCGCGATGGCCAGGACTCCTGAATCGCTGATTTAGATGGCGGAACCCAGGGAGCCCTAACACCTGCAATTTGGGCATAAATCGCTTAGGGGATCCCCTAAAACGCTGCGGTGTAGCATCCAACTGCAGCATCGAAGGAAAACAAAATGGCGGGTGCACTATCCCGACCCGCTCTGCAGTCCTCGGGGGGGGCTCTCCTCAACTCGCCTGCCCGCACAGCAACCGGCGCTAGCTCCTATCGGGTGCCCGTCTTGGACCGGGCATCCACACCTTCATCGCCTACACCGCCGGAGCGACCGCCCGGAAGTTTCCTCCTCCAGCCCCCTGATCCTGTGTTTACCGGCACCCTGCGCCCCACCTGCTGGTCTGCGCCGGGGTCCCCTGCCCCTCCAGAGACCCATCTGCATCCTGCAGGGATTCTCGTGGTCTGCCTCCTGCCGCCTTGAGCCCCGCTCCCAGGGTCTGCCTCCGCTGTCCCCGACACGCGCTCCTGGTCCACAGGGCACGTGGAGAGGAGGGAGTCCCCGCAGTGGGACGATGCGGCTCGACCGGGTGCAGAGGCTTGAAGCCCATACCTGCAGTCGGCGAATGCTACCGGTGGTGTCCTCACCTCCGGCGGGCTGGGGGCTGCCGCCGAGGGAACTGGACTGCCCTCACTGCTCTGGGCGGGGGCGGTCTGCAGCAGTGGGCGCCTCCGTGGACCCCACGTTGCATCCGCGCAATCCAAGAAGCACGGAGCGCCTCACACGGGAAAGGCACTCGCCATCACTGCTTTCTCCCCCCGTGGTGAGAGGCAGTGAGGTGCCCAAAAGCACCCACCAATGGATTGATCTAGGAGGGCCCCTACCTTGGTCTGAATTCAGCCCCCCAAGGCATCTCATCGCTGGGGTTAAGAGGTGAGCCTACGAGGACTACTAGATCTGCCTCCCTCTTCCCCCACAGCCCAAGCAACTCCTGTGCGCTTCTCTCGGACCCTCCACTGCTTTCCCAGCCTCAGCTGGCCACAACACCCCACTCACCTTCCTGGGGCGCCCCATCCCAGCTTCCGTTAATTGCCCGGAGTGGCCCAAGGATCGGCGGTCCTCCTGGGGGGCCCGGCAGGTGATAAGCAGCATACTCACCGCCACCTCAGGCATAGGCCCTGCCGCTTCTGCTGACCACTCTCTCCACACCTTTGCAGAGAAGCCAAAAACCTCACACTGTCGGCCCCCTCCCAGTAGTGATTGGACCCGCTAACCAGGACAGCACAGTCCTCCACCCGGCATCTTGAGATCCTCCACAGACCGACTGGCACCTCACCCACCAGCTGACGACCGTCTCTTCCCCTTACCTCCTCTGGAGTCGCCCCCACCCTGACACCATGGCTAAGCCCTTGAAACCCCCTAAATCGGCGGACATATCCACCATGCTTCTACCAGCCGAAAAGGGGAGGAAAGCGGATCCCTTAAAACTCACGCCCCAAAAAGCGTCGGAAGAGAAAGGTTCTCTCGCCACTAAGGAGGACCTCCAAGCCTTCATGTTCTACATCAAAGCAGCATTTAGATCCTGCATGTCGGAATTTACCGCAAAGCTCGAACAAACAGAGCAAAGGATCAGCAAAGTTGAACACAGGATGAGGTAATCAGAAGACCTGGCCCAAGAACACTCCAACGCACTGGCGGAAGTACAACGCACCATCAGATCCCTAATGGACAGAACTGAGATTCTCAAGCACAAGCAGGAGGATCTGGAAAATCGCTCCCGCCACAATAAACTGCATATCCGAGGTGTGCCCACTTCCATCCCCAACTCCTACTTGACCGCACCCACGGACTGCGTCCGCATCGAGGCACCGACTCGACTCCCCCCATATGTTATCACAAGGGTCCACTTCTATACTACCAAAAAGGCCATCTCCGAAATAGGCCATTCACGCGACGAACTATCATTCCAATGGAGCCCCTCTCCAAATTTTCCAGGCTCTCTCCCCCCTGACCTTGCAGAAGCGCAGAACGCTGCGCCCGCTCTCGCTCTTTCTCTGAGACCAGTAGATCCGATACCGGTGGCTGTTTCCGACAGCCCTCACACAAGCGCACCACACGGACAATCATCCACCTCGATGATGCAGCTTCAATCTTACGCCCGGGCTCCCCGGGACACCCGGGATCTTCCTTTCCGGGCCGAAAGAGTCCCGATCCCGGCACAGCTTCCCCTAAGCCTGGACACGGCCCCTGGACGCGGGTCCAGAGAAGCCGTAAACCCAAATGAAGGTCAATGAATACCTGTAACGCTCACCTGATTCCCACGGAGGCGCAGGTCTGGCATCGAGTGCTGGTGCTTCTTTAATGGTGAAGCGCAGGACCCTGAAGATGGACAGGAAGGGCCCCTCTACTCTGGCTTCTCTGGCTTGCAGGAATATTCCCCTGTGCGTAAAAAGGGAGTATTACCTACTGACTGAGTTATGCTCAAGCCTCCCACTCTCCTCCAGCCCTCCACGATACCCTTCCACGATTCCCCGTGAAGTCTCACCTTAGGGTCAAGAAGGATGAGCTCTCCATCCTGCTTCTGATGCAGGGGCGCATTGAAACCCAGTTACTTCACTGGATTGAGGATTGATGGGAGTTCAGGTAAGCTTGACTATTCAGGTAAGGCGCTGTAAAAGTTCTGCTGCAAGTTCTAAAGTCCAAGCTTAAAAATAATGTTCATTGTCTTGTTGCAGAATGCCGGAGATATGGCGCCGACCCGAAGTGAAACGTGCAGTTCCAGTAAATGACAGGTAAGTTCCGGATGAGCGCTCGGGTAATGTCTTTGCATTCGCTCATTCAATGTCTTTGTCTTTTTTCCCCATAGGGGCCGGGGTCTGGAAAATGCCTGGAAGCGCCAAGACCCGAAATGAAATGGGAATGACCCAACAGGTAAGTCTTAGAAGGAAACTGAGCTTTTCCTATTCCTTTCTTTCTTTCTTTCACCTTGTTCTTGTCTTTTTCTCTCTAGGCTCTGGGAAGTGGCTGTGGATCCGGATGATCGCTGCTGAAGATGGAGGAGTCCAGGATAGGTGAGTGAAATGCAGCGCTGCAGCGATCGTAGCGAAATGCTTTTAAAATGATGTCTTCCTTTTCAGGATCGTCGGTGTGATGTCTCCGTGGTGCTGATTTAGCAGGTAAGGTCTTTTGTCTCCCTTTGCAGGTGACCCAGGATACTGACAGGCGTGGCTGAGGTCCAGATGCAGGAGCTGACACGGTGAGCGTCCAGCTGCGAGGAGCAGAACAACGCGAAGCGTGAGTTGCTGATCGGGTGAGGTTTAAATAGCTTTGGAAGAAGTTCCCAATGTGTATCCTTCCACCGATCAGGTATGTATCCTTCCCCGACCACACCCGGGTGGAAAGTATTCCCACAGGTAAAGTAGTTCCATTCAGGCCTCAAGAGGGCCTGTATGTAGCAGCATGGTCTGCATCAGGTAAGTGCACATTAAAACACTTGAACACATGTCTAGCTTTATGAGCCTGGCGCCTAAGGCGCCAGGACAGGGGTCCAACATGAGCCTGGCGCCTAAGGCGCCAGGACTGCGTCCAAAGGGCCCCAGCTTGGGCCCGCTGGCACTCCCCTGGGGGAAAATGATGCCTGCCTCTGGGGTTGCTGGGTCGGACCTGGCTCCTTGGAGGTAGGCATCATGACAATACCCCTAGGAT
Source organism: Ambystoma mexicanum (assembly GCF_040938575.1). NCBI lineage: Eukaryota > Metazoa > Chordata > Amphibia > Caudata > Ambystomatidae > Ambystoma > Ambystoma mexicanum. The sequence continues at coordinate 340,337,810 of NC_090938.1, forward strand.
TACATAGCACTGGAACCATGCCTATCAACCTCTGCTGCGGGCCCCATGCGGTCCATACCCTCCTCCAAGGTGGATGTCATCACTTTACCCTTGGAGTGTACCTCAAGAACGTGGGCTAGCACCAGCCTGGGTGGCCAGGGGAGCCACCGAAAGTTCAAATTCGGTCCCCCCAATCACAGTTTGGGCCTCCCGTTGGTGGCCGGTGTTGGAAGTTCGTGTCTCCAGTTGGAGACCATTTAAAAAACCTCAGCCACACGAGAACCCAAAGCAGTTAGCCTCTTACAGCTATGGCTGATTTGATCCCCCTCCCCAAACCCCCCACGGCAAGAGAGCTCGGAGAGCCAGCCCCGCATCAGAAGCTAAAGTTCACCACCCTAAATGTTAGGGGCCTAAACTCCCCTCCGAAGAGGAAATCCATCCTACAAAGGCTACAAGATGATGGCACCTCAATTGCCTTTTTGCAAGAAACCCATCTAATCTCGGCAGACTTCTCCCTCCTGCGAAGCAGACTTTTTCCCCTAAAACTTCTGGCGTCCAGTGGCGCCAAGAAAGGAGGCACTGCCATTCTCTTTGCAAAAGACCTGCATCCCCAGGTCTTAGATTTGTTACCATGCCAGGAGGGTCGCTTCATCGCAGTCAAATGCGTCATCCTTGGCCAGCTTTATACCCTCATCTCGGCCTATGCACCGAACGAGCACCAGGAAGGGTTCTACCAAGACTTAGAAGAGTCCCTCCTTCCATTTATCGAGGGGCAAGTCGTCATTGGAGGAGACTTTAACAGAGCCCCAGACCCCCACAAAGACAGATTGCACCCTCCAACATCCAGGGACCTGAAGATGGCAAAGGCCCTGCTCCACCTTTTCCGTGCGCTGAACGTTGTGGATACCTGGACAGTGCCATCTCCGGAAGAGAAAGATTTCACCTTTTACTTGTATGTGCATCGCACCTTCTGTAGAATCGACTTGCTGTTGGCCTCCCCCCAGATCTTGGCCTTTACCAACGACGTTATTATTGGCCCCTGGATCCTCTCTGACCATGCTCCAGTCTCACTCACCCTGCGATCTCATAACCCAGACCCTCCCCCTCACTGCAGATGGAATTTGTATGACCCTATCCTGGGGGACATGGCAGTAAGAGACTCTGTCACCAGAACAATAAAAAACGTCTTAGCTGAAAACCGCGACGAGGACACCTCCCCAGCCAACACCTGGGACGCCATGAAAGCAGTGCATAGAGGGGAACTGATCGCCCAGGGTGCAGCCTTCCACAAACGAAAGCAGGCGACCCGTGCTATTTTGGAAACAGAAGTCTGAGAGGCGGAGGCCACTCAGAAACGGAAGGGCTGGTCGCCGAAATCCTACAGGGCCCTGCAGATGGCAAGAAAGAGGCTTGAGGCGCACTATGCTGAGGCCACAGCAAACCTATTGACCAGAACGAAACAATGGTACTACGTCAGTAACAACAAAGCTAACAAGCTCCTGGTAAATAAACTGCCCAAAGAGAAGAACAAAAACACCATCCTAGGTCTTCGTGACTCACAGGGGGTGGTCCACTACACGGAATATGAGAAGTTACGTCTGTCGGTAGCCCACCAGGCAGAGATAATGACGGCAGTCCTGAGGGACCTAAATGAACAGCAATCCTATATCCAGGAAGCGGCTCTCCCACCCCTGACACCCACAGTGAGCTAAGAACTCTAATCGCCTATCACAAATGAGGAAGGGGAGGCGGCCATTAAAAGCTTGAAACCCAGAGCCCCAGGCCCAGATGGGTTCTCCACCCGATTTTATAAACTCTTCCGCCCGCAATTAGTGGCCCTCTAACTCGTCTCTTCAACTCATTTGCGGCCACTGGAAGTATCACTCCAACTATGCAGGAGTCCATCACAGTCCTCATCCTCAAGCCCGGAAAGGATCCCCAAGACAACAGCTCGTACAGACCCATATCCCTACTGAACTTGGGTGCCAATATATACTCTAAGATTCTGGCCAATCGGCTTGCACCAATCCTTCCGAGCATCATAGACCCGGATCACACTGGGTTCATAAACCACAGGTCGACGAAAGACAACATCCGCAGAGCACTAGACCTAACAGAGGTCGCCAGCCAGGACGCCCAACAACTTGCCCTGCTGGCGCTCGATGCAACCAAAGCTTTCGACAAAGTGGACTGGACTTATTTGCGTCTCACTCTTGAGGCCTTCAGCTTTGGCCCTACCTTCACGAAAATGGTTCTAGCTAACTATCAAGTCCCTAAGACCTGGCTGAGAGTCAACGACCGCCTGTCGGACCCAATCCCCCCTCACATGCGGAACAAGACAGGGATGCCCACTATCGCCCCTGCTGTTTGCCTTGGCCATGGAACCTTTGGCCCCGCCCAACATAAAATTGCTCTCTACGCAGATGACGTGCTGTTAACCATCACAAACATTAAGGCTTCCATGAGAGCAGCCTTGACCGAAATCCACAGATTCGGGAGTGTAGCAGGATTTGCCATTAACTTCCAAAAATCAATGGCTCTCGGAGTGGATCTGGCCTCAGGCGAGGAGGTGGCCCTGGAGAAGCAAAGCCTGTTCCAATGGAGCACCCAATCTATCCCATACTTGGGGGTCGAGATCCCCTCCCACCCCACGAAGGTTTACCAGGCGAACTCCACCCCCCCTTCGAAGAATTGGAAAAGGACCTTTTTCGTTGGCAGTTGCAGGTGATCTCACTGTTGGGCCACATTACGACATGCAAAATGAACCTCCTCCCTCGGTTCCTTTATGCCTGCTCCTCCCTCCCAACCTCAATCCCACTGCCCCCCCTACAGCGGCTCCACAGGAAAATGATTGACTTCATCTGGAGGGGCAAGAAGGCGCGGATCCCCCGAAGAACCATGATGTACTGGGAGTACTGGGGGTGTCAGACCTCCGCAAATATCACAAAGCAGCGCAGCTGGCCCACCTCCAAGCATGGGGAATCGCCATAGGATGCCCGAAATGGGCAGAGATCGAATAATCCTGCCTTCCTCTCCCCCTCCGCTTCCTTCCGTTTATTCCTGCTGCACCACGCCGGGTTTGGCCTGGAGTGTTGACCTCTACGCAAAACACTCGACAAGGGCCTGTGAGTGGGCCCGCAGACACGGAGGTATCCCAGTGGACCTGAGTACATTCTCTCCAATTTTCCTTAACCCAGCCTTTTCCCCGGGCGCCTACCCAACGAATTTCAGGAACTGGGTAGCGGGAGGATTAGAATCGCTGGGGCAGCTCTTCGATGGGGACTCCCCTCTCACCTTCGAACAATGTAAAGCGATTTTCCATCTAGCAGAAACTGATAGATTTACCTACGCCCAATTGAGGCACTGGTGCTCCCACCCCCAGACCCAAGCGGCAGCAACACGAGCTCCGGCCCCACTAGAGCTCACAGTAACTGACCTGCCAGCCCGGTGGAAAATCTCGGCACTCTATAAACTAATGCAAGAAGACCATTTCCACATCAGGCCAACCTATAAGACTCAATGGGAAGCGGATCTAGGTCATGCCATAGAGGAGTACACATGGGTGGACATCTGGACAAGAACGCGCACAGCATCCCGCTGCATCACTAATCGGGAATGCGCCCACAAATTGCTTTTGCACTGGTACTACCCCCCCCCCTACGCCTTCACTACTTTCAGCCGGCATTGGACCCTCACTGCTGGCGTCTCTGTGGTCTCCCAGGATCCTACCTCCATATGTGGTGGACATGCCCTAAGGTAAGAGAGTTCTAGACCCACTGTCTGGCCACGATTAAGGACATCACCCAAGTGGAAATACCACTAGCCCCCGACCAAGTCCTCCTGGGGATTCCGCTCCCAGACTCTTACCCGAGAACAGGAAGGAGGGCAGCGTTAGTATCTCAATTTCTGTTGGAAGCTAAAATTACAGTGGCCCGCACCTGGAAGTCTGTGGAAGGGCCCCTGATGCCCCTCTGGTGGGTTAAACTTTGGGATATTATAATAGCCGAAAAGGTCACGGCAGCTAAAGCGGGGCTGCTCCACTGATTCACAAACATTTGGGCACCACTGCTAGACTATGACCAGAACTACCCAGCGCTGACCTACAAGCCACGCCTGATAGCGAGAGCCCTCCACTTTACCAGTGAATACTCGCTGCCTGGCCCGGCCAAGTGAGGGCCCAGAACAATACTCGATCCAGGACATTGGGGGTGGGATAAGGGACACCTTGCCATATGCACTTTAAGAGGTCACAAGTAAATGTTATTGTCTTTGTTCTCCTGTGTGCTGTTATAAATTAATTTTTAAAAAAACATGGGTTTTTTTCGTGGGGTTTGGGAGACACCCTAAACCACCAGAGATATAGGTTATGAAAAGGGGGGTGGCCCCCTCCCACCCCAAGTGGATAGGGGGGAACCACATGTAGCCCTCCCTGGGGGCAGATTTCTGCCCCCATCTGCCCCATGGAGGGCTACATGAGAGGCCCCCCATCCATTTGGGGTGGGGGTAGAGGGCCACCAGAAATCTTGGCACATCCACCTCCCCAAGCATGGCAGTAAATTTTGCCCACCCTGGGGGCAGATGGGCACAGTAATGTGGCCATCTGCCCCTAGGGTAGGGGCAAAACCAAAAACAACAACAAAATTACATTTTGTTGGTGGGGGCTGGGGGGCACCCTAAACCACCAGTGACTTATGTAATGGAAAGGGTAGGGGCCCTCTCCGCCCCCCCACCCAAAATAGAGGGGAGCCTCTCATGTAGCGCTCCCTGGGGGCAGATTGCTAGTGCAATCTGGCAATCTGCGCCTAAGAAGGGGAAAATATGTTTTTACTGGGGGGTGAGGGTCAGTAGACCACAGGGCTGGCTTGAAAGGGGGGCTGTAATCGGAGAGTAGTAGTTATGATTTGATTTTGCTGTGCTGACCATAGGTAACAAATGTTTTTTGTTTCGTTTACAGCTTTTTCTATGCGAGCAGCTGCAACCTTATGTGAGTACTGTTTTTTATTATTCTACGGTTAGGGCCCAGAGTGAGTGGAGTGGGTGGGACTGGGGCTAGATTGTTGGTGGTGTGGGCGGGATTGGGCCCTCTGGGCAGGTATTTTGGTGGGCAGGGACACAATTCAAGGTCAGGCCACAAATCGCCCCTCATGCCAGCATAAAATTCGTGTTTCCCTGGGAGCAGCTGTCTCCCATGTGGGTTGACTGTTCGCAACCCCAGGCTCCACCTCTGGCTGTGCGGAGTTACAGATCTCACCTGCGGGGAGGAATGGGGATCCTGCCGGGGCTCCCCGCAACTGCCGCTGGACTTGGGGACGGTCGACCCACATGAGAGACAAGGCGCCCAAGGCCGGAGACATCACCTCCGACCATCCTGGAGTTCTGGCTGGCCTGCGTTATAGCTTTTCCCTCTGGTAAAGGACAGGAATGCTGCCGGGGCCCCCTGGAACTGCCGCTGGGCTTGGAGATGGTCAACCCACATGGGAGACAGCCGCCCAAGGCCAGGGACATTATCCCCCTCTTTCATGGAGCTCTGGCTGGCCTGCATTATAGCTTCTCCCTCCGGGAAAGGACAGGTACCTTGCCGGGGCTCCCTGGGACTTCCGCTGTGCTTGGGAGTGGTTGATCCACATGTGAGACGGATGCCCAGGGCCAGGGACATTACCCCCGACCATCCCGGAGCACTGGCTATGCTGCGTTACAGAATTTCCCTCGGGGGAGGGAAGGGGACCCTGCCGGGGTTACCTGGTGCTGCTGCTGTGCTTGAGGACAGTACATCCACATGGGAAATGGATGTTCACGGCTGGGGACATCACCTCCAACCATCCTGTAGTTCTGGCTGGCCCGTGTTAAAGCTTTTCCCCACCACTGTGTCCCGGCAGTGTGCCAATACCTCCCCGAAGAGAAAAGCTGTAACGCAGCCCAGCCAGAACTCCAGAACGGTTGAAGGTGATGTCCCCGGCCTTGGACATCCATTTACCATGTGGGTGTACCGTCCCCAAGCACAGCGGCAGTCCCAGGGAGCCCCGGCAGGGTTCCCAACCTTTCTCGGAGGGAGAAGCTGCAACGCAAGCCAGCGAGAGCTCCAGGATAGTCGGAGGTTATGTCCCTAGCATTGGTGGGCTGTCCCACCGGTGTCTTCTTTTTAGAAATGCATGGGGTTCCCTGTTTCTTTGGTGGCTCCAACACCCCAGGCCCAAATATGTAGGTTGTCCACAATAGCAAATTCCCGTAAATTCTCCTCTGCCAAAACACTTTGGGTTACCAGTGGTTTAGCCTTTTCCCTTTGCGCCCAGGTAGGTGCACCCACACGTGAGGTACCATTTTCATTGGGACACCTATGGGAAGGTAGGACATGTGGTGGTGTTGGTGGCGTGTTTCGGTGGTTGGCAGGGGGAAATGTCAGAAAATATTATTTTTTTTCACAAAATTTTGGACTTTGCTGGGGATTGTGGGTAATACATTCTGGGGCAATTTGCGGAAGTCAGACCTCTGTGCATTCCCACGGGTGTCTTCTTTTCGGAAATGCATGGGGTTCACTGTTTTCCCTGGTGGCATCGACATCCTAGGCCCAAATCTGTAGGTAGTCCACAAGAGCAAAATCTGCTCTTCCGAAAGACTTGGGGCTACCAGAGGTTTAGCCTTTTCCCTTTGCGCCCAGGTAGGTGCACCCACACATGTGAGGTACTGTTTTCGTTGGGACACCTGTGGGAGCACGGGAAGTTAGGACATGTATTGTTGGCGGCATGTTTCGATGGGTTGGCTGGGGGAAATGTCTGAAAACTGTTTTTTTTCGCCAAATTTCAGAGTTGGGCGGGGATTGTGGGTAATAAATTCTGGGCCCATTTGCCCAAGTCAGATCTCTGTGTATTCCCACGGGTGTCTTCTTTTCGGAAATGCATGGGGTTCATTGTTTTGCTTGGTGGATTCGACACCCTGGACCCAAATCTGTAGGTTGTCCACAAGAGCAAAATCCTGCAAAATCTGCTCTGCCGAAAGACTTGGGGTTACCAGTGGTTTAGCCTTTTCCCTTTGCGTCTAGGTAGGTGCACCCACACATGTAAGGTTCCATTGTCGTCGGGACACCTGTGGGAACTCGGGAAGGTAGGACATTTGTTGTGTTCGCTTGGTTCTCATAGCCTTTTCATACATTTGCTGCTGCACTTTGTCACACAACCATTTCATTTTCCAAATGTGACCTACATTTAGTTGCGGCTTTAGGCACTATACGCTTTTGTAACCTGCACAAGTCACCTACTGTCAAAACCAGACTCTTCCTCCCTCCTTTCCTCCTCACCTGTCTCTTCCAGTAGGTCACCTTCTTGATTCTTCTTCTGTTTCTGGTGTTCCAGGTTTCTTGCTTTCTTTTCTTTTCCTTCTTTTGCAGTAAATAAGGTCTCTCTCCTCGGGATGCCACTGTCAGCTGGATAGACCCCAACAGAGAGGTCCCCCCAGGAGTAAAACCCAAATATCACAGGGAAAAGCCATACGGCAGAAAAACCCTGAATTATCGATCCTTGGATATCGTAATGATGAGCAGCAAACTTCTACTGCCGCCGAGGGACTCCGCACCGTTCCAGGAAAGAGGAAGGCAAGCAGGGCCGTGGTAAACAAAGTCTCCGGAATAGGAGGGCAGAGCAATCACAGGAATGGCAAGATAAGGCAGACTGGATACGGGAAGCAAACGCAGCACAGGACGAAGAGAATCCAAGATGGAAAGGCACAGAATGAAGGCAAGTAGGAACGAGTAACACAAGGACAGAAGGAGGCAGGGAAATAACAAGGGAAAATTACAAATTAAATAGCAGGCAACGGGAAAGGGAAAGTAACACCGTGCCGAGACACAGCACAGTGTGAGCACGTAGGAGACAAGTGCAACGCTCAGTGCTGCAGGAGGCGTGTATGTTTATACACAGCGGCGGCCATAATGGAAAAACGACTAGACCGTTAACCAGAAGTATGACTAGAGCGTGATGGATCTAGTAATGGCACCGCCATTTCCCCCATAGTTTCCAGTAGGGCATGACAGTATAACCCCTCTTCATCAGAACCCCTCCTGGTTTGCCTGGATTCCGTCTATGGAAGTCCTTGAGGAGTCGGGGGGCATGGATATGCAACCTAGCCTCCCAAGTACGTTCTGCTTCTGAGTAGCCCTTCCAGTGAACCAAGTACTGAAGGACTCCTCTCCTGTATCTGGAGTCTACCAGATAGGCCACCTCATATTCTTCCTCTGCGGGTGTAGTGGAGACCTCAGCCCTGGGTATCCTACGCTTGTAAGGATCCTCTCGGTAGTCCTTCAATAGCAAAGTGTGGAAGACTGGGTGTATTCTCTTCATACTTGTGGGAGGCAAAGGCGGAATGCCACTGGGTTGATCTGGTCTGTAATGGTGTAAGGCCCGATGTATCTAGGTGAAAACTTCCCTCTTCTGATCCACAAAGGCAGGAATCTGGTACACAACCATACTTGAGTACCCTTCTTCCAAGCAGGGCTAGGCTGTCTTTTCTTATCGGCATAGGTCTTATAACTCATTCTACTCGCCTCGAGGGATTCTTTAGCTACTCTGAGTCTCCTTAATATTGTCCAACAGGTGTTCAATGGACGAGATCTTAGTAGAGGTTGACAGTTCTAAAGGGAAGTGTCTGGGATGGTAGCCGTAGGCGCAAAAAAAAAAGGGCTCATCCGAATGCAAGAATGAACAGTGTTGTTGTAAGCAAACTCTGCCATTGCAAAGTTTTGACTCCATTGATCCCGTCTGTGGCTGCAAAAACAACGTAAGTACTGTTCCAAGGTGAAATTGAATCTCTCAGTCTGCCCGTTTCTTTGGGGATGATACCCAGAAGATAGTGCCCTTTGGGTACCCACCTGATGGCATAAAGAGGACCAAAAGGCAGAGGTGAATTGGGTCCCACGATCTGAAACGATGGTGAGAGGGAGACCATGGAGGCGAACCACATCCTTAAGAAAGGTGGTAGCTGTCTGGGGGACTGAAGGGAGACTGGACAAGGCGTAAAAATGAGCCAACTTGGAGAAGGTGTCCACAGTTACCATGATTGTCATGAATCCTTCTGATAAAGGCAGGTCCACGATGAAATCCATGGAAATATGCATCCAAGGTTGAGAAGGAGGAGTCCCTTGTTGCAAAAAGGTTTCTTAGTTGAGTGCTTTGCTAAGGCACATGTCGGACAAGTGGAAACGTACAGTTTAACATCCTTCTGTAATTCAGGCCACCAGAAGTATCGGGTTAGAAGTTCGATGGTGGCCTTTTGTCCCTTGTGACCAGCCGAGGGAAGGTCGTGACACCATGACATAGCTTGATCTCGAAGAGACTTGGTAGGTAAGAATACGGCTTGCCCCTTCCGGTACAGGCCTTCCTTTAATTGAAGAGGGTGTTTCAGATTCAATGAGAGCACTCCGGGAGTAAAGCCTTCTCTAACCTCTTTGAGAAAGTTGTTAAGGGTGGCGATGATCTCTTTACCTGCCAGTACTCTTTCGCCCTTGTAGGGAACTTCCTCTTGCGTGTCATGGCAGCGAGAAAGAGCGTCTGCTACGGTATTTTCCTTGCCAGGTATGTATGAGATGGTAAAGTCGAACTTGGAAACGAAATACGCCCAATGAGCATGACGGGCATTCCGACACTCCATCTGTTGAAGGACTCGAAGGTTGCGGTGATCGGTTCTTACCAAGAAAGGGTGAACAGCTCCTTGTAAGAGGTGTCGCCATTCTGAACAGGCGTGACGAATGGCGAGCAACTCCTTCTCAATAACTGCATAGTTTTGTTCGCTGGAAGTGAGTGTCCTAGAAAGGTAAGCTATGGGGTGTTCCACCTCATCCTCTCCTTTCTGAAGAAGGACCGCCCCAATAGCCCTATCTGAGGCATCGGATTCAAGTATGAATGGGCGGTTTTGGTCCGGCTGCCTAAGAATGGGCGCGGTGGTAACTGCCCGTTTGAGATGTTGAAAAGCCTCTTCTGCTTCATTGTTCCATGCAAAAAGAATCCCCTTCTTGAGTAAAGCTGTAATAGCCAATACCTTTCTGGAAAATTCGGGAATGAATCGACTATAAAAGTTCGCCAGTCCAAGGAATCGTTGAACATCCTTAACCTTCTTAGGACTGGGCCACACCAAGATAGCCTGAATCTTGGAAGGGTCCATCTGTATACCTTCTGCTGAGAGAATGATCCCCAGGTAAGCTATGGTAGAAACCTCAAACACACACTTATCAAGTTTGGAGTACAGATGATTGGCTTGGAGACGTGAAAGAACTTCTCATACCTGCTTGCGGTGTTCGCCAACTGAGGAAGAGTACACCAAAATGTTGTCTAAATAGATCACCACATTAACAAAGAATAGGTCTGAAAACATCTTGTTCATGAACCTCTGGAACACGGCAGGGGCATTAACCAATCCAAAGGGCATGACTGTGTACTCATAATGGCCTAGAGGTGTGCGAAAGGCTGTTTTCCATTTGCTGCCGGATTGAATGCGCAACAAATGGTAGGCACCCCTAAGGTCTACTTTTGTAAAAATGGTAGCCCCCTCGACGGCTTCCAGAATACTATTGATTAAAGGCATGGGATAGCGGTCCTTGATGGTCTGTTTATTCAAACCCCTATAGTCTATGCACGGTCGTAGCTCCGGTGAACCTTTCTTAGGTATGAAGAAGAGAGATGCTCCTGCTGGTGATTTAGATTCCCGTATGAGCCCATGTTCTAGATGGGTCTCAAGATATTCCTTCAAGGCTTGTCGCTCCGGAATGGAAAGAGGATACATCCTACTAAAAGGAATAGAGGCTTCAGGAAGGGTTTCTGTGGCGCAGTCCTCTGCTCGATGAGGAGGAAGGAGGTGGTACACTTTGTCTTCGAAGACCTCGGCGAAGTAGCGGTACTGGATGGGTACCAAATTCACTGAAATGGGGAAGACAGTCTCTTGGACTCAGTAAGTGGTTCAAAGGTTGAGTTTCCTAGACAGTGATCTTTACAATAGGGTGAAGCAAATAGCACAGTATTTTCTGTCCAGTCAATTTATGGGTTATGCCGACGTAGCTAAGGGATTCCTAATATTTTGGGAAAGTGGGCAGCCTTGATAAGGTCTAGGACCAGTTCCTCTTGGTGAGAAAAAATGATAGTTCTTGTGGGGAGTGTCTCCCACTCAATTGGTCCTGATGATAAGGGAGAACCGTCAACTGCTTCCACTGGTACTGATCTTCCTTTGCATCTAATAGGAAGGACGTTCTTCTTTGCCCAGCCGATGTCCAGAAAATTGCACGCTGCCCCGCAATCCAGCGTGGCCAGGGTTTCAAGTTCTTTATCCTCGAAAGACAGTCTGACCTTTATCATCATGAGTCCACTGTCTTCTGTTACTCTAGAAATCTTGGAGGAACTACAGGGACTGATGACTATCACCCCCGACCTATCCCTGCCTAGGTTCGGGGATTCCCGTTTCCCGACCTCCGAGGAGGCACTTTGGGACAATTCCTTAGAAGGTGTTTCTGAGAGCCGCAGTACATACACAACCCAAGATCCTTTCTTCTCTTGCGTTCTTCTGTTGTTAGAGGACCCCTTGTCATACCGATCTGCATCGGTTCCTCTCCGGAAGATGTCAGGAGTTTCTCGTTAGTAGCAGGAGGATTAGATTGTGAAGGTGGATAAGAACGACTTCTCTTCTTTTCCATCTTGCGCTCCCCTAGACAGAATTCCATCTGCAGAGTAAGAGTCACTAATTCTTGAAACGTATGGGGACGAGCTGTTCTAGCCAATTCGTCCTTCAAATCTTCGTTAAGACCTCTGCGAAACAAAGTCTGTTGAGCTGAATCGGGCCAGCCAGCATTGGTTGCTAAGCGCTGGAAGAATGATGCATAGGTTTGGACACCTTGGGTACCTTGTCGGATGTCGACTAATGCCTCATAGGTGGAGTACTGAGCCTCTTGTCGTTCGAATCGGTTCTTAAATTGCTGGATGAACTGGGCATAGTCATTAGTAACTGGGTCAGATCGGGTAATCAAGGGAGTCACCCAAGTGAGGGCATGACCCACCAAGTTGGATACTAAAAACCCCACCTTCGCCCTTTCCTTCTCAAAAAAAGCGAGAGGTCTGAAGGCAAAATACATGAAGCAGGCATCCAGAAATTTGTTTAGGGTCTTGGGGTTCCATCATACTTCCCAAAGGACAATGGATAGGGTGGTAAGTCCCCTCAATCTCCTTCATTCTTTGCCGCTACATCAGGCACATGTTGCTTCAGATTAGCGTTCTCTGCGCGGATTGTCTGCATCTCATTTGTGAGACCCTGTATGGCAGTCACCATCTCATAGTACTGCTCTAAGGAAGCCATGGATTTGGGTGGGCGCTGCACGCTGTCAAAACCAGACTCTTCCTCCCTCCTTATCTCCTCACCTGTCTCTTCCAGTAGGTCACCTTCTTGATTCTTCTTCTGCCTTCTGGGGTTCCGGTTTCTTGCTTTCCTTTCTTTTCCTTCTTTTGCAGTAAATAAGGTCTCTCTCCTCAGATGCCACTCTGTCGGCTGGATAGACCCCAACAGAGAGGCCCCCCCGGGAGTAAGACCCAAATATCACAGGGAAACGCCTTACGGCAGAAAAACCCTGAATTATTGATCCTTGGATATTGTAATGATGAGCAACAAACTTCTACTGCCGCAGAGGGACTCTGCACCGTTCCAGGAAAGAAGAAGGCAAGCAGGGCCGTGGTAAAGAAAGTCTCCGGAATAGGAGGGCAGAGCAATCACAGGAATGGTAAGATGAGGCAGACTGGATACGGGAAGCAAACGCAGCACAGGACGAAGAGAATCCAAGATGGAAAGGCACAAATTTGGAATGTTGTCTACTTTTCAGAAATGTATGCCTTTCTGTCTTCCCATTCAGCTTTCCTACCCTCCTCTTCCATTCCGTCCACGTATGTCCTACTGGAAAAAAAGGGCAAAATCGCCTACGTCTCACAAAACGGATAGTAACCATATAAAAATGTTTTTTTGGTTTCCACTTAACCTGTTCTTGAAAGCCTGGAAAATGGCGAATTCAGCACAGCAAACCATTTGTTCCCAGCTCTTATAAGGAAAAAAAACACAGGCTTCCTTGTACATCATTTTATTGGCATTTTCTGAAAAAAAACAAAATGTGCTCCCTTTTTGGTTATTTTCTCTCACCCCCGTGACCGCCTACATGTAGGAAGAAAAGGGGCCAGATTTGGCCGAGATATCTCATGTAACAAAAAAGTTGCAAGGGATTGAATGGCGACATACCAAAATCACCAAAAAAGGCCTTGGCACTGGGGGGAACACCCTTAGCAGTTAAGGGGGTAATGAAACATCCATTATTGTGCTTACTAGAGGCCCAGACAGCTTATTTTACAATATAACTAGGAGTTTATTTTGATTTAAAAGAGATATTAAGGAAGATATAAACACATACCTTGATAATTCGGCTCATTTAAAAAATAACCTATGGGACCAGCACATGAAAAATGTGGGAAGAAGAAAGTCAGATGAAAGCTGTTTCTTGTGTTCCCTTATACCTTATGCTTTGGGAACATCTAAAATATTCATAGCTACAGAAGTATCAGTGAAAAAGGCACATTGCCAGATGCACCTTCCACTTAGCCTGACAAGCAGAACAGCATCCATAGTGTAGGTGAATAAAGCAACATCCTCAAGAGAAGACAATTATGTACAGGATATAAAGTCAAGAGAAAAGTAAGAGACAAAGCATCAAATAATAAAATATGAACAGCATGGAATGAATGGAGCATGAATCAAGACAGAAGAAAATAAGGTGCTCAAATGTGAAGACAAAACTGGGAAGGAAAGATGAGAATGCTGGGAACGAGGCCAGCTACAGATTAAAGGAACAGTGCTTGCTCCTGAAGGATAGGCTGATGGATTCATTGTGTGTAAAATACTAGCATTAGCTAGACAATGGGAAGCAGTCTCTATGAACGCAGAAAAAGAATGCAAAGACCAGTCACCTAGGACTGCAAGATTGTTGACTTGGCTCAATGATGAGGGGGCACCTTTGCAGATACTACCCCTGAAAAATGCGTCTTTATGCTTCTGAAACAATGGCACGATGTAAGTAAGAGGAAATCTCAAGTTTGGTCAGGTTTTTGATGTTCCAGGCATGAAGGAAGGAACATCAGTTCTAATGGATCATTATTGGGCCTGCAGATCCCGACCATATATGAAGTTACTGCCAAAAGGGGGAGGAGTCTGCTCATTGCTACTAATAAGTATACCAGCCTTGGTAGTACCACAAAGCGACTTGCAGACAATACATGGCCCAAAAATGGATGCACACCAGAAAAAGAAGAGGTTGCTTAACCTCTATTGCAAGAAGAGAGATAACTACTTTTCAGCAAAATCAGAAGATGCATCCTATGACATTCCAGATGAACATAAACTGTTTAGCAAAACAGCAGTGATATTTACATCTATCTTTCTGCCAGGATCTAGGCTGCAACGAATGCCAAGTGGTTGCAGATAACCAGATGGTAGCGGGAGCTGCTGCAAACGATAAACACGACAATACAAGGATTGAATGCAATTCGAGAAGAAATGAGTGATCAGGCTCATGGCACTCCAGAACAGATACGGACTGGACTTGATTACAGCAATGCAAGGAGGCATGTGCAGTAATATCTGGCCTTCTTGCTGTACATGCATACCATCCCATGATGAGGACAATGACTCCCTGACAGAAGCAATTGCCCTGTTGTCAACTTTACACACACAGATATTGGAGAAAGTAGACAAAATTGAAGATGACAGTTGGTTTACATCTCTGTTCTCATGGAGTCCAACCTGGCCAGCAAATGCTTTCAAAATGCTTGGAGTAATATTAGTGTTTGTGTTGCTGGGATTCTGTCGCATAAGGATCATTGTGGGACAATGCAAGCAGACAGCCAAGAAAGCTATTGGGATGAAGATAATGATTGACACTGGAATGGGTGAACATATGCAAATTGAACCAGTATCTGTGAGAATATTTTAAAAAAAGTTCCATTTCACCTCTAGGAACTACGTTCCATTACCCTAAGGATTGGAAAAGATATGTAGGACGTTGGATATTCAGTTCACCATCTGGAGAGTGCTGTTGAATGACCTGAAGTGTGGATGAACACATAAAGAATGAAGGTCACCTGAGAGGGGTTGACAGAGATTTGGATCCCAAAAGAAAAGCAGGATGAACAAAAGATGCTGATAAATGACAGAGGAGATTCAAATCATGGAAGAAGAGAATTTGGCCAAAAATTCGACCAGAGGGGAGAATGTAGAGGAACAGGTAGAAGCCATCCTGCCAGTCCATGCCCCCTGACCACCGTCATATTGGAACAGTCAGAGAAAAGCTACAGATGGGACCCCTGCATCGTTCCTATACAGCATTGAGTGTATGAGAGACGTTATGCACTCAGCCATACAGAATGTACCCTTGCACTGAAAGCGTGGAAGGATATTGTATGGAAGAAAGTTACATGGACAAAGTGATGTCATGAAGAAGATATATGAATCTATGCTGAAACAATATGAAAATACTAAGTAGAAAGGTAACTAAACCACTAAGAGTAACATGAACTTGAAGCTAAAGTAATCATGAATCTAAAACAGATGAAGTGACTTACTGACCAATAACTGTAACTACGCAGTAATGCAAGGTAGAAAGACAACACAACAACACTTAGAAGCTTGCTATAGAGGAATATATGACGTGGCATGGACAGCTATATTAGGAAAATGGACGACAGTTCATGTTACCAAGCTTCCTCAGAAACAGCCTGACGCTGTAGAATCAGAAGACGTGGAGAAAACAGCCCCGTGAGCTGACCCGGTGATGAGTCAAGGTTGGCCCAGAACGAAGACGCTATTTTGAGGGATAAGCGCAGAGCACAAAGGGAGTACATGGATAAGCTTTGAATATGGAATATTCTTCATAGATGAAGGAAGGTCGAAACCTCTGTGAGACCCAAACTGTTGGTCAATTAAAATCATACAAAGTTCATGTGAGATATAGTGAGCAAGTCTCTAGAAGCCAAAAGGAACAATAGCACCTTGCATAAGTAAATCAAATAGCAGTAAATGGAAGGTTGAAATTGACGAATTTGTGGTCCACTCGCATGTGACTCAGAAATTGAAAACAAAGACTATTCATTAGTGCCTCAAGGGAAGATCGTGGTGTGCTCACACTCCCTTGAATATTACAGGACAGTGAGCAGCAACAATGTGAACTACAAACGTAGTGGCCTACCGATGAGAGATGATGGGTTTATTGGGAAAATGGGGAGTAGACTGACACACGTGCTGCTAAGGAGCCGAAAGTCCAAGGTTGGGATAGTATGCCAACCAATCAGTGGGGTTGAGGGACAGCCTAACACACAAAGTTGCAGAAGCCAATCCACTGATGTTTTATCTGATATAATCAGTACTGTGTGCATTAAGAGGTAGTTCAAGGCGTGCCCTACAGACAAGGGGTAGCCAAAGAAGCACTAGCACTTATATGTTGTATAATTAGATATGTTCCTTTCCCCAATCCCTACACTTCATAGGTTTTGTATTTTGCCACGTAGTATGACATCATAGATGATGCATATTGAAGTATAAAACCTCCATGCAATCAAACTTTGTTGTGAGTGTGCATGCATCAGTCCGATGTTTCACATCTCCCTGCTTTATTAAACTGAAAATAAAGTAGTACTTTGCCATATTCTTTGAGCCTGTCTGTTTATTGGATTTGTGACCATTTTGTAGTTCCATCTTGCACAAAAGACGCTTCAATGTGCTACAGCACAGAAGCACACTGATGCAAAACATAGGGGACAGAGCAGTAAGCAGGGCTAGCTCGGGAATCACCAGATGGCCTGCTGCTCATGGACGAGGGTGACCTGGCTATACCCAGACGGGCGCACTGCTGCTGCGGCTAAGGGGACAGT
This sequence comes from Ambystoma mexicanum, assembly GCF_040938575.1. Lineage (NCBI taxonomy): Eukaryota > Metazoa > Chordata > Amphibia > Caudata > Ambystomatidae > Ambystoma > Ambystoma mexicanum. The sequence goes on from NC_090938.1 coordinate 340,354,711, forward strand.
TGCGGTGGGGCTGCCTAGAGACCCAGGCGCGAAGATCCACCCGGGAAATCAAAGGACGCATTGCCCTGGAACATGTGGCCTGAAACACCTGAACCTGAGGGGGCTGCCTTTGGCACTGGGTACAGAAGGGAGGTGGGCTGTTTGTGCCAGGACTCGTGGCACAGAGCCAACACTGACCACTGCCAGAGTTGCTCTAATTGAAGAGGAATGGCCAGAAAATAGAAGAACATTGCCTCTCAAACATGGCAACTGACGCAGTCGACCCACCCTAAGGGGGGAAGGCTCACAGGGCAGAATCGGTGAGAGCAGTTTAAGGAGTGAAGCTCCCAGACATGAAAAACCGTACCTGGGGAAGGGTTCAACCCCATGGCACAAAAATCTTCAAATTGACACCACAAGATCCCATTCAGATGCATGAACATTTTAACCCCTGGATGGACCCAGTTGACCAGACCTACTAGAGGCTTGGGGGGGGATAACACACAACGATTCAAACCTCCCTGGGGATCACCAGCAACCCTTGTGAGGAAGAGTGTAACTCAAGTGGTGACTGGCCAATCCTGGTGGGGAATGTAAGGTCAGTTTTCTAAGTCCAGCTATTTAGGACTTTATAAAACTATCCCCTGGGCAATACAGAACTCCAACTATTGGTGTAGGTCTGTACCACTATAGGTACTGGTAGAGTGGTAGAGCTGCCAGGCTTATTTTAGGAGGGAGAGAGAGTTGTAGAAAAGTACAAAGAACTTGTAAAATACATATGGTCCAAAGAAATATGTATACACTCTAGGAGTTATAATAAACGCAGTATACAACCAATACAATACCTCTGCTAAGTAACCACAGTGTAAAAGACTTGTAGTATGCCAGTTGGCAATTCAAGGTAAGTAAAAACAAATTTGTAGTAAACTTTGTAACATTCTGTTTCAGAAATAATGCAGTTACAAGACCAACATTAGCAAGTAAGTACTTTGCAACACTTGTAATCTTTTCTTCACAGAGGCTGTATGCTTTAGTAGTCGTATCTAGACATGAGAGCTTTCAGAGGCAGAAGGGGACACTGGTGGTCCAGTGGCCAGCTGTAGGCAGAATAGGAACAAGCACAACTGTAGGAAAGTCAGAGTTCCACAGGATTTCTTCTATAATAAGTAAGTACAATGTGTTGTAGTTGGTAAAAGGGTTCAGGGACTTCGTTGAAGGCTCCTTACATGTGCACCAGCGTTGGGTTTGGGTGAATCACCACTCTAGCCACAGAGGAGCAGTAAAATGACTCTGCGTAAGTATTACCTCGAGTCTCACAGTACCTCAGCAGTAATGAAGATGAAGCAGGCGGACGCCGTCACAATGCAACAGCTACAGGACACGGTCACTGAATTCTTGGTCTTCGGATGGAAGAAAGGACACAGGAAGGGATTTTGCAGCAATAATCGAGTAGAAAGTCTCCCAGTCAGGATTCTTCATTGTTCCTCGCGGCTCTGTGATTTCCGTGCCTTTTCTAGGACACCAGATGAAGAATGGTTGTCGTCTGATCGATTTGCCTCGCTTTATTGGTCCAGCAGTCTAGTGAGAGGACTTCAAGGAGTGGACTCCTGCCTCTGGAGGACCAGAAAGATTTGTTCTTCAGAAGACGATACACAGCACTCAGGCTCGAGGTCCCAGGGTATTGGAGGCTTGCAGCCCAGGAAGATCATAGCTTGTCGTGGGATGGTCCGGAATGCAGTTCGTCTTAAGGCTGATTGGTCCCGCCAGTCCAAGAGAAAGGAGATATCCTCTTAGGAGCTCTTCTGCGGTATGGAAGAAAAGATCAGCACAGCAGCAGTCAATCAGCAGGCATCTCCGGTCACTGGAAGTAGCTACAGGCATCTTCTTCTCTTCCTCATTGGATTTAGTTCCAGTGATCGACTTGTCTTCACCCTCAGGCTCCAATTCATTTGTCAAGGACCCCAGCCAATCAGCACTCATGCTACATTCAAATTGAGGGGGCTGGCTGTCCTTTTAGGACAGCCAATCTTCCAGTTGAAACTGGTTCCAGGCAAGCATGCCAGAAGACAAAGAACTGTAGAGTTTCAGACTCCTCCCTTGTTTCCTGTCTTCACACTCTGGATCCTCGACAGGCTTCACAAAGGATTCCCACCAAGTCAAAAGTCAAACCAGGACCTTTGCCACCCAGCACGACAGAAGAAGGACCAAACAAGGACATGCAAACAAGAAATGGCAAAAAAAAATACTGTCACCAGTTTGGGTCAATGGTAAGCCTTTTGTGCATTACTTGGGGCTATGAGCACAGCCTGCCGGTGAAAATTAAAACAAAAGTCGGTAGAACACATCCACTGTCACCAGCGATTAAGGTATGCTTGTAACTGTAACATAAATAGTACAGGAACCATGAGAAAGGGGATACTGTTGAACCCCTCTCCACTCTGCATAAGATGGGGTGTGCTGATCTCACAATATAAAATGTAGATAGGATACAAAGTATCCCTCTACCCTTGGGAACATGTGTTCTTACAAGGAGAATAAAAGAAAGTTAAAAGGGAAGCCAAAGGGGTTCCCCGGCAACACTGCACAGAAAGTGGTGTGTACTGCAGAAGTGTAATACAGATACTAAGAAGTTGGAGGAAAGCATGACTCCAAAAATAAAGTCTAGAGAGTCACAAAAATGACTTCCATATACAGAGGAGTAAGAGAAGGGGTGAGTGGAGAAAAGTTCCCACTCACCCAGGAGCATAGACAAAAAATAAACACAAGTCCAGCAAAATGTGCTAGGAGGTGAAGGAGATTTGGCATACAAATGGAAAATCTACATAACAGGAAACAACGAGGAAATAGACACACAAAGTGGCAGCAGAAATAACAGGTGCGGAAATCAAGCCCGGAGACAAGATATACTGCCGGATTGTGATCAAGGCAGTAGGTCGCGCAAAGCTCCTCACTCAATCACCGAAACAGATACAGATTTGAAGACTTTGAAGACTACGATGCTCAATAGGTGCAGCGCCTTCAATTAGAGATCCTTTTATCAAAACATTAAACCAGCACACATCCAAACCACAACCTCGAACCGGCGTACACCCTGGTATGGAGCAAAGCGCACAGTAGGTGGGAGAAAAAAGCTGCAATAAATAAAGGCCTACCCGTGCAGCACAAGTGTGTGACCAAAGGCAAGCCCAAAAAGGCTAGCCTGCAAAGAAAAATTGTCAATTTCACTAAACGCACTACCGGTGGAGGTGCAAAAGATGAAGTAAAAGGCACGAGTCCTCAGTCAGCCGAAACAATCCTGCAAGCAATCAGACTCCAAGGACTCCTTGGAAAAGAAAATCGATGCGTTTGGCAGGACCTGGGACTACTGAGGCAGGACCTACATAAAGTGTCTGACAGTGTAGAAGAAGCAGAAGGCAGAACATCTAAAATAGAAGACTCATCAGTGACAGTCCAGAGGCGGGTTCATGTACTACTGAGCCAAACAAAGAACCTAGAGGAAAGAGCAGAAAACGCACAGGGGCGAGTCAGACACAGCAACATGTGTATAGTCGGCCTGCCGGAGAAATGTGAAGGACTGCCGATGGAACTCTTTTTAGGAAGTGGCTTAAGGTAATAACTGGCTCTACGGGTCCCTCTGCTGCCTTTTCGGTCCCTCATGGCACCCCCTTCCCCCCCCCCACCTCCGCAGGTTACACGCAGAGACCAGTAGTAGTGGCAAAAGTCATGAACTTCAGATTTAGATTCGATCTTGCAGGCGGTGAGAAAAAAAGATACTATTGACTATGGGGGTGCAAGGGTGGCCTTTTTCCTGCACTTCTGAAGGGCAGTGCAGAAGCCAAGACAATCCTTTGATTCTGTCAGGAGGAAAATGTGAACAGCCAACATCAAATACGCAATGATGTTTCATGTGACTCTTACAATAATTGAAGAAGGCAGAGGGACATGTTTTTTCACAGACCCTAAAGTGGTCTGGGACTGACTCGAAGTGAGGAACAGGAAAGACACAGGAAGAACAAAAAATGGCGCCTCGACCATGAGGAACAGAACGGGAGACCATTGGACAGAAATAATTATGAAAACCGAAAGTATATAGAAAGTAGGGAGCCAGGGCTTCCTTGTAGCATTTGTAGAAAACGACCGTGAGTACCAGGGGCTTTTCCCGATTGCAGTTCGGATACGGAAATAAGGGAGTCCAGTGAGAGCCTGGTGTCCTGTGATAACTGACTAAGTGGAAGGGCATCTAAGAATATATACATTTCTTCTTGTGTACATATGTCTTTGTTAGGGTATAATTCTTTACAAAATCCAGCAAATACCTCATTGACAGCCATGGGAGTGTGAACTAAATCCCCAGAGGTGTTCATTATAAGTGGGATACACCGGTTACCGTTCTCTTGACTTGGCATGCAGGCAAGTAGTCTGCCAGGCCTGTCTCCTTCCCCATATCTTCTAGCAGGCATTGGGGAATCTAAGAACTTGACCTCGCGATCAGCATGTGTCCTAAATGCGTCCATGGCCTCTTTGATCTGTGCTAACGTGGCAGTAGGGAGACTATTGGTTAGTTTGCTCTCCAACCTCTGTAGCTTACCCTCACTTTCCGTTATGTTGTATTGGATGGTTTTAAGGGCACTGAACTCTGTTGATATCGCTATTCGGTGTGCAGTCATAATGTCGACATCAATAATGTCGACAGTCAAAATGTCGACAAATTAATGTCGAAAAACAATAATGTCGACAAACAAAAATGTCGACATTTTTCGATATTTTTTCGAAATTTAATTTAGTGTATGCATAAATAAATAAATAAATATATATATGATGTGTTGAGTATGAGGGGTGGTTGGGGGGGTGTGGGGGGGTGGCAGGGGGGTGTTGGGTGAGGGGGGGTTGGGGGGGGGACCCCCCCATAGTAAATACAATTTTTATTTATTTAATTATTGAATAAATAAATAAATAAATAATTGGTATGTGTTGAGTATGAGGGGTGAAAGGGTGGTTGGGGGGGTGTGGGGGGGTGGCAGGGGGGTGTTGGGTGAGGGGGGTTGGGGGGGGACCCCCCCATAGTAAATGATCCTTTTTTAGGTTATTTATTTATTGAATAAATAAATAAATAAATAAATAATTGGTATGTGTTGAGTATGAGGGGTGAAAGGGTGGTTGGGGGGATGTGGGGGGGTGGCAGGGGGGTGTTGGGTGAGGGGGGGTTGGGGGGGACCCCCCCCCATAGTAAATGATCCTTTTTTAGGTTATTTATTTATTGAATAAATAAATAAATAAATAAATAATTGGTATGTGTTGAGTATGAGGGGTGAAAGGGTGGTTGGGGGGTGTGGGGGGGGTGTTGGGTGAGGTGTTGATAGTTTTAAGGGTTTATAGTCATAATGTCAAAAAAAAAATGTCGACATTTTTTTTTCGAAAAAATGACTTTTTACATTATAAGTATAGGATGTCGACATTATTATTTTCGACATTTTTTTTTCGACATTTTTGTCTGTCGACATTTTTTTTTCGACATTATGACTATAAACCTCGCTATTCCACGGATGTAAGCCATAAAGACTACCCAGATCACACCAGCAGAAGATACTGAGCCTACATTTTGATAGAAAAATAACTGCACATGTTCGTCAATGGCAGAGGCGAATGCTGCATACTGGAACGTCATTGGTTTAAAGCGCCAGCTGCTGTGGGGTCTGATATACATCGGCAATATTAAGGAAATAGTGATCAGGGAATGATCCGAGTAGGTGGGAGGAAGTATGTTGGCATCATTGACCCCTCCCAGCAATGTGTCATGATAAGCCACATATGGATGAGGGAATGGGAGTCATGGACTGTCGAGTAGAAGGAATAGGAGCGGTCAGTATTATGCAGTGCCCTCCAAGCGTCCACCAGACCCAGGGTGTGCATGCCCTCTGTGATTGTAAAACCTGCTTGTGTAAGCACTTGTTGGGCATGGGTGGATCTGTCCAGCTCCAAATCTCAAATGGTGTTGAAATCGCCCCCTCACTGTATAGGGATTAGTGGATATCGGCTAGTTCCTCTATGATATCTGCATAAAACTGGGTGTCATCCATATTAGGGCCATAAACATTCAGCAGCAGTATTTCCCTCCCGGCGCGGACACCGTACACTAAGACATATCTGCCATGGGAGTCTGCTCTTGCATGCTTACTTTGGAATGGGATAGATTTATGTATTATAGTCATGACACCTCTAGCTTGTGAGGAGTATGTGGTGTAGAAGCGGTTACCCCTCCAGTTTTTGTCAAACCCTTTGCATGTTACTGCGAGAGCATGAGTTTCCTGCAAATATATAATTTGGGCTTTGTTTCTTCTTATATACAAGTGTATCTTATGCCGTTTATTGGGGTTCCCCATGCCACGGACATTCCAATTTAGGCAGCTTATATCTCCCATTTGGGTGTGGGGTAGTCATGGTGCCCACGTGGATATATGGATCTGACCCTCTGTGTCTTCAGGGTCCCGCTCGTGATTCTCAGTTGTAGTTGCGGTGTGTACCAAGTGCATTTTTAACAAACTCAACAACCCCTCCCACTCCCTCCCGCAAAGTCCCCAGAACTAGGGAGATGATACCCCCCAAAAAAGGTCGTAAACTGTAAATGCAACATTGCATGGAGGAGTTGGTACACGGGGAAACCCCGGCCAGTGCTGGACTTAGTCACAAATAAAGAGGATAAGTGTGCACGTACTTCTCTCTTGATTGCCCCTGTAATGGGGTGGTGCACCCTCCTTCTTTTGTAGGTAAGCAGATGCAAGGGCTACCATTTCTGGCTCAATTGTAGATGGTACTCTGGTGGTATTCTGGGTGCACTGCTTGCCACTCGCAGAAGTCCTAGGAGCAAAGTGGTTGGAGGCCGTCAGGTCACCCCTTCAAAGGCAGGTCTCGGAGGTCAGTGAATGTGGGGGTCATGGCATCGGCAACATGTTGTCCAAGAACTTCATAGCCTTGTCAGGCAGCGTGACAAAGAAGGTCTTGTTGTTTCACTCGACCCATAGCTTGGCAGGCTATAGCATTGCGTACTTCACATTGTGGTCACGCAGCCGCCTCTTGATAGCTAAGAAGGATTTCCTCTCTTGCTGAACAGCCACTGTAAAATCACAATAGACATGTATTCTGTTGGACCCTAATATCTGATCCCCTTGCTTGCGTGCCATTTGACGGATTGCGTCTCGGTCCCGGTAATTAAGAACACGGGCAATGATGGGTCGTGGAGGTGCCCCCGGTTTGGGTCTGGGAGCCAGGGATCTGTGCGCCTGCTCGATTGCAAATTGCAGTGATAACGTTGGGTTTCCCAGGAGTGGTAGTAGAGTGTCCATGATCCACTGCTCCAGGGCTTGTTCGGAGTTGCTCTCGGGGACTCCTATGACGCAAATGTTATTCCGGTGAGAACACAATTCCAGGTCGTCATTCTTCCTTTCGACCTAGAGTACGCGTCTGGAGAGTGTAGTAAGTTCGTTTCTCATGGTGGACACGTCATCTTCCACTGTGCTCACTCTAGTTTCAGCTTCAGCTAGACGTTGATCCGTTTTGTCTATGCGAGTCTTGATGAAGTCTATGATGGTGGTCATATCATCCAGCTTGCTGTGCACTTTGGCAAACCCCTCCTGCATGCAAGCCATCATGCGCAGGGTTTCCGTAAGCTCCACTGGCGGTGCCTCCGGTTCCATGTTTGTGGGAGTCCCGCTAGTGGTCGGTTGTTTTGGGGCAGATTTGGTGTACTGGCTAATAGAGCTTTGATTCTTGACACTTCCTTTAGTCATGCTGTGCTGGAGCGGGAAGCCCAACCACTTCTTTAGATTATCCCAAGGGGCCCAGTACTCTATCCCAGTGGTCCGTCCTCCCGGTATAGTGGTGGAACATTGATTCTCAATTTGATACATAGTTACAGGTGGTGGCACTAGCCCTTTGGCAACAGAGTGGGGCAGGAAGGACACTCCAGCCTCAATCAAATATTAGTTGTGCAGGTTAGTGAGAGAGCAGGGCGATGTCAATGGTGCGTGGGGTGACTGTCCTTCCCCTGGACTACGGTGTCCAACTTCTCTGTGGTTATCAGCTAATTGGTAGAAGCAGCTGGTCTCTCAGTTGTTGGCTATGTACTATCCGTGGATCACATAAGTGCGCTGCACCGCTGGAGGCTTCCACTCTTCCACAGTTTCCACTCACTGGGCTCCACTGTCTAAAAGGTAGGAGGAGGGGCCACAGGGACCCCCCAAAGCTGTCACACACCAGAGTTAGGCCAGTGATTATCGGGGATGCTCCACAGGGGGCTCCCCTGGGACACAGGATGTGGCAGTAGACGTGGTCATAAACTATCTGCAAAACTGTGCAGTGTCTGTGGTTGCAGTTACTCAGGCACAGGGTGATGTGGGGGGTCAATGTCGCCCCAGAATGTGATTTTGTGCAGATTTTGCCGCTTGTGATCTCCCGCCGAATTGGTGGGATGGGGGGGCCGCCCACCGCTCAGATATAGTCAATGGGATCTCTGTAATCTGCTGGTGGGGCTCAGAAGAACCTCCGCAAGTTGCAGTATAACGCTGTCAGCCGCGTCGGGGGGAGGGACCGTTACATGAATACACAATGAGGGGTTGGGGTCCTTCAGCTCTCAGCCCTGCCGCCCCCCAATATATCACTGTGTCAGGGTGCCTGGGTTATGTCCCCAGCCCTGGTGCCACGCAACGGTCAGGCGGCCTTGCTCACCGTCCCTCAAAGTTGTTCTGGAGCGCACGGGTTCCCAATCCCTTGCCGCAGTTCCGGAGCAGGTAGCTTGTTCTTTGGCCTCTGGTCCCCGTTTAGGATCGGGAGAAGGTCTGCAGGCAGCACACCGTATTGAGGGGCTTGCCTGGTGAACGTAGGCGCCGGGAATCAATCACGAGAAGGGAGTTGCCGTCTCAGCTGGTCACAGGTGGCAGAGCTCTACACAGGAGCGGCCATCTTGTCCGATGAGCAACAGCATCCCCCAGCTTTAAATCTTTTCTATTTGAGAAATACAATATGCTCTGGAAGCCTTATTCTCGTGCTACATTACAGGGCGTTTATGCCAGATATTCAACATCCTAAAACCTTTTCAGATCTACAGTCACAGAGACGCATATAAGCTAGTGCGTGCCTCCATTAGTAATGTGTATCTCTAGATCTTAATGCCGATCACTTGTTATTGTGGAAACGCTACCTAATATTAGCTGAACTCCCTTGTGGGCGTATTGTAGTGATTGCGAGCTCCGATAGATCATGTTTCTGAAAAGCACGTACACTAAATGTAATCTATCGTGTGCTTACCAGAGTAGGGACGGTTCCCGCAGAACGATGCGTTGCGCTCTGCCTGGCCGTCTAAACAGAACACCCATGCAGTCCAGATTAAATACCGGCTGATGGGGATAAATGATGAACAGGACTATGTGTCTGCAACAGTTGGAAGAACATAGCGATACATGAGCGTGAGGCACAGGAAGGGAATAAACGGATCCTTATGTACTAATGTAAGAAGCACTGAGATGTAAATCTAGCTGTGAAAAGCGAGGACTGTGTGGGCATATGATCTGCTCACTCCACTGTAGCCAGACTGCTAACCCGAGTGTCGGGTGGATGACCCTAGTGACATGAGCCTCAGCTGGCATATGCACTGCGAATTGTGCAGCGGGTTGGAGTGGGCTAGCCTACCGAGATCTCCCAAACTCTTGAACGTATTGTAGGCAGGGATATAACACGCTGGCTGGTAATGACCATTTGCTACTGCAAGCGCAGGTAGAATGGCTCTGTCACAGGGGGAATGAGCCAGAGCTGCAGGCTGGTGGAACCTATGGATGAAACCTGTTGTCTAGATTGAATCAGTCAAGTACTAATCTCCACAGGTACAGACTCAGGAATCAAAACATCTTACACTGTCATGTGCAGATAAGGTTGTTCCATTCCACGGAAATGTTAAGTCCTTGGTTGACTGTATTTAAATGGTAAATCCATTTTAGTTCTGTTCTGTGCAGCTGAGCTGCCAGATTGCCACCTTGTGAATGTGGTTTTAATGTTTGTAAAATGAACCACTGAAGGTCTTGATCTGTGTGGCCCATCTTGGAGTAGTGTTCCACCAAGGGTTTATCACTTACCTTATTTCTGATGCATGACCTCTGTTTGGATATATGCAGTTTGACTGGACGGATAGTTTTCCCCACATAAATCAGATTGCATGGGCTTTTCATGATGCATTTTTAGTTTGGCCGTTCGTGTGGTGCCTGAGCTCCCACTTGGTATGTCTGTGTTCAAAATGATGTGTGGTCTCTGTAAATCGACAAGCTACACATTTGCCACATTTGTAGTGGCCTATTATTGGTGGAAGCCCCCATTGGTTTAGTACAGTTTGTTCACTGTGTGTATCCGTGTATATATGTACCCGTTTCTGTCTCAAACTACAGTTTTGCTTAAACGCAAACATTGGTTTTTGCGCTAAGGACCTATGCTGTTTGACAAAATGCCAATTTTTGTTTACAATTTTCTTGATGGCATTTCTTATTGGGCTGAACGTGGTGACGCATATCAGTCTTTTAATCAGTCTGTGTGGTAAAACACACTTCTCGATTGGCATTAGCTGCCCTTTTGTAATTGTTCTTTACCATTTTATTTTTGGGTATGCTCTGTCAGTTCGTCTGGTCTTGATGTCAGAGCTTGCTTCTTCCTGGCGCAGAGGCAGCACAAACGCCTCCCTCCCCGTTAGGTCTTAGCACCTGGGAACTGACAACACAGGCCACCTTGACCCTTCGGGGAAAGAGGGTTAGGGTCCATCAGATGGATAGGCAGGGGGAGTTAGGAACACCAGAAAGAGGGATAGGTAGAGGTTTTGGATGGGATGGGGGGTAGTAGGGTCACATGCTCCTCGGCTCCTGCTCCACGAATACTCCGCGCTTGCACACCTGCTCTCTTCACACTCTCTCTTACTGTATGCCTGTGGTTAACCTGGGCTTTTGTGCTGGAGCCCTCACCAGGACATTCACATATATCTTGGAAACACACGTGATAAAAGCTGTACATTAACAAATGTACGACTTTAGGCAAGCCCCCACATTGCTGCATGCAGGGTTACAATTCTGCATTAACTTCATGCAGTACCAGTGGCAATCCCCCCAAAAGTGAACCTGAAATGCACTTAGCTTCGGTTTCTGCCTTAGTCCATTGGCTTTTCTGGCCTTTTTGTGTTGGTTGGCCACTGAGCTTTCACCAGTTTCTCACGCCTCTGCAAGGAGCAAGAATAGAGTCAATACAGGTGCGCACACTATGCGTGACTGAGCTTAGGAGTTTTAGTTCTTAGTATTGGTTACTCCGCGCTGCGAAATCGCCGCTCCGGATTCATGCGACAACAAGTTTGTTTTCTCTAACACATGCGGACGTTGTTAGTTCAAGTCTCATGCGGGGTTAATGATGTTATAACATCTAGCATTCCCTTTCTAGACTGTTCGCGCTTCCTGCTAGCTGCAGGCTGGTGGGTTTAGGTGCGGCTCCTACAACGTGGCCCCCTCGGGTGCTACGGGTTGTCAGCGCTAGGTAAGTAAATCACACTTATCTCAACATGTACGCGGGGCCTGGGATTTTGCAGGCGGAGGGTGGAATGCCCCCCGTAGGCTTTCCAACCGCAGCTCCTCTGGAACAAGTCCTTCTAGTTCGCCGGTCAGGATTGCGAGCGGCTTCCCACGGGTGCGGATCGCGCATGCGCGTTGGTGCGGGTGCGGTCGGGGCCGGTGCGATCTTCACTACAGCAGGCCCAGGCTGTGAGCGGCCTGCTGGGTAGTGTTGTTTCCGGGCTGTTCTCCATCCCTGGACCACGGTCCTGCAAAAGGGGTGGTGAACATGCCTGGAATACTTGGTGGAGTGCTTTCTGGCTCTTTTTCCTCCCCCAGGACTCACCATAAGGGCATTTACCCCCACACCTGCTCCAGCCCTGACAGTACTCCCCCTCCCTCCTGCAGGCCCAGGTTTAAGAGGGTACCTTAGGTGAAACTGGCGGAGGAGTCGAGGAGCATGGATATTTTCTGCGGGTTCCCAGGACCTTTCCTCTGGGCCATACCCTACCCAATCCACCAAATTACACAGTCTCTTGTGTCTGATACAAGAATCTAGAATGGCTCTAACTTCGAACTTGGGATGGCCGTCTACTAGAATGGGTGGAGGTTTCCTAGTTTTCATTAAGGCAGGGGCTGGTTTCACCAAGGCAATATGGAACACCGGGTGTATTTTCATGTGTGGGGGTAGAGTTAATTTCACTGCAACTGGACCAACAAGTGCCTTAATTGGGAATGGCCCTATGAAGCGAGGGATACATTTGCATGATCCTTGCAGGTGGAGGTTTCGTGTAGAGAGCCACACCTTGTCCCCGACTTCATACTGGGGACCAGTTTGCCTTTTCTTATCAGCTTGGTGCTGGTAAGCCTGTTTGGCCGCAACCAGATTGCGTTGAACAGACTGCCAGATGTCTTCTAGTCTTTTCTGCTTTTCTGCTACTGCTGGTACTTCAGGTATATCGTCTTGGGGTACTGGTTGAAAACGGGGATGGTAGCCGTACAGGCTGTAGAAAGGTGTTGTTTTAGTAGAGGAATGCATTGTTATATGCTAGCTCACGAGCCAGATGACATTTGCCCAGTTTTCTTCTTTGCCTTGGGTGAGGCATCTAAGGTATTGCTCCAGAGTCTGGTTCAGCCTCTCCGTTTGACCATCGGTCTCAGGATGATAACTAGTGGACAAACATATGTCAATCCCCACTGATTTGCAGAACGCCTGCCAGAATCTTGATGTGTTTTGTGGTCCCAGATCAGAGATGATGCTGTATGGTAATCCATGTAGACAAATTACATGTTGTAAAAACAGGTTTGCCAGTGTACTAGCTGATGGAGTTCCTTTACACGGTATAGAGTGCGCCATCTTGGTGAGATAATCCACTACAACAAAGATTGCCGTAAATCCTTGACTCTGGGGTAGCGCTACAATTAAATCCATTGATACTGTATGCCACGGGGTAGGTGGCGTAGGCAAAGGCTGCAAAGGTCCTGTTGGTTTTTGATGGTCAGATTTGTTTCTGAGACACTCCTCGCCTTCTGCTACGTATTGCTGAACATCTTTGTGCACGGTTGGCCACCAAAAGTGACGGTTTACTAGTTCGATGGTTTTTGCCTTTCCAGGATGGCCTACAAATGGGGAGTCGTGACACCATTGTATTGCTTGTTGACGAATCAGTGCTGTAGGTAAAAATAATGCTGTTTTATAAAATGGCAATCCGTCTTTTACTGTCTGGTCTTTGTCTTGTACTGCCCATTGAGCCAATTGCTGTGCAGACATTGCTGCCCTAATGTTGTCAAACATAGTATCTACAGTTAAGCTCCCAATGAAGCGGCTTGGGTCCACCATGGGCCTGGATTCTTCTTTTCTTGCTTCTGGTGGGTCGAGACTTGGTTCGGGATACCATGAAAGTATGTCTGCCTTTCGGTTTTCTGCTCCAGGGCGATAGGTTACCACGCCTCTGAGAACTGCATTGCCCACCTTAGTTGCGTGGGACTGAGGGCTTTGCCTGATTTTAAAAACTGTAAATTACCATGGTCAGTGTAGATTGTCACTGTGTGCTGGGCCCCCAAAAGGTAGTGACGCCACTCATCAAATGCTGTCTTAATTGCTAGCAATTCCTTGTCCGCTATTGCTTAATCTTGCTCCGCTGGTAGTAACATTCGAGAGTAGTGGGCGACTGGATGTAATTACCCATTTTCACCCCTTTGAGACAGACTCGCCCCGACTGCATAGCTGGAAGCATCTGTCTCGATGATATAGGGTTTGGCTGGATCAGGATGTTGTAATACTGGGGCAGTGATGAACGCTCTCTTTAGAGCTTGAAACCCTGCTTCAGCGTTCTCGTCCCACAAAAACTGTACACCTTTTCATAGAAGCCTGGTAATGGGTTGCACTTTCTTTGCGAAGCCATCTATGAAGCAGCGGTAGAAATTGGCAAAGCCGAGAACGGATTGGATGTCCTTGACCGATTTTGGGGAAGGCCAGTCTATGATAGACTGCCCTTTTTTTTTATCCATAGTGACCCCTTGTGGCGACAGAATGAATCCAAGGAACTCGACCGTAGTTTGATGGAACTCACATTTCTCGAGCTTAGCATACAGATGATGTTCGCGTAGCCTTTGTAGCACTGCCCGGACGTGTTTTCGATGCTCTTCCAGGTTCTGGGAGTAAATCAAGATGTCATCGATGTAAACTATTGTGAACACATCCAAATACCCACGTAGAACTTCGTCAAGGAAATGCTGGAATGCTGCCGGAGCATTGCATAGCACGAATGGCATGACCTGATATTTATAGAGGCCGAACTTGGTCCGAAAGGCTGTTTTCCATTCGTCCCCTTTGTGTACTCTTACTAGGTGATAGGCACCTCTGAGGTCCAGTTTAGTATAAATGGTAGATCCACGCACCTGGTCCAACAGTACCGGTATCAGGGGTAAGGGGTAACGATTCAAGATGGTTATTTTATTGATCGCCCTGTAGTCGATGCATGTTCTTAGGTCTCCGGTCTTTTTCGGGATGAAGAATAAGGGAGAGGAGACGGGGTATGTGGAGTGTCTGATGAAACCATTCGCCAAATTGGATTCTATATAGTCCTTCAAATACTTGTTTTCGGCCTCAGTGAGAGCCTGTATGCGACTGCAGGGTAGCACAGCACCTGCCTCAAGGTCAATACAGCACTCAAAAAGCCGGTGCAGGGGCAAGGTCTCGGCTGCCGCGTTGCTAAAAACATCCCTGTACTCTTCGTACTCAGTTGGCAAGTCTGTGACTGCACTACCTCCCACGTAATGTGCCAAAGGCTTCGGCAAGGTTATTTGGCAGTGTGCTTGGCACAAGCCTGAGCTAAACTGAACTGTTCTGGTGTTCCAGTCGATAGCTGGGTTGTGGAGTCTCAACCAGGTGAGCCCCAAAATGAAGCCAAACTGCGGGGTCGCAATCACGTCGAACCTGATGACTTCTTGATTGTCGTACTGCACTCCAAAAGTAAAGGTTCTGTCTGCTGAGTGACAGGTCCGGAGACCAAAGGTGAACCGTCTACCGACTTCACCTCTTCAGGTATTGTCTTCTTATTCACCGGGAGGCCCAGCTTCTGGGCCACTTGAACATCTATGAAGTTTCCTGTGGCGCCTGAATCTACCATCAACGTTACCGGAACACATTTTCCCTGCCCTTGCAAGCTACCTATTAAAGTCATATGGGCTGCCTGGTTCGTACGTACATTTGCCAACATCTGTGGGGTGTTTTTAGTTTGGCTCGCTCCTGCCACCCTCACGGACGAGCTATCGCGTTTCCCGACGTCCCTCCTTTTGGTGGTTTATTGGCACATTCCCGTACAAAGTGACCTGCTTTACTGTAGTAAAGGCATAACTTTTCCTTTCTCCTCTTCTCTTTCTCTTCCTTGGTCAAAGGCCCCCGAACGGAATCTATTTGCATTGGTTCATCAGCCCCCTTCTCTGATACCCTGGTGGTTTTCTGCTGATCTAATCTCAGTATTGGTTTGTTCTCCCACCGACGCCGATCCTGTCCCCGTTCACTCTGCCTCTGGTCCAACCTAAGAACTAGATCTATCATAGTTGAGCAGTCTCCTGGTTGTGGGTCCACCTGAGCTACCAGATCCTTGAGATCGTCCCTTAGGCCCCGATAGAATAAAGCCATCCTTTTCTCCTGCGGCCAATCCGTTTCCATGGCCAGCCGATTGAAAGCTGGAACATATGTGACCAAGTCTTTGTTCCCCTGTTTTAAAGTCAACAACTCTTTGTCCTTAAGTAATGATGCGGCCCTACGGTTAAATATCTTGCCAAACTCCTCAAGGAATGTATCCCAACTATATAGCAAGGCATCATCCTTGCGGACTAACGGTGTGAGCCATGATACGGCATCCCCGGTGAGATAAGAGATCACGAACGCCGTATGGGCCTGAGCAGTCCGGAACACAGCAGGGTTGGTTAAAAAATGTAATTGACACTGCATAATGAACTGATTAAAGTTCTGTGGGTCTCCATGATACCTTTCTGGAGCTGCCAGGGGTAGTGGTGGTGCAGTGGCTACCTGTACCTGGAATGGGACTGGTGGGGGTGCTTTAGGTAAAGGGGTTGTCTGGGCCTGATTCTGCACAGTTAAGGTATGCACCTTCCCAGTCAAGGTCTGATAATCCTGCCTGGTTGCTGCCAGCTCTGCCTTTAGTTCCTGGAGTAGGGGTACTGCCTGGGCGCCTGATAAATACTTGGGCTCGCAATTCTGTCAGAGCTTGCTTCTTCCTGGCGCAGAGGCAGCACAAACGCCTCCCTCCCCGTTAGGTCTTAGCACCTGGGAACTGACAACACAAGCCACCTTGACCCTTCGGGGAAAGAGGGTTAGGGTCTGTCGGATGGATAGGCAGGGGGAGTTAGGAACACCGGAAAGAGGGATAGGTAGAGGTTTTGGATGGGAAGGGGGTAGTAGGGTCACATGCTCCTCGGCTCCTGCTCCACGAATACTCCGCCCTTGCACACCTGCTCTCGTCACACTCTCTCTTACTGTATGCCTGTGGTTAACCTGGGCTTTTGTGCTGGAGCCCTCGCCAGGACATTCACATATATCCTGGAAACACACATGATAAAACCTTTACATTAACTCATGTACGGCTTTAGGCAAGCCCCCACATTGCTGCATGCAGGGTTACAATTCTGCATTAACTTCATGCAGTACCAGTGGCAATCCCCCCAAAAGTGAACCTGAAATATACTTAGCTTCGGTTTCTGCCTGAGTCCATTGGCTTTTCTGGCCTTTTCGTGTTGGTTGGCCACTGAGCTTTCACCAGTTTCTCACGCCTCTGCATAGAGGCAATACGGGTGCGCACACTATGCGTGACTGAGCTCAGGAGTTTTAGTTCTTAGTATTGGTTACTCTGCGCGGCGAAATCACCGCTCCGGATTCATGCGACAACAAGTTTGTTTTCTCGAACACATGCGGACGTTGTTAGTTCAAGTCTCATGCGGGGTTAATGATGTTATAACATTTAGCATTCCCTTTCTAGACTGTTCGCGCTTCCTGCTAGCTCTAGGCTGGTGGGTTTAGGTGCGGCTCCTACAACGTGGCCCCCACGGGTGCTATGGGTTGTCAGCGCTAGGTAAGTAAATCACACTTATCTCAACATGTATGCGGGGCCTGGGATTTTGCAGGCAGAGGGCGGAATGCCCCGCGTAGGCTTGCCAACCGGAGCTCCTCTGGAACACGTCCTTCCAGTTCGCCGGTCAGGATTGCGAGCGGCTTCCCATGGGCGCGGCTCGCGCTTGCGCGTTGGTGCGGGCGCGGTCAGGGGCGTGGCGATCTTCACTCCAGCAGGTCTAGGCTGTGAGCGGTCTGCTGGGAAGTGTAGATTCCGGCTGTTCTCCATCCCTGGACCACGGTCCTGCAAAAGGGTTGGAGAACACGCCTGGAATACTTGGTGGAGTACTTTCTGGCTCCTTTTCCTCCCCCAGGACTCACCATAAGGGCATTTACATGCTCACCTGCTCCAGCCCTGACACTTGAGTTGCTCTGCATGATGTTCAAAGTCCCTTTTGACAGAGCAATTGCAACGGATGCGGAGGAACTACCCATATGGAAGGTTACATTTCAGACTTGCTGGGTGGAAGCTAGTGAAATGGAGGCGACTGTTGTGATCGGTAAGCTTCCTATAGAGGGTGGTGTACATTTTATCTGCAACTTGATTTTCAGGTCCAAAAAATTGACACAGTCAAAGCTCCATTCCAAGGTGAACTTGATGTTTGGTCCGCATGCATTCAGCCATTTGTGAAAATCCATGACGGATTCCGCTGTTCTGTTGCAGACCATGAAAACGTCATCTATATATATTTTCCATATAGTGATTTAGTTGTCAAACTGATTAGTGGCTCCAAATATAAAACGTTTCTCAAAATTGGCTATATATAGGATGGCTATGTCCGGGGCAAAGGTAGCTCCCATTCTCACCCCCTTCTGTTGTTTGTACATTTGATTTTTGAATAGAAAGAGGTTTTCTGTCATGGCCAGCCTGACACATTATGAATCCTGTTGGAGGTGTTTCCGGGGATACTTGTTGCTCAAGAATCTGTTCTAGAACTGCCAAAGTTTCCATTTGGGGAATAGAGGAGTACAGTGACTCAACATCCATGGTAACCAGAATGCCCCATGGTTATATGGTAATGTCTTGTGTGAGCTTAATCATGTCTGCAGAATCTTTGACATAGGACAGACGCTTGACCATGTGGGATATATTGACCCACTTAACAGTATTTCCCCACATCACCAAGCTGCATTTGCGCAGGAACAGCAAAATGGCTGCACTGGCTCCTGTGAGCGCCATGGCCTCAAAACTGCATTTTGCAGCAACTAAAAGATGGCTACACCTTCTTGCCAAGCATACATTGGGCAGGAGGGAACAAGGGGACACACTGAAAGAGTGTGCCAGTGTGTTCTGACATATACAAAAGGAAGAAAGTGAAAAGGCAGCATGTTTTTGCAGAAAACCCCAAAATCCCCATCGAAAAGGACACTTTTTCACCTTTAAAAATAATGCTGCTTTGACGCTAATTCCATCTGTTCTTTCTTAAACCACTGTGATCAATAAGGCCCTGCCATGTCCAGGATATCTCATTGTGCTTCAGCAAAACCAGGCATGATTTCTAAATGACAGGCCCTGTCAAACCAACTCTGAGAAACATCAACAAGGAGCTTAACTTTTCCTACACAGGAAAGCGCGTTAATTTATTTACAAATGTATCAAAGCTCAGTAGTGCGAAAGAGACTCCAGCTATCTGAACCATGTCAGTTGCAATGCATCTGTGCTTCAGACAAAACCCCTGCTGCAACCATGGCTGTAGGACAGAGTGGGAATCTGATGGAGATGCAAAAATCGAATTTGAAAGGAAATGCTAGCAGTTTTCACCACATGTGTAAGAATTAAAGGAAAAAAATGCCCGTTTAAAAAGTAAACTGTTGAATGAAAGCCTGCCATTACCTAGCAATGTGAAGGGGTTTGCGGCTGGTGAAAATACATACATGGGCTACTTTATTCCACAGGCTTGTTTTAATTCAGGACCAAATATCAGAAAATAAAGGTTTTAAACCACCTTGGCTGGATTTGCAAGCTGTCAAAAACAGGTCATTCCGGTTGGCAGAGTTAAAGCTTCCCCCTAGAAAGGGAGCCACACCATAAACTCTCAGCAGAGACTAACACACCACTGATAATTACAGGGTGGGAAAGAATCTAGGCTCGGCTGAACCCACTGACAATGGAACTCCAGGGGCCAGGAAGTGTGAAGAGGGGTAGGGGGCAATAAACCTTCAATCAAGCTGTAGCCCCCACCTTTCTCTGGAGGAAGTGACAGTTGGTGGCAGCAGAAGAAAGAAAAAAATGGTCCAGTGACAAAGGCCTGCAATTTGCTTCCAAAGACTATTTTATAAATAAACGTTAAAGACTGTTTATCTCTGCAGCAAGAATTAGTAAAAATGTGAAAATGCTATAGTTTAAATATGATTTTATGGGCTTTCGTTGAAGACATGGTAGAATTCACTGACACTTTGGGGATAGAAATGGCAAAGTATTGCGGATTACAAGAAAAGCTTCCATGTTGCAAATGCAAAGTTTTGTACATACATCCCTTATGATCATCCACACCCATGTATAAAGTTATGGAATTTTAGGCTGAATATTTCACACTGAAAATGACCAAAAAAGTATAAAAGGACAAAACAATGTCTCACAGATTGCAGGATTGGACGGCTGTGCTCTATATAAAATATGTAACCTGATTATGTCATTTATTCAGGTGCCACAACTGTACAAATGTGTAAATTTAAATTCTGATATGACATATTTTTGCCAAACAGGTCTGTGGGAAGTCTTTTTACTTCATAAAATGCAACCTCCTGAACTGAGTCACATCCCAGGGGGGGCAACCAACATTGATTGTCTAATCCAGTTGTTTAAAGGCGGGCTTAGCTAAGCCGGCCCAGCAAATTAGTCTATGATGTCACTATGCATTATAAATAAGAGTCCCTGACAAGACTGTAGACAGACGTCCTCCTGATTTTCCTGCGCCGGTGTCCTGTTCCATTCATCATCTAGTTTCCAGATCCCAACTCCAAGGCCAAAGCATTGGTGACCATACTCCAGGGCCCACTGCAAAACCCAAGCATTGCTGATCCTGCTCCATCAAGGCCTCAATTCTGAAAACCCACTAATCTCCCATGAAAAAGGGGAGAGCCGTGGTCCTTTTTGCATCTTGAACCAGCCTGGCTTGCTGCCCCCTAACTGCATGCCCGCTGCCATCCAGCTGACCTTTAGTATCCAGTGACCAGAATTGCCATTCCAGTCCAGTGCGATCCGGTGACCAGAACTGCCCAGCTGTTTGCCAGGCGCGCCACCATGTGGTGACCAGAGCCTATTGACGGTCCAAAAATCCCAAAACTAAAAGGTGGACTGTGAGTATAAATCACAACCCCACAGAAATCCATAGTATACCTTATCTTGCCTTGGTCCTTATTGCACCCTCTAAGTCATTCTTATCCTGATAACTTGTTGAAACTGTCAGACTCATTCTTGCAACCCTGCCCTTGATTTCTAGAGCTAGCGCCATCTCTTTAGTAATTTTGTCTTGTGTAATCCTAAACCATCAGTCCTATTTCGAGTGATCGGACTGGTTTCCACCAGGGTTGGGCACTGGGGTAACAGGGTTGAAATCGCGAATCAACCCCGAATCTTACTGTGTCCGTCTTTGGTGGGCTAGCCTGAATGCTCTAGTTTAAAGTAAAACTGTTCTTGGCACAACTGATTTCCTTTCCTATTTCACGGCTTCATTTTACTCAAAGCACACCTTTTTAGATCTTGCATAACTCATCCAGTTTCATAGCTAGAGACCTATTTTCACTTCTAGAATATCCCTGGGATATACCTCTATCCCCCAGCCTAAATACCGCACTCCAAATCAGTGTATTCCACCCATTTTTATTAAAAACCATTTGGGTAATTTCAGGCAGGAATAAAAAAAGAATTGCAAAGATTCCAACGTGTCATTTTGCTGCAACCTGTTTTCAACTTTGCACTCATTTTCGAACTGTATGCTCTTGGTAATCCATTCTTTGTGATTATTAGTGTCTTTGCATTGTTGCTTTAGTGAGGTATATTTGCTTCAAGGTTTTTAACAGACATTCATTATTTATTTGTCCATTTCCGAGTGTCATTTTGTAACATTGCAAGGGGTTTTTCTCTCTTATTTGGGGAGGGAAGGTCAGATTTGGATTCTGTTTCCTGTTTCTTATTCCTGATTGCCTGCTGCTTCTGTGTATCCACTCAGAATTGATTATTTGTGGGTTGAGGGAACATTGCAGGGGGAAATCCTAACTTGGGTGCTATCTTTCCTAAACCAAAAAGTGCTCCTATTCTGCTGTGCTGTGTATATGTTCTACTAGAAAGTTAAACCCAGTGCATTGCTCACATTCTCCTTGTAATTATCACCCCATTGGTGATTGCTGCCCCATATTAAAAAGTGTATGATTTCTTTTGAATTTTAAAATAAATATTGTATTTTACCAACCAGCCTGTTTCATGGTCCATTGTGACACGGGGTATTTGAAAAGGGGGTGTGATATGAGTGGTATACCATCTCAATATTGAATCTATATGATGTAAAGAGATAAGCATTTCAGTCGTGCGCTGCACACTACGCCGAGACCAAGGTGTGTGTCGCCTGATTGAAATCCTTAACAATCACAATGGGCTTCAGGAAATATTCTGTGTGAGCTGACAGAGGTTCTAAAAGGGAGTCAATGGCTGAAACGATTGGCCTTCCCAGTGGTTTGTTTTTGTTTTTATGTACTTTAGGAACCGTATAGAACGCTGCTGTCTTAGGATGTGCTTTACATAGGAACTGTCGTTCTTCTGTACCAATCCAGCCTTCATTAATGGCATGGTTGGTGAGACTTTTGATCTCTTCCTGAAGACGTTTCGTAGCATTCTTATCTAATCTTTTGTATGCCGTTTGGTCACTCAGTAGTCTTGCGTATTCTGTGTCATAATCTAGTGTATCAAGGATCACAATACCACTGCCCTTGTCAGTGGGCTTAATGGTGATATCTTGTATATTGCATTACTGCTTGAGACTTGCACGTTCTTGGATATTGAGATTGTCTTGTTGGAAGTTATGTTTCTTAATTGGGTTGGGCATTTGTCTGATCACAATGTTTTCAAAAGCAAGCAGTTCTGGTGGACAGGTGTGGGGGGCTGGAATATAATTGGACCTGACTTTGAGGCCTATGATGTTTTCTGTCTCTGTGCTCTCTTGTCCTCCTGTAATTGTATCTTTGTCTTGTTGAGGTATATAGATTTTGAAAAACTGCTTAAGCCGAATATTGCAAAGAATTTCCTTAGCTCTATCTCGCAACTGAAAGTTAGGCTGTTCAATATCTGGCATACACGGGAATAATGTTTTCAGAGCGGATGTTCAATATCTGGCATAATGTGCACGGGAATAATGTTTTCAGAGCATATTGTATTTGGAGAAAAAGGGCTGATGGAAAGCATGCAACCAGATGACGTAGTGCGCCCACAATAAGAAGTGCAAGAAAAGACAGCCACCGTTAGTGGTAAGCGCTATTGTCAGAGACCTTGTGTTTGGCACCTCATGGGCAAGAAATACATGATCTCATCGTAATAATGATCGGTCCCTCCTTTTCAGGCTTCCTTTTGAAATCAGGAACGTGCCACCACCATGTAAATATGGAGAACAGTGATCTTCCGATGTGCATATAGTAAGTCTAGCCACATCCTAAGTTTTTAGTTTCACAAGACTATCATGTGGTACAGAATATTTACTGCTGCCTGTTCTGCCCCTTGTTGTCCACAGATGGGCACATTTTCAAGTGATACAGTCGCCTGAACATTGTAGAGAAATCCTGATAGTCCTGAGCTTGCATCCAGTATCAATTACTGGAGGTAAGTCCAGGACCTGTACACATTTATTGATTATAAGTACGATTAGATTTGTTCTAGTATAGAATCAAGTGGGGACAGAACACTGTTGGTAACAGTGTAGAACGGTGTAGAAATGGGGCACAGTGAGGCACCCGTCTTGTCCTGAAGAAGGCTGGAGAGACATTAGAGAGCCACATTAAAAGGCTTGAATATTGTGGCCGAAACACGTGTCGACGACTTTGGATGTTTAGCGGACAGACACATTTGTAAAAATATGGGTTGTTTTTAGAATTGGCACATTGCTGTTATCAAAGCCTTTAAATAACAAAGGCCAGTATAGAAGAGTTGCATTGAGTGAGAGGTGTGAATGAGGTCACAAATGAGTATGCCTAATCAAATATGTTGAATAGAGGTGGGGTCAATACTCATATCAGGTGTTATGTATAAAGATATTTGTGTAGTCTTGACATTACCACGTTACTTAGTAATTTTGTACAAAAAAACATTTATTTTGTAATGCATTTCGTTATAAGTTACTATAATCAGTTCTGTCCACCACTTTGGGTCTCAGTCTTGTGTTTTGTTTAACTCATTGATCACCTGAATGATCGAGACTGTACCAGGTACCCTTCGTTTATTTCACACTATTAACATAGGATCCACATCACGATCTCAGCCCTACTACATCCACATCACAACCATATAACAACCACATCACAATCACAACATACACATCTTAAAACTGTAATACTGTTCAATGCACTAAAAAGCAAGATACAAGTGCAAGATACAAGTCTTACTGAAGCTGGTGTTGGTCAGTTGGACACCGGAAAAGGGGCAGCAACCGTTTTCAGGTCTAGCTAGAAAGAGCTTTGGTTATCTGCCAGATCGCTTGAGGTTACATATCATGGGGTGCCTGGAGCCAATCAGCTGCGTTGTGGTGCAAAACAAATGCATCCTGATGAAAACTCTATTATAATAGCAGCCATTTTCTATGAACTAGTTGAACTGTTCAAGTTAGGAAGAGATTTGGTGAATGTTGCTTTAAAGAGCCCGATTTGTTTTCATGCAGTTTTGTAAATTGATGACTGTTTCACTTTTGTGCATCCTTACATTTTTTTGGTTTGGCTAGGATGTGGTTGCACACTTATCATTGCTAAAAGGCACTGTAAAACGGCTTAGTTGACTAGGCTGGACGGAAGTCTTTGCTATTTCTATTAGTATTTTTCTATGCCTGCAAACAATGGAATGCACATTTACATGAACTTTTAGAAGTAATTATTAGATGTTTAAGCCTTATGTAAGTTGCTTCTGCCATCTTCTGTGACTGTATGCTGCCAGGGCACCGTTAGTGATGGAGCCCTTGGATCCCACCGTGCGTTTGCTGGTAATATTGTACCAGGTTACAATATTATTTTTAGCACGATTTGCGTGAAATGTTTTTTAACATGTGAAGGCATTCAATAATTAGGCCTTCTACAAACAGACTGCTGGCATCCTGATACAAATAACCTGATTTCATATTGTGAGAGGTGGCTGAGACCCACAACATGCTCAGCGACACAACGAAGATGGACATCTGTGACAGTTTGATAGGCAAGAAGAGTGACCTCTCCCATGTGGTGAAGACAGGGCACTACCATAACAACAGACAATGAGAATAAGGGAGCAGATGGGTGTGACAAATCAACTTCTGGGCATTAATGGTCCAGGGATGAATATCGGTTTCTAAACCATCAATCAGCCCCACACCTCTAGTACACCAGAACGGATCCAAACAGATTGGAAACACAAGTCAATTATAAACCTCATTGTCCAATTTTGGTAACGTGAACAGAACGGCAGGCTTAGCTCTGTAAGGTCGTGGATCGTTGGTTAGTTGCAACACAGTGAAAATGCAATTATTACCCAATGATTAAAGGGAATGTCCAGTCATGGTTGAATACAAATATCTACTTTATTACTATCACAACAGACAGTTCTAACACACTACAAAATACAACCCACCCTGTAAAGGAATGCAGAGGACAGTTTCAAGAAGGAAAAGGGATGCACTCTGGATACTGACAGGAGGGTAGTCAGTAAAGTAATTAATCTCAATAGTTCAAGGATACTTGGTTTCAACACAAGGGGAGCAATGGGTCGTAGAATGGCACAGGGGCCTTCGGAGAAGGACCAGGGGAACAGAACCAAAATGTACGTTGTGGTTGTAGAAGTTCTTGGTGCTCGACAGGCTCGAGTTGGTTTAAGGGCATTTTGCAGCTTCTGTGACAGAGTTCAAGACCGTAGACAGCTGTGGGTATCAGGCGGCAGGCAGTTCAGCGAGCGAGGCTGGACGGACGGCTGCATGCTGGGCTACACAGCGGCTCGGGTCAGGAATCATTGTCTCAGTGTTGGTCAGTGGGTCTGAAGCACTGGTCGAGGTGTCCTTGGTTTGGTTAAGAGACTCTTTGGCACTTCACACTTAGGAAGTTTGCTTGCAGACCCTAGCAGGGCACGCTATGTACTGGCTGGGTACCGGTTCTCGAGCTGCTCGAGGGTCCTCTCTATTCAGTATCTCCCTCTGTTCCCTGGGAGATGTTTAGGGGAGGGATCTTGCTTCCCTCTTTGGAAATCCTGGGCTTCCTTCACTTGTGGAGGCTGTAAGGCTGACTGTACCTTCAGCCAGGGTCCAAATGAGTTATTCTTGTTACTCCTTGCAAAGTCTTCAGATGATCTGCCAAAAGAGGGGCTCTACCCTCTTTTAAAGGCAAATAGGTGTTACGCTCACCTGATATCCACGGAGATGCTTGTATGCCCTAGTTGCCGGATTCCCCCCAGATGTACTCAATTCGGGATGATGTCTTCTATGGTAGGTTGGCCTGCAAACACAGGAGGACTGGGCTTAGGCTCAGATTTCGTTTCCTCCCACCAGCCCTTTGGACTCGTCCTGAAGGCCCCCCTCCTCACCTTGTTATGATGTCTAGCGTGCTCTCCGTCCTGCTTTCTGAGCAGGGGCGTGTAGTTTCTGCGGGTTGAAGTGACTGAGTTAACTTCACTGATGCCAACCCATTCAAGTGTCTTTAAAGAGGTAAGTTTGATTATAGTAGTCTTTGAGGGCCTTTGCTTTCTTTCAGGCTATTAATGTCTTTCCCTGATTGTTTCCCCCTTAGGTATGCAGAGGTTCGCTGGGTGCGCTGCTTGGGTTCGGCTCCTGCCGGGATTTATGGACGCGGAGCGTATGAAGAAAGGTAGGTTCAGCGCGAAGTGCGGCGCGCTAATGTCTTTTTGGGCTAACCGATGGTCTTTCTGGGCGTGCAGTGATTTCCGGAGCGGAACCGGCCAAGATATGCCCAGCCAGGTGAGGAGATTTTGGTTGCTGCTGTGATTGCTGTGAGTAACCTGTTTAACGTTGTCCCTTTTTCTCTCCTCCCCAGGTGCTTCGTTCCGGTGCGAGCACGATGTCCTGAAGATTCTGCCAAAGGGATGGAAGACCGTGAGCAGCTGGCATCGAAGGATGGAAGACTGTAGGTAAGCTAGAACTGCTAATGATCTTTTGTCTCCTCTGCAGGTCCGCGATTCCATGAACGCAGGGTGTTGGTCTCTGAACACGGTGAGCATTACGCTGCTGGCTGCAGAATAACGCGAAGCACATTCTTTAGCTTGGGTGTGGTTAATATATCCTACCCTGTAAAGTAGTCCAGGTAAAGTAGTCCAGGCTACCACACCCTAAAACACTGCACCGCACAGTCTGGTTCTTAGGGACTAGACTGCCTCCATGTTGGCTGCAGGCCTCCACATAAAAGGCAGTCCCTTCAAGTCCCATTCCAAATATGAGCCTGGCGCCAAAGGCGCCAGGACTGACTCCAGGAGAGTCCCCGGTGAAACTGCAAGGCCCTTGGAGCCCCAAATGAACCCCGAGCCCTAACCCTACCTGGCATGTGACCATGCCAGTGGGGTTCTGGGTCACGGGTCGTGACAGCACTCCCCCCCCCCCCGCAGGCCCCTCCTAAGGTGATTCTCTTGCCTGGTCCAGGCTTGTCTGGAAAGTTTCGATGAAAAGTTCTAATTAGACATGGCACATGAATGTTCTCACTAGGTTCCCATGATCTGTCTTGAGGGCCATAAACCTTCCAATCAACTAGATAGTATAGTTTGGATCTGGTATATTTGGAATCTAGAATTTCTTTCACTTCGTATTCAGGTTCTCCATCGATCATGATGGGTTCAGGTGGTGGTTTAACTTGTGTACCGGGTTGTACTGGTTTTAGCAGTGAGACATGGAACACTGGATGAATTTGCATGTTAGCTGGCAATGTTAGTTTAACTGCTGCCGGGTTGATGATGGCTTGAACAGGATAAGGCCCCAAATAGCGAGGATGAACAGTTTGGGTTCCCTTTAGTGGTATGTATTTTGTTGCTAGCCAAACTTTGTCTCCTATCTGATAGTCAGGAGCCTTTTTTCGATGTTGGTCTGCTAACCTTTTTTGCTTACTTTGGCTTGGATTAATTGTTATGTTGCCCTTTTAAAAGCCTGAGTGATGTTTGCATAAAGCGTCTTTACAGCCGGCATTTCGAGGCTGGGAGGTCTGTCAAGTTCAGAAGTATGTGGATGTCTGCCGTAGAGGGTGAAAAGGGTGTTTGCCCAGTACTGGAATGTACCTAATTGTTATAAGCATATTCGGCTATCCATAATAGATCTCTCCAGGTTCCCTCAACTTGATGCAGCATGCATCGCAGGTATTGTTCGAGAGTCTGGTTGGTCCTCTCTGTTTGACCATCCGTTTGGGGGTGATGGCTGGTGGATAGCCGTATGTCGATGTGAGCTATAGCGCAGCACTTTTTCCAGAGTTTGATACAAATTGGCTCCCTCGATCAGAGACCAGGACTGAAGGGAATCCATGCAGTTTGATAATGTTTTCTAAAAACACCTTTGCTAGCTGGGAAGCATCTGGAAGGCCTTTGAAAGGGATAAAGTGTGCCATTTTAGAAAATAGGTCCACTACAACTAAAATGGTATTGAACCCTTGGCTGGAAGGTAAATCAGTAATGAAATCGAGAGAGAGTGTGTGCCATGGCGCCGGAGGTATTTCTAATGGTTGCAGGAGGCCAGCTGGTCTTTGCTTCAATTACTTGTTTTGTGCACACACTCCACATGACTGAACGTATCGGATGACATCTTGATGCCAAGTAGGCCACCAATAATTGCATTTTACTTGGGCTAAGGTTTTGCTGATTCCAGGATGACCTTCCATCAAAGAGTCGTGATATTCTGAAAAGATTTGTTGTTGTAGCTCGGTTTTAGGCACGTACTGTAACAGTTCTAACTCCGTTGAGGTATTGTTATCAATTCCCAAAAAGGATATTTAGAAAAACACTAACCCGATCGGATGCCAACGTGTTCAGAGCAGCAACAGCAGAAGAGAAGAATCACCCCGGAATCCCTGTTCCCCCTAGTACCGAACATAAAAGAATCAGTGAGGGGAAACACAGACCCCAGGGAAACCCTCTGGGGAAGAAAACCCTGGAGATCTTGAATCAGCCTTCTTGTAAGGAAAGACTCCGGAAGTCAGGACTGGTTGTCTCTCAGGATGGCCCTTCTCTATGTGGTGAAGTGGAAAGAGACCTACAGAACAAGAATAACAGGTAAGTTTAAGAAAGGCAGAATGAAAGATAAATTGATGAGAAAAGTGCGGAACTAACTTTGGATGTGACTGGAGTTAGATCCTTCGAATGGGTCTTCTCGGGCAGTTGAAGGAGTGGTAGTCCAAAGAGGAGGGTAACAACTGACAAAGAGAGAATTGTAAGTGAGGTTCTAAACAAAGAAAAGAAAGACCAAATGTAGGAATTGGACTTACTTCCGATAGGCGGACCTTCTGACTAGAGCAGAATATCAAATGGGAGAGCCCTGCCTGAAGAGACGAGGGGATTTCCTGGACTGAACGAAGGAGAGGAAGTGAGCAGGCCGAGACGAGGTACAATTCTATAACAAAAAGGAGTGTTAGTGAGAATAAGAGAGTTGAATAGCTGTCGCTAGAATAGGGTTCAAGGTCCTGAATCTTAGCAAACTTACGGAGCATCACATTCAGCAGAAGCGACGCGTTGAAGCGGAGTTCCGGGGTCCTTAAGAGGGATCAGATGACTGGTCACGTGTTTCTGACGGCAACGTGAAACAACTAGACTGCTGGCATAGGAATCTCTTGCTATATCGGAGTTTCCTCGAATCATAGCTCCACACAGGGACCAATGCCGCCTAAGCTGCCATTGGCGAAAAGGTGTAACAGTATGCCCCCTCCTCACCCGGGTGAAGGCGAAAGAAACGGTGCACCAATCGAGGTGCATGTACTCCTGATGCCGGTTCCCATGTTCTGTCTGCAGGGGAGTAACCCTTCCAATCAATAAGGAATTGGAGACGGCCTTGACGATATCTGGAATCACAGATACCGGCAACCTCATATTCATCCCCAGAAGAGGTCATAACGGGAGGAGGTAAAGGTTTGGTGGATCGAGGGAAATGGTCTGGTACATCTAGCCTGATCTGGGATAAGTGGAAAACAGGGTGAATGCGAGACCAAGAGGGAGGTAAAGACAGTCGCACTGCCACTGAACCCACCCGCTCCAGTACCTCAAAGGGTCCAAAGAATCTTGGGGATAGCTTGGAAGGGATCAGATGTTTGGGCAGAAAGCGAGAGGCCAACCAAACTTTGTCCCCTGGATTCAAATTTGGTTCGGCTTGACAGCGTTTATCAGCATATTTTTTGGCATGATCTTGTGCATTTTGCAGTGCCACTCATGCCGTTCGATGTCCCTCTTTGATATCAGTTATCAAACTGTCTACTCCAGGAATTCGTGATGAGGTTGAGGAGATGGATTGTACAAATGAAGGATGATATCAATAAGAACAGTAGAAGGGACTTGTCTTTAATGCTGCATGCTTGGCATTGTTATAGGCGAACTCTGCAAAAGGTAAAAGTTCTACCCAGTTGTCTTGAGCAGCCAACACAAAGCAGCGGAGGTAGCCTTCTAACGTCTGATTCAAGCGCTCAGTTTGCCCGTTGGTCTGGGGATGATATCCTGAACTTAGAGCTCTCTTGATGCTTAAGGCTTGGCAAACTCCCTTCCAGAAACAGGATGTATATTGAGGGCCTCTATCTGAAATGATAGTATCAGGAAAACCATGTCTTGAAAATATTTCTGAGATGAATATCTTAGCCATCTGGGCAGTTCCTGGAAGCTTGGGTAATGGAGTGAAGTGGGCCATCTTGGTGAAGTAGTCGACAGTGACCATAATAGTAGTGTTCAGAGAAGAAGGTGGAAGATCGACAATGAAGTCAGTAGAGATGACTTGCCATGGTCTTTCTGGTATAGGCATACGGGCCAACAATCCAAAGGGAGGAGACCGTAGTGTCTTTGATTGAATGCAAACACTGCAGGCCTTTACATAATCTGTGACGTCCGACTGAAGGGTGGGCCACCAAAAGTGACGTTTAATCAAGTCAAGAGTAGTTTGAATGCCTCGATGTCCCGCTGCACGGGTGTCATGACACATTCGAAGAACCTCCAATTGTAATGGGTATGTAGGAATCAATACTTGGCCTTCATGAAAATACAATCCCTGATCTCTGGTTAGATGGTAGGAAGTAGCTAATCCTTCACACAGTTGACTGTGATTTGAGGTTTCAGATTTAAGGGCTTGGAGAAAATCAAAAATGATGGAGACAAATCGAGCTTGGGGAAACATCTTTTCAGAACAGAATCTAGTAGCATGAGGATTCTTACGGGATAAAGCATCCGCTCGTAAATTCTGATTCCCTGGTAAAAAGGTGAACTCAATCCGATATGGGAGAAAAAAATGTGCCCATCTTGCTTGCCTGCTATTGGTGGTTTGAGCCTGCTGAAGTACTTTAAGGTTTTGATGATCAGTTCGTACCACTACTGGAAAGGGGGAACCTAATAAAAGATGTCTCCATTCTTCAAAGGCTTTCTTTATAGCCAGAAGCTCCTTTTCAAGTACTGAATAATTTTCTTCGGAATGAGTGAAAGTCTTCGAAAGATAGGCTACAGGTCTTTCGTCACCAGTACTTGATTGTTGCAATAGGACCGCCCCTAGCGCATGATGAGAAGCGTCAGTTTCTACAATTAATGGACGAGTCTGATCTGGAGTGACCAAGATAGATGCAGATGTAAAGAGACCTTTCAAAGTATCGAATGCATGTTGAGCTTGTTCATCCCACTTGAAACGTACGCCCTTCTTGAGTAACCTTGTTATGGGTAAGACAGTCTCAGAATAACAAGGAATAAACTTTCGATAAAAGTTTGCAAATCCTAGAAATCGTTGGATCTCTTTAGCCGATGTGGGGGATGGCCAATCTAGAACGGCTGAAACCTTCCTCTGGTCCATGGAGATACCGTGAGCTGATAGCACAAATCCCAGGTAGGAGATCTGTGCTTGATGAAACTCACATTTTTCAGCCTTACAATAGAGTTGATTAGCCTGAAGGCGCTCCAAGACGATGTTCACGTGATGAATATGATCCTCCTTATTTGCAGAGAACACTAGGATATCATCCAAATAGATGATTACAAAATGAAGAAGAATGTCGGAGAATAAATGGTCCATAAACCTTTGGAAAACAGCGGGTGCATTTATCAGTCCAAAAGGCATCACCTGATACTGAAAGTGTCCAAAAGGTGTGCGAAAAGCTGTTTTCCATTCATCTCCGGGGGCGATTCGGATCAGATGGTAAGCCCCGCGAAGATCTAGTTTGGTGTAAAGTGCTGCTCCTTGAACTGCTTCTAGGATGTCTTTAATCAGTGGCATCGGGTACTTATCTGGGATGGTGATCTAATTGAGTCCCCGATAGACTATGCAAGGACGTAACTCCTCTGAGTCTTTCTTTGGGATAAAAAAGAGAGAGGCCACAGCTGGAGATTTGGACTCAGTAATTAACCCATTCTGTAGATTAGAATGAAGATACTCCTTGAGAGCCGCCTTTTCTTTTTGAGACAGGACATACATCCGTCCGAACGGAAGAGGCTGATTGGGAAGCAGGGCGATGTGGCAATCATCCCGACGATGAGGTGGTAAAGAGGGAAAAAGGGGTTTTGAAAAAGCTTTGTGGTACTGTTGATGACATTCAGGCACTGTCTGTAACTGATTAATAGAAGAAGTTGTGGCAGTACTGGAAGTTTCTGATGGGACTTGAATTCCAACTGCCTCTTGAGATATACAATGGGCTAAACAATACTCCGGACCCAAAAAAAGAGTCCCTGCTGTCCAATTTATAAACGGGTTCTGAGTGCGTAGCCAAGGGAGTCCCAAAATGACAGGAAAGTGGGCAGCCTTTATCAGATCGAAAGTCAAACTCTCCTTATGTGAGGCAATCATACAAGTCACGGGACGGGTTTGTTCTCTAATAGGTCCAGATATTAAGGGACTGCATCTACTCCTTGGATTGGAGTGGAGCAAGATTTAAGAGTCCTTGCGATACCATTTGTAGCTGCCCATTGGTCATCCAAAAAGTTTCCAGCCGCCCCACAGTCGAGTAAAGCTGGGATATTTTGAATTAAAAGATCTGGAAGGCTAAAGGTCAATGCTAGTACAATCATGGATTGGTGGAAGACGGGCTGTTCAGGAGACAATCCTAAAATATGTGGGGAACTCTGAATAGATTTCCCTACCATGGTTCCCTCTACGGCAGGGCTTTGGCGTTTCCCGCCATCTGCGGTTTGGTTTTGCGCGGAGGAACAATCAGGCAATCACGTAATATGTGAGAAGAGGAGCCACAATACATACAAAGCCCCAGGGTCTTCCTTCGTTCTCTTTCAGTGTTTGTTAAAGGACCCTTGACAGATCCAATCTGCATAGGTTCCTCTCCCATAGGGGCTTTGAGAATACTGGGCAGAGGATCAGAATGAGTACGGATTCCCTTAGGTTTCTTCTTTTCATGCACCCTTTCTTGAAGTCGGTAGTCTATTTGCATGGTGAGGGTTATCATTTCAGCCAAATTGGCCGGTCAAGGAACTTTGGAAACCTCGTCCTTCAACTCCTCAGAGAGTCCTCGGCGAAACAACGTTAAGAGACCATCATCTGGCCATCCAACCTCTGAGGACAATTGTTTAAACTGGGTGATATAAACAAGAAGGTCCTTGTTTCCTTGGCGGAGATCAAGAAGCTTCTCTTGTGTAGTAACCGAAATTTCCTGGCGACTAAACATAGATCTCAGACTGTTTACAAATGCTGGGTAGAAATCTAATACTGCGTTACCTGACGTAACTAAAGGAGTAGCCCAAGCTAGGGCAGGACCAGATAGATGCGAAATCAAAAATCCCACCTTATCTTTATCGGTTGGGAAGAATCTGGGTTTAAATTTGAATTGCACGGTGCAGCTATCCAAGAATTCCTTGAGTTTATGAGGATCCCCATCAAACCTGCCCATGGTCAATGAAATTGGGGGAGTCTCAGAAGAGGCTCGGGTCACCTGTTGCCTTAATTGAGCATTATCCTGTTTGATAGCTTGCATTTCTAGTGACATAGACTGCATAGCGGCCATTAATTGCTGCATTTGCTGCTCCATGTTATTGCCACCCGATCTTGTCAGCTATATTGGCGTCGCTTACTGTAACAGTTCTAACTCCGTTGAGGTATTGTTATCAATTCCCAAAAAGGATATTTAGAAAAACACTAACCTGATCGGATGCCAACGTGTTCAGAGCAGCAACAGCAGAAGAGAAGAATCACCCCGGAATCCCTGTTCCCCCTAGTACCGAACATAAAAGAATCAGTGAGGGGAAACACAGAGCCCAGGGAAACCCTCTGGGGAAGAAAACCCTGGAGATCTTGAATCAGCCTTCTTGTAAGGAAAGACTCCGGAAGTCGGGACTGGTTGTCTCTCAGGATGGCCCTTCTCTATGTGGTGCAGTGGAAAGAGACCTACAGAACGAGAATAACAGGTAAGTTTAAGAAAGGCAGAATGAAAGATAAATTGATGAGGAAAGTGCGGAACTTACTTTGGATGTGACTGGAGTTAGATCCTTCGAATGGGTCTTCTCGGGCAGTTGAAGGAGTGGTAGTCCAAAGAGGAGGGTAATAACTGACAAAGAGAGAATGGTAAGTGAGGTTCTAAACAAAGAAAAGAAAGACCAAATGTAGGAATTGGACTTACTTCCGATAGGCTGACCTTTTGACTAGAGCGGAATATCAAATGGAAAGCCCTGCCTGAAGAGACGAGGGGATTTCCTGGACTGAACGAAGGAGAGGAAGTGAGCAGGCCGAGACGAGATACAATTCTATAACAAAAAGGAGTGTTAGTGAGAAAAAGAGAGTTGAATAGCTGTCGCTAGAATAGGGTTCAAGGTCCTGAATCTTAGCGAACTTACGGAGCATCACATTCAGCAGAAGCGACGCTTTGAAGCGGAGTTCCGGGGTCCTTAAGAGGGATCAGATGACTGGTCACGTGTTTCTGACGGCAACGTGAAACAACTAGACTGCTGGCATAGGAATCTCTTGCTATATCGGAGTTTCCTCGAATCATAGCTCCACACAGGGACCAATGCCGCCTAAGCTGCCATCGGCGAAAAGGTGTAACACGTACAGGCGTTCGCCAAAATATGGCAGTTGATTTTTGACAACGCATTGTTTTCCTTTGGTATGCCATTCCAGTAACTTGCTTGGGGTGATTTCCTGTTGGATCGCATTTCTAAGTTCAGTTTGCGTTAAAGCTGTGGTGAGGCCTAAAAACTTGTCCTCAGGTATAATGGCCACTGGATCTGGAGTTGTATATTCTCTTTCATCGATGCCCATGCAAGATAGTGCATCAGCTTTCCCATTTCTTACGCCTGGCCGATAAGTGATTATATAGTCATATTCGCCGAAGAAAAGGGCCCATTGTAATTGGCGCGAGGATTGCGCCTTTGCTGTTTTTAAATATTGTAAGTTCCGATGGTCCGTAATTACAGTGACCGTATGCCTGGCCCCTAAGAGATAATGCCGCCATGCCTTGAAGGTGGATTTTATATCAAGCAGTTCCTTATCGGTAATGGCATAATTGAGTTCAGGAGGTGTACGTTTTCGTGACCAGAAGACCACAGGGTGCAATTGGCCAGTTTCAGGGTCTTTTTGAGAAAGAACCGCCCCCATCGCCATACTGGAAGCATCTGTTTCCATGATGTAAGGTAAATCTGGACGAGGATGTCGTAGGATCGGGGCTGAGGTGAATTTTTCCTTTAGTTTTTGGAAGGCCTTTTCAGCATCTTCTGACCATATGAATTTTTTTTTATAGTTTTTTCGTAGAAGTAACGTGATTGGATGCACAATCTGAGAAAAGTCTGGGATGAATCGACGGTAGAAGTTTGCAAAACTCAGCATACTCTGGATCCCTTTTACTGAGGTCGGAGAGGGCCATTTTAGAATGGCATCCACTTTGTGTGCATCCATTTGAATGCCCTTCGGAGTAAGAACGAAACCAAGAAATTCAACTTTGGTTACATGGAAAGAACATTTTTTCAAGTTTTGCGTTGGCGCAGTTTGGCAAGGACAGCACAGACATGTTTAACATGGTCTTGTTCTGAGGTTGAATACACTAGGATGTCATCTATGTAGACAAGGGCGCAAACATCGATCAGCTCCCTTAGGACGTCGTTCAGAAAATATTGGAATGCCGCCGGGGCATTGCACAGCCCAAAAGGCATTACCTGGTACTCAAACAACCCATATTTAGTACGAAAGGCCGTTTTCCATTCATCTCCCTTTTTGACTCGGACCAGGTGGTACGCTCCTCTGAGGTCTAACTTCGTATAAATCTGGGCATCTTTGACTTGATCTAGCATCTCGGGAATAAGGGGCAGTGGGCAATGGTTTTTAATGGTAATCTGGTTCAGGGCGCGATAGTCAATACAGGTTCTTAAGTCCCCTTCCTTTTTTGGTACGAAGAACAGGGGACTGGCTGCCAGAGATTTGGATGGGCGAATGAACCCATTTGCCAAGTACTGGTCCAGATAGGACTTTAGATGCTGGTTTTCTGGTTCGGTGAGCGCGTAGATTCTACCACAAGGGATCTGTGCACCAGGTATGAGGTCAATCTGACAGTCGTAGAACCTGTGCGGTGGTAGCGCATTAGCTTGTTCCTTCTGGAACACATCCTGGAAATCTTGATATTCTTCAGGGAGAGTATTGGTTGCGCCAAGTGTAGGTATACTGACTCTTGGACTCATAGAAACCTTGAAACTGGACTTGTTTTCTTGGAGATAGCAGGTGGAGGCACAAACATGAGGAAAAGTCAGTTTTCTTGCACGCCAATCTATCCGAGGGTTATGAGGAACTAACCATGGCATCCCTAAAATTAGCTGAAACTGAGGCGCCTTGATGAGATCGAAGGAAATCGATTCCCGGTGTCCATCCTGGCACAGCAGGATTATTCCTGCCGTACATCGGGTTACTGGTCCAGAAGCAATTTCAGTCCCATCTACTGTGGTCCCCTTTTCTGTGTTTGGCTTAGAACTTAAGGGAAGCCCCATCCGTGCGGCCAGAACTTGATCAATATAATTCCCAACTGCCCCGCTGTCTATGTAAGCTTCAACGGAATGCATCCTTGAAGGTTGTTGGTGATTGATTAGGATTACTGGTATTGCAAAATGTGAGGTCGGTGGCTCATTCTTCTCACTCGACAAACTGACCTCTACTTTTGTCGAGCTAGTCAGTTTTCCGACTCCTTACTCTCATCCTTTTCTGTAGCTCCTACAATTCGCTTGGGAGGTTTTATTGGACAGTCTTTTAAGAAGTGCCCCGATTGTACGCAGTACAAACATAACTGCTGTTGCCTTGTCTCTTTCGGCTTTTGTTAACGGTGGTCGTATGCCTCCAATTTGCATTGGCTTTGTGGTATTCTCTGACGTGCGCGGAGTAGCATCTTTGGTTCGTAGATACACGGACGGTGTGTCAGATTTGGACCAATCCGCTTTCCGATCTTGTAATCGATGATCTAATTGCACCACCAGATTGATGAATTCACCACAGTCTCTAGGTGGATCAACTACCTGAGACAAGACGTCCTTTAATTCCCCTCGAAGGCCTCAGTGAAACAATGTGGTTCTCTTGTCTTCAGGCCACCTGATTTCGGCCACCAACCTATTGAAGGTTGCTGTGTATGTTAGCAAGTCCTGATTCCCCTGCCGGAGTGACAAGAGTTCATTGTGTACAGCTTGTTCATGGGGGTGTCGGGCAAAGAGTTTTTCCATTTCCCTTTGGAAGCCCCCAAAGTCACGTAGTAACGGATCATCATAGCTCACAAGCGGCACTGACCAGTCTGCTGCACTACCACTTAGATATGATCAAATAAATGCTACACGTGCTTGATCATTAGGGAATGCAGCCGGTCTTCAGAGGAAATGAAGGCGACATTGATTCATGAAAGCTGCATATTTTCTTGGATTTCCTGAAAACCTTTCTGGCGGTGCTAAGGGTATTGTTCCGGGTGAATTTATTTGCACTGGAGCGGAAGCCGACGTGGTTGCCTGTGCCAGTGTAGTTGTTCCTGGTAATGGAGCTTGCCCGGCCTGTGATTGCAGTAGTTGCCTGCTGAGTTCTTCAGTGCGATCCTTGGTGACGACAAGATCCCTTTGCAGGGTATTAGTCTCTTGCCTAGTCGAATGCACTTCGGCGCGCAATTGCCCTAAAAACTGGGCAAGTGGTCCATTTCTGAAGTCTCCATGGCGCCCAGGTGGATTTTGTTATGAGGCTTCGCGTTCTGTTATGCTCACCTGATATCCACGGGGACGCCTGTATGCCCTGGTTGCCGGATTCCCCCCAGATGTACTCAATTTGGGATGATGTCTTATATGGCAGGTGGGCCTGAAAACACAGGAGGACTGGGCTTAGGCTCAGATTTCGTTTCCTCCCACCAGCCCCCTTGGACTCGACCTGAAGGCCCCCCCTCCTCACCTTGTTATGATGTCTGGCGTGCTCTCTGTCCTGCTTTCTGCGCAGGGGCACGTAGTTTCTGCGGGTTGAAGCGACTGAGTTAACTTCACTGATGCCAACCCATTCAAGTGTCTTTAAAGAGGTAAGTTCGATTATAGTAGTCTTTGAGGGCCTTTGCTTTCTTTCGGGCTATTAAGTCTTTCCCTGATTGTTTCCCCCTTAGGTATGCAGAGGTTCGCTGGGTGCGCTGCTTGGGTTCGGCTCCTGCCAGGATTTATGGACGTGGAGCGTATGAAGAAAGGTAGGTTCGCGCGAAGTGCGGCGCGGTAATATCTTTTTGGACTAAGCTGTATTCTTTATTCCTTTTCAGGTTACGATGGTCTTTCTGGGCGTGCAGTGATTTCCGGAGCGGCAACGGCCAAGATATGCCCAGCCAGGTGAGGAGATTTTGGTTGCTGCTGTGATTGCCGTGAGTAGCCTGTTTAACGTTGTCAATTTTTCTCTCCTCTCCAGGTGCTTCGTTCCGGTGCGAGCGCGATGTCCTGAAGATGCTGCCAACGGGATGGAAGACCGCGAGCAGCTGGGATCGAAGGATGGAAGTCTGCAGGTAAGCTGGAACTGCTAATGATGTTCTTTTGTCTCCTCTGCAGGTCTGCGATTCCAGGAACGATGGGTGCTGGTCTCCGAATACGGTGAGCGTTACGCTGCTGGCTGCAGAATAACGCGAAGCACGTTCTTTAGCTTGGGTGTGGTTTGTATAGCCTACCCTGTAAAGTAGTCCAGGTAAATTAGTCCGGGCTACCACACCCTAAAACACTGCACCGCACAGTCTGGTTCTTAGGGTCTAGACTGTGTGGGTGCCTCCATGTTGGCTGCAGGCCTCCACATAAAAAGTAGTCCCTTCAAGTCCCATTCCAAATATTAGCCTGGCGCCAAAGGTGCCAGGACTGACTCCAGGAGAGTCCACGGTAAAAATTCAAGGCCCTTGGGGCCCCAAATGAACCGGTTCTGGGTCATGGGTCGTGACAGTTGCCGCTTGTTAAGGAATGTTCAATGTACACTGTATTGGTCATTGGTAGGAGATGGTCAAGAAGCTTTTGCCTGGAATCGATGAAGGGCACTTAATCTGGCTCAGCAAATTCTGCAGCTTACCCTTGGATATATAACGTTCCTTATATGGACAGATGAAAGATTGAATGTGGGCCCTGCCCCGTCACCTGACAGACATTTTGGTTCATCACAACACAGATAAACTCTCTCTCTAATCACGCTAATTCTTATAGGTACCATCTTTAGCATGTAACTAGCACCTTTCCAGGGTATGAGGTGGGAGGGGACATTGCCCTCTGAATGGATCTGCATTCACTGTTTGAATCTCTTCTTGGCTTTGCTACAAAAAAAAGCCTTTACCTCAGCCTTCCTCCATATAGGCCAATTTGAGATGGACATTGCCTGAAGGCTGCTAGAGCGTGTTTGTTACTGCACTTTCCAGATCGCGCAAACACCATCCTACCCGCACTCTACTCATTTGGCTGGCCAGGCCAAGGCAATTCATTTCACATCACTGTGCATTGGCGACCAGTCTTCCTGTGGCCTATGTTATGTTATCCAGTATCTATACTGCTCCCATCACCACCGTAGTGGTCTTATGGCACCTGGCCTTGTCCAAAAGGTGGCATATTGTGACCATGCCAGGGTTGCGCCAGACCTTAGTCTGTGGAAAGGAAGAGGAGGTTTGGGGAGGAGGTGATCTGGACAAGAAACTAGACAGTAGAATGACAAAAAGGAGAAAAAACAATTGGGATGAGTGGAAGGGGCCGGGGGATATGGTTTTTGAAGTAGGGATGCCTGTTTCTCAAATGTGATGTTATTGTAGGACACTGTAAAGTACAGCTCGAATTGGAGCAGAGTTGTATTGTGTTGGCAATATCTAGAACTGACAATTCACAGTACTAGATGTAGTTAGATGATGAGTGATGGAGTTGAGAGGTGCTCAAGCAGGGCCTAGTAGTGACCCAAGCAAAACTTTTTGGTGTTTGAAATTCTAGCCTTACTATCCATATCGAACGCACAATGGATGGTAAGTGCTTGTTACCCTGTTTGTAAAGAAGTCTCCATCTAGAGTTTAGGAACTCTCCTTTCTGACCCTTTGCCTCTTAAATCAGATTCCGTCAGTAACTAGATGCAGTTTGGAGCATCTAACTGACGGGTAGGCATCAATTATTCAAAGACGCACCTTTCCTTTGATAGAGATCTGACAGGCTGTAACATGGCCATAGCACACGCCTCCATTTCACAGAACTTTTGATGGGTTAGACTTAGCTTGGTAAAGCAGGGATGCATGACATTTTTGTTGGAATAACATTGGGCTGACTTACTGCCCCATCTCTGGACCACCACCATTTAGAGGGGCACTACTTTAGTGTTGGTTTTATTTTTATTTATTTATTGGTATTGAAATGAAATGAATTAAATGAAATGATATTTTATTTATATTACGCTCGTACACAAGTGTTTCAGAGCGCGACCAGGCAAAGGGGGGGGGGGACACGGGAGAACAAAAACAGCGATCTTACTAGGTCCAGTGACATTGAGAACGTGCAAGTGCATAGGTGGGGAAAAGGGGTAAAGTGCATGGAAGGAAAAGAGGAAAGTGCGGAACAGAGGAGAGAACAGAAATAATGAATAAAAGTAAATAATTAAAGGTGGTAGTGCAGATAGCAAGTGGCAAGTGCTAGGTTAAGCAGATAGGGTGTATCTGATGAGTGCAGAAGAGAAGTGGGTGGGGGACTTTATGGGTACAGATACAGACCCCAGTGCAGGGGGTGGCCAGGAGGCAGTGCAGGAGGGTGGCAGGGTGCGCAGGTACCTGTGCCCGAAGGACAGAGGGTGGGCAGGTGAACGGTGCTGAGAGAGGAAACAGATGAGCAGGGGAGAAGAGTGGAAAAGGCAGAAGCGAAGAGGGAGGTCTTAAGGTGCTTCCGGAACCGGAGGTGGTTCTCCTGCACTGGTGGACTATAACTGTACCCATGCAGCCCCCCCAGCCCCCCATTTTCTTCTTTTCGGCACTTATCAGACTTACCCAGTCTGCTGCCAAACACAGCACTTGCCACTTGCTGGCTGCTCTACCACTGTTTATTGCCTCCATTCTATTTATTTTTTATTTATTATTATTTATTTATCTGCTCTCCTCTAATATGCACTTTCCACTCTCCCCCCTTGCATGCATTTTTTCCCTTTTCCCCTTCCCATGCACTTGCGCGTTCTCGATGCCACTGGGCCTAGTAAGATCGTTGTTGTTTTGTGTTCTCCCGTTTCCCCTCCCTTGCCTAGTCACGCTCTGAAACAAAATATCATATCAAGTTTCAAGGTGGCAGGGAGGCTGTTCCAAAGGGAGGCCCCAGCAGAAGACGGAGATCTACCCCAGCGCGTTTCTTTGAAAAACAACTGACCCTGAGGGAGTTAGCGGTAGAGGAGGGAAGGGCTCGAGAGGGGAGGTATTTACAGAGGGATAGTTGAAGGTATTTTGGACCCAGGCCCCAGAAAGCTTTGTGGACAATGCAGAGGGTTTTAAATTTAATCCTTGCATCCACTGGGTGCCAATGAAGGGAATTCAGAGCTGGAGAGATACGATCCCAGGGCTTGAGGCCATGGACAAGTCTTGTAGTCCTATTCTGGATTAGTTGAAGAGGGCGGAGAGTAGCGACAGGAAGATTTAGAAGGAGGCTGTTACAGTAGTCCAACCT
Organism: Ambystoma mexicanum; assembly: GCF_040938575.1. Classification (NCBI taxonomy): domain Eukaryota; kingdom Metazoa; phylum Chordata; class Amphibia; order Caudata; family Ambystomatidae; genus Ambystoma; species Ambystoma mexicanum. The sequence continues at coordinate 340,396,322 of NC_090938.1, forward strand.
AGAGAGAATCAGAGCTTGGGAGACAATAAGCTTCTGAGGGAAAGAGAGGAAAGGCAGAATACCTCTGAGGAGGTGTAGTAAGAAGTTTGATTTTTTAGAGATGTGTGCAGGGAAGGAGTGTGTGGAGTCAAAGATGACACCAAGGTTTTTGGCCTCACAAGTAGGGGTAGGAGGTGGGCCAAGGGAGGCCGGCCAGAGAGTGAGGGGAAAGGATGGTGCAGGTGTACCAATGAGGAGGATCTTGGTCTTGTTGGCATTTAGACAAAGGTCGCTGGCGGCACACCAATTTTGAATGGCGATTAGGCAATCTGAGATGAGGGAAGGAGAGGAGGTGGCTGAAGGAAGCCTGAAAATTAGTTGGGTGTCATCAGAATAGCACTGGAAATTAGACCAGAACAAAGAAATGCAGTAGGCAAGAGTTGCCAGGTATTGGTTGCAAATTTGTAAAGCGCCTATACAACAAATGGTGTTTCAAGGCGCCGAAACCTTTGTCTAGAAAATGTTGGAAGACAAAATTACTCTAAATCTGGAGAGCTTTAACAGGGGACCTGCCTCAGAGCTCTCACGTTTCCCGTGGCAATGCTTGAGAAAGCCACCCAGTCCTGTTGTTTTCCTTTTGTATTCTGGGACTTGTAGTTTTTTCGTTCGCCTTTAAAAGTTTGTAAAATATACCTAGAATTCCAAACAAAAACAGGACTGGGTGGCCTTAGGCATGGATCGGCCAGAGTAAGCGCTCTGCTGCTAATATGCAATCCGTGTATACGTCCCAATTTGCACTTCTGCAAAGCAGAATATGGCAGGAAACTCAGTGCTATAGGGGTGATAAATCCATCGCGCACCAAGCTAGTTCTGGATATCTCTCTGTCGGACTCGATCCCAGCCCCACCAGCCTTTCAGACCAGCTTCATTGAAAAGGTAGTTCTCATATTCAAGGAGTAGAGGCGGTGAAGGTTTGAGGAGCGTGTGCCGGGACAAGGCAGGAGGGCGTGGCTCGGAAGGCGGGAATGCAGCAGCGGCCCAGCTACTGGTCGTGTCGCGGCAGGCCCCGCGTTCCGCGCCACGGGCTGGGCACGCCGCTCCTTACGTGTCTGCCCCGCCAGGGTTCTGGCCCCCCGGGCCATGTATTTGTCATCCTTTGGGGTTGGGTTCCTTAGAAGCGGCTGTTTGTTCATTGCGGCATAATGTGCCTAGTTACATACGAGAGGTACAAGCCTAAGGGAGGCACGTGGGCATCAAAGAGAGCAGGCGTCAGGGGCAACAATGTGAGCGAAAGAAAAGTGCAAAGCAAGATACGTGTCGTCCGGTTAAGAAAGGCAGTGTCCGAAATTCGTGGAAGATGCGAAAATAGCAGAAGAACAAGCATCCACTGAATATATGGAGCAGATTGCAAGAAATTAACAATGGAAAGTGGGAAGGAGGTAGATTGGGAGTGATGGGGCAAGGCGTGACTGAGATAAGGCACAAATGAAGGGACGGAAGTGCGACTGGGGGAGGGGGGGCAAGAGCAACAGAGGTAAGGTGTGAGCCAGCAAGCGCAAGTGGCTCAGGAATAGATGTCGTGGAAAGCGGGTTGCATACCAGTGATTCACCAGCAAGACACGGGGAGACAAAGGGGGTTGTCAATTCTAAGAACTACAGCCCCAGTAGAACAATAGTAATGCAAAACAAAGGGTACATCTGGTCGTTATGATGTGCCTTGTGTGGCAAGATCAAGCAAGCCATGAGCAGACTGTGTGGTCCTGCGTGAACACTTAAGTCATGGGAATGCTAAGAAATCAAGGGTAAAGCTTGAGACCCAGAGTTCCTGCCTCATAACAGTATGTTCCCAGGACACCGATTCTGCCTTGATTCAAATTCCTGCAGGATTTAGCTGGTGTTCCCAGCCCCCTTCATGCCCTCCCCTTAACTCCCCTGAGCCGGCAACCCCTCCCCCCGCCCCCGCTTCCCAGCCCCCACCACCTCTTGGCCTCTCAGACATTCTTCAGTGCCTCATTCTCACAGGCGTCGCACGGCCCCCTTTCCCGTTTATCCCTCCGCCGCATTCCAGGCTTGAAGAATAAATAATCCCTCAAACCCCTCCCGAAAAGGGGTGCCTACCGTCCCTCCCCTCGCAGCCTCAACCCACACCAACTAGCACCTGTGCAGTCCCACTTAAACTGCGAGCCCACTCCGTCTCAAAGGAGCACCCCTCAAAAGAAACAAGTGAACATTCCGTAGCGGATTCGTGTCCTCCCCCATAAAAAAAAAAAACAGGAGACGAAATCCCCAATGGAATTCCTCCGCCATCCAGAGGCTGAATAACGAGATCCGGTGGGTACAGCCAGCTAGACAGAGCCAGCGGTCCACAGACAAACTGTACAAGATACAAAGTTCGCCAGCAGGCGTGGAGACTGGGGCGCTTAGCGCGTTTATCTGCTTGCGGCAGATAAGGAGCCTAACCGCCCTAAACCCTCCCACAAGAAGCAACGGAACATCCTTAAGGCATCAGGGATAAGGTAAAGCTGACCCTGTGCTCAGGCGGAGGAACAATCGGGAAGATTCCAAGCTGCAGCGCCAGTGCTGCCATCCTCCATCTTCTGCCTGCAAGAAGAGCCTGTGAGCCGCAGGAAGTGATCAAAAACATCGCCTGCAGCCTATGGGGAGTATTCATGCTGCACGAAGGAGTCGAGGCGGCGTCGTTATATCCCGCAGGAAGTTCTGGAGCTGCAGAAAGGAATTAAAAAGAGTCAACGCTACTGCAGGAAGTTGTGTAGCCGCAGCCGGAGTTTGTGTTGCCCCATTGGCGGTTTGACGCGGGAGTCTGCGGTCTTAGTGAAGACGGGAACCACGTCCTGCTCTTTTGCAGGGTGGAGAAGTTGCAGAAAATGAAGATCATCCGCTGCCATGCTGCGGGGAGATGCAGCGACTCCTGGGGCTGCAGGGAAAGTGCGACCAGAAGAGGGTGAACACATCCACGGTACCAAATTCTCATTCCGCGAGAAGGGACTGAAGCCGCCACCAGCCGTGCCGCAGGCAGAACCTCGAAGTCCTGGAGCTTTGAGCATCCTGCAAGACTAAGCAGGTAGTCATTATAGAAACAGCAGTGTCTCAGCCAATCTGTACTCCCACAAGGAAACGCAGGACCCCGGCCCGCATGCACTTGGCCCCCATCAGCAGAGTTCGCAGGCGATTTTTTTCTTGGCCCCAGTGGCGCTGGGCAGGGTCTTTGCAGAAATGGACTGCCCGGTGGCCTTTCTTCTGGGCTGCCCCTCGCTATTGCCTCCGGAGGAATGAAGCCTTTTTGCTATGGCGCCGGGCTCCTTTTTGTGTTACTGTACTGGTGTGAAGAGTGTTCCACAGATGTCTCTGTGCCCTGGCGTGAGGACCCCTCGCAGTTTCCGAGTACTGTGTCTGGGTGGTGCCCTGCAAGAAAGACTGATGCCCTGGTTTGATGAGCCTTCTGAGGTTTCACTGTACCGCCCCTAAACCGTGCGGATGGACAAAGGCAGCACAGGAAAGCACTGTTATTTTGGGGTGAAAAAGAACGTGTGGGTATATTCTTGCTCCTGCCATTAGGCTGCTTGTGACGAGGAAGAGGCTGCGGGAGCCTGAGGACTGAGCAGGCGCCGCCTGTCCGCTACGACTGAATATGGACCGACTCGGGGAAAAGGCAAGCAAGTTGCTGGAGCGTCTCAGGATCACGGACTCTGGGAGTGCCAAGTTCGGCCGCCGGAAGCCTGAGCCGCCAGCCAAACAGGCCACCGTGGTAACCACTGTGTCAGACACCGATGTCCAGGGGCAGGCCGCGGTGCCCCATCTAGAACCGTGTCCAGAGAAGGCTGCCCGGCCCCCACTGAGGCGCATGAGCGCCCCCGGACCCCGGGCAGGGGAGCGGCGCTGGGGTCGCAACGGTTCAGGAGAAGAACCCCCAGAGGCGGGCTACCACTACAGCGGGACCGACAGTGGCTTCCAGGATGGCAGTGTAGTCGTGGCACGGCGCCTGGATGGCCGTAAGCGTGCCTCGCTGGAGGCACACCGCTGCAACGCTGGGGACTTCGGGGCCGACTGGGGGCGCCGATACTCGCATGATGTCGCCCGCAATAGCACCGGGAGTGACCTGGATGGCTGCCGCCATGGCAAGGAGTACCGCTACAGCACCGGCAGTGAACTCTCAGCCTACATGTCAAGTTTGGGGCCGCGTGGCTTCCACATGCTGGACGCACGACTCATGGGCGAGTGCCCTGCGGCTGGGGCGCGCTGCCCATCTACCTACTCCGGCGGCCCAGAGGGACTCACAAGTACACGCTCCAGTTTTGCCAGTGACACCAGTAAGCACTCGAGCCCCAGGACCAGCGTCAACCTCGACTGCCCAAGCCGGCCCTGCAGCAACCGCACCAGCGGCATCAGCCTGGGCTACGACCAGCGGCATGGCAGCCCGCAGCCCGGGGGTCCCTTTTCCCTAAGCCCAGCCAGCTCCGGCCTGGGTGAGAGTGGCAGCGGCCTAGTACCCTACCCCGAACTCGATGAAGCACTGCACCGGCTCTGCCAGCTGCGCCCAGCAGGCGCCGATGGCTTTGGCAGCCTCCTGCCCTACCTAGAACTGGACGATGAGCTGCAGCGACTCAGCCACCTGCGGCCTGGCGCGGTGGCCCAGGACAGCCGGCACTCCTTCCCGCCAGCGCTAGGCCTGGCCGCCCGCCCAGAGCCTGCCCAGCCTGTCCGACGCTCAGTGGCTGGGTATCCAGACGGTGGCCGTGGCCTGCGCTTCTCCACTGGCGCGCAGTATCAGGAGGAGCTGGCAGTCATTCTGTGTAGCGGTGCCAGGCGGGCGTCCGAGACCAGAGCCAGCCAGGACACACCCGAGCGACCGGGGCTCTTCCAGCAGGTCAGCTCGGCTCTGGTGAACCCGGCGCCTGGTAGTGCCCAGGAGGTGCCTAGTGGCCACGACTTGGATGCGAAAGAGGACTACTTTGGTGAGTAATGTGCAGCCAAGGACTGCTCAGGATAAGGGAGGAGGTGCCTCCAAATCAAGGTGTTTATTCCGTTGCATGATGACTGCACGAGAATGCTGGCAGCATAGAGACTACACATGTGCTATTTCTCTTTCATTCACAGAAAAACAACTCGCTGGCATATCTGCTGTACGCTTAATCATACTACTAGTCTGGCACGTTTTCCATCGAGAACAAAGGGTGGTTAATCTCTTTCTATCCCAGAAATGTGCCCGGCAGCAGTAAACGTTTACATTACACCTAGAACTGGTGCAGCCCAACTAGTGCTCTAGGGATGATGTGACATGTGAGGGCACTCACTCTAGGGCTGGTATAATGCAGTACTAGGGATGGGTTGACAGCACTTGTTCTAGGGCTGTATAATGCTTGGGGATGATTTGAGGGTACTCGCTCTAGAGCTGGTATAAGGCTGTAAGGGTGATGTGAGGGCATTTGCTCTAGGGCTGGCATGCTGTAGTAGGGGTGGTATGAGATTACTCGTTCTAGGACTGGTATAATGCTTTATGCATGGGGTGAGAGCACTTGCCCTAGGGTTGGTATAATGCTGTAGTAGGGATGACGCAAGGGCACTTGCTCTAGAGCTGGTATAAAGCTGTATTGATGGTGTGAGGGCACTCGCTCTAGGGCCGGTATTATGTGGGGGCACTCGCTCTAGATCTGGAATAATACTGTAGAAGGGATGGTCTGAGGGTACTCACTTCAGGGCTGGTATAATACCCTAGTAGGGATGACGTGGGGGCACGCGCTCTAGGGCTGGTAAAGCTGTAGGGATGATGTGAGGGCACTGTAGGGCTGGTATAAGGTTGATCTGAGGGCACTTGCTTTAGTGCTGGTATAATGCTGTAGGAATGATGCAAGGGCACTCGTTCTAGAGCTGGTATAAGGATGCTGTGAGGGCACTCGAGGGCTGGTATAATGCTGTAGTGGGATTGATGTAAGGGGACTCTTTCAAGGGCTGGTGCAAGGATGATGTGAGGGCACTCTAGGCTCGTATAATTCTGTAGTAGGGATGATGTGAGGGCACTCGCTCTAGAGCTGGTATAAGGATGATGTGAGGCACTCGCTCTAGAGCTGGTATAAGGATGATGTGAGGCACTCGCTCTAGAGCTGGTATAAGGATGATGTGAGGCACTCGCTCTAGAGCTGGTATAAGGATGATGTGAGGCACTCGCTCTAGGGCTGGTATAATGATGATGTGAGGGCTAGAGTTGGTATAAGGCTGTATGGATGGTATGAGGGCACTCGCTCGAGGGCTCATAAAATGCTGTAGTGGGGATGATGTAAGGGCACTTGCTCTAGAGTTGGTATAATGATGAAGTGAGGGCACTCACTCTAGGGCTGGTATAATGCTATAATAGGGATGATGTGAGGGCATTTGCTTTAGGGCTGGCATGCTGTAGTAGGGATGGTATGAGATTACTCGTTCTAGGACTGGTATAATGCTGTAGAGATGGGGTGAGAGCACTTGCCCTAGGGCTGGTATAATGCTGTAGAGTTGATGTGCGGGCACTTGCTGTAGAGTTGGTATAATGTAGTAGGGATTATGTGGGGGCACTTGCTCTAGGGCTGGTATATGACTGTAGGGATGATGTGAGGGCACTTGTGCTAGAGCTGGTATAAGGCTGTATGGATGGTGTGAGGGCACTCACTCGACGGCTCATATACTGCCGTAGTTGGGATGATGTAAGGGGACTCGCTCTATGGCTAGTTTAAGGCGGCAAGGATGATGTGAATGCACTCGCTCTAGGCTTGTATAATGCTGTAAGGAAGATGTGAGGCCACCCGCGCTAGAGCTGGTGTAAGGCTAATGTGAGGGATGCTTTGAGGGCACTCGCTCTAGAGCTGGTAAAAGGCTGTAGAGGGATGCTGTGAGGGTACTCGTCTATGAGCTGGTATAAGGATGGTTTGAGGCACTCGTTCTAAGGGCTGGTGTAATGCTGTAGGAATGATGTGAGAGCACTCGCTCTAGAGCTGGTATAAGGATAATGCGAGGCACTCGCTCCAGGGCTGGTATAAGGATGATGTACTTGCTCTAGAGCTGGTGTAATGCTGTAGGGATGATGTGAGGGCACTCGCTCTAGGGCTGGTGTAATGATGGCGTGAGGCACTCGCTATAGGGCTGGTATAATGCTAGTGTGAGGGCACTCGCTCTAGGGCTGGCATAATGATGGTGTGAGGGCACTCGCTCTAGGGCTGGTATAATGATGGCGTGAGGCACTCGCTATAGGGCTGGTGTAATGCTGCAGGGATGATGTGAGGGCACTCGCTCTAGGGCTGGTGTAATGATGGTGTGAGGGCACTCGCTCTAGGGCTGGTGTAATGATGGTGTGAGGGCACTCGCTCTAGGGCTGGTGTAATGATGGTGTGAGGGCACTCGCTCTAGGGCTGGTATAATGATGGCATTCGGGCACTCGCTCTAGGGCCGGTGTAATGATGGTATGAGGGCACTCGCTCTAGGGCCGGTATAATGATGGTGTGAGGGCACTCGCTCTACGGCTGGTATAATGATGATGTGAGGGCACTCGCTCTAGGGCCGGTATAATGATGGCGTGAGGCACTCGCTCTAGTGCAGGCATAATGATGGCTTGAGGGCACTCGCTCTAGGGCCAGTATAATGATGGCGTGAGGCACTCGCTCTAGGGCTGTAGGGATAATGTGCGGTCACTCGCTCTAGGGCTGGTATAATGATGGCGTGAGGCACTCGCTATAGGGCTGGTATAATGCTAGTGTGAGGGCACTCGCTCTAGGGCTGGCATAATGATGGTGTGAGGGCACTCGCTCTAGGGCTGGTATAATGATGGCGTGAGGCACTCGCTATAGGGCTGGTATAATGATGGCGTGAGGGCACTCGCTCTAGGGCCGGTATAATGATGCCGTGAGGCACTCGTCTAGGGCTGTAGGGATAATGTGCGGACACTCGCTCTAGGGCCGGTATAATGATGGCATGAGGGCACTCGCTCTATGGCTGGTATAATGATGGTGTGAGGGCACTCACTCTAGGGCCGGTATAATGATGGCATGAGGCACTCGCTCTAGGGCTGTTATAATGATGGCGTGAGGCACTCGCTCTAGGGCCGGTATAATTATGGTGTGAGGGAACTCGCGATAGGGCTGGTATAATTATGGTGTGAGGGCACTCGCTTTAGGGCTGGTATAATGATAGTGTGAAAGCACTTGCTCTAGTGCTGGTATAATGAATATGTGAGGGCACTCGCTCTAGGGCTGGTATAATGATGCCGTGAGGCACTCGTCTAGGGCTGTAGGGATAATGTGCGGACACTCGCTCTAGGGCCGGTATAATGATGGCATGAGGGCACTCGCTCTATGGCTGGTATAATGATGGTGTGAGAGCACTCGCTCTAGGGCCGGTATAATGATGATGTGAGGGCACTCGCTCTACGGCTGGTATAATGATGATGTGAGGGCACTCGCTCTAGGGCCGGTATAATGATGGCATGAGGCACTCGCTCTAGGGCTGTTATAATGATGGCGTGAGGCACTCGCTCTAGGGCCGGTATAATTATGGTGTGAGGGCACTCGCGATAGGGCTGGTATAATGATAGTGTGAAAGCACTTGCTCTAGTGCTGGTATAATGATGGTGTGAGGCACTCGCTCTAGGGCCGGTATAATGATGGCATGAGGGCACTCGCTCTAGTGCTGGTATAATGATGGCGTGAGGGCACTCGCTCTAGGGCCGGTATAATGATACCGTGAGGCACTCGTTTAGGGCTGTAGGGATAATGTGCGGACACTCGCTCTAGGGCCGGTATAATGATGGCATGAGGGCACTCGCTCTAGTGCTGGTATAATGATGGTGTGAGGCACTCGCTCTAGTGCTGGTATAATGATGGTGTGAGGCACTCGCTCTAGGGCCGGTATAATGATGGTGTGAGGGCACTTGCTCTAGGGCTGGTATAATGATGGTGTGAGGGCACTCGCTCTAGGGCTGTAGGGATAATGTGCGGACACTCGCTCTAGGGCCGGTATAATGATGGCATGAGGGCACTCGCTCTACGGCTGGTATAATGATGGTGTGAGGGCACTCGCTCTAGGGCCGGTATAATGATGGCGTGAGGCACTCGCTCTAGTGCCGGTATAATGATGGCGTGAGGGCGCTCGCTCTAGGGCTGTAGGGATAATGTGCGGACACTCGCTCTAGGGCCGGTATAATGATGGCATGAGGGCACTCGCTCTAGGGCCGGTATAATGATGGCGTGAGACACTCGCTCTAGTGCCGGTATAATGATGGTGTGAGGGCACTCGCTCTAGGGCCGGTATAATGATGGTGTGAGGGTACTCGCACTAGGGCTGGTATAATTATGGCATGAGGCACTCGCTCTAGGGCTGGTATAATGATGGTGTGAGGGCACTCGCTCTAGGGCTGTAGGGATAATGTGCGGACACTCGCTCTAGGGCCGGTATAATGATGATGTGAGGGCACTGGCTCTAGGGCTGGTATAATGATGGTGTGAGGCACTCGCTCTAGGGCTGGTATAATGATAGTGTGAGAGCACTTGCTCTAGAGCTGGTATAATGATGGTGTGAGGCACTCGCTCTAGGGCCGGTATAATGATGGTGTGAGGGAACACGCTCTAGTGCTGGTATAATTATGGTGTGAGGGCACTCGCTTTAGGGCTGGTATAATGATAGTGTGAGAGCACTTGCTCTAGAGCTGGTATAATGATGGTGTGAGGCACTCGCTCTAGGGCCGGTATAATGATGGTGTGAGGGCACTTGCTCTAGGGCTGCTATAATGATGGTGTGAGGGCACTCGCTCTAGGGCTGGTATAATGATGGTGTGAGGGCACTTGCTCTAGGACTGGTATAATGATGATGTGAGGGCACTCGCTTTAGGGCTGGTATAATGATGGTGTGAGGCACTCGCTCTACGGCTGGTATAATGATGATGTGAGGGCACTCGCTCTAGGGCCGGTATAATGATGGTGTGAGGCACTCGCTCTACGGCTGGTATAATGATGATGTGAGGGCACTTGCTCTAGGGCTGGTATAATGATGGTGTGAGGCACTCGCTCTACGGCTGGTATAATGATGATGTGAGGGCACTCGCTCTAGGGCTGGTATAATGATGGTGTGAGGCACTCGCTCTAGGGCTGGTATAATGATGATGTGAGGGCACTCGCTCTAGGGCCGGTATAATGATGGCGTGAGGCACTCGCTCTACGGCCAGTATAACGATGGTGTGAAGGCACTCGCTCTAGGGCCGGTATAATGATGGCGTGAGGCACTCGTCTAGGGCTGTAGGGATAATGTGCGGACACTCGCTCTAGGGCCGGTATAATGATGGCATGAGGGCACTCGATCTAGGGCTGGTATAATGATGGTGTGAGGGCACTCGCTCTGGGGCTGGTATAATGATGGTGTGAGGGCACTCGCTCTAGGGCTGGTATAACGATGGTGTGAGGGCACTCGCTCTAGGGCTGTAGGGATAATCTGCGGACACTCGCTCTAGCGCTGGTATAATGATGGCGTGAGGCCCTCGCTCTAGTGCCGGTATAATGATGGTGTGAGGGCACTCGCTCTACTGCTGGTATAATGATGATGTGAGCGCACTCCCTCTGTGGCTGGTATAATGATGATGTGAGGGCACTCGCTCTAGGGCCGGTATAATGATGGCGTGAGGCACTCGCTCTAGTGCTGGTATAATGATAACGTGAGGGCACTTGCTCTAGGGCCGGTATAAAGATGGCGTGATGCACTCGCTCTAGTGCTGGTATATTGATGGCGTGAGGGCACTCGGTCTAGGGCCAGTATAATGATGGCGTGAGGCACTCGCTCTAGGGCTGTAGGGATAATGTGCGGACGCTCGCTCTAGGGCTGGTATAATGATGGCGTGAGGCACTCGCTCTAGTGCCGGTATAATGATGGTGTGAGGGCACTCGCTCTAGGGCCGGTATAATGATGGTGTGAGGGCACTCGCTCTAGGGCTGGTACAATGATGGATTGAGGCACTCGCTCTAGGGCTGGTATAATGATGGTGTGAGGCACTCGCTCTAGGGCCGGTATAATGATGGTGTGAGGGCACTCGCTCTAGGGCTGGTATAATGATGGTGTGAGGGCACTCGCTCTACGGCTGGTATAATGATAATGTGAGGGCACTCGCTCTATGGCTGGTATAATGATGGCGTGAGGCACTCGCTCTACGGCTGGAGGGCCGGTATAATGATAATGTGAGGGCACTCGCTCTATGGCTGGTATAATGATGGCGTGGGGCACTCGCTCTACGGCTGGTATAATGATGATGTGAGGGCACTCGCTCTACGGCTGGTATAATGATGGCGTGAGGCACTCGCTCTAGTGCCGGTATATTGATGGTGTGAGGGCACTCGCTCTACGGCTGGTATAATGATGATGTGAGGGCACTCGCTCTATGGCCGGTATAATGATGGTGTGAGGCACTTGCTCTAGTGCCGGTATAATGATGGCGTGAGGCACTCGCTCTAGGGCTGGTATAATGATGGTGTGAGGGCACTCGCTCTAGGGCCGGTATAATGATGGCACGCGGGCACTCGCTCTAGGGCTGGTATAATGATGGTGTGAGGGCACTCGCTCTGGGGCTGGTATAATGATGATGTGAGGGCACTCGCTCTATGGCCGGTATAATGATGGTGTGAGGCACTTGCTCTAGTGCCGGTATAATGATGGCGTGAGGCACTCGCTCTAGGGCCGGTATAATGATGGTGTGAGGGCACTCGCTCTACGGCTGGTATAATGATGATGTGAGGGCACTCGCTCTATGGCCGGTATAATGATGGTGTGAGGCACTTGCTCTAGTGCCGGTATAATGATGGCGTGAGGCACTCGCTCTAGGGCCGGTATAATGATGGCATGCGGGCACTCGCTCTAGGGCTGGTATAATGATGGTGTGAGGGCACTCGCTCTGGGGCTGGTATAATGATGATGTGAGGGCACTCGCTCTATGGCCGGTATAATGATGGTGTGAGGCACTTGCTCTAGTGCCGGTATAATGATGGCGTGAGGCACTCGCTCTAGGGCCGGTATAATGATGATGTGAGGGCCCTCGCTCTAGGGCCGGTATAATGATGATGTGAGGGCACTCGCTCTAGGGCCGGTATAATGATGATGTGAGGGCACTCGCTCTAGGGCCGGTAAATTGATGATGTGAGGGCACTCGCTCTAGGGCCGGTATAATGATGATGTGCGGGCACTCGCTCTAGGGCCGGTATAATGATGGTGTGAGGGCACTCGCTCTAAGGCTGGTATAATGATGATGTGAGGCACTCGCTCTAGGGCCGGTATAATGATGGCGTGAGGCACTCGCTCTAGGGCCGGTATAATGATGGTGTGAGGGTACTCGCTCTATGGCCGGTGTAATGAGGGCATGAGGCACTCGCTCTAGGGCCGGTATAATGATGGCGTGAGGCACTCGCTCTAGGGCCGGTATAATGAGGGCGTGAGGCACTCGCTCTAGGGCCGGTATAATGATGGCGTGAGGCACTCGCTCTAGGGCCGGTATAATGATGGTGTGAGGGTACTCGCTCTATGGCCGGTATAATGAGGGCGTGAGGCACTCGCTCTAGGGCCGGTATAATGATGGCGTGAGGCACTCGCTCTAGGGCCGGTATAATGATGGTGTGAGGGCACTCTCTCTAGGGCTGGAGATGGATGCTGTGAGGGTACTCGCCTGTGAGGGCACTCGCTCTAGGGCTGGTATAATGATGGCGTGAGGCACTCGCTCTAGGGCTGGTATAATGATGGCGTGAGGGCACTCGCTCTAGGGCTGGTATAATGATGGTGTGAGGGCACTCGCTCTAGGGCTGGTATAATGATGGTGTGAGGGCACTCGTTCTGGGGCTGGTATAATGATGGTGTGAGGGCACTCGCTCTAGGGCCGGTATAATGATGGCGTGAGGCACTCGCTCTAGGGCCGGTATAATGGTGGTGTGAGGGCACTCGCTCTAGGGCCGGTATAATGATGGTGTGCGGGCACTCGCTCTAGGGCTGGTATAATGATGGCATGAGGCACTCGCTCTAGGGCTGGTATAATGATGGCGTGAGGCACTCGCTCTAGGGTTGGTATAATGATGGTGTGAGGGCACTCGCTCTAGGCTGGTATAATGGTGGCGTGAGGGCACTCGGTATATGTCTGTATAATGATGGCATGAGGGCACTCGCTCTAGGGTTGGTATAATGATGGTGTGAGGGCACTCGCTCTAGGCTGGTATAATGGTGGCGTGAGGGCACTCGGTATATGTCTGTATAATGATGGCATGAGGGCACTCGCTCTAGGGCTGGTATAATGATGGCGCGAGGCACTCGCTCTAGGGCTGGTATAATGGTGGCGTGAGGGCACTCGGTATATGTCTGTATAATGATGGCATGAGGGCACTCGCTCTAGGGCTGGTATAATGATGGCGCGAGGCACTCGCTCTAGGGCTGGTATGATGATGTTGTGAGGGCACTCGCTGTAGGGCTGCTATAATGATGGTGTGAGGCACTCGCTCTAGGGCTGGTATAATGATGGTGTGAGGGCACTCGTTCTGGGGCTGGTATAATGATGGTGTGAGGGCACTCGCTCTAGGGCCGGTATAATGATGGCGTGAGGCACTCGCTCTAGGGCCGGTATAATGATGGCGTGAGGCACTCGCTCTAGGGCCGGTATAATGATGGTGTGAGGGCACTCTCTCTAGGGCTGGAGATGGATGCTGTGAGGGTACTCGCCTGTGAGGGCACTCGCTCTAGGGCTGGTATAATGATGGCGTGAGGCACTCGCTCTAGGGCTGGTATAATGATGGCGTGAGGGCACTCGCTCTAGGGCTGGTATAATGATGGTGTGAGGGCACTCGCTCTAGGGCTGGTATAATGATGGTGTGAGGGCACTCGTTCTGGGGCTGGTATAATGATGGTGTGAGGGCACTCGCTCTAGGGCCGGTATAATGATGGCGTGAGGCACTCGCTCTAGGGCCGGTATAATGGTGGTGTGAGGGCACTCGCTCTAGGGCCGGTATAATGATGGTGTGCGGGCACTCGCTCTAGGGCTGGTATAATGATGGCATGAGGCACTCGCTCTAGGGCTGGTATAATGATGGCGTGAGGCACTCGCTCTAGGGTTGGTATAATGATGGTGTGAGGGCACTCGCTCTAGGCTGGTATAATGGTGGCGTGAGGGCACTCGGTATATGTCTGTATAATGATGGCATGAGGGCACTCGCTCTAGGGTTGGTATAATGATGGTGTGAGGGCACTCGCTCTAGGCTGGTATAATGGTGGCGTGAGGGCACTCGGTATATGTCTGTATAATGATGGCATGAGGGCACTCGCTCTAGGGCTGGTATAATGATGGCGCGAGGCACTCGCTCTAGGGCTGGTATAATGGTGGCGTGAGGGCACTCGGTATATGTCTGTATAATGATGGCATGAGGGCACTCGCTCTAGGGCTGGTATAATGATGGCGCGAGGCACTCGCTCTAGGGCTGGTATGATGATGTTGTGAGGGCACTCGCTGTAGGGCTGCTATAATGATGGTGTGAGGCACTCGCTCTAGGGCTGGTATAATGATGGTGTGAGGGCACTCGTTCTGGGGCTGGTATAATGATGGTGTGAGGCACTCGCTCTAGGGCCGGTATAATGATGGCGTGAGGCACTCGCTCTAGGGCCGGTATAATGGTGGTGTGAGGGCACTCGCTCTAGGGCCGGTATAATGATGGTGTGAGGGCACTCGCTCTAGGGCTGGTATAATGATGGCATGAGGCACTCGCTCTAGGGCTGGTATAATGATGGCGTGAGGCACTCGCTCTAGGGTTGGTATAATGATGGTGTGAGGGCACTCGCTCTAGGCTGGTATAATGATGGTGTGCGGGCACTCGCTCTAGGGCTGGTATAATGATGGCATGAGGCACTCGCTCTAGGGCTGGTATAATGATGGTGTGAGGGCACTCGCTCTAGGCTGGTATAATGGTGGCGTGAGGGCACTCGGTATATGTCTGTATAATGATGGCATGAGGGCACTCGCTCTAGGGCTGGTATAATGATGGCGCGAGGCACTCGCTCTAGGGCTGGTATGATGATGTTGTGAGGGCACTCGCTGTAGGGCTGTATAATGCTGTAGGGGTTCCTTTAGCTTTTCCTCTGGGGCTGCAAGAAGAGGGCGCGTGTGTAACCGTAATGGATGGACGTGGGGACGGCGCACCTTTGTGACCGCAGGAATCTGGGCTCGCTCTAGACGCCTGCGCCTCTTGCCTGTCTTTGCACGTTCCCGGCTGTGGCGGGCCCTCCTGCCCCCACACGCCCGGCGGCAGGCGCTGCCCGCAGGAATGCCTGGAATGCGCACGAGGCTCTGCACCAGCGCCTGACTCACCTGAGGTACACGGCAAGGGCCCGCCTCTCGATGATGCTGCCTTCACCGAAGGCCCTACACCCACTTGTACCCAGTTATAGGGCCAAACATTGGGCAGGCCACGAGGCCCTGGTCTGAATGGAGAGAAGCTTCTGGGTGGCAAGGGGCTGCGTGTTAGGTTTGGAATCCTGGTGGGGACACTGTCCCACGCTGGGGTTGCTGCCACGGTGTGGTGCACCACAAAGGGATTGGATCACACACAGAGTGGCTATGTAGATTGTAAAACACTGGATATTTTAGGGAGTCCACACTCGGGGGGAGGGTCGGGGGGGGGGGGTTTGGAGGGGATTTTCGCTACCGTACTTTTGGGTGTACTGGCCTGTCTTTGTAGCCTGGTAGCTGAAGTTTTGCATTCCGATATTCAATTGCGGCACTACATGTCCCAGAATGCAAAGTAAAATCGGACTAGATGTCCTACTCCCGGCTGCTATCTGACAACTGGTGAGCTATAAGGAATGAGATGGGAGGGTGCTGTAACTCGTTTGTTATACTCTAGGGAGCACAGTGGCTGGAGGGGTACTGCTGTAATACTGGGAGTTGTGACACACAAAGAGTGAGAGCGTCTGTCGCACATTGGTGGTAGGACTTTTGGTCACACAATCGCGCTAAGGATGTAGCTGCGATTCGGTGTCGGGTGATGTCACACACTTGAATTGGAAGGGCGCTGTAAGACTGAGGAGGTATGGGGTTGCTTTTAAAAGCGTAGCGATTTGTGTCACACTCCAGGAGGGGGATGCTGACGTACACTGAACGCCCAGGCTCTTATTTTACACTGGCAACACATATGTAGGGTGTTTCTTACGCACTACGTGTACTTTTACGCATTTTGGGCTACTGTCACACACGTAGGTTGGGGGTTGTGTGCTACATTGGGGTGGTAGTCACACACGGACTAGACTATTACATGATATGGAGGATATTGTCATACACTGCGTTGGGTTTTGATAACGCTCATTGGAGTGTGTTTTGGAGTGTTCTGACCCATGACACTGTGTGGGTTGTGTTTACACACAGGGATTCGGACTTGCTGTACCAATTTGAATTGTGCGTGATTTCACACTGGGGTTGATATCTGCCACAACGTGATGGCATGTGGGTTGAAATCTCCCCACTTTGGGGTAACATTGATGTCATGCATGGGGGTGGGTTTGCAGTCACATGCCTGAGGGTGGAAGGTTCTCTCAAACAATCTGCATGGCGTTAATATCACACGGGGAGTTGCTCTTGCACCCTGGTGAGGTTTCATAGAACAGTATGAGTTTGTCTTCGCATACCCAGATGGTTGCTGTTACATTGTGGAGTTGTTGTCAACAATAGGGCCATGTCTGCTGGTGAAACGGGGGTTGCCTTCCCATACCAGGGGGTGCTGTGCTAGGGTTTTGCTAGTTGCTGTCCCCCACTTTCTCCACTCCCACTTTCTCCTTTCCTTCCTAACCTCCTTTTCCCTCCTCCTTATGCCTCCTCTCCCATATCCCCCCACTACCCCTCCTGCACCTCACTTTCCGTCACTCACCGCCCTAATCTTCTTTACCCCCCTCTCGCCCACCATTCCAGTCACATGAACTTGGTGCTCTGGAACGGCAGATCCATCTGCAACAAAACCACAGCAATTCTTGACTTATTCTTTTGCCTCAACCTCCACTTTCTATGCTTAACTGAAACCTGGACCCCCCCATAACACTTCTGTCCCAGCTTCCTTAACCACCTCCTCCTCCTTCTCTGATACCCCTCGTGCTACTGGCCGTGGCAGAGGTGTTGGCCTCCTCTACCACCCCAAGTTTATCTCCTCTCCCCCCCCCTCCAGCTCTCCCTTCTTTCCCTTCCTTTGAATTCCTTTACAAATCCTTCTCCTCTACCCACCCTATCTCTCTCCTGATCATCTATCGTCCCCAGGGCCCTCTATCTTCCTTCTATGAAGACCTGGATCACCTCCTCTCGCTAATCTCTACCTCCCCCTCTCCTCTGTCAGTACTTGGCGACTTTAATCTACATCTCCCTTCTTCCCCTCAATCCTCTCCCCTCCTCTCAATCCTTGATTCCTACCTCCTTTCCCCTCTCCCCTCCTCCTACACACTCCTCTGGCTCCACCCTTGACCTCATCTTTAACTCTTCCTACCCCCCATCACCTGTCTCTACCCTTCCTGTCTATCTCTCTGACCATGCACTTCTCTCATTTTCTTTCTCCTCTCCCTCACTCCTCCTCTCCTTACCCTTCCCCTCCAGTCTACTCACGGCGCGACTTCCGCAACTTTGACCCCTCCCTCTTCACCGACACTTGCACTTCTCTTCTCCCATCTCTCCATGACTACTCCTTATTATCGGCGAACGATGCTCTTTCCTCCCTTTCCTCTGCTATTTCATCCTCCCTTGATTATCTCTACCCTCTTTCCTCCTTCCGTCCTACCCGGAAACCCTCTCAACCATGGCTCACTCCTCATCTCCTCTCTATGAGGCACCTTCTCAGACGTTTCGAGAGACTATGGCTCAAAACTCCCTCGCTATCTAACCAAACCTCTTACTTCTCTTATCACTCCATCTATGATTCTTGTCTGACTTCAGCTAAATCCTCTTAATTCTCTAACCTACTTCAATCTCAAGCGACTCACCCCCGCTGTATCTTCCAAACTCTTGTTCGACTTCTCTCTCCCCCAACTCCTGACCCCTCCTCCAATTCTTTGCTCTCTCCTTCTGACTTCGCTAACTTCTTCTCTTCTAAGATTGTTTCCCTTCGGCAAAAAATTATTACCCCCACCTCTGATCTCCCTTCTTCTTCTCCCCCCCTCCTCCCTCCTGCATGTCCTTCTTCTCTCCCGTCTCCCCCTCTGAAGTCTCTACCCTCCTATCCAAAGCTCACCCCACGTCTGCCCCTACTGACCCTCTCCCTTCCCTTCTCATCCCTAAGATTTACCCTCTTCTTGTCCCCTACCTCACTTCCTTCTTCAACATCTGTCTCTCCTCCGCTACCTTTCCATCTGCCTTTAAACATGCCACGATCATCCCCATACTAAAGAAGCCTTCTGCTGACCCACGTCTCACCTTGAATTTCAGACCTATCTCTCTTCTCCCTTTCCTCTCCAAGCTTTTTGAACACCTTGCATACTCTCAACTTTCATCCTTTGTCACTAATTCCTCTCTCCTACCACCCTTCTAATCAGGCTTTCGTCCTAAACACTCCACTGAAACTGCTCTTACCTCTATTCTGAACTCCCTTCTTACTGCCCGCCATTCTAAACAATCCTCTATCCTTATTCTCCTTGATCTCTCTGCAGCCTTTGACACTGTTGATCACCCCCTCCTCCTTCACACTCTCTCCTCCTTTGGCTTCAAGGGCTCTGTACTCAACTGGTTATCCTCTTACCTCTCTTACCACTCCTTTACAGTCTCCTGGGGTGGTCGGTCCTCTCCTAACTATCCTCTTGAATACGGTGTACCCCAAGGCTCTGTGCTTGTCCCTTTCCTCTTCTCTCTATACACCTCCCTCATTGCTCCGGTTATCTCCTCGTTTGGCATTTCCCACCACTTCTATGCTGACAACACTCAACTCTTCCTCTCCTTCTCCTCCTTCCTAACTGACCTCCACCTACAACTCTCTTCCTGCCTTATTGCCATCAAGAACTGGATTTCTTCCCGATTTCTCTCAACACCGACAAGACAGAAGTCATATTTTTTCCCTCTAACCCTCTTCCCCCTCCTTCTCCTCCCCCTTTCATTCACTTCCCTCCCTCCAACCTCCCTATCTCTTCTCAGGCTCGCAACTTAGGCGTTCTCTTTGACTCCTCTCTCTCCTTCTCCCAACACATCTCCCTCACCTCTGGCTCCTGCCGCTTCCACCTCTTCAACATTCGCAAAATCCGTCCCTCCCTCACTTTCCATGCTACTAAACTCTTAATCTCCACCCTTATCTTCTCCCACCTCTTCTACTGCTCTTCCTTACTCTTTCGACTTCCTACTTCTTACCATGCCCCTCTTAAATCCATCTACCACTCTGCTGTTCGCACCCTCTGTCTCCTTACCTCCCGTGATTCCATCTCTTCCCCTCTCCTACCTTGGCTGGCTTCCTTTTCACTCCCAACTTAAATTTAATGTCTATGTCTTGTCTTCAAATCCCTCCATGGTCTTGCCCCCCCATATCTCTCCTCCGTTCTCTCCTTCTTCTCCCCCTCCCGTCCCCTTCGATCCACTGACCATTTCCTTCTCACTTCACCCCCTGCCCCCTGTGCCTCCTCCCGTTTACGCTCCTTCCAGCTCTTAGCTCCTCTACACTGGAACTCCCTTCCTCTTGCCATCCGTTCTTCCCCCACCTTCACTTCTTTCCGCACTTCCCTTAAATTTCTCCTTCTCCATCCTCCTCCTTGAAGACCCTACCCCCTTCTACTTCCCCTTCTTATCTTTTCCCTTACTCTCTCCCCTCTCCTACCACCTCTCCTACCCCCCCTCTGTTACCCTCCCTTTCCCCCTCCTGCTCTCCCTCTTCACTCCCCACTATCCTGTCCCAACTCCCTTTCCTCCCTCCCCTTCAGTTAATTGCTCTTTCCACTGTTTTGTTGTTTGATTGATTCATATTGTAATGCTTCAACAGAGTTATTCGTAAATGTAAAGCGCTTTGGCGTAAGGCGCTTTATAAATCAATAAAAATACAAAATACAAATACACAGTAGGGGCAACATGGGTGTGGTGGTTTGCTGCCTCAGTAGGATGCTGCTGTCACATAATGGTAAAGTTTGCTGTCCCAGCATGGTATTGCTGTGGCACATCATGAGGTTTTCTGCCACATTGATGAGTTTCTGTTGCATCTTTGTGAGCTTTGCTTTAACGTTGTTGTTTTTGTTTCAAACTTGTAAGGCTGACAAAGTGGGGGAGCTATTCCCGCACATTGGGGTGGGGTTTAGTGTCTCGGTATGGTCTAGATTTTGCAGTGGGGATAGTCCTGTTGTACACTGATGTTATCTATCACATAGTAGAATTGTTGTACCACACGCTAGTGAGGCTTGCTCTTTCCAATTGGGTTGCTGTCATATACCAAGGTGAGGTTTGCTGTCGTCCATTAGCTGGACTTGCTGTCCTAGAAAGGTATACTTCACAGTGGAAACCTGATGTATGTGGGAGATCGCTGTCTCATGAGTGATTTGCTTGTTGTAGTGGGTTGCTGACATCTCGAACTGCTTGCTGTCACATTAGGACAAGTAGAGATTGGTGCCACATACTATATTGAGCTTTGTTCTCATATTTGGGGGTTTTGTCGCACATTGGGATGTGGTATGCTGTCTCAGTTGGGGCTGCTGTCAAACACATTAATACATGTTGCTGTTTCAGTTGGGGTTGCTGCTGTCCACTATTAAAATATGCTGTCGTGGGTAGCTTAGGCATATCCCATAAGATTGGTATTCCACACTGGTTGAGGTTTGCATTTCATTAGATTGGGGTTTCTGACAAATAATAGGTTGAGGTTGGCTCTGCAGAGAGGATTGCTTTCACACCTGAGTAAGGTTTGCTGAGAGAGAAAGTAGGGCTGCTGTGACACACACTGCTGAGGTTTGCTCTTGTCACAAGTGGTTGATTTCACTCTCTTTGGTGGAGTTTACTTTTGCACTGTGGGATTGCTGTCACTGTGTTGAGCGTTGCTGTGCCAAAGGGGTATTCTATTAAATGAGGAGGGTTTGAGGTTGCAGTGAGGGTTGCCGTCTCACAGTGGGTTGAGGTTTGCTATTGCAATCGGGTTCCTTTCGTACACTAGTGTAGTTTGCTGTCACTATGCAGGTTTCTGTTGAATACTGGTGGCATTTTCTCTCAACAGCAAGGGTTTGTTGTTGCAGAGAGGGTCGCACAGAGCAGTGAAGTTTGCTGTAACAGTGTGGGATTCTTGCACACTGGGCTAGGGTTTGCTTTGGCAAACTATTGAGGTTTGCGTTTACAATAGAAGATTGCTTTCATACATTATGGTGAAGTTATGTTGCACACTAGGGGTTGCTATTTTATACTGGTATGGATTGTGCTGTCGTAGTGGGGATGAGGGGTTGCTGTCACTCAGCAATGAGGTTTGTTGTCACACACTTAAAAGACGTTTGCTGATGCAGTGAGGTTTTTTGCACACTGTGTTCAAGTTTGCTGTGGAATGGGTGAGTTTTCTGATGGACACTGTGGTGATGGTAACTATGACAGTGGGGTGTTGCTGTCAACAACGTTATGTGATTTGTGGTTTCCATCACAGTGGAAGTTTCTGTTGCACACTGGGAAATGGTTTGCTCTCAGTGGGTGTCGCTGTCAGTTACTGGGGTGTGGTTTTGCTTTTAAAGTAGGTAATGCTGGCACACACTAGTGAAATTTACTGTTGCACTGGGAATTCGCTGGAGCACAACAGTGAATATTGCTTTTACAGTTGGGTTTACTGTTGCGCACAGATACGGTTTGGTTACACAGTTGGGATTGCTGTTGCACATTGCGGTCCTGCCCGTCGCTGGGGTGTGGTTTGCTGTTGCAGTGCCGTTTGTTGTTGCACACTGGTCACGTTTGCTGTCACATAGTTGGTTACTACTGCACCATTTTCGGATGGTTGCTGTTTTACACTGGTGTGAGGGTTGCTGTTGAAATATTGGTTGCTGTCACACTCACTGTCAGATGAGTTTTGCCATCACAGTCAAGAGTATTTCTGTTGCACACTATGTTGCTTTTGTAATCTTAGCTGTTGCACTCTGAGGTGAGATTCGTAGACACAGTGGAGGGTTGTGATCCCATGTTGCAGTGGGGATGATGCTGTCCTACATTGGCAAAGTTAACTGTTGCTGGGGGCCAAGTAGGAGGTTGGTAGTGCGCACTGGTGTGAAGTTTGCTCCATTTGTGGTTTGCTGTCAGACACTCTGAAGATGATTGCTGTCACAGTTGGGGTGTTGCTTTCTGAAGAGGGCGTTTCTGTCACAGTTGGGGTCGTTGTTGCATACACAATGGGAGGGTTTCAGTTACCCACTGTGGTGATGTTTTCTGGCACAGTGGGGGGTTGCTGTTGCCCAATGCCATGGGGTTTGCAGTAGTAGGGGTTCACTTTCGCACACGTATGAAGTTTGCTGTCACAGTGGGGTTGCTGTGGCACACTAGGGTCAGGTTTGCTATTGCAGTCTGGAATGCAGTCACACACCAAGGTGAGGTTTGAAGTCACAGTGAAGGATTTCTGTCCTAGTAAACGAGTGTGGTTGCATATTGCATTGAGGATTGCATGTTGCAGTGGGTGCTGCTCTCAAACACTGGGTGCTGTTGCACACTGCAGTGGGGTTTGCTGTAACAGTGGTCGTTTACTATCGCAGATCTTGGCAGACATGGGTGGAAATTGCTTTATGTCCCAATTTGGGGTGGAGGTGAAGGTTGCATATTTTGGATTTCACAGAAGCATGGGACTGCTTTCACAATAGGGAGTTGCTAGCTTGTACTCGTGAGGTTTGCTGTCACAGTGCCACAAACGAAGCTTTCTGTGCTTTGCAACGGCGCAGTCACATGAGTGGGCCTTGTATGCGGAAATAGGGTTTGCTGTCACATGGTGAGGGTTCTGTCGCACACTTGGGAGAGAACTGTTGAGAAGCGGGGCTGCGCTCCAATGGGTCGGATTTGCTGTTGCAGTGAGTGTTGTCACACAGTGAAGTGAGCCAGTGTAGTTTGCTGTTGCAGTGGAGTGGTTTTTGTTGCTCATACGTCGGTAGAGCTTTCTTCCACACGGGGGGGGATGCTGATACACATTTTAACTTGGGGTTGTTGTCTTGCACTTCAATAGAATCTGCAGTTGTAGTTAGAGGTTGCTGTCATGCATTAGAGTGAGGTTTACTGTCGGTGGAATTCGCTGTCGCACACTGCGATGGGATTTGCTATCGTAGTGGTAATTTGCGTCACACTACACAGTAAGGTGTGCTTCCCACACTGTTGTGATGTTGGTGCCACAGTGCGTAAAGGAACAGTGGCAAACTAGAGTGAGGTTTGCTGTCACAGCGGGATGTCGATGTCTAAAACCGTTCTGGAGTTTGCTGCCACACTCTGGGATAAGATCTCCTGTGCAATGGGATATTATTTACTCAGTGGGGTGCGTTTCTTTGGGATGGGTAGGGCCTACTGTTGCACACTGGGCTGGCGTTGCAATTGTGGTTGCAGTGGGTGGTCCTTTTTACACACTGCGGTGACATTTTCTATCAACGTAGGCGAGGTTTGTTCTCACATTGATGAAGCTTTCCATCATAATTGGGGGGCCAGGGGGGTCGCAGTCCCACGCTGCGATGGGGTTAGCTGTCTGTGAATAACTGCTGCCACACAATCAAATCAAATGGCGTAGCCTGTCTTCTGGTGGAAGGGCATTCGCTAATGTACAGTGAATGTCGCTATAACAGATTGGGCGGAGTGAGCATTTTTGTTGCAGCAGGTTGCTGTTGCACACTAAGTGTGGTTTGCTCCAGTGTGGGAGAGGATGTTGCATGCTGGGATAAGGTTTGCTGCTGAGGTTTTCTGTGCGGGGAGGATATATTTTTGGCACACTGGAGTGGAGTTTGATGTATTGGGGTTGATATTGCACACTCAAGTGAGGTTTGTTTTGCAGTGAGTGTTGATTTTAAACGCAAGGTTTTCTATACAGTGTGTGAAGTGGTTGTGGAGGGTGGGTCATTGTCTCACACTGTGATTGCGGAATGCTCACACACTTGGGTAATATTTGCTTGAAGGTAGTGAAGTTGCTGTTGCGTACTGCGATCAGATTTTTCTGTCACTGACGAAATGACTACTGCTTTGCAGCAGTACAGGGATCAGTAGTGGCTAAACCGCCTACTCAGCCCCACACCAGCATAACACCAGCAGTGGTCCCAATCTTAAAGGCACAACAGCCATAGCCCGAAAGATATAGCTCCTTTGCCTCTTTTGGTAGCGCAGGCCGAGTGCATGCTATACTCTTCGAGAGGGGTTTGAGTTAATGAAAGTAGCACCCTAAACACATAATTACTATGATTCCAAAATACAAGAATGTCCTATTAAGGTTCTGTACACGTATAGGTACTTTAATCAAACAATAAAATACAAACAAAAAATCAGAAAACATTAGGAAAAACCCACCACTGTAAAGGAACGCATAGATTGCAGACTTTTGTAAAGACCACTCTGGGGTGATAAGCAGGGGTGTTCAGGCAATCAGGTTGAACAACAATGGCAATGTTCAAGGATATGTCTTTAAAAGGCAGAGAAGGGGAGGTTAAAACCCACTATGGTCCTTTAAAATGGATTGGGGACAGGGTCTTTTCAAATACCTTTTAGTCTTTAGTCTGAAGCAGTGATTCAATACCGGGTTAGTGTACTAGGCGACTGGGTCCAACATTTCATGCAGTTCACAAGCAACACAAAGAAGCTTGGCAGGTGATATTCGAATCGGTGTAGGTCCGAAGTAGTTTGATGCGTGAATTAGACCCATAGCTGTTCCTTCACTTCAGTTTTGCTGGGAGGCCCAATCGTGGGTGTCCAGGGCAAGGTGGGTCCTTCGGTTCTACACTCTCACTGCGGGGAGCTTGGATGGCACCTAGAGCGGATCCAACAGCTCCAGTGAGGAGACTGGTTCCAGAGTAGCTAGCAGAGGCAGGCCTTGGTCCACAGCAGTTCACCCCCACTGTTTATTGGTTAGGGAACTGAGCTTTCCTCTGCCTTGGATGCCTTCTGCCTTCACCTCTGTGCTCCATGGCAGAGGACTTGGAATGAACTGCACTCCCAGCAGAGGTGCACACGTGTATTCTTCTCCTTGTCTTGATGGTCGAAAGATAAATCTAATAATAAGGGGTGGTTGCTCTCATTTTAAAGGCAAAGGGCCACAGGGGAGTTGTCCAGAGCAAACCTGTTGTAAGGGGTCCAATCCCAGTTGTTGTAACCGGTGCCCCTTACCCGATGGCATCATACGAAGCGTACCTTGCCCTGCAGGAAATGGAAGGGACAGGAAAAGTAAGAGAACCCTAACCAAAAGCAAGATGCCAAGGACCCTTCTCCGTACTTACCATCCCTCTCTGACTACTGTAATCCCACTCCTTTCACATGGCAGCTAGCTTCAAAAGGACTCAATTGATCAACACCCTAGTGTGAGGGTGGCTTTACTATATCAGTACTGCCTTGACACGCGGTTCCATGGGGAAGTTCCTGTGTCCTGAGAGGAGGGCGTTGCCCTTCCTGCTGGCGAATCAAAGGGGCAGCATCCTTGCTTTTGTTCCACATTGCAATTGTGGAGACAGTAAGCTTAGACACCAATCTACATCAATCCTGTCAAAGTTAAGCCCTGCTGACAGACCTGATACTGATGTGAAATCAAACTGCTGTGGCTGTTTAATTGGATGCTATTACCAGTTACCATGCCACATCTAGGCATGATTTATATTTAAAGGTTTATGTGCCACCAGACTGTCTAAGGCATACAATTATAATTTAGAACGGAGGGACAGCATCTTAAAAAGCCACCACTGCATGAGGGGGCTTTGTATGCCAGCAGTTTCCAGGGATGCACACGTGGCCTCTGAGCCTGCCTTGTGCCACTTTCGAAATTGAGCTGAAGGTGCCTGCAGTCTGTCTCAGCAAAGGGACAGGTGTTCTCTGTAATTTAGGTATGGAGCAGTTATGAAAGAGGGGTTTGTTTAGCAGACCTCACTTTCAGAAACAACTACTCGAATTTAGGATTTGCTGTCACATTCTGTGGTGGAGTTTTCTGTGCAGGGGTGGGGGGTTTGATGTGGCCCCGGATGTGGCATACTGGAGGGAAATTTGTCTTAGTGGTGTTCGGCATCACCACTTAGTGCAGTTTGCTTTGCAGTGAGTGTTTCTCTTGCACACTAGGGTGAGGTTTGCTGTGCAGTGGATGTCTCTGCACTGTCACTCACTGGGAATGATGGATGCCATCATACATACACTGGTGTGATATTTGCAGGGCATGTGAAATGCGTTTGCTGTTGTATACCAAACTAAACCAAGCTTTGTAGTCACAGTGACGAGTTTCTGTCTCGCATTGTAGTGACGTTTGCTTTAGTAATAGGCAATTGCTGTCATGTCTAGTTGCACTAAGGTTATGTCTGTTGTGCATTGGGGAATTGCGGTCACATACTTGGGTGATGTTTTCTGTGGAGTGGTGGTTGCCGTCACATATTACGGTCCGCCCCATTCTCCACATTCTCTGCAGTCGAGGGACATGCCCGAGCACACAGGGGTGCGCAGCTGTCACCCTCAGCACCGGCTCACGTCCAGACATGCTACTGCTTGCTCTGCACTGAAACACCGTGATGGCGCGTGTGCCGATGGGTAGGGGCCGACACCTCTGCACACGCAGCTTCTCACACAGCTGCCTGAGGCGGGGAAAGCCTTCGCCCCGAAAGACAAGCGCCCCACAGTCACAGCTGGGCGACGACATCCCTACAGGCACACCTTAGGAGGGGGTGACAACCCTGCATACAGAGACTCTCACAAGAACGGGGCACTGACCCCTTAATCACACGGAAGGGGCAACATACTTTCACAGAGTTAACTGTGGTTTGCCACAAACCCACTTGAAGGGCAGGGGGTCATAATCCCCACTCACACGCGGGAGCTCTGTACATTTGTCGGAGTGCTGGGTAATATGATGTGGAATACCTGGTGTAACATTAAAAAAAAAAAGCTTAAACTCACAAGGGAGAAGAAATTAAGCAATCATGAAACATAATTGTGAATGGTTGCAGAGTGATATGGCGGGGTGCTAACTCATTTTAATATTAAAAGTAGATTTTTTAAAAAATGGCAGATTGACACATAGTTTTGGGGAAAGGAGCAGGTATGTTTCCCAGGGCAAAAGGCCCCAGTATAATATCAAATAAATGCATGACTACATGGTAGAAACATGCAGTTGTCCTTCGCAGGCATGTGAGTTGCTCTAAACACCACATTACAATTCAGACACCGCAGCACAAATTCTCTCATTAGCCTTCTGGTCCCTAGCTGACTGCTTGTTCACAATGTTGATCACTGCTTCATTGTCAACGTTAAAATTCACTTTTTTATTCTGCAACTCTCTGCCACACAAATCCAGTTCCACTAGCAACGGGAAAAACTCCAAAAAGGCTATGCTTCTCCTCCCTCTCTTCCATTGCTCAGGCCACTTTTCAGCGCACCGCCTACCCCTCCAGTACACTCAAAATCCTCCAACACCTGCCGCATCTGAAAAAACATGCACTTCCCACGCCACTGGGTCCCCTTGCAGCCACATTTACACTCCATTAAATTCCTCCAAAAATCTCAGGCAAACCCTACAATCCTCCCTGACAGCTCCTCAAATCCTCACCCTGTGATGTGGGTACTTCGCCCCCGCCATGGAACGTGCCATATTCCTGCAAAAAGTGCGACCCAGGGCCACCATCCGGCATGCGAAATTGAGATTCCCTACTAGCCTCTGCATGTCCACCAGTGTCATTTTATGGGCCGCAACCACCTTCTCCAGCAACTCTACAAGTTTGCTCACCTTGTCCAGTAAGCGTGAGGTCATGGCCACTGAATCCAGCTCTATTCGTCTTATCCTCTGCCAACGGCACGCTCAACTCAAGCATCAATGACTGAAAAACCTCCTGCATCTACTGTCACTTCTGCTCTTTGCCCGGCCCACTGATGAACAAAAAATCATCCAAATAATGCAAAACTCCCTGAAAACCAGAACTATAAGTAAAAACCCACTGAAGAAAAGAGCTAAAATGCCCAAGCAATGCAGATGAAACTGCGCAGCCCATCAGCAACGCGTTGTCAACATAAATCTGACCCTCAAACTGCATTCCCAGCAACCAAAAATCCTCCAGATCCTCCAGATGCACTGGTAGCAAACTAAAAGCCAATTTGATATTATACATGGCCATAAAAGCACCACACCCTTCCTTCATCACCAAACCCACTGCCTGATCCACACTTGCATCGGACACCCCACAATCCTCCAGTGCAATGAAATCATTTGCGGACATGCCTCTGTCCATGATCAATTAATCTGAATTCTCTGCATGCTTTCTTAGGCACAACCCCTAAATGAGACACCACCAAATCACCTGGTAAATCTGGAAACGTCCAAGCCACTCTTCCCACCACCACCTCCGTCTGCAGCTTCACCCTTACCACTTCCAAATTCTCCCCAGCCGACTTCAAGTTTTCCGCCCACTGCTGCATCCTCAGGCCCTGCTATCCCAACTTAAAACCTTCCCGGAAACCTTTACCCACCATCCTGGCCCCTTCCCTATCCGGGTAAAAACGGATCCATTACTCCAACACATCCGCCTTAACTGGAGTATAGGCCTTTCCTCAAAACATTTCATCCTGCCTCACGCCCTCTCCCTCTGTCTCCTGTTGCAAAACATTGTGTTGTGATTCTGTCTGAGGTGAGGAACGTAATTAGTCCAATACAGCCACAGAACAGTGGACCGATGACAGAAAAACCTTCCTCCCAAGAGCACGGCTTGCAGGGTATAATATACCTGTCAGGCCAGGGACGTGGGTGAAAAGTCAAGAGCAGCAACAGAGCTAGGAGGAGAAAACAATGTCACAATTCAGTAACAAGAACTCCAATAGAACAATCCCTGCAGCACCTCCCTTGGTAACCCCACTCTTACCTGCTATGTGATGTGAGACAGCGGTGAACCTACTTGCCAGTGAAGACCATGTTAGAGGAAGGGATGATCAGAGTTCAGATTCCTTGGTAGTCCCAACAATCTAACCCGAACGGCACGAGGGCGCGTCTATTAATGTCCCAATAATCCAAAATGAAAATGCAAGCAAACAGCAAAGCCAACCAGAGGAAAATCACAGCAGAGCGTCCCAGGTAATCCACCAGTTACTTTGCTAGTAAGGAAAACAGCAGAGCGTCCCAAGTAATCCAACAGTTCGTGAAGCAAAGTCTTGGCTGATGAAAAAAAGTGCAGCAAAGTGTCCAAAATCCTCCGTAGGTAGTGAAGAAGTGAAGGAAAACAGTGTTGATGCCGTGAGAGAAAAAAAATAAATGGGTAGAAAAAAAACAGGGTAAACAATGGCGGTCAATACTGGAGTATCCCGCGGAACAAAAAGCTGGGACCAATTGCCTTGAGAGGTTCCGGGCATAGCAAGAGTATGAAACACAACGTTGCCAGGTATGGAGTATCCAAAAGCGGTTTTGATAGGAAGTCCGAGATCAGGGAGCCAGGAAGCAATTGAGGGCAGGGAAGATCGGCATCACGAAGCAGAAGGAGAAGAGAAAAAGCAATCCATTTGAACAATCCAAATGTCCGCATACCAGGAAAACAGGATAAATACGTGCTTCTTAACGTGTAAGCAAAAAGCCAGTTAATGAGCACCGGAGAAGCGACCCATAGCAGTTCAAATAGCCGCGGTATGGGAAAGACGAGAGGCACGTAACGTGCTAGTCACGTGATTGCTTCCATCCCGGAAATGCTGGAAATTGTCGTTTTCTTCCCCGATCTCGACGCTGTGACAAACGCCACGGCAACTTCCAAGATTGCCTGGACAGGCGTCGGTTTCTCAATGTAAGAGACCGGGTCATGACACATTGTGTAATGGGATGCTATCCTGCACATCTGCTGCACTCACATCTGAATGCACACTGGTATAGAGCAGCCCTCTTTTTAAAGGCCCAGCATGCTGCTGATGACTGACCCCAGCCCCCCCCCCACCTCCACTTGAAGGCGGGGCGACCAGGAAAGGGCCGGTGAGGCACAGGTAAACCACTTGCTGTATGCAGTGTTGGGACTGGACGCGTGGGCGCTATCCACTGTAACCATGAGGCCTCCCTTTGCACCTTCCGCAAATCCATAAAAACCATCTTATTCACATAAGATTCCTCGCACCAGCTGAATATATCTCCTATGTTCCAGTGCATAAACTGTTTGTAATGACCAACTGTACCAACCAAAACAGCAGCTCTATGCCTGTTGACTACATAATGTACTGATGAATGCTTCTTTGCCCGTAACTAAGCTCTTGCAAGTAACAGCGCCTCAATGCCCATGGGCTACTTGCGCGCTATATAAATTTAAATAAATAAATAAATATCGATCTCCCCCTATACCGCATGCTTGTCCTCACTCATCCTTGCCCTGAACTCTTCATCATACCTCACCCAAACAAACCCCCCAAAACTTGTAAAAGCTTTCCTAATCACGTCCATATATTTAAGCAAAGCCACACAGCTCTCAGGGAACTTCTCACAGTAAACGCTATCATATATTATAAATGTGACGTCCAGTTTTCAATTGTAACCGGTACCCATTGGTCTTGACGCTAGCTCCCGCTCCTCTTCCTTCGACCCCTCTTTGGTTCTCACCTCCCTGTGTAAGAGTTTAAATACGTCGACAAGTTTCCTGGCCCTGATTTTCTCCTTCGTAGCTACCATCAAATGTGCGCCTCGCGGCTTTATAATACCCACATAGGATACCTTCTTAATCTTCTCTGCGCTCTCACCTCCATTTACCGTAGGCACCTCCACCACCCCTTGTGCCACTGGATCTGGGACATTGTGTGTCTGCACTTCCACTGAAGCGGCAACTCTCCCTTCCACCCTCACCAAGGCCCTTGCCATCACATCCTCATTGCCCCCTCTGCTCCAGGTGCCCCACCCCCCCTTTCTGTGTCCCCCATGCAGCCCCCAACCTGACCTGTGCCCCAGACCATTCCCTTCTCTGCTCAACTCTTACTGCCCAGTCTTCTCCTAGCCACGTCATCCTGGCATCCATACTGTTACTCCTCATTTCTTTCCTCAACTGGCTCCTATTGCAGGGACAAAAAACATCAGCAGAGTCTCCAGCCCATGTTCCCCGTAGTCTTGCCCTACTCCTGCTACCCCCAACCGTGTCTTCATCTTAAACCATAAACTACGCCAAATCCTTTCTCTCCCAACTCGCTCTCCTTGACCCCTCTCCTGCCATAACAACCAATCCTCATCTCTAAATAAATCTTCCCCGGTCATATACCATTCATGTTGCGAGCACCTGCTCGGACCAAGCAGATTCTCCTCAGGCTAGCAAGGGCGTCCACCCCGATGCTTCTGTGTCGTGCTCCTCCTCTTTGGCGAGGTGTTTCCTCCTGCATTCCATCATGCTAGGGGCTGTACCTCACCCTGTAGGCTGTCCGCTTCTTCCTGCCGGAGGGACTGCTCTAAAACCCTCTCCTTCGTCATCCTCTAAAACCACAGGGGCTGTGCCATTCCCTCGGTGTATCAAACTGTTTTGCGGGGAGGTCGCCCTGTACCTTTCCCTGTCTGCTATCTACTGTACAGAGTGTCCTCTTCCCTCCTGCACTCTTCTGCAGACATTTCCCACCTCCCCACCTCCGTACCGCTGTACCCTCTCGATCTGTCCCCTCCCTACTGACCTCACTGACTCACCCTACACCCACCTCTACCCCAACCCAGTCTCCGTTAGTACTTCCACCCATAGGTGCTGTTCCAGGACCGTACCTTGACCCACCGCCTTCAGCTCCCCTCCCCCTCGTTGCTCTCCCGGCATATCCCCTTTGCCCCCCTGGCCCCTTTTTCCCCATACCTCTCCCCTCCCGCCGACTGGCTACACGCCACCACTGCTGCGAGGGTCCCGTCCTGAAGCCGCTGTGTGCTGTGTCCTCCTGTGACCAGGCCCCTTCTCCACTTTGACTTCTTGTACTGCCCCTTCCAGCTGGGCATGAGTCGCCCTACTAATAATGCCAGAGCCTCCTGTAAGGCCTGGGCGTCCACCAAATTCCCCGACATAATCCCCCAAACTACATTTCCACCCCAATAATTAACCCAACTGAACCCACCGGGTTGCCTACTACCCCAACTGCCTGGTGCCCTAACCAGAAGACACCTGGCCTGCACTATCCCAGGAAATGACCTAAAATCCCTCCTTTATACATCATCTCACTTTTATTTTATTGTATTTTATTTATTATTTTTTTGTGTGGATAATCACCCCCAACAAAACTGTCCAGATGAACCCACGACAAGGTGGCAAACAGGCCTCTATAAACAACTCACTACAGTCCCCAAAGGTGTCCTGGCACCCTGAGAAACATGAGCCCCACACAAAGCTAAACCACCTTTCCCTCAGATAGCTGCCCTATTAACTCACTGCAATGCTCATAAGAAGATTATCTCCTATTTCAACGTTGAGATAAAAACGATAATTCCTTATTATGCACCCGATTCCCACCATGGCTCCTGCAGCTCTCCTAACACAGAGCCTGCAATACGCGATTTACTGTGATTAAACCGAAGCTGAAATGTGCGAAGGAAAAAAGACTAAAAGTTATTTTACCAAAAAGAGCTTTTGGTTTTCTCTCACCCGAACATTTCAGACTATCCCCTTGCCCACCCACCACCTTACTTACCAGTAGGGCACACCTCCTTGTGTGCCACCGTCTCCAGCATACCTCCGCGACGCTGGTTCCCTTCACTTGCGTTCATGGGAACCAGCGCCGCAGGATCCGCTTAACCTTTTTTAAAAAAAAAAATTTGAGGCAGGAGTGGGGGACACACCCGGTCATATTACAGTGAACATGGGTGCGGGGGAGAGCCTGGCGCCCCCAGCTGCTCTTCTTCACTGTAATGCAAACGATTGGGAGGCATGGTCGAAATTTTCAAGCGTACGTAATTTCCGTTCTGCCAAAATTCGGTCACCTCTCTTTTTGGCTTACTGCACAAAAACCCAGACTTATTTAAAAGTGGAAAAGGTTGCTTTAATATGACAGGTCAAAGCTTACAATCAAAGCGCTTAACTGGCTCCAGGGCCTAACAAGCTAAATAGCTATTTGAACAATCAATTAAATAACTTAAACATTTTCATTTTCCCCCCAACAATTAAATAATTAAATAACCAATTTCCTCCCTAATGATCCCTTGGATCCTACCGTATCCTTGCCCCTTTTCCAGGCGTCCCGCTTTCTCCCCAGGGGCCATGCCCCTCCAGGCTCAATACCTGATCCCCCGGGGTGACCTGCTTGTGCAAACAGCGCCACCTCCTCCTTTCCCGTGTCATTCCCCCATTGTGCTTCCCTCCCCCCACATCAAAAGGGGCCATGCCCCCGGCGCCCCGACCCACTTCAACCCCATTAAACTCCCCTCTACACCAAACTCCCCCTTCCTGTGACCTGCAGCCAGCCTGACCTGCCACATCAGCAACAATATTACAACACCGTTCACAATGCCCTGACCTGTCACACAAAACTACCATCCCTACCCTCCTAACAGACCCCCCAAAACCATAAACCCCCCCCGCATAATCCCCTGAAAAAACGCCCCCCCCTATTCCATACTGACATCACCCTAAACAAAATGAAGGGGTGGGAGGGCGGGACAATCGCCAAGTCCCAACCGTCGCTCGCCTCCCGAACCTTCCCTGAGCCCTTAAATACCCCCGGAGGGGCGCTCTGCACCCCCACGGCCACTCGCTGGCTATGTGCAGCGCCAAAAAACTCCCCGGGGGGAAACGCTTCGCGTTCCCCCCGGGGCCCCGTTTTGGCTTACTGCACAAAAACCCAGACTCATTTAAAAGTGGAAAAGGTTGCTTTAATATGACAGGTCAAAGCTTACAATCAAAACGCTTAACTGGCTCCATGGCCTAACAAGCTAAATAGCTATTTGAACAATCAATTAAATAACTTAAACATTTTCATTTTCCCCCCAACAATTAAATAATTAAATAACCAATTTCCTCCCTAATGATCCCTTGGATCCTACCGTATCCTTGCCCCTTTTCCAGGCGTCCCGCTTTCTCCCCAGGGGCCATGCCCCTCCAGGCTCAATACCTGATCCCCCGGGGTGACCTGCTTGTGCAAACAGCGCCACCCCCTCCTTTCCCGTGTCATTCCCCCATTGTGCTTCCCTCCCCCCACATCAAAAGGGGCCATGCCCCTGGCACCAGAAAAACCCTCCCCCGAGGAGTTCTTTCTGCCCCAACCCCCCCCCCCATTTTCTACCTCAAACTTTTCACCCAGTCTCCCAGCCAAGAACCCAAGTCCGCCAGGTAGTGACTATTCCCATACATGGACAAGTGTACCCCATCCTCTCTAAAGATAAGAAACCCCTCATATGTTATTTCTTTATGGTCCATGACCCTCACCGCCACTGACGGACAAAATTTCTCCATTTCCCTGTTTATCCCCTTCCTGGCCCGCTCTTTTGCTCCCTCATTTCCTGCTCCCCTCCACACTCTTCTCGGCAACAACTTAGTCCACACCACCACCACTTGAGGCCACATATCCCTAATCCACCCTAAATCCCTCTTCATTTTCCTCAGCAGAGCCACCCCCGTGTCCCCAACCAGGTCATTCTCCCCAGCATGCAGCATCACCACCCGAGGAACTCCATAGCGTTCCCTCATCCCTGCCAATATGGGCAGCAGCTGATCCCAGCGCAGGACCCCAAACCGTGCCACCTCACCACCACTTCCTTATAACTGCACCCCAATTGCCTTCCAAACACCCTTTTCTCCGCCTCTTTGCCAGCCCACTTCACAATTGAATGTCCAACAATCCACACTTGCGCCAACTCCCCCTTTCTTTGCGCAGCATCTGAAACAGAAATTACAACAAATTACTTACAAATCAACTTATTACAAAACAACACAACTTGCCCACCAAGTCCTCCCCCATCTTCTTCAACAATCCCCGTTCCCAAAATCCCTAACGTACCCTTTGTATTTTCCCGACCTCCAACGCCCCAAGCTTTTCACCTTTTCTTCCGAAAAACCCAGTCTGCTCCCCTCAGATGCTGCGCCCATCCTAAAAGAATGAGTCCCAAACTCCTCCCCCTTTTCTCCTATCCTGCCCAACGCCTTACGCAATACCCCCAGCACCTGCGCCGCTGTGACCGGCGATCCATCCGAATCCTGAAAAACCAAACCTGAGTTAACCCCACAGCGCTCCTTCCACATCTTGCCCGCCTGAACTGGGCATAGAGCCTTGCTCCCACGACCCAGCAGGACCCAAGAGCCCCTCCCCTTCTCATCCGTCTTGGACCTTTTAATCTTGATGTCTAAACCTTCCTCTGTAATTTGCACATCTTCCCACCGTAGCCCCCCTACCCCCCTTGTCCCCCAACCAACTCAGAAACCCTGAAGGCCCCAAAAAATAACCATGTAAAACAAGCCGCAAACAGTTCCCCTTCCCATACCGACCAGCAAACTTCCCCCAAAACCTCAATCAACCTCTGCAGCAATTCAGCCGATATCGGCCTCCTCTTATCCTTGTCCCTCTTACTCTCCCTTGCCCATCCTTCCAACATCCTACTCGCCATCTCCCCCCCACTTGGTTGAAAACCCCAGAACCATTTTCCGTAAAAGGAAATCCCTGCTAGCTTTCCTGTTATCGTTGCCCTTGACCAACCCCTGACCATGCACCTCAGCAGGAAATTCATAACATCGTCTCTCCTCCGCTCTTCCGCGTCCCATCTACCCCCCCAACTACAAGCTCCTCCTCTAACAAAATCCTCCCAGGCCCTCCTGTATGACTTCTTAGATGCCGCGGCCAATGAACCCTCCACCAGTGCCAGCGCTCTCAGCTTCCTATCTTCCACAGCTCCTCCGGAATCTGCTGCCCCTCCTGATCTGCCTCTGGAGCCAATCCACAGAATCTCTGCCATTGAAAACGAGATAATGCATCAGCGATGCCATTATCGTTCCCTGGCACAGGTGTTGCCTTAAACACCACATTCCATTCCATGCAGCGCAGGACAAATTCTCTCATCAGCCTTGCCACCCTCTGATCCCTCGCTGACTGCCTGTTCACCACATGGACCACGCATTCGTTGTCTACATTGAAATTCACCTTCTTATTACGCAACTCCTTCCCCCACAACTCCAATGCTACTAGTAATGGAAAAAATTCAAGGAATGCTATGCTCCTCCCTTCCTTCAACCATCCCTCTGGCCACTTTTCGGCACACCATTTCCCCCCCCCAGCACACTACAAAACCACCGGCCCCCGATGCATCTGAGAAAATCTGCACTTCCCATGTCACTGGATCTCCCTGCAACCACATTGACGTTCCATTGAAACTCTCCAAAAAGCGCAACCAAATCCTGCAATCCTCCCTCACTGCCCCCGATACTCTTATCCGGTGATGTGGGCACTTCGCTCCCGTCATGGCCCTCGCCATGTTCCTGCAAAACGTCCTCCCCGGGGCCACCACCTTACAAGCAAAATTCAGATGCCCAACCAATCTCTGCATCTCCACCAGCATCATTTTCTTGGCCCCCCAACGCTTTTTCCAGCAGAACCACCAATTTGCTCACCTTGTCTTGCGGCAAGCGTGAGGTCATGGCCACTGAATCCAACTCAATACCCAAAAATGTTAACACCACTGCCGGCCCTTCCGTTTTGTCTTCGGCTAATGGTACCCCAAGCTCCTC
The DNA here is from genome assembly GCF_040938575.1 of Ambystoma mexicanum. NCBI lineage: Eukaryota > Metazoa > Chordata > Amphibia > Caudata > Ambystomatidae > Ambystoma > Ambystoma mexicanum. Next base: position 340,433,048 of record NC_090938.1, read on the forward strand.
CATCAAGTCTTGAAACCACTTTAGCATTCCTTTGCAATCCTCCTCCCTTTTTGCCCCGCTAATGAACAGAAAGTCGTCCAAATAGTGCAACACACTCTCCCACCCTGAGCGGAATGAGAAGACCCACTGTACAAAAGAGCTAAATCGTTCAAACAACACACAGGAAATTGCGCACCCCATAGGCAATGCTTTGTCTATGTAAATACGGTCCTCAAACTGCAAGCCTAACAACCAAAAATCTTCTGGGTGCACTGGCAATAATCTAAACGCCGCCTTGATATCGCACTTGGCCATGAAGGCCCCTCGCCCTTCCTTCCTTATTAGCTCAACCACCTGATCTACACTCGCATACACAACCCCACATTCTTCCGGGGCAATGAAATCATTAACTGACATACCCTCCGGCCATGACAAGTGATGAATCAGTCTGAACTCCCCCGGGGCTTTCTTGGGCACCACCCCCAATGGAGATATCACTAAGTCACCCGGTACGTCATCAAATGGCCCACCATCCTTCCAGCCGCTATTTCCTTGCTCAATTTTTGCCTTACCACCTCCGCATTCTCTCTCGCCGACTTCAAATTTTCCGCCCACCGCCGTACCCTTGGGCCCTGGTAACCTAATCTGAACCCCTGCCCGAAACCCTCACTCAAAATCTTAGCCCCTTCCCTATCCGGATAAAATTGCAACCATTTTTCCAACACCCCCACTTTAATTGGAGTAGAAGCTCTTCCCTCCAACCCCTTTTCCTGCACCTCTCCCCCTCCCCCTGTCTCCTTGTTGGAAACACTGCGTGAGAGGGTGTTTTCCCCCACACTTACTGCACTCGTGCTTGAACCTGCACATGGTTCTTGCGCAGCTATCCTTATTATACCCCCAGCACGCTGCTGAGGACTGGCCCCTGCCTCCTCCCCCCGCCCCTTCATGGGCGGGGCGACCAAGAAAGGGCCGGAAAGGCACTGGCATCCCACTCGCCTTATGTAATGTCGGGGCAGGCCTCGTTGGAGCCATCCATTGCAGCCAAAGATCCATATCTATCTCCCCCCCATACCGCCTGACTGTCCTCTGCCATTCTCGCTCTAAATTCCTCGTCATACCTTACCCAGGCAAAGCCCCAAAAACTCGTAAAAGCCTTCCTTATTACGTCCATGTATTTAAGCAGGGCCACGCAACGCTCCGGGAATTTTTCGCAATACACGCTGGCATAAATGATAAACGCCGACGTCCAATTCTCAATGGTCACCGGGACCCTCGGGCGTGAAGCCAGTTCCCTCTCTTCCTCCTTAGACCCCTCTTTCGCTCTCACCTCCCTATGAAGCAATTTGAAGACATCTACAAATTCACCTGCCTGTATCTTTTCCCTGGTCGCCGCCATCAAATGTGCCCCCAATGGTTTTGTTATCCCCATGTATGGCAATTTCTTCTCTTTTCTTTTTATTTCCACCTCTTTATCTTTTCCCACCTGCACCTCGAGCCCCAATGGCTCCACCACTTTGTCCGTTTGGACCTCCACTGAGCAAATGTTCTTCTCAACCCCTTCGGCTCCAATGGCCTGCACCCCAACCTCCTTCATCACACCTTGAAAACCACCCCGTTCATCCCCCAACCACCTACTTGTAACCCCTCTCTGCCATGCAGATGACCAATCACTTTCCCGCTCACCTCTTTCCACACCTGCCACCTGCGGCCTGGCATCCACACCGGCGCTCCTCCTCTCCATTCTTAGAGGGCTCCTGCTGCGGGGACAAAACATGTCAGCACAATCACCCAGCCAATTAGTTCCCTTGACCCCTTTCACCCCGACCACCCTGTACTTCCCTTTCCCTATTCCACCTTGAATTTCTTCTCTCCTCCCCCCTTTCCTTTTCCGCCCTGTAATCTTCAAATTCCCATTGCCCCCCGTATTCCTCCCAACCAACTTCATCACCCCTTAAATACCATTGAGGATGCGAGCTCCTGCCCGAGATGATTTGCTGTTCTTCTTGCGAGCCCGGGGCATCCGTCCCGCCACTCCCCTGACGTCTTCTCGGCGGGGTTGTGGGAACCCCTGCCTGGTCCTCTTCTCTTGGGCGAGGCGTTCCGACCTCCACCCTGAAATCCTCGTTGCTAGGGGCCGTGCTGCGCCCTCCAGGCTCACCTTGCGTTGACCGAGGAGGGGCCGTACCGAAACCCTCGCCCTCCATCTGTACAGCGGGGTCTGCGCAGCGCCCTCCGCCCCCACTCCTCCTACCCGGGGGGGCCGTTCCGCGCCCCACCCTACCCTCCTCACTTAATGGGGGCCTCTCCCTCCTTCTCCCACCTGCGCTCTTCTGCAGGTATTTACCCCCTCTTCCCCGACACACCCGCCTGCGCCCTACCCCTGCCCCCACTGGTGTTCCCTCGGTCCCTAACTTCTCGAGCGTTCCCCTCTTCCCTAGAGCTATCATACTCTTCCTCCCTCCCTGGCTGCCCCCCCGACCTCCTCAAACCCCCATCCGCCCTCTTGTCTATCTCCCTCCTCATCTTCCTGCCCCTGGATTCCCAAATCTCCCCTCTCCCTGCCGTAGGGGTGCAAGCCACCACCGCCGCCAAGGCACCGTCTGCCGCCGCTCTACGCTGCGGCCGGCCCCCACCACACTCCTCCTCACCCGTAACTTCCCCTACCGCCCCTTCCAATTGGGCTTTAGTTGCCCTGCTAATGATTTCCAGAGCCTTCTTCAAGGCCCCAGCATCCACCAGTCCCTTCTTGCTTGCCCCCCGGCCTGACATTGTGCACACTAATCCGCGTGTGCCCAAAAATATGCCCCCTAAAAATTGCACTACGTACTCTATGCCCCCGAGCCGGGACCTACCCGTGGACTAGCACCCTTGGCAGTGAGGACCCTGACACTAAAGAAACAGCCCCCCAAAACCAAAAACACACCTTGTGTGATAACCCGTAAAATAACCTCCCTAAAATTGAAAATTAATAAAAAAGGAAAATTGTTACCTAAAATATCTTTCCCTAATTAGCTTTTATTACTAGTATTGTCCCTATATGCTTTCCTTAAGCTAGTTTGCAAAATCTATAAAAATATATATATATTTTTTTTAAACCCTAAAAAACTAAACTTTTATCCTTCAACCCCCTCCCTCCCTACCCCCTGGTCAAAAACCCGAAAAGGGGGCCCACCAAAAACACTATAAGAACAAGCACTAATTAGTGCTTGCTAAATGGCAGTGCACACTGCCACCTGGCGGTGCCAAAACAGCACCGCACTTCACACACACACGAGGGACACGGCCCCTTTAATTGCGCTGCCCTGCCCCCTTTCTTCACGAGCGCTGCTACGCGCCAACCGTAACTAGCCCAAACGCTCGATAAAAGAAGGAAAAAATCCCCCTGAGGAGCCGCGGAAAAGCCGCTGCAGCTCTGCTCCCACCCAGGCCCTACAAACCCACACGCACAGCGGGCCCGCGCACAGATGCCGTATTCCCCCCGAATCCCCACCGAAAACCACGGAGCCCACACGCCCCCCGCTCGCGGGCTACCCCCAGAGCGAAAACGGAAGCCCGGAGACACGTCTTATCTACGGCACCCCTCCTACACAAAACTAATAAACAACGTAACTGTAATTTGTTATTATTTATTTATTTATTTTTTTCTACAAAACCTAACCGCCCTCCTCCTATACGATTCCCCTACCTCACCTGCACTAACTCGCCACCTAGGCCCCAGGCAATACAGGGAAGGCTCGGGAGCGGGCAACAGGACTTGACAATCGCCAAGTCCCAACCGTCGCCCGCCTCCCGAACCTTCCCTGAGCCCTTAAATACCCCCGGTGGGGCGCTCTGCACCCCCACGGCCACTCGCTGGCCGTGTGCAGCGCCAAAAAACTCCCCGGGGGGAAACGCTTCGCGTTCCCCCCGGAGCCCCTCTATTCGTTTGTTTTTCTTGGTCTTTTTGGGTCTTTCCCAATACACGCTGTGCAGCCCTGCATCACACTGCCATGTGGTGGTGCACCATGCTCCAGCCCAGCCCCCGAGAAAGACATGCTGTCTCCTGCTGCAACTGCAGCCCACACAGCTCCATGACCACCCTGGGGCCCCTTTCAAACACTGCCCTTCCCACAGCACATATGCAGCAGGGCTGCACATCCCTACCGGGCCCCCAAACGAAACCCACAACAACCAAATGCGGCCGGGATAAAACACGAAACAAGTGAGAGGGCAGCAATATTTAACAAAAAACTGCCATATGCAAATACACATATATGAACTATAATTTAGAAACCTCTGCGTTACATTTTTTTTTTATAGCACTCACCCTCCAACTAAGCTCACCCCCACGTGGCACCCTCACTGCCCTAACACTGACAGGCCCCACACAGGCAGGAAGGAAGCAACGTGAGCAGTGACTGACGAACGTTATGCCGCCAACCGTTGCTTGCTCCCAAACATTCCCAGACCCCATTTATATACAGGAAAGGGGCACGCTCTGCGCAGGCCAGCTTGTGCAGCGCCCAAAATAGCCCCGGGGGAAACGCTTAGGGGTAACCCACGGGTTCTCCCTTATGCTGGAGAGCTGCAGAAAATGTTTAAGGAGCACTGTGAGCTGTTGATTATTGTGTATATTCTCTGACTGTGAAGAGCTGGGCACTGTTTACAACGGTGAAGGAGTGTTGGCTGTGGTGGAGCTATGGGTAATGGCTCAGGAGCGCTGTAGAGGATAGTGTAGGGATGCAGGCTGTGCTGCACCAGTAGAACGTGGTGCTGGAGAGCTTGCTTTGCAGACCTGCAGGGAATGGGCATGCTCACAGCTTTAGGAGTGCACTGGCCTTCAGATGTAGGGAAATGAGTAGGATCACTCGCTTTGGAGAGCTGTCAGGAATGGTGTAAGAGTGCTGGCTTTGGTGTGCTGTGGGGAGTAATGGCGGAGGAGTGCTGAGTTTCAAGTCTGTAAGGATTGCACAGGTTGCAGCAGTAGGGGATATGTAGGGGCACTATCTTGGGAGAACTGTAAGGAATGTGCAGGATTGCAACAGTAGGGAAAGGTGTAGGAGCACTGGCTTTATAGAGCTGTTGAGAATGGTGTAGGTATAACATTGGAATGGTGTAGGAATGCTTGCTGTGGAGTGCTGCAAGGAACGCACTGCAAGGTTACAGTAGTAGGGGGTGCGTAGGAGCATTCAGTAGGGAAAGATGTAGGAGCTCTGTCTTTGGAGAGCTGTGGGGAAGGCTCAGTTTTGCAGCTTTCAGCAGTAGGGGATGTGGAGTGTTGCCTTTGGAGAGCTGCCAGAAAAGGTGTCGGAGCGCTGCCATTGGAGTGTCGCCAGGAAAGGTGTAGGAGCACTGCCTTTGGAGAGCTGCACAGAAAGGTGTAGGAGCTCTGTCTTTGGAGAGCTGCACAGAAAGGTGTAGGAGCTCTGTCTTTGGAGAGCTGTTGGGAATGCTCAGGTTTGCAGCAGTAGGGGATGTGAAGCAGTGCTGCCGTTGAAGAGCTGCCAGAAAAGGTGTAGGACCTCTGCCATTGGAGAGCTGCCGAGAAAGGTGTATGAGCTCTGTCTTTGGAGAGCTGTTGGGAATGTTCAGGTTTGCAGCAGTAGGGGATGTGAAGCAGTGCTGCCGTTGGAGAGCTGCCAGAAAAGGTGTAGGAGCTCTGCCATTGGAGAGCTGCCGAGAAAGGTGTATGAGCACTGCATTTGGCGAGCTGTTGGGGAAAGGTGTAAGAGCACTGCTTTTGGAGAGCTGTTTGGAAAGGTCTAGGAAAACTGCCTTTAGAGAGCAGCTGGGTATGCTCAGGTTTGTAGCAGTAGGGGATGTGAAGGAGTACTGCCTTTGGAGAGCTGCCAGGAAAGTTGTTGGAGTGCTGGCTTTAGAGAGCTGTGGGGCATTGTGAAGGAGCGTTAGCTTTGGAGAGCCGCAGTGAATGTGGCAGCTTGTAGTGGTGAAGAAAGGAACACAAGCTTTGGAAAGCTGCACGGATTGTGCAGGCTTGAAGCTATAGGGCAAGTTGTAGGAGCACTGGCTTTGGAGTGCTCTAGGCAATTATGTAGTAGTTGTTGCTTGGAAGTGCTGCAATGATAGCGGCAGCTTGCAGCAATAGGGGAAGCTGTAAGAGCACTGGATTTGGCGTGCTGCAGGGAATGTTGTAGTAGTTATGGCTTGAGAGTGTTCCAGTAATTGTGGTGGCTTGCAGCAGTAGGGGAAGTTGTAGGAGCACTGAATTTGAACTGCTGCAGGGAATGTTGCAGTAGTTAAGGCTTGGGAGTGATGACGTGGTTGCAGCAGTAGGGGATGGTGTAGAAGCACTGGCTTTGGAGTGGTGCAAGGAATCTTGTAGTTGTGCTGTTAGGAATGTACAGGCTTGCAGCACCAGAGGATGAGGAGGAGGGCTGAATTTGGAGAGCTGTAGGGAATGCGCAGAATTGCAACAGCAGGGGATGTTGTAGGAGTGCTTGCTTTGGAGAGCTCTAAGGAATGGTGTAGTAATGCTGGCTTTGGTGTGTTGTAGGAATGAACAGACATGCTACAGGCAGGGGTGTGTAGGAGTGATGCCTTTGGGGAGCTGTGGCAATGGTTTTGGAACGGTTGTTTTGGAGAGCTGCAGGGAATGGCGTAGGAGTGCTTTAGGGATTATGCTGGCTTGCAGCTGTAGGGGACGGTGTAGCAGCACTGGATTCTGATATGCTGCAGTGAATGCATGCGCTTGCAGCAGTAAGAAAAGGTTTAGCAGTGATGCTTTGGAGAGCTGCAAGGAATGGTGCAGGGATACTGGCTTTGGACTGCTGTAGGGAATGCATAGGATAACAGATGTAGAGAAAAGGTGTAGGAGTGCTTGCTCGGTTCGGTGAGCTGTTCGTAATAGTCTACGACTTCTGCCTTTGGAGAGCTGATGCTGGCTTTGGGGAGTTATATGGAATGGTGTAGGAACGTTGGCTTTGGGGAGATATATGGAATGGTGTAGGAATAGTTGGCTTTGGGGAGATATATGGAATTGTGTTGCAGTGTCTATATTGTATTGTATTGTATTTGTCCCTCTCTTCCCCCCAGGTCAAGCCTACCCCAACACTGCCACCTACCTTCTCAGACATCTGGCCCATGAAGCATGTGTCAGTTGAGGCTTTTGCCACCACTTTCTCATCCCCCCCCCGCCCCTCCACCTCTGACTGTCTCACATCCTGACACAGCCCTGTCTCTGCTCTACTCTGCAATTTCTGATTCTCTTGATGCTCTTGCCCCTGTCATGAGGATCCGTTTGAAGTCCAAGGCCAAGTACAATTCCTGGTATGACTCTGATGACTCTGACCTAGCTACACTTAAACTTAAGTGCAGGGCAGCTGAGAGGAAATGGAGGGCTTCTTGTTCATCCTCTGACAAACTGGCCTGTAGCCTGCTACAAAGGCAATATCGACTCTCTGTCTTCACCAAGAAGTGAGTCCACATTCGAGCTTGTGTCTCTGCGGCATCTAACAACTCGGCCGAACACTTTAAAGGAATAGTGTTAAAATGATGGCCAATAGTCTAAAACATAGTTTAGACATATTTTGAATGAAAGTTCCTATGTAAACACTTTGAGCAAACAAGGCTCAAAGTGTTTACGTGGGAGCATCCATTTTGTGATTTCAGGCAGCCTCCTCAGCTCTGCCCTGGCGGCACTAAACAAGCAACAAAAGCCCCCTACTGGGAGCTTTTGCTTACTGCAGCCAGAGCAGAGCTGAGGAGGCTGCCTTCATTTTCATTTTACGTTTTCGATGCTCACCAAGCCCAGGGAAGCACAGAAAACATAAAATGAAGGCAAAAAGCCGTGGCGCGTCAATAAAAAATACAACGTTGTTGTATTTGTGATTGCTGTGGTTGGAAAACCACAGAAATCATAAGTACAACAACGTTGCTATTCTGACTGCGGCAGCTTTCGCGTGCAGTCTCCTGGGCTCCCCCAACCCCAAGGGAGTCCAGGAAACTCCAAGCGAAAGCTGCCGCATTCAGAATAACAACGTTGTTGGATTTGTAAATACTGCAGCATTTACAAATACAACAACGTTGTATTTCTCACTGCGGCAGCTTTCGCCTGGAGTCTTCTAGACTCCCTCAGGGTTGGGGGAGCCCAGGAGACTCCACGCGAAAGCTGCTGCAGTGAGAAGCACTGCAGCATTTCAAAACACCCGCAGTGTGTTTCTGCCTGCAGCGGCTTTCACTTTGGGGCTCGCGGGGTCCCCCGGCAGAGCCCCGGAGACCCAAAGTGAAATCCAAGGCAGGCAGAAACACATTGGCATGGAAACACAACCGCGTTGTGTTTCTGCCTGCCGAAGCTATCACTTTGGGTCTCTGGGGACCCAAATTGATAGCCACAGTAGGTAGAAACACAACGCAGTTGTGTTTCAAAAACGCTGCGTTTTTTCTTTCCAAGTTTCTTGGGCTTCTCCGACTCAGAGGAGCGCGAGAAACTTAGAAAGAAACCTGCAGCGTTTTAAAATACAACAACGTTGTATTTATGTTTGCGGTAGCTTCATCTTGGAGCCCAGGGGGTTCCAAGCTGAAGCTACCGCAAACATAAATACAACGCTTTAAAAGCTGTGGTTTTATTTCTAAGTTTTCCGGGTTCCTCCAGCCTGGAAAACCTAGGAAAAAAACTGCAGCTAGTGCTTATTTAAAAAAAAGAAATGAGCACTTACCAAGATGCATCTTTCCTGCCTGCAGTCTCTGGTCTCCGTCCTCCGGCACCAATGAAGCAAAAGCCACCCAGTGGTAGCTTTTGTTTACTACAGCTAGCTGGCTTTTGCTTCCTTAGTGCCGCAAGGGCAAGCACATGCGCCGTCCATTTCACAAAATGGATGCCTCCTAGTGCTTCCCATTTTAAAGTTTGAGCTTCATTTGCTCAATACTTTATTTACATAGGGACTATTAGAAAAAATATTTTTTATATTTTTTTTTATTATTGGCCATCTTTTTTCCCAATAATATTTCGGAGTGCAGTATTCCTTTAAAATCTGCAAGGAGCTGGCCAACCCTGCTGCACTCTCTACCCCTCCTGTTGCCTCTCAGGCTCTTTGCAGTGCCACATTGACACCCTCGCTCCGGCCCTTGCTGATTTTTGCAACCACTCCTTTGCCTCAGGATCCTTCCCCTCCCCTCTGAAGCACTCCCTGGTGCATCCTTTCCTCAAGAAACCCACAGCTAATCCTTCTTGTCCAGCTAACTATCGGCCAATTTCCATTACTCCCTTTCTGGGCAAACTCCTGGAAAAGGTGGCCATCTCTCAGCTTAACCTTCATTCCAATTCTGTTGGCTGTCTCCATGACCACCAGTCTGGCTTTAGAGCTGCCAGAGCATGAAAACTGCTCTCCTGAACATCCGCAAAGATCTGCTCTCCAACCTTGACTCTAACATTCCCTCTGTCCTCATCGTCCTCGATTTCTCTTCTGCCTTCGACACAGTCAACCATACCATCCTGCTCAACCGTCTCCGTGAAAACCTGGGTATCACTGATCAGGCTCTGGCCTGGCTGACCTCTTTTCTCTCTGATCGACCCTCCCAGGTCCAACTTGGGTCCTTCCTATCATCTATCTTCCAGGTCCAACTTGGGTCCTTCCTATCATCTATCTTCCTCTATACCTGTGGTGTTCCCCAGGGGTCTAACCTCTTGCCCTGGCTTTTCAAGCAATACCTGGCAACTCTCGCCCACTGCATTGCCATTTTCTGCTCAAATTTCCAGTGCTACGCTGACGACACTCAACTCCTTTTCAGGCTGCCCTCTGCCACCTCCTCTCCCTCTCTCATCTCTGATTGCCTAACTGCCATTTAAGATTGGTGTGCCGCCAATGATCTTTGTCTGAATGCCAGTAAGGCGGAGATCCTCCTCATCGGCACACCTTCACCATCCTTTCCCCTCACTCTCTGACCGGCTTCCCTTGGCCCTCCTCCTACCCCCACCTGCGATGCTAAGAACCTCAGGGTCATCTTTGACTGCACCCTTTCCTTCTCCACCCACAACTCTGAGGTCTCTAAAAAGTCAAACTTCCTACTGCACCTCCTCAGAGGTACTCTACCTTTCCTCTCCTTCCCCCAGAACCTCATGGTATCCCAAGCTCTGGTTCTGTCTAGGTTGGACTATTGTAACAGCCTCTTTCTAAATCTACCTGCCTCCACTCTCCGGCCTCTGCAACTAATCCAGAATAGGACTGCGAGACTTGTCCTTGGCCTCAAGCCCTGGGATCGTATCTCTCCAGCTCTGAAATCTCTCCATTGGCTCCCAGTGGATGCAAGGATTACATTCAAAACCCTCTGTATTGTCCACAAGGCTTTCTGGTGACTGGGTCCAAATTACCTTCAGCTACCCCTCCGCAAATACCTCCCCTCTCGAGCTCTTCGCTCCGCTACCTCTAACTCCCTCAGGGTCAGTCGTTTTTCAAAGAAACAAGCTGGGGGTAGATCTCTGTCTTCGACTGGGGCCTCCCTCTGGAACAGCCTCCCTGCCACTCTAAAACTTGAGGAGAACCATCTCCGGAAGCACCTCAAGACCTTCCTCTTTTCTTCTGTCTTTGCTCCCCTGCTGGCCACCCTCTGTCCTCCGGGCCCAGGTACCTGCTCACCCTGCCACCCTCCTGCACTGCCTCCGGGCCACCCCTTGCACTGGGGTATGTATCTGTACCCAAACAGCCCCCCACCCTTTTCTTCCTGCACTTATCAGATCTACCCTGTCTGTTGCCTTAAACCTAGTACTTGCAAATTGCTGTCTGCACTACCACTGTTTGTTGCCTATATTATTTGTTTCTCCTTTGGTTCGCACGTTCCACTTCTCCCCCCTTCCATGCACTCTTCCTCTCCCCCTCTCCCATGCACTTGAGCGTTCTCAATGTCACTGGGCCTAGTAAGATTGCTGTTTTGGTCTCCCCTGTTTCCCTCCCTTGCCTTGTTGCGCTCTGAAACACTTGTGTACGACCGCGATAGAAATAAAATATCAATATCAATATAGCGCCCTTTCCCCATTAGTATGGCCTCAATGCGCTTTGTGGTTGGAACGCCCTTGGTGACCACAGTCCATGTGTGGGAGTTTCTAAGAGTTAATTTAAAGATGCATGTGTGCATTTTTGCCAGGTTAGGAGTTAGGTGGGCTTGCTAGACTCCAGTAAGCAGCCCAGAGGTCAGGCAAGTGGGCGGGTGCTGTTGGTAGTTTATTATAGAGTGCTAGTGTCGGAGATTCAATGTGTGCCTAGCTAGACCGACATTTTCCATAGGCTGTCGCTGTATACTAATGGCAGAGGTGTTAAGGTACGTCAGGGGTTTCAGTGTGGACGGCTATGTGCACTGCTAGACCACCAGAATAGCATAGTCATAGCTGCATTCTGGAGTGCATGGATGGGTTGATGTGCCTGCGGCCTCTGCCCACTGATGTGCTGCAAGGTATACATACCGTAAACTTGGATAGAGTTCATCTTCTATGTCGTTTTCTGGGTCCAACGTGATTGGCTGGTCTCGCCAGTTGTGGTCTCCCTATATTGAAAGTTTGAGCAGTGGTAGAGGGGCCCAGAAGGACGAGGGGTGATGTATGAAAGTCTGCGAGTGAGGGGGTGGCTGTGGAGGGTGAAGCATTTCTCACGGTGTGCCGCTGTGAACGCTGCCGGTATCTGTGGGAGTATGGGTGGATAGGTGTCTTGATGGGTTTGGGATAGTCTTTCTGTGCACTTATCTACAGTATAGAGTGCAAGAGGGTTTCAAGAGGAGGAGGGGAAGAGCCAGGTTTTGAGGGCCTTTCTGAATGGCAAGTGATTGTCAATGTTGCGGATGTGCAGGGGCAAGAGAGTTCCAGATGATCGGCACTTGGACGGAGAAGGAGGATCCACCAAGCCTGGAGTAGTTGTAATGTAGGACAACTAGGAGAGATGCTGTGCCAGATCTGAGTGTCCTTGAGGGGTGGTAGGGAGTAACTTTGTCTTGGAGGAATTCCGGGCCGGTGTTCTGAATGGCCCGGTGAGTGATGCACATGGCTTTGCGTTGATCAATAGGGAGCCAGTGGAGGACTTTTGTGTAGGGCCGATGTGTTCTCTGCGAGGTAGGCTAATGAGCAGGCGAGCAGCAGCATTTTGGATTATTTGCAATTTCCTGAGCTGAAACGCTGGTGCGCCTAGGTAAAGGCAATTTGAGTAGTCTAAGCGGGAGAGGATGATGGAGATGATGCAGAGAAATATATAAAATGGTGTAGGAGCGGCGGCTTTGGGGAGCTCTTTGGAATGGGGTAGGGACGTTGGCTTTGGGGAGATATATGGAATGGAGTAGGAACGTTGGCTTTGGGGATATATATGGAATGGAGTCGGAGGGCTGGCTTTGGAATGCTTTAGGTAATACATAGGGTTGCAGCTGCAGGTTGCGGACTTTTGGGGCGTTGCATGGAATATGCAGGTTTGCTACTGTAGGAGAAGGTGTAAGAGCGAACAACATTCTATCAGTCCTCGTATGCTCCACTCGTGATGTCACACACAGTCTGACAGTCCATCAGACCACCACACACTTCCCCTTTTACAATCAATAGCCACTTCAATCACCTACATATAGGGAAGACATTTTCTACTAGAGACCGATCACAACTCACTTGACAATACATTATCAGAAGGCAGACTAGCCAAGGTTTCTTTTTGTCTGGCAATAACTGCGACTAAGCAATATAACGTCACTGTTCAACACATTTTTGGGTGAAGGAACCAGAGAACAGATTGCCTATCATTCTTGTCACTGCCACAAAAACCACCTGTTCTCAACATCCCAATGGACGATGTTTCTTTGATTGCCATGTTAAAGGTCCTTTTCGGTGGCGTGACTGTGGAGTGCTCTATGGAGAATGGGACAGTGCAATGTCACTTAGGTAGGCTTTTGTCCTATGTCTCCATGCGTTTGCTGTTGCTGCTACCAGGTTAATGACATTCTAAATATAAATACTCCACTCTCTTAAGGTCACACATTTGACAAACTCTTGCCTTGCAGCACCTTCTTGGAGTACCGGGCTGGAGGTCACAGCAGATTCCGCGTTCTGCCTCAAAGTGGGAGGGCCTAAGCCCTCGCCAGCCAGGGGCTGGTACCACCCATGCTCCTCCCCATAGAAGCCCCAGGGGGGGCCATAGAAGTGTTTAGCCATTAACATTTGAGACACCTTCTAGACATTGTGGACCATGACATGCACTATGCATGAACCTTAGTAAACTGCTTGCTGTAGTGGTTGGACGTTGGTCTCAGTGCCCACCCTATAAATGAATTGGTCAATGACTTCTTAGCGCATGCCTCTTTGCGTGAAGAGTTTCCCCACATCGTTATGAGCGACAATGGTGTCCAGTTTGTGATGCAGGAGAAGCAAACATTTCGCTAATCCTGCAGGATTGAGCACTGCCGGAGTGCCAAATATCACTGCGGTCCAACCGATTTGAGCTCACAGGCGCAGTTAGTCATGCCTTTGAGCTGATGCATGGATGAAATGCAGGAGCAAAATGTGCCTGGGATGGCTACCTGCCATTCTCTAGGAGGGTCAAGATCTGGAGGCGGCCAGAGGTAGAGTTGCTGTATGCAATACACGTTTCCCTACACTACAACCCCACTTTAAAATAGGAGACTGGTTTAAGATTAGACTACCAGATTTCATTGTCAAGGGCATGTTAAAGTTTAGCCGCCCTACAGAGGTCTTCCACGTTGGCAAAATCTGTGAAGGTACAGGATGGACGCTGGTGGAATATCAAACATGTGAGTAGAACAAGGCGTCACTGGTCATGTAGGTGCTGCAGGGCGGAAGCCAGCAGACCTGGAAGACTCCCCTCCTGGTTCTCTTGCAAAACTGGCTTCCTGCAAACACCCACCCACATTGTACCCCACCAAACAGCCAGGGCCAGCCGACCGGAAGAACAGGAAGGTGAGTCTGTTCCTACAGTGGGGGACATGCCAGTCACGCAACCCCAACATCAGTACCAAATGTGACAGAAATAGAGGTTTCCGGAGAAGTCGTTTTAAGGACTACGTCTCGGAACATTAGTGTATCCTTTTATATTCTCACTATTGTTGTTAAGTTGGTTTTAACTTCCAAGACATCCTTTACAGTTTACCTTCATTGTTACTAAGGGAGGGGGATAGTGTGGTGGCCATCATGATGGTGCATGTGCTACTGTAGCTGGTTGTGTTCATGTAGCTGGTTGTGTGCTGTCATGTGCATATCGCAATGTATGAATGAAACAAATTCTCGGTGCATGCGTGTTCAGTGTTGTAATATAATAGATCAGTTCGGAGACTGAGGAAAGCGAGCAGATGTCTGATGTGCCACCAGCCCTTCTTTAAAGTGACTCACATACATTCTTCTTTCCAGTCTCATATCTCATCATTATATAGCCAGTTCCCCAACTGTCACTGCCAGAATGCTTAATCATACTGCTTTCTGATAGTCTGCATGTTCTACTGGATGTCTCTCTCTCTCTCTCTCTCTCTCTCTCTCTCTCTCGCTCTCTCTCTCGCTCTCTCGCTCTCTCATCCCTCTCTCCCTCATTTATCTCTCTCTCTCACACACTCACACACTCCCCCCCACCCCCTCACTACAGAGCCATACAGAGTGGTGTAGATTGCTGGTTTCGGGCTTGCAGATGTAGGAGCGGGGGCTGGCTGTGGGACTTGAGAGATGGCTTTGTCTGTGCTGCATCTTACTCCGATTTCTCCTTCCTTCTTGCAGGCACTTGTATAAAATGCAATACGGGCATCTACGGGGTGAATAACGCCTGCCAAGCCCTGGATAGTCTCTACCACACTCAGTGCTTTGTGTGCGCTACCTGCGGTGAGTGATGAGGCCCTGAGGGCGAGTGGTGGGATGGGAGTACGAAGAGGGCTATGAAAAAAGATTGGCAAACAAAGGGTGTAGTATAGTTGGTGGAGAGAGAGCGAGAGACAGGATGAGCAAAGAGGGCAGAGTATAAGTCACGTAGCCTCATATCCACTCTCCACCTAATCTGAGACAGGGTGATCTGCACCCCCTGCCCCTCCCCCGTTTACTCCCCTGGTTACTTGTAGATCCCTTGCTGCCACATTGTCTACCCCTCAATCCCCCGTTGTTGGCTGCCCGTTCCCTTGTATCCCTGCTTCCCTCACTGTGTCCTCCCCCTATGACTTGTAAAGCACTTAGTTGCTTCCTGAAACTAGGTTTGTGCTCAATAAATACCCTAATAATAATATATTGTGCACGACTTTTAGCCAGGCCTGGCTATTTGCTCAACAGTACTTCACATTTCTGGGACTTTTTGTTCGCCCAATAGGAAGTATAGTAGGAATATGGAGCGGAAGAACACATACGACTGTAGATGGGTAGCTATCAATAACTGGACTATACTCCGCCATGCAAAGTTTGAGTTGTCTTTCATACCACTGGGAACCCACAGGAGAAATGAACCCAGTTGTTGATAGGTGCCCATTTATATAGTGTATGATGTGTATGGGCCCCTCAGCATCCCTTTTCTTTCCCCTGGCCTGTCCTCATGGATCAGCAGTGCAGGGGATAGATAAGGGTGGTCTGAGGAATGCATAGACAACATGGATAAAAAATGTTTTTACCTGGGATCCTGCCAAGACTCTATTCTCACAATCTTTCCATCTACGCACTGGAGACCCTGGGAGGAACAGAAAACAATGCATTGCCCTGGTGTAAGGTCAAGGCCACGGAATTTGGCTTGCATGTTCTACTGATGTGATGTCACAGCTGGGGGAGATCGTTCTGCATTGATGGCTTCCAATGTGAGTCATACACAACCAATGCATTCCTCTTCAGCGCGGCTATTCAGTTTGCCTTCAATTGTCTCCTCCCTGCATTTATTGCCTTTCGCAGTCCCTCACCTCTCACCTACTTTTCCCCCAACCCCTCCTCACCCCCACCACCGTCAAGCGGCTTGGTATAGTTTGGAGTAGCTAGGAGTGATGAAGAAAACCAGCAAAGTGTGTGTGTTTGTGTGTAGAGGGGTGGGGCAGTGAGGGCAGGAATCATGCTTTGGCACAGCCTTCATTATATGGGCAAACTTAATGTATTAATGAGACCTCTGACCACCGGGCAGTCAGATTATAAAAAATAGTGCTTTGTTAAGAGCAGGTGCCTTGTGGACCCTGTACCCCTGAGGTATGTATCTCTCCCCTGGTCAGCCTGTGGTTATCTCACTATGCCCTTGTGTGCCCCTCCGTGCCCACAGTGACCTTCATAGCCCAGTGTGACCCTTTGAACAGTGAAGAGTCGACCTCAGATTACCTCAAAATGACCTTTTAAATTCAGTCAATTAGTCATCCATCTTAGCCTCTTGATGGAACTTGTTCCCTTCCTAGTACCTAGATGCCCCATGCACCCTCCCCAGCACACATGTGCCCCTGCCTACATCATTGGCCCCTTTCTGAACGGGATGCCTCTCTCAGATTGTGGGTGTCCTTACAACTTATGGGGCCCCCTTTCAGCCTCACAGTGGTCCATCTCTGCCCTTAAGCGCCCCTCTCTATGGGTGACTCTGATTGCCCCCTCGGAAGACATCTTAGTTCAAGCATGCTGCTTTCAGTTGATGGTGCCCCACTCTGACCACGGGCACACTCATCTCAGAGCAGATACCCTGCCATCCATGTGCCAGTATAGTCAGGGGTCCATCATTTAGAGCATAATTAAAAACCACATGCTCGAAAAGTAGAGCAAACACTGGGCAAGAAGCAACACTGTTTATTACAGCTGGGTGAGCACAAATCAAGCAGAACAGTGGATAGGCTCTGATCGAAAGGCTGACATCTGAATGGAATACGAACAGTAGTTTTATACCAAGAAATACTATGGTTGGAAATCAATCGAAACACTTGCAGGTAGGAGAATTCACTTTTTCCATGTTTCCGAGGGATTTCATTGGTTCGTGGATATCACCTCCTCGAAGTTTACATTGATTAGTGAAGCATAATTGAAGCAAACAGTTTAATAGTTTCCCATTATAATGCCTCCCCACGTGGTACCACATTTATTTACAAACCATCCCAGAACAACTTGTTATTACTAAAGTAACATTGTGCTGACCGCCAGAACTTTAATACACTGCCATTGTTCAGCGCCATTGAGAACGGAACATGAGACACCCTGCAGCTGGTGGGAAAGGGGACATTCACATGATACCTGTTGGTTGATGACCTTCACGAACTCTGTGGTAGATACTTTGGAGGCTGTCCACCTCCCCTGAGCTCAAGAACTTACCGTTGGATTGGTTCTCCCAGGAACACCACTCCGTCCAGTGTTCCTCTCCCACATTCGCCTGCCGATGGGCATCACCGAGCGTGTGACCGTACACTGGTACAGAGCAATGTTTTCCAGCTGCCGTACTGGGTGGCTGGTTTGGCTGACCGTCCTGTAATTACATCACCTTGTTCTAGTTATGTAGTTTTTCTCATAATGAGTAGCTTAAGCCCCACACCCCTTTTGCAGAAACCTGTCATACTGGTCACATGTTTCAGATCAAGGTTTCCCAGGTCCAACCTGCCCCAAGGGATTTCCCACTACATGTGTTTATGATGGTGCTATTTTTACACTTCCCCTTCTTTAGCTAATCATAGGGCAGTGTCTTTGGACTGTGTGCACACCCAATGCATCATTACCTCTTACAGTTCCTGGTGAAGCCCTTTGTGCGGGGCGTCTGTGGCTTAGAATAACTGGGTCATTTCCCATGTAGCTGCCCCCAACGTCCCCTTTCTTTACTCTTACAGTTGGTGGGTACGCCCCCCTGTCTGGCGCTGAATTAGCACCTTAAACACATTCCCCCCTTTCGATCAATCTTTCAATCGACATGTCTGTCCCTCTCATCCCTTTTCCTTCCGCACCCACACCCTTGTTACCATGGTCATATCCCCTTCCTCCTCGTATCCATCCAAATCCTCCTCAGTATCTTTGTTCCATCAGGTGAACACTCTCCCCATAATGCTTTGTAATTTTCCAAGTCTTGTGGGGGTGCTGTGAACAGTTCTTCTACTTAATTCTCTCTTTCATTCATACTGGGGTGCTCCTCACCTAATACCGTCTCGACCTTCATTTTTTGTAATGCCATTATGTAACCTTTCTTATGCTGGTGGCATTTACACCAATGGATGATCAGACAACAGATACAGGTGGTGATGAGGATAGCGATGAGCACAGGGGCAATTATCTTAAATGCTGCTACAAGCCTGGTGGGTGCCCCCATGAATAATGAATCCAGGCAGGTTGCTGATGAAATGTCTTGCGTTTCTTTTGCCATTCTCTCGTGTATTTTTCTTATTCCCTCTAATGTGTCTGTGATTGTTCCATTTGCAGCATCATTAGCGGGAATTGCAGTACAGCACTCGCTCCCTATTTTATGGCACACCCCTCCCCCATCACTGTCATAAGATCCAAAATGTAACGATTTTGGAGGGTCATTAATCATAGGCCTTGCAGCTCTTCACGCACTGCGTTGAGTCCCTTTTCGGTTGGCATTTGCCAGTTGAAGCAGTTTGTAGCGTGTGATCTGCAACCACTTTGCAGTGGCTGCCGCTTGTACCACAGGAAGGAGGAGAGAGGTAAAAAAGACAGATGCTGAGCTGAAAAATTTCAGATGGCGTGGAATGTTCTCTAGGCTCTAGGTGGATTCCGCTGAGATGTAGTTGCTGCTGGACCTTTTCTTCCTTGTTACCATGTGTTTGTTTGTATTTCTGCTGGCACTTTTTCTTTATACGCGAACAATTCACTGAGTGGCATCAAGTCTGCGCAGTGCACAACTAAAATAGAATTATGGAGGGTTATTAGTGCGCACAACCCCATCCAGTCTGGTGGTAGCTGGGCGTATGCTCTTGTTCCACACGCCCACCAGGTGTCCATCACAGCTGTAGTCCCCTTTTGCAACGCCGCAATGTCCATCGTGCTCCTGCAACTGGTATTCATCCCCAGCATTATTGTTCCATTTGCTCTGAAACACAAAGACTAATGTGTGAGCGGCTTTTTATAACCACCCGTTCTTTGAGGTCCACCAGTCCTTCTGCACGGCACTGCACCATTCTGAAGACCTATCTCTTCTAGGTATATTTGTTCTTGGCTGGCCGCCTCCTTGCCTGTAGCCTTCCCACTCTCAGCGCCAAGATACCCTCGGGTGAACGTGCGCTCTATAAATAACATTAACAGAACATAACATTCCACTTTCCATTGTGCAGCACCGAACCCTAGATTAGCATCAAGGTTCTGGTGTGGCACCATGGCACATCGTACCCTGTGGTGCTCTTACAGTATATTCTTTTATGGACCGTGGACACCTGTTTTCCCTGTTTTGCCCCCTCTGTTACACATTACAGAACCAGGTGCTTACTCTTCTCCTATTGGGCCATACTTTCTAGCTGTATGAAGTTGTCCTCGTACACCTCCTCTCCCTCATCAATCCACTTTACTTCCACTGTATGCCTGTGGAACATACCCCTAGTCCTGCACAAGGTCATATGTACCAGACATCCTACCGCTGTAATTTGAGGTAGCTAACACTGGTGCATGTGCCGTGGCGTCTTTTAGTTCTGTGAAACCTTCATTAATTTCAGATGTCTATTTAATGTCCCTCTTCTCTTTTTGTGCTTCCTTAGGGCCCTGTAGTAGGCGTTTTGTGACTGTGGCATAATCCAATAACCTTGCTCTAAAGTAATTGCATATACCTAGAAACCTCTGCATCTTTTTCACTGTTCGTGGGTGGGCGGTGGAATGAATGGCCTGTGTTCTTTCAGGTGTTATCCTACACCCTTCCATGGATATTATTTGCCCTAGGTATGCAGCCTCTTCTAGGCAATACTGTAATTTTGCCATATCCACCTTATACCCTTTCTCTGCAAGTAGTGACAAAATGTGTACTGAGTCTGTCCTACACTCGTCTTCTATCTCACTACATATTAGCACCTCGTCAACATATTGAATCACAATGCTTGATGTTTGCACATTGCATAGATCCATTTGTATTATCCTATTTAAAATACTGGGTGATTTTCAGTACCCATGGGGCAAACAAGTGTGTTTGAATCTAGTTCCGCGATACGGGAAGGCGGTCAGATATCTTGAGTCTGGGTGCAAAGGTGTAGAGAAGAAGGCATTTTTCCAGTCTATGACCATGAAGTACTTTGCAGTTGCTGAGATATTGCACAATATTGTTGCAGGGTTTGGAACCACAGGAAATTCTGCTTCCACCACTTCATTTAGGGGGTGCAAATCCTAGATGAAACGCCATGACACGCCCTTTGATTTTTTTTTATCGGATAGATGGCCGTATTACAGGTCGATGCAGATGTCATAATGCGTGCAAAGTAGAATATATCCCTTCATCTGCTTCTCTGGTCAATGGGTATTGGTTTGCCTGGGGCAGCAGGGCCCCTGTTTCAGATTTATTTTTAGTGCCCCAATAACTTTCATTACCCCCACATCATAAGGCCCCTTGGTCCACAACTCACCCGGCACCCTTTTGAGATCTCCCTCTGTGTGTGTGTTTACCTTCTTCACTATTGTGTTAAAATGGGAACAATTTTTTCCAATATCTGAACTGGGTAAGGTATCTGTATCTGGAACACCATCTCCCCTTCCTCCTCGTCATCGGCAAACAACTGTTCATCCAATACTCCAGTAATTATCAAGGTGGGGTCAATGCACAGCACTGTTCGTCACTCCATGTTGTCAACGTTTGTTCCACACAGAATAACCATGTCTTTGAGTATCCCCGCTTTTTCCAGCTGTAACACCATTTTTCCCCCTTTTAAGTCATCCTTCTGGCACTGTGGTCCGAAGCCAGTTAGAACACCTTCCCCTGTATTCCTGGGACCCATCCTAGCAGAACTTCGACCCAGTACAGGAACATGCTGTGGTATAGTGGCTGTGCTTGCAAGGTGCTTTGCACGTGAGCTGCCAAGAGAAGAGCTGCTACCTGGGCATAGTAAATGCTGGGCGTGGAGCACACCATCCCTTTCTCTGTGAATTATATGGTTGCATTCAGGTTGCTAAGCAGATCTCTCCCGAAGATATTCATGGGTGTGTCTTTGGAGTACAGTAAGGGAGCTATGAGGTGTTGTGTCCCTATGGTTAATGATAAATCTTTTGTTACTGGAACCGCGACCACCGCCCCAGAAAAGCCCTGTGTATCCATCATTGTGTTAGTTAACGGGACTCCCCCCCCCCAACACACCCCCCCCTTCCCAAGCCCTCCCCACATCCCTGATGCAGGATTTGGTTGCTCCTGTATCCATGAGATACGAGAACTCTCTTAGCCCTATTTTTACTGCCACCTCGGGTTCCTCTTCGGGGTCGTCAGTTACTACCAGGACTGGAAACGCTTGGTTTTTCTGTGGGCCCTCCTATTGCTGTGTGCTATTCGGCAGGAATGGGAAAGTGTTCCCTCCTACCACGCTGACCCCTGTGTAATGATATGATAGTTTATTTATATCGCGCCTATACACAATGTGTTTCAAAGCGCTTCAAGGCAAGGGAGGGAACAAGGGAAAATACAATGACATTCTTACAGGCCATGAACAATAAGAATGTGAAATTAACTATCGTACTCGGCCTGACTACACTTCAGATAGTGCAAGAGCTAAGGAAGGGAGGTGGAGAGTGGGAAGGAAATTGAAACACACAGGCAACTACTGTACTAGGCCTGATGACATTTCTGGTAGAGCCAGAGATTAACAAAAGGTGAGGGAGAGGTGTTCAGAAAGGGACTAGCGTATTAGGCCTGACGACATTTCAGATAGTACTGGAAGTAGGGGAGGGGAAGGAGACAAACAAGGTTGCTATCATACTAGGTCAAGTACAATTCTGATAGAGTAAGTGCATAGAAGAAAGTGAGGGGAGGCGATAGGAAAAGGGGAAAGGGGAGAGGAAGAGAGAACAGAGAGTGGGCAGTGAAAAAGTGGAGAAGCAAGAGGGGAGAGTGAATACAATTGCAGAAGTCAGTAGTAACACATAATTTTGCGAGAGAACAGCAAATACAAGCCAGGAGTCAAGATGAAAATGGGAACAGCATGATTCAAGGCCACCATGAGTACAAGATGCAGGGGAAGTCCAGAATGAGAGTTGAGAGAGGGTGACGCACCGTGAGTCAATGAAGTCCATAAAAGTCAAATCCAAGCGTTTGCAAAAGGCGTTGTTGGTGAAAGCAGAATGTATCAGGACAGACTCCTGCAGATGTAGGACATAGGAGGGGTGAAGATTGGAGGGGGGAGGGGAAGCAGGGTAGAAGAATCAAGCAAAACAGGCAACTTATGTATGCGAGAAGGGGGGGCACACCAGAACATCACAGGGGACCAGAGGTGGGGATGGCCTGTGGGGACAGAGGGAGTAGATACATGTTGGTGCATGCTTACCGGCTGTCTGGGCAGTTGTTCGGGTACTGGGTCCGAACAGGCCCAAACAGGAATTGCCCTTTTCTTGGTGTGCCTTTCGCTTCGGACGCCCGGGCGCTAGACACCCTTGATCTAAGAGTTAAGAGCAAAATGAAGAGGCAAGGCTAAGAAAGTGGGCAGGGCTTAGGCCAGGTGACCTAGATCCACTTGCACCTGCTCCCCATCTGCAAAGGAAAAAAGGCTGGAGGGCACCACGTTTTGCCCTAGCACCACCGTGGTTCCGGCTGCTACTGCAGGTGGCTCAACCATTGCTGGAATAGTTATCCCGCTGTTGGTTTTCCTTCCTTGGGACGTCACTCCTCCCTGCTGTGCTGGCACCTGCGCTGGTTTGTAACTGCCCTGGAGGACACTGCATCTGCTGCCACTGAAGCCCCTGCTGTTGCGCTACTTGGGTTGCCTGTGCCTGTTGCATAAATGGACAGGTGCGCGCCACGTATCCCATGTTCTGACATATGTAGCATTGTCCAAAAACCATGTATCCTGTTGGTCGATACCCCCCTCTTTCCTGTTGTGAAAACCCTCTTCCTATAGGAAAGTATCCCCCATGCTTGTTATTTCCCTGTGCTGGCGTTCCCCATGTGGTTCATACTGCGGCTTCATGTACTCGCCTTGTTTTGGTGTTTGTCCTACGGGAAACCCTCCTTGTGGTGCTGACACCACGGCAGCAGCATCTGGCACCAACAGTGCTCCTTCCATGGTGTATTTGGCCAGTTTCTTTTGTACTCATTTGTTTTCTGCATTTGCTGCATTCTTGGCTACCTGCCTCTCGCTTTCCTCCTTCCTCTTACAGTAATGTACTATTGTTCCTTGTATTTCAGGCCAGCCCTTAGCTTCTATACCCACTACCTTATCCAAGGAAGCCTGTACTTCTGCTGGCAGTCCTTTTACTAGTATGTGATAGAACAATGGTATGCATTCGTCTCAGGACCTTCGCGTCTCTTGGGTCCATAAATCCTGAACTCGCTTTATATATTCAGATGGGTCTTGGCCACCTTTCATTTTATACGCCATCACTGTCCCCAGGTTATAGCTGTCTGCATACATGCTTCTTAGGGCCTCATTATGACCCTGGCGTTAAGGGTTTAACGGCGCCGTAAAAGGTGTCGGTGCTGTTAAACCCTTAACGCCTGATTACGAGGTCCCTTTGCGGGACCCGACCTTAACGGCTGGTTTTACTAGCCGTTAAAGTAGGGTGCCGCAAAGGGACCTTGGTGCTAAGTACGGTGCCGCAATTTGCGGCACCGTACTTAGCGCCTTCCCCATTCCCGTTGAACCCTATTGGGCAAAAATGGGAATGGGGAAGGGCCCATGGTGAATGGGGAATTACCGCCCCGCCAAACTTGGAATGGGGCGGTAATTCCGCCATTCACCATGGCGGATCCCGGCATGGACCATGGTGCTTATAGCCCCATGGTTTAGCATCGGGTTCGTAATGAGGCCCTTAGACCCATCCAGACATGTGCTCGATAATTGTTAAATAGAGATCCGTCATGAGCATTGGTGCTCAATTTCACTCCTTTATAGTCAGCCTGATTTCAAAGTGTATCTGCCTGTTCTATAATTGCGGCAAACAAACTTTTCATATCTTCCATTGCCAGCGTCACCCCGCTGTCTTTTTCTCAAGTGCCTGTATCCATTTAACGGCACTAGCTACGAGGGAGGGCAGGCTACATATTAGGTTGTTCCGGTCCATTGTTTGCCAGGTCACATAATAGGTTACCCTTCGTCCCTTCTGTGGTAACAGCATTACCCATGTCTGAGGTCCCATCTCTCCCTCTGACAGCTTGTGTTAACCCCATTTTTAACTGCCCTGTCGTAGTAGGTAAGGAGGTGGACCAGTCCCTGTCACAACCCTGTTATTTTCTGTCGCCTAATAACCCTTTGTCTGAGGCTGCATCATCCTCATCCCCTTCATCGTTTTTCTTTGTTTCTTCCTCTTCTTCCTCCCCATCTAATTTGAATTTTATTCTTCCCGATAGCCATTCTCCCATATCCCCCTTGCTCTTCCTCCTCATCTCCTCCCCTGTCACCCGTTCTGCTTCCCTAAATAATGCATCCACCTGTTGGCGCGGATTCTTTTCTATATCCGCTAGATATTTTCTTTTGTCCTGCATGTGCACCTCTGCTCTTTGTGCTTCTTTTTCTCTCCCACCCCATGGTTTTCCCCTGATTGTCCTTTGAGGTTTTCCAACAAGGGCTGTTATACCCGGCGGCTGGTTGCAAAGTGGGATACAACCCATAGTGCCCCCTCCCACAGTCTCTTCTTCTTCTTTCTTCAATTTTTCCCCTTTAGTCTCCTTTTATAATTTCCAGAGACCCAATATGTTTTGCCTGCTTGTTAGCTTAGAACCTTTATATTTCGTTAATAGGTACGAGAATATATTCTCTGTTATCTTACTGTCAAATGTCCCTTCCCCTGGCCATACATGGAACCACTGCCCTGCAGTCTCCCAGCCCACTGAACATTATATTTTAATAGTTTATCGTGATACTGGGGCAATTTGCGGCACATGTGGTCTAGGGGGCAGTCCACATAAGCCATCATTTCCTTTCTTTTTATTCTACTACCCTGTGTTCCCTCCTCCCCCTGTTCTCCCAACTCTTCCCCTTTTTTCTTTTATTCCCAATCACACCTCTCAATGTTCACTCTGGCCCCAACACTCACTCAATGTTAGTACTTGACAGCCCTCTCCACGGGATCACCATTCCCTATGTTAGCGCAAGTGTGTCCAGGTTCTAACCATGCATCACCGGTACACTCCTGCTGTTGAAATGCAAAAAAAGCCTGCTATTTTATATGAGATACCTCTTGGTGCTGATTCGTCCACCACAAGCCCTCACCACTGAATGACTCAACTATACAATCACCTACATGGTGTGCCACTCCTGTCTAATGGAGTTTGCCACACAATACGCACCTCTCCCGCTCTACTGCAGGCGTGCCCACACCAGCACCCACTCCCTATCCAGTGGTACGCTCTAATATCTACACTACTACGGCCGATCATCCTCCCTTCTCCATGGATGCGTCCTATACACCGTAAAAGAATCTGTCCTCCCCCGCCGTACGAATGCACTATTATGCAGCATCTTCTTGCATGGTTATACTCGGGTCCTGGATACTCTTGAGTCCCCTCAGCAGTGAGCCTCCACCGCAGGCTCAACCTTCTACTGATCGCAAGACGGTGCTCTGGACCTGGCAGACCTTTGAACTCAGCATCTGCAAGCCTCCTCATTGATGCGCAGTGAACAGGTCTGTCGCCAGACACGCTCCCCCGGGGAGTACGGCCTGGATACCCTCAGTGGTCCGGGGAAGATTGGGATATCTCGCTGGGACCTCCAAAAATGTAGTCAGGGGTCCACCAATTAAAGCATAATAAAAACCACATACTCAAAAAGTAGAGTAAACACCGGGCAAGAAGCAACATTGTTTATTACAGCTCGCTGAGCACAAATCAAACGGAACAGTGGATAGGCTCTGATCGAAAGGCTGACATCTGAATGGAATACAAACCATAGTTTTATACCCAGAAATACAATGGTTGGAAATCCATTGAAACACTTGCAAGTTGCAGAATTCACTTTTTCTATGTTTCCCTGGGATTTCATTGGTTCGTGGACATTACCTTCTCGAAGTTTACATTGATTAGTGAAGCGTAATTGAAGCAAACAGTTTAACCATTTCCCAATGCTTCCCTATATGGTACCACATTTATTCACATCCGAACCCAGAACAACTTGTTATTACTAAAGTAACATTTGTGCTGACCGCCAGAACTTTAATACACTGCCATTGGTCAGCACCATTCAGAACGGAACATGAGACACCCTGCAGCTGGTGGAAAAGGGGACATTCACACAATACATGTTGGATGATGACCATCACAAACTGTTTGGTAGATACTTTGGAGGCTGTCCACCTCCCCAGAGCTCAAGAACTTACCGTCTGATTGGTTCTTCCAGGAACGCCACTCGTCCAGTGTTCCTCTCTCACAGCTGCCTACCGATGGGCATCAGCGGTCATGTGACCGGCCCACTGTTACAGAGCCATTTTCCCTTGAAGCCGTACTGGGTGGCTGGTTTGGCTGACTGCGCTGTAATGACATCACCATGTTCTGGTTATGTTGTTTTTCTCGTAATGAATAGCTTAAGCCCCACTCCCCTTTTGCAGATCTCTGTCGTACTGGTCACGTGTTTCAGATCGAGGTTTCCCAGGTCCAGCCCGCCCAGAGGGATTTCCCACTACACGTGTTTATGATGGCGCTATTTTTACCCTTCCACAGCTAATCATAGGGCAGTGTTTCTGGACTGTGTGTACACCCAATGCATTGTTCCCGGTGAAGCCCTTTGTACGGGGCGTCTGTGGCTTAGAATACCTGGGTCATTTCCCATGTAGCTGCCCCCACCGTCCACCTTCTTTACTCTTGCAGTAGGTAGGTGCATCCCCCTGTCTGGCGCTGAATTAGTACCTTTAACACACCAGTATGGGTAGAGGGGGTGGGACACTATGATAGAAAGGAAGGGACATTGATTAAGGGGAAGGGGTAAATAGGATGGAGGGCAGATCCTAAATGTGGTCCTAATATTTCCTTGGGTCTATCTCTTCTGCAGGACGTACTCTGAGGGAAAAAGCCTTCTACAACGTGAAGGGCTTGGTATACTGCGAGGAGGACTACCTGGTGAGTGACGCGTGAGGGCCACCGGGAGAGCGATGTATTAGTACTACGTACTGAGTGATGTGTGATGGTTACCGGTCAAATGATGTATTAATACTACCTAGGGAGTAATTATGTATTGGTATAGCCGGAGGATAATGCAAGTGATCCACGAGGGCCATCTGGAGAGTTATGTGTGAGGGCAACCCATGGAGTGTTGTCTGGCTCTTAAAAGATGCATTATGACTGACAATGATATCCCCACTCACACTGTTCTGTCTTCTCCACATGTTCACCTTCCTTCTATGATTTTTCATTCCTGTACACTTCTGTCTTCTGCAGTTTTCAGGGTTTCAAGAAGCAGCAGAAAAATGTTGTATGTGCGGCCACCCCATCCTAGAAAAGGTGAGACTTTGCTACCATTTGCACAACTCAAGTATTTGTTTCATTGCATTCTGGAACCTATAGTCCCGATTTTCAATGAGGATAACACAGGTATTGTTCAGCAAAATACAGGGGTATTTGTAGTCCAATGATTTCAGAATTGTAAGGGTCTGCAGGTCTGGGTTGAGCTGTGGTGGCAGAGCTGTGTGTGGGTTCTTGTACTAGAACATGAGGAGTTGTTGTTCAGATTGAGGTGCATTTACAGAGCTATGCGAGCCTCAGTACTGACACAGTGGGGCCTGCTGTATGTCGAGATCAGTATACTTTGGCAGACTCAGGACAATCACAGTACTGTCATAGCAGGAGATGCTGGGCAGGATTGACGTGCTTTAGCAGAGCGGTGGGCGAGTCCAGGGATTGAATATCACTGGGTGCTGCAGGCCTGAAGGGAGTAGCATCAACACTAACATCCGCAAGTGATGTAGTAGGTTAGTCTTGTGGTTTTCATTTGGTGCATGCTTGGGGGTGCTATAGTAAATCAGGCTTTTGGTGCTTTTGTAGTTCATTCTAAGTGCTGTACTAGATCTGGCGTAAGTGCTGGGCCCATTTAGGTTAGTGCTGGGGCACTGTAATAGGTCAGGCTGGATTACAGGGGAAGAGGGGTTTTCAGGTAGGCCAGGTGTGGTATTCTGAATAGGGACTCAATTCAGGAACCAGGCAGTAGACAGTAAGTACAAAACATGAAATGTACTTTATTTCTTCAGTTACAGATTAGCTTAGATCCAGAGCACACGGAGAATGCATCTTTCCAGCTCACAGTTCCACAGTGAAGTCCCCACCAACAGTCACTCCTGGAATCTCCAACAACACACATTCTACATTCCATCCAACATTATCACAGCAGCATCTTGCTCACATGCATGCATGATACTACACAACTCCGTCCCTATCAAAAAACAAGAACCATCCAACATCCAACCTGAACAACCACTCAGAAACAGAGTTCCTGACACAGTGCATAACAGAAAAATGTACACTCAGGAAATAAACAAATACTCCCTTATACCCTGGCCTGCCACACCAGGGCCTTGTGTCTGCCACACCCGAGCATTAACTACCCACATGAGGGTATAACTGCTACACAACAGCAACAATTTGACTACGCTCACAACCATCCATACACAACATAACCTCCTACTGACCTGGCCCGCCACACCAGGTCCTCAGGCCTGCCACCCCTGAGCACAACCCTGACCAACTACACAGAGCAACCAAGCAACAAACCGGAATAATGTCATGCTACCAATCACCTAACCATGTCCTGAGGAACACCCACAACACCACAAACCAACCACAACATTGCACACACCACAACCAAAAGTTCAACTGCATCTCCCTGAGAAACAATAAAAAGAAAGAACAAAGAAAAGTAACTCACTAGACAAAGATCACACTAAAACACAAACATCAGTGCAAGGGAGCAGCAACAACACAACCCACACAAACAAAGGAGACCAATCATGTGTTGACCTGCAACCTCACCTGCCACCCAAACACAGGTTTGGCAGAACCATGCTTAGGCAACACTACAATCTTGTAAAGAATAATATGTGTTTTAAAGAATGATGTGTCTGCCACAACCATGCTAACACCACTGCTAAGCATGTGGTACCAACATGCGCACAAGCACTATGTCATCGAGTCAATGACACAAATGAGCACCTTTGTGTCATAGCTCCTACATAACTCCTGCACAACTGTTCTAGGACACTCTACAGCTACATAACTTCCACACAACTGTAGTAGGACATCCTACATCTGCATAACTCCTGCACAACCGTGCTAGAACGCCCTATAACTTCACAACACCTATGTTTATCTGGTGTCAAAGCTCCTACAACAATATAACCAAACACCTACTTTTAACTGGTGTCAAAAACTTCTGAAGAACATTACATTTGCACTCATCAACCAACACTACAAACTACATCCAAACTTCCACTCCCATGTTAAAAGCCATACTTAAACCTACACACCCCCAATGTCTCCGAGATAAAACTCTGACATTCTCACAAAACCCATACCAAAATGTTACTGGTGTACCACTCTACACCTAAACTTATTCTTGTAGCGTGCAAAGCTACTGTTATGTTATTTGGCATTTATATAGCGCTGCATATATCATTGGTATGACCTCAAAGCGCTGGTAGGTTGACCGTAGTCCACGTCATTAGAGAGACTAGGGTGTCGCAGGGTGCTTGGGTGCACCAGTTATGTGTGCAGCTGATGTAATTGCCTGATGGTAGCAGCATCCTAGAATTAGGTTTTGTGTTATTGATGTCAGTTAAATGTGTAGTGTGTGGGGTGGCACCAAGACTGGGTTCTAGCTGCGTTAGGCCTGTAGGACGCTTATGTGTGCAGCTAGGCCGGTTTGTCATGGGATATAGCTGCATTTTATCAGAATTATGAAGTGTTCATGGGTTAATGTTCGTAAGCGAGCAGCTAGGCTGAATTAATTTAGGGGTGTAGCTGCACTCTAATTGTGATCGTGTAGAGTAGAGAGTAAGCATAGTGATATGGGATGAGAGTGTTTGAGTGGAGTTGAGATCTAAGGAGATCGATAATCTGCATTTCAGGCATGCGGTTGCTTAATAGCAAATTAATAAGCATATTCAGTGATGCCATTGTTCGGGATCTCATTGAGCATTAGTCATCGGGTTGCTGGGTTCAATCGCTTCAGAGGGTCGTGGTTGGTATTACAGAAAGAGCCACGTTTTTAGAGCTTTGCGGAACGTCATATAGTCTTGGGTGTGTCGAATATGAGGGGGAAGCGAGTTCCTCAGAGTTGGGGCTAAGGTTGAGAAGGTGGATATTCTGATCCGGACAGAGTTAGACGTTGGAATCACTAGAAGGAGGGCAGTGCTTGATCTTAGGGTGCGGGATGGGAGGTATGGTTTTATCTTTTCTGGTAGGTATATCGGGCCAGTCTTGTGCACTGCTCGGTGAATGATGCATAGGGTCTTGAAGGTGGCCCTTCGTCTGACTGGGAGCCAGTGGAGGGTTCGGAGAGCTGTTGAGATGTGGTCTCTTTGACCCCGGGCAAGGAGCAGTTTTGCAGCAGCGTTTTGGGCTCTTTGGAGTTTGTTGAGTTGGTATGCCGGGGCTCCTAGGTATAGGGAGTTGCCATAGTCCAGTCTCAACATCACAATAGACATAACTGCCATTAGTCTGTTCGGGTAGGAGAGGTAGGGAAAAATGCGTCTGAGGAGTTTGAGGTGGTAGTGACAGCATTTTGACACGTTGTTGATCTGACGGGAGAGGGTCAGGCCTGATATGATATGATATGATATGGTATTTGTAACGCGCCTATACACAGGTGTTTCAAGGCCTGAGTCCATAGTGCAGGCTAGGTTTTTCACTGCATCAGAGTGTGGTGAGGGGAAGGGGGGGCGAGGGACGGGGTGCCAAGGGAGCGGATGTGGTGTAGAAGGGCAGTATTGCTGCACACCATGATTTCAGTTTTAGCAGGGTTCAAAAGGAGGTGGTTTATGGTCATCCATCGGTCAATATCGCGGAGACCATCGGTCAATATCGCGGAGACAGGCTTCAAGGTCGGGAAGGAGCTTGGCGCCTGTCTTGGGAATACTTAGGATGATTTGGGGATCGTCAGCGTAGTTGTAACAGGAGAGGTTGTGCATGCGGATGATTCCTGGTAGAGTGGTCATATAGAAGTTGAACAGGAGAGCAGGCAGGCATGCGCCTTGGGGTACTCCAGTGTTCACTGAGGGAGCAGTTCAGACATAAGGGGAGAGGAGGGTTATTTGTTTCCTGTTGCTGAGGAAGGAGATGATCCATTTGAGAGCAGTGCCTCGGATTCCTAAGGAGTGAAGGCGGTCAAGGAAGATTGAGTGGTTAACCATGTCTAAGGCTGCAGAGAGATCGAGGAGAATCAATGCTGTGCATCCTTCAGTCTGCAGTGACCTTGAGATCATCCCAGATCGATAACAGAGTGGTTTCAGTCCCATGTCACGGTCTGAAGCCTGATTGTGTGGGGTCGAGTAGGAAGTTGGATTCTACAAAGGAGTTGAGCTGGGAGTATGCAGTCCGGTAAATGAGTTTTGTGAGAAATCATGTGTTGGAGATCGGTCTGTATTTCTTGGGGTCAAGGAATGCCTTTTTTAGAAGTGGCTTGACATGCGCTATTTTGAAGGCATCAGGGAAGATGCCGGAGGTGAGGGATTAATTTAGAATGGCTCTTGCATGTTCTCCTTCGCAGGTAGACGAGAATATTTCTTTCAGGACAGAGGCTGGGCAGAGGTCGAGGGTAGACCTGGAGGGTTTGCTGGCTGATAGTAGGTCAAGGAACTAGTCTCTGGAAATGGGTTTGAAGGAGTAGAAGGTAGGGAAATCGGGCATCGGGCAATGGGATCAGGAGGGTTTGGTGATGGGTGGGGGAGGACAGTTTGAGGTTAAGGGAGGGGGTGGATTGGGTAGAAGAGCAAGTGAGTTTGACAAATTCTGATATTATCATGTGGAGTTCTTTGCTGCGGCTGCCACAGTTGAGAATTTGTTTATTGTAATAGGCTTTTTGGCCTTTCGGATTTCAGCTTTGTAGTTGCGGTGGTGCAGGGCGAACATGGATCTGCTGAGGTCGGTTTTAGATGCTCGCCATTTGCGTTCAAGAGTTATTTTGTTTTTTGGCATTCCTCAGGAGGGGCGTGAACCATTTGGGGGACGGTTCATTGCGTGAGGAAGTGGGGGGTGAGAGGAATTAGTGAGTCATTAAGCCAGGAGTCTAAGGCGTCGATGGTTAAAGCTCTATCGAGGTGGGGGGCATTGCAAGGGGGTAAGGAAGTAGGGCTTTGGCTAGGTCGGGTAGCTTTGCACCTGCTCTTCCCCTAACAAATACATCTCCATACCCCATGATGTACTAATAACACCCAAACCCCTAATGTGTTATTAACACTACACACACAGCTGCACAACACGTCACACCATTCACCATTCTGTTTTCTTTTTCAAACGCCTCTTCATTTACGAACAACTCACTAAACAGCACTTTCTGCAAATGACTTAATTGCAAGTTACTACTTAACATTACTTCATTTCAAAGTACTCTATATATGGTAATTGAATTATTCACCAAAACTGTGCAGACGCCAATAATTCACTTTACATATAAAAACAAAACACGTCATCACAGCGTATTATATGAATTCACTAGACAATTCTTCAGTGATATTTATCCCCCAATACGAATGGCAGAATAAAAAAAACATCCTGCTTCAGAGCGCACCAACTGCACCTGAAGAGGCCGCTCCAAAAATAAACACTGTGCATAACAGTGCCTAACTTGCTCCTTTAAAATAGGCTCAATCAAACGAAATTTGGAGTTTTCAAAATATAACGACTTCTAAAAGCGCAATGGTTGCAGCAGGACAATAAATCTCTTTCAGCTTAAAACGAAACAATTAACAAAAAGGTATACTGCAATCCTGCGCATAAGACTCTAAAATTCGAAATCTCAACAGGATTGGCAAATGATCATTACATTTTGCATACGTCAAATTGGTTGCAGATTTCCGCAAATTTCAATTTATCGGAACAGCCGACATGTGTTTCGACACCCTGGTCGTTATCAATGCTAGTACATTTTCTGAATAACATTCCCACTAAATTAGCTTATGATGGTCGAATGGAAATTTGTAAATTGAAGTGAATGGTACCTCACCCCGTTCCCAATGGTGTAGGCACTTAATAACAAGTGAACCAATTCGTCTCTTGGTTTAATAATGGATATGATAATCCCTCTCATCTAATTAATGCGCATCCAATATCAGTTGATCAATTTAGCGGTATAGATACCTTGTTCCAAATAGATATGGGACAGATCCCTTTGATCGAAATATTTGGAACAGGGTATCTATACCGCTAAATTGATCAACATTACTATGCACACCTAATTGGGCTTGCTGAATCTCTTCAGTTTTCATGACCAACAAGCACTGATATTGGACGCGCCTGCCACAAGGGACCACCATAACCCAGAGGGAGCCGAAAGATCGAGCAGTGCTGGAGGATGAGGTGAGAGCATGGGATGCGCTGGCAAAGGAAAGGACAGACCGGACTAGGAGAGCGAAGGACAAGGAGTTTGAAGAAGGAGAAGAGGTGCTGGTAAAACAACGCATACAGAGAGAGACAGACGCCCGATGTGACAGCATCCCGGTCAGAGTGACTGAGATAAAAGGGACCATGGTAACGGCCGCCAACGCCCAAAGGTCCGTGACGAGGAACGTGTCGTTTTTACAAACGGATGAAGATACCGGACAAGAGACTAGGATGCCCGAAGAAGGAGAGGAGAGTGAAGACAATCCCCCGACTCCAGCTGGGCGAGGAGACAAAGATACCGCAGAACGTCGACCGACGCGAAACATCAAGAGGCCATGCAGACTTATTGAGGAAGTGTAACATGGACGAAAGCATATATGTGAAGGGGAGGTGTTGTGAGGGAGGAGGCAACAGCAAGAATAGGGTTAACAAAACCAAGATCCAGGAGGAGGAAGAGGAGGGGCCTCGAGCAGAAAGAGGCAGATATTGTAGAATAAAGCAAGATGCATCATGTCCTTCTTGAATGAGTGCGAGTGAAGAGAAACGTACAACAGCCGCAATCTCCCAAAAGAAACTCCTCTTGCCTTATACTCATCAGCTCTGTGAACCCAGCACATAACTTCCTCATAACAAAGCGTGTTGTCCTAATGCAAAACATGCC
The DNA here is from genome assembly GCF_040938575.1 of Ambystoma mexicanum. Classification (NCBI taxonomy): domain Eukaryota; kingdom Metazoa; phylum Chordata; class Amphibia; order Caudata; family Ambystomatidae; genus Ambystoma; species Ambystoma mexicanum. The sequence continues at coordinate 340,467,203 of NC_090938.1, forward strand.
GTAAAGTCCTTTTTTCTCATCTCAGGTCGACATCACTCCTCTAGTCCCTATCCGCCACAGAATCCGAAAAGTTCTGATAGACCGAACCATGACCAGATCCTCCAGCCTCTTCCTTACGTCATCATTCACTGGCTAGTGACAGGGTCAGTCAGAGCTCCTGGGGACCAACGAGTTCCACTGAGCATTGGACCCCAGCCACAACACTTTCTCATGACAACAGGCCTTTGCTTTCTCACGCAAGGCAGTATCTTCACCTCTCTGCACGAGTCACCTTACCTCTGCCAGCTCCAGTGGCACACCACACGCTACTTCCTGATGGCGGACTCCTCCATTGAAGTGGGGCACCTCTTGCACCTTTTCAGCCCTGCCGCCATCCATGTGCTGGTGAAGGGATTTCTTGCTCGCTCCACTCCCAGGCCAACAAGAAACTCTCTTGCATTGTCCGCCGCCCAACAGGGACTACAAAACTCATTAATGCTGCTTCCCAGCGCCTCCATGCCATCCACTTGTGCTGGGCTGCATGTATAGTGCTCACTCTGCTTCCTGACACTTCGCCCCTCAAGGCACGGACCTCCAGCAACGCCAACTGCACTCTTCCTCCTCTCACTCTCCCTCTGCACGGCCCTCATTCTGATGGTGCCTGTTGCCTCTGCCCCGTCCAGAAACACTCTGAAGGTTCAATTCTGGGCAACTCTTCCTGTTCCATTTACATCAAATGAACCTTCCTCCTTCATCAGCAACACCGGTCCACCTTCAATTCTCAGCATTTCAACCAGGGCTCGGTTTTTAAGATCGCTTGTCTCCGAAATGTATTCTGCATAGGGACACAACTCAGGAACCAGGCAGGAGACAGTAAGTACAAAAAGAGGAAATGTACTTTATTTCTTCAGTTACAGATTAGCTTAGACCAGAGCACAGGGAGAATGCATCTTTCCAGCTCACAGTCCCATGCTGAAGTCCCCACCAACAGTCACTCCCGGAATCTCTAGCAATACACATTCTACATTCTATCCAACATTCTCACAGCAGCATCTGGCTCACATGCATGCATGATACTGCACCAAGCTGTAATAGCTTAGGCATGGGATACTGTAGCAGGATTAGCATGGGGTTGAATTGGAGATTAGACAAGGAGGATACTGCTGTAGGCCAGGATGGGAAACGGATATGTTGCCCCTACATGCTCTGATAAATTAGACCTGGGTGAAAAGTAGCTTAGGTTTTAGAGAGCTGTAGGGCAGGCCGGATTGCTGTGGTATGCTTGGCTGGGATTCTGTAATTTTGGTTGGAATAACCGTTCCCAAATATAGAAAACGCTGACTCCAGAAATAACCCTACCGTAAGTGCGCATCTCTTGAGAGATTTATGATGCTTTCCATAGACCACCTCACTTAACTGCCAAACCAAACACAATTTAGCACTCAGAGTGAAATACAGCAGGATTATCTGGGTGACCTACCACAGATCTACCAGCTCCAAAAGGGACCATATGATATTCCATGATATATTATGCATAATAAAAGTTACTATGTTCTGCCATCCCTCTCTGATTCTGTAGCATGAAGGATATTCCAAGAATACCCACATCAAAGTAGGCTGTAATTCGCTGCAATCTACCATTTTCATGGATTTAGGTGGTTGGTAATGATGGGAAGTCATTAAAAAAACCAGTGACAGGATGTGGTCCAAGGTGGGATTCTCTATGGTGCTGCTGTAGGTCAGGCTGTGAAGTTGTGCTTGTTGAGTTGCAAACCCATGGCAGTTCTTGGTCTCACTCTCTGCTTCCTTTTTTTAGATTCTGCCAGCTCTGGGAAAGGCCTTCCACCCTGGCTGCTTCCGTTGTGTTGTCTGTAACAAGAGTCTGGATGGCGTCCCGTTCACTGTAGACTTCAACAACAAGGTGTACTGTGTGACCGACTACCACAAGTGAGGACCCCTCCCTACTTATTCCTCTCACTCCCATCGCACATCACTCACCCTTCACCACAAAGTGCAACAATTTGTACTGGAAGCCAAGTACCACATGTGAGGACCACCGCAACCTAGCTCAACCCATCCTACCTTTGCTCAACCCCATCGTGGCTCACATCATACTCCATCATACGCTGCAACCAAGTAGACTGTGTGTCACAGTGCCACAAGTAGGGACTCCAGCAACTCACCTGACTACAAAGAGTGGTACTGTGTAAGGATGCCTACATGTGAGGAACCCTGGCTCTCACCTCAGCAGCTTACTTTGACTGCACTTCATCTCATCCCAAGCACACCTCATTTCATCCTGCGAAAGACTACCAGGTTCACTTTGTGGCCAATTACCATAAGTGACCATAAAAACTCACCGTACTGCATCACACTCCCACCCCAGGGTACACCAAGGGATGATCCACACACTTCACCACCTCATCCCCCTCCTATTACCCAAAATACCTCACCTTATCCCCTGCCTTGTAACTAACTGCCACATGGGAGAGGTCTCTTTTTCGGACTTTACTTTACCTGACCAGCCCCCTGTCAATCAACCCACCTTCAACTCAGAATAAGCACCATATACTATGTGACCAACTACCAAATTGAGACTTCCATATCATGCTGTCCTCACGCTGCACCTCACCTTATATATCACTCTCACTTACTCCATCACCAAATCATCTCACTAGTCCACTTTTAGTTGCAGACCGTCAATTCCTCATCACTAGTAATACACACTGTACATTGCCTCACATTGCTAACGCAAACTGCTTACCAGTTGTCTTAATGAACACTACCTTCACATGCATCACTATTGTGCCTCGCCCACACCATGATAACTCTGCTTTACCTTGTACAATAGTTCTATGTTCAGAAGTGTAGAACTGCATAACGTGTGTTTTAATTAGCACTGTCGGCTTTTAGTGCTCGTGTAGACCTGCTGCATCCAGCTCCTGGTCTCCCTGGTAACCCAGGTCTCTATCATCTTAGGTGAACCTCACCCCCTCTGTAAATATACATGCTTGCTCTTACATTATTACAGCAGCAGCATTCAGAACGTAAGCCTCACTTTGCTTATTAAAACAGGAAACAACAGAGGCTTGCCCCATCCACCAATACCAGTAGTGTGTGCCTAATACAACTAACGCCCAAACGTTGAAACACCACCTCAACTTGCTGAGTGTGCGAACTTACCCGCGGACTCCCCTTTGGGCCCTTCACCGCGCCATAGCTTACTGACTATCTCATATTCTTGAAGATAATATGTTTAGGCTACCGCCATAATGTGCCTGCCATATTATGAATGCAGACCGCTCACTTCATGTGATATTATGTCGTTATGATAATGCTCCTGGATTCCTGGTTATATATGTTCTCTATCACTGCAACTCCAGACCATTGATCCATATGACAATTTGAAACTAGCCTATTCTGTGGAAAGTGAAATTAGCCTACTCTGTTAAAAGTGAAATTAGCCTACTCTGTGAAAAGTGAAACTAGCCTATTTTGTGAAAAGTGACATTATCCTATTCTGTGAAAGTGAAACTAGCCTATTCTGTGGAAAGTGAAATTAGCCCACTCTGTTAAAAGTGAAATTAGCCTACTCTGTGAAAAGTGAAACTAGCCTATTTTGTGGAAAGTGAAACTAGCCTTCTCTGTGAAAAGTGAAACTAGCCTATTCTGTGGAAAGTGAAATTAGCCTACTCTGTGAAAAGTGAAATTAGCCTACTCTGTGAAAGTGAAATTAGCCTATCTCGCAATAACTGGAAATAGCCCTCTCTGTGACTATCCAAGTAACGTACCTCATGATAACTTGACCTAGTCAACTCCATGAACATGAGTAAAACCCAGAGGAACCAGCTAATCCAACTCCTACTCGGTCTCCTCGCTATCATGGCCTTTGCTTCGCTCGCAATATGCCCACCTAAGGACAGAAATATGAGACTTAAATCAAGACTGCCCCATCTTTATGAACCTAAAATAAACAGTACACATATCCTTCCCATACATATTGCCTCCCAAGCCCTTGAACTCTTATCTAGGCGAGCACAGCAAAACAAGCATAATAACCTGACTACTGCACATATCGCCACTACTCTGAAAACTCCCACGAGGATTAAGATACCCACAACTAAACACCCCCTCACCACCAAACCTAAAAGTACTCTATCCCTAGCTGGATCGCTTATCAATGTCAGATCACTGGTGGCTCACGCCATTGAAATTGCTGACACCCTAACTAATGAGAACTTGGACCTGTTTGCCATAACTGAGACCTGGCTTCACGAGGCAGCAGGACCTGCTCTTATGGTAGCCGTACCAGATAGCTACCAGATACTCAGAGGCGGCGGCCTAGCCATAATATCTAAAACTAATTTACCTATTAGACTTGCCACCTCTCCATCTTACCAATCATGTGAGATACTTACAGCTAAACTTCCTTTATCTAATAACCGCACGTTAACTATCCATCTGGTATACAGACCTCCGGAACCACTGGGAACTTTCGATGAAGACCTAACTTGCCCCCTAGCCAACAACACTAAAGACCATGCACAAATCCTGTTGTTGGGGGACTTTAATCTTGGCTTTAATGACACTGATAATAAACATGCCCAATCAGTAGCAGCTCTACTGAAGGATCATGGGCTCATACAAAAAGCCCTTATCCCCACCTATATAAAAGGAAGGACTCTTACTTGGGTGGCCGACCTGAACTGTAATATCGCCATTTCTAACATTGCCCCGCAATCCTGGGCTGACCATCATCTAATTACCTTCTCTGCCACACTAGACCTCCTTAGCCCGAAAACTATTGTTATGGCACCTCCATTCCCTACTAGAAGCAAAAAGGATATCACAGTGGAAAAATTACTCCCACATCTCCTTCCTTCCATTAACAACCTTGCCAGCAAGACAGACCCTAACCTACTAGTGGAGGTCTTCAACAATGCTATGACTAAGGCACTGGACATAATTGCACCTGTCAAACCTCATAAAGGTAGACAGAAATCTCATCTTAATGCCTGGTTCACGCCCCAACTCAAAGAATTAAGATCCCAAAAAAGAAATCTCCAATCCACTTGGCATCACTCTCTCACTGATGAGAATAAAGTCAAGCTAACTAACCATTCCGAACTTTACAAAAAAGAAATAATTAGCCCAAACAAGAATACATTTAACAATAGAATTTTAAAGGTGAAGTCTGACACCAAGGAACTATTCACTATCCTTTGGGAAATGGAATCACTGATACCTCCGGCTGACACCATCCCTAAAGATAAGACTTGGTGTACCGACATACAAAATGCTCTGTCGAACAAAATTGCATCCCTCCAACTCAGAATAGCTAATAAGAAGGACTCACTGCTCCCATCCGAGCAGCAACCCCCCCGCCCCCACGTCACACTGGACAGTGCTACCCTACCCCTTCAGCTTTAAGAAAATGTCTATCCCCGAGACGGAGAAAATCATACTCTCTCTAAAACCCTCAAACTGCAAAGGAGACAACTGCACGGCCCAAATTATAAAGGATGCAGCTAGAGATCTAGCCCCTTTTATCTCTAAGCTTATCAATGCCTCCTTCAAGACTAACTCAGTGCCCAACAACCTCAAAGAATCTTGGGTCCTCCCACTGCCCCAAAAACAACATTACACCCCTCCATCCCGACAAACTATAGACCCATCACCACAGCCCCCTTCTTACTTAAAATTATCGATAGAGTAGCTTACCTTCAAATTCAGGACTACCTGGAAGTTAATCACCCATTAGGATCACAGCAATCTGGCTTCCGCCCTCTTCATGGCACGGAAACAGCTTTAATAGACCTTAAGACCCAAATTGACGAGCTGAAGGACAATGGGAAAACAGCTATGCTACTCCTCCTTGACCTATCTGCAGCCTTCAACCTGGTGGATCACGCAGTCTTATGGAACCACCTCAGGTCGGCTGCCCATTTCTCAAGTGATGCCATAACCTGGGTTCAGTCCTTTCTAGCCAACCGTACAATGAGTCTTCTCACCATCAGCTTCTGCTGATCCCATATAAACCTCCTGCGGCGTACCTCAGGGATCATGTGTCTCACCTACCATGTACAACATTTTTACTAAGCCCTTGTTTGACAAGTTGGATAGATTGGGTGTCACCTACACTAACTACACAGATGACACTAAGATCCTCATTCCCCTTTCGGGCAACTTTCTCGAGGACACGGCCTTAGTAAATAAGATATACCTCCTCATTCAGGCATGGATGGCATCCCACGGCCTCTGCTTGAACGACGACAAAACGGAGTTACTGATCCTAGGTTCAGAGGCGAACCTCAAAAAACAGAACCCTAGCTATGCCTCCTTCAGCATTGACAATAGCGTTATCAAGGTGATGCCCGTAGTTACAACTCTAGGCTACCACCTTGACTCCACACTTACCCTTAAGAAACAAGTTAACTCACTAGCATCCACGACAGCCTACACCTGCAAACTTATCCGAGCCTGCAGACCATTTCTCTCCGAAACTAGTTGCATTACCTTGGCCAATGCACTCATAATATCCAGATTGGATTATTGCAATGCCCTGTACTCTGGAGCTAATAAATACATCATTGACAAAATGCAAAGACTGCAAAATAATGCCCTAAGAGCAGCCCTGAATATTCCCAACAGAGAGCGCATTTCCAAATTTAGAAGAGATGTCTACTGGTTAAAAATAAACGACAGGATCCTCCTTAAAACACTCTCACTCACGTCTAAATGTCTGAGCAATATCTCTCAGAAAGAATTTATAAGAAACTCACTCACGCCCTATGAGATCTGCCAATGCCTACACTCTACAGATCCCCAGATTTAAACGAACCACAGCTGGTGGCTCCAGTTTCCTGGTCAAAGCAGCGGAACAACCTTACTTCAAATTTAGACAGAACGTTCTTACCTGGATATGAAAAAATGATTCCTAACTGCGCCCCCGTCCTGCACCTGTTACCTGATACCTGTTAGGACTTACCTTTCTCAATGTATTTGTTTCCCAATGCACTTCTCGACTGTAACATGTAATACCTAATATGTGACCCCCCAGTTTCATTGTAAACTGAAGTGGCAGTAACTCTATATTTCCTGTATGTATGTACCCTATCTATTCTGTAACTAAGCTTTATGTCTACTTGTCCTGTTGTGCCCAGCTACCTAAGGGTTCGGTGCGCATTACCAAATAAATAAACAAACAAACACTAGTACATTACTCACTTCCAAAAATATACAAGTACAATCCTCACTTCGGTAGCACATGCAGTACATGGTTCACGTCCAGGAACATATTTTGTATGTTCCTCACTTCCGGTAGTCCACTTAGCACATTCCTCCCCTCTTCAAACACATCGATAACATCCCTTACCAACAATACCGTGTTTGTTGTTTCTATAAAGGAACTGTTGGAAACGCTTCGTTTTGAGTACCTTATTATCGGCACTGCGAGTCATCCTGGACTCTTGCTGGCTTGCTCGCATTTCCTGGTGGAGGAGGGGCCTTGTGAATCATCACGTGACACCGTCAGCCTTGAAAAACCCGCCCCAGTCGCCCGAGCGGCGTGTTTGTTGTTTCTATAAAGGAACTGTTGGAAACGCTTCGTTTTGAGTACCTTGTCATCGGCACTTTGAGTTATAACAGCTAAATGGGCCAAAGATACAGTGGCGACCACCACATGTCGGTTTTGTAATATTGAGAACGAATCCCTAGAGCATATTTTTACCAAATGTGAAATGTTAAGGCACCTAAGAATGAAGCACTTTAAAATCCTATTTGTATCTGAGCCCAGAGGACTTATGGAAGTGTATATTCCACATATATTCAAAATCAGTGGGGTATGCGTCGATAAATTTCCTGATTTAGATAAAACTTGGTAGAGATGATGTGGATGACAAAAAAAAATATTTAATAGTGTTAAAATGATTGATGAGATGTAAATGGTGTACAGTTCTATAGAGATTTGTGTCTGGTTATTTGGAATTTTTATCTAAAAGTGATGTTTTAAATATTACTGTGATAATTGTCAAATTTTGTTATAATGTAAAAATGTAATTAATGAGTTTTTGAAAGGTTGAGCTTCTCAACCATATCAAATAAAAATAAAAAAAGAATAATACCAACAATACTGAAATTGTCCTAAAAAAATAAAAACCTTTGGCGAGTGCTACCTTTAGGGATTATCTGTAATTAGACCCCTGGTAAAAATAGACAGGACTCCCACAGTGGTCCCAGACTCTGCACCCAACCTGTGCCTCTTATTCAGTATTGGCTAAGGGGTTGAACAGCCCTGAGAACATTGATTTGGAGGGGCCCGTAAGCATCCTAGTGCCGCTATGAAATGGTAGGAGGTCAAAATCCGAATCGAGGGACATTGCAGTCTCAATATTGGATTGAACTAGGGCAGGTTGTAAAAAGAATGTTTTATTTTTGGGGGGATTTGGTTTTTTTTTCAAGATGAGGAATGTAGCTTTTTAACGGATAGTGCATTATTCCAGTGTTTTGTTCTGCCTAAGGTACCTTTGTAATTTTACAGAATGTCACACACACTACAAGTAGAACAACCGTCTGTCCATCAAAGGTGAGGAATTAAACGGCACAACCGGTAGTCAATTTCAATCTAAGATATTCCAGTACTGATGAGACAAGTGTAAAATAACCCTACTAGCTTTGTGGTTCCCCCTGACCGTTTGGCGAAGGGGGGCACAGAATCAGAGTACTCAGTCAAGCAACATCAGGATTCAGAACCTGAAGAATACTCTCAGGATAAAGATTTCAGCTCTGTGATTCCAAAACTGGGGGTCTTCCCAAAATGGCAAAGTCAAAAACAGCAACAAAAAAAGGCTCTGCTCCCTATCTCTCAAAACACAAAGAGACAGTTGGCCTCATTACGACCCTGGCGTTAACCATGGCGCTATTAGCGCCATGGTTGACGCCGGTAAATTACCAACTCCGCCATGGTGAATGGCGGAATTACCGCCCCATTCCAAGGTTGGCGGGGCGGTAATTCCCCATTCACCATGGCCCCTTCCCCATTGCCATTTTTGGCCCATAGGGCTCAATGGGAATGGGAAAGGCGCTAATTACGGCGCCGTAATTAGCTCCTAGGTCCCTCGTAATCAGGCGTTAAGGGTTTAACGGCGCCGACACCTTTTACGGCGCCGTTAACCCCTTAACGCCTGGGTTGTCATGAGGCCCAGATTCTCAAAAATGATAGCAAATAATTTTAATTTAATTTGCGCTCATTGACTAAATGCACAGGTCATCTTATTCTCAAAAGTGAACTGAGCATTTTAGGAGGTGCTGGACAATAGCGCAAAGATGCACTGTCCAGCTCCTAAAACCAAAAAGGTGATGGGTGGAAGGTTTCAAATTAATCTGAATTTGTTCCTCTGCACAGGACCTTGTTTCGGCCTGGTTTCATCTCCTAACAGCGAGCCAGGGACCCGCGTCTTGGCATACCCTCTTTCACATCACATATGGGGACAAACTAAAACCAAAAAAGTGATGGGTGGAAGATTTCAAATTAATTTGAACCACTGGCATTGCTCTGGGCAACCTTCCACACCACTGTTTTTTAGCCCGTCTGCGCCATTACAAAAGGGGTCTAGCCATATGCAAATCAGTCAGGTACTGCCACCAATGGAAACAGCCCTGCCCGAACTGCTAGGCCAGGTCCCCTCTGCACAGAAACACAAGCAACCACAGACTTTATTAGGCCTTGTTGGGTCTCCACAGTGAGGTACATATTGGTTCCCTATGGCGCAGCGAGCAAGGGACCCACGTCTGGACATACCCTCTCTCTCAGCTACTCCTCATTGATGAGGCCCAACAAGGCCGAAACGTGTTTGGAAATGCTTGTGGTCTCTTGCAGAAGGGATGTGACCTAACAGTTCGGGCTGGATTTCCCCTTTTGGGGTGGGACGAAGCCTGATTTGCGTATAGTCTTTTCCCTTCTGTAATGGCTTGGAAGGCGCAGAACGATAGTGTGGAGGGTTGCCCAGAGCAATGCCAGAGGTTAGGATTCATTCTAAACCTTCCAGCCATCACCTCTTTGTTTTTATAAATGCGCTCCTAACACAAATATATGATAGGCTCCCAGCCACCACATGGTTACTTGGAATACTTTTTTACTGAGATGGGTCATTAAAGGGGTCTCGTCTCACTGACATGCCAGAGGGAAAAAAAGTATTTACATCCCTGTTTAGAAGATGGAAATGGAAGTGTGACAGCTGCAGTTTAATCCGCGTCTGTCACAATTCAACTACAAATCATGATAGAGACAAACATGAACCCATCATAATTTGCGCCTCCCCCTGTACCTATTTTAAAAGGGGCAGCTGGGTGGGCCCCCTTTCAGGGCATTTAAAGCGCATCCCGAGGAAGAAACAAGGAGAAAAGGCAACCATGGTTAGAGCTCCTGCGGCCACCAGCATTCATGAAGCAAATTATCCTGTGAATAGAGTCTGGAGACCGATCCTGGCTGATCTGTGATGAGCGGAACACTGGGGGAATCATCTGTGGCGATACCGAGCCAATAGGCAGTCTCCTGGACCTGGTATCTGTCCCTGATGCACTGTGCACAAAAAGCGCAAATGGGACCTCCAAGATGGCCGGTGGACTCCGAGTCAAGACGTAGGAGGAGCAGTACACTACTCTGACGGCAGAAGCAACAAGCTCCTACCAGCACTCCAGACCTGACGAAGGGCTGGGGGTCTCACCCACAGAGCGAGAAGCTTAGGCGTGGGGGCCGGCTGGGAAAGTTAAAGGGGCCATGGCCAAACACACTGGGAGCGGCGGGCCAGGCTCCAGCGTCCTGGAGACGACGTCGAGCCAGCATGGGAAGCACTCCCCTGCCATTTGAGGATTTAGCTTGGCTGGCGCCCAGTGAAATAGAGCGACAGGGAGGCACTGGAGCCCTGATTGCGGGGAGCAGACCTCCTCCCACAGACACACAGTGAGTGCTGGAGACGCACCCTACCCTTTCCATCTCAATCCTCTCCTAACGCGGTGAAGGAACAATTTGAACCGGCAGGGGACATTTAATCATGGCTGCCCCGTGCAGCAGTGAAAACAGCTGACTCGAGGCCCTGACGTGACCTGGCCTGATTAGTTTGCCCCTTCTACTTCCTCCCAGAAGTGCCAGAGCCAGCAGGCGGTCACCAGCCCCTCAAAGGGCCACCTGAAAGGGTCTTGCCCACCCTGTCTGGGCCTGGGTGGGCTCTGTGGGTCCCCAAACCACATAGGACCAGTCACTATGTGGTTCTTCAACGTCTATATGGCTGCCTTGGCACGTGTGATTGCCACTTTCACCTCTAACTTTCAGTGTAATGCGGATGACACGCAACTATCTTTCAGGCTTCCCTCAGCCGCAGCCGCCTCCTTCTCGCTCATATCTGACTGTCCGCTATTCAGTCATGGTGTGCTGCAAACAACCTCTGCGTCAATGCCAGTAAGACTGAGATCGTTCACATTGGGACCCCTGCTCCCGCTTTCCCACTTCCACTCTGGCCGGCCTCCCTTGGCCCTGCGCTTGCACCCACCTGTTAAATTTATTATATGTACTTACTCTGCCTGTGCAGACTAGTATCGTCTCAGAATTTCAAGGACCCTGAGCAACTGTTGTGTTACCCCATGTTTCCCACCCTCCTTGAGCGCTTTGAAACACTTACCGGTGTATAGGCGCTATATAAATAAACAATACCATACCATACTGCTTCCTTGTCATCGCACACAGGAACCAAAACTCCCATATTCCACCTGGGAGCAGCTGAGAAGAACTGAACCATATTCAAAAGACAGATTGATACCTGAAACTACTGAGGAGGTGCGACTCCCATACCAACAGGACAGGCAACCCACAAGAGCAGAAACCTCACCACCAAAGAAGAAAAAGAAGCCTCCAGACCCACAGCATGACAGAAAAGCAGCATGGAAAATATTAGAGGATGTCAGGCTCTCCTGTCTGTCTGGAGCTCCTCTGCAACCTGGGGCCCGCTGCTGCCTCCTCGCAACAATGACCCTCGGTCATCGTCATCTGCTGACCCTGACCCTCTTCTTCACTCACTTTCCTCTGCTGACCTTTTTCCCTGGCTTTCGTTTGATGCACAGATCTGCCCGCCACGACCTATTTTCTCGATGCTCCATCACTCCTTAACGGCCTGCTTCGAAATAAGACCATCTTCCTGTTGCAGCATAAGACTTTTTGTTTGTCATCTGCCTTCCTCGTTCTGCTGTTAGGCCCCTTGGTGAGTTGTGTCATGTCTGTGCAGTTCTCTCTTCTATCCATTTACTCCCTTATCTCCCATCCTTATGGCACTTTCCATCTCTTGCATCTATTCTAACTGCTATACTAGCAACTATCCTCCTTCTCTCACAAAGTCTGGAAGAAGGAAAATGTCTGCTGTCTTCTAATCCTGGTCTACCTATCGCTGACACCTAGGTCAGTGCTACTTCCAGACAGATTGTCACTGATATCCCCTTTTCTATCCCCCTCTCCTGACCTCTAGACTCCACACCTGATCTCTACTCTCTTTCCTTCCTCTTCCTCAACCATTAAAGGTGGCCCTAGATGGGAAGTACTCTTGGTTAAGTGGGTCCCATAGAGGTAGGGCCTCAGCTTCTGTAGGGCCCACAAAACAGAGAAACAGTATGACGTCCTTTCATCGCCTGCATTTTCATCCCATGGCATTTTAACGTGCACATTACAACAAATATGCTCATCAAATTTTTTAAGGGGGTGTGGGAAAGGGCAGATAAGGGTTTGGGCGGGTAGGCAATAGCCAAAAATAAGTGTGGGAGGGAGGTTTGGGTGGGGGGGACTTGCCCTCTCCCCCCACAAAAAACAAGGAGCATTTTCATTGGAATGTATATGTTAAAATGACAGGGGAGGAAATTGCAGGTGACGAAATGACATGGAACCAGAGAAACAATATCTCTCTACTGTGGACCTCCTGAGCTCTCTGTCCTTAAGCTAGCGATTTATGAATCCAAAAGGGTGTTCCTTACCTTTCTCATCTACTTGTGATAGTACAGTACCTATCCCAGTGTCCGAGGCATCTGTCTGCACAATAAAAGTCTTTGGTAATCAGGGGCCCTGAGAACAGGGGCCTGGCACAAGGAGTGTTTTAAGCCACTGAATGCCTTCACACAATCCTCAGACCAAGAGACCTTCTTGGGTTTCTTTGAAGTTGTGAGAGCAGTCAGAGGGGCAGCTATGGTGCCATAGTCTGCCATACAGTTTCTATAGTACCCTGTGAGGCCTAAACAGGCTCTAACCTGGTGTGTCTACTAGGGGTAGCCCAGTCTTGTACTACTTCTACTTTACTGGGTAGAGGCTGTATCCTCCCTCCACCTACTTCATGCCCAAGGTAGACCACTGAACCTTGAGCATTCTGGCACTTACTGGCCTGTATAGTCAAGTGGGCCTTCTGAAGAGCCTGTAACACATTTATAAGGTGTTTTGCATGATCCTCCCTGGTGGCACTGAAAACTGCTACATCATCCAGATATGCAAGACAGAATTCATCCAAGCCATTAATGACATGATTCACAAGCCTCTGAAAAGTGGCAGTTGCATTTTCCAACCCAAAGGGCATTACTCTGAACTGGTAAAGGCCTTCTGGAGTTGAGAATGCTGCCTTCTCCATGGCATGTTCTGCTAGGGCTATTTGCCAATAACGTGCAGTGAGGTCAAATGTGCTGAGGTACTTGGAGGCACCCCAAGTATCCACCAGCTCATCAGTTCTAGGTAAAGGATGTGCATCAGCCTTGGTGACAGCATTCAGGGCCCTGTAATGCACACAGAACCTCAACTCAGAGGAGCCTGCTTCTGAAACCAAAAATACAGTACTGGACCAAGGACTGCTGGAGGGTTCAATCACCCCAAGAACTAACATCGTGTTCACCTCTGTCTTGATGTAAAATCTCACCTTATCTGACATCCTGCATCCCCTACTTTTGTTAGGTACACTGTCTTGGTACACTCTTTGCTTCTGCCTTCTCTCTTCCTCTTTCCTGCTGTTCTCCTGTCTGATATTGCACTGGTTTCCCTGGCTACCTTCTAAACCACAGGTCCAGGTCCCTGCCCTCCCAGTAGTACACCTGCACTGCCTCCTGGCAAACCTGGACTCAGGGCTGAATCTACAACCCTACAACCCCCTACCTGCACTTATCTAACACTGTTTCACTGCACTTAACCCTTCACTGCCACCTGCTGGGCGCATCTTTTGTTTTCAGTGTCTGATCTTATGTCTTGTACTTGCTCCTCCTCTGCTTCCCCTGGCACTTCTCCCCCCTGCACTTGCACGTTTTCAATGTCACTGGTCCTAGTAAGATCTTTGTCTTGTCCCCCCTGTTCTCCTCCCTTGCCTTGTTGCGCCTTGATACACTTGTGTATAGGTGCGCTATAAATAAAATATCATATCATATCTCCTGTGTCAATATCATGTTTGCACCAAGGTGTCATACCAGGATCTAGGGAAAACAAGGGGGAGAATTGCCTCAGCAAACGTCTCACCTCATCTTGCTGAACTGAAGTCAGGTGAGGGGCCACTTTGGCACCCTCAATGGAGCTGTCTGAAGGACTGCCCTGGAACAGATCAGGAAGAGGTTCTGACTCTTCCTCCTCTACATCTGAAGCCAACAGCAGTGCAGCTATTTCAGCTCTTGGGATGAAAGCCTTCAGCCTATTTACATGGAACACTTTTGGAGCCTGACCAGCCCTTCCAAGGTCAACTAAATAGTTAACCTAACCCAGTGATTCCACCACTGTGTAGGGTCCTGACCATTTGTCCTGTAAAGCTCTAGGCCTTATAGGGTCCATGATCAGGACTTGCTGGCCTCATGTAAAGTTGATCCGGGAAGCCATCTGGTCATACCAGGTTTTCACCAGAGCTTGCCCAGCCTTCAACTTCTCACTAGCCTGACCTCTCGGGAGGACCATTATTTTTCTTAGTTCTAGCACATAGTCCACTACATTGGTAGTGATAGGGGGAGTCGGCATCTCCCACCCCTCCTTGACTATAGCCAAGGGTCCCTTTACAGGGTGACCAAAAAGACGCCAACCCCCTCTTGAGGTACCTTTCTGTAGGCAAACCACACGCGTGGTAAAAGCAGATCCTATTTTCTCCTCTGGGGCTCCCCAATCATGCTTTTGAGAGTTCTATTGAACCTCTCAACTAAGCCATTGGTTTGGATGTGATATGCTGAGGAGAACATGTAAGTAACCCCATGTGGGTACCTTTGATCCCACAGAAGGACCTTACCTAACAGCTTACTTGGTGGGCATTAAAGGAGCTCTGGCAAGTTCCTCGGGGTTTACCAATGTGGAAACCATTGATTAGCAAACTCCTTAAAGTAGTGCTTGTTGTTATCTGGAACGCTAGCATACGCCTCTGAGACTTTAGACTCCCAGGAACCCAGGGAAACTAGGACTACCTCTGATTCTATCCCAATAGGGAAGTAGTCTGAGGAGAAGGATGCCTCTGTGATCTTTTCCTCCTCATAGGAAGGGAAGGCTAGACTCACAGGGTGGACCCCCAAGGTTTTGACCTTACTTCTGGGGCCCCCCTTCACATGGTCATTTCCTCCACAAGCCACACAATATCCACTGGATCATGGGACATAGGGAGGCTTACTATAACCAGAGTTCTGTCTGGGAGGATAACTCCCACTACCCTGAACATTCTCTTGGGACTTTGCCTTGAATTTCTTTTTGTGGCTCTTTTGGGGGGACGTTTTTATCAGATCCCCCATGCTCTTTATCTCTGTGCCTTTTCCCCTCCTCCTGCTTACCAGGAGTAGTCTTGTCCTTATGGGATGCGCTGTGTGACACCCATAAATCTGATGAAATGGCCAGCTTCTTAGGATCTAACTCATTTGAATCAGCCAAGTGCTGGGGAAGCTCAGGGCAACAAGATGCAAAAATATGTTCAAGCATGACTAAACGTATCATACCCTCATAGACCTTATAGCCTTCAATCCAGCCAGTCAAGTTGTTCAAGGAATCAGTAACATAGGACATCCAAGTGTTACCTTCTTTCTTTTTGTACTCTCTAAATCTCTTTAGGTATTGGGCAGGAGTATTCCCAAACTTTAAGATGAGAGTTTGCTTTAATTTTGCAAAGTCTACTCTTTCAGCCTTAGACTTTTCCATAATAGCACTGCAGCCAGAATGGGGTAGTCGACTGAGCAGCCATGTAATCTTGTCAGCATCCACAACATCTTGAACTTCACATGCATACTCAGATGCAGTCAACCAATCAATGATGTCATTCTTTTCATCATATACACTGAGCAGATCCTTAAGAAATCGTGGATGAGAGGAGGACCCAGACCCATGTCCCGATCCCTTGGTGGAGCCAGTTGTAGCCTGAAGCTTGGTCAGTTCCAACTGGTGATCCCTGTCCTTCTGTTTTTTTGCCTGTTCAACTTCCAGCTTTGCCATGTTGAACTCAAGCCCTTTCTGCTTAAACAGCAGTTCTTGCTTCTTGAATTCAAGCATGGCATCAGCATCAGAGCTGGCAGAGGAAACTTGGGACAACACATCTTGGGCCCCATGGATGAGTGCAACGACAGATCTGTCAGATCTGTCCGTGAGAGCAGCCCCACCACATTCTGCACTTCCATCTGAGGTAATGGCATTGAGTTGCACCTCTTGCCAATCCATGATCCTTTGGATCATTTCACTCGTCGTACCTTGAGCATGCAAGCCTCTCAGTACACATCATTCTCAATGTTTCTGACTTGGAAGCATTCAAGGTTATGTTGGTTATTATTTCCATGTTTTAAGATAGGTCGTTAGCCTTTACTTTTACGTTACTACTAAGATCACTAAGCGCCTGGGTAAGTGTAATCTGAGTACCTTTACCAGTGCGCAACACTGGGTACCTTTGATCCTATCCCACAGCTGCCACCAATTTTTTAAGATGGATTTCTGAACTCTGACTTGGTGGGCACAGGTTCAGAAAGCCGCTCTAGTTTCTTGGAACAGGGTAACCTTCTGGACAAGGCAGACAATCAAAGTAGCATTGCCGGCGGTCAAGACTAGGTCTCAGGAGGGGTGAGGGTGATCGAAAGCCCACAATGAGCACACACAGTAAATGACACTACAAATTACTCTCGGGGCCTCATCACGTGTTGGGCACTATTAGCCCTACCGCCAAACCCCCCGGCGCTATTAGCGCTAGATCACGGGTTTGACAGAATGGTAAGTCACCATTCCCCAATGGTCCCATTCGGGAATTTCCCATTCCCCATTGGGCGCATTGGGGAATGTTCAGCGCTATTATCGCCGGCGGTAATAGCGCTGAAAATCGCCGCGGATTTGTCCCCAGCTCAGAGCTTGTGGTAAATCCGCCAAGCCCGTGATTTGGTATTACCGATGCATTTAAGGGTTACTGCCAAACTTGTGATGGGGCTCAGAGTGTCGAAAGCCACACTTTAGTCAATAAATGCAACACACAGTTTCTCTTTCCACATGTTTACACTTTTGGTCATAAGAAGTGTAAGACACTGGTCATGAGTGCTTCTTCTCTTTTGAAAGCCCAATTGACAGGGGGATAGTATACTGTTGTCATTTTGCCTATTCCCATAGCTTTTTTCTGAATGACCTTGTGAAATATTTTGACATGTGAACCGATGAGGGATATAACTTGGGTCCCCCAGAGACCTATTTTGTAAATAGGTGGTATCACTGCTGTTTCTCAGTAAGATAGGACTGTCATGGTCAATATCATTTTGAAAACCTTGGTCAGCAGTGAAGCCCAGATCATCATTTCTACCTTACTCTGGTCCTGAAGAACCCTGTCTGGAGCAGGAGCTTTGCTTTGCCATTCTTTGATGACATGATTACCTCATACACACATGTAGTGCATGAATGACTGCTCCTAGCACACCAAGTATGTCCCTCTCACACTCAAGAAACTCTTCTGATCTGTTATTCACATTTCCTTCCAGGATCTTCGCCCCTAAGTGTGCTGTTTGTGGACAGCCCATCCTTCCTTCCACGGTAAGTTTGACTTCTATATTGTCAGAGGGCATGTGGAATGGTGACTGCGGCCCCTTGATATGAATTGCCAACGTCCTCTTCACCAGTGGACGGGAGAGCCCAGCTTAATGGCAGCAGTGACAGATGAACTCTCTTTAGAGGCAGCAATGTATAAAGAGCACAGTCTAGTGTCAGCAGAGAAGGACCGATTCTGTATAGTTTTAGCAGAGGAAGGAAGAGTGAAATTAAGTGTTTGCAAAAGTGGAAAAGCACAGTTTACTGTCACCAAATGAGGAATAGCACAGTTTGGTGGTAGCAGAGGAGGAAGAGTTTCGCTTATTCACAGTAGTGGATTAGAGCCAAGCTTACGGTCAGCAGAGTAGCAATCACCCAGTTTACTGGCATCAGAAAAGGAAGACCCCTGATTGGTGTCAGCAGTGGGGAAAGAGTCTAGCTTAGTGTCAGTAGGAGACAGAGATCCTGCTCAGTTGCAGCAGTTAAGGAAGTGCAAAATTAGTGTAGGCACTATAGGAAGGACCCAGCTGCAAAGGGTTGTCCCAGTTAATATCAACAGTGAAAGAAGAGACCAGCCAAGTTCCAAAACAGTTGTGGAAGAGCCAAGTTTATTGTCAGTGGAGGAGGAAAGTACCCAGCTCAGCATCAGCAAAGGAGGAATTGCCCATCTTAATGTGGGCAGAGGATAGACCAGGTGAGCAGGGTTAGCAGAAATTGAGACAATCTGAGTATTAAGCCAGCACTATTTCAAATCAATGTTCAGAAGAGAGACCGAGAAGAGAGCTTAGTAATATGCCACAGCCCCTGTAACAGTCGCCTCCTATTCTGTCTTTCAGGGATGCGATGAAATTGTCCGTGTCATCTCTATGGACCATGATTACCACTTTGAGTGCTACCAATGTGAGGTAAGTGCTAGCGGTTTGCAGAGCTCCTCTGAACGCCTCATGGAGCTGGCTGGCAAGGTAATGATTGCAGTATCTGCCATCCATTGGGCAGGCTGAAACTGTATCTTGCTAGTGAGCCCATTGGGATCCTGGGGATACACAGGGAGCACAGGGGTTCATGGGAAGAGTCCTAGAGGTGTACTCTATTAAACAAATCCAGGCCTTGTTTCCTACAAAGGTGGTATTGTGTTCAGTGAAGTGATTCAAAGGAGTTTCATTTATCGGGGTGTTTTCAGACTCTGATATATCCTGTGTAGGTGGTTTACACGGACTAATAAGGTGATTCCAAGTATTAGAGGTAGACAATTACCTGCAACAGTTGTCCTGCAGCCATAGATGCATATGCTCTTTTGAATGTTCCCTATTGTCAAACTGGAAATCGGCACACCTGTTTAATTGCCTTTCCAGTACCTTGGTCCCTTTTTCCTTTAACAATATTTGCCTGTACCCCAAGCATCCCCATCCATTGACAGCTATGCTAGATTATTTAAAGCACAAAGTGCGCACTGATGGTTCCGGCTCCACTAGCCGGGAGGGTCACATGGAAATCTGTGAAAAATACCACCATTGGAGAGTGATAGTAACAGGAATATAATTACTGGTGGTTCAAAGTTCTGAAGAAGCCTAATTCTTCTGCGCCCTAATGCAAGGCTCCTAAGGGAGGTAACACAAGGCTTAATTCTAAGCCGACTGGGGCTCACTGTTAAGACACACTTGCTAATCTGTGACTCCCAGTGGACTCACTGACATTTCTGCTTGTTTCTCTCGTGGTTCACCAACTTCGTTTTCCTCAGTGTGTCTCCATTTAGGGCCGCACTGACAATGTCATTCAGTTCTTTGTGTCTGGGTATTAAAGGTACCCTGTTGTAAATTTCACTGAGCAGTCTCCTTACTTGTCACCATGAGTAACTTACTGGCTGGTGGAAGCTCTTAGTATTATTTAGAAGGATGCACCCTGCTAAAGCCATTTTGTGTTCAGGGAACAAAGTCTTGGAAGATCTGGAGTCTGCGCTTCAAATCGTTTAGATATAATACAAACAAAAGGGGAGTCAGTGCACACCACCCAAAATACTTCAAAAGACCAGTGATGCACCAAGTTTCTTCAGAATACCCCACAATTCAGTCCTGGTTTATTTTTCCTCATGTTTACACCTTTGGTGATAAGAAGGGTAAGACAATGTCATAGGTGCTTACTCCTTGTTCTCTTTTGAAAGCCCAATTGACAGATAACTGTTGTTATTCTGCCCATTCCCATTTTTCTTTATTTTTTAATGACCGTGCCAAATATTTTGGCAAATGAATTGGTCAGGAGCACAACTTGGGATGGTTACATGTGATTATATCGAATTATAAAACAAAGAATGAATTTTGAACGAACACAAAAGCTAAACTCATAAACACATCCACCGGAGTTCTTGAGTGGATGTGTGAAGATAATGGTAAGGGTTCCCCTGGTAAGGTGGTGTATCCTAAAAAAACTAAATGGTCCAAATAGTGAAGAGTGGTGTGATCAAAGCCCTTACCTGTAGGTGACTGCACAACTGGACTAAGTAAGTCCAGAGGTTTTCAGAGAAAAACGTTAGCTGATCCTGGTGGATGCAGCGTTCTGAAGAATGCCAGCAGATGTTGTGGCCGCGAGTAATGTCATCACGTACGTCCCGCATGCGCGTTGACGTCACTGGCGGTGCGTGGTGATGTCACCAGGATGGTGTGCGGATGTCAGCCATTGCGGGAAAGTGCCATTTGGAGCGGCGAATGGTATAAAGGCCATGGGTTTAAATAACCTTGAACGTTTCAAAGATCTATCTAAGGTGTGCATCTGGTTGACAAATGTTGAATGACAACTGTGGTAGGTGACTGTTGTCATAAAAAGAATTCAACTATGGTGATAAGGGAAGGTAAAGAGATGAGATTGTCAGATGAGATATAAAATTAGCATTTACAATTTACACATCTGAAAAAAATGACGTTATAGGAAAAAGGTTGAAGTACGTTAATTAAATGGATGTTAAATGACAGGGTGGCATATCAAATAGATATGATGTCATACATTCTTGCATTTATGGCAAATTGCCACACCTATTATAGTCCCGACTGGATGTGTATATTGGAAAATGTTTTTAAAAGTTGGTAAGAACTGCTTCCCCTAGGGCTGTTCTAGTGCTGGCGACGCTATTTTTTGTCATGTATTCTTGCGTTACTACAGATATCTGTGATCAATAAACTTTAAGAGTATTGTCGCGTCTCCACAGAGTGGTGGTGGGAAAGCCTTGAACCACCATAATACAGGTAGAAACATGGAAAGAACTTCCGGAGACTTGCGCCAAATGTGAGGTGATTTAGGAATTTTATTTAGCACAAATAAACAGCTGCCCTTGTTGATGACACACGTTTCGACTGTTTAGGATTTTTCAAATCAGGGCAAACAAAACGAAACTTTCAGTCTTATACAGCCATGTTCGGTTGGCAATTATGGGTTCGGGTGTTCGCATCATGGGTTCAATCCCTGTCAAAAAATCTAGGTGTCATTCTTTCCGTCTCCCTCTCTATGTCTTACCAGGTCACTGCTGTGTGCCAGTCTGCCCATCATCAGATCAGAGTCCTCAAGAGGGTTTTGCCTATGATACCTGAAGCCACCTGCCCCACTGTGGTGGCGGCATTAGTTCTTACACAGTTCGATTATTGTAACTCTCTTTATCTATCCCAACCTATTGGCCTTAACCAGCAGCTTTAGCGCATGCAGAACCTGGCAGCCAGGTTAGCTACTGGTTCTCCCTACAGGGCTCACATTTCGCCAGTGCTCCATCGACTTCATTGGCTTCCAGTGGCCCAACGTGTCCATTTTAAGTCACTCGGTATTGTTCATCGTGCGGTCCATGGCTAAGGAGCTGAGTTTCTGCAGTCCAAATTCCTTCGCTATACCCCTGAAAGTGATCTACGCTCTTCCTCCACTAACCTTCTCACTGTCCCTAGCTTTAACGGTGAGAGGGTTGGCGGCAGGGCCTTTTCCATTGCCGCCACCAAACTCTGGAATAGTCTTCCTCCGTCACTTAGAAGCACCCCTCACCATCTTGGGTTCAGGAGAGCTCTCAAGACTATCCTATTTTAGCTTCCTCGTTTCTTCTGTATTGGCTCTCTCTACGGTAAGCAGTCTTTCCTCTGTAGCGCCATGATGCCCTTGGGCGAACGTGCGCTATACAAATTCAATTAACATAATATAATATAACAACGTAATAACGGGAAAAGATTCCCTCTGCCGCGTTGATCCTCTATAGGCCAAAAGTTGTATCATTTTTGTCCTGATTTGAACCAGTGACGCACATGTTCATGGTAAGTATCCAAAATGCTTCTCTTTGACGAAGGAGCTGTTCTTTGTTACCTCCTCTTGGATTGTTTATTCTTTCCAGCCCTGCACAATTAAGTAGTGCTGGATTGCCATCTGGATGCTCTTTTATAAAGTGTGCTGCTAGTGGGTATCTGATGTCTTTGTTTCTGACACTTCGGAAGTGTTCCAATATTCTGGTTTACAATTTGTATATAGTACTGCCTATGTACCACTTCGCACATAAACATTGAATGCCATATATGACATAATTTGTGTTGCAGTTGACAAACTGATGGATGTTCTTCTTCGTGCCATTGTTAATTTTAATGTTAAAGGATATTTGTACCGTGCACTATCACCACCGGAGGGGTCACCTGGCACTCTGGCGGCTCTGAAAAAGGGGAATAGGGGTTGGGGGTGAGTTAGTAGGAATATGCTGGAAAAGTGCAAGAGAGCAGTGATGTGCTGTTGGCAGCCTCAGCCCGGTGGGTCCATTGGCTGGGCTAAGGGGTGTTTTACGGTCGGTTGTCGTCGTGTGTTGTTGTGCAAGTCTATGTGTGGTTTGTTTTGTTGTTGCTGTGTAGTGAAGTTTGTGCGGATTGTTGTTTTGTAGGATTGTGGTTGTGTTTGGTTAGAGTTTGAGAGGTGTATGCAGAGGGGTGACATTGTTAGTGGATTGGTTAATTGGCATTGCTGTCCTTACAATTATGTCTAGGTGTGATGCTTGCTATCATTCACTATTCCATCTGAGTGAGGCACTTGCTAATCTTCAATATCCTATCTAGATGTGAGGCAGGCCAGTGATCACAATTCCATCTAAGTGTGGCACCTGGAAACATTCATAGTTTCATTTAAGTATGGCGCATGCCAACATTCCCATTTCTGTCTAGATGCGGCGCAAGCTAAAGTTCAGGATTACATCTAAGTGTGGCACATGCTAACGTTCATAATGTTATCTAGACGTGACGCAGGCTAAAGTTAAGAATTCCATCTAAGTGTGGTACATGCTAACATTCATAATGCTATGTAGATGTGACGCAGGCTAAGGTTAAGAATTCCATCTAAGTGTGGCACATGCTAACATTCATAATGTTATCTAGATGCGACGCAGGCTAAAGTTAAGAATTCCATCTAAGTGTGGCACATGCTAACATTCATAATGTTATCTAGATGCTACACAGGCTAAAGTTAAGAATTCCATCTAAGAGTGGCAGTAGTTAACATTGGCAACTATGTTAGTAAGTAATGCAAGGCAACATTTACATTCCAGCCATGAATAGATTTAGGCCGGTGGCCACAAATCTCTCTAAGTATGCATGGTGTAAGTCTGTGGTAGTCTGTTATGGAAAGGTAAGGTAGAGTGGCAGGGGCTTTCTGGAGTAGGGTAATTGCTCTACACCCCACCAATGCCACACTTACAGTTTTTGTTGGTGTCTGTTGACTGCTGGCTTCACTGGCTTCCCCTGCGGACACCTGCAGACACGTCTTGGAGCCGCCTCAGTTGGAGTCGCACTTAGCTGGAGGGACTGCCGGGCAGAGGGCTGCCCGGGTCAGGTTCAGGATAAGGAGGGGTAGGCCAATCGGGACCAGAGGGGATGGAGAGGGAGGCGGGACTGGAGAGATGGAGGCTCAAACGGGGCATCGCGGACCACGAGGCTCGCACTGGGTGAAATTGCAAAAATATCATGCAAAACCTGGGGCTGGGGCACAGACAGACTAAAGCTTACCTGAGTCCAAGGATCTAAAAATGGCCCAGGAAGCGAGTGTGCTGCGGGTTAAGGCCTGCAATACAACATGGAGGAAAGGCCAATCAGGGCTAGGGGGAGGGAGCAGGAGGTGGGACTGGAGAGAGGGAGGCTCAAACGGGCCATCGCGGACCACGAGGCTCTCACTGGGTGAAAATGCAAAAATATCATGCAAAACCTGGGGCTGGGGCTCAGACATCATATTGGGCAGATCTTGCAGTGTCCACACTTAGTTTTCTGTGGTCTTAGGCAGGTTCTAAAATTCTTCTAGAGTTGTGGGTTTGACAGACTCTCTCATGTAACTTTGACTCAATTGATTTTTGATTGTTTTCGTTTTTTCGAAAAGTGATAGTTTGTTTGGGGTCTATGTCATTTTTGAGATGGTGGTCGTTCAATTGTAGAATATTCCAATGTTTAACCAATATTTTTCTGAGAGTTGTTAAATTGGAGCTATAGGTGGTAAAGAATCTGACAGTTCTGCTTTTTGTTTTTGTTCGAGGACCCTTGTTTTTAAGGTGTTCGGATCTATATTTTATTTTTGCTCTTGTTTCTGCTTTATTAAGAAGTTTGTTACTGTATCCTCTTTCTTTAAATTCGATCTGTCTGTTAAGTTGATGTTGTTCATATTCTGAAATTTCACTACAGTTCCTCGTAATTCTGAATAGTTCTCCATAGGGTATGTTGTGTACAATGTGTTTAGGATGGTTGCTTAGAGCATGTAGTGTACTGTTCCCTGATGTTGGTTTCTTGTACAGATTGGTTTGTATGGGATTGTTGTTGACATAAATATCCAAGTCCAGGAAACAGATCCTCTCGGAACTCTCATTCATGGTCAATGAGATGTTGTAGTCATTGGTGTTGAGGTAGTTGACATAGTGGAGAAGGGATTCGAAATCTCCATCCCAAATTATTATAATGTCATCTGTGTAGCGGTCCCAGAAGATGACTTGGTTATTGTCATTGAATGCTGGGTGTAGCCAAGCATTCTCAATTTCAAAGTGGCCCATAAATAATTTCGCTGCAGTGTATACAAATGTCACAAATCTGTATTTTTTGAGCCAGGTAATGGAGTCTAGTTGGAGTATATGAGTAGTGTCTCTGACATGGGAAGCCAAGCCTGAGGCTAGTGGTTGTAGATGGGTGTCAATATAAGCAGATATTTTTTCAGTCAGAGATCCAATGCAGCTCACAATGGGTCTGCACAATGGACATTTCTTTAAAGTTTTGTGGATCTTTGTTCTCCAGCATGGGGTCTGGCATGGATTCACATGCTCATGAATATTCCCCGTCGTCAGGCTGGTAATCCTCAGTAAAAGAAAAAATCAGTTTCAGTTTCGTTTCTGAACTGTCTTTCTCCTAAAAACCAATCACTGGTCTCTGGGTCATACTGCCCTCAGCCAATGACAGCCCTCTACCTAAGCCCCTCCTCTGACATCCATCTTCAGATTTTTACAGCATGTCCAAGTGTTGGGAGTCCTCGTTCTTAACTCTAGCTTTTACTGCGTATTGCGTTTTTTCAAAGAGTTTACTCTAATTTTTTCAGTCAAATCGAGCCTCAAGCTCCACCGATTCATCTTCCAATCAACGGGGACCCGTTTCGGAAATCTGTACACCACTCAAGGGTGAATTCTTGTCGAATTTCACTTCTTGGAGGATTCCAGAAGATCTTGGAGGCTTACCCCTCGTGGTCATGGCCGAAGACAAAGGAGACTCGACGCCTCTGTTTAGGATCTTCCCAGGATGTGGACTACAGAACGTCTTCAAGGAGGATAGGCAGTCACAGTGCCTCTACTGGCTGCACGCAGATAAATCGCACGTCGAGGAGGCCTGTGCCTTCTGCAAGGACATGTCCTCCCATACTATGAAGGACCGTCACAAGCGACTCGCTGACTGGCTGGAGTTGAAGAGCCCGGCAGCAGGTGTGAGCCCCGGCAACGTACTTCTCCGAAGAGAAAATCAGAGCAGTCTTCTAAGACTTTTGAGGGCTCTCCGGCGACCCAACATAAGGCAAAGCAGCGTGACTCCGCAGGCACCGGGAGCACCGTTGGTACGGGTTCCTCAGCTGCCAGGCCAGGCGCATGATCACCAACGCAGTCAACCACGAGCCAACGCTCCGTGGTCTCCGCGGCGGCCAAGAAGAAATCGGCTGGGGTGACAGCATCGACTGCCACTTACCTGCCGGATGGCGAGGGGAAGAAGCTGGACACCATGGGACGTCGGTTCATGTTGGCGGCGACGACCATAAAGGCGGCCAACGCTTTCGCTATCGTGGCCCGCTACGATAGGGAGCTGTGGTTTAAAATCACCCCCCTCCTGGACTTCCTCTCAGACGACAAGAGGGCGGAAGCCCTTGAAATATTGCAGGAAGGCGAGGTGGCTTCGGACCACGCCATCACTGTGGCCACGGACATCACCGACAATGACTTCCGCCAGATGGGCAACAGCGTTTGCCTTCGCCGGCGGGGCTGCCTCAGGGCCACCGACTTCCGTCAGAACGTTCAGACGAGGGTACTGGACATGCCCTTCGACAGGAACAACTTGTTCGGCAAGGCAGTAGGCAAGTCACTGGAGGCCATCAAGGCAGACACCGAGACGGCCCGTGCCTTGGGCACGCTCCATCAACGACGGCCGTCGTTTCGGCCCTCCGAAGGCAAGTCTCAAAGTGCCTCTAAAGGATTTGGCGGCAGCTCTTCCTCATACCATCAGGCGGCCCGTTCTTTGTCACAGGACGCCTACAGAGGCCGCAACAAGGCCGGCCGACATTGTCATCGTCGCCAAGGGGCCCAAGGTGGTAAGGCCTTTGCGAAGCAGGACTGAACCGGCCGTGACG
The DNA here is from genome assembly GCF_040938575.1 of Ambystoma mexicanum. Classification (NCBI taxonomy): domain Eukaryota; kingdom Metazoa; phylum Chordata; class Amphibia; order Caudata; family Ambystomatidae; genus Ambystoma; species Ambystoma mexicanum. The sequence continues at coordinate 340,494,033 of NC_090938.1, forward strand.
TCGGGCCCCCACCCGTGCTCCCCTGTGGGAGGCCGGCTGGCGAACCTCGTCGGCGCATGCAAATGCATCTCCACCGACCGTTGGGTGCTGGATGCCCTGGCCCACGGGCACACTGTGGAGTTCCAAAGGAAGTTTCCCTGTTTTCCGCCTGTGGGCAGGAAAGAAAACCACATTCCTCAACTACTTCTGGAAGTACGAGCAATACTAAAAAAGGGCGCAATAGAGCGACCCATCCTAGATCTCTGTTGCCTCAACAAATACATAAAATCCCAGAAATTCCGGATGGTCACCCTTCAGCACGTGCTGGGACAGCTGGAAGAAGGGGACTTCCTGTCGTCGCTGGACCTGGAGGATGCCTACTTCCACATCCCCATTCACAAGGGGTATCAAAAGTTTCTGCGCTTCGTGGTTCAAGGACGGCACTACCAGTTCAAGGCCCTCCCCTTCGGTCTGAAGTCGCCCTCAAGGGTCTTCACCAAGTGCCTGGCACCAGTGGCAAAGCGGCTGCGCCTGCAGTGGTTCCACGTCTACCCCTATGTGGACGATTGGCTCATCCGAGCGAAGTCAAAGGAACTCTCTGTTGGACACACAGCAACGACCGTCCGCCTACTCACGAAACTGGGGTTCTCGATAAACTATGCAAAGTCCTGCTTGGAGCCATCTCAGGACACCCAGTTACTGGGAGCCAGACTCAACACAGTGGCACGGCCTAGCCGCACCGTCGGAGGACATCCTGGGCAAGGTACAACGGCTGTTGACCATGAAGGTTGCCAAGGTGAGGTCCATCAAGTCTCTGCTTGGCATGATGTCGTCATGCATCTACTTCGTTCGGCTGTGCAGACTGCGAATGCGGCCGCTGCAGGAGTTCCTCGACGCCTGATGGATACAGGCGACGGGAAGCTTCGAGGACATGATCACCCTCAACAAGACCTTCGGTCTGGCGGTTCTATGGCGGGGGGTCCGCGCACATCTAGCAGCGGGCACAGACTTCCAGACCCCGACGCATCAGGAGACGGTGACAACGGACGCCTCCCCGGAGGGATGGGGCGCACACACCGGCAATCTCCACGCAAGAGGCCTTTGGTTCCTGGAGAAGTCATTGCACATCAAAGTCCTGGAGCTCCGAGCCATGTTTTGGGCCCTCAAGTCATTCCTCCCGTCCCTCAGGGGCAAGGTGGTGTGGGTCTTCACCGTCAACACCACAACGATGTTCCACATTCGGAAGCAGGGGGGCACCAGATCCCCTGCTCTCTCCAAGGAAGCGCAGGACCTATGTCACTGGGCCGTCACCCAAAGGATGTTTCATCTGGCAGGAGTGAAGAACACAGTCGCCGACTCACTCAGTAGGGAGCTGCGCTCTTGCCACGAGTGGGAACTTCGGCAGGATCCGGTGGACCTACGGTTTCGACGATCGGTCAATCCCCAGAACGATCTATTTGCGACGGCGACGAACACCAAGTGCCGGAGGTTCTCCAGCAGGTTTCCCCAGCCGGGGAGCAGGGGGGGATGCATTCTCCTTCCCCTGGGACGGCCTGTTTCTCTATGCGTTCCCACCTTTGCCGTTGCTCCTACGACTCATCAGTCAACTCAGACGGTCCCGGTGCAGGATGATCCTCGTCGCACTAGCGTGGCCGAGGCAGATATGATACCCAGACCTTCTGGACATGTCAGCGTCCCCTCCAGTCAAGCTTCCAGCGGACGCAGATCTTCTCACCAGGGAGAGAGGCGCAATGCTGCACCACGACCCGTCGTCACTGAACCTGCAGGCCTGGCTCCTGCAGCGCTAGAGTTTGGAGGATACGAGATCCCGGCGGACTGCAAGCAGGTGCTTGCCAAGGCCAGGGCTTCTTCGACTCTTAAGTGCTACGGACATAAATGGAAGAGGTTCACCGTCTGGTGCCGTACACAGAAGATAAACCCTCTATGGATTACGGCCCTAAAGTGCTGCTGTACTTGCTGTCGCTGGCCAAGGCGGGGCTGGCGCACGCCTCTATCAAGATCCATCTGGCGGCTATCTCCCGCTACACCTGAACTCCGGGACGATCGTCACTGTGGTCGCATTTCCTGGTTAATGAGTTCATGAGAGGACTTTTCCGCTCTTTCCTGCCGGTGATGGCTCCTGCCCCGGCGTGGGAGCTCAATGTGGTGCTGACTAGGCTCATGGGTCCCCTGTTGGAGCCTCTGCACTCGGCACCTCTGAAATTCCTGTCGTGGAAGACGGTGTTCCTGGTGGCCATCACCTCCGCACGACGAGTGGGAGAGATCTAGGACCTCTCCTGTAAGCCTCCATACTTGACTTTCCACGCAACAAGGGTCATGCTGAGGACGCACCCCTCCTTCAAGGCCAAAGTGCCGTCGCACTTCCATCTCAACGAGCCCTATGTGTTTTCTTCCCGTCGCCTTCGTCGCCGGCTGAGAGGACTTTGCACTCGCTGGATGTGGCTAGAGCGCTGAAGTTCTACGTGGACCGCACAAAGAGTTTTCGGAAGACGTCACAGCTGTTTGTGAACTTTGACCCTGTGAACTATGGGAAGGCCTTCTCCAAGGCCTCCATTTCCAGGTGGCTCTACGGCTGCATCACACACTGTCACCGGTTGGCAAACCAACCATTGCCTGGCCGTCCGAGAGCCCATTCGACCAGAGGGATCGCTGCAACTACAGCGTTCCTGTCTGGTGTGCCCCTGCTGGACATCTGCAGGGCTGCTACGTGGAGGTCGACGCACACCTTCACAAAATTCTCCTGCGTCGACCGGGATTCCAGGGAGGAGTCCAGAGTCGGCCAAGCAGTGCTGCGCAACCTGTTCGCTTGAAGGTGAGCCTGGTGAGGAGGTAAGAGATGCTTAATGTTGAGTTGTTGAAATACTTAATGTTGAGCCTTGCCACCTCCTGTGGTTGTGCATGTGTGCACTGCTTTTGAGCATGTGAATCCATGCCAGACCCCATGCTGGAGAAGGAACAAGTCTGGCATGGATTCACATGCGAACCCTCCCGTCTACCCCTCTGCAGCTCTTCTCTTGGTCCTACTGCCACTTTACGTGCTACCAAATCTGAAGATGGCTGCCAGAGCAGGCGCTTAGGTAGAGGGCAGTCATTGGCTGGGGCAGTATGACCCAGAGACCAGTGATTGGTTATTAGGAGAAAGACAGTTCAGAAACAAAACTGAAACTGATTTTTTCTTTTACCGAGGATTCCCAGCCTGATGACGGGGAATATTCATAAGCATGTCATGTCATGCCAGACCCATGCTGGAGAACAACAGTTACAGGTAAGTAACTTGTTCCTTGCCATGCATGGGTGTTGTGTGTTCAAGTAGTTGTACTCATCTTCATTTAATAGACCTTTGTCACACCAGTTCTTGCTCATGAATCTTCATCTGATGTGATTCTTTGAGTAATCAATCCGATTCATTTTAACAATTTGGCCTCCATTGCCAGCTGCTTTTACTACATAGTTTTAATCTTTTTCCAGATTCTTAAGTTCTATTCTTTTTTTCCATTTAAGGTTATGATACATTTTTGGTTTGTGATTGGATAAATACACTTTCCTCAAGTATTCAGTGACCGCTTTGTTGAAAAGGTCAATGGCATTGTCTACCGCTAGTGTTGGAACACATGTGAACCATGGTTTCTTCTGCTAAGTTTAAAGATATGTGTTGTTGTTGTTGTGAAAAACCTTCTATATTGTTATCTTCGTCTATTCCTCCAAGATTAAATAGAAGTATGGTGTGTTCTGTGAGGTCTACAGTCAATTCTGATGGGGTTGAGGGTGGTCCCACCTTGGTGTGTAATGAAGGTGTTGTCTCAAAATATTTAAATATTTTTTTAATTTAATTGTTGAAAAAATATGTACAGGTCCACATGGGTTTGAAAATAGTCATATTTGTTGCTAGGAAAAAAGTAAAGTGCTTTGTTCAGGGCTGACTTTTAACTCATGATTCATTGTGAGATTGGATAAATTCATGACCAAGTTCATTTGTTGCGACCCCTGTTCTTTGGTTGTTATCGTGATCTTGTTGGCATCCCTGATCTTCCTGCGTTTCGGTTTCTTAATTCCTCCTCTCTTTCCTCTCTTGTGAGTCTTGTGTTGTTCAAAGTATTTGGGTCTGCTGTAGTGTGTGTCGTGGATTCCCTATGTCTACTTGTTTTTTTTTGTTGAAACTTTATTTTTGGTATTTTTCACTGTATGTACAATAACAAACAAAAAGAGAAACAATGCCACACCACCCGGCCCAGTGTCCGTCTCCCCTCTGTAGCCCACTTGCCCCCAGCAATGCATCGGGCTTGCTGCATTTTGAGGTTATTAGTTGTACCCAACACATTCTCATAGTGGGGCGTTGGCAGACTCACCAACATTGGGACCTTGGGAAGAGTCTCGTGAAGAGTCCTGCTCTCGGATGGACATTAGGTTGGCAAAATAAGGACCCCAGAGGGCGGAAGTAGGCGTCTAATGAATTTCACTTCTGTGTCTTCACAATATGTTATGTCCATCTGCCATTGTTGAATTGTCGCTATCGGTCTTCTCCCCCAGGACATTGTAATCCTTCTTCGGGCAAGTAGGAGCAACAGCCCTGCTAGTTTACGCACTGAGGAAGGTAAATGTTTGGTGAGTCCGAGCAGTGTGATCTTGGGGTCTGGCTCTAGTGGGGTATCAATGATTGCTGCCGTTTTCTCCAGGATTGACTTCTAGAATTGGTGTATGTTTGGGCATGACCATGCGAGGTGGAGAAAGTCAGCTAACAGTGTTGCGTGTGGTATGTGTGTTTGTCCGATAATGACCGCTCTTAGCATGTAAGGAGACGCTAGAGCTCTTTCGAGTTGGACGTGGGGTCGTATAAAATGAATGGCGTACCAATGGCCAAAGGAACTGGGCTTGTGCTGCCCAATGATATTGTTCTAGGTCTGGGAGCGCCATGCCTCCTTTTGTCAATGGCTGAATCAGTGTTTTTTATGCTATTCTGGCTGGTTTGCCCGCCCACAGTAGTTCCAGAACCAAGCTATGCAAATGTTTTAGGGATTTTGTTTTTGACAGCAATAAAGGGAGATTTGCAAAGAGGTATAGAAATTTGGGGAGAATCACCATTTTGACCAGTGATACCCGGCCCCAGAGGGTGAGTGGCAATGCTTTCCATCTGGTGACCTTCTCTTGGAGTTTTTCTATAGCTTTGCCAAAGTTGTCTTCGAAGAGTTTTTGGTGGGAACGGGCCAGTTGTATCCCTAAGTATCTAACCTTGGTATGTTCCCATTTGGAACCAAATTCGACTTGGAATTCCTGGGTCTCTGGTGTAAGAGGGAAAATTATGGACTTACTGTGGTTTATTTTCAGGCCAGAGAAAGTGCCGAATTAAATGATGTCCCGCATGATTGGGTTTAGGTTCTCGATAGGGTCCTGAATGTAGAGAGCGATGTCGTCTGCATAAAGGGATATAACTAATTTATGCGGGCCGAAAGATAGGCCTCTGTGTATGTGATGGGCACTTAGGTCTGAGGCAAGGGGCTCCATTACCAGCGCAAACAGAACTGCGGACATGGGGCAGCCCTGCCTGGTACCTCTCATCAGGTCTATGGGTAGTGATCAGGTTCTTCCCTGAATTATGTGTGAACGGGGTTGATTATACAGAAATGTGATGAGCTTGATGTAGTAGTTGCCAAGGCCCATTCTTTTTAGGACCTCAAACAGGAAGGGCCACTCGATGGAATCAAATGCTTTTTCAGCATCAAGCAGGGTTGCCACTGCTTGGCGTGATGGGTTCAGTGCCTCCATGAATCCAAATATTCGCCTTATACCAAATGCTGTGTTGCGACCGGGGATGAATCCTGCCTGATCTGCAAGCACCAGAGCTGGCATCAGGGGGAGCTATCTGGTGGTCAGGATCTTGGCTAAAATCTTATTGTCAAGATTGATCAATGAGATTGGTCTATAAGAGCTGCAATCTTCTTGGGGTTTCCCTGCTTTATGTAATAGGATCACATTCGCTTCTCAAAGGGTCGTTGGGAGGACTCCTTTTTCGAGTGCTTCCTTGTATACCTGCAACAGCAATGGTGCCAGGAGTGGAGCGAATGTTTTATAGTATTCCCCAATCAGTACATATTGGCCGGGGGCTTTGGTTCTTGGGAGGTCTTTTATTGCAAGCTGGACTTCCTCTAGTGTGATGGGTTGATTTAATGGCTCTCTTAACATGGAGTCCACCCAATATAGTTTGATTCCATTTAGGTATCGCAGGAGCTCATCCTGGCTGGCGCAGTATTTGGATTTGTAGAGATTTTGATAAAAGGTGCGGAAGGCTTCTGCTATTTCTTTATCAGTGTGGATCAGGGAGCTGCTATGGTCGCGTACTTGTGCTATCTGTGAGGGTTTTCTGTCTGCTGCTATCAGTCTTGCAAGAAGGGCCCCTGGTTTTTGCCCCTCACCGTATTGGCGGATGCGGTGGCCTTGGGTAAAAAATGTACTTCGCTATTGGCTGCCTCTTTAAATATGTCTAATTATTTTTTCAATGCCGCAATTATGAGCGGGTTTGTGGGTGCGGGGTTTTAGCGTTCGAGTTCTTTTAATCAGACTTCACTAGAGCTGAGCTCTCTTCTAATGAGTTTCAGAATTCCGTGTTCCTTGGATATGCATACCCCTCTTATGTAGCATTTTAGGGATTCCCATAGCATTCTGGCTGACGCCACCGAGCCCTGGTTTGTTTCTAGGAAAGAGATAATCTCTGTGCGAAGTTCTTCTGTGAACACTTGGTCTTGCAATGCTCCAAGTTTGAATCTCCAGTGTCGATTCCCCTCCGACGGGTCAAGGGGGGTGTATTCTAGCGTGACTGCCGAGTGTACTGATATTGTCCTTGGAAGGATGTGACATTGACTCCATTGTAGATCACTTTGTGTGGACACCAGGAAGTAGTCTAGGTGTGAGCTTGTTTTATGGACCCAGGAATGGAACGTGTAATCCCAGGAGGAACCATGTTGGCATCTCCAGGCTGTATGCTTTGCATATCTCGAGGATTTGGAGTGCTGCCTTGGGAGTCGGGGTAGATGTTGAATGTGATTTATCTTTTTGGGGGTCGAGTGTGGTGTTCATATCGCCGCCCCAAATTATTGTAGCTGACCCAGCTTCCTCAAGGTGTGTCATAACCCAATCAAAGTTGTTTGCTCCGTCAACATTGGGGCCGCAGGAGTTCACAATGATGAGTTCTGTCTCTTCCAGGATCCCACGCACCAGTGGTGCCCTGCTTGTTGTGTCCCTGCTGGATGATAGGAGCTTGAATTTTAGGCATTTGTTAATCAAAATGGCCACCCCTCTGGAGTATGAGGAATACGAGGAGAAGTATCTGTGGCAGCCCCGCTCACGGGCCCAGCGGTGTTCCTTATCTGGAAGGAGGTGGGTTTCCTGGATCAGTGCAATGTCTAGTTTGTGCCTTTGAAGGTATTGGGCTATGTTCCTCATTTTTGTTGGGTGGTTGCCCCCTCTAATGTTCCAAGTGGCTAGCTTGAATGTAGCAGAGTGGTAACTCGTTTGACTTGATTTAGAGCCGTGAAGCTGCTGATTGGGGTACATATTTTCTTTGCTCGCTGGCATTTCTGGAGTCACTGACTGGAATTCATGAAGGCAGGCGGTGGGAAATGGGCCCCTGGCAGGCGCGTCTCTCAAACATTAACCAACGTCCCTCCCCAACGCAGGCAATCCCCAACTCGCCTGTCAAATTTCCCCATTCAAAATCCCAAAACATAACGCTGCTGCGCTTGGGGCGCTAGTAACCTCCCAAGGGCCAGCGCACCCTGTTCTTACTCGCTGTTGAAGATTCCAGGTGATCGATCATGTAGTGTTGAGTTGTTCCCCTTCACGTGGGGGGAGGTGTCACGGAGGGACTCTTCCGGGTCGGTCTCTCCTTGGGGGTCTCAGGTTGTTCACACCAGGTCTGCATCCTAGTTTATCCAGAAAGGAGTTTGCTTGCTCAGGGGTGTTGAAGAATTGGGACTTTCCGTCATGTTGGATACGCAGTTTGGCTGGGTATAACATCGAATAGAGCATTTGGTTATCTTGTAACCGCCTTTTCACCCCAGTAAATGTTCTTCGTTGTGCCTGGACTGATGGGGGAGAAGTCTGGGAAGAATTGTAAGTTGTCTCCTTCGTAGTTCAGGTCTCCTTTCTCCCTGGCCAGGCGTAGTATCATGTCACGGTCTTTGAAATTAAGGTGTTTAGTTATGATCGGGCGTGGAGGTGCCCCAGGGATGGGGTGGTTAGCCGGGACTCTGTGGGCTCACTCCACGATGAACACGTTGGAGAGTGCTGGGCTTCCGAAACGTGTTTGCATACCAATTACACAAAGTCCTCCATTTTCATTGCGATTTGATGTTCTCTTACCCCTAAAATCCTGATGTTATTTTGGGGTGAGCACCCTTCGAGATCCTCATTTTTGGCCGCTACGGCCTTCATTTGCGTTTCCATTGTTGGCAGCCTCGATGCCAGGGAGAGCGTGTGGTCGTCCAGGTCCGAGATCCGCTGCTCTGCTGTGTCCAGTCTGTCGCCGTGTTTGTCTAATCAGTGCTGGATCTGGTCGACAGAGTGTCAAGCTTACTATCAATGTTGCCGATACCGGATTTAAGCTCAAGGAGGATCCCCCTGATGTCCATGGATTGGTCACTGTCGAGAGATATTGTGTCCCCGGGGTCGGCTGGTTGGTCGTTTGATTTGGGGGTTCTGACCACTGTTCCTGGTTCGAATGTTAGTTTTCTTTGTGATTTATCGGATTTTCCCATTTCTGTGGGCTTGTTCTTCGTTGCTTTTAAACTTTTCCGATGTTCAAGATCCTCGGGGCAGGAGGGGCTGAGGAGAATTGGTGGCTGCGGGGATAGCTGACACGTGTTTAGCGCTGCAGGGCGCTGTGGAGCACTTCCCTGGCTCCCAGGGTGAGTGTCACTTCTTAGTAGCTGGGGGGGGGGGGGAGAGGGGCGTCTAGTGCAGAGTGTTTCAGCTGCCAGATCTGGGCCGTGCACAAGGCTGCGGGATCGACGTTGGGGGCCTCTTACCCCGCTTAGTTTCCATGGGAGCGGATGGCGCTGTGTGACAGAAGCACTGTGGGTTGAGCGCCTATGTGATGGTCTGGGCTCACTTACTTTCGCCTGCAATGTGATGTCCCCCGCCCAGGCTGGGGCCGGCGTCCGGAGCAGACTGGGAGAGCGCCCCCTCCAGTTCACTCACAGGGTGAGTTACTTGGGAGGGTTTGTCTAGGGCCGGGGGCTCGGAGCCTGCCGCGTGAAAGCGACTTTGGATTTTTCCCAGTGCCAGCGGGGGCCACCCAGTGATCGCCGTGGGCCTGCCGTTTGTTGGGGCTACATACGTAGCAGTGGCCTACAGGCCTGTGGTATCTCTCTGTCCCCACGCCGGGGTCTGGCGCTTGCCTCTTGGTAGCTTAAGGGGGAGGGCGAGGGTTATTCTCACCTCGCAGTATGTGAGCTGGTGACTCCCGGTTGTGGTGCCATAGATTGGCCGGCTTCTCCTCCGGGTCTCTCCGCTTTTGGCTCTCTCTGCTCGGCTGGGACTCGGGGCCGACGCGACTCCGGGTGCCCTCTCAGCTGGCATAGCCCCGTTCCCACCGCTCCTCTCTCTGATCTGCTGGGCACCGGGGGCCACCGCCGGAGGGCGGACACGGCAGGTGTGGGTCCGCCTCCGGGTCTCGCAGGCAGCCCCAGTGGGAGACCACCTCGGGCCGCACCACAGCGGGCACCAGGATGTAGCTCGCCGCGAGATCCGGATCAGCTGCAAAGGCAAGCAAGGTGCGCACTTCAGCCTGTCTCCGCTGAGCCGTGCTCGGGAATGGTTTCGCCGTTAGTGTCCTGTCTCCGGGGTGGAGGAGCGACGGCCCTCTTGTGCGTTTGGGGCCTGTCGTGCCGGCACTGCTTGGCCAGGTTCTGCTCAGACTGGACCGCTGGGTTGGTTCAAAGCCCCTGATGTCTGGATTTTTTTCGTTGCTGGATATCTGGGGGGGCGCCTGGGGCCAAATCTCGACAGGATGTGCCTGGAATCAATAATTATGCAGGATTCATTTAGGGTGCGCGGACAGAGCTCGCTAGGGAGCCGCCATCTTGGTTGGCTCTCTAGCACCCTCTTGCGTATGTCTACTTGTTGATTTGTGATGTTGGTGCTCCGTTTGTATCTCCTGAGTACCTCTAAAAAAGGACTATCTATTTCTTCTCATTATCTCCTTGCCTGAGACCTTTGCATCCTATGCGTGACCACTCTGACAACAGGGTTGCTTTCTCAATGTCTGTGCCTCTTGCACTTAGTTTCAAATGGGCCCTAAACTGCTCTGTTCCTTATTTCACATAAGCATATAGTTCAATCGGGCCCACGGCTCCTTTGTTCCTCGTTTCACAAACAGTTCACTTTCACATTAGCCTTTCGGGATCTCTGCACGCTCTCTTCCCTCGTGTCCTTTCCTTCGTTGGCTTTCCACATATTTCACTTTCATTATTCACTGTTGTTATCTTAGCGTTAACAAACGTGCCTTCTCACATGGCGCTGCTCTGTTACTTTGTCTCTCGTCTGCTCCCTCGCCGGTTAAATACATTCAGTGGCCCTCATTACGAGTCCGGTGGTAGCCGTGCCGGCAAAACCGGCAGGCTGCCGCTGGACCTGTGGGGATTTACCGGCTCTGGACTTGCTGGAATTACCGGGACAGTACAGCCCCGGACATCCGGTAATTCCGGAGTCAGCATTCTGTTAATCCCCATTCCCGTGGAGTCCCATAGGACTCCAAGGGAATGGGGAAGTGGAAACACTGGCACCATGTGGTAATGGTGCCGGTGTTTCTGTGTCCGTCTGTGGCCGGTGGCGTTACGCCCGCCAGGTCAGATCTGGCGGATGTAACACCACACGGCCACAGAACTCGTAGTTAGCCGATCTGGAAAATGGTGCTGGTGCGGTTTTACCAGCACTGTTAAATCCGGACCGGCTAACTTGTAATGAGGGCCAATTCCTTTAACCTTCAACGCGTAACCTTGCGTGCAACACTGTAGCCTTCACAATCGTGCGTATCACAAACCGGGATGTCCCTCTCTTTGAACTCACCTGCTGTGATTGCTTTTGCGCGTCCTTTGTTTTCAGTTCGTCGAGGTCAAGGCCTTGCCGACCTCCTCCTCAGACACTCCCAGGCGGCCCGCGGCTGCGGGAGGGAACGAGCAGCTTGCTGGTGCATGGAGGAAAAGGCTTAGCCGGACCCTCAGCTCCTTCTCTGAACTCTCCTGGGTTCTTGGAGACACGGCTCCCTCGCCACGCTTTCTCCTGCCTCAACTCTCAGCATGTTAGTGTCTCGGCATCCCGTTCTCCCTGTCCTGGTCTTCAGCAGCTCTCTCTCAGCTGCTCCTCCATCTCGCCATCCAGCTTGCCTTCCTTCTTGGCCCTTGTCTCCCTCTCTTTGTCTTTCTTTTATTTTTTTAACACTTTCTTTATTAGCACACAATGTCACATTACAACGAGATATTAACAACAGCTAGGAGTGGCACAGGGAGGGCGCGAGGGTTACAGGGGATGGGGTTATGAGGCATCGCCTGGTCTTGACATAGTTTGTATTAAGTATTGTCTCAATGGGGCCCATATGTCCTTAGGCCGGGAATTGAGCGATTGCATCTGTAGCCATTGTTCCTCCCCATCATTCGCTTGCACCACGTTGCTCAACCACTGACCCTTATTTGGGGCTTGTGTGTTTGTCCACCGTAGGAGAATACAACATTTTGCCAGCAATAAACACAATTTCACAAAGTTACTTGTAGCAGGTTTGGGGGGGTCAAGGATATGGAATAGGCACAGTAGGGGCAGGTTCGACAGGTCACATATCTCTGATAGCATTGAACATACATCTTTCCATAAAAGGGTTAACATGGGGCAGTCCCAAATCATGTGGAGATATCTAGCATTTGGGGATCTGCAGCGTGGTCGGAAAACAAAGCCGGCTCGGAGTATAGTGGTATCGGTGCAGGACTTTTAATTGGATCAAACGAAATCGTGAGTTATACGATACCCTAGGTGTCTGGGAGCACATGTCACTCCAGAGGTCGTCGCTAATCTCAAATTGGAGGTCCAATGCCCACTTGTCTTGTGTCTTACAGGCGGATATGTCTGAGCGGGCCTGGATCAATTGGTATAGGGTTGACACACGGCTACGGTGTAATGTGCGGGTAGGACGAACCCAAGGAGAGAGTCACTGTCAGGTTCCACAGGGAAGGTGGGCCACAACTTCTTGCATGCTTTCCCCAGGCCAGCCTAGTGCAGCCATTGAGAGGATCTCCCACACTTCAAGCCTGGTATCTCGGCAGCTTGAACAAAGTTACCCTGCGGGTATAACAAACCCACAGTTTGATATCCGTGTTGTAGCCAGATTTGATTGGAACCAGTGTCTGAGCATGGCAGCGAGGGAAAGGTAGTTCCAAAGAGGAAAGTTTTCGTGATAAGGATTTGGGACACCCACCTCTGTCCATATTTTGCGCCATGCCAATGCGGTAGCACTAGCAGGGTAGAATCTACAGTCATCTGCGAAACCCATTGGAAAAATTAATGATCAGAGGTCCCTGTCACCCGCCGAATGTCTCTTCAATTGTACATGGGGAAGGGGGGTGCCGTCCCCGCACCAGGCAGTTACAAATTGTGCCTGAGCGGCCATCCATTATTGCTGGAAGTTCGGTGCTGCAAGGCCCCCCTTCTTGTGTGATTGGGTTAGTGTGTCCCTTTTGTGCCGAACTGCATTGAAGTGGCAGATAAATTTAGAAAACATGCTGTTCAGTTCTTGAAAAAAAATGTGACCAGGCCATAGGAGTATATTGAGAAAAAGGTATAAGAGCTTGGGTAGTATGATCATTTTTAGTAGCGCTATTTTGCCCGCAATTGTGATTAGTAGGTTTGACCAAGTCGTGAGCTTGCCTCGCAGTTGGGTCATGTAACTGGTTTAATTGTAATCGTGTAACGCGGGGTAGTTGCGCGTCACCGTTACTCCCACATAATGTATGAACCCGTGGGCCCATTTGAAGCCTAGTAAGTCATGGAGGGGGGTATTTGCGTCTGTGAAGGGAAAGAGATCTGATTTTGCACAGTTGACCCGGAGTCCTGAAACCTCCCCAAATAGTTGGATATCATGCATAATGCGCCCCAGGTGTACCATGGTGTTGCGGATGTACAGCAGTTCGTCATCCACTTAAACGGAAATTATTTGCGGGTCTCCCACTATTCTTATCCTGCTGCGACTATGTCTGAGACAGATCGCGTTCTGTAATAATAGCAAATATTAAAGGGGAGAAGGGGCAGCTTGGCGGTGCCCCTCCCTATCTTGAATCGAGAAGAGGTAATCCCATTTGTCTTAACCCTAGCCATTGGTGCAGTATAATGTAGAAGGTGCACCACCCTGAGGGATTGTGGTCCAAACCCACATTTCAACAACACAGTATACACAAACTGCCAAGACACCGAGTCAAACACTTTTTGAATATCGAGTGTGGCAGCTACTGCCTGTACATCGGGATTGATGTGCGCTAGTATGTTAAATAGCCACCTTAGGTTCAGTGCCGTGGACCTTCCCGGAATGAATCCCGATTGATCCGGAGGGACAATATATGGCATCACTGGCATCAGACGTGATGCCAGAATCTTTGCAAAGACCTTAATATCAGTGTTAATTAGTGATAGAGGCATTAGGAACTGCATTGGTCAGCTGGTTTGTCCGGCTTCAACAGTACCATAATCACTGCTTCCCACATGCTGCCTGGGAGTATCGGTGATGTCAAAGATTCCTGCCAAACCTGCAATAGATGAGGGACGAGTGTACCTTTGAACCGCTTATATAGTTTGACCGAAAGGCCATCAGTACCCGGTGACTTGCCAGTTGACAGACTATCAATTGCCCGATTTTTCTCTGAAAATGTTATTGGGAGTTCCAGCAGATCTCTTGTCTCCCGCGAGAGCTTACTGTGTGGGAGGGCGTTGAGGAATTAGTTGTCATTCTCGGTAGTGCATGTGTCTTTGTTAGAGTAAAGATCGGTGTAAAACTTGGTAAAAACTCAGTGGATGGCAGAGGGTGTGTGAACTGTGTCCCTGGATGTATCCATAATGAGGAGAATGCACTTACCACCGTTTGCACTGCGCGCCATACGGGCTACAAGCTTACCCAGTCTATCCCCCTCCCCATATTTCCTAGCCAGCAGGGGGGCTTCGATAAACTTTACTTCCCTTTCGGCATGTGTTCTAAATGTGTACAATGCTTCCTTTATTCGGGCTAGCTGTAGGGAGATCGGCCACAAGACCATGTTCCAGTGCTCTCCGGTCATTCTCGCAATGTTCTATGCTGCGCCGGATCACCTTTAGGATGCTAAACTCTGATGCCATTGCAATCCCTCTTATGTAGACCGTAAAAGCTTCCAAACAGTTGGATGTGGTCTTCCATAATGGATGCAGAAACGGTATCTTGGAGTGCCATTGGTTTAAACCGCCAATTGTTACAGCACTTGAAGGAGTTTGGTAATCTTAGGGTAATGGTGATGGGGGAATGGTCCGAGTAGGTCCGGGGAAGCAAGTGTGTATTCGAGACTCCCTCCTAGTAGTGTGTCTGATAGGAGCCACATGTCAATGCGGGAGGAAGAGTCGTGGACTGAGGAGTAAAAGGAATATGAGTGGACGTCGGTATGTAAAGTTCTCCAAACATCCACTAGTCTTAGGGACTACATATCTTCCTTAATAACTTGGGTGGATTCTGTGAGAGCCCTTTGTGTGCATGAGGATCTGTCACATTTTAGATCAAGAATAGTGTTGAAGTCTCCCCCACAGAGTATGGGGATCAGCGATAACAAGCAAATTCTTCCATCACTTCAGTATACAATTGTGGGTCATATATGTTCGGGCCATAGCTATTCATAAGTAGGACTTCCCTCCCTGCAAGTAGGCCATATACTATCACATACATGCCCAATGTGCCTATTCTCGTATGTTTACATGGGAAAGAAAGGGACCCATGAACCAAAATCACAAACCCCTTGGACTGCGAATACTAAGAGGTATAGTAGCGGTTCCCACCCCAATTTCTGGCAAACCCCTCACATGATCCAGAGAGGGCATGAGTTTCCTGCAGGAATAATATGTTGGCTTTGTGTCTTTCACAATAAAGTTGTATTTTTTTCGGCGCTTAATTGGGTTCCCCAATCCACGCACATTCCAGCTAAGGCATGTTATGTCTCCCATTTCAACGTAGATATTGTAGTGCTCCCCCTTCCTGGGCCATAGTATTGTTGTCTAAGCAAATAATCACATCCTTCCGTTCCCCCCCAGTTTCAGACATAGTGTGCTCCAAGTACTTTTTAACCAATTTTAACTTCAAACCCTCCCAACCTCCTTGACCCCCACATCCCCCCAATCGGGGCAATGCTTACCCATAGAGAACCTTCCCAACCAGAAACGCAACATTGCCCGGGCCGCCGTTGGGCTTATAACAAAACAATAACATTAAGATCAAGCTTTGTATACTTCGATCGTAAGATGTACCCAGAGGGGTGAAGTAGTGGCCGCACATTAAGTTGAGATAGGGGAGAGCCCCCTCATTGCTTCGACCACGGCCTGGTCGCGGCCTGTACGGTATACTTGGTCATCTTCTGTTCGCGCAGGCTAATCGAAGATTAGGTAAGAAGAGGTAAGAAGAGTCAGAGCCTTGGCTTTATCTGTGTTTCCCAGATTCAATCGATTAGTCGGTGACACTGGGTGCTGGTAGGGTTTCGTCCAGGAATTTCATGGCTTTGCTTGGCATTGTGAAAAAGAAAGTTTTGTTGTTCCATTCAACTCTCAGCTTGGCAGGGAACAGTATTGCATATTTCATATTGTTGTCTCGCAGCCGTTTCTTCGCTGGTAGAAAGGATTTCCTCTCCTGTTGGAACGCCACAGAAAAATCTGGATATATATGAATTTGGTTTGAACCAAGCATCAGATCGCCCTGCTCACGAGCCACGCGCATGATGTCATCTCGATCTCGGTAATTGAGTATGACAAATTGCGGATATAGTTATGGACTCCCCAGTATTGGTAGTAGGGTGGTTTCTATCCACTGCTCCATGAGGGACTCTGAACAGTTCTCAGGGACCTCCGACAATCCAATGTTGTTGCGTCTGGATCTCAACTCCAGGTCATTGATCTTCCTTTCGACCTGGAGCACCAGCCTAGTAAGGGTTGTGGGTTCCCCTCTCATAGTGGATACTGCGTCTTCCACAGAGCCCACTCTAATCTCCACTTCAGACAGGCATTGGTCGGTTTTGTCAATCCGAGATTTTATAGAGTCTATAGTACTGGTTATGTCGCCCAGTTTACTATGCACTTAAGCAAAACCCTCTTGCATACATGCCATCATACGTTGGGTCTCTGAGGGTTCAGGTAAAGAAGGATTCGTATTCATGCTGAAGGAGGCCCTGCTAAGTGCTGAAGGGTTAAGCATGAATCTGGTGTACTGGTTCATGGAGTGTTGATTTTTGGAGCTCCCTTTGGTCATCCTGCGCAAGGGGACGGGGATGTCTGCAGTGATGGAAGGAGCCTCGGAAGGTTCCAGTGCCTCTGCTGCGCAGCGTTTAGTGTCTTGCCTGCCAGCGTTTATCAGTAGGTGCATGGGAAACGCTTAGGCGGCGCAATCAGGTTTTGTGTGGTATACTTGTTGTAGTGACCGTCAAGGGCCTTGGTCCGATGGTCTGCCTGTAAGAAGAGTCACAGTGTGGCCGTGCCCCGCAGTGGATGCCAGGTAAATGGATGATAGGCGATGACCATAGGGTGTTGTGTTTCAGGAGTGCACATCGTGAGGCCAGTCTTCACTCTTCGAAATAGTCCGCCCTCCAGTGCTAGCCCATGGAGGGTCAAGGGGTGGCCACAGGCAGGCCTGTCAGGCGAACAGCAGAGGTTGAGGTGGGGGCCTGATCAGCAGATGACTGTGGGGTGCGGGATGGACGGTAAGCGTAAGACCGTAGGTGTCTTGTTGGATCGCTTGGAGGGGAGACCCAATGGACCACACAGCAGGTTGGGGTGCAGTAGCATCAGTGGGGGAGCCGCCAGTGTCCCCCCTCGTACTGGAATGTCCCCAGCTATGGGCTCACCTGCATTGAGGACGCACATGGCGAGGCGCAGCTCGAGAGTCTCGACGTGGCTCGGGAGCACTCGGCAGGCACCTCCCCCGTGCAGGCCCACGGGTCAGAGATCCAGTCCGGAAACCGGGGTCACCAGGTGCGGGTAAGGATGCAGCAGGTATCGCTCCCGGTGGACCCGACTGCCACAATCTCCTGTTGGCCGCCTCCGACAGCGCTCGACCGCCGTCTTTCTCCCTCTCACATCAGATGCCGGCGGCAGCTGCAGATCAGCCTTGAGGGATAGCGCGCCAGTCGGAGGGCTCCATCAGTGCCACGCTCACTGTCCCCCTAACGAGAGGCATTTTCTACAGGTCGGAATCCGTCCGATACAGGGGTAGCAACTCCGCCAGGAAGTAGGGTGCAGGAGTTGGTATGGGAGTCGGCTCAGGCGTTCGTCCCTCACTTCAGACCGAGCCGGAGCCGGGCCGTATCTTCGGGCGCTCGCCCCGCTGCACAGTGGGCACACAGGCAAGTCACAGCAGGCTCAGTGGATCGCTGGTACCCTTAGTAGCACTTTAGTCAAGAATGTAGCCGTAATGAGTTTAGTATGAGGTACTTTGCAGCCTCGTGCCGCCACATTAGCCATCTTAGCCAGTGCACAACAGCGCCCCCACCCCCCGGTGTCTTTCTGTGCTCCACCTTTAAAGTTTGCAAAACGGCCGATGAGTTCCAGGTTTATGTGATTGTGTGCCTGGCCCTGCCTGACCTTATTAGTGGGACAAGGCCAGTACATGTTACTAGTGGTAATCTTCCTAGTCCCAGTCTCTTCCTCCTCCCAGTAGTTGGGCTGGTAAGGAAAGGAGGGGAAGTATGGGAGTTGTAGTATATGGGGAATATGGGGCAAATAACTCAGGAAATGGGGGATACCGTGTCTCACCTTTCAGTGTCTCCTCCCCAAGGACTCCCTACCCAGGGGATCCTCCCTCGCTAGTCCACCCCCAGGGTCGGGATCCAATAGTGATGGCCTTTCCCCGGCCACCTGAATAAGGGATCCCCGGGCACTGAGTCGTGAAACACCTTCAGTTTTTTCACATTGCTAAAGAGGAAGCTCCGACCACCGCCACCCCCATCCTCTCAACCTGACCCCACCACTTACCTTGCAGTGCCACGCCAAAATGTAATTTTGTTTATTTGACCACCCCCCCGCCCCTCACCGATTAATGTTACCTTTGTACGTCACCTATTTGTCTTTTTTGTTTTGTTTTGCTCTGTCCAGGGTCTATGTCCCAATTTGTTCACATGCTCATAAACTTGCTTACTACTTGTTCTCCTCTTTCTAAATGTGGTATGTTAATAATTTCTGATTGAAAATGATGTCCTTTCTCTTAGAAAATAAAGAAATAACTACAAATGCCCCACAAAGATGGAGTTGCCCATGCCCGTTCCTCATCCCCCCTGCCTGAACCCACCACTCCCTCCAGTGCTGCATAATAATGTAATTGTGTATGTTTCTACAATATTCCTCTTCAGTTTAAAGCACTTGCCCCCCTTGATTAATGCTACCTTTGTAACTCACCTGTTTCTTTATATATATTTTTTTATTTGTTTTGTCTTGTCCCTGGTCAGTGTGCCTCTTTGTTCACATCCTCATAAACTGGCTCTCTGCATGTCTGCCACTTAGTTTCCGTGTACACAATGCATCTACATTTGTTGTTCTCTTCTGCACAGAGCACATGGTTTGTGTTTACCGAAGTTGTTCGGTCCACAAACCTCTGATGGGCGCAGGTCAGGTGTGTTAGGCAAAGTTTGTATGCAGTACCCTATGGGAACACTACACACAACTATGACTACAGGTGTAAGCAAACCAACCTCTGGTAGAAGTGTGTACTACACAGTTTTGGTAGCGTGTTGAGTAGCCAGGCTTATCTCAAGAGGGAAGTGTGAGCAGTAATGATTTTACACAGCGGTCTACAATCACAGGTGTTCAAATAAACTCTTATACTCAAGGTTTCTTTGATAAATACTTATGAAGTTATTTATCTGTCAGTTATAAAACATTCATAAGAAGGAGACCATTCAAATATAATTCAATACTTTTCAAGAGGAGTAAAAGGCAAAGGTTATCAGAACATAAAAGACTACAATAAATCTTAGACAGTGTAGATACTTTGAGTTCACCAGAAGAGTCAATTCAATTCAATAGGCTAGCCCAACATCAATGGGTTAAAGTCTTGGATAGGATAAAGCGGTTCTGGTAATTATTATGGAAATGTCTGCACAAGTTCTTAGAAGTAGTTTTTAAAAAGAAGAATCATATGTTGGGTAACAAGCTGATTAGGCCTGCGAGTTGCAAAAGTTTCAAGCACTTTCACAGTGAGAGGTAAGTTCTCTCCGTCTTGGTTTTACAGTAACTTACAATGAAGAAAAAGATGCAGCTGATGACTTCTGTTCCTGGCAGTTCCTGCAGATCTCACTGTTCCTGGGCCCCAGTCGTGGGGACAAGAGGGAGGACGTCAGTGGACTCCTGCACTGCACTGGGACTGGTCAAAGCTTGCAACTGGCAAACTTCAATTTCAGTGGCTGTTTCGCGTTTCAGCTACAGCACTGGTAACAACGCTGGTCCTGGCTGTCAAGGTGGGGGGTCAGGCTCAGTCGGTCCAGCGTCGTGGGAGTCCAGAGGATCTTCCAAACGCTTTAGGCCAGCTTACAAGTAACGCACACAATCTGGTGTCTCTCTCCCTGGCTCTACGGTTTCCTGCAGCACTCTGAGGAAATGCAACCAGCTCCAAGATAGGTGTCCAGGTGTCTTACTTGGGAGTTGATTGGTCCTACCAACTCAAAGGGAGAAGTTGTCCTTAGCAGGGCTTCTCTGTCGATGCAAACTTGATGATTCGGACCTGCAGCAGGGCTTCACTGGGCAAACCAACAGTCCAGGAGTTGCAGCAGCCATCCTCTTCGAGCTCTTCTTCGGTTCCTTCGTCCAGTGGTCGACTCTGCCTTCCAAGCCAAGAAACGTGCCTTTTATTCAGTTCTCTCCCATTCATTCCAGCCTAGCTGCCACACACCGAGCAGGGTGGCTGTCCTTGCCAGACAGTCAGCCAGCCAATCATCACAGAGTGCATTTTGGTCTAAGCACAGGGAGTTTCGGGCACCTCCCACACTTCCTGCCTACCCCAGACATGCTGGAGCCAGAGACGGTCTTCACTCCTGAAGCCGCCAAAGGTGAATGAACAAAGAGACCAAACCTGGTTTGGCGCGCAGAGAAAAACTCTAGAAGGACCTTTCCACAAAGACATGGCTAAAAAGGAAGACCGGGATCCATTTTTAGCAACGATGCCTGGGCGCCATCTTGAAAAACATGGCTCCCACGATTTAACTTTACCGGAGCTACGAATCGTCTGCAGTCGGGGGAAAATCACTGTAGTTTGTTGTAAAACCACACCACCAACCATTCTGAGAGGAAAGGGTAACATTTGACTGTTACATGAGCATCTAGACACAGGGGCTACTAGGTAACCCCTCCAGCACTCGATAGGAAGATGTGTTGTGATGGGTCTAGGAATTTACAGGGCTAAGTGAAGTCAATTTCACTCAACTGTTATGGGAAACAGTAGTTGATCCCAGATAAGGTAGTTAAACCTTGGGAAAGCCTGAAAGGCTTCCCTGTGTCACTGCACTGAGGGTCCTTTGTGGCACAATTGTAAAAGATGATGCCTATGGAGTTGTTTTGACTCCATAACCAAAGAAAACACATACGTAAACCACACATCAAAATACATGAGAGGGTGGGAAAAAAGGGTCACACTCTCTCCATGTAAAAAAGTAAAGTCCTCAAAACCGAGCAAAGTTTCTGGGGTCTCTAAGGTAGAGGGAATTAGCATATTTTTGAGAATTCTCCCTAACAAGGTGGTTCTCCGCTCATGTCTCTCACTACAAAAGAACATTACCATGTCTGGTTATGGTCCAGAGTCAAAGTGGATCCTGCCCATCCACTTTGAGACACATTGAGTACGGGCTGGACCAATCCCGTTCCCTGTGGCTCCACACCCTTGCTAAACAGAATGGGGAGTGGGTCCGACTCTCCATAACCCCTACTATACTTTGTGCTGATAGAATCCCTGCCCGGGCTCTTCCTTTGCTTTTCCCAGCCTTCTTTGCTGGATTGTCTGGCTGTCCTTCCTTGGCTGCAGATCCTGATTGCTTCTGAATAATTCCTTGCCCTGAGACTAAAGTTTGGGGGCTCATCTCTGCTGTTCTGGCCTGGAACTCGAGTGACTGCCTCTACTCTACCATATCTCGATGAGGAACTTCTCTGATCATCTCCAGCCTCTTTGTCGTGGGACCATTCCTGCTCCCAGGCTTGCCCCCTGGTACTCTCCTTGAGCCGCATATGACACTTGCTTGGTCCCCCTGAAACCTCCTGGTTCTGCTTCATTGTCTGATGCCTCATGGATCATCTTCACCCGACTCTGCATCAAAGGAATTGCTTCTGCTGGGCTCATGCTACACTGTGGACCAGAGACCCAACCACCACTAGTTAGACATAATGCTGACTCTGAAATTCACTGGTGCACCCACTGTTCCTGAACCGTTTCTTCAGCACCATCATCACAATGACTTGCCTATGGGTCTCTAGACACCGTTACTGTGGTTGGTCTTCTCCTGGGTCTCTGGGCTCTGGCTGCAGAGGTATTTCAACCCCCCCTACTTGTTATTCCTTCTCTGCACCTATGGCCAGTAAATGATACTCAGCTAGATTGTACACATAACTGTGGCAGGCCTATTTGTTTTGACCCATAGAACCCTAGGGGAGAGCATTAGTATACTTTGTAAACTCCTCAATCTCCCTGTTGCCCAATAAGCTCTAGTGACAATTTGTCTAATTTTGAAAAGGTACTAATGATTTTATAATCCTTTTTGGAAGAATACATCACTACAGTTCACTCTCAAACATTAACCTACATAGGTAAACTGTATCTAATTGTGTTTACATGTTTTTGTCGGTGAACTGGTACCGCCATAGGCCCAGTAGTAACTACCTATTTATGCATTTCCCTGATTGTTGCCCTTGGACCAGTTTTCTAACTATTTAACCCCTTTTCCTCAGCCCATTCACCTATACTGTATCTAGTACTAACCTGTTAGGATTTGTCTATCAAATTAGTTTTAGCAAGTAGTAGAGAATGTTGGTTTAACCCACTTACTGTTATTATATACGTATTGTGAGTGCAGGTAAGCAGGAATGTTCCTTTGGCCCCTTTAGACCGCCATTTAAAAAAATAAATAAATGCCCATCTGATTGTGACCCCCAGCCCCCTGTTGCAGCCTGATTGCAACTGTGTTGTTCCCCTCCTCATCCCGCCTCCCAATTCCTCCCCCGGCCCTGATTGGAGGTCTGTGCCCATGCCTTTAGCCCTAACCCCGGCACCTCGCCTTGCACACCATTTCCATTCCGGCAGTGCAGGTGAGCAGGAAAGTTCCTTTGGCCCCTTTAGACCGCCATTTAAAAAATATTGCCCTCTCTGATTGTGACCCCCAACCCCCTGTTGCAGCCTGATTGCAACCGTGTTGTTCCCCACCTCATCCCGCCTCCCGTGCCTCCCCCCGGCACTGATTGGCCGAATCACTCCTTATCCTGGACCGTATCAGGGCAGCCCTCTGGCTGGCAGCCCCTGCAGGTAAGGGCCCCATGGCAAAGGCGGCTTCTACATTGACGGCTCCAAGATGTGTCTGCAGGTGTCTGCAGGGAACGCAAAGGAAGCCAGCAACCAACAGACACCAACAAAACTGTAAGTGTGGCATGGGTGGGGGTAGAGCAATCACTCTACTCCAGAAAGCCCTCGCCACTCTATCTTGCCTCTCCATAACATTGACTGCCATAGAATTACAACATGCATACTTAAAGAGATTAGTGACCACCAACCTAAATACATTCTTGGCTGGACTATAAATGTTGCACCGCATTACGCACTAACATACTGTTATGAAATGTTGTGTTACTTGGCAGTTATATAACACTTTGTATATCATTAGTAGGACCGCAAAGCCAATGTTAACGAGTGCCAATGTTAACTAACCTATAAAGAACTGTCAAGACTAGCCTATTTCACCTGATACAGGTGAAATAATTGATAGCATGTGCCACACCTAAGTGGAATTCTTAGCCTTAGCCTGCGTCGAAGCTGGAGAGAAGCGTTAATGTTATGTGCCACACTTAGACGAAATTCTTAGCCTTGGCCTGCGTCGCATCTGGATGGAAGTGTGAATGTTAGCATGTGCCACACTTAGACGAAATTCTTAGCCTTAGCTTGCGTCACATGTAGACAGGATTATGAATGTTAGCATGTGCCAAACTTAGACGGGATTCTTAGCCTTAGCTTGCATCACATCTAGATAGAAATGTGAATGTTGGCATGTGCCACACTAAGAGGAAATTCTTAGCCTTAGCTTGCATCACATCTGGATAGAAATGTGAATGTTGGCATGTGCCACACTTAGATGGAATTCTTAGCCTTGGCCTGCGTCGCATCTGGACAGGATTGTGAATGTTGTCATGTGCTGCACTTGGTTGGAGTTTTTAACCTTGGCCTCCATCGCATCTATACAAAACGTGAATGTTAGAACACTTAAAGGAAACTGTGAAGGATGACAAGTGCAACACTAGAATGGAATCGTGATCACTGGCCTGTCTCATATCTAGACAGAATAATGAAAGTTAGCAAGCGCCACACTCCGACGTAATAGTGAATGATAGTAAGCATCACACCTAGGCATAATTGCAAAGACTGCAATGCCAACTAACCAATCCACTAACAATTTCATCCCTCTGCATACTCCTCTCTCTCAAACTCTAACCAAACACAACCACAAGCCTAAAACGCAGCAAACCGCACAAACTTCACTTCACTACACTGCAACAACAAAGCAAACCGCACATAGACTTGCACAACAGCACACAACGCCTATCAACTGTATAACACCCCAAGCCCAGCCAAAGGACCCACCGGGCTCAGGCTGCCAATAGCACATCACTGCTAACTAGCACTTTTCCAGCTCATTCCCACTAACCCACCCCCCCTCTCCCTCTTTCAGAGCCGCCAGAGCGCCAGGGGACCACTCTGGTGGTGATAGTGCGCGGTACAAATATCCTTTAACATGAACATAACATCTTTGTGTATGTCTTGTGTAAGGGTGCAGAAGTACGAGTCTTGACACAGTTGTGCTCAATTGGTTGGCATAGACTTTATTTACAACAATCAAGGAGAAAGAAATGCCTATCCCACCCTACTTTCTATGAGGGGTTGCCCTACCGCAACAGAAATGCTAAGGACCTGGTCAGGATGTCCGTAAAGTGTCCACC
Organism: Ambystoma mexicanum; assembly: GCF_040938575.1. NCBI lineage: Eukaryota > Metazoa > Chordata > Amphibia > Caudata > Ambystomatidae > Ambystoma > Ambystoma mexicanum. The sequence goes on from NC_090938.1 coordinate 340,518,453, forward strand.
GTCCTATATCTAGACCTATTTCTGTCCCTTATACTTTCAAACTAACTAAGGAAAACTGGATGTCTCATTGATTCAGAAGGAGGCATCTCTCATTCTGGATGTAGACTCCAAGGCACAGATTGTGTGAAAGAATATGTAGTAAACTGTTCACTGTTTGAATGTTCAGATCGACTTAGAAAAAGCACAGTTCCTCACTCTCCTGGGAGGAACCTCTTCCTTGGTTCTTGCTTCCACTTATAACCAAAAAGAAAACCACAGTTCACCAAACCTTCTGGAGGAATCCTCTTTGTCTGTGAAATAAGATTGAACCAAAGCCCGGTTCCCTAACCTGCTGACCGTAGACTTTCCCAGTGCTGTATCAAGTCAGGTTCACTAACCTGCCAGACTTGATTCCATAGCTTTTGAGTTACAAAGATATTTGCTCTTTCACTGGTATCCTGTTTTATCTTTTTATGTCTTCTCGGGTTCTCCCCGGCTGCTTGTGGGCTCCGGCCCACTGATTATACGTATCTTTGCATTGATATAGGTTATTCGACCATATATATTTTATTTATGGCTTTTGCCTGTTTTCATTTGGGTCTTGGACCCTATTCGGGTTCCCTGCCATGATGGACCATTGAGCCCTTCTTTCCTTTTTATGACTGGGGCTGCCTCTTGACAAACCTGGGTTTGGAGGATAGCACATGGGCAACACGCTGGTCTTGAAAGCAAGACCGCACAGAGCAACCGAGGTTCGAATCCCGGATCCGCACTTTGAAACAGAATTCGGGTATGTTACTAGGTGCGTTATAAAAAAAAACAATGAAACAAAATAAACTGTACTGCGTGTGTTGGTTCAATGGGGGGGCGCAGTGGTATTTAAGTTTGGGTAAGTCTCGCTCTTCCTCGTCCCAGTATTTTCAATGAGACTTTGTACTCTACTGTTACATATAGAGATATGTGGGACCACAGGGGCCTGTGTGGGGGTTAAGGAGAGTGGGGGTACCAAAGCGGTAAGTGAATACCGCATTCTCCCAGGGCCATCGTCACGGGTCCCATGAAGAATTTCCCTCCCCATGAGATCCACCCGCTGAGCACCACCCCCATGGGGACTATCTGGTAGCAGCCTCACCTCTCTGGCCTCACTGAAAGAAGCCTCCCCCATGGAAGCACTGACAATGCCCTGGGATACATCACACTTGCTATTTGACTTATTTCACAGTTTTTCCTTGTATAAATGATATACATTACTGGGCTTGTGAATCTGCTTAGATTGGTTTTACAACTTGTGCTGTTTCCAAATTCGACAAGTGCGTCGACAGGGGCATTCCTGTAACACTATCCTTGACCTACGTGTATTATTATTATTATGAGTATTTATTGAACGCAAAATGAGCTTCGGGAAGCAACAGAGTGCTTTACAGACATAGGGGGAAGAACACGGTGAAGGAAGCAGAGAAACCGGGATCAGGGAGATAACAGGGGAGGTGGAGGGCGGGGAATTTGCAGCAAGAGTTCTACAAACAACAAGGGGAGGAAACCGTGGAGAGCCGATCACCCAGTCTCACTGCGGGTGGGGTGTTGCGGTGTGTGGACCTAGTTAAAGAGCAGCCATTTCTTGATGAAGAGGGTCTTGACCTCCTTCCTGAACTGTAAAGGCGAGGGGGTGAGTCTGATGTTGATGGGAAGGAGATCCCAGAGTCTTGTGACATGGACAGAGAAGACTTGTTTTCTGGTTCTTTCCTTCCTGCTCCGACGGAGTTCAAGTCTCCACATGTCCTTAATTCTGTGTATAGTTACCCATGCTTCTTCACGCGTGGACGTCTTCAGATTGTTTTTTTCTGCCATTGGTTTGTAAGCAAACACACACAGTTAGTGAAAAATAGAAATATTTTTAGTAATGCGTGACACCAAGCACATTATTTTCCAAATTGAACAACCGATCTTCAGCGCCTATTATTTAACGCAACTCAAAAACATCTTGTCGCAGAGTTAGGCCAAAAAGAAAACCCTCAACACCATCGACTTCAGACCAAAAGGCAAACAGTAGGGAGAGCAGGGGTTGAATTGGATTAACACATTCAAAAGGCATACTAGAATACCTTTATTTCCCCAGAACACATAATATTATTGGCACCCTCATTTGCTTCTGGGCTAATGGAGAACACTCCTTTTAAATGTTGCCCCACCTGTAAGAATAAATTCCCCCTGTGGGAAGACACGCACTATGGGCCTCATTACAACTCAGGCGGTAAGGGGTTTACGGCGCCGTAAACAGCGCCGACCCTTACCGCCTGAGTACGAGGTTGGAGTTAATTACGCCACCGTAATTTACGGTGGTGTAATTAACGCCTTCTCCTCTCCCATTATGCCCTATGGGGCAAAATTGGAATGGGGAAGGGTAAATGGGAAAATGGGGATTTACCGCCCCGCCAAGGTTGGAATGGGGCGGTAAATCCGCCAACCACCATGGCGTAAACATAGTTTACGCCATGGTGGTAAAGTCACGGCCCAGGCGGTAACATACCGCCTGGGTCGTAATGAGGCCCTATGTGTGCAATAGCTGTCTCCCGAGGGATCATAAGGAGGAAAAGTGTGTCGCTTGTAATCTCAGCTTAACCCACTCAAGGAGCACCGTACAAAGCGCAGGGCAGGTTATGCAATGTAACCGCAAAAGGAGCCAGAGTCATCTGCCGAAGCGTTAGTCTTCAAGGTCAAAGAAGGTAGCATTTGCTTTGAGAGCAACGCAGAAGAGTCATTTATCAAGGAAGCAGACATTTCCTCACAGCTAGTCCCCAGCTCTAAAGGGCAGACGTCAAGTCTTGCTGTGTAGGCCACACATAGTGAAATTAAGGCTGCCCATATAAAACACAAACACCATGAGGTGCGATTGAAGTTAAGTGAACACGCTTCAGCGTTTAAAACAAAGTTGGTTAATGCTCCCAGAAAACACTTCCCCCGACTCGGCGCCAAAAAGCAGACAAGACACCACGTGTAAAACACAAAGTCACACAACTCAAGAGAACACGTGAAGTTGAATCTTCATGGTCGACTTCGAAAACAGCAAAAACATTTATACTTGTGCACACCAGGCCACATGTTTAGTAATGGAAGACACTTTAACAATGGCAATGTAGAAGAAAGACTTAGGGGGTGTAAATACACAACAAGAACATGTTCCCACCAAACCGAGCTTTCAGGAAACCATAGACACAGTAACTTCCTTTATTGGATTTATAGAAAATCACCCCCTAAAAAGGAAGCATGATACACCAGCAAATGGTGGTTGTTTAAAGAGAACAAAATAACAAGAAATACAAAGTTACGTTGACCTCACTCACAAGATGATTATTCAGAGAGCGATATATCCATTTCCAAGTCAGATATCGACCTGATGACTACATAATTTTGGCACCAGATGTTCAGGACATTCCTATCATGTCCTCACCCACAGATAATCTCCGTTTATATAAATGATCTTTTGCACAGAGCAGCCCAAACATTTGGAATTGACAAACAGGAGTGAGAGGAGAGCACAGATTTAATTGCGGACATACTCCATGAGAAGAGAATAACCCCATCTCTTCCTAACCCTGTATTATAATTATAATTGTTATTTTCTCCAGCATGGGGTTGGCATGGATTCACATGCTCATGAATATACCATGTCATCAGGTTGGGAATCCTCTGTAAAAGAAAAAAACAGTTTCACTTTCACTTAAAAACTGTATTTCTCCTCTAAACCAATCACTGTCCTCTGGGTCATTCCGCCCCCATCCAATGACAGCCTCTCCCTAAGCCCCGCCTCTGGCAGCCATATTTCGATTTTTACCGCACGCTTCAGTGTTGTGAGTCCTCGAGTTGCTTTGTGTGAAAAAGGTTCGATTTTTGTTTTCGAAGAGCCTGTGTGCTCTTTTCCTCATCTGCCGGCAACAGGGATCTGTTGTCGGTGAAGTTTCGCACCCCTCAAGGGCGAAGATTCGTCAAAGTTTCTGGAAAGCCGTCTTGGGCCTACTTCGCACCCTCTGACCATGACGGAGGAGAAGGAGGTAAGGAGAGTCTTCAGGCCCTGCACCAAATGCGGACTGCGGAATGACTTGGTGAAGGACAAGTATCTACAGTGTCTTTAGTGCCTGCACCCGGACCACAAGGAGGTGGAGTGCGAGATATGCCTGGACTTCTCGAAGAAGACAACGAAAGACAGGCATAGCAGGCTGGCGGCATGGCTCAATTCGAACAAGGCCTCTGTCGCGTGCTCCGAGCAGGGTCATGCCTCATTCAGGACCAGCCGGTCCGAAGAGCGGTCTCCCTCTGGAAAGAGTTCTAAGTCCTTTGAGGTCACCACACCGTAGGGGTCCAAGATAAGGTCAAGAGACGCAAGTACAAGTCCACCGGGTTCACAGCTGATGCGGGTCCCAGGTTGGATAGGCCGCAATCACTATCGCCTTCCGCCTCCGGAGCCAGCCTACCATTGAGCTCCTCTTCAAAGAGGAAGTCATCCACCCCGGCCAAGTTACGGGAGAAATCATATAAGACAAGGGTGGGGGATTAGAAGAAGGCCTTGCAGCCCAAGCAGGCTCAACCGGTGCAGCCAAAGTCCTTGTCGTCCACTTTGTTGACATCTGCTTTGACAGCCACTGCGGCTGTGGGCGCCGATCCTACGAGGGTGGCTCCCACAGTACAGAGAGTATCCCTACCCCTGTGGCGTGACAAGGCTGCAGAGGCATCACTGAAGGCTGCAAGCACCCATGGAGTGGGAAAGGTCCCGGTCCAGAGCCCTCAGGGAGGGAAAAGGAGGGGCGAGGAGGCCCTGAAATAGCCCTCCGAGGTTGGCGTTCAACCAATGGATGTCTCATCCACGGACTAGAACAACTAAGAGTTAGTTCATACGGTCCACAAGGATGAAGACAACGGTGGCACAGGACCTAGCGCTCCTTCATTACATTCTCAACTAAGGGACATTTCCGTGGACATTCTGTCAACCCTCCACGTTTTGGTATCGGCGATACAGCAGATGTTGCCCGCAGCACTGGCTCCCGTAGTGCTGCAGGCTCCTGATCAGCCTCTGCATAAAAAGAGAAAGCGTCAACCAGATCACCTCATGCCTCTGAGTACTTGCTAATGTTATATAACCTTTTCATGCTATATATGCCAACTGTATGCATAATAGACTCTGTGAAATGTATTAGATGTAATGCAGCCGTCAGCTGCAAAATAAAGTTATTAAAAAAAAGAGAGAAAGCGTCATCCGATGCCCCCACATCATTCTCCTTCACCACGTCGGGCCTCGACTCGCCCTGCGGACCTGGAGAGGGATACTGGTACGGATACGGCTACGGATATCGACGAAGACAAGGACTTTGTCACGACAGATGATGAATCACTGCATTTGGATGCTCCACATAGTCTCTCCACCAGACAAGGTGGGATCATTCCACTCCATGATCTCCAGGGTCTCCAAGCTGTTCCAGCCTGTGCCTGAGGAAGCCCGGAAGGAGGGTTTCTTGTATCAGAGACGAGAGTCCAAAAGGAAGATAACATGGCAGTGCCTTTTCTGTACAACATTTGGGAGGAGGGCCTAGCCCTCATGAAGAATCCATGCACGGCTCCAGCCAAGCAAGATAGGTTGGAGAAGATGTACAGTGCCTAAGGTCGCAACCGTCACCGGATTCGGTAGTCAGCTGCCGCAAGGAAACTTTCGGCTAACCCGGCCTCATCGTCGTCAGCTCCCCCGGACAGCAAGGGAAAGAGGATGGACACCTTGGGGAAGAAAGTCATTTACACAGCGGCATCCACAATCAAGGCGGCAAACGCCCTGGCTATCCTGGCCAGGTACGACAGAGAGTTGTGGTACAAGCTGGGCCCCATCCTGGAGTTCCTCCCCAACAAGAAGATGGAAGCTCTCGCCCTCTATCAGGAAGGGGAAGTGGCGTCGGACCATGCCATTATGGTGGCATTGGATGCCGCCGACACAGGTTTCCGGCATATGGGAAACAGAGTCTGCCTTCGTCGGCAAGGATGGTTGAAGGCCACTAACTTCCGCCAGGACGTCCAAGCGAAGGTGCTGGACTTGCCCTTCGGCAGCAAAAATCTGTTTGGAAAGGTGGCCAACGAGTCCCTCCAGGCTATTAAAACAGATACAGAGACAGAGTGCTCCCTGGGCACTCTTCAGCAGCATAGCTCGTCTCCTTTTCGCTCCTCCAGAGGAAAATCGAGCAGATCATCAAACGGATTCTCTACATCTTACAGGTAACCTCCCCGATCCTCAATGCAGGAAGCCTACCTGGGCCGCTCCCAGGCCTATGGTAGCGGAGGTCAGCGTCACTGTCGCCCACAGGGCAGGGCTGACTGCGCCCAAGCAAGCCTGAACCGGCCAAGATGTCGGGCCCCCACTCGTGCACCCCGGTGGGAGACCGGCTGACGAGGTTCATCAGCGAGTGGAAGAAGATCACCACCGACAGATGGGTCCTGGATGCTCTCGCCCAGGGGCACACCTTTGACTTCCACGCAGGTGCCCACGTATTCCACCAGTACCCCGTCAGGTGCTTCACGTCCATCACAAGAAGTGCGGGCCATGCTATAGAAAGGGACGATAGAGCTTGTTCCCCCAACTGCTCTTAGACTCCGCATGCCTATTCCAGATACTTTCTAGTGAAAAAGAATACAGGGGATGTGTCACAATTTCGTGGTGGGATAAAAGACAGCACTCACTGAATGTTTCAAAACATAAGTTTTATTCTCCTATAACTTCAACAAACTGAAAAATTCTTTGTCCATGCCACGCTTTCTGCATTAAGAGAACCACAGTCCGCAAACAAGTGAGAGCCTTTCTCCTTGCTGTAGGGGAAACTGCCCCTAGAGTAGTGAGGGCTATTACGACCTTGCGGGAACAAGCTTTGTGCCATGCCGGTAACGGCATTACCGGCATGCCACTAAAGTACCGAAAATGGCCCTTAGCGGCATCAAGTAAAGCGCAGTTTGCATTACCGGCATGAATCAAGACGTCATTAGTGGTGACCGCTATCAGCGGTCACCGCTAATACTGGTCACCGTAAACAAGCGGAACCGGAAGTAGCGTCATCGGGACGGGTAAGAGCACGGTGGCCATCTTTAAAAACACAATCCATTGCCATACTCAGCATCCAGGACCTGTAGGATATTGCTGTGTGCCAAATCCAATCCACAGCAACACTAGAATGCCCAAGGCTGTGAAAAAGAGCGCCTCCCGCCAGCACAAGGAGCGCTTTAATGAAGACAAGTTAACCATGCTTGCGGAGACCCTGGCAGAGAATGCCGATGTCGTGTTTGCCCTGAGCCTCAAGAGGGAGGATGTAATCAGAAAGAAGGAGATCTGGGCACTAGTGCGCAAAAAGTAAGTGCGGTTGGCAACACCCAACCCCCCCCCCCGAACAATCAAGGACTGCAGGAAGAGGTGGGATGACTTGCGCCTGCGTGTCCGCAACCTCCTCTCGGCAAACAGGAGCCAGGCCATGGCAACTGGCGGAGGAGCAAGCTCTCCCATAAAGCTGTCCTGGTGGGAAGACATACGTGCAAGCATGGTCGGCATGGAGTCCATTGAAGGCGTGGGAGACATGGAGTGTGGTGCCACCTCATCGGCGGAAGGAGGTGAGTGCCCTAAGAAAACACTGTAATGCAGAGTCTGATGATAGTCCACCAATATGTCTGTCTAAAGAGGCAAGCCATGTCCCAATACACACACATTCCCAGCATAGTTGTCGTACGCAGCACAGGCACATGCAGATGCCTGCAGCAAGGCAATGCCATACCTTACACAAACCACATTAAGATGTTAATGGCATAAGTCACACTGCATGCAGGCTACAAAAAATATGCATGTCACATAGCATACGTCTGCCCTAACATGAGTGACCCCGACGTATGCCTGCATTACCCACCCATATAGCAAGCAACGTGATCATCCAAACTCAACTGCCTATTACCCTCTATTGTGTAGATGAGCAATAATACAAATGTATGCATGATGCTTCTCAAACCATCACTCATGCCGTCCCTCTCTTCAACCCCCACAGGCTCCGACCATGACAGCGAGGCCCGGGACTCACCCCCACAGCCAACCACACCCCGGAAGAGGGCCCGGAATGAGGGCAACAGGCCTTCGACCTCAAAAGCCCAACACAAGCCTCGCCATGCACCACGGAGGAAACCACCTCCGGATGACATGCACTGGTGCTGCCAAGGGCCGTCAACACAGAACCCGCAACTCCAGTCACACTGGCACAGGACACAGCTGAAGCTGCACTCTCAGCAGAGTCCAGTTCAGTCGGGGAGGCAGCAGCTACAGCACCCCTGGCTGAGGAGGAGGCACAGGAAGAGGTGTGGGTGCCCGTGGAGGACGACTCCTCCGAACTGCCTTGCACGCTAAATCCTTCACCATCCCCACAGCTCGCATTGGTAGACTCTGACCACGCCACCACCGCAGAGCAGTCTGGGGGGGTGGTACAACCAAGGGGCCATGAGACCCATAGGGGAGCCAATAGAAATTGTGCATGACACCCAAGCACCCTCCACCTCCACAGGTATACCGGCGGGGGGGGGCAGCGGCAGGAGGAGCTAACAGCCCTGGTGCGACAATTCGTATCTGACGATGCCCAAGCAAGGCAGGAGTGGCACGAAAACACTGCCTCTCTGGGCAAGATCATTGCCGATAACACTGCCTCTCTGGGCAAGATCATAGACTGTGCAAGGAGGTATCAGCCCTGCGGCAGGTCCTCGGCCGCATTGCTGATGCAATGGAGGCTGAGCGTCCGGCCCCCCAAATGGAGCAGGCGGCCACCCCATCGTCCTCGAGCTCCACACAGACTAGCCCACTACGCAGATCGTCGCGCACCCTGTGCCGCCCGGACATGCCGCCACCAGGTGCAGGGAGTGGCAGGAAGTAGACTGGCCAGCCTGATGAAGGCAATAGACACTTGTTGGGACATGTGTGGGGGGAGGAGGGGAGGCTGTGTGGGGGAGTTGTGGGGGAAGGGGGGAGGGTGTGTTGGGGAGGGGAGAGGGTGTGTGGGGGAGTTGTGGAGGGAGGGGGGTGAGGGGGTGGAGGGTTAGTGCACTTTCATCTTCATTGGACATTTCAATACACCCGTTGTGTTAAAAAAATGACTGGAGTCAACATTCATCATTGTGCATGTGTCATTTATTCATATACAGTGCATAGTGTACATGTACCCCCACACCCAGTGCCCTCTGTCCAACTATCATGTCACCCTCTGCAGCCATGTGTGTCAGAAATATTGTGCAATCACTGACTGACGCACAGCACGTTCCTCTTGTGCATCAGCACCGCGATGATGTGCATCCACATCTTCTTCATCCCCTTCATCATCAGTAGGTGGTAGCAGTTCAATGTCAGGGGGCAGGGGCACGTTCCGTCGGATACACATGTTGTGCAGTATGACACATGCCATGATGATCTTGACCACCTTCTCATGCCTGTAGAGGAGTGCCCGACCCGACCGGCTAAGGCAGCGAAACCGTGCCTTCATCAGGTCAAAGATCTGCTCAATGACCACATGGGTACGGGTGTGGGATCGATTGTAGTCCTCCTCGAGCCAGTTCTGTGGGTTTCGGACAGGGGTGAGAAGCCACGGCTTCAAGGGATAGCCACTGTCAACTGCATGGGAGGCAAAAAAAACATATATGTCAGTCGATTCATGATGGACAGCTGTACTACTCACACATGCCTGCAGATTATCGTTGGTCACATGCACATGTCCCTGGTTGTATGCACGCCATTTTTAGGCCCTCAATGTGTCCTGTGCCATGGAATAATAGTGTGGGTTGCATCTTCAAGATGATACACGGCATGCACTGCCGTCTTGTTGCTCATGCATTGTGTACGCATACAGCTGTGTTCGTGTCCAATTTGTGATGTGTTGTGTTCTGTATAATTTTCTGACTGGGAGCGTTGGCAGTATGCTCTGCATTATTAGGCATTCAGTGCTGATGTTTCCCATGGTGACATGCAGCATTCCTATGGTTGTGGCGGCCCTGTGACAGAAAGTGGATTCCCTTGGTGGTTCTGTTCAATGCACTCCCATGGATGCTTGTCCTGTGTGGTGATTTGCTGGAGACAGCAACAAATTGCATATTCACTGCATGTTGCTGGATGGTGTTATGGAGGGTGAGGTACGCTGATGAGTGGTGCACGTGTTGTGGGATGTGGGGTGGTTTACCGTTTCTCCAGCATGGGGTCTGGCATGGATTCACATGCTCATGAATATTCCCCGTCGTCAGGCTGGGAATCCTCGGTAAAGAAAAAACCAGTATCAGTTTCGTTTCTGATCTGTCTTTCGTAGTAATAACCAATCACTGGTCTCTGCGTCATACTGACCACAGCCAATGACTGCCCTCTACCTAAGCACCGCCTCTGGCAGCCATCTTCAGATTTTTACCGCACGTTCATGTGTTGGGATCCTCGTGCTATTGCTCTCGAGCGTTAGTGCTATTTTTTTCACGTTTTTTCTCAAAAACTTCGTTTTTTTGGTCAAAAGAGCCTCAAGCTCCACCGACTCTCCATCCGATCAACGGGGACCCGTGTCGGATTCGTCTGCGCCCCTCAAGGGTGAAGATTTCATCGAGCTACGCTTTTGGAGGACTCCAGAAGTTTCTCAGGCCCGGTCATGGCCCAGGAGAAGGGAAGCTCGACGCCCGGAAAGCTGTTCAGGGTCTGCCCTGGATGCCAGCTGCAGAACGTCTTCAAGGAGGACGAACACTCTTTTTGTCTTTACTGCCTACATGAGGACAAGATGCACGTGGAGAAGGACTGTGCGTTTTGCGGCAACATGTCGGAGCGGACCATGAAGGACCGCCATCAACGTCTCGCCAACTGGCTGGAAGGGAAGAGCCCGTCCGGCGAGAAGAAGAGGAAGAAATCCGAGCGGTCTTCTAAGACCTTTGAGGACGCCCCGGCGACGGGGGTCCAACATAAGGCCAAGCACTGCGAGTCCGCTGGCACCGGGAGCGCCGAACGGTCGGGCTCTACGGGCGCCAGGCTGGGCGCACCCTCCCCGGCACCATCAACCACGAGCCAACGCTCTGGGTCGGGTAAGAGGAAGGCCGAGCACCCGGGGAGGCTCCTGGAGAGGCCCCGGTCGAGCTCGAAGGCGGAGGGGGAGCGAGGCACTGTCCCCCCCCCTCAAGGATAAGGCGGTGAGCGCACCTAAGGTGGTGAAGGCCTTAATCCATCCGGCCAAGCCCTCTATCGAAACTGTCGCGGCGGCCCTAGCTCAGCCTGTTGAGGCTACACCAGTGGTGGCGACCTCGGGGCTCAGAGTCTCCCTGCCACCTCGGAGGGAGTCCTCTTTTGTGCCCATCGATAGGACCCCCGTGAAATCCCCCGTGGGGAAGAAAAAGGGGGGGCAGGGCGTCGTCGTAGATTCGGCCTCAACCTCGGAGGAGGAGCTGGTCGAGGTCTTAAGCCACGGCCTCGGCGTGGAAGAAGACCGGCCCGTCGGGATGGATCCCGACGCAGGTGACGACGACATCGTCGAGGGTACCGACGGGGCCCCTGATCGCCCGTCGGATTCCCCTCTGCCAGCGCCGCGAGACAACTCGGCAGCCATTTTGTTGGCTATACAGTCCTTATGCTCAGAGATAAGGACGAGACTACCGTTGCCGACGGAACCTCTCCCGTCGGGGGGCCCAGAACCGGGACCTTCTGGGGTTCCCCCTACCAAGAAAAGAAGGATCCACCCTCCGCCTCCTTTTCAGCCGTCGTGCCCCTTCCAGCCCTCCTCCCCGTCCACCCGAGGGGATGATACGGGGACTGGCACGGCAGCGACGGGTACGGACGATGAGGTATACGACGAGGATGTACCGTCGTCGCCTCCCACCAGGGCTTCTCCGCCCGACGAGATTGGATCGTTCCACTCCATGATCACCAGGGCATCCGAGCTTTTCCAACTCTGCCCTGAGGAGAAGAAGAAGGAAGGTTTCCTTTATCAGCGGCACGAGGCCAAGAGGAAGACGGTCCTCGCAGTGCCTCTATTGGACGACATTTGGGATGAGGGCCTCACCCTCCTCAAGAACCCTTCCACGACGCCAGCTAGAAGAGACCGGTACGAGAAAAAGTACCGGGTCCCGGACACGGCCCCCCTGTGCCTCCGGGCGCAGCCTACCCCGGACTCCGTCGTCTCCGCGGCGGCCAGGAAAAAAGCGGGGGGGGGTGCGGCCTCCACATCGACTTCCCCACCGGACGGCGAGGGAAAGAAATTGGACGCCATGGGACGCAGAGTCATCTCGTCTGCAGCGACGACGATTAAAGCTGCCAACGCCTTGGCTATCGTGGCCCGATACGACAGGGAGCTCTGGTACAAACTGGCTCCCCTGCTGGACTTCTTGCCGGACGACAAGAGAGCAGAGGCCCTGGAGATCCTGCAGGAAGGTGAGGTGGCTTCGGACCACGCCATTACCGTTGCGACGGACATCGCCGACACTGGGTTCCGCCAGTTGGGCAACGGCGTTTGCCTTAGGCGGCGTGGATGGCTCAAGGCTACGGACTTCCGTCAAGACGTTCAGACCAGAGTCCTGGACATGCCCTTCGATGGGAACAACCTGTTTGGGAAAACAGTGGACGATTCCCTTCAGGCCATTAAAGCGGACACCGAGACGGCCCGGGCCCTTGGAGTTCTGCAACAACGACGGACGCCCTTTCGGAGCAGCGGAGGCAAGGGCGCCTCCAAAGGTTCCGGCGGCGGTTTCTCCTCCTACCGTCAAGCGGCCCGCTCGTCGTCTCAGGAGGCCTACAGAGGACGAGGCAAGTCTGGCGGACCCCGCCGTCGTCGCCAAGGAGGTCAAGGCGGCAAAGCCTCGTCGAAGCAGGATTGAACCGGCCGTGGGGTCGGGCCCCCACCGAAGCACCCCGGTGGGAGGCCGGCTGGCGAGCTTCGTCAGCGTGTGGGAGTCCATCTCCACCGACCGTTGGGTGCTGGACGCCTTGGCCCGGGGCCACGCGCTCGAGTTTCAAAGAAAGTGTCCGCGCGTCCCCCCGTGGCCAGGAAAGAACTTCACGTCCCTCAACTTCTCCTGGAGGTAAAGGCGATGCTCAGGAAGGGCGCCATCAAACTCGTCCCAAAGAGGCTTCGGGGCTCCGGAGTTTACTCGAGATACTTCCTCGTGAAGAAGAAGACGGGGGGATGGCGCCCCATCCTGGACCTGCGACGTCTGAGCAAGTTCATCAAGGCGCAAAAGTTCCGGATGGTCACCCTCCAGCACGTCCTGGGTCAGCTGGAGGAAGGAGACTTCCTGTCGTCGTTGGATTTGGAGGATGCCTACTTCCATATTCCCATCCTAAAGGGGCACCGAAAATTCCTCAGGTTTGTGGTCAAAGGGCGTCATTACCAGTTCAAAGCCCTCCCCTTCGGACTACGGTCGGCACCCAGGGTGTTCACCAAGTGCCTCGCACCGGTGGCGGCGCAGCTGCGCCGCGAAGGGATCCACGTCTACCCCTACCTGGACGACTGGCTCATCCGAGCCAAGACAAGGGAGCTCGCCGTGGTTCACACGGCAAGGACCGTCCAACTTCTCACGGACTTGGGATTCTGCGTGAACTACGCCAAATCCCACCTGGTGCCCGCGCAAGACGCTCTGTTTCTGGGAGCGAGGCTCAACACAGTGTCCCTTCTGGCCTCCCCGTCGGAGGAGAGGACCAGGACCATCCTGGGCAAGGTGCAGCGGATGTTGGTGGCCGACGCGGCCAAGGTGAGGTCCATCAAGTCCCTCCTCGGAATGATGTCTTCCTGCATCTACCTCATTCACATGTGCAGACTCCGGATGCGCCCGTTGCAGGAGTTACCGGACGCACGCTGGATCCAAACGACGGGCAGCTTCGAGGAAAGGATCACACTCGACGAGAGTTTCCGACGAGCGATCCGGTGGTGGGGCACCCGCGCGCATCTGACGGCGGGCATGGACTTCCAGACCCAAGCCCACCAGGAGACAGTGACCACGGATGCCTCCCTGGAAGGGTGGGGAGCGCACACCGAAAATCTGCACGCAAGAGGCCTTTGGCTCCCGACGGAGAAATCCCTACATATCAACGTCCTGGAGCTCCGTGCAGTGTTTTGGGCCCTCAGGTCCTTCCTTCCGTCCCTCAAGGGCAAGGTGGTGAGGATCTTCACCGACAACACCACCACCATGTTTTACATCAGGAAACAGGGCGGAACCAGGTCCCCGGCACTGTCCAAGGAGGCGCAGGACCTGTGGCATTGGGCAGTCGCCCAAGGGATGTTTCTGGTGCCGTTTCATCTGGCAGGGATAAAAAACACCATCGCCGACTCACTCAGCAGGGAGCTGCGCTCGTGCCACGAGTGGGAACTACGGCAGGATCTAGTGGATCGCCTCTTCCGACGGTGGGGCACACCCCAGATCGACCTGTTCGCGACGGCGACGAACTCCAAGTGCCGGAGGTTCGCCAGCAGGTTTCCCCAGGCGAGGAGCATGGGCGATGCTTTCTCGTTCCCCTGGGAGGGCCTGTTCCTCTACGCGTTCCCTCCTTTGCCACTGCTAATCCGGCTCGTCAACCAGCTCAAGAGGTCACGGTGCAGGATGATCCTCGTCGCACCTGCGTGGCCGAGGCAGATATGGTTCCCGGACCTTCTGGACTTGTCAGCGTCCCCGCCAATCAAGCTGCCGGTGGACGCGGATCTGCTCTCCAGGGAAGGAGGCGCCATCCTCCACCACGACCCGAAATCGCTGAACTTGCAGGCCTGGCTCCTGCAGCGCTAGAGTTTGGAGGATACGACATACCGGCCGACTGCAGAGAGGTTCTTGCAAAGGCCAGGGCGTCCTCGACTCTTAAATGCTACGGACACAAATGGAAGAGGTTCTCTGTCTGGTGCCACGCACAGAAGATTAACCCTCTACGGATTACGGCTCCCCAAGTACTGCCGTACCTGCTGACGCTGGCCAAAGCTGGACTGGCACACGCGTCCATCAAGATTCATCTTGCTGCGATCTCCCGATACACCAGAACCACGGGGTGGACGTCCTTGTGGTCTCATCGTCTGGTGAAAGAGTTCATGACGGGACTGTTCAGATCGGTCCTGCCGGTGAAGGCTCCGGCCCCGGCGTGGGAGCTCAACGTGGTGCTGACCAAGCTCATGGGACCTCCGTTCGAGCCTCTGCACTCGGCCCCATTGAAGTTTCTGTCGTGGAAAACAGCGTTTCTTGTGGCCATCACCTCCGCACGACGGGTGGGAGAGATCCAGGCCCTTTCCTGCAAGGCCCCGTACTTGACTTTTCACAACACGAGGGTAGTGCTCTGGACGCACCCCTCCTTCATGCCCAAGGTACCGTCGGACTTCCATCTCAACAAACCCTTGGTGTTGCCTGTATTCTCCCCGTCGCCTTCGTCGCCGGCTGAGAGGACTTTGCACTCGCTGGATGTGGCTAGAGCGCTGAAGTTCTACGTGGACCGCACGAAGTGTTTTCGGAAGACGTCACAACTCTTTATGAACTTTGGACCTGTCAATCAGGGGAAGGCTCTCTCGAAGGCTTCGATTTCCAGATGGCTCTCCGGCTGTATCATGTACTGTCATCGGTTGGCAAACCGACCACTGCCTGGCCGTCCGAGAGCCCATTCCACCAGAGCGATCGCAGCTACCCCGGCGTTCCTTTCTGGTGTGCCCCTGCTGGACATATGCAGGGCTGCTACGTGAAGGTCGACGCACACCTTCACGAAGTTCTACTGCGTCGATCGGGATTCCAGGGAGGAGTCCAGGGTCGGCCAAGCAGTGCTGCGCAACCTGTTCGCCTGAGGTGAGCCTGGTGAGGAAGTAAGATGCTTAATGTTGAGTTGATGTAATGCTTAATGTTGAGCCTTTGCCACCTCCCGTGGTTGTGCATGTGTGTACTGCTATGTATTCTTTATTCATGAGCATGTGAATCCATGCCAGACCCCATGCTGGAGAAGGAACAAGTTACTTACCTGTAACTGTTGTTCTCCAGCATGGGTCTGGCATGGATTCACATGCGAACCCTCCCGCCTACCCCTCTGCGGCTCTTCACTTGGTCATACTGCCACTTCACGTGCTTCCAAATCTGAAGATGGCTGCCAGAGGCGGTGCTTAGGTAGAGGGCAGTCATTGGCTGTGGTCAGTATGACGCAGAGACCAGTGATTGGTTATTACTACGAAAGACAGATCAGAAACGAAACTGATACTGGTTTTTTCTTTACCGAGGATTCCCAGCCTGACGACGGGGAATATTCATGAGCATGTGAATCCATGCCAGACCCATGCTGGAGAACAACAGTTACAGGTAAGTAACTTGTTCCTTATCATGTTGTGATAGGTGTCGAACTTACTTCATTCCTATGGGATTTGGGGGTCATGTTCTGTTTGGGATGCTTTGGGGCACAGTGTTTAGTGATGTGCACATCGTGCTGTCACATCAACATTGACACCATGGTGGTGTGTGCATCTCTCCCCCCATTTCAGTGCCATGTGCCTGTCATGCAATTTACCAAGCAGCCAGGCACGTCGTCCAGCATGTTGCTCCATGAAGCGTGGTAGCGTGGAGTTCCGCAGGACCATAGAGTCATGAGTTGATCCGGGATATCGGGCACAACAATGTGTGATGATCTTGCTGGCATCGCATACCATCTGCACATTGATGGAGTGGTATTGCTTGCTGTTGCGATACACCACCTCCATGGCATGCAGGACCACCAACTCCACGTGGGTGCAGTCGAGGGAACCTATACAATTTGGCATGCCTGGCAGTGCATGGAAGCCAACCTTTGTATCAAAAATCTCCTGGGGAGTCCGTGGTAGGGATATGTAGTCCCTTGTGTGCTTGAGGAGGGCATCCAGCACTTGGTTCAGAATGCGAGAAAATAAGAGATGTGATATGCCATGCATGTGCCCCACTGTGTGCTGGTAGGAGCCTGTGGCAAGGAAGTGGAGCACCGACACTACCTTCAGTAGAGGGGGGATGGCAGTGCGTATTTCAATGAGGTTTGACAATGTCGTCATGTATCATGTCCACGATGGTGGTGATGGTGTCCCGGTCCAGACGGATCAGGATGTGGATCTGCTCAGGAGTTAGGTTGAAAGGACTGGCTCTGATATGAGGGATTGGTGGCTGCCTGCGTGGTACCGCTGGCTGCACTGGGGGAGCATGCTGGGCCTGTCTCACCCTCCTTCTCCTCCTGCGTCTTCTCTGTGGTGCCTGCTGTTACTGTTGTTGCTGGTGTGGCAATGCAAGCATGACCTCCAGCTCCAGTATTGCTACCACTATTGGAATCATCTTGGTGTGGGAAGGGGTGTGGTGTGTGGGTGTGCTCCTTTTGTGCTGGCCCAGACTCCATTGCCTCCACCTGTGCTGATTGTGTGCACCTGTGGCAGTTGGGATCACTGCACATAGCATTTTACGATTGGTTCACGATGCCGGTATTACCGGCATGCCGGTAACCCCTATTAGCGCCTTCATGATGCCGGTATTTGCTTGTCTGCTTGACTTGTGATGTGCTCCCATTAGCGGCATGCCGGTATGATGGGTGGCGTGCCCGCACCCATGCGGCTATTAGAGGCACCGTTATTAACGGTGCCTCTAATAGCGGGGTCTTAGGTCGGAATAGCCCGGAGCTGTATGCAATGACGGTAATCCTTTACCGGCATTGTTTTTCCATTACCTCCAACCTCGGAATGACGCCCATAGATGCTTATTTCACTCAGATATTTAACGTCTGTTTCGATCTCTCTCTCTCCAGCTTCACCGTAGGAAACTCGCCTTGTCAGTTACACGCTCCGTATTCCACAAGCTGGCGGCTGCTGCGATCGATGACTCACCTCCACCAGCTGACTGAGCCGCGGCAACCAAGGGGAAAGGCACGCACCTTCAGCTGCTTCTCTCCGGCGGCGGCTGAAGTAATGATTTTTGACAGCGTCACCTTCACCGTGGACACAGAGCCGCGTAGTCTTTTCTTTTACTACGTAGCAGGCTTCTTCTCAGTTTTACGAACGCACACTTAGCGCACTCTTTCAGAAATCACAGCCCAACTTGGCTGATTAAACATCCAGAACTGGTTCAGCTTAACCGAAAACGTCTTCCGTACAGGGCTTCAGTAATTAGTATGCCCGCTTGTAACTGACGTCCTCCTCCAACCCAGCTGTCCCCTGTCAACAAACACACCAGTATTAGAAAAAAGCACCTTCACAGCTGGTAGTACATTTCCTACTCGTTGTATGACCTGTCCATCCAACCCCTAAGGCCCACCTCCTTGTATTCACCATTTTACCCTTTCATTGCCGTGATGCCTGATGTTGTTAGACAACTACTCCTGGCACAGTCTCTTAGGTTCAACTCTTTCACAGAGGTTGGAGACCCATCCTGGACCTACACCGTCTGAACAAGTACCTGAAGTCCCAAAAATTCAGGATGGTCACGTTGCAAAATGGCTCGGCCAACTGGAAGAAGGGGATTTCTTGACGTTGTTGGACCTGGAGGGCGCATACTTCCATGTCCCCATTCACAAGAAACATCTAAAGTTTCTATGGTTCGTGGTGCAAGGCCAACACTAGCAGTTGAAGGCCTTATTATTAGGCTTGAAGTCGGCCCCAAGAGTGTTTACAAAAGGCCTGGCCCCAGTGGCGGCCCATCTGCGTCTGCAGGGCATTCATGTGTACTCGTTCCTGGATGATTGGCTGGTATGCGCTCAATCTCGGGAGCTGGCCGACGAGCACACAAAGGAGACCGTCCTACTGCTGACGGAGCTGGGGTACTCTGTGAACTGTCCGAAGTCCTGCTTAGCGCCATCGCAGAATGTACTGTTCCTCAGGGCCAGACTCAACACAGTGACTTGCCTAGCTATACCATTGGAGGAAAGGCTAGCAGCCATTCAAAGAAAGGGGCAGCAACTGTCGCCGGCGAAGATGGCCAGGGAGCGGGCCATCATGTCGTTGCTGGGCATGTCGTCGTCCTGCATCTAACTTCTCCATCTCTGCAGGCTGCAGATGCAACCCCTACAGGGATTCTTGGATGCACGTTCTCTATAAGTGTCTGGAAGTTTTGCGGACAAGATCGCTCTCAACGAGGAGTTCCGGCGGGCGATAGAATGGTGGGGGTTGCGCTCACACATCACCCAGGGGACAGGATTCCAAACCCTGCCATACTAGGAGATGGTCACCACGGACCCCTCTCTGGAAGGTTAGGGGGCTCACACTGGACATCCACACGCCAGAGATCTGTGACTTACAAAGGAGAAGGATCTGCCCATCAACATCCTGGAGCTACGGGCAGTGTTCTGGGCCCTCAAGTCTTTCCTACCATCTCTGAAGTGCAAGGTGGTGAGGATCTTCACAGACAACACCACTACCATGTTCTACATCAGGAAGCAAGGGGGCGCTCGGTCTCCATCGCTCTCCAAGGAAGCTCAGGACTTGGGGCACTGGACCATCGGACAGGGGATGTTCCTCGTCCCTCTACACCTGACAAGCGCCAAGAACACCATTGCAGACTCCCTCAGCAGGGAGCTGCGCTCCTGCCATGAGTGGGAACTTCATCAGGATCAGGTGGACCGCCTGTTTGTCAAATGGGGCAGACCCCCAATCGATCTTTTTGCCACTTTGGCAAAATCCAAATGCCAGAAGTTTGCCTGCACATTCCATCAACCGAGGAGCTTGGGGGACACGTTTTCCTTCCTGTGGGAAGGTCTGTTTTTGTACGCATTTCCCCCATTCCCTCTCCTGCTACGTGTCACCAACACACTCACAGTGTGAATGCAAGATGATACTCATCGCCCTGGCGTGGCCGTGGCAGATTTGGTATCCGGACCTACTCAGCCTGTCAGCGTCGCCTCCAGTCAAATTGCTGATACTTTCGGACATGCTCCCCAGAAAGGGCGGCACTATCCTTCATCACGACCCAGGATCGCTGAACCTGAAGGCATGGCTCCTGCAGCCTTAGAGTTTGGAGGTTATGAGTTGCCTGCAGACTGCAGAGAAGTCCTCGTCAAAGCCAGGGCATCGTCGACTCTAAAGTGCTATGGCCATAAGTGGAAGCGTTTTGCTACGTGATGCCGGTCACAGAAGATTACCCCTCTGAGGGTCCCGTCTCCACAGATCCTTCCATACTTGCTGTCCTTGTCAAAAGCTGGACTGACTAACGCATACATCAAGGTACACCTGGCGGCCATCTCATGCTACACCAAATCCCCTGGAAGATCCTTGCTGTGGTACTAGAGACTAGTCAAGGAGTTCCTCAAGGGGCTGTTCCGATCATTCCCACTGGTGAAGGGACGTGCCCCGGCATGGGAACTCAACATGGTTCTGACAAGGCTCATGGGGGCGCCCTTCGAACCCATGCATCAAGCCCCACTCATGTTCCTCTCGTGGAAAATGGCTTTCCTTGTGACCATCACCTCTACACAATAATGGGGGGAAAGGTGTGTCAACACTCTCCCCCGAACCACAGAAGCCGATGAAGTCGACCCTCCACCCGTGGTTGGCACGGGTACCTGATATTCAACACACAGGACACCCCATGGCAGCCAGTGGGGGGAAGAGGGTTAGGGAGAGGTTGTGGACGGGGAAGGAAATTAGGAACACCGTATAAAGGGTTAGGGAAGGCCTAGTTTGGATAGGACAGGGGAATGTAATGGGGAAAACCCCTACACTATCTAATACCCTAGAACATACCATAAACCCTAACCACAACCTCCAGGCACCAGTAGTACCCATTAATACAGGCACCTAATGCACTGTCCTAGATTATATCTTGGTACCTCTTGATACAGGCACCGTTGTCAAAACAATTGCAGGGTTCACATAGGTTTCACATATAAGCAAGCAAGAACAATGGAACATACATGGGAGAATCTCCCAACATGAAGAACATGACACATGGCCCTCTGGGCAAGCATTAGTGACACGTACCAACATTAAACATGAAGTGCCCTAAACATGAAAGTTACAACACCTTTGCGCTGCTCTGTGTGAATTCGCCATGCCTCTCTAGTTACCAATAATGCCACACTGATACTTTGGTGAAGCCTGAGCTTCTTTGCAGTGCGAGCATAACTGCTTGGGAGTAACACTCTGAAAACCATATGTCATGAATGCTGTGAATTCTAAACTCATTAGTCCTGTCTCGCCAACATTATTCCCATTAACAACAAAAGCACATAAACAGCGCTGGTTTAACAATAAGCGTTCCCGCTGTGAATTCAAAATTCATTAGTCCTGTCTCGCCAACGTTATTTCCAGATTCATATGAAACAATAAAAGTACATAAACAGCGCCGGTTTAACAATGAGCATTCACACCCAGCACCCTCATGCACTTATCTGATTGTCCGGGAAGCTCGTAAGCCTTCCCGGACGCAAGCTGTTGGAGCATGTAGCCGCAGCGCGAGTCCTTCATCTACTGCTGCGAATTCCGAATGCCGGACATGGAGACCTCCGCTTCTCGAGTGAATGGCCTGCTAGGAAAGATTGTCTGCAGGCGTGAAATATTCTCCTTCAGTCCTCCGGCATGACTTCATCTGGACAAAATAAGCCACACCTGCCGTGCGCCATTGGCCCTAGATAAACTGTTACTAATTAGTGTCAGCTGGCCATATGCGCGCACGGCAAGAACTACAAAAAGTCCCAAGGATGCTGGGAAAGGTAGTTCAAACTCTGTATCCTGCTTTCCCGAGTCCATGACATCTTTTCCACCTCCTCCACCCCATAGCCCTGACACAGACGTGTGGGTGAGATCCAGGCCCTATCCTGCAAGCAATCATATCTGACTTTCCACGAATCGAGGCTGGTACTGCGTATACACCCCTCTTTCATGCCGAAGGTTCAGTCAGAAATTCCACCTCAACGAGCCTTTAGTGTTGCCTGTTTTCTTCCAGAAACCTTAGTCGCTGGATGAGAGGGCCTTGCACTCGTGGGACGTTGCTCGTGCCTTGAAGGTGTACGTGACATGCCCAAAGAGTTTTCGGAAGACTTCTCAATTGTTTGTGAACTTTGGTCCTGTTAACCATGGAAATGCCTTATCCA
Source organism: Ambystoma mexicanum (assembly GCF_040938575.1). Lineage (NCBI taxonomy): Eukaryota > Metazoa > Chordata > Amphibia > Caudata > Ambystomatidae > Ambystoma > Ambystoma mexicanum. The sequence continues at coordinate 340,540,459 of NC_090938.1, forward strand.
AGGCTTCCATTTTAAGGTGGCTCTCCGGCTGCGTCATGCACTGTTATTGGCTGGCGAACCGGCCACTGCCACGCCGTCCGAGAACCCATTCCACCAGAGCAATCACTGCGACAACGGCGTTCCTTTCTGGTGTGCCCCTAGGCGACATCTGCAGAGCTACAATGTGGAGGTCCACGCACACCTTCACGAAGTTCTACTGCGTGGACAGTGATTCCAGAGAGGATTCCAGAGTCGGCCTGGCAGTGCTACGCAACCTTTTCGCTTGAGGTGAGTCTGTTCCAGGGTAAGTTTAATTGCTTCGTTATTCAAGAGCATGTGAATCCATGCCAGACCCCATTCTGGAGAAGGTTTAAGTTACTTACCTGTAACTATTGGTCTCCAGCATGGGTCTGGCATGGATTCATATGCGAAACCTCCCTCAGGCCTCTCTCCATCTCTTCTTGGTCATACTGCCACTTTACGTGCTTACCAAATCTGATGATGACTGCCAGAGGCAGGGCTTAGGGTGAGGACTGTAATTGGATGGGGGCAGTATGACCCAGAGGACAGTGATTGGTTTAGAGGAGAAATACAGTTTTTAAGTGAAAAAACGGGAGTTCATGAGCATGTCAATCCATGCCAGACCCATGCTGGAGAACAATAGTTACAGGTACATAACTTAAACCTTATAACGCGCAGAGATTGTTTTCTAAGCGCGGGATCAGCATTCGAACCTGTTTTGCGCTGCATTGTCTTGCTTCCAAGACAAACGCATTGCCCCTGAGCTATCCCCCCTCACTGTTGACAAAACCAGTCAACCCTAGAGTTGAGAGAGAATATAAACCAGCGCCCACAAATTCAATGTACATCCAGGGTCAGTTAAAACCAGATTCCTTGGTGGTCACTTCCACGGTTAAGAGGGTTGGCTCACCCCTTTCTAATATGGAATTTCCTCTGCATAAGCAAAGCAAAAAGATTCATGGTTTTAGCAAGAAAGTGGCTACGTCATCTTCTTATCAGGCCAGAATAGCATATTCTACCGTACTCATGGCCAAGTATAATACAGCCCATTGGGACCAATTGGACGATTTTCTATAAAGGATGTCCCGGAACACTTACAGCAGGCGATAGGCAAGAGGAAACAGTCTGCAAAAACGGTCATAAAGAAAGCCCTAGGCGCAGTAGACACATCTGGCAGACTAATTGCAGCAACTGTTAATAAGATACATGCATGTTTACAAGGCTCAGGATTTAAGCCAGAGACTCAATGAACACCTCTGGACATGCCTCTTGAAGAAAGTAAGCTCTTTGGCACGACAGTGGATGAGTGTTAGGAAAGATCTCCCTTTTAGCAACTTTCCCTCCATAGTTCTACGAACCCCCAAACTTTTTTCTTTTGTTTTTGAACCTCTCCTAACTTTTTACAGGGAAGGGAGGCTTTCAGCTTCACTCCACTGGGCTTTTGCTCATTTTGTTATGGGGAAACTGATCAGTCCTTCGGACTATCAGTACTGCAAACTGTTTCCCTTTTGGTCTTTTTACCTTTTAGGTCACTTTTTTTAACAGTGCACACAGCATTTTACAATGCATTGCAGCTGGGATACTTTTGTATCACCCTAGTTTTTTACACTTAGAATTTTTGTTTACTTTTATATGTGCCTAAAGACAAACTGGTGGCAGCAATTATATTTTTACCATGTTTGCAATATTTGTAGTGTGCACATTCGTGTTTACCGCATATGGCTACTGAACGCTAGTGCCCTAAAAGGCCAGTGCCACGAGATTTTCGCTTGTTCTTTGGCCATATTGTTGTTTGGCCTTCTTCCTGCCTTGCCAGATCAGGAAATCGCATATAAGGTCATGCACTTGCCCAGGAAAGCTACGGATTTTGCGGGCTAGTTATGTGTGCTTGGCTCAGGAAGGGGGTGGTACTGTCTGGCCCCATTTCACATCCTGAGAGTCTGGGTGTGTGGCATGAGTGAAACCCACAGTGGTGTCTGATTGGGCCACTGCTGGCTGTTTGAATGGTGCAGATCCTTACCATTGGTGGGCTTGGACTTGCTTCCAGCCAGGATTTCGGATAAGAAGAAAATCCTGCTGCCATTTGTTCAGATAAGTGTTGGAGCCAACTATATAAAAAAGGTAGCAGTCGCCCCTCTCTCAAAAGAACACGGCATGATACCTGTTCAGTTGTTTTAAACCACTTTGAGAGTTCGCAACCATCTGCTTTTTGCTCACTCTAACTTTCACAGATGGGAAATATCCATTTGCACATCAGTCTTAGTCCCGCCCACATGGGCAGTACAGCACCAAAATGCTATGAACAAGAGTACCAACAGCAACCCCATACACGTGTTTCAGCCTTGTTGGGCCTCATCAGTGAGGTGGAGCTGTGCCTCTCTGAGCAAGGGGTCCACGTCTGGTTGCCCCCAGGTAACTTAGGGTGACCAACCCGAAGTTCCTTCCAAAATACAAAAAAGGTAGCAGGCCTTTGCATAGGGTCCTGTACCTTTTTCTGGTTGCCAGTGGTTTTATGGATGTCACCAGGACAACGACACACTCCTCAGACACTTATTTTGCTTTGCGTAGGGTCCCCGGCCCTTCTGTGGTTGTCAGTGGTCTTATGGCTCAGATGCTTGTTTTGCTTTGCGTAGGGTCCCAGACCCTTCTCTGGTTATCAGTGGTCTGATGGGCATCACTGGGACGATGAGGCACTCCTCGATGCTTGTTTTGCTAGCCACCTCCGTCATAGCCCTACCGAGCCTCTTGTGCCTTGTGAGAAACCTGAAGGTGTCTCCCTGACTAGTCCCCGGGGGTCTGTCATCCAGGTGGCCAGGACACGGCCATTGCTGTTGGGTCCAGTTCCTGGGGGTGGACCACTGAGGGAGGATCACCTGGATGGGGGATCCTCGGGGAGTGGAAGTGGGACACCGACGGGTGAAACGTGGCATCCCCCTTCTTTCAACACCTTTTCCCCATCCTACCACGTAGGATATTCAGAAACACTGCCCCGCCCTCTTTCCGACACAAACACTTTCGCACACCACGAAAGACAACGGACTAACACCAGAACCATTTACCGAACATGTCCCAAAACAAGGGTCAGGCAATTGACCAGAATCTCACACACCTGACGGCCCTTTCCCTTCGCCATAGGGATAAAAGGTGGGGCGCGAGAGCACAATATGAGCAAGGCAGACTGCATGACGACTCAGCTATCCAAGTACGACAATTCAAGAGGAGGAGCAAGGCAGCGAGAACCGAAAGGGTGACAAGGAGGGAAACAACCTTGCCCTTCCCATCCCAAGCCCGCGAAACCTCTGTGGAAGGAAACGTAAGACGGTGAACATAAGCCAGCATGTGTTGCAGCAGATGCCAAAGGTACACTCGAGAGCATCTGGACGAGTACCCTATTGTTGAAACTACTGTTACCAGTAGGCCTTGAGAACAGGGCAAGAAAGGGGTCAAAGTGGTCATACAGGGGTTTAGTAAAATCCTCTGTACAGTCGAAAGTCTTTGACCTCCAGAAGTTGAAAAGCTAAGGGAAGTGAATCCCGACTCGTAAGAAAGTAGAAGAAATTGAGTGATTGATCTAACCACCGAAGGTCTTGATATTGCTACAAACTTTTAATAAGAACAAGAGTGACCCCGAAAGAGGGTTATCCACCGAGTGTTGTTTAAAACGACATTAAGACTTGTGAAAGTCAACAGGTGAACTGTTTTGTTTGTGAAAAGCCAGAGTTAACCCGACAGAGGATGGTTGATCTTCGAGAGGAGTCTGTGCCCGGCAGAGGGGGACCCAGGGGGGAAGAAACATCATCCAAGTGCAATTGCAACAGAAGGAACATTTTGTTTATATTTGTTAAGACATCAGGTCTTCGAAGGCAAGAGAATTTTTAAGAGAAAAGAGACTTGACCATCGACAGTCCTGATAGCTGAGAAGGGTACTGTCGTCTCGTGTTGGGAAAGCTCAAGATTGTGCTGTGCTCAGGAGTCCCACCTTGTCCCGTGCTCAAATTATGTAGAAGGAAGACCCCGGCCACCACATCCTGATATATTATTTGTGAATACTTTATTGTAAACCCTATCCCACACGCTTTCTATAGTTAGTTGTAAAGATTGGCAATAGTTGTTTTTAGTATAGGCCCTTTTTACTTTGACAAGATGCCACAAGGACTGCTTTATTTTTCATTTGATGGTCGAAGCTTTCTTCCATCTTAGATTAGGTTTAGATTAGGTGTTTTTCCAACCTGCATACATTTTAATAAACAAACTGTGATCACTTTTGTCGGTCTTTACTGTTGCAACCATGAGTTCCTTACAGCCTCCCTTTACCTTCAGCCGGGATAGGGCACTGCTCTGGTACTTCTTGGGATTGGGTCTCCGCTTGCCAGCTTCGGTGACACTCCTCCTTCAGTCTGCTTGCTTCACGGGCCTTCCACTGGCTTTGCTTCACAGTCTCAGCACTGTTGAAGGACCGCGCGGTCCACCCAGCCAAGGTCACGCCACCGCTCTTCTCTGCAGGTCTGGTGGCGAGGTCTGCTCCTGCTAGACCCTCTCTGGACTCCCACAGCTTTTCGCTGTCATCCGCCGCACTGCCTGCTTCTTCGTTGGATGCGATTCGGAACTCCTGGGTCCCTCGCTGGAAGAAGTTTAGTCCTTTCTCAGTTTCCCTTATGTAGGGCTGGTCCCGCCTTCGCGTAACGTCAACACCTGTTGTGGATGATGGCCAGTCCCTCTTCATGTTTCCTGAGAGCGACCTTGTGGCAGTGCTTGCACATTGTTCTCTTTACTCTTCTTCGTCTCATTAGGTGTTACAGTTATGATGTTACAATAGCACATAGATGTACTGGTTAGAGTGGTGTGGACAGATGGTAAGGGTGTTGGGAAAGTGTGGGTAGAGGTGTTGTGCCCAATGTGACTCAGGTGGTCGTCCTTGTCCCCAGGTGGGGAGATCCTCCCCATGATATCCTCCCGCATTTAATCACTCCTAGGGGGACTATTGGGGGCACTAAGAGGGAGACTCTTCCCCCTTTGGGGCTAGCGAGGAGAGCCCACTCCGCAAGACCCTACCTAGGGGTCAAGGCAAGTGGGACCTCACCACTAGAGACTCTTCCTTTGGGGACAAGGACCCCTGTTCCTGTGAAGAACTCCCTAAGTGAACTACCATAGCCACATAGATGGGACTATCTTCTATGAAGAGTAATATGGCAACTTTATGCTTGGCTGAAGACAATATGAAAAGAAACATATGTCAGACAAGAAAGGAAAATGTCTTTTTCATTGATTGATATTTTATTTCTATCCCGCTCATACACAAGTGTTTCAGAGCGCGATAACCAGAGACATGTATTTAACTGGGTCGATTCGGAGCAGAAGATAAGGGACATTAGACAGTTTTCTTGGGCTAGGGATTCCCCATATATTGGCAGGTTGTCACATTACTATCTCATTACTCCTGAGTGCGGGACAGTACATACAGACATTAGGCCTAGGGTCAAAGCATGTACCCACTTGAGAGGGCTACTAGCACAGAATTTTGCCAATTTACCCTTGAGGGTGGAATTGAAACGTTCCACAAGACCCGCTGCTTGTGCGTGATACATTGAATGGAATCTTTGGCGTATTCCTAACGCATGACATACTAGTTCCATTGTTTTATTAATGAAGTGGACACCATTGTCACTCCAGATTGTATGTGGCAGTCTGTATCTTGGAAAATACTCTTTCACCAAAGTCTTGGCAGTATTATCCACCATAGGGAATGCCTCTGTCCATTTGCTAAACATACATACTACAACTAAAACATATCTGAATCTCTGACATTGTGGTATTTCTATGTAACCCATTTGAAGACATTTGAAAGGTAGTTCTGGGAGTCTGAAATGACCTCTAGGGGTAGATGTACCCTTTCCTATATTGTGTGTTAAGCAAGTAATACAATTTTGACATGTGCTATAGCTATCTTTCGAATGTTTGTATTATACCATACTTCTTCCAATAAGGCTACAATTGCATCTGCTCCTATATGGGAGGGTCCATGTGCCATTGTGACCATCATAGGCACATATTTGTTAAGTAACCTCCATAATCTCCTATCATGCTTGTATACATAACAACCATCAAGGGTAGCATTGCTACTCCATTTCTCAGTGTCCTCTTTTGATGCATCTGCTTGTATCTGTCTGACACATTTGAGGGAATTATCAAATCCAGTAGTCACTGGTGGACTCACTGATACATAGGTTAAAGTGGCAGGTGCTTGGGCAGTTAATTTAGCTGTTCTAGCAGCAAAAGCATGACATATTCCCACTTCATTTGTCACTTTCTTGTGGGCGCTACATTTTATGATGGCTAGCTGTCTTGGCACTGCTAGCGAATTCAAGAACCTGGTGATCAGCATTCCATGCTGGATTTTAGTACCATGAGAAGTAAGGAAACCTCTCTCAGCCCATAGTCTTCCAAAATGATGCGCCACACCAAATGCGTACTGGCTATCAGTATAAATACTAACTCTCAAATCATGGCTGAGTTCACATGCTCGAGTTAATGCAATGATCGATGTGGCCTGGGCAGAGTGCTGTGGTATTTTGCAACGTTCAACCACAGTTTTCAACGTGGTTATATCATAGGCAGCTGTGGAGGTACCGCATGGCAGTTTAAAACAGGATCCATCCACATACAGAGTTCCATCAGGATCAATAAAAGGTATATCAGTCAGGTGTATCTGTCCCTTTGTTTCCTCATCTGTTGTTAGGATACAGTCATGCAATACATTGAGGTCATCAGAAGGGAGGGGCAGCACTGTGGCATGGTTCAGTGAATTGCATATTTTTATCGTTATGTCTGGTGCAGGTAAAGTTAATTCGTATCTAGTCAATCTGGCATTTCTCATATGCTGTGTTTGTATTATTCATCAGAATATCAATAGCATGAGGTACCATCACAAACAGTGGATGTCCTTGAAATATACTTTCAGATTGATTGACAGAAAGGGCAGCTGCTGCTACCGCCCTGAGATATCTTGGTAACCCTTTAGCCACTATCTAAGGTAGAGGAAAAATAGGCACAAGGCCTGTTTTTATCTCCTTGCTCTTGTGTTAATACAGATAAAGCACAACCCTTGTTTCATGCACAAACGAGGAAAACCACTTAGCATAATTGGGGTGCCTAAAGCAGGTGAATTACACAAAGCCTGTTTCAGCATATAAAAGCTTTCGTGGTGCTCTGGTAACTATGGCATTGGGGTTGGTGTCTCTTTAGTAGTAAGTTTGAGTAAGGGTTTTGCTGAGAGAAAAATTAGGGATCCATTGCTGGCAAAAAAAAGTCATACCCAGGAAACCTCTCACTTCTTGCTCAGTGGTTGGTGCTACTGTACTAAGTACAGCTTGTATTCTGTGTGTGTGTAATCTCTTTTCTTCCTTTGACAGGAGATGGCCTAAATAGGTAACTTGCTGTTGGCAAAACTGTAATTTATTCTGGGATGCGTTGTGACCCAAGGTTGCTAAAAAAAAATCAATAATTGGACTGTACAGTTTATGCATTGCTCTTTGGTGTCAACAGCTATAAGTAAATCGTCTACATATTGTAAAAGGGCTGTACCACTAGGAAGTTAAAAGCAATCTAGCTGTGCTTTTAAAGCTTGACTGTAAATACTTGGGCTCTCTGTGTAACCTTGTGAAGCTCTACAGAATGTATAAGACCTTCCTTCAATGTTAAAAGCAAATACTGACTATCCTCATTGATTCGAACACTAAAAACGCATTCTTAAGGTCAATAACTGTAAAATAATGGGAAGTAGGTGGGATCATGGTAAAAAGCGAAACCATATCTGGCACTACTGGAAATTAGCACAGCACTATCTTGTTAATAGCCCGCGGATCAATTATTAGTCTCCATTCAGGGGTTCCATGTGTTAATATCCCCGCAAAAATATTGCGATACAAAGATATTGCCATATTTTTGCGGCGATATTGACCCATGGACCCTGCGGGGGACACCCCAGCAACCCCTGCAATATTTTAAAATGTGCGGGGGACACCCCCGCAACCCACGCTTCCACAAATGATCCCCCCCAAAAAATATCACCTATGGCGAGACAAACGGTCATATGTACGGCAATATTTTTGGTGGGGATATTTTTTAGGGATACCCCACTCAGGTGGTGCATTCTCACTAACCTCTTCTTCCGAATAGGAAGCATAGGACTGTTACAGGTGCTGCCTGCTATCTGTTTGATAATGCCCTTAGTTAAGAAATCCTGTATCACTGGGTGGATTCCTTCTAGTGCTTGTTGTGTCATCCGTGGGTACCAGATCCTGTGATTCTCCCTGTACAAGAAGCTTTGTACTACTCAATGGATATTTTTGCCGTTCCTGAGAAAAGTACTCCAAATCTATCAATGTAAGTACTTACCTCAGGATCCTGGGAGGCCAGGTTAATGGTCAGATTTCCAATCAGCTGCCCCCTTGGTCCTGGAGTGGCGGGTTGTTGCAGGCCCTCTTCAGAGCGATCCGCCATTGAACTCCATTGGCCTGAATACTCCTCTGCCTTCTGTCTGGGGCTTCTAGGTCTTGGATCTGGAACTGGATCTCTCTGAGATGGTATCCTCAGATGTCATCTGAGGTTGGTTGCACCTGTGGGGTAGAACAGGGACTTGCTGTCATTTTCCCCATAACCGCGGCTCTGCCCTGAGTCCTCTTTCTATCCCTAGAGATTTCGCTCAGGTTTTACTGCAGATTTAATTGTTCTCAATCACTGGACTTCACTCCCGATATAGGATTGTATTATGATACGGTTTCTAGCTATGGGTAACTTGAATCTATGCTTTTCTAGGAATGCATTGAGGCTATACTGGTCTGGTAGTGTAAGTCTAAGGCTTTTCTGACCCTTCTGGGCATTGCTGAAAAAAGTGTTAACCCCTATTTTTCCCCTCTATGTACTGCATTTAGTATATAATCTGAATGTATGGTAATCATTTTTCTATGTGTTAGAAGTTGTGGGAAATACAGTGTCTATTCATATTTTGGCATTTTGGTCCCTGATCATAGCTCTATAAATTTATTTTTTTTTATCAAGGTCTGGGGTTCCCATTTCTCCCCACCACTTAGCCTTATGAGTACTGAGTATATCCCTAGGTAATGGCCCTAACTTTTGCTCAGGAGTGAAAAGGGTCCTCCTGTGGCCCTTTACTGTTTTTAGATATATACTATGTCTTAATCTAGCTTATGTTTAACCCAAAGTACTTATTTTACATTATAGTTACACTGTATAAATGTATACAGTATCCAAGTGTGGTATATTCTCTGGGGGGGTAACTACTGGGGCTAACCGCACCTCACTACCAGCCTACCTCCTCCCTTGAGTGAAGCCTGACTCCTCTAACATGGCTACCCTTTAGAGAGTATGGCTTATCCTTTGCTTAGAAACCCTTTATGGCCATTAGGTTGGGTGGTTTAACATCCCTTACCAGAGGGTTGTATAAAGCTCTCCCTGACACACTTCCTATATTTTCCAAGGTTAGCGAGGGACTGCATAAATCAATTTGGAAAGTGGTGAGAGCACCAGGAAACAGATGTTTACCGCGCCAAGCTCCTTCTTAGACATTTGGTATTATTAAAGTCAGCCGGTGGTAGGGATCCTTGGGGCCGTGCTCAAACGTCCCAGTTGAAAATTGCAAGTGTTTCTTTTGGATTCCTGCACAAATGGTGCTTTACACATTACTTAGGTGCTCCCTTTGTTTAAATGATCAATGATTTAGTCCACTTGTTTTGGTTTGATACCATTTAGAAGTTTATTCATCACTGTGGGTGCCGACACGTGTTTCGACCATTACCATTACAGTCATTCATATGTTTACATTTGTTCAGATATTCGTCATCATATCCAAACTTTGCACATTTTTGGTGTTAAAAGTGGAAGATTTACCTCCAGCATCATGCTAGAGGTAAATCCTTCACTTCAAGGCTAATCTCGTAGTTTGGTGGTGGTAATGGATTTACAACCACTTTTTTACCACAACCCCAAACTTGTAATGTAGCCCTATAAAAATTTATTATTGGAACTGGTGACAGCGAGTTACAGTCAAGGGGTCAAGTTTTTTGCATAAAGGTGTTTTAAGCGTTGGTGGTGTGGGATCCAGGGGTGTAAAATGAGAATGATGTCCCGTTTCCTCTGAATAGGCAGTATAAGGGCTGGTTAGGGAAGTCTAGGGATGTGTTTCTTATGGAAATCATAGAAGGCCATGTTTGACGTAAACCTTGACCATCTCTGTGTGGTGGGGCTTTTCTCCAGGAATCGTGTGTACCATTACTTTAACTTTCCCTCCAAAATTTCTTTTTACAGGATTGTGGCCTACAGCTGAGCGACAAAGAGGGTTGCAGCTGTTTCCCTCTGGATGGGCATCTTCTCTGCCACTCCTGCCACATCAAGCGTTTGGGGAGCACACCGAAGACCCCTTTGACGTATCGCTGATGCAGTGCCTGAAAATCTGTGCTCCAGAAAGTTCAAGGAGACTTTGGGGTTTGACCAAACTACGTCTTCCACTGATATTAACCTTCTCTCATAGCGACCTCACAGTTCTTTCATGCCGAAAGAGGCCCTTACAGTTGGATGAGTGGGCTAGAGACAAGGAAGTGGGTATTTTTGTTCAGACACCTATACTGCTGCTCACCTCAACCAAGGTGAATATTTTTTCCTTGAAGACTTACTGCTATGTGAAAGCTGAACTGCCCTATTTTCCACAATCATCATGCAAGGGACGTCAGGAACTATGTGTTTCCCCCACAGCTTCCATAAAACCGGGTGCTGGTGTCTTCTGGCCACAAGGTGAGACCTCTCCCGTGCTGTGTCGCTCCTGATGCTCCAGTCAAGCTGAGCTCTGTCTGCACCTGGCTGGTTGCTTTCACATTGCTGACAGAGTTTTTAGCTTAGTTCTACAAAACAAACTGTTATCCCGCAGAAGACATTAAACTGAGCTCTAGCCTGCAGGCATCAAGTTCATTTCAGCCAAGGGTAATATGCTTAGCTCCATCCTCCTGAAAGTGATTTGAGCTCAGTTCCATTGTGGTGATCAAGACCAGCTGCGTCCTGCAGAAACTATGCTTAGCTCAATCCTGCTGAGATCACCATGCTCGGCTGCATTCAACAGACACCAAGCTGAACCTTATCCTGCTGACATCAGGTTCAGCTCCATTTTTGCCGATATCAAGCTGAGGTATTTTTTCCTGCTGAGGATGACAAGCTGAGCTTCATCCTGCTGGGGCCACCAAACTGACTTTCATTAAGCTAGGGCCATCGAGTTGAGATTTAAATGCCAAGTTAAATCCTGCTGATAACAAGCTGAGAGTCATCATGCTGGCAAGAAACTGAGCTTCACTCTGTCGACGCCAAGCTGAGCTCTATCCTGCTGAGGCCACCAAGCTGAGCTCCATCCTACTGAGGCCACCAAGCTGAGCTCAATCCTACTTAGGCCACCAAGCGGAGCACATGTCTACTGACAAAGGGTCCAGTTAAAACCTGCTGAGGTCACAGTTCATTCCAGCCTAGAACCCCCTTTCAACTGTGCTGTATCTCACTTGCCGTTGCCACACACATGATTTTGGCCCAAAGCTACGGTTGAGTTTAAGGCTCTGTGGGCGCGTTGCTACCAAAACAAGCTCTTCTCCCAAGATTACACAAAGCCTGGTTCCTTTTCCATTGCTGTCAACGATCTGAGCACTCTCCCACGTGTGGCTATCTAACATTACTGTCAACCCCCCTCCCTCTGCAGTGAAATGGATCAAAACCACTGACCAGGCTTTGAGCGAACCTCTCACCACGCCACATACCACAATTGTTTCTGCCATGGGTCTCTCACATGCAAGGAAAAGCTCATCACATTGGGCCCCACAGAGAGCACTGAACCTCTCCCCCTGTGAACTGCTTCTCTCAAAGTTTTTTGTGACTTGAGTTCCGGGGGAAGTTGAGTGATACCACAGATGGGATCTCATCATTACAGCTGTTCTCCCATCATCCCTCTCCATACCAGTTGGACTGGACTATTATCCCCTTTCGTGGGGAAAAGTGGGGAGGGGGGTGACAAAATGCACTTTTTTTAATGGCCTTTTTTAAAAAATGTATTTCTTATGTATTTTTATCATGGTTATTAAAGTTCTTTTGTCCCACAGAGCTGCATCATGTTCCTGCGTTGTTTCCCTGGCAACCACAGACTACTGGTAGGTTCCCCTATGCATCAGGACACTACTGTGCCTTATAGATTTACATATACACTTTTCTTTAAATATTAGGTTCAAATTGGAGAACGACAACAACAACTAGTTACCACTGTCACTGTGATAGCAGGGATGGAAGCGAAGATTCAAAATCTTGGATATGAATGGGCTCATGAAATAATGCTGCTGAGCCTTTTCTGGAGGCAACAAATGTTTGTTATCAGAAACAAGGAGCAGCAACCACCTGGCCCACGCAGCTTCCATATAACTGACATACCTGGAACTCTGCCTGATGACCCAGTTCTCTGAATCCTAACAAGGCTGAGCGCATGGCAGTAGGCGAAGCCAGGATGCAACATCTCGGTCTCATCTACTAAAATGGTAGTATTGCAGGAACCAAACTGCACCCACCTAAGTACGAAAGGGGAGCTCTTCATTTTTCTTAGAGTCCAGTTACATGGAACAAGAAGACATGGAGAAAGAAGCAAGAGGATTATCCATCAGCCAGGTGAGCTGTAACAATAAGGTGTCACTCAATAAGCCGCAGAACAGATTCTTATTTGGGTCAATTGCTGACCTGTATAATACCACTCAGCTTCCTCCCCCTGTGACTTCAAGAACCAGGCCGGTGTATAGAAAAAAAAAGATATATATATATATATATGTATATATTTATTTAAATCGCAGAATTCATAACAGCTAAACCGCTGTGACACAAGTCACCAACCCTGTGGCACAACATAACTTCAACACATATGTAACTACTTCTTATTCACTAGCAGATATGTCTGAATAACATTTCACTTTCAATGAAAACAAGTTACATTTAATCACAGTACGCATCGCATATGAACACATAGGAAACCTTGAAAACATACAGTCATTTAAAATCATTGCCTTTGTTACTTCTTTACCCCCAAAGCAGTGTCATCACTTTCTGCTATGAGGTTCACTTGTTCACTCCCAGGAGAGAGTGTATATCCCTTTACTGTAGAATCATGCTTTGTTTAATTTATTTATCAAAATACTCCTTTCTCCCAGCACCCCGTCCAGGCATCGGTTAGATGTGACACCCATTGGTTTAACAGCAAGGTTTAGGGAGTGGGAATATATGGGAATTTCGTTTGGCCTTTAATTTTGAAAGGCAGGGTTTTGGAAAAATGAAAGCAATGGGAAAAGGTGTTTGGGAACACAGCACATTCAAATGAAAGGCAGGGTTTGAGATTTTTGTTTTGGGACCGGGGACACCACTCTTTTGTAAGGAAGTCGGGGGTTACTGGAAAATACGGTTACCAAATTAATGTATAAGCTATATAGTGGTTATAACGACTGGGAATGAGATTTGTTAATTTCAAATGGAAGATCTCTGTTATTAGCTCAGGAGGCCAGCCAGGTTTTAGGACCCTCTTTTGGGAACAGGTACTAGTCAGCTCACACCACAGATGAAGACAGCTCAACTATTCTCAGCAGGGCCCAGGCAGGTTGGTAGTCTGTCTCCCTCAGATAGGGCTCTCAGTTGTCTCCAGCAAGTGTCCAAGTGTCTGTGTCCTCTTTCCTTTGGTTTCCTTCTCTTTCTCTGTGTTTCTGTCTTTCCCCTTTCTGTCTCTTTCTCTGTCCGTGTTTCATAGTGAATTACCCATATATAGGACCTTTAACACCATCCTCATTATGAATATTCCAGCACATTGGATTAGACAGTTATTTTCTTCTCCCTCCCACAGTCCGGCCTCTCCCAGCCAATAGGGCAAGGGGTTTAGGAGGTCTGGATTATGTATAATGAGGGGAGGAGAGAAATACGTCTTTTTAAAATGAAATTTAAAGTTGCATTTCGCAAGGTCACTACTTGGCAACTTCCTTCGATTTACAGATAACCACCATATTATATATATTTTCAAATCCAGCGATGTATGCCAGATTTGAGGACACTAGTTTGATCACAGCATGACCTCCCTGGGGCAAATTATAATTTTTCCAGTTTTTTTCATGAACCCAAATAGTTCTTAATATGGAACTTCACAGAACACACATTAATTTTACTTTCTATCATTTCACCGACTTTCAGATTTCTCTGTTTTATGAGAAAGCCAGAAGCACAATTTTCTTATTCACTCAAATTTTACACATCACATGGAATGTGCATAGAACTGACAGGCTCTTCCTAAGGTTTCCAATGACATATGAGTATGTTCGGTATGATGCACGGTTCTCCTGGTATTAAGGAAAAACAAGTCCAATGTTAATCAATAGCAAGACATTAATATGGAATCTTTGGTTTCACATCCAACAAACTCAGTAAGTTTCATTTCTCCAAAACCACATGACCTGGACATCTGCTTATCCATGTTGGCAGAAATGTTTATGTAATAGTCATTTAAGTTCCATTAAGAATTCTCTGTTTGAAGCTGAGAGCCAGTTAATTGGGGCCATAACAGTCCAAGAGGTCAGGTCTGTATTTCCTTATCTGACCTCTCCCATGGATTTGATCTCACAAATGTATTTCTTTTAATTTAACTGAAAACAAAGCACATCCCTTGTATGCAACGGCCTAAGTTCTCTGGGGGTCATAAACAGATAACCCAGTCCGTCTCATAGTTCAGTGGGGGAGCTGTAAAAAACACATGTACTATGCTGAAAGAAAGGGCATTTTAAATCACAAGCAATGTATTTTACATGTAAAACTTTTTATCTCAATACATAGCATCTTTTCTGATGTTTGTTAATCTGCTTAGAATCACATGCTGTTCATAGCCCGACATCCAGTGGTCACTGCGAAGTATTGCATTTTGTTTTTCGTAGTCGAAAAGGGGACGTTGACATGGGCGTGTCTGTTATACTATCCCTATAGTGACGTGCAGTGTACCCAAAATCCCTCACATGTTGAGGTCCCTCAGATTGTTTTTTTCTGCCCAGAATATGGTTGCCTTAATGCGGAGCTCATTAGAGAGAAATCGCAAAACATTTATTCGACCTTTGGTTGTTTTTTTCCTTTAAATATTACGATAAACCGATCACTCCTCCGACGGCGGTGATTTAGACGGAGGCGATCCTTCGGCACTGCCGAACACGTGGCCCGGCCTCGCCGGCCTATACAGTAGGGAGAGTGGGGGTCGTGGGACTTTTCTGATTCTTTCTAAGAATGCCTTTCTCTTTCATCCCCCTTTCCTTCGGGGTCGTTATCTCTTTTAACTGTATCTTCAGCTATGGAGAGGACTCCTTTTAGATTTTGCCTGCGCTGCAAGGGAAAATTCACATGGAAGGATAAGCATAAGCGGTGTAGCCGTTGCTTACCCCTTGACCACAACAAGGACGGCTGTGCGGCCTGTAAACTTCTTCGCCCAAACACCTTAAAGGACCGCAGGTTCAAGATGTGGGCAGCCTACGCTATGTCTAGAGCTGATTCATCACCCGCTGCCGCCGAGTGTGACGAGGACAGTGATAACCCTACCTCCGTATCAGAGGTTATAGACCTCTCTAGGGAGCGTTCCCGCTCCTCAGCATCTGTCCCCGGCCTCGACAAGTCCGGCTTACGCCCTACTTATGGGGATGAACACCCCGGCGACACTGACGCACACAAGAAACATAAACATAAACACACAACCCATGGCACTTCTTCGTCGAAGGCGAAGAAAGCCCTAGCGCCAACGGAGACGCCGGGCCCACCGGCCACCTCCGCCGACCGTAAGGGTCGCAAGCCCTCCCCGCAACCGCTTACGCGACCTGCGACTGGGCCACCCTCAGATTAGGGCGCTACCACCAAAACGCCAGACGCCGTGCCTTGTAAGAGGGTTACCGTCAGCGAGAAGGACTCGACACCGCCAAACACGTTGCCAGACGAACCCTCGACGGACAATTTAATCGTCGAAAGCTTGGCTCGTATAGTCTCCACTAATGATCAGAGACGGACGGCGAGGGAGTCGCCGAGCCCCGCTCACAAGGCCAGGGAGATGCCGAGACAGTCGGAAGGAAGGCAGGGACCGCCCCCTCCGTCAAAGGAAAGACCTCGCCTACGAGAAGAGTTCTCAGAAGGCAAAGGGAGTTTATCCTCGACGAAAAGATCTAGACAGCTACAGGCGGAGGAGCTTCCTTTTACGCCTCCAGACTGTTCTGGGTTACCCCAATGGACTTTAGAAAGATTCCAATCATGTATGGACAAACTAGACAGGTTTATGTCCACTCCTGGCTAGCACACAAAGGGGAGTCCCCCAGATGAACCATTAACCAAATAGTTTGAAGACCCAGTTTTTACTACGACCGGGCCCTATTCCCTGGGTTATTAAATTACCTCAAAGAACAGTACACACAGAGAATAGTAATATTGTTATACTAAAAATGTCATAGTTTATTACGTAGGCCATAGGTCCTACGATTACAAGCTTAAAAAAGACCAATTAGGTCTATTTGTAATTATGTACATAAATCAAAACATAAATACATGAACCAGTATAGAAAATGCATGCATACATACATCAACATTTTATGTCATTATTCATGACCAAAAGCACATCCCAGGTCCTGGGATGTGCTTTTGGTCATGTATAATGATTTTTGAATGCAAACTAAGTGACATTGGCTAATCGAGGATGTCTGTGATTCATTAGACAGACAGGGCTAGCAAGATAGTTTTTTTGCCTGTGTTTCCTCAAAATTGATTATTACACCATGTCACTTAGGTTTTAATTGATTAATTCATAGACCCAGATGAAGGTGGCTCACAACCTTGGCAGTCCCCAGCAGCGTCAACAGACCCTGACGTTCTGAACATGCCCTCTCCTCAAACCACACCAGTCAGAAATCCGTCACCTATAGATGACCAACCCACTTTCAATGCGCTACTACGGAAAGCAGCATCACATTTTGAGATTGATACAGGGGAAGTTACTCCTGATATAGATTTTGTAGAAAAAATCATTAAGGAGAAACCTCCTACTAGCCAGGCCATTCCCCTTCTCGCCTCAGTCAAGAGATGACTTATTCCATCGTCGTCAACACCTGCGTTGGTGAGAGGGGTCAACCCAAGAATTGAGAAACTGTTTAGTCCCTCACCCTCCCTCCCCTACATTAGAGGTCACTCAATACCTGACTCTTTGGTAGTAACCACCACTAGGAAAAGGGCAGGGGCTCCGCTATCTACTAACGAAGCACCCCCAGACAATGAAGTAAAGAAGCTTTACGCCCTGGGAAAGAGAATTACAGCCTCAGCAGCTTTTTCCACCAGAATTGCCAATAACAATTCCTTACTGGCAAGCTATGCTGATGCCCAATGGGGAAAGTTACGCCAAGACCTCGAAGAAGTCCCTGAGCCCTTACAAACTCGCTTGTTAGCCACTGTAACGGAAGGTACTCTGGTTAACCAAAGCATCATCAAAAACACACTAGATGCTGCAGAAACTGCTGGCCGGTCTTTAGTTCAGGGGATATTTCTCAAGCGTCATGTCTGGCTCCGGAACTCCGGTTTTAAGCCAGAGACCCAGTCGTCACTCATCAATAAACCAATCGAGGATTCTAACCTGTTTGGCAAAGCGGTGGATGACACACTGGAGACTGCTAAGAAGGATTTCGATACCCTAAAGACACTAGACCAGATCTCAAGGCCTCCCAATAAGCGAGGGTACGGGAACAGACGCTTTTTTCGAGGCCAACGACAGCAACAACAACAACAGTACTCCTCAGCAGGCAACTGGTCCTCTACTCAAGGAACCAGCGGCCAATACGCTCAGAGAGGACAACGTCGTGGCAAGGGAAGAGGTCGGGGCCCCACTCTTAGAGATCCCCCGGTTACCAACACCAAATGACGCGAAGGTTCGGGTCCCCTCCCATGCATCAGCGGGTGGGGGCCGGTTAACATCTTTTCTATCAGCATGGGAGGGAATAACAACAGACCGCTGCGTATTGTCAACCATAGCCCGCGGTTACTGCATAGAATTCAGTCGGTCGCCCACGTACAGACCCCCAAGGGGAAGAAGCCTATCACCACAGCACCTCGCCATCCTTCTTCAAGAAGTCCAACTGCTATTAGAAAAAGGAGCAATAGAGGTTGTGCCCTTATTACAGGTAACGGAAGGTATTTATTCGGTGTACTTCCTTGTACCCATGCGCCCTGTACTAGATCTGCACCCAGCGAACAAATGTGTCAAACCTCAAATTTCGTATGGTCACCTTACAGGAGGTAATACCCCTGCTTTTACAGGGAGATTACATGACAACACTGGACATGAAATATGCATACTTTCATATTTTGATGTTGCCAGCGCACAGAAAGTACCTCAGGTTCATGATAGAGGGCAAACACTACCAGTTCAGAGTGCTACCCTTCGGCATAGCGTCAGCGCCGAGGGTATTCATGAAAGTACTGGCAGTGGCAGTGGCCCACCTGCGCAGGTTGTCCATCCCAGTATACCCTTACCCCGACGACCGGCTCATAACAGGGGATTCCTACGAGACATGCTTCTCAAATACCCAAAAGACTGTGGAACTTTTGTTCCAACTGGGCTTCTCCATCAACGAGAAGAAGTCCAGCCTAGATGCCAGCCAGCTCAAGCAATTCCTAGTGGCTCTAATTCGAACAAAGGACGGCCTTGTCTTCCCTTCCAACGAGAGGGTCCAAAATATGCTGTTTCAGATCCCTCAATAGGTAGCCGGTCCAGAGGTGACGGTACGCAAAGCAATGCATTTACTAGGAATGATGGCATCATGTATATATTTGGTACCTCACGCGCAGCTTTGCATGCGCCCAATGCAAGAGTGGCTCAACAGCCAGTGGTGTCAGGCCAGCGGACAATGGGACGATCTAGTGGTGGTCTTGCAGGCCTTGGTTCTATTGCTGCGGTGGTGGTCGAAGGAAAACCTCGTAATAGGGAAACCCTTCATCACCCCCGCAGTGGAAGCCACTCTAACCACAGACGCATCCCTCACAGGATGGGGGGCTCACCTATCCCATCAGACTGCACACGGAGTTTGGACTCTGAGTGTAGCTTCCAAACACATAAACTTACTGGAACTACTAGCGGTCTTCAAGGCACTGAAGGCTTTCCAGACACATCTGCAAGGGAAGACAGTGCTGGTCCTCTCAGACAGCACCACAGCCATGTACTACCTGAACAAGCAAGGGGGCACTCACTCTCCAGGACTGTCCAAGCTGTCCCAGAACATCTGAAAGTGGGCTCTCAAACACATGTTCCTGTTGTCACAACATGTACTAGTGGAACTCAATTTGCTAGCAGACAAACTCAGCAGAGACTTCCCTCTGCCCGCAGAGTACGAATGGCGATTACAAGAAGACATTGTCTTCGACGTTTTCACGCAAATAGAACTGTTCGCAACTCTGGAGAACACCCAATGCCAAGATTACGCCTCCAGGTACCCCCAGAACCGCTCCAAGGGGAACGGTCTCTGGATAACATGGTTGGGGAAATTGTTTACGCTTTTCCCACGACTCCCCTTCTCAACAAAATAGTGCACAAGATGCACCAGGAACCAGTTACCATGATACTAGTGGCCCCAATGTGGGCCCGACAACCCTGGTTCGCTCACCTGATGGAGATGTCACTGTCCCCACCGGTGAAACTACCCTGCCCGTACAACATGCTGTCACAGGACAGGGGCAGAACGCTGCACCCATACCCGCAGACCGTGAACTTAGCAGCCTGGCTCCTGAGGTCATAGAATTTGGCCACTTGCAGCTCCCTCAGAGATGCATGGACATCCTTAGAGAAGCAAGGAAACCGAACACTCGTTACTGCTACTCCAGCAAGTGGAAACGGTTTGTCATCTGGTGTAGGGCTAGAAGCATCAACCCCGTTGACTGCTCTCTCACACAAATTGTTCTCTACCTAACTCACTTGTTAGACTCGGGTTTAGTCTATAATTCTATTAAAGTTCACCTAGCGGCACTTTCCGCATACACTACGTCTCAACATAAAGTGTCTTGGTGGAAGGTTCCAGTTATCAAAGCCTTCATGGAGGGAGTAAAAAGAATCCACTCTCCTATTTCTAACCCAGCTCCCGGATGGGACCTTAATGTGGTACTAACTAGGCTTATGTGCTCACCCTTCGAACCCATGCACAAAGCAACTCTTAAGAACATCACTCTTAAAACTGCTTTCTTAATAGTTATCACCTGCATTAGGAGGGTAAGTGAACAAGCTCTCTCTATACTAGACCCCTTTGTAACAGTTCACAAAGATAAAGTGGTTCTACGCACACATCCTAGGTTTGCACCGAAATTCATTTCAAAATTCCATGTCAACCAGTCTATAGAACTACCAACGTTCTTTCAAAACCCATCAAGCTTGGGAGAAAAAAGCTTGCACACACTTGATGTACGCAGAGCGGTCATGTTTTATATGGAAAGAACTAGACCACTGAGAAAGACTAATAAGTTCTTTGTCTCGGTGGCAGCAGGATGAGAAGGAGATGCTGTTTCAAAATCCACTATTTCTAGATGGATTGTCCAATGCAGCACTCTCTGTTACACTCTTGCTAAGAGAGAACTACCCATCAAGCCAAGAGCACATTCCACTCGAGGCACGTGGGCTTCCATAGCCTTCATTGCAAATGTCCCTCTGGAGTCCATTTGCAAAGCGGCAACCTGGAGTTCTGTACACACCTATACAAAACACTACTGTCTAGATGCCCATTCTAGATCTGATTCCCAGATGGGACAAGCAGTATTAAGACATCTTTTCTCTACTGTTCCTTCTCACAACCCACCTCCAACTCCGGGTACTGCTCGCTAGTCTATGCACAGCATGTGAATCTAAGCAGATTAACAAACATCAGAAGACAATGCATTACTTACCGTAAAAGCATTTCTGATGATTGTATCTGCTTAGATTCACATGCACCCAAACTTCCTCCTCGCTCGGATGGAAGGAACATAGACATCCTATTACTTCTCTCTCTTTTCTGTACTCACTCACGTCGTAGTAAGGCTCCCTCAGGGCAGAACAAATACAAACAGAGGGACCTCGACGCATGAGGAATTTTGGGTTCACTGCATGTCACTATAGGGATAGTATTACAGACACGCCTATGTCGATGTCCCCTTTTCGACTACGAAAAACAAAATGGAATACTCTGCAGTGACCACTGGATGTCGGACTATGCACAGCATGTGAATCTAAGCAGATACAACCAACAGAAATGTTTTTACGGTAAGTAATGCATTGTCATTCTTTTGTTCATATGTAACTCTGTTTCTTAGGTCTATTATGTATTTTTCCTCAACCATAATGAAAGACAGGGCTGTTCATTCTGAGTCATGCACAACAGGCATCTCCTTGTATCCTGTAAAGTCAGTGTCCACTTTAAAGCAAAGTAGGCCTACCCATTTCACATAATGTAACTTTGCATGGTGGAAAGTAAGTGTTTTATTTATTTCAAATGAAATATGCTGCTTGGTTTGCTTTTGATACCAGGCACAATTTCACTAGATGCACAGCCTTATATCACATATAATTCAATGTAACATTCTGCCTTTTCCATCATTCTCTAACAGAATGTGCCTTGTCCTATTATACATGAAGTCGGCCTTTGCAGAAACACATGTCTTTTGGAATCCATTGGGCGCATTTAGCAGTATTTAAGTTCTAAGGTGCACTTTCCTTCACCTGAGTGCCTTTCCATTTTGGCATTGTTCAGAGAGGCCAACTTTTCGCATTCACTAGGCCTCAGCTATGTATTATGGGTTTGGGCTGGCATGCATGTTCCAATGTGTCTTATCGGCCAGTTTAAATCTTGCATGTGAGGCCTAGTTTGGCCTTTTAGTTTGTCCTTCTGTGGCTGAAATTATACCCTACAGACTCCTCCCACCCCACCTGCCTGGCTCTTTGACTCGAGTCATTCGTAGGAAAGAGCAAGGCAGAGTGGGGTTTTTCATTCTTTCCTTTCCATGGAGCACGTCTGCTCCTTCATCCATCCTCAGGTAGTGGACGCTCTGGCCTACACCCCTCTGGCTCTTCGGTTGGGGGGAAAGGATTGGACTCCCCCCTCCTTTCTTGGATCCCCTTTCCCAGGTTCCTCCCAAGGCTGGAAATTGAAGGAGTTAGTTATTCTGAAGCTAGGAAGAAAAGGAGATGTTGTTAGGACACCTACCTGTGCTGGGCGGCGGGGTTCTGGGGGGCGTGCTGGTTCCTGGCGGCTGTACCCACGTCTCAGATTGTGGAGACGACGCGCCGCCCCGGGCACATTTCCCCGCCGGATTTGCTCTGTCCTGGCCCGTGTGGGGCACGGGTGTTGTTCACGCAGCTGTTCGAACGTGTTTGCGTTCCAAACCTCGTTCGCGCGGCGACATCCATTCGCGCATGCGCATTGCAGCGCGGTTCAAGCCTCGTTTTCACACAGGACCGCTACTTAAGCAATCCGAATTAGTTTTCCCATCGCGTCTCAACGCGGTTGGTTTCCTTCCGCTTCGCTCCCTGGTTCTGTGGTTCTTGAGTCCTGATCCTGTGCCTGGGCTGTGTCCTTCCCTGCCCCTACCCTTGTCTGGCTTCCCTTCCCTTCCCTTACCTGTCTTCTTGTGTACCCTGGTCTCTTTCCTTGGGGAATCTTCCTGCTTTCATCCTTGCCTGAGTTGCCCGCCTCCTGCTGAGTCTCCTGTGGTCCTGGTCTGCTTCTCCGGCTCTCCTGCATTGGTACCTTGGACTCACTGCTTACCTGTACCTGTACCATAGACTCTTTGCTTACCGGCATTGGTACCTTGGACTCTCAGCTTACCTGTACTGGCTACTTTTGTACTTTCACTATCCTGGATAGCTGCTTGGGATACTTTGCCGGTACCTGCCAGAAACATCTACGACCTTCCCAGTCAGTGCTTGCACTGTTCTGACGCCACGTTAATATTGGGAAGCGTCATTCGTGGCGTCAGGAGCTGGCCCCAGTTCAATCCTGTATTACAGGACGGGTCCGGGGTTGGTTCTTTGCGTCGCTACTCTTCATTTGCGAAGACTTCATCAGCTACGTGTCTACCTCTACCACGACCTGGCTACCTCGGCACGCAAGACTTCTGGAGATACAGGTACGCCCCGTGCTCGGGACACACAACTTAACAGATGTTAAGTATTTTATACAACACCCATTTCCCCAGTGTTACAAACAGACAGTTTGAAAAACAAAACATCACCTTATCATAATAACCAAAAGCACACATTGGGCCTCATTATGAGTAATATTTTACTGGTGCCTGACTTCCCAGTGCCACCGGGAGATTCCAAGTCCGGCGACCCGGGAACGGTCTGGCCTCTGTGCCCGGCAGGGTCAGACCTGCCAGGCACAGCAGCCATAGCAGGCAGACACGTAGTTTGACGGTCCGGAAACAAGGGTGCGGGTGAGTTTACCGGACCGACAAACTTATAAATAGGCCCATTGACCTTTTGAATTGCCTGAAAATTATCCTATAAACATTATTTACAATCCTTATTTATGCATTTCTTTGAGTGTTAATTACTTTACTCCCTGTATGTATGTTATATTCTCCATCCGGGTTTCTATTCTTTCCTTTCATCCGTCAGATGGTTCCTGGGCTCTACCCTCATTGGGCTCCTCAATCAGTTGTAATGCTTGTCTGGGGTGACAGCTTTTTAACTGATTGATATGGACCCATTTCTCTTCCAGGTGTTGTCCTTTAGGGATGCAGATCTGATAGGCAACAGGTGAAATTTTATCGACAATTTCAAAGGCACCACGCCAAGATGGAAGGAACTTCCGCTCCTTGGTCTGGTTCCTTTGAAAATTGTACAGGTAGACCTTGTCACCTATTTCATACTCCTTGGTGGTCTTTAGGTCGTAGTAGGTTTTCATTCCTTCCACAGACTTTTCTAGGTTGCGCTGAGCATAAGCAAAAGCGCACTGGAGGTGTTTTGTAAAATTATGTTCAATGTACTCATGGGTAGTGGACGCATTTATCAGTGTTTGCTCCTGTGTTCTGTAGAGCAGATGCTGAGGTAGCACCATCTTTCGTCTAGTTATGAGCTCAAATGGAGACATTTTTGTTGCAGAAGATGGTGTGGACCTAATAGCCATCAGGACAAGCGGTAATCGAACGTCCCAAGTAGGCCCACAGTCTGCCACAAACTTCTTCAAGATTCCTATTATTGTCTTATTGCACCTCTCAAACCACTATTGTCTTATTGTACCTCTCAAACCCCCCTGCTCGAGGCTGGGCGGTAGGTAATGTGGAGTTTTCTTTTTACCCCTAGAATCTCCCACATCTTGGTCATCACCTCGCTGGTAAAATGACTTCCTCGGTCCAACTCAATCCTTTGCGGGAAGCCGAAACAAGAAAAGATGTGGTTGATCATTCGTGTGGCAGCTGTCTCCATGTTGCAATTCGGGCCTGGAAGAAACTCTACTCACTTGGTAAACAAGCATGTTACCGTCAGCATATACTTGTTTCCTCTAGAGGAGCGAATCACTGGCCCGATGAAATCGACTTGCCAATCTGACCACGGAAGTGTCATTGCCCTTTTCTGTAATGGAACTCTATGTGTGAGAGAACTTGGCTGACATTGAGCACACATCAGACACCCCTTTAAGTGGATGTCGAGGTCCTAACCCCTGTGTGGCCAGTATGCAACCTCACTCAATATTTCTAATGTTGTATGGAACCCCCTATGATCGCAGGTGGCCGAGTCATGGGCGTGACTCAACATCAGGCTTCGGAATGAGGTAGGTAGCACCCACTGGTCACATACAGATAGGGATCTCCGTACCAACTTGTGTATAGGTGCGTTATAAATGCCACATCATATTATATCAACAAACCGACTTGCATATGGAACATTTTTGAAAACATCATCAACACCCAGAGATCCTCTTTCCTGGTGTAATCCAAATCTGTCAGAGGAAAATTCATGGGTCTTCAATATGTTGATAACTTTTCCCAATAATCGGGTCCTCTTTTTGTGCAGTAATCAAATCTGCATCTGTGGTTTCTTTAATCCACTGGGCAGTTGAGAGTACATTGTTGGCATGGGTTTGGGACCTGGTGACAGTAGTGACCTGGGTTTCACCCAGCAGGGATTTGGTCTCAATGAAATCCCAGTTTAGAGCTCTGGTTTTAGCCAGCTGATCAGCCAAGTCATTTTCAGTCCCCTCTATTTTGGAGTGACCTCTGATCTTTTTCCAATAGATGGTCATCTCATTAGAGATCATCAATTGACTGAATACATCTCCCATGCTTTAATGGTTTATTGTTTGCACGTAGCATGCCCCAGTTAATCAGGTGTTCCACAAACCCATTCCTGACATAATCAGAGTCTGTGATTAGTCCTCAGAGTTGGTGGTGCACCGCAGTGAGGATGGCTTGATGTACCGATATCAACTCTGCCACCCTGACTACTTTGGGGTCCCATTTTGTTACCAGCAGATGGTTCTGGGGTATCATACACCCAGGCAACCCCAATGCCAGCCACTAGTTCTTTTTCCCAGCTATTGTAAACATGGTAAGATCCATCCACATAAACTGTGAATAATTGTAATTGGTTATTTATAACATGCTTAATACTTAGAGATTTCTAAGTGCGGACCCGGGGTTCGAACCTATGTTGCTGCGCGTCGTCTTGCTTACAGGGCAAGCGTGTTGCCCCTGAGCTATCCTCCCGAGATTACAATTACAACTGTGGGCATGCCCTGACGCGTGTCTTCTTCATAGACCTTGTGCTGGTAAATAAGGTATGCCTCCATATTGTCATTGGTCATGAGACTTTCGTCCTTGTGGCAGTTTTCTTGAGCACAATCATGCAAGTCAGCCATTCCTTGCGCTAGAGGACTCTTCTTGTTTTGGCCATATCTGAACTCCACAGGAAAGCCTTGCATGAACAGAATCCAGGAAGTAATTCTGGAATTACATACGTTCACTGCTCGGATTCGGTGCAAGGGTTGGTTGAGGAGTCTCCACAATGATGTGCTCCCCCTGGATGAACGGGTGATTGTTTTTTAATGCCCAAACCATTGCCTGTGCCTTTTCACAATCATTGAATTTTTCCTCCATAGAGGACAAAGTTTTGCTTGCGCACGAGATTACTTTGTTGACCTTGTTGTGCTTTTGATACAATACCGCTGTTAGCCAGGTATCTGAAATCCCTGTCTACAAGAAGAACTATTCTTGATGGGGTAATCCAAACAAGTAGCGTGGGAAAGGCTTAATTTCCGTTGTTTATCGGCCTCGATTTGTTTCGGACCCTAGATCTACTTGACTCTGGCCTTCAATAAATGGACCAAAGGTCGAGTGACGTCTGCGTAGTCTTCAATTAACTTTCTACTATAATTAGTCAAAGAATGCTTCTTAATTTTCACATAGTAGGGGCTTCCACCTTCTTCACCTGGGGACTGAGATCCTCATGGGTGATCTCGTGCCCTAAGAAGTTCACTCGGGTCTTACACCACTGTGCCTTCTGGAAGGACAGTTTTGCTCCGGCTTTCTGCAATTGTGTCGGAACATAGCACATTTCTGCTATGTGTTGCTCCACAGTTGAGCTCTTGATCAAGACATCATCTACATAAGCCAGGTTTCCCCTTTTGCCCAAATTGGGCATGGCCTTATGCAGAAAGATGTTTAACTCGTTGCCAGAGTTTATGTATCCAAAGGGGGTTCGGGTCCACCTGTCTTGCTGTCCCCTGAAGGTGAAGGCAAGCTTGTATTGGTCTTCCCTAGTACAGCTCAGTAGCCGTTAGTCAAATCAATGGCTGTGTACACTTTTGACCCTTGGATCTGTGCCAGCCCTTGATCGATGTAGGGAAGTGGCCACCTTCACATGTTGACCTGTTTGTTCAACTCCCTTAGATCTTCACATAGTCTCCATTAGCCGTTGGGTTTGGGTATCCCCAGCACGGTTGTTAAAGGCACTGTGGATTGGATGAATTATCCCACAGGATTGTACATTTTTAATAATCTCTGAGTGACTCCATGGACGCGAGAGGTAACCGGTATTGTTTTACAAATACTCAAGCCATCTCGAGGTCCATGGGTATGGTGGTTGAATGTATACCTTTGCATCCACCTTCATATGAGTCCACTGAAAAGGTTTCTGGAAGTCCAGGAACACCTGTTTTAGCTTCTGTCGTCGCTCCTCGGTCTCGCAGGCATCAGCAAGATTGATCTGTTCTTCGATCATCTGCTTGAAGCCTGGAAAGACTTCGGGCTTGGCAATTTCGGCGGTATATTCCAGTTGGGTGGAGAGATGCCTTGTTATGGTGTTGACCTGGACTGAAGGTGTTGACCTGGACTGAAGGTTCCTGAGAATGCGAGGTAGTCATTGTTGACTCAGAATACTACCTTATCCATCCTGATGTCACAGGTCACCTCTTCCACCCCGTAAGGGCAGGGAGAGTACACCAAGAAATCCCCCCCCTTGTCTGGTGAAAATCTTCTCTGGAGGAATACCGTCACTGATGTTGAAGCAGTCATTTGGGATTGTCAAAGGATTTCATTTCCTAAATACATAGAATAATTTTGGGCATCAACCGCCATTTCAATAAAGGGGTCTGCGCCCAAAGTGATACTTTGAGGGTCGCTGCTATCCACCAATATTCAAATGGTGTCATGTTCTATGGCGACTAGAGGTGTTGGATATAAATACAAACCTTGTAGATGGTAATTCAAATTTATATAGATGTCCTGATTCTTGAAGTTCTGTCCTCGCTTAGGGGAATCGTAAATTGTTGCACATGTCCTGGGATGGTGACCTCTTCTCACACTTGAATTTCTACCACATAAGGCAACAATTGAGCGGACCAGAATGCTTTTTCAGTGTTGTTAAAGCCCATGGGTTCATCCCACAGTCGTGACCAGGCTTTATAATTAATCAGGTCCAAATTCATTGCGAATCGTTTTAGAGAATATCACTACACAAATAAACCCAACAATTAGGTTCTATGCTTGTCACAAATGGAAATGTTTAGCATACACCTGCTAGGCAGGCAATGTTTCGAATTTGGGGATTCCAGACAAACTTCCCATTTATCAATGAACTTAAATGTGGGAATGGTATGATCTTTTGGGAGTTTCCTGAAAAATGCTTTGCTGATGAAGCTTCTTCCGTTATTCAGGCATACTCTGGCGAGAACAGGCTCTACCCCCTCATTTATCTGAATGGGGAAAAACAACTGCTCACCCTTTTTCTGAACTTCAGACTTTGAGTTGGTTTTTCATCGCCCCTTCTTATGGGACTCTGGTTTACTTCTGATTTTGGACTAGTATTAAAGGTCAGTGTGTTTCCTTCCATTGTGGAATGCCACTTGAAACTGGGAGGAAGGTTCAATTTCAAGAATTGAAAGAGTTCCCACCACCAGTTTGTTCTCCTACAGAGATAACAGTGGTGTCTGTGACCTGATTATTCTTGAAATAAAATTCCACTTTCCTGAAACATCGCTCAATCAAATGGCATGTGCCATTCAAACTCATAGTCAATCAGAGGTGATAACCTCCAAAGGAGGTCATTTCCCAAGTAGACAAGTTTTTCCCCCTGGAGTCATGACTATCACTAAGTGTTTCACCCTATGTGTCATGATGCCTACCTCCAAGGAGCCAGGTCCGACCCAGCAACCCCAGAGGCAGGCATCATTCCCCCCAGGGAAGTGCCAGCGGGCCCAAGCTGGGGCCCTTTGGACACAGTCCTGGCGCCTTAGGCGCCAGGCTCATGTTGGACCCCTGTCCTGGCGCCTTAGGCGCCAGGCTCATAAAGCTAGACATGTGTTCAAGTGTTTTAATGTGCACATACCTGATGCAGACCATGCTGCTACATCCAGGCCCTCTTGAGGCCTGAATGGAACTACTTTACCTGTGGGACTACTTTCCACCTGGGTGTGGTCGGGGAAGGATACATACCTGATCGGTGGAAGGATACATACCTGGAACTTCTTCCAAAGCTATTAAAACCACGCCCGATCAGCAACTCACGCTTCGCGTTGTTCTGCTCCTCGCAGCTGGACGCTCACCGTGTCAGCTCCTGCATCTGGACTTCAGCCACGCCTGTCAGCATCCTGGGTCGCCTGCAAAGGGAGATAAGAGAGAATTGGAGAGAAAGAAGACCTTACCTGCTAAAGCTGCATCACGGAGACATCACACCGACGATCCTGAAAGGGAAGACATCATTTTAAAAGCATTTCTCTTCGATCGCTGCAGCGCTGCATTTCACTCACCTTTCCTGGGCGCCTCCATCTTCAGCAGCGATCATCCGGATCTGCACCCACTTCCCAGAGCCTAGAGAGAAAAGACAAGAAAACAAGGTGAGAGAAGGAAGGGAAATAGAAAAAGCTCAGTTTCCTTCTAAGACTTACGTGTTGGGTCATTCCCATTTCATTTCGGGTCCTGCCGCTTCCTGACATTCCGGACCCCGGCCCCTATGGGGAAAAAAGACAAAGACATTGAATGAGCGAATGCAAAGACATTACCTGAACGCTCATCCAGAACTTACCTGTCATTTACTGGAACTGCACGTTTCACTTCGGGTCGGCGCCGTATCTCCGGCATTCTGAACCCCGGCCCCTAAGGGGAAAAAGACATAAGCATTAGCGCTTGCTGCAATAAGACAATGAACATTATTATTAAGCTTGAACTTTTGAACTTGCAACAGAACTCTTACAGCGCCTCACCTGAATAGTCTAGCTTATTTTTGAACTCCCATCAAACCTCAATCCAGTGAAGTAACTGGGTTTCAACGCGCCCCTGCATCAGAAGCAGGATGGAGAACTCATCCTTCCAGACCCTAAGGTGAGACTTCACGGGGAATCGTGGAAGGGTATCGTGGAGGGTTGGAAGGGAGTGGGAGGCTTGAGCATTATTCCGTCAGTAGGTAATACTCCCTTTTCACGCACAGGGGAATATTCCTGCGAGCCAGAAAAGCCAGAGTAGAGGGGCCCTTCCTGCCCATCATCAGAGTCCTGCGCTTCACCATTGAAGAAGCATCAGCACTCAAAGCCAGACCTGCGCCTCCGTGGGAATTAGGTGAGCATGACAGAACGCGAAGCCTACCCACAATTTCCCACCCGGGCGCTATGGAGACTTCCGAGACAGATCAGCTGGCCCGGCTTTTGGGGGAATTACAGGCAGAAGTGCACTCAGCCCGCCAGGAGACTAACGCTCTCAAAAGAGAACTGATCCTATCCAAGGAAAGAACTGATGACCTGGCCGAAAGGTTATTGCAGGCAGAGGCAGGGCACACTCCTTTACCTAATTCCGGAGGTACTTCCACATCAATGGGTTTGAATAACCCGGTACAAATCAATCTACCTGGACACATGCCTTTGGCCCCGCCTGAACGTTTTGCGGGGGATCCCAAGAAATATGCCGTCTTTATGAACCAATGTCATTTACACTTTCTATGCAGACCCGGGGCCTTCCCTAACAACCAGACCAAGGTAGCCTTTATACTATCGTACCTCAGTGGCAGTGCTGCCGATTGGTCTATTCCATTGGTAAATCAGGATGATCCCATTCTCCAGGATTTTCAGGGCTTCCAGGCCAGCATGGAAAGATTGTTTGCTCGAAACTCTCAAGGACAGGCCCTTGATAACGAACTGCTATCCTTACGACAAGGTAATCAGGATCTCCTGTCCTACGTTTCCACCTTTAATAGACTGGTTGTGGAAACTGGATGGCCAGAAAACAAAAGGATCAGTTTCATTGAGGCCTGCGCGGAGAGCTTAAGGATGTTCTAGCTCAGATAGTAGATCCACCCCAGGTCTGCGCAGACTACATAGACTTGGTGGTTCAACTTGATCACAGACTTCAAAATAGAAAAGCAGATCGGTTCAAGTACGAAACCTGAGTATCGATCAAAACCCATGCAAACTCCAAGAGTACCGACGTATCCGAACCTATGCAAATCGGCGGTGTTAAAGGACCATTAACGCAGAAGGAACGAGAGAGAAGGCGGCAAATGCAACTTTGTCTGTATTGCGGGACTTCCGGTCACTTTCTTCGAAAGAAGGTGGTTGGAGCCACTGATAACGATTTATTGACACTTGATTCGGGAAACGACCTAGCCCGACAAGCGTAGGGGTCCGCTTGCCGAGCTTGAAAACAAACTCTTTGACCTCGCATTTTGTCATGCCAATGGTGCTCGTGGACCCAAAACAGCCTCAGCAGTTGCATGCTGTAAAAGCATACATCGACAGTGGAGCTATTGGAAATTACATAGACCGTGAATTGGCTTCCAGGATTAAGCTCCCTCTCCGCCCGAAAGTAACCCAAGATGTCATTACTACAGTAGATGGAATCGAAATAGCCTCAGGGCCTGTAACGCATTCCACTGTTGAAATGACACTGGTGGGTCAGGATGGACATCGGGAAGCAATCATGTTTGATGTGATCAAGGCCCCACAATTTCAAGTAATTCTTGGAATTCCTTGGTTAGAAACACATAATCCCAGAATCGACAGGCGAGCAAAGAAGATAAGTTTTCCTGATTGTGAACCAACTTGTTATCCAAGAAATCCAGTTATGGGTCTAGCCTCAGCAAATTCCACCCCTGTACAGCTACCGTCAGAATACCAAGAATTCAAAGACGCTTTTCAGAAGGAACAGGCTAACACGTTACCTCCCCATCGGTCTTATGATTGCCAAATCGATCTGGTACCCAATGCTCAACTACCTTGTAGTAGGATTTATGCTCTTACGGAACCTGAGAACCTGCATTTGCGTCAGTATTTAGATCAGTACCTAGCCAATGGTTTTATTCGCCCGTCCAAGTCTCCTGTCTCCTCAGCTCTGTTCTTCGTGCCGAAAAAAGAGGGCGACCTTAGAACATGTATAGACTATCGCGCCCTAAATCAAATAACGATTAAGAATCGTTATCCTCTGCCCCTGATCCCTGAGCTTATCGACCAGGTGAAAGATGCTTGTGTGTACACCAAGTTAGATCTCCGAGGAGCTTATCACCTGGTGCGTATAAAAGAAGGCGACGAATGGAAGACTGCATTCCGCACCAAATTTGGGCTCTTCGAATATCAGGTGATGCCCTTCGGTTTGTGCAATGCACCTGCCGCCTTTCAGTACTTTATGAATGATGTTCTTCGGGAACTTATCAATGTCTGTGTCATTGTTTATATTGACAACATCCTGGTGTACTCTTCTTCAGAATCCGATCACAGAAAACATGTTAGGGCAGTTCTTGAGAAATTGCGCCAGCACAGACTATTTGCAAAGCTCGAAAAATGCGTTTTTTATACCACAGAAGTTGAGTTTCTCGGATTCATCCTGACACCTCAAGGAGTCCGAATGGACTCGCGAAAGGTGGACGCCATCCTCAAATGGCCATCTCCTAGCTCGGTGAAGGGAGTTCAGAGCATGCTCGGCTTCGCCAATTTCTATCGAAGATTCATTCCGGAATTTTCCCGAACAGTCCAACCCATCACAGCTCTCCTAAAGAAAAACAAACGCTTTGAATGGACTCTTTAGGCCGAACAAGCCTTTCAGGACCTGAAAACCAAATTCACCTCTGCACCTGTATTGAAGCACCCGCACCCAGATCTCCCTTACATTGTGGAAACCGACGCATCCAGTTCGGCCATGGGAGCTGTCCTGTCACAAAGAGACCCAGAAACTAACCAACTACACCCTGTGGCCTTTTGGTCCAGGAAATGTTCTCCTCCTGAAATCAACTACGCAATTATCGACAAGGAGTTACTTGCTATTAAATCTGCTTTCAAGGCTTGGCGTCACTACCTTCTCGGGGCAAGACACACCATCACCGTAATTACGGACCACAGAAATTTACAATATTTAAAGACGGCCAAAGCTCAATCTTCACGACAACTCCGATGGGCTCTATTCTTTGCGGAATTTGATTTTGTAATTACCTATTGCCCTGGCTGCAAGAATGGTAAAGCGGACGCCTTATCCCGGATTGGCATGGAAGAACCCAATTCGAGTTTAGAACCTGTGCCAATCATACCTGAACAAAGAATCTTAGGCCTAACTTCATTGCAAACTATTGAGGACATCCAAACGCAAGTAAAACAACTTCTAGACTCTTCAGCCTTACTGGAATGGAGTCAAAAGGGTCCTCATTACACCGTTAAGGATGATTTACCCTACTTCCAGGAGCGGTTGTTTCTGCCAAGTAAAGAATTGCAAGAACTTGTTATTGCCCATCATCATGAATCATTAATGGAAGGACACCCTGGTATCGCTAAAACGGAGGAAACAAATCAAACGCCACTTCTGGTGGCCTTCTTGGAGAAAAGACATAAAGTCTTTTGTATTGTCTTGCGGAATTTGCGCCCAAAACAAGGGTCAAATGAAAAGGCCAGCCGGCCTACTTCAACCCTTGGATATTCCACCGGCACCATGGCACACCTTGTCAATGGACTTTATAACTGACCTGCCTCCTTGTGCTGGTTACAACACTATCCTTGTAATTGTGGATCTATTCTCCAAAATGGCCCACTTTATCCCTTTAAAAGGTTTGCCTTCAGCTTCCACCTTGGCCAAGGAATTTCTGGAGAATATAGTTCGCATACATGGTTTTCCTTCCATATTAGTCTCGGATCGTGGAAGTCAATGTATCTCCCATTTTTGGAAGAAGTGTTGCCAACTAGCAGAAATAGATGTGCGGTTATCCACCAGCCACCACCCCCAGACCGACGGACAAACCGAGAGAGCCAATCAGACTCTCGAGCAATATCTTCGGTGCATGTTACACCAATCCGAGTTAAATTGGAAAGACATCCTTTGGATCGCAGAATATGCAAACAACAATTCAGTGCATTCTGGAACCGGACAAACTCCTTTTTATACTTTGTATGGTCACCATCCTCGGACCTCTGACCTAGATCCACCTCTGACCCTGGAAATGCCCGCAGTAAATCATCTGCATTCCACAATAACCCGAGCCTTCAAAGAAGCTGCAACTCATTTACAGCAAGCCAAGAAAAAGTATAAAGAAAACGCTGATTTGCACCGAAGTAAAACTCCTCCTTACCAAGTAGGAGACCAGGTATGGCTAGCAACGAAACATTTACCCCTCAAGGGCCCGCGAACCTTCAATCCCAGATTCATAGGACCTTATCCCATCAAGGCTATAATCAATCCCGTGGCCTTTAAACTGGATTTACCGTCTAACATGCGTATTCATCCAGTTTTTCATGCATCACTTTTGAAGCCAGTACAACCAGGGACCCGACTGTCCAAGCCTCCAGACCCAGTTCAAATTGAAGGGGAATTAGAATTCGAAGTTAAAGACATTTTAGACTCCGAGGTGTTAAAGTCAAAACTCTTCTATCTTGTTGACTGGAAGGGATATGGACCTCAGGAGAGATCGTGGGAGCTGTAACGCTCACCTGATTCCCGTAGAGGCGCCGGTCTTGACTGGGCGTATACCGTATCTTCAAAGGTGATGTGTAACACACGGCTGGCTCTTTGGGCTGGACCTCTGTGCACTGTATGACTGGTTCGAAGGGTAAGATGTCTGCAGATAGAAAATGTGGGATTAATGAACTGGGTTATTGAATGTCTCTCTCTTCTTCCCTTTCTCTTCTCCTGTAGAACCCCAAAGGTTAACGCTCTCACCTTAGGTAAGTGAACGCCGTGCTCTCCATCTGCCTCGAGGCAGGGTGCTGTAACCAGTTTCTTCACTGGATAAGGGGAGCAGGCCTCTTGACTTCAGAGGACTGCTGTCCGTCGTTTACTGCACGAACGGTAAGTTTCGAGTAATTCTAATGTCTTTAAAGTCTTTAGTAATGATGTCTCTTGTTTTGCAGGGTTCCGGCGATGGCGGATGGCGGGCTGAAGTGAGTTGAAGATGGAGCCCGTGTGATGAATAGAAGCGCCTGGAAGCACGTAAGTAAGCGCTTGTTGCCTGCTTCACGATGCACTCTAACTGTCTTTTTATTTTGCAGGTACAAGTTCGGGCGGCTGCAGGGTGCCAGAATACCCACTGGGTTAGATGTGGAAAGGAGTAATGGCACGTGAGTATTAAAGTTCCCCAATGTCTTTAAACGCACCTTGTTTTGTCTTTCAGATGCGGGATGCAGCGCCGAAGGCCTCCGGAGCTTGCGAAGAGTTGGTAAGCTTTTGTCTTTCAGATGCCGGAATGCAGTGTGAAGACCTCCGGAGCGCACGAAGAGTAGGTAAGCCTTTGTCTTTCAGATGCCGGAATGCAGCGCGAGGCGTTGGTGGCCGCTGATGGACCAGGTAAGTGAAGAGCTGTCACTGAAGACCGTAATGCTAACCTGTTCTTTCTTGTCTTTATAGGTGTTGCTGAAGACTGGATTCAGAATGGTAAGCCTTTTTCCTTAGGCCCAGGATCAGATGCAGAAGACACGATGAGCGTTCTGCTGCTGAGAATGCAGAATAACGCAAAGCAAGATTCATCCATCGGGTGTGGTTTAAATAGCCTCCTGTAGTGCTTAGGTGTCTCCTTCCACAGCCACGCCTAGGTAAGAAAAGAGTTCCTGCTTTCCAGAAGAGTTCCAGTGTTCTGAATCTAGGGAGTGGCTCCTGCCCCACCCAACAGGAAAAGTAGTTCCAAACAGAAGAGGATCAGAGACTCAACTGGCAGGCAAGTAAGCAGCATGGTCTGCTGCAGGTAAGTCCACCCAAGCATTATGAGCCCGGCGCTTCCAGCGCTGGGACTGGGCATATTTATGAGCCTGGTGCCACTGGCGACAGGACTGGGTCCAAAAGGTCCCAATTGGGACTGGTTGGCACTCGGAACCTGGGTTATGGATCTGCTTCCAAGGGAGTTGGGAAAACCCTGACCTTTTGGAAGCAGAGATCATGACAGTACCCCCCCTCAAGGCCCCTCCCAAACCGGGCTTCCCCGGGGGTTTTGGCTTGTCAGGAAATGTTCGGTGAAATCTTTTGATTAGGCGAGGAGCGTGGACATATTCAGCAGGTTCCCAGGATCTCTCTTGGGGGCCGTAGCCTTTCCAGTCAATTAGGTAGAATAGTTTAGATTTGGAGATCTTGGAGTCCAGAATGCTTTTGACTTCAAACTCGAGTTCTCCATCAACTAGGATAGGTTTTGGAGATTTGGTTAGTCGGGTTTGAGGTTGCAGGGGTTTTAATAGAGAGACGTGGAAGACCGGATGTATCTTCATGTGCGGGGGCAAGTCCAACTTGACCGCTACTGGGTTTACTATGGTAGTGATGGAATAGGGACCAAGGTATCTTGGGTTGAATGTGCGTGGCCCTTTTAGAGGTAGATATTTGGTGGATAACCAGACTTGATCCCCTACCTGATATTGAGGGGCTTCCTTCCGATGTTGATCTGCTCCTTTCTTGTATTGTTCTTTAGCCCTTTGAAGGTGAGAAACAGCTTCCTTAAAGGCTTGGGTGATTGTAGAATGCAGGTAGTCTACTGCTGGTGTTTCAAGATCTTGGAGGGGATCCAACTCCGAGGTTCGAGGGTGACTGCCGTACAAAAGAAAAAACGGGGTTTTCCCAGTTCCCGAATGGACAGAGTTATTGTAGGCATATTCGGCTATCCAAAGGATGTCTTTCCAAGTTTTTTCAGTTTGTTGCAGCATGCAGCGTAAATACTGTTCCAGAGTTTGATTGGTCCTCTCGGTTTGTCCGTCGGTCTGAGGGTGGTGACTGGTCGATAGTCTCACATCAATTTGAGCCGACCGACAGCAACTTCGCCAAAAATGAGAAATAAATTGACTACCTCGATCCGAAATTAGAACCGAAGGAAAACCGTGCAGTCGGACGATGTTTTCAAGAAATTCTCGGGCCAGAGTTGCTGCTGTTGGCAAGCCTTTGAGCAGAATGAAATGCGCCATCTTGGAGAATAAGTCCACGATTACTAGAATCGTATTGTATCCGGAGCATGGAGGTAGATCGGTGATGAAGTCCATAGAAAGCGTATGCCAAGGGCGAGGTGGGATGTCAATAGGGCGTAAGAGGCCTGCTGGTCTTTCCTTTTGACTCTTGTTTTGGGCGCATACTCCACAGGACATTATAAAGTCTCTGATATCTTTTTTCCAAGACGGCCACCAGAAGTAGCGCTTGATCTTTTCTGAGGTCTTGGCCATACCGGGATGTCCTTCCATTAAAGAATCGTGATAACAAGAGATTACTTTTTTCTGTAAATCTGTGCTGGGTAGGTATAATCGTTCTTGGAAATACAATAAGTTGTCCTTTACTGCAAAGTCCTTTCCCTGCAGATGCCAATTCTGTATGTCTGCTGGAGTTACAAGTTGCCTGGCTTTATCCTTAACTTCCTCTATGGATTCTGTGGCGATTACACCCAGAATTCTTTGTTCGGGAATGATTGGTACAGGTTTAGGGTTGATCAAGTGTTCTTCCACTCCCATCCGAGAAAGGGCATCAGCTTTACCGTTTTTTGTACC
Source organism: Ambystoma mexicanum (assembly GCF_040938575.1). Taxonomy (NCBI): domain Eukaryota; kingdom Metazoa; phylum Chordata; class Amphibia; order Caudata; family Ambystomatidae; genus Ambystoma; species Ambystoma mexicanum. Next base: position 340,577,943 of record NC_090938.1, read on the forward strand.
AGGTCGATAGGTAATTATGAAGTCAAACTCGGCAAAGAATAATACCCAACGGAGTTGTCTAGAGGATTGGGCTTTTGCGGTTTTCAAATATTGCAGGTTTCGGTGATCCGTAATCACAGTAACGGTGTATCGGGCCCCCAGCAGATAATGCCGCCAAGCCTTAAAGGCAGACTTGATAGCCAGAAGTTCCTTGCCAGTAATCGTGTAATTGATTTCAGGAGGCGAGAATTTGCGGGACCAAAATGCCACGGGATGCAACTGATTGGTTACCGGGTCCTTTTGTGATAGAACTGCCCCCATGGCAAGGCTTGAAGCATCAGTTTCCACGATGTAGGGGAGTTCGGGGCGAGGGTGTTTTAAGATTGATGCCGAGATAAATTTAGTCTTCAAATCCTGGAAAGCTTGTTCCGCCTCGGTAGACCATTCAAAACGTTTGTTTTTCTTTAACAAGGCAGTGATGGGCTGGACTATTCGAGAGAATTCGGGGATAAACCTGCGGTAAAAGTTAGCGAAGCCTAACATGCTTTGCACACCTTTTACGGAGGATGGTGATGGCCATTTGAGAACTGCATCGACCTTCTTTGAATCCATACGCACTCCGCCAGGTGATAATATGAATCCCAAGAATTCAACTTCAGTCACGTTGAAAACACATTTTTCCAACTTAGCGAAAAGTTTGTGTTGACGCAATCTTTCAAGGACCATTTTCACGTGTTTCCGATGTTCAGATTCCGATGAAGAATAAACGAGGATGTCGTCAATGTAAACAACAACACACACATCTATGAGCTCTCTGAGGACATCGTTCATAAAATATTGAAAGGCGGCCGGGGCATTACAAAGTCCGAAGGGCATGACCTGATATTCAAATAGCCCATACTTGGTGCGGAAGGCCGTCTTCCATTCATCGCCCTCTTTTACTCGTACCAAGTGGTAAGCTCCTCTAAGATCCAGCTTTGTATATATGCATGCTTTTCTGACTTGGTCCAGGAGTTCAGGGATCAAAGGTAACGGATATCTATTCTTAACGGTGATCTGGTTCAGGGAGCGATAATCTATACAAGTTCTAAGGTCTCCTTCCTTTTTTGGAACGAAGAACAAAGCTGAAGAAGCAGGGGACTTGGAAGGACGAATAAACCCATTTGCCAGGTATTGATCCAGGTATTGTCGAAGGTGAAGGTTCTCAGGCTCGGTGAGGGCATAAATTCTACTACAAGGAGGAGTAGATCCAGGTATCAGGTCGATCTGGCAGTCATAAGACCTATGAGGAGGTAGAGAGTTAGCCTGATCCTTCCGGAAAACATCTTGGTATTCTAGGTATTCGGGAGGTAACTGGGGAGTCTCTGAAGAAATTGCTGCCAGTGCAACACCAGGTGGAGGGTGACAAGTAGAGACACATTCCGGAAACTGGACCGTTCTTGCTCGCCAATCGATCAGAGGATTGTGTTTCTCTAACCAAGGTATTCCTAGAATAATCTGAAACTGAGGGGCCTTGATCACATCGAACACGATCTTCTCATGGTGTCCATCTTGACTTACTAGCGTCACTTCTTGAGTGGTATGCGTTACTGGCCCGGAGGCTATCTCCGTACCATCCACCGTAGTAATGACGTCCTTTACAGCCTTGGGACAAACAGTTAGATTCATCCTCAAAACCATTTCATGATCCACATAATTGCCGATGGCACCGCTGTCGACGTAAGCTTCAATTGCATGTAATCGATCCGGATTATCAGGGCTGATGAGGACCATATGTATCACGAAATGCGAGGTCACGGAACTGGTTTTCACGCTCGGCAAGAGGACCTCTATTCTTGTCGGGCGAGGTCGTTTCCCTGCTCAGAGTTTGTAACTTTGGTAACTGCAGCTCCTACTGCCTTCTTGGCAGGTTTCACCGGACAGTCTCGAAGAAAGTGCCCTGAGTTTCCGCAATAGAGGCATAATTGCAACTGTTTTCTCCTTTCCCGCTCCTTTTGTGTTAGAGGACCTTTCAGACCCCCTATTTGCATGGGTTCCCCAGAGTCTTCTCCTTTGGAAGGAGTTGGCGGTTTGGAAAATATTCGAGCATCAAACTTGGAACGATCGGCCTTCCTGTTCTGCAGTCTGTGATCTATTTGAACGACTAAGTCTATATAGTCCGAGCAATCTTGTGGGGGATTCACTACTTGGGCTAACACATCTTTGAGCTCTCCGCGTAGACCTCTATAAAACAGCGTAATCCTTTTGTCCTCAGGCCAGTGAGTGTCCACTATCAATCTGTTGAAAGACGCAATATAAGCCAAAAGGTCTTGATTACCTTGTCGCAACGAAAGAAGCTCATTGTCCAAGGCCTGCCCCTGTGAATGTCTTGCGAACAGTTTTTCCATACTGAGCTGAAAAGCTTGAAAATCATGGAGGACCGGATCATCTTGATTTACTAGAGGGATCGACCAGTCTGCTGCATTGCCACTATGGAACGAAAGCACGAAAGCTACTTTAGCTTGATCAGTTGGAAAGGCTGCTGGCCGGCATAAGAAATGCAACCGGCACTGATTGATGCATACTGCAAACCTCTTTGGGTCACCAGAAAATCGTTCGGGCGGAGCCAGAGGTACATTCCCAGGTAGGTTGATGTGCACTGGATTCATAGAGGATGTAGAAGGAAGATTTCCCCCAGATGCGGGTAACTGGGTCTGTCCGGCTTGTGACTGTAGCAATTGTCTAGCGAGATCATCTGTTCGCTCCTTGGAAATAATCAGTTCCCTTCTTAGAGCGTTCGTTTCCTGACGGGCTGCATGCACTTCTGCCCTTAGTTCCCCAAGTAACTGGGCTAGCTGGTCGGTATCCGAGGTTTCCATAGCGCCTGGACGGGAGTTTTGTGGTAGGCTTTGCGTTCTGTAACGCTCACCTGATTCCCGTAGAGGCGCCGGTCTTGACTGGGCGTATACCGTATCTTCAAAGGTGATGTGTAACACACGGCTGGCTCTTTGGGCTGGACCTCTGTGCACTGTATGACTGGTTGGAAGGGTAAGATGTCTGCAGATAGAAAATGTGGGATTAATGAACTGGGTTATTGAATGTCTCTCTCTTCTTCCCTTTCTCTTCTCCTGTAGAACCCCAAAGGTTAACGCTCTCACCTTAGGTAAGTGAACGCCGTGCTCTCCATCTGCCTCGAGGCAGGGTGCTGTAACCAGTTTCTTCACTGGATAAGGGGAGCAGGCCTCTTGACTTCAGAGGACTGCTGTCCGTCGTTTACTGCACGAACGGTAAGTTTCGAGTAATTCTAATGTCTTTAAAGTCTTTAGTAATGATGTCTCTTGTTTTGCAGGGTTCCGGCGATGGCGGATGGCGGGCTGAAGTGAGTTGAAGATGGAGCCCGTGTGATGAATAGAAGCGCCTGGAAGCACGTAAGTAAGCGCTTGTTGCCTGCTTCACGATGCGCTCTAACTGTCTTTTTATTTTGCAGGTACAAGTTCGGGCGGCTGCAGGGTGCCGGAATACCCACTGGGTTAGATGTGGAAAGGAGTAATGGCACGTGAGTATTAAAGTTCCCCAATGTCTTTAAACGCACCTTGTTTTGTCTTTCAGATGCGGGATGCAGCGCCGAAGGCCTCCGGAGCGTGCAAAGAGTTGGTAAGCTTTTGTCTTTCAGATGCCGGAATGCAGTGTGAAGACCTCCGGAGCGCACGAAGAGTAGGGAAGCCTTTGTCTTTCAGATGCCGGAATGCAGCGCGAGGCGTTGGTGGCCGCTGATGGACCAGGTAAGTGAAGAGCTGTCACTGAAGACCGTAATGCTAACCTGTTCTTTCTTGTCTTTATAGGTGTTGCTGAAGACTGGATTCAGGATGGTAAGCCTTTTTCCTTAGGCCCAGGATCAGATGCAGAAGACACGATGAGCGTTCTGCTGCTGAGAATGCAGAATAACGCAAAGCAAGATTCATCCATCGGGTGTGGTTTAAATAGCCTCCTGTAGTGCTTAGGTGTCTCCTTCCACAGCCATGCCTAGGTAAGAAAAGAGTTCCTGCTTTCCAGAAGAGTTCCAGTGTTCTGAATCTAGGGAGTGGCTCCTGCCCCACCCAACAGGAAAAGTAGTTCCAAACAGAAGAGGATCAGAGACTCAACTGGCAGACAAGTAAGCAGCACGGTCTGCTGCAGGTAAGTCCACCCAAGCATTATGAGCCCGGCGCTTCCAGCGCTGGGACTGGGCATATTTATGAGCCTGGTGCCACTGGCGCCAGGACTGGGTCCAAAAGGTCCCAATTGGGACTGGTTGGCACTCGGAACCTGGGTTATGGATCTGCTTCCAAGGGAGTTGGGAAAACCCTGACCTTTTGGAAGCAGAGATCATGACAGGAGCCTAGTAACCATGTTCATGCACCTCGATTAATACAAAAGTTCCACCGGAGATTTCCGAACAAGCCAAAACCCCCGGAGGGAACAACCTTGGGAGGGGCCTTGAGGGGGGGTACTGTCGTGATGCCTACCTCCAAGGAGCCAGGTCCGACCCAGCAACCCCAGAGGCAGGCATCATTCCCCCCAGGCAAGTGCCAGCGGGCCCAAGCTGGGGCCCTTTGGACACAGTCCTGGCGCCTTAGAAGCCAGGCTCATGTTGGACCCCTGTCCTGGCGCCTTAGGCGCCAGGCTCATAAAGCTAGACATGTGTTCAAGTGTTTTAATGTGCACATACCTGATGCAGACCATGCTGCTACATCCAGGCCCTCTTGAGGCCTGAATGGAACTACTTTACCTGTGGGACTACTTTCCACCTGGGTGTGGTCGGGGAAGGATACATACCTGATCGGTGGAAGGATACATACCTGGAACTTCTTCCAAAGCTATTTAAACCACGCCCGATCAGCAACTCACGCTTCGCGTTGTTCTGCTCCTCGCAGCTTGGCGCTCACCGTGTCAGCTCCTGCATCTGGACTTCAGCCACGCCTGTCAGCATCCTGGGTCGCCTGCAAAGGGAGATAAGAGAGAATTGGAGAGAAAGAAGACCTTACCTGCTAAAGCTGCATCACGGAGACATCACACCGACGATCCTGAAAGGGAAGACATCATTTTAAAAGCATTTCGCTTCGATCGCTGCAGCGCTGCATTTCACTTACCTTTCCTGGGCGCCTCCATCTTCAGCAGCGATCATCCGGATCCGCACCCACTTCCCAGAGCCTAGAGAGAAAAGACAAGAAAACAAGGTGACAGAAGGAAGGGAAATAGGAAAAGCTCAGTTTCCTTCTAAGACTTACCTGTTGGGTCATTCCCATTTCATTTCGGGTCCTGCCGCTTCCTGACATTCCGGACCCCGGCCCCTATGGGGAAAAAAGACAAAGACATTGAATGAGCGAATGCAAAGACATTACCTGAACGCTCATCCAGAATTTACCTGTCATTTACTGGAACTGCACGTTTCACTTCGGGTCGGCGCCATATCTCCGGCATTCCGAACCCCGGCCCCTAAGGGGAAAAAGACATAAGCATTAGCGCTTGCTGCAATAAGACAATGAACATTATTATTAAGCTTGAACTTTTGAACTTGCAACAGAACTCTTACAGCGCCTCACCTGAATAGTCAAGCTTATTTTTGAACTCCCATCAAACCTCAATCCAGTGAAGTAACTGGGTTTCAACGCGCCCCTGCATCAGAAGCAGGATGGAGAACTCATCCTTCCAGACCCTAAGGTGAGACTTCACAGGGAATCGTGGAAGGGTATCGTGGAGGGTTGGAAGGGAGTGGGAGGCTTGAGCATTATTCCGTCAGTAGGTAATACTCCCTTTTCACGCACAGGGGAATATTCCTGCGAGCCAGAAAAGCCAGAGTAGAGGGGCCCTTCCTGTCCATCATCAGAGTCCTGCGCTTCACCATTGAAGAAGCATCAGCACTCGAAGCCAGATCTGCGCCTCCGTAGGAATCAGGTGAGCGTGACACTATGTTGCCCAATTTTTATTTCCAGAAATGCATTCTCTTTGATGGAAATATCATTCCCATCGAAGTTTTGGAGTTATCCGGGAAGAGGTGTGAGGGGAATTTGTTGACTCTTGTGAAATTTAGTTTGTCGAAGGCTTTTTGGACAGAAGAATGGCTTGGGATCCAGGATCCACCAGAGCTCAAAATGCACACTGACCCTGTACCTTGACCGGAGCATAAAATCTTCCTTCTTTTTCCTCAAGGTGCCAAAGAAAATGTGAATTATGTGCCAGCTTGCCCGTCAACTTTTTTATGTTGAACTCCGACCCGGTGTGATTTCGGGCAGTTTTCTGTGTCGGAGTTCGTGAATCTGTAAAAAAGATTTTGCATCCAGAAACAGATGGAGTTGGCTTGTCCCTTTTTTCCCCTGATTCTTTGCTGTCCCACTTTTCCTGGAGACAGATCCTGTCTGGGGGGAGTATACTGCTGTTATTCCAGTATTATCTGGATCACTTAGTTGGGGTTTAAGAATTTCTGGCCCTTGGTCGGTCTCCATACTTACCCAGTCAAAATCAGGGTCTTTTGGAACCCATGTTTCTTTTGGAGGGATCCATCCGTTCCTAAAAGAGATTTTCTTACCTGAATCCTCCAGGGATTCTTCTCCTTCAAAGGGGATGATCTGGAGTTCCTCCACAAAATGGGTTCTCTTTTTCTCTCTCCTACTTACCCTCTGTTCTTTAGGTTCCAGCTTTTCGGGGTTAGAATATTCATATTCCTACTCGGAGGTTTTTCAAGGTGTTTTGTTCTGGTAGGAAAGGAAGCTTACTCTAGTGCTTGACATCTCCCCTCCACCCGGGTCCCCTCCTCAGGAACCTGTTGGTTATCAGAATTTTCCTTCAGTCATTATCCCCCCTCGCCCTCTCCCGGGGCATCAGGTTTTGGGTTGTTCTGGGCAACAGGTTCCAGTTGAGGGTTTGACTGAGCCCTCAGCATGCAACCTAGATCGTTGGTCAGTTGCTGGACCTGTCGCCCCAGTTGCGAAACTTTTTCTGGGTTGTAAGGAGATCTCTGCTGCTCCCGGAAAGGGTAACTGTCCCTTCTCCTTGAGTAGCTCAGGTATTGGAAGTTTTCCCCATAATTTTCCATCTTAGTTCTCCCGGGTTCATGGATCTATTGTCCTGGAAGCGGGGAGAGAGAGGATTATTCTGGAAATTATGGTTTGGGCGGGGGGGGGGGGGTGCCTGGGGGAAAAAGTTCAGGTTGGGAGGTGGAGTAATACTTCTCTCAGGAGGGAAGCTTGGAGGGAAGTTTCCATGGGCGGTACTTACCTGATTGGACCCCCCCTTTGTGCCAGCGGAGTATATACATATCCTGGTATGTGTTTTGTACCTTTGTATCTCAGGCTAACATATGCGGCTGGGTCAGAAGGGTCATTTGTCTGGTGTCCTGCCTTAGGTCCAAGGGTCTCCTCTGCTTTTCATTCTGCTTGTTTCACAGGAGTTTTTTTAGGCCCCCCCCCGTCTCCAAGTCCAATGGAGAGGTATTTTTCACCTTAGCCACCTTCACAGCAACAGGTGTGTTGGATTTGTATGGGGTTTTGGGGTTATTTTTACTTCCAGAGGGCTTTTGGACCTCATAGATCCTGGTGACCTGTTCAATCACCCCATCCAGGGTCCTATGCTCATGGAAGTATGTGGTCACAAACGCCCTACTATTGATATTCATGCCTCGGGAAGTCGGCGTAAATGCTTGTTTTAAATCCTGTACAAACTCCAGAGGCGCCTGGTCTTCCCCACACTGCAGGTTATATGCAGCCTTGCATGCCTCCTGTGGGTTCCACTGGGTAGAATATTTTTTCAATATGGCTGCCTTATATGTGGACTATTTGTAGTGATCCTGGTTGCCGCTCTTTTTCCCCAGTTAGCAATCCCCGCCCACCTTTCTCATGGTGGCCCTGAATCATGCTGTTCCCATCTTCATCTTGTATCCAGGCTTGCAACATTGTGTGTTACTACTGACTTCTGCAATTGTTTTCGTTTCTCCCTTCTTGCTTCTCCACTCTTTTTGACTGCTTACTCTCTGTTCTCTCCTCCTCTCCATTTCTCCCTTTTCCTATCTCCTCCCCTTACTTTTTTCTATGCACTTACTCTATCAGAATTGCTCCTGGACCTAGTATGATAGCAACCTTGCTTGTCTCCTCCCCCCTCTCCTTTAGTTTCCCCCCCACCCCTCCTCCAGCATTATCTGAAATGTCGTCAGGCCTAGTACGATAGCCGCTTGTTTTGTTCCTCCCCTCCCTTTCTGCACCCCTCTCCCTCACCTTTAGTTTTTCTCTGGCTCTACCAGAAATGTCATCAGGCCTAGTACGGTAGTCGCCTGTCTGTTTCCATTTCCTTCCCACTATCCCACTCCCTTCCTTATCTATTTCTCAGCTGTTGCACTATCTGAAATGTCGTCAGGCCGAGTACGATAGTTAATTTCACATCTTTAATGTGCATGGCATGTAAGAATGTAATTGTATTTTCCCTTGTTCCCTCCCTTGCATTGAAGCGCTTTGAAAAACATTGGGTATAGGCACTATATAAATAAAATACCATATCATATCCTGATCCTCCAGCCCTGCAAAGAAGCTGGAGTATTCGGGGGAGAATGTCCACTTCACAAACTCAATACAATTTACAACATTTTTAATTCCAAATGATGTCATCATTTGCTCATAAAGCTCTAACTGCTCCCATACCGAATATTTTGCATTCTTATGGTAGAGAGTCAAGAAGCTCTTTATGGCCTTGATCTGTTGTATTAGGTCTTTCACAAAAACCTTTCTTCTGTTTGGCAGCCTTCCTCTTTCGCTGCACCTGAGTCCACTAACCTTCTGACTCAGAGCTGCTACTGTTTGTGGTCCATTCCCTGTCCTCTAGGCGCTCCCTACCTTTATGAGAATGGGAAAGCCTCTCAGAATTACTGGGTCTGGACTCCTCTCTCCTGTGTCGCCATGGATTCTCAGGGTCACTTCCCCTGCGGTCACACTCTGGCGCAGGATAGTAGTCATCCTCTTCGTTTTCCTTACAGGCATGGTGGAGAAATCCCCCAGAATGTGCAGAGGTTTACAGAATACTCTTTGGATCTTCTTTCGCTGCAACGCAGACTAAATGGTCCCTTTTGTAAATTCATTTTCTGCAAGTCCAACTCCCCGATCTTCTCATCGTAGGAGTCTTCATGGTCAGAAGTACTCACTGCAGTATTTTCGATTTCCCAGGACATACTGGTCCGGCCACCTTCCCTTCTGATAAAGACCGGCTTTCTGGTTCAGTTTGACTAGGCCTAGGTGAGTCCAGCTGCCTCATGTTTCCCTCTTCTTGATAAGTGGTATGCATGAGGTCAGCTGCACTCTGGACATATGAAGTGGTTGTGCTCTGGCACTTTGAAGTGTCCTCTACACGCTATATGGAACTACCAGTAAATATCTTAGACCAAATAACCGGACAGACCCAACAAAGGTGGTAAAATACTGCTTTAATTTGAAAGAAAGCAGGGAGAAGTAACAGCTATCAAAATAGATGCATGCATATTCACACCTTACATTGTTTGTTTGTACAGAGTTTATATACTTTTACATACATTTATGACATCCTATGTGACATTCGCAAAACCTATTAACGGGAGGGATTGGATTAGGGGAACATGTCTACTTACTGAATTATATAGGGGTTATTATCTGATCGGCTCCCCCTTGTCTGTAGGACATGCCCTGAGCTACATATGTCATATACTGATTGTAGCAGACAATATGGCAGTCGATTGGTAAATGCAACATTGTATGTAAAAGTGCGTGGCAGGCTTTATGATTGTTTGGCAAACCCATCCAACCTTGGACTTTCGGCTTGTTTAGCAGCACGTGAGTGGAAATGAAACCTAGGTGCTCGAGAGGCGTCAATTAATTCCTTGTTTTCCCAATTAGTCCATGGTATGTTATCGACCTGATCCTTAGCCAAGGCCTCCTGTTTGTAGTTGACCTCATAGTCTGGTCACTATATTCAAGGGAGTATGAGCAAACCGCTATCTTCATCTGAGCTTTTAATGAATAGCCCTTGTTTTCGACTACTGAGTCACGTGTTAGGAGACCACGATTTTGTCAATTTCACCCTCTCATTTACTAATATTTGATTTTATTAAACAGGGTGCCATTACCCTTTCTACCCTTTAGAGACTTGAATAGTCCCACCTCACATAGACTTTTGCCCTCGTGATTGTTCAACACTTCACACTTGCAAATGTCCTTGTCTCTCCTAATCTTAGCATAAATATGTCTTATGCAAATGGTCTGTTCATTCGACTCCCTTTGTGCCTTGCACCCATCTCTCGAAATAGCTTCCTTTATCCCAATGCCAAAGTACTCCATTATTCTGCACACGAAAACAGCTTCTTCATCAGTTCTTCAATTTGCAATCCTACGCTCATCTTTTGAGGTAGCAGGGTTGATTCTTAACACAGGCCGTCGTCCATTTTCTTCCAATGGCCTTCTTAAACGTTTTGTATATACCTCTTTTAGCAAGCTTCTATGTACCTTTTCTACATTGCATTACAGCGTAGCTACAGTTATTGGTCAGCACGTTACTTCATCTTCTTATATTCACGATCACTTCGTCTTTAGGTACATGTTTCTCTTAGTGCTTCAGTTACATTGTCAGTTTTAAGTATTTCTATATCGTTTCGGCATAGGATCATACATCTTCTTTATGCATTAATTCTGTCATCATAAGGCTTTACTTAGAGTTCATCCATATTACTCATAGCCGCATTCTAGCATCTTGATAGTGGACATCCTTTGTGGTAGCATCCTTCTTCTGCCTCTACGTGAGGGTATATTCTGAATGGCTTCCTGAGTGCATATTGTCTCATACACACGGTATAGGAATATTGCATGGATTCATGTATGGGTTCCCAATAGTTCCTCTACGTCTGCTACTCCAATAGGACGGTGGTAAGGGGCCAGGGACCAGAGGAGAGGCATTCACCTGCTCCTCTATGTGGTGGTTAACTGGTGTGAGTTCCCTGGTAGAGAGGTCACTGCTCCTTGATCGGAGGGCGCTTTTCCATACTCTGACTGGTCAGAGTACCTCAAAGCCTGTTTATATCTTTCTATTTCATCTGGCAACCCCTCACACCTGTTTTTCCCAGTCACCATCTCTAACTGAGATGCTGAGACCTGAGTTTTTAATTCTGACACTAAGGGCCTCATCACAAGTTTGGCGGTAACCCTTAAATGCAGCAGTAGCGCTATTACCGCTACATTTAAGGGTCCGCCAGATCATGGCCTTGGAGGATTTCCCCCCAGCTCTGAGCCGGGGGGGGGAATCCGTGGCAAATTTGCTGATTTTCGCCACTATTACCGCCAGCGGGAAATCTGCCGGCAGTAATAGCGCAAATTTTCCCCATTGGGCCCTATGGGGAAAGAGGAATTCCCGAATGGGCCCAATGGGGAATGGGCACTAACCGTTCCACTAAACCCGTGATCCGGCGCTAATAGCACCGGGGGGGTTTGGCGGTAGGGCTAATAGCGCTGGCGGTAATACCACCGGCGTTACCGCCCAACTCGTGATGAGGCCCTTAGTGCTTTACTGGCTTCGAGCACTTTACTTTGAGCCATCAATCAATCTTTTAATCCGCTGATTTCTTTGCAACTGGATGGACTCATTTTCATTTTGTGAGGCCTGCATTGTGCACGCATGTTCAGAATGTTTTATTTTCAAAAGACTAATCTCTTCCTATTGCGCGTTACTGCACTCTGCTGCCTGCAATAGGTCAGTCTCTGCTTGCCTCACATGCTCCATTAATTCTGCATTTTCTTGCCTAATGCCAGTCAGTTCCTGAGAACCCGACTTACTCTTCTCTACATCCCTCTTTAACTGATGCGCTTCCTGAGACAGGACACTATTCTCTTGGTTTAACAGGTCTTTCTCCTTCCTCAACTGCTTTTTCTGTTGTTTCAAGGTGTTCATATCTTGGTGCATCTGATCAAAATCACTTTGGGACTCGATCCCTTTTACAATTAACTGACTATTTTCAATTGTCAATTGCTTTATTTGTAATTGGAAGGCCATAATGTCCTCCAATAACACTCTATTATGAGCAACCTGGTCATTTAGCTTGTGTTGCAGTGTGCTCAGATTTTCAAAACACAGATTTATGCTCATCTTGCATTGCAAATGCATTTCACGCTCTGCACTCTCTTGTTGCTGTGTTATTAACTCACGTTTAAGTTGCTCAATGATGCTTTCTTGTTTTAACTCTAAAATGTGGCTCTTTTGTGCTTCATTTTCTAATTTCTTGAGTTCTCGCTGGGCTTCATTCAACACCACAGTCTGATTCTGCACACAAGCCACACTGTTCTGATGTCGTTCCTCCGCTATCAGCAAGTGAAAGTACATATAAACTGTGGCGGAGCCATTTTAGTCTGCTCATCTCTAGTAGTTTGTCATGTAAAAGTCTGTTAGCACTCGATGCAACAGCCCATTATTTTGCCAGATGGTTGTGAAGGAACCTGCTGTAACATCCTGGCTTGCCAAATTTTATGTTCTTCCTCCAACCATTCACCTTTAATAAATAAATAGTTTGGATAGGAAGTGCTTCCTGGCAGCATTGATTTCTATGGTGCTCATCTTGAACATTGTTCTGCAACCGTATAAACTTTCTCCATGCAGGGGCAAAATCTTACCCTGTTCCTTCTTAATTTCCACACACAATGTCAATTACCTATCAGTACTATTCAATCTCAAATGTTCCCTATAAACCTCCCTGGAACCCAGGGTTCAATTCAGAGCAGCACCTTAACAATGCAAACACAACTTTCTATCCACTGTGATAATGCAGGGTTTGGGAACTATAATCAATTTGACAATTTGTTTGGGAACACAGAAAGGCATGGTTTTGAGATGTTCTTTTTTGGGACCAGGCACACTGCTCTTCTGTAAATAAGTCGGGTTGCTGCAAAATAGGGTTATCCAATTAATGCATAGGCAATACTGGTTATAACACAGTAAGAATGAGATTTGTTAATTTCAAATTTTAACAAGAATCATCCTGTGATCTTTTCTATAGGGAAATTAATTATTTCCAATCAAATAGGCTGAAGGTCTACACAGTTTTGTCCCCTCAACCCCCCAACCCCCACAGTTAAGGGAAAGGATTAAGGCAGGTAGTTTTCCTACACCTTCAATAACATTGGAATATATCTACTTACATGGAAGATCTCTGTTATTAGCTCAGGATGCCAGCCAAGTTGTATGACCCTCTTTTGGGAACATGTAGGAGTCAGCTCACATCCCAGGTGAAGACAGATTAGCTATTCTCAGCAGGGCCCAGTCAGGTTAGTAGGTTGTCTCCCTTAGATAGGGCTCCCAGTTTTCTAAGCAAAAGTCTCCAACAAGTGTCTGTCTCCTCTTCCTTTTTCCTTTGGTCACCCTCTCTTTCTCTCTGTGTTTCTGTCTTTCCCTTTTTTATCTCTTTCTCTGTCTGTGTTCCATAGGGAATTACCCATATATAGTACCTCTGACACCATCCTCATTATGAATATTCCCACACATTGGATTGGACAGTTATTTTCCTCTCCCTCCCACACTCTGGCCTCTGCCTGCTGATAGGGCAAGGGGTTTATGAGGTCTGGATTGTGGATAATGAATGGAGGAGAGAAATGCATATTTTTAGAATGACATTTAAAGTTGCCTTTTTGTCTCTCGGAAAGGTCACGACATGGCAACTTCCTTCCATTTACAGATAACAACCATAATATATATATATTTAAATTCAGAGATGTATGCCATATTTGAGGACACTAGTTTAATCACAGCATGGCGTTCCTGAGGTAAGTTTTAATTTTTCATGGTTTATTCTTGACCCCAAATAGTTCTGAATATGGAAGTTCACAGAACACACGTTAATTTTACTTTCTATCATTTCACCGACTTTCAGATTGCTCTGTTTTATGAGAAGGCCGGAATCACAATTTTCTTATTAAGGCAAATTCTACACCTAATATTCAATTGCATAGAACTGACAGGCTCTTCCTATGCTTTCCAATGACGTATGAGTGTGTTCGATATGATGCACTGTTCTCCTGTTATTAAGGAAATACAGGTTCACTATTAATCTATAGCATGACATTAATATGGAATATTTCATTTCACATCCAACACACTGGGTAAGTTTAATTTCTCCATAACTACATGACCTGGACATCTGCTTATCCCTGTTGGCGTCAATGTTTATGTAACAGCCATTTAAGTTCCATTAAGAATTCTCTGTTTGAAGCTGAGAGACAGTTTATTGGGGCCATAACAGTCCAAGAGGTCAGATCTGTGTTTCCTTATTTGACCTCCCCCATGGATTTGATCTGGCAAATGTTGTATTTCTTTGCATTTAACTGAAAACAGAGCACATTCCTTGTATGCAAAGGCCTAAGGTCCCCGGCGGTCATAAACAGATAACCCAGTCCATTTCACAGTTCAGTGGGAAAGCTGCAAAGCAGAGCCACATCTACAATTCTGAAAGAAATTGCATTCTAAATCACAAGCAATGTATTTTACATGTAAAGCTTTATATCTCAATACATAGCATCTTATTCTTTTGTTCACATGTAACTATTTCTTAGGTCTATTATTGATTTTTCCACAAAAATAATGAAAGACAGGGCTGTTCATTCTGAGTGGTGCACAACAGGCACCTACATTTATCCAGTAAAGTCAGTGGAGGTCATTCCGAGTTGGGCGGTAAGGGGTTACTGGCACCGGTAAGGATGCCGGTGCCGGTAACCCCTTACTGCCCTATTCCGAGGTCCCCTAACGGGGGCTCGAATGGGAATGGAGAATGGTATTTGGCATGGGGATTTACCGGGTCCGCATAGGTTGGAATGTCCCGGTAAGTCCCCATTCCGCCTACCCGGACCCGAGTTTGGAGGCAGCATGGCTGCCTCCAAACCCGGAATGACCCCCAGTGTCCACTTAGTACCCGGCGAGGGACAATGAGATTGTAACATGCAATAATCATTGGCCCTTGCCGGGGCGTTACCCGAGTTCTTTCTGTTCTGTCCCTGGTGGGGGTTCGGGGGCTGTGGCAGCCACTCAGCCAATGAGGAGGCTTGGAACGGGGTAATCCGTGCCCCAAGCCACCACATGGCTGGAGGCTGCCATCTTCCCCTGCCGGGGATCAAGGTAAGTGTTGTTCCTTCACTGCCATCTTAACCCCACTTACCTTCTTTTTTGTCCATTTCGGCATCGGATGCACTGGGAACACTTCTGTATCCAGAGCGTCCACTTCCGATCCGCGACAGGCCATCATGGAAAGGAAGAAGGGACAACACATAGTACAACACATAGTACCTTCTCTCCTTTTCATGGTGGGCATTTTCTTTGTTTAAATTTTTCCCTATTTTTTGAATGGCCGCCATGGAAAGGGAGAAGGGACTACTTGACTTTGTTTTCCCTTCCCCGGCGGGTAATTTTTTGACATTTTATTTTCTGTTCCAAAACGCCAGAGCGTTTCGGAACAGAATAAAAATGCTCTTAGTACCCCAGTCTCACAGGCCGGGCTACTAATAGCAATAGGCACCTCGCAGGGGAGGCATTACCACTTCAAGTAATTCCCTAGGGCATGGCCTGAAGTGGTAATGCCCCACCTGCGAGGGGCCTATTGCTTAAGTAGACCTTTCCATTTAACATAATGTCACTTTGCTTGGTTGAAAGTGTTTTATTTATTTCAAATTACATATGTCGCTTGGTTTGCTTTTGATTTCAGGCACAATTTTAACAGATGCACAGTCGTATATTGCATAGAATTCAATGTAACATGCTGCTGTTTCATTTTTCTCAATCAGAATGCGCCTTATCCCATTATACTTGAAGTCAGCCTTTGCAGAAACACATGTCTTTTGGAATCCATTGGGCACATTCAACAGTATTAAAGTTCTACGGTGCACTTTCCTTCACCTGGGTGCCTTTCCATTTTGACAATGTTAAGTGAGACCCACTTTTCACATTCACTAGGCCTCAGCTATGTATTATGGGTTTGGTCTGATCTGCATGTTCCAATGGGTCTCTTTCATCGGCCAGCTTAAATCTTGCATGTGAGGCCTAGTTTGGCCTTTTAGTTTGTCCTTCTGGGGCTGGAATTATACCCCACAGAGCCCAGATCTAACTGTTATTCTCTGAGCATTCATTTATTTACACATCACACACACAAACATAGCATACATTGCAATGCATGTTAGATACTCCCTCCTCTGAAGTCTAACGGGTGAAAGGCAAAGCCATTGCTAGATTATAAAACAGGGAGATGAAAGAATTAACTTGTTGTCACAGGCTGAGCTTGGTCCTCCTTTTCCTATGCTTCACAAGTCTTTGACTTTTCCAGACACCCTACTCTAATAACAGAAAGTCAAAGATGCAGTGGCCACCAAAAGTCCCAAACCTATTCTTTAGAAGTCCATTTAAACTCCAGGCTAAACCTATTCTACAAACAAAAAATGCCATTATTCCAGGCAACTTTGGGTCTCATTACAAGGTTGGCGGTGTGGGACAAAGTGGCAATAATTCTGTTACCAGCACTTTTTCTGCACCGCCCAATTATAATTTTGGGTGGATTTACGGCCTGTGGTATTACAGCGCAGTAAATCCACAGATTTCTGTGGACTCCAAAAATTGGGAATTACCACCACTTGTAATCCCATGGTAACTCCAAGGGAACCAGGTGCAGGTAACAGTAATTGAGTTTGGTGGTAATTCAGTGGATTTACCGCCGAATTACTGCCAAACTCGTAATGAGGCCCAAAGTTCCACATCCTGGCTCCAGGAGATTTCTTCCTTAGGTGTCCCCACTGTGACAAATCTGAGTAATTCGTCCTTTTTCTCCACAGGGGAGCCACCCCTTTGTAGGCTAGGGAGCTGAGCCAGCTCTGCAAGACCCTCCCTAGGGGTCTGGGCAATCGGGACCCCACTGGGAGTGACTCCCCTCTGGGGGACAAGGACTCCCATTCCGGTAAGGAACTCCCAGTACAACGTACGATATCTGCCTATATGGGAACTGGAAAGACTGTTGTTACTTCTGATTTAAAACAACAAAACATTGAGATTTCTCCTATCTCTTTGACTTCAAGTAATGCTGGAGCTCGACTGAACGCGCAGTTAAAGAAGCAGGACATAATCTTTTTGTTTGTGATGACGTATATAAAAGGAGAGGAAGCTTGAATCGGGGAGAAACTATGCAGGGAGGAGAGAGACTCCTACGCAGAGGAGGGTCTCTGCCTAGAAGACGTCCTGGAGCACGGCAGTGCCGTGGAGAGCAAGATAATCGCTAACCAGACACCGGAAGGCTGGCATCCTGACCGATCGGGAAGCCATGGTTGGGAAAGAGACAGACACGGGAAAGCAACTGTCATCTGGTGGCACAACCACACGGATGCCATGGGGGGCCTGGTAACCGACGCTCAGCCCAGGCTGCAGGGTGGAGCCCGGATCATAGAGCTCTGCACCAGAAGTGCATTTACCGCTGAGTCGAGCAAGCGGATTGGAGGCGAACCCTCCCGAGGAGAGAACATAATTAATAGGTACGAACTTTGATAATCAAGGATGGGGAAGCCAACGAGGTAGCGGGAGCCTGACAAACCAGAGCGTAAAGAAAGCAAGCCTAACAGAGGGCCGTCAGACTTGGGAGAGCCACGAGAAACTAAGAGACTGTTAAGGCTGGGGAAGTTAGCAAGGTTACAGGAGCCTGATAAACCCTGAGTGGGCCGACGCCCCATTTAAGTCAAGCGATAAAGCGAATAGAAAGCCAGAGGACTGTGGGGAGTCCTGAGAAACAGATAGACTGCAACATTTTAGGCTGGTAGAGCCCTCAGGGTTGCAGGAACCGATTACACCCAAATGGGCTGAGGCCCCACCGAGACCATGAGAAAATACGCCTACCAGAGGACTTTGAAGAGTCCAAGAACCACAAAATGTAATAACTATAGAGAAAGAGAACTGGAGGGTTCCAAGCTCCAGCTCGAATCTGAGGAAATTGTATGAGGACAACTCTAATTTTCCTGAGGAAGAGGAAACCATATGAACGACATTCACTTTGGACAACCAGACCTACAGAGAGGCTATAAACTGTGTTTTGGGACATTGCTGAACATTGCACATAAAAAAAAGATGCAATTGATTGGGCCAGGCAAAAGGCGAAGACAGAGGCCATTGTTTCCGGCCTCCTTCTTTTTGTTCTTTTTCTTTTAAGTGGTAAGGCCAGTTAGCTTCTAGAATTTGGACTTGGGATTATTTATTTTCGGACGTTGTCGAGCACCCTTAGTTTTAGTTTTAATAGGTAGAGAACTTCCCTCATAGTGGGACGGCTATACAGGAGTTTTTATTTTTATTGAAATAAAATCCCTTGAATATGGCACACAATAGTCTGAATCCTTCTTCTGTTTTGGCACACCACCTAAGGGAATCACATTTTGATGGTGACTCTTTCTAAAGCTGGTCCTGTTTCCCGGACAATGACAACCTTGTGTCACTAGTACTTCTTTGAAGGACTTCCCTTTTCTTGGACCTTGATGTTTTTTATGTTTCGTTGGGGGCCTTTAGTAGACCTTTCCCTGGAGTCTCTGGAGGTCTATCGTCCAGATGTGGAATGTCTCTGGATTCTCAGCTGTTCTGTCTCCCAGACCCTGGTTTGTTTTGGGATTCCTTTTAGCTCTTTTAGATTTTTTGCTGTATTCTCTAGAAGTCTATCTTCCAGACCTGGGGTTTCTCTGTATTCATGGAAGGACTCTCTTATATCTTTCTTTTTGTTCTCGGAAATGGGTATTTCTGCCCCCAACCACCTAATTCAGGGACCTTTTCATGCATGTGATAGTCAAAGCCCTCATACGAGAGGTCACCTCTGTCTAGTATGAGTAGGGCTAAATCTGGAGGTGCCACCATTAAAGCCTTCTCTGTGCTGCTCCTTCTCCCCCTAAAGTGGACAATGCTCTCCTTTTCTGGTGGTTCGCTATCCCTTGTGTCACGCAGAGAGCTTGCGTCAATTTTTTAAATTGAAATCAGGCTATAGTTTTCCAAATGGCATTTCCCTTTTGAGCAACAGAGCATTTTTTGGCACATCTTTTCCTCCCATTGGTTTCCCCCTGGCCTCCCTTATGTGCCGTGATTGAGGGGTGCATTACTAGCCTGTGTGGTAATTGGTCTGGCCTAGAAAGGCTGTTGTTGTTGGTCTCCATAGTCTATAAAGTCATGCTACGTTGTGAGCACCATCTTGTAAAACAAATGTGGCATTGCTGTGGCTCCGCAGTGTCCAGTGTGCCAGCTGTCTGATGGTGACTTGTGTTGGAAGCGTCTTTTCACAATGTGTACATGCTTCGACCTGTATTGGTCCTTTGCCTTGCATGGAGCTTCCACTATGTTATGTTATGTTACTTTGCATTTATATAGTGCCTTATGTACCATTGGTATGGTCTCAAGGCGCTGGTAGGTTGAACGCCCTCGGGAACCGAAGTTCAAGTCAGTGGAGAGAATAGAGAGAGTCAAAAAGTGCGTGTGAGTACTGTATGTGTGCAGCTGGTGTGGCATTCAAGTGATAGCTGCTTGATAGCGGTAGGTGTGGTGATTGAGAGATCAAGCGTATGTGTTCTGGCTGGTTGTTATCCAGACCGATTCTGGCTGCGTTAGGCCTGAGGAGAATGCCTAGGCTGGAGGGTGTATAACCAGCAGTGATGGGCGGTATGGGACAAGTGATGGTATGAGAACAGTTATACCGAATGGTGTCATAGTATCGCTGTGTTCTATTTGAGTGGTGGTGTAAAGAAGAGTGTAAGCGTGGGGTGTGATATGGTGGTTTATTTTAGGTGGTTGAGATCGCACCCATTCCAATAGTTCCATGTACTCCATCCGTTCCTTGGACTCAGACTGTTCTATCCACATACTTCACCCGTTCCATCCACATACTTCACCCGTTCCATCCACATACTTTATCCGTTCTATCCACATACTACACTCTCTCCTTCCACAATATTTCGTCCGTTTCACACAGTTCGTCCGTTCCACCCAGTTTGTCCATTCCACCCAGTTCGTCCGTTCCACTCACATACTTCACCCGTTCCAGACTCATACTTCCTCCGTTCCAACCACATTTTAATTTGATCCATCAATTTCACCCGCTCCATCCACATACTTCAATCGTTTTATTCAATAAATTCCACCCCTTTTGCCCTCATACTTTAACCGTCACGTCCATATACATCACCCGTTCTTCCAGATCCATCCTCCGTTCCTACCTTTACTACTACTATGTTGGTGGAGTTTGGCTCTCCTGTCCCTGTCTCTTGTGGTTTGTTTGGGACTCCTGTCCACGGCTTTTGTAGATGCTGGAGAAGTTCAGTCAGCGGACCTATGGCGTTTGCAAGAGTAAAACCAGCTTTTCCAGTGTTTGTACAGATGGCATATTGAGTCTCTGACGGGGTACAGAGGCCAGCGTATCTGGCTCCACACACCCAATGATAGGCACATTGGGTAGCAGTCAGACCAACCAAGTCCCATTTGGCTTGGCTTCCTCACAATACAAGAAGCGGAGTGGGTCCAACCTGCCACACAATCCAGGGTACAAATCACGGTAGAAGGTATTTCAAAGTTGGGCAGCGAATATCTGAATGTCTGGTTGAAGAGCAGTGAGCCAAGTTCCTACCATGCTCAGCAGACAAGGTGGCTGGGTCCCCAAACACACACAGGAAATAGACTCTGGCATGATGGAGCTGTGTCTGTTGCTGACTCAAAGAAAGAATTCCATGACTGCCGCGAGTTGTAGCTTAGAGGCACCCGCAGTGGCAGAGTAATACCGATCCTGACCACAGTTCCTGGAACACTGCAGGTGAGAGGCTGCCCACTGAGAGCACCCGCAATCACCCCACAACGTTCCGAAGTAGGGAGTACATGAAGGAGGAAATCACACAGGGCCGCCTTCCCTGTACAATGTCGGGTGAACTGTGACAGCGATTATGCCCCACTACATTTTGTGAGCATGTTGAGAAATGAGAATAAGGGACAGCAAGGTTGTTGAATTACAGTGTCTTTATTAAATATTAGTGATTCCAGGTTTGGAAAAAGGCCTGCAAAAGCTAGGGCAATAACCTATAAATAATGAGTTAATCTGTAAACCAGTGTCAAAGATGGAACATGGTTTCATTTCCCCCAGTGGAAGTGAGGTATGAAAACACTTGGCAGATGGGATTTGGTTGTACTTCCCATCTCCTTCATTCTAGATTCTGCATCTGTGATGTGAAGATCCCCCAAGCGAGTGGGCATGTCTATTGGGGAGGGACTCAAACCTGTGGCTAGACGATGACATAAAGTGGCCCTGATGGAGTGCTCTATAATTGGTGCATTGAGCTGTTTTACAGATCACTATAGGAAGGCGATAGTGTCTGGATAAACTGTTAAAAGATTTGTGTCCCCATCCACTTTCGGACTAGGTCCTTAACTCTGCAGGTCATCAGTCTGTGTGATCCTCTCTGTTTTATTTAGACCTCCCTCAGCTTTCTCTGGGAAATTAATCATTGTGATCAGTACGCTCTATAAAGACTGGAGGGGGGTTATCTGTAATCCTGCCCTCTATATGGCAGAGTAGAAGCAAGATTCTCTGTAGGGTAGCAATGGACGAGCAATCAAGTCTTAAACTCTCAGGAAGTGATGCAGGCTGGTTCTTAAGTACAGTGTAGTCCCCAAGCACCCACAAAGGAATGTCCACACACTTTGTTAGTGAAAACACAGTCTTTATATGAATAGGGTTCAAGGTTATCTGCACAATCACAATAACACACTTTGTGCTCAAGGTAATCTAAAATGGTAAATATATACAGTTTCTATGTGGTAGCACAATTACTCTTTAGATTCCATTAAAATGCATTAACTGTACTGAGTTCAAATGTCATACAAATCAGTTAATAATGTGAAACAACAATAGACATAGGAGGAAAGCAGGTTGGTTAAAACAATAGGCAAAATATTGGGCCTCTACCACCAGGCACAGTTCTGTATGAGGATCCCCCCACCTGGGCAACCTGTAAATAAAGATTTAATAAAAGCCCAGTCCATATATTGTTTATATGAGTCTTATTTCCTTCAAAATAGTTCTACCACCACAATGTACCTGGAATAGCAGAGTTCGACGTCGGGTCGTCGACAGATCCTTCTTCAGCGACTCCCTTTAAAGGAATAGTGCGCTCAGAAATATTATTGTCCCGAGGGTTCAGGCACGTGTTTTTAAGCATACGTTGATCGATCGTACAAACATTTCCTATGCACCTTGCTGTAGTTTTCCACTTTTGTACACATGTGAAATCAAGCAACAGGGCGCGGCCATTTTGTGATAATCTTATCTGTTGCCGCATCGCCCAAGCAGGACTGCCCTTGCGGCACTAAATCATATCTCCTGCCCCTGAGCCTGACATCACCAAACCTAGTAATACTGTTCGCCTTTCTCCATGACGTTACTGGGCAGCGTAGCCAAACGCGCCCAGTCATCACTTAATCAAAATCAACACACATCGTCTCACAACACAGCGTGTCACAATTCGGAATATAAAAATATTCTTTAAAAGGAAACAGCAAGACTGTACAATTTGTAAAGTACTTTTATTTCACAATAAACGCTCCAAGAGCATCCGGTTATGGCCATATTCAATCAAATTAAATTTTTTTTTCTTTGCCCTTGATCCGCAAATGTTTATCGCGAGTCACGCAGTGTTCCTTTTGGGTACACAAGGTGTTTGTTTTGGGTAAAAGAAGCGCTTTGGTCGCACAGTGAATTGCAAGGCTTGTGCATCAACTTGGGGCTAGACCACCGTAAAGGATGTTCTGTTGCTCCTAATGGCTGGTACCGCGTAAGGGCATATCAGTCCTTGGCGATCGTCCCTAAGAAGAGTCAAATATATCTAGTTATTGACATGTTTCTGCAGCTGCCGGTTGAAAAAACCATCAGTTGGTATCTGGAATCGATGACAATCGCAGAATGGCAGGATGTACCTGTTTGGAAAACATAATAGAAATGTGTCTCAGTAGCCAATCTTATTACAATTTATCATTTTACTTATTAATTTGGCATCGAGTTAAAACTAACGATTAGCACAGACGTGAAACAATGTGAACAGAAAACAACGTGGAAAGTACGACACAATTTGCTTCCGAGGATAGTGCTATGGAGTATGTTCAGCTCTAAACGGGATGCATAAGCTGACGGTACAATTCGAGGTGCACATAGATGGCATTTTAATGAAATGTTAGCATTGAACCTGGGGGAACCGAGTGGTGGTCTACATGAATCTCGAGGCTGGACTGCCCATGTGCCCGGTAGAAAGACCAGTACACACAAACGTTGTACTTGCGTTTCATTGCAATATGCCACACAGAACAGACAAGTAAAATGTAACCCAGCAATAACGGTCAGCTAATGATAAGTTGATGCTCGTTTGGTTATAAAATCGTCGAAAGTCAAACTTACATTATATTCGGCATTTCCATTCTCTTGGCATAACGCAGACTGTAACGCAGACTCTGTTCGCATCAATGATTTTTCATAATTTGAACTTACATGTTCCTTAGTCCAGTTTTGGAATGGAGAACCTTATCATGGCTTACGTTATTACACCCCTCCTTTAATTCAATTCCTTTCGGAATGGTCCCTTTCTCTCAAGGTCAAAACACAAATGAACCTTATACTGTGTGCGCGATGCGTGGGCTTCCTCAGCTTGGAAGCAAACATTCAAAGCTGGTGACCTTCACTCAGAATGAAGATACATTCTTAGTTTGCAACATCTTGGCTCACCGCATCCATGAGAACTGGAATTGTGAAGCACGGGCCCAGGAGGAAAAATGTAGGGGGCTGTCCTTGCTCGATGTTTGTGGCGCTGCTGAGGGGTAGGGGAAACTTGGCAATGACAGAATGCACACTACTCCAAAATGGGAGTCAAGGGTACACCAAATGGAGTCAAAGTGTGTCTAGCAATAGCCCCACCTCTGCTTATGTCACAGCCTCTTTCCCTTATGTAGCCTAGGTCTCATCCCTTTTGTGTGACTAGCAGTTA
Organism: Ambystoma mexicanum; assembly: GCF_040938575.1. Lineage (NCBI taxonomy): Eukaryota > Metazoa > Chordata > Amphibia > Caudata > Ambystomatidae > Ambystoma > Ambystoma mexicanum. Next base: position 340,601,930 of record NC_090938.1, read on the forward strand.
TTCAGCTATTTGGGAAACTGTATGGTAAGCAACTGCCGAACCGCAAAGTTTCTTTCACACTGTTATCCATCTGGCCTTCCCACGATCAGTGAAGGTCCGACAGTAGCTCGACGAAACTGTGAACTGTGAAAGCACAGCGTTACATTTTATGGCAATTGTAAAAATTGCACTAGTTGGAAAAAAAAGGACAAAGAGGATACATTTTAAAAGACAAATTGGATGCTTTATTTGGACACCTCATAAAAACATTGTTGATCAAAAAAACAGATGGTAATCATTTGTACCCGGATTTGAACTGTTCCACAAGCTCTGCTTTAGGTGGACAGGGCACGTTGGCAATGTTTTGTGGCAATGTAGGTGTACTCGGAACAAAATCGCGCACAATTCCGTGATTATGCGACTCCAAAACATTAATAATAAGATCTTTCACAAACTTGAATTCCATTTCCTCATATATTGTCTTGACCACCCATTTTTTGCTTCTTTTCGTAAAGGCCATAGTGTAGCGAAGCATCCCAAAGTTTCCTGCAGTCCTCGATTGTTCACGGCTTACATTCTCGTTATGCGCTAATACCGCTAGTAATGTCCTAAATTTCATCCCTTCAATGCCGAAATGCAATCTCTTTGGCCTGTACTTTAGGCACATATTGTGGAACACCTCCAAATCTCCCGTGTGACAGAATTCTGTGAGTCCCTTCAGATCTCTTGAGAGTTTTATCAAACACAATATTCTCAAGGGCTTTGTGTGGAGGTGAAGATGGAATCAACCACTTCTTCTTCCGTTCCTGCTCCGGTGATAAAGGGCCATGTTCGCATTGGTGGAAATGTTGGTTTTCTGTCCAAGAGTGAACGTTGGAACAGTGGTGCATTAGTGACCGCCATTTTTCTAGTAGAATATCCACAGACCCATCACAAGTTTTGGAGCTCCACCAAAGATGGTTGCTGAAAGACTGGGACCACTGTGAAATACTTTCAGAACCTTTTTTTTCCCCTGCAGCTGAGATTTTTTTATTGATGGATTTGGCAACGTGCCATACATCAAATTGATGGTGAATATTTGAAAACTGCTCTCTCATTGTCTTGCCTATTGAAATGTGTCTATCTGTGGCTATGTGGTCGATTTGCATTCCCCTCGATTGTAGATCTTCCAGTGATTTTAGAAAACCCAGTTTCTCCATGGCCACTGAGGATTTACATTCGGACACCTGCATGATCACTGAACTCACAATCTTTTTACTTTCCATGTCCTGAAAGTGGTATGTGCATTACTTTGCTGAAAATCCGGGGCTGTCACACCGTCCATCGCCAGCTAGCCTGAACCGTTTTTTCCGAGAATGTACTTTGAATAGATAATTGTTCAATTTTCCAAGCTTCACTAATGGCAGGGAATAGATATTGACGTTGATATTTGTAGTACTGCGTTTTAGAAATGAAATGGAGTCGCACAAATTGACAGAAACCGGACAACTTAATGAAACTAGAGTCGCTGAAAAGTAAGGCTGCTGCACACAGTAGATTGCCAGCTGGCAGTTTCCCCAGTATTGGTTGAGCGGACCATGAACATTTTTCATGGGACATTTCACAGGTGGCATGTATTTTGAGGTTACTGCCTTGTGATACATGAGTCACATTCACCAATGGCTTCCTACATATTTGCCCTCTCACTGAATGCACGCATTTCAGCATCTTTATATTCTCCATCAAGCTGCTGTCAAATACTATGTATTTGGCCTCCTTTATTAGACTGTCATCCTGCATTAATGTTGTTTCTGACTGCACTGTGGTTGACATATCAGCCAAACTGGACATACTGTAGTCGAGATCTTTGTCTAGTTTCTCGGTCAATTGTATTGATGCTTCAGTCTCTGTCATTTCAGTGTCTGTTACTTGAACCTGAATCGCAGAAAACATCAATGTCGACTGGTTTTTGGGTTGCCCTTTTTTGGCGGGTGTGGATTGTGTCAAGTGTCTGCGACTAATTCAAAAGCATCTTCAATACATTCAGTTTCATCTTCATCTGGTGGAGAAGGCGCATTGTAGCAATGGTCCAAAAACACTTTGCTGGTTTCGCCGGTCATATTAAATTCATTTTCTGGCCATTGGGCAAATGCACCTCGAGTCTGAACACGCTGCACCTCAATTAATAGTTGCTCCATGGTGAAAACAGTTTGGCAAGCAGCATCTCTCATTTGTGTCGCTATCTGTGTCTGCATAGTCTGTACACCATCAGGCAACTAGAACACAGGTTGGAAAAGATGTTCAATGTAAATCCAACATACAGTATTGGACAGTTTACATTTAAAAAAAACATAATATGAAGGCCCCAGCACAAAACACTGGTTAAAAATTGAAATTGTTTATAAATTACCTTATCTTTCTTGCTTTTCCTGGAAAACCTTCTTTTCTGTAACGTCAGTAAAAGCAAGCTGGTCCACCGACTCGGATCCACGTGCCTCCTCTTCTATATCTGGATCTTGTATACATCCCTAGAAAAGAGTATCCATTTAAAATAAGTCATTTGTTAAGTCATTTGTATTCGAAATCAAAGTATTCCTTTGCACACATGGCTTACACAGATAAACTTGTACATTGTGTACGTCATTTAGTCAAGATATTCATTTGGGATTTCACCTGATTGATGGCAAGTTTACTCGATCAAAGTTCACTGTCCGAAGCACACTCTTCGAAATGTTGCCCTCAGGCAATTTGCAAAAACTGCTTGTTTCTAATACTGTCACTGTCTAATAGTATCAGATCTAGGACCGACTTTCTATCATTCGAGGGAACTGTCAGTACACATACCTCTGGCTCTGGACCAACTAAAAGGGATGATGTATTTGTAGTCGAAGCTTCAGCATCTCCCTGAAACACAGTACTTGTATTAGTATGGATGAAACAATTGAAATTGAACACACACATTGTGACGCAGACATTGGTACATATCAATAGCAATCCACGAAGGAAACATTGTGTAAACGAATGACACGGTACGTAAATATGATCAGATTATCTCAAATCCCATGCATAAAACTATTTCCGGAACTGAATAGCTAAGTAAGACTACTTGATACGCGCTCAAAGTGGTTGTTGACTCCAGGCAAGACAAGGATGCTGAATCTTGCTCCTTCATATTCAGTGCATAGTCATGGAGTTGTAAAGGGAAAATATTATTTGATTTAGAAATGCTAATCTTAAAAATTGGCATGTAAGGAGACAGATTATGAAAACAGTATGCTTATTTCAAAGGACACTATAGCATAGTTATCTGTGCCCATAAATCAATTTTCTATGAGGCTTCTAAAACCAAGGACAGATGTTTAGCAAAATGGTCTGTATTTAAAAAGCAATACAATCTTACTAATATGAAAAGTATTATAAGGGACAAAAACACCTAAAACACCAATCTGTCCATTTAGTTACCTGTTCACTACCCCAATGGCTACAGCTAAATCCGGAACCGTGACTCACCTGAGGCGGCCTGTGAACGAATAGAGTCGGTATTGCATTTGGGAGCGATTTTTAAGTCATTCTGAGTTGATTCTTCTTTGTGTACATGGATGGGTCGTACATATTCTGGGTAAAGTGCAGGCTGCAGATGCGGAATCGATCACCCCTCTTGTCCTCCAAGACATCTTTGACTCTACTTTCAAGCTCTTCTAGCGCATATCCGCAATATCTGACCCATTCTCTTATTTGATCTACAGTCTTTGGGAATACATGCATTGTAGTGCCTTCAGATTTCTCATGGGTCTTAGAAAATCGCACATGCAGGCATTGTAAATTCCGCAAAAACATTATTCAAAAATTACTTTGCATAAAAACGTGAGAAAGAAGGATTATACCATACATTCTTCTATGCAAGGTATGTTTTGGTCACCACAGCAAAACCAGTGCAGCGTGGGCGGCTGTATTATAGGATAACTTTCATAAACAATTCTTTGATGTGACAAAAATCATAACATGTTACTCGTCCCTTGAATGTACTATCGTGCATCAAAAGGAAACATGCTTATAATATTGACACGGTCCGCTAAGGATGCAATTCAATGCCAATTGACACTGATGACAATTGATATATTGATAACATAACGAATTAAACTCAAGTCAATGGCAATGAGACAAATGAACATAACACTACTGGGTACGTTCGCTCGAAATAGATAGAAATGTAGAGATCAAGGAGATATGATTAGGAGAAATGCCCTTACCTTGACCAACAAACAGTTAGATTCAGCAAGCAGGGTAGTTAGTGGCAGGAGAACAGGGAGATGTTCACAGGTAACACGACGACGAGCAGAGTCGCAGTGGTCACAGAAGTGCTCAGGTAGCACGACGACGAGCAGATTGCAGTGGTCACTGAAGTTCTCAGGTAGCACGACGACGATCAGATCCGCTGTGGTCACAGAGCTTCACAAGTTGACTTGCAGTGCTCAAAGATGTTCTCATGATAAATATCAAGTGGTTTATAAAGAATTAGAAAAGAGGGTGTGTTTGTGAATGAATGACGTGTATATGTTGTGGTCTTATGTGGATTGCAGGGGCGCGGCCTGCTTCAGGAGATCCTGCCTGGAGACACAGGGTCTGTATAGGCTGTGTAGAATGGCCCCTGTGCGGAGGAAACCTTTGAAGTGTACATGGTGTTTGGCACCTTGACTGCTCCTGCCCCTGCCAGCCCCCTTTGACAGCGCACATCCACTGGTGCCAACTGCCTTTGATAATGGAGGGGGGATGGATGGGCCTGAGGCATGCAGACAAGGGCCGGAACACTGCTGAATGGAGACACACTTGATTCACTGAAAAACTGAAACGACCATTGATAAAAGTTCTGATGTGCTTTATTTTGTTTCTTAATTTTATGGCACAAATATACTACACATTATAAAGTTCAGGTTGCAGCACAGTGAGGGAAAATCCCCTGTATTGACCGCTGTCACTGGGAAATGTGTCTCTAATGGCACCAACGGCACAGGCGGGTATTACTCGTCGAACGCGGTGTCCAAGCCTCCCATGAAGCCACCATGTGTATGAACGATAGGACACCAGCCTGTACCACCTGTGAAAGAGAAAGATACAAACTGTTTTAAAATGACCAAGATAAGTGTATTAAACCTTAGTTGGCAATGACAATTCTTGTATCCAATGGCATTGTTGCCAGTGTAAATGCTACCTACACACTGTACAATATTGAATTACTATTATACGAATATTTCTAGAGAATTGCAAAACGAAATTGGTTTGCCAATGATATAATGAAGTTACGACAATATAGGAGACAACCTTGAAATAGTAGTGGCCTAAGTGACATCACAACCAGAGTATACTTACTCGTTACTTGGATTCCGAGGGCGAACTGCTGCGCGAAGTTTGTGCATAAGCACCATCAAAATCCTCAACACGGACCATGTGAGACAGGCTGCCCTGAAGTCTGGCAGCTTGTACCGCATTGCGGCCGTGGCTCGCCTTGTGATATGTAGAGCAAGCATCCAGAGTTTTCTCGGCAGCAGTTCTCCTCCTCGGTTGGCATAAGTATGCACCGATTGCAGGTACACCAGGTGGAAACGCAGTCCATGCGACTAGGACCAGGCTCTTCATCTGTTGAATTGTCCTCCCAACTGTTGTCCGAAGCCCCATCATTTCCGCATCTTTCTCTTTCAAGTAATTCCGCCTCGGAATACTCCGGCTTGTACTGCTAGGGCTGTATTGTTGCCATTGTGGGGGAAACAAACGAAAATAATTTATAGTAATGGTACTGGTATCTGTTCGCACGGGCTACAAGCAACGAAGTTAGCTGACCAAAGCACAGAAACGAGGCAAAGAATACAACAGTGAGAGGAATGGAAAAGAAAATCTGATGTTTGTTGTGAAGCAATCTGTTTATACTTATTGAGGAAAGAGGCACCCTGCCATTTCCATGGCGACACATCATCAGCTGAGGCGCAGAGAATGTTGACACGAGACGTGCTTTGGCGTTGTGAAATGGGCGGTACTCGTCTAGTGATGTCAGGGGCGGGGGATATGATTTAGTGCCGCAAGGGCAGTCCTGCTTGGGCGATGCAGCAACAGATAAGATTATCACAAAATGGCTGCTCCCTATTGCTTGATTTCGCATGTGTACAAAAGTTGAAAACTACGGTAAGGTGCATAGGAAATGTTTGTACGATCGATCAACGTATGCTTAAAAACACATGCCCGAAACCTCGGGACAATAATATTTCTGAGCACACTATTCCTTTAAGGCAGGAGCCACGGATCGTCGAGATCCCTCCAAGAATGGTGAACAAAGGCGTTGAGGCAGCAGCTTCGGTCCTGGCGGTACTCGTCGACAATTGGTCGTGGATGTCCTGCGAAGATGAGGCGTGCGGTGCCCCTCGACGGCGATAGTTCATTGCCGCAAAGAGTCTATGAAGAATTTGGTCCAGCAAGGGCGTCGAGTCGTCAGCGTCTCTGCGGTCTTCGGGTGGCAGGAAACCCACCGGCGGTTGCTCCTCAGCGCGTCAGCAGTGCAGGCGAGAGAGTCCTTGGATTCAAGTGTCTTAATCAATGGAGCGTTGCGGCTCCGGTCGTTGGTGCCACAGCGTCAAGCGGTCCCTGCTTCGGGGCAACACAACTTCGACAGGCCTCCAGCAGTTATAGCAAACCTGCGAACCCTGGTTGACGACGGTGGACGGATGTCCGGTGCTTCTCTTCGTTCTCCTTGGCGGTCCCCATCTCCGGTTGACAGTCTTTCGAAGACTGGCTTCCAGGGTGCTTCGGCGAAGGTTAGCGGTGCATGATGGTCCCTCGTAGCTCGGGGAGAGGTCTCCTAGCCAGGTCCTCTCTCGGATCAGTCCTCGACAAACTCGACAGCTTTCGGATCGGGTCAAAACAAATGCAGTAGCAAGTCTTCTTCTTCTAGTTGGGCTTCAAGGATAAGCATCAAGTATCAACTTCAGCTTCTCAACTAATTCTAGCAGTGAGAGGCCCCCAGATATACTGTTCTGTCTCTCATTCACTCTGTTGTGTCACACTCAGGCAACCAATCACTCAGAAGGGCATTGAGGCAGTCAGGCAGCCAATCAGGCTCACAGTGCATTCAGGCCATTCTCCTAGCTCCAGACACTCGCAACAAGGAATGTGTATTGGGACAAGTACCCAGCCATTCAGCACTCCACACTGCATTCATACCAGTTTTGGGCAGGGCTGTTTCATTCATTGTATTTCATAACAAGAAACCAGACACCAATAACATGAAGTGCATATTGGTCACACACTCCATTCACCCAGGTCCCACCCACAAGGTGTACCCACAACATACAGTTATTGGGAAGGCTCCAGCCAGTCTGGCCTGGACTTCCCCACAATACCATATTTGGAACTTCCATATATGGAACTTCCTCCAAGCAGCCAGTCAGGGGGAAGGGACATCGTCAGGGCTTCCGAGGACTTTGGGAAAAACCAAGGTAACAGGCAATAGAAAGCAAGAGGCCACAGGGGCCATCTTGTCTTCTATTAGGAATCAACTGATTCCAATGGCAGGGCCTGGGTATCCCAAAATGGAGGATATTCAGAGCACCTGTCAAATTCAGCATGGAGCTGCCACCAGCCTATACCCTACTCTGTGGGCCACACACAGGTGCCCAAAAACATACACTAGTGGCACAGGGTAGTAACCCCACCCATGGGTGCCATAAGGGTATCCCAAGGGTCTGTTCACCAAACCAAAAAGAGGAAGAGCTGCACTGCCAGGAGTCCCACATGGACTCTTGGCCGGAAAACAATACAGAACGCACATGCAAAAGGACTACAGAACAAGGACAGGGAGGCCCTGTCCCTCCAATGCATTTCCAGCATCACAGTCGCCCCCCCCCAGAGTGAGGTTAGGGCATCGAATCTCCCACAAGATTGACACCCTCATCCAGACTGTCAACATACCTTCTGGAAAGGCCATCTGCATTATCATCACTCTTCCCTGGTCTATGCTCTATGGTGAAATCTAGCCCTTGCAGGCTAATGGACCACCTGACTAGTTTCGGGTTTTCACCCTTCATCTGCATAAGCCACTTTAAGGGCTTATGGTCTCTTTGGACCTCAAAGGTAGACCCCGTAAGGTAGGGCCTAAAACGCATAAGGCTCCAAACTATACTGAAACATCACTTTTCAACAGTAGCCCACCTAAGTTCTCTACCCTTCAGTTCTCTACTGATGAATATGAAAGGATGTTCCCGCCCTTTGTCATCTAACTGGGACAAGACAGCTCCAATTCCGGTGTATCAGGCATCCGTCTGAACGATAAAGGGTTTGCTGTAGTCAAGCGCACCCAACACAGGTGGTGCCCTATACAGACTTTCTTTCAAGCCAACAAAGGCCCTCTGTCAGTCTTGAGTTCAATTAACTTTCCTCGTTTGTTAGGGTGAAGTCTGAGCTGTCAGAGGGGCAGCTATGGTTCCATAGTCCGCCGTGAAGTTGCGATAATACCCAGTGAGGCCCAAAAAGGCTCTGACCTGGGTTTGAGTAATGGGAGTCTCCCAGTCATGTACATCCTGTACCTTACTGGGGAGAGGTTGGATTTGACCCCCTCCTACCTCATGACCAGGATACGTGACTTTACCCTGAGCTATCTGGCACTTGGTGGCCTAGATAGTGAGGTTAGCCCTTATCAAGGCCTGCAACACCTTATCCAGGTGAGTCAAATGCTCTTCCCAGGTGGAACTGTAGACAGCAGTGTTGTCTAAGTAGGCCACACAAAAGGCCTCCAGCTCACTGAGCGCATGATTGACTAATCTCTGAAAGGTGGCAGGTGTATTTTTCAACCTAAAAGGCATGATATGATATGATAGTTTATTTATATAGCACCTATACACAATGTGTTTCAAAGCGCTTAAAGGCAAGGGAGGGAACAAGGGAAAATACAATGACATTCTTACAGGCCATGAACAGTAAGGTTGTGAAATTAACTCGGCCTGACGACATTTCAGATAGTGCAAGAGCTAAGACAAAGATAAGGAAGGCAGGGGGAGAGTGGGAAGGAAATGGAAACAGACAGGCGACTACCGTACTAGGCCTGACGATATTTCTGATAAAGCCGGAGAAAAACAAGAGGTGAGGTAGAGGGGTGCACAAAGGTTGGGGAGGAACAAAACAAGCGACTATCGTACTAGGCCTGACGACATTTCAGATAGTGCTGTAGGGGGGATGGGGAGGAGACAGACGAGGTTGCTATCATACTAGATCCAGAGACAATTCTGATAGAGTAAGTGCATAGAAGAAAGTAAGGGGAACAGATAGGAAAATGGAGAAGAGAAAGGAAGAGAGAACAGAGAGTTAGCAGTCAAAAAAGTGGAGAAGCAAGAGGGGAGAGTGAATACAATTGCAGAAGTCAATAGTAACACATAATGTTGCAAGCCAGGATACAAGATGAAGATGGGAACAGCATGATTCAGGGCCACCATGAGTACAAGATGCAAAGGAAGTCCAGCATGAGAGTTGAGAAAGGGTGAAGCACCGTGAATGAATGAAGTCCATAAAAGTTAAATCAAGCACTGGCCACAAGACGGTGATGGTGAAACCAGAATTTATCAGGACAGACTCCTGCAGAAGTAGGCTTGAGGGGGGAGCAGGGTAAAAGAATCAAGCAAAACAGAAAACAGGCATCAGCTGTGTGCGAGAATGGTTGGGGCTCAAAGGAACATCACAGGTGGACCAGAGGGGGTGGGGATGGCCTGTGGGGACAGATGGAGTATCACATGTTGGTGCATGCTTACCTGCTGTCTGAGCAGGGGGGCCGGGCCCTGGGTCCTCCAGGGCCAAACAGGAATTGCACTTTCGTTCGTCTGCCCTTCGCATAGGACGTCCGGGCGAGAGACGCCCTTGATCTAATAGACAAGAGCAGGAAGGAAGAGGCAGGGGTATGAAGGTGGGTGGTGCTTAGGCCGATGACCTAGATCCACTTGCACCTGCTCCCCTTCTGCAAAGGAAAAGAGGCTGGAGGGCTCCTTAAGTAGGGAAAAAGAGCGGCAAGCAGGAAGGCACCAGGTGGGCGGGGCTTGCTAAGTGGTGAAAAAGAGCGGCAGGCAGGAAGGAACCAGGTGGGCGGGGCTTAGGCCAGGTGACCTAGATCCCCTTGCACCTGCTCCCCATCTGCAAAGGAAAAGAGGTTGGAGGCCTTAAGTAGGGAAATATAGCGGCAAGCAGGAAGGCGCCAGGTGGGCGGGGCTTGCTAAGTGGTGAAAAAGAGCAGCAAGCAGGAAGGCACCAGGTTGGCAGGGTTTGCTAAGTGGTGAAAAAGAGCGGCAGGCAGGAAGGCACCAGGTGGGCAGGGCTTAGGCCAGATCCACTTGCACCTGCTCCCTATCATGACTCTAAACTGGTAGAGCCCCTCAGGTGTTGAGAATACAGTCTATTCCTTGGCATGGTCCGTCAAAGCTATTTGCCAATATCCTGAGGTAAGGTCAAAGGTGCTCACAAATTTGGTAGCACCTATGGTGTCCACAAGCTCATCAGACCTGGGCAATGGGTGTGCGTCAGTTTTGGTGATGGCATTGACCCCTCTGTATTCCAAACAGAACCGCCAATCCTTGGTACCTGCCTGAGAACTTGCCTTGGGGACACATACCACTGGACTTGACCAGGGACTTGTTGAGGGTTCAGTAACACCCAGATCCAGCGACCTCAGCCTGGATGTGGTTCTTCACAGTGACATCCTGTAGCAACTGCTTTTGACAGGTGCGTTGTCACCAGTGTCAATTTCGTGCCTGCACCATGGAGTGAGGCTTGGTGTCAGCGAGAACAGAGGCGCATACTACTGGAGCAAAGCCCTGCAGGCCCTCTGCTGCTCTGGTGTCAGATCTGGAGAGAGATGCACTCCCTCCACTGAGCCATCCTGAAGGTTGCTATGCAGCAAATCAGGAAGGGGCTCACTTTCATCCTATTCTTGCTCCGAAGCCAGCAAGAGGCATGAGACTTCTGCTTGCCTATGGAAAGGCTTGAGCCTGTTAACATGGAACACCTGAGGCACTACCCCTGGGACTCCCCTGTCAACCAGATCATTGTCATGGGTATCAGGCAGGTAGTTGGGGCAAGCTGGGTGGAGGCTTGGCAGGCCTGGCATAGGCACACAAAGAACCCTTAACAAATCCCTCCTTTCATTCCTTCCTAGTGTTTATAGTAACTTCCTGGTTACCAATTCCTGTTGCCAAACAGGAAGTGCATGACAACTCATGAGCTCTCTAGTGTTTGGGTGTGGCTGGCTATATAAGCCACACCCAAGATTCTTCCAGTGCTTCGTGTTGCTTACTGTGAGCTGTATCAGCAACACACTTGCCGTGCTCTGCATCAGCCAGCATCTGCTTACCTGCTCTAGATCATCCTGTTTCTGCTTACCTGCTCCGGATCATCCTGTTTCTGCTTACCTGCTCCGGATCATCCTACTTCTGCTTACCTGCTCCGGATCATTCAGCTTCAGCTTACCTGGTTCTTACTCCACGCCGCAGCTATCTCCAGTCAAGAGGGGACTTCTACACCGGCACCTGTAAGAACAAAGAAGAACAGTGTTAACACGAGCACATCAGTAATGCTGCGAATACTCACTGAATCTTCCCGCGACGCTGGAATCCAAGTTAGGTGCACAAGCGCACAAACCACTGTAAGAAAGAAGAGACAATATTCATTGCGCTCACTCAAATAATGCGGACACTTATTTCACTGCGCTCTCTCTCTCTCTACGCGGTGCATACTTACCAAAAGCCTCCGTGCAAACTTACCTAACCACCAAGCCTCCAGTAGCACTGAACCCGGACTCGAGGCGCTAATACCACATCATTTCTGCTGCAAGGGAAAGGGAGAGACATTACCAGGCACGCTCGAATTGAAGGCGATACTCACCCACAAAAATACCGGCAAACAAAGACAAACAAAGACAATAGGGACAATTTTGGACACTCAACATCTCTGCGCAACGTTCCCTTGTGGGAAGGACTTTCTACCCAGTGAAGAAACTGGCGTCTTGAACTCTCGGCCTCGCTGTGAAGGCATAAAACAGCGTTTGGCATCTGAACTCAGCCTACAGACATTGGCATCATCACATGAGTGAATCGCGCCCCTGTGAATGCAGGATGGAGTGCACACCCTACTAAAGATCAAGGTATTCCTCCGGGAGAAACAGGGGAAGTGAAGACTCGGGGTCAAGGGAGGCTCGTCCATCGCTCCTGCAGAGACACAGGTGAGTGTGACAATAATTGACTTCGCCCATCTTGGAGATGATCCTGAAGGGTCCAGTCCACTTATCTGCCAAAGCCAGAGGCTTGGTAGTCTCCATCACAAGGATTTCCTGTCCTGGAGTCCAATCCACTTGCAAGTCTTTAAGGTCATGCCAGTTCAATTCCTGGCTGGCCTTGAGATTCACTGTCACCTAACCCATCATCTGTGTCATCCTCCGTCTGAGGCCTAACACATACTCCCCCACTTGCTTGGCAGGACCTGGAGGGGTGGCTTCCAAACCTTCTCTGATCGAGGCAAGGGGCCCCCTCACGGGATGCCCAAAGAGCAACTCAACACTCTTGAGGTACCTCTCTGTAAGCGAACAGCAGGCATGGCAGGAGGAGATCCCATTTCCTTCTTAGGGGCTCTTCCAAAGCACCTAGCATGCCCTTGAGAGTTTTATTAAATCTTTCAACTAGACCATTGGTCTGGGGATGAAATGAGGTGGAGAACCTTTAGGTTACCACATCGTGTTCATGTAACTCGACATGAAGTTGGAACCTCTGTCAGAGACAACCTCCTTAGGGAATCCAACTCTGGTGAAAATGCCCAGGAGAGCCCTGGCAACCACCTTGGCAGTAACAGTAAGAAGGGGTATAGCCTCAGGGTACCTGGTGGCATGATCTACCAAGACCAGGATGAACCGATGTCCACCTGAAGTGGGAGGGTCAAGGGGACCGACAATGTCGATGCCAACCCTCTCAAATGGTGTGCCAACCACTGGCAATGGCTGCAGTGGGGCAATGACACTGCCTCCAGTCTTGCCGGATAACTGACAAGTTGGGCAGGTCCTGCAGTGGGACTCCACTTCTAATCCCATCCTGGACCAGTAGAAATGGGCAGAGAGCCTCTGCTTAGTCTTCTTGGTACCAAGACAACCAGCTAAGGGCACCTCATGCGCCAAGTGCAGTAGGGAGGGCCTGTAAACCTGGGGTACCGCCAACCTCTTGAAGGCACCAGGTTCAGGCTTAGTGGGCTCACTAACAAGGAGCTCACCCTCCCAATAAATCTGTAATGACCTAGGCACTTCTCCTTGTGCCTGGGCCAGGGCCTGTTTTCTCAGGCCCGTGAGAGAGGGGCACTCTCTGTCCCCTACAGAAGTCCCCCCTAGAGGGCCCCCTTTCAGCCAGCAGGCATTGAAGGTTGGGGTGATCCTCTGGGTTGAGCACCTCTCCCGCGGGAGGGTCTTCTGCCTCTTCTCCCTCAGGAGTTGAGTTTGGGTTTTCCACTGGACCCAGCCCGCCCGGAGCATGAATCCCAATGGGTGCTGCAGTAGCAGCAGGAGGAGAAGGAGCTCCCTTCACAGAGGTGGCCTTTTTGCTCTTCCTTCTTCTTGCCTTGAGTTGTGCCTTTGGCTCGGGTACCTGACTCTCAGTCAGACCCATTGTCATCTGTGACCTAGTGACTGCAGCAGTCAGGCCATTCTCCTCCCTCCAGACACTCGCAACAAGGAATGTGTAATTGGGACAAGTACCCAGCAATTCAGCACTCCACAGTGCATTCATACCAGTTTCGGGCAGGGCTGACTCATTCATTGTACTTTATACCAGAAACCAGACACCCATAACATGAAGTGCATATTGGTCACAAACTCCATTCACCCAGGTCCCACCCACAGGGTGTACCCACAACATACAGTCATTGAGAAGGCTCCAGCCAGTCTGGCCTGGACTTCCCCACAATACCATGCATGGAACTTCCCCCCCAACAGCCAGTCAGTGGGAAGGGACAGAGTCAGGGCTTCCCAGGACTTTGGGAAAAACAAGGGAACAGGCAATCGAAAGCAAGAGGCCACAGGGGCCATCTTGTCTTCTATCAGGAATCAACTGATTCCAATGCAGGGTCTGGATATCCTAAAATAGAGCATACTCAGAGCACCTGTCAAATTCAGCATGGAGCTGCCACCAGCCCATACCCTGCTCTGTGGGCCACACACAGGTGCCTAAAAATATACACTAGGGGCACAGGGTTGAACCCCCACCCATGGGTGTCATAAGGGTATCACACGGGTCTTTACACCAAACCAAAAAGAGGAAGAGCTGCACTGCCAGGAGTCCCACATGGACTTCTGGGCAGAAAACAATACAGAACACACATGAAAAAGGACTGCAGAACAAGGACTGGGAGGCTGGTTGAAGTATTCAGGGCTAGTCCGAGCTGGTAAGACCGAAGAAAGAAGAATCTTGAGCGGGCGGTATCCAGGGTGGTCAGAGAAGGAACGGAAGGAACAGGAAGATGAAGTAGACGGTAAATGAACCAAAGCAAGAAGGGGAGGCGGGCGATTTTACAGTAATGGTGGTAAGCAACAGGAGGAAACAAGATACAGATGGAAGGCAAGGTAAGAATGCAAAAGGAAAGAAAAGAATGGAAAGAGAGTTGGCCGGAATGCTCATGGACGGGTAGGATGCGAGTACTGAGCTGGCAGCTCCAGGAGGGGACAGGAGGACAGAAAGGAAGTGCTGAACACTGATATGAGGGGTAAACAAGGAAAACCGAGAAAGACGGATACGAAGGTAATACAGTGAAGGTGCTGAAGGAAGATAAAAGAACAGAGAAAGGGGAAATTCAGAGGAAGGCGAAATGGAAATGGATAGTAAAGTAATTCAGGAGTTTCGCAGAGTGAGCCAAAAAACAACGAAAAGCGTTAGGTAATTCTGCAGGGAGGCAAAGTAGCGACGCAACTTACTTTTCCCAATGGAGTGTTTAAATGGGAACTCTGGGAATCGGCGGTCGCCATCTTGGAGGAAAAATAAACCGGTAATCAGTGCCCTTTGTGATGGAATCAAGGAGGCGCCATATTGGTCTCTACTTTAGGTATTGTGGATGATGTTTTCTCCAGCTCATCCACAAGGAACGAGAGGTTTTCCTAACGCCTTGTGCTCATACTAGGAGAGGATGGTTGTAGTCCTCAACCTCTTGGCTTGGTGCTCCATAATAAGGGTCTTGGCCCTGCATGTGGCAGGTTCAATGAGGGGTTTCACCAAGCTGGATTTTATCACAGGGTATGGTTTAAACTCAGTTGATCTGTATTACATGGTTTAGGTGCTAGTAGACGCTTATATCAAAGCTTCATAATCCCACTTTGGACACCACTTGTGACGATGTTGAGAAATTAGAGCAAGGGTTTTGAATTACAGTGTCTTTATTAAGCATTTAGTTATTCCAGTAGGGGTTAAAAAAAGGTCTACAGAATCTAGGGAAATTGCCTAAAAATAACAAGTAGTAAATCTGTAAAATCAAGTTTAAAAGATGAGAAAACATAAAGTGGGGTTGTTTAGTGTTTCCCAGTAACTTGGGACATTGATTCAGACAAATATAATAATCTCCAATCTAATCTTAACTAGTCTTTGTACCTTCAGGGACTTCCTGTTCTAGAAATGAAGACCAAAGGGGGGTGTCCAGCATAAAAATACAACCACATTCTTACCAAGTCCTTAAGCCCCATGGCTAACCCTATGCTTCCAAAAAGAAATATTTCCAAATGTTGGTCTACAGAGAACCTCCACAACCCCAATCTATCATTGTCTGACACTAAACTACAAACAAATCCAACAGATGTGTCTCTGGGCAATCCCTTCCAAGAAATGTGAGATAGAAAGCCCACATTTTACCACATAAATTACCCCCCTATACTTTTTTCTGGATGTACTGGGTTTTGGACTTATTCTTTCCCCCAGCCAATCTTAATCCAAAGTATGACTGACAATGTAGCTCTGTGTTTTATGTGCTCTGCCTTAAGAGTCCTTATTACTCCTAAGCAGGGGTACCCCAAACGTACCCCTTAGTATGCCAGAGAGAGTACAATCTCTGTTAGTCATGTGGCTAGGCTGGTGGTGGCTTTTACTCCTGTGTATAATGGTTCCACTGGATGGAATCCATTTAACCTCCCTTGAGTCCTTTTTGACTCCTTCGTCCATCCATCAAAATGTAGGATTTGTTTGCCTCGAAGACCTTAGGTATCACCTGAGTAGCACATGTAAGAGGAGGTGTCGATGTTTCTCCACTAGATGCGTTTGTCCCAGTACTGGCAGCTGTAGACGGCCTGAAATCAGTTCTGACTGGCATATGCAAATGTCTGCCTGGGATAGTGTGGATTCACTCCTTTGCGCAAGAACCCTTTCTGTGCTGAATGGGTGTGCTTGATAAAATGGCTGCACATTAGCTGATCACTGTTTGAATGATGCTTGGTGTGTGACTGAGTGCTTTGTTTGCTCGCTGCCTCCCGCGGAAGATAAAGGCAGATTCCCATGCCCACTCACCTTGTCAAAATCTGGAACTCTCAACCAGCAGTCTAGAAAGCCTGCTGCTCAAGGAAGGACTGAAGGTCTGCACCAGCATTCTTTGATACTCCGAAGAATCCAACAGCAAAGCTCAGCTTCTTCAAGATGACTTGCAAGAACCCACTGGGATATCCTTTCCCTTGGTCTTTTGTGGACACCTGGATCACAGTTTCTGCTCAAAGGGCTTGTCTCCATGAAGCTGCTGACTACCTGCATTGCTGGGCCCAGACAGAAGTGGGTGCCATCAGGCAAGCACTCTGGTTCCCTCTCCCTCACCTGGAAAATTCCAGAGGCCTGGGCTGCATTGATTCCTGCAACTGCATCACCAAATACATCTTCCTAATCCTACATCCGAAGCTGGCTCCTCTTCGGTGTAACTTCTTCAACCTTTCCTGAACATTCATTCTTCCTCTGGGGTTTTTGCAAGCTGACCCCATCCTCAAAAGATGGATCCTGTGTTAAGAGGGCGGTGTGGGAACCATGCATTACTGGCACCCGCCGACCACAGCTGACTCGCCTTTTGCTTTTGTGGGCCTGTCCCTGACCTGGGAATCACTGGATTGAGAATAATTGGTCTTCTCAAGAGTATTGGGATCACTCCTGCTTCTGCATCGCTCGACAGCTACCGCATTGGAAACCACCACCCACACTCTGTAGAATTGCTTTTTTGGTTCCAGGGTATTTTCTTGCTAGATTTCTTAATCCTTGAGCCTCCTTGAACCTCTTCTTTATCTTCAAAGACCACCTGAGGGCTTATGTGCACCAGAACTCCAGTTACTGCTCATTGGGGCACTTTAACACAAATAACTCTTACCTGCCAAAGACTACCCCTACTCGCACTACTGCTCTACCTTGGTCTTCTCCTAAACTTGCCAGCCTAGTTAGAAAATCCTTTCCAAACCTATGTTGTTGCATATTTCTGTCTGAGGGTCCCCCTATTGACTCTAAAGAACTCTTACTTAAAACAGTGCTATTTACCATATACATTGGTGCATCTTCGACTTTACAAAGTTACTTACCTGTGAGTGTATTGCTTTTACGTTTGTATTTTCTTACATAAAGATGTTCTTAAATAACAAGAATGTGTGGACATTCCCTTACTTGGGATTAATGCAAATTGTCCTGAGAGTTTGGCCTGGACTGCACTGCCACTACTAACTCTTGGAAAGCCTGTTGAGCTTGAGGGAATCACTTGCAATATCTAAGACAGAACGGAGGAAGTGTGAGGATCCAGGAAAGAGACTCAGACAAAAGGTAGTCATGGTTTTGGTCAGGCTTATTAAAATAAAAGGGGGTGGCAAATGCCTCTCTGTCCCTGCTCTAAGTGGCGTTTCCCTACCTAAAACCAAAACTAAGGCTCTGTCAATGTCAGAATGGCCAAAGGAAAAAATTGTCCCATGTCCAAAGTACTATTCTGGTCCTCACATTCTATCAAAATTAACTCTAAGATGAAATGGGTAATATATTTGGCCTCGAGTGGTGTATAAATGTTCCCCAAAAACATACATAAGTTCCAGAAGGATAGAGTTCCTTATTCCAGAGGGTCATTCCCTTCTCCTAGATTTCTCTTCACTCTGCTTTATATTCAAGAATATCAGTTCCTTATGTTTCTCTTGATCCACAACGCAACTGGTATACAAAACAACTTGGCTGATTGTCTGTATTTTGTTACGATACCTGGTGTACCCTCCTGCCAGGTTTTCCCTCCTCTTTAATATATTGTCACAGCTTTTTACTAGACCTGATGTACCCTTCTCAGGACTTCTTGATGTCATATATTTTACATACTGCTGGACTTGACCATGCCTTGTCTACTCTCCTGCCAGGACTTTTTGTATATGATCACACTTGCAACTTGTAGCTGCCTGGTATACTCTCTTGCTAGGGCTTTTCATGCATATACTCTTGTGTCTTGAATTTGCCTGCTATACTCTCCTGCAGGGCTTTTCTTATACATGTGTTTTCCCTGGACCTTTAATTTGCCTGTACACTCTCCTGGAGGGGCTTTTCTCATGTGGGCTCCGCACACACTTCCAAACTTGATAGTCTCTTAAATTTGCTTTATCTTGTATTTTGTCTGCCTGGTATACTATCCTGCCAGGGCATTTCTTATATTTGTATTGCAAACACTCACAAACTTGAAAGTGCCTTATACTTGTTCCGTTCTCCCCTTTAAAGCAATGCTCACTTGCTTGTTCTCTTTCCTGTGCTTCATTAACAATTATTCAGCGTTGGCATGGCTGCCAATATGTTCTGCTGTCCCTGCTTCCCTTGTGTGGACTCACCAGCTCTTGCTGGCAATGTCTGTTTCTCCCACGGCAAGCCGGTGGCTGTCGTTCAGCCTTTCCTTCCTTCTCACGGCCCCTGCTTCTCAGCTTCTCTGCCTCTCGCGGTTCCTGCTGCGCTCTTCTGCATCGGTTCTGGCTTCAGTAAGGTTGAGGCTGTCTTCCAACACCTGCAAACGCTGAGAAACCTTCCATCTGCTTCTGGCGTTCCTGCAGCATGTTCTCACTTGCAGCCAGCTTCCCTTCTCCTTGTCAACGAGCCGATTGGCTCCATGGAACACTCTCCAGCCCCATGGTGTCTCGGTCAGTACAGGGAGGCGCAGCCTTCTCCTGCCAGCAGCGCACCTCAGTCAGCTGCTTTGCTGATTTAAATGTCCCGGCCGCAGGGATGCGATCGCAACAACTAGAGCGCAGCTTGTGCTCTTGGGCTCCATTGATCTGTATTACTCAGCTCATCTTCGTCACAGTATTCTCGTATTTATGGGAATGGAAGTCCATTCTTGACAACTTGCATGTTAAGTCTGGGTAAGTGTTCTCAGTGATCTTTAACAGCAAGTTAGTTCTAGATGACTTGTAGGTAGAGTCTGAGAAGGTGTTTTCATGAGTCTTAAAATGCAAGTCAGATTTTGACGGCTTGCATACAGCTCTTGCGAAAAGGTTTTCAGTACCCTTCTTAGCTGCATGAGGGGAGGTATGACAATATGCTGTTAAGGCATTGGGCGTGGATGAGGTATCCTCAAATGAAAAAGGGGGATACCATGTCTCGTCTGAGGATGCCATGATACTCTCCCGGAGGTTGTCTCCTCCCACGTGATCCTCCCTCATATAGCCGTGCACAGGGTCAGGATCAGGTAGTGTCTGCTATCCCCTGGCCACATGGGAAGAGATCACCGTCAGGAAAGGAGTGATGACAGCATCAGATTCATCACAGAAGATGCATCTAAGGACCCTAAGCACAGGGGCTAAGAGAGTACTCATGATATAAATCTCTCTACAGACTCGTGTGGCTTTTTTAGACATTTTGTGCTGCCTCACATTTTCTTTTCCAGACCTCCTCGCATTCTCTTAGCTTCTACTTAATACTTGTTTTTCTCATTGGCCTGGGTACTTATTCCATCCCCTACCCTGTGTTTCGGTGGTGGCTCTATTCATCTCCTCTCCTTGTCTATCTATGTCATCTATGTCATCTCTCTCTCTCTCACACGCTCTCACAATCTCATACTCTCACTCTCTCCCACCACTGTACTTGCTTCTTCCCTACCTAGGTTTGCTTGGGCTGACAGCATCTTCGGTTCTTCAGCCTTTCAGTTTCATCTCCATGCCTCTTCACATTCTTTTCTCTTCTCCAGAACTCTCTACTGTCTTGCTCATTCTCTAGACCTCTCCACTACCTAGTCTGTCTTTCAGGTGACCTGTCTCAGCTCTTCTGATTCGTTCCATTTTCATTGTTTCCCTAAGTGCGTCTTTAGGCAATAATTGTTCATCTTCTCATATTCAATAACTGCTAAAGTGCCTCTATTATTCTCACCTGACAGCTCAGCAGCTTCAAATATATGCCTTACCCTCGGGGTATCTTGGGTGTGGAAGGAGGAGACTGACACAGGAGTGGTATATTGGTTGGCATAAACTTTTATTCCAAAGAAAATAAGGGAAGAATCTACCTAGCCCTATTACTAGGAGGAGTTTCTCAGCACTCGTCAGGATGTGCGTCTAAAACAAATAGTCCACCGTCCTGTGTCAAAACCTTTTTCCGTCTCTTACATTCTGAACTAGGGAAAAATCAAGGATCTTCTTAGTTCAGAAGAGTGACTCCCTTTCTTCTGGACTGAGGCTTTGTGTTCACCGCCTGGTGATGGGAAATGTTCTCCAGATTATATAAACAAAAGGTTCTAAAAGTTCTCCTGGAGGATTTCTCCCTCAATGGCAGGCACAGAAAAGAAAGTTTCTTCAAATTACTTGTTCTATTCCCAATACCAGGGGGATGACTCCCTCCCCTTTGGGTCTTCTTGGACTCACTGTGACAACTCAACAGATGATGGTGGAATATCTCTCTTCCCCATTTGCTTTCCTGAGACTTTGTAGATAGTTCAACAAGTGGTGGGGAATATCTCTCTTCTCCAGCATGGGGTCTGGCATGGATTCACATGCTCATGAATATTCCCCGTCGTCAGGCTGGGAATCCTGGGTAAAGAACACATCTGTTTCAGTTTCGTTTCTGAAATGTCTTTCTACTAATAACCAATCACTGGTCTCTGGGTCATACTGCCCCCAGACAATGACTGCCCTCTACCTAAGCCCCTCCTCTGGCAGCCATCTTCAGATTTTAACCGCACGTTCAAGTGTTGGGAGTCCTCGTGCTACTGCTCTCGAGCTTTTACTGCATTTTGGGATTTTTCAAAGAGTTTAACCTCATTTTTTCGGTCAATCGAGCCTCAAGCTCCACCGATTCTACTTCCGATAAACAGAGACCCGTTTCGGAATTTTCTACGCCCCTCAAAGGTGAGGTTTTCGTCGAGTTTCACTTCTCTGAGGATTCCGGAAGATCTTTGAGGCCTACCCCGTGTGGACATGGCCCAGGAAAAAGGAAACACGATGCCCGGATCCAAGCTCTTCAGGAGCTGCCCTGGATGTGGACTACAAAATGTCTTCAAGGAGGATGAGCATTGCCGATGCCTCTACTGCCTTCATGAAGACAAAACACACGTGGAGAAGGACTGTGCGTTTTGCAAGAACATGTCTGAGCCGACGATGAGGGACCGTTGTACCCGCCTCACCAACTGGCTGGAAGGGAAAAGCCCAGCAACGTGTGAGAAGAAGTCAGAGCGGTCTTCTAAGACCTTTCAGGGCGCCCCGGCGACGGGGGCCCAACAAAAGGCAAAGCACCGCAAGTCTGTGGGCACCGGGAGCGCCGATCGGTCGGGCTCCTCGGTTGTCAGGCAGGGCACATTATCACTGACGCCATCAACCACGAGCCAACGCTCTGGCTCGGGGAAAAGAAAGTCGGAGAACCCGGGTAAGCTTTGGGAGAAGCCCTGGTCGATCCTGATGGAGAAAACCGAGGGGGATCGAGGCGGCGACCCTTCCCCCAAGACGAAGGCCTCAAGCACGTCCAAGGTCACGAAGGCCCTGATTCATCCGGTTAAGGCCTCTATCGAGGGTGCCGTGGCGGCCTTGGCGAAGTCTACGGAGGTTACCCCAGTGGAGGCGACCTCGGGCCTAGAGTTTCCCTGCCACCGCAGAGGGAATCCTCTTTTCAGCCCATCCATAAGACCCCCGTGAATCCCTGGGCGGAAAAAGAGGGGTGGGGCCCGGTGGCCATTACGGACACAGATTCCGCCTCCGAAGAGGAACTGGCTGGCGTCGCAAAGATCCTGGACAAGAAGTTCGAGGAGGTCCGGTCCTATGGGAGGGATCCCGACGAGGCGGACGAAGAAAGCGACGGCGGTGCCGACGGTGAACCGCGCGCTGTGGAGGGGACGGATCCTACTCCCCAACTGTCGCAACCGGTGCCGACGCCACAAGACAACTCAGGGGCTATCTTGATGGCGATTCAGGCCTTGTGTACGGAGATAAGGACAAGGTTGCCCTTACCCCCAACGGACGATCAAGCGGAGCCTGGACCGTCTGAGAGTCCACCAAAAAAGCAGAGGAGAATACATCCCCCCCTCCTTTCCAGCCTGCACGGCCCTCACAGCCCTTACCTCCTTCCCCGTTCCAAGGGACGATACGGGAACGGAAACGTCGACAACGGAGACGGACGACGACGGTGGTGACGACGGAATGGACCTTCCATCACCACCCGCTCAGGCTTCCCCTCCCGACGAAATTGGCTCCTTCCACGCCATGATCGCCAGGGCATCTGAGCTCTTCCAGCTCTGCCCCGAAGAACAGAAGAAGGAAGGTTTCCTCTACCAACGGCGTGAAGCCAAGAGGAAGACGGTCCTCTCAATTCCACTGCTGGATCACATCTGGGACGAGGGGCTCACGCTCCTGAAGAACCCATCCATGGCTCCTGCTAAGAGGGACCGGTACGAGAAGAAGTACTGGGTCCCGGATTCCACCCCCAAGTGCCTTATGGTGCAGCCATCCCCGGATTCGGTCGTCTCTGCGGCGGCCAAGAAGAAAGTGGCGGGGGCGTCGGCTTCAACCTCGGCTTCCCTGCCGGATGGTGAGGGAAAGAAACTGGACGCTATGGGGCGACGCGACATCTCCTCGGCGGCGACGATTAAGGCGGCCAATGCCCTCGCGATTGTGGCACGCTACGACAGGGAGCTCTCGTTTAAGATTGCTCCCCTGCTGGACTTCCTCCCGGACGACAAGAGGGTGGAGGTCCTAGAGATCCTACAGGAGGGCGAGGTGGCGTCGGACATCGCTGACACCGGTTTTTGCCAGATGGGCAACAGCGTTTGCCTTCGTCAGCGCGGCTGGTTCAAGGCAACCGATTTCCGCCAGGACGTTCAGACCAGGGTTCTGCACATGCCCTTCGACGGGAACAACCTGTTCGGCAAGGCAGTGGACGAGTCACTGCAGGCCATCAAGGCGGACACAGAGACGGCTCGGGCCTTGGGTGTTCTTCAACAGCGACGGCTGCCCTTTCGGAACGTCGAAGGCAAGCAATGTGCCTCCCAAGGATTCGGCGGCGGCTCCTCGTCGTACCGCCAGGCGGCCCGTTCCTCATCGCAGGATGCCTACAGAGGACACGGCAAGACAGGGGGACCTCGTCATCGTCGCCATGGAGGCCAAGGCGGCAAGGCAGCGGCCAAGCAGGACTGAACCGGCCGTAGCGTCGGGCCCCCACCTAAGCACCCCGGTGGGAGGCGGCTGGCGAACTTCATCAGCGTATGGGAGTCCATCTACACCGACCATTGGGTACTGGATGCCCTGGCCTGCGGGCACACAGTGGAATTTCGAAGGAAGTGTCCCCGTATTCCACCTGGGGCCAGGAAGGAAAACCACGTCCCGCAACTGCTACTGGAGGTACGAGCGATAATAAAAAAAGGGAGCCATCAAACTCGTCCCAAAGAGGCTCTGGGGCTCCGGAGTATACTCGCATTACTTCCTTGTGAGGAAAAAGACCGGCGGTTGGCGACCCATCCTGGACTTTCGTTGTCTAAACAAGTACATCAGGTCCCAGAAGTTCCGGATGGTCACCCTCCAGCACATGCTGGGACAGCTGGAGGAAGGCGACTTCCTATTGTCGCTGGACTTGGAGGATGCCTACTTTCACATCCCCATCCTAAAAGGACATCGAAAGTTCCTGCGATTCGTGGTCCAAGGGCGGCACTATCAGTTCAAGGCCCTTCCCTTTGGACTGAAGTCGGCGCCCAGGGTGTTCACCAAGTGCATAGCCCCAGTGGCGGCACGGCTGCGCCTGCAGGGGATCCACGTCTACCCATACCTGGACGACTGGCTCATCTGGGCAGAGTCAAGAGAACTCGCCGTCGATCACACAGAGAAGACCGTCCAACTGCTCACAGAGCTGGATTCTCGATCGACTTCGCAAAATCCCACCTGGTACCGTCACAAGTCACCCTGTTCCTGGGAGCCAAGCTCGACACAGTGGCGCGATTGGCCTCACCGTCGGAGGAAAGGACGAAGGCCATCCTAGGCAAGGTGCAACAGCTGTCGGCCATGGACGTGGCCAAGGTGAGGTCCTTCAAGTCCCTGCTCGGCATGATGTCCTCCTGCATCTACCTCGTGCGCCTATGCAGACTGCGGATGCGACCACTGCAGGAGTTACTCGACGCCCGTTGGATGCAAGCGACGGGCAACTTCGAAAACAGGATCCCACTCAACAAGACCTTCTGCCAAGCGATCCAGTGGTGGGGCACCCGCGCGCATCTGGCGGCGGGTATGGACTTCCAGACCCCGGCCTATCAGGAAACGGTGACGACGGACGCCTCTCTGGAGGGATGGGGGCTCACTCTGGTGATCTCCAAGCAAGAGGCCTTTGGCTCCCAGAGGAGAGGTCACTACACATCAATGTCCTGGAGCTCCGAGCCGTGTTCTGGGCCCTCAGTTCGTTCCTTCTGTCCCTCAAGGGCAAGGTTGTGAGGCTCTTCACCGACAACACCACCACGATGTTCTACATCCGGAAGCAGGGAGTCACCAGATCCCCAGCCCTATCCAAGTTCTCTGTCTGGTGCCGTGCACAGAAAATGAACCCTCTGCGGATTACGGCCCCTCAAGTGCTGCCGTACCTACTGTCGCTGGCCAAGGCGGGTCTGGCTCACGCCTCCATCAAGATCCATCTAGCGGCGATTTCCCGCTACACCAGGACTCTGGGGCGATCATGGCTGTGGTCCCATCGCCTGGTGAAGGAGTTTATGAAGGGACTGTTCCAGTCATTCCCGCCGGTGAAGGCTCCGGCCCCGGCGTGGGAGCTCAACGGGGTGCTGTCCAGGCTCATGGGACCGCCATTCGAGCCTCTGCATTCGGCACCGTTGAAGTTCCTGTCGTGGAAGACAGTGTTTCTTGTGGCCATCACCTCTGCACGACGAGTGGGAGAGATCCAGGCCCTCTCCTGTAAACCTCCATACCTGACATTCCACGAGACGAGAGTGATGCTGAGGACGCACCCCTCTTTCTTGCCCAAGGTGCCGTCGGACTTCCACCTCAACGAGCCCTTGGTGTTACCTGTTTTCTTCCTGTCGCCTTTGTCGCCGGCTGAGAGGACTTTGCACTCGCTGGATGTGGCTAGAGCGCTGAAGTTCTAAGTGGACCGCACAAAGAGTTTTCGGATGACATCACAGTTGTTTGTGAACTTTGGGCCTGTGAACCAAGGGAAGGCCCTCTCGAAGGCTTCCATTTCCAGATGGCTCTCCGGCTGTATCATGCACTGTCACCGGTTGGCAAACCGACCGTTGCCCGGCCGTCCGAGAGCCCATTCAACCAGAGCGATCACTGCTACCACGGCGTTCCTGTCTGGTGTGCCCCTGCTTGACATCTGCAGTGGAGGTCAACGCACACCTTCACAGGATTTTACTGCGTCGACCGGGATTCCAGGGAGGAGTCCAGAGTCGGCCAGGCAGTGCTGCGCAAACTGTTCACATAAGGTGAGCCTGGTGATGGTTGTGCATGTGTGTACTGCTATGTATTCTTATATTCATGAGCATGTGAATCCATGCCAGACCCCATGCTGGAGAAGGAACAAGTTACTTACCTGTAACTGTTGTTCTCCAGCATGGGTCTGGCATGGATTCACATGCAAACCCTCCCACCTACCCCGCTGCGGCTCTTCTCTTGGTCCTACTTCCACTTTACGTGCTACCAAATCTGAAGATGGCTGCCAGAGGAGGGGCTTAGGTAGAGGGCAGTCATTGGCTGGGGGCAGTATGACCCAGAGACCAGTGATTGGTTATTAGTAGAAAGACAGTTCAGAAACAAAACTGAAACTGATATTTTCTTTACCGAGGATTCCCAGCCTGACGACGGGGAATATTCATGAGCATGTGAATCCATGCCAGACCCATGCTGGAGAACAACAGTTACAGGTAAGTAACTTGTTCCTGCCTGTCTTTCTTAGACCTTTCAGGCAGTTCAACAAACAGTGGGGGAATCCCTTCCTTCACCCAGGTCTTGCTCAGACCGTTTTAGGATGCCAGAGGAAATGACTCCCTTACCTCTGGCTCCTTTTTTGGCTTTTTCTATCCCAAGGGGGAATGCCTCCTTTTTTCTGGTTGGTTTCCAGCTTCTCACGATGCCAGAGGAAATGACTGCCTTTTCTCTGGCTCTTTTCCAACTTCTCGTAACCCCAGGGGGAATGACTCCCTTTGCCCGGTTGTTTTCCAGCTTTTCACAATGCCAGAGGAAATGACTCACTTCCATCTGGCTCATTTACAACTTCTCCTAACACCAAGGCGAATGACTGCCTTCCCTTGGTTGTTTTCCAGTTTCTCTGTTATTCGTAAGGTAGATGTGGTGGTTCACTATCCTGCCAGGTACTCTGATTGTCCGTATTAGGACTCTTTAGTTAGTATAGCAGACCTGGTTCACTATCCAGTGTGCGGTACAAGAACTATTAACATTAACTTCCTGCTAGCCACTATTGTTTATATAGTGGTTGTAATAACATCTCTGTATTTAGGTTTCCCAGACCCTTGTTCCATCTGTAATTATTTCTTCAAACTCTTTCTTGCACTTACGGTCCCAGACCCCTACTTCATATGCAGTTGTTTCGTTAAAGTCTCTCACAGGCTTTCCCCCCCAGCCTTGAACTCCAGGGTACCGTTAGCCTTCTTAAGGGGCTCCCAGATCTGTCCTCTGTTCCCACCAGCTAGCCCCGGCAAGCCCCTTCCTTCAGGGAGCTTCTGTTCGGCTCCAGCCGGCCCCATGAGTCGTCTTGTGCTCTCTGTGTCATCAGGCCCAGCCACAGCATCACCGGAGCTGCTGCTTGCTGCTACCCTGCTTTGCCGGCGGTGCACGGCACACTCCCTCCTCTCAGGCAGACCTCCATGGTCTGCTTCCAGCAGGGCAAAGGATCCTTCTTCCTTAGACCCTTTTTGAAGGCTTCAGCTTCTCGCCTTGCATCTCGGTTCCTCCAGTCTCCTTTCTGCACTTCGCTGACCTGCTTGCAGCTCCACAAGGGAGAACTTAAACTCTTCAGTTCTTCTTCCCTTTTTATGTTTCGGCAGTTTACTGACTGTCCATATTGACTAGACTGCTGGAGTTGGTTCCGCTGAGAGCTCTCCATTACTCCACGCCTCCTCTTCGTCCCAGTACTGATGTTATTCCTCTCAAATGGGTTGTTTGGAATCTTCTTTGTCTCAGTACGTTTGTAGGATTCATACAGGGAGTATTTACTCTTCCCCATCTCAGTACTTTGGGATATGTGTGGATGCTCTACGTTACATAGGTACATGTTACCCTGTATAGGGTAGGGAGATGAGGGAGGGTATGGAATATTCGGGGTATAACACGTTACTCTCGGATAATCATCCCGAGTCTCACAGGGGGGATTCCCTCACATAAGATCCACCAGCTGAGTGCCACCTCCCCAGGGGGACTATCGGGCAGCAGTCTCACCTCCCTGACCTCACGGGAAGGTGCTCCCCTAGTGAACCAGGGATGATATCCTGTTATTCATCACATACCCTTTCCCCTCATGTTGCTAGCTTCCCCATCTAAAGTCAGACTGGGTTATAGGGATACCATAGAGGATGATTTTGTTGGGGTGATAGTACCATGTTCTCGTTTTCCCGTTCTTACCCTTATTCAAGCCCAGGCTTTTCTTTCTTTTTGGGTAGTAGGGATTCTGTGGGTGTTTTTATTCCCTTTATAAGGTTTAATGGTGTGGTTCTTCAGACTCTTTTTCTTCCCTCTATGGAGATATCTTCCCGGGTTCTCTTCCCAATTTTCCAATTCATCACTGGGTTGGGCATAGAGGGTAGTAGCAAAAGATGGTTTAAACTTTGCTTGCTTAATTCGCCACCCTTGGCTGGATTCTTTTAACTGTGTTAGGGTTGGGGAATTTATCTTTCGTAAGGGGTAATATGGTTTGTTTCGCCTAGGAGATAGGAGTCTGGGTGACCCCCAATTTCTATCTTCACCTCCTACTACAAAAATATTCGTATCTGGGTCACTACCTCTAGATCTTATGAGTGTCTCTGACTTCGAAGAATTATGAGGGGGTTTAAATAGGATAGGTGTGTCCCCTATGTCATATGTGGGTTCACCATTGCAAGATAATAACTTTAAAGGAGGAATGGGATGACTCAAGCTTTCCCAAACAGGTGTCATTTTCAAGATTTTACTAGTTTGGGGGATAATTTGAAGGCTCTTTCTCAATTATGGGGTTTTAACTTTTCCGGAATATCAAGTAATATTTTCAGCTTCCCTAACTCCCAAAGTGGGGTCGCCCCTATACGCGAATGCTGTTTTAAATTCTAGACCTCCACATTTCTCTATTCCGAGGTAGATGGACCTGTCCCTAGACGTTAGAGAAATGGGGAGTTCAGTATACTCCCAGGAGGTCTCGCCCTAAGCCTGACCCAAGTAAGAATTGATCTGGGTCTCCTCTTCTCAGTCATATAAAAAACATTTTTCTCCTTGGGCTGACTTTCATCTTTCTCTGTATGGGACTGGCCTTGCCGAAAACACCCATAGGCTTTCGGATATCAGACATCCCATCAACTTGCCCCTGCCAATCTTACTTGGGCTTGATGAGGACAAACTTTATTTCCTCTTTACAGGAGAGAAGGGGTAGTATTTTTCATTCTTTCATTTTTGGCCACTTTCCCCAGGAGGCATAATATAAATGGCAACATTAGTGGAGAGGTTTAGCCTTAGATCTAGAGAGATGACAACCTGGTCTCTGGCGGGTACCAGACACTCTCGTGGACAAGAACGTTTATAACTAGTCCCCTCTACGGCTTTCTGCACTGGAAGAATGGCCTGGGAGGTCCACGTGTAGAACATTAATGCCATTCTGAAGCTTGGGATGCTGGGGACTACCCTGTTAAAGAAAACATCAGCTAAGAGATTGTCATTATTCTCGGCAAATGCCAGATCTGGCATGATTTCGGCCTCCTCAGCCTCCACCCTTGGCGTTTGAGCTCTTATTTCGGGGTTTGGATCTACATCACCTTCGCCAAAACCTTTTCCGCCTCTATCAGTTTGATCTTGATCTAGGACCTCTAACAAGTCTGGAGATATTGCTTTTTCAAAAAATTCCCTGGGCAACCTTATCACCGATCTTAATATGATAAGATTGTCTTCCGTTATTCTGAATCAGGAGTTTAAGATCTCCTCTGTACTCTGGGTCCAACACTCCACTAGAATATCTAGACCCTATTTCCAGGCTAGCCCCGACTTAGATGTTAGTCTGATGTATGTGTCTTTAGGAGCTGTTAAGACTTACCTGGTGGGTATTATCTGTCATTCTCCCGGTTCTATGATTAGGCCCTGACTACTGGAGAGAGCAAAGCCAATTGACTCACAGGTGGCCACTGAGGGTTTGGAAGCCCTTATATTAGGTTTGGTGAATTTTAGGATTCCCCGGTTTGTGTCAACGAGGTCAGATCCCACTACTGACACCATATGCAATGGGTATGGAAGGAGGAGACTAAAACAGGAGTGGTACAAACAGGTTGGCATAAACCTTTATTCAAAAGAAAATAAGGGACACATCTACCTGGCCCTATTACTAAGAGGGGTTTCCCTGCCTCAAATAAATACTAAGGACTTGCTCAGGATGTCCGTTGGAAAAAATATTCCACTGCACTGTGCCAAAACCTATTTGTGTTGCTTACGCTCTTCACTAACTAAGGAAAAAACAAGGATCTTCATGGTCCAGAAGAGTGACTCCCTTCCTTCTGGACTGAGGGTTTGTGTTCACCTCCTAGTGATGGGACTTGTCCAGATTATATAAACAAAAAGTTCTAACAGTTCTCTTGGAGTATTTCTCCATCCATGGCAGGCACAGAAAAGAAAGTCTCTCAAATTACCTGTTCTATTCACAATACCAGGGGGATGGCTCCCTGTCCTTTGGCTCTTGTTAGACTCACTATGACAACTCAACAAATGATGGGGAATATCTCTCTTCCCCTCGTCTTTTCCTTAGACTTTATTCAACAAGTGGTGGGAGAATATCTCTGTCCCCTGATGTTTCTCAGACCTTTCAGAAAGTTCAACAAATGGTGGGGGAATCTCTCCCTTGCCCTGGTTGTTCCCAGATCTTTCAGACAGTTCAACAAATGGTAGGGGAATCTCTTCCTTCCCCTGGTCTTTCTCAGACCTTTTTATGATGCCAGAGGAAATGGTTCCCTTACCATCGGCTTATTTTGTGGCTTCTCGTATCCCCAGGGGGAATGACTCCCTTCCCTGGTTGTTTTCCAGTTTCTCTGCTATTCGTAAGACATGCCTGGTTCACTATTCTTCCAGGGACTCTGATTGTTCATATTATGAATCTTTTTAGTTATTATAGCAGACCTGGTTCACTATGCTACCAGGTACCACCTTTGTTTATATAGTGGTTTTAATAACTTCTCTGTATTTTGGATTCCCAGACCCTTGTTCTATCTGTAATTATTTCTTCCAACTCTTTCTTGCACTTGGGGTCCCAGACCCCTAATTTGTATGCAGTTGTTTCTTTAAAGTCTTTCTCACAGTCTTTCCTCCCAGCCTTGAACTTCAGGGTACAGTAAGGAATCAGGAGTAAAACGCAGACACAGGGGTGTCATGGTGGTTGGCAAAGACTTTTATTCACCAAATTAAAAGGGGTTTGGAGAAAACCCTATCTCGCCCCAACTCTAAGAGGGGATTCCCTGCCTCATAAAAACAAAATGGTGTCTGTGTCAGAGTGTCCTAAGTAAAGTTCTCCGTCTTGTGTCTAAATCCTAATCTGGCCCTTACATGCTAAACTCAATATAAAGTGAATGGGGAAATGTCTCTCAGTTCGCCACTCGCAGCTCTTTTCCAACATAAAGTTCCAAAGAAAGGTGCTGAAAACAAAAGAAAGTTCTGCAATTTTCAGGGGGTGGAGGATCTTCCCTTGACCTTTCCCAGATTTCTACAATTCACTATCTCAAGGGGTTTGACTCTTCCCTTGAGCTTTCCCAGATTCACACAGTTCACAGACTTAAGGGGCATGACTATTCCCTTGAGGTTTCCCAGATTTCCACAAGGTCAAGAAGCAGCTCCACAGCACCAGAGGGAAATCATTTCCTGATCACAATATGTCCTAATTCCAGTTTCAGGGGGATTTACACCCTTCGCCTCGATTCCATAGACTCCAGAAAATTCAACAAGCATGAGAGTGAGTGCCAGAATTTCAAGATTCCCAGGTCCGCGTAGACTATGTATACCTCCGTCCCCAAGTACCGGTCAGCAAGATATAGCAATACTTGCTGACTAATTATTGAGGCCACAGGTGACTGGAACAAGTGCACCGGGTTCCCAGGTAGCTGCAATGGACACAGGCAAGGTATGGGTTAAACGGTACAGTACAAGAGAACCAATTACGTGATACAAGAACAAACTGCAGGGCACCTACTAGTGGTCTACGTGGGAGATCAATACCTGGGGAATAGGTGAGCCTGGCCCCCCTCTAGTTGATGCAAGTCTTGTTCTCAAGGTGTTGGAATGTCAAGTTACCAGAAGGGACCAGATGTAGTAAGTCCCAGGGGCATTGGTGGGGGGGTCACCCAAGTATAAAGTTCCAGAAAGGTAGCCCCAATCGTGAAAAAAGGGCCCTTGTGGCACCAACACAGGTAGAGCCCAAGTTGGTAAACAAAAGAGTTCCAGGAAGCAAGTCGTGGCAGAATCAGAACATTAGGCAGTCCGTAAAACAATGCAGGAGTCAAGCAGTTCAGAAATTCCAGAATAGAAGGAGCGCCGTAGCCGAGGCTTAAGCAGAAGGAGGAGCCGTAACAGTAATCTAGGGGTCGGAGTCCAGGAAACGCAAAAAACAAGAAACGCCACTTGCTGATACAAATCACAGCTGACAAGCGTGGCGTACGGCAACCAGTGTTCTTTTTAGCTGTTGTCATGGAAGTACGTTGACGTGAGCGGGTCTGCAGGGCTGGTTGGTCACGTGAGCGGATCCGCGTCACGTGTGAACATCTTCACAAGCGGTGATTGCTGTATTGCCTCCATGGCAACCTCCACTGCGACCAGCGTCGCCAGGGCAGCCGTCTCTGTGCCGAGGAGGATCCGCAACTCCAGACAACAACAGGACATGCCACTGCCCTGTGAACGGAATCGGGTGTTGCACAACTGGCACCAGTATCTTGCCGTGGTGAGCATGAAGCTGTATGCTGTTGCGCTCTTCATGTTTACATGACACAGACCCTCCTCTGTCAGTCTGATACACTCTCCTACTATGCATTCGATGATTTGGATAAACACAATTGGGTGCAGGTCCCAGACTCCCAATCCTTCAGCCTGGTATACACTCCTGCCAGGTCTTTTTGACTTGCCTATATGTATTTGGGTGCGGGTCCCAGACTCGCAATCATTATGCCTGCTTCTCATGCCAGAGCTTTCTATCAATTAACACATTTTAATTCTTTCTCAATGTTAAACAGTTCCAAGATTTAATATTTGCTTCTTTCATACATTAGATCCTCTGCCCATTCTCATCTAGCTTAGTTTCTCTCAACAAATGTCTCGGCATCCCAGCTCCCTCTTCTGTTCGTGCTCACAAAGTTCATGCAATTCTGTTGTAGCGGTACGCGATACATTCCACAAAGTGGCCCCCTGAGTCCCAACTTCCCTCTATGGGCTCACCAGCTTCACTCAGCAGCTTCAGTGTCCTTTGCAGTTCTTGGTTTTCCCAGTGCCTTGCTTCCATGTCCGACAGGTGTCTTGTCAGCTCTCCAGTTCCCATGATGCCTCAAACTTCAATCAGCAACTTTGTCCGCTCACGGCATTTACACGGCAAACCTCCCGCTTCAGAACTTCATCTGATGGCACCTTCCAGTAGCTTCCTCATTCCACGCAGCAGCATGCTTTCATCGGATTTCCCGACTCCCGTCAGGAGTAGTAAGACTCCATCTTTCACGGCGCTTGGTGCATTTGAATATCCCGGCACCTATCAAATTCTCCTAACAACGGGAGCGTCTCTTGCTTCTCAGCCTGAGTAATCATCATCATCACTCTAGTCCTCTTTCTCATCTCAATATTGTCGGACATTTTCAAATAAGGATATGAAAGAACTTTGCTATTAGTCATGACTGGATGTCCTTGTCTAACATTACAATATGCCATAGAGGATTGGGGAGTTACGGGGGTGTTGTTTGGCACTAAGAGCAAAGGGGGATACCATGTTCCACCTAGCAAGCCCACTTGTCATCTCCCCTCATGTGGTCCTCCCTCAGATAGTCGCACTTAGGGTCAGGATCAGGTAGTTTCTGCCTTTCCCTGGCCATACGAGGAGAGACTTTCCCCGGGAGGCAGTGATGACATTGCTAGATTCATCACAGTACTTTTACCCTTCTTAAGGAGTTCCCAGATCTGTCCCCCATTTCCACCGGCAAGCCCCTACCTTCAGGGAACTTCCGTTCGGGCTCCGACTGTCACGCTCCACGCTGTACACCGCTGAGGCCCACTGGCTCTTACCTGGAGGATGAATCCTCACTGGAGTCTACAGAGGGGGGTCGGCCGGCATCATGGAGGCAGCGCTGTCACACAGGGTATCCCCGGCAGGCATGGGGAGCCCATGGTGACATTGCGACTGGGCGCTGCCATCTTGGTTTCCTCTGTGCATGCACGGTGGCCCGGTCGAGGTCCCTGGACATACCCACGTGAAACTGAGTCCTACGTAGCTAGGCAACAACATCCGCTGCAGTGACCGTGTTGGGAGCAGCGGGAAATTTAAACTCCACATGACAGGGAACAGTGCGCCTCAACACGCTGCGTGGGTTAGTTCTTGATCCTGCCTTGTCCAATCCCTGCCTGCCTGCTTTCTGCCTCTATCACCCTGTTCTTGCCTCCTCCTGCCTTCTCGCCTTTTCTTGACTCCTGGCTATTCTATTCTTGCCTACCTTGCTGGCAGCCCGCAGTGGTCATTCTTGCCTCAGTGATCTCTGCTTCCCTACCCTGCCTGTGGCCCTGCCTGCTCCTGGCCCTGCTCCTGGACTGTTATACTGGGGAACCTCTTTTCTATCTGGCTTACTGGAATATTACCTGCTGCCTACTCCTTGACATCTATGTAACAATGGAGCGTGGTCTTTCCACTGATTCATTCTTAACATACTTTCAATCCAGTATGTATCAATTTACTTATTTTCTGGCCGGAGTGAGTCAGCCTACATAGAACCTACATGAGTCCAAAAAGAACTAGGTCAAGATCAAAACGAACCACAAAGGTGTATGTCTTGACTATTAGAAAAACAAAATGTATTAGACTTCGCATTCATTTTGTGTGCGGATCAACCTGATGCCGCCATCTATTTATTTTGATCAATTATTTCAAATATTTCATATATTTCAAACATTATTTTTGTTTTACAAGAGTCGGTGTACAAAATATCAAAACAAACTTTGGTAAACATTTCTGTATCTACAAAACACAAACATAAAACCATACAGATGTGACACTTCAGTGCAGTCAGGGGTTAAGAATAAAAATATAATGCATTCAAATATTCAAGCATCTATATAGTGTTCACACAGTTATAGCTGGGTCTATGATTCCACTAACAGTGTGCCCTGGCTGTGTTGATGTTGCAGTCTTACAAAATGACCAATAAATGCTCATGCTGCATGTTCCATAATGACCAGTGCTGGATCAGGTCACAGAATGATCAATCCTCGGTCGACGTCAGAAAATGGTTCCCTTGGCGTGAGATGGACCATTAACTGACAATGCGGTCTTGGTCCATGGACGTTTCGGCAAGCTGGAAATGCTGCCTTCTTCTGGGCCCGTGGTCGTTTCTCTAAGGAAGAGAGAGCACGGAATTGGTTAATATGGGTGGCCTAGTTGTGAAGAGGTATAAAGGACTTCATGGGGGTTCATCACAAGCATAAACTATTCTGCTGGTGTATTGGTGTGAATCAATGCCCTTAAGAGCACCACTAACCTGATAAGAAACCCCCTGTGTGGAGAAGGAGTTTGTGTGGGTGTTGTTCCTACACGTTTTATCTGGCTTTCATAGTAAATATGGAATCTTGGAAACGGGGAGCCCCCGCTGAAATTCTTGAGGGTGGCCCGTTCTGCTAGACTCGTGAAGGAGCTGTTGGGGAACAAGGAAAAACACAAAGCACTATGAAGCAAGTTTCACTGCTATAGAATATCTGAGAATAAGTAGTACAAAACGCTCAACAGCATGCTGTGTTAGCAGAGTGCAAGTACTGTTGGAGTAAGTACCTGACAGATGTAGAAGGACTCCGGTTGCCGGTCTGGATCCTCGGGCATTACTTCCAGCGTGTCGATTGTGCTGGTGTGA
The DNA here is from genome assembly GCF_040938575.1 of Ambystoma mexicanum. NCBI lineage: Eukaryota > Metazoa > Chordata > Amphibia > Caudata > Ambystomatidae > Ambystoma > Ambystoma mexicanum. The sequence continues at coordinate 340,637,615 of NC_090938.1, forward strand.
CTAAGGAGAGAGGGTGAAAAAAGGGTGTAAGTGGCGGCTCGATGTCCGCATGGTTTCGACATTCACGCTGTTGTAGAATGTGAGTCTCAGATTGAGTAGTCAGATTGATAGTATTGGTACAGACGCAATCGCTTACCTGTAGAGGTATGGAATTCATATCTTGTACATATGCTGTGTGCTTCAGACGAACTGTACAAGGCGTTGTCATGGAGACGACAAACTAAATCTCTTGCCGGACACCTGCGTAGTTGACAGAGTTGGTAGTGGCGTGTCTCTGCTCATGCGCAGTGTGTGTTAGCAGCCGTAGTGCCTTGGCAACCGGGATGCTGCCTGCCATGGATTGGAGGCTGTGCGTATGCCTGGAAATCAGATCCCTCACTGTGTGTCACGAGGGATGGCATGTGAGTTGCTGTATGTTTGTGTTACATGGTGAGTGCCCTGGTTGCTGTACGTTCCAAGTGCGTAGTAACGCCCGCTGGTGTAGATGCGCAGTCCTGTCCCCAATTAAATCAGTCTGTGCCGGCTACAGACAGGCCTGCTGGTAATATGCTATAGTCTTCTGGAGAAGTAAGGTGTCTGGTGCTTAAACCGGATGTTGGCACCAATTCCCCTGAAGCAGATAGTCAGGGGAGGGACGGAGCCTCTGTGCGGGTGTTTCCCCTGGCCGTGGTTAAAGTGTGGCCAGGGTACAACAGCAAAGAGCAGTGCAGTTAATAAATAATCCCAGATTTGCAACTGTATTGGAGGTGTTTATCCAAATGGGGATGCCCCCGCGGCCTCATTCAGCCCCTTAGTGATGGTTTGTAATTTAATTACCCACCACGCTTCTTTGTGATTGAGAGCATTGCTTATGTTGGTATTGCTTTGTACTTTATCCGCTACCCACCACCTTATGTCGTCCTGATTGTGTTGAAGTTCCAAATTATGCTGTTAGGAGACCTCAACCTAGGACTACACAACCCTAAAGAGGACAATGCTCTAGCTGTTGCCAACACTATTTCAGAATTAGGCTTCACACATCGAATTTCTAAGTCTACCCACAACAAAGGAAGAACACTAGATTGGATCGCAGACATCAATTGCGATATCAATATCCTCTCTAACACACCTTGTGCTTGGTCTGACCACCATGTTATCTCATTTACCATACAGAACCGTAACCGCCCCATCCACGGTAATCCTCTCGCACCACCTACACTTACTAGGAACAACCGTAACATAACAGTAGAGAAACTACTCCCTCTGTTACAACCTATCATCAACCACTCCACCCCTAACAATGACCCTTCCGCTCTAGTCGATCGGTATAACGATACACTACTCAATGTCATCAACACAATAGCGCCACTGAAAATGCGTAAAGACAAACTCCATGCTCACATAAATACATGGTTCATCCCGCACCTTAGAACCCGACGCAAAACCAAAAGAAATGCTGAAACAATATGGAAAAGCACACCCTCAATACCTAACAAGAACACATTTTTTTCAAATTATTTTTTTTAAACAAATATTTTATTAATCAGGGAATTATACAGCTTCAGTATTAGAACAGGGAGTGCCTTGTTACACATATACATACCATGGTTACCCCTCTGCAGACTCCGCCACTGTCCTCAGAATTCTGGTTGCCCCTGATGTTTTGTCATAAGTTCCTAATTTGGCCCCACTCCTCCCCCCACCCTACTCCCTTCCCCCCCAAATCCCCAGCTTGTATGGCTCCAGAGTTCCACCTTCTTTACGCCGCCTCCTTCCGGTTTGAGCGAGGAGGCCTGCGTTCAATGTCAGCCTATCAGCAGACATGGATGTTTTTGAGCATTTGCGGCTTGTGGCCATAAGCTTCCTTGTCTTTTACGAAGTCCTGGAAGGGGTCCCAGATCGCCAAGAACTTTTGGTATTTACCCGCCTTCAGGGCCCATATCTTCTCCATTGCCATCACTCCCCAGACCGTAACCCACCCTCTTTATCTTTCCATCTTTGTGCCAGTGTCATCCTTGTCGCCATCAATAGGTGTGTGTTCAAGGCGGCCCTGTGCCCTGAAGCTGCATATTTGCCTTCTGCTACTGCTCCTAATAGGACTATTTTGGGTGACATTGGTAATTCTGTACCAGTTATCTCCTTTATGTTTCCCAGAACTTTTTTCCAATATGTTGTCTCCCTCGGGCACGACCACCACATATGGTACAGATCTCCCCTTTCGCCACATTATCTCCAGCATTCGGAGGGGCATTTGACGTTGATTTTGTGTAACGGGAGTGGGGTCATATACCATCTTTAACATAGTTTATACGCTGATTCCTTGATTGCTGTACATTTGGACGCTTTGTGCGCTCTGAACCATATTTGGCTCTGTTCTTCCGTAATCGTTTCCCCTATATCCTTTTCCCAGTTCTCTTTATATGGGATTTTGTCCTCCACCTGCGTGTTATTCAGCAATCTATATAACCTGGTGATCCCTCCCTCGGTTTAGCCCTCTTGCATAGTCCACTCTATATCGTAACATTTGCCCTTCTCACAGATGGGTGAGAGATCCAATGTCTGATTTGTGTGTACCTATAGCTGTCCTTTTCCCCGATCCCAAATTTCAGTTGACAGTCCATAAAGGTCAGCGAGACTCCCTCCTGATACATGTCTTTTAGGGTTAGTGTGTTCGCCCGCCCAGCCCTCCCAAAGCCTCAGTTGTAGGCCCGGTGTGAAATCCACGTTATGCGCTAAGGGAGAGAATGGGCTTATCCCCCGCTGAATTTTCTTTATAATCAACGCCCTGTACCAACTGCGTAGTGACACTCTGGTGGCCTCCAGCAGATTACCCCCCTTCTCCTGGGCTCCGGTATTAAGGTCCTGTAGTGTTTTCAGAGGAATCGTGGTCGCTGCTTGTTCTATCCCACACCACCTCTCAAGTTTTCTCGTCCCGCCCAGTTGAGCATCGGGCCAGGTGGGCCGTGAGAATGTATCTCCCAATGTCTGGGACCCCCAGAAGCGGTAGACGCATCAGGATTCGCCTTTGGATCCTGGGTGTCTTATTTCGCCAGATAAATGTGAATTTTGCTTTCTGCAATTCTTTAGTTAAGCGGGCGGGATATCTGTGGGTACCGAACTTACTACAAATAATAGACCTGGAAGGAGGGTCATTTTTACCGCTGCGATTCTTGCGAACCAGGACAGTGCATGTGATTCCTATGTAAATCATCCTGCAATTGTTTCCCTAGGGGTGTTATATTTGTTCTAAACAGGCTCCCTGTGTCCTTGGTCAGTTTTATACCCAGATATTCCAGTGTGTTTTCCTCCCAGAGTAAAGAGTATGTATTCGCTAGGACCTTAACTTCCTCCTCGTCCTCCTTTATGTTTATTGCTTTGGACTTGGAGTAGTTTATCGCAAAACCCGATATATTAGCAAACTCCTGCAATTTCTTTATAACCCTGGGCAATGTATTCCTGATGTCTTTCTTCAAGATCATTACATCATCCGCGTACAACGCAATTTTATGTGTGGTCTCCCCGCATGTCACCCCTCTAATCTCTGGATCTCCTCTGATCCGCGCTGCAAAGGGCTCCATTGCCATTGCGAAGATCACAGGGCATAGGGGACATCTCTGTCGTGTGCCCCTCCTTATGTTAATCTGGTTCGAGCTTAGCCCGTTGACTATAAAGTGAGTGGAAGGGAGTTGGAAATTTGCTAGAACCATTTTTACAAATGACGCGCTGCAACCGAATCCCTCTAGAGCAAGTCTCAAATATTCCCAATGAAGGCTATCAAAGGCCCGCCTGGTATCTAGGGTGGCAATCGAAAAACATTGTTTCGTCCTTGTCCCCATGTCGATGATGTCGATAGCGCATCGAACATTGTCTTGTGTGTGCTTTCCCTTAATGAATCCTCCCTGGTCTGTATGTATGATTTCTGAGAGTATGTTAATCAACCTACTGGCCAATATCTTGGCGTAAATGACTGCGTCCGTGTTTAGTAGCGCAATAGGTCGGTAGTTGGCGCACTCAGAGGGATCTTTGTCTGGTTTTAGAGTTAGAATGGTCATGGATTTCCCCATGTCTGCTGTGTCCAACCCTTTCTCTCTAATGACGTTAAAGAGGCGTGTAAGAGGGACCAGCAACTGTGTACGGAATGTCTTATAGTAACCATTTCCTAGACCATCTAGACCCGGGGTTTTATTTGACGGTAATATTGATATTGCGTCACTAACTTCCTGGGACGTTATTGGACCCCTTATTATGTTCATATCTTGTTCTGTGATTTGGGGTACAGATGTTGCCAGCATGTAGGACTTCTGCTTTGCAGGGTCAAGGTTTTCTCCCCGTAGCAATTCCTCGTGGAACTGTGCCATTATTTCTAATTTTTCCCTTTTTGCAATACGTGGTCTGTTTTTGAGGCGTGCAATATAGTTCCAAGTTTTTTGTTTCTTTAGTTTAGCAGCAAGAAATTTGTTCGCCTTCCCTCCATGTATATATTATGATTGTTTAGTGTTCAATATCGTCTGCGCCACCCGGTCGGTGGTCTGGTTTTCTAGCTGGGTTCTGGCCTTTCTCAATTCTCGTAGTGACTTTTGCGTTTGTCGGGACTTATGCTGTATCTCTGCTTCTTTTAATATCCCTTGCAGCTTTACTGTTATGAGGGCTCGCTCCCTGTTATATGCCGACGCCTGTGAGATAAACTCCCCACGTACCACCGCTCTCCCCGCGTCCCAGACCACCCTCCAGTCCGTCTCCCCATTGTCATTTTCTCTAAAGTAGTTATTAATGGCACCCTCGATGTGTGCTCTAAGCGCTATTTCCCTTAAAATGATCTCTTTTAGTCTCCATTGAGGCCTTCGTCCGCTCCCTGTACCCCCTACTTCGATATTGACCCGCACTGGGGAGTGGTCTGAGAGGTATTTCGTCCCTATGTCCACTTTCATCGCCTGGGGGATCAGGGAGGCTGTTACCAACACCATGTCTATTCTGGAGTACCTTTTATGTACTGCCGAGTAATGCGTGTATTCCTTGTTTTTATCATGGAAAAATCACCAGGTTTCAATCACCCCCATTTCCCTAAAATGTTTGGCCAGGGCTTGCCTATTTCTCTGGTCAGCTGCCGTGGGTGCGAGCATTTTATCGAGTATCGGGTCCATAACACAGTTGAAATCTCTGCCTATGATTAGTTGGCCTTCACACCAGCCCCCCAGTTTTTGTATTATCCCCGTTATATAAGTGTCTTGCTTTTCATTGGGGATGTATAGTGCTAGAATCGTCTAGATTTGACCTCTTATTGTGCCCTTGATCCCCAGGTACCTCCCCTCAGTATCCCTGATCAGCTGTGACTTCTTGAACCCCAGGTCGCGGTTAATCAGTATGGCTACTCCCTTTGACTTTTTGCCACTGTAGGTGAAGTATTGGTGGGGGAAGCCTGTGTATGCCATTCTTTTTTCATCCTTTGGGAGGAGATGGTTCTCTTGTAGGCTCCCTATTGCAGTTTGCATTGTTACCAGTCTACCCAAAATTGCTCGCGTTTAATAGGGGAGTTCAGCCCTTGCACATTAAGGGAAATTATTGTTGCTTCAGCCATCGTGGTGGGGACCAGTAATGTTGATTTTCTTATTCTGTTCCGCCTCCCACGCTCTCCCTCTCCCCCACCTCTCCTGATCTCTGGGCCAATACCTATTTCCAATGTTGTTTTTCTTATTTCCCTCCCTACCCCTACACTCCCGGATCCCTTCCTCCTCACTCTCTCCCCTTTCCCCTTCCCCCTGGACTCCCTCACGGCCAGGGTTCCTAAGAGTCCCCCCTTGTGTGTTACCCAGTCGTTCGGCCACGTATTCGCCAGTGTTTTCAGTACGCCAGGATATACCCATATCCTGATGTGGATTCCAAGATGTTATACCCTCCTACCTCCATACAGGCTCTCGTACGACTCACTTGCAGGTTCCATTGAGCGGACCGGTTCTTTTGGGTCCTTTGCTATCTCAGAGGTTGTACTTCGTGTTCTGCCTTTACGCCCATCCCTCCTACTGTTTGGGAGGGCCTGTCAGTTTCGCTTCTCTTCCAGTTCTCCTTTTCCTCTGTGTTGACCAATGCCATGGGTTGTCTGTGCCAGAAGCAGAGTTCAGCTGGGGTCGGTTCCCCATCTGATTTTGGTCTACCTTCATCTGTAGCAGTGAGAGGCCTCCTTAGCAGGTGCTGATTCTCCTTGGTTTTCCTTCCCAGGTGAAGGATAATCCAAATGGATGCGACCACCTATATGGTATGTGTTTCGCCTGCAATGCTTTTGTGACCGGTTGCATTAGCCTTCTTTTATGGAGAGTCACGAGGGCCAGACCCTGAAACAGCTGTATACGGCATCCATTAATTGTTAGATCTGTGTGTGTTCTCGCGGCTCTCAGGATGTCCTCCTTCAGACAATAGGATGTTTGAGGGATCAGCACATCCCTCGGTCTCGCCCCCGGTTTGTTTCTTTTAGGACCCACCCGATGTATCCTGTCGAATCCAATCTTATCCGGTTGTATGTCATTCAGCAAGCCACTGAAGCACTGCTGAATAGTGCCTCTCAGATCGCTATCCATTACCGATTTCGCCAGACCCATGACCCTGATGTTGGACCTACGAGAATGGTTTTCGAGGTCCTCGGCCTGGAGTTCTAGGTTGTTTGTTGCCCTTGCGACCTGGTCCAGAAGAATACTGCATTGCTTTGTTTCTTCCGCCATATTTGATAGGCCATTCTCCACTACATCCACTCTTTCCCCAAAATCATCCATTTCTTTCTTTCTTGTAGGATGGATTTCAATTCTTCCTTCATTTGAGCCATTTGGTTTTGGAATGTGCTCGTCAGCTTAGCTTCCATCCCCTTTAAGCAGTTCAGCAGCTCTTCTTTATCCGTGACCATTGTGGGCAGGGAGACAAAGTCCTCCAAGGCCGATGGCTCTTGTGGTGTGATGGGTCACGGGATGTCCGGTTGCTTTTATTTCCAGCACTTCTATAGTTGCCCTTCTTGGTGCCTGGCTGGGGTTCTGGCTCTCGCTTGGACATTTCTCGGTTTTGTCCCGACATCAGGGTTCCCTCGAACCTAATCAAAGGTTCGGCCTCTATAGAGTCTCTTTCGCGGGGTCCGGTATCTTACAGGGTATTGTATATGATGTGAGCTGGGCGCGTTGTTCCTTTTCCTGTTAGCTCCTTCCCCATCTTTCGAGTATGCTTTTTCCTTTGAGGCCACCAGTTTCTTTTCAGGCCTTTGTCGGTTCTGGGGCCACTCCGATTTGTGGTGTAGAGGTACGGGGGTTCCTCTCTTTGGTGTAGGGATGTGGAGTCCTCTGCATTCAGGTTGGTCCGCCCAGGACCTGACTCTCTTTTACCCTCAGGGGGTCTTAGCTGTTTTGTTTGAGGCTTTAGGGGTCCGGTCGCCCCCTTGGGGTTTGTCCCTCTTCCCCTAGTTTCCGTGGTAGTCCTAAAAAAATGTTTATGGCGAGGTCTATGCAGCAGTGTTACCGCTGATGGATTAGGCGCAGCAGTAACCTCTGCACATGTGTGGGCCGGTCCGGTCTGATGCTGCTCTCCGTGCCGGTACGTTTCTCAGAGCCAGCTCTTGTGTTATCACTCTGTATATGTGTTCCTCTGCGGTTGCGGGACAAGTAGCTGCCTCTCTCTGGGGCCGGGTCCTATCAGGGGCTAGGGCTATGGGTTGCACTGTGCTGATCCTTTCTGACTGCTCTTGGCCTCAACTCCTCTTCCGGAGTTCAATGCGGGGAACCCGACTGGCGTGTTCAGCTCTGTAGCACTCCGCTGTACCGTACGTTGTGGGTCGCGCCCCCCTCTGTTTGGGCCGTTGCATGTGGCACCTTGCACCTGTGGGGGAGTTGGTGCCCTTTAAAGGTACGTAGAGCAGCTCTTGGGGTGTTGGCACTGGGGTAGAGTGGAACCGCCTGTCCCTTCTGTTGATCGGTGCGTGTTAATGCAGTTCATATGGGCTACAACGCCGCCTTTGCCGTTCAGCTGCCTGTGGGCATAGCTTCTTATTTCACTGTTCGGGGGCCCTTTGATCCGTGTAGATTATGGTCTGCTAGTCGTGCACCTGTGGATATCTGCCTCGCTTTTCCTGCCCTGTTGCCGGTTGGTATTCTGATTACTGCCAGGGCCAGCGCACCCCCAGTGCGACGCTTTACCTCAAGGCCGCGTTTGTCAATATTCTGTCTGGGTCCATGGGGGATTAGCCTGCACTTCCCCTCCACGAATGTGGAGCGGGACCTGGTGCGCCAATATCTGGGCCTGGCGTGTGTGGGCTTTGGGCACCTTTGAGACTCCGAGGGGTGTTTGGGGGCACCTTACCGCATTGGTCAGACCAACCCCAGCTCTCCACGTATTCCGGCCGGCAGGAGCTGAGTGGACCTCTCCGCTTGTGCAATGTGGCCGACCCCGCTGCAGTCTAACTCATTTGTCTTTCCTGGGTGAATGGTGATCAGATGGGGGAAGAATGCGTATGAAGACCCCTGCTTTGCTTTGTGGGTCAGTCCGGGTGTAGCCCGCTGCGTGTGATGGTAGTTGGTTGCCACACAGTTCCGACCGCTTGTGTGCTTTGTCCGGGCACAAGCGTAGACGTTCTCCTATGCCCTCCGGGGCGGGCTGGGTATCAGCAGGCAGTGAAGCCCCCCGCCGGCACCACTCTGCTCTGAGATCCTGGGACGCACTCCGCTGTCGCTGCCTGGCCTCCGGTGCCCGGGCCCGTCTCTGCTTTGGTCCTCTCACCCGGAGCCGGTGCTGAATCTCGGTTCCGGTGCTGGACCTGGTGTTCAGGGAGGTGGGGGGGTTCTTCTCTCCCCACTTTGATGCTAAGGCGTATAGCTGTCCTGAGCCACATTGCACCGCCCACTCCGTTCCCAGCAGCGACCTCCTGTAGGCCCAGGCCGCACTATCTTCCCTTTTTGTCACCTGTTTTACACACCCGACAACCGGGTGCAGGGCTCGTTTTGGGTATCTCGGCCGACCTATTGTATCGTGGATGGGTCCGTCTGCGCCAAACTGCTCTCACACCCAGTTCCTTATGGAAATCTTCTTCAGAAATTCTTATTTTGGACGTCGAATTCACTTCTGCAAGCTGCTATTTACTCCTTTAATTTTGCGCCCATACGGAGGAACAGAGGCATGCGTCCTCACGGTCCGACGGCCATCTTGAAATTCCACAAGAACACATTTTTAAAACGCTCCCTCGACTATAAAGCTGCCATCCACCAAACCAAAAGTGACTCCCATGATAGAATAACTAAAGCAAAATCAAGTACTAAAGAATGATTCAACTTCCTTAGAGAGTTGGAATCTACCATACCTCCACCCGAGACCTGCACTAAAGGCACTGCGTGGTGCACCGTTATACAGAAGGAGTTATTAGACAAAATTGAGCGCCTACAAGCTAAAATAGAATCTAAAAAATACAACCTTACCACAGACGCATCCCAATCCCTATCTTCAACATCCTCACCTGATCCACACAATCTCTTCAAGTTCTCTCCTCTCTCCACCAAGGATATTGAGGGCATAATAATGAATCTGAAACCATCAAGATGTCAGGGAGACATCTGCCCAGCAACAATCATTAGAGAAGTTGCGAGGGATCTTGCATCTATCATTACCTCAATAATCAACGCCTCATTTGAAAGTAGCACGGTCCCTACTAATTTGAAAGAGGCATGGGTCCTCCCTTTATTAAAGAAACACACCCTTGACCCTAACATCCCCACAAACTACAGACCGATTACCACAGTACCATTGCTTCTGAAAATCCTTGACAGGGCAGCCTACCTCCAGATTCAGGAACATCTAGAAAACAATAACCTCTTAGGCCTCCGACAATCGGGCCTTAGACCTAGACATGGCACCGAAACAGACCTATTAGATTTAAAAACACAAATGGATAATATAAAAGACAAAAGCAATTTAGACTTCCTACTGTTATTAGACTTATCGGCTGCCTTTGATTTAGTAAATCACAAAGTCTCATGCAACCACCTCTCGACTGCAGCCCACATCCCTGACAAAGCAACCTCATGATCCAGTCATTTCTGGATAACAGAACCACGAGAGTGTTCGCACCTACTGCGTCAGCCGAACCAGCACCAGTGACATGCGGAGTACCCCGGTGCTCTTGCATCTCTCCAACGCTCTATAATATTTTCACAAAGCCCTTATTTGATGACTTAGACCATTTAGGTGTCTCCTATACGAACTATGCGGATGACACCCAAATTCTCATCCCCATCACTGGAGACTACAATATCGACTCCAAACTACTAAATAATATATATCTAATCATACAAGCTTGGATGGCGAAAAGATGGACTATGTCTTAATGATGATAAGACGGAGTTACTCCTCAAAGGATACCAAATAAGATTTAACAGATTAGACAAACAGTTCAACTCTTTTAATATTGACGGCATCAACATTAATGTCTCCAAGGATGTGAAAACGCTAGGCGATTATCTTGACTCCTCACTAACACTGACAAGACAAGTCAATGCGACAGCCTCTGCCACAGCCTACACCTGCAAACTAATTAATGCCTGTAGACCTTTTTTGTCCACTTCAATTGCACCACCTTAGCTAGAGCGCTCATCCTTTCCAAATTAGACTATTGTAATGCACTTTACTTAGGAACCAACCAATGCAATCTAAAAAAGCTGCAAATACTTCAAAATAATGTGCTCAGATCTGCGCTAAACCTCCCTATATCTGAGCTGAGACGTAGTGTGCACTGGCTATCAGTCAATCAGAGAATTGCGTTCAAAACTCTATCACTTACCCACAAATGTCTCTCTAATCTAGCTCTAGCGCCCAAATACCTGACGGACAAATTCTCACAAAACCTTTCAGACCGACCAACAAGATCCTCACAACTACATTGCCTTAAGATCCCTAGGTTTAAGCTTCAGGAAGCAGGGGACAGCAGTTTCCCGGTTTTAGCAGCAAAAATGTGGAACTCACTACCACTAGCCCTTAGAGCAGAACCATTCTACCTCAATTTTAGGAAAAATTCAAAAATGTGGCTCATCATGCAGGAGACACAATAACCTGTACGTATCACCTCACTGCTCATCTCTGTACTATGTGTGATGCACTTTATGGAATTCCTGTACTGTCTCAATTGTATGCAAATGTATAACCTACGTAACTGTAAGAAATGCGCCCAGATACCGAAGGGTTCGGTTCACTATACAAATAAACAAATAAGTAAATGTTGTGCGAGACAAGTGGGGCAGTAGTCGTTTTGCACCGGATTCTGGAGCGATGTTCGATGATCTATTTGTGCACTGGTATCTGGGTTTGGCCTACATAGCGGAGTGCACAGGGGCACTCGATGTAAATTACATTGGCGCTTTTGCAATTTGAGAAATGTCGGAGCCTCCAATCTCTCCCTTCTATGTTAAAGTTCTTGATCTTTCCTGTGAATTTACAAACAGAGCATGCCCCGCAGGGGTGGTGCCCTGATAGATCTCTTAGGTTCCAGAGTGTGTTTCTTGATGTCTTTTTTTGTAATCTTGCATGTGTCAGATGCTCCTTGAGATTTTTAGAGCGTTTCAAAGCCATTTGCGGATATGGTTCGTCTGGAATCTTCAATTGAATCAGTGGCCAAAATGTCATAATAATTTGTTAGGTTTTGTTGTGTGTGGGCAGAAGGTGGTAACACAGATAATGTCGTCATCATTGGTGTCATGGATCTTGTGTTGAAGAAGAGTTTCCCTTGGAGTATTAAGGGCTCATTTGAAGTTATTCTTGATGTTTCCTTGGGTATCCACAGACTTGTAGTCTTTTTTCCAGGTTCTGGGCATGTTGGCGGTATTCAGATGTTTCAGTGCATTTTCTTCTGAGCCTTAAAAATTGCCCATATGGCAGAGTATCCCTGAGGTTTTAGGAATGGCTGCTTTTGTAGTGAAGCAATGTGTTCCTGTCTGTGTTCTTCTTGAACAGTGTACACACCAGTCGATCATCCTTAGCCTGAATGGTCAGGTCAAGATAGTTGATTGAATTTGTGCTACTTTCCAAGGTGAATTCTATAGATGGATTACATGAATTAAGCCAAGTGTGAAAATTCTCCAGTGTAGTGTGGTCCCCTTGCCAGACAAAGATAACATTGTCTATATATCTTCTCCACTTCGTAATGTTGTCGAAGAATGAATTGATCTCTGCTTGACATCTGGCTGCCCCGGTCAGCACACTGCGCTGTCCCTAAGCCACTGAAATCTGGGAGCAGCCATGTCATGGTGTGGGGAGGTGTCCCTCGGGCACCTGTTCTGATTATGTGCACCAGTGAGGAGCACAGGGGTCTAGACCCCACACCATAAATTCTCCTCTACAGGTCATCGGAGCGAATCATCCATATCCCGAACCAGGATCAACCGTGAGCAGGTACTTGACAGATTGAGACACCAACAACTTCCAAGCGCTATGGAAGCAGTACAGGAATTGAGGAATTAACTCCAGTCCCTGAAGTTGAAGTGGAAACTCTCAACCAAGAAAACGCTGTCTTCCGAGGTACATTACACAGGGACCCAGCAGGGGTATCTGCCGAGAGCACAGTGGCCCATGTATCATCAATAAAATATGATGCTGATCCCTGCAAACTGGTGGAATTCTGTAATCATTGTAAGGTCCAGTTCCGATTCTAGAGGACTTCGGAGAGTTTGAGAAAGCATTCCTGGCGGTCTTCCAATCCCCCAACTTGGCTACCACAGCACAAAACCAACTACTGGACCTGAATCAGAGCAATCCCAATCTCATTTCTTATTTGAGCTGTTTTCGTCAGCTAGATGCGGATTCCCAATGGCCTGAAGTGACCCAGAAGACGCTTTTCCGTAGGGGCCTGCACGATGAATACAAGGACAAGCTTGTTCACACCCCAGAACCCGAAACTTTACAAGGCCTGGTTGACCATGTCATTCGGATAGATCATCAGTTGAATTGAATTGATATTTGATTTCTATTGCGCTAATACGCAAGTGTTTCAGAGCTCGACAAGGCAAGGGAGGGGAACATGGGAGAACAAAACAACAATCTTAGTAGGCCCAGTGTAATTGGGAACGCGCAAGTGCATGGGGGTGGGGGAGGGGAAAAAGTGCAAGGAAGGGGGAGAAGTAAAAAGTGCAGAGCAAAAGGAGAACTGAATAAATAATACATAAATAATAAAAGCAACAAAAGTGGTAGTGCAGCCAGCAAGTGCTGAGTTTAAGGCAGCAGACAGGGTAGGTCAGATAAGTGCAGGAATTAAAAAGGGGGGCTGTATGGGTACAGATACAGACTCCAGTGCAAGGGGTGGGCCAGAGGCAGTGCGGGAGGGTGGCAGGGTGAGCATGAACCTGGGCCCGGAGAACATAGGGTGTCTGGGTGCACGGTGACAAGAGAGAACAGATCAGCAGGGGAGAGGGGGGCGAAGGCAGAAGCAAATAGGAATGTCTAGAGGTGCTTCCGGAACTAGAGATGGTTCTCCTCAAGTTTTAGAGTGGCAGGGAGCCTGTTCCAGAGGGAGGCCCCAGCCGAAGACAGAGATCTCCCCCAAGCTCGTTTCTTTGAAAATTGCTGACCCTGAGGGAATTAGAGGTAGAGGAGCGAAGAGCTCAAAAGGGCAGGTATTTGCGGTGGGATAGCTGAAGGGATTTTGGATCCAGGCCCCAGAAAGCCTTGTGGACAATGCAGAGGGTTTTGAATTTAATCCTTGCATCCACTGGGAGTCAACGGAGATATTTCAGAGCTGGAGAGATACGATCCCAGGGCTTGAGGCCAAGGAAAAGTCTCGCAGTCCTGTTCTGGATTAGTTCCAGAGGGCGGAGAGTAGAGGGAGGTAGATTTAGAAAGAGGCTGTTACAATAGTCCAGCCTAAAGAGAAAAAGAGCTTGGGAGACAGTGAGCTTCTGGGGGAAGGTGAGGAAAGGCAGAGTACCTCTGAGGAGGTGCAGTAGGAAGTTTGACTTTTTAGAGACATCAGAGATGTGGGCGGAGAAGGAAAGTGTGGAGTCAAAGATGACCCTGAGGTTCTTAGCTTCGCAGGTGGGGGTCGGTGGAGGGCCAATGGAGGCTGGCCAGAGAGTGAGGGGAAGGGATGGAGAAGGTGTGCCGATGAGGAGGATCTCAGTCTTGCTGGCATTCTGACAAAGATCATTTGTGGAACACCAATCTTGAATGGCATTAAGGCAATCAGAGATGAGAGAGGGAGAGGAGGTGGCCGAGGGCAGCCTGTAAATGAGTTGAGTGTCATCAGCGTAGCACTGGAAATTTGAGCAGAAAATGGCAATGCAGTGGGCGAGAGTTGCCAGGTATTGGATGAAAAGCCAAGGCGAGAGGTTAGACCCCTGGGGAACACCACAGGTAGAGAGGGAGATAGATGATAGGAAGGACCCCATTATGACCTGGGAGGGTCGATCAGAGAGGAATGAGGTCAGCCATGCCAGAGCCTGATCGGTGATAACCAGGTTATCATAGAGATGGTTGAGCAGGATGATATGATTGACCGTGTCAAAGGCAGAAGAGAGATCGAGTAGGATGAGGAAAGAGGGAATGTTAGAGTCAAGGTTAGAGAGCAGATCTTCACAGATGTTCAGGAGAGCAGTTTCTGTGCTTCTGGCAGCTCTGAAGCCAGACTGGTGGTCATGGAGACAGCCAACAGAATCGGAATGAAAGATAAGCTGGGAGATGGTCAGCTTTTCCAGGAGTTTGCCCAGAAATGAAGTAATGGAAATTGGGCCATAGTTAGCTGGAGAGGACGGATCAGCTGTAGGTTTCTTGAGAAGAGGATGCACAAGGGAGTGCTTCAGAGGGTAGGGGAAGGATCCTGAGGCAAAGGAGTGGTTGCAAAAATCGGCAGGGGCCGGAGTGAGGCTGTCAATGTGGTCCTTAATGGTTTTAGAGGAACAGGGATGAACCTGTTTTGACAAGGCTTTCGTAGATCGGACTTGCCTAGCGACCTCATCGGGGGAGAAAAGAGGAAAGGATGAGAAGGGGGGTGGGTGTTGGCAGAAAGATGAGGAGAATGAAGAAGAACGTAAAGTGAGTCCACCCGATCGAGCCCAGTCCTGCTGCTGGCACAGCCTCTGACACAAGAACACACAGAGGAACCAATGCATGTGGGTGCCTTACATGGACCATTATCTGATGCTGAACGTAGAAGACAGAGACTCCATTGTTTATGCCTTGGGTAGCGGGCCCTTCCTGGGAACTTGCCCAATTAGACCCGTCAAGTTGACCAAACCAGCAGGAAACTAGAGGGCTTGTTGCTAGAGCAGAAGGGAGCAACAAGCCCATCTCTTATTACCGTAAACCTTCTGAAAGCCACGCTCATACCCATGTTGGCATCCCGTCTTATTGTGGACTTCACTGTATGGGATGATTCTTCTGCTACCTTGGTTTCTTCATACGCACTACTGGACTGCAGAGCCTCTGGGAATTACATCGACAAAGAGTTCACAAAGAGAGCCGGAATCCAGTTAGAAACAAAAGTTGAGGCATTCCACGTGGAGGTAATTGACGCTCCTGTCTTTCTGCAATCTGTCCCAGTTCAGCTTCTTATCGGACAACAGAAAGAAGGTATTTCCTTCGATGTCATACAAGCACTGTCTTTTCCGGTTGTCTTAGGCCTCCCCTGGCTCCGTCATCACAATCTACATACTGACTGGACAGCTGGTACGTTGCAATTACACAACAATGGCAGAGTGTTGCTCTTGCAAGACATGGGTACTTGTACACTTGTCTCTTCAGCTCTTACGGTCTTGGGGTGCATGTCTCAGGCTATACCACAGGTATATGTGGCCTACACAAGGGTCTTCACAGAGCCAGAACTGATACACTTACCACCTCATCGTGAGTTCGACTGTGGGAATGACCAGCTTCCAGGAAAACCGATCCGACAAGGTCTGGTTTATTCCTTGATGGTACAAGAAAAACAAGAACTACGGAAATATTTGGACGAGTGCCTCCAGAAGGGATATATTGTCCCGTCCAAGTCACCAGCCGGCGCGTCATTGTTTTTCGTCTCCAAGAAAGAAGGAACATTGCGTCCCTGCATTGACTATCACCTGTTGACGACATAACAGTGAAAGACCAGTACCCACTTCCCTTGATCCGAGATATCATGGAATCGCTGCAATCCTCAACCATATTCTCCAAGCTGGATCTTCGGGGGCTTATCACTTGAGTGGAAAATGGCATTCAAAACCCCTATGAGACAGTCCGAATACAACGTAATGCCTTTTGGGTTAAGCAATGCCCTAGCTGTTTTACAGCGCTTTATGGATTCTATATTCTCCGACCTGATTGAGTGTTCATATGGGTCTACCTTGATGATATCCTGATCTATTCCAGTACTCTGCAAGAACACGTGGGCCATGTCTCTGAGGTTCTTTCCGGTCTAGATGGACATCACCTGTATGCCAAGGCTGAGAAATGTGTCTTCCACCAGGAACAAATGGAATTCTTGGGCTATATTGTTAGTCCCGCTGGCATACTGTAAGGAAGGCATAGTATCAATAGTAAGACAGACACAAGTGACCACTGTTCAAGGTTGCTTATTGAACTTCAAAAGGGGTTTGACAAACACCTATCCAATCCTAAATCTACAACCATCAAATAAAAATAACGCACTCCTACTGGTGTCTTGTCAAAATAAAAAGGCCTATTCTAATAAACCTATTACCAATCCCTACCTCTAAATAGAAATAGCGTGGGAAACAGTGTTACGAAAAAGAAAGAAGTGTTCACAAAATGATATGTCAGGATGTTCAGGCCGCTGGTCTCCCTTCCCCACGTTTTCAGCACAGGACAAGGCGGATCACTCGAGCGCAGCACTGTCTCTGGCTTCTCCAACACGAGGATAGAGTTCAATCACTAGCATCAGGGCCTTCTGTGCTCAAGTCTCTTTGCTTATCAAAGTTTCTTCATTCAGAGGGCCTGATGCGACCAAATAAACAATAAGATATTTTCCTCTTTCAGATTTTCACAAGTACTCAATGTAGGTGATTCGCTATTCAACCCGGATCCCCCTCAGCCGGGCTCAGATCCTCTTAACACAATGTTTGTAGGATATTCTTTTTTGGGTGACTCCCTGTATCCCCCTCGACCGGGCTCAGATCCCGGTTAACACAATTAGTCTCCCTCAGCCGGGTGCAGACCAATTTCAATTAACATCAACTATCGAAGACTTTCGAATGTGCACAGGGTTTGGCTTGACCCCATTGCAAGACCACTTTGATTTCACAATTCCTTTCCGTTTAACATTTGCCACCTTGTAGTTGGATACCTAACAGAGACTTTCGAATGAGCAACCACGTGGCGCCGGACCACTCTGTCTAGCTTCAAAGTGAGTCACTCATCTCAACAGTTCTTGAAGATGGCTCATTTCGTCCCAATGTACACCATTCCTACTGCGACTGCTATGGCACGATTATTCATTGATGAAGTCTACAGATTACACAGGCTCCCAGAGAAGATAATATCCGGCCAGGGTTCCCAATTCATCTCTTGCTTCTGGGCGGCTCTATGCCGATTGTTAGGATCTGTCATGCCTGCGCCATGGGCGCATCCATTTGCGCTCAATATGGACTATTTGTTTATCATTTATTTACAACAGACTCTTGGATCAATCTATATTTACTTTGGGGACTTTATTTCCCATTTGCGAGACTTTGGTGCTTTATTATTTTTTCCAACAAACTACGCATACCACAATGCACTTGGCTATAAGCATCGATTCCTGGCTGTTCCTATTGGTCATCAAAGGAACTACACCCCCCAGAAGCCCTAGGGATTGGCTCTGCTTCCACCAGCTCAGGAACAGAGAGGGAGGTGGCCGATTGTCTGCAGGTGTACTTAGCCAGGTGCAACCAATTAGCCTGCCTCTGTGCTGGGCTAGGCAGTATAAAAGGCTGCTGCCTGCAGTGGCTCAGCCTCCTGCATTGAGAGACCTTCCTCCACCTTTCGTGTCTTTCTACGGATCTTTGTATGCTGTTTACCATCACTCCTGCTTGGACCCTGCCTTGCAGCTTGCTACACCCTGCTGCCTACAGCCCTAGCCTTCTGGGCTCCCTGCCTCAGTCCAGCTCCTCTGGGCGTCCTGCCTTGCAGCCTGCTACACCCTGCTGCCTACAGCGCTATCCTTTTGGGCTCCCTGCCTCAGCCCTGCTCTTCCAGGCTCCTGCCTTGCAGCCGATCACGCTCTGCTGCCTTCCAGCCTCCGCCCTTGCCCTGCCGGGCTCTCCACATTGCAGCCGATCACGCTCTGCTGCCTTCCAGCCTCCGCCCTTGCCCTGCCGGGCTCGCCACATTGCAGCCGATCACGCTCTGCTGCCTTCCAGCCTCCGCCCTTGCCTTGCCAGGCTCTCCACATTGCAGCCGATCACGCTCTGCTGCCTTCCAGCCTCCGCCCTTGCCCTGCCGGGCTCTCCACATTGCAGCCGATCACGCTCTGCTGCCTTCCAGCCTCCGCCCTTGCCCTGCCGGGCTCGCCACATTGCAGCCGATCACGCTCTGCTGCCTTCCAGCCTCCGCCCTTGCCCTGCCGGGCTCTCTACATTGCAGCTGATCACGCTCTGCTGTCTTCCAGCCTCAGCCCTTGTCCTCTGGGCTTCCTGCTCTGCAGCCTGCCTCACTCCGGCTGCCTACAGGACTTGTCCTCTGGGCTTCCTACTTTGCAGCTTATCACGCTCCGCTGCCTACTACCTACCTTTTTCCGTTGGGTTCCCGGCCTAGCAGCCCTCTACAGTCCTCTGCAACCTTTTACGGTCAGCGGCCCTGCCCCTCAGGGCCCACTCCTTGCTGCCCGGCCCTTCTGGGTTCCTTGCCGTGCAGCCTGCTTTACTCTGCTGCCCTAAACCCTTTTCCTCTGGGCTCTCTACATTACAGCCCTGCTCCTGTGGGCTTGCTCATTGCTTTCCTGCTCCTCTGAGCTCTCAACCTTGTTCCTTACTGTCCTCTGCTATCCTATCCTGTAACATGACTTTCCCTTCATTTTCCTTCTGCTAGTTTGCTATCAACCTCCTTTCCTGGATTTGTCTGTAAGTATCTTCTCTTGTACTGTTTGTAGACCCTTTTGTACAGAGCTTGTCTGTTGGTTCCCATCAGTCAACCTCTGCCCCTTCCCTTGTCTCGTTTCTACATTACAGACACCCATAGCTGCTGTTCCAAGCCATGAGCAAACAGCGTGGGCCTCTGTTATAGCAAACTGTGCAGAAGGCTAGAGTATTTCCTAAGGTTTGTGGAATACTCTTTTCCTATATCTGCATACACCCCAAGAGGGAATTCATTCTGTACCTTTCCCCTTACTACTCTTGCCTACTCTTCTTTCTCTTTCCTTTCTGCTGTGTGTGTACTTATCTGTCCACTTATTTTTGGCACAACCACCCAAACCCTTTCTGGGTGTCCTGTGCCACTCTTTATAGAGTGCCATCCCTGACAGGAACACAGCAAGCTTTGAGTTCCGGCTACCATCCTCAGAGCAACAGCCAAACGGAACACACCAATCAGACTCTGAAGCAGTACCTTTGCTGCTATGCCAACGCCCTGCAATCCAACTGGGCAGAACTCCTGGATACTGCTGAAGTTGGTTATAACAACACCATGCACTCCTCTACAGGGGTCAGTCCGTTCTTTTGAAAGTATGGCCGGCATCCTAAAATTCTGCCTCTGGTTATGCCTCTGCAGTCAACTGTTCCCACCGCCAATGATCTGGTGCACTGTTTGGTTCAGGTGCACAGACAGGTTGTCCTCGCTTTTTAGGAGGCTAATGTCCGCCAGAAGACTGTGATTGATCATCTCAGTTCTTTGGCCCCTGCTTATCGGCCTGGTGACTTGGTGTGGCTCTCCCGCAAGAACCTGCTTTAGCATAATTTGCCTATGAAACTGCCCCTGCATTTCTTGGGTCCTTTTCAGATTGCAGCCCAGATATCTTCTGTGGCCTTTCGCTTGCAGTTGCCTGCTTCATGGCATCTCCATCCCCTTTTCTGTTTTCCACGTGTCCCTACTGAAGCCGTATGTTGTGGATTTGTTTGGACGTGCACCCTCATGTCCTCCTCCGGTCGATGTGCAGGGCGTGCCAGAGTATGAAGTACAGGACATTTGTGATTCTACCTAACGTCAAGGGCGATTGTTCTTTCTGGTGGATTGGAAGGGCTATGCCCAAGTGATTGTTCATGGGAACCTGCCACTGACATTCATACTCCCTGCTTGGTTCAGCGCTTCTTCCTTCGTTTTCCTTGGAAGCCGGGTGCCCCGGGAGTGGGGCACAGTGTCGGGCTCCACGCCCGTTGCAATGACCGTGTGTGGAGACTCATCACGCGAGATCTCGGCCCAGAGAGATCTCGCGAGACTTTGTGCGCTAAGTTCGCAAGGCGACGGAAAAGGCAGCAGAGTCAGAGCGAGACACCAGATGACAGCAGGGCCTCGGTGCTCCTCCTGATTGAGGGAAATCAGCCCCCCTACACAAGACTGCCTCCCCATAAGATCCCTGGCTAAAGCTGAGCATAATACCATGGCTGAGGGCAGCCTCTTTGGAGCTCCAGCTAGCAAGGGATGTTAATACCCCCATCACATGCTGTGCAGTGGAACCAACTGCATGGGACAAGGAACTGAACAGTGAGTACCAGTGCCCCAGCTCCGGACACTTACCCCTTACCCAGTTTGTTGTTAGTTGTCACAATAAACACCTCATTTCTACCACAAAAGTGTCCTGTATTCCTTGAGGGCCACTACACCATGTTGAGAGCAGGGGGCTTTTTAAACTCCACACGATAAGGAACGGGTGTGTCTCAACATGCTCCGTGGGTTCTTCGTCCTGCCTTGTCTAATTCTTGCCTGTCTGCCTGCTTTCTGGCTTAAATACCCTGTTCTTGCCTCCTACTGCCTTCTCGCCTTTTCTTGACTCCTGGCTGTTCTATTCTTGCCTACCTTGCTGCCAGCCCCCATTGTCATTCTTGGCTCAGTGATCTCTGCCTCCCTACCCTGCCTGCTCCTGGACTGGTATACTGCAGAACCTCTTTTCTACCTGGCTTACTGGAATATTACCTGCTGCCCAGTGCTTGGTACCTGGCTGCCCTGGTCAGCGTACTGCGCTGTCTCTACGGCATGGAAATCCAGGAGCAGCAGTCTCGTTACGTGGGGAGGAGACTCACGGCACCTGTTCTGATTATCTGCTCCATTGAGGAACATGGCTCTAGACCCCATGCCATAAATTCTCTTCTACAGAAACTCTGGAGAAAAAATTAGGACATTGGAGTGAAGCACCCATCTCCCAAACCAGGAGCAACCGTGACAAGGTACTTGACATCGGCCGACTGCAGGAGTCGATCTCTTCCACCCCGGGCTCTCTGTGTTGTCTGCCCCAGCCACGGCGTCTACATCACTATTGCTTGCTGCTAAGCTTCTTTGCTGGCGTGTGCGGTGCACTCTCTTCTCTCAGGCTGACCTCCATGGTCTGCTTCCAGCATGGCGAAGGGTCCTTCTCCCTTCGATCCCTTCTGGAGGCGTTAGTGTCTTGGCTCTTCCGGTCTCCCTTCTCCGCTTCACTGACCTGCTTGCGGATCCTCGAGGGAGGGCTGAGCCAACTCTTCAGTCTTTCTTCCCTTTTTATTTATCAGCAGTTTACTGATTGTTCATATTGACTAGACTTTGGAGTTGTCCCACAGAGCGCTCTCCATTACTCTGCGCCTCTTCTTCATCCCAGTATCCCTCTAAAATGGGTTGCTTGGAATCTTCTTTGTCTCAGTACATTTGTAGGATTCATACAGGGAGTCTCTACTCTTCCTCATCTCAGTACTTTAGAATATGTTTGGATGTTCTACCTTACATAGGTACATGGAAGAGTTTGAAATCATGTTACCCTCTATTGAGTAGGGAGATGAGGGAGGGTATGGGATATTCGGGGTATAATGTGTTCTTCACAGATAATCATCCCCAGTCCAACAGTGTGGATTCCCTCACATGAGATCTACCCACTGACTACACCCGTCCCAAGTGGGACTATTAGGTAGAGGCCTCACCTCCTTGGCCTTATGGGAAGGGCCCCTCCCTAGGGAAGCAGGGACGATATCCTGGGATTCATCACAGTTAATTGCAGTTGTTTGAGTTTTTCTACACACACACTTTCACTGGTGCCACCCCATTTTCAGCATCTTAATCTAGTATTTTGTTTGTGAGAAACAAAATAGATTGGTGTGAGTGCTTGTTTATTTTTCAAGGCCCAACAAATGGGTGGTAGCACCTTTCTAGATATTCTGTGGAGCTAAGATTTCCAAGCCTTGCCTTTTCATTCATGGGATTCTAGCTGAAAAGTCGCTTAAAGGCCAAAAAACATTACATTGTATCCTGAAATACCAAGTACTGAAGATCCCCTGAAGAGAACTTGGTAGTCTGTCTTTCACTGCTGCTAGTAGAGGCACTAGCTGCAACAGGAGTCAAAGAGCTTACTCACAGACCAAGGGATAAACAGGTGAGTTGAAGCTCCTGTGAAGGGTAAATCAAAGACTTGTATTTGGTCCATAGCAAATTGGAGGATGTTTGAGTAATGGTAATCAGACATGGATAACAAAAGCAGGTGAGGAGAATGTTCACAAGTTATGTAGCCAGGTTCCTGATAGGACTGTGGTTCCAAGTCGAAATGTTCCTCTTTGCAAGAGTCAAGTAGATAACTCAGAAAACGAGGAGGTGGGCTTTCAATTTGCTTTTGAATTCATCAATGTGCACCGTGTTTCGAGTGGAAAGGGGAGAGAGTTCCAAGTAGGTGGAGCAAGAAGAGTGAAAGAACAGAAGCAAGAGGAATCCCATGGTTGGTGAGGTGCCACAAGGGTGGTGGAGGAGGTAGAGCAAAGACTGTGAGAGGATTTGTAGGGGTTGATAGAAGAGTATATAAATGGCAGTGCCCTACTGTGGATGGATTTATGCACGACCATTTTTCTGGGTGGCCCACTCAGCCATCCTTTTCCTCTTTCGACTGTAGACCCTCCCTCCTCTCTGGCAGCCCCAGGGCCACCTACCCATTCCCCTCTTTGGAAGAAAGTCAAAGTAACTCCAGACCTGGCAGATTCCTTGCTTCCCCATCCTCTACACTCCTCCTGTCGGGCCAGATCTCCATCCACCACTTGGATTTCTGGCTCTCTGAAGCAATCAGCCCACTCACCCCAGTCAGATCCTCCTCTAGCAGACAAGGCCTCTCTCCCAGAGGGTTCACCTCCGCAAATCCCAGAACCACATCCTAGAATGCAGATGCCGTGCAGACCCATCACTGTCGAACAGAATAGCCTATAGCCGCCAGCTCCAAGCTTACCAAACAGAAATGGGCAAGACCAAAAAATCCTATTACTGGAATAGAATCACCAACGCTCCGATCGCCTATAGGAAACTCCACAGTCGTATCAAATTCAATGCCCCAGCATGCAGCGCCTCCTCCCCACCCACATGCAAACACTCTGTGACTCCCTCTCAGACAACCCCCAACATAGCCCTAGAAAGAAACATCCCTCCCGCCCCCTGGCAACCTCGACCACACCAGTTTGATGGAAGTCATAGAACAACTTGTTGTGTCCATGACAATTGTGTTACATATACATCAACCAGAGTGTCTCTCCAAATTGGGGAACATTTTCATGAAACCACGGTTCTGGTGAATCCAGACCTTCCGGAAAACCTTATCATTGGGAAACAATTCCCTGGGTACAACCAATGGATGGCTTCTCTATGTTACCAAGGATCAACAGGGAAGTCCTGAATACCCACAGTGAATCAGCGGACTAAGTGTTATGTGTGTGGAGGCAGAGGGCACATATCTTATCAGTGCCCAAGATGGCCCCCAATTTCAGCCATGCAGAGCCAGGTAGGAAAGGACATGTAATCCAGAGAAATAACCAGGAGAAAACATCTCCCCGAGTCAAGGGCTGTGGAAGGGCTGCTGGAGATGCTTAGAGGGGCCCAAAAGGCTACATCTCTTCAACACCAAGAGACCCTGGCTTTACCAAAAAAAGACCCTATTTAAAGGTTCAGAGTCCAGCAAGGTAGATCTGGAGCAGGGACAGGAGAACCCAGAAACCCGCTACAAAGCAAGAGTGGAGGTCTGTGACAGGGCCAGCATCGTGGTCCTGTCAAGGTGGCGGGATCCCACCCCAAACCCACATGGATGCTTGAATGCGGACAAGGCAGCTTCCCACTGTTACGTCCAGGCGCCCCCTGTGTTCCTTCCTCCACCCTCAGACACATGTCAAATGCCTTCCTAATGTTCGACAACATATTGCGATCCATTCCGCCCGCACTGTGGTCACCATGCCGGCCAACCCTAAGATAGCCGCCACGCCTGCCGTGCATTCCACGCAACGGAGGGAGGAACTTACCATTGATCCAACAAATACGGTGAACAACGCAGGCTCCTCGCTTTGCAACTTTGTATCTTCCTAAACCGCTCATTGCTATACGCTCTTCCCTGATTCTAACCTACCTTCCTTTTGGTGCCTTGAGCGCTGCTTACTGTTCCTGTTCCTCTTTTTCTACCACTGCTCTCACCTACCTGCTAGGTATCCTCTGCAGCATTCAGTCCTTAAGTACCTCTGCCTTTTCTTCCTCCAGTCTATTTCTAGACTTTGTATACTGGTTCATCTGCAAGTTCCACAAGATCTCTGCTGCTTCACTGGCTTACCTGCGAGTTCCACTTGACCTTTTTCGCTTCTCTTCCCTTCAGTCTGGATTCTCCACTACTCCAACATCCCGTCTGAGGGGTTTTTTTCCTTGGGGGACCAGCCTCTCTGGCAACTGGTTCACTCTGTTCCACTTTAGGGAGTCCTGGCAGCCAGAGGGTCCATCCCTACTTGCACCACAAGAAAAGTAAGAACACCAGCAATCCACAGGTGAGCGTTAAGCCTAAAAGATTGCAATGCAGGAAACACCACACAGCAGAAATGGCTCAAATACTGGTGGCTGAAGTCCAGAACCTCACCTTAGAAGTACAAAATGGTTACACACATGACAAGTAGTGTACAACCCTGGTTTCTCTGAATGACCCCATCCTGGGCACTTATGAAGGCTTTATCACTGTCTTAAAAAGACTCTTTGATCGGCCAGAACTGACATATACAGCTCAAGAAAAGCTCTTGGAATTTCAGCAAGGACAAATGGACAATGGAGCCCCTAGTCAATACTATGTACCAGGCAATTGCAGAGGAAATGAAGACAGGGGTCGTGCCCACTCTTAATGACTTCATTAAACGCTGCGAAACCATACGGACAAAAACAAATCTCTCAAGGGAGGACTTGGTCAGGGATCCACTCAGGACTAAAAAAAAATGTTTGACTGTGATTGGTGCAATAACATTGAAAAAATGCACAAGTGTGTATCCCTAAGGCAGCTCAGGGAAGACCACAAAAGTAAAGGCATGCTGGCCCCGTATATACTGAAGTTCCCTAGCAATAAAATTAGAGATGATTTCATTCGATTTTGATGGAATCCATTTTTGACTAAAGAAGTTATGGTCCGAAGGAAAATTGTTCAATTAGAAAATGCTGAATGTAGATTCTGTCTCAGGGAAGGTTTAGTGGAAACAGAGCACTTGGTTGTTCAGTATGCAAACTTGAGATCTTTAAGGTATTTGCACTTCAAGATGTTTCTTGATGCCCACAGGAATATAGAGTGTGATTATTTCTGGAGAAAATGTATCTCTGGCCAACACATGAACCTAGTGGTTGCAGTTATGAACTTTTTGAATAGCCTAAATTTAAGTGAAGGATGAGAAACAATAGAATGGGATGTCATATTGATTTTGTCCTTTACTGTGCCGGCCCTATCCTCGAATCTTTGTATTGAGTTTATTTGTATTATGCTTCTCACCCTTTTCCCTAATTCAACCGTTTCTAACTGGGTCTAAAATACTAGGATTGATCAAATGTATGTGGTTGATTACTGTCTTTTTAAAAAAACTTTTTTATGGAAACATAATATGCGATTGTGATTTCATGAATTGAATGTTTTGAAAATTGGAACAATTGCTTTTTAATTATTTTCTTTTATTATATTGTTACTGTTGAATACATTTTTAACCAATAAACAATAAATGAACGTCCTTCTTATACCGCAAAGTTCAAACAACTAGCTGTTTAAGCTGATTGGTCGGATCAGGCTTGCTTCACCTTGTACCGGAAGGGATTGTCCGAAGACCTCAAAGACGAGCTCTCAGGGTACCTCGACTACCAAACTTGGATCAGTTAATCCAGTTGGTTATCCAAATCGACTACCCCCTACAAGAGAGATGTCAAGAACGCAAGAAACATCAGAATCCTTTCTCTCGCACCTATGCTCCAACCACTAACCAAACAGAAATACATAGAGATAACAGCGAACCTATACATCTAGGTGCCGCCAGAAGACCTCTATAGTCTGAGGAACGGAATAGACGCAGACAACAAGGTTTATGCATGTACTCCGTGTCAGATACTCATCTACTCCGTATCTGTCCTTTGGCTCCTAAATAGAAGAAAAGTCAACCTCCCGATCCTAACTGTGACACAGGGTCAGGAGCAATTGCCTTCTCCCACTCGTCATGATAATACTAGCTGTTCTAAAGGAACCTACCATCCTCTTGGTCTTACAAATAACCCTGCAGGTCACTGACGAATATTACATCCAGGTATCCGCCTTGGTGGATTCCGGTGCAGGGGGGGAACTTCATGGACAAGGCATGGGCCAAGCAGATGACCATACCTCTGCAAGTGAAGCAGGACCCCATATCCATGAAAGGAGTTGATGGTCGGTTCTGGAAAGTGGTCCCATTACAGATAACACTGAACCGCTAGGAATGTCGATTCATCACCATATGGAATGGATCCAGTTCGATCTCATTCAAGCGGCTCACGATCCCATAGTTATTGGAATACCTTGGCTCACCACTCACAACCCCTACATAAACTGAGAATTGTGTGTCCACCTGTTTTATGGGTATCGCTGTTACTTACAGCCTCTCGCCCTTTGGCTACTCCAGCCTTATCCTTAAGCACCACATTAACACAGAAGTACTGGGCTTTTGCAGAGGTCTTTGAACAGAAAAGACACAAATCTGTACCCCCCCATCGACCAGAGGACTGTGCCATTCAACTGATGCCTAACACGAAAGTACCATTCAATCGGATGTTTTGGTTAACATTCGCTGAGAAAACCGCATTGAAATCATACCTCCAGGAACATTTGGCTAATGGCCTGATAAGAGAATCAGTCTCCTCGGCTGGTGCCTCACTTTTCTTCATACCAAAAAAAGAGACCACCAAACTACAGCCATATCTAGACTGCAGTGGCCAGAATACTTTCACAGTGAAAGACCGCTATCCGCTACCTCTCATTCCGGACATACTGGATGCCGTTCAAAAAGCCACAGTCTTTACTAAACTTGATCTTCGTGGAGCCTACCTCCTCATACGGATCCAGAAAGGCGACAAATGGAAAACGGCTTTCTGAACAGCTTTCAGACATTACGAGTACAGAGTCATGCCCTTTGGCCTAGCAAATGCACCTTCAATATTTCAAAGATTTATGGATCATATATTTTCAGATCTACTCTTTCATACACTCATAGTGTACCTGGACAGTATTCTTGTCTTTTCCACTCATACGGCTGAGCATTCTGACCATGTCCAACAAGTCCTTCGCTGCTTGCAAGATAAGTATTTACAAGTCAAACTAGAAAAGTGCACCTTTGATGCTCCTTCTGTACCATACCTTGGTTTTATTCCGTCCAAGAACACCATTTCTATGGACCCACGAAAAGTCAAAGCCATCTTACAAAAGAGGAGACCTTCTTCTATAAAGGAACTCCAACAGTTCCTGGGCATTGCCAATTTCTATAGTAGGTTCATCCTCAATTTGTCATACATTGTACTGCCTTTAACCTGTCTGCTCAAAAAAGGAGTGAAGTACTTATGTGTCAGGAAACGCTCCGCTCATCTTACTGCACGTTCTCATGGTCGTAAAATGTGTGACACTGGTACACCGTCAAGGGGCGGTACGGCTGTCACGCATCAGCATTTTGACCCTAAAAGACTCACTGCTTCTACGTGTAATGGTTTCTGATCACGGGTGTTTCTTACTGGGCGGGCAAGACTGATTGAGCATTGGAGGTTGCCATGGAAATTGGCTTCCTCGGTACGCTCACGCTACTCGTCACACGTTTCTTTCCGATCACGTGATCATGTTATCCAATAAGAGCGCTACTATTCTTGTGATCAGTGCTTCTGATTACTGTTTCCATGGAAGTACTTTTTGTTCCTGTTGCTCCCGATTCTTGATATCTTTGTTGCCAACCTTTTTCTTGTTCTAGCGATTGCTCTCGCCTTGCCCCTTTATTGTATCCTCTACGTTGCCAACCTCGGACTGCCTTGGATTTCTTCCACCTTACGAATTTGGTGTTGTTTGCCCAGTCATTGCCTGAACCTGGATTGCTTCACGGACCTCTGCCTGGATCACGTTTTGTCATTTGCTGATCCGCTCATTGACTGTTTGGAACTCTTACTGGATTACGTTTGGATCTTGGTACCTGGATACTGTTTTCCCATTCTGGTTGTTGGTGGCTCGTCAGTGTTTGCACACAGAGACTTGAGACTGTCGGTAGTGGGCGTTGTATACTTCTAGGCGTCCGCATGCCGGCGGGTCCGGTGGCCCCAACTGGAACTAGAGACTGGGTCACCCTAGTTTTAGGCGTCCGCGTGCCGTCGGGACAGACACTTCTTCTGAGCTGCCAACAACTGGTCATTTCTGGATACTCCTCTCCTGTGATAAGTCCGGTCCACTATTCTCCTGATATTCCTTGTTTCTATGTCTGGGTATTGACGGGTCCTGCCTTGTTTCCTCAGGAACGCCGATACAAGGTAGCAGTTTTACTCCTGGGTTTACTCTCTTTCCAAAGTTATGTTTTCTCATTATAGTAAGTCATTGCCCCTTTTGAGTTTATTCCTGATTCATGTACACTGGATATTTATTGCCTGTTATTTCCTTCTTGTGGTCTACGGCTGACCTTCACCGCTGTCATATTTCACAAATGACATCTGGTAATCTACCCAAGGAAGAATCCTCCCACCTGCGGCTGGTGTTCCCTTCTTCCTGCTAATGGACTCCTCTGCGTGTTTTATCACTCAGAGAGGTACATTGGTCAGAAGAACTCGTCGGCTACTCTACGTGAGCAACTCTGGTATTGATGGGTTCTGCCAAAATCAGAAGCCAGCATGGACGTCAGCGAGGCTCTGTGTTACGCTCACCTGGCTCCCACAGGGGCGTCGGTCTGAACTAGACAGCTGCGGTCTCCACCAATGTGATGCGTAGTGCCGAGATGAAGGACTGGACTGGCCCACCTAGCTTTGTTTGCTAGGCCCGTAGGAATATTCTTCTGCAAATGGAGAAAGAGAATTAACCACCCGTGGAGTTGAGCGTTAACCCCCCCCCCCACTCCCGCTGTTCTCCCCACTGATCACTTTGATGTCCCCTCTTATACTCTCACCTGATGGTTTGGAAAGATGAGCTCTCCATCCTGCATTGAGCGCAGGGGCGCGTAGTTAACCAGTTGCTTCACTGGCTCGAAGGAATTGGTGAGTTCCAGAACAATATTGACTCTGAGATTCCCGGCAAGACGCCGTAAGTATGTAGTTCGTAAGAGTTCAAATGTCTGACTTTCACTCTTGTCCGATTCCTTGCAGGTTGCAGCTTGACCCTAGCGAAGATTTCCTCGTGGCAACCGGTAATATTCAGGTAAGGATTTGTATTATCCAACACAGTTCGATAAAAATAATGTCAATATGTAACCTGTTGCTTTCTTCCTTATTCAGGCGCTGAGAGAAAGTATGAAGTCTCGGGGAATAATGCCTCCGGTGGTAAAATCAGGTAAGTCTATTGTGGTGAGGAGGTTTCGCCTTGTTTGTCCCTTTGTTTCACCTTGCTGTCCTTTTGTTTCCCCTTAGGGGCCGGGGTTCGGCGAGGATGCAGTGGAAGCTGCGCCGACCCGTGAAGAGGAATAGTACCCCCGGTGGTAAAATCAGGTAAGTCTATGGGGGGTAACTATATTACCTCTGTGTATTCCCTTGGCTCACCTTGCTGTTGTCGTCTTCCACTTAGGTGCCGGAGTGCGGCGGGAACATGCAGAAGGATGCGGTGGAATGTGAAGATGCTGCGAAGGCCGGTGAGTTAAGCGCGGCGCTACAGCAGGCGAGGCAACGCGCATAAAATAACTTATTTCTTCCAGCTCGAAGGCGCAATGGATCAGGAATTCAGGTAAGGATCAAAGGTATTGCTTGTTCTAACCTTTTCTCCTTCTTTCTCCCTTTTTCTAGGAGCTCCAGATTCGAGGCGAGCGTGGCAGAAGACTGGATGCAGACTTGCAGGCACGGTGAGCGTTACGCTTCTGGATGCAGAATAACGCAAAGAGTGTGCTGCTCTTCGAGCGTGGTTTAAATAGCCTCCAAAGTAGTCCCAGGTAAGTATTCCTCCCCAGCCCCACCAGAGTAAAAAATAGTCCCTAGGTAAAGTAGTCCCTTCCAAGCCTCTTTTGGCTTGGAGCTCTTGCAGCATGGTCTGCATCAGGTAAGTTTGCAGCATGGTCTGCATCAGGTAAGTTTTAATCTATGAGCCTGGCACCTATGGCGCCAGGACTGACTCTCCATATGAGCCTGGTGCCATAGACGCCAGGACTGCACCTAAATAGGCCCTAGCAGGTGTTGTTGGGCTTGCTTGGAATAACTTGATGCCTGCTTCCGGGGTTGCTGGACTTGGTCTGGGTCCCCGGGGGTAGGCATCATGACACTCACACTGGTATCATGCAACTTGTCGCTGATTTGCGTACAGAGATGCAGGCTGCCCATAACGCCATAGAACAACATATGGCTGAGTTACAGGCAGCTATTCCCCCTTCAGGCGCCAATGCCCTATTCCATTGATTTCCTTATTGCTGGATCAATTAGGGTCAGCAGTAATCTTTACCAAACTAGATTTGAGGGGTGCCTACAATCTCATCCGCATATGCCAAGGTGATGAATGGAAGACAGCGTTTAAAACACGGTACAGCCTATATGAGTACTGTGTTATGCCTTTTGGCCTATGCAACGCTCCTGCCGCCTTCCAGAATTTTATGAACAATGTCTTTCATGACATGCTGGACCGGTTTCTGGTTGTTTATCTCGATGACATTTTGGTCTACTCACCTTCTTTGGAGTCCCATATCAAGCATGTCTCTACTGTTCTACAACGTCTACGGGACAACCATTTGTACGCCAAGCTGGAGAAATGTCTGTTTCATGTAACTAGTGTGCAATTTTTGGGTTATGAGATCACTAATAAGGGTGTTCGCATGAGCTCATCCAAGGTCAAAGCGGTATTAGATTGGCCAGCCCCAAAGGACGTTAAGTCATTGAAGTCGTTTTTGGGATTCTCTAATTTTTACAGGAGATTCATACAGGATTTCTCCAGAATCGTGGCACCACTTACAGCCTTAACCAGCAATAAGGTGAGATTTACCTGGGACTCAAAGACACATTCAGCCTTTGTTACTCTAAAGAACGCCTTTACTACGGCGCCAGTACTCCAACACACAGATCCGGCATTACCATTCGTAATGGAGGCCGATGCCTCAGATGTGGCTTTGGGGGCTGTATTGTCACAGGTCTGCATGGACACTAATGAGTTTCCTCCAGTAGTATTTCATTCACGGAAAATGTCCTCATACGAAAGAAATTACACCATTACCGAGAAGGAACTCTTAGCTGTTCAGAACGCTTTCCTGGTTTGGCATCACCATCTTTTGGGTACTGTACAGCGGGTCCAAGTTTACACGGATCACAGGAACCTCTTGGCCTTGTAGTCAAACAAATGTTCCACGGCTCGACATGCTCGATGGTATGAGTTTTTTTCCATGTTTCATTTTATTATCATATACCGTCCGGGTTTTCTTCATTCTAAGGCGGATGCTTTGTCTTGTCTGGACGGTGCCAAGTTGTCACGCTCAACCGATGGCAGCCCCATTCTTCCCACTCAAGTGGTATGTGCTTGTGTCTTACAACAGTCCATGAAGTCTGACATTTAGGATTGGGTCCATTCTAGACCGGCAGAACTCTTCAAATACATGGATGTCATACAGGAGCTACCTTACGTACAAGGTAGGATCTACATACCGGACGAAGTAAACCAGACTAAGGCAGTTCAATGGTGTCATGATTCCAAAATAGCTGCTCATCCTGGCCAAAGGAAAACCTTGGATTTGCTCAAACTTTGGTGTTGGTGGCCTTCGATGTCCAGGGATGTGTCCAAATACATCACGTCCTGTGCCATTTGTGCTCAAAGCAAAAGTACTCACACTAAGCCAGTAGGCTTACTTCGCCCGCTGCCTGTTCCTGATCGCCCATGGACCATGTTATCTAGGGATTTTATTGTCGAGCTCCCTGTAATCCGCGGTTATGATACCATATGGGTAGTCGTGGACTACGTCTCGAAAATTGCCTTATTCGTTCCCTGCCGGGGTCTGCCATCAGCTCCGCTACTGGCCGACTTGTTCTTAAGGAACGTGATCGGATTCTTCGGTTTTCCCAAAATTATCATCTCCAACTGAGGTAGCCAGTTCACCTCACATTTCTGGCATTCCTTGACCGGTTCCCTGGCTATAGAGGATCGGTATTTTAGTTCTTACCATCCACAAACAGATGGGCAAACTGAGCGCATCAATGCTGCCTTGGAGCAGTTCCTGCGATGTCTCATTCTGCAACATCAGGAAACTTGGTTATCCGCCTTGCTTATGGCAGAATTTGCATACAACAATTCAGTCCATGTCTCTACGGGGTTGTCTCCTTTCTTTGCCATAGGTGGTCGTCATCCCCGCTCTCTTCCCATGCCACTGTGGGATTCATCCTCTAATCCTGCTTTTTCTGCATGTGTTCAGGACGTCAACCAGCTATATGCAAATGTACATAAACAGCTTTTAGCCGCACAAGCTAATATAAAGGCTGCAGCCAACATCCGGCGTGCTCCTACCCCTGAGTACAGAGTTGGGATGAAGGTGTGGTTGTCCACAAGGAACCTTCGGATTCCTGGACGTAGGGCTTTGATACCTCGTTTTGTGGGTCCTTATCGGATTACTAGAGGGTTGAACCCTGTGGCGGTGCGTTTGGAACTACCCATTTGGTGGAAGGTCCATCCGGTCTTCCATGTTTCTCTAGTCAAACCTTTCCATCCTTCCACAAGACTAACCGATCCTCCTGCTTCGTTATTGGTTCAGGGCTCAGACGAATATGAGGTGCACCGCATCCTTGACACTAAGGTCCATAGGGGGTCAAGCTTATATCTTGTGGATTGGAAGGGCTATGGTCTTATTCGTTCCCTGCCGAGGTCTGCCATCAGCTCTGCTACTGGCCGACTTGTTCTTAAGGACCGTGTTCAGATTCTTCGGTTTTCCCGAAATTATCATCTCCAACTGAGGTATCCAGTTCACCTCACATTTCTGGCGTTCCTTGACCGGTTCCCTGGGTATAGAGGATCAGTATTCTAGTTCTTACCATCCACAAACGGATGGGCAGACTGAGCGCGTCAATGCTGCCTTGAAGCAGTTCCTGCGATGTCTCATTCTGCAACATCAGGAAACGTGGTTATCTGCCTTGCTTATAGCAGAATTTGCATACAACAATTCAGTCCATGTCTCTACGGGGGTGTCTCCTTTCTTTGCCATAGGTGGTCGTCATCCCCGCTCTCTTCCCATGCCACTGGGGGATTCATCCTCTAATCCTGCTGTTTCTGCATGCATTCAGGACCTCAACCAGCTATATGCAAATGTACATAAACAGCTTTTAGCCGCACAAGCTAATATGAAGGCTGCAGCCAACATCCGGCGTGCTCCTGCCCCTGAATACAGAGTTGGGATGAAGGTGTGGTTGTCCACAAGGAACCTTCGGATTCCTGGACGTAGGGCTTTGATACCTCGTTTTGTGGGTCCTTATCGGATTACTAGAGGGTTGAACCCTGTGGCGGTGCGTTTGGAACTACCCATTCGGTGGAAGGTCCGTCCGTCTTCCACGTTTCTCTAGTCAAAAACCTTTCGATCCTTCCACGAGACTAACCGATCCTCCTGCTTCGTTATTGGTTCAGGGCTCGGACGAATATGAGGTGCACTGCATCCTTGACACTAAGGTCCATAGGGGGTCAAGCTTATATCTTTGGATTGGAAGGGCTATGGTCCCGAGGACAGAACATGGGAGCCTCCCAGCAACATTCATGCCCCTATTCTACTTGCATGTTTTTGGTCCTCCTGGAGGGTGGGGCATTCTTTGAGAGGGGGTACTGTCAGGAAACGCTGCGCTCATCTTACTGCACGTTCTCATGGTCATAAAATGTGTGACACTGGTACACCATCAAGGGACGGTACGGCTGTCACGCATCAGCATTTTGACCCTAAAAGACTCACTGCTTCTACGTGTAATGGTTTCCGATAATGGGTGTTTCTTACTGGGCGGGCAAGACTGATTGAGCGTTGGAGGTTGCCATGGAAATTGGCTTCCTCGGTACGCTCACGTTACTCGTCACGCGTTTCTTTCCGATCACGTGATCATGTTATCCAATAAGAGCGCTACTGTTCTTGTGATCGGTACTTCCGATTACTGTTTCCACTGAAGTACTTCTTGTTCCTGTTGCTCATGATTCTTGATATCTTTGTTGCCTACCTTTTTCTTGTTCTACGGATTGCTCTCGCCTAGCCCCTTTATTGTATCCTCTATGTTGCCAACCTCGGACTGCCTTGGATTTCTTCCACCTTCCGAATTTGGTGGTGTTTGCCCTGTCATTGCCTTGACCTGGATTGCTTCACGGACCTCTGCCTCGATCACGTTTTGTCATTTGCTGATCCGCTCGTTGAATGTTTGGAACTCTTACTGGATTGCTTTGGATTATGTTTGGATCTTGGTACCCGGATACTGTTTTCCCGTTCTGGTTGTTGGTGGCTCGTCAATGTTTGCACACAGAGACTTGAGACTGCCGGTAGTGTGCGTTGTATACTTCTAGGCGTCTGAGTGCCGGCGGGTCCGGTGACCCAAACTGGAACTAGAGACTGGGTCACCCTAGTTTTAGGCGTCCGCGTGCCGTCGGGACAGCATCTTCCTCTGAGCTGCCAACAACTGGTCATTTCTGGATACTCCTCTCCTGTGGTAAGACCGGTCCACTATTCTCCTGATATTCCTTGTTTCTATGTCTGGGTATTGACGGGTCCTGCCTTGTTTCCGCAGGAACGCCGATACACTGTAGCAGTTTTCCTCCTGGGTTTACTCTCTTTCCGAAATTCTGTTTTCTCATTATAGTAAGTCATTGCCCCTTTTGAGTTTATTCCTGATTCATGTACACTGGATATTTATTGCCTGTTATTTCCTTGTTGTAGTCTACTGCTAACCTTCACCGCTGTCATATTTCACGAACGACATCTGGTGGTCTACCCAAGGAAGAATCCTCCGACCTGCGGCTGGTGTTCCCTTCTTCCTGCTAATAGACTCCTCTGCGTGTTTTATCACTCAGAGGGGTACATTGGTCAGAAGAACTCGTCGGCTACTCTACGTGAGCAACTCTGGTGTTGACGGGTTCTGACATTATGGGACGCTACCACAGAGAAAGTCTTTCAGACCTTGAAGTCAGCCTTCACCTCTGCTCCAATACTGAACATGCAAGACGAACATAAAATCTTTATCGTCTTTATTGTCTCGACTGACACTTCAGAAAAAGCAGTTGGCGCTGTCCTCAAACAAGTTGGCAATGATTGTGAAGAACACCCAATCGCTTTTTTTTTTTCAAATTGGTTTTATTAGTAAATCAACATGATAAACATACATCGATCTGCAATTATACATTCACTGATTCTGCATCGTACCATGAGAGAATTTTTTTTTTTTAAAAACTTTATTTTAAACTGGCATTATACAAATAGGAAATGAAAAAAAGAGTGTCACGATTTCAGCATTGGGTATTTGTCACAAGAATAATTCCAATCAGGCTTGCATAGACATCATTACAAAACTTGAACATTACAGGAGAGGAGGGGGAGAGAAAAAGGGATAGAGGTATACAACTCTTCAGCTTCAATTCTAAACAGTTTATTCATTGTGTGCATCTTCTACGTTTTGTAGGTATTCCCTGAGAGGGGCCCAAATGTCTTTCGGTCTGGAGTTGGATTGTATGCCATGGATATATGCTTATTCGCTGTCTTGAACATTTATGAGGTATCTGAGCCAATTTCTGTGTGTAGGAGGGGCATTGGATTTCCACTTCCTAAGGATGTTCCGTTTTGCCACTGCTCCTCCTACTGCGAATAGTCTACGAGTCTTCGTGGAGACCTTGCCTATGTCCCCCAATAGAAATTTCACTGGCGTTGCTGGGATATGTATGTTCAATATTTCACCCATGGTTACTGCTATCTCCTCCCAGAATCGCCTTATTGGAAGGCACTCCCAGTACATGTGTCTCGCATTGGCAGCTACCGCACCACGCTTGAGGCATGTGGCTTGTTTATCTGGGTTGAATTTGGCTGGCTTGTGTGGAGTGATATGCAGGTGATTTAGGATTTTTAGCTTTATCAACCTAAAGTTAGCACATAGTGAGATGGATTTTGTGTATCTGCAGTAGTTCACCCATTGTTGTTCGGTGATCGTCATGTTAAGGTCCCTTTCCCACTTGCTTCTCATCATATTTTTGGATGGAGTATTGTGTTGTATTACTCTGTACAATGTGTAGACGTTACTGGTGAAGCCTTCCTGAGTTAGGATGTCCGATAAGAATTTATGTGTTGGCGGTGCGTTCGGGAAGGATGGCCATTTGTTTTCTACAGCCTGCTTTTTGATATTGCAGGATTGTGAATAGGCCGGGCCCGTTCTGTTTTGGATTTCCACAGCCGTAAGGAATCTACCCTTGGGAAAAAGGTCTCCTATTTTGGCCTCCTTAATCGGGTCCCATCTTCTTTGAATGGTACTGTCCATAGTGGGTTCAATTGGAGGGTAATTCCACAGCTGAAGGTGTGGCCAATGCAGAGTATCACATCACACTCTCTTAAGTATCCATGACCATGCTCGCACTGTTGAAGATAGTGGGTCTGCCAGCACTTTCTCCTCTGTGATCCTGGCGAATATCATGCTCTTCAGGTTAAGGGGGGATGCCTCGAACTCTTCGGCATGGATATGTGCAAATTGTTCTGTTGTGTTGTACCAGAATTTGGCAAAGTATGCCGGTGCAGAGTAATAGTGCAGGAGGAAATCTAGGGCCGCCAGCCCTCCGGTGTCATAGCTCTTGCTATGACCCTTATATTGCTGCAATGGAGAGAGGGTTTGCAGCAATCAACACTAAGCTGGACGATATAGGGGACAACATAGCCTCTATCCGTGCGGACATCAGGAAGGTTAATTCTAGGGTCTCAGAGGCCGATGTCAAAGGCACCCACGGCAGTGGGCTAAAAGCGCCCCTCCACCGCGGGTGCCTTTGGCCAAAGGCGCCATTAGCCCCCCACCACGCCAGCTCGGGGGAGTCTTTCAAGGACTTCCCCGAGCTGGCGTAGTGGGAGAAGGCGCAGCATGCAGGCTTTTAATGTCAAAGGCACCCACAGCGGTGGGCTAAAAGCGCCCCTCCACCGCGGGTGTCTTTGGCCATAGGCGCCATTAGCCCCCCACCACTCCAGCTCGGGGAATCTTTCAAGGACTTCCCCGAGCTGGCGTAGCGGGAGAAGGCGCAGCATGCAGGCTTTTAATGTGAAAGGCACCCACGGCGGTGGGCTAAAAGCGCCCCTCCACCGCGGGTGTCTTTGGCCAAAGGCGCCATTAGCCCCCCACCACGCCAGCTCAGGGGAGTCTTTCAAGGACTTCCCCGAGCTGGCGTAGTGGGTGAAGGCGCAGCATGCAGGCTTTTAATGTCAAAGGCACCCACGGCGGTGGGCTAAAAGCGCCCCTCCACCGCGGGTGTCTTTGGCCATAGGCGCCATTAGCCCCCCACCACTCCAGCTCGGGGAATCTTTCAAGGACTTCCCCGAGTTGGCGTAGCGGGAGAAGGCGCAGCATGCAGGCTTTTAATGTGAAAGGCACCCACGGCGGTGGGCTAAAAGCGCCCCTCCACCGCGGGTGTCTTTGGCCAAAGGCGCCATTAGCCCCCCACCACGCCAGCTCAGGGGAGTCTTTCAAGGACTTCCCCGAGCTGGCGTAGTGGGTGAAGGCGCAGCATGCAGGCCTTTGATGTAAAATGCGCCCACGGCGGTGGGCTAAGGGCCCCCCTCTGCTGCGAGTGCCTTTCACAAAAGGGTGCCATTAGCCCCCCACCACGTCAACTCCGGCGAGTCTTTCAAGGGCTCCCCCGAGCTGGCGTGATGGCAGAAGGCGTGGCAGGCGCCTCATTGTCATTGAATGCACCCGCGGCAGGCAGGCTCATTCAATGACAATGGGCTGCTGACGCTCCCTATTCCTATCATTACCTCCTCGCCTGACTATTTTTTGAAACTTTAAGATTCCTAAAGATTTTTGGTCACAGAATGTTGGCATGTATGGGAGCGAGGCAGCCCAAGCGCATCCGCCGCACTCCTCAAGCCTCTGCTTTCACCCGGGGCGGTCCTCCGATACTCCTCCCGGCGTCCGCTCCCGTCAGGAGTTGTGGAGTCGGGCCACTCGACTCGCCAGGGCAGTCCGGATCACTGAGAGCCAATGCGTGTCCATCACAGCCCTCTCTGCAACGAACAGCCTCAGCAAGTATCACAGTCCCTGCGGGCCCCGCCACACAGTTCATGCTTGTCACGGGGCAGACCAAACACTCCCAACAGCCCACTGCAGTGGCTTCGCCCCCAGGCCAATCTGGGTGCGAAGAAGCAGGCAGTTAGTAGAGGCCTCGACAGGACAGACTCCGTTCGCCCGCAGTGGTGCTCCGTTTTTGCTCAGGGACCAGATATAAAGAACCCTGGGAGTTTCCGCCGTTCATCGTCTTTTCCATACTTGCCAACCCTACCGATTTAGGCAGTAGGATACCGCTTTTTAAGCAGTCTTACCGCCTACCGATTTTTTGACACCAAATACCGATTTTTTTTTAACTTTTTTTTTTTTGCCCACGCCAGCTCAGGGGGAGTCTTTCAAGGGCTCCCCCGAGCTGGCGTAGCGGGAGAAGGTGTGGCATGCAGGCTGTTAATGTCGAAGGCACCCACGGCGGTGGACTAAAAGCACCCCTCCGCCGCGGGTGCCTTTGGCAAAAGGCGCCATTAGCCCCCCACCACGCCAACTCGGGGGAGTCTTTCAAGGACTTCCCTGAGCTGGCGTAGCATGAGCAGGCACGGCATGCAGGCTGTTAATGTCAAAGGCACCCACGGCGGTGGGCTAAAAGCGCCCCTCCGCCGCGGGTGCCTTTGGCAAAAGGCGCCATTAGCCCCCCACCACGCCAACTCGGGGGAGTCTTTCAAGGACTTCCCGAGCTGGCGTAGCGGGAGAAGGCGCGGCAAGCAGGCTGTTAATGTCAAAGGCACCCACGGCGGTGGGCTAAAAG
The DNA here is from genome assembly GCF_040938575.1 of Ambystoma mexicanum. Classification (NCBI taxonomy): domain Eukaryota; kingdom Metazoa; phylum Chordata; class Amphibia; order Caudata; family Ambystomatidae; genus Ambystoma; species Ambystoma mexicanum. The sequence continues at coordinate 340,677,084 of NC_090938.1, forward strand.
CGCCCCTCCGCCGCGGGTGCCTTTGGCAAAAGGCACCATTAGCCCCCCACCACGCCAGCTCGGGGGAGTCTTTCAAGGACTTCCCCGAGCTGGCGTAGCGGGAGAAGGCGCGGCATGCAGGCTTTTAATTTCAAAGGCACCCACGGCGGTGGGCTAGAAGCGCCCCTCCACCGCGGGTGCCTTTGGCCAAAGGCATCATTAGCCCCCCACCACTCCAGCTCGGGGGAGTCTTTCAAGGACTTCCCCGAGCTGGCATAGCGGGAGAAGGCGCAGCATGCAGGCCTTTGATGTAAAAGGCGCCCACGGCGGTGGGCTAAGGGCACCCCTCCACCGCAAGTGCCTTTCACAAAAGGCGCCATTAGCCCCCCACCACGTCAACTCCGGCGAGTCTTTCAAGGGCTCCCCCGAGCTGGCGTGATGGCAGAAGGCGTGGCAGGCGCCTCATTGTCATTGAATGCACCCGCGGCGGCAGCCTCATTCAATGACAATTGGCTGCTGACGCGCCCTATTCCTATCATTACCTCCTCGTCTGACTATTTTTGAAACTTTAAGATTCCTACAGATTTTTAGTAACAGAATATTGGCATGTATGCTTTTCTATTTACATCGTCAGTTACACCATTTTGCAGGATTCAGAAGACCAGGATTTTATTGCTACGGAGCTCACGGGTCAGGTGGCCATCTTCCTCGGTGCACCACAGCGCCCCCTTACCATGAGAGAATTTTAACTTTTTCTAAGCAGAAATAATCACCCCAACCTCCCCCCTAATTCTAGGCCCCTGTACCCCTTCTCCCCCCATTCGAATAAACCGGCTCTTCGGAAGTGGCTAGCGTTCAATTTACTGGGACCCACTTCCACCAGGTCCCTGTTTCGCCTCCTCCCTTCTTTTGTTTGGAGTCCATTCACAACACTCTCTTGCATTTCTCAACTTCCCACTCTGAGGTCCATCGTGGGGTCTACCAGTGTTTACCTTGTACCCATTCTCCCCTCTCTTTTCCATTGTGATGCTTCCCTCCACTCATCTCCCGTGTGCAGTTCCCCTCATTTTTCATTGCTCCATCTAAGCCTCCCGGGGCTATTGGTGGTCTCCTGGCTGGGGTCTCTCCGGGTCATATTTTTCCAGGAATGGAGCCCATTCCCTTTCCCTTGAGGGAGTTTGGCTGTGCATCTGTCTGGTGAGTTGTTCCATTCTGTATAGGTCCAGGGCCTTGGCAGCCCATTGCCTCTCGCTAGGGAGTTCCACCCCTTTCCAACCTCCTGCAGAGCAAGCCCTCGCCGCCTGTAGCAGGAAGTGTGGCATATGCGGAAGCTTAACCCAGTCCCCTTCTATCACCTCCATCCCAAATAATACCAGGAGTGGGTCCAACCTTCTGTCCACACCATCTAGGTCCCTTATGCAGCCCAGAATTTCCTTCAAGTATCTCTGCACCCTGTTACAGGCCCACCACATATTCCAGTAGTCCGCCCTCTGTCTGCATTTCCTCCAGCACCGGGGGTCAACACCAGGGTACATCAGTGCTAGTCTCGCCGGATCCCATTGCCACCTGTACAAATGTTTTAACCCATGAAGTTTATATTGGTAGGCCACTGAGGTACGGTGGGCGTCCTCACATAGTCTTTGCCATTGATTATCCTCCAGGTCTATCTGCATGTCCCCTTCCCATTTCCTTCTGTATACCTCTATGACTCCCCCGTGCCTCCAGTAGGGCCTGGTATAATCCAGAGATGAGCCCTTTCGTCCCTTTCCCCATGTCCAACACCTTTTCTGTTTGTGTCAGTTCCCTTTGCAGGTCCTCCCTCCAATCGTCGTACATCAGTACCCCTTTGAGTTGCAAGTATTTAAATACCGAGATCTTACCCCCGCCCATCATGTCTTCAAGCTCATCTAGCACTATAAACACATCTTTTTTCAGGACTTGCCCCACTCTTTCCACACCACCCTCGAACCAGTCTTGGAATCTCTCATGTCCGGGGATCCGGTCTCTTATGGGGGTGCCCAAATGTGGCTTAGGGGCGAGGGCCAGGTTGTTACCCTCACCATTTACCTCTTGACTCTCCAGAGGGACCAGACCGGGCCCAATATCCTGTTTCTCCGTACCTTACTCGGGGCTGCTTCTCGTTGTGCCCACAACCATTCTCCAAGCGTCACCAGGCTGAACAGGTGGTTCTCAATGTCTACCCACTGCTTTTGTTTATCTCCCCTCAGGTGGGGGACCAGTGCTCTAAACTGGGATGCCCTATAATATGTATGCATTTCCGGGAGCCCTACCCCCCTTTTCTCCTTTGGTTGTACCAGAAGTCTATAGGCTACCCTGTATTTTTTCGCCTCCCGGAGGAATCTTATCATTTTCCTTTTCAATTCTCCAAAGTGTGCATCTGGCAATTCTATTGGGAGTGCCCGGTAGAGGTATAGCAGCCTAGGGAGGAGGACCATTTTTTGCGCGTTTAGGCGTCCTAGCCATGAAATGGTTAATTTCGCCCAGTTGTCTAAGTCCCTAAAGAGCTGATGCAGTAGGGGGGATCGGGGGGGTTCCTCATATAGTTTGTCCAGCTATCTAGGTATCCTAAACCCGGGGTATTTAAAGCTGCCTTTCTCTATTTGTATCGCCAACCCTTCCCATCCCCTTCTCCGCTCTCCCGTTACCTCCCCTATTGGGAGGATAGATTTGTTTACGTTTATCTTAAAACCCGATAAATGCCCATATTTTTCTAACACCCGGAGCACTCTTGGCACTGTCTCTGTCACCTCCGAGAGATATACCATTATATAATCAGCATACATGCTTAGTTTATGGGAAACTTCCCCTACTCGTATTACCCTCAGCTGCATGTCTTTCCGGCTCTCCTCACCCAGGGGTTCCATTGCAAGGGCGAAGAGGAGTGGGGACAGCGGGCAGGCCTGTCTAGTGCCCCTGCTTAGTCCAAATTCCCTGGATCTCACCACATTCACCACTACCCTAGCCTTGGGCCCGGAGTAGGTGGTCTGGATAGCTCTACACATGCTTTCCCCCACCCCAATTTTCTTCAGCACTGCAAACAAAAAAAACCCATTCTAGCCGGTCAAATGCTTTTTCCGCATTTAGGTTTAGAAGTGCGTGGTCCACCTGGCATCCTCCCACATGTTACATGAGATCCAGGGTCTTCCTAACCGCATCAGGTCCTGTCTTCCCGCTATGAATCCCATCTGGTCTAGATGTACTATCTGTGTCAATTTTTCCTTGAAGCGCAATGCTGGTATTCATGTAAAAATCTTCTCATCAACATTCAATAGTGAGATAGGGCGGTAGGATGCACAATGCGTGGGGTCCCTTCCCTCTTTCGGGATCACTGATATCAGTGCTTTACTAAGGTGTCCGGGCCTCTCCTGTTTCTAGGATGTGGTTGTACATCCGTGCCATGTGCCAAAACAAGATCCCTGAGAATTTGTTCTAGAATCCTATGGTGTATATATCTTCCCCCAGGGCTTTACTGTTGGGGAGACAGGATATTGCTTCCTGTACCTCTTCTAGTGTTATGGGACCCTCCAGTTGTTCCGTCTCCAAGTTGGTAAGTGAGTTCAAGTCTATCCTATCCAGATATTCCCTTACTGCTGTTTCCCCCCTGCAATTCGGATGTGTAAAGGGTTTCATAGTACCGTGAAAATCCCTCTGCTATCTCTCTGGGTGAGTCCGTCATGTCCCCCCCACCGGAGTTCGTAAGGGATGATACCCACCTTTCCGCCCTCTGCGCTCAGAGCCTCGCTGCGAGCAGCGTGCCCGCTTTATCACCTTTGTCATAATATTTCTGCCTGAGGTATCTCAATTTCCACCCAGTTTCTCCCATTCCTAGTGCTTTCAGCTCTGCTCCTTTAGAGAGTATCAGTTCCCTGATATCCTCTTCGTCCCCCCTCCATTGCATGCATCCTCCCCTCCCCTTCCACTATCTCTCTCCTCAGCTTTTCCTCTCTGAGGTTTCTTTCCCTTTTGCGTCTTGCCCCCTCTCTGATGAGTAGTCCCCCCCAAGTTGCCTTTCCTGCGTTCCAGAGTACCCCACTATTCACTTCCCCATTATCATTCAGTTTGAAGTATTTGTAATTGCCTCCCCCAGTTGTTTAATGAAGAGGGGGTCTTTCCAAAGGGTTTCACTGCAATGTCAGCTACTGTCTGGTCTGTGGAGCCCGTGTCATCAAGGGACATAAGGACCATATCATGATCGGTCCAACCCACCGGCATGATTTCGCTATGAGTCATTCTCGTCCCCTAATCCCTACTGACGAGAAGGTAGTCTATCCTAGTGTATGTGTGGTGTGGGACCGAGTAAAATGTGTATCCCTCTTCCCCCGGGTGTTGTTCCCTCCATTCATCGATTAGGCCGCGGGCCGCTAATGTGCGTCCCAGGTGTCCGGGTTTAGCACCCACTTTCCCCCGTACTGTGGTCTCCATGGTCTTCCTGTCCCTAGCTTTGTCTGCCCAGGAGTTGAAGTCCCCCCTATTATGTAGAGATCTGCCTCCTGTTCCTGTATTGCATTGAGCGCATTTGCTATAAACTGTGCCTGCCCCTGATTGGGGGCATATAATGCCACCAGGAGTACCCTTACCCTATCCAGGATCCCCTTGAGTATCAGTAATCTCCCCTCCAGAAGGCGGGTGGACGTGCAGTCCCGTAATTTACATTGTTTTTGGATCACTATGCCAACTCCCCCCTTTTGACAATCCCTGATGCCCAGTGAACTTGACCAATACCTGCCCCTCGTATCGCCCATTCTTCTCTGTGGATTAGACGTGTCTCCTGTAGGAAGAGCATGTCAAGATGTGCTTTGCAGAATTCTCGAGCAACTAATGATCTCTTGGTCGGGCTATTGAGCCCTTTCACGTTCAACGTCCCCACCAGCAGACCTCTTGCAGCATCACCCCTTCCCATCGCTAGTGCCCAACATAACTTAACATGTGACTCCATTCTCTCGCTTTGATCATTGACATGGGAGTAATGTTCCTCTTCACCGCTGCATCTATCCGAATAGCCATAACCTTTGTGCATACCCCCCATTAACTTTATAACTAAAAACAACTGTTGGTTAGGTTAATTCATGATCTCGGAGACACCCTCCTTCTCACGGAGGGCCACCTTGGAGCAGGGGGTTCTGCCTCCCTCCAGCTGACCATTAGCTATCCTGTGAGTGTACGCCCAATCTCTTCTAGTTCCATTTCGTCATTCATGTATTTCATTCCCCTTGGTTCTTGCTCAGGCCTGTTATCCTGTGTAGCGGGCTGTTTGCGGGGTGAAGGTCAGTTGACCCTCATGTACGTCCTCCCCGTTTGTTCTCTCTTTCTCCTCTGTGGGCCCAGAGCAGGTCTCGAACTCTCGCCGCTTGTGGATGGGCTCTGTGGGCTTGCCGGCTCAGCACCTAGGTCCGCAGTTAGATGGCCAAGGGCTTGTTCAGCTTCCTCTGCTGAGGTTAGGCGGTATTCAACCCTCTCCACTTCAAATTCCAAAGAGAATGGGTAGCCCCATCTGTATCTTATCTCACAGCCATGTCGTGAGGGGTCTACAGGCTCTGTGCCTGGCCAGGGTGAGGTTCGAGAGATCCTGGCATATCGCAACTTTAGAGCCTTCGAATTCTATTTCTCTTAGCCGTTTGGCTCTGTTCAAGACTTCGGACCTGTCGGTATATCTAAGAAATATGACCGCGATTGAGCCGGGACCGTTCACATACGGTCTGCCACCTCTGTGCGTTCTTTCAGTCTGTACGGTTTTGCTCCCTTCTGCTTCGAAGAGCTGGTTCACTAGTGCCTGGACTTTTTACACAACCTGCCTTGGGGTTTCCCTGCCCAGTTCCGTTAATACAAGTATCCACAGGTTGTTGCGTCTTTCCCTGTTCTCCAGATTGTCCATTTTAAGCATAACATCTTCTTCACAGAGTTCTATTTCCGACATTCTCGCATCCAATTTCATCTCAACCATATCTGCGTTCAATTGGTTGTGTTTCAGGTTCTCAACTTTGTTTTCAATCATGGTAATTCTTCCGGTTAAGTCTGTAAGTGAAGTTTGTATATCCCCTCTGAGGGCTTTGATCTCCATCAATATGTGTCCAATATCTTCTTTTGTAGAGAACCCAGACATGTCCGTGTCGGCGGGCATTTCCTTCGCAATGTCGCCAACTTTGCCATAGTTCCTTTGCCACTTGGGGGGTGCTCCCTGCGTAATCCCAAGCCTTAGTGTGACTCATGGCATGTGTTGGACCTCTAGTTGACCCCGCTGAGCAGGCTGTATTGCGCTTGGGTGTTGGCTCTCACTATTTTTGCCGTGCCGCAGTTTTATGTTGGGCGGTGGGGCTTGGCCTGGTTTACTCTCCGACGGGGGTGAGTCGCCTCTGTGGCCCGATGGTCCGTTTTCCTCCACTGCACTCTCCTATCCCCTTCTCTCAGGGTGCACTTGCGCCCTTTGCCAGCCAGTGTCCCTGAGGGGGCTCCTTGTTATTCCTCTTGTGTCAGGTGGTGTAGGGGGCAGTATCTTGCTCGTTATATCCCCTTTTTGCGCCTTCCCGCTTTTAAGGGTATGGAGGGGAGGGGGCTCAGCTATCAGTGTGGTCTTGCACCCCCACTGTCCCCATACGGTGCTTCCCTCTTCTTGCACCTTCTTTGGGCAGGCGTTCCCGGGGCTGGTGTAAGCCTATACAGGCCGCTGCAGTGATTTTTGGGCTGCTTGGTTCTGTCAGAGCTATGTGTGTGTTCTATTGCACAGTATCTTTCCACTGCTTACTTTCAGGCCTTGCTGGTCCAAATTTTCTACTCGATTGATGCTACCCGTGTTTTCTGCTGGCACCTCTTGTTGCTAATATTTGAGTCAACTCCCGAATTGCCAAGCGGTGGGCGGTTGAGGGGCACTTAACTCAGCCTCCCCGGCCCGTATGTACACCACGGTCATCTTCTGGCTACACAAACTGTCCCCCTTCTGCTTTTTTGGGTCGCTTCCTTCCCAGCCAGTGCTTAGATGGCAAGCGTTTGCCTTCTGATGTGGAGCACTCACAATTTGGGCTCTCTATGCTCCTCGGGCCTCATGGCCCCTTTGGTGCGTTTGTTTTTCTTTTTCCTTTGCTTTTGTGGGCTGCCTGGGGTGCCTCCACGTGGCCCTGGCCCCCCGCCTCGTGCACCCCTCTGCTCGGCGTACCACCCCTCCTTTCTTTCAGAACCGCCAGAGCGCCAGGGGACCACTTCGATGGTGATAGTGCGCGGTACGAATATCCTTTAACATTAGCATTAACTGTAAATCAAGATGACTGGGCTCCATTACTTCCAACTGCTGAATTCTCTTATAATTACATCTATCATTCGTCCATTGGGACTACACCTTTTTAATGCAACTACGGATACCATCCCACATGGCTACCTTCAGTACCTTCAACCAGTTCTAACCTGCCTGCAGTGGAGGAAATGCTGCAAAATGTACACGCGATACAAGATCAGACAGAAACTCATCTCTGCAATACTTGTAAACAGGCTAAACTACAGGCAGACACACACAGACATCCGGATATCGACTTCAAGATAGGTGACAAGGTTTGGTTGGCTGCTAAATATCTGTCAACTCATCTAAGGACTGGAAAGTTTGCCCCCAAATATTTTGGCCCTTTTAGAATATCTAAACTAATCAATACTGTGGCGTGTCGTTTACGGCTTCCACCTTCTTGGAACAGGACACATCCTGTGTTTCACTCATCTCTGTTAAAGTCCTATCAGGTCTCTCCAGGTAGACGCCAAGTAGCCAAACCACCACCCATTTACATCAACCAGGAACCTGAATATGATGTCGGACACATCTGTGATTCTCGCTATCATAGGGGGGTCTTACAATACCTCAGACTGGAAAGGCTATCGTTCTGCAGATCGCACCTGGGAACCTGCGAGACAGGTGCACGCGCCCCATTCTGGTGCGACGTTTCCATCGCCTGCACCCCCTGGAAACTCGGTGGGACTGGGCTGGGAAGAGGGTATACTGTTACACCCAGGCGCCCCCTGTGGTCCTTCCTCCGCCCTCGGACACACGTCAAATGCCTTCCTAATGTTCGGCAACATACTGCCAACCATTCAGTGGCCACCACACCGTGGGAACCACATTGGCCAACCCCATGATGGTCGCCACGCCTAGTGCATTCCACGCAACGGTGAGAGGAGCTTACCATCGATCAAACAAATACGGTGAACAACGCTGGCTCCATGCAGTGCAACTTTGTATCTTCCTAAACCGCTCGTTGCTATACGCTCTTCCCTGATTCTAACCTGCCTTCCTTTTGGTTCCATGAGCGCTGCTCGCTCTGTTCCTGTTCCTCTTTTTCTACTGCTGCTCTCACCTACCTGCTAGGTATCCTCTGAGGCATTCAGTCCTTAAGAACCTGTGCCTTTTCTTCCTCCAGTCCATTTCTAGACTACGTATACTGGTTCATCTGCGAGTTCCACAAGACCTCTCCTGCTTCACTGGCTCACCCGCGAGTTCCACTTGACCTCTACTGCTTCTCTTCTCTTCTGTCCGGATTCTCCACTACTCCAACATCTCATCAAGGTTTTTTCCCGGTCAGAGGTTTAATTTTTCCTTGGGGGACCGGCCTCTCCGCTTGGCTGGTTCACCCTGTTCCACTTTAGGGTGGGATACTTCTTTCCTCTGCCGTGCGCACAGCCCAAGGTGCTCTGATCTCACACTGCCCTCAAGCAGCGTTCCTCTCTCCGGGGCTGGATACGCAGTCCACTTTGCCTGCCGGGCACTTCTAGTGTACTGCGTGGACCTCTGGTGCCCTGGACTTGCTCCGCTGCGGCTTCAAGCGGCCTCTGCTCCCACAGGGTCGTGGCTCAGCCGTGTCCCAGGTTGGCTCCTACCTCGCTTTCGGGCACCGGAGTTGGGCTTGGCCGGCCTGCTGCAAGTCGCCTGAGTCTCCAGTCACTCTCCCTGGCGCGCTCTGCCCACTTCTCCGTCTCCCGCGCACCACTTCACGGGGTGGTGGCCCTTTCTCTCCTCTGGCTGTATTACGCAGGGGCCTCCCAGACTTCTGTCTTCTGCTTGCTCTTCACTGCTCTGTCTCAAGACATCTACTTCGGCAGTAACGTTCCCTGCAGCCTCCCGCTCTCGCCAGGCATTTAAAATTCACTTTCTTGGGCAATGGCACTCAAGCTCTTCTCCTTTTTCGCCTGAGGGAGTGGGAGCTGAGAAGTTAAGCAGCCATATTGTCCCGCGCCCCGTGGTGGTCTCCACCCAATCGCTTCTTATTCTAAAACATTACTGCCATCCAAGGTGCATTATTCGGTATTGGAGAAAGAACTGTTAGCCATGAAGCTAGCATATACCGAGTGGAGATACTATCTCCTAGAAGCAGAACAAGAAACTGAGCTTTGAACCAACCACCGCAATCTGCTCATGTTGCAGTCCTTCGAATGCTGCAACAGCCGCCAGGCCAGATGGGCCTTTTTCTTTTTGCAATTTCCGTTCCGGCTAACCTTTATCTCAGGTTCAATAAATGTGGTTGCCAAGGCTCTCTCACGTTCTTTGACGACACCCTTGGACTGGGAGCAAAAAACAAAATGCATTTTTCCTCAAACAACTGTTATATGTCAAGTGGTAACCTTATTGGACAGAATCAAACAGGTCTCCAAGAACAACATCGATCCTCTAATCTTATCCAGACATCCTATCGTACACAGGCAAGGCCTACTCTTTAAAGGTAATGGACTATTTCTACCTACAGCAGAGCTTCAGAAAGAAGCATTGACTCTCACACATGACTCAAAGTTTGAAGGTCCTCGGGGAGAAAGATCTGCCCTTCATCTACTTCAATGACATTTTTGTTGGCCTCAAATGCGTCAAGATGTCAGAGACTTCTGACAGACTTGTGAAGTTTGTGCACAGGCCAAAACACCCAGAAGCAAACCCAGCGTAAAACTTTTCCAACCTTCCTTGCCTCCTCGACCATGGCACATGATTGCCACAGATTTCATTGTGGATCTTCCGCCATCAAAGGGCTGTATTGTCATCATGGTCACTGTGGATGCTTATACTAAGATGGCACATTTCGTTCTTTGTCTGTCCTTACCAATTGTTGCTGCTATGGCTTGGCTTTTTTTCTCCATGGTTTTCAAACTACACAGACTGGCCACTAATATTATGTAGGACTGTGGAAGTCAGTACACCTGTACGTTTTGGTCTACCTTGTGTTCCCATTTGGGCATATCAAGATTGTATTGTATTTCATTTCTATAGCGCGCCAAGCCCTTAGGCATCTGGGCACATTTCTTACAAAGTTACATAGGCAAACACATTTGTACGATAGCAAGAATACATGTACAATGAGGTTACATTACATGCTGTACAATGCAATAAACAGTATATACAGTTGTGTACAGTATTTACAGTATTTATATGATCAAGTATGTGTCAGGTTGAATTGGTAGTTAGGCTTCATTCATAATGAGCCATGCTTTAACATTCTTATGGAATTTGTAGTAGGATGGCTCTACTCTGCGGCTGGGAGGAAGGGCATTCCAAGTTTTGGCAGCAAGCACTGGGAAGCTTCTACCACCTGCCTTTTGGAGCTTAAACCTTGGTATAACGAGGCAGATGGATTGTGCTGATCTAGTCAGTCGGTCAGGAAATGCTGCAGAATGTACATGTGATACAAGACGAGACGGAAACTCATCTCTGCAATACTGGTAAACAGGCTGAACTACAGGCAGACACAGACAGACATCCTGATCCCGACTTCAAGATAGGTGACAAGGTTTGGTTGGCTGATCTCATCTAAGGACTGTAAAGTTTCCACCCAAACATTTTGGCCCTTTTAAGATATCTAAACAAATCAGTCCTGTGGCGTTTCGTTTACGGCTTCCCCCTTCTTGGAACAGAACACATCCTGTGTTTCACTCATCTCTGTTAAAGTCCTATAAAGTCTTTCCAGGTAGACACCAAGTAGCCAAACCACTACCCATTTACATCAACCAGGAGCCTGAACATGAGGGCGGACACATCTGTGATTCTCGCTATCATAGGGGGGGGTCTTACAATACCTCAGACTGGAAAGGCTAACGTCCTGCAGATCGCACCTGGGAACCTGCGAGATAGGTGCACACCCCCATTCTGGTGCAATGTTTCCATCGCCTGCACCCCCTGGAAACTCGGTGGGACTGGGCTGGGAAGGGGGTATACTGTTACATTCAGGCGCCCCCTGTGGTCCTTCCTCTGCCCTCGGACACATGTCAAAAGCATTCCTAATGTTCGGCAACATATGGCCAACCATTCAATGGCCACCCGCACTGTGGGAACCACGTCGGCCAACCCTATGATGGCTGCCACGCCTGCAGTGCATTCCACGCAACGGAGGTAGGAGCTTACTATCAATCAACTAAATACGGTGAACAACGATGGCTCCATGCATTGCAACTTTGTATCTTCCTAAACCGCTCGTTGCTATACGCTTTCCCTGATTCTAACCTGCCTTCCTTTTGGTCCCTTGAGCGCTGCTCGCTCTGTTCCTGTTCCTCTTTTTTACTGCTGCTCTCACCTACCTGCTGGGTATCCTATGCAGCATTAAGTCCTTAAGAACCTCTGCCTTTTCTTCCTCCAGTCTATTTCTAGACTCTGTATACTGGTTTATCTGCGAGTTCCACAAGACCTCAGCTGCTTCACTGGCTCACCTGCAAGTTCCACTTGACCTCTACTGCTTCTCTTCTCTTCCATCCGGATTCTCCACTACTCCAACATCTCATCAGGGTTTTTTCCCCCCATCAGAGTTTTTTTTTTTTTCATGGGCGACCGGCCTCTCCGGTGGCTGGTTCACCCAGTTCCACTTTAGGGATTCCTGGCAGCCAGAGAGAACCGTCCCTACTTGCACGACAAGAAAAGTAAGAAAACCAGCAATCCACAGGTGAGCATTGAGCCTAAAACCCACCCCTCCTTACCTGCATTGATGGCAGCCTCCGGGCTGCAGAGGAAGTAGCACAGCCTCCACAGAAGTCGCAGAGCAAGGACGCCTTGTGGCGGCAGAGTGCTTCCCTGCAAGGGGCACACCAGATGCCACAACACCGGCAAAGGACGCAAGCGATGGGATGTGCAGCACCAAAGGGGTCCATAACACCAGCCAGCAAAGCAGTGCGGCTCCAGCTGACATTGTCAGCTGGAGCCTGCGCAGGAACAAGTCCACTAGCCCACCAGGGAATATTTTAAAAGGCCATAATTAGGTGCCCACTGGCCCACCAGGGTTATTATTATTATTAAAAGGCCTCTGGGAAGGCCAAAGAACAACACTCCCCCAAAGAGACCTTACGTGGACTAGTCTCCATGTTGGAAAGGGTGTAAGTAAAAGTGTATCCCACCCTGTAAGGAAGAAGTCTAAAACAAAAATTTAAGTCATCACTCAATAATTACTCTATGGGTGATACTTGTTGTGCCTCAATTGATCCCAATCAGTTATTTGTGAGAGTCTTGGAATAAATGAGCATACTGAGGAGGGAAGTAAATGTTTTTTTAAAACATGTCTTTTTTAATTTGCATGATTCAAAGAATATGTTCTAATTCAAAGTGAGCATCATTACAAAAAAATATTCAGAAATCTACATATAGTGATAAACAAACTCAATCGTAATACATCATGACAGAAAAGCATTGATCAACATAAAAACAAGAATTAAAGTTTCTAAATATGGCATTGAAAATAAGTTAAAAGAAATTATTGGGGAAACTTAAATTCAGTTCCCTACTCATGCACCCAATCAGGGTGTTCTAAGAAAATCCCTGTGCCTCTCCTCACCAGTTATTCTATTATGGTGCGAGTACCAGGTTTAATAAAGGATAACAAATGTCCTGAGGCTTGAATGCAGCCTGTAACTGGGTCTTTGAATTTAAATAACTTTTTGCCATGTTGGAAAGGGGCAAGGCTTACTAGCCCTTTTAAGCCCTCCCATGGCCTTCCCCTGTCACACCCCCTGAAGCCAGGTAAGTGATTGGATAGGGTAAGTATCCAATCCTGGGGGGCGGTGGGGTACTTAAGGAGGTGTGTGTGAGTGGGTAGGTGTGGGTTAGTTGGGTGAGGACAGGCGCTGGTGGCAGATCTCAGAGAGACCTGTGGAGGCGAGAGCGATTGGAGTGCTGAGGCTATTGTTAAGGAGGGGGTCTGTGGAGTGTTTGGGTGAGAGAGAAAGAGTGTGAGTATTAGTGGTAGAGTAGGAGTAGTGGTGGACTGGAGTAGTGGTAGTGGTGGCTGTAGTAACTGTAAGTAAGTAAAGTAGACATTGGCAGTAGCGAGTGAAGTACATAGGTGGTAGTGGGTAGTAGAGGTGTGTGCAGGTCACCATATCCCTGGGTGTCCCTGGGGGTTTGACCAGGGGCTAGCGAGAGAGGTGAACAAGGCACAATATCCACACAGGTGCGGAGAGAGGAAGGCAGTGGTAAGGTGGAATTGGTAGTAGTGGAATAGACAGTAGTAGAGGGAGAGTGGTGGGAGTGACCGTGAGTGGGGAATATGAGTAGATACTGTCATAGAGGGAGAGGAAGGAAGAGATGGTAAGAGGAAGAAGGGGTAGTTGGAAGTACGAGCGACAGTAATACAGGATTAAGAGAAGAAGTAAGATCGAACCGTAGTGGTGGAAAGGCAGAGTGAGCGAATAGAAGCACAGTGACGTGGGGGGGGGTAGAGAACAGCCTGAGAGACCAGTGCAGAAAGGGGCAGGTCCTAAAGGGTGTGAAAGGAGTGACACTGGACGAACAAATGCACAATTTCTTACCCCTGAGACTACTAAATAGGAATAGGAAAGGGAAAGCTAGAGAGTCAGCCATCATATTAGGGATACCACCACCAGGCCTAGAATGAGAGCCAATGGGTAGGTGTTACTGTTGGCTAGCACTAACTTCCCTGACAAGGATGTCTGGTCTAGGGAGGAGGGAAAAGCCTGGGGAAAGGTCGGAGGGAGAGAGGGGCGGCCCTAGCGCAAAAATCCCAAGTCCTGAGAACCATAGAGAACTCTCTAATTGACGATGAAGTCAGACTGTATTGCAAAATAAACACCCTTGGGCTTTCCACCGGAGTCAGCGTGGTTCTTTGTTGTGGGCCACCCTTTCACACATCAAAGGGTGGAGGAAAGGCCTAGATGGAGTGAGAGACATCACAGCAACAAAGGAAGAGAGGGGCAAGAGCAAAGGAGGGTGGACAAAGAGATTGTAGAGAGAGGTAAGGAGAGGGAGAAGAAAAACTGAGCATAATTGACAATAGACTGAATCAAGCAAGGTGTCTACAAGGCACAATCCCAAAATCCCTTTTAGAACACTAACAGCTTGGCAGAGTAGCGAAAGCTAGAAAGTCAATGAGGGACTTTAGTTAGAAAATGCCACAGGCCTTTAGTTTTTTTTTTTTTACTTTTATTTAACTTGCACAGTTCATGATTACATTCTGTTCATGGTTACAGCGCTTGTTCACACATGGTCTATATTACATCGTTCAATCGTTATACAATCACATTGCTCATTACGTCCTGGTCTCCTTCCCTTTGTTCGAAATTGGCTAGGTATAGTCTGAACGCGACCTAGATGTCCTTTAGTCGACAGGCCATTGGCAATAGGCTTGCGTACACTTCCTCGTTGTCGTTCGCCCAGGCCATGTCTCTCATCCAGTCTCCAAGAGTTGTTCTGTTTTTTTGCTTTTTGCATTGATATTACACGCTTTGCCAGCAGTAAACTCGGATTAAGAAATCTGCGTAGAATTGGATTCATTTTAGCCACAATACCCAGTACACGTATCCCGGGGTCCCATTGTAAGATGTGGTCAGACATCTCGTAAGTGCAGCGCAAACCTCTGACCAGTAACCTGTGAGCCTCGCACATGACCAAAGCATATGTAGTATACCATCGTTCTCATCTCCACACCTAGGGCATTTCCCAGAGGTTGTGTTATATATGCCTTGGCTTGGAGCCGTGCAGGGGTGTAGTGAACCCGGTTAAGTATCTTATAATGAATCAGACGGTACCTGGAGTTACATGATATGTTTCTGGTCAATCCACATAATTGCGACCACTGTGCATCCGTGTATGTGGTACCTAGATCCTGTTCCCACTCTCGCCTAGGTTTTATGGTCTGGGTCACTCTGTTCGCCAAGGTGATTTTGTAAAGCGTGGAGGCTGATTCTCTTGAAGTGTTATGGGTGAGTACGTATCCTAGACATCAATGTATCAGGGGTTCTGCTGGAAAGCTCTCCCACACTTCAGTCATTGCTGAGCGCAAGCTTAGGTACTGGAGTTTTTGGAGTGGGTTGTCCCCAACAGTTGTTTTGATCGTGTCCCAATCCACAAAGTGTCCATCCACAAATACATCTGCAAAGAGGAATAAACCCTTCTCTTTCCAGCGTATGGCTAGTATCGGGTCTTGAGTCGGGGAGAGATAAGGTGCGTCCCATATTGGCATCCTAGGGTGATACAGCACTGTCTCGGGTGTCCCCAGCAAGCCAGTCCCACGCCCTGCATGTCGCTAGTGTAGGGTTCATAGTTATCATTCCAGGCATCCCCTCACTGCTAGTCTGTGTAGGAGCTGCAATGGCCCCGTTTTATGTGTTTCAATCGCTGTGTGTGGTGGATCGGGGCTGCCTTCTGCCCAGTATTTCGCGTAATAGGCCTGTGCGTAGAGGTAGTATAGTTTGAAGTCTAGTGCCGCTAATTTGCCCTTCTCATATGGTTCAGTCAACCGCTCCCAGCTCACTCTGGGACCCAAATGAAGGCTGAGCATGCTCCCTGTATTTTGGCAAGAAAAGTCCTCCCGGGCCACACCGGTATGGTGCTGAATAGGTAGAATAGTTTAGGGAGTATGATCATATTGTTCAGAGCAGGACGTCCCATCAATGAGATCGGTAGATGATTCCACTGTGTCAATTTAGCACAGAACGTCTCAGATAGGCCCGTGTAGTTAAGCGTTCTGGTTAGTTGTGTTGTACGTGCCATGTCCACTCCCAAATATTTCACCTTCCCTGAGGCCCATTTGAGTCCGAGCAGATCGATAGGGCATACCGTTGCATCTGTCAGTGGGGAGATCTGTGATTTGGAGACGTTCAGCTTGAGGCCTGAATAGTCACAAAATTCCCGTACAGCCTTCAGAACCCATGACATATGCCTATCCGGGTTTCTGATGTATAGCATAATATCATCTGCGTAAAGGGTCATTAGCTCTATTTTACCTGCTAGTGGTATCCCCGCTCCCATGTATCTTGCCCTCAATAAGTCTGCAAGCGGTTCAATCACCATGGCGAACAACAGTGGGGAGAGTAGGCAGCCCTGTCTTGTTCCTCCTCCCAGCTCAAGAGTTGATGATAAAACTCTGTGAACACAGGCCCTCGCGTAGGGATGTGTGTACAATAGGCGAACCCATTTTATGAAGTTCGGGCCAAAGCCATAATTTTCAAGGTCCCTGAACAGGAAAGGCCAATATAATGAATTGAACGCTTTTTGCATATCGAGGGCCATTGTATTGTATGATTGGACCGAAAAAAAAGGTCCGACCGTACAATACGACCGAAAAATGCTACCACCAAAGGTTCGAACACCAAAAGTTTGAACCTTTGGTGGTAGCATTTGTAGGGGAGGATAGGTCAATAGGACCCCCCCTTCCACTACATCTCCCACCCTGGTGAAGACTCATGACTCGTCGGCAGCCCACCGACCCCCGGGCCCAGGCGGCATGAGGCTGCACCGCCACGTTATGTGGCAGAACATAGACGCCATCTTGTACTAGGCCAACTCCATTTTGTTAAATACGTTTAGTTCCAACACAGGCAGAGCAAACATGCACACTAGAAACTGCAGCTTGACCCCCACTCGACCGCGCTCATAGAGGCCCACACTTCCCTCCGCCCTTCACCACCTGGCAGATCCGCTGAAGACTCGTTCTCACGAGCAACCAGACACGAACAAACAACAAAATAAAACACTGTAGCTATTAACCTTCCGCAGTACATCATTGCCTCAGCCATGAACGAGAACATTAGGAAGTAACTGAGACCAGCCCAAAACCTGCCTGCCCTGACTCTGTATCAAGCCCCCAGAAGTAGACTGTGAGGCGCCCCATGCCCATGTCAACCCCGAGAACTCTTGTAATGTATAGAAACCATTTATGTAATATATGTCGTGTTGACTAACGTTCGCTGCTAATATGGAAAAGAGTGGGTAAAGAGTAATATGCAACAACTATTGTTTACAAATGTGAAAATGTACACAGATTGGCTAAACTGATGACCCCATGCAATAATATGCTTTGTCCTCTTTGCACATGCACCTGCCTAACGCTACCTCATGTTCGTTTGTCAACTATAGATATGAAATGTTGTGCTAAAATGGTATAGTCCCCAATTTGTATCCCTCGTAATGCAAATATATATAATTCCTTGTAGAGACTCCATGTGTTGTCATTCGCCCCTCACCCAAGGCACAGTACACCGCTGTGTACAGGGTGCCGCGCACAGAGCTGCAAGACCATCTCCCCGTCCTCCCGCCCAGGCCCTCCAGAGATAGCTGGTGTTCGAGCAGCACAGCCTCGCCTCCCCTCCCAAGCCTGCTGGACGCATCTCAAACACCCGCCTACCCCATGTCAGAGGCCACCGCAGTCGGACTCTGTGAATTACGAGCTACCTGGTCCTAAATCCCACCGTCTCTTGGGCACCAGTCCCAAGCCCCCCACCGCCCAATGGTATCCCTGCTAACCCCAAGTTAATGGTCCCGAAAGGGGGGCGCGCCAACCCTTGTACCAACAAATTGTAATACCATCCCTCACTCTAGTCAACAAGACCGGGTGATCAAGTGCCCCCTCCCGCACCCCTGACCATGCACACGGGGCCGACATGCTTGAATCTAAGGTGTCATTACAACTGATGTTAAACGGAGACAAAACCGAAATCATCATCCTAGCCCCCAGCGAAACACTAACCAAACTCAGCCCCGATTACTCTCACATGATCATTGACAGTATTAGCATTCCTGTCTCCTCCGCCGTCAAGACCTTAGGAGTCTACCTAGACGCCACACTCTCCATGACCAGACAAACCAGCGCTATCGCCTCCGCATCTGCTCTGTCCACCAAACTCATTCATGCCATAAAACCCTACCTTACCACGCCCAACTGCCTGTCTATAGTCAGAGCTACTAAAGGAGCCAGATTGGACTATTGCAACGCCCTCCTGGCAGGCACATCGACTAAAGACTCCAAATAGTGCAAAATAATGCCCTCCGTGCTGCACTACACTCCCCCAAAACTGACCATATCTCACAGGCCATAAGACTCGTCCACTGGCTCCCAGTCAAGGAAAGAATCAACTTTAAAATTCTCACTCTCACACACAAATGCATCAATCACACAGCACCCCCATACTTATCTGAAAATATAAGTAAGAACTCTTCCACCCGTCCTAGAAGAAGCCATCATGCCAACCAACTCCGAGTACCCACTGTAAGAAGAGCCAAAGCCGGCGGCATTGGCTTCCCACACATAGCACCTAAGCTCTGGAATGCTCTCCCCAACTCACTAAGAGCAGAACCTTCACTGTACTCCTTCCGCAAATCCCTAAAAACTATGCTATTCAACTAACATCCTCCCTCCTTCGCCTACTCTTGCTCGCATACGTATGCTACAAATGTTTTATGTAAGAAAATTTGCTTTGTAACCATCTTCCTTCCATTGTAACCAGATTATGTAGTCATGTAACAGCGCCACGATGCCCCTGGGCTGACGTGCGCTTTAAATAAATCTGAATAAATAAATAATAAATAAGATGTGGGGGGATCATATCAATGTCCCTCTCTGCATATTGATCTAAGGTCAGAGCTCACAAGACTTATGTAACAATAAAAGCATGAAGGGTAACGAATGGATGTGAATGTGTGGCCACAAGGGCAAATGTTAGCTCAGTCACCAATCATCACTACAAGGCACGTCCGGCACAGCACTCCACCTCGATGAGCCCAGCTGACCTACCAACCCCACGTGATGCCACACAGACGTCCGCCAATCCTGGAGCAGCGCCTTAAACATTGTATATAGTTCTAGATGATGCCACCCAATCCCAACAACCATGTGCCCCCTATAGCTACTTTAGGCGTGACGCATTTTCTGTAATAAGTACAACTGCCTTTGCTATTGTCGCACAGAGCGCTCTCGGAGTTTGCAGAGTCCTTTGCATGCCCTATATTGATTTTAGATAAAGCAAACCCTTTTATCTCACTCGCACTTGGTTTTGGTCTCATTCCCTCCTGGGGTGTGTCCTTTATTGCCTCCAAATAAGGGGGGTGCGTTTTGGGGACGCTTACATTCAGTGTTGACCCCATTGACGTGATATATTTTTTAACTTCCTAAAAACTGTCCCCTTGGCACGAGACAGCCCCGGTCGTAGTGGAGACGCACGGCGCGCCCGCTCAACAGAGCCGCCCACCTACGGCAACGGGTACGCAGAGTCGTGCACATGCAGTTAGGGGGAGAGGGTACGGGTCCCGTTTGAAAAAACCCTTAGTACCGCTCGCCAGAGCTGGGTGGGGCCATTGAGTGAGAGGCTGCACCGCTTGGACGGACCAAATCCAGAGAGTCTTGGATCAAGACGGGCACGTGAGTATTAAGTGCGAGCGATACTAAAAGGGTGAGTAATTGCGAGAACAAGGGTATGATATGATATGATATGATATGGTATTTGTAACGCGCCTATAACACAAGTGTTTCAAGGCGCGACGAGGCAGGGAGGGAGGGAAACAAGGGGAAGACAGACAAACGATCCTACTAGGCCAGGTGTCATTCAGATCGCGCAAGTGCAGAGGTAAGGGGAAAAGGAGAAAGTGCAAGGAGAGGAGGTGGGGGGGAAGTGCAGTACAAGGTAAGTAGCGTAATAAAATAATAAATAATAAATAATAAATAAAAAGGGCCCGCTGGTGGCAAGTGCGAGGTAAGTGCAGAGCAAGTGCTGGGAAGGGGGGCTGTAGGGATACAGTGACAGTCCCACAGTGCAGGGGGAGCCAGGGAGGCAGTGCAAGTGGAGAGTGGCTGGGCCCTGGACCGAGGTCGCTGAGAGTGGCCCAGATGCAGGTTTAGTGCAGAATTCAGTGGGGAGTTAAGCAGGTTTAGCAGGGGAGAGGGAGAGAGAAGGCAGAAGCGAAGAGGAAGGTTTTGAGGTACTTCCGGAACCGGAGATGGTTCTCCTCAAGTTTCAGGGAGGCAGGAAGGCTGTTCCAGAGGGAGGCCCCTGCTGCGGAGAGAGATCTACCCCCAGCTCGTTGCTTCGAGAAGCGGCTGACCATGAGGGAGTTGGAGACGGATGAGCGAAGGGCTCGTGAAGGAAGATATTTAGGAAGAGAGAGTTGAAGGTATTTAGGCCCCAGGCCCCAGAAGGCCTTGTGGACAATGCAGAGGGTTTTGAACTTAATCCTCGCAGCCACTGGGAGCCAGTGAAGAGATTTCAGTCCTGGAGAGATACGGTCCCTGGGCTTGAGGCCAAGGACAAGTCTCGCAGTTCTGTTCTGGATAAGTTGCAGAGGGCGGAGAGTGGAGGCAGGCAGATTAAGATAGAGGCTGTTACAATAGTCCAGCCTAGAGAGAACCAGGGCTCGGGAGACAGTGAGCTTCTGGGGGAAGGAGAGGAAGGGAAGAATACCTCTGAGGAGGTGCAGCTGGTAGTGTGACTTCTTAGAGACGTCAGATATATGAGGAGAGAAGGAGAGTGTGGAGTCGAAGATGACCCCGAGGTTTTTAGCCTTGCAGGTAGGGGCGGGAAGGGGGCCAAGGGAGGCCGGCCAGAGAGCTGCAGGGAAGGAGGGAGTGGGTGTGCCGATGAGTAGAATCTCAGTCTTACTGGCGTTAAGGCAGAGGTCATTGGCGGCACACCATTCCTGGATAGCAGACAGACAGTCGGAGA
Organism: Ambystoma mexicanum; assembly: GCF_040938575.1. NCBI lineage: Eukaryota > Metazoa > Chordata > Amphibia > Caudata > Ambystomatidae > Ambystoma > Ambystoma mexicanum. The sequence continues at coordinate 340,697,961 of NC_090938.1, forward strand.
TGAGGGAAGGAGAGGAGGAGGCCGAGGGTAGCCTGAAAATGAGCTGGGTATCGTCCGCATAGCACTGGAAGTGGGGGCAGAGAGCGGCGATGCGGTGGGCAAGGAGTGCCAGATATTGGTTGAAAAGCCAGGGAGAGAGGATGGATCCCTGGGGGACACCACAGGTGGAGAAAAAGATGTCAGAGAGGAAGGAGCCCATTTGGACCTGGGAGGGTCGACCGGAAAGGAAAGAGGTCAGCCATGCCAGAGCCTGACCAGTGATACCCAGGTTATCACGGAGACGGTTGAGCAGGATGGCATGGTTGACAGTGTCAAAGGCAGAGGAGAGATCGAGCAGAATGAGAACGCAGGGAGTGTTGGAATCGAGGTTCAGGAGCAGGTCCTCACGGATGTTCAGGAGAGCAGTTTCCGTGCTTCTGGCCGCTCTGAAGCCGGATTGATGGTCATGAAGATTACCAACAGATTCAGCATGGAGGTTAAGCTGGGAGATGGCCAGTTTCTCCAGGAGTTTGCCCAGGAAGGGAGTAATGGAGATTGGGCGATAGTTGGCCGGGCAGGAGGGGTCGGAAGAGGGTTTCTTGAGGAGGGGGTGCACAAGGGAGTGCTTGAGGGGGGATGGGAAGACTCCAGAGGCGAATGAGTGGTTGCAAAAGTCAGCCAGGGCAGGAGCCAGGGAGTCGATGTGGTCCTTGATGGTTTTGGAGGAACAGGGGTGAACCTGTTTAGACGAGGCTTTCATAGATCGGACTTGTCTGGAAACCTCATCAGCAGAAAAAGGTGGAAAAGCAGAGAAGGAGGGCGGAGGGGCGGCTGCAAGAGAGCAAGAGGAAGAGCCGGGAAGAGAGGGAGGGAGGAGAGCGGAGGAGAGCGAGGACAGGATGTCCTGAGTTTTTGAGATGAAGTGCGAGGCCAGTGCAGTGCAGAGGGCCTGGGAGGGGACAGGAGAGGTAGAGACTGCAGCAGGGTTGGCCAGCTCCTTGCAGATTTTAAAGAGTTCGGCCGAGTTGTTAGATGCCTCAGAGATGCGGGCTTGGATAAGGGCTCTCTTCTTGGTGAGAACGGAGAGCCGGTATTGCCTTTGGAGCAGGCGGCAGGCCAGTTTGTCAGAGGATGAACATGAAGCACGCCATTTCCTCTCTGCCACCCTGCACTTGCGTTTTAGGGTGACGAGATCCGAGTCATACCAGGAGTTACATTTGGCTTTGGGCTTCAGGCGGATTCTCATGACGGGGGCAAGGATATCGAGAGTATCAGATATAGAGGAATAGAGCATGGAGAGGGCTGTGTCAGGGTGGGAGTCAGCCGGGGGGGGAGGAGGGGGCGAGAAGGTAGCAGCGAAGGCCTCAACTGACACGCGCTTCATGGGCCGGATGACCGAGAAGGTGGGTGGCAGTGAAGAGGGTGGCTTTGCCTGTGGGGTAGGGAGGGAGAGGTGGGAGGATAGGAGAAAGTGATCGCTCCAGGAGAGAGGAGTGGAGAGAGGGAGGGAGAGGGGAAGGTCAGAAGAGATCAGAGCATCAAGAGTGTGCCCTGCAGAGTGAGTAGGCCCAGACGGGAGAATAGAGAGTGAGAGAGAGTTGCAGAGTTTGCGAAAGAGACCAGTGAGGGGACAGGAGGCATGGGAACATAGAGGGGACTTCTATTTTCTAAAATACTTTCTATACTTTCTCTTTCTTTGCATATGGCCATTAGAATACAAAAGTGAACAAGGGAAAAGAGGACGGGAACCTAACTCTGCAAGGGGGTAGAAGGCGGCGCTGCATAGTGCTATCTCGACTAGTGCTGGGAATAAGTAAAATAATGGAAAAATAAATTGAGGGTGTCTAAAGAGAGAGACACGGAAAATTAAGTTAGAATTAGCAATTCCTTCTTCTTTCTTTTCTATTCGAAGTAAAACGATCTCGAAAAATAAAATTATAAATAAAAACAACAAAGTGGAATAGTGCGAGGGCTAGTGGGTGTCGCCGCAGAGGCAGGCGAAGGGCCAGACAGGGAGGGCAAAGGTACTATGCGTATGTGTTGATGTTTGATGAATGTCCGTGCGTGTTGTGCACAGTGTGTGTTCGTGGGTTTTGCAACTTGATGTCTATATAAGTTAATATTGCTGAAGTGATTTCCAGGTGAAGTGGTCAATGTAAGTGTGACCTGGTAAGTTTGACAAAGATTTGTTTATATATATATATATATATATATATATATATATATATATATATATTGCTCAGGAAAAACTGACAGTGAATACAGCCCTGCAAACACCATTACCCACGTGTTTTTATTGAAGGGATTGATTTAAGAGGATAGGATGAGACAAGGTTCAAAGATGGGGGTGGAGACACCTTTAGCACACATCTGTAGAAGTTTACCAGGATATGCAGAAAGAATCACTGAGTACCACGACCATTGGGTCACAGAGCTGAAGGGAGCAGGTCTCCCCCAGGTTTTGCCACAGGGAGGGTCATTTGACAAAAGCATTCTAGACATGGTAGCCACCTGCATATACATAAAATACAAGAGAAAACAGTTTCATAATAGGAGAGCGATACTAGATCTATGGCGATTATTTGAGAAAATACCACCACCAAAGGAACAAGATACGACTCCTGATCAACCCGCCCTCACTGCCACCCCATCAGCAAGAGCCGAGGGTGGTAAGGAGGACGGGAAGAAGGAGGGATTGATAGAGGTAACACGATTGTACCCACTCCTGAATAAGCCTGCGTCCACCGAGGGTTATAGTGATCCCACTTATGTGCCCACCAGTACCCCTGCCCCCATAGCACGACCAACAGCTCCACCACCATATGATTGCCCCCGATCAAATGGACAGGTGAGTACCCCTTCAGTAAACATATGTAAATTAACAGAAGACTTAGATGCCAGGCTCTCAATAGACAGAGAAGAGTTGTCAAGGATACAAAGCATATGTGAACAAGGTGAGCATGGTACAACAAGGTCAGAGCGATCAAACCGGTCACACACCGTAGAGAAATCAATTGATGAAGGGTGGAAGAAAGGGGAGATACTATTCAGGATACAAGAGGAGCCCACTCAGATTGTAGTACTGGGGGCAAACAATAACGGAGGAAGTGTGGAGGGAGGAGAAGTGGAAGGTGATGGGAGGGAAGAGCTATGGTGCGACATAGAGGAAGAGGAGCAGGAAGATGGGAGGTTAGGAATGGCTGCAGGAGGGAGTCTAATAGAGTTTGGAGAGACACCACTGGGGCGAGCAACGGAACAGGAGTGGATAGGGAGGTTAAGGAACAGAACAGGAAGGATAGCTATGGTGGGGAAGAAAGGGATAAAGGTGAGTATTGGAAATGGAAGTAAAGGACGATTACAACTCCCATTAATACATCGGGGGCCGGGAAGACCAAATTACATACCCTGGGCACAGATGGATAAGGCAAACTTACTGAAATCACTGCCCCCGCTATCAGGAGGGGCTAGTAAATGGATATATGCTTTTGAGAAGCACACTGCAGGGGTGCCCCTGGCCATAGGAGATGTTAAAAGTTTACTTGTCTCAGCAGTAGGTGACCAATCCAACAGGGTATGGGCAAAAGCAGGTTTCCCGGGAATAACATTGGATAGTGACAGGCATGATGGCGCCGCTTTCAATACAGTGCGAGCGCGAGTTTGGGACGCATTGAGGGAAACATTCCCAGATACACCAGATTTACAGTCAGTAATGCAGTGCACTATGAACGATGGAGAAGAGGTTATGGACTACATTTTTCGAGTGCAGGAGATGTGGAGAGCGGAGATGGGTACACCATATGATCAATCAACATCTCTATTTTACTTCATAATAAAGAGAGGGCTCCCAAAAGAAGTTCAAAAAGCGCTCGACAAAATAGCAGAGATTGAAGCGAAGGGGTGGCCCGAAATACAAAGCATAATAGTACACCATTGAAAAAGAATAAAAGAGAGGGAGAAGGAGGTGGCACAAAAAAGGCTGGCGGATGAGGCCAAGCTAGTACAAACGAAACTGGTGAAGGTCGCTGCAGCTGTAGCAGCACTCCCACACGATAGATACATAGAGGAGGAGGAGGGATTGGTAGTGATACAGGGGAGGATGGCTGCAAATTGGGCAGACAACGGGCAAATCCAGCATAGGACAGCCCACAGAGAGCGCTTGCGTGTCCAATCCTATCGACAACCTTCAAAACAAGCGAGGAACCATTGATAGGGGCAGAGATAGGTAACAAACAATTCATCTTTATGGTAGATTCGGGAGCCGAGAAGTCATGTTTACGTGAAGGTTGGTTTCCGCTATCTAATCGTAAATTGGAGACGCAGGGGTTCTCTGGGGCAGTGGTCGAAGTACCTTACACATAAGATATGGACTTGACAGTGGGGGGAAAGACAGTGAGGGCACCCTTATTGTACTATGAACAGTCCCCTGTCAATTTACTGGGGAGGGATATCCTCAGCAAGCTTAATATGACTATTTCATTTACCAAAAGAGGAGGAATTGTTTGTTCAACACCAGGAATGTGCACAATGCGAGCAATGCTAGTGATATATTCACGAGCCACGTGCCCGGAGGTGTGCGGCATACCAGTGAACCCAGACATGTTCCTACATGGGTTAAAAACATTGGCACTGGTGGTCCCAGAGCTGAAAAAACTGGAGTGGAGGGTACCAGCAGAATTTGTTTTCCGCCCAATAGCCCGCCCAGAGATAATGCCAGGGACAGTGATGTCCCTAGACATACATGCAGTACAAATCGCAGCAAAAATAATAGCTGTAATTGCAATGGACATACACGGCTGTGAGTGGCATACAGTATTATGCATAAACGCCAACACTGCACTCCAAGAATTATCAGACGAGGAACTTTTCACTGACTCAGAGAGTGATGGAGAGATCATTATGGAAATAGCCATCCCTTGCGAAATAATGATACAACAGAGACAGGTGCCAGTACAGCCGATGGCAGTAGTGGGGGCCCCACCTTCGTTCTTTAATGACGACATGCAGTCGGTGCCATGGCAGTTGTGGACAACAGGTCCACATGATGTAGGACTGCTACACGGAGTGACGCCAGTGAGAATAAACCTTAAACCTGAAGCGATTCTGCCTCGAGTAAAACTATACCCCCTGTCCCGGGAAGCAGAGGAGGGAATAAAAGAAACAATAAATGCCCTGTTCACCCAGGGAATAATAGTACCCTCAAACTCCCCGTGTAACACCTGTATTTACCCAATCAAAAAAGCAAAGGGAGGGGCGTGGAGGATGATCCAGGACCTACGCCCACTAAATGACGTCATTCAGAAAGAGTTCCCTTTGGTTCCAAATCCTGCATCTATTTTATGCAGCATTCCAAAAGAAGCGTCTCACTTTACAGTGGTGGATCTGAAAAATGCATTCTTTTCCATACCACTTGCAGAAGAGTGCAGATACCTGACAGCATTTACCTTAGGGGGAAGGAGGTATGAACATTGCAGATTGCCCCAAGGATATTGTGAAAGTCCCAGTATATTCAACAGGATATTGCATGAAGATCTTGGGAACATGACAGCAGATAGCACGATAATACAGGATCATACAGTACGTGGATGATTTGTTAATCTGCAGCAAAAATGAAGAAGATTGTAGAAAGGACTCCATTGCCCTGCTGACATTATTAGCCCAAAAGGGGTACAAGGTTGACAAAGAGAAGTTGCAATACTGCCAACGTGAGGTGCTGTACCTAGCGAAGAATGAATGTTACAAGTATTCAAGAACTGTTTACATGTTGACCTGTATACTTGAGGTTAGCTAAGTACCTCATAGTAGAGATACAGTTTAATTGTATGTTTTGCACTAAATTAGTTTTCTTCTTGATGATGAATACTAAGCACTGTTTGTGAAACACTTGTCACTTGAGCTAGTTTTCTATGTTAGTTTTTATGTGCTTTTATATGATTACTATTTATATTAAAATTTGCTTTTGAATTAGAATTACCAATGAGGTCAGGTTGAATTCTCCTAAGACTTCTGCCTTTCAGGTTTGCACTACCCCCACAGATGTGAGAATCCCATTAGTATCCAGTGAATTATGTGTTTATAACCTAACATAGAGTGGTGGCCTCCTTTTTGTTGAAAGTTCATTGATGTCAGGTTAAAAACCACCGCGCCCATTTCCTATATCTGATTTCCCTCCTTTTTTCTATTTAATGAGCAGTACCTAGGGCAGCTCATTTCAACAGATGGCAAGAAAACAATCCCAGACAGAGTCGCAGCCATCTCAGCTGTAGGGAGACCGAAAACAGTGAAAGACATGCAAAAATTCCTAGGAATGTGCAACTATTGCCGTGCATGGATTTTAGACTAAGCAGCATACACACGCCCCTTGCTTCAGGCACTCAAAGAAGCACAAAAGGAAAACACAGAGATTCAGTGGGATGCAGAAGTAGGTGACGCCTTCATCTCACTCAAAGAACTCATATCAAGTGCGCCAGTTCTTGCGAACCCAGATTATGAACGCTCGTTCTACTTGTTCTCACACTGTAAAGGGACACTTATGAAAGCAGTTCTAACACAGAAGACATCGTTGGGACACAAGCCGCTGGCATATTACAGTGGAACACTAGACGCTGTAATGCAGGGACACTTCGTATGCAAACAAGCCCTCGCAGCCGCCGCGTTTGCCATTGAAAAAAGTGCCACCATAGTAATGGGGTGCTCACTGACACTTTGTAGAACATTCATTGTTCGCCATACTAGAACGATCTAAAAGCACATTAACCACACAAACAGCCACTGCATATGAAGTAATATTGTCAAGCGCCAATATACATGTAGTGAGGTGCAAGGTGGTCAACCCCGCAAGATTCATTTCAGAACCATGCACTGTGGAGGATGTGCAAGCACATGACTGTGCGACGTATCAGGGTGAGGAAAGTGGAATAACCATAGTAAGTGAAAACGCACTGGCCGAAGGAGAGGTATTTTTCATAGATGGGTCAGCTTCCATAAATTCAGAAACTGGAGAAAAGCATGTGGGAGTTGCGGTCGTGCGGATGGAAGAAGGTGAGTACGAGGTTCTAATACAACAGCGACTACCCGCCCATTACTCAGCACAGGCAGCAGAACTGGTAGCACTAATTGAAACACTACGTGCAGCAAAAGGGTGCGCAGTGACAATTTATAGAGATTCAGAATACATGGCTATAACAGTGCACGAAGGGCTCGCCAGGTGGGGAAGGAGAGGGTTCAACCGAGCAGACTGTTCACCCATGCAACATGCAGAACTGTTAAAGGAACTCATAGAAGCATTGAAAGAACCCACCATGGTAGCAATAGTGAAATGCCAGGCTCACACCAATAATACAGACTTTGTCTCTTTGGGAAACGCGGCAGCAGACGCAGCCGCCAAAGAAGCGTCATACATGACAAAAGAAAGAACAGGTGAGTACTTAGTGCGAAAAGGGGATTTTCCAGACGGGTACAATGTCATGCCAGTGTCCCAAATATTGGAGCTACAGGAAGAGGCAACAGAGGACGAAAAGGAGTTATCGACAAAGAGGGGGTGTAGCCAGTCAGCTAGTGATTTATTATGGCGGCAAAACAACACAGGAAAGGTAGTTATGCCAACTAAACCACTAGAAATAGCGTTCCAACAGCGACACTTCCCAGCACACAATGCAAGACAACACATTGCTACAGAAATACAAGAGCACTGGTTCATTCCAGGGTTACAAGAACAACTTTCAAAATTGACAATGGAATGTACAACTTGCCAGATATATAATTCGGGCGCGCATCCGAAGTGCATGGAAGTGCGGCTGTTGGGCTGCGCCGTAATGCTGGTTTTGAATTTGGATCCGTGACTTTGGAAGTGGACCGCAAGGAGGAGGCGTCGGCAAGAGGAAGCTTGCATCTCCCTGCTAGCGCGTAATGCGCATCTCTGTGGACTTCGCTATATTTTGGACTGCTGGACACGCCCATTGGGCCAGCCCACCACCGGCCCCCTCGCCCTCAGCCACTTCCACTTTCTTAAAGGCACTGGTGCACGCGCATCTCGCGCGCGCATCCGAAGTGCATGGAAGTGCGGCTGTTGGGCTGCGCTGTGCTACTGGTTTTGAATTTGGACCTGTGACTGTGGAAGTGGACCGCAAGGAGGAGGCGTCGGCAAGAGGAAGCTTGCATCTCCCTGCTAGCGCGTAACGCGCATCTCTGTGGACTTCGCTATATTTTGGACTGCTGGGTATTTATGTTCTCACTCCCTTCACTGACATATTTGTTTTGACTCGACCGCGGGTTTACCGCGGGTTGTGTCTAGGGAGTGAATAACTCTCTCTGGTTCTCTCTTTCCCCCAGACACGTCCATTGGGCCAGCCCACCGCCTGCCCACTCGCCCTCAGCCACTTCCACTTCCACTTCCTTAAAGGCACTGGTGCACGCGCATCTCGCGCGCGCATCCGAAGTGCATGGAAGTGCGGCTGTTGGACTCCGCCGTGCTGCTGGTTTTGAATTTGGACCTGTGACTGTGGAAGTGGACCGCAAGGAGGAGGCGTCGGCAAGAGGAAGCTTGCATCTCCCTGCTAGCGCGTAACGCGCATCTCTGTGGACTTCGCTATATTTTGGACTGCTGGGTATTTATGTTCTCACTCCCTTCACTGACGTATTTGTTTTGACTCGACCGCGGGTTTACCGCGGGTTGTGTCTAGGGAGTGAATAACTCTCTCTGGTTCTCTCTTTCCCCCAGACACGCCCATTGGGCCAGCCCACCGCCGGCCCACTCGCCCTCAGCCACTTCCACTTCCTTAAAGGCACTGGTGCACGCGCATCTCGTGCGCGCATCCGAATTGCATGGATGTGCGGCTGTTGGGCTGTTCGGCTGGCGGAGGGAGGAGGGGGTAGGTACCATTGTGGGCTTTGTTGATTTTGTTCGGGTGGTGGGGGTGTTGTGTTGGTTAAGGGGTGTGTGGTTTTAAGGTGATTTGGTATTTATGAAGTTACAATCAGCTACAAGCACCCCCCAGTGTGTGATATGGGGAAAGCTAAACTTCCGCCCCGCAAAGATGCAAGGGCAAATTTTTGTTGGTGGCAGTAAGTACTGGAAGGGCAAGTTTGGCGAGGGCAGCTGCTCTACCACTGCCTGAGGCTAATGAGGAGGAGGTAGACCTACTTCAATGTGCACAACAAGGTCCCCAGTTAGAGAATCAGGCTGAGGACCAAATTGATCCTTCGCAAGAGGCTGAATTTTTTAAAAATTGCCCAAGAAAGGTCCCTTCTGGAGAAAATGACCGAGGACTTGGTTGATTCCTCTCAATCACTTTTTGGGGAGGATGACTTAGGGAACCCTGACCAACCTATAGGGACGGTAATTAACGGAAACAAAGAGCTTGTGAATATTCCTAAGTGTAATGGTAACGTAATAACCAATAGAAATAAAGAGCAAGAAAAGAGTCTTAAAACTAATCACAATAACGGCTATGATAATCTGAACTATGACAAACTGCTGGACTTTTCCGGTGGTACTACTTTTGATAAGGAGAAGACAAACGAGATTGGATCGAATTCCTCGCCTTCGCAATTCACGGTTATGATGACTATCTTTAACCACTTAATCTTGTCGGAACTTCGTAAGCAAACGGAGGGTGTGGCAAATTTTATCACTGAAATTAAAATATTACCCGACAAATTATCAGACATATTGTTAAAATCTCTTAGGAAAGAGTGGGAAGGGAAGGGAAGGTCGATGGACCCTGCTAAAGAGCCCCCCCAGGGAGAGATAGTTATGGTCGACGCCACACAGGAACCACCTCAAGTAGTGGTCAAGATGATGGGAATTAGCTTACTGGAGGAAATTGTCCTATCTGGTCCGGAGGTGATAAAGGGGACTGAGGGGCATGTGGTTTCGACGACTGATTTTAAACTGTCTAAAAGACAGACTAAAAAAATGGCGAAACAAAAAAAAAATGCTAATAAAAATGGTATAATGGCTAAAACATCTAGAAAATGTATGAGAAACATTAGTCACGATGAGGAAATGGAGGAAGCTCCAACGAGAGGTTATGTACAACAGCAGAATAAAAAGAGACCAATGGATGAGGGAAGGACCTCTGACAAGATGAATAATCAAGCCACCCAAAGCTCATATGTACAAGGTGAGCGACAGCTTTGCGATGTATTGAAAAATAAAAATACAAGTGATGAGGTTTACGAAATCTTCAATGTGGTTCTCCCTCAGGAAAATTCAACGAAAAAGGGAGGGCCTGTTAATGAGAAAGACATCATTCATTGTATTAGCAAGGAGGGACCCATGTCTAAAAATATCATGAAGATGAATGACACACCTACTGAGAAGGCCCTGGTAAGGAATATAATCCCCATTGCAGTGAAGGAGGGACTGGGGAGTAGGGACTGGAAGATTCCTATGAGCAACGTTCTTAAAATTCAGTCAAGCATGATCTTGGATGATCTCAGCCAAGAAGTGGGAGTGGAGACTGGGATGAAGCATCCTGGAAACTTGACCGGGGAAGTTATGGGGGGGTTCAGATGGGAAACACCGCCCTCCTGGAGAACCAAACACTTGAAGGCAAATTAAAGGAGAATGCAAATGATGAATCCCTCTATCAAAATATATTAAGCGTCTTAAGAGATAAACAATTGTAGGAGGTACCGAACATTGGGAGAATAACATGAGGGAGGTGACTTACGAAGAATATTGTGAAGGAGGGAAGGGTGTGGTTCATGGAAGGCAAAATGTGAGGAAGGAGAAGGAACAGCTCCATCAGGTTCATGTACTGGACCTGAAGGATCCGGTGAGACCGGACCTCCCGGCACTAGTACTGACTACATTGTTTCAGGACCAGTACAACATCTCCTTAAATAGACCATATATTTTGTCTCTTTTGGGGCAGATTCCTAACTTAAGCTTAACTGAAACTTCGGACATATACCTGGTTGACTATATACATAGAGAGAGGCTGGACTACGTCCGTATTGTGATACCGTCTCCACTGTTAGAAATCTTCTGATGAAGGAAGCAGAGGAATTGTATCGTAGGGGCTTTGATATTTTTGAATATGTACAGACCCTGCCTCATCCAAGTGGAACCTCTAGAAATCCAGGTAGAGAACAGAGAGATAATCCTTTGAATATGTACGAAGGAGAAAGGAAGGAGGAGAGGGTAAAGGACAAGTTACAGGATTGGAGATGGGTCGCCTTGTCCTTGAGAGAGTCCATTGATAATCTCAAAAAACTAGGGAAGCCTCTCTAGTAAAGAATAATGGTATTTTGAAATTGTTAACTTGGAATTCGAGAGGGTCGACACATCTCCTAAATAATGCAAATCTAATGGGTGATATGGCACAATATGACTTATTGTTTATCCAGGAAACATGGTCAAAAGTCGCTCTATGTTGGGAGGGATTTACGGTTTGCTCTCTTTGTGCTCATGATGGTGGTAGGGGTCGCCCAAAAGGAGGCCTATTTATTGCAGTAAAGAACCACTTGTATCCTAAAATCATGGGAGGATGGGCCTTTGCACATCATTTTCTGGCAGTGGCTTTTGTACTGTTATATAATAACAAGGCTACACCTTTTTTGTTGGTTAACATCTATTGGAACCCGGCTGACTTGTCAGACAAACAACTAGGCCTGGAATTATGTAATTTAGGCTTGCTTTTGCAGAATTGGTTGGTAATAAATACAGGAGGACAGGTGGTGATTGCAGGTGATCTCAATGCTACTATACAAGGGGATTCGTTCACTGGTGAAGTGATGATTAGCAAATTGGGTGAACTAAATCCTAGGGGTGACAACCTAATATGTAGGGGGAGGATGTGGTCTCATTTTGCAGAGACCTGGGGTTTGGAAATCCTGATTAATGCTCAACCTACTTGGATAGCAAGAGGATGTAATTCTATTCTTGACTATATCATTTGCTCCGGGGATCTGTTTAATTGCTCGGGCAACATTCAGCGCATTGAGACCACCGCGAGCGATCACTGCATTGTGTCTGTGGATTTTAGTATCACTATGCAACCTGTGGCTAATACTGCGTTTAAGTATAATATTAATGTTAACCAAGCTGGGAATCGAATTTCATGAACTGGATCGAAAACTAGACAATTAACTGCTTCTATTATAGCTGATAGTGAGAATTTATCAGAACAGCAGAGGGAAATGACCTATGCAGCCAGGAATTTCACTGAATATATACGGAGTTCCCTAGAAAAATTGGATAAAACTGATAAGAGGGTTACTCAAACAAGGAAAGGACATGCCCATAATTTCGACCTAGCAATTAGAGACAAAAAGCGGATCATGCGGAAAGATATAAGAATAATTAAGAATTCGGGATTGTCTTTTATCATCATGATTGACAGTATCAAAAAAACTAAACAAACATATACAAATTGGTCTATACAGCACAGAATAATCAAAAGCCAGAGTGACGGGGAAAAACTGTTGGCGTCACTAAGGGGTACTAACTCAAGAAATTTCTGGCATCTAATTAATAACTGGGATAAACCACAGAAAAATTTTTTAGCGAATCCCATTAATGAAGCAATGTGGAAGGGTCACTTTGCAAAATTGTATTGCCCCAAAGAGGCTGTGACGGATGTGCTAGGTAAACAAGATATACTCTGGCGTTTGAACTTCACCACTTGGGACATAAAAAACCTTATAATAAAATCTAAAAATTCCGCGGCACCGGGACCCAACAATTTGTCGAACTAGGTACGCTATTTACAAACATATTGGTGACCAAAACTTTCCCTATGTCTTGGAGGGTATCGGTTATCATACCCATATTTAAAAAGGGTTCTCGGTTATGTCCAAAGAGCTACGGGCCAATTTCCTTGGCAGACCCGGAATCCAAACTCTTCTCGTCACTTGTGCTACGAGATATCCAGAAATGGATTGACGAGAAGCAGGTTTTGGATATGAGACACTTTGGTTTTAGAAGAAATATGGGGACGGAATGTGGGGGTCTCATTGTGCTTTGCCTGAGAGCGGAAGATATGAAAAAAGCGGAGACCTCTGTCTTTATTGCGTCGATGGATCTAAGCCAGTGGTCTTCAAACTTTTTTGGCCAGGGCCCCCCTGAGCAAAATTTGGGCAGGTCGGGACCCCCCAGAAATGCCAAATGGACAGTATATATTGCGCGCTGTCACCTGCTCCCATCAAAGTCGCTGGGCTCCCTCATCCCACTCCTACCCAGTCGCTGGTCTCTCCCCACCCCATCACACACCCAGGGCTCTCCCCACTCTGCTCCCATCACTATCCCATGGTTCCCGCCCATTGTGCTCCCACCATAGTCCCTCGGTTCCCCCATCCCGTTCCCAACACAGTCTGAGGGCCAGTGGCGGCTGGTGAATCTTTTTTAAGTGGAGGGGCATTAAGGGGAGGTTCGGGGGGGTTTCCCCCTGTGAATTTTTTTTAAATTTTTTTTTTAAATAATAGGTTAAAATGTTGCATTGTAGAGCATACTTTTAACAAAAAATGGGTAAATAGCCAAACAGTTTGCAATTGTTGCTGGGAGTCCAGGGGGCAGGCATTGATATTTTATTTCTATCGCGCTCGTACACAAGTGTTTTAGAGCGTGACAAGGCAAGGGAGGGGAACAGAGGAGAATAAAACAGCGATCTTACTAGGCCCAGTGACATTGAGAACGCGCAAGTGTGAGGGGAAAAGTGCATGGAAGGGGGGAGAAGTGGAAAGTGTGAAGCAGAGGAGAAACAGATAAATAACAATAAATAAATAATAAAGGCAACAAACAGTGGTAGTGCAGCCAGCAATTTGCAAGTGCTACGTTTAAGGCAGCAGACAGGGTAGGTCTGATAAGTGCAGGAAGAAAGATGGTTCTCCTCAAGTTTTAGAGTGGCAGGGCGCTGTTCCAGAGGGAGGCCCCAGCCGAAGACGGAGATCTACCCCCAGCTCGTTTCTTTGATAAACGACTGACCCTGAGGGAGTTGGAGGTAGAGGAGTGAAGAGCTCGAGAGGGGAGGTATTTGCGGAGGAATAGCTGAAGGTATTTTGGACCCAGGCCCCAGAAAGCCTTGTGGACAAGGCAGAGGGTTTTGAATGATAGATGTCCGGTAAAAAGATACCATCCCTGTCCCCTGGGCCCCACTGGTCCTAACACAATGAACATGATTATGTGTATATGCAAGGCGCTGCACATTCATACAGCAATCACTCTATCATTCACATGAGCATCCATCACCATACACTCACTCATAACGCATCCATACACATGTTTAAATAAAAACAATGAACATAAACGTACCTTCTGCATTGGCCTGTGTGTGGGTGCAGAAACGGCCTGCTCCAGCTGCTCTGTCCGTATGTGCGAGGAGGAGCAGGAGCTCCCCCTCGGACATACAGACATGCAGTGCCCCAGCCAGCATTTCCAATGAGCTATGCATTACATTTTAACACAAAGCACCCCTTTGGGTACTATTGAAACAGTGGGCTTCATAACTACTCTGGCGGTAGCTGTGCCGGTAAAACCGGCACGGCTGCCACTGGAGTTGCATCCGGGTCTGGCACCCGCGAATGGGCAATTACTAGGTCATGCCGAGTTAGGCGGACATGATAATTGCCCTTTCGAAGGTGCCGGTAGATCCCCATTCCCATTTGAGCCCCATATGGCTCAAATGGGAATGGGGAGCTCGGATGCACCGGCACCGTTAATAACGGTGCTGGTGCATCCGACGAGCTGAGGTCAGACCTGGCGGGGGCTGTCAAGCACCCACGAGCACAACTCTTACTATGGCGGAACGGTAGCAACGGTGCCGGTAGCTTACCAGCACCGTTGTTACTGGTCCGCCATAGTAGTAATGAGGCCCAGTCTGTGACTAAAGGAATGAATATCCATTTACAACTGTGGGCCACTTTTTCATTGTTGCCTGAGACAGTTTCATGCTTCAGCCCGCCCATGTGGGCCACCCCTGCCCATTTCTTCCAATCTAAAAAAAAAAAAAAAAATCTTTTTTCATGCTGAGCTCTCAGGGCCCCCCTGGGATGCACCCGCGGACCCCTAGGGGGTCGCGACCCACAGTTTGAATACCACTGATCTAAGCTCTGCATTCGACATGGTGGATAGGAATATATTGTGGATCAAATTAAGAAATTTAAACATGCCGGCAATTTTGTTGGATATTGTAAGAGCAATATATTCTCAGACAGATGTGAGAGTCAGACTAGACTCAGCGGGCACCCTTTCGGACCTATTCACTATTCATAATGGTTTGCGTCAAGCCTGTAGACTGGCTCCCACAATTTTCAACCTATATGTTAGTGGTGCATTCACGGCTCTATTGAATAGAGGGTTAGTTTCACCTAGAATTTCGACTTTGAGGATGGACTGGTTAGCATACGCTGATGATTTTCTCTTAATTGACATCACTAAAGTGGGTCTTCAGCGTATGCTTAGAGCCTTCGAGGGTTTCATTGACTCAATTTCATTAAAGATCAATCCTGATAAAACAGTCATTGTACGACTTGGGAGAAAGAACCAGACCTTAAATAGGTTGACATGGTTATCGGGTAACATTAGCCTGAAAGCTAAGGGGGGATTTTAATATTTGGGCTTCTCAGTAGCTGGTACACTTTCTAGACCGCTGATGCACACTCAATTGAAACTTAAGGCTGATATCACTATTTCTCAAATGCGGGCCCTCGACGCAAAATTCGGGAAGTTCTCAATGATCCCCATTAGAGAATTTTATACCAAAAAAGTGGACATAAGGTGCTGAATTTTACCCCTCAACATGGGAGAGTGTATGGGCTTCAATTGAAAGTAGTATTTGGAAATCGGTACTGTATCATCTGCCAAAATGTATCCCATTTAACCTAATCAAGTACGAATTGGGCCTAAATTAGTTGCAAGCCTTAGTGACCTGGAGAAGGATGTTGCTATGGAGGAAATGCTATTCTTCTGATATAAATACCTTGGGCCTCATTCCGGGTTTGGAGCTAACCATGGAGTAATTAGCTCCATGGTTGCCTCCGAAACCGTCCCAAATCCGGCATGGTGAATGGAGTAATTACCGGTCCATTCCAGGGTTGGAGGGACCGGTAATTCCCCATTCACCTTTTGCCCTTCCCCATTCCCATTTCTGCCCCATAGGGCTCAATGGGAATGGTGAAGGAGGTAATTACGGCACCGTAAATTACGGTACCTTAATTACCTCCGAAGTACCTTTGCGGGTCCCGTACTTTACTCCTGCTAAAAGCAGGAGGTAAGGTAGGACCCGCAAAGGGACCTCGGAATACGGAGGTAAGGGATTACCGGCATCGGCACCCTTACCGGTGCCGGTAATTCCTTACCTCCAACCTCGGAATGACACCCCTTGTATTATTATGCAGGCCAAGATACCACCAACCCTTTTATGGCGGAATTGAATGTAGAGATTACAAATAGTCTGATGAAAATGGGGATATCTGCCACTTCTCTGAGAAACAACCCTGCTAGGGTGAAAGAAAGTGTTTTGGGATTTGATTGGATCCATACGAAAAATGCGATACTGAATACAAAAATTTATCAACAAGTTTGTGCACTAAATAAATGGTTACCAATGATGGAATGCTACTTAAATAAGTATCCTAATATAACAATCAGAAATGACTTTATGCGTTTCAGATTCAATGTTTTGCCTCAAACCAAATACTAACAATCAGATCCTATGGTAAACTACTATGGCCATGGTGTAGGTTTTGTAAGGTAGAAGGGGAGGTCGAGGACCTGAAACATATTCTTCTGGTCTGTCCGGCTTTGAAGGATAAAAGAATGTTATAGTTTGCCCAATATGTTAATAATACTGCTGATGTGGACAGAGAGCTAATTTGGTATAAAATGTTACATAACTGCAAAGGCAACCTGAATATCAGGGTTGCAACATTTCTAAGAAATGTTTGCGCTCTGTTTTAAATATATAGAGAACCTTTTAGAGTGTTAACACATTTTTGATGTGGTCTTCTTACTATGTAAGAGTTCGAGAAGGATTTGGTTGTTGCTTTTGGTAAAATTATGAGCATTCATACTAATGACTACACAAGATACAAGAATTTCGATGACTTGTACTAAAGAATACTGGATTCTACTTCGCTTGCCGTATGTTGTTCGATTTTTGTTTGGAACTGTAATGTAATGTTATTCTTGCTTCTGTTGGAAATTTCATAATGTATTTTAACTTTTGTAAAGGTTTTTCTAAACCAAAACAAATAAATAAAAAAAATAATAATAATAATTCCGGCATTACTCTAAGAACACTTAGGAGAACAATACCCAAGCCGGTAGGTCCATTCAGAGAGTTGCATATAGATTATGCAGACATGGGGGAAAGGTGCAATGGAGCAAGGTATATGATAGTGATAGTTTGCCCCTTTTCACGATGGGTAGAAGCAGGTCCCTGTGCCCGCCCCGATGCCAAGTGCGCCGCAAAGTTCCTAGTGCGGGAAGTGTTCCCCCGCTGGGGAATTTGTGACGTGTTACGCTCTGACAACGGCACACATTTTGTGAACGACCTCTTCAAAGAAGTAACATCAATGCTAGGAATTAAACACAAATTGTGCTCGATTTATCACCCGCAAAGTAATGGCGTGGTAGAAAAAATAAATGGACTAATTAAAGGAAGGTCCTCAAAATTGTGTTTCACACTCAAGAAAAACTGGGTACATTGTCTCCCCCGGCCTTGTTTGAACTGAGAAATCAGCCCAGCAAAGACCACCATCTGTCACCACATGAGATTGTGACAGGGAGACGCATGCAAACAGCACATTCACCTCTCCGCAGGCATTCAAATGCACACAGAAGCGCCACTGTATTAGGAGAGGAATTCAACAAATACCTAACAAAAGTCACAAAGGCTGGACGCATGATAGCAAAACAACTAGCTCTGCCTTTCACAAGTGAGGGGGAGAATGAAACACCTACACCAGTAAAAGAAAACCCAACAGGTCAGCTAGAACCAGGAGAGATGGTTTACGTTGGAAGGTTTGTTCGTCGGTGGAATGCTCCAAGATTTCATGGCCCATATGAAGTAGTGTTTTGCACACCCACAGCCCTGAAAGTAAAGGGCCTGAGGTATTGCATACATCTGACTGACATTCGAAAAGCATATGACAGTGTGGGACCAGCAGAAAATACAGAGTGCTCAGATAGAGTAAATACGCAAGAATAAAGCAAAAACTGTGTAAAAAAAAATAATAATGTTTTACTGCCGTATACATGCATGATTTATTGAATGATACAAAATATTATAACAATGTTTAGAAAGAAGAAAAGAAGTACTGTATGAAACTGACCTGTTTCTCCCTCTCTCTCTTTCTCCTCCTCTCTTTCTATTTCTCCTTTAATTATTTCTCACAATCTCCATTCTCAGTATCATGATTTGCACACTATAATGTTAACACCATCTCTCTTACTTCTCGGTCTCTTTTGTCCCTCCCCATTTCAAAGTTGGAAATACAAATAAAAAATGCAACTATATGCTTAATATGCCTTTTATGTTTCAACATATAGGAGAGACCATGGCAACATAGAGGCAGCCTGCAACGAGTAGAAATAGGGATGCTAGGAGTAGAATTGTGCATTTTCATTTACGTACATATTCATATGAATGTGGTTTGACTGTCTGTGCAATTATATTTTTCACACTCATGTTTGGTCTAGTTCTCTATTGGATAATAGCATTTATCTGCATTGAGATAAATGAAGGGGGAGGTAATGCAACTAACATGGAAAATGCAAGCAAACCATTTAAGGAGGGTAATTATTTAATATGGGATGGTTTTCAACTGGTATGGGGGTATAGCCCCCACCCAGCCCAGGCAAGACGCCAAAATGATACTAATAACAAGTCAGCCACTCCTCCATAGCCCCAAAACAATGCAATAAATTTCAGTGTACAGGAGCTAAATGACCGGCATCCCTCTGTTATATCATGGCTATACGACACCACTGCTACCCTACCCAGAACAACAACCGATTCTCCTGTAGAAAATGATTACACCACAGAAAAGATAAAAGAAAATGCTGAGATAGCTAACAATTTTATGGCCCTGTACGAAGAGTGGGAAAAGGGGGGGCTGGGGACAGGGAGTCCGTAATACATGCAGCTAGGAACGCGAGAACATATCTTTAAAGCAGCAGAAAAAGGAGGGAGGTGGGAAGGAGGAAATATGATGAATACTCCGGCTTAGCGCTGGATACAATAGAATATCCCAGACACCCACACCAATCAAATAAATGGTATGCGGATATGAGCTCCACACTTAAACAAACAACCAACGAGAGTTGTTACGTGTGCTCACTGATTCCCCATGCCTCAGGGACACCTAAGGTTTTAATACCGCAAGAGCTGCCTCTCGCAGATGCCCAATGTCTCCTTCATCTCACTCTTTGTAGAATTAAGAACACTTTCCATGCGCACACGGTATCTTTTGAAATGCTGCAGAATGGGAAAACGTGCTACTCGAGAGCCCAAGGTGTGGTGTGCTTGAAAGAACCCGTTTTTTTTTTTGTAAAAGGAACATTGTTCACTGAAAAGAAGTGGAGAGACGATGTGGGGACGTGCAAAGCTGAAGCACTACGAGGGTTGCCAACTGAAAAATTGCAATGGATCGAGAAAATCTGCACCACAATCTGGGCTGAACACATAGCCAAATTGACCTGGGTGAGTGCCATAGAAAAGCCATTCAAACTGCAAAAAGAAATTTCGAATGAATTTTGCTTCCTGGGAGAAGGGAAAATCGACATGGGAAGAAACATGAACTGCAGTAAGACTCTGATAATCCAAGATATGAATAAAGGAACAGCAGTATTAATGGACACTTACTGGGTCTGTGGCAAACGGGCGTACATGCACCTCCCACCATCATGGAGGGGCACGTGTTCCCTGGCGACACTGCATTCAGCTCTAATGGTAATTCCGGAGAGCCACATCGGAGAAGGGGGCAGGACAATGGCCCAAGCAGCAGCAAGCGCCCCACCCACTGAAGAACCACCACTGTATGCCCTGTCAGAAGGGAACACCGAAGGGACGGTATCCAGAAAATGGAGGTCGTCGAACTACATATCCAAGGCCTCCTAAGAACTTTTGGCACAGATCCTGGACAGGTACAGATTGTTCAGCTCAGCCGAGACCGTCTTTGCCTCCCTTATTCCAAGCATCCAAGCACGAACGAACGCGAAGTGGTTGCAGATAACCTGCTGGAGCTGATCCAATTGGCTAACGACACTGAAGAAGGGTTCAACGTGATCAAGGTGGAGCTGGAAGCTCTGAGAATAATGACCATGCAGAACAGGTATGTCTTAGACCTATTGATGGCGATGGATGGAGGTGTTTGCCGAAAAATCGGAAGTGCCTGCTGCACTTTCTTACCTTCTGAAGATGCTGATAACGGGACTCTGTCCCACATCATCACTGCAGTGCACAACCTAGGGGAACGCATGAAGAAAGAAGGTGGTGCAGATTCAAGCACATGGTTCGACAACATTTTTTCATGGGTGCCATCCTGGATGGGGCTTACAGTGAAACTACTGATGCCCCTCATCGTATTTTTGCTTGTGATTTTTTGTGTGTGCCAGCTGGGTCTTCGATGCTGCGCAAACGCAGTCCCAAATTGAGCAATGATGATGGTGACAATGGGCAACGCTAGAGGAGGGGCACGAATGCAACAGGAAGCCCACGTACAAACTGGTGAGGATTCAGAACCCAAGTTCAGAATGGTACCCATATATTATGACGGGGATGTAGTGGATAGGTTATATCATACCACAATAAAAGAGCCCCTGGAACTAGAATGGTACACAGAGGTATGGGTGGACCTGGAGGGAGATGGGGGGGATGTATATATATGACCTGCACACCAGATGAGTACGCTAGAAGGGGGGAAAAGCCTCCGGGGGGTTTGCCAAGTTTGGATGCCAATAAAAGGGACACCGGCCTGGGAGGAGGCGGTGTTAGCTGAGAAGGAGCGCGAGAGGTTGGGGAGCTAAGGTATTCGTTACTTAAGTAATGAAAGGGGGGAAATGTAGGGGAGGATAGGTCAATAGGACCCCCCCTCCACTACATCTCCCACCCTGGTGAAGACTCATGACTCGTCGGCAGCCCACCGGCCCCAGGCGGCAGGGCGGCTGCGGACCGACACAGGAGGCTGCACCGCCAAGTTATGTGGCAGAACATAGACGCCATCTTGTACTCCATTTTGTTAAATACGTTTAGTTCTAACCTAGGCAGAGCAAACATGCACACTAGAAACTGCAGCTTGACCCCCACTCGACTGCGCTCAGAGGCCCACACTTCCCCCCGCCCTTCACCGCCTGGCAGATCCGCTGAAGACTCGTTCTCATGAGCAACCAGACACGAACAAACAACAAAATAAAACACTGTAGCTATTAACCTTCCACAGTACATCATTGCCTCAGCCATGAACGAGAACATTAGGAAGTAACTGAGACCGGCCCAAAACCTGCCTGCCCTGACCCTGTACCAAGCCCCCAGAAGTAGACTGTGAGGCACCCCATGCCCCTGTCAACCCCGAGAACTCTTGTAATGTATAGAAACCATTTATGTAATATATGTTGTGTTGACTAACGTTCGCTGCTAATATGGAAAAGAGTGGGTAAAGAGTAATATGCAACAGCTATTGTTTACAAATGTGAAAATGTACAAAGATTGGCTAAACTGATGACCCCATGCAATAATATGCTTTGTCCTCTTTGCACATGCACCTGCCTAACGCTACCTCATGTTCGTATGTCAACTATAGATATGAAATGTTGTAGTCCCCAGTTTGTATCCCTCGTAATGCAAATATATATAATTCCTCGAAGAGACTCCATGTGTTGTCATTCGCCCCTCACCCAAGGCACAGTACACCGCTGTGTACAGGGTGCCGCGCACAGAGCTGCAAGGCCATCTCCCCCTCCTCCCGCCCAGGCCCTCCAGAGATAGCTGGTGTTCGAGCAGCACAGCCTCGCCTCCCCTCCAAAGCCTGCTGGACCCATCTCAAACATCCGCCTCCCCCATGTCAGAGGCCACCGCAGTCGGACTCTGTGAATTACGAGCTACCTGGTCCTAAATCCCACCGTCTCTTGGGCACCAGTCCCAGGCCCCCCACAGCCCAGTGGTATCCCTGCTAACCCCAAGTTAATGGTCCTGAAAGGGGGGGGCGCCAACCCTTGTACCAACAAATCATAATACCATCCCTCACTGTAGTCAACAAGACCGGGTGATCAAGTGCCCCCTCCCGCGCCCCTGACTATGCACACAGGGCCGACATGCTTGAACTTAAGGTGTCATTACAACTGATGTGGGGGGATCATATCAATGTCGCTGTCTGCATATTGATCTAAGGTCAGAGCTCACAAGACTTATGTAACAATAAAAGCATGAAGGGTAATGAATGGATGTGAATGTGTGGCCACAAGGGCAACTGTTAGCTCAGTCACCAATCATCACTATAAGGCACGTCCGGCACAGCACTCCACCTTGATGAGCCCAGCTGACCTCCCAACCCCACGTGATGCCACACAGACGTCCGCCAATCCTGGAGCAGCACCTTAAACATTGTATATAGTTCTAGATGATGCCACCCAATCCCAAAAACCATGTGCCCCCTGTAGCTACTTTAGGCGTGACGCATTTTCTGTAATAAGTACAACTGTCTTTGCTATTGTCAGACAGAGCGCTCTCGGAGTTTGCAGAGTCCTTTGCATGCCCTATATTGATTTTAGATAAAGCAAACCCTTTTATCTCACCCGCACTTGGTCTTGGTCTCATTCCCTCCTGGGGTGTGTCCTTTATTGCCTCCAAATAAGGGGGGTGCGTTGCAGGTAAGTAAAAATAAAAGACTGCAGGGGCTGCAGGGGTGTCCCCCGCAACACCCCGCTCACTATACTGTTTGGTATAGTGAGCGGGGTGTTGCGGGGGACACCCCTGCAGCACACCCGTGAAAAAAAATATATCTTTTTTTTTTCTTCAACGGGGGCTGCAGGGGTGTCCCCCGCAACACGCCTGCAGCCCCCATAGTATGTAAGTGTGTTCGCATGAGAAAGGTGCAAACTTTTGGTAGTTCGCACCTTTCTCATGCAAACTTTCCGGCCGCAGCAAAATCAGCCACGGTCGGATCACTTAGAATCGAGGGCCTTTGCTATTCCTTGCGTGTCTTTCAGGATATTCGCTAAGATGTTATAACAGCGGCGTATATTGGTTGCCGTGGACCTGCCTTGCACAAACCCTGCTTGGTCATCGTGTACCATATGTGGCATAAGAGGATTGAGATGAGTAGCCAGGATTTTTTGGAACACTTTAGCGTCTGTGTTTATGAGGCATTGAGGGCGTTCAGAGCCACATTCCTCAGGTTGCTTCCCCGATTTAAGAAGTAGGGTTATAACAGCTTTGCGAGTAGTGTTTGGTAATTCCCCAAGTTCCAGCGTCTCATTCCACACTGCATGGAGGCATTGGACCTGCAACTCAACAAATTCTTTATAAAACTCTGCACCCAGGCCATCATTGCCTGGTGCTTTCCCACCCGTTAGGGCCTTTATAGCTTCCACTATTTCGCTAAGCGTTAGGGGTGCGTATAACTTATCCCTGGCTTCACTAGATAGTAGAGTCGTAGGTATCTTAGAAAGGTAATTGTCTATTCCCTGGTCCGTAGCAGTGCTTTGAGGGGAGTACAGCGAAGAGTAAAAGTAAAAAAAGACTCTACTGACCTCTTCTTGATTCATCACAACAATCCCATCACCCCTCGTTATGCAAGGTATATTCGAGGTGCCCCTTTCGCCTCGGATCATCTGCGCTAGAAGTTTGTCCAGCCTTTCTTGTTTACCATATCGCCACGCCGCTGCCAGCTTATCCAAGTAGCGTATTTCACGGTCAGCAGTGGCCCGGTAGTCGTCTAGATGTGCCTTGATAGCGGACGCTGTCTGCGCCAATGGGGTGGACGTGTATCGCTCTTGTAGCTCGGCTATTACCCCTTCCTTCCTTTTCAATACTCCCCGTATATCCTTTAGTACTCCTGCTTCAGTGGACATGGCCACCCCCCTTATGTAGGCCTTAAAGGCCTGCCATAACATAGCTTGACTATTAACTGATCCATCATTGTGTTCGAAGAACTTGTTGACGTGCTGTGTCAGACTCATCTTATATACTGGGTTCCACAGTGCTGCAACCTTGAATCACCATGGTGTTTTTAGCATAGTGACCTCTGGGATAGTGAGCGCTAGTAGTATTGGTGAATGGTCTGAAAATGTCCTGGGTAACATTGTGACAGCCGCTGTCCAGCCCAGCCCCCATTCGGGATACCAACCAGGGATCGATCCTAGAGTGCATGTCGTGGACCGATGAGTAGAAGGTGTATGCCCGTTGTGTCCCTTGTGTTGCACGCCAGGCGTCTACCAAGCCTAGATCCCCCATATGCAGTCCTATTTTGCGGGCTGCTCCGGACTGTGGCCTACGGCTGTCCGATGTCCTGTCCAGGTCTGAATCTAATATAGTATTGAAATCCCCCACCCCGCATATGATATGGGCTGTGGGGTATTGGGCACATTTCTGGAAGATCTTGGTGTAGTATTCAGGGGTTTCTATGTTAGGGCCATATACTTTAATTAGTAGTACTTCAGTGTTGTGTAGTTTACCATGTACCATCACGTATCTACCATTAGGGTCACAGTCTGCTGCAATGTGTGTGAATGGTAACGTCCTGTGTATTAACGTAATGCCCCCCCAGGGCCGTTGTGGAGTAGGACATGTAGAAGTGGTCTGGACCCCATACTGGTGCAAGTTTACTTGCTTGCAAGTTTACTTGCAACAAATGAGTCTCTTGCAGAAACAAAATGCGTGCGCCTGTCTTATTGACGTATGCATACCCAGCCCTCTGACATTCCAGCTCATCATTTTTATCTCCTCTAGGTTCTTGTCAGCCATCCTGCTTGCCATTCACTGTCCCTACATTGTTATACCCATGTGTACCAGTGGCACAACCATGATGTGCAAAATCTTGTCTGTGCATTTTTTCAAGCTTAACTCCACGATCAACTGCCTCGCCCATCACCCCTACCCTCATAGTACCCCGAACTTCGACTATGTAGTATCCTTCCCTTCCCAACCTTCCATCCCTTCTTGCCCCAATAGCTAACTCATGCACTCGCATGTGGTGGGGCCTCGATGGCGGCCAGGGTCTAGTGCTCGTACCTGAATCTTTCTTCCATGGTTCAGTTTTACTTGCGTTTCTATCTCTCATAATGAACTGTATTGGTAGATATATTGTAGCTGCTGTCCGATAAAATGTCGATGCTTGCAGCATCATAATGTAGTACGGATTTGCCGTTTCTTGCCGCTCTGGTAGGTTGGTCCTAGTTCTGAGTCATTGACGTTGCCTGGTCGTTTCAGTCTGTAGCCTCTCCTCTTTCAGGGGATTCTTTGTCGGGCATGGGCATATTTGTTTCAAACAATGAGACAGCTTCCTTGGGAAATGTAAAAAAGTATGTCTTATTGTTGTGTTGGAGCCGCAGTCTGGCCAGATACAGCATTGCATATGGTATCTTGCGTTCACGTAGCATTTTCTTAACTCCCAGGAATGTCCGCCGTTCTTGCTGCACTGCTATTGTGTAATCTGGGAATATGCAGAGGATATTGGACCCAAGTTTCAATTCTTGTTTATCTCTGGCTGCCCTCAACACCAAGTCTCTGTAATTCATGAGTTTGGCTATTATCGGTCTTGGGTATGCGCCAGATATAGGGCGCGGAGCAAGGGACCAGCCAGGGTCTCCGAGTAATTCCTTGAGCAATCCTTCCACCGCAAGCTCCATAGGTCCTTTGAGTGCGTCTTCGGGTACCCCCACAATACGTATGTTATTACAGTGTGATCTCGCCTCCAAGTCTTCACATTTCAATTTGTCTGTGCCCAAGTCCTTGGCCATATTGGTGACTGTATTTTATAGGGCCTCGAAGGTCTCCTCAGTCTTACTGTCGGGTATGTCTGTTATATCCTCTTCCACAGGTGAAGAGTCTGATTCCCTGTCCTCCCCCTCCTCCTCACCTCTGATTTTCCGATGTAATGTAAGTTTCGGGTTATCTTGAGTTCGAGTCTTCACCGTTTTTTTTTGTAGATAAGGACAACTGTGAAAGGACGCCACAGTGACACCTAATGGGTGAACTGTGGCTACCCTCCTCAGCCGTTGATCAGTGGGGAAAAAGCCAGTGGCATAAAAAACCCCAGTAAGGTATTCCTCTGCTGAAGAGATGAGTGGATCAGGAAATTCCAGGGATAGTAATCTTTGGCGTATAAACAGCAGTAGAGTGCCTGAGAAACTCGGGAAGAGGGTTCCGGTAGCAACAAATCAATTCAGGAAGAGGCAGGCAATCCGTAGGACAGGCAGGAGTCGGTACACCAGAAGTAAGAAAAAGCCAAATCGGGAAGAGGCTAGGCAGTCCGTTTTACAGAAGGAGGTCGATACACAGAATGGCAAGGCAGTAGGAAAAGGGGGGGAAGGTGGAGTAGGAAGGAATGTAAAAAGACAAGACTGAGGGAAAATAACACAAGACGGGAGGAAGGGACCGGCGATAGATGGGAGCGGATATTAGAAGGAGGAAGGGCGAGGATACGGAGACGAGAGGAAAAGCTGGAAATCAGAAAGAGAGGAAAAATAGGACAGGGAGACTGGAGGAGGTAAGGAGACAAAAATCTCAGAGGAGCGAAGTACAAGGAGTACGGCAGCGCAGGCGATCAGAGATACTGTTCGTTGCAACGCATCCGAAACCGGAAGTGAGAGGCTAAAGAACCGGCGTCGGAATGCATAGAAGAAAAGACTAGACCGGTACTCTGTGCTTCGTCGTGCGTGAAGGAACCAGCAATGGAGGACGCAGCTTCCATTTAGACCAAAGCCGCCAGGTTCCCTGAGGTGTGACAGTATGCCCCCTCCTAAGGTCCACTCCTACTGGCTTGCTTGGATGACAACGGTGGAATTTGTATAACAGTAGGGGGGTGTTCAAATGAGATCTAGGTTCCCAGGTGTTTTCTGAAGTAGGGTATCCCTTCCAGTGGATAAGATACTCCAAGCGTCCTCTATGATACTGGGAGTCACATATCTGGGCCACCTCATAGACATCTTTAGAAGGATCCTTAGGTACTGAAGTGTTGCTTATCTTACGGGTCCATCTATCTTCAACAAAGGTCTTTAGTTGTGAAGTGTGAAACACCGGATGAACTCGCGTGAGCTTGATGGTAGCTGTAGGCGAAAGGCTACAGGGTTTATGACTCGAGAGATCTTGTATGGCCCAATATATCTAGGGGACAGTTTAGAGGGACGTACCCAACATGGTAGGAATTTGGCCGATAAGAGTACCTTAGAACCAACACCCCATTCAGGAACTGGTCTACGGTGTTTATCCGCTTGGGTTTTGTTTCTTTCTTGGGCCTCCTTCAATCCCAGCCTAGCTTTGTTATGTGCCTCTCGGATCGTTGTCAATGAGGCTTCGGCAGAAGGTACTGAGCTCTCTATGTGAGCTAATGGAAGTAGGGTGCGGGGATGGTAACCATAAGTACAGAAAAAGGGGCTAATTCCGAGGGCAGAGTGTCTAGCGTGATTGTAAGAAAATTCTGCCATCGGGGGTAACTGGACTCAATTGTCTTGTTGTTGGTTAACAAAACAACAGAGATACTGCTCTAACGTACCATTGAGGCGCTCCGTCTGTCCGTTAGATTGCGGATGGAATCCCGAGGTGAGAGCTCTCTCTATGCCCAACCCCTTACAGAGAGCGGACCAGAAATGGGATGTGTACTGGCTGCCTCGGTCCGAAATTATCTTAGTAGGTAGACCGTGTAACTTAAATATGTCTTTCAAGAAGATTTCTGCCATACAGGAGGCAGAAGGAACTCTGGGTAAGGGTGGGAAATGTGCCAACTTGGTGAAGGAATCAACCACCACCATAATACAGGTACAAACTTGCGACTCTGGCAAATCCACGATGAAATCGGTAGATACAGTGGTCCAAGGCCCAGTAGGAATGGCACAGGGTTCCAACAATCCCAGAGGTCGTTGCATGGTGGATTTGCTCCGAAGGCAGGTGGTACAAGACTGGACATATTGTTTGGTATCTTCCCTCATGTTGTGCCAAAAGAAATGTCTTACATGAAAATCTTGAGTGCAACGAATGCCACGATGTCCAGCAAACTTGGAGTCATGACACCAGGATAGTGCGGTCTTTCTTAACGCTGGCGTGGGTAGGTACAATCTGTCGTTTACCAGATAAAGTCTGTCTTTAACAACGTACTCAGTCAGATTGCCATGCATTTCGTCCTCGAATCTTCCTCCTGAATCGTCCTTGACTTATTGTAAAAAAGTAGAAATAACTCCAATTCTTTGGGACCTTGAAAACATCAATTCAGTCGTGGATTCCGATTCAGACAGATAGTCACTGCGTCGGGACAGGGCATCAGCTACCAGGTTTTGTTCGCCTGGGATATAGGTAATCTCAAAGTCAAACTGGGCGAAGAAATGTGCCCACCTTGCCTGCCTGGTATTCTAGCATTCAAATTGGCATAACACTTGCAGATTTTTGTGATCTGTACGAAGGGTAAAAGGATGTCCCCCACCTTGGAGAAGGTGGCGCCATTCAGCACAGGCTAATTTCATGGCGAGTAATTCTCGCTCTATAAAAGAGTAGTTACGTTGGCTGATGTTTAGGGTTTTGGAGAAATAGGACACCGGGTGTTCCTTACCATGGTGCTCTTGTAGTAAAACCGCTCCTACTGCGGCTGAAGAGGCGTCGGTTTCCACAATGAAAGGGCTGTGCTGATCGGGTTGTCTTAAAACAGGAGCCGAACAAAAGGTCCGTTTGAGCTGTTGAAAACTCTTCTCCGCCTGGGGGGACCATTGGAACGGAGAGGAGGACTTTTTGAGAAGATTGGTCATTGGAAGTACCTGTTGAGAGAAATTTGGGATGAATTTTCGGTAGAAGTTAGAAAGGCCAAGGAATCTCTGGATGTCCTTAACGGTCTTAGGAGACGGCCAGTCTAGGATGGAATTGACCTTTTGTGGGTCCATGGCAATGCCCTCCGAGGAAAGGATGTAACCTAAGTAGGAAATGGACTTGGCCGAAAAGACACACTTTTCAAGTTTGACAGAGAGATGATTTTCTTGTAATCTGTGAAACACCTCCTGGACATGGATATTATGTTCTTCTTGTGTGAGAGAGAAGATAAGGATATCATCTAGGTAGATGATGATTGAGTGTCCCAAGAGATCAGAAAAGAGTCTGTCCATGAAGCGTTGAAAAATGGATGGAGCATTGACCAGGCCAAAAGGCATTACCTGATACTCGTAAAGACCAAAGGGGGTCCTGAACGCAGTTTTCCACTCATCCCCAGATTGGATATGAAGCAGATGGTAAGCGTTACGTATATCCCGTTTGGTAAATATTGTGGCCGACTGAACGGCGTGAATGATTTCGGATATAAGTGGCATGGGATATCTGTCCTTTGTGGTTACCTTGTTTAGCCCTCTGTAATCGATACACGGGCATAGTTCCTGTGTGTCTTTCTTGGGGATGAAGAATAAAGAGGCCCCTGCAGGAGATCTAGAAGGCCTAATCAAGTCATTGGCCAGATTCTTATCGAGGTATTCTCGCAGATACCTTCTTTCTTGAAGTGTCAAAGGAAACATCCGACAAAAGGGGACCAAGGCCCCAGGATGTAGATCGATCCTGCAATCTTCAGGTCTGTGAGGAGGAAGCTCAAGAGGAATCTTCTCTGTCACTACATCGGTGTATTCCTTGAGAAAGGAGGGTAAACAATGTATAGTCTTGGATTCCACTCCACTGGCTGTTTGTACTGTTGTAAAGGTCGGTTTGGGCAGACAGTTCTTCTTACAGAAAGTTGAATGAAAGCTAAGAAGGTTTCTGGTCCAATCTATGGAAGGGTTGTGTCGACGAAGCCAACCTATGCCCAGAATCAGAGGGAAGTGGGCTGCTCTGATAATGTCAAAGGATAAATGTTCAGAATGTTCCATGATGCACACGGTGAGGACCTCTGTGGAATGAGTGATCAGTCCTGAGCTTAATGGTTCGCCATCGACATCCTCTACCTTCTGATCCTCGGTCTTGGCTACTCAAACAAGTCTGTGGTTTTCCGCCCACTGAGTGTCTATGAAATTGCCTGTGGCCCCACAATCCAGGAGGGCCTGGGTCTGAATAGAGGTCTTGCCGATCAGTAGGGTAACTGCCATCACCATGAGTCGGTCATCGTTACTACCTTCCAAGGTAGTGATTGAAAGGGTAACAAAGGGACTAGGATTATTCCCTCGGTAGTGAGTTCCCAAACTTACCGAGGGTGATCGTTTCCTGAGCGTCTCGAGGGTACATCTGGGCAGTCTCGAAGTAAATGAGTCGAAGATCCACAGTACATACACAGCCTTCCTTCTCGCCTTCTCCTGCGTTCTTCAACCGTGAGAGGGGCGCGGGTAGTACCAATCTGCATAGGCTCTTCTCGAGTGGAGCGTCTCGAGGAAGGTGATGTCAGAGGGAGGGAAACAGGAGGTATAGGGATCCCAATCTTTGTCTTTCGACGCTCTGCTCGCCGTTCGGTTAACCGAAAATCTATCCGCAATGTGGCTGTGATGAGATCTGTGAAGGTGAGAGGTCTTTCTATACGTGCTAATTCATCCTTTAATTCTTCTCGCAGACCTCTCCGGAATATGGCGTACTGGGCCTGTTCTTGCCAACCCACCACTGTGGCTATTTGTTTGAACAACGTGATGTAGGACATTAAGTCTGAGTTCCCTTGTCTGATGTCCAACAGGTCCTCGGAGGCCAAATAAGTGCTCTCGGTACGTAGGAAGGTCTGTTTCATCAATGTTTTGAATGCTTCGTAATCTTGTAACACGGGATCTGCTCCGTTGACCAGCGGGGTAGCCCAGGCCAGGGCATTGCCTGACATGTGAGTAATCATAAACCCGACTTAGCGTGCCCCGAAGAGAATGTTTGGGAACGAAATGAGAAATGCAGGTTACAAACATCCAAGAACTCCTTTAAACACTTGGGCGTCCCATCAAACTTCCCTGAGACTAGGGGTAATGGAGGTAGATCCGTAGTAGGTGGGTCTTGTTCTGCAATTCTCTGCTGTAAAGTGGCATTTGCGCCTTTGAGATTTTGAACTTCTAAGTTCAAGTTCTGAACTGCTGCCACTAACTCCTGCACCTGTTGCGGAGGGGCCATTATGATTTGTTGGCGTTGCAAACTGTCGGGTATGTCTGTTATATCCTCTTCCACAGGTGAAGAGTCTGATTCCCTGTCCTCCCCCTCCTCCTCACCTCTGATTTTCCGATGTAATGTAAGTTTCGGGTTATATTGAGTTCGAGTCTTCCCTTTTTTTTTTTGTAGATAAGGACGACCGTGAAAGGACGCCACAGTGACACCCAATGGGTGAACTGTGGCTACCCTCCTCAGCCGTTGATCAGTGGGGAAAATGCCAGTGGCATAAAAAAACCCAGTAAGGTATTCCTCTTCTGAAGAGATGAGTGGATCAGGAAATTCCAGGGATAGTAATCTTTGGCGTATAAACAGCAGTAGAGTGCCTGAGAAACTCGGGAAGAGGGTTCCGGTAGCAACAAATCAATTCAGGAAGAGGCAGGCAATCCGTAGGACAGGCAGGAGTGGGTACACCAGAAGAAAGAAAAAGCCAAATCGGGAAGAGGCTAGGCAGTCCGTTTTACAGAAGGAGGTCGATACACAGAATGGCAAGGCAGTAGGAAAAGGGGGGGAAGGTGGAGTAGGAAGGAATGAAAAAAGACAAGACTGAGGGAAAATAAAAGACGGGAGGAAGGGACCGGCGGTAGACGGGAGCGGATATTAGAAGGAGGAAGGGCGAGGATACGGAGACGAGAGGAAAAGCTGGAAATCAGAAAGAGAGGAAAAATAGGACGGGGAGACTGGAGGAGGTAAGGAGACAAAAAACTCAGAGGAGCGAAGTACAAGGGGTACGGCAGCGCAGGCGATCAGAGATACTGTTTGTTGCAACGCATCCGACAGCGGAAGTGAGAGGCTAAAGAACCGGCGTCGGATTGCGTAGAAGAAAAGACTAGACCGGTACTCTGTGCTTCGTCGTGCGTGAAGGAACCAGCAATGGAGGACGCAGCTTCCATTTAGACCAAAGCCGCCAGGTTCCCTGAGGTGTGACACTTACTCCGTTTCGTTTCTGCCTCTGTGATGCACCCGGTCTCCTTCTCCAGCTGGTTGCGGATCGACGTTACGTTGGTGTTTTTGCCGTCGAGTTTATCCTTGAGTGCAGCAAAACCTTCTTGCATTGAGTTGAAAACTCCATTTAGGTCCATAGTTGGCTGAGCTGCCTGCGTGAGAGGGGAGGCCATTTGGTCCATAGGGTCACTGAGTTTCTCTCTCTCCTTATTTGTTGGCTTTGTGAACCTGTCTATTGTTCCCCTTTCTTGGCTGCTGCGCCTTTGGGCATGATACTGTGTTCAGCAGCGTTGATTCACTCCTAGGCCGCGGATCTTTTCGCACAAATCATGATAACTATTGAGAAGAATAAAACCATCCTGAGGACTTGCAAAACTGCAATCTTGGTCCCAATTTATAAAAAAGGTGCAAGAAAACTATGGACCCATTGCGTTGCTGGATCCCCTGGGGAAAGTATTTGACTCACTGCTGCTTAAAAAGCTGGTTAAATGGGCCAATATTGCTGGAAGATCGGACATGAGCCAAACGGGGTTTGTAAAAGATACAGGCATGAATATTAATTTGATCATCCTTAATATGCTGAAAGAAGAAGCTTACAAAGACAGATGCCCTACATATGCCGCCTTCATAGATTTTAAACTTGCATTTGATTCCGTTAATACAGAAAAGCTCTGGCGAAAATTGAAAACATGGAACTGCCCGCTTGAAATTCTTGAGCCTATTCAATCCCTCTATTCAAATACATCTATAAGAACCAGACTATCGCAAGAAGGATTTCTAACAGACAAAATACTTACACATGGAATGCTCTCAAGCAGGGGTGCCTATTGGCCGCGACTTTATTTAATCTTTATACCTCAGATTTTGCGGAAAACAAACTCAAGGTACTAGCGACCCCCCCGAAGATAAACAACTTGCAACTAGCACATGTGATGTATGCTGATGACTTAGTTATACTCGATCGTATCCAAGTCGGCCTGCAGAAAAGATTAAAACAGTTCCAAAGCTACGCACTAGACAATGACCTGAAGATCAATGCAAATAAAACACAAGTAATGTCCTTAACAAGACTTCCAACTAAGAAAGCATCACAACTTTCAGTCTTTTTGGATGGCAAAAAGCTTGAGCTAACTAATACAGTCAAATACCTAGGTGTCCGGCTGAACAAATCTGAGGTGGAAAATGAATGGGTAAAGCATTTATAGACAAAAAATGGTTGCAATCATAACCTATGGATCCGAAACAATGTTGAATGCACCAAAAGATATATGGAATTATCTGGAAGGTATGATATGGTGGAAAATCCTCTCTCTACCGCGTCATTTCCTGTTCCAAGAATAAGATTTGAACTCGCATTGCAATCTTTAGAATCGATTAAAAACTGGAAATCTATAATGCTGTAAAGAAGACCTTAGTCGCAGACATTTTTCCATCAATTGATATTCTGCGACCAAAAACAAATTCATCAAAGCAGGTAGTTCTGAAAATGTGGAAAGAAGCATGTGTTCAAATCATGGAGAAATAAGGGATTTGAGAAGATATACTTGTCCTTCACTCCCAGCATGCAAAGAAAAGACTGCAAACTAATGACTGGATTCAAACTATGGAAAGAAAAGCAGACTACCAACTTTCGCTCCATTGTACTTCTGATGTTCGTCATATAAATGAACTGCCACAATACTTACAAAAATGTCCCGATAAATGGATAAGGGATTCTTTCATACGCCTCCGGCTTAACTTGCTACCTACTCGCAAAGTATTGGTGAAAACGAGACAATTACCAGAAACTATGGCATTCTGCAGATTCTGCCTGGATAAAATCCAACTTGAGACAATCCGATATATTATTATGTCCTGCTCTGCTCTGGCTGATAAGAGAGCTCTGTTTAGAGACATGATTTCTCTGTCAATAATAGAACTGGATGCCAATCGACGCTGGTCGCGAATCTTAAGCAGAGAAGACAAACTTCTTACATTCAAAGTTATTCCGTTCTGGAGAACGGTGGTTGGAGCAAAAGAAAAACCAGTCTCCCAATAGTCTTAAGATTGGTAAAAAGATTATAGAGAGACAGATGAAAACACAAAGAGGATGTAAACTAAAAGTCTTGTGTATAATAAAAAAGTTACTAATAAACTATAATATTTAATAAAAAATAAAAAAAAATATCAGGCTCACCGTTTATACTTTTGTCTTCCACACGTACAATGGGGATGAACCTGGGAGAAATAGTGGTGTTGGACAGCAGTGTATCTGCCAAACTGGTATCAGTTGTGATGTTTGTGCCAACTGTGGTTGCACTAACTTGTGTTATGTTATTATTAGTGCTATTTGAAAGTATAACATCAACATCCCTTGCCAGTATATGCTTCATAGTTCTTTGTTCATTTGCCAAGGAGGAACATAAACCAAAGATAGCGTCCACGGTAACCGCTATTAAGTTAAGTGTGGGCTCATAATTTGCTTCATGAAGCAATGTTTTATCATTCATTGTAGGACCCATGGAGTCCATGCTAATTGACGCTGATTCGACTGCAACAGTGGTGTCGTCACCATCTCTTGTCACGTGGAGAGGGACACGGGAAGGGGAGGGGCGGGCGAGGCGCGGAAACAGTTCCAGTTTGCTGTAGCAGAAATTAAGACGTGTTGAACCCCATCTCCTGCCTCCGCCTCCCATGTGTATGAGTGAGCGTGTAGTAGACCGCCCCTTGAGATAGTGAGGTCCACGAGGAAAACACACTGGCGACAAGGCGTGTTTCTGAACCATCGCGCTTCTTGTTTCTTCAGTGCACCTGCGATAGAGGATGCCGCTCGAGCTGTGCGCGTGCACCACGGACAAAGTTCTGGCAGGAAGAATTTTCCCCGACACTGGTGAAGAGGAAAGGCGGGTGGGAGCTTGTAAGCTCCCCGCCAGCGGCACACCAGCACCAGGAGCATTTGGGCGGTAAAAGAGACATCTCCCGCCAACAGTAACGTACCACACAAGCGGGTAGGAGCGTGAAGGCTCCCTGCTTCAACAAAACACTTGGGTGGTCAGAGAGACTTTCTCCCGCCAACGGCAATGACAAAGAGAAAAAAAAAAGAGAAAAGGGCATCGTGCTACCAGCGGGTCAGAGCGCAAAGACTCCCTGCTACACCAAACATCCGGGCGGTAAGAGAAGTTTCTCCCGCCAACGGCAACGGCCCACCTTGCCCATTTCAGTGCAGATTGGAGCGCGAGGACCCTCACTGCTCGCAACAGGCCACGCAGCATCAGCGCCACTCTCCCGCTATCCCGGTCCACAGCAGGCAGCTCAACAAGCCACAAATCACAGAGGCGCAAGAAGATCAAGGCGCAGCCTGGACTACGCAAGGATCAGCCAAGTGCATTAACTCTCTGCACGTGGCACAGAAGCCGCGCGGTGGCCAAACATCAGGCATTCCCTTGAGCAGAGCCTGTTCAGGCCAACAGAGTATGCGGGCTCCACCACATACTGAGCCCCTGGATCAAAGTGTGCACAGCAAGATGTCTGAAGTAATCTCAGCGCATACAAGGTCAGTATGGGGAGAAAGGGACAAGCAAATATCACCCACATTATCCTAACAGATGTCGGAGAACGAATCATTGACAGTGCCAATAACACAGGCTCGGGCACTTCCACCTTGGATGTCTGACAGCCTATTAACCCAACTGCCCACTAACTTGGACCTCAGTGACACCAGCACCCTGGGCCCACAGTGGAAAAGGTGGCTGAGAGATTTCGAGGTGTGTCTCAAAGCAGTTGGCCCGATTGATGACGTTAAAAAGCACAGTCTACTAACATTCTCAATAGGCTTAAATGTAAGAGACAGCGTTGATGTGCTCCCTGAAAGTGTCACCGAAACCTACACTAACTTGAATACGACACTTGCAGACTATTTTATGCCACACACGAATGTGGACTACGAGAGACACATTTTCCATACCACCAAACAAATCAAAAGGTGCTTTCGTAATGCGTTTGAGACTCAAAATGAAGCACTGTGACTTCAACAATTATTCCAATGAAGAAGCGCTGCGCTCGCAAATCATAGCCGGGTGCGAGAGTGCAGACTTTAGAAAACGGCTGCTGCAGAAGCCACGAAATCTGGAAGAAATCCTACGCCTAGCTCGCTCAGACGCCGCGTTAGCATCACAGGTAGAGGGACTGGATGACATCTAAATCACGCATGGAAAGCCAGAGTACGTCAACAAGCTGGAAGGAGCCCAAAAAGGCAACACCGACCCATTCTGCTACAGGTGCGGCCACGAATACCCGCATGAGGGACAATGCCAGCTATGGGTCAACAATGTTCCACCTGCGGGGGGGGGGAGAACCACTACAGGGCAGTATGCCTCATATACCGTAGCAAGATATGGGACAAAGGAAAAAGCGGATGACCAACACAAGAAAGGGACCAAAGACCGCAAAGCCCACCCCGAACGACAAACCAGTCGTACAACACCGCTCACCGCAGATACAGGGACGACCAGCCAGACAAAAGAAGGGAACAAACCTCGAGTGACTGGAGAGACAGTAAACCCACCACATCCAGACCAAGTAGGAGACCCAGAAGATACGTCAGATATCTAGTTGAACACTCACAGTCAGACAGCGCCTCAGGCGCATCCTCGGAGGACAACGCCCGGAGAAGCGAGAAACCAAGGAACGATCCACGGAAAAAGGGATACCAGTATGCTTTAGGCAACCCGACAGCAAAAGAGCACAGTCCGACTCTAGTCATAAAAGTCAATAAGACGGCAGCAGAATTCCTGGTGGACACTGGAGCCACCATAAATGTAATAAGTGAAGAGGTATACAACAACATACCACACGCCCCCCGTCTACAACCCGCCAAAGCACTGATATTCCCCTACGGCTCGAAGACACCCCTGGCCTGCAAGGGTTTTTTCACCGCATCATGCAGCTACAAGGGACAAGCTAAAGATATCCCCATGCATGTCCTGGAGGCTGCCACCGAAAGCGGATGCATCTTGAGCTACAAAGCCGCAATTGAAATGGGCCTCATCCATCTCCTCTATAGACTCATGGTGCACAAACACCTTGATCCCACCACAAACATTGAACAAGTATTTCCAGCACTCTTCAAGGGTTTGGCAAAGTTGAAAGGCCGCCAAATCGAACTGCACATTGACACCAGGGTCACTCCAGTGGTGCAACACTATAGGGGAATCCCCATAAACATACAAAAACAAGTAGACGACGAACTGAATAAGTTGCTGGAAGCCGACATCATTGAGCCAGCGGAAGGTCCCCCATAGTACCTGTACCCAAAAGAGACTCATCGGACATTCGCATATGCGTGGACATGCAGCGGCCAAACAAGGCCATCATGAGAGAACGTCACCAAGCTCTGCGTATCACTGACATGGTGCACCTCCTCAACGGAGCCACTATTTTCTCCAAGCTGGACCTCAACAAGGGGTACCATCAGTTGGAGCTCAACAAAGCTTCCCGATATATCACCACATTTGCCACTCATTTGGGCTTATATAGGTATAAGCGTCTTAGCTTCAGGGTCTCCTCTGCAGCAGAAACTTTTCAGTCAGTGATACACAATGTCTTCAAGCACGTACCCAACAGTCTGAACTACAGTGTCGACATCCTGGTATTCGGTCAGACCCAAGAACAGCATGACAACACACTCATGCAACTGTGCATGGTGCTGGAAGAGGCCCAACTGACCCTAAACAAGGTCAAATGTGAATTTAGGAAACAGACACTTTGTTTCTTTGGCCACATTTTTTCCGCCATAGGAATGATGCCTGATCCAGAAAAGGTCAGCGCCCTCGCTGACGCGGAACCACCAAGCTCCACAACTGACCTCAGATCCTTCTTAGGACTAGCGAGCTACTGCACACGATACATAAAAGACTTTGCGTCTGTCAGTGAACTCCTCAGGGCACTCACGAAACACAACTCAGAGTTCAAGTGGTCTGAAAAATGCCAGTAAGCATTCCAGCTAATAAAGGATCGCATTTCAGACGCCAAGAACATGGCCTATTTCGACCCAAGAAAGGCCACTGAACTGAGAGTGGACGCAAGCCCAGTTGGCCTAGGAGCCATTTTGACCCAGCTTGACGAGACCGACAGCCAATCCAAGCACATTGAGTCCTACGCAAGCAGGAGCTTATCCAAGACTAAACAAGCATATTCGTTGGCCCAGAAGGAAGGGCTAGTCGTAGTCTGGGCCTGTGAACATTTTCATTTATTCTTGTATGGGAAACCGTTTATGATTGTCACAGATCACCAGGCTTTGATGTTCATCTATGGCAATCCTCAAGCCAAAATGCCACCACGAATAGCGAGATGGGCTTTGAGGCTACAAGACTATCACTTCAACATAATTCACTTGACTGGGAAAGATCACAACCCAGCAGACTTCCTCTCATGACATCCAAGCAAGGAATGCGTGGAAACCCCGTGCATAGCGGATCAGTACATCAGGTACGTGATACAAGGAGCCACACCAAAGGGTCTTGACATGCACCAGATAGATCAGGAATCTAACGCTGATCAAGGACTACAGATCAACCTGAGGTGTCTGGAGACCGGTCACTGGAAGCAAGCCCGGCAGTTGAAGGAAAGCACGGGGTAGAATACTAAACAAGACATCACCTGTCTTCTGGCTGTCAAAGATGAACTCGCTAAGTCCGAGGAAGATCTACTGCTTAAGGGCACCAAACTAGTGGTCCCTCGCAGCCTAAGACATAAGGCCATAGAACTAGCCCACGAAGGGCACAGGGGCATAGTGTCCACAAAAAGGATGCTTAGGCAAAAACTATGGTTCCCTCATCTCGACACCCAGGTGAAGGAGTTGTTAAATAACTGCCCCACATGCGCAGTAATAAATCCACACACCAAACCAGAGCCACTATGCATGACTACACTGCCAGAGGGAGCCTGGGAAGAAATCGCCGTGGACTTTTTTGGGTCGCTAGAAGGGGGTGAGCACATACTAGTAGCGGTGGACGATTACTTGCGATTCCCAGACATCCAAATTGTGCCGTCCATATCAGCATACCACGCAATTCCCGCCCTCGCAGAATGTTCGCCACCTATGGAATTCCCAAAGTCGTGAAAACGGATAACTGGCCCCCATTCACGGGGCAAGACTTCAAGACATTCTCAGAATACATGGGATTTCACCACTGGAAAATAACACCTTTCCGGCCCCAGGCGAACGGCACTGTAGAGCGGTTCATCAAACGCACTACAGAAATCGCTCGACTCACAGGTGAGCCTGTGGAGAAGATGCTATGTCAATTAATGCGAGATTATAGAAATACCCTGCACAGCACCACAGGGAATACACCCTCTGAAGTGATGTTTGGGAGAAACATAAGAACCCGGCTCCCACACATAACCAATAAGACGACAGGTACAACGGCGATCAGGAAATGCGAGAGCAAGATGCTCGAAGGAAAGCTGAAATGCAGAGAGGAACCGATGAAAAAAGGAGAGCGAAAGAAAATGAGCTCGAACCAGGGGATGTGGTCATTGCAAAACAAACCCAAAGTTGCAAAAACATGGCTGCATCTGGCGAAGAACCCCTTACTGTTGTTCAAGTGAAGGGATCCCTCATCACAGCCGAAGGTGACAGAAAGACAACGACGAGGAACTCCTCACATTTCAGGCGGATGCCAGGAATCGTGCCTGTCACCAGCCCCACCTCACCAGCTCCCCTCACTGAGTGGGATGCACCCTACGAAGGAGAAAGAGAGGACTCCAGTGCCGAAGCACCACCATGGCCGCTTCAGAAATGCAAGGAGCAGACGGACCAGCGACCCCAAAGAGCTCTTAAGAAACCTCACAGGCTCATTGAAGAAATGACCTAAAGCAGGACTTTATGTTTAGTATCAGGGGTGGGGAGGTGTGGTGTCGTCACCATCTCATGTCACGTGGAGAGGGACACGGGAAGGAGAGGGGCGGGAGAGGCGGGGAAACAGTTAGTTCCAGTTTGCTGTAGCAGAAATAAAGACGTGTTGAACCCCATCTCCTGCCTCAGCCTCCTATGTGTATGAGGGAGCGTGTAGTAAGCCTCCCCCTGAGATAGTGAGGTCCACGAGGATTCCACCGGAACCATGTTGGATATGTTCTCCAATTCCAGAGAGGCTGTATGATTTGTATTGGGAATTACCAATGGTGCACCAACATATGCCAAGAGCCCGTCCAATGACTCTCAACGCAAATTGAGGCACATATTGAGTAACTACTTATCGTTGTTATGTTGCTAGTTGATATGGGGGAGCTTGCTGATGCCGGCATCCAACCGGTCAAATGCATCTGTGGAAAAAAGTTTGTTATTTTCTCACACTCGATTGGTGTTTTACACAGCGCGTTTGTTTGAGGCTGTAATAACGGTGCTTTTTAGAGTCGACACAATCATTTATGCGAGCCTCATCCTTGTTGTTCAGCGTATCAATGGAGAATAGAGGCGTGCAAACTATTCTTTTCCTACTTGCTACCATTTGTCTTTTGGCTCAGCTGCGCAACACACACACACGTGGTAGGGGAGGTTTTGTGTTTCTCTGCATGTGTGTGGGGGCGTCCATTTTAGTCATTGTGTGGGAGCCAATTCTCTTGCATACTACTTCCCAGTTATAGTCTAATAGTTTAACAATATTAATTACAAGGTAGAACCAAAGCATGTCTTCTTTTTCAGTGGTCGCGTAACTACCCTGGTCTAAAAGGATGATTTTAGAGACCATCCTGTGGCCATCTGATGATCATCGAACTACACTAGAAGTCATT
Organism: Ambystoma mexicanum; assembly: GCF_040938575.1. NCBI lineage: Eukaryota > Metazoa > Chordata > Amphibia > Caudata > Ambystomatidae > Ambystoma > Ambystoma mexicanum. The sequence continues at coordinate 340,738,883 of NC_090938.1, forward strand.
CCCACATCATCAGACGTCATCACGCTGTTAGTCATCAGCAAATATCTCAGAATGGTGGCTGATGATTTGGGGATGAGCTTAGAATGACTTAATTAATATGCTAACATCATCCCCATTTTAAAAAACTCTTTGTTCCTGATGCTTTTAGGATGACCTACTGATCACTTCAAGAGATTGCACGTTTGTCCCTGATGATTTGGGGATGATTCTGGGATGACCTGCTGATTACTTCAAGAGCATTGCCATGAAACATGTTTGTTCTTGATGATTTGGGGATGACTTACTGAATACTTCAGAACATCAGAGTTTGTAGGATGATATGCGGACCAAAACAGATTGTCATTCTGCTTTTGCTTAGTTGCACTTATGCTGAATTATCGCCCACCGTGGCAAGGGTAAAGCCTGAGACTATGTTGGGCCAAAGTGGAAGCCAGATGCCTAAAGATAGCATGCACCATGAGAATCCTTTGCCATCCCCGTCAAAAACAGGCACCCATCACCCTCACAATCCCCAATGTGGCATGGATAAAGCCTGAGACTATGTTGGGCCAAAGTGGAAGAAAGAGGCCTAAAGATAGCATGCACCCACTGGGTGAGAATCCTTTGCCACCCCAGTCAAAAGCAGAAACCCAGCACCCTCGCAATCAATACATTTCCATGCTGACTTGTTAGGTAAGAATTGGTGTAGTCCCACTGTGTGAGACTACACAACACTTATCTGCTTGGTATTAGGTAGGCCCACCTTTTGGTATAGGTCTAAACTACACAGGTTGGCAGTGTGACTGAGCAGCCAGGCCTATCTCAAGAGGAATAACTGTGAGCTGTAGAGCTGTACAAATTAAATCTGTAAATACAAGTAGCCAAGTAACACTTACACTCAAGTTTTCAGTTATAAATAGTTGTTTATTTAATTAACATCATTTTTTTTAAATAAGCATTCTTTAGAAAGGCAATTCATGTAACAATGTAAATATACTTTAAAATTACTTTTCAGAATCAGAGCAAGTTAGTGGATAATCTTTGGATATGCTTCATACACAATTGCTACACCCTGGGGTAACTTCAATCACAAGGACAGTAATGGCATTTATGCATCACACTAGGTTGCAGAAAGGAAAGGTTTAAAGAAGGAAAAAGGTTAAACAGGTTCTCAGTATATGTGAGGACAACTAAATCTTCCAATGAAATCTAGATAAGCCTTTCCCAGCAGCAACAGTCTAAAACAAGTTACTACCTATGAGGTACAAACCATATGAAAGTCAGTGGGCTAGAAGAGTCCCAGGACAGCCAAAGTCAATTTGAAACAGTCTTTGGAGCGGAGGTACTTCTTAGAATCAAAAGGCTTGCACAAAGTTAGAGAGTTTGTTAGAAAATCCCTTGTAGGGTCACAAGCTGTGAAAATAGAGTTGGAATTAACTCTAAAAGCAAGCCGCTGCAATTCCAAACTGAGAAAAGCAAGGCTACAAGACAGTGAGTTAAGTACCTTAAGTCTAAACAGTACCTCTGGTTTGAAGAAGAGTGGTCCAGCTGGCTTCTGTCCTGCTACAGCGTTACAGACCCCGTGTTCCTGAGCCTCAGTTGTGGGGACAAGAGGGAGGACATCTGTAGGGCTCCTGCGGTGGTACTTCGGAGGTCCTTGGTAGCTACAGGCTCTTTTCGGTTCAGTGGCACTTTACGGTTTCAGCGCTTAGTAAACAGCACTGTTGCAGTTCTCTGGTACCGGTTGGGCTTCCTTCACTCCTTGGGTCTGGTGAGGGGACTCTAGCTCTGGTCGTCCTGCTTCTGGAGGGTCCTTAGGAGACTCCTGGAGCTTCTAGCTGCATTTCAGACATTTCACTCGACTACGGATTACTCGACCCCTGGCACCTGGTTCTTGCAGCAATGAAGTACAGCCAGACAGGGAAGATGGTCCAGTGGAGTTCGTCTCTGGGTTAGTTGGTCCCACTAACCGAAGGGGAGAAGTCGTCCATTCCGAAACTTCTCTGTCTGAAAAGGGAGTTTCAGCACAGCAGTGGGCTTCACCAGGCAACTCAAAGGTCCAGGAGGATGCAGCAAGCTTCGTTCACAGTTTCTTCTACGGGTGTTTCTCCCAGTGGTCGACTCTGCCTCTAGTCCCAAAACCCTCGATTTTTAAGCAGGTTTCTCCCATTCATGCACAGCCTAGGCTGTCAATGACACATCAGGGTCGCTGTCCTGAAAGGACAGCCAGCCAGCCAGCCATTCAGGACTGGTTGCATTCAGGCATTCCTAGAGACAAAGGACAGGGGAGTTTCGGGACCCTCCCTCACATCCTGTCCTTCCAGACACACCGGAAACAGAGACGGCCTCAGGGCTGAAGTGCGTCAAAGGCAAGACAAAGGGCTCCAATCTGTTCGACGCACAGAGTAAAACCCAAGAAAGACCTCACAAACAGAAAATGGCTAAAAAAAGAAGACAGGGGCCGTTTTTATAAAATGGTCACCCCTGGGTGCTATACTGCAGCTGAGGGTTCAGCCTGCTGTAGAAAATCACAATGGTAGGAAAAATTAAGCCACTGCCACTAGCCATTTAAAAGTAGGGAGGGAAACATACAAATGTTACATGAGAATGTAGGATAAGGGACTACTAGGTAACCCCCCAGCACTCCACTTAAAATGGTGTGTGCTGGACCCACAAAGAGAAAAGGTAAGTAAAGTCAATTTCACTTTACTTTTCTTGGGAAAAGTAGTTTACACAAGAAAAGGTATTTTAAACCTTATGAGAAATCTAAAAGATTTCTCAGTGACACTGCACTGAAGGTGATGTGTGTCACCATACAAAAAGTAGATGCATATGGAGTCTGTCAGACTCCCAAAACGGTGAAAACACATAATCCAAAAGGTCAAAACACATGAGGCAGTGGGGAAAGGGTCTCACTCACTCCAGGGTTAAAATGAAAAAGTCCTACAGTCCAGCAAAAGAGCTGGGGGTCTCTAAGGTTGAAGGGAATTAGCACAGAAATTAGAATTCTCCCCAACATTACTGCACCAATATATGGCAGTATTCACATGCACTCCTTCACACATTATTCATGTTTTCTTTGCGCAAAATCCAATAATCAACAACCATAACGAAAAGTACCTCCAGGATAAAAAAAAAACAAAAGAAAAGGATCCAAAAAAGAAATAAGCAATAAACAAACGGAACCACAAAGTCCCATCAACCGAGATCTCAGCTACCCACAACCTACCAAATACAAGCAACAACAAACCACAAACAGCAAAGACTAGACCCAAAAGACCATGAAAAACACCAATCGAAAGAGGACGCCCACTAAGGAACACAACCCATGCATCATGCCTCGCCACAAGAAAGACAAAGAAGTCAGAAAAGACAACAGAAATAATAAGAAATCCCAAACCACTCGGGAAGGCATGGACCAGCATGATCCCACAACCCCAAAAAGCTTGACAAACATCTGAGATGGCCCAAGGAGACATACACATAACAGAGAAAAGACAGACTACAATGCTCCCTACCTGTCCACATACGACAACGTGGTAAACAAAAACAGCACAGCAACAACGAACCGACAGCCAAAAAGCTTCTCGAATACAGTCCCAACCAGAACACAAACGGATGACAACTAATAAACCATCACAACCCGGTCTCCACCATGGACAATAAATACCCCAACCAGAACAAGGAACAAATTGGAAACCATCATACTCACTCTACACCCCGTATACCACCAAGGCTGGAACAACAGAGGGGTAGCTACCCTATTTACCCCCCGGAAAAGAACCAACCCCACCATAAACCTTATCGGTCTATTCGACAAAGAGACTGACAAACAAAGAACCACCCCACCCAAAAGACTCAACCAGGAAAACCCATCTGGAACGTAAACCCAACCAACAACACACCGGTCAGAACAAAAAATATTAACAACAACACAAAAGGTAAATCCAGCAAACTACACTGCAGCCTCCTCAACATTAGATCCATTGCAAACCACTCAACAGAAATCAATTACCTCCTAAGCGAAGGAGGCAGACGAGCTCTTCCCTACTGAAACCTGGCTATCAGACAACTACAAAGCCCTTGCGAACGAAGCAATACCCGACAATTATACATTTATACACACCAACAGAGAAAACCGAAGATGAGGTGGAATCGCAATTATACACAAAAAACACGCCTGAGCATCTCGAATCATCACAACCAACACAGAAGACTATGAATCCCTCCAAATAAATATAGAACTCAACGACCAATCCAACATAGTATTCCTACTGATCTACAAACCATCTTCTTACATCACCATCTTTTCGAAACATAGAAATATGTAACATATTTCTATGTTTATAAAAGATGGCTTGCAAAGTACACAAACCATAGTAAGGTACGCACACAACTATATAACAATTATATATATTTGTGTGCATACCCTACGGTTTGACTAGTTTTCAGGCCATCTTTTTTAAACATTTCGGGTTTATAAAAGATGGCTTTGAAAGTACACAATTCAAGCCATCTTTTATAAAGCTTTGACTACGGACAAAATTGTCCGTCGGCAAAGCTTTATAAAAGATGGCTTGAAATGTGTACTTTCAAAGCCATCTTTCATAAACCAAAAATGTCGAGGAATCCCCGGGGTTAAAGGCGACCTGGGGAAACAAAGGGACAGTAACTCCCTCTGGTGAACTCTCGCGCGAGGGGTCACCAGACGCAGTTACTATGACTGACGGAAGTGGCAGCCAGTCACAGCGTCGCTGTGGCTGGCTGCCACTTCTGTCAGCATGCCTCACTTCATTGCAGGCGCATCTCGATAATGCATCCCGCGATTCCCGCCAATGTTGCGGTAGGACGGGGCCCCGGCTCTGTTCCACTGGGCCCTGGCAGGCCCCGGCCCACTTTAAGCACTGTATATATGTGTATAGAGTAACTTACAACAGAGCATGGTCTGTGTAGTAAGCTGCACAGCAGTTACTGCGTCTGCGAGCATTGCAGAGCCTGAACTCTACCGTAAATGAGCTTCGGGCAGCTATTGTGTCTATAATGCCAAAAGGCTGCCCTGTGTAATTTCAAAATCAGATGTTTAGAAAATCACGTACTTACAATATTTAATTCCAACAAGTGATAAGTACAATACAAGGAATTACAGCTTCAACGTGCACTCCTAGAGTTTGCAAAAGGGCTCCTCTTAACAATATAACAACAAAGGGGTGAGAACGTCTAAATTGGTGGATGCTAAAAGAAATGCATATAAAATTCACTACAAGAGCTGGATCGCATGCACTCATCTGATGCTGCCTGGAAACTGGACACGAGCGTTTCGTAAAGGGTAGTGTCTAGTTCCCATTAGAGAAACGGACCATAGCAAGGCCCGCCTCCACTTCATCACGTGGGCTGCTCCCCATCACGTGGGTTTCAACGTTCAGTGTGTCATCTTTTATTGCACGAGCGGGAAGGCAAGGCTTTGAGGGAGCAATTCCTCCTTCCAAAGAACATTTCGTATAGTTGATTGTTATTTGGTTTCTGGTAAGTCTTAAAGTTATCTCTTGTTGATTGTTACTTTAATGCAGAGCGGCAATATTGGGAGGGGGGTATTTCTGTGTATTTTGGTGGTTTGTAATGTGCATCAGGGGTGAGGTTTACTTAAAGTACAGGTGGATTCAGTTCGTTTTGGGGTTTTCTCATGCAGATGTGCGATTTGCCCGGGGGAGCTGTTTTATGGAGTGGGACAGGGCACAGTGCATTCCTCCAGTTACAATGGGACTTACACTGTACCAGTGAACAGTACAGCGAACGGTTAGTTATCCTCCCCGCTGGAGGGGGGAGGGGGGGGGAGGGAGTTAGAGGATTTGGTATGTTCAGCAGATAGGGATATGTGTCTTATGCAGACAGACGCATATGGGTACGAATTTCCAGCATAACAGTTCAGTTATTTATTTCTCCTGCATGGGGGCCGTTTTGGCATTCCCCGTGCAGGGATTGTTCATTTAGCCTTTTGCAATGTGTGTAAGATGAGGTTAAACGGAGGCCTTGTATTGCTTTCTTTATCAATCACACATTTAAAGTTCATATGAGACACCCGCTAGCATTGTGTGTTTTAAAGTTTGCAGATCCTTTCTGAAATGCCTTTGCGGCGTAATGACTTGTTTCTGCTACTTCGTCGTGACGTTTTAGCATGGGACATCTGTGCTTAGGCAGAGGATTACGTAGGAAGGAGTGGTCCACTCAGTGCACGGGCAGGTATTTATTTTTTATTGCGTATTTATAATGCGCTTATTCATCTGGGGCAAGCGCCTGGTATATTTGATTTTATTTACATCGAGCTCATACACAGGTGTTTCACAGTGCGACAAGGGAGGGGAACAGGGGAGAACAAAACGCCGATGGGTTTGTTTTTCCTATTTTGATTTTACTTGCAACGGTGGATCTTTGTGTGTCTTCTTGGCTGGTATCCTCACCCCCGGCTCCACCCACCCCCAAACAGAAGTGGTTTATGGCCGTGCCGCACACGGAGGTGAAGGGGGCGGTGCCCAAAAGAGGCGGGGTTTGGGGCGGAGCTGGCAGTTGACCTCCGATCAAACGAAATGTCCAAAATAATAGTTTAGAACGGCGCAATTAGTTTAATGCTGCTTCTTTTCCAAACTATATATCAATTCCACGGCACAGGTGATGTTACTTTACTATGTTAATAATAGTTTTGACCAGTGTTGCTGAGTAAATATTCTTTAAAATGCACAATTTGCATCCCATTTTAATTTTTTTTAAACTTCCCCCTTGGGTGCTATTCAAACAGGTTTAGAAAAGTAATGAATTAACGTTTACAACTATGGGCCACTTTTTCATTGGTGCCCGAGACAACTTTATTTCAAGCAGACTGTGAAAGAAGAGCAATTACTATAGCTAATGGTGAAAGAGCAGATAGTCTGTGGGGAAACCCTGTTTTATATTTTTTTATTCGATTTAATTGTGTGAACAATTTTTTTAACAAAAAGAAGCAATTCAAGTTCTCCGGTGCATTTGCTTTATGAAGTTCATGAGCTATGCAGTCGCGTCTTTCCTCTCATCAGCTTAGACGAACAAGTGAATGTTTCTTTATTGGGTTAGATCCTTTTTGGCACTTATGTGACCAGGCCAATCATTTTGAAGAAATCCACAACTGCGATGACCCAGTTTGTCTTTTCACTGCTTGTTAAGCGGGCCCACCATTGCTGTTCATCATAAACATATACATTTTTAAGCAGGTGGCCTAGCCATGTGGATCTTTCTTTTGAGAGGCCTGTACAGGATAAGAGATGCTTTCTTGTCTCGATTTGATTATCTTGGGTGCAGAAGCGGCATTTGAGTCCACCTGTCGCCTGATCGCTAATATCTCGTTTGTGCTGATTAAATTCAGGCGAATTCTCATGAAACTTGCTCTTAGAGCTTTGTCTGGTATTTTCACGAGGTATGATATGATCTCGTTTACTTTTTTGGGATTATATGGCAGAACCTTTGTTCGGCTGGATTCAGAGTCTCCATCCAATCCATTTCTAGGATCTTTTTATTGACTTTCCCTGGATTGGAGAGTGGATCCACTTCTGAACTTCCGATTTTTTTTTCCAATAAGCCCCTGTTCTTTGATCTCCTCCATTTTGTGAGCATTTGGTTTTCATCGTTCAACATTGCTCTGTTGATTTATCTCCAGAATTGATTTCGCAGCCAGTTGAATGATCTTCCTGTATAGCATCAGATCGCTTCTTTCGACGGTTGCTTTCAGGGAGGACAAACTCAGTTCACGTCGAATCAAAACCATAGGAGTCGACTGTGGTAATGACAGCACTTAGTGCCCAAAGAGTCCCGCAAGCTTAATCCATATGGAGTCCGGAAGTGATGACATCGCCTCAGCTCCAAAAACTATACTTGGGATCGATCACCTTGATCTAAAGAATTTCAGGATTGGCATTAATGAGAAACCTCCAAACTTTCTATTCATGATTTTTGTTTGGACTATTAAGGTTCTCTTCTTTGCTCGTAGATGGTCTTGCATTGGTGTTTCAGCTCTACTGTTGCTCAGTATTATCCCCAAGTATTTGGAACTGGTGACGTTTTCCCGCCTGTTGCCCTCCGTGAACAGTTTGAGACTCCTTTTTATTTATTTATTTATTTTTTTTTTGTTTCGTTGCGTTCCAAGTTGTCTCTCAGGTAGACCTTCAAGTTATCCATCTGTCTTTGTAACCCGACAGGGTTTGGTCAAGCAGTATTATGTTGTCCGCATAGAGGATTCTTGGGATTTTTGTATTTCCCAATGACGCCGGGAAGGCTCAAATTAATTCCTGGGAGTCCCTATAGTCAGAGATGTGAGTTGTATAAAGCTGGCGCTAGAGGGCATCCTTGCTTCACCCCACGCGCTGTTACGATCTTACCTGATAACAGGCCAGCTTTGTTTAGCCTTACTCTCTTTGAGGCCTGAGAGTACAAAGCCTGGATAGGCTGTAAAATTGAGCTCGGGCACCTTCGATGGATCAGTGTTTGCCATATGATTTCCCTATTCACCCTGTCAAAAGCTTACACCAAGTCCACGAAGATTAGACCTAATCGTGCTTTGGCTTGAAGTGCTTTTGCCTTCAGAACACTTAATAGAAGATTATTTGCTGTAGTTCCCAGTCCACGAACAAAGCCCGCCTGTAGTGGATCATAATTATCGGAGTTAAAGGTCCACTCTTGGAAGCCCTCCAGAGCTAAGGAACCAAACATTTTAATTTTGCGATGGTATCCAGTAGAGCGATTGGGCGATATTGCCTGGATGATTCTTGTCTCCTTTTTTTTAAAGATTGGCACTACAATGACGTTTTTCCATGTTGAGGGAATTGCACTGCAGTCTAGCAGTCCTTGAATATCTCACTTATCAGGGATGTCCAGGCTTCCGGGTGCTGTTTCAGGTTATAATTAGTTAACCCATTTGGGACCGGTGCTCAAGAGTTATTTAATTTTCTGATCTTGTCTTCTTGTCACTGGCAATGTTCCAGCGCACTTTAACAGATGGCGTGTCAAGGGGGCATTTTTTTCCCAATGATTTATGTAATTCCTTGTGTGAAATCCAAGCTTGTTCAGCCACTTTGTTATCAAGTGTTGTTGATTCATTTGTGCCTGGCTCAATCAGGGTCCAGAAGACCCTGGAGTTTTTGCCACTCAGAATGCGCAGCATTGCTTCTGAGTCTGCTTGGTATAAATGTACTCTTTGCTGCCATATCCAGGCTTTGTAGTTTTTTTCCTCCTCTTTTGCTTTAGTTATTAATAATGGATTTTTTTGTTTTTTTCACCAAGCGTTTGCTTTGTCTTACCATTCGCCTTTTAGGTACTTTTACACGTGGAGCTTTGGTTTGAAGGTGTCGGAGCTCTGCAGTTTAACTTTGAGGAAGGGCTGATGGGCAAGAACTTCTGTGCCTTTTTTTTCCCCACTGTTCCTTTGCTTGGCGATATTTCTTTTTCTTTTAGTCTAAGGCGTGTATTCCCCTTACAAGGTTCCAGGTTATTAAGCATGCTTTCCCTGTTCAGGTGTGTGACTTTCCAGTGGGTTGCTAGGTTATGGTCGCTGTTTAAGGTTCTCACGACTTCAAAGTCTTCAATTTGCTCCAGTAATTTTCTTGAGACACACGAGTGATCTATCGTGAGACCCACTCCTTTTCCTTCCCATGTCGATACTGATGGTATTTGGTTGTTTTTTATTTAGTGGAGATTATGCAGATCGTACGCATCCATTAGCAGATTCCATTTTCTGCCCCAAAGATATGAATGCACTCTCGAATGAAGGTGTGCCTCCTTTGCCCCCTCTGTTACGCACACTGCATTTAAGTCACCCAAAATTATTGTCTCTTCTATGGTGTCTAAGTATTTGTCGACATCAGTTCTGGCCGGGTTCCAGTAAGTGTTGATTCCGAGAAACTTCAAATTTAGTTGGATCTTCTTGGGGGCTCTTGTCTATTCCACAAAACTAAGACTGCTTGAAATAGTGCTGTGGCTTGAAGGGTAGAATCTAGCGTTAACCCGCTTCCTGCTCTTATGGCGGTTAGGAGCCTGGAAATGGGCCTACAAACCTCCCCCTTAATTGCTGGTGAGAGTTCCAGGTCGTATCCATCGGGGTAAGGCTTTGTAGTTAACCATGTCTCTTTGAGACAGACAAAATCAAAGTCGCCCAGGTTAACATCCGAGATCGTAGTTAAATGTCCGAAACCTTGGGTATTCCATGAGCACATTGAGTTTTTCCTTGTTGCAACTCTTCGCCTGACTTCCCCCTAGGTCAAGCCCCGAAACCTCCCTGCATTTCGATGTTGGTGGCTAGAAGAATGTATAGTTTTTCTGGACTCTTGATGTCCAAATGCTCTGCTTTGGGGCGGTTGTTGCTCATTTTCCTCTCTACGCCTGTGCTGGTGGTTTCTCGGAATCTCATGCTCTTTGTTTGCCACTTTATTGTCTTCATTGTTTCTCCCGAAGGCAAGGCCTCGTGGGAATCTCTTCTTAGCTTTTTCGGAGAGTCAGCTGTCTCGCCTTGTTGGCGAAGATTCATTAAGGGTCCGTTCATATGATGGACGGCGTTCACAATTTCGAAGATGCCCCCTCCGACTGTGATTAGTCGTCCTTATGTAGGTTCTTGTGCATCTATAGTCTTTTATGTCCTTCAATTTTGTATTACTTGGGCTTTCTTGGTGAGCTTTTCTGCCCATGTATCTTTCTCTCTCTTGATATATATCAAACTTTTTTGTCTCCTTGGTTCGTGAATCTCCTTAATTTCATAACCCATCCATTGAAGTCCCCTATAGAGTTTCTGAAGAGGCTCCTTACGTTAGTTGCTTCAATATGGAGATAGGAGCATTCTTTATTATCTTCCTCCCTTGGTTCAACAATCAGGATGTCCTGAGTGCAGTCTTTTCAGGCTTGCAGTTTGTTTGCAAAGTTGTATAACCTTCCTTCGATTCAGTACATTTGTTCTTTTGGAGATCCATTCAAGTCTAAAGACCCTCTTTTCTTGTCTTTTGTTCTCCTTTCCAATTTTTAATTTTTTTTTATATATATATTTTTTATTTTTAGGGGGACCATGTGTGGTTCTGCTGCTTAATGAACTCCCTTTTTGAGTTTTCCTTGTGTCTTTGCTTAGTCCGTCGGGTACGGGAGCAATACCTCCTTACTGAATCTCCTACTCTCTTGTGTGACCTAGAGTTACTCCTGGTTTTCTCACGCCTCTCTCTGGATTTCTCGCTTGGCCTTTTATACTGAGCTTTATCCTCTTTACTTTGGTTTCCGTGGGGGCGCCCCCCTCTCCCACTGGTTTCTGCCTGGGGACTAGAGCACCGATCTTCCTTTTTTGGCAGTGGATTTCTTCTTGCTTCCCTTATCCATTATTTTTGTTTTTTTTCCTTTTAGGTTCCATTTTCTTTAGTTCATTCTGCAGGCCATCCGTTTTTTCTTTTTGCAGCTGGCATGGGAGTTAGCTCGTCTTCAATGGGGTAGACACTTGGCTCCAGTAACTCCGTCATCTGTTCGTTGTCTACAAGTTCATGGCCAGAGGTTCAGTTCTTGTGGTCTCTTGTGGTAAATCCCCTTTTTCTTTTACGTTTAGTTTCAGTGTTGTGTGTTTTTTTGAAATGTATTTATTATAATTTCTTTTTTTTTCTTTTTTTTTTTTAGGGTCGGCTTTGGTTTTCACAACGTCCTGAGCCACTGCCCCATGACCTGTTCCCTTTGTGCTTTCTTTATTCCCTCTAAATACCATCACATCCTTCGCTATTCCTAGCCCATTTTGTCCAAGGATCCCGTAGGATGCCTTAGGCCCTACGTTTGAATCCGCAATGGTTTTTTCAAAGGCTTTTGCCAGGGTAATGGCTCCATTAGAACCAAAGGCTCTAGATCTCTTGCAATAGCCCCATTCTCCCTTGGTTTCTTTTGTGCAGGTTTCATCTCTTGTGACTGCAGATCTGGGATAATGCTTTCCGATACGTAAGCTGCTCTACCCTTGGCTTGGGTTAGTGCCAGTACTTCGTTTTGGGTGCCGGCTGATGTAGCCACTTCGGAACTCTGTTCAGAGGAATCCCATACTGGTGTTTGAGTTGAACTTGTTACTAGTTCTGAGTGTCTGGTGTTCTCCTGATTGTTGGCTTCAATATAACCCTCCAGATGGGTTAGTTTTGAATGCATGGATGACATTATTGCTGAATTGTCCATAGCCTTGTATAGTCTACAAAAAGGGGCTAGCGCAATTGTGACCGTTGACATAATGGACATCAAGTCAACTTTTTTGGAAGGTGTATCTCGTGAAACTGGAGTTGAAATTTCGCTGAGCTGTCTCCTCGGGGGAGTCCTCTACAAGGTCAACCCATGCTGAAGGGTTAATTCAAGTTTTAATTTTCCTTTTTTTTAAATTTTTTTTTATGGGGATCTAGCTTTGTGATTCTTTTTTTTCAGCCACGTATGGAGATGCCATCCTGTTTTGAGTCCCCTCATTTGTTGGTGTCATTCCAAGCTCTTGCCTTGGAAGGCTACTTTCATTAGACTATGCAGGTATTGAGTCTGGTTGACTTTTCTCTAAGCCAACCTCGGTCCGCTGGTCCGGATTTTCAGGCCTTAGGCAGGCGGGCATTTATTTTGACGATGGGGGGGATCCGTTGTTGCAGCCGTTTCGTTTCATCTCTGGAATACGATTCTATAGAATGTCCTCACTTTAAATGGCCATCGGACCGTCCTTTTTCTTGCCTGATATGCCATTTTATCAATGTTGGCATTTTGGGCAGGTCCTCTCCGGCCCTTAGCGATTGTTTTCTGTCGTTGCAACGGGCTTGTAGGGGAAGCTTGTCTGCTGAGCTTACTTGTAATGTAGCCCGGGCACCGACAGCTGCTGACGTGACAGTCTTCTGACCCTGCCAGCATTTCGGCATCTGTCAGTTCAACAGGAAGCCGCTCCCCATTGATTTTTGTTGCAAAAACATGTTTCAACGTGCTAGATAGCACTGATTTTTGCTGTAGAGAGAGAGAGGACGAGGTTTTGTTTTTAATCCTTTTGGGCGTAAACACGTGTGTACTCGGGGTCTCTTTGAGTCTTTTCTTCTGATTTGTAGCCCGCTGTAAGAATTTGCCCCCTCCTGGCTTTTTAAAAAAAAAAAATGTATTTTATTTTTTTCAGCACTTTGGCCGGGCCGGGCTTTATCCCTCAGGGGCCTGTCTCCTCTCGGCAAGCGTCTTCGGTAGGGAGGGTTGAGGTAGTGGCTTGCGTAGATCTTACATTTTATGGCTTTTTGCCTTCTTAGGCGTTCGCAAGATCTCCAAGCCTACTTCCCGGGATTGTGTGGTCCTTTGTCTTCAGATGTTAATTGGGGTAATGAATTTCCTTCCATGTTATCCGCAAAATACCCCCATGCATTATTCCTTGTTGGCGTATCTGGAGGAGTTGTTAAATCCTCTCTGACCACAATATCGCGGACTTCGATATTTACTTTCATGTTGGTTTTCTTAACCGCAAGCGAGCAGCATGTAGGAGGGGCTGGGGGAGAGCTGCCTCCTGACCTTAGAGTGTCGCCCGGGGCAATGGAAACAATATCTCCAGCTTCAGATAGTCTTCGAGTTGCTTTCTTTGCATTCATCTGTGCAAGCTGGCTGCGTTGCCTCAGCGGTCTGTTTTTGTTTCTTTATCACCCCCTCCAGTGTGTCACACATTAGGTTCTCCTAGGAGACGCAGCTCTTACCTTCAATCTTCTCGCTGCCCCCTTTCCTGATAGTAGTTGCCGTTGACTACTTGAAGTTGGTGGGGCACGATTCTTGCTCCATAATCCTATGGCGCCCGCTGCGCAGACTTCTGTGTTCGCCCATCGGTGCCCTGACAGCCACGGACTGCAACAGACTGCGTCCCACTCAGCATCCACACTCCGCCATAAGCAACGTTTTCTTTTACTTGAACCACACCCGGCACAGCTCCTGCAGCTCCCCTCTGAAAGCAGTTGGGTGGCTGCATCGTGTGGGATAGTTTAAATGATAATGGGGGTATTTATTTATTCATGCAATGTTTGTCGGATACAAGTATCCGTCAAACATTGCATAAATAAATGAATAATCCGGGTCCATGTATCCGAGAAACATTGCATAAATGAATAATCCGGGTCCATGTATCCGAGAAACATTGCATAAATAAACCGGGTCGTGGCTGAGGACTTTAACTTCCTCTGGTGACCCTGTGCACCCTGGGCAGGGTCACCAGCGTTAGTTTGCTTTTCCTGCAGCTGTGACCTGTATCAAAGTCCTGCTGTGTACACGTAGGGGGGTGGAGCCATCGGAGCGCTCATGGCGGCAATGAGCTGCTCCACCTCACCCCACCCTCTTTCTTTTCGAAGTAACCCAGAGAATGGGTTTGGGGTTTGCGGCGGCTGACTCTGGCCGGATTTACCTGCGTTGTCTCACTGACTAGGTGCCTGCATGTTGCTTTGCTAGTATGCTGTCACGATCCATGCCCCTGATCCCCTCAGGTATAACAGTCCCCTGGCAGCAGTGGGGCTAAAGCCCTTCACACTGGCCCCAAGGGCCTTAAAACTCCATCAGAAACATACATGGAGTCAGTCCTAGCGCCTTTGGCGCCAGGCTCATTATCAGGAATAAAGCGGTACCGGTTTTGGACCTTAATCTAACATGGAGGCCTATTACACAGCTCAGTTCTTTAGAACCAAGCCATGCGGTCTAGTGTTTTGGGTGTGGCTGGGCCTTGAACTACTTGGCCTGGAACTACTTTACCTGGGCTATTTAAACCACACCCAAACAGCAGAACATGCTTCGCGTTATTGTGCACTCCTGCAGCGTAACACTCACTGTTTCCAGCTCCTGCTCATCTGCTTCTCCGGCGGCCAGATCCTGAAGCCCTCGATCCGGATTCCATTAATAACCTGGAAGAACAAGAACAGCATTAGCAAGCAAGAACTCTTACCTGTGAAGTAACCGGCCTTGAATCCATCCTGCGCTTCGCTTACCTGACCCATCTCCGGAGTTCACCGCAACCTGCAAAGGTAAAGAAACAAGGACAGCATTAATGCCAATTCTTACCTGGGCAAGCAGCGAGTCCTGTCGGCACCCTGCGCTTATCTTACCTCGCCCATCTCCGGGTTTCACCGCAACCTGTAGGGGAGAAGGAACAAGGTCAGCATTAACAAAGCACTTACCTGTCAAGCGGGGCTTTGATCGCTCATTACTCTGGAACATCACTGCAACCTTTACAAAGAAGAGAAGGGAACCCAGGTTAGCAATTAACACCAATAAACAGCGCAGCGCTCCGCATGTAACTCACTGTGGTCTTCGCCATCGGCGCGGCAACTCCGAGATCGCAACCATCCCTGTGAAAACAAAGGGACATTGTTGGGGAACAGTGTAGTGGAGCAAGACGCCGAGAAAACAGAGGGAAAGAAAGAGACCGAATAAAGATGGAAAAGACATTATAACTCACCTGGAAGACAACAAGCAGAGTCGGAGTCACAGCCGGTCTGGACCCGACATAAGGGCACACGGACCAGTGAAGCAACTAGGTCCACGGAACGCCCGCACCAACCACGCACCCCTGCACAGAGACGTAGGACGGAGAGTTCAACTCTCAACGCGCAAAAACCTAAGGTGAGCAATAACCGAAGGGAGGGGTTTGGACCAGAAGGAGGTGGGAGTCCACCCATCACAGAACCAGTATCTTAACCCTCCATTCTCCTGTTATAGGCGCTACCCTACGTCTGGCACATAACCAAGCAGAAAGGGGTCCAGGATAGCGCTTAGACCTCCATCCAGTATTGTGTGGCGCCCCCGTGGATACCAGCTGAGCGTAACATATACAGTGAAAATGCAAACTTCTATGTAGTCTTGCGAGCAAGATAACGATGAGTATTTAGCCCTAAGAAAATAGCCATACTGTAGGCAGAGGTCTTCATTCTGTGGGGTGTGTCATCCAGGACAGTGGGGCGTGTCATCCAGGACAGCGAGAAAAGAGAAAAAACATGCTCAGTCAGCGCAATGTGATGGGGACGCAGGGAATAAATGCAGCCTGTGTGTGCGCTTTCCTGCATTTGGATCATGTGTCAACGCTGCGTTGTTGCTTCCTGCTGGTGCCGCCAGCGTCTTATTGCCTGGTAAGGGATGCTGTTTCTCGACTCAGACCGCCACACCACAGTTGGAGGGAGTGCCGGGAAGCAAGCGTTTCAGGCCTTTGTCGGTCCCTCTGCTTCCCTCTCTCACTTTGGACCCACAAAGACTAACGCGTGGGGAAAGGTGAGCAGGGGGGACGGATCACTGCAATGCTTGTTCCCCCTGCACCCCTCTCCCTCTGTGCCCCCACCTTGCTTGGCCATGGGGGAAGAGGCGAGCGGCGACAGAAGCACGCATTTCCAGTGTTGTATGATATCTGGCTCCCCCACAGCAGATTGCTGGGCTCTCCAGCAATCTGCTGTGGGGAGCCAGATATCGTACAACACTGGTCCCCCTGCTTTGGGTGTCCCTCTGCCTCTTCAACCCTCTGGTCCATGGGACTGCGCTGGCCGGGTCTGAGATCCGGCATCAGATGTCTGTCCAGATCTCGGGACCCGGCCTACCTCGGCTATGACCAGGCTTTACTAAGCCCCCAGCTTTGCAGAGGGGAGCTGGGGGCTTGGTGGCTTGGTGACCTAATCTAAACAGTGCTCCTTTTCCCCAGCCGTCACTCGCGCATTTTCTGGCTCTATTTGCTCATCCCGTTTGTTTGAAAGGGACACCACGGAAATCGATGGGCCATGAACATCACTGTGGCGGGGAGGTGGGTGGTCAATGTTGAAATCAGGCATTCTACATGCTGGACACATTATTGTTTTACACATTCAAAGGAAAAAAGTAATTTCCAAACTCAAACACTGCTGAAACTTGCGTTCACTAGTATTCTTTGAAATGTGTTTTTTTTAAAAAAAAAAAAATGTTTTATTTTTGAGCACCACACCGATTAAAAAAAGTGTGCCCCTTGCTTTTGTTTTATCACGGGTTATATTTATAAAGGTGTTATGTTTACAAATAAATGCTTCCATTGTGCTGACAGCAGTTATTGGGAAATTAAACTGGGTTCATGGGTGCCAAACGGAGTTGAAATACCCCAACCCATCCCTTGGCCACACATTTTATAGCACTTCCTTTTTTTTATAAGTGTTTGCAAAAAGTCATTCGATTAACATGTTTTGCATATTTCTTTTATTGTTTTGGTTAAATTCAACCTTGAACACAGTTTCTGCAAATGTCTGTCATCCTGCTGAGCTACCTCGGGAGCCATCTACTATAGAGCAAGTCTATGCATCCCTTGATGTACTAAAATCACTGCATTACCAAAAGTACTTTGGGTGCACCGCTGCCATAGAAGTGATTTAAAGTGGAATTCATGTATATCATGCTGCTGTGGGTGCAAGGCCTTCCTGTATGTGGCACCATATGTTGCAGAGAAGCCAGTGGCCCTCATGTCTGCCATGGCAGCTGCAACAGTCTGCTGGTACGCCAGTGCTGTCACCTAACTGCAGTATAAGCTACATGGCTATTACTTGATGTTTCCGAACTACTGTGTCATATTCTGTGTAAGATATGTAGATGAATGATTGGAATGCCAACAGGCTGGACTTCTCAACTGTTATGGGTAAAATATAACAAGCTGTTGCTCATTCGCTTGCTCTATTTTTTTTGTCTCTGTGATGAGTACGAGTCATGTTTTCAGGTATGTGTTCTGACTGCTCTCTCTGCCAGCTGGGGTGGACTGGCCTATAGCGAACTTTGGAGATTTCCAGGTTGGACCCTGCACTCGAAGTCCCTTTTGTGTGCGTGGGAGGATGTGTGCCAACTGGCAGAGTGCAGTGCGCAAATATTTCTGGTACGTCTATAATTTATTTTATTGTACTTTTTCAATTGCAGGAACACAAATTGGCTCAATCATCCCATCTTGGACAGCAAAGTCCCCAGCAGCAATGGCACCATAAAAAAATCCTGACATCTGTATTAGGACTTGCCGACGGTAAGAATGTCTTTTTTAAAAACTACTGTATTTTGCTGTGGGTGATAGTGGGGTAATTTCTAAAGGTATAGTAGGAGTCACAATCGGGGATTTCAAACCTATTTTTGAGGCTGTTCCTTTCTCATGTCCAGTTTGGGGGCAGTACTGAAGTTCACGTTTCATGTGGGAGTTGCATTTACAGTGCACTGTGTACTCTCTCCTGGTTTCCCAGCGTTACGTCCTGCTTACTAGTTGATGCTTAACACCCAAGAGCTGGTTTTAGTGTTAGGCAGAATCATATGCAGTACCCTTTGGGAACACCACACACAATTAAGACTACGTGTAAGTACAATTTCACCTTTGGTAGCAGCCAGACTTATCTCCAGAGTAAAGTGAGCAGTATCAGAAGTTACACAAAGGACAGCAATTACTATGGTTCAAACAAACACTGATTCAAGGTTTCTGAGTAAAAGAATATACATTTATTTACACCATCAGTTATAAAACAGTTCACTATTATAAAGCAGCAGAAAATCACAATCTTAATACACTACAACAACACCCAATCAATTGTGGACAAGTTAAGCTAAAAAATTAAGTGTGAGCAAAACGGCACTCCAGCAATTTAAAAGGGGAGGGAAGGCAAGGTTATTCAAAATCAACACCAACAAGTGATAGGCAGGGCAATCTAGAAAAGGCTTACTACAACTAGGATTCAAGTCAATAGGCCTGGACCAATGTTAATGTTCAGAGTCTTTGCAGAGGATCACACAGTTCAGAGTAGTTCACGGTTAAGTCTTTGCCAAGAGTTCCACAAAATGAAGTTTGTCGGAGGAAAAGTTATTGAAAAAAGTAGAGCAGGACAAGCCTTCGGAGAGGCGAAAGATTTCAAACACTCTGACTGTGGTCGGACGGAACGAACGACCGGATTTGGACAGTACCTTAAATGAAGAATGCTGTAGCTGAGGCGGTTGTTCCTGCAGGCTCACGGTTCCTGAAGCGACTGTCGTGGGTACAAGGAGGAAGACTGGAGGGACCTGCACTGCCCAGGGAAGAAGCCAGCAGCAGAGCAAAGGGTCGAATGAAAGGTGCACTCCTTAAAATCCAAACCGGTTCCGTTCCTCCTGGCTATCCGGTCCACTGCAGCAATGCACAGCCAATTCGACCAGGAGAGGGAGGGTGGCTTTTGATGTTTGGCGAGCTGGTTGGTCCCACCAAGCTCAAGGGAAGAAGATTCCTTGCCGATCTTCTGTCGTCAGATTTTCAGGCGATTCGGACCTGCAGCAGGGCTTCACCGGGATGACCAGTAGTTGCAGCAGTCTTCCTTCAGCTCCTCGTTGGTTCTCTCGTTCCAGTGGCGACTCTGCCTTCCAAGTCCCAGAAACCTGCTTTTAAGCAGTTTTCCCCCATTCACACACCCTGGCTGTCAATCACACGGCGGGGTTGCTGTCCTGGTAGGACAGTCACCTAGCCAATCAAGCAAGAGTACGACTTGGGGCTCCAAGGAGACCCTGTGCAGGGGGCCTCAAACCCCTCCCTGACATCCTGACCACCCAGACACTCAGGCGCCTAAGGAGGGCTTCTGTGCAGTAAAACAAGAGAAAGACCTTTACAAAAAGAAATGGCGAATAAACCCGACCGGAACCAACTAAAAATCAATGGGGTCCAGCGGGTTACAGTTTGAGGCTACCACCATAGCCTTTAACTATACCGAGGCTATTTTCATAGCTCACGGTAGAATAAAAATGGTAGATACCGCTGCCACCAGCCAAATCTTAGAGAAAGGGGAACTAAATAATGTTCCATGAGAAACTGACAAAACGGGATAACTATTAACCCTTCCAGTACTCTATTGGAATATAGGTTGTACTGGGTCTGTAAATTTAAAGACAAGTAAAGTCAATGGCAACTATACATTTTCTGGGAGACAGTAGTCAGTCCCAGAAAATGGAGTTTAAAGTGGGAAGTCTATAAAAAGACAAACCCTGTGTCACTGCACTAAAGGTGCTGTGTGACACACAGTAAAAAGATGATGCCTATGGAGTAGGTGAGACTCGATAGTCCATGAACAAAAAATGTACAACGCACAGCAAAAGCACATGTAAGAGTGGGGGGAAAAAAGGCTTGCACTCTTACCAGGCGAAGAAAAAAATCCTAGAAATCCAGCAAAGCTGCTGAGGGACTCATCAGTTAAGGGAAATTAGCCATTCTGGAGAATTCTCCCTAACAGTAACCCCTGCTCCTTTTGAAGTCGCAGGTAGACATGTATCCTTGACTTTTTCATTGCAGAAGCATTGCGCCAAGCATCGGTGTGTCAACCTAACCCCTGTGTCCCAGTAAGAAAAATCCAGTGAAGCACCTGACCCAGTCATGCAGGCAAGCAAGGATTTATTTTCCCTATGTAACATTGGTTGAGTAGAAGTGCTGAAGGTTTATTTTGGCCCTGTGCATCCAGGTGTGGTTTTTGCCACAGATCTGTGGCCTAGTCCAGTGTTAGGCAGAATTGCATTCATTACCCTCTGGTACCACCACATACAATTAGGACTACAGGTGTAAGCAAAACCAACCATTGGTATAAGTCTGTACTACACGGCTTGTGGTAGCAGGGCTGAGCAGTCAGGCTTATTTCAAGAGGGAATGTGAGCTGTAAGGGCTGTCACACAGAGGTCTACAATCGCAAGTATTCAAATAGACACTGTCAACGTTTCTTGGTAAAACACTTATTAATTTATTACACAATCCTTTATAAAGCATTCACTAAAAGGAGGCAAGTTAATACCACCAATTATACTACAGTATTGATTACTTAAGCGGTTGAGCTCCCCTGAAGTAAGGGCAAGATAGCGGTAAAGTAGGAGTAAAAAGGCATAGGTTAATCCAACGAATATAAATGATTCTGAAACGGGGCAAATAGTTCACCAGAGGAGTCAATTCAATGAAATAGGTTAGGCCAAGGTCAATGGGCTAATGTCTTTTATAGGATAAAACGGTTCTGGTTATTAAACGGTAAAGTCTTCGCTTAAGTTCTCAGTAGTTGTTTGTGGAAGAAGGGTTTGTATGCTGGGTCACAAGATGATCGGGCCTGAAAGTTGCCAACGTGTTATGCACTTTTGCAGTGAGAGGTAAGTTCTCTTGAGTTTTCACAGTACCTACAATGAAGAAAAAGATGCAGCTGAAGACTTCTGTTCCTGGTATTTCCTGCAGATCTCGCTGTTCCTGAGCCTCAGTCGTGGGGACAAGAGGGAGGATATCAGGGGACTCCTGCACGGCGACTGGTCACAAAGCTGGCAGACATGGCAAATCTTCAGTTCCAGTAGCTGTCCTTCAAGCACAACCGCTGGTGTCGTCCTCCCTGGTTAATCCTAACCAGTTCCGAGAATGGTATCCAGGTGGCTTGCGAGTTGATTGGTCCTACCAACTCAAAGGAAGAAGTCGTCCTTGAAGGGGTTTCTCTGTCGAGCTGAATTGGGAAATTTGGACCTGTAGCAGGGCTTCACCGGGCAAACCAACGTTCCAGGAGTTGCAGCAGTCGTCCTCTTCCAGCTCGTCTTTGGTTCCTTCGTTCCAGTGGTCAACTCTGCCTTCGAAGCCAAGAGACTCGACTTTTATTCAGTTTTCTCCCGTTCATTACAGCCTAGCTGTCACTCGTCCAGCAGGTTGGCTGTGCTTGTCAGACAGTCAGCCAATCACGCCAGAGTGCATTTGGATCTCCTAGGAGACTAAACACAGGGAGTTCCGGGCACCTCCCTCACTTCCTGCCCACCCCAGAGACTCGGGCGCCAGAGGCGGTCTTTAGTCCTGAAGCCCGCCAAAGGCGTAGGAA
The DNA here is from genome assembly GCF_040938575.1 of Ambystoma mexicanum. NCBI lineage: Eukaryota > Metazoa > Chordata > Amphibia > Caudata > Ambystomatidae > Ambystoma > Ambystoma mexicanum. Next base: position 340,760,662 of record NC_090938.1, read on the forward strand.
CAAAGGGACCAAACCTGGTTTGGCGCGCAGAGACAAATTCTAGAAGGACCTGTCCAAAACGAAACGGCGTAAAAAGAAGACCGGGACCTGTTTAAACAAAGGAGGCTCAGACGCCATCTTGAAAAACACGGCTCCCGTGATTTTTAGCTGCTGGTGTTTGTGGTCGGGAAAAATCATGGTAGTCTGTTGTAAAACCACTGCTAACAGCCATTTCTATAGGAAAGGGTAGCATTTGACTGCTAGATGAGTTTCTAGACACGGGATTACTAGGTAACCCCTCCAGCACTCTATTGGAAGGTAGTGTGTGCTGGGTCTAGAAATTTAAAGACTAGTAAAGTCAATTTAACTTTACTTTTCTCTGGGAAACAGTAGTTTATCCCAGAGAAGGTATTTAAACCTTGGGACATTCTGAAAGGCTTCCCTGTGTCACTGCACTGAGGGTACTGTGTGACACAAACATGAAAAGATGCTTATGGAGTTTTTTAGGCTCCATAATCAAAGAACACAAGAATAAAAACCCACATCAAAATACACAAGAGTGGGAAGAAAGGCTTGCACACTCTCCAGGTAAAAAAACAAATCCAGCAAAGTTGCTGTGGGTCTCTAAGGTAGGGGAAATTGGCACATTATAAGAATACTCCCCCTTCTCCCCCCCCCCCCCCCCCGACATCCAGGACCACACTTCAACAAAAGATTAGAGGTAGAACTTTACGATCTGAACAGGGAGTCTTCTGAGACTTGTACCATTGTGGTGTTTAATCCAAGCAGCATTTCTGACCCATTTCTGCTGAGTTCCCCCCGCCAAATCTGTCCACATGGTTTTGTTTGGGGAATTGCATCTTATGTAGTGTTTCTCAATTTAAATCTTTTAAAGCATTTTTAATTTTTGAAAACCTGAAATGGTTAAAAAAAAAATGACATGACATTAAATGAACGTGGGGGTTTGCATGTTTTCAGAGTCGGCTCCTTTTTTAGATGGATCGTTGCTACTAAGTGTAAATATCTTTTTCACTGTACCGATTTTGGGGGGGGGGGGGTGATTTAGAAAGACCACGGTCTTTCTAAATCAAACTATCATACTTGTCAAACCCCTGTCGCACACGTGCGCGCAGGGGCTGACGGGCGTTGTGAGCCCCAGCAGAGTCGTCGCAGGAGGCAGAGGTGAGTTTTGGACTGTATGTGTGTGCGCATGTGGGTAGGATGCATGTGTTGGGTGGTTGGGGAAATTTGGAGTTTGGGGGGTACCCCCACCCCCGATTGACGAGTTAAGGAGGGGGCGGTATGTGATTTCTGCGCTTTAAAGCCAGTACAAAAACGGTTGGAAAAAAAATCCGTCTTTTTTTTTTTGTGTTCGGCCGTTAAAATGCAGAAATGACTCATAGAGCTGGATAGTTTCCTAGTGGCCGGAAATATGTGTTTTTTTTGCATTTTGGGTTCACATGGATCGCAGTTGCTGTTAAGCTGCATTGTGTGGTTTGTGGCGCTACATAAGCAAGCTTGAAGCCAACACTATTAAGGCGGCATTTGGAAACCAAACATTAGCAAAAAAGACCAGGGATTCGTTTGTACGGCAGCTGCAAGGCATACACAAGCAAAAAGAAAACGTGGCCTCAGTACCTGCAAATGCTTTGGAAGCTTCTTACCACATTATCTGTGGGGGTCGAGGGAAAGCCCTTCACAGATGCTGCGAGTAATTCTGCCAACAATTCTCGCTGTCAACCGGGTAATGCTTAGTGACGGTGCGGCAGAGAAATGCCAAGTATCCTTATGTCTGACACCACAATTTTTTGCCGCATCACTGACCTGTCCTCTTCTATCAGTACAGAATTCATATTGTGCTTGAAATATTTTGTAAACCAATTCAGGGCGGAGCAACTGCATCTATAGTCATTGACACTGTTAACTACTCGTTCCCACTGCCTAAAGTGGGAGACGTGTGTTGGTATTTGCTTGGATAGTGCTCCTTCAATGGCTGGTGCAAGAACTGGGTTAAAAGCCAAAGTGTTGGTAGTAGCTCCACATATATTGTGGCACACTGCGTGATCCCCGGGGAAGCTTTGCCTGTGCGCAATACAGGGAATGGACTCTCAGAGGTGCTGACTTCTGTTATAAAGATTGTGCATTTTATTAAGATGCACCGCACAAGAGCCTGTTTTGTTTGCCACATTATCTGCAGAAATGGGAGCTGAACATGATGCTTTGTTCCACACAGAGGTCAGGTTGTTCTCCAGGGGGAAAGGTTTTAAATTGTGTTTAGGAACTCGGGAACAAAGTGAGACGCTTGCTCCTGGGTTTAGACCAGACAAAAGAAGAGCCTCTGTGTGATTCACACTGGTTTGTACGGTTGACTTACTATGGCGACCTCTTTGAAAAGCTAAATTTTCTAAACCACTCCCTGCAAGGCACAGAAAAGAAATCACATCAATGGATATGAACGCAAAAATGTCAGCATGCAAGAAGTTGGGGCTTTTGAGGAGAAGGGTTAATGTCTGCATTCCAAATGTGTTTCCATTATTAGCAGATGCTCTTGAGGAGGCGGAGTATGATCTCTTCATGTGTTGCTAAACTAATGGGGAAACCATCTCAGAACGACTCTTAAAAGTACTTTCCAGAGGACAATTGTAGCATCAATGACTGCGTGGTTCAGCCTTTCCTAGCAGACGTAGGGGCCCACCCACCTCCCAATACACCTCCAGGAGGAACTAATGGAACTTCAAAGTGGCTGCCTACTGGACAGCCAATTCAAAAAATTGTCTTTGGGTGGATTTTGGCAAAATGCAGTTTCCTACTCTATCCAAATGCAGTCAAATCAGCACCTTGTACCTTTTGCAAGATTGAATTTTCAACACTTGCAGCCCTAAAGACTAAATATCGGTCAAAGCTGGAAGAAAACCTGTAGTTGGCTATTGCAAAAATGTAACCCAAAAGTGATGGCTGGCTGCTGAAAGGCAGGCCCACCCTTCACACTAGTTCTCCAGTATGCCACTGTACAACTTGCAAGTGACTGCATTGATAGTAATCAAGTTGTTGTACTTGAGTATGTCCTACGTTACAGTATAAAATACATATCCAACTACTTTTAGTCCAGTCCCCTGTAGCAAAAAAGTCTGACTGCTGCGTTTACAAATATTTGCCCTCTAATTTGAGTTATTGCAAGCAATGATTTTGAAAATGTTTGGCACCCACACCTCCATTTATTCTATACCAGATAAACATTTTGGAGTCCATGTATATAGAGGGGCCCAAGCCAGGTACCTTTTTCTTATGGAGGGCTCGGGGATCAAGAAAGTTTGAAGACCACTGCCTGTAGAGTGACTATCTTGTTATCAAGAACATGTTTATTTTTTTTTTTTAAAAAAGGCCAAAAAACCTAATTGCCATCTTGCTGGCACCGCTATATGTTAACATATATTTTGATTGCTAGTTTAGATGAGCACTTATCCTACCTGGTACCTAGGGGACAGTGCACATGTGGGCTTAAACGTCAGAAGCTTAATGTATTAAACGAAACCTTTGCAACATCCCTGGTTGCTTTAAAGTGGTCCATTATCCACGTGCTTGCTGTGCCCTTGTGTGCGATGTTGCTATGTGTCTGGTATGGTGCATATACAACTCGTACACATGACCGCACCTTCAGTGGGTATGTGCAAAATCATTGCAGTGCTTTACTGTGAAGGAAAGAATTGCACAGACCCAGCGATATTCAAGATTTGACTCTGTTGTCTGCATAAGAACATTGCAGTGTCCCATAGCCCCTGTGAGAATGTGTCTATTGCAGTTGTCTCCAACAGTCGATCGCGAGCTATGAGTAGCTCGCCAGAGCCTTTGAAGTACCTCGCGCTCGAGTTTCCGGGAAAAAAAAGAATGATGCCAGGAAGTGTTCTGACCAATCACAGGCCTGCAATTCTCTATAGCATATAGATTGCACCTTGTGATTGGCTAGAGCATGTTTCTTGCTGGGAGCTGTGCTCCTATTGGCCACAGTGGTTTCTTTGTGCTACTCAGTTTGCCCAGGCTTTTTTCTTTAAAAAGCACCATGGCACTTTGCATCGTTTTTGGATCTGTTTTGGAGGTGGCTGAGGCTGGGGCTTGGAATGCAGGAGCGAGCTGACGGTGGCATTCCAGGAAAACGTCTTGCTGAGGTAAATTGGGTTGGGTGGATCGGTGGAAGTTTATCGCTTTTTTTTTTTTTTTTTTCTGCCGAGTCACTGCAGCTCCTGTGCGCACAGCTGTTGTGTGTGCTGTCAGAGGGTCGGGCAGCTCGGCAGAACAAAGCCCAGGGTGAAATGGAGACATTCAGCTATGATGCTTAATGTCTCTCCTTCACCCTGGGCCCATTTGCAATCATGTGAGCTACTTTTAGGTGACGGGGCTCTGGCGACGGGACTTCCTCGCCAGAGCCCTGCCGTTTCTAATAGTAGCTGCATCCTTGTTGGTCCAAGGCTGCTCTTTTGGTGGATCACCCTCTGAAGAGAATCTCTCGCGTTTGGTGTGCAGTAGGCCACTGGAACGTGAATGAGATGTGCAGGTACACTATTCCACTCAGCAGTGGAAATGGGAAAAATTTAAAGGGAATCCCAAAAGGGCCATTGTGGGGGCGGAGTTGGCATTTGAACTCCACTCAAAGGAAATGTTACATTATATGGGAACGTAAAGCATGGAACATCTCTCGCCATACCTAAAGAAGTTCCCATCAAGTCACTACAGAGACCTTCTACCAAAATGCAGATTGAACATCTGGAACTCTAGAGAGGTTAAATTGAGGAGAAAGCAACTAGAAAAATCAAAAGCATACTGTAGATACTGTGAAAACAAAGTCAAACTGGAATCAGTTAGACATGTAGAAACGCCAGAAGGAAATGGGGAGTTATACTCTCAGGATTTCTCCAGAAATGGAGAGGAATATTGGGAAAGACTATTGATGGTTGAAAAGGTTGGCAGAACAATAGATGCTCTAAAATTTGTTGAATCCCTGAAATTGGGATTTGAGGAGGAAGGACCAGGAGAGAGAGGGGAGTAAATGGGCTCATTTTATCTTTCTGCTAAAACGGCTAAGGAGAAGAACACTAAAGATCCTTAAATAATGATCTTTTCCCTGATGTGCTGAGACTGAAAGATAAATTGAATGTGGAAAATGTTAAAGGTTTAAATGGTCTAACCAATAAAACATAAAAAAAATGTTAAAAATAGAACTTTTAAAATGGGGCAACTTCTTTCATGCTGCTTCTTTCCAAGCTCCACACTACACCAATTCCACTTTCCTGGCTGGGGTGCATCCAAAATACAGTTGGTAATACAGCGATTTTGACTACATTAAGGCATCCATGGACGCACTGTACAGTAGAAATTTACCAGGGTAGCTCAGCAGGTTGAGAGACTGTTGCCGAGATGTTAAATATTAAACTGCTTGTTAATCGTATGACTTTTGCAATTCCTATAAAATGTGTTTGGCCAGGTAGCTTGCTTATATTCAGAGCAGAGTTTGGGGTATTTCTGCGCCTGTAGTGAATATCGAAAGATGACACCCATGAACCCACAGTTTAATTTCCTAATAACTGCTGTCAGCACAACGGAAGCATTTATATGTGATTAAGCGGTTTGTCAAGCCTATAACATCTTTATAAATAACTTGGCATAGGTGCATGCCACAAAGTTAATATTTTTTGGGAATTGCGAATGTGCTAAAATGGAATTGGTTTTTATTTTTTAACTAGGCAGAATTTTGTGTGCTCAATTATTTTTAAAACCATAATAACGCATTGAAATCCTCCTCAGATTACATTGCACTTGCCGTCCCAAAAGAAACGTCGGAATAACACTTGTTGAAATCATGGATGCAGAAGTAGGCGGATCATCCAACAAAAGGCAGAAGACGTATAATTTTCATCAAGAGTGTGAGACTGATTTCTTTTTTGCAAGCGTAAAAGGGAAGTGTGTTTTAATCTGTAGTGGGGGACAAAAGAGTAACGTAGAGAGGCATTTTGGGACAATGCATACAAATTATGAAAAGAACTTTCCTAAAGTAAGCCGTCTGCAATCCCAAAAAGTAGCTGAACTAAAAGCTGCCCTGCAGATTTTTTTACCCAATCGGCAATGGAAGCAAATGCTGCAACAAAGGCATCCTTCAAAGTTGCACGTTATTTGGCAAAACACAAATGCACTTTTACAGATGGTGCAGTTGTGAAAGGTGTGATGGCTCTCATGGCTGAGTCAGTTTTAAAAGATTTTAAAAACTGCCCTGAAATTATGTCTGCCATTTCAGATGTGCAGTTAGTGCAGATACCCTCATTGCCATTGTGTTTGCATCTATCAGCCAATGTGATGGGGCAATTGGAAAAAGATTTGAGCATATGCAATTGTTTTTTTTTTTTTTTTCGTTCAGTGTGATTAATCGGTGGATGCAAGTGATACTGCTCAGCTGGCACTGTTTGCTCGAATGGTGTTTGAAGACTTCACCAACAAAGAGGAATTCTTGACCTTGTAGCCTCTGAAATCCACAACCGGAGGTGTTTATCTACAATGAGGTCAAGAATGATTTTGTCAAAACAAAAATTCCATTGAACAAGTTGGTGGCAATAACAACTGATGGTGCACCAGGGCGTCATTCTGGTTTTGTTGCGTGCTGTAAAGCAGACCCTGATTTCCCTCCATTATTGCACTACCACTGCATCATCCACCAGCAGGCAATTTGTGCCAAAGTGATGGGGTTTGAGCACGTAATGGCCCCTGTTGTGCGAATTAATTCATTTCGTGCAAAGGCCAAACAGCACAGAATGTTCAAAATATTCCATGAAGAACTATCTGCCGCACATAGTGATCTGTTGCTACACACGGAAATCCGATGGCTTAGCAAGGGGAAAATACTAGGTCGCTTTCTTTCACTTTTTCCAGAAATCAAAAACTTCATGAGGTCAAGAAATGAAGACCTTGGCCAATTATGCAGTATTTCTTGGCTATTTGACTTTGAATTTCTGGCAGATGTTACCGAGAAATTAAATACTGTGAACTACAAGGAAAGGGTAAAAACCTTTGTTGACATAAGCGCAGTACATTTAAGTCCAAATTTAACCTTTTCAGTAACAAGTGAAGAAAAGAAAATGCATCATTTCCCTTCTGTAATGCAAATGCTGACCAAGCATACAGCTAGTCCTGAACTCCTGAGCATAGACAAATGCAGCAGTCTCCTGAGCAGGCTTAAGGAAGAGTTCAGTGACCGGTTCAGAGATTTCGAAGGATTGAACTGTGTGTGATGTTCATCGCAAACCCCTTCATGGAAGTCCATATTTGTGAACTTACAGAACAAATGAGTGAGCTGTTTTACTCTGAACAGTTTTGCTATGGAACTGGAGATTGTCAGCCTGCAAGGGGACATTCAGTTGAAAAGCAGACAATCTCGCACCAATTTCTGGAGCCTTGTTGATTACAAGGAGTACAGTAACATTTGCACAGCAGCATTAAGTGACTTCGCTGTTTGGTTCACCTATCTCTGTGAATCTGCATTTTCAGATATGAACTTCATCAAATCGAAATTTCGAACCCGCCTGACCGATGAGAATCTGAGTAACTGCATCGAGTTGCTGTATAAAGTTATACACCAGACTACAGAGCACTGGTGGATGGCATGCAGTGTCAACCTTCACACTGAATGTCCCAATCATTTTCCTACATTGTGAAAGTCTTTTTATGAGAACTTCTAATAAAAAAGAATGCAATAAAGAGATTTTTGAACTTATTAACATAATCGTGAAGGGATATGTTATTCTTTATAAAGGGAAAATTAGAGCAAAAAAAGTACACCTTCCAATGTTTATGAACAACCCTGACCCCTTATATAGCCCGCAAGTAGCTCTCGCTGTTGGCCCCCCACTGAAGGTAGCACACGCCAACTGACCCCTGGTCTATTGTATATAGAGGGCACAATGCTTGTAATTTTCAATAAGTTGCCCAGACAGCTGCATGCCAGTGCACAGACACCCGCTGGCATAGATTTCCCTTGTGTGGGGATTGTTGATGTGTGGCTTGTGGGAAGCGTGTGTGACTTTCGCAGCATCTTTAATATTGCTTAATTCTGAAACAGTGTGCCAAGTGGCAAAGTTTTGTTTGGTTAGCATATAGGCAGGCTACGTTTTGAAGTGTGTGGCAGACTGTTTGAGCCGCTGTGTGGTACAGGGTGTGCTGCACACACTGCCAGGTCTGGTCTCCGGCTGGGGATGGTTGTAACGCCCTGATGAATGAGTTCTTCTATTCCTGCATTCCTCCTTCTGGTGGCACAGGGTGCTTTGGGCTTAGATTTGTTGTTGTGATTCTGCGCACAGAGAATGGTTGAAAATATTGGCCATCCAAACTTTCATGAAGAAGGGAGAGAAAGACTCCTCTAACCCACAATGGACAGATCCCCCCCCCCCCGCCCCATCTATTTATTTCTCTTAACAATGCTTGCAACCTGATCATTGCTTTCACTTAAGCCATTGAACACCAGCCAACTAAAAAAAAGTGGCATGTCCAGCAATTGAATTTGCATTAAAGGAGAGTCTCAACGCTGCCCCCCTCCCCCCTTTCAAGCTGTGGAATATTGTTATGATTTGTGTAATGTGAAAAGTGTACAGAGCAGGTACTCTGTGAAGTTCAAGGTCAAAGCACCACTAAAGAGTTTCTGTAAAGCTACCCCTCATGAAAAGCAAACTGTCCGGCATCTCATTTTGTATTGCAATGCTTTTGAATATTTTTTCACTGCTGGAAGTTACGGATGCTATACCTGTGAGGCAGAGCTTTTTACGCCATTTATTTTAAAGAACACACAGATGGCTTGTTTACCCCCGTTTTCCATTGCCTTTTTGGTTCACAGTAGGGCTAGTTGTGCCAGCCTCTATGTGCAGGGGACCGTGTTCTAAATTCTCCCCCTCGGCCCACCCCCTCTAATGACTCATGCTCTACTCCATCTACGTTTTAGTTTGTTCAACACTTTGGGGAAATCACTACATGATTTAATATATACATATGTGAGTTGCAGGGACCCTGGATTAATGCATGTTCTAGTTATACTTGTGTCACATTCTCTATATAGGTTGATGAGGTTCCCGGAGGGATTATTTAAAAAAAATATAATTTTTATTGGCATTTTTAGGTTATTACAACAAACCTATCATTTCAATTCGATTACATTCCCATAAAGAACGTTCAGTCAATAACCCTTCCCCCCCTCACCCCCCCCCATCGCCAGTGAACAGGTATCGATTTCAAACTTGTCTTGCAGGGTCGCATTGTGCATTTTTAAGTTCGGACTGTCGAATAGTCTGGTGCACACATAGTCTAGAGCTCAACTTAGTGGCGCCCCATGAGGAGGCGCGTGCTTCGTACAATTGGTACCCAAACTCTTCCTGACCTGGAACCTGGACAAGTCAGCGGATCAACGGCTCACCCCTCAGGTCGGCCGTTCGTATTTTTCAAAGAAGGGGAGCCAGAGTTCCTCATTGTTAGATCTGGATTCATCCAGGACATGGGTTAGGAACTCCATGTCGTATATCGCCCGAACCTTAACAACCCATTCCTTCTCCTCGGGCATGTGCGAGTTCTTCCATTTCTGGGCCAAGCAGCTCCTGGCCGCCACAAGCATGACCTGTAGCATGTGGCCCTGGGTGTCCTCCTGGTCCTCTCCCACCTCAATGCCAAAGAGAAGCAACCAGGGGCACAGGGGTCTAGTGACTCCATCCACCCCCCTGATCCAGGACAAGACCTTTCCCCAATATGACTGCACCCTTGGACAAGACCACCACATGTGTATGTAGTCCCCTTTTTCCTTTCGACATTTCCAACAGTGAGGGTCGTAGCCCGGGCTCATTCTGGCTATCAACTGTGGAGGGGAGTGCCATCTGTGTAAAACCTTTAGAGCTTGGTGTCTGTACTGGGGGGAGGTTGTTGAGTGGTGGGCACGGATGCACATTTTAGTCCATCTCTTGTCATCCATTGCCATGCCCAGGTCTTTTTCCCATTGTGTCCGTGCTGGCGGGGATCCCTTGGTATCGAGAGCAAGAGGAGCTTGTACAAACGGGATATGACCCCCTTGGAACCTCGAGTGGAGATGATCATTTTCTCGAAGTCCGTGAGGTCCCTCCTGAGGGTGTCCCCCATGAGGGTTCCGAGAGAACTCCCTTCAGTTGAAGGTAGCGGAAAGGTGATAGCTTGCCCAGCCCCAGGGCTTCAAGATCTAGAAGGGGCATGGAGGACCCTCCCACCCACAAGTGGCGGGCCCTAACGAGGCCCGCCTCGTACCACCTCTGATAGGCGGCAGGCTCCACCACTTTTGCCAGGAACGGTGGTGCCGAAATACAACTCAACTGAGAGGGCCAGGTTGTGAGCCATCTGTAGTAGGTCCCTTCCTTCCAGATGGACCATAGAACCCCCAGTACCGGGTGGTCCAGAACCCGCCTGGGGATACTTGCTCTCGGGACCCATAACCACTCGTCGAGCGTAACCGGGGCGAGTAGCCTATTATCCAGTGCCACCCATTGCTTTTCTGACCCTGGGTTGGAGTGGTCAACCAGAATCCTCAACTGGGAAGCCCTGTAGTATGTGCCAAAATCTGTGAATCCGACCCCTCCGTCTTCCTTGGGCCTCGTTAGGACATCGTAGGAGATCCTATGTTTCTTTCCCGCCCAGAGGAACGTGAGCAGGGTGCGTTTCATTGAATGTAGGAACGTGGTAGGCACCTGAGTGGGGAGCATCTGGAAGAGGAACAGAAATTTGGGAAGTACCACCATTTTGAACAGGTTGAGTCGTGCCATCCATGAGAACCCTGAGACCGCCCACCTCTCTATCTCTCTTGACATCTGTCCACAAAGGGGTGAAGTTGCTCGGGAAGAGGTCCGTTGGGTTGGGTGTGATTTGGATTCCCAGGTGTCAGAACCCCTCTCTCTGCAACTGGAAGGGGAGACCCTCCACGTACTCCCTCTCAGTTTCCGGCAGTCGACCCCCCCCCCCTAGGAAAGCCACCAATTTTCCTAGGTTAACCTTGTACCCCGAAAGGTCCCTATAGCGCTCCAATGCCCACAACGGATGAGGGATCGTCTGTGACGGTTTAGTGACCTAGAGGAGAGAGTCGAACAAGCTGATCTTACAGTGGGAGCTGCCCATCTGAACTCCAGTGATAGCCTCATTGTTGCGCACCAAGATCGCCCAGGGTTCCATGACAAGGGCGTATATCAGGGGGGATAGTGGACAACCTTGTCTCGTTCCTCGCCCCCAGTGGAAGGCCTCTGATTCCATCCCATTGGCGACCACCCCGGCCGTGGGGGCGGAGGATAGTGCCGCCATCCATCCCAACCACCTCTGGCCCATCCCTATTGCCGAGAGAACCTCCCCCATGAAAGCACAACTCGCCCTATCGAAGGCCTTTTCTGCGTCCAGGGACAGCAGCAAGACCCTCTCGCCCCGGGTTTCCCTTGAATGTAGCACATGGAGGGTTTTGCACATGCTGTCTGAGGCTTGTCTAGTATGAAGCCTGTCTGATCTGGGTGAACCAGGCGGGGCAGACCTTTCTCCAGGCGAGTGGCCAGGATCCTGGCAAAGATTTTAGCATCAAGGTTCAAGAGGGAGATGGGTCTATAGGAGCCGCACTTTGTCAGATCTTTTCCTGGCTTGGGGATTACTGTGATGAGGGCCTGTAGAATTGTGGGGGGGGGGGATCGACTTTGTTTCGGATTTGGTTGAACAGTTTGGCCAAGGGCGCCATCAAAATGGGCTGGAATTGTTTGTAGAAATCAGCCGTGTACCCATCTCCCCCAGGGCCTTCCCTGCTTTAAGTCTCTTGATGGATGCCTCCACCTCCTCCACCGTTATGTCCCCCTCAAGAACTTGCAATTCAGCCTCCGTTAAGGGGAGTAGCTGGTGTTCCTCCAGGTATGCCTGGATCTCCCCCAACGATTTGCCCACCCCCCTGTTTTGCGTACAGGTCCCTATAAAAGTTTGCAAAGGAGCCCACTATCTCTGCCTTTTTATTGAGGACCTTACCCTCCCCGTCTTTAATAGGTCCGACCCTCCTCTCCAGTCTACAACCCCTGGCTCTAAGTGCCAGTATGTCCCCACCCTGTCTCCCTTTTCGTAGTACCTTTGTCGCGTGTATCTCAGGTTCTTGACCACCTCCCGTATGAGGACCTTGTGTAGGGCCTGGGGCTTCTCTCGCTTTTCCGATAATAAGGGCCCCCCTGTCAGCCCCCTCCTGGGTAAGCCTGCCCCACAGGCTCCTAAGTTCCGTCCGTATCCTGGCCTCAATGAGCCCTCTTTCCCGCTTGCGCCTGGAAGCCTCAGCTATGAGGAGACCACGAAAGGTGGCCTTCGCCGCCTCCCACACTGTCACCATATCTGTCTCCCCATTGTCATTCGTCTCAAAGTATGCCACCATTTCGCCTCTCAGGAAGTCCCTAAAGACCGGATCCCTCAGAAGCATGACGTTGCACCGCCAGCGGGCCGATCTGGGGGAGAGGGGGAGCGACCAGTCTGCCACAAGAAGCGCCTGGTCGGACCACTTTATTGCCTCAACCCTCGGAGCTGTAGCTACCCCACTCCCCTCTTTAGAAGTTAGAAGGAAGTCGATTCTGGTGTAGGTGTGGTGGGGGGGGGGGGGGGGGGAAGAAGAATGTGTATCCCCCGGGTTCCGGGTGTGCCACTCGCCAGACGTCCTCCCAGTAATGTTCCCTCAGAAGGGTCTGCATCGTTAAGTTATCTTTAGTTGTCCCTTTTGGTTCAGCCGCTCTTGCCGTCCACCAGTCTAGCCTGGGGTCTATTATAAGATTGAAGTCGCCCCCCAGTATCATGGCCCCTTCAGCCCATTCCATTCGTCCATTAACCCCAGGATTTGGGTCAAAAACCCTATCTGACCTGAGTTGGGAGCATAGAGGGTGACCCGGGTTATGCGCTCCCCTTCATAGGTACCCTTAATCCCCAGGAACCTCCCCCCAAAGCCTCTTTTGGTTTCAATGTTAGCGAGGTGGAATGTTTTGCTCAAGAGGATCCCCACCCCTTCCTCCTTCGGACTTCTGTGGGAGGGCCAGAAAGTGGCTCCAATTTCCCTCCCCCTGATGGGTGATTCCCTCCCCTGTCTGAGTGGGTTTCTTAGAGGAACAGCACCATTAGTTGTTGTTTGCGGAACATGTTACTGGTCAATGACCTCTTGTTTTGAGAGTTGAGGCCCTTGACATTGAGTGTGCCTATCTTGCCTTCAACCATTTTCGTCTAGGGAGTCCATCTCTATCGTCACCATAATGTAATGCTTATGTGCGTCCTGCGGTAAAGTAGAAGGTTCTTGTTCGATCTGGCTAATCCCCCCCCCCCCACAACCCCATAGACCCCTCTAGGTGATACCGTTTTGGCCTTTATGGTGGTCATTCTCCCCCCTGTCACTTCCCCCCACCCCTCTCCCCTCCATCATGAGGCGTTCGTCCATGTCTCCCGATATCCTTCGGGGACGGTCAACGAACCACCAAGGACTCTACCCCAGCCCCGGGTAGTATAAACGCATGGATAACCCATGCCCTTCTTTTCAGAATGTACGTGTATGAACCTTAAAACAAATATGTGGGGCGTGACCTTGCATTCGAGGTCCCCCACCTCCCCCCGTGTCCTCAGGCACGGACCCCTTGTGCGGGTCCGTCGACAAGTCAATAAACGTGAAAGAACAGTAACCAGACCCAAAACCCCGCGGACCCAACTTGGCGCCAACGTGGCGCTCCTCCATGTGACCCCCTGGTCACCGGCCTACAGAGCCATAGGCGTAACACCCAGTGGCCTTAGTCACTGGGAAATCTCATGCTCCTGTGATGAAGTGATGTTGCTGTCACTTCAGATGATCCTCAGAGGCCGATGATGAGTGCCTGGTTTTTTGGAACTTGCGAGCCCCCTTGACTTTGGTCTTGCCACTGGGTTGCCCCAGTCTGTCGGGGCCCCATGGGGGGTTCCCGGTCTCTCCCCCTGGTCTGCCGGATGGGCCGGCACGGTCGCCCACCAGATCACCAGGTGGTGTCTTTCCCCCGACCACTCGAATGCCAAGTAGAAGGGGTGCCCCCAGCGATACCTGACCCCCTTACCCTGCAACCATCTGGTAAGGGCACCGCATTTCTTTCTCATTGCGAGGGTGAGGGCTGAGAGGTCCTGGTAGATTGCCACCTTAGTCCCCATATTGGATATCATCAAAGTTCCTCGCTTTCTCCAGGATCCTGGTTTTGTCCTTGTAATAATGCAGTCGGGCCAGCACCGACCTCGGGCCCCTGCCTCCTCCAACAGCAAGGTGCACCCCGTCAAGCTTAATCTCGGTGTCGGCCTCCGCCCCCATGACGATTCTTATATCGTGAACCTTGCCTTCCAGTCCCTGTGGGTTCTCCCCTTCCGATTCCACTAGGCCAAAAATAGGCAAATTGTTCATCCTTTCCCTGTTTTCCATGTCATCCACCTTGAACCGTAATTCCTCCTCCCGACGATGCACCTCTTGAAACCTGGCCTCCATTTGCGTCTCCAGGATCGCTGTAGAGAGCTGGTTCCTCTCGACTCCCTCCACGCGGTCCTCCAGAGTGGTGACTTTAGTGGTAAGGTCAGCCAGCTTAGCTTCCATGACGGTCCGAATCCCACGAATCTCCTCCAAGATCATCTAGATATTATTTTGGATGGCTCCCAGGTCAGGGGGCGGCATTGATGGGCACCCGGCGGCCATTTTGTCCCCTCCAGCCGCAAATTAGTACTTGGAAAGGGCCTCCTTCCAACTCATGGGTGCTACAACTGTCCACTGTGGGGCCCACAGCCTCGTGTAGGAGGAGAAACCGGAGCTATCCACGGTGGGGAGGTGCCTTCGGAATGACTATCTATGGATGTGCCGGCCAAGTAACTCTAAGGCTTCAGGCTCTAAGGCTTCAGCGCCAGTGGGAGAGCAGGTTTATCCCCTCCACCCCCCCGTGGTTAGGGAAACCACTAGATGGCTGGTCGTGGTCGGTGGGGAGCGGGTGTCCTCTGTGGCAGGGTATGGGGGGGCCCCCTTTAATCAAGTGGTGCTCGTGGGGGCTAGTTCAAAAAGTCCTGGCCCAAGGGCCTCTCGCCTGGAACGTACCGTCTCCAGTGCCCCCCAGTCGGATGTAGTATGAGCGCACTCCCGCGACGGCCCAGAATGGGGAGCTCTGGTGTGAAGGTAGGCGGGTCCATCCAACTCCTCCTGTGGATAAGTGGGTGTCGGGGTGCTTCGATTCTCGCTGGGGCGGTGAGGGTCCGTGTTCAGCTCCTCAGGCGTCTCCGTTCAGTGTCGGGCGTGTCCTCGCGTCGGCCCTGCACCGCTTCGCCGTGCCTGGGAGCGGTGAGCCAAAGGCCTCAGGGCAAGGGAGGACCGCTCTGATGAATTCCAACAGGGGGGGGGGGCGGGCCGCCAGGCACTCCTCGGCTCGGGCGCTAGCAACCTGGTGGGCAGAACCTCCAGGGTCCTCTGCCCTGAGCTTCTCCTCGCTCCAGGTGGATACACCCCCTTGCAGGCGGCCGCAGTGTCTCCCCGCTCCTGCCCTCTGCTGCAGCCATGGCGTGCGCCGCCTGCGTGTTGCTCGGGACCGCGGGGGGAGGGGCCACGGTGACTCCAGGCGGCTGAACTCGGCCCGTGGGTGTCGTAGAGACTACTGGTTTGGACCCCCTGGGGGGGGGCAAGGGTTCATGCAGCCTTTTTTAAGGGGCTTGTGAGGGATGGGCTCCTTCTTTCTGCTCAACTCCGCACATTTCCTGGGGCTGGATGCAGAGATATTTTGCTCAGGCGGCCATCTTGCCTCCGCCCCCTGGTGGCCTAACCTCCCGGAGGGATTTTATTGCCCCTTCAATGCTGTTTGTTTTTTTCCAACCATTTGACCTCAGCAGTTAATAGAAGATTATTTTGCCTGTAAACCTTATTGAATGCTTGCTAGTGATAGTGATCCCTGTCATTAATTTTAAAAAATTATCTTTTTTTTTTTAATTCTTTATTGAATTTTTCAACAAATATAACATGCCTCACAACTCCCCTCTCCCTACCCTCCCCCCTTGGTGCTGCTGCATGGTTTGCGTGTCTTATTGTGCCTTCAAAGTGTTCATTCGGGATTACTCCAGGTCCAGGAGTCTCCGGCATTGTGGGCGCCAGCCTATCCTGAAGTCGTCTCTGAGAAAGATAAGGACCTCCCCCCACTCACTTGCAAAGCTCTGTAATGCATTGTTCATAGCATAGGAGGCCCATTCCATCGCCACTATCTCCCAGACTTTACGCAACCAGTCTTGGAACATAGGTACGTTTGAACTTTTCCATCTCTGAGCGATAATTTGTCATTGCTGCCAAAGTGAGCATCACCCTCGCTCTTTCCCTACCCCTTGGACCGCCTGTCGCTGTTGCTGGCTTCAAACCTAATAGAGACCATTCCAGGGGTATGGCTCCTTCTGATCCAAACACTTGTTCATCGCTCGCTTGATGTCTTCCCAGAACGGGACTATTTTCGGGCAACCCCACCAGATATGTTCTGCCATGCCCTCCTGACCGCATTCCCTCCTGCAGGTTCCCGATGACCCTGGGTAAATCCTACGCAGACGGGCTGGAGTATAGTGCCACCCGTACAAAATCTTACACCATGCTTCCCGGGTTTGCGAGGCTCTCGCCAATTTAGGGATCTTCCTCCATAGTCTTTCCCACTCTGTCTTCTCTATTTCCCTGCCCAAGATGCTTTCCCACCTCCCCATGTACGTCCATTGCGGCCTCGGGGTAGCCTCATCTAGGATCTTATAAAGTTGCGAAATAAGGCCCTTTGAGCCATCATTGGTCATCAAGAATTTCTCAAAAGGGGTCGGCGGTATAGTGGCCGCTGCCTTGTTCGTGGGGTGTAGGAGCCAATGCCGTAGTTGAGGGTATCTCAGCCTTTCACCCCCCCCCCATTGCAAAGTCCCTCTTAGATTCTACAAAAGTGTTGATCTCCCCTCCTATGAACATGTTTCGGATCCACCGGCAGCCTCCCTCTCGCCAGACCTTGAATGCCCCTCCCTCCAGCCCGGGGGTAAAGTCTTTGTTATTGAAGATTGGGGTGAATGGGGATGGATAGGTTGCGATTTCCTTGTGTTGGACCAGTCTGTCCCAGTTGTCCGCGACTTACTTGGTGATGGAACTCGGATACATATGGCCTGGCCGATGTTGTCTGGGTAACCACAGGACCTCCCCCAATTCGTGCTGCGTAATCGCTCTGTCCATCGTAACCCAGTGTTTTCTCTCCCCCTCCCGAAGCCACTCCCTGATCACCCTTAGCTGGGCCGTCTCGTAATATTGACGGAAGTTGGGAAGTGCAAGTCTGCCGCTTCTCCTCGGAGCCAGAAGCAGCTGCCTACTGATCCTTGCCCTTTTCCCCTCTCATATAAACTCATTTGTTATCGCCTGGAGCTCCTTAAAGAAGCTGGCCGGGACCGCCTGGGGGATAGCCTGGAAGAGGTAGAGCAACCTCGGGAGGGTGACCATTTTTATTGCCTCAAGCCTCCCCAGCCAGGAAATCCGGAGACTCTGCCACTAAGGAGATCCTTCTTGTTTCTTTGCAGAAGAGGGGGGTAGTTCGCCATATACCACCCTTTAAGGGCCGGAGTAATTCTCACCCCGAGGTACGTGATTCCCCCCAGACGCCAGGCAAAAGGCATTGACTCCTTTAATTCCTCCCTTTCCTCCCTTGCCAACGTCAGATTCATCAGTTCGGACTTAAGCATTTTAATGTGCAGACCGGATGCTTCCCCAAAGTCCTCTAATAAAAGCCTGCATTGCCTACTTGATTCTATGGGGTTGGTCAGGGCGAGCAGCATATCGTCCGCGAAAGCCGCCACTTTATGCTGCTTACCCCCAAACGGTATTCCCTGTATCCCTTCCGATTCCTGAATTGCCTGCAAGAGGGGCTCTAGAAAGATCGCATAGAGCAGGGGTGATAAATGGCACCCCTGCTTTGTACCGCTTTGGAGTTGGAACCATCTGGATAAGGTACCGTTAACCGCCACCCTCGCTCGAGGACCCTCATAGTTCGCCTTAACCACCTGTAGATAAGTGCCTCCCAATCCCATTTTTTCCATAGCCTTGAAGAGGAAGGACCATTCCATGCGGTCGAACGCTTTTTCAGCGTCTAAAGATAGAAGTGCTGCCGGGGTATTAGTCTTTTCCGCCTTTTCCACTAGATGGGCCACCCTTATGATATTATCCGCTGTCTGCCTCTCCTTCACAAATCCCGCCTGGTCCTGATGGATCAGATCCGGGAGAAGTCCCTCGAGCCCATTCGCTAGAAGTTTGGTATATATTTTCGCGTCTACATTCATAAGCGCTATTGGCCTATAGGAGGATCTCACGAGAGGGTCCTTGCCCGCCTTCAGGATCAGGGAAGTCTTGGCCTCTTTCATAGATGAGGTGATTTGCACACTACCTTTAAAGGAGTTGAAGAGGTAGGTCAACCGTGGCACCAGCACCCCAGCAAAGGTCTTATAAAAGGATGCTGAGTACCCGTCTGGGCCCGGGCCCTTACCTGCGGATAGCTTCCGGATCACCCCCCTCACTTTCTCCTCCGTTATGTCTTGCTGAAGACTAATCTGGGCCTCCCCCTCAACTTTACGCAAGTGAAAGCTTTCTAGGAATTTCTCCTGGGCCTGGTCATCTGGGTGCTGTGATGTATATAGGGTCTCATAAAATTTAGCCATGGCTTCTCGAACGTCTTCAGTTCGAGTAACCCTATCCCCTATATCAGAGTTCAGCGCTGTGAGTGTTTTTCGAGGCAGCTCCCTGAAGAAGGCGGGCCAGCAGGGCGTCTGCCTTATTCCCTTTAGCATAACATTTTTGCCGCACAAAGAGCAGGGCCCCCTCTGCCTTTTTAGTTCGTAGGATCCCCAACTGTCCCACCGCCCTCCTATAGTCCTTTTGATTGGATCTACTAGGATTTGCCGCAACCCTGCCTCTCGTCTCCTCGACCTCTGCTTCCAGCCGGGACTCCAGGGCCTGTAGCTGTTTCTGCCTTTGTGCTTTGGCTGCTATAATTTCCCCCCTCATTGTGGCCTTAAATGCGTCCCATCTGATATCTTCTCCCGTGTCCCCACTTTTGTTGCTGTCAAAGAACTCCCTCATCTTGCCCTCCATCTCCTCCCTTATCAGAGGGTCCCTCAACAGATATTCCGGGTATTTCCAGCCCTACAATCCCTTTCTCCTCACTCCCATTTCCAGCTGCATTGTCATGACTACTGGGGCCCCCCTCAAAAGAATTTCCAAAATTTCCTGGGTGGCCGCTTACAATTCCTGGTCTAAGGATAGGTAGGGTTGGGCTATGCTACTAGGGCTCTAGGGCTCTTCCTCATCAACCAACATGGCCGCCTGATGTTACAACCCTAGATTGGGCAAGCGGTCTAGTTTTCTGTCACTCTGGAGTACTTAAGCCCCTCCCCTTTTTTCAACGGCGCTTCGCGTCTTCAGCTGTGTTCAGCGGACGCTTACCGCGGTTCATCCCTCTGACAGGAATTCCTCAGTTCCCTTGTAATTCATAGATACCCCCTCTATAATGCCATGGTCATTGTTTTCCCGTGCCATTCCGCAACTACTATTCCATGAGCTCTGTGAGGAGTTGGCTTTGGTCAGTGAGGAGTTGGCGGGAGACGCATTCCTTTTGGCGTTTCGTCTGTGAGGAGTTTTCGAGACACTCTTTCCTGTTCTGTCTCCTTTCCACAGCAAGTATCATTTACCTCATTAGCTGTCTCCACTGATTATCCGCTCTGCTTGCATTCGTTTCCCAAGGGCAAGTGTATGTTTTCTTCGCCTAATAATTGTATTAGTATCACAGAGCTGGGGAGTTTAGTGTGGAGATTTTGTTTCTAGGAACAGAGGTGTTCCATTTTTTCTGTCACAGTTAGGTACACAAATTTAGTGTGTTCCTTGCAAAGGATTTGTTAGCAATATTATTTCTGGCCGGGAATTGTCAGGAATAGCACTTTTGAGGTAGTTCCAGGAGAACCGGAGAATAACCTTACCTCTCCAGTCACAGTTGTGTTGTTGGAATAGGTTGAATGTTTTTCCACCTCACCATTAGGCATTTTCTCAACACCCAACATTCCATATAGGGCTGTCCTTCTCCCCTTGTTTTGTTCACTCCTAATCTAGCCCTTCTTCAGAACACGCACCCCTGCGCAGAAGCAGGATGGAGAGCTAACCAAATCACCAACTAAGGTAATTGAGCAATACAGTTGCTGGGATTTTTTGACCTATAATATTTTCCCTACGTTAGGACGCATTCCAATTGTTCTCGTGTTGTGGTTTGTTTTCTGTGGTATAGAAAGGGAGTCCAGTTGGGGTAGTGAACAACAGATAACTGCGCACCCTGAGAAGTTTCAGAATATCACGTGGTGTCCCCGAGGAGTCTAAGGTAAGCGTTACATGCATGGACAGTATTTTATGATCTGCTATCCATGGCCCCACCACTATCTCCTTAACTCTACCCACCAGGTTAGCCGAGACCCAGATATAGTCAATTCTAGATTGTGTCCCGTGGACTTCGGAAAGGAAGGTGTAACCCTCCGCGTCCCCTTTCAGTTCTCTCCAGATGTCCTTCAACCCCATGCTCCCAACGTTGTCCTTTAGTTCCGTTGAGGCCACCGCCCCTCCTCACCGACTCCTAAGCGCCCCCGACCTATCCTTGTCCCATGCAATGTTTAGGTCACCCATTATGATTATCTGGCCCCTTGCCCAGTCACCTATTCTCCCCATAAGGTCGCGGAGGAAAGAGTCTTGCTCCTTGTTGGGCGCGTAAATAACCCCTATTGTGTACATCTCCTCTGCAATTCTACCTCTCACCACCACAAATCTTCCCTCTTTGTCTTTTAGGGTATCCTCCATGCAGAAATTCACCGTGCCTCTGATGGCCAACGCCACCCCCCCACCCCCCACCCCGCCTTTGTGGGACCAGACGGTTGAAATACTTGATCGAACCCTCTTAACCTGAAGCGGCACTGGTCCTTACGAAGCAGATGTGTTTCTTGTAACAGCAGGAAATCTGGTTTTCCCTGCTTCGTAAATTGCTCCAGCTTTTTCCTTTTCAGCGGGGTGTTGAGGCCCCTAACATTATGCATTACCCATTTGAATTGTGATTAGACTCCTGGTCCAGCCTGTCATGTCCCTTCATCCATTCCCCTCCTCCATTTGTGTGCACCATGCCAGTTACCCAAGTGCCACTTTTGACTCACCTCTCGGGCAGCACCTGGGGATCCCCCCAAACACCCTGCCCCCCTCCCAACCCCCGAGGACCTGAACACCAGGTCTTCCCGCCTCCCTCCCTCCCCCTCTAGACTTCCTCGTTCTTAGTGATCCCATGATGTTTGCTCGTAGCTCCTTCTCTCCTCCTTGTGATTAGAAACAGCCTTTTTGTCCACCCCCCCCCCCCTTGAACTGTCCGGACCCCAAGTCAGTTTTCCTTGCCCCCGAGACTCTCCACCTCTGCTGGCTCCATTCCCCCCCTTTTCCGGGGGCCTCCGCCGTGCGGGTCTCCTCCTCTTCCCCTCGCCTACCACCGACCATTCCCATGGCCTGGATCGCACACACCCTCCCGCCTCAGGCGAACCGCTCGGGCCAGTCGCACTCCGACCCTCATTCAGGTCCCGCTCTAGATCAATTTGGAGAATGTCTGCCCCCTCTTGCATCGTGGTTATTCGTTTCTGGGAACCGGCTGTCAGGCTGAGATCCTGGTGTCTGCGGAAGCTGCTGAGCCCCCGACAATCCACCCAAAATGTGGCACTCTGAGCCGATACTAGAAACTGCTCAGTTTACCTCACTTCCAGGGGAAAGGGGGAAGGGAAAAATTAACAAACACCAGGCTGGAAGCTATAGACTAGCTGGTTCTTCACCTGTAGTAAAACATAAACATATAATACACCTTGTTATTCATTGAGTACTATACTAACCTTAAATCTCAATATCCTTTACCAAATAAAGTAAAAACCATACCTGGATCTTCTCTACAGAATGCCCAGAGAAGTGATAAGCTGACTAGACTTCCTTACTAGTTGACTTGAATCTCAAAGATCATTCAGCCTTCTCAGTAGGTCCATGAATGTGAAATTAACTTTGCAGATCATCTTCTAAAAACTCAAGAAGCTTGAACAAAGTTTTAAGTTCATTAAAAGTAAATGGAAGTTCTTATATTTCTTCTTATTATTTTTAGAGTGTCTTTTCTTTTAAACTGTTCCTGAAACTTGCGACGAAAAATTTCACGTGGAAATATCTTGCACACGCATAAAAATCCAAACTGAGTGTAGAACGTACACGCGCTGAAGACCAAACCGCGGAAAAATGCACACGCGCTTATACAAGGAGCGAGTAAACGCACACGCGCTGAAGTCTAAACCTCGGGAAAAATCCACACGCGCTTATCCAAGGAGCGAGTAAACGCACACGCGCTGAAGTCTAAACCGCGGGAAAAATCCACACGCGCTTATCCAAGGAGCGAGTAAACGCACACGCGCTGAAGTCTAAACTGCGGGAAAAATCCACACGCGCTTATCCAAAGAGCGAATAAAAAGCACACGCAATAATGTCCATCCCGTGGGAAAAATACACACGCGCTTTATCCAAGATGCGAGTAAACACACACGCGCTGAAAACCAACCGCGGGTAGAAAAAACACACGCGCTATAGTATCACGTGACACATAAGAGCTCGCGCTAGATTCTCAAGCAAAGACGTTCACGCGCAGGCTTCTGTTAACATAAAAACCACGCGCTTGATAGAAAAACGTAGCGTAGCAAAGCAAAACAAACGACAGCACTACCGTTCTTAATAAATGTTTTCATATGAACTTGAAAATCAATTTAACTCTTCAACAATGACATTAGAAAAAGAGTTTTGAGTTTTAAAAGAACTTATCTTGTGAAGAGTCTTGGAAACTTATTTTCTTAGGCAACTCGAAAACATCTTACTCCTGTCCTGTGCCAAAACGAACTCCGTAAAGATTCCTGTTTACTTTCCAAAGAAGCCGCTCGACTGCTTGAAACTTGAAACCCCTGAACAAGTTAAGCAGGAGCAGCTTAGTACACGACCTCTCAGCTGGGCAAAGACGATGAAAGGCAGTTTAGAATATTCACTGTCTTCCCTATAAACAATCACCAGCCAATTAGAATTTAGACTGAGGACCTCCATCTTGGCTTGGGGCATTCTCCATAGACTGCAATGAATGTTAAGGGCAAAATTGGCTGTTTTAAAATTAAACTCCATAATAACTTCCCAAAACCTTTCTATACTAAATCTCCCCAGACCCGATGTAATTGAGAATATGCCACTGTATCCTGACAGTACCTGACACCGGCCCACTCAAAAACGAGCCCAAAAGGGGAGGTCCACTTATATCTGATCCCCTTTTCTTTAAGTTTCGAGGTGAGTGGGCCCCATTGTCTCTTGAGCAGGGTGCTGCTGGCCAGGTCCTGGTACAACTCAATACGTTGGTCGTTAAATGTTATCGGCTCTTTTTGTCTAGCGGTCCTGAGAACTGCTTGTTTTTGAGCATATCTGGTGAATGCGGCCAATACGTCCCGCGGCCTGGACTTAGGATTCTTGTTGAGGGATCCCACTCTGTGGATCCTGTCCAACTCAATCCGATCAGGAGAGGGCTCCCCCAATAGCTCTACATATATCCCTTGAACTGTCTCCTTCAGGTCCCTATCTTGTACCGATTCCGGCAACAATTTCAGCCTGATGTTGATCCTTTGAAACCTGTTTTCCATGTCTTCCATTCTAATTTCCATGTTCCGCGTTGCCGTGTCGAGCCTCTCGATTGCTTCGATGTTCTCCATAGCCTCCCTGCCTACCTCCTGCAGGCCTTTTTCCACTATGTCCGTTCTCTCCCCCAGCTGACACACTTCCTGCTTGATTTCCGCCATTGCCTGATTGATGTCCGACCTCCTTAGTTGAAACTGTTCTTGGAAGGTTTTCCCCAAGGACGCTTGAAGTGAGAGCAGCTCCCCACGCAGATCCTTACGTGAGATTGATGCAGATGCCTCCGAAGCCTCAGTGTGCTCCTGCTCCAAGCTTTCCCCTTGCGTGGCCCTGTGTTCCTCAGCTGCTTCTCTGTTTGCCCATAGGGCTATAATGGGGCTGGGGGCATCCCCCTCGGACTGTCCGCTTTTGTTCACCTTGCTTTTATTTTTGGATATGGTTGCGGGATAAGGGCCCAATTTGCGCCTCCCCAAGAAGCTGTTCCCGATCAGACTGGGTCACTGCCCCCAATTGCTGCAGGTCTTGGTCCTCCTTTTGGGTCTGATGGAGGTGCTTCCTCCCAGTCAGCAGGGGTACTGTGCTTTACTGTAGTGTGCGGCCGGGCTCCGTGTTGTACCAGAGGGAGCAGGCATCAGTCCTGAGCACACAGTGTTTCAGCGTGTGGGCAGGGTATATTTCGTCCGGGGGGTGGGGGGTGGTAGCAAGCTTCAGACCCGGGCACACCTTGACCTCGGACCCCTGATGCCTTAGAGATAGGGCCCCCCACTCTCACAACACCTCTGGAGAAGAGGGGACCCCCCCCCCCCTCCAGGCGCTCCCCGGGCCCGATGCAACTCTGGTCCCGTCCTCTGCTGTTGCGGCCTTTCCGTTGCCGGGCCCGCTCTCCTCGGCAGATCGGATAGAACTTTGAAGAGAGAAGAAAACTTGCAATTCTCATTAGAGCAACAGACCTAGCTACGCTTCATCACATGTATATAACACGTTACGTTTCTCCTGCAGCAACTACTGAGATTTGACGTATGCAGCCAAAAGTTTCAACCGAGAGCGAAAGAGTGTTGCCAGTTCCCTGCGAACGATTCTTGTAGATTTTGCTAGAACCCCCAAGTTCCATTTCGCAGAACAGGACGCTTAGGCGCGCCTATTCTGGCGCAAGATGTTTTGGCGGCCGGTTATGATATGGCATTTATAACGCGCCAAGGTGCGATGCAGGTTGGGCACAGATCCCATTTCGGTGCGCCCAGTTGGACACAGCCGACAGAACATGGGGATTACTGGGCGCCCGCATGTTATGTCACAGGGCCTTTTGAAGCACTGGATGCTCAGAAGAGATATAATAATATATATATCTCTTCTGAGCATCCAGTGCTTCAAAAGGCCATGTGACATCAATGGCCAATTTTTTTCCATACCATGCGTGGAATCTCAACCGGCTGTAAGGGTGTGGCATTCATTTTCTTACTCTTGTCTCTTACTGCACACGCCGTACAGTTCTTGACTAGCTCTTCTATTTCTTTCCACTTTCCCCTCACTCTCCTCTTTCTGAGATTCCTTCCCAGATGGCGCTCATGTGCTAGATCTGTATAATGAAACCGGTGGAATAATGTGGTCACCCCTAAACACACATGTGACATCCTCTGAAATCTCATCCTTAATCTGCATATAATCTTTAAAACTGTGGTCAACATGTTCCATCCCTCTTATATCGCTTGGCGCAATAGACTTTGCTCCTTATCCTCTGCAGATTCCCTGGCCCATTATTCTCTCCTTATACTTGACTCAATGTGTGCAATAATGCATCCTATATCCATCTCGCCAGCACACACCACCTCTTGTTCACCATCATCCCAAGGCAGTCTAGAGAAACAATCTGCCGCTATATTAGACTTGCCAAGTGTATACTCAACTTTCACATTGAATTGCATGACATCTAAAATCCATCTGCAAATCCTGGGAGATACTAAATGTGGGCTCTAGGAATTTAACACATGAATCAACGGTGTGTGATCCGTCTTTAGCACAATAGGAAGACCACAAATCAAGCCTCTAAAATTTTCTAGAATCTACCTTACTCCAAGGGCTCCTTTTCCTATAGTAGAATAGTTTCATTCTGCACCTTTAAAAACTCGTGAGGCGAAGGCAATTGGTACTGTTTTGCCTTCCTGAATTTATTCCAAACCAACATTACTGGCGTCAACTGAAATTATGTTACGGCTGTACAATTGAATATTTTTATTGTCGGCGCATTGTTAATTTTCTTCTTAATTTTCTTCTTAATACTCTTTAGTTCCCCTTGGCATGCTTCTGTTTATATGAATCTTACTCTTTTAATTTTTCAAATTTTTTTTATTTTTTCATGAGCTCTCATGTGCATGGTTTTATCTGTGAAGTGCGGTATAAACTTTGAATAGTATTCAGCTAGACCCAAGAAACTACGCAACTGGTCCTTGTTTGACAGAGCAGGCATGTTTGATTATGGTTTCCACCAGACTTCTCTTTGGGCTGATCCCCCTCTGAATTTATGATGTGGCCTAAAAAATGTTACTTCTTTCATCTTGATTTTGCACTTATCAATCTTTAAGGTGAGGCCTCTCTCCTGTATGACTTGTAATACACCTAAAAGTTTGGTGTTGTGTTCTTCTTCGGTCATGGCCGCAATAAAGATATCGCCCTGAGACTAGTATACAGCCTCTAATCCTCCAAGAAGTTGTTGCATAAGTCTTTGGAAAAATGCTGCAGCTGATGCCAAACCAAAAGGCCTTCTCCACCTTAAGGCTCCCAACGGTGTAACAAATGTTAAATGTTTTGATTCTTCATCCAGAACTACCTGATGGTATGCTGACGATAGATCAAGGGTCGAAAAATATTTGGCAGGTTTCATGGATGTCAACATCTCTCCAATATTAGGTAATCGATGCCTGTCAATCCATATATTGGCATTCAAATCCCATAAATCGACACACATTCTTATGGAATTGTCTGGTTTCTGCACAATTACTATTGGGGATAGCCACTCGGAACATTCTATAGGCTCAATAATGTTTTGTTCACACAATTTCATCATTTCTTTCTGTAATGCGTCGTTTGTACCGATTGGGATGTTTCTCACCTTATGTGCCACCGGTTTGGCTCCTTTCTTCAAAACAATTCTGTGTTTGAAACCCTTTACCATCCCTATGCTGTCATTAAATACTTGAAGAAAACTCTTAGCCAAACCTTCATTTGTGTCATAACTTTCAGTTGATAAACTTAGTATGGGAAAACTTTATCCAGGATGTATTTTTATTTGTAGTGCTGCTTGTTCCCACCAGCCCGCTACTGAAGAACCATTTTCTGCCACATACAACTTACAGTAAGTCTCTCTTCCTTCAAAACTTGATGAACCCACTTGCAACCAATAATATTGATGGAACTCTTGCCATATCATGTGGCTCTAACATTGGTGGTCATTAATGACTCACAGCAGCCATTTAGTTCTTTAATAAAAGTTGTCATATCTATAATGGTATACGGCGATCCTGTATCCACCATTACTTGCATCGGTACTTTGTTTATGCTCATGTATACCCATGGGCCTTTTCTTCCAATTGGATTGATTGTTAAAATTTGAATGTCCTCTTGTTCATCACTCCCAATAGACGACAAGCTGCTTGGGCCACCAATTTCAAGAGCTTGAATGCTTGTACCTGTGAGGTGATTGGTTTCCTCATGCATTCTATTATTTGAATACAAACTCATGCTTCCTCCTCCTCTGCCATTCCTACAAACCTTTCCAAAATGTCCAATGTTGCCACATCTGAAGCATTCAGCCGAGAGAGCTGGGCAGTCCCCATCAGCATTAATGTGTCTGCCTCAACCACAGTTGTAGCATCGACCTTGCATGCTGTTAAATGTCTCTCGCTCGCTCTCCTGGGTTTCATTTTTGAATTTGCTTTTGGACATCTTTCTTATTAGAGCCACTAACGCTTCTTCCCTATTCTCATCTTTTTCTGTTTGTATACTTTTGATTTCATTAGCATCTTATTTACTTTGTACAACCCTCATGCATCTTTCTCCCAACTCCATAGTTCTTGCTATCTTCATCGCCTGTTCTAATGTAGGGTATTTTGCTTGCCATAGTCTGTTATATGTGAGGATGTGCTGTGTCTAACACTAGTTGATCTCTTAAATACTCCTCCGCTACACATGTGAACTTGCACATAGATATCAAACCCCTTAACACTGCCATATAAGCATCAACTGATTCCCCTTTATTTTGTTTCCAAGTGATATCTCTCAAGTACTAAATTGGTTTTATTCCCAAAATGTCTGGATAACTTGTGGAGGGCACTCTCATAACATCTATTGCTGCTGGTACTGGCAGATTCACCTGACCCCTCATCAACATTGATTTGGTCAGGTAAATTGTGAAAAATCCTGAGCGCTTCAGCCCCTAAACAGTTTAACAAGTGGCAGTCTGGGTTCAGAGAGAACCATGGGACTGAGACAGCATTATTGGATCTCGAGTTTAGGCTGCTTAGTCACATGGATAAAGGACAGACAACAATGCTTATGCTGCTGGATCTCTCCGCTGCCTTCGACCTGGTTGATCATGCATTGTTGGCCTCCAGGTTGGAGGAGGTGGCTTGGTTTTCGAAATCGGCAGCTCAGTGGGATAAATGTTTCCTGAGTAAGCACCAATGTAGGGTAAGCAGCTCCATGGCAGAGTTGAAGCCGACTGAACCTCTGCAAGGTGTACCACAGGGTGCTTGCCTTTCCCCAGTTTTTTATATTTTTACCATTCCTTTCCTTGACTATTTGGATAGCAACAGGATTGAGTTTACAATTTACGCTGACGACACGCAATGTCATCCCCCTAACGTGTAACTTGAAAGAGGATATGCATACAATTAACAGAATAGATGGAATTATTAAAAAAAATGGATGGGTTGCAACGGGCTTGCACTTAATACCAATAAAACTGAATTGATGTTGGTAGGCACATAAAATCCAGAAAATGGAGAGGGATTATGCATTTATGTTGATAGATGTATGTGAGATCAAAATAAAGCGCAAAGTAAAGACCCTAGGGGTATATTTCGATCAAACTCTTAATTTGAAGGCACAAGTCGGGAACTTGGTATCCTCCACCTCATATTATATTAAGCTTTTGGCTCATGCGCGCCCGTACATCTCAAGAGAAAACAGTGCAACTTTGGCAAGAGCCCTGATGGGAGCCAGACTCGACTACTGTAGTAGTCTGTTGGTGGGTTGCCTGTGACGGGGATTAATGCAAGTCGTACAGAATAATGCTGTCAGGAACATTATGGATTTGGGGAAGAGAGACCATGTCTCTGAGGCAAGGAGGTCTCTTCACTGGCTTCCTATGAAATCCAGAATCCCCTTCCGTCTCCTAATCCAGAATCACCTTCCATCTCCTAATCCAGAATCACCTTCCGTCTCCTATTAATCACTCATGGATGTCTTAAGAACACAGCACCAACATATTTAAAAAGTTCTGGTAGAGGTACAGAACTCCCATAACTTAAGATCTAATAATACTGCCCAACTCAAAATTCCAGCCTGCAAATTTACACAAGTCAAGGAATTAGCTTTTTTATGATTGCTCCCCAGACCTGGAACTCAGACCTGGAACTCTAGTCCTGTTAACGTAAGGGAGGAATCATCTCCACTAATTTTCAGTAATATATTTAAAACATACTTGTTTAGCTGAAGCATGATCATCGCCTGGTAACTGTCCTATTTGTTGTTTCTGTCGGTGCTCTTAAGACCCCGGGTCAGTGGTGCGCAATACAAATTCTATAACCTAACCTAACAAAAGTGGCCTCCTTCAAGTCCTCATTGAACTTCGTGCCACCAATTGCTCTCAATATATACTTGGAAGGTGTTATAAATAGAAGATGTTGTCATAGTTGGGCTCTAAACATCCATACACAGACCAGCTGTGGAGCCTTGAGGTTTTGTCCAGGTCATCTTTATTATACATATCTACAGTTGCACAGGAACCAGTTTATCCTAGTATGTACAGTAGACTGGACAGGGACAGGTAATTATATAGCCCGAAAGACCCACCGGCCATCCTTGCACACCCAGCTCAGGCACCCAACTGCCATTCATGGAGCACTCTCACAGACCCACACAACAGTCTCATGAGCTGCTCATCATTCATGCATCAACATTCCAATGGCATGCACTCCTGGCCAGTGACAATACAAGACTTACAATACAACATCTCCCTTTCATACCGTGTCCACCCATTGTTCCCAGGGGGTGGTGAGATATCCCGGGATTGCCAAGAAAGGGCATGATGGGGCAGGGGTCTTTTGCATGGCTGTGTTTCTATTTATCCAATGTATGTTTGATGCAGGCTTTAATCTTTAAGAGTAATTGTCTATGGCTTTCCAGCGTTTGTTATAAAAAATTCCCTTGTATATAAAGTGTTGCGCCTTTGCTGATGGCACGTGCCGTGTGAACAACTTCCTTTTTTTTTTTATAGTTCGCCTTTTCGTTTGTGTAATGTCTGTGCTCCCAGTAGGTGGCGCTGCCGATTTGCTTTATTTGTATGTATTTCCCTTGCAGAAACGTAACGTTGGAGGGATGGTTCAGGGATCTTGTTGTGTTGCTAGGGCAATACTTTGTGGACCGGCAAATGGCTGTTACGCCAGCGACGTTTTCTGTGGTCCTTTACTCTGATGTAGGGTGAGGGGTTGTATGCGAGTTCCGCGCTGTTTTTGAAAGATGCTTACTGCTTCCTTATTGTGGTATGTCTTTTCCCTCTTGATCACGTTTATATTAGTGACTGTCTCTTTTTATTTCTCCCCACTGGTACCTGCTAGGTAGTGTTCCTGTGGCTTGTCGGGGGTCTAGAATGCAGAGATTCTTTGATTGATGCCCTTGCTGGATGCACGCAGGGTCGGGCTGTTTCTGGGGACTCTTTCCTCGTCGCCAATTGTTGTGTGGTGCTCTTTAAATAACTAAACCGGATCTTATGGGGAACATTAAGTTTATTGCAGAGAGCCCCCAGGAGGATGCACTCTCTGCACCGTTAAGCAATACTACTGACGCCGCTCTCTAACTTCTGTGTGTTCGAGAAAGGGTTCAGAAATACATCGCAACATCCATCCAAGTTACTTTATACTAACTTTCTAGTTCTGGTTTCGTTTAACCAACTAGGATTTAAAGAAGATGTTTAATGCGGCGTGTACATGTTTTGTATCTTTAAAGCAGGGTTTAGTTTTCATTTTGGAGTTGAAATTATGAAAATTGGAATACAGTGGGGTGTGCTAACCTAACCTGGTATTATTTTGTGATTCTTTATCTGTTAAGTGGGATTATGCATACTTTTGTGTACTGGTAATTTTAGAGCATATACTGGCTGTTGGAGCGTTCATTATACAGCGATCTTGTACCCCGAACATACTGGCATTATGGAATAGTGCAATTTAGTAATATACTAGGGTTTTCAAACTGGGAGTACATTAGGATTTACTAACTGTATGTAGGGATTGTCAATTTCGTGTTGTTCTAGGATTGTCCGACATAGATATTTTCTGCGACGCAAACTGGTAGTATATTCCCCCATGTCCTTTCTTCCTTGTCCCAGTATTTAACAAACCGACAATTCGCCTCCACTCCCCTTGCCCCCAGCTTTTCTCTGAGGAATTGCTTTGAAAAAATGACATACATTCAAGTCCTCCCCATATAATATGTCATTTAGCATTTATATAGCGCTCTATCATTGGTATGACCTCAAAGCGCCGTTGGTATGACCTCAAAGCGCTGGTAGGTTGAACGCCCTTGGGGACCGTAGTCCAGGTCAGTTGAGAGAGTAGGTTATCGTAGGGTGCTTGGGTGCACCAGATGTGTGTAGCTGATGTAATTGCCTGGTGGAAGCTGCATCCTAACACTAGGTGTGATGTATTGATAGTGGTTGAATGTGTGCATTCGGGCGGGTGAACACCTAGACTGGGTTCTGGCTGCTTTAGGCCTGTCGGACGCCTATGTGGGCAGTTCGGCCGGTTTGTCATGGGGTATAGCTGCGTTTTATTAGAGTGATGAGGTGTTCGTGGGGTAATGTTCGTATGTGAGCAGCTAGGCCTAATTGATCAAGGGGTCTATACACTCTGTGAGTGGTGGTGCAGAGGATAGAGTAAGCATAGTGATATGGGAGGAGAGTTTGGAATTATGATCTAGGGAGATCGATATTCTGCATTTCAGGCATGCGGTTGCTTCTTAGGGAATTAATAAGCGTATTCAATGATGACATTGTTTGGGATCTCATTGAGCATTAGTCATCAGGTTGCTATGGTTCAATTGCTTCAGAAGAACGAGGTTGCTTTTGGAAAGACATATTTTTAGAGCTTTGTGGAACGTCATATAGTCATGGGTGTGTCGAATATAATGGGCGAGTTCCACATAGTTGGGGCCAAGGTTGAGAAGGCAGATCCTCCGATTCTGACAGAGTTAGAGGATGGAATCACTAGACGGAGGGCAGTGCTTGATCTTAGGGTGCGGGAAGAGGGGGGTATGGTTTAATCTTATCCTGTAGGTATATTGGGCCTGTCTTGTGGGGGGGGGTGAGTGATGCATAGGGTCTTGAAGGTGGCCCTTTGTCCGACTGAGAGCCAGTGGAGGGTTCGGAGAGCGGGTGAGATGTGGTCTCTTGGGCCTAGGGGAAGGGGCAGTTTTGCAGCAGAGTTTTGAGCTCTTTGTAGTTTGTTGAGATGGTATGTGGGGGCTCCTAGGTATAGGGAGTTGGCATAGTCCAGTCTTGAGAACACAATAGACATAACTGCCCAAAGTCTGTTAGGGTAGGAAAGGTAGGGAAAAATGCGTCTGAGAAGTTTGAGGTGGTAGTGACAGGATTTTGACACGTTGATCTGACGGGAGAGGCTCAGGCCCGATTCCATAGTGCAGCCTAGGTTTTTTATGGAGTCGGAGGGGGGTGGAGGTGGGCCATGGGAGCAGATGTGGTAGAAGGGCAGTTTTTACTTTTTTCTTCAATTCTCAGTACAACACGGGTGCATACATACCTATTTGGTTACTCATCGCGTTTGGGTCAATTTTTGGTGTTGTGCCGTGCACAATGTCGCTTTATTTACTATCTTTCCGCACATTTACATTGACATGCATATGCACATGACACTTTCCTTATACAAACGCCACACACTTGCGCATTTTTGCTAAACGTGCTCCCTTTGAACTATACCTTTTTTTTTTTTTTTTTTAGTTCTTTTAGTGGCAATATATTTCCAACATTGCATAACGTGCATTTTTTTTAACACGTTCATGCGGATCCGCTTCTCCCGTATCCCCGTCTCCATGGGGATGCGAGGCGCTGGAGCGTGGGCGCTGACGCTCCGTGACGCCTCGCGGGATCTCCTAAGCAACCATCCAAACATTGGTTTTCCACACAGCCGTGGCTCGCAGCACTTCAGTGTGAACGCACACGCGTTCAGGTAAGCATTTCTAATGCTATATTTATTGCAAACACACTTAGTAATGTGTTCACATATCATAAGGCACGAGTTCCGTTCAAACATTTTTTAACATATCCGCGATGTCTTACAGCCCCGAACTTCTGTTGAACCAGCATTAGACCATGAACACAAGCACTACGGGACTCAGTCATGAGATACACCACAATCTTCTTTTCCTTTGAATCTTTTCACATTTGCATAAAGTACTTAGTGGGTCATATTACTAACAAATGTGCCTCATTTTGTTTGCCCCCCCCTTTTTTCTTTGTAAACACCTGATTGTCCCACCCATGGTTTATAGTGATAATTTCGAAAACAAATTTTTTTTTTTACCCATTTTTTTTTTTTATTCCCGGACCCCCCAAAATAAATATATAATAATAAAAAAATCGATATTTTTTTTCGATATTGTTTCGAAATTCTTTAAAAAAAATGTTTTTAAATTATGACTGACCACCACCACCCATACGCTTATGGTACATATTGGAATTATTTGCACTATGTATTGTGTATAAACTTTACATAAATGGCTGTGTCCAACTTTGGCCATTATTTATGTCACTTATTGAATATATCAATTGTTAAGGCCCTGAGGAAGGAAGTATATTCTGAAATGCATAGGCCAATACTGCTGACTGTGTTATGTTCCAGGAAATGCTTCGGAGTATAACTATACAGGAGATTGTTACACTTAAGGTCACCTATTAAAGAAAATGTTCTATGGCAAACAGAACTCGGTTCTAATTTCTTACTGTGAAGTGTGAAACCTAACTATATAGAGTTAAAAAAAATTTGCATTTTAAAAAAGTGCAAAAAAAAATGTGCATAAATCTACAGCTCAGTTTTGTTGAGCATACGTGAGAGCACCAGACTTAGCTGGGTAAGGTTATCCAGCTTCTACTTGGAGGTTTGCAGAAGGGCAGTATTGCCGCACATGATTTCTGTTTCAGCAGGGTTCAGAAGGAGGTGTTTTATTGTCATCCATTGATCGATATCGCAGAGACCAGTTTCATGGTCGGGGAGGGGGTCTGTGCCTGACTTGGGAGTTCTTGGGATAATTTGGGTATGGTCAGCGTAGTTGTAACGGGAGATGTTGTACATGCAAATGATTCCAGGTAGAGTAGTCATATAGAGGTTGAACAGGAGAGCAGAGAGGCAAGCTCATTGGGGTACTCCAGTGTTCACAGGGCGGGCAGTTGAGACATGTAATTGCTCTTGTATAGTGCCTGACTGCCACTATTTGTGGCCTTGCTGCGCTTGGCTCTGTAAGAGAAAAAGGTGGGTGGGGTTCATTAGCGGGACAATGGGAAATGCAGATGTAAAACCTGAGGTGTTTATGGTCGGAAGTACCCCGTTCCTGAGTGGCAATCTGCTATACATGGGTTTGGTGGAAGAAACTTGGGACTATGTTATTCATGGGGAAGAGTCCAAGTTCTGATAGACTACAGCTCTTTGGGTCTGGTTAGCCACTTATGTGGGAGAGCGTGACAGGTCTAAAGAGGAGAGCTTAGTCGGGACCAGTGGCGTATTTAGGCTTTCTGCTGCCCTAGGCCCAAATAAGTGCATGCCCCCCCCCCCAACTTTACTCCACCTCTGCCGGACTCTGCACCTTCACTATATTCCGCACCTTCAGCAAACTCTGCGTTGTCCAAACTACGCCCCTTCACCCCCATGTTGTCCGCCATTTTGGCTCCATAATATTATAAGGACGTTTTAAGGTTGCAGGGATTAGAAAGTTATTGCTTCCTCCTTTTATTAATTCAAGTCTGTCATCTTCTATGTTCTGTTAGTTGAAATAGTGTTTTCAGATCTCTGCTGCCCAAGATTTGGAGAAGGCAGTGTGTTCTACAGGTGAGTGTATATAGAGGTAATTGTTACTGCTAATGGCCTACTTTCGGTTAAGTCCGAAATTAATCTTAAATGGAAGTGATAAGAATATAATATAAGCTGTCTGCCAACTGGACACAACTGAGAGAAGGTTTGAATGAGGAATTTTGGTTTCAATGCTAATATCTGGTTTCTCTCACAAATTGCTGTCACTCTGAGAAGGACCTAGACTGGTCTGTAATACTAATGCAACATAACTAAATGTCTACATCTGGTCTTGTCAAATGATGAGTTTACATATGAAATACATTTAAGTGGTACAGGCACATCTTATAAAAAAAATGTTGAAGAAAAAGAACTCCACCTCCTTGTGGTTACAGCTCTGATGTTGGCAAGGGAAAATGGAAATAAGGCAATTTACCTCCTGCAGTCCCTTGGGCTGGAACGCCATTAAAATATGGCAAAATCACAATAATTTGGTAAACTCAGCCTTGGCATAAACATCTCAATAGAGCAAAGAAAGTTGGAGAAGGTTCTTGGAGTCTTTGGCTGTGCATTCTCATGATGGAGTAATGGATAATGATGATCTTGAACATTTATGTGTGGGAAGCAACAGCGTTCCTTGTATCTGCACAATGCAGGCACCTTTAATAACCAATTAAGTGGTATGTACTGTTTACATCATTGCTGTTTGTGCTATTGTTCAAAATACCCCACACTCCAACAGTAAAATTGGGTAATTGGTCCGGCGTTCCAGCACAATATTACCTTTATGGGTGTGGTTTAGGCTATGGGTCTTGCCAACTTGCGTTTAAGGTAATTTAAAATGTTAACTCCGTAGAGTTGGTTGAGCTGTACAATACATAGGAACATTTTGAGATGTGTGGGTATAGATATAGATGTCGTGCTGTCGGTTTTAAGTACAGTTTTCACAGTTAAAGTCCTACATTGTATTTAAAATATAATTAATGTAAAGATTACTTATAAGCATCAGAGTTATGCATTGTGTGACATACTTTGCAGTGGTTCCCCTGGTAGTCTGAGCGTGCAGCAGAATGTCATCAAAGACACACGATAAACCCAGCAGGGATGCCATTTGCCTGCTTAGCACTGAGCAGCTTATGTAAAGATGGCTGAGTTGATATCTTCAAGGGACACCTTTGCAGCTGTGAAACAGTAAGTGCCTTTGGAACAGAGTTTGTTGTTGCCCTAATGTGCCTTTGGGTATCCTTGCACAGGTTTCTTGATGCTTTTGCGCATTCAGATTTACTGTATGCCATTTTAACTTCTCTATGATCTATTTCATGCTTTCATCATTTGGGCGGCCACAGACTTCTGAAATGTAGGGCTTCTGAACATCATTTTAGTGCCACCTGTGGGACCTCTGTACTTGACTTGAGCATAGGCATGAGTTTAATACTATAAAATGATGCATCATTTTTAACCGTTACTTTTCTGAAGGCGAAGCATCATTTTTGCAACGGTTAAAAAAATTACTAATATTTGTTTAACACTGTATGTGTGTATTGATTAGAAAGAACTCCAAAGATAATGTGAAGTGGCACCAATAAAACCAATGAGGTTTTGGCTGTTTTGCATATTAAAGAGCATTTTGGGAATGTTGATGTTAAAGGATATTTGTACCGCGCACTATCACCACCAGAGTGGTCCTCTGGCGGCTCTGAAAGAGGGAGGGTGAGGGGGGTGGGTTAGTGGGAATAAGCTGGAAAAGTGCAAGATGGCAGTGATGTGGTGATGGCAGTCGGTGGGTCCGTTTGCTGGGCTTGGGGTGTTTTACAGTCGGTAGTCATCGTGTGCTGTTGTGCAAGTCTATGTGCGGTCTGTTTTGTTGCTCTGTAGTGAGGTTTGTGCGGATTGCTGCGTTTTGTGGTTGTTTGGTTATAGTTTGAGGGGTGTATGCAGAGGGATGAAATTGTTAGTGGATTGCTGTCCTTGCAATTATTTCTAGATGTGATCCTTGCTATCATTCACTATTCCATCGGAGTGTGGTCGCTTGCTAATTTCAATATTCTGTCTAGATGTGAGGCAGGCTAGTGGTCACGATTCCATTCAAGTGTTGTACTTATCATTCACAGTTTCATTTAAGTGTGGCGCATGCTAACATTCACATTTCTATCTAGATGCGACGCAGGCCAAGGTTAAGAATTCCATCCAAGTGTGGCACATGCTAACATTATTTTACCTGTTTAAAGGTGACGCAGGCTAATCCTGACCGTTCCCTATAGGTGTGGCATTAGTTAACATTGGCCAGAATGTTAGTATGAAATGCAATGCAACATTTACAGTCCAGCCAAGACTGGATTTAGGCTGGTGGTAAAAAATCTCTCCAAGTATGCATGTTGTAAATCTATGGCAGTCTACGTTATGGAGAGGTTAGGTAGAGTGGCAAGGGCTTTCTGGAGTAGAGTAATTGCTCTACACCCCACCAATGCCACACTTAGTTTTGTTGGTGTCAGTTGGCTTCCTTTGCGGACACCTGCAGACACATCTTGGAGCCGCCAATGTCGGAGCCGCGCTTTGCCTTGGGGCCCTTTGCCGCAGGGGCTGCCCTGGGAAGGACTATTTAAATAGGGGAGTTACTAGTCGGGAAGGGGTCTGGGATGTGGGAGGGGTGCTTTCAGGTGTTGGAGCGTGCTGGGAGGCGCTGGACACTACACCAGCCATGTTTGCTATTATGCCCAATCAGGGCCTGGGGGACGTCTGGGAGGCGGGAGGGCGAGGGTGTCCGGTGCTGCAGGGGACTCATGTCGGGTCTGGACATAAGAAATGGAGGCAAGTTTAAAATAAACAAATAATTTTACAAAGCAGGCACAGGAGGGTCGCTTGGCCCACACAAGATAAGAATGCCCGAAGAGTTTTATATCTGTCGTATGTCTGTGAGAGTTGTATGACTGAATCACTACCTAAAGCACACTGGGTTTGGTATGCGTTTCCTTTTTTTTTATTTTTTAAACAATTGACCCTAACAATACAAGTATATATACACGTTTCGACAATAAAGATTTTAACTGTCAGAGTGGAATGACTAACAACTCAAAATTACTCTTGAGAAATAAAATAAACTGCAATAAAATGCTGCTCCTTTGGCAATTTGCCGGCCTTGGCCTAGTAGGCCTTGTTGTAAATACGTCTGAGGTCAAGGCTCTGTTAATGTGTTCCTGGATATGGTGGTGTTGGCCTTCTGTAGGTGGTTGGTGTGTAGTGTTAGGTGGTACGAGGTCTTGGGTGTAAGGAAGTCATGGTATCAAACAGTGAAGACCGAGGCAAGTGATTATTGAACTTCAAATGGGTTGGTTGGACACCTATCTAAACCTAAAGCTAAGAGCGGGAGCAAGCTACGACAATCAAATAATAACGCAGTCCTATTCAAGCCTCTGTCAAATAAAACGGCCTATACTCCTAAACCTATTGCCAATCCTTACTTCTAAATACAAAAGGGTGTGGGACAATGTTGTATTTAAAAAGAAAAGTGTTCCAGAAATACATCAGGACTGTTGAGCAGTAGGCTTCCCTTCCCCACGTTTTCAGCACGGGGCAAGGCAGCACGTTCGAGCTTTGCACGCGCTCTGGCTTCTCGGCCACAAGGGTACAGTTCAAAGCATAGACATCCGGGCCTTCTACCAAAGCCTCTTTATAATAAGTCTTACTGCAGAGGGTTTGTCGTAACAAAGTCTCAATGTTCCATTCCCATCAGGATTTTCACATGCACAAGTTATCACTTTCAATGTTCGTGTGTCTCCCTCTTCAGGCTGAGACCCCCCTTTTTATCACAATATTCTCACTTGGTCTCCCTCGTTCGGGCTTGAACCATGGATCTCCCTTGTTCAGCCTCTGGTCCTCTTGATATGGATCTCCGTCGGTTGAGCTGGGATCCTGTTGATGCGGATCTCCCTCGTTCAGGTTGGGATCCTCTTGATATCATCAAAATCGAAGACTTTTGAATGTGCAATGGGTTTTGCTTAAACAGACGCTGGACCACTTCGATTCACTTCACAATTATTCTCATCAATCTTCTACTTTGATTTCTCTTGGTTGGATACCTTGGAGACTTTCGATTAAGCACATCCCCGGTGCCGGACCACACTGCCACTGAGAGGCTGCTGTGCATATACAAATAATACAGCAGCAGCTGCTGCACCCCTTTCTCTTTTCCCCAAGAAAATTCCTGGGAAGCAATCCCTGAAGTGCGGCTTCTCTTCACTTCCAGCGACGGAGGACCCAGCATAGCTATGGGGTGATTTGTCCCTCAACACCAATATGATTACACTAATACTATAGGTATGTTCTATATCCATCCCAATACAGTTAAGGAGGGGGTGAGGGGGGTGGGGGTGGGGGGGGTGGGGGGATAGATTTCACTCACTCTCCATTGGATGAGTTGGTCCAGGCTGTGGAGGAATGTGAAGATGGTTTGGAGAGTTTACCTTCTAAGGCTCAGCTGATAGTTCCACTAACAAACCACTAATATTGAGGCTGGGTAGCCCAAAAGGAAATACACCATACACAGCTTGCAAAGGTGGTTCGATGCGCTCAGTGAGTGCAAAAATACCTTGAAACAGTCAGGCTTTTTTACAATTTTCAGCATGCTGTTCAGCCCTACTTCGGGTTAACTATTCCATAAATACATCACTAATCTAGGGTTCATGCCAGGTTCATGCAGTTAGTGCCTAAGGCTTTACCTTTAATACATTCGCCAATAAGTCATGGATTACCTTCATTGACACAGGTAATCCTTTACACACAGGTCAGCGAAGGGCAAGGTCTCAGTTCATGACCCTAACAAGTGGCCTGCAGGCAAGTTAAATATTAGCTGTACACAGAGGTCACGCCGGCCATGTTCTATTCTGAATGACATCGTCCACCATTTTAACTCACAGGGTGACTTTACAGGGAGAGAACCTAAAATGGCGGTTTACATTGCTTCTAGGGTCAGGACCTTGCAACACAAATTTCTTCACAAGTAGCTCACGAGCAGCTTGGCGTAGGCCGATATACATATATTCATAGCAATAGGAGGCACAATATAATTTCCAGTTTGACACAGCCACCATCACCTGTGCTGAATGTGAGACCCTACATCTTGAATTAACACCATCATTGTTTTGACATGGTGTTGATCTATCGCCCCCTCGTAATATGCCCGAATTCAATGAAGTTGTGGGACTACTAAATACCTATAGTAGCCCAAACTCATCTACTCTCTTTTTGGGCGACCTCAACTGATTGAAGGGTACGTAGATGATAATGAAGCATTACTTTTGGAAGCATTGCTTACAGATAGTGGCTTCGAAATCATAAACGAACTCCCAAATCCTACACTATCAAAACTGGTTTACACCAGATGTAGATAAGTTGAAAAGGCGGAAAAAAAGGGCTTTAAAATTAATCTGGATCAAACGCCCTTGGATGGCACACAACAAGAATGGCAGAAACTAGACAAATCTTACAAAACATTAATAGTGGACACCAAGAAACCTTTCTATAATACTCAAATTGAGCAAGCATCTAATTCTAAATAAACTTTTCAGCATTGTAAAATCTTTAGAAAAACCCAAATCCTTTGAGCTCCCTATTTAAATCACAGACCAAGACTGTGCTCTAATAACACTAGCATTTGAAGGGAAAATTGCCAAAGCAAGGGACAAAATCTAAGCAACTCGGAGCACCAACATCTT
The DNA here is from genome assembly GCF_040938575.1 of Ambystoma mexicanum. NCBI lineage: Eukaryota > Metazoa > Chordata > Amphibia > Caudata > Ambystomatidae > Ambystoma > Ambystoma mexicanum. Next base: position 340,801,392 of record NC_090938.1, read on the forward strand.
ACTAGGGCTCCTGAATAACGGGACATAGACCAATGAGACAGAGGCTTCTTCCTCCCCTTTTTTTTTTTTTTTTTTTTTTCTCAACCCAGGCTTCTCGTTCTCCTCCAGCTCATCGACAGAAATTAATCTGCTGCTAGCTTTCATGGACCGCACCGCCTGTCCATTAAATCTCCTACCATCCAAAATGATATTACAACACAGAGATCTCTTTGAACCTTTCTTAACACAATTTGTTAATGCCTCTTTCTGAGATCAACAAGTTCCAATAGACCTTAAGAAATTGACTATTGCGCCAATAAATTGATTCTGGATCATACCGACCGAAGCAACCTTAAACCAATAACCAACAGCCAGTTTCTTATACAAATATTGGACACGGCCTCCAAATCCCAACTACAGACTTTCATAGAAAACACAACATACAGTCTGGTTTCCGCCCAGCCTATAGCACTGAGACCGCACTCCTGGACCTCCAGACTCACATGTTCGACATCATTGACAGTGGGGAAGCAAGGATGCTGATCCTCTTGGATCTATCGGCAGCATTCGATCTCGTCGATCACGAGCGGCAGCGGACTGTCTACGACAGTAGGGGAGCTGCTCGGAGATGGCGGTTAACTGGATCGAGTCATTCCTGTCTAATCGAGTTTCCAATGTACAATAGGGCGCAGCCACTTCCCTGGTTTCTTCAATAAAATATGGCGTCCCTCAAGGAGCTTCAATATCGCCCCTCCTTTTCATTAATTATATGCGCTCCCTCTGCACGCTGCTAGAGAAACTAGGGGTCTTTTTTACAAACTATGCCGATGACCCGCAATTGATCATCGAGCTAAGTGGCGATTACCATCAAGATTCATTAACATTAGAAAACATCTATGATGCCATTGAAAAACGAATGTCCTCAAACTGGCTCTGCCTAAATGTCAATACGGCCAAGCTACATATTTTTGGATCCCCACAGGTGAGGGCCAAACTAGACCCTGCTTATTCTTCTCGTTGCAAGGTAATAAGATCAAAACTCAATTTAAAGTGAAAACCCTAGGGGTCCTACTGTAGGCCTCACTGAACTCAGATTTGCATGTTCAGAACCTCTGCAAAACATGCAACTACCACCTGAGGCTTCTTCGTACCATACGTCCTTTCATTACCAACAAGAATGCAGTGAAATTGCCCGGGCCGGTTCCATGTCTTTGCATCGAAAACTTTCCATCGGTACATTTTTGCATCAAATTTTTTCCAATGACAAAAAAGTTCATAGAATGCACTTTTAATTTTTATTTATTTTAGCATTTTTTTTGTTTTAGGGGTGGGTACCTCCCAACTCCCCGTTTTATTTTATTTTTAACCCTTAAAAAACTCACCCCAAACAAAATTAACCCTTTACCCCACAAAAATATACATTAAATGAACTTTTTTTTCTTTGGAAAAAATTTGATGGAAAAATGTTCGATGGAACATTATTCGATGGAAAGACTGCATACCCAGTCCGGTTAATGATTCTATCAAGATTAGGCTACGGCAACATCCTACTGTGTGGGGCATCAAAATCGAATCTACGAATATGTCAAGTTATTCAAAATGATGCAATCTGTATAGCTATGACCATCCCAAGGAGAGCTCCCCAAGGAGAGCTCACATCACTAATACCAGGTGAGAACTACACTGGTTACCAGTGCAACAACGTATTAATTTCAAAATTGGTTAATTTAATACACTGCTCCCTTGTATCTCAAACCCATGATTGAGCCTTACAAACCGGTCAGAGATCTACGATCCTCTGACTTGACCTTGTTGTTGGGAATCGGAAGCAAAATAGCTAGTGGCCTAGGCAGATCTTTCCGGGCCCTGGCTCCAGCTTTCTGGAATTCCCTCCCGCTGTCCATCAGAGGGATTTCTGATTGAAACCTTTTCAGAAAAACTTTGAAGACGTACCTCTTCAGCTAAACTTCTAGCTCCCCTGACGATAGACTGATGTATTTAGGGCACTAGTTGCTTGTGTCTCGTTACTATGTTTGTTCACGCTGTGTTTATGTAAGCGCCCTGATGCCTGCAGGTTTTCGGCACTATAGAAGTAAACAAAAATAAATGTATCCGCCCTAGGGCACGACATGGGGAACATGGCATTCTCCGGGGCATCCCCCAGAAGCAGGGTTAGCGGGCACATGGGAAGCAGGCAGCCTGTGATGTCTTTGATTTTGGAGCGAATCTCCTGCCAGATAGTCTGCATAATCTGGCAGTGCCACGACATGTGCGCAAAGTCCCCCAGTTGACCACAGCCATTTCAGTAGCGGTCTGAGTAATCCGGGCGGATCGCATGCAGTCTTTTGAGAAGTCATGTACCACTGAAACCACATCTTAAGGGCTCCTTCTTTGGTTAAGGAGCACTGGGAGCTTTTTTGCGCCCTGGCCCAAATCTTCGACCAAGATTCCTCTGGAATGTCCATTCCTAGCTCCCTTTCACATTGTGACATGTACGGAAGCGCCAACCCCTGCAAAGGCATTTTCCAACAAGCAGTAGCAGGTGGAAACCTTACTCAACTCCTGCCCCTCCAAGACTTTGAGCTTGATCCCTGTAGGGGGTGACAACCCACCTGTTTAATAGTGTTGTGGGACACCCAGTGCCATATTTGAGCATAGCGAAACCATTCTGACTGTCAATTGGAATCTTTCTTTGCATTCCGTGAATGTATGCAGTCCATTTTCTTTATACAAGTCCCTCAATCTCAGGGTGCCATGAGATACCCACTGTGAGAATGCCCTGCTGTCCATACCCAGCGAAAACGCTGGGTTACGGATCACCAGAGAAAGGGGGCCCAACCTTGTCTTAAACCCTCTCTGTGCGCATGCCTTATCCCAAGGCTATATTGTAGTGCAGGTGGTCAATAGGGGCTCTGCTGCCAGCATCTAATTTCTTTGGGAAGAAAGTGAAGGTCGGCTTGTCAAAAGGGTGAACAGGCTTGAGTGAACATGCTTGCTCTATCACCTTCCACTTCACAGTCCTCTCTTCCAGAGCCAAGTCCAGCATTGAGAACATCTGAGCTGCCCGAAAATACCTCTGGATGGATGAGACCCCAAGCCCCAAGAAAGAAGCCTGCAAGAGAAATTCTGTTGGGGTCTGCAATGCCAAATAAACTGTCCCGCTGCCTTTTGCAGGTCAAGTAGGTCTCTCTCTGGGTTATAGATTGGCAGTGCCTGGAAGACCTAGAGGAGTTTAGGGAGTAGGGACATCTTAACCACACTAACCCGGCCCAACCACAAGATTTCTTGCATGCCCCTCTGCTGCAGCATCTATTTGGCTTCCTTCCATAATGTAGGAATGTTAGCCATTAGGAGGGAATTATAATTTCATGTGGTGCGGACCCCCGGGTATGTGAACTGTCAGCCCAGCGGAAAGGGAAGGGTGTTCACAACCTCTGGAGAATAATGGACAGCCCCATGTATTTCCCAGGATTGATTGTAAACCCTGACACCAAAGCAGATTGAGTAAAGAGCTCCAGCAGTATCGGCAAGGAGGATAACGAATCTCGGAGGAAGCATAAGACATCATCGGCATATAATGCCATCTTGTGGGTATTCCTCCATAAGTAAACCCCGATATATGGGGGGGTGGAGACGAATCCTCTGTGCTAGTGGTTCCATCACTAGTGCAAATACCAGGGGGGACAGGGGGCAGCTATGTCTGGTATCCCTGCCCAGCAGAAGCAACATAGACCATATGGAATTTACTTTAATTTGGGTGGCTGGGATCTGAAAATTCGTCATGACCAGTTTAGAAAATATCAAGCCAAATCCGTGAAGCTGATAGTAATAATTTTAGGTAGTCCCAAGACCTGCTGTCAAATACACTGCATCTAAAGACAGAAGGGACAATCCGCAAGGGGCGTGGGGGCCAATATTGTCATGGACTCACCTATTTATTTTATAAAAACTGGTCTTGTTGCTATCAATTATATGTGGGAGAACCTCACCCAGGCGGGAAGCAAGTATCTTGCTGTATAGCTTGGCGTCCGTGTTTTAGAGTGCTCTGGGGCAGTAGGAGGAGCAGTCCTGTGGGTCTTTCCCTGGCTTTAATAGGAGAGTAGTGGCCGACTCTGCCATGGAGTCGGTTACCGTACCGTAGGTTAGGAACGAGTTGAATAGTTTGGTTAGATACGGAATCAGGACCGCGGCAAAGACTTTCTAAACATTTTGGAAAAGCCATCCAGGCTATTGCCTTTACCTACTGGGAGGGCCAGAATTGCCTGGGCTACTTCTTGACCCATTTTATCCGCTTCAAGAAGATCCTGCATCTCTATTGTGATTTGGGTCAATTTCGATGGGCGATAAAATGTGTGTGTGGTTACCCTGGTGTGCTGCTGAAACCGTTTGGAACAACTCTTCCATTATTTGCAATTTCCCCTAGTCCGTAACGTTGCGTTTCCCAGAACTGTCCCTCTGGGCCCCTATGTAGTTCTGACTGTCCACTTGCTTCAGTTTGGCGGCTAGTAGCCTGTTGGCCGTGTTACCCTTAACATAATAGTGTTGCGTTTTGAGTAAGATGGAGTGAGCTGCCTTCCCCTTGAGATGTGTTTGTAAGGCTTGTCTAGCCACCCAAAGATCCCAGAGGGAGTGCTGCAAGCCCGTCTGAGTGTGCTCTTTCACTCTCTTGCAGACTTCGTCCTCAAGTTGAGAGTGACCGCCGCCAGACAGATTGTTCTATAATAGTTCCCTGAATCACTGCTTTCCCTGCATCCCATCCCAGAACATCCTAAATTCGAGATCTCTACTGTAATTTTTTTCTGAAGTAATTAGATATTGCATCTGCTATATGGGTTTTTACCGCAACATCCCGTAGGAGGAAATAATTAAGCCTTCAAGGTGGTTTGGCGTTTGGCTAGGGGGGGGGGGGGGGGGGGCATGGCCAGATCAAGAGTGAGTTTAAGGGGCGCATGATCTGAAAGAGCTTTTGGGTGTATATCTGCCCCCACCATCGTGGGCATAAGAGTGTTAGTAATAAGGAACATGTCGAACCTAGAGAACCCCTTGTGGGCTGCCCAGTAAAATGTGCATTCCCTTTCCCCATGATGGCAGAACCACCATGCTTCTATAACCGTGTTCCCTCCATAGTGTAGTCCTGGCTAGGAAATTCCTTTTATCATTCGGGGTAGGGGCTAATGATTTGTCCATTGTTAGATCAATTACGCATTTAGTCCACTCCTAGAATTAATTCCCCCCAGCAAATTTAGCCAACACACCCGAGAATTATGCTATAAACCCATCCTGTTTGTCATTGGGGACATAGAGCAAGGCTAACGTAATTTAACGTCCCTGCAGAAGTGCTGTGATTAGTAGATATCTCCCCTCCCCGTTTCTCAGCACCTTGAACACCTTCAAGGGTGTGCCTTTATGTACCATGATGGAGACTTTGTGCTTTTTTTGAGCCACTGGAAGCGAAATAGCCTCTGGCGTATGTTTTGTTACAGAGGCGAGCCTCTTCTGCAGTAAGGAGGTTGGTCTCTTGGAGAAAGACTAGGGCTGCGTCTAGAGCAGCTAATCTGTGAATCGGGGCCTTGCGCTTGACCAGAGAATGAATCCTCTGCACATTCCGGCTCACACAGGATCTATCGTTGGCCACCATCAGGTATCCCTTTTGGGCTCTGCCTGAGAGTGGAAGGCGCCCAAAGCACCTGCTGAGGAGCCACTGGCCAGCCTACCCCCAGGAGTAGTGGAGCAACTCATTGTGCGGTTGAAAAAAGTCATAACCCCAAAAACACCATAAATTAGAACCACCTCCTAGCAAGCTCATTTTGGAGCCCATCTGATAATGTATCGGGTGCCAAACCCTCTGGGCACCCAGCATAGACGCCCCACCCACCAGGCTGCAATGAGGAAACAATCGTAATACAACAACCCTCAACCAGTGAACCCGACACCTGCAAACCACAGAGCTAAAGGATCAGAATTTGAACAAACTATAGGAATTCCACCCAGCTGTCGACCTGGCAGCACTCTGGAGTATCGGTTTGGATCAGTAGTTAATGGCTCAATATCTGCCCAAAGGACTTCTTCGCCATGTCCTGTCTCCCCCTGGGCTTCCTGGATTTGTTGCGAATAATAGCTTCCACGCTGGCCTCCACTACGGCTCCATCATTCCTCGCCTGAGGCTTTGGTGGGGCTTCCATTAGTTCAGCCGCCTCCTCTTCCGAGCTGATTGCATAGTGGCGATTTTAAAAACCGCTTACATGGGAACCCCCAGCGGTAGCAGATTCTGCAAGACTAGCAGCCACCCGATACGATGTGCAGTTTCTGCTGGTTGGCGAGAGTACGTGGAAAGAGATTTTGAAATGGAGAGGGCTAGCCCCCCGGAATTCCACTGGCTCCTTCCTCCTAGCCGCCGCCATGATAGCCTCCTCCTGCTGGAAGTATTGCACCCTTGAGAGGACATCTGGCACCAGGTTGCAATGCTGCTTGCCAGAGGAATAGACGCGAGGTGTTCTATCTAGTGCGAGTTCTTCAGTCCCCAGGAGGTCTAATAGGGCCGGGAACAGGTCACGGAGATAGTCGGCCAGCTCTTGATCCAGTATGTGCCGAGGGACCCTGTGAAGTCCGATGTTCCTGCGTGATCTGTTTTCCAGGTCCTCCTGCTTGGCCCAGACCAGCTCCAGCTGCTCCTCAATTCCCACCACCCTATTTGCCAGTTTGTGGTCAAGGGCTTGATCGCATACCTTGGCTTCAATGTCGATTACGCGAGACTCCAGTCCAGATAGGTGAGAGTTGAGGTCAGCGATCGATTTTTGTCAATGCTTTGGTGGATTTTATTTCAAACGCGATGTCCGGTTTTAGCGTGGACAGCATTTCCATGAAGTCCTGTTTTGTAAAAGAAGCATCCATGTGGGCATTTGTAGGAGGAGGAGAGTGAACCTCTGCCAGGACCGCCTGCACCTGCTTGCTGTTGCCGTCCTGCATGGCCAGGAGAGTTGTTTGTCCCTCGCTTTGGCCCTAGATCAAGATTTGGGCGTCTCCAGCGAAGGAAAACATCTGATAACATGTGTCGAGCTCGGGACCAGAATGGGGTTGGGGGAAACCCATCCACCTAAGTGGACAGAAAGCAGATCTGCTCTGCGACACCCCCCCACCCCCACACCGGTCCATGGGTCCCTTCTTTACTTCAGCACCAGCAACGAGGGCGTAGCGCCACAGCACAACTCTGCAATCGTGCATTTACTCACTCTTAAGCTGGTTTTGACAGGTGTGCTGGGCCCACTGCTTCATCCAGCATCAAGCCCTCTATACGGGGATCAGGACACAAACTGATTGGCACAGGGAAGAGGTGGGGAGGGGGTACATGAGCCGCTCCCCATGCTTGTCCGGTTTCAGAAGGGCCGCCCCAGCTTCAAGGTGTACAGAGTGAGCCAACATGGGGCCAGATCTTCCAGTGTGCAGGGACAACACACGTCTCACTACGCTTCTCCTCCTGGTTCAGGGCCTTCGCTGATTGCCAGCGTGTTTCTGTTCAGAAGGGAGTGCGGCTGTGTTGCAGTGAGGCTGCGAGCCGGGTCGGGGATCACTGCCGCGTGCCCCTCCACAAAGTCTCCAATCTGCTTTGCAGGGCCCTTCCACACCTCTGGCCCGCCCCTCGGTCTGCAGTAGATGGGGCTTGAGCACCCTCAGTGTTTCGCCTTCCAGGGCCGGCCCGCCTCAGTCTTCTATTGGCACTGGTCCTTATCCGGGACCAGATCTCTGATTGGTTCCTGTCTCTCCACGCTTATCTGGGAGGCCAATTGATGCTCCTGGCCCCCTTCAACTTCAGGGTGGTCTGTTCCTGTTCCGCAGCGAGGCAGTCGGGCAGGGAGTGCTGTGTTGCGAGGCTGGGGCCAGGTCAGGAAAGCCTTGCCACGCGCCCCTCTACCCAGCCTCCAAGCAACCTGACAAACTCCTCCTCCACTACCACCCACCTCGGGCCATGGCTCGGTCAGCCGTAGTTGGGGCTTGCACAGCCCGGCAGCATCTCTCCTTCGGGGGGCTGCTGCACCCCAGTCTGCTGTTTGTGGTGGTCCTTATCTCGGGCCGGACCACCGTTGGGCGTCTGTCTACCCACTCCAACCAGGGGTGGTTGGGGGCGCACAAAGACTTTCCCGGCCCCCTCTGGGGCCACTACGATTCGCCAAACGAGCCTGGGAAGATCTTGATAAGGGGTGAAGTGGCGGCTTCCCAGTATGGACACCCACAGCGAGCCACCAAATCGTTGGGAGCCGCCTAAGAAAGACCTGGACGGTCTTTCACTAGTTCAGTGCAGTCTGGAGGGGGCACTCTTTTGAAATATTTCCAAAAAAAGGCTGCATTAGGAGATGCCACATGGCGGAGCCTACAGCAGGCAGGCACGTCTTCATCCGTTGCCGCCTGGCCACGCCGCACCTCCAAGTATGTGTTTTTCCATCTGAAGATACAGTATATCAGTTGAATAATTTTGTTACATAAATAAGTTGCAATATGCAAGTCATAAAATAATGAGTTGCCTTCTTGAATCTTACAATGTTGCCATATCCTTGTCTTTGATTTAGACAGTCTCCCCAGTTCTGTCCAGAGTTTGGAAACCCCCTCCGGTTTATATCGTACGTTGGACAGCAGCAGCAAAGTCGTAGGTGCCCTGTACTTTTTGTGTGGAAAATAGTTTCTAGTCCTATCAAACTAGTGAACAAATTTACATACTTGATTTGTTTTCAGTTGTCAAACACTTTTTAACTATGCCAGATCAGGTTAGACAGGAGGGCATTGCTTTAATATCTTGTTTGTTCAGTGTCGGCAAGAAGAATGGGTATTTTTCTTTGACCCCGTTAATTAGGGCTTACAAAGTTCGTACCCGTGGTTTTGTATGACCTTGTAGTGTATGTAACTAATCTTGAGGGATAGATGCGTTCTTACAAGATTAATTGTGGGGCAAGGTCTTAAGGTCTGGACAGGGAGTTCTCTGCGCAACTCATATATTCTGAGATGGATTTGTCCTCTGACTTTAAGCTTAAGAAGGTTTAATTCTGCCTAAACATCAGAATGGGGTTCGACAATATGCTAAAAGCTGTTTTATTGCAAGTGAAGGTATCTGGTTTTTGTAAAGAGCTTGATGCTTTAAAAAAAAATGTTTTATCTCCTTTGTTTTAATTGATTGGTCCGCTACCAAATGTTATTTTGGGTGATAAAAAGGAAATCTTTTTTTTGGATTTGAATGTAAATTGATTTTTAAAATCATTAACAAGTGAAGATTTTCCCTGAAATAAGCCAAACCTAGCCATACAGTAGATTGTTCCAGAATAACAGAAGTATTTTATGCTAATGAGATTTCATAGTTTGGAAACCATTAAAGTGGTAGGTGGCAGAAGTGGAATATCTAGATAAGAACGCTGTTATGTGGTTTGCAAAAGTATCTGCCAAATAGAAGAAACCTTAACACATCTATCTACTTTGATCTTATAAGGCAGGAGATTTTATCGAGTTTCATTAAAGATGTTATCTATTTAAATACCAAAGAGCTTTGGCAATGGGTGTCGGACAAGTTTTCCTTATTTTATCAGTGATCAGCCTTTGGGAAGGAATTACAAAGCTACTTTTATGAAGTGTTGCACTTTCCTTATTGGTGTTAGAATGTTTGTTGCTAGTATCGTAGTGTGTATTTTTGAGTACATAAGCAAATCATCTATGTATATAAATTAATTATTCCTTTTCTATTGATGTGATGAAATGTAATACATAATTAGATGACTTATGTATTGTGGAAGATTCACTGGTCATCAAATTGTAATAAGTAAAAATGTGTTACCTGTTGGAGGTTGTCATGGCTTGTAGGTATGATGTGATAGTCACTTTTTACCAGTTTCCAGGTAAACGTGCTGTCAGAGCTGGCTTGAAGCATGGGCAGTCTGTGCAGAGGATCAGGCCCCCGATACCCACCACCCACAGGTACCAGAGCCCGTCTCCATTATACCAAGTGACATTATTTTAAAGAGCAAAACAAAGGGGGGGGTCTGGGAGTCTCTACCAGCACAAACACAGCCAATTGACCTGTTCTTGGGTGGGTGGCCCCTGGGAGAGTCTCAACCAAGTCTTTAGCTCACTGTCCCTTTCACAGAGGAGAAATATCCCTGCATATCAGTCTGTCCTGCCCAGGGGAAGTCCAGCACCGAAATGCTAGGCAACTCTTCTCTGAACAAGAGTACCAACGGCAACCCCAGACACGTGTTCATGCTGGTAGAGAGACTCCCAGACCCCTCTTTGTTTTGCATATTAAGTACATTTGGGTCTCACCCTAAGTTACCAGAGGAATCCATACGTGGATCCCTTGCTCACTGTTCTTAGAGGGGCACAGCTCCACCTCACTGATGAGGCCCGACTGGGCCGAAACACGTGTCTGGGGTTGCTGTTGGTACTTTTCTTCAGAGAATTGCCTAGCATTTAGGTGCTGGACTGCCCCTGGGCAGGACAAAGACTGATATGCAGGGATATTTCTCCTCTGAGAAAGGGACAATGAGCTAAAGACTTGGTTGAGACTCTCCCAGGGGCCATCCACCCAAGAACAGGTCAATGGGCAGTGTTCGTGCTGGTCAAGAGACTCCCAGGCCCCCCCCCCCTTTGTTTTGATTATTTTAAAGAGGGTCAGTGCTGCTTCCTTGGACGATTTGTGCTTTTCTCTTTCTGAGTGAAGCCACAGTGTCGCCCTCCAAGCCCTTGTGATGCTCTTGCGGAAAATGCCCACCTCCCAGCAACCCATTAAAAGCTGCAGGCCCCTTGAGTACAAAATAGTTCTGATAGGGGAGTCCCTTGAGGGCATGCTTGGTTGGGGTCAAAATGGGAAGATAAAGAAAAATGATCCACGCTGCAAACCACACAATTCGTTGTACACATTCTAGTTATTTTAGATAGATTGTGCAAAAAGTCAGAGAGTATCTCTAATATTCAAAACAAAGGTTTATTTGCAGTAGAAAAATACATGTCATTATCATACAAACATAATATAGACAAATAACATATGTATATAAAGGAGGTGAACAAAATTCAAGGTTTAAAAAATGACTGACAAGGAAAAAGATAAACGATGTACACATAATGTGTTCATTCTTTGTAATCCACGTTGTTGAGTACTATATGGTGTTACTAATACCCCCCTCAATTTTGCATGACAAATATTCATGCATTTAATCTGCCTACGTGTGTGTCCAAAAATCCTAGATTTCACAATGCCCTTTCTTGTCTGACGGGCATATGAACACGTTTCGGCATGCCAGTGTTATGGCATCCATGCACGCATTACTCAGGGCAGGAAGAGCAACCCTAGGGGGAATAGACCAAAACCGATTCAGAATAGTTTCTTTGAGAGTTTTAACATAAGAGATGCTCTACAATACAATTTAGTGAACTACCCATTGGGTCACATGCCCCCGATTCGCACTTACCCTGTGCCTCAGACAGGGCTGAATCGGGATTCCAAACTTGCGGTTTCTTTGCATTAACGGACACCCAGTCTTGTATAGTCAGCCTGATTTCCCAAGTGAAGGACATTAAAAGGTAATTCTGTAAGGAAAGTAATTTTGCTTAGCTTCAGTTTCAGGGGCTCTGCAAGCACACTGGCAGTGCACAGATGCATATGTATGGCACGTGTAATATGCGTTTGGAAAGATGTTAGAAAAACTGCAATGGTAAATGTACCTGATAATCGTATTGTCAAAGGGGGTTTTGGTGACTTTTTCTTGCCAACTCTGAATGTGTGGCAATGTGTTGCTGGGTCACTGCAACAGGTTCGAATTGGAGCACCCTATAAAAGTACAATCATAAATATGGGTGATAAAGCTCACTAGAGGCCTAAAAATAGATGTTAAATACACTTAGTGGCATAAACCATGCGTTTAAATACACTTGGCGGCAATGGCCTTGTGTTTAGAGATTCAAATGCTGTTCAAATGAGCACATAGCTTGCAGATGTGTTCCCACTGTATGGCTTCGTCAAGGTATCCGCTTTTGTTCTCAGCATGTACAGTATTCAGATGTTCAAGTTCTCCAGTCCTACGGAGATGGATTTAAATGCATATTTCTGTTCCTTGCTGAAAATGCTTAAAGCGATGTGTAACGTGAGTCGCATGGCTCTTACCTAGCTTCTGAAGTTTGGAGGAGAGTTCTCTCCATGCGGGAGATCTCAAGTCGTCATGGCAGCTTGACGCTAGTTCCAGTGCTGCAAAGACACGTTGCTGTGAATGGCTGCATGCCACGCAGTCTATCGTGTTTGTAGTAACAGTAAATGGGTTTCAGTTTCTGCAAGCCATGTGTATGCTTGTGATTGGTTTACCAGTACATGTTGGTAGTAAAGCATGAACAGGCAAGCCATGAAACGAGAGGCATTATGATGAACACACAGAATAAGTATGTGTGTGTTCCCAGATTACAGATGAAGTTATAAAGCAGATTTGGCTGTCTGTTAAGAATGTATGTCATTTGTGGGGTTATTATTCCTCTTGGCTTGTGGACGCTTGCGTATGTACATCATGTCATTATGTCCAAGTAGATTTGGTTATAAAAATAAATAAAATAAAACTGGTGCACATTTTAATGCAGCACAGCTGCAGTGTTTTAGGATCCCAAGAGAAGTGTGTACTCATGTCGGTCGCTATACATGTGCTATACATTATGCACCCGCGACTGGAGCATAGAACTGTAGAGCATGACTGTAGCATTGGACAATGTTAAAAAGAGATATGGTTCCACGTCGTCAATAGAACCGCAGTGCACTGGCCCTAGGCGAGATATGAATGGTGTATACATAGATGCAGGATAACTATGGCATTAAGGAGGAGCATATACCAAAAGGGGCATGGCTATGGCAATCAACTGTGCCCAGAGAGATATTTTGTATGGTATAATTCCTAAATGTGATTGACCCATAATGTGTTTGTAGATGGCAAAATGTGGATTCTCTGTACATTGGTATAGATTGATAGTAGAGAGAGCTGGCGCATCCCTAGTGTTACACATGGCCCACAGAAGATCTGTGGGTAATGGGGGGGGGGGGTCGAACAAACAAAATGATGTCAATCATCCTGGTGGTATGAATTCCTCATTGAGAACCCTGTGGTAAGCATCAGGTCTATGTATCCATCTGGGTTCTTTTCGTAGTAAGCTTCCCAAGACATTTGAGGATTCTCTAACATCAAGGACCCACCATGTCATATCATCTGCTGTATGTTGGAACTCTATGTAGTGGTGCACTCAGATTTTACGTATCCTAGACCTGTGCTCACAGATTCCTATGCGCACAGGCCTAATTCTTTGGCCCACGTACCTCAAGCCGTAGGGATCGGATGCACTAAATGACCTGTTTTTGTTTTGCAATTTGTAAGGTTCCGAAGGGTCCATGTCCGACCAAAGCAAAATTGCTTTGTCTTTTTTGTAAATTTACATGCGGTACAGTGGTCCCAGAGTGCAAGTGGTGGTGCTGGTTTGACATATATTTTGATTTGAGTGTACTAGTTGGTCACGTAAGTTTCTTGCTCGTTTGAATGCGAACCTAGGTGGCGGTTCGTCAGGGAGACTTAATTGACATAACCTGACCAATGGCCAATATTTGTAGATGAGCTTGCGGACCTGAAAAGTGTGTGCACCATATGTGATCACACATGTCATCCTTTGGTCATCCTGGTTGGTAGCATTTTTGGGGACTAGTAGAGCATCTCTGTTGGTAAACCTCGCTTGTTTTCGTGGATAACCTCTTTGAGTCAATGTTAAGTCGAGGTCTTGGGCATGGTTGTAAAAATCTTCCAGATCTATGCAGTTTCTCTTAAAGCGTAAGTATTGACCGTATGGAAGATTCTCACAAAAATGTTTTGGGCGCTGACTTGAAAAAAAATTCTGTCGCTTGGTTTGCGATAAAGATTACATTTTAGAGTTCCTGAGTCATGCTGAATCCGGAGGTCTAGAAAGTTAACCTCTGTTTTGACCTGTAGTCCATTGTGAATTGTATGTTTTGGTGGACATTGTTTAGCCAGATCAGGAACAGTTTCAAATCTGTCTCTGTGCCTTGCTATTTGAATAGGATGTCTATATATATTTTCCAATTAAAAATGTGGTTTTGAAATTGATTTGTATTAGAATGTTTTTTTTCCAAAATATGACATAAAGAGGATAGCTAAGCTTGGCGCAAAGACTGCCCCCATGGCCATCCCTTTGATTTGGAGGTAAAATTATCAGTTGAACAAAAAAAAAATCTGCACTGGGCTAATGTCATGAGTTAAATTATAAAGTTTTCAGGCACTCTGTCTAGTAGTTTAAAATGGATCAGATGGTTCCTCATACACTCAATGGCTTATTCTTGCAGGATACTCGTATATAATGATTTTATATCCATGGTTACTAGCCAGTGTCTTGACTGGTCAAAAGGTAAGTTCTCAAATGTCTGGATGGTATGTGTGGTGTCTCGAAGATATATTGTGGTCAAAATGCTCATTGGTTTTAGCAACTTATGTTATGTTACTTGGCATTTATATAGCGCCCTATGTATCATTGGTATGACCTCGAAGCGCTGGTAGGTTGAACGCCCTCGGGAACCATAGTTCAAGTCAGTAGAGAGAGGGTGTTGTATGGTGCATGGGTGCACCATATATGTGTGCAGCTGGTGTGGTTGTTGCTTGATAGCTGCTTCTTAGTGGTAGGTGTGGTGCTGAGGAAATCAGTTGATATGATATGATCGTTTATTTATATAGCGCCTATACACAATGTGTTTCAAGGTGCTTAAAAGCCTTGGATGTGTTCAGTCTGGAGGGTGGACACCCAGACTGAGTTCTGGCTGCGTTAGGCCTGTGGAGATGCCTAAGCTAGCCGGAATGTGCTCAGCTAGCTGTGTTTTATTAGGATGATGAGGTGTTCGTGGGGCCATGTTAGTATGAGAACAGCTAGGCCGAATGTGTCCTAGTATAGCTGTGTTCTAGTTGAATGATGGTGTATAGAAGAGAGTAAGCGTGGTATTGTGATATGGTGGTTATCAGTAAAGCGCCAGCAACCAAGCGCGAGAGTAGGACAGGGGGCGTACATCGCGGCACACATATATAAAGCGCCAGGATGGATAGGGTAAACATGTGAAACAGATAACATGGGGAACAGGTACATAGCATATACTTAGCATAAATAGGAGATATACAGAGATATATCACCGCATCCGTTACGTCCGTTCCAGCCACTCTGTCGGTTCCAACTCTCGTCCGTTCCATCCGTTTCAAGAAATTTGCATAAGGGTTCTAAAATCGAGCCACACCCTGACACGATTGGTCTTCCTGGGGGATTCTCCAGATTTGTTTGAATCTTGGGGAGGGCATACATCGTCTGTGTACGCCCTTGATTGGTGATAAGAAATTGATTATTTTTTTTGTTATCCAACTACGATCTAGTGCATATTGTAACACTTCTGCAATTCGTCCAGTAATTTCTTTAGTATGGTCTTTATGACTTTTTTTTTAGAACTGTCCTCATCAGATAATGTGTTCATCATGTCCAAATACTGGATATGGGTCATTAAGACAATGCCTCCCCCTTTGTCCGCTGGTTTTATTACTATGGACTGATTTTTTTGAGAGTTCACTTAGTGCTTTGTTCTCATTCTTCGTGATGTTATATCTGTAATTACTCTTCAGTTTTCTAAGATTATTAAAGTCTTTCAGAACACGTTTTTCTAACGTGATCATCTCTGGAGGTATATGGTTATCCTGAGGGCAGAATGTCGATGGTGCCTGGAGACCGGAATCCGGTTCTCTGTCAGTGTAAGGTTGTTGCTGAAAGAAAGCTTTTAGCCTCATTATTCTGAAGAACTACAAATCTCCATTTCTACTTGAGACCAATCAGTTTGTTGGGTGGGGACAAAGGACAGACCCTTCGAGAGAACCGATGTTTGTGCTGCGGAGAGTTCCAATTTGGCTAGATTGAAAATTGGCATTGTGAGTCTGTGATCTCTTATCTTGGTCAGCGCCTGGCCCCGTGTCTGGTGCATCATGGGTGCATATTGTTGGAACCACGGGGGTCCCCACATTGGACCGCCCATGCCACCTCTTCCAAGAAAGGCGGCGGTGGAGGCAGTTGAAAGTTCCTGTAAGTTTGTGGTTGCTTGTAACGAGATTGGTCGTCCGAGTCGCTGCTTGAGTCCGAAAAAGTAACCCATCTTCTGCTCCCTTGTACCTGTTTTTGGGACGTTTGTTGCTTCTTTGCAGTCTTAATGAACTGATCAGTTGTGTATGGGAAGATGTTCTCAAGTTTGAATTCCCGGATGTCTTTAGCTAATTTCTTAGTTTTCTTAGTGATGGTTGCAGTTTTAAACTCATCAAACAGCTTGTTGGTCTCCTGTAAGTGTTCCCTTGCATCAGTGAGAATAGGATAAGATAGACATTTTTGTTCTTCTTGGTCAAGATCTTCTTGAATCTGCGCACTGATTCTTTGGGCAGTAGAAATTGTTAATACCATCAGGTCACGACTGCATTTGATGGCTATGTGGCTGAAGGTAGTTGTGTGTTCCTTGTGCCTCAGAAACACAGGGTTCATTACGGACTATGAGGCATGCTGGAATTGTGCTTGATTTCACATAGTCACGTAAGAAATTTGGTCCGTAAATATTTCTTTTTAATTTTAGTAAATCATTGCTGCCTGTTCATGGTGCCAAATTCTGATTTGATCCAGTGGGGGTCAAACATTGGATGGTCCCTGAATGATTGCAGAGGTTTGTTCAAATGTGTAGCTAAACATCTGGTTTTCTGCCATAACTAGTGAAAGAAACCGGCTTATTTAAGTCTGGTTGACTACCAAGAAAAGGGTGCCGCCCTTAACTAGGACGTACCGCCACAATGTTAGTATTAGGGGGGTAGTGGAGATGTCAGAACTATATTTCTAAGTCTGAGCTCTATGTTAAGAGTGGGTTCCACACCCTAAGCAACAAGGTTGCTACATACAATAATACATCTGATAGGGGAGCGAGCCCCTTGTGGGCATGCGTGGTTGGGATCAAAATAGGAAGATGAAGAAAGATCCACGCTGCAAACACAATTCGTTGTACAAATTCTAGTTATTTTACATTGTGCAAAAAGAGTATCTCTAATATTCAAAACAAAGTTTTATATGCAGTAGAAAAATACATGGGTCATTACCATACAAGCATAATGGAGACAAATAATAGGAGGTGAACAAAATTTGAGGTTAAAAAATGACAAATGATGACAAGGAAAAAGATTAAAGATGTACACATGTTCATTCTTTGTAATCCATGTTGTTGCGTACTATAGGGTGTTACTAATACCACCCTCAACTTTGCATGATAAATAAATATTCATGCATTTAATCTGCCTACGTGTGTGTCCAAAAATCTTAGCTTTCACAATGCCATTTCTGGTCTGACGGGCATATGAACAAGTTTCGGCGTGCCAGTGGTATGGCATCCATGCACGCCTTCCTCCGGACAGGAAGAGCAACCCTAGGGGGAGCAGAAAAAAACCGATTCAGAATAATGTCTTTGAAAGTTTTAAAATAAGAGATAGAATACAATTTAGTGAACTGCCCGTTGGGTCACATGTCCCAGATTAGCACTTACCCTGTGCCTCAGACGGGAGTGAGAGGGGATTACAATATTGCGGGGCCTTCGCAGTAGGGGACACCCAGTCTTCTATAGTCAGCCTGATGTCCCAAGTGGAGGATATTAAAAAGTAATTCTGTAAGGAAAGTCATTTTGCTTAGCTTCAGTTTCAGGGGCTGTGCAGGCACACTGGCGGTGCAGTGCACAGATGCATATGTATGGCACGTGTAATATGCGTTTGGAAAGATGTCAAAGAGGATCTTAGTGACCTTTTCTTGCCAACTCAGAATGTGCAGCAATGTGTTGCCGAGTCACTGCAACAGGTTCGAATGGGGCACTCTATAAAAATACAATAATAAATATGGGTGATAAAGCTCACTAGAGGCTTAAAAATAGGCGTTGAATACACGTATTGGCATACACCATGCGTTTAAATACACTTAGTGGCAATGGTCGTGTGTTTAGAGATCCAAATGCTGTTTACATGAGCACATACCTTGCGGATGAATTCCGACGGTATGCCTTCGTCAAGGTGCCAGCTTTTGTTCTCAGCGTGTACACTATTCAGACGTTCATGATTACGGCTCATCGCGGTCTTTGTTATAGCCTACCTTTTTAAAGTAGATGCGATTTTATACGTTGTGGCTCATTTAAGCGACCATTGTTTTGGTCAAGAAGTGCTTAACGTTTCTGTGTTAAGAAATGCAAAGGGCCATTTTTATTCTAGAAGCGCATAAAAAGCACCAGTTAGCTGCCTAAATCTACAACTACTCTAGGCCAAACTACATTATTTGCAGATGTTCAAGTTTATACACCAAAAACCGTTTATTTTAGGTGGAATGTAATATTTTCATCACACCAAATAAAGCCTGCATTTGTCAAACGCAAACACAAACTGGTAACCTTTTCACACATTACCTTTTGTTAGGAATCGGTCCCATTCAAGATGGGGGAGAATAATGCCACAATTGTGCACTTTGTGCATAACAACCTGTTTAAATGATTTATATATTTGTGTGAATACCTTACTATGGTTTCTGTACTTTTTAGTCATCTTTATAAAATCGAGTACTGTTCAAAGCCAAACATGTGGGTGAGGGGAAATATGAGACAGGCAAGACGTTTTTATGTGCCGGTCAAGTGGCACAGCAAGTAGAGCGCTCGCTTTGACATCGGTGCAGAGCCTGCTCACGCAGGTTCGAATCCCGGCGGGGCCAAACTCAGCCTTTCATCCTTCTGAGGTCGACAAATGAGCACCACACACCGTGGGTAATAATAAGCAGCCTGAGGGTTCGTAGCACTATATAAATGCCAAATGATTTATTATTATTAGGATGTGGTAAGTGGTTGCAATCCTGGAGGTGCTATTTTTCCTCATTTTGGCCATTTGTTGCTTTTCAGGGCACAAGTAGGGGATAAATGTGGTTGGGCCTACCTTTTTCAGAAGGTGGACTCTACCCAGCTTGATTGTTTTTGAGGCTGTCAAAATTGCCCACGTGTTTGGCTGCAAGGATTTCACCCAGGTTGTCCTGTTCAAAGTGCAGTCGCTTACCCACAAGAGCACATAAAAGTGCCATCAAAACACATCTCGTATTGGGATTTTGTTTTCCCGGGAATATTTTACTATAGATTGTTTGGATTAAAAGATGTGAACCTTTTATACTTTGCACGCGTACTTATTAGAAAATCCCCCCTCGCAGGCAATTTTATGGTGTTGACTTAAAAAAGAAAAATGTAGATGCAAATGCTCTTTTAAGCCTTCTGCACTTTCCTCTAAGGGGGAAAGTTAATTGAACCAAACTTGTATATTTCACACTAAGATATGTACACTTACTATGCGTAAGGTCAATGATGCCAGCTTTTGAATTTCACTATGGGGCTGTAGTTCCCACACTGAGTTAAGCGAGGGAGCTGTATGATATGATCGTTTTATATAGCGCCTATACACAATATGTTTCAAAGCGCTGCAAGGCAGGGAACAAGGGAAAATACAATGACATTCTTACAGACCATAAACAGAAAGGATGTGAAATTAACTATCGTACTCTGCCTGACGACATTTCAGATAGTGCAAGAGCTAACACATAGATAAGGAAGGGAGTGGGAAGGAAATGGAAACAGACAGGCGACTACCGTACTAGGCCTGAGGACATTTCTGGTAGAGCCAGAGAAAACCAAGAGGTGAGGGTGAGCAGTGCAGAAAGGTAGGAGAGGAACAAAACGAGCGACTATCATACTAGGCCTGACGACATTTCAGATGGTGTTAGAGAGGGGCTGGGGAGGAAAAAAACCTAAGGGGATGGGGAGGAGATAGACGAGGTTGCTATCATACTAGGTCCAGGGACAATTCTGATAGAGTAAGTGCATAGAAGGAAGTAAGGGGAGGAGATGGGAAAAGGGAGAAGGGAAAGCAGGAGAGAACAGAGTTGGCTGTCAAAAGCGTGGAGAGTGAATACAATTGCAGAAGTCCGTAGAAACATAATGTTGCAAGCCAGGATACAAGATGAAGATGGGAACACCAGGAGTACAGGATGCAAAGGAAGTCCAGCATGAGAGTTGAGAAAGGGGGACGCACCGTGAAAGAATGAAGTCCATAAAAGTCAAATCCAGCATTGGCCACAAGACGGTGATGGTGAAACCAGAATTTATCAGGACAGACTCTTGCAGAAGTAGGATTGGGTGAGGGGAGAGCAGGATAGAAGAATCCAGCAAAACAGCCAACAACTGTGTGCGGGAATGGTGGGGGCACAAGGGAACATCAGGGGGGGAAACCAGAGGGGGCGGGGATGGCCTGGGGGGGAACCAGAGAGGATGGGGATGGCCTGTGGGGACAGAGGGAGTAACACCTAATCTGTTCAGTTGCCGTTGCAACATTCTGCTATAGGATCCCCTGCTTCTCCCTTCAATTCCTGCAACCTGCTAAGCAGTTTTGGCCTGCGCTCTCCTCCAGTGAAGGCTCAGGGGGTACATTGATGAGGCTCCTATCTCATTTTGAAGTGTGCAGCATTTGATAATTTTGCATGATGTATATTATTACGTCGCACCAAGCCTGAACTCGGAGCAGTAAGAAATGCTGGTTCATTCATTGATTTATTGGGGCACAGCACTTTATTCTGGTTTTCATTTTTGGTCACCCCATGCAAATAATTTGTAGATTCTCTGCAGAGCCAAAATGATAATCCAGCCCTTTTGTTCAAGGAGAACGGGTGCAACTGCATCTTCTGCCCTACAGATAAGGGGTGTATCAGCCACTTTTACTCCCTAAAAATAGACTAATACTGCAAAACAATTTAAACGCAGTAAAAATACTCCCAAGAAAAAAATAGGGAACTTGCACATAGGACCTTGTGCCCCTGGTTTCACCCACAAAGCTCCATTGATATGTTTGGAACAGTAGTGTACGTTGTACCACAGGAAGAACCTATCATTAGTGCCTGCTCAGAAGACGTAAATCTATCTTTTTAATGTGTATGAATAACTAGGTGCAAAGAATCACTATTACAGAAACATTTCCGTTTTCCAGTTAAACATATTTTTACTTGCTTATACAATACTCTCATTGGGAATTGGACTTTTGACTCCCTAGAAAATCCTTTTACTCCCAACTTTAAAAAAAATAGGCAGTAAAATACTCCAACTTCAAAATCTTATCTGGAGCACTGTTTCCCCTTGTGTACTCGGCTCCCATGTCTGTTTTGTTGAGCACCCTACTTTTTCTTAGGACTTGATACATGGTTAATTTTGTTAGTGTTTGTTTAAAGACCTGCAAAATTGCTTACTCTCCCTGCCTCAAGACCTCCCAGGTAAATGGGCATTGTCGCACTATAATGCAACCTGCTGTATACACAGACAGCAGCCATGTCAGCCCTAGGCCAAATCCCTGCCCCAACATGACATCCCTGGAACTTGCTTGGAGCCAAAATAATCCTGATCTGTAGCTTCTGATATAAAAGCATATAGCTAGTTTACGCAATATGCCAAAAAATATACACAAAAATAAAAAACATTTTGACTTCAGTTAGCAAAACACAATCGCCATATATTTGCAATGCCTTTCAAAGTCGATGGTGTTTTCGACCCAAAGTTTCAAAAATACCTTCAGCAAATAATATTTCTACAAATTACATCTGGGAAGAGATGTGTGAAAGTGCCTGAATTGCAGACTGGTAATATTTGTTAAATGTATACTAGACGTCGCAGTGTATTTGTCTCCTGCCGTCTCATGGCAATGTGTTTTTAATGTAACTTCCCATTGTACCTTTGTGTATTAAAGACACATTCTGTGATCTTTACTGTAATATATCTGATGTTACTATGCATCTAAGGGGGTGCCCTTCACATTGTGTGCCTCCCAGGGCCCCACAAATCCTAGGGCCACATGATCCACCCCATTCCTTGCTCCATTCCTTCATCATAGTCCGGTTGATGTGCGTGAACAACCCACGGCATAATCTGGCAACTCCACGAGCCCACCCACCCTACAACTGTCATCCCCCATAACTCACCCCATCCCAACATCTGTCCTGATCCATCCGATCTCTCCCCCTCCCTGAACCCCAAGAGTTCACAACCATTGCCTCGTCTCAGCATCATGCAGCGCACAGCCACCATCAGGCGCCTCCCTACCCCTCCCCGAACATCTGTACTTTGCTTTCCTCAGGCTTGTTTTCAGGGTGTCATGATGGGCGGTGGGAGTTCGGGGGTGCAGCAGAGTGAGGCGTTGTTGGTAACTGCTTTTCAAGTGTCTCTGATAATGTAGTGATTGACCTCAATCTGCTCATCAGGCAGCAGTGATGGGGGCAATGACTAACTCGCATCTGGACTACTGTAACAGTCTGCTGGCAGAGATTTCAGCGTGTCAGATCAGTAGACTGTAGGAGGCCCAGAATGCGGCGGTCAGGCTAGTGGGTCATCTAGGAAAAAGGGAACCATGTGTCGGCCCTACGAAGCTCTTTACACTGGTTGAAAGTGGAAGATCAAATTAAATTCAAAATAGCCTGCCTGATGTACAGATGCATCAATGAAACGGCACAGGAATATCTTACTGCCAGAGTGTGCTGCTATCACCCAACAAGAGATCTACGGTCTGGAGGTAAAACGTTGATGTGTGTACTTCGAGCTAAAAGGCTCTGTAAAAGCGACGGGAGATTTGGGGTAGTTGGCCCAAAATTGTGGAATCAGTTACCCAGATAGATCTGGGCATGTCAATCTATGGATGTGTTTAGAAAGAGGCTAAAAGCCTTTATTCAAATAATTAAAGTAAGCTGCCAGCCAGATGCAATATCTACACACGCTACTTCTTTTACATAGTTAACATCAGCGCCCGAATGCAGTTGAGTCTGTTAGGTACGTGTAAGAAATGCGCAAAATCAAAACAGTTGAGAAACAAATGCCTCATGATTGTGTATGGGAGGTCTGGGGCGAGGCACTGTTTCTGTTTTGCAAAAATATTCTATTTCAAAATTTGTGTCTGGTCTCTTGGAGCCAGGCCAGCCACAGATCTGCTCTACCCATGAATTCCATGGCTCCCCCACTCTACAGTAGAGTTGTGAAACAGAATAGCAGTATAAGCCTGTCTCTTCCGGCTCCTTGATTGCTCATTTGTTCTGTTGATTTAATCCTATTACTTTCATGCCCCGGCATGGCGTTTAACGTCCTGCCAGGGAGGGCCTTGGCTCGGACTGCTAGCCGTTAAACACCATGTCCGCCCTGGCGGCAGGGCGTGAAAGTTCGATTCACACCCTGGGATTTCCCGGGGTGCAGATCATTTTCTTACTTTTTTGGTTTAATTCCGATGGGACATGTGCTCAGCACCTCTCCCATCGGAATAAAACAAAAAAAGTCAAAGAAAATGGCCCCCGCCTGAAACATAAAAAGGGACTAGGTTTAGGGACTTCGGATGACGGGGGGCTATTGAAAACAAGTTAAAAAATGGCTGCTGTCAATTTTGTTTTTTTTTTCTCACCGCCACGGGTGGTGAATGCAGAATCGCACCTGGGAAAGGCAGATTCTGATTTTCCCCAGTGCCAATGGGAAAAACAAACGTGCATTTGAAGCTAGTGTGAGCAGTCCTGCAGTGCATTATCAGCCGAAGAAGTACCCGGAGTATCTGGCTACCATTATTTTGGACTGCGGTACTGGCAATCGACTATCCTGCCTGGGAGACATAAAGCGGAAAGTGCTGCGCATTTGCCCTTGCTTGTCTGGAGCAAGTGTCCTGCAGTCCAGATGGAGAGTGGTCATGGTGCTACAGAGGATAAACCTGAGTTTGGGAAATGTTGTGGTCAACGGCGTTGCAATGAAGTAACCTGACCTTGCCGTATATTATAGCTTGCCTGAATACTAGCCGTCATGCTCCCTCGACTTCTTAATTACAAGCATTATAGTGAAAACGTTATGCCTTCGCAAACGAAGGCTAAATCCATCAAATGCAACTTGCGAGTAAGATCCAGGAAGGGAGACTCCTCCTCATGCCAGGCTTT
The DNA here is from genome assembly GCF_040938575.1 of Ambystoma mexicanum. Lineage (NCBI taxonomy): Eukaryota > Metazoa > Chordata > Amphibia > Caudata > Ambystomatidae > Ambystoma > Ambystoma mexicanum. Next base: position 340,825,431 of record NC_090938.1, read on the forward strand.
CCTTCTATAGATCGGCTTAAAACCGATTTAAAATAGTTGGGGCCACTACACATCCCTGTCTCACCCCTTTAGTAATCTGGATAGAGTTGGACAACTCCCCTTGACTATTTAGTTGGATCCTTACTGAGTTGTCCATGCATAGCTGTTGAATCATTCTTAACAGGCACGCTTCGATACCTCAGCGTTTTAGTTTTCCCATATTATTTGAATATTGACATTATCAAAGGCAGCACTCTGATCCACCATGGCACTCAACAGGATGCCCACGCCCTTCCTAAACCCAGTTTGAAGAGGGCTCTACCCACTTAAATAAGTACTTTAGCACCAATTTGGCAAATATTTTAGCTGCTGAATCTCAGTGCGGTCTATAGTTAGCTGGACTCAATCTCTCACCACCTTTTAAAGATTGCAACTACAGTTGCAGTGCGCCAAGATTCCGGACAGTCCATACCCCTGGCAATAAACTGAAAGAGTCTGCATAGGGTGTTGTACCAAATATCGGGGTCTTCCTTATAAAAATGATTAGATACCGTGTCCGGACCACTTGCCCAGCCATGGAGATGTGTTATGTCAAACTGGAACTTCCATATCTCGGGCTTAATGTTTTGTTCCTGCGCCCGTGATGCACTCAAGCCCTCTGAGTTGAATTGCTTATAGTAATACTCACATCACTCTGATACGCAGCACGATAACTGCTGATAATGAGTACTGTACAGCTTCCTCCAAATCGCTCGGGTATCTCTACCAACCACATTTTTTAATAGTTTGGTTTTTGCCGATATACAGTTTGAGACTGTGTCTTGAGCCATGAGCTGTATTCTCTTTTGATGAGTTTCACTCCTATTGAGAGAAGTTCACCTTTTCTCATAGTAGATTTTAGTTTTTTCAGTTTCTGCCTTAACTCCTTTTTCTTGTGCTTCATAATTTGATCATAAATGGAAGCACGATTTTTAACAATCAATCATCGGGGTTGCCCCTGGAATCAACGCAGAGGAACTCAGTTAAGCTAAAACATTAGTAAATTGTGCTGGAAGGGTCAATTTATTTTGCTGTTCTTCTGGCAGTGCGGCCCAACATCGGTCAAGTTTGCAGTTTGTTTTGTGGACTTTTTTGGGTTTTTTTGTTTTTTTGCTGGTAATTATCAGATTCGTAGGCCCTTGCCTATTAACTCCCCCGGGCTCCCCTCTGATAGTGAGGTGGAGCCAAGCATGGTCACTTAATTGTGTCCTCTCCATTTTGAATGCGTATACATTTCTCTGCTCCATGTTTTTTTAGAAACATGCAGTGAATTGTGGATGCAGCGCAATGGTTCTGCCATGCTAGTATCTTCGCCCCCTTTTCCCCAAAGAGTTGTTTTGATTGAATGAATCCCCATCTTGATAGGAACTGCGACCTTAGTCTACAGTGCGCCCCCCCCCACTGACTGTGAGATTTATCGTAGGGGAAGGTTCCTCGTCCTCAAACCCTTGACCCTCCTCTGTAACCATACACTCAGTTTGGTTACGATTGGGGGCAAGGTTCCTGCCAGCCATCTCCATCCTGCGTCTGGGTAGGATCGGTTAATGGGACAACGTCTATCTGTCATAATGACCTGTCACTGTTAGATTTTGCTCCGGGTGAGTGTAGTGCTTCAGGCCCCCGTCAGCATAATAGCTCTTAACACCCTGTAGTAGGATGTCCTCTTGGTGCATGTAGAGCAGATCTTCAATCAGTTTTGATGAAAAGTGCACTTGCCTAGTCACGTTCGGTCACTCGTGTGTACGAATTTCAGATCTTGTGATGAAATGGGCTATTGAGGACAGCAGAGACAGTAGTTTAGACTGGTTTAGCAGGGTATTTCATTCCTCCTCAAAAACGGATTTAAATGTCAGAGGCTTTGCAGGGGGAGTTTAAGGTCTGCCTGAAGAGGCCCCATCGGGGCATGTGACCATCGATTTTCCGCTTTGCCCCTCACACTAATTGGTGAGCAAGCCACGTGTTTCGGGTTGGTCTCATTCTCCGCCGTCTTTCCCCTTGGGCTCTTTACAGTTGGCTCAGCCCAGCTCATCACTGTTGCCCCTTCTGTATTTGGGTTTGCGTTGATGGAAGGACTTTATCTTTGCTTTTTCTTTGATTTCTTCTTCTCAACCACTTGCCATTTGTCATCCATAGACTTTTTGTCATTTTTTTTTCATTTTTTTTTCGTGTTATTTGACTTTTGCGTGTTCTTGTTGTCACCGGGTTGAGTAAATACGTTTGTCTTTGGCACACTGGTTTTACTTGTTTCAGTCTCCAAGGTCCTCAGGTTACTTGTTGCTCGAATCATGTTTCTTAAGAATTTACGGGATCACCTGTTTCTCTTCTGCCGGGTCATTAGTTTATTATCATATCCCCCTCCTCCCATCACTGTAGCCTCCCCATAGGTTCTTGTGGTCTCCACTGTAGGACGGGTCGGGTGGTGGGTGGGGGGGGACAGACTCGCAACCACTAGGGGCGATGGCAGGCTTCACTATATTTATTTTGGTCATACCCTTATCCAGATCTGCTATGAGGCCAATGTCATGTGAAGAGGTTTCTCGCCCCTTAGCCGAGTGCGCACCCAATTAACCTTGCTCCATTCTGCCAGTAGGATTTGAATTTCTTTCAGGGTGGTTGCATTACCCTTGACCTCGTAGATAACTGTATCATACAACCTTATCAAGGACATTTTGCGCCATCAGAACTGGTGTCCGAGTCACTGTTCATTGTCTATGCCGTGAGATCATTTGGTGGTGGAGGGGGGAAGCAATGCGGAGTGGTACACGTTCTCTTCATCCTCATAGTCATCCTCTTCGTCATCAATACTAGCATCTGATGGGCACACCTGTGTCTGAGATTCAAAGTTCTGAAGAGATACGCTTAATCTCTTCATCTGTTGAGCAGAATCTGTAAGCTCGTTCGCCAGACTTATACCCCCCTCTGCTGGAGAAATGCTCAGTCTATGCTCTGTTTCTCCTAGGACTGATCCCGAAATCTTGAATACTGCGATTTCAACCGGGATGGTCTGAGTGAATTCTGCTCCTTGGTCATCACCGCACATGCTGGCCTGGGTTATTTCGGTAAGTGATTTGGTTTGCCGTAGGGGACATTAGCCTGAGATTTTGAATTTATCTGGTACTGATGGCTTTTCTTTCAGTGGAGACCCACTCAGGGTTCTTGCACAAACCAGGGAGGAGGTTCGCTCACTCCTAGAATTGTACCTCTTCTTTGTACTTTTCTTTATTGTGAATGTAGTAGGTTTCGGGTAATGTAGGGCACCCTAGTAGATGGACGGGGAAGGAAGTAAGGCACATAGTATATCTAGGGCAAGGAGAGGTTTGAGCTCTCACTCAGTCACAATGGCTTTGCACCCACATTCTATTTTCCTTTTTGCTTACTCAGAGCGGGCTGCACACCGGGGTGTCCTCTTCCCCGAACTGCAGACTGCAGTCAACACTTTGCAGCCACACTTCTTTTTTTAACTATAATGTTTGATTAAATATGAAAAGCTTGAAAAAAAGGCTGCAACACTGTGGCAAATCCAGAGGTCTAATGCACCTCCTACTCTCCCTGTTATTCTCACTCGAAAACCTTGCCTGCTCTTCCACACCCAAGTAACACTTTTCCCACCAACCAGTACCTAAACTTTCACACACTTTTAGCAATCCTCCACCATGCTCCTCTGCACTATCCTCACTGCGCTTGGTCTTTTAGTCCTCCTCCTCCCTTGTTCCAATGTCCCTCTTTTTCTCCACCCCCCGCCCCACTTCCATTGGTTCTCTCCCTCACCTGGATCCCGAGGACAACTGCTAGCTTCCTTCTGCCTAGGGGCAGATTTACAGGAATACAAGCACATCTAACGGCTCTGAGCCCCTCCCCATTTCCATATGCGGCTCTGCTGATGTTTGGAAATGGTAGAGTTTGTATGTCTTCTACCGCTCTACAATGTCGGTTCACCAACGATGTAGTCCATTTCAACGTCTGCATGAGGTTTCCATGGAGCTTCTGGTTTGATATGCACACACTTCCATGAACCTGCTGAAGGTACACTTAATGTCAGTGTCCCATAGGATTGCAGGTTTGATGTACGGATCGATCTGGGGTCTGACCGTTTGTAGCCGACTCTTCTCCTGGTGAGTTTGCTTGCTCTTTCCTGCACTGTCATGCCTTCTGGGTTATGTAGTAAGACTAGCCAGTATTTGTGCATAACCGGTATGGACAAGAATAGGTCGCTTTTCGGTCAGGAAGGATCACTCCACACTTTTTCTGTACTTGGGATTTTTTTATTACATGAGTAGGGTCTGCCGCAATTACAGCAATGCAGATTTTCCCAACTGCCACTGTTCACGGTTCCTCTTGGCTTTGTCGTACTGTCTTGCTTTCTGCTGGGGTTTTCTGTTATCGGGCTGTCCTTGAATATACCCAGATGTACTCCACCGTCACTGCTTCCTCTGGCCCCTCCTCTTGCTGCAGTGACTGAAAGTGTTAGGCTTATGCTCACTTTTTTATATCCCTTCCTTCTGTCGCCACACTCTCACCACCTGTCCTTCCACTTCCTCATTAGATGTTAGGATTGTCAATACGTTTGCAGGTATTGCTCTTTCTTGCTTCACCCACCAAAGCCCCTCCAGCCCACGGCTTCGGATGCAGCCATGTAGGAGCCTGGTGTTCCACTCCTACTGTGCTTTTGGTGCGTCTCTACTTTGATAAGTGTAGGAGTGGGGGGGGGGGCCTGGTCCCACCATGAAATTAACTTAGTTCATGACTAAGTGTCTGAGACTTTTAAAACGTATGCATTTTACCATCACAGCATAATATGTTCAGTTGGTTTCCTGAAAGCGTCCCGGGAGGATAGCTCGGCGGCAACGTGCTCGCCTTGGAAACAAGACGGCACGAAGCAACACAGGATCGATCCCTGTGTCCGAGCTTAAAAACCTCTGGGTATCAAGCGTGTTTATAAAAAGGCAACTAAGAGACGTATTCTTATAACGGTGCCCCAATTCCCAGGGGCTGTGTGAGCGCTTTAAAAATGCAAATTAAAAATGTTTAAAAAGCAAAGCGCCACTATCACTGCAATAAAGTCTAATGACCATGCCATCCACAACTCTCGGCCCCCAAAACTGCAGGCAGATTCTGTAACTTATTCAATCATTATAGTCCCTTTTGAAGCTGACATCCCCCACAGGAGAGTAGTACTTAAATTGCGAAAGGCCCCTGGTGCGGACATGATCTGTTCAGGCTTATTTAAAAACGTTCAAGGACCTACCGACTGTCCCTTCAAAATGTAACTATCATACACACACAACTTGCTAACCGTTGTGAGAAACCAGAAGGTGTCTCACCCACTAGTCCCCGGGGATCTGCCATCCAAGTGCCCAGGATACAGCCATCGCTTCTGGATCCGGTTCCTGGGGTTGGACCGGTATGGGAGGATCACCTGGGTGAGGGGTCTTGTGGGAGTTGGACACCGGAAAGCTGAGACACATTATCCCCTTCCCTATAACACCTTTCACCTTTACCTAGGATATTTAGGAACTCTACCCCCCCTTACCTCCCTTTTACAACACAAGCACTTTCACACGTACAGCCCCCCATCAGATAAAAACAGACTAACACCTGAGCAGTATAACTGATGTGTTCCAATACAATGGTCAGGCAAGGTCCAGCAATTACTGATCATCACACCTGGTTTCCATTAAGCTTCCCAACACAGATAAAAAGGCAGAGCATGAGAGCACACTCTGAGTGAGGCAAAGCACACAAGGACATTTTGAAACTGCAGCTGAAAGAGAGCAGAAAGACAGCCAAACAGAAGGGGATTGCAAGGAGGGGAAGTTCCCTAGACTTTTTCGACAAGGAACCGTTACTTTCCTGAAACCTCGAATACAAAGCTTAAGACCTGGAAACCAGACTGAAGAATTCTGCATTTTGTCAGAGATACCTGGGGCCCTCCCGCGTCAATAAAGGCGGGGAGAAGCGATATCCGCTGTGGTACCATCCTTGGCTCCAAGAACAAAACGACGACAGTGAAATCAACACAGCCGGTGAGTTGGGGAGACGAATACAAGACCGGTCTGTGGTTAGGCCAAGGATGCAAGCAGCAACATTGTATGGTGAGCGCTGGAACGAACGTTGATAAAACTTGCGTGAAAAGACGCAAGTAAAGTTGAACTGCTGAGTGATTGAATTTTAAAAGCAAGATGCAACACCTTTGACAAAGTGGGCCGACACTGCGTGGGTGCTCAGTCGAAGGTTTCTGTAAGGTATCCAGCTAAGGAGTGGCAAAAGTGAAGAGTGAGAAAAAGGTTATATCATGAAGGGAACGAGTAATTGTGAATCGAAGTGGTCCTGCGACAGGTCGAGCAAAATCCTGTGCTCAGTTTGAAATTCTTGGATTTTGATGAAGTAGAGAAAGTTTGGAAAAGTAGACAAATTTGGTCCGATCCCGGCAGAGGGTGACCAATTGAAGGTTTTGGGTTAAAGTGGGTTTGAGCCCGGTGGAAGTGGGTCTGGGGGGGGGGAACAGTAAATCACCCGATAAATTGTATATGTGAAATCCTAAGAAGAAAGGAACTTTAATGTTTGTCATGTTGCATCAGACCCTCTGAAATAGGAGACTTTAAATGGCAAATAGACTTTGGCACAGAATGCCTTGATGTTGAGTTTTTGAACTCTATTGTTGTGCGAGAGAAGCCAGAGAGTGCTAAGCTTGAGTGTGCCACCTTGTCACGTGCTGAAAACGTGGTGAAGGGAAGCCACTGGCTTGACTATCCTGGCGTATCATTTCTTGAACACTTTCCTTTTGAATAACATTGTTTCCCACACTATTTGTGTTTTAGAAGTAAGGATTGGCAATAGGTTCATTAGTATAGGCCCTTTTATTTGGACAGACTCGACTAGGACTGCGTTACTTGATGGTCGTAGATTGCTCCCATCTTTAGATTTAGGATTAGATGGGCGTTTTTCAAACCCAATTAAAGTTCAATAAACACCCTTGAACTGTGATCACTTGTGTCTGTCTTACTGTTGGATACCATGCCTTCCTTACACTGTAGACCTATATAAACGACTACCTATGACTATAATTAATAGCTATAATTAAGTGATTAACTATGATTGCATTTATGTCGGTTAAAAATACTTTATTTAAGCTGAAGGGTCATAAAAGCAGACAAAAATAGCAACAATTTATCACACACAACATGTTAAAAAGATAAACTAATCATGTGTAATGCTCCATACAGGAAAAAGCAGTTCAGACAATATCAACATCACACAAGCATAAAGTGGAAGTGCATACCAACATCATAAGCACTGAAAGTGCATTCTAGAGGTTGGTGCACAAATATAGAACAGTGACAGGTTATGTTAAAATAACAATCGCCCTTCTTTTTACAGCCTTGTATACAATTCATTTAAATATCGGGCAATATCATCACAATGGCAAGTATATCCTAGCATCATTAGCACTTTGTGATTTATCCAATGGTCTCATCACCCCTTTCCCGGCAGTGACCTCTCCCCATGTGGCAAGGGGATGGCAGTCACTAACTGATCCTGACCCTGGGGGTGGCTATTGGGGGAGGCAGCCCCTCAGAGGGAGTCATGACTTAATTTGACTAGACATGGTACCCCCCTTCTTTTGAGGATACCCCGCCTCACCTCACCCACCTAGGAAGGATCCTGAAAACACCTTATCAAACTCCGCATACAAGTTCTCAAGAACTGATTTGCCTTTTAATATCATTGAAAACACTCTTCCAGACTTTGAATAGAAATTATTAGAAACAGACTAGCATTACCATATACCTGTGATGAAAAAGATGGACCGAGTAATGATGATCATGGAAAGTCAAGAGCATGTGCTGTGCTCCAGTGGTTGGAAGAATAAACCGAAGTCTGGGAAATGTAAACCGCTGAAGCAGCTGAAAAGTGAACGCTTGCTGAGGAACACTGCTTTTCTCAGTGTGGTCCGAGACACTGTGGAGCTAGAAGGAAGTATGTGGAGCCAACTGCCTCACCGACACAGAAGCAGGGAGTAGATTGCTGAGGAGAGTACACTGCGAGGCCACCAGAAGCAAATGCAAGGCTTCTGAGTATTCGCCAGTACTAGGAAGCAGCCTCCACTTCACGTAAGCCCAGGAAGACCAGGAATAGGCAAGCGGGAACCGCGAGACCCGAAGAAGCCTAAAGACACCAGAAACAGCGAGAGGGAGCAAAGCACCGTAGGGCTGCCGCAAGCTCACAGCAGAAGAAGCAACGTACGACAACAAGAACGGGTGAATAACTCTTAAGAGAATGTGGCAACATTGCCCCTATAGGCAATGCTGTCAGAAACAAATCATCCTAAATGAAATGCATGAGAAAGAACCAGTAATTCTTTTAAATCAGATTTTTATTGGCATTTTGGTTATAACACAGAACAGTATCAATACATTTCTTAATATTGCCAACATTAGGTCCCACCCTCCCCCTTGCCATGGATCGTCAATCTTCTCGTGTAATATAAAAGGTTGTACACATTAATTTTTAATTAAAGAGGGGCCTGTGATATACGGGTACTTCTACTATGAGAAGAGAGGGAGGGGGGGTCACAGGCTTCCTCCTGCTCCTGTTTCCATGACTTTTTGTAGTCAAATCTGAGAACACATATCTAGGAATTTATAATCTCTCAAAATTCTACAGACCACCAGGAAACCATTTTTTATTAGTTACTCATGGTACTTGGTTTTGCCTAGAAACATTTATTTTCACATAAAAACATACAACATAGTACATATTGACAAAACTTGCATGTCACAAGTTACCCATTCATTCTGGGTTAGTATCTAATATGGCTGCGGTATTGCGCCATGGAGTTCTACATTCTCGTGTGTCCGTATTTTTCGAAGTTCAAGTTGATGGTGAAACTTCTTATGCAGATCAAATACAAACGGGGATTCAAAAACCTAAGAAGTCACATGGAATGTTTTTAACAGAATCAAAAACAAAAATGCTTCAGTTCGATTGACGCCTAAACTGATGTTGCTAGTTCTTCTAAAAGGAGACTATCCTTTCGCTGTGTTTCTACAACCTTGTCTTCTAATGTCCCTTGATTGTCTCTGGAGGTGCTTACTTTCCGTCATCTCTATTTATTTTGTTAGCGTAAGGATTTTATAGCTGTATTGTCGATGCACTGTGTTTCGGCCTCTGTTACTGATAGACCATATTCATATGTTGGTCTTCTCTTTGGTTGTGTAAGGCCTTCGTCAGGACAGAGAGTGTATTATTTATGGTGAACTTACATCTTCTAACCCCATGTTCATTCACAATCTTATTCAGGGGGCAGGACAGGGTCAGATGTCAGTACAGAGCGTCATCTATTTACGCTTTGTCAATGCCTCTGCTGCTAATCTCTGTGTGTGGGTTCACTTAGTGGATGGCACATTCTTCTTGTATGTGCGTCAGTAAATCCTTATATGGATCCAGGACTAGACCTTCGTCCAATACGTATGCACTTTTGAGCAACCCCACCACATCTGTATATATTCTCCTCTGTCGCGGTGACACTTCCAACAGTGCGGGTCGTATCCTTCTCACATCTGGGATATCCTCACCTGGGGATAGTGCCATCTGTGCAACAGTTTAAGGGCCTGAGGTCTATATTGAAGGGATGCAGTGGATCGGTAAGCCCGCCTGCACATTTGGGTCCATAACGCAGCATCAATTTCCCTACCAAAGTCCTGTCCCCATTTAACTCTTGAGGATGGAGGATCCCTCGGGACTGCCGTGAGAAGCAATTTTTATAATATCCTGCTACCAGCCATCGAGACCCCTTCTGTGTAATCATGAATCTCTCAAAATTCATCAGTTCTCTTCAGGTTCTCCCCACCTCTTTTCGGACAGGGCTCCCTTTAATTGTAAGAAGCGAAAGGGCAACAGGTTGCGCAGACCCAAGGCGTCCTCCAGCCCCCCCCCCCCCCCCCCCAAGTGTATGAAAGCCGTCCCTACCCACAATTGTCCCGCCCTGATGAGACCCGCCTCATACCACTGCTGGAATGCAAGTGGTTCCTCAATTCCAAAGCGCGGGTGCCCAGGTGCAGCTCAAAGGTGACAGCCATGTTGTCAAACCACCTGTTATCCCCTCCCTCGCCCCGCTCTCTCCCTCCAAAGAGACCACAAAACCTCCAGGACCGGATGATGCAAGACTCTTACTCAGGATGCGGGCCCTGGGAACCCAAAGCCATTCCTCTAATGTAACCAGGGTTAGTACCGAATTATCCACTGCCACCCGTTGCTCACAGACCCCAGGTTAAGAGAAGCAATTGCTTTTTAGTACGTCGCCAGATCTGACAATACCACTGCCCCCCTGAAAGGGGCCCCTAGGGGTCCATCGTGCTATGGAAACAAGGCAATGACCATACACGAAAAGATGCGCCAGACACGAGGTTTCAAATTCCCAATGCTAGGGTTTATTGCAAGCAAAAGATAGTATCAATTGGCCAATTCTGATCTCGCGCCCCGCGACGTGAGTTTCCTAGACCTCGAGGGACGCAAGAGAACGAATTACGTACATCAGTTACATATATACAAAATGCATATCATACAATCAGCAAAGTCATGTTCAACACCCCTCTGTATTAAGTTCCTTTGAACTCGGGATGACGATGGACATATCCGACGAGTCTGATGATTATAATGCTTTCGATGTCTATTCTAGTAACAATGTGCAATTTAGAAAGTGCGGAGGCATCTTTTAGAATACAGTGGTTCTGTTCTTGGAAGCAATCTGTACACGGGGGAAGAGCCACATTCCAAGCTTTGCTATCTATGAGGTACTATTTGTGTCCTGGGAGCCGACACGTTCTAAAGGGTTTTGCGAGGGGGGGCCGTAAGAGAAGCATAATTCAAGCCTTTAACTGTATTATTCTAACATATTCTACCATCGTACGAGACTGGCTGGCAGCTGTGAAGTGATTAAATGCCCTGCAGCTTCCTCCCAAGGCTACAGAGAGGGAGCATGGGCATTCCTCTCTGGGCTACTCATGAGGAGTTTCAGCAAACTCTTCAGTCCCGCGACCTTGTCCTTTCATATTCAGACAACAATGTTAACAGTTGAGCAGAGTAAGCAGAATCCGCAAGAATTGCAAGCTGCAAAGCAGTTTTTAGACAAAAAGCAATGAGCAATGGTTAACAAGCAAAATGGCGATTCTTACTATATTTAAAATGGCCGCTCGTCGGTCAAGCATAGCAGTTCATATTTCTCCAATTCGGGGCATAAGACGGTTGGCCCACGGCCATCAAGTTACATCTATCATTCAAATGAAGGGTATTCATTTTTCCAGATTGACACACCCTCCTTTTGGCCGTGTGCCAAACGTCTTATTTATTCATTGTATCGTCCTCTTCTGAGGAGGAGTCTGGGGTATCTGCATCTGAATCATCTCCATCATTAATGTCTATCGCCATTCATTTTTACTATTTTTGTTTCCTCAGTGTCTCCGTTATTCCGGCCATGCGTTTGTTTTCCTCTCAACACCATGTGCATACATCCCTTAGTACATCCATCAGTTATTTCAGTGTATATTATTGGTAAGCATTGTATGCAACAGCAGCATGTTATGAATATCCCGAGTACCATCATTAGTATCGAACGAACTTCCATCCCCAAAACCGCAATAATCCCCATAAACAGGATTCTATCCCCCAACCCCCTGCTTCAGTAGAGAGTGTGGGACTTATGACATGTAATTTCCGAATCGCTTTAAATATCGTAGGGGAGTAGTCCTCTATATACACACAGCATGCAGTTTTTACGAGCTTGCAAACTCCCCCACGATCAACTAATATTATATCGAGAGCCATCCTGTTTTGAAGTGCCATCAGTCTTATTCCGTTTTCTTCTAACGTCATGTTCAATAAAATATCCGTTGTGGAATCTATTGTTTTTTGTAATATTCCAGACAGTTTTCTTATATTGTAAGAGTGTTCTATTTGGGACAAGAACGGTATAAATGATTTGGCTGTATCCATTGCTATCATTCCATCCTCAGTACTCCTTTGAGTTCTACCTTTTGTTCGTCTGGCTACTTCTGCTGTCTCCAAGAGGAACACTCCTGGAAACAGTAGACCTAGGTAGCATGTACCTCCCCAGTTCCTAGGTAACCATGGATATGCTTTTTCTCCACATATAAAATAAACAGGGTCTCCCACGTACACGGGTTCTATTTCATGTTTTAAAACCACTATGTTCAGGCAGTTGCTAAACGTTCCTACTTTATAGGAACCCTTTTTCTGTAGACATAGGGGAGCAGTTTTGGGGCTGTGATCCACTGCATAGGCAGGGGGCACAGCATCTTTGTTCCATTCATCCCTCATCCGAAATGTCATTACTGATGTTCTTTCTGCTGGTGGGGTTGGTCTATTCTGCCTATGTAATCTATCTAGTCTTGTTATTTTTCGTGTATTCTTTCTCACGGGTTCTAGTGCAAATACGCGAGTTTTTTGGAATATGGAACAACCCACAGGTCTCATAATTACTTCCTCAAATTCATTCATATTGGTCTCATCTAGCTGACCCGTATTACTCTTGTTCCATTTCCCAAAGAACATTGCACTTAACGTTACTTCACAGGAATAAATCGATGGCAATGGTTGTGCATACCAGCCTATCCCTTTCCCACGTGCTGTGGTAAATGGGCGCAAACCCAGCAATCGTTTTTCTTTAACACTGCATGGGTCATGTTCATGATGAGCAACAATGTATTGTTGCCGTAACCTTCTCTGTCTTTCTTCCATTGGGGGCAAAGTACCAGTGATTACATGAACCGGGCTTTCAGTAGCTGTTTTTGGCAACAGTGTTTCTAATGGGTGTACGTACTCCAGGAACCATAGTGTAATAGCTGTTATTGTGGGTACTATCATACTTAAACATAGGACCAATGTCCAAATCAGTACCTTATTCCTTTTACCATGCTTTTTCCCTAAATTTACAGTGTCTAAATCTATCATCTTTTCAGCAGGGGTGCAGGAGGAGGCTGAAACCGGTCTTGACTTGTTCTTCATCGTCCTTCTTCTTGCTGGCAAAGTTCGTCGTGAATGTCTCTCGTTCTTGATGTCAGAAAAGTTCAACGAAAAATGTCACAGTTCAATTCTCCCAGCCTTTTCACAGCCTGGATCATTTATCCACTCCCGAGCAAGATTAGTTGTTCTTTCTCCCACTGCTCAGACGATTTCTGAACAGTTTGTTATTGATAGAGTACCATGTGCATCCAGCTTGTCCCGCTCTGGCTTAGGACACATGTACTTTATAAGCGCACCGAGGAGCCGTGAGTTTTGAATTGTCCAACTTGCACAATTCTCACACTTCTCTCCTCTACGCCCCTGGTTCCTACTCCGTCCGTGAGTAGAACCAAAGGGCAAAAAAGAAAAGCACCAAAGATCTGTGGATCACTTTCCCTGTCGAGACCGCAGATTATATCGATTCACTCCTGCTATTGTATGATCCGTGAATAGTGCCCTTGTATCAGGCTCAGTCAGCCTGTGGCACAATGATGGGCAGCGATGGGCGTCGTGGCAATGATGTAGTTTCTTTCTCTGACTTTGGTGCATTCGCGAGAACTGGTGGGTGCCAAAGGGGTGCACGCGTTTCTGCTCGTGTTTGCAATGCAGGGTTTGTGTCGTTCGGCAGTGAAGTTGTTTACGCTGAGCAACGTTGGGGTACTTTTCTCCCTTCCCCCTTACTGGCAGCCTCCTCAGGCTCTGTTTCGAGTTTCACTTGTCGTTTGTGCTTTTTCAACTTTCACTTCTCGCTCAGGCTGATGCTGTGGCACTGGACTGGCAACAGTTTCTTTCGTTTCCGAGACCGTTGTCTTTTTCTCGTCGTCTGGATCAGGCAAAGTTTTCAGTGACGCTGGGAACCTTTTGGCATGGGTAGCATGGATCCATGCCTTGCGTCTGTCCACTCGGATGGCCGTCTGTGTTGCCAAAAGTACTTGATAGGGGCCGCTCCACCTGGGTGCTAATGCTGTCTTCCGTTCAAAGTTTCTGATTAGCAACCAGCTCCCAGGCTCCAGTGAGTGCCCCGGTCCTGTATATCGCATCGGCAACGCCTCCTGAGCCTGCTGATTAATCAAACGCAACTTTTGTATTAAATGTCCACAGTAAGTGCTTAACATGGGATGCTCGACCTCACATAATTTTCTGGGCTGCGGTGCGCACCATACATTTGCTGTTTTCCCCATTATAATCTCATAAGGGGAGAGCCCAGTCTTAGCCTGCACAGACGTGCGCATACACAACAGCGCTAGGGTAATGCATCCACCCAACTCAACTTGCTTCCAGCGCAAACTTTCGCTACCTTTGACTTCAGGATTCTGTTGTGTCTCTCCACAAGCCCGGCAGAACTGGGATGCCTGGAACGGTGGAATCGCTTCTCTATTTGCAGACCTGCACAGATCTGTAGCACTACTGCGCCTACAAAAGTGGGGGCCGTTGTCTGACCACAGTACACGAGGCAACCCAAACCAGGAGAAGTACTCCTTCAGCATTACTTTTGCTGTGAACATGGCAGTATAGTCTTTTAAAGGATATGCCTCCACCCACTTGCTGAATGCACAGATTACCACTAACACGTACTTGTAGTTCTGGCACCTTTCCATTTCTATGAAATCAAAATGGACCACCTCAAATGGCATAGAGGGTGGGCCGAATCTACCTGCTGGAGTCATGGTTCCCTTTCCTACATTGTGTTGCAGGCACGTGATACACTTCTGCACTAGCCTTTCTGCATTCTTTTTTTATGTGCTCCTTCTTCCATACTGTGGATAAATGCTGTACCATTTTCTTTGCGCAAATGTGGGTAGGGCTATGCGCCATTATAACCATTGCAGTTACGTAACAATTTGGCAACATCCAGTTCTTTGTTTCCTTGTCCACCCAACATCCTTCAAAATCTAACTCAGCAGAGCCCTTAGCCCACCCCTGAATCTCTTCGGCCGTGGCCTCAGCCTGCATTCTTTGACTGTGGCAACTCTATGCTCTATCTTACAAGGTACTTCCTCAGTCTGTACTGTCATCATTTTATTCCGCAAATCTGTGGCTGTTTGCTTCGCAATCCTGTCTGCGAATGCGTTTCCCTCTCCCACTCTGCATGTTACTTTCTTATGCACCTCGCACTTTACTATAGCTAGGCGCTTTGGAAACGTGAGCGCAGACAACAATCGCACAATCAAAGGCCATGCTGAATCCTGGCTCCATGTGATGTCGAGAAACCCCTCTCAGCCCAAAGTCGGGCAAAATTGTGAACCACGCCAAAGGCGTACTGGCTGTCAGTATAAATATTTACGTTCCGATTCTCAGAGTTCACAGGCTCGGGTCAGTGCTATTATTTCTGCGGCTTGTGCCGAATTGTAGGGGATCCTTCTGCTCTCTACAACTCTCTTTAGGGTATTAATTGCATATGCAGCCGTTGAGGTGCCATCAGGAAAATTTAAAACAAGAGCCATCGCAAAATAACTCCCCATCAGGCTCTTTTTGTGGGATATCGCTCAAATCAATCCTTTCCTTTGTTTCTTCTTCAGTGATCATTAAACAATCATGGGGTGGTGATTCGTTGTCACCAATTTCTGCTATGGGCAGTGGCATTAATTCTACAGGATTTAATGCGCTACACCTCATAATTTGGATGTGGGGTGCAAACAAGATGAGCTCATATCTTGTTAGTCTAGCTGAGGTGAGGTGTTGCGTCTGCGTCCTATTTAATAGAACGTCTATAGCATGTGGCACCATCAGAATTAAAGTGTGCCCCAATACCATTCCTTCCGTTTGTTTCACTGACGCAGCAGCCGCTGCGACGGATCGCAAACATCGTGGTAGTGCGTGCGCTACAGGGTCCAACGCGCAAGAAAAATAGCCGCACGGCCTATTTCTTCCACCTTGTTCCTGTGTCAAAACCGCCAATGCACATCCTTCACTCTCACTCACAAATAGTCTGAAGATCTTTTTATAGTTAGGAGTGCCTAAAACTGGCGCAGCACACAATGCAACTTTCAATTGCTCAAACGCTTTCTGACATTCCTCATCCCACCGCAAAGGCATCTCTGCATCCTTTTTAGTCAATTTTATCATCTGTTCGCAATCAATGCAAAATTACTGATCCACTGCCGACAGTAAGAGGCCATGCCTATTACAGCTCTCACTCCTTTTTGAGTTTTTGGAATAGGCATAATAGAAATACTTTTTATGCGTTCTGGTGTTAATCTTCTCCCTTCTTTCGAAAGTAGGTATCCCAAATAAAACACCTCCTTTTGATTATACTGGAATTTCTTCAAACTTGCCTTATGACCATGGGTCGCTAAATGTGTCAAGAGTAATACAGTACTTACTTTGCAGATCTCTTTCGTGTCAGCAGCTAATAACAAGTCATCTATGTACTGCAAGAGTACGCAACCTTCGGGTAGTTCTAGCATGTCTAGCTGCTCTTTTAGCGCTCTGCTGTAAATGCTCGGGCTTTCTGTATATCCTTGTGGAATGCGTGTGAATGATCGACCTCCTAGAGTGAACGTGAACAGATATCTGCTGCTTTTATCCACTGGGATGTTAAAGAATGCGTTCTTCAAATCAACTACACTAAAGTATTCTGCAGTGGCCGGTATCATTGTCAGTATTGTTGTGACATCTGGGACCAAAGGGAATTGTGGGTCTACCACTTTGTTTATTGCGCGCAGATCAATTATGAAACAATAGCGTACTTCATTGCCTCCTTTCTTGTAAACTGGAAGAATCGGGCTGTTGCACGTGCTCCCTGCAATTTCCTCAACCACCCCCAATCTCACCAGGTCAGTAACAATGCTTTTCAATCCATTCTCACCTTCAACAGAAATTTTATACTGGGGAATTCGTGGTAGTGTTACACCTTCTTTCAATTTTTGCTGGCTCTATTTTCAAGCAACCTACATTATCATGCATTGCCCACAGACAGGTTGGTACTCCACTTAACTCTTCTGGCAACTCTTTTGACATGAATTCCGTCACCGGCGCATTGTGAGGGCACATCGTGAGGAACACCCCGTCTGCCGTACAATGTATGACTGCCCCCAATTTTCTCAACAAATTTAATCCTAGCAAGTTCTCTCCACAATTCTCTGTCAAAAGAAATGGACACTGCTCCATAAATGGTCCTATTGTAATTGGGACAGCTTCGGACATGGGGTTAATTAGTGGTGTTCCTGCGAACCCTACAGAACATTCTTCTGCCCTGACAGTGGTATCTCCGGAACCAAGTGGTGGTCTATCGAACACTTCTGTGCCCCTGTATCTACAAGGAAACGGTGCTCATTATTCCCGACTCTCATTTCTACGTAGGGTCCTCTCTGATTCACGGGAATAGACACTGGATCCGACCCCTGTCGTGGGCTGTCCTATCGCGAAAATAACACATCGTCCGATGTGTAGTCACTGCTACTGCTATAATACGCGTTTGGTTGTGTATCAAAAATATTCCCATTTCCCCATCCATGTCCTCCACTCTGATCATTTCTCTTTTGGCCCTGCCCGCCCTGATTTTGGTTCGAAACACTTTGGTTCAATGTCTGGTTCTGTTGTGCTTGGTTTTGGCCATATGATTGGGTTTGAGTACCTCCATTGGTATATCCCTGTTGCTGCTGCATGTTACTTCTGCCTGAGCCGTTCGACCCCTGATGTCCTCTATGAGGCCTTCTCTGACCAAACCCACCTCTATTCTGTAGGTGCCGGCATTGCGCTCGCCAGTGTCCTTCCTCCTTACAGTACACACATTGATTTAATCCCAATGACACCCCATGCATATTATTCAAATTTCCCCGGCCTTGTGCATTACCTCTACCTCTATTGTATCCAATGACCTGCTGCAGTAACACCCCTACTATCGTTTGCATCGCTCCCTTTCTCATCTCCAATGGGTACCCATTACATATCTCACTTACTTCTTTTACTGATGTTCTTTTGTTCGACATCCATCGCATTGTTTCCCCTACCCATACCTGCAATCTTTGTTTATCGCCTATCTGTCCCGGTACCGGCAAATGCTTTGTACCATCTGGAAAAACTCTCGCCCATGATTTTTTTTATACTCAACCTTGACGCCTCCTTCCTACCTTTCTTAATAAACTCTCTACTATACTCAGGTGTAGCAAACATTTCAGCATATCTGTCTTCCATTTCATTTTTTACTTCAATGAGTTTGTGCACATGTTTTCTTACATCCTCATCTCTTTGCTCACTGCGTGCTAACTTATTCAAATCTAACAATCGCTGTGGCGGTAAATTCCCGAGTATCTTTTTCCATTCTCCCACCAAAATTTCCCCCATGCATTCCAACACTACCTGTCTCTCGTCACTTCTTCGGTACCCATACAATGAGGCCAATGCTGCCGTCTCATCATTTCCCTCTATGTACATTTCTGCCTCTTGCCGTAATTCAATCTTTCTCTCTTTGCTGATTGCGCTTCGAGTTACCCGTCCAAATCCTGTTCCTTCAGCCCCGCCTCTCGCCTCCCCAGTCTCAATCTCGACTTCGGGAGGGGCGGATGGTGCTGAATCTGTCTCTAGAGCGAGAGGTGCGGATGGGACAAGTGACACAGGTGGCATCTGTGAAGGGCCTTGCTGGGTGCTGGGAAATTGTGTGTCCGCGGTCTGCGCTGGTGGGAGCACTCGTGCTGTGGGCGGGGCTTGGGTTAACGCTTGCATGAGGGGGAAGTGCTTGGGCTACGGGAAGGGGGGTATGAGAGCTATTGGTTGGGCCCGCGCAGTCGCTGCTGGCGTGTTTGGTTTCGATTCTGGTTTTTGGCCTCGACCCGTGTTAGTTAACAAATGTTCCATTAATTCGTCTGCTATGTGTAGTTCCCGCTGCGGGTATATTCTGTCTATGTTCATCTGGTCCCGTCTCCCTTCCCGTCTTAGACTCTCAGTCCACTCCTCCTCTTCCTTCTCTTCTGCTATCTCAAGCTTCGTTTTATGCCTACGCGCATGCTTCTCTCGCTTCCCTCCTCCAATCTTTGACCGTCTCAAAAGCTGCAGGTCGCGCTTTCTTTCTAATCAGCACCCTCTCTAGGTTATCTATCCTCCCCATATCAAAACTACCATTAATCGGCCACTGATGGTCGGGTTGCTTTCTAGTTTGCCTATGCCAAATTTCACAAAATATTATCGCACCCACACCATATTTCGCATACATATAAGCCGGCGTTCCCCCAGGCGGTGCACTTTGGCCATATTCCAAGGACTGTCTACCGCAGCTGAAAAGCCCCGCTAAAGTGGACAGTACTCCAGGCATGTTTCTTTAACCTTCCCCTTTGGTTAGCCACTTTTACCTGGACGTTTGAGTTTGCAAAATCAACACTCTACCAAAAATCAGGTTTCTCTTTGAATCGGGGAATGACTCGCCTGATAAAACAAGTCGCCTGTTCTAACGCAACTTCTCCCCACGTCGTGTCTGCGCTTCTCTGGCTTCTGCCTCGTCTCGGGACCCTCGCCTCCTTTGCCCTCTGGCCCAGTACGTCGATCAGGGATCAGATGTGTGCAGATCTGCGGAAGGAATCTCTCCTCACTTCTACAGGGTGCCCCGTACACTTCTTGATCCCGGCTTGACCGTCCCGTCCTCGCCGTTCGTCCGCCTTTACTCCGTTACAACGTATACGATGGGGCAAGTGGGGGAGGGTCCCTATTCGGGCGCCATCTTGAAAGGGGCCGCCTCGTGCTATGGAAACAAGGCAATGACCATACACGAAAAGATGCGCCAGACGCAAGGTTTCAAATTCCCAATGCTAGGGTTTATTGCAAGCAAAAGATAGTATCAATTGGCCAATTCTGATCTCACGCCCCGCGACGTGAGTTTCCTAGACCTCGAGGGATGCAAGAGAGCGAATTACGTACATCAGTTACATATATACAAAATGCATATCATACAATCAGCAAAGTCATGTTCAACACCCCTCTGTATTAAGTTCCTTTGAACTCGGGATGACGATGGACATATCCGACGAGTATGACGATTATAATGCTTTCGATGTCTATTCTAGTAACAATGTGCAATTTAGAAAGTGCGGAGGCATCTTTTAGAACACGGTGGTTCTGTTCTTGGAAGCAATCTGTACACGGGGGAAGAGCCACATTCCAAGCTTTGCTATCTATGAGGTACTATTCGTGTCCTGGGAGCCGACACGTTCTAAAGGGTTTTGCGAGGAGGGGCTGCAAGAGAAGCATAATTCAAGCCTTTTACTGTATTATTCTAACATATTCCACCATCGTACGAGACTGGCTGGCAGCTATGAAGTGATTAAATGCCCTGCAGCTTCCTCCCAAGGCTACAGAGAGGGAGTGTGGGCATTCCTCTCTGGGCTACTCATGAGGAGTTTCAGCAAACTCTTCAGTCCCGCGACCTTGTCCTTTCATATTCAGACAACAATGTTAACAGTTGATCAGAGTAAGCAGAATCCGCAAGAATTGCAAGCTGCAAAGCAGTTTTTAGACGAAAAGCAATGAGCAATGGTTAACAAGCAAAATGCCGATTCTTACTACATTTAAAATGGCCGCTCGTCGGTCAAGCGTAGCAGTTCATATTTCTCCAATTCGGTGCATAAGACGGTTGGCCCACGGCCATCAAGTTACGTCTATCATTCAAATGAAGGGTATTCATTTTTCCAGATTGACACTCACCCCACCCCCCCCTTCCTCCTCCTTTGGTCGAATTAACATCTCATAGGCAATCATATGTTTCTTTCCTGCCCAGAGGAACCGCAACATGGTTTGCTTCACCTCGGTTAGGAAGGACGCAGGTACAGGTATCAGCAACATTTGGAACAGAAACAAGAATTTGGGACGAACTAGCATCTTTATATAATCCAGCCGAGCCATCTACTTCAATCCCACTCATCTTGCCATATCCCTTTTCACCGCAGCTCAGAGGGGGAGAAAGTCACCAGGGAAGAGATCTCCGAGGTGTCGAGTGACCTGGATCCCCAAATTGACGGAACGTCTCCTTCTGTACCTTAAATGGGAGCCCGGCCACATAAACCCTCTCCTCATTGGACAATCTCCCGATTGGGAAGACCATAGACTTCCCCAGGTTTACCTTAAACCCTGACGGCTTGCCCATAGCATTCCAGACTCTCCTGCACATGAGGGACCGAGTGCGAAGGGTGGGTGACATAAAGCAAGGCGTTGTCCGCGAATAGGCTTTTCTTGCAGTATATCCCACCCACCCCCACTCCCCTGATCTCCCTGTTATCTCTAACCGCTGCAGCCCAGGGCTCCATCACCAAAGCATAGATCAATGGGGACAGAGGGCATTCCTGACGCGTTCCCTGGCGTAGAGGGAAAGGCCCAGACTCCTGCCGTTCACCACCAATCTAGCCTCAGGCTCCGAGTACAGAGCCGATATCCAGCCAGTCCATCTTGGGCCCATTCCAAATGATCCAAAGACCTCCCTCATGAAGGCCCAGCTCACCCGGTCGAACGCCTTCTCAGCGTCTAGGGACAATAGCATCGCCCCCTTCTCCCGCACCACCTGTGAGCTCATGACGTGGAGAGTCTTTCCCCCCCTCCCTCTATTAGGTTAAACAGCTTGACGAAGGGCTCCGCCAATAAGGACTGATACTGTTTATAGAAATCTGCTGTGAAACCGTCTCTTCCTGGAGCGTTCCCGACCTTTAACCTCTTGATAGCTCCAAACACCGCCTCCTTTGTCACTTCCCCTTCCAGAGCATCCCTTTCCATCCCTGTAGGTTTTGGGAGACTGCGATCAGCCATGTATCGCCCCATGTCCTCCACCGGCTGCTCCGTTGTTCTGGCATAAAGGTTTTTATTGAACTCAGCGAATCAGCCTGCTATCTCCTTGGACCCCCACCCCCATTTCCCCCCCCATCTGAGTCCGTCCCCCCCCGGATTCTCTCCACCCTCCTTTCCACTCTGGATCTCTCACCCCATTTGCCAGGAGAGTCCCAACAGTGTCCCCCCCCTCTCATATTATCTCTGCCGGGTGTTTCATCATCTTGACCACCTCCCCAATTAAGACTGTGTGGAGTTCCTGTCTCTTGTCCCTCATGTCTCCCAGCAGGACCACCCTGTCTACATCCGCCTGGTTGAGCTGCATACGGATAGCTCTCTGGTCTTCTCGGAGCTTGGTTTCTATCGGAGCCCTTTCCCTCTTACGTGCCCCTTCAGCAATGAGCAAACCAGGGATTGGTGGCCTTGTCCGCCTCCCAGACCGTTGCCATACCCGTCTCCCCGTTGTCATTGGTTTTCAAAGTAGGCCTGTATCTCCCTCCTCAAAAATACCCCAAACACCTGGTCCCTCAACAGATTATCATTGCATCTCCATCTATAGCTCTGCGGGGTCTCCGGTATTCGCCAGCTCCCCATTACAAGTTCACAAAGTAATAGCTTCCACCCTTGGGGTCCCAACGTCGGCCTCCTGTTCCCTTGGGACCAGCAGGAAATCAATCCTTGTATACGACCGATGTGGAGAAGAAAGTATAGCCCCCGGGCCCCAGCCAAGCCCTATGCCAGACATCCACCCAAAAGTGTTCCTGGAGGAGATCCCTCAGGGCAAGATTTTCTCTGGTCACCCCTTCGGTCCCTGTCCCCTTGCTGACCACCAATCCAGCTGAGGGTCTAGTATCAAATTGAAGTTCTGCCCACCCATCCATCACTCTAAACACCTGTTGTAGAAACCCCAGCTGGCCCATATTAGTTTTGTAGAGGGTGGCCAATGTGATTCGCCTGCCCTCGTATATGCCTTTTTATTTCTAAAAACCTCCCCCTGAAGCCCCTCTTGGTTTCAATCTCTTTCAGACGGAACGACTTAACAAGGATTATACCCACTCCCTCCTTTTAGAGGATTTATGAGAAACCAAATAATTTCCACCTATCTCTTTGCATCTTATTGGTGATTCCGCCGCCTGTCGATTGTGTCTCTTGCAGCAAGAGAATGAAGAGCTTCTGCTTACGAAACATGTTACTGGCAAGGGATCATTTGTTCTGAGAATTCAAACTTTTGACATTCAGCGTAGCAACCATCCCCTCAACCATTCCCCCGTCTCAACCTTTGCCCATTAATCCTTGTGTGTCCAATGAGGCCAGAGGCCCCCCCCACTATTTGGGATCCATGACAAACCTCGAATCCCCCCCCACCCCACCGCCCCTCTGTCGCTCCCCCTTCCTTGGCCGGCCACTCGCCCCCCCCTCCCTACCCACCTCTACCACCGCTCCCCTCTGTTGAGGCATCCGTCTCCATCTCCCAGTCGCACTGGACATGGTCAGCGAACCATCATGGACTTGTCCCCTGCCTTCCGTATCAATTAAGCGGGTCTGGACGCTCCTATTACCCTGGGTCATTCGGGGAGGTTGTTTACGCCCCATTAATGTCAAGCGGAAACCTGCGTCCCACCCCCCCATCCCGTTGCCCCCTTTTCAACTGCGAGCTTTCAGCCCTCAGAACATCACACAAATTTTAACGAGTGAAACTTCAAACCAAATACAGCGCTGGCTCTCCTCAGACCAGCATTGAACAACCAAACAGTGACAAGTCCATAGCCAACCAGCTCTTGTTGGGCCCCCGAGCGTAACAAGGGCATCACTGAGAGGATGTAGGTAACCAGAAGTATCTATCGCCTCTTTCCCTCATGTGTCTTCATTCCGCAGCCGGTGGGGGTGTTCAATTTCTGAAACCTTCGGCCTCCTTTAGCCCTTCGCTTTCCCCGGGCTGAATCTGTGCCTCTAGGCCCTCGGGCAGGGTCTCTCCTCCCCCCTCCGCCAGGCTCCGAAGAAGGATCCTCTCGACTGCCGACCAAGACCTCGTGACCCTTTCAATGTCTTCTTCTGCCACCAGGTGGTGTCTCTTCCCCTCCCATTCGAACACCAGCGAGAATGGATATCCCCCAACGTTATTTGACCCCCTTCCCCTGCAGCCATTTAGTGAGGGCCCCACAATTTTCCCGTCTCAGCAGGGTGTGGGCTGAGTGGTCTTGGAAGATGGCCACTTTTCAGTCACCATATTGTATTCCGTAAGGTGCTTAGCTTTTTCAAGGATTCTTGCCTTGTCTCCATAGTAGTGCATACAGGCCAAGACCGTGCATGGGCCACGGGTTCCACCTCCCGCCCCGTGCACGGTCTACTGTGACCTTTTCAACAGCCTTCGTTCCAAGGACCGTCCTTATTATGTCCTGCACCTTGCGCTCTAGGCTTGACGGGCTCTCACCCTCCACCTCCAGTGCCCGAAGAATCGAAGGTTATTTCTTCCCTCATGATCCTCAATATCATCCACCTTGAGGCATAGCTCCTCTTCCCGACGTCCCATTTCCATGAATCGTGCCTCCATCTGCATCTCCAGAAGCCTAGTGGATGTTTGTTTAGCTTCTCCCCCTTTCACTCTGTCCTCCAACGTGGAAACCTTGGCAATCAGGTCAGCCAATCTCGCCCCCATATCCGTTCTCATCACCCGGATCTCCTCCAAGATGGTCTGTATGTCTGTCTTTATGGAGCCTAACTCTGCCGGAGCTGGGGGAGCATTCCCAGCCTCCATTGTGGCGTCCTCAATCTGAAACTGAAACTTTGCCCAGGCTGCTTTCCAGCTCCTAGAGCAACCGCTCCTCCCCCTTCCTATAGTCTCTCAGGATCCTAGGTATGGTTCCACCAGTCCACCGGGTCCTCTTCTGGTCCTTGATTCTGTGTTTGTGGGAGGTGTGGCCTCTTATTCGAGGAAGAGAGGAGGCAGCACCCTGATCAGCGGTGGCCCACCCCCCAAAGTGGGCAACGTCCCTTGGCCCTCGCTCTGCCAGGGTGTCCCCCTGTTGATTCTTCGTCTGTGTTGAGTTGCTGCACCCTTTCCACTTACTCACTGGAGTATGGGCATGCCCCGAACAGAATGTGTGTCTAAAGAGGTCTGCCGGTCCTACCCCCGTGGACTCTGCCCGTCAGAGACCTCCCCTTAGGTTTGGGGGGTGCCCCCTGGCGATAAGGCTGACTGCCTGAAGTGGGGCTGCCCGTCATTCCCTGGGGTCTGGCCCCATGATCAGCATGTCACATTACTGTTCAGGATGACACCCTTAGCGGGGCACAGCGGCTAAATCTTTGTGGAGTCTTCCCCATGGACCCTGAGCCCCCTTTCCACTCTTAGTCAATGCAGATGGTGCACCCACAGATGGTGCTTCCCCACACGCCTTGTTCGGCGTGTGGGGAAGCTCCTGTGGGTGCTTTGTCTCTGTATCAGGGAGCCTAGGGACTTCTAAGGCTCCGGACACCTCTCCCAGGCACCCTCTATCTGCGTGGATCTACCTTTCAGTTTGGTTCGCTGAAGCCTCAGCTCCCGACTCGCAGTCCCCACAAGGGCCGCCTGGTATCCCTCCTACCTCCTCACCCCGTGTGTGCACGCCAGTGGTTAGCGTGTGGGGGAAGCGTCTCCAGTCCAGGCAATTTCCAGGGGGTGCTGTCTGCTCCACCCCCAGCTGGGTTGTGCCGAGTACCCAGGGGCTTCCAAGGCTCAGAGTACCTCTCCCAGGCACCCTTGAGCTGTCGCTATGCAGTTCTATCCTCCGGCTCGATTAGCCGATGCCTGGCTCTTCACCCACAGACGCCCTGAGGGCATAGGATCCCTCCTGTCTCCTTGCCTTATGTGAGTCGGGCGGTGACTGGCGTGCGGGGGAGTGCCACGCTCAAGTACTCTGCTTGGGGGGGTGGGCGGAGGTTGGTGTGCCCCCAAACCCTCTCCCGGCGAGTTATGTTGGGCACCCGCGGACTCCAAAGGCACGGGATGCCTCTCCCGGGCAGGCTGGGTGTGCCGCTGCGCAGGCTATCCTCCTGTTTGATTTAGTAGTGTTCTGGCTCCTCTCTGATTGTCCCCACAAAAGCCCAGGAGCCCTCACGTTGTATGTGTTCAAGAGTGGCCCAATCTCCAGGTCGCCTTGTTACTCCCTCATCTCTTGTGGTCAGCGTCGGCGGAAGGCGCACTCCAGCTTTGGCGGGGCACGCCGTGTTGGAGGGGGGCCTCCACACTCTGCATGCCTCTCTCACTGTCGATGTCAGGCGCAGCAAGGGCCGGCGCAGCCCCATCTCCATCGCACACTGTAGGTCACTTCAATCGCATCATCCGGGTTAAGGCTCCACTCATTACAGGTTACACTTCTCCTTGACCGCGTTCAGAGCACAGGGGCTGCTTCTGGGTTTCTTTCCTTTCCAGGTTCCAACATGATAATTTCCACAATTCGAGCGGGCATGAGCCTGCTTTTCGCTGTAACTCTGCAGTGGTTTCAAGGCTGGGGACGGAGCTCAGCACTCGGGCAGCCGTCTTGCGTGCCCCCCCCCCCCCCCCCCCGGTGGCCTCTAGAACAAGTCATTTAATATCTTATGAAAAGCCCAAATGGAATTAAAGCATTCGAGACTGTCAGATTTGTGAGTGTATGCAGTACACCTGTGAGAGAAGCCCTGGTAGGATGGTATACCAGGCGGATTCAAGGGAAAACCAAACTAGTAGAAGAGACTTTCGAGTGTGCACAGAGCACACATGAGAAAAGCCCTGGCAGGTGAGTATAGCAGGCAGTTGCAAGTGTGTTTTATATAAGGTAGCCCTGAGAGGAAAGCATACTATGCATCATTAAGTTGAACAGTGTGTAGTGTGCATTACCCAAGGACATCCTGATAAGGTTAGATCGGGACTAGCCAAAGACTTTGGGAACACAAAGAGGAGAGAAAACCTGGCATGAGGGTACACCCTGTATCCTAACCAGATAAATAATAACCGCCAAGTTGTTTCGTGTACCAGTTGTGGTGTTGATCAAGAGAAACGTAAGTAACTGATCTTCTTGAATATAAAAATGAGCAAAGAGAAATCCAGGGGAAGGAAATTGCCCTCTGGGACAAGGAACTGTAACCTTTTGGAACGTTTGTGTTGGAGTTGAGCATTACCTTTTTAAACATTTGTGTACTAGAGTGTGAGGCCGAGAATAGTACTTTGGACACAGGATGGTTTTTCTTTGGACATTCTGACATTGAAAGATCCTTAGTTTTGGCTTTAGGTAGAGAAACGCCTCTTAGAGCAGGGACAGAGAGGTATTTTCCAACCCCCTTTTTATTTTACTAAGTCCTTTATCAAAACCATGAACCCTATGAGTCTGAGTATCATTCCTGGCCCCTCACAAGTTAAAGTGCAAGTGCATTATAGGGGTAAGCACATAGGTATTGAAACCCTAATATCCATACAGGTTGACGGCCAACTATTGCAAGTGGGTGCACCATACCATTCCAAGACCAAACATAATCTGTGCCGCATAGCAATTTGCTATGCAAATGTATGGTTTCTAATTAAATTGACACTTGTGTAGCAAAGCTAGCTATTTTAGATGACCTTGTTCAATGAAAGCACAGCTCACTCGACATTCCTCTTGTCCTCAGGGATATCTCTTATCTGTTAACTACAAGTTCGAAGAGGCTAATAGAGACGAGAGAGCGTGCAGCAGTAATCGTCTCCTCCACTCTTGCGTGTGTGGCTGTGTTAGGCAATGAACGTTCTCTTTTTTTCAAATAATTGACATCCAGAATGATATTGTGACGAAGCGAACTATATCCTCTCTGGCAAAGTCCAGTAAATTAATTAAACTTGTTACATAATGCAGAATGACAGTATTGCAACCGTAAAAAAAATGCATTACCTTCTTGTTTTTCAGTAAAGTTTGTGTTTCTCTATCTAATAGTGTGAACTATATTTCAGGTGCACAGAGGGTGGCCAATGTGATTCGCCTGCCCTCATATATGCCTTTTGTGTGTTCTGCTAACCAGTGAACACGTTTGAAAATGTACATGATCACACTGCCAAATGCTTTTGATGGCAAATCTACTTCTGTGACCTGTTGGTTGTATGCATCTGTGCAACTGGTGCTCAACCCATGAGCTGATCCCAAACTCTTTGACATTCTGTTTCATCACCCTATTGCTTTATACCAGCTACCCTGAGAGTGAGATGGCTGCAAAACTACAATATTCAACCTAGTTTGCCCAGTACTCTACCTACTACACCATCCACTCTGCTTAGTCTTACTTTCTTTCCTCTTACATAATACACAAAGCTAATTAGATGTTTACGCAAAGTAGTGATCAATAGTTCCATCTAGTCTGTACATCTACTGCAATACCGTACGGTGTAGTTGGCCTCCAGAGCTCGCTATGCTCTAGGATTATATTGTATATTAGCACCTGCAGGAGAGAGCTGGCAAATCTGGAGGCTGGTAACGCAAGCGGGAACTGCAAGCAGCTGCCTGCATTTAATGCCGGGCCCCTGCCTCTCAGCTCAGTCTTTACCTTGTCCTTGGAGTCAGTGCTCCAGGCTGAGTCTCTACTGGAGTGTCACACCTCGACCCCATGCACACCTCCTTGCTCACATGCAGGTCCTGGAAATGTCGCTTGCACAATTCATGCTTTCCTTGAAAATAAACCAAAAAAAAGGATCTGCACCCCAGATCGCTTTTATGAGTGCTAATAGTGATAAATATCACTTTCATGGCTTTGCAGGGCTGGAATGCTGCACTTATGCTTACCTCACTCGGGCTTGAGAATCGTTAGCGGCCCTGCCCTCCTCGGAAGTGGTAATTAACGCTATATTGAAAACAGTTGATATCCATAATAGGCAGGGACATCTTGTCCACTTGAAGTTGACCATTACCCTGCCTGCCGCTAATCCATCCTACATACTTAGTCTAAGGCTATGACTTTACACTGTGGACTTTTTGGTTTTTTTAAAACTTTGAAACCTCTCCTTACACAGCAATGGATGGGTCAAGCATACAGTATACAGCACGTTTCCCTTTGTGACACTGACTGCACCCAGCTGCACAGAAAAAAAAAATTCAGAGCCTTTTTATCGTATCTATTTGTCCATTCATGCAGCCTACAGAAATTATATATTATTGCTAATTTTATGTCTTGGTTACAAATAACTTCTGGTGACATTTAAAATATCAGTTCCAAATTGCTAATCAAATGTTTTGTTTGCTAATCTTGCAGTTTTTGAAAACTAATGTATGCATCGCATTCCCTAAATCCATTTTTCTCAGGAGCATAGCTCTTTTCAACCAGGATCTGTACAGAAATGTTGCTTCAGCAAATACATTTGCAGCATCATTGGACCTTATACAAAACAATCATGGCTTGATTTGTGGTAGTATTTGAAATAACAACCTTGGACTCTGATACATCCTCTTGAAGTAATTATATAATGGGTAGGCTAGGAGGAGATTCTGTTCAGTTTCGGTCCTGTTCATACAATGCATACATGTTTGATACACTAGCTTCCCCCTTATTAATTCTATGGTCAATCGGCAACGTATCCCCCTTGATTTCATATACAGAGTACACAGAAATCTTGGTTTCATGACATCCGAATATGGTTCGTAACCTATGACCTACTTGTTCTCCCAATAGGTGCTCAATAACGGTGAGCTGGATATCGGACGAAGCAAGTCTCGCTGACATTTTTGGCGGAAATCAACCTCAACTGTCTCCTTTGCACTACTAGTAATGTTGTCAGGATTTGGCCATAGGTCGGCATGTCCTATTTTATAAAGAATGTATTTGACATGCAGACACCATGGCAAGAACGCCCCACCCAGCTGCCCTAAGACATACCTAGTTACCTCTCTATACTTGGGATGTTCCGGGCTACTCCATAGCTTAATCCAATAAAGTACCTGTCTGAACGCGACAAAGTTCTTCAGGTATGGCATTCCTCTTGCCTCATGTATCAGTGGTCTGGATGTGCTAGTTGGGAGACCTAGATTTTTCATAAGTCCTTTTCGATCACACAAAGGTTGCCACATTAGATGTGACCCCAAATTTCAGCCCCATAGAGGGCTGTCTGCCAGGCCTGAAGTTTGTATGCTTCTTTAAGGGGGCCATGGCCCCATCCCCATATTCATATGAAAACTTCTTAATCGTTCCACAATATTTGGAGTCTGAGGCTCATCCTCTAGTCAATTGCTGGTCGCATTTACAAGATCTAACAAACCTCACTCCCAAATAATTGCACACACATACTTGTTAGATGAGATCCTTCTCAAGTATTTAGCAGGCTGTCCTTTTCCTCTTTCTAGAGAGGACCCTGGATTTTGTTTTACTGACCTTTTTAAGGTAGGCCCCCCTTTCAGTGCAAAATTGTTGAAAAAGCAGGAGTTTTATTTAGCCTGGACGATGTCCGAGAAAGAAGGATCACATTGTGTGTGAACAATAATACCGGGTATCTTTTCCCAGCTAAAGAGAACATCAGTTGGCATTGCAATTAAGCCATTAACATAAAGCAAGATCAAGGTTGCGACCAGCACACCGCCTTGTTGCACTCCTTTTTGCACTTTGATTTGTGCAGTAGTTTCCCTCCCCAGACCCCACCTCACAACAGCCATCTTTTCCTCCTAATGAAAGTAATATTGCTGAGAGGAGGGAATACCGAATCCCAAGGCCCCACAAAACTTTCCAGAGTTTTGTGCAAGGTACTGCATCAAAGGCAGTGTGTAAGTCAACAAAGAGCATACACATGTTTACTTTCCTTAATGTGACATATTTGTTAACTAATCTGGATAGCCTAAAGCACTATTCTATGGTGCTTGCCTCCTCTGTAAACTCTGTCTGCCGATGGTTAATCAGAGCGAAGTCTTTAGTCCAAATGTTCAGGCGTCCAAGAACCACTCTGGTAGAGATTTTCCCTGCTGAATCAAGACTTGACTTCCTTTTTTTATACTAGCCAACGATTTCTGCAGATGCCCGGTACTTGGGTACCATGTTAGTTCTCATTATTGCATTAAAGAGATAAAGTGAATAAGGGGCCCATATGTTCAGTTCAGACTTGAATAAATCACTGGGATCCTATCCCGCCCAATGGCTTTATTGGGTTTTTGTGACACTATGGCCTCCAGGATCTTGTGTGATGACCAGGGGGTTAGATACTAGACTGTCAGGATAGCAAGCATCACTGGCTGAAAATGGAAAAGCGGTGGACTCTTTATAGATCATTCAAATATATGCAGAGCATGGATAGTTCTATCTGTATCTGAGTTGGGCTCTGATATGAGTTTCCAAAATGTAGCTGAATCCTTTTTATGAATAGATTCAAGGATGTTTAACAAGATTAGGTCACTGTGTACACCCCTTTTTTAACAGCTGTGATATTGTGTGAGCCTTGATTGACCGGGCTAGCCTCTCCCTATATTATTGATGTTTTTAACACAACATAGGATTTTTGTTTGCCTGTCGACACTCCCCCAAACCATGTAGTTTATTAAATAATTGAATCCCTGATCTTACCAGGTTGGGTGACCATTACTCTAATCTTGTTACCGATTTCCTGGAAAGAGTCCAGAATTTCGGAAGCACAGGGGTTTTCATTTCTGTGAGAAACCTGAGGGTATGCTCACTCTTACTCCCCCTGGATCCTCTTCTCAGGTGGGCAGGGAAAAGCCATTGGTTTTGGATCCTGACCCTGAGGATGGAAAAGCGAGGGAGGATCACCTAGGTGGAGGGTTCCTGGGGATTGGGAAGAGGGTACCCATAGGTGAGACATGGTATCCTATTTTGTCTATTGATAACCAACCTAACCCTCCCCTGGCCTTTATGGGCCATTTCCTCTCGATTTCCCTACATTCAACCTATGACACTACTGGGACGAAGAAGAGGTGACTAGAAGTAGTGAACACTAGTAACTCATTTCACCACACTAGTACAGGGACGAGGAAGATGCCTGCAGAGTACTATGCACTTGCGTGATCTCAATGTCACCTGGCCTAGTAAGATCGTTGTCTGTTTTTCCCTCTGTTCCTCTCCCTTGCCTCGTCGGTCCTTGAAACACGCGTTATAAATGCCATATCGTATCATATCATGAAGGTCAGGCATGTTCCTCTGATAAGTCGGGCAAGTCCAATTGAGAACTCACCCCTGCAACCAGTCAAGTGGTTGCAGGTGTATAAGAAGAGCGTAAAGGAGCAGCAAGGAGATCAGAAGTAGGGAGACCAGTGTCGGAGAGACGAGCAGGGGATCCTGCTTGAGAGCAGGTAGTATTGGTGGGTCCGGCAGGGAAGCCATGACGCCGGCAGACGACCCAGAAGACCTGTGGAGTCCATCAAAAGTTGGGCTGTTTAAATTCCCCAGGTGTGGGAGCTCCTGTGGTCTGGGAAACACAGCTGGAACTACAGACAAAGTAAAAGAAAGTAAGCAGCCACCAGCATCCCCAGAAGAGAAGTGGAGCTGCTGGCGAACACAGACGCATCAAAGGTGTGAGCGAGGGCTCTCGGTTAAAGGAAAGTCAGCAGGCGGAGCAGAAGTGGTCCATCTCAGCTGCCTGATGGGACCACCGGAGAACGAAAGGGAACGTCACCGTGGTCCTCCGAGTGGGCTTTGTGTCAGCGGAACGAATGCCGAATGAGCCAAAAAGCATGCAAAGAGTGAAACGAACCCGAAGTCACGGGTTGCATGGAAATTAAGCAGCAAAGTAAATAATAATTAATATTGAATGCAGACATTAATGGAAACTTTATGGGCAAAGCTACAATCCGATAACAGATCAATAGGAAATTGCCCATTTGAAAGCAACATACGAAATAAGAAAGCAAGTGTGAAAGTTTGCAAAAGAGTATGACGGAAAAGTGAGGAATAAATAAAACCACCAAGAAGTGAATCTTGTACATGAATACAGTACGGCAAGACCAAAGACTGGCAAAAGAAGATGTGACACATTGTGGCAAAGCCAAGAGGCTAACCAGGAGGAGCCAAGCGAGTGTGAACCTTGATATAAAGCCAAGAGGATGACTAAGTGTGAAACTGTCCACAGGGGCATATGCAGACAAACCTTTGTGGGCTGAAGAGCCTAGGTTTCCTGGTTGCGTGACCTGTGATGGATGGACCGTGTGGTCTGACAACTGCGCCTAGACCATGGAACCCTTAATTGTGAAAACCAAGGACATTGTTTAAGTAAACCAAGAAGGAGTATTAGAAGTGAACTGCTGATTCAATCCAGGAGTGTCAAATTGATCTGCAGTTGTGTTGAACACTGAAAGGCTAAGATTAAGTATAAGTTGGCAATTTGAGGTCTTGGTGAAGAGTACTCTTGAGACTTGATGAACATTCGATGATGTCTTGAGGACAAAGCCTCAAGACACATTTTCTTTGAATGTGTTGCTTTGAACTTGCATAATTAAACCCCCAAGGATTGTGTGGAACTGTATTGCCTGGAACTTGGGAAAGGGAACCTCAAAA
Organism: Ambystoma mexicanum; assembly: GCF_040938575.1. Lineage (NCBI taxonomy): Eukaryota > Metazoa > Chordata > Amphibia > Caudata > Ambystomatidae > Ambystoma > Ambystoma mexicanum. The sequence goes on from NC_090938.1 coordinate 340,858,668, forward strand.
CCTTTGTGGAACTATCTTGAACTTTGGGAAGGGTAGCTGAAAAGGAGGCTAAGAGCTGGAAGAAGCTCAGAACTTTGTTGATAACCATTTCTTTTATTGTTAAAATCCCTATACATTGTTTAGCTTTAGTTGTGAGGGCAAGGATAGGTTTTGGAGACAGACTTTTAAGTTGAACTTTCAGACTCACTTTCCTTAGTTTCGTACAGGTAGGGAAATCCCACCTTACCGTAGGGCAAGTTAGGCTTTGAACCATCCTGACATTTGAGTTCATAAACCATTTTATTTTGAACTTTGAATCGGTTGTCTGTATCTTGCTTCATGATGCCGTCACATTTCCCTATAATAAGCAGAAGGGGTTTGCAACTATTCCCTATTGAGGTTTATTTATTTAATTTTACATTTGTAGAGCGCACAAAACCCACCACCATCAAGGTTGGGCAAAACCTTTTCAAGCTCTAGATTAGCCCATTTCAAGGACCATCTTGCGTGCCCCACCATATTGATGTTGCTATTGGGATTGATTTGTAGGTGCACTTGTGCAATAAGGTTCAAGCTTTCAGTACTGCTCCCAATGGGCAGTGATCCCTTTTGCACCTAGTGATCGCCTCAAAATCCTTGAGCACAGGCCATGCTTGAAGATTCCTTATTACTGGATCGACCGCCTGTTAAAAAAGTAGACTTAGCTGGGATATCGCCCTTCGTTCTTCCATTGCATGCCCTGAGATTTAGGTTTAGCCACAAGCTAGGGGTGGAACGTTTAGGCAAGATTGTGTGCTGTACCCTTTGGGATACTAAAGCAACCTTGGCCTCCTAGCAATAGGAACCCAACCTTTGGTATAAGTCTGTATTACACAGGTTGGTAGTGTGGCTGAGCAGCCAGGCTTATCTCAAGAGGGGGTCAATGTGAGCAGTAGGGTTGTTACACATTCACAGTGACAAGTATCCAAACAAACTCTTACACGCAAGGTTTCTTGATTAAATTATTAATTTAACAGTCAGTTGAATAAGCCTTCTTCAGAGAGCAACACAGAAATACACTTCAAAATACACACTCTTAGTTTCTCTAAATCAGCAAGTACCCATTTGGGCTGTCACGCAGGAGGTTCCTAGACCCTGAGGTGACTTAAATAACTAGGACACTGTGTAATATACCACTGGTACATTTAGAGCAATACAGAGTTTGGTGTCAATGTTTGGGAATAAAACAAAGGTTACACAACTATTCTAAAGCAGGTGAGTACTTTTTAACCCCGATGCAAAGTAAATTACTCCTTTCCTGGAGGAAAGGTAAAGCACAAAGTCAGAGGTAAGAGTCTTACAGGGAGCCAGACAAGCCGATGTTAATTGAGCAAAAGTCTAGGTGAGCTGAAGCACTTCTTAAATCTTTGTAAAAATAATCACTGTCGGGCCACAAGCTGGGAGGCTCTCTAGCAAATAGCAACACTGCGGTTCTCAGATACCACTTTGGACTTTCCTCGCATCTGGGGTCCAGCAGTCTGTTGGGGTGGCTCAGGCTTGGCCAGTCCTGCTTCCTGGGAGTCCAGAGGGTCTTCCTGGAGCTCAGGTTGGACTTAGACACTCACTCGATTCTGGTGTTCCTCTCCCTGGCACTTCGGTTCCTGCAGCAGCAATTGATGTACAGTAAAAAGTAAACCACTGCAACCAGCCATTAATTGTAGAAAGGGTACCATAAAATTGTTACATGAGAAATTAGACAAAAGGGATACTAAGTAACCCCTCCAGCACCCTATTGTAGAGATAGTGTGTGCTGGGTCTAGAAAGTTACAAAATATAGGCAAAGTCAATTTCACTTCACTGCTCTTGGAAATAGTTTCACCAAGAGAAAGTATTTAAAAGTTTGGGTAATCTGAAAGACTTCCCTGTGTCACTGCACTGAAGGTGCTTTTTGTCACAATGTAAAGATGCCCGTGGAGTTTGTCAGATTCCAAAGTCAAAAGAAAGAGTCCAAATCACAGAAAAAATACATGAGTGGGGAAAAGGTCTCGCTCTCTTCAGGTTCGAAATTAAAATTCCTTACTCCTATGTCCCGTCCCCTTTCCTCCATACTTGTGGGACATTCGGTCCTTTGGGACAGGACCGGAGCACTTTTGTCAAAAAGCATCAAAAATTAAAATGTTTGTCCTTCTCTTTTTACGCAGGGTACCGCACACGGCCGTAAGCCCGTCCTCCTGAGCTCTGCATTGTGCATTGCCCTTCAGTCCTTTTCTCCGAGCGGTCGGGGCTGGACGCACTTGCATCACCAGGAAAGATTTTTTGTTCCCGTTGTCCTTTTCTTCTGCTCCGGTTCTGCAATCGCTTAGTCCTCTGTCTATGCCAGAGCGTCTGGGATTTGTGTCCTGTTCTTCATGCGAGCATCGCTTCGCTAGGGCGGATCCCCATTCTCTCGGCTTGGAGTGTCTCGGTCCGGACCATCGCTGGGATTCGTGTTTCTACTGCGATTCCCTCTGTCCGGGAACTCAGCGCCGTCTTCTTCGGTGGGAGGAGGTCTTTCAGCATGTTCCTCATCTTCAGCTTTTCATCGATGAAAAGAGATGCTTGGTAAATTCCTTACTTTTCAGGGCGCCCTGGCCGGGGGACTCCCTCCCGGGGTCTTCTAGGTCCAGGAGGGGCTTGAGCAGCTCTACCACCATGGGTTTCCCTGAGGTGCCTCGCAGGCCTAACAGGCGTACTGGAGTTTTCTCTGAGGGTTCCCACGACGTACCTGCCAAGACCGGACCACATTCTGAGGTTCACCAGCCAGGTTCTAAACTTCAGCTCTGTTCATCTGTGGCTTCTGGAGCTTTCCACACAAACACCGGGGTACGCCCTGATGCCTCCTTTTCTGGAGCTTTCTGTACCAAGCCACGGCTTGAGGCCCCTCATGAGGGACCTACACATACTGGTAGGAAACCCGAGGTTCCTCTTTTTGAGACGAAGGTCTGTACCAACAAAACTCAGGGACCTGCTCTGAAGGTCTTGTCTGTGAGGGCGATTCCTCAGCATTCCCACGCTCAGACGCAGTGATACCGGTTCTGTCGAGGGGGGAAAAGAGGGCGGTCATAAACCGTAATTCCCCTGTTACCGGCTCTGCTGAGGTTCCTCCTCTGGAGGCTAATTTTGGGACCACCTAAGATATCCAGTAAACATCCGAGACCCCCAGCCAAGGTCCCCTCTGCCGAGGATCCTTGTGTCAAGGCTAAGGTGTTACTTAAGTCCCCTGACCAGCCTGAGGAGACGGTTGCCTCATCTGCACATGTGACGCAGTTCTCTTCACGCATTGACAAAATGGCGGCCCAACCCTCATGGTCCACAGTGGCCATTTTGGATTCTTCCCTTACGTTCACGACGACCGGTGCTGGGAACCTTCTTTTTGGGGATGAGCAGCAGTTACCACCTCAGGGGGAAGGTAAAAATCTGATCCGCCCTTCTTATGACTGGCGTGCTCGGATGCTGCTGCCTCATACTGTCTCGCTTCCACCTGCTTCTGCTCCACTGGTCTATGGGGACCAGATTGGTGGTGGGCCTTCCTGGCAACCATCCCCATTGCGTTCGTGGGGGTATGCCCCATATGAGAGGCATCTGCCTGCCCCAGCGCCTAAACCTTCATCAGAGGATGTATTTGTCGGGAAATTTCAGAGGCTTATGCACTCTGACCCTATGAAGGAGTATTTTAAGTGTTTTTTCAAGGAAATCTACCCTGAACCTCCGGCTCCACCTTCCACCCCGGCGGTTCCAGCAGCTCCTGCGGTGGTACCACCTCTTCCTCTTGGACAGCCTCCAGCTCTTCCTCCCCTACCCCGCTGTCTCCCATAGAGAAGACACCGGTAGAACAGGATAGCATTTTATAACCTGTGACGGCCCAGCGTCTGCTCCCGATTCGCTGGATGACCCTCAAGCAGATCAAGATAGCTGGATAGCGATGAGCAGCACCGTTCTGTTTGAGCATTCCATGACCGGGTCGTGGATATGATGGCCCTCCTCGACGTTCAGTACCTGAGGCCCCCGCTCCGCAGGAGGGGGTGCTTTCGGGAGCGTTCACTTTGTCGCCACAACAGCGCACTGGCCTGTTCTTCCAGAAGGACGTTTTGGCTGAGGCCCGTAAGGTCTGGTATAAGCCCCACGCCGGGCTTCATATCAATAAAAGAATTGACGCCCGTTACAGGCTCCACACCTCTGAGGAGGTAGCCTTGGCGTCTTGTCCGCTCCCTTCCTCGACGGTGGTAGCTGCAGCCACGCTTCAATCCAAGCCCGCCTCTACGACCTCAACGGCTCCAGCTCAGAATCTGTCAAAGGAAGACAAGATTCTGGACTCCTTGGTCAAGAAAGTCTTTGCTTGACGAAGTTGGAGTGCTGAGTTGGCAAATACTGAGCTTATCCTGGCTGCAGCTAATATGAGGTTGTTGAATGAGTTGGCTGATTTCCAGGAGTGTATTCCTGCAGATAGGCTAGACAACTTCAAAGCCAGTTTGTCAGACGCCAGGGTGTTTGCAGAAGATCTGCTGGAAGCTGCGGCACACCATGTAGATACCTCAGCTCGAGGCCTTATGGTGGAAATTAACACCTCCCGCCAGGCATGGCTCCATGCGACGAAGTTTTCGAAGAAGGTGCAAGATAAAGTTCTGGACCTTCCCTTCGGCAAGGAATTGTTTCATTTTTCTACGGATGAGGAACTTACAAAGACCAAGGCGAGCACCCAAACCGCCAAATCTTTCTGTCCTGGCAAAGGTCCCAGCTAAGGCCCCTTCTACACAGAGGTCAGGGTCTTGGTCTCAATCCTTCTCTGGCTTCAGGGTGTTTCAGGATCACCAGGCGCGTAGAACTGAACCTCTGGTTGCCGGCACCCGTCAAGCAGCAACGTGGTCAGTTTTTCTCTCGCCCATCAGCCTCCTCTACAGGGGCAGGGAGACTCCCTGCCAACAAATCTGCAAAATGATATTTTTGTCAGTCGCACAAGACTCTGGTGGGAGGATGAATCTCATCTCATCTGGAGGCGTGGCAGACCATCACGAAAACCGGTGGGTTTTATCCATCGCTCGGGGCGGGCTTTCGCTTGCCCCTCCCCACTACCCTGCCCTTCAACCCTCCTTTCCTACAGATCGGGACACCCTACCTCAGAGCCGAGGTTCAGAAGCTACTAGACCTCGGGGCAGTGGAACCCTTTACCCTTGGTGAACAAGGGGAGGGCTTCAACTCTCGTCTGTTCACGGTGCCCAAACCAACCAGGTTGGCCTGCACACCATCCTCAACCTTTCCTCTTCCCCAAGATAAATTTAAAATGATCACACCATGCCAAATAAAGTCCTCTCTTCGGAAGGGCGACTGGCTCAGTGTAGTGGACCTTCAGGGCGCGTAGATGCACATCCTGATGTGGAAGCCGCATCGAGTTCTCCCTGGGAGGGGAGCAGTTCCAGTTTTGCGTGCTCCCTTTTTGGTCTCAGCTCGGCGCTGCGTGTCTTTACGAAGATGTTGGTTATCGCAGCTTTCCTTCGGCTACAGGGTGTTCGTGTTTATCCGTATTTGGACGACTGGCTCCTTCGCAGCCCTTGTCCACTGACGGCTTCGGGCAATCCCCAGTCTCTCCTCCAGCTCCTGTTCCATCTCAGGCTGTCGATGAACTGGCGGAAATCTTCCATGATGGTCTCCTAAAACCTGATTTTCCTGGCTTTCCGTTGGAACACGATCGACTCCAGGGTGTATTTGACAGCGGACAGGATTGCAGATCTATTCGCCACGTGTCAGCTCTTCATCCAGTCAGAGCACATGATGGCTTGGTGGTTCCAGAGACTTCTCAGCCTCATGGCTTTGTGCGTACTCGCTCTTCCTCTTGCGCGTCTCAAAATGAGGTGTACACAGCTGGCTCTTCGGAGCTCTTGTGTCAGGCTTTGGACTCGGATTCCATGATGATCCCATCCTGCATGATGGCAGACCTTCTATGGTGGTCTTCGACCAACAATCTTACAGTGGGGGCCTCCTTTCAGGAGCCCTTCCCACAAGTGATGATTAGCACGGACTCCTCCCTTCTGGGTTGGGGCGCGACGCTGGATCATCTCCAGGTTTTCGATCTATGGGCTCTGCAGGACCGGCAGTTTCATATAAATTACGGAAAATGATTGCGTTTCTAAGAAAGTGCTTAATATCATTACAGTGTAAGGATATCTCCTGCATTTTGGGACAATACTCATTACACTCAGTACATCATTATCCGAAAAACTGGCGAAATGTGGCTGCAAACATTCTTACTGATGCTGATATTTCAATAGACACTTTACTTAATAACCCTAATCATGCAAAAGTCAAACTTTACCAAAGGGACTGGCTCCACACCTTAGAAATATGGCAAGGTCTTAAAGATTGGAACTCAGCACAATTATGATATAAGAGGTTTAGAATCACAGAATTATACCTTATTAAATATCAGTCCCCCAAATTTAGAGGCGACTACATGAGATTTTGCTTCAATTTATGGCCAACTAAAGAAATATTATGCAGACGAAAAATATTGGCCCCAGTGAGAATGTCTGTAGATTTTGCAAAAATAACGAATTCACTGAAACTTTAAGGCATGTTGTTGCCTACTGTTCTGCACTGTATGCACTTTGTCGCAAATATTTTGCACATTATTTTACCTTTTACACAATGACCGACAGTGAAGAACTATGGTTACTAATCTTTGGTGCAAGACGTTTGTCGGTTAAACTGGCCACTATTGGTTTTTTAAACGAACTTGACCTAAAGTAGAATTGGAACTTTTTTTTCCAAAGTAGAACTGCTTAAATGTATCACACTGCCTATATCCGTTATATGCACGATCCTGTTTTTGTAATGTATTACTGAGACTATTTTATGTACTTTGTTTTAAAATTAATGTAATGATGTAAACTTTTTTAAATTGAAAGGTTGTTTCTACAGCCAATCAATAAAAATAAAGAAAAAAAATTAATAATTTGGAACTCCTGGCTGTTTTTCTGGTGCTGAAAGCTTTCCAACTGTCCATCACGAACAGGGTGGTCCGCATCTGCACGGACAACTGTGCCGATGTTTTATAACAACAAGCAGGGTGGCACCAAATCACTACCTCTTGTGGACCTTGCCATGCAGATTTGGGACTGGGCCATCCAGCACAGCTTTTGGCTACTGGCGGTACACATTCTGGGTCAATTAAATGTGACTGCAGACTCACTCGGCCAACAGACGGCGGCCAGCTACGAGTGTGACCTGAACACGGTGGTCCTCTCCACCATCTTTCGCCAGTGGGGCACTCCGGAATTGGACCTTTTTGCGAAACAGGAAACTTCCTCTTTATGCATCCAGGAACGGTCTCGGGGTCTCCTGCCTAGGGGACGCTCTCGAAATTCGTGGCACAACATGAAGGCCTATGCCTTCCCGCCTCTTCCTCTGATTCATCGGTCACTTTGCAAGCTCAGGAATACATTGAGTTGCACTCTCCTGTTCATAGCTCCTTGGTGGCCAGCCAGATTCTGGTTCTCGGAACTTCAGCATCTGTTGATTTGTCCTCCGATCAGTCTGCCTTTGATTCCCAACCTGTTTAACCAGTGCGATCAGCAGATGTTGCACCCCTCCCCACAATCATTCAGCTTGGTGCCTGAATTCAAAACCTTAGCACAGTTTAACTTGTCCGAGGACAATATGCGCATTATCCAAGCGGCCAGGAAACCCTCTACGAGGTCTCAGTATAAGAGCAAGTGGCTCCGGTTTTGCCACTGGTGTTTAACTAAGCAGCTGGACCCCAGACATGCTACGATTGACAACAGTCCTTTCGTTCATATCTCATCTGGCAGCTTCGGGCATTCATGTCTTGTCTTGTAGGACTTACTTTTCGGCCATTGCTGCCTACCTGTCCACTGACAACTGCTCCTTTTCTTTGACAAAACCAGTCATTAAAAAGCATTTCGCAGGTCTATAACATCTTTTTCCACCTGTACGCAATCCTCATCCATAATGGGATTTAAATGTGGTCCTCAACATCTTATGCCATAAACCATTTGAACCCATGGCTACGGCGGATCTAAGTACCTTTCATGGAAGGTGGCATTTCTGATTGCATCGACTTCAGCAAGTAAGCAAGATTCAAGCTTTGTCTGCAGAAATCCGTTCCTCACCTTCCATAAGGACAAGGTTGTGCTGCACACTCATCCTTCTTCCCTTCCTAAAGTAGTGACTGATTTTCATTTGAATCAATCTATCTCATTACCTGTCTTTTTTCCGAACCTCGCCTCAAATGCTGTGAGAGTATTACACAATTTAGATGTCAGACGAGCTCTGAAGTTCTATCTGGACAGAACTGAACTCAGGGGCTCCTCCCAACTCTTTTTTACATTCGGAGACCAAACCCGCTTCAAAAGCTATTCTCTCCAAATGGTTTGCTGCCTGTATCTCAGAGGCGTATACCATTCAGGGCCTTCAACCTCCAAAGGGCATTCATGCCCATCTTGTACGTTGCAAAGCGGCTGCTGTTGCTTTCCAAAAGTATGTTCGCTTTGTGTTTGTTGGCTACATCCGGTTTGAAGGCAAGAGTGTTACGCTCACCTGGCTCCCGCAGGGGCGTCGGTCGGACCCGGACAGCTGCGGTCTCCACCCACGTGATGCGTAGTGCAGCAATGACTGACTGGATCTGCCCTCCTAATCTTGTCTGCTTAACCCGTAGAAATATTCTCCTGCAAGTGGAGAGATGGATTTAGCCACTTGTGGATTCAAGTGTTGGCACCCCCACATTCCTCCCCAACTAATCACCTCCTAAATGCCCTCACAGCAATCTCACCTTATATTCTTGAAAGATGAGCTCTCCATCCCGTGTGGATTTGCAGGGGCGCATCGATTCCAGTTAATACACTGGTTTGAAGGCTCGGGAGAGTATTGACTCTGAGGTTCCTGGTGAGGACCAGTAAGTATTAAGTTCATTAAGTTCAATATGTCCGATGTTCACTCTTGTTCCCCCCTTCCTTTCTTGTCTTGCAGCTGGCTCGTGAAAAGATGCTCTTGTGGCAGCTGGTGGCGCTCAGGTAAGAGTCTGTATTATCCGGCGCTGTCCAGTAAATGTTGCACGTGGAAAACGTGTTGTTTTGCCTCTTTACAGATGCGGCACGTGAAAATATGGAGAGTCACAAAAGGATGCCTCCGGTAGTAAATCAGGTAAGTCTATGGTGGTAAGAATTATATTTGTTGGTTCCCTTGGCTCACCTTGTGGTTCTCTTTTGTCTGCTAGGCGCCGAAGTTCGGCGAAGAAATGGAGGCAGCGCCGACCCGAAGGATGCTGTGAAGACTTGAGTATGGCGCGGCGCTGCAGCTGGAGGTGCGGCGCATGCAGAAATGATGTTCTTTACCGGTCCGGAGACGAGATGGATCCAGAATCAGGTGTGGAATAGAAATAAGTTTGTTTTCTAACCTTGTCCCTTTCTTTCCTCTGTTTTTTTAGGAGCTCCGGATTCGAGGTGGGCGTGGCAGAAGACTGGTTGCAGGCTGCAGGCACGGTGAGCGTTACGCTGCTGGATACAGAATAACGCGAAGCGTGTGTTGCTGGTCGGGCGTGGTTTAAATGGCCTCAAAAGTAGTCCCAGGTAAGAAGTTCCTAGAACCACACCCGAGTCCCTGTAGAAAAATAGTCCCTTTCAGGCTTCATGTTGGATTGGAGTCATTTGCAGCATGGTCTGCCTGAGGTAAGTAATGACTATGAGCCTGGCGCCTTAGGCGCCAGGACTGATTTCTACTATGAGCCTGGCACCAGGACTGAACCCAAATAGCTCCTAACCGGGGCTGCTGTGGTTTTACTAAATGTCTAGATGCCTGCTCCCGGGGCTGATGGGCTTGGTCCGGATGCCTGGGGGTAGGCATCATGACAAAGAGATTTTTATTGAAATCCCTGGCAATGGCATCCTGACTTATTTGTGAACACTTCTTTCTTTATTGAAAACCCTATCCCACACACTTTCTGTAATTAGTTGTAAGGATTTGCCAATAGGTAATTTTTTTTAGTATATGCCTTTTACTTTGACATGGACTGCCTTATTTTCCGTTTGATGTTCAAGGCTTGCTCCCATCTTAGATTTAGGTTAGCTTTTCCACCTGCGGTTACAGTTTAATAAACACCCTTGAACTGTGATCACTTGTGTCTGTCTTTACTGTTGCCACCATGAGTTCTTTATAGTAGGAAATGGTGTGCTGTCTATGTGGCGACCTGAGTGGGTGATTGACTTTCTATGCCTGGTTAGGAGCTTGCAACATGAAATGCTTAACCCTGATGTTAAGCCGGAGTGGTCCGGATCAAACTGAATCTTTGGTTACATGTAGGTCGGGGCACAACATTTGCACTCACCAATAGCCAATGGCTAGTGATATTTGACTCCTCGTGAGTAAGACATTGGGCTTCATTACGAGTTTGCTGGTCCGGAAACAAGGGTGCTGGTAAGCTCACTGGCACCCTTGTTTCTGTATATGCAAACTCAGTCTGCCTGCCATGGCTGCTGTGCCCAACAGGTCTGACCCTGCCGGGCGCTGCGGCCACGGTAGGCAGACTGTTCACAGAAGCACCGCCACTGTTGTAGGACTATGGGAATGGGGAGTTACAATTATTTGCTGACGCCTGACTTCCTGGGCCGTCGTACTCGTAACGAGCCGGTGGCACTGGGAAGTCAGGCGTCGGTAAAATATTACGGGTCCGGCGGCAACCCGCGGTTAGCACCGGCAGGGTTACCGCCAGACCCGTATTGAGGCCCATTGTGTGTTGTTATCTGAAGGTTCAAAACTTTTTTATTACATTTTTTTTAAACCGCAAACAATAACAAACCACACAATGTTGTTCATCTTATTTCAATATCTAACCCAGTATCTCCTTCTAAAACCACCCCACAACACCCTCAACTCTACCTGTGCACCGTGCCCATAGGATATACTTTCCAATTTACACTGCCTCTGCCTCTCCCACTGTAGCCTGCATAGCAGATTCCCCTTCATCTCGTGTAAACGTCACAGTTGGACCGATCCATCTTTGAATGTCCATTCCCACTTCTATATTTTGTTCCCGCAGAGCTTTTTCCCATACCCCAGTTTCTGCTGTTACCCATTTTTTTCAAATGTCCCCCCTCCCCCCCACCTGGTCACACTCAGTTCCTTTGAGTCCTTCCACCTCATAGCTATGCTGTGTTTAGCCAATTTGTACATCAGATCCTTAATCTTGTTCAGCGGTTTATCCTTCTCACTACTTCTATATCGGCCCAGTATGCATGTTTCTGGGATTTGAATATCAAGGATGATATCTCCTTGTGCCACTTCATGTGCCACCCCGCCCTCCAGAACACTTGCACAATTGGGCATCCCTATAACATGTGTATGAGATACGCCTCTTCTAGCCTGCATCTAGGACATTCTTGTTTGGTTGCTCCCTTGAATTTAGCAAAAGCAGCTGGCGTGAGGTATGCTCTCTGCGTAATGTAAAGTTGTATTAGTTGCAATCTGGCATTTCTAGAGACTTTTTTATGGTACACCATTATGCCCTTCCATTCCCTATCATCAAACGTTTTGCCCTATTACCTTTCCCATTTCTCCCTACATTTCACTTCTGCTCTCGAGCAACGTTCTATCAATATCTCGTAGATCCTTGAAATGGCATGTCCCCCTCCTCTACAGTAAGCAATCACTCTATTTCTTCACTAGCTATGGTCTCTTCCAGCCATACTTACACAAATTTCCAGACAAAAAACGTAGAGCACTGTTCATGAAATATCGTCTCAACCAATTTCCAACCAAAGAAAATCTAAACATACGGAACGGCATGAATCAAACCTCCACAACGTGCCGACTTTGTGGGAAAGATACTGAAACGTTGAAACATCTGACGTTGGAATGTAGTCACCTGACACAGGAACGCACAAAGCATTTTGGGAGGTTTATAATGGCAAAGCCTTCATTGTCCGCTGAAGAATGGTGGACACGACTCTCAAGATTCAGATCGCAGCCTAACAATTGAACTAACCTTCTTCTTAGAATTAATGATGGAGAAGCTACTAAAGGCAGAACCTAATTTGGAAATACAATCATCGAAGTAATCAGAGGCGGATGTCTAATCAGCATCAGTGAAAGAACTGTCCCTTTCCTGTAAACACCTAGCTTTGAAGTTTTGACGAATGTAAAATCAACCCAAAACATTGTCCCAACAAATCTATGTCGCATGAGGGACTCACTGACTGATTCTGTCCTTTTGTGGGTGCTCTAGTTTGGTGGTTTTTTCTAGTCTTCTCCTATGTATTTCTTTTCTTATTTTTTAAAGGTTTGTAACAAACCAATAAAAAAAAAAAAAAATATGGTCTCTTCAGTGCTGTTCGGCCACCTGCCTTTCAACACCCTTATCGCCGCATTGTGCAGCAAAAACTGCCCACTGTGCATACCCGTGACCTCGTGCAGTTTGACAAACTTCAACCCTTATTCGTTCCTCATGTCTCAGACCATGGCTATGCCACATAGTTCCCATTGTGATTGCGCCACTGCCCTGCTGCCTGGCATACCTTCCATAATCGCCACAATGGGGGTCTGTGGAGAGAGGGCTAATCCCATGACTTTGCAAGTTCTCTTCCAAATCTGGATTCCCATTTCCACTAGGTAATGATAAATATTTTGCTCTCTGGCGGGAATCCAAATATGGTCTCAGGGGTATCTTATTAATGCCTGGCTGCAAGAGTGCAGTTTCTGCCGTGGGATCATCTGCCATCCATTGCACTACATATTGTAGCTGGTGTTAGGCAGAAAACTGTGCAGTTCCCTTAGGGACCACTGCAAAAGGCTTAAGACTACAGGTGTTGGCAGTAAACCCAATTGGTAGCAGTCTGTACCACCCAGATTTACCTGGTAGCTGTGGCTGAGTAGCCAGACTTCTCTCAAGAAGAGTTAGACAGTATATAGAGTATACAAGATAGGTACCAAAATACAATAGCACAAGCAAATACTGACCAGAGCTTTGGTATCAAAGTATATTATTATTTATGTAAAGACACACTTAGAAACACTCCAGCACTATTATTGCAAGCAAGTTCAAAACAGTCACTATTGATATATACACATCCCTTATTCCTTATTAGACAAGTCTTAGTTAACACCACTTCTTTTCAGACAGAGGTGAACGCTTAACTAAAGATGGCACTCCAATAAGTTATCAAAAAAGGGAGGAAAAGGCAGAAATGAGAAAGGCACACAACACAATACTTTAGAAACACTCAGCAAGTCAGGAAAGTCAAAGTCTACTTGTGAGCGAAAAGTTCAGAGGCCCAGCTCCCTCTTAGAGAGAGTAGAACACCAATGCGCCCAAGATCACACAGTTTAAAAGGCTTGAAAAGTCTTGCAGAGAGTTTAAAAGGAATTAGTTCAGATCAGAAAAGTTCAGTTAGCCAGCCTAGGGCCAACCCAAGTGGTAAATTGAGGATTTACGAGACACCCCAAACAGACCGTTGCGATGGAGGCCAGGCGGACACAGTACCTTGAAAGTGGAGAGAGTCCTCCAGCGGGGGCAGTTGTTCCTGGCAGTGGGTGCAAGTCGCGGCGTCGCCCAGAGGAAGAGAAGATCTCGACGTGGAGGAAAGCTGAAGGTCGTTGCACTGCCAGGGAAGAAACCAGCCGCAGAGTTTTCCGGTTAAAAGGTAC